>NC_081370.1:19365577-22304943 GCF_030684315.1 Stegostoma tigrinum
AAAATTGAGACTGATAGATATTTGCTAGGCAAGGATAATTAAGGGTTGTGGAAGTGAAATGGATAGATGGAGATAAGATGCATATGTGCCACGTGCTACCCAGAAGGCTTTAAACTAGTAGGTCAGTGGTGGGGGAATTGGGATCCAAGGAAATAGTGAGAATAGAGTAAGGGGTGCAAGTTAAATAGCTAAGGTATACAAGAGTACGGCAGAGAATGAGGTAAGACTGATAAATTAAACTACATTTATTTCAATGCAAGAGGTCTGACAGGTAAGGCAGATGAACTCAGGACATGGTTGGAAACATGGGATAATGGGAACTGCAGATGCTGGAGAATTCCAAGATAATAAAATGTGAGGCTGGATGAACACAGCAGGCCAAGGAAACATGGGACTGGGATACCATAGCTATTAGACAAACATGGCTCAGGGAAGGGCAGGACTGGCAGCTTTATGTTCCAGAGTATGGATGTTGTAGGAAGGGTAGAAGGGTGTGGGGGCAAGAGAGGAGGGGCTGTGGTGTTTTTAATTAGGGATAACGTTATGGCTGTACTTAGGAAGGATACTCTAGGGAGTACAGAATTATTTGGGTAGAACGGAGAAATAAGAAAGAGATAATTACCTTATTGGGATTGTACTGTAAACGCCCGCAGTAGTCAGCAGGAAATTGAAAAGAAATTTCAAAGGAGATCTCAGATATCTGTAAGAATAATAGGGTTGTAATGGTCGGGGATTTTAACTTACCAAACATAGACTCAGACTGCCATTGTGCTAAGTGCTTGGAGGGAGAGGAATTGCTAAGCATGTGCATGAAAATTTTTTTATTCAGAATATGGATGTACCTACTGTCAAAGGAGCAAAACATGACATTTTCTTGGGAAATAAGGTAAGGCAAGTGACTGAGGTGTCAGTGGTGGCGAGGGGATGGCGCTGTTGGGGAAGCACTTCAGTGCCAGGGATCACAGTTCCCATTGTTGAATGTATTGGTGGCCTGATCTCAGAATACTTTCTGTTTCCTAGTCAGTGACTTTATGGTTTTAGTGCTGTTAGCAGCAAGTGTCAAGCAGGCACCCAGCTGCATTTCCAAAAATGTTGGTTAATTCCTATCTATAGGCCACATCTCCTTGTATACATAGATTTCCACTATCATATTCATCTATGCGAATCAAAGTACTCATCCTCATCTATTTCTTTAATGCTACCAAAAATGTTCCATCGTGTCTAATTATCCTGTCTTTTTTCTCTACTCTTTTTTTATCTCCCCCGGAGGACCATAAAATATCCTTTGCGCATCCTGTTAGCCTTCTTCAAATCCACCTTGACCCTTTCTGATTCTGATTTTTTTCCTCTATATTTGTAATTTCTGTTTGACCACCTCCTGTATTTGTCAAGTGGTATCATTTTTATGCTTAAGCAAAAGTATTTTAAATTCAAGTGCCCTTCCAGGACTTGAGAATATCACTTAAGCTTGGTGCAGTACAAAAATTTGAATGAGATGTTAAACCGAGAACATGCTTGCTTATTGAGGTGCATGTAAGTGATGAGGTTGTACTTTTTTTTGAACAGCAAGAATTCTTGTGTTCTCATCAATGATTTATTGATGGTAATAGCGTTTTCCTGTTTCTTAACAATTGTGTCCAAGGTGACATGCTTAATTAATAATAGTGATTGACATTAACGTGCTATCTGACATTGTCTTTGCATCATCAGTGTAGGAGATATAATCTGATTGACCATTACTAGCTTTGAATTAGTCAACAAGGAAAGGGATGACTATACAGCCGGAGAACTGTTGTGTGACTTAGCTATGATAAGACCATAATTTCAGGAAGAACACAGAGTTAAGTTTGGTAAATGGATCCTGTCTTGACAATAATTTTTTTTGGCTGGCCCAGGGTGTCCTTTGTGCTTGACATATTCCTTGGCTATGGCTTGAAAGTTGTATGTGCTTCTGGATCTCAGAGTAAGACATTGCCTGGGACAATTGTTACTCCCTTGCTTTATTCTGCTTTTGCCTAATTTATTTGAAATGTATTGTTTTATTTGTTTTTATCTAACTGCTGCAGTTTGACAGGTTAGGCAGGAGCACGTGCTTTGCAACTCTCACATTATGAGCCTTAGTAAAATGTGCTGGCAGAAATGAATAGTGACATATCCATGAAAGGCTCATCCTGCACTTACTGCAGCCAATTATAGAGAAATTTGTATATGGCAAGTCAGTTCCATGTCTCTCTCTACCCCTTTCATCACTCCTCCACCTAGCCCCTCCTGCAGGTGGAAATATCCTTCTAGGATTCTGAAAATGCAGCTTATTTGCCGGGTAGGATGGGACCAATGCCCATATTTTTATGGTTCAATGCTTGTTTTTCTAATCTGAGCCACAATTATAGTCAGCAGAAAGTGCATTTGAAATATGCAGATTTGGAAAATATATATTTCTCTAAAAATATAAAAGTTCCTTACTGCCACAAATACTGGTGAGTCACCAGCATGATTCGTACCTGAGTGCCCCCTTTTTGCTTCACTACCATAAAAGTAGGTTGCAATAAAAGACTCTTGTGGCTTTGCAGCATAGTCTTAACTTCATTGTCAAAATTTGTCTAGATATTTAGCTTTATAATATCTAGAATTGTCACAGCAGTCCTTTCCCTACCCCCACCTACAGCAAAAAAGCCCTTCAAAATTTCAGAGTAATTGGCGTCTGAAAATCCAGACAATGATGCTGTTCATAGCCAATTACCCTGCTTGCTGAATGAGCTGCTTGTGTTGGAATGTACTGTGAAGGGCTATGTGGATCAATAAGCTTCAATTAATTGTTAAAAGGTCCCCTGTCCAGTGTAAGAGCCTCATAGAGACAACGACAGTTTTTTTGCTTTAAGAAAAATTATTCTGCCTGTGCCTGCTTGCTTTCTAAGTGACAGCTGCTGCCTAGTGATGCGTACTGTAGCAGGTTGCAGGACAGAGACTTCCAAATTCTTCTCATTGCTTTTTAATTTTGTCCTGACGTCATTTCCTTTCTGAGGTCAGAACTTTGCCTGTTGCTCAGTTTGAACACCGACCTGAGGAAAAAATGCACAACAGTTTGAGCTTCTTTACTGATTCACTAGTAGCTGACAACGCTTTTGTCTGGTGTGCCTGTCAGACTTTTTCAGAATTGGTTCTGCAATTGAAACGGCTCACAGGTATAGACTAATGGATTGAGGTGAAACTATGTGAGAACAGAACATGTCACAGGGCGTGGAACTGTAAATTTAAAGTATTTAAATGCCTCCATGCTGACTTCTTCTTGAAGCATATGCCAAATACTGTTTTTTTTTTCTTTTAAAGATGCTAAATTTGTTTTCCAATTCCTGATTAGCAGTAAGTAATGGAAAAAAAGCTGCAGATTGTATTTCTATCAGTTCATTAACAAATTGTAATTACCATAAATTTATTGTTAATCATGAGTGTCCTTCAGAAGCAACAGTATGTTACGCGACAGTAAATTATTTTAAAGCCATAAGAGAGATTTTCCATTTTCTATCCAGGAGCAGTGAATCATGCAGCTGTAAATAGAAGAAAATAGAGTAAGTTGAAGTACATATCTGTGAAATAACTTGACCAATTTATTACCTATTCAGTTGAATGGAAGAAACATGAGATTAGTCCTTTACAGGAATTAATCCAGAGTTGACTGACTCATGTTGTGTTTAGATGTGGACACCCATGAATGTTTTCTACTGCTTTCCCACTTCCTGCCTCAAAGATGTTGATTAATTTTTTTTGGAGTAGAATTTCATGGGTACCATTAAATCTTTATTACTTTATTATAATGATGTTTTACATGTCAGTGCTTGCATTTCTTCGGGTTATTTGGTCTTGGAGAACACTACATGTATTATCATTTTCCTGAGTTGATATAGCATTCCAATTCAGTTTGAATCTTATGGTTATGCAGAGTTAGAGAGTGGGGAATAATGTGGGCGAAGGAGAGTAGAAACCTGAAGATGGGTGAAAGAAGAGTGGAGAGGGGGATACAAAAGAAGAAAAAACAGATTGAACATCAACTTTCCTGCTCCTCTGATGCTGCCTGGCCTGCTGTGTTCCTTCAGCTCCGCACTGTGTTGTCTCTAGTCTTCTACTGATGGCTTCCTACATTTTTTTTAATCAAGATTTTGCGTTTGGTAATCAGGAATTAAAGTATAAGATGACTTTAAGGTCACCCTGCTCAAGTTCAAGAATTCCAGTTTTCAGATAATTGATTAGCGAAAATTTTTAATTCCCAAAAGATTGCTTGGATTGTGCTATTTCAATTAGTTCATTTGCAGTTATTGCACATTGCTCTATATACTGTGTCATGAAATATTGGGGGGGAAATATGGTTTATTTTTTGAAGATTTCAAAAACTGGCTGGAGTAAAAATCAATTACTTTGTTAATCTTAGCCATGGCTAACAAAGTATAGTTATGAACAATAACAAAGTTGCTGGAAAAGCTCAGCAGGTCTGGCAGCATCTGTGAAGGAGAAAGCAGAGTTAACGTTTCAGGTCTGGTGACCCTTCCTCAGAACTGTTCTGAGGAAGGGTCGCTTGACCCGAAATGTTAACTCTGCTTTCTCCTTCACAGATGCTTGCCAGACCTGCTGAGCTTTTCCAGCAACCTTGTTTTTGTTCCTGATTTACAGTATACACAGTTCTTTTGGTTTAGTATTTAGCATAGTTAAGAGTTTGATATTGATTAACCCTGATATTAGACAGAGGGTCATGCCTTGAGGCAAGTTGGTGCCCAATTAGATTAGGGTGGGGAACACCAAGTTTGACTCCTTTCATTTGAATGACTGTATTGCAAGTTTCAATGTTTCTAGCACTGGCCAAGTCAACTTGGCACTGCAGGCAAGCTTGCTATCAATAGAAGTTGCTGACAGCATTGCTGTACCCCACCTGATATAGGCTGCCTGCATTTTCTCAGAAGGGAAGATTGCTGATTGGGAGGCTGTTCCTTAAATGTTTGGTGGAATGAAAGATTCCTTCAAATCTTACAAGCTGAATGCCAGAGTGCACCCAAGAATCTAGACAGTTGCATTGCCTTAATGGTGCATGTTGAGTGGAAGAAAGATACTATAGTTTCAATGGTGGAGTGTTTGTAGACAGTGCAAGGGTGTTCTGAAAGAACATTGAGTGCAAGTGACCAGCAAGGTCGTCTCCTAGTGTTTGGACCTGATGTCTTGGCATAACATGAGGTTCAATGACCTCATGCAGGTGGCCAGTTCTTCACATGCCATTTCAATAACAGTCTCCTACACTGCTCAATACTTTACATCCCAACATTCATTTAGAAAGATTCATGCCTAATTTCCAGATACTGTACCGTGTGTCTTTTTAAAAAAAACTGATGCTTCCACCGTCATATGTACCAGTCTATTCTGCAATGAAAAGTACGTCATCTATTGTGACATATTCATTGGCAACCTGGCCTTTCTGTAACTGCACAAGGTGACACATAACAGGAATGAGCAGAATAGAGCAAGCAGAAATCTTCAACGTGGCCATCAGAGTTGTAGAGTTTTTTTATAGCATTGAAGGAGGCCCTTCAGCCCATTGCATGTGCATCGATCATCAAGCATCCACCTACTCTAATCACTCGGTCTATAGTCTTATGTGCTGTGGCATTTCAACTGTACATCTAAATAGATCTTAAGTGTCTTGATGGTTCCTGATTCTATCATCCTGTAAGGCAGTGAGTCCCAGATACTTGTATCCCTGAGGTGAAGAAGTCTTTGCTTGATTCCCCTCTAAACTTCCTGCTCCTTAGTTTAAATCTGTGCCCCCTGGTGTTTGACCACACTATGAAGAAGAATGGTTTCTCCCTATTTAGCCTGTCGATGTCTGAGAGAGCTTTCTACACCCTACCATAGGGTAAGGTGGCAGACAGGTACCATTGCAGAAGACTCAGATGGCAGCCTCAATCAGGTGACATGCAGGAGAATGCTGCATGGGAAAACATCTCAAGATTTTGTTGATAGAGAGCCTCCTGTTTCCAATGAGCAGCATAGAGTGTCCAAATCCAACTTAACAGAAGAAATGGTGACTTTCCCTCAGTTTCCCATCTCCCTATCACGCAACAGATCCAGACGCGCTGTCACGCATCCCCACATACCATTCACCAGCATAGTACAGACAGATATCTACATTTCTCCTATTACTGTGAGGATGCAGAAAGACTAGAAAATAGGCTAAAACATTTTCAAAAATGATGCAGAGTACTTTAACAGTGTGCGGTTTCCAATGGGAAAAGTTCTATAAATTTTATTTAATTGTAAACTGGATATTCAGAAAAGATTTACCAGGATGTTGTGGAGACTGGAGGGTTTGAGTTATAAAGAAAGGCTAGATAGACTGGGACTTATTTCGCTGGAGGTTGAGGGGTGACCTAATAGAGGTTTTCAAAATCATGAGGAGAATAGATAAGGTGAATAGCCAAGACCTTTCCCTTACATGTTCAAAACTAGGGGACACATTTTTAAGGTGAGTGGAGAAAGATTTAAAAGGGGCAACTTTTTTTACACAGAGGGTGGTTTGAATGAGGAACCAACTGTCTGAGGAAGTGGCAGATGCAGGTACAGTGACACCATTTAAAAGACATTTGGATAGGTGCATGAATAGGAAAGGTTTAGAGGGATATGGGCCAAACACAGACAAATTGGGGCTGGATGAACACAGCAGGCCAGGCAGCATCTAAGGAGCACAAAAGCTGACGTTTCGGGCCTAGACCCTTAGTCAGAAAACGGTCCTGATGAAGGGTCTAGGCCCAAAATGTCAGCTTTTGTGCTCCTAAGATGCTGCTTGGCCTGCTGTGTTCATCCAGCCCCACATTTTGTTATCTTGGATTCTCCAGCATCTGCAGTTCCCATAATCTCCGACAGACAAATTGGAGTAGTTTGGTTTTGGGAAACTTGGTTGCAATGGACAAGTTGGACTGAAGGGTCTGTTCCTGTGCTGTATGATGCTATGACAGTGTGGTTATTTGAATAATGTGACTGCAGGGATGAATGGAAAATACAGGCATAGCTAGGATTTGTCATGTTTGAAATTGAAATTTAATGTCACATTAGCCAGTCAGACTATCCAACCCCACAATCGTGCTAATTTAGCATGTTCAGTTTACAAATGCAAGTAGCGCACCCATGTATCTAAGGAAAGAAAAGCAACCTGAGGCTTTGCACTGATCCTGACTTTCTATTTTGGGTGTGTTATTGTTCAGGACTAGACTGCCAAATTTGTGTTATGATCCTTGATGAGTTCACAAAATTATGTTTTGATTTCCTTAGGGGCTATTAACTTCTTTTGAAGCAGTGATTTACCTGCACTTCAGTTAATCTAGTTTACTGTATTTTCTGCTCTGTGTGGTCCCTTGTACACTGGGGAGATGAAATGTCAAACAGGCAACTGCTTCATTGAACACCCCTACTCTGCCTGCAAAAAAGACCCTAAGTTATCAGTTGCCTGCCACTTCAGCACACCACTGTGTTCCCAGGCTGGCATTGAGCCTGCGGCAGTGCCCCAGCGAGGCTCAGTACAAGCATCCCGTTTTCCAGTTGGGGATCCTGCAACCTTCAGGACTCGGTATCAAATTCAATAACTTTAGAGCCTGAACATCACCTTCCATGTCCTTTTATCCACCTCCACACCCCAGGCTCTTCCATGATACCAGCTGTTTTCAGCAGAGTTAATCCATTTTCACCTATTCATTGTTCCCATTCTTCCCTGGCCTACTATCAACCATCCTTTTGTTTGCAATCGCAAGGTGTAGAGCTGGATGAACACAGCAGGCCAAGCAGCATCAGAGGAGCAGGAAGACTGATGTTTCGGGCCTTGAACCTTCTTCAGAAATGTTTGCCTTACTTTCTTTCTCTTTCTGTGGACTCTGCCTACACCTATCAGCTCACTTCACACCCTGCCTCTTTTCTCGTCAGCATAAATACCATATTTTCCTGGCTCCTATCCATTCGAAATAGGATCACTAGACTCAAAATGTCACTTCTGCTTCCTTTCCACAGATGTGCTTTGAGCACGAGGCAGTATGCCCCATAAGTTAGTGGGATCCAGAATGCAAGATTGTTTATTATTACTTCCTTGCTGCCATAGCTCTATCTCAACATTAAGACATCGTGATTCAAAGCATGAGCAGGTTAATTGACATGTTGTTGCCATTTTCAACAATTTGTAGCATAATCATTCAATTTATTAATGTCAACGCTGTCGTGGATCAGAGTGTTTGCGTGTCCTGGAAGCATTTTACTTGTTCCCCCATTAGAACAGTGGCTATTTGAGAGTTGAGCAAGTTATCTGTTCAGTGTCTAGTCTGTCAAAATTAATTATTCAGAACTTTATATTGTGAAGTTGACTTCAAGAGGACAATGACATCTGTTCAATGCTCCTCCCACTGAATTTGGAAGATGTAGCAGATCTAGATTGGTGGAGTTATTCTAACACTCTCTTGTGTATTTGTTCAGATCTGTATGCAGGACTGTGTTGATGACAATTGCTTGGTATACTAGAACTCTTGTTTACATCCTTGTTGTGATGCACCTACTGTTGTAATTTCAGGAATGTGGCAACTATAAATGTCTTCAAGACAGCAGATTAATCAAGTTGTGGAAACTCTTCATGCCCATAGACAAATCTGGAGGATAAAGGATGTGTTGGGAAGGGAAAGCCCAAGACAGACAGTATGCCAACCATCGTGACACATGCAGCTTTTCTTTAAAGACACCAGAGATTTAATTCATATTGCAAGACTGCAGAGATTTAGATACCCGAAAAAACTTCTTCAAAATCTAGCAATTGCTTCATGATGATATATCAGTATTTGTCTTTCATGAGAGATCTGAAACAAATACCTTCAAAATTCAGACTGAGGTCAACTAAGGCTATAAGGATAACCCTTATACTATTTATCATCTACCTGAATGTGGTTCTTCACCTTATGAAAGATCACTGCTTGCCAGTAGTGTACACTGTTTGGATGGTAAACTCTTCAACCTCAATTGCTGTATCAAAATGAAAGCTGAAATACAATTTGCTGATGAATGCAGTACTTCTGTACTAGATTTCTGAGACCTGATCTTTTCAATTCTGTATATAGAAAATTCAGACTACCCTTTGATGTTGCCAAAACAAAACTCATACCACCGTACTCTGGTAATCCAACTATTCCACAACACAGAGATAATGGGAACTGCAGATGCTGGAGACTCCAAGATAACAAAGTGTGTAGCTGGATGAACACAACAGGCCAAGCAGCATCTCAGGAGCACAAAAGCTGACATTACGGGCCTAGCGTCAGCTTTTGTGCTCCTGAGATGCTGCTTGGCCTGCTGTGTTCATCCAGCTACACACTTGGTTATCTCCTACTCCACAACCCATATATGTTGACAAAGCCACTTGCAATATGTGGAGCTCTTCCCATACCTTGGTATCCAGCTCCCCCAAAGGTTATTGTTGAAAAGGAGATCTAAACCCAGATCAGCTGCAGTAGCCCAGCCTTCCAGAAACTAAGTGTTTGGCAACAAAAAAAGGCAAACACATTAGAGAACGCATTGCTGAAGATATTTCCATATAAATGTATGTATTTATTTAATGCAAGTCCTGGAGCCAAGCGATTGCTTCATTTGCTGAGTTTGAGATGATTACTCCACCAGTTAATCTGTAGAGCAGGCTGACCTCTGTAGTACGTGATGCTGTGTCTGTCACTCCACATAAGTACATAAGGGGTTCGTACTGAGACCTTAATGCTGGAGGATGGCTGAGCAGAGCTCCAAGCTTGTCTTGAACTTGTTTATCAAGGATTATACTTGCCTGGGTAGTTTAAAGCATGCCAGTTGACAGATATGCTTTATTACAAGAAAACTGTCAATGACTTCCAAGCTATGCCATTCCTTGATCCAAAGGATATGTGCTCGTTGAGTTTGGTCAGGGAAGTTGCCCCGTATGAACACACAGCTGGTTGATGAATTGAAAAAAAATCAACATGATAACGAAAGTGAGGTGCAACATGCGTGGTACAACCAGCTTAGAGATTTTCGGCAGCCTGTGGATATGACAGCTAGGAGGTGTGCCACATAGGGTCATAAGAAGTGAAAACCATGAATGTTTAATTGGACAGACTTAAATTCATCAGTATTTGACAGCAGTGATGGACAATGTCCTCGAATGAGACAAAATTACCTTAAAACATGAGAGCAGATCAGAGACATAGCATCTGACCATTATGGTGCAGTCCTGTGGAGAATCTTCATCTTGATGGTTAGGAATTGGAAGACAAATTTGAGAAAAGATCTGACAAAAACAAAGACCTAGTATAATCGAGAGTTGAGCATTAGACTGTACAACTTTGAGCTTGCAGTTAACAAGAAGTTAGGGCACAATCAATTCATTGTTGGGAACACAAACTGTGGAAGAAACCTGATTGGGAGCGAAAAAACTAAGAATGGTAATGGTAGCCTAAGGATCAAATTGTACTGCAAAATAGCTCCTTTGGGAACTGCCATTCCAAGTACCATCATCTTCTGTCATACATTTCTGAACTACTGTAATACATTGAAACTGGTTATTCAACACTGATGTAAATTGAATGGGGAATGGTGCAAATGATACAAATTCTTTACTGAGTGCCAAGTTAAAGAAAGTCTGCTCAGGTTATTGAATACTGGCTGTAAGTCGGAGATCCTAAACGGCTTTATTTAAAAACAGTCTCATTTAGGATTCAGTTGTTTAACACAATTTGTTTCTTTCTTTCATAGGATTTGGGCATTAATGAACCACTTAACAGTTGCTGGAGACCATGCCAGGAATTGTGATATTCAGGCGGCGTTGGTCAGTGGGTAGTGATGACTTGGTGCTGCCAGGAATCTTTCTGTTTCTTATTCACACTACATGGTAAGGACTGGTTATTCAAATGGGATAAATGCTGAGCTTCTATTATAATTGACTATGCTTCTGAACTGTTAAAACTTGGTAGCTTATTGGGGCCCTTAGCAATGATCTCCTCCAATTATTTGAAATAACTGGAAGGTGAAGTAATTTTGTTTTTTTTTCAATATGAATATGATAATGACGCAGGATGAAATTTGACTTCATAGTTTTTTATTTTAATTAACATGGTGTTTGGTACGTCACCGATATGTAGTTACATGAGGCTACAGAGTTTCTTTAACAGTAGAACAGAAGTGTCAAAAATAAAAACCAAGCAGAACACAGTAATAAAGCGTATTTAACATCCTTGCAGTGACATTATGGATGGAGAATGCTGTCTGAAAGTGTCAAATTAAGTGTGTTTTTGTGTGATAAACCTGTCTAGATCTAAAGGTTTTAAAGCATAGTACTTGTTAACGATGGGTGAGCAAAGCAAATTTGTAAAATGTGCTGATAAATGAAGTGCATCACATTCAATGAATTCAAGTGCAGTGACTTATTTTGTGGACAAAAGTAACACAAACTTTGCACACAATGATGAGCTGAACAAGTTAATCTTTTGTGCAATATTAATTGAGGAAAGAATATTGGCTAAAAATGTTGGCTGAAATTGCTGCTCTTCTTCGAATAGTACGGTGGTATCTTTATTGACCAGTACGAGTAGATAGGTAAACTTCAGCTCAGTTTTGCACTGGAAATTCACCTTAAGACTGTGTGCTCAATTCTTGGAGTTTGGCTTGGTAACAATTTGACTCACAGATGAAAATACCGTCGGTTGAGTATAGTTAACATTCAAAAGGCAATCACGGTATAGAAACAAAAACAAATGCTGGAAATAGTCAGCAGCTCTGGCAGTATCTGTGGAGAGTCAGTACTTCAGCTTGTGAACATTCGTCAGAACAGGGTAAAATTAGAATTGTGATAATGTTTAATTTGTTGAGATGGGGAGGATGGAAAAAGAACTAAAGGGAAAGAAAGATCTGTGATTGCACAGAAGATTGGAAACACTCAATGATCAGCTGATGGGCCAGAGTCAGAGAGAATCATGATGGGTCAAGTAAGGAAAAATAAGATTGAGTCCAGAGAGAGTGGGTGAGTGGCAGGATAATGAATAGCTGCCATCCAAAAGCACAAATAATAAAAGATCAATGCCAACATATTCTAAGAAAATGAAACAAATTGCAAGTGAAGAGATTATGGTCCTTTCACATTGGACTTAATATTGATTCTGGAAAGCAGTAAAATCCCTAACTAGAAACAAAGATGATCAGCACAATCTCAAGAAACAGCACCTTATTTCCATCTCAGATGCTGTTGGACCTGCTGTGTATTTCAAGGTTCACCATTTTTTGCTTTAATGTTAAATATCCTTAATCTTAATCTTTAATCTTAAATCTTAAAACTCTTTAATCTTAAGATTGCTTAAACTCATTACATTCTACCTGCGGACCACAGGATGTTGAGAATAATTGGACATGTAATAGAGTTCCGTTTCTGCTCAATTACTACCAGTGGGTTTACGTAGACTTGACTTGGGCAGGAGCTTTTGTGCTCCTAAGATGCCTCTTGGCCTGCTGTGTTCATCCAGCTCCACACTTTGTTATCTTGGATTCCCCAGCATCTGGAGTTCCCATTATCTCTGATAGGAATACAATTCTAACTGTTTTTACATTATAACTTTGAGCAATATTTTGTGTATAATTCTCAGTTTATCTAGATTTTCTGCTACCATTGCTCCCTAGAAAAAGAGGACTGTTTGCCCACATCACTAGTGAGCAATACACCTGATGACTGTAATGCAATATTTTAATCATTTTAAATGCTTCAGTTGTCAGAGTTACAAATGCAGGCCACTGTTAAGGCTCAAAACATACTTTTAATCAACCAAGTGTTGTGATAGCCTTCTGGAGCAATTGGGACTTGAACCAGGCTCAGGCATAGGGATTCTGCCAATACACCACAAGTCTTTTTTGTGATGGTTCCTGCTCATTCTCCCCCTTCAAAGCATTCCTGTCAATTGATTGAGAACAAGTGATGTTCATTGAGCTCTGTATTAGTCCCACTTGCTCCAGGGTTATGTCATAACATCTCTGAACGAGTCAATTAAGAAAAAAGACTTGAGTTCTCATGTGGTGCTGCACAGCCTAATGTATAAATTCTATGACAATTGGCATGTTGCTAGGAGATTGCAGGTATGAGAGCAGCTGCGATTCCTTCCTATCTTTGGTCCAGGTTCAGGTCCTATGTACTCCAAATGTGCGCCATAGCATGACTTAAAAGGTTGACTAGGAACATCTGTGAAGAGTTTAATTCTGAACAGGTTGATTTTAAAAGAAAGTTCAGTTCTTGGGGACTTTGTAATATGGTAGTGGCCCTACCTCTAGGCCAGAAGTCCTGGCTCAAGTCCCAACTTCTCCAGAGGTATGTCATTATGTATCTGAGCAGGGTGGTTTATTACATAAAAGCTTGCTTCTCAGGTTGACCAAAAACAGAAGAGTTCTTTCTCAGTTAGCTTGTGGGCAGGGAGAGCGTTCACAAATTACAGATTTACGACAAAATCTTTACAGATCTCGCAGAATCTTTTGCTGCCTAAATTCAATGTGTGGATACCAGTGTGTGAAACATCAATCAAATGGTTCCTCAGGCTTCTAAATGGAAGGACTCTGAGCAAAAATTACATATTATTAACAGAAAGAGGTTTTTTTGTATTTACGCAGCTGCTTTTGGTGATCTTCACATCCGGACACACACATCCCTTTGCTCCTCCACCTTAGTAGTTCACTAATTTGAAAATTTTCTGATTTATCTTTGATCTGAATTGAGTCACCCTACACTTTGCCACCTTGAACTTCATTTGCCACAGTTTTGCCCATTAACCTTATCTGTCTATAAAGCTTTGTAACTTGCTTCCTCAATTGGAACTACGTACTGTTTCGTAACTATGCAACTCTGTGCCACCTGTGAACTTGGTTGATGCACATTTCCCTCATCCACATGATTGATACAAATTACAACAAAATCAAGTCTCAGCACTCTCATTCCTTTAATCATGGTGCCTTCATTCCTTTTATTCCTATACAGTCTATCACTTTGCAACCAGTCATTAACTCATTATTGAGAATCTCCTTTTAAGCTGTCTCCGATGCAAAGATGTGCTTGATCCTTTCTCCTTCATCCCTGCTAGGAAAACCGAGCAGTTTGGAATATGAACTTTTGTGGAACCTGGGTCACATTCAGTTTGTATGAACTAATTTTATGGCGTATCAAAATTTGTGTTTTTCTAGGATTGAACTTTTCTCAGCAAAGTTCAAGGATTTCTGTGGTATTGAGAAGTTATAATTTGTTCAGAAGCAGGAAAGCAAATTTCCAAACTCTGTCAAGATTGGGATTATGTATTTGGCCTGCAATTTGTTGTCAAATGTTGTATTGGCAATGCTTTGAGATCTAAGTTCTAAGATTGTTATATTTTGAGCTTGCTTCTGTAAGATTAACTGGAGAATGAAGGGGATTATGAGATTTGCTCTGAATTCTACCCGACAACAAGCTTGAGTGGCTTGGTTGTTGTGGGACTGTGGGAGCCCAGGTTGACTGCTTATGAAGAAGTGGCAAGATTCATACCTGAAAATGAAAGGAGGAGTTGTACTGTCAAGGTATGCATACACTGTTAGCCTCCAAGTCTTGCATGATGGTACTGGAATGTCAGTTTTATAAATGGTTTTACTTTACACTGAAGGTAGAATAAAGATTTTAAAAGGTAGCTTATCAACATTTCACTTTGAACACAAGATCAATGTGATTCACAAGTCCATGGAAAATGAGCTCTTGGGAAGAGTGAAGTCCAAAGAAAATCTTTTGTAATATTGTGTTGTAGGGTTTCCAAGATTCTCATGAAATTCTAGACACAAGTCAGGCTGAAGGTAATAAAGTTAGTGAAGTTGAGATAGAGGCAGTTAGTTCTGAATTTAAAGCAAAAAAAAATGCTTGCAATACAAAGCATAGATGAGTGCTTGCACTCGGATTGAAGAGACTCTGTATTTCTGAGGATTTAAGGAAAACTGGAATGTTTGCCTAGCTTAGGCCAGAGGTAGAGAATCTCTAGAGTAATTCTCACCGTGAAAGTAAGTTCTGAAATTAGAGATTCCTAGCTGGAAAAGAGAAAAGGAAGCAATCTCCCATAAATTGATAGCAAATTGGAGCTAATTTATGGAGAATAAATATTCACTTAAGGGACAGTGTAATATGTAGCAGTAGCTGGAGATTTTGATTCTCAGTTGTGTTAAGAGCTAAATGAGTAATTTATTGTCAGCAGTTCATAAAATGATTGCCAACTAAACTGCCTAGACAATGTTACTTCTAATTTATGTATAACACTAAAAATTATATCTCTTGAAATCTTGCCATACCATACTTTCTGTCTCAAAATTCAAATATTCTTTTAAAAGTTGATGGTATCTGCAGGGGCCATAATAGCCTAGTGCTTGGGTTAATGGTGCTGTGCTATACAGGTGAATCAAGCCATCCTTAGTCTTAAAGAAAAATATAACAAGAAAATTTCTTCCTTGGTCTTTCAAAGTCGACAATAGCAATCCCAAATTCTGCAACTGCGTTATTTTTTAGTTGAGAAAGTGTTGTGTCCCCAAAAGACACAAATGTAATGATTAAACCGGCATCTGTCAAGGCAACATGAGCACTAGTAGCGGGTACGTAGCACGTTTTTAGCAGTTTTGCAGGATTACAAGAGTCACAACTGCTTGGGCTTTCCACCATGAATCTGGCTGGTTTTACAATACTTAGTTTTGTATTGTTGCATTGGTTCTTCTGTTTGGTTTTCTCTCTCTCCTCCTAATCCCCACCCTCACCAACTTTATCTGTCCACCCTTTGTTATTCAAGTAAAACCAACCTTTCAACTGCTATTGTACTAACGATTAATTCACCTCCCCGATTGCAAACACAACAAAACTAACAAACAATTAAAGTTGTGTACATCATATTAAACCTTTTTTCTCAATGATTAATTTAACCCAACTAGGTGTGGAGGTGTCAATGTTGGACTGCTCAGAAACCACACAACACCAGGTTATAGTCCAACAGGTTTTTTAAAAACACAAGCTTTCGGAGTGTGAGATAACAAGACGTGGAGTGATGAACACAGCAGGCCAGGCAGCATCAGAGGAGCAGGGATGCTGACGTTTCGGGTCTGGACCCTTCTTCACATGCTGCCTGGCCTGCTGTGCTCATCCAGCTCTACAACTTACTGTCTCTGAGCTTTCGGAGTCTTACTGCTTTTTGAAGTGTTAGTGTAAAGAGAGAGTATTTGTATGTAAAAGATCAAAGGGTCTCACACAACTGCTGCGGATGTAGTAAACCAAACCTAAGATGTTGTCAAATCTTTAATGAGTTAGAAGGTTTTAATTGATTAATGTGCATATGTATATGTAAATCCCTGAATTTCTTTGATGTCACTGCCCTGAGGGAACTAAAGGTTTTATCAGCGTAAAGAAGGGTGACATTTTAGGTCAGACGATGCGTGTTAGGTGTGTGGCCATGTTTGGAATCTGTTGGTGTTTTGGTTTGGAGTCAAACTGGTTGTATTTCTGAAGTGGAATATTTAAACGTCACATTGACTGTCTATAAATTGTATGCTTTTCAAACAAAACAGAATGTGTCTGCAAATACACATTTTCATTCCCATAGATTCATGTGTGCGCGTGTGAACGAGAGTGTGCACGTGCGTGAGGGAGAGTGTCTGTGTGTGTATCTGTGGTGGGGGTGGAATTGTGTGTGTATATATTGTGGTGGGGTCGCCAGTTGTGTGAAATATATCCAAGATCCTGTTTGCGGCCACCCTCGGTACTGAACCTGGCTATCAGCCTCTCTTCAGTGACTCTGTATTGTTGTGTATCCCAAAGTCCACTTTGGAGAATGAAGATCTGAGGCCGAATGAACTTGACTGCTGAAGTTTTCTGCCACTGGGAGGGAAGGTTCCTGTTTGGCGACTATTGTGTGGTGTCCATTCATCCATTGTTGTAGTATCTGCATGCCTCCGGGTGTCCTTGCCTGTAACATTTGAGATGGTCGCCGTAGGCTGAGCCACGAGTATCTGCTGTGTACACAATGGGTGGTGCAAAAGGCAAGTTGTGTTGAAAAGCTTCTGTAGTTCAATATTTTTGCGTCATGTGCCAGTTTCCAGCATGTCAAATTCACTGCAGATTTATTCAGACAAATGATCGTATTGGAAACTGGTTGGAGATTATTCCCCAAGCCAGTCAATGAGGATGCTGTCTGATAAAAGGGTTGCCAAACTGTCAGTTACAGGCACACTCACCACATTTCAGGGGTTTGGCCTCATTCTGCTGTCTGCTTAGGACAGGAGGTGTGTTCAACTACAGTCCATGGACTGAGCAATGGTCAGTTCTGTAGGGCTAGCACCAGGTGTCAATCAGATCAAGTATCATTCATTGCAGAGCCGCGTAGACTTTGGTTAGTCATGTCTTGTTGCTGCTCGTCAAAGTCGGTCTGAGATCTGGAGCAAAGGTAGTCCTGGGATCTGTCCATTGATCATTGATGAGGGTGCAAAGAGTACTTTTGGGGAAGAGGTAGCTCCCAAAAGGGGTGGAGAAGCCAAGATCGGGTTTGGGGTGGTGGGTGGGAATGTAGTGGAGAAAGCTGATGCATGTGTAGAGTTCGGGGGCAAGAATGGTGATGGGGGTCAAGTGGAACAGCATTGTAGAACATGGTAGGCTACATGAAGAGAGGGGTATTGCCACTGACTTCTACTGTTGCCTGTACATTGGGAGAGCAGAGGGCAAGGGCAGGCCAGAACCCAGGATCTCATTTCCACGGGTTCAGCGCTGAGGATGGCACATAGTCACACATGGGCAGTTCCTGGAAGTAAGTGGCTATTCAATGGTCAGCTGTCTCCAAAGAAGTATTTTTGGAGTCCTTGGAGTATGAAACCTGAAATATGTAGATTAAATCAGGTGAAAGTAGATCTGGTTTCAGTGGATAACAAAGTGTGGGGCTGGATGAACACAGCAGGCCTTAGGAGCACAAAAGCTGAGGTTTCGGGCCTAGACCCTTCATGAGAAAAGGGGGATGGGGAGAGAGTACTGAAATAAATAGGGAGAGAAGGGGAGGCAGACTGAAGATGGATAGAGGAGAAGGTAGGTGGAAGGCGAAGAACAGTTTTTCTGCTGCCTGTGTCCAAAGAGGAGAGTAGGGAGGGGATAAGTTAGACTGGGGAGGATGGACAGGTCAAGGGGGCGGGATGAGGTTAGTAGGTCGGAAATGGAGGTGCGGCTCGAGGTGGGAGGAGGCGCCAGGTGTGTCATTGGTGAAGGCAGTGAATGTTGAAGTTGGTTGATGTTGTGTTAATCAGACTAGTTGCTCTGTCCTGTATGGTGTTGAGCTTCTTCTATTGTTGGAGCCACTCCCTTACTGGCCAGTGGAGAGTATTCCATTAAACTCCTGATTTTTGTGTTGTTAGTAGAAGGTGAACTACATTATGCAGATTTCATAGCCTCTGGCCTACTACTGTAGCTAGATGATTTCTATGGCTGACCCAGTTCAGTTCTGATCAATGGTAACCAGTCCCCCTCAAATGTTGATATTGAGGGATACAGCAAGTGTAATCCCATTGAAATTCAAGGAAAGATGGTTATATTACCTTTGCCTGTTGCTTATGTGCACAAATGTTGCTTGGCACAGATTCGTCCCAGACTGGATGTTGTCAGGCCATGTTGGATATCATGTTGCCTGCATCAGTACCTGATAAGTTACAAAGGGTACAGAAACATTGCACTTGTCAGCCAACATCCAACTGCTAATCTTTGTGATGGAGGGAACGTCAATAATGAAACAGCTGAAAAAGGTTCTATCCAGGTTGAGCCTGCAGACTCCTAGGGCTGAGGTTATTAAACTCCCTATAACCCCAAACATATGTTAGCTGTGACTCCACTCAGTTGAAAGTTTTCCCCAGTTCCCATTGACTTGAACTTTGCAAGGGCTCCCTGATGCCATACTTTATCAAACATTGTCTTGACATTAAGGGCAGTGGCTCTCACCTCATTGCTGAAGTTTGGGGGTTTTGTTCTTGATTGAACCAAAGCTCCTGTGATGATACTATGGGTTTAAGAGGTATATTTTGTCTTTTTCTTAATGAAAGAAAGTTGCAACAGAGGTGATGAGTAGTCTGCTCAAAGCCAATAGAGTAGACAGCTTGTGAGGCTTGGTATTTTAAATGTAGAACAATTATTGCAGGCTGTGTGGGGTAGAGTCGAGCTCCTACAGAGTCAGGATTTTTAGTTTTGGCTTTCAACAGTTGCTAGTATCTTGAGACTGGATGTGGAAACTCATTCTTCTCTCTGTTACAGCTAAAAGCTGGGGTTCTCTTCTTACTGCTAGAATTACATGTGAGATAATCTATTTACTGGATTAGCCTTTGCCAAGTGTGTATTTATGGGATGTTACTATATTGGAACTGTTAACTATTAGTAGTTAATATATTATTTAGTTCAGCATTTTGAAAGTTACAGTTAAGCCAGTTCTTTTATTTTTATTTTGACTGTGATTTAACTGTTAGCAATCGAATTTCATCTGGAACTCAATGCCTTGCGCTTACTTTTAAAATAAGAAAAAGCTAAGGTCTATATTTTGAGTGGGTTTGGTCTGGGCCATAGCACTATGATGAGGAACTGTGATTTTGATCACGAACTGAGCAGATTATTGTTGAGCATTTGCTGCTTAATTGCGCAGTCACCTGCACCATTTTTTTTGCTAATCACTGCGATGATGATTGGTAATACTATAGCTATCAAGAAACTGGCAAAGCTATTAAAGAGCTATCAGGAAAATGTCAAGAGTTTTAAAAAGTGCCAGTTGTTTCAGTATTCCAGTTGATATCTGTAATTATTGGAATTGTGGTACATGATTAATTTTCCAAACATAATTTACACCATTGTGTCTATCATATGAATATTTTGATTGGCAGCCTCAACACGTAATTGATTGGAAATGTTTATTTATATAATGGATTGAACAATTAATTGAACTGTTTATTTTCATGAGGGATTGAAAATATTTCAGCGTATTGAACATAATTGTATCAATGAAAGTATATTTTTTCAAGCATGACCTCATCACTAGTCAGTACTTTATTTTCTGTCTGTATGCTGAGGTCTGCTGAGAATGGACACTAGATGAGTTGATGTGGAGAGGGTGATACAAAGTGAGGGATGGGTATGAATGGAACTGAGTTGCGTTAGGGCTAATAAAGTGCCATCGGGATGATTGGGAATGTAAGGTGTGCGAGGAGCAGTGAAGGTGGGTTGAAGGTATAGGTTTCCACAAGATATGAGAAATTATTGGGTGTTGTAAGAAGTATAGGCTGCCATAGGGGCAGTGGGAGTATGTTAAAGAAAGTAAATGGCATGTGTTTCTGTAGTTGGGGCAAGGTTGATGATGCAGTGAGAGCGGTAGGGATGTTTTATGTTTTAATCTTTGTTTTTAAACTTTTGAACATATTTCAGAATTTTAGACAGGCTTACCATGTGACTCAGTTTTGAAGCCAAAAACCACCTCTGTTCTTCCAGGGTCATCCAGCCCAATTCCCAATGCAGCCTGGTCCCCCAAACCAAGATGGCATGTGCAGGCAGAGATAATGGGAACTGCAGATGCTGGAGAATCCAAGATAACAAAGTGTGAAGCTGGATGAACACAGCAGGCCAAGCAGCATCTCAGGAGCACAAAAGCTGACGTTTTGGGCCTAGACCCCCCTTCAGAGAGGGGGATGGAGAGAGGGTTCTGGAATAAATGGGGAGAGAGGGGGAGGCGGACTGAAGATGGATAGAGGAGAAGATAGGTGGAAGGCGAAGGTGGCGAAAAAACTGCTGTATGTCCAAATGTGACTGGTAAGGTGATGTGGCTGTGGTATTTGGTTTGCTTCAGGACATGGTCGAGCAGTTTCAAGGCCAAAGAGATTACAAGAGAGTTGCAGTGGGAGAGAGATTCCCTGAGGTTGGCCTGGAGGGAGGAGGGTAACTTCTTCAGGTTAGGCATCCCTGGAAGAGGCTTCGCAGTGAGGTTAAAATTGTGACCAGAGATTATGGGAACTGCAGATGCTGGAGAATCCAAGATAACAAAGTGTGGAGCTGGATGAACACAGCAGGCCAAGCAGCATCTCAGGAGCACAAAAGCTGACATTTCGGGCCTGGATCCTTCATTTATTTCAGAACTCTCTCCCCATCCCCCTCTCTGATGAAGGGTCTAGGCCCGAAACATCAGCTTTTGTGCTCCTGAGATGCTGCTTGGCCTGCTGTGTTCATCCAGCTTCACACTTTGTTATCTTGGCATTTGCAGGCAGCCATTTTAGAGGTTGATTTGGGGTTCAGTGTTTCTCCTTCTGTACAGCCACAATGAAAACGGAAAAGTTTCACTTGTCAGAAGCCTATTTTTTATTTTTAAAGGCTCTTTTTGTTTCCTGTATAGCTCTGGTGGTTGTACTTTTTATTTCCATATGTGATTAAGTTCATCACAATTGTTTTTGGGTTTTGGCATGCATACTAGAACGCTGTCTAAATTTTCATATTTAAATGTTTGTTGTCATTTTAGATGGCCTATCACAGTCATCCAAACAATTTAATTGCTGGTAAGATATATGCCATATATCAGAAATTCCTTTGAATTGTAGAGATACTTCTAAATAGCCCAACTTATGGAAAATATATTTTTAAAAATTTGGGACTCTGATTTCATTTTAAAAAAACCAGGATCTACATGAAATATTGCATCTTTGGTGTTTTGCAAAGTAAATGAACAAACAGGTTTATTTAATTCTTTATATTTAAATAAAAACATTTGGAATCATTAATCATTAAGAAGAGCAAGTCTTTGTGTTCCTCATCTTGTTGATATTAATGTCACAATATTTCTCAGTGACTCATGCCAACATTATTTTCTTGCTGCTCCTATTCACCCACGATAGCTTTTTATATTGCTAGATTGCCATGGGATGTTGTCAGCAACAGTTACTTTTGAAGATCAAGAAAGGTCATTAAAATATCCTTGCAAAAAGACATGCAAAAAATGAGGGGGGAAATAAAGAGCTACCATGTGACATAACATTGAGGCATTACCCCTGACTGTAGTAAAATGGTGTCAAGAGCTATTTAGATCAGAATTTAAAAGTATACATATTATAAATATAATGTCAGCTCCATTTTATTAGATCTATCACTTGATTCATGTGAACTGTGCTTATATACTGCTTTCTATCCCAATGCAGCATTTAATTTACTAAACCATCAGTCACATTGCTGGTTAAGAAATGTGCTAATGAAGAAACAACCCTTCCCTTCATATGAATTATTTGTCATGTTTTGGAATGTTTTTGCTTGACCTGTTACTTAGCTTTTTTTGACAGGTAACATGTGTATAATTCTTCAAAAAGGGTTAAACTTGTTAGTAAGGCCATCAAGGCTATGTGTTCAACATGTTTCTATATTACTGTGGACTATGACAGAATAAAGCTTTAATTGCCTGGTGGACTCTGCCTTTTGTAGGAAAACTATATTTGCTTTGTTTACAAAATATTGCTTCTTTACTGTATCATTAGTAATGATTTGCTATGCTTATAAGAATAGGGAAACAGCCCATATGTATGCAATATGCCAGTGACTGCTACACGACTGCTGGTTGTTTAATCAAAGTACTCTAATGAAACAGTCCCAGTTTTTGTTTGTTAGTTTTAGCTGGTGCATTAATTAGAAGAAATTATGTTTGATCTATTTCAGAATTTGGTATATGAAATTGCAAGTTCAATCTTCCAATCTTGAGTTTATTTGTCATTTTTTAAAAAAACAAACTATTTAAGATGTACTTTACAAGCACTATGCTGCTGTGCATTAAGATGATATCAATCCCAGTCCAAAATATATTTTTGAAAATAATTTTCTCGTTAATTTTCAAAAAAAAAGTTATCTAGTCAGGTTTTGCATCATAAGCTGAATGCTGAATTGTGTGTACCTTGGAAGATCAGCCAGAACATATAAAATCAGACTAAATGAATAATTGTTGCATGCTTCCAAAAGGACTTCTTTTTATTTTCTCCATCATGATGATATCAACCATGATATATTTACTCCCAATTCCTCCATTTCACTTAATAAAATCATCTTTTGTAGCTTTAAACTCCCTGTTCTCTAGAAGTCTGTTTCAAAATAACAAACCCCCTTGCCAGTTTGCCTTGCAAGTGGCATTCAAAGGAAATTACATCAACTGTGTAATAGTTTTTCTGCTTGTTTGCTTCCTGGCTCTGGTTTGATGTCCTCTCTTTTATTAAGCAGTTTGAGACATTCTTCAATATGATTATTACTATAGTTGCCTAGTGTTAAAATAAAAAGTTGAGTAACCAACAGTTTCACAGTATAAATCCTGAAATCTTTTAAAGAGCAAATTTCTCACTGAAATGATGGATTACTAGATTCACACACCACTGCACAGAGCTTGAGGTTGGTGTTTCTGCAAGAAGAAAAGACTAGATATTTCCTGTCTACTCAATACCAGACCAGAAAACAGTGTGCTGTGATGTAAAACTATGCTATACAGACCTGAAAGATTGAGCTGTAAATATTATTCCATATACTTGACAACTAATAGAGAAACCATATTAGCTGAGACTATAATTAGACTTGCTTTTAATTTAAACACATCTTGCTGTGGGTTTAGAACCCTTGTGTCAGAACTAAAGTGGTAGGTAGATTCTTGGTGTCACTACCCCAATCAGAAGCATGGCAAGTATGCAAGTTTGGCAGCCCCTCTGGGAGAGATGGGTGTCTGGAATCTTGTGGACTGGTACAGTGGATTGAGAGTTTTACAAATCAGATTAGAGTCATATTTCAAAAGGGCAATTCAAATATATTGGTCCAGATATAAAGGAATGTGTAGAAAAACTAGATCAGCAACTTTATTCAGTGACTTGCTCGAATTTGGGTTAGTTATATGAGGTCATTACAGATGATTTATATCTGAAACAATTGTGAAGCTTGATTGGTTCATTGACCGATTGGACAATAACAGTCATGTCCCCTCGAAACATTGCACGTCCAGGGGGGAGAGCTTGAGATAGGGTCTAGGTCTGTTGCTCTTGTAGAGAGCCAGCACAGAAGTGATGGATCAAGTAATTTCCTTACTGTAACCATTCTATAATTCTAGATGCTGTCTCAGCTATATGTTTGCATACAAATGTGGGAATTAGGAGCAGAAATAGGCCATTCAATAAGATGTGACAATTCTGATTTAAACCTCAAATATGCATTCTTGCCTCCCTTATAACCTTACTGAACAAGAAAATATCTAATTTTTCCTTAAAAATCTCAAAGATTCTATCTTCAACACCTGTTTGTGGGAAGTTCCAAAGACTTGACTCTGAGTGATTGAAGGAACTTCTCAATATTGTATTTTCTGAGCAGCCTGTGTCTGCCAAAACTGCACAGATAGCTATGCATGGCTAGAGACTTGACTATGTATCAGAATACCAGAGTGAAAATCTTTGGAACATTCTGTGCTCAATCTTTTTTCGCTTCAAGAGGAACACCAGAAATGTTTAATTTCAAGGTAAACCTCTGCAGAGAGAAATATGTTTATCTTTCTCTTTTCCTGAAGAGTGTGTTTGTGCATATTGCAGGTTATTTAGATGGACAAACATTTATAATTTCAAATTATCATGTAAACCAGTTGCTGTATCTTCATTGAATAATTTGTGTTTTGTCAATTTATTAAAGAAACCTGGTTGATAGATCTTTTTCTTTAAAATCTGACATGGATAATGTATTTAATTGGCAATTTCTGTAAATGGGAAATATATTTTTATATTTATTAATGGAGTAGTAGGACTAGAGCAATAGTGCACTTCACCACCCTGGGTCATTTCACAGTCCACTTTAAATAGGAAATACTCAACTGCATTTCTCACAGCACTCCTAGGTGGCCAATTATCGTCAAAGGGATATATTTACTGTATTGAGATAAGCCATATTCACCATGCATTGGAACTTCACAAAAATGTTCAAACAATCTTTAAGATTAGATTTAAAATTATGTTCCATTGGTAAAAGCCCAAGTGTGATCATGCATTACTCAGTTTTCCTGTGTTTTGATTTAAAAATACAGTGTGTTTAAAGTATATGCCTTCAGCTACAATGTCATTTGTATCTTACATGGAAACAAGCCTTTCAGGCCAAATAATCTGATGATCATTATTCACCATGTTAACAGTGGTCCAATGTTCTTTAGCCCTCTTTTCTTCGGTCACTCATTGAACCTAATTTTTAAATGTTGATCAGGTCTTTTTGAAACTATTAACTTGTGGTCTTTAAACATTGAATTTGTTTTGTTCAAAATTCTTATTGTTATCAATCTGGTGGATCTTCGTAGCACTCCCCTGCTTGAAATAACTTCCTAACATTAGACTAGAATAAGAAATTATGGAAACTAACAATGGTGCACAAGTCTGATCAGATTTTTGAGATGGTAAAAAATGCTAAGCTCCAGTAATGTGGAATGGTTGATATTAGCATTATGACTTGTCAGAGAAGCAAACCCCATTGCATACATTACAACGCATCTGTTTTGTATTTTGGCAGGTTTATAGTGCTTGCTGTGGTTCTCTTCGGCCTAACATACAGCCCTCAAGAACAGTGCTCTCTCAATCTGGTTGATCATGGCAGGGGTTACTTGGGCATTCTTATTGCCTGTGTGATATCAGAGGCTGCTATAATTTGGCTTAGTATGCGAGGAAGTATCCTTTACACAGAGCCACGAGATTCAATGCAGTACATCCTGTACATCCGTATGGGTAAGATGTGAGATTTTGCATGTGTGTTTAAAGTTGCTGTTTCTGAGCTTCAACTTATAATACTATGTGATATTAACAACAACAGAATTACTAAGACTCCCAAATGAATAGAATACCCTTTTGTAATTGTTCAATTATGACACTGTTTATGCGTTTTACTTACAGGGCCAATTGTTTTTCCACATGCATGTATTCGCTAGTAAAAAATATAAGTAAAATAGCCTGAATGGAATTGGACAAAGCTTGGAACTTAGTCCTCTGATTTCTTTTATGTCATTCATTGGAGAGGAAATTCACTGTGATGTTAACTTAATTTTCCAACGAATAAAATTAAGGCATTGTTACATATTCTCCCATTCCATCAAGCAGAAATTGAAACTTGTCTCTGGCATTAGTGCTGTAGGCAGTTTCACCATCTTAATATAGTACCTATTACTCAATTCTACTAAATATCATATCCATTATTGCCCTCTTCGTCACCATTGACTGAGGAAAAATTTCTACCTTGATTCAAATTCTGAGCCAAAAACCATTACAGCATGAAAAAGCATCAACTAAAATATGTTCAGTGCAGTGGCTGGCTTGTCATGACTCAGAACTTCCGTTACAATTGGGTAATCGATAGTTGTTAGCACCCTTAATACCCTAGACTGAATCCTTGGGGAGATGAAAAGAGCATTCACGTTAGGCTGTTTCCTTGCAGTACCAAGAGCCTAGCTATATAATTGGCAGAGGCGCGTATCTTGTGCTGAGAATGCAGCAAAATAACCTGTTCTTGGGCTTCTATCAATGCTGAAGGAAAATTAATTGCTAACAGGGCAGAAGGTTGTTTCAGTTGAATATCCTGTTGTGTTGCCCTTCATGTCTAAGAAAACATTTGGCTTTGGTCCTCTCGAAATGAGGTGATATGCATAAAGTACTTGTTGAGATAGTATGTGCAGTATATTCTTGTAATTGAACAACAGCCAGCTGCCAATCTAATGCTGCTATTATGGCAGCAACACCTCTGAATAAAATTAAGCATATTTTATGAAATGATTTTACTCTCTACCCACTCTCCCCCACCACCACCACCACCACTATCACCCTCCAAGCAGAAATATCTCAATCATATTGCTTGGATATGGAGCAGGGAAGTAGAACAGTTAGACATGACGTTGAATTGAGCACTAAGTTAAGTACTTTAATAAGGTTTTGTAAAGTGATGAATAAATTAATTAGTGAAGAGATATTGCCACGTATATTTCATAATTTGTTAGGAACGAAGGTGCTAAAACAATCATATATTGTTGAGGGGGGACAGAACATGCCCAGGGCATTATAGACCAGCCAACTTAACATTGATGGGAGGAAAAATAATGGAATCTATAGTCAAGGAGAAAATAGAATATTATCGAGAAAATTGCTTGACTTGATTGACTTCTGACAATGTAAGGGAGAGTAGATGGTTTTAACATAATAGATATGATTTATCTGGTCTTTCAGGAGTCCTTTGAGTTACCCCAAATTAACTAATAAACAATGAATGCGGGGTTGGGATTAGTCAAAATAGATTGCTAACTGATTTTAAGACAGAATGCAGAAAGTAGGAGTAAAAGTTGATTAATCTAAATGGCAGGAGGTGTGAAGTCATGTTGCACCAAGAGTGGAAGTGGGACCACTGTTGTTTGTAGTTAACCATTTGGGCTTTGGGACAAGAAAGCAATTTTTAATTACATGAAAGGTTTCAATTGGAGTTGGTGGGGGACCAGTAGAATGAGGATAAACAGAGCAAATTAGAGGAGGATGTTAATAAACTTGTAAATTGGAAAAGATAATTGGAAGATGTTTGTTAAAGGTAGCACATTTGGTTTAGAAGAATAGGAATTACTTAGATACTTAGAAGGCATGCCTCTTGGTGGAGAAGAGGAACAAAGGGTTCTTGGAATCCAAATATACCAATCACAAAAATGTTGCACCACAGGTTAACCAGGCCAGTGAGAAAGCAAGGGTAACCATTGCATATTTCTAGTGGAATATGCATGACAATTAGGAAGGCTGTGCTAAACCACAGGAAAACCTGGTTAAACCACATGGACTCCTTCATGCAGTTCGGGCTGCTATTTTATATGAAGAATTCGGAGATGTAGGGAACATTTACAGGACTGATAGCAAAAATGTGTATACATGTTAGAAATGACTGGAGAAAAGAATGCAGTGCTGTGACCTAATAGAGGATTTCAAAATTATGAAATGTTTGGATAGAATTAATAGGAGAGAATGTTTCTGCTTGGAGGAAATCATAACTAGAAGTCATCACCTAAACTGGTAATCAAAAGATCTGATAGGGAATTTGAAAGAAAGTTCTTTGCCCAAAGAGTGACGAGAATGTGGAACCCACTACCATGTGTACAAGGAATGGTTGGAGTGAATAATATTGATGCATTTAAGGGGATGTCAGACTAGCATAAGAGGGGTAGGGAATAAAGGATTACAGAGATGTATTTAAGTGAGGGAAAATGTGAGGAGGCTCCAAAATCATCATGAGTATAGTATCAGGAATCGACAGGGAGAAACTGTTCCTGCAAGTGAAGGGGTTGATACTAAAAGGGCACCAATTTAAAGAGACAATATAACCAAGGGCAACATGAGGAAGAACCTTTCTAGGGAACCAATGGTTAGGATCTGAAATGCATTGTTCAAGAATGTGGTGCCGACAGGTTCAGTCATGGCTTTAAAAATATATTGGACAAATAACTAAAGGAAAAATGATGGTAAGGCTACTGGAAAACGTGATGCTGGCATGATTTGCATTTTGAGAGCCCTCATAAACCCAACAAGCCTACTGGTCTATTTTTGTACAGTAACAATTCCATGTGAGAGACACAGGCAAGATCAAACTTATTGTGGACCCCTAATTGTCCTCAGAAGGTGATTGGCTTTTTGTTTAATACACATGCTTCATTCAGTGATGCATTGGTGCTTCAATAATAACTGTTATCTCAAATTTTTGTATATCTCTTGTAGCTACTTTGTAGATTTGATTGGCTCTATTTCATGTCTGATCAATGGTGAAGGGAGCTATCACAATGATTGTTGTTCTGTCAGATACTGACCTACTGTGTATTTGCAGGATTTTATGGATTTTGTAGCTATGTTTCAAACCATTCTTTTCTGAACTCATGAACTATATCTGGCAGGATTTGTTTTGTTTGCATTGTACAAGTATATTCCTTTTTAGCCTTTAAATTGAACCAATGGTTTAAGCACACTGTTATAGACAAACGAGAGAAGAACATTTTATTTTCACATAGTTGTGATTAGAATGGCAATGCAGTACCTGCAGA
Organism: Stegostoma tigrinum; assembly: GCF_030684315.1. NCBI lineage: Eukaryota > Metazoa > Chordata > Chondrichthyes > Orectolobiformes > Stegostomatidae > Stegostoma > Stegostoma tigrinum. Next base: position 19,394,707 of record NC_081370.1, read on the forward strand.
AAGAAATTACTTGTAACAGACACTAGTTTTGCACTGTAATCTAAAGCTCAACATTGATACCATACCCTCAAAGTGACAATATGAATTAGACAATATGATTATTTTTTCCAGTTAAATAATTTGGTGCTAAATTGTCTGCCAAAACTGCATATTTGCTTTCATTTAAATAAAAGTCTTCCTCATTGGAAAAAGAACATAATCCAGCTCCTTGGCTATGTTTTTTTTCTTGCAGCAATTGTGCTAATAGAATTCGCATACGCAATCATAGGAATTGTCTGGTTAGTGCGGTACTACCACTCCTGTAATGACACTACTGCAAAGAATGTTACATTGGGTGAGTACAAACAGCGAGTGTACATTCCATTAATGAACAGTATCCTGTCTCTCTTAATGCCTAACTGAGTGAATAGTTCTGCTAATCAGCCTTCAAAATTTATGTATTCATGAAAATGAATAAATGCTACCCTTGATTTTTCTCCCATTGTGCTTTTGACTTCTTTGCTGGTAGGTACAAATATTTTTCATTTCCTCTAATTCTCCTTTAAATAAGTGTTGGCCTTGATCTGTTTCCTCATTCTACTTATATAATTTATACTATTTTAGTTTTTTTTCAGGGTCTCATATTAGACTAAACAATATATGGAGAAATACAGACTTGATGGTAGACATCAAAATGTCTAAAAATTCTAGGTTGTTTACAATTTGAAGTTCTTGGTTAATGCCAGCCTTTTGTCTCTATTTCTAATCTACTGTACTTCTGAGATACCAATTATTCTTAGGTTTGGAGACCTACCCAGGTATTTTGTGGTATAGGTTATTTCTGTCCTTGCAACGTCGGCTTATGGAAGCCAAGACTGTTCCAATATTCCTTATCTGAAATGGATCTTCAGGCAAGGTGATGATATGTTGGCTCCTCATAAAAATGGAGGTAGGAGTAAACCTTACAACCTTCTGAGCCTTCTGCAGTATTCACAGAGTCATAGAAATAGAGTCATAGAGATGTACAACATGGAAACAGACCATTCTGTCCAACTCGTCCATGCCGACCAGTCTTGCCCTTTACCCAATCAGGAACATATTGTCTTTGGACTCTGGTTGTCTCATTTTTAAAGGCTTCCCATTTTCCAACCATTCCTTTATGTGCAAACATCCACCACTCCCCCCGCATCAAATTTTGAAGTTTCTTGTTCAATGCTGCCAAAATTGGCCTTCCTCCAATTGAAAACTTTAACTTTTAGATCCAGTCTATCCTTTTCCATCACTATTTTAAAATTAATAAAATTATGGTTGCTGGCCCTAAAATGTTTCCCCCACTGTCACCTCAGTCACCTGCAGTGCCTTATTTCCCAAGAATAGTCAAGTTTTGCACCTTCTTGTAGGTACGTCCACATTCTGAATCAGAAAATTTTCTTGTACAGTCTTAAACTAATTTCTCTCCTTCCAAGCCTATAGCAGTCCCAGTCTAAGTTTGGAAAATTAAAATCCCCTACCATAACCACCCGATGATTCTTTCAGTATTATAATCGCTGATCTTTGGTTTCTAACTGAACTGAATAATTTTCCCTATCCCTTAAATTCCCTGAAAGACCATGTTGTTCTATATCAATCTTAAATGTATTCAACAATGGAGCAAACCTCCTAGGGTAATGATTTTCAAATGTACATAGCTCTTGCCATGAATAAATTTATTTCCACCCTTAAGTTTTAAATGCCCCTTAAGCTGAAACTGTGCCTCCATGTTCCAGATTCCACACCAGGGAGAACAATTTCTTAGTGTCTGTCATATCCCAGCCACTTAAGATACAAGATCACCTCTCATTCTTCTAAATATAGAGAGTACAATTTTCTCATGCCATGAACTAATCTAATGACTACTTATTTTTGTACTCAATCTCTTCTTGAGTAAACCAGCATACCACTTGCCTACCAAATTACTCGCTGTGACTGCATGCTAACTTTCTGTGTTGATTGTACATGTTTCCCCAGGCCCCTCAGAACATCAATATTTACAAATTTCTTAACCTAATCTCTGCTCCTTCCTGCCAGTCTTGGCTGCAGCATGGGAGCAGTTTATATTTGGATGGACTCCTGATGAGGATGGAGAGCAGTACCCGCAACAACAGCAGAAGTACTATCATGGGCTTTTATACTTGCATGCAGAATTTTTGAGTGACTGCTTAGAGACAAGGGCTACTGTCTGAGCTGCTGTTTGATGACTCGAGGAGCGATGAGATAGAAGCCATACAATGTAGATAGATTGCTGAAAACGTAGTTTGTGTGCCTTGACAGATCTTGACATGCCTTTTCACTAAGCCACATTGAGGGTCTCCAGAATGATTGTGAGTGTTAGTAATTCAAATAAAAAGAATGTGTCCTTTAAAGTCACAAAAGGAGACATTGTGTCAGTTGGCCAAAACCTAATCAAAGAGAAATGTTTTACTGAGTGTCTACGGGCACAGCATGGTAGAGAGGCAGAGAGCTGTACAGGTGCCCCTCCAGAGATTAAGGTATAGGCTGAAGGCACAGATATTATTGGTGGAGCAATTAATCTTGGGATGTTCAAGAAGCCAGAAAGTGATGATATGTTGAAGGGCTTTGTTGCTGGAGATGTTCCCAGGGACATTGAGGAGGAAAATCTTGAAGTGGTCTGAAAATGTGAATGACGTTTTTAATACCAAAAGTTACTTGAACAGGAGCCTATGTAAGTCAGTGAGCACAAGGGTATTAATGATCATACTGTGGTTAAGTTAGTGCATGGTCAGTAGAGTATTGAATGACCCTAATTAGCGTAGATGTGGGAGACCAACCAAGATTGCATTAGAACTGTCAAATTTGGAGAGAGAAAAGGCTATCTTAATGGATAAGACAGAAAGGAGGATTTTCTTCTCTGAGGGTAGTGAACTTGTGGAATTCTTCAGCTCAGAAGGCTGTAGAGGTGAGTCATAAAGAATATTCAAGGCTGAAGTAGACACTTTTAATTAACAAGGTGATCAAGAGCTATGAGGTAAAGTGGAGTTGACGATTATCAGGCCATCAATCATCTCATTGAATGGGAGAGCAAAGGCAATATGTCAAATGGCCTGCATCTACTCCTAAATCAATGGTTTTAATGTTCTTGTATACATTTTCTAACTCTGGCTGGCATATTATTGATATCCTGGAATTAAACCTGACTGTGGAAATTGAAGACGTTGATGACCTTGAAAGGAGCCATTGGCAGCCTGTGCCTGCAAGGGAATTTTTCTGGGACCAGGTTGCTGCATGTGGCACTAATCAATCATTGCCATGGTTATGGAGTGAAATTTCTGTTCTTTGGGCAATATTAGGTGTGGTAAGCCCATCTTTAAATACTCAATAAATTAGTTTGGTACTTTCTGTGCTACACTTTGACTCATAAATCATAAGAAATTTACAGTCAGTTAAATCTAAAACTTTCAATGCAAAATGTAATCTTCAAGCACTATGTACTTGATGTGTTCAACAAATTTAAGACCATTTCTAAGTTATTCTCAGGACTGTAACAACACATCAGTTTTACATTTCAATATGTGTTGTGTAATGCTGATTGTTTTAACAGTTAGATAGGACATGGCATATAAATAGTACAAGTGTGGTAAAAGGAAAAGGCTAATTTGAGACCACAGAAGAGTTTAAGATAGGAGGCAAGGATTAAGCTGTGGTATTAAGTGAGTACTTTGCATCAGTCTTGCACTGGAGATGAAATCTGGCCAAACTTTCAACTGAGAGATGACAGCTAATCAAACATTGTAAAGGTTTGAAATTGCTAGAGAGCAATTATGAGAAAGGCTTGGCCGTGCTTAAAATTGATAAGTCATAAAGGCTAGATGAGTGTTTTCCGAGGATAATGAGTGCATTAAGGATGGAAGTTGCAGTGACACTGCCCATAATCTTTGAATGGTTTTATTATACAAGGTGATGCTGGATGATGAGAGAATTGCAGATTTTTTTCCCTTGCTGAAATGTGTGCAAAATTAAACCTTGTAAGTAGATTTTATTCTGTAATGTGAAAGTTTACCAAACAGTAATTCAAACAAAATAACAGTCACAGGACAAGTATGGATTAATTGAAGAATGGAAGCATGACTTTTTAAAGATAAAATCATGCTTACCTAGCTTAATTAAGGTTTTCAATGGTGTAACAGAGAATGTTGATAAGGATTATGTAGTTGATGTGTATATGCTTTGTGATGTTTATCATTGTTCCACGTCAGACTGGAATAGTACTCATGCTGTTCACTTTTATCAAGTCATCAGCTTTTACATGCAGCATAAGTTTATTTTGGAGAGTCAAGAGTTGAATTCTTAGTTGCTTTCCCAGGAGGATTTGGTTTGCTTCAAATATCTGAATCATTGTACTTGTAGAGGCATTTTGGCGTACTCCTTAGACTTTAAGGGTGTCACCGCAGGCTTTGTGGGTAGATCTGTTGGGTTTTGCTGGTGGGCCCCCCCTTGAGCATCGCCTTATTGCTTCAAGATAGTCATTTTCCTCCTTTAGCTTAGCAAGATGAGTGATGAAATGTTCTGTCTATGCCAGCAAACTGGCTTTGTTTTGGGGCACAGGGTAATGTGGTATGCTGTCCTCAACTTTCCTAATTCTCCAACCAGCTGTAGAAATTCAGCTGTGAAGTTTATTGGCTGACTTTCTGGAGCAGGCCATTTGGTTCATTAAGTCCAGAATGCAATTCAATGAGATCATGGCTTATCTGATAATCCTCAACTCCATTTTCCTGTCTAATCCATAACCCTAGATTCCCTTAATGATTAAAAGTCTGTCATTCTCAACATTGAATATACTTAGTGACCCAGTCTCAGCAGCTTCTGCTTTCATAATATGGGTCTCCATATCATCCTGGAGCACCAAATGAATTTGCTTTCTGACTTTAATTTGTCTGATCTGTTGAATTGCCTTAAAATTAAATCATCAACAAACGGGAGATGGTCGGGCAATGTTCTGTCTGATACTCTGGCAAATTTTTCCTGTTTATTTTCTTGAGCTACTATATTCGAAGCTCTTTGCAAATCATTGATAAAAGTATCAATGCATTCCACTGTGTTGGATATCGTATTAAATTTAGTCTGCATGGCAATGGTCTATTTTTGCAGATTAAAGTAGATATCAAATATATTTATTATTGTTTCATACATAACACTTGCTTCATCAATCCTTTATCTGACTAGGTTGTTATCTGCACAACCACCTGTTGCATACAACAGTGTAATGACTTTCATACTGTATAGTTTTGCAATAAGGCCAGATAGGCACAATATGTTTTAAATCTTAGGCTCCACTGCAGTCCACTTCTGCTTGATTGGAGCCTGTAACTGACTGAAAGCTTTTTTGTCAATGGGAAAGACTTTTCCATATTGTTCTTTCACTTTTTGCCACATATATTCTTGGTCTTACTGTGTTACTGAAGAATATTTATAGAGCCTGATAAGGTAAACAAAATGTGAATTTTATTTAAGAAATATCATACTGTGGCTTCATCTTGCTGTAAGGCTGCAAGAAAATGCAAATCATTAACAATCTAACACTTCCTGTGATGATGTATATTGTCTTTTTAATGTATTGCACTTGTTAAAATTCATTAATGGAATATGTTTGTCATTGGTGAGTCAGCATTCATTGTCCATCCTAATTGCCCAAAAAAGGTGGCAATGAGCTGGCTTTTTTTAAGTTCCTGTAGCCCACTGTAGAGGGGCAGCTGGAGTGCTATCAGGCGGGAAGTTCAAGGGTTTTGACCCAGCAGTGGTAAAAAGTGGTGTTATATAGTTGAGTGGCAGGATGGTGTGTGGTTCCAAGAGAGCTGGTAGGTTGTGATATTCCCGTGCATCTATTGCAATGTCCTTCTAGGTGATAGAAGGTTTAGAAAATGCTGTCCGAGAACCCTTGAGTTACTGCAGTGCATTTTGTAGATGATGCATGCTGTTTCACTGTGAATCAGTAGGGAATGTTGAATGTGGTGAATGGGGTGCCATTCAAACAGGTTGTTTTGTCCTGGATTGTCTTGAACTTTTTGAGTAGTATTGGAGTTGAATGCACCTAGGCAAGTGGGGAGTATTCCATCATGTCACTGACTTGGACCTTATAGATGGTGGACAGGCTTTGGGGAGACAGGAGTAAGTTACTTGCTGCAGAATTCCTAACTTCTGATCCATTCTTGTAGATGTAGTATTCGTATGGCTGTTTTAATTAAATAGCTTACACTGCAAATGTGTAAAAAAAAAAATCACCATACAAAGAATCCAAATATTAAAAATAAAAAGCAATTATTGAATAAAAAGATAACATTGGTATAAACTTTGCAGACTGCTTTAACAATGTTCTAATTTCTGTCTGTTCCTAGGAATTGTAACCTGCAATTGGGTCGTTATTCTGAGCGTTTGTATAACTGTAATGTGCGTCTTCGACAGAACAGGCAGAACGTTTGTGAAACTTCGGGCAACGAAACGGCGTCAACGTAACCTCAGAACTTACAATTTACGGTATGTATGAATAGTTCATAATATTCTAGCTTGGGTACTTTGTGATGTAGTCAGCTCTGTGCAGATGGAGCTTTTCTACATTGCAGCTGCTGCTAGGCATTGAGATCTTTCTTAAGTTGTCCATCCATCATTGACAGAAAGCTGAATGGATCCTTTTATATAAGCCTGTTTTGAAAATGTGCAATGACTTAGCGAGACACTTAGGAGCAATGATGTAATCTCAGTGTTCCTGCTGTTGCTTTTTGTTGCGACTTTTCTCTTTGCACATAAGGCCATTAAAATTAATTGAAAAAAAGGCAATTCCTGTTTCTGACGACTTTAACAATTACACATACATGGAGGGCTCTTGTGGCACAGTGGTGGTGTTCCTACTTCTGAGCAGGAATTATTGATTTATTGTCACACGTACTGATGTACAGTGAAAAACTTTGTTTATGAGCAGTACAGGCAGATCACAGTATGCAAGGAAGTGTAGATCAAAAAGACTTAGACAGAGGCATTCCGGTTACTTTGCACAGGATGTGCACTAGGCAAGACCAACATTAGCAAAATCAGCATTATTTGAGACTAGAGAGTCCATTCAACAGTCTAATAATAGACGGGAGGAAGCTGTTCCTGACCCTGCTTGAGCATGTGTTCAGGCTTCTGTATCTTCTGCATGATGGAAGAGGTTGTAGGAGATCATTACCGGGGAGCCATGAGTCTTTGTTGGCAGTCTTTCCTCAGTATTGAGCCATGTAAATGAAATCCGTGGATGGAAGGTTGGCTTCTGTGATGGTCTGGGCTGTGCATGTTACCACCTATAGTTTCTTACAGCCCTGGACCCAGCAGTTTCCATACCAGGCCATAATGCACCCAGACAGTGTGCTTTCAATGGTGCATCTATAGATGTTGGTTTGGGTTCTTCCGCCAAATCTCCTGATTGGAAAGTGATAACATTACCTTGTGAGATGACCCACCTGTACTAGTCACCCATCAGAGATGCACACATGTCAAATTTGTACCTGATGAACAGGATTCGACTGAGGTGGTAGAACATGGCCAGTGTGGGAACTTTATCCCTACATAAATTAATACTTCTGAGAATTGGGAGACCAAAAGCTGAAAGATTATTCAAGGGACTAATACTGCTAGCATTATTTAATTGAGGCAAATCTCAATTTTTGGCAAGGGAATCTTGCAAGTTAAGAATACGAGGAGACGTTCATTGTAATAATCATTTAACATTGGCTCCGAAGGGCCTCAAGCCAGTACGTCTAGAAACTGTTGTATTTGTTGAATTTGTTCGAAATTATCTGCAGTCTTCTTTAATTGATGTTTAGGACATGCATTACTGATTTCCAATATGTCAGCTTGCAAGGCCGACTAAAGGTTCAAAGTTGACAGAGCGAAAGAAGCATGGAATATAGAATGAGTGATAATGGGAACTGCAGATGCTGGAGAATCCAAGATAACAAAGTGTGGTGCTGGATGAACACAGCAGGCCAAGCAGCATCTCAGGAGCACAGAAGCTGACGTTTCGGGCCTAGACCCTTCATCAGAGCGGGGGATGGAGAGAGGGAACTGGAATAAATAGGGAGAGAGGGGGAGGCGGACCGAAGATGGAGAGAAAACAAGATGGGTAGAGAGGAAAGTATAGGTGGGGAGGTAAGTAGGGGATAGGTCAGTCCAGGGAAGATGAACAGGTCAAGGAGGCGGGATGAGTTGGTAGGTAGGAAATGGAGGTGCGGCTTGAGGTGGGAGGAAGGGATGGGTGAGAGGTAGAACAGGTTAGGGAAGCCGAGACAGGCTGGGCTGGTTTTGGGATGCAGTGGGGGGAGGGGACGAGCTGGGCTGGTTTTGTGATGCAGTAGGGGAAGGGGGGATTTTGAAGCTTGTGAAGTCCATATTGATACCATTGGGCTGCAGGGGTCCCAAGCGGAATGAGTTGCTGTTCCTGCAACCTGCACATCTGCCTTTGTGGTATATTGTATCCATTGCACCCGGTGTGGCCTCCTCTACATTGGGGAAACCAAGCGGAGGCTTGGGGACCGCTTTGCAGAACACCTCTGCTCGGTTCGCAACAAACAACTGCACCTCCCAGTCGCGAACCATTTCAACTCCCCCTCCCATTCCTCAGACGACATGTCCATCATGGGCCTCCTGCAGTGCCACAATGATGCCACCCGAAGGTTGCAGGAACAGCAACTCATATTCTGCTTGGGAACCCTGCAGTCCAATGGTATCAATGTGGACTTCACAAGCTACAAAATCTCCCCTTCCCCTACTGCATCCCAAAACCAGCCCAGTTCTTCCCCTCCTCCCACTGCATCCCAAAACCAGCCCAGCCTGTCTCTGCTTCCCTAACCTGTTCTTCCTCTCACCCATCCCTTCCTCTCACCTCAAGCCGCACCTCCATTTCCTATCTACCACCAGATCCCGCCTCCTTGACCTATCCATCTTCCCTGGACTGACCTATCCCCTCCCTACCTCCCCACCTATACTCTCCTCTCCACCTATCTTCTTTTCTCTCCATCTTTGGTCCGCCTCCCCCTCTCTCCCTATTTATTCCAGTTCCCTCTCCCCATCCCCCTCTCTGATGAAGTGTCTGGGCCTGAAATGTCAGCTTTTGTGCTCCTGAGATGCTGCTGGGCCTGCTGTGTTCATCCAGCTCCACACTTTGTTATCATGGAATATAGAATGTCTGTTTGTAAAATGTATTTCATGTGGCTTTCATTAATTCTCATTCATATCATTGACTCTTAAATGCCCTATGCAGTGGCCGAATGAGCCACCCACTTCAAAGGCTGTTAGCGATTGGCAACAAACATCAGCATTGCTAGTGACACCCACATCTCATGACAGAATAAAATGAAGATCCTGTAGTGTAACATGAAATGATGTCCTTCTGATGTAGGGCTGGTAATGAAGTCAGATTACATCCAGGCCATCTTGCCTGTGAAAGAAGAAATTAAACTGGTGTTGCAATGGATCATATCCCATTCGTCATTGAAGGTCCCATTTTTTGCTGCAGAATTCACAGGTGACAGCATAAAAAAAAACTTGCACCAGTGATAAATTTAGAACTTGCCAAAGGGAAATGTGAGTGCTAAAGTCAAGAAATAAATATACTGGGCCATCTCTAGATAAGTTGAATTTTAGATTCTTTATCTGTTACATTTTTTGCACTGTATAGCCTACTGTTTTTGTCCTTTTAATCTAAAAATAATTTATCTTGAATAGCATATATGAAAAGGTAATGACTTCAATACATTATAGGATCCAGAAAATCTTAACCCCAGATATGTCTTGCTAATTTATCAAGAATCCTAAATATGTATGAATCTAATTTCACAAGACAAAACTCTCAAATCACTGTGTGATAAAGGTTCATGATATTATTATCTGAAACCTGGGTTCTAAAGTGGAAGTACCATGTACAGCTTCAAGTTAGATTTTGTATTTCTCTGTTGCACATTGAGGGGAGAAATGGTTTTGCTTTCATTTTACATCTGTTCTGTGACTTGTGGCATGGTGTGAGATGTTTGTTGATACATGCACTGTTAATGAAGGCTCATATAGAACTTGAGGTGAATGTTCCAGTATATTAGGAAGAAGGCAGAAGAAAGAAAATCCTGCCTAGTGGCAGCAGTCAAATATCACAGGATGACAGTACCATCCAGAAAGTTAGGCAGTGCGTGCAGGTTCAGTTGGAGTGGAAAGGTGCTGTTAGTTTAGCAGTCTCCAAACAAGTTAGGGCTGTGGAAAATCAGTGAATCTAGCAAATCAGCGAGTCAGTGTCTGTGGACACAAGATAATGAAGGTCAAGTGCCAAGGAAATAAGACTAATCATTAAACTTCTGGGAGCTAACAGTATGGAAAATCCGTGTGTTTGCTCTGAAATTGCTTAAAATTTGAGTATCTGTAAGGTAGTTGTCGAGTGTAAATGGGTTGAATTTTTATTTTTGATATTTGTAATAAATCCATTTCAATGTAGCTGTTATGTAGTGTAGCACTGTTCTTGTTTCTCTTTTGTGTCATAAACTGTGTTGTTTTGTTGGCACCCTCTTGTGCTTATGTTCAGTGACTGACCACCAGAGACCCCAAGTTTCAAAATTGAAATTTATGATCTGTGAAGCTAGTTCTCACCCTGAAGTTTGACCACTTCACTATTACCATTAGCTGAGAGCTCTTTGCAGCATCAAGACATTGTGAATTTAAGAAGAATCTTTTTTAAAAATGTGCATGGAGGTGCTGAGCATAAATATATGAGAATAAGAATAGGAGAACATCATGTTAGAGTTTCAAATTTAGCTTTTACCATTGCTAAGATTTTTCTGGGAATAAATCTGTAACACTGGACTATTTAAAACCGTTGATAAGGCTAAACTGAGAAAGTTATTGGACAAGCTTATGGTGGAAATAAAAGCAAGTTTTTGTAAAGATGAGATGCTTGAATTGATTACCCAACATTTAGAACAATAAGAAAGGAAACATAAAATTGATATGTCACTACTAGTAGAATTAGCTAAGATTCAGTTAGAAATTAAAAAGGAAATAGTTGGAAGAGAATGAGAAATGGAAAAGGAAGAGAATAAAGAAACAACATCTGGGGGGGAGAACAAAGATGGGAAAAAGAGGACTGGACATAAAAACAAATCCTTTTTCACACAGAGGATGGTGTGTGTATGGAATGAGCTGCTGGAGGAAGTGGTGGAGGATGATGTAGTTGCAACATTTAAAAGGCATATGAATAAGAAAGGTTTAGAGGGATATGGGCCAAGTACTGGCAAATGGGACTAATTTATTTTGGATATCTGGTGAACGTGGACGAGTTGGACCGAAGGGTCTGTTTCTGTGCTGTATATTTCTATGACTCTATGAAAGAGAGGATAGGAAGGGGAAAGACAGTGAAATTTTAAAAGCTTGATCTCTGAAGATAGGAGGAAATCAGACAACATGACTTGGCTGGAGAAAAGCTGAGAGTAAAGGAGGAAAGAAACATAGTAGCTTAGAGGCTGGTTCTGATTCTAGTGAGAGATTTGATTGAACTCAAAACCTATGCTTAGTGTCAACGTTTACAGAAGAAGATGAAGTTGAAAGATATTTCACTCATTTGGAAAGGTAGCTGTGAAATTAAAGTGACGAAAAATGATTGGATCTTAATTTTACAGTGCGTCCTGATAGGTGCAGCTATGAATGTGTACTCCAGTCAGAAAAGAAATCTGTGGTCTGTTAAATTGCTAGAAGTGCTATACTCAGTGCTTACAAGCAACATCCTGAACCTTCTTATTTAAAATTTAGGATTTAAGCCCTCAGGAGTTGGCATGAGTGATGGAATAGATTATGCTGTTGATGGACAATGAAATTGTTGAATTGAGTCATAGTGGTTGGGACTCGTGTATTTTGAGGATGCTAAGTCAAGATGGATCAAAATGATGTTGTATGGAAATTTGAAAAATCTATAAGCAATGAAGGCAGATACAAATTCAGTTCTGCATTTGAAGAATTGTTTTGAATGGATTAAATTCGAACCAAGTGTTGCAAAAATTAATTTATTAACAGGATAGTCACAAGTGCCATTGACTGGTACAACCAAGGAAAAAAATCTGCTTTTATAATCTGAATATACTTTATATTTGTAAGGTCATTTGTAAGGAATGAAAAATGTGCTAACAATGTTTCAGTGATTAACCAAGAAGGTCACGTAGTTATGTCTGGTTATGCTCAGTCAAATCTGGAAGTAATGCTTAAAATACCTAATCAAATCGTTTGCTTGATTACAAAAGAGCAAGTTTGGTCACAAAACCATCTGAAAGTTAATCTCCCAAATGCAAGTAACTTATTTGGGCTACATCACAGGGCAAGGCGAAATAGCACCCAGAGGAAGTAAATAACAGCTAACTTAGATTTTCCCATTTCTGAGACAAAATAGGAAACTTTGCTGCACATTAACGTGAATGGATTTTAACTGTAGTTTGTTACAAATATCAGTACTGCCATGATTTTGACAAGTTTATTTCAAAAAATGTAACTAATTTGAGTGGTCAAAGAAAATCATTGTGTCTGACAAATTAAAAGGTGTATTGACAACAGTACCATTGTGGGCAGTACCGAATCATGCTTATCCGTTTAATATGACAGTTGATGGCAACAGCATCAGCTTTGATGCAGTGTTATTGTAGGAGGATGAGATGGGAATCGAGCGCCAGTCAATTACTTCTGGCATAAATTAAATGCATACCAATATAAATATTCAAGTGTGAGTAATGAGATCTCATAGCCAATTTTAATAATCTTCTCGTAGCAATTTGAAACACTTGTAATCATAAATTTAAAAAATCATAAAATATTACTTGATGGCTGATAAATGATTATATGGCAGTAATACAGTCCTCTAGGTGAGATGATCAGTAAACTTACACGCGCTTCACCCTTGGAGATTTATGATGCTACTTAAGTCCCTTGATTAGATAGCAACTTAGCAAATGATATGACTTATTTGGTATCCTCAGTTAAATGTTTTGTTATCCTGCAGACTTAATGTTACTTATATATGTTTTAACAAAAGGCAGCACACCAGCAGCACTTAAGGGCAATTAGGAATAAATAATAAATGCTGGCCCAGCTGGTGATGCCCACATCCCATAAATGAATAAATAAACATTCACAGGTATTTCTCCTATTAAGGAATGAATTCCGGCAAGATGGTGGCAGGGCACGTTGTTCCATTTGGAGATCCACTCTGCTTGCCAGTTCTCTTTGTCTTGCTTTCCTTGTCCTTTTTTTTCCCTCCCTCCTCCGCTCTCCCTCTGTAGTGGTTCTGTCCCTCCCCCACTCCTTTTAACTACCTTCCTAAGGAGTTGGGAAGGAGCTGGGTCATGACTGGGAACCACATGGGAGCTGAATGTGCAGATTGTGTCCTTCAGCGATGGTGGATCGAGTGTGAGCTGGAGTGATGGTGGTGAACCACGTGTAGGCCAGCGACAGTGGGCTCGTGAGGCAGCAACAACGAGATCAGGCCGGTGAATCAGTGGTGGTGAGGCAGCTGAGAGTGAGCCAGTGAGGCAGCAACAGTGAGAACAAATTGGTGAGTAAGCTGAGAGTGGGTGGTGAGGCAGTGACGGCGAGACTGGGACAGTGAGGCAGCCCAGAGTGGGACGCTGGTGGAGTCATGACGAGGGCTGAAAAACCTGGAGCAGGACTCTGTCAGAGGTGTGGCGAGGGCTGGAAACTCCAGAGCGGGACTGTGGCAGTGAAAAAGAAAGTTGGACTCTCTTAAGACATCTTTTTCTTTCTTAGCTTGCTCTAAGTTGATGTAAATGATGACATGTGTGTACGGTGAAGAGGCACACTTTTCACAGTATTTTTACATTGAATACACATGATAATAAATGATTCAGACTTCAGGCTTAAAGTTTGATGGCTGTTGGTCCATTGAGAATGAATTTGGTACACAACTTAGGCTTTATGCTGTCTCTGGCAACTGCTTACTAAAAGATGGGCTTTGCTGCACTCAGTTTGCAACATGGAATTATAATCATATACCGTAACCTCCAAAGCAATGTAGTAGAAAAACACTCCACTAATCTTCCTCAAGTCATACTTTAATGGGTGTGTTTGGCTCTGAGCTATTCAGTCTACAAGCCCTAGTTTAAACTCTAGTCTGTGGTAATTAGCAAGCAGAACAGCTTTTAGGATGCTACGGTTAGATGTCAGGTAACAACGGAAGTAGGTTTAAGGTTGATATCCCTTTTTGTTGAACAATATGTAACACTCACCATTTGTGCTGCATTTAAAGAATATTCTCTTGTTTAGGCACCAGAGCAATGCTGGCATGTGTATGTATGTAGCCTGACAAAAGGTAATGTCTCAGGTGAATGGAGAAGTAATGAGGCAGAAAATTTGTCAGGGAAGGTAAGATCTGACAGCCTTATTGAAGAAGTTTTACAACTGGTAGCACTTATGTTTTATCCACGCATGAGTTCTGGGTATTGGTGATAAGGTTTGCCCGTCCGTTGCTCTTGAAATGAATGGCTTGCAAGGCCATTTCAGAGGGTAGTTAATAGTCAGCCACACTGCTGTAGATCTAGAGTCAAGTGTACACTGGACAAGGTAAGGATGGCAGCTTTCCTCCCTAAAGACCATTCATGAACCAGTATTTTTTAATAACAATTGGAAATATTACCCAGCTGTTATTAGGCCCATTTTTAATTCCTGATTTTTATTCAGTTCATATCTCACTATCTGCTGTAGTTGGATTTGAACCTCCATCCCCCGAAACTTAGTCTGGATTGCAAGTACAGTGACATTCTATTGCTTCCCATAATTTAACCATCTGTGCTTTTCACACTGCCAGATTTGGAGCAGTATAGGATTTGTTTAGACAGTTGGGAGTTGGGCATGAAGCAGTAACTCCATAATTCTCCTGAAACAATGGGAAATTGTTAAATTGTCAGATTTTGGAGCCGTCTATAAGTTGGGGAGATTTCTTCAAATATCAGTTTTTTTTAGTCTTATTATTAAACTTGTCAGCTATCCTTTAAGACTAAACAAAATGAATCTTTTATACTCATGTAGCCATCGTTTGGAGGAAGAACAAGCCAGTAGCTGGAGCCGGAGACTGAAATTTTTCCTTTGTTGTACACGTACACAGGACACACAGACTGTAAGTAAAATTACATTTTTCAGTGGAGTTTCGTTGTAAAGGTAAAATAAACATACCAACTCAATGTTCAGAGATAGCGAGAACTGCACATGCTGGAGTCAGAGACAACACAATGTGAAGCTGGATGAGCACAGCAGGCCAGACAGCATCAGAAGAGCAGGAAAATTGACGTTTCGGTTCAGGACCCTTCTTCACAAATTCTGAAGGAGGGTCCTGACCAAAAACATCAACTTTCCTGCTCCTCTGCATTCTGGCCTGCTGTGTTCCTCCAGCTCCACTTGAAAATATGGTGGGCATTTGTTTGTTGCTGTCTTGCCTATGTCTCCCTTTGCCCCTTGTTGCCATAGTTTTTACAGTAACACTTAAAGTTTTCTGTGAAATATATCCCTGTGTCAAGTTATTTATTCAATATTATTTGAGTATGTTTCACTGTATTAGGTGCTTAATCCATTTTATGATACTTTATTAGATTTTACTTATGTATTTAAAAAAAGACTTGCATTTATATAGTACGTTTTATGACCTCAGATCAACACAACAAGTGCTTTAGAGCCAATGAAGTAAACTTGAGTGTAGCCAGGTGCAACATAAGGGGATGTGGCAGTCAGTTTGCTTATGGTCAGCAAACAGCAATGTGATAATGACTGGATTCTCCTTTTTTCTTCATCAATGACTTTGACTGAAGCATAATGATAGGGCTGGACACCGGGGATCACTTCTATGCTCTGCTTAGAAATAGTTCCACAAGATCATTTGCACTTGTATCCACATGAGAGAGCAGCTGGAGTATTCCCTCAGTACTGGCGTGAAGCATCAGCCTAGATTTTTGCGTTGCAGTCTCTGGAGGGGGACAAACCTTGAAAATCCTCAGGGGGAGCTTCTAAACATAATTTTCCCTAATGAGGCATATTCTTTTTTGGCACATTCTCCACTATGCATACGTACCCAGTTTTCTTGCTGCATAAGAGCCGATAGAGTTTGATGAAACACACGCTTAGAATCCTGAGGGTATATATCCTAAACAAGACAATTATAGCCATACCTGAGAGCCTTTTCTCATTTCTGATTACTGCATTTGTGTGAAGGACTTGGAATAATAACAAATAGCAACAGGAGTGGCCATTCGGTCAACAATCCATGGAATCTTGATGAAAATTGCAAAGACCTAAATGCTCTCGGACTTACCTTGTGTAATATGATACCTTGATTGGATGTTCTCATCCTACTTAGTGGTGGTTTGAAAGTTTGGAAATTAAAACACCAAGCGATACTTGCCATTTGCACTTGGCAAATACTAGCTTTAAATGTACCGAACGGAGGTCAGTAAGTCATGCAGAAGGAGCACTTGTTATATGCTAACACTTACTTATGAAATAAGTTAGTAGTTTTAATTCTGTTACATGGAAATTAACCAATTTTGTATATTTAGTTTCATACAAAATTAGACTTCCTACATCTAAAGATGCATGAAACAGAGAAAGTATGTGCGCACAGAAAAAAATATGTAAACGGTTGTTGTATTCCTTGAAAGGTAGAAGATTATAGAATGACTTGATTAACATTTCCCACCTAAGTGGCTCACTGGTTAGCACAGCTGCCTGACAACACCAGGGACCTGAGTTTGATTCCAGCCTTGGATGACTGTGTGCCTGTGTAGAGTTTTCATGGGTTTCCTCTGGGTGCTTCAGTTTCCTCCCACAATCCAAAGATGTGCAGGTTAGGTGGATCGGCTGTGGTTGATTGCCCCAGAGTGTCCAGAGGTGCAGGCGAGGGAAATATATGGTTACAGGGATAGGGTGTTGACTTGATTGGGATACTCTTTGGAGGATTGGTGTAGACCTGATAGGCCAAATGGTCTCTCTCTGCACTGTAGGGATTCTGTCATTCTCTGAAGATACTGCAGGGATCAGATTGTGTAGTTGAGAGTTAAACTATTTTCACTGCTTGGCGAGTTTGGGAACTAACATGTGGAAACACTTCTACACATCATAATTAGCAACATTAGGTGGCATAAATTAGGAACTCTCTTTTGAAAACACCAATTCCTGCTAGATCACTTGATCATTTTTAATTTGAGATGGAGGAGACTTTTTTTAACTGAAGGTAGTAAGGCGTATGGGCTTAAGTGGGTATATAAAGTAAGGTCACAAATAAGCCACAAACCACAGGCTTAAGGGGTTGAATAGTGTTTTCTGTTGCTTTGGTCTTGGCTTGAGCTGTTTTGGATATTGACAATACATACAAATTTGTATCTTCTATTTAATTCAGAGTGAAAATCCTTGCCAACCTCAACATTGTGGGTTCAAGCCTCAGAATGAAACTAAAAGTACTTATTCTTGGCTGATAATGTTGACGTTTTGTTGAAGGAAATCCTGCATTGACAGGAATAAATATTGTTGCCAAAAGGTGTTGAAATGGGGAGCCTTTGTAGTCCCGATGGCTAGTTGCACATTTGATTAACACGGCAGTCACAGTTAATAAATTACATTCACCTGTTTTATTGTTTGTGCATGAGGTGGGCATGACTTCCAACTTCTAAAACTGTGTCGCCTCGGTTTAGTTTCAGCATCTCAAGGTGCTCCTTTATATTATCTGTTATAATATTTAATCTTCTCAACAGTGACTGTAAGGTTTCAAGTCCAATAATTTCATCACCCACTTTCTGAAGATCTTTGCCAGTCCTCTGGGATTTGACCAGAGTCCACTGGATTCTGAACAATATCCATGAGGAAACTCTGAATCCTTCACTCTAATTCCTTCAGAAGCAGGATGAATCTTGTCAGAATCGGAAGCCTGAACTACTTGAAGTTCAGCAATCTCCCTAGAATGTCTTGTCTTTTGATTTAAAGCATTTCTAGTCTATATTTACCTTTGAACTGTACCACTCCTTCTTGCATTTCTCTTCCAATTTCTTTTGAGTATTATTGGAAAATAACCAATTAGTATTTCAGCAATTTTGCCACCTTCAGAAATAAGAAAAAGATAAACTTGTAATCGATAAGTCAGTTGCTTGTGCTGAGAGAGTGATTTAATATTTTAGATCTCTGATCTTTCATCAGAGCTAAAAGATGTTAGACATGAACAGCATTGAGGCTATTAAAATTTATATTAGGATCGAGGGTAGAGGGCTGCCATGGTTTCCAACATTTTCTCTATCTCTGTGGGTTCCTGTAGGATCTTGCTTTTGTTTTTATCTTCAAATATCACTTCCTGAGTGTCAAATTTCAGTGTGCCAACCCTCTATACACTCATTGTTTACTCCTGACACATATGAAGAACGCTTTAATGTAAGAAGAGGAACAATAATCTGTCACACTACAATTGCCCTTCAGGTAAAATGATGAGAAAACAAAATTAAAATGTAAGTCTGGATGCATTGATGCCTTTCTACAAGCCAAATGGATGAGAACCCTATTTTGAGACCATGCTGTACATAGCAAAATAGAAACAAAATTATGTAACCTTCATATTGTGTTGTGACACGTGAAGGCAATTTTTTCTGTGATTTAAAAAATTGTGTGTAACTTCAACTGAGACAGGTAAAATTTAATTAAGGTAAATTGATGGCTTTTCGATTAGTTGTCTCGGGAACTGGTGTCCTTTGCCAAATTATTTCCACTTCGACAACTGAAATCCCAAAATAGCATTTGTTGTGAGTATTATAAAATGAAACTGTCCCTGTGTGCTTGTCATGGAAACAGCAGACAGCCAATTAGATGCAGGCCACTGGAGAGGTGGTGATTAATGCGGTTTCTGGCAGCAATTCTAGTCTCAGTTGAAAATATGTAATTGAAACTATAAAGAATATGTGCAGGAGTTCATATGATACACATATTTTATAAATTTATATACTATATACATCTATATTTTATATAATCACAAAAATGGTAGTTGACAGAAATGGAGTCTTGTGAAAAGAACACATAACCTCCTAAATTCAAAACCACTCAACTATTACAGTTAAATTGGGCACATAAAGAGATCTGTCGGCAGATCTTCAAATTGCATGCGATACCAACAAACTATCAGCCACATTATTAGTGCTATTAGATTAAGTGAGATTTATACCACAGACTTCAAAGCTAAACATGTGGACTGTACCTACAGTACCCACACTGTTTGCATTACACCCACAGCTGGTGAGATGCAGGCACGCCCACAGTAATGTCAGAACTTGAATTTTCAGACTTTCCAAGGTATGTCTCAGTTTGCTAAATTGTCTCCACAAAAAGTATGAATTCACTCGTTATTTCGGACCTTTCTAAAAGTACTGATCTATCTTTGAAGTTTTTGAGAAGATTTGTAGCTTGTGTTGTGGATGAGGTTGTAGACGTGCTTGCCGATCCGGTGGGTTTGATTGCAGACATTTCGTCACCCTGCTAGGTAACATTGTCACTGCGCCTCTGGTGAAATCTTGGTGTTCCATCCCACTTGTTAGTTATATGCCTCGGTTTGCTGGGATGGTTGGTATTACTTCCTGTTCTGTTCTTTAGTGGTTTGTATATCGGGTCCAGTTCAGTGTGTTTGTTGACGAAGTTCCAGTTGGAATGCCAGGCCTCCAGAACTTCCCTGGCATGACTCTGTTTGGCTCATGCTATTCTGGATGTTTTGTCCCAGTCCTGTTCATGTATTTGTCCATGTGTATTGAGACTAGTGAGAATTGGTCGTGTCTCCTGGCAGCTAGTTGGTGTTCGTGCATCTTCATTGTCAGTTTTCTTCCAGTTTGGCCGATGTATTGTTTCTCATGGTCCTTGCATGGTATTTTGCATATTACATTAGCTTTATTGGTTCTGGGTATGGGTCCCTTTACATTTGTCGGTAGCTGTCACAGGGTGGTTGTTGTTTTGTGGGCTACCCTGATACCCAGGAGTCTGAGTAATCTTGTGGTCATTTCTGATATGTCTCTGATGTACAATAGGGTGACGGGTGTGTCTGTCTGCCTGTCACAAAGGGAACAGCAGATTGTGCTTTTTGGATATCCATTCCTTTTAAAAACTCGACATAAGTACTCCAGTTGTGCTTCGCACAGTTCTGGGTTGCTAGAGTGTGTTGTGGCTCATTTGAATAATGTCCTGACGCTGTTCCATTTATGGATGTTGGGTGGTTGCTGGTATAATTAAGTATCTGGTCCATATGTGTTATCCCTCTCTGTATGCTAGTCTGGAGTTCCCCATTGTTCTGACATGCCACCATTACTTCCAGGAAGGGTAGTCAGTTGTTCTTTTTTTTGTGAATTTTATTCCGGTGAGGTGGTGGTTTTTGTGTTGTTGGGTTTCTTCTAGTTTTGTGCGTTTGATAATCACAAAGGTGGGATCTACATAGAGTACCCAGAGTTTGGGTTGGATAGTGGGTAGCACTGTCCATTCTAATCTTTGCATTACCACTTCTGCTATCGTACCTGATACTGGGGAGTCCCATTGGTGTTCTGTTGATTTATTTAAATATATGGCCGTTGCAGGTACAGTAGTTTGTGAGGCACTGATCCAGGAGTTTCAAGGTGCTGTCCTTGTTGATGCTGTTGGAGTCGTGGGATGCCTACATTCCTGATTCGTCCAGCAGTGTGGCAACTGACTTTTGGCTCGGTCGATGTTTACAGATCTGAATAGTGCTGTTACGTCAAAGGACACCATCATCTCATCCTCTTTTATTCTAGTATCCTTGATGTTGAGGAATTCTTGGGAGGAGTGGATGAACTGGGTTTCTATGGATTCCCTAAGATACACAAGCTAGGGGTCGCCCTCAGACCAATTGTCTCACTACCGGGCACACCAACATATAGACTAGCCAAAGGACATTGAACATAGAACATAAAACTACAACAGAAACTGAAATTCTTAGTTGACAACACTATCCACTCCACTGGGGGGCAACAAGCACATTGAACTAGACCTGATATACAAACCACTGTAAAATAGAACCAGAAGTAATACCAACCACCCCAGCAAACTGAGGCATATAAATAATAAGTGGGCCGGAACACCAGTGCTTCACCAGAGGCGCATTGACAATGTTATCTAGCAGGATGACAAACCATCTGCAATCAAACGCCAGCTCAACAAGCAAGTGTACAACCTCATCTATCTTTGTGTTTTCCACTAATGATTCCCTGACACGTTTTCAAGTTTGGCATTTGTACCCAAAGGATCAATACTGTAACATAAACTACATATCTCAGATTGAAAAGCACAAACAAACTTAAAAGAAAATGTACATTTGTCATAAAAACTGAGGCAACAGCCAGATTCTATAGAATCCCCATATGTCTTGAGTCTTAGTTGGCAAGTATTTCTCCTTTTTCTGTTTCCCTTTCTTTCTCTTTGCCACTTCGGTTTTCCTAAATTATTCCTTGCAGATTGTTAGCTGAGAGGTTTGTGTGTGCTTGTTCTTGCTAGACAACAATACAATGCAATCAGGCTTCATCTTTCACCTAGTGATAGTCCTTGCCTCTGATTCAAAAAGTTCCAGTCACAAGCCTCATTTAGGAGACTTGAGAACTGACATAGGCTGACAATCTAACAATATTGAAGGAGAGTTGCACTGTTAGAGGCTTTGTCTTTGGATGGGATTTAAGCTTAGACCTTACTAGATGCGAACTCGCAAATAACATGTTCCCACATCGAATGTATGTAATACGTATATAATATAAATGTTGAGACCATTTTTCTTTGATTTTTCTCATTTTTGGTTTGGAACTGATAGTTGCAGTTGAGAATAGAACTTTGAACTTCAAATAGCAGTTTGCTTTAAAAAAGAGAGAACAAAAGACAGATGTTTGCTGTTGAGAACTGACATGGAAAGATAATGCGAGTGAATGACTGGTGTAAAGACACTATAAGTTTCGGAACTGAAATTTTGCTATGCTCAGACTCTCAGCTGTTTGGATGTTGAATTGGTTACTCAGTGGCAGACCGGTGCAGGATAGCCAACCATAGAGAATGTTGAAAAGAAATGAGAAAGAACAGTGTACCACAGTGACTTGGTTTTGGGCAGGAGGCGGTTTTATTTTAGAGTCCTCTGGATTGGTGGTTTTCTGGTTTTTGTTCGCTCCAGTTATTCTGCAAATATAGACTTTTTGAAAGTGTTGAGAAGAGAATTCCAGTCTGTAAGAAGTAAGTAAAAGTGTCTGGAGGTCAGTGAGAGCTGTTTGCATTGACTGGTGACTTTTGAATTCCAGGAAGATATGTAGTCCAAGTGCTTGCAATTCAATCCATCTTTCAAGGATTTCGTTAGGTGTAGTATTCATTGCTGAAATGGGTTACTGAACTGACAAATTGCAGTTCTTTTGTTTGGTTGGTGTGGACTTGTTGGGCTGAAGAGACTGTTTCCGCACTGTAGGGATTCTAAAAAGAAGTCAATCTTCCAATGTGGGACTTTGCGATCAGTGAAGATTGATCATAGATCATTGACATTAATTAGTTTTAAGACCATAAGAATTAGGAAAAGGAGGAGGCCATTTTGCCCCTTAAGCCTGCCTCTTTCCTGCCTTTTTCCTGTAACCCTTGATTCTCTTACTGATAAGATTCTATCTATCTGAACCTTAAATATACACAAGGATTCTGCCCCCACAGCTCTCTGTGATGATGAATTCCAAAGAGACCCAACCTTCTGAGAGAAGAAATTCTTCCTTATTTCAGTTTTGAATTGTGCCCTTTATTCGGAGACTATGCCGTCTGGTCCTAGAATTTCCCATCAGAGGAAACATCCTCTCAGCATTTAGCCTGTTGAGCTCCTTAAGAATCATCTCCCAATTCTTCTAAATTCCAGTGGGAAGAGTTCCAATCTGTTTAAACTCTGTTCGTAAGATAACCCCTCCATACCAGGGATTATCCTAGTAAACCTTCTCTGAATTGCCTCCAATCTTTCCTTAAATAAGGGGACCAAAACTGCTCACAATACTCTAGATGTGGTCTCACTGGTACCTTGTACAATTGCAACAAGACTTCGCTACTATTGTACTCCAACCCTCTTGAAATGAGGGTCAAAATTTCAATTGTATTTCTGATTACATGCTGCAGCTGTGCGCCAGCTTTGTGTGTTTTGTGCACAAATACCCACCAAGTCGGTTTTGTGTTGCAGCTTTCTGCAGTTTTTAAATAATACCTTGTTCTTCCTTCCAAAATAAACAACTTCACACTTACCCACATTCTACTCCATTTGTCAAAATTTTGTCGTCCAACTTAATCTATCAATATATCTCTGTAAACTGTTTGCGTCCATCTTTCAGCCTAACTTTCCACCTATTTTTGTCATTTTCAAATGTGGCTACAGCATATTCGCTTCCGTCCTCCAAGTCATTAATATATATCGCAAACATTTGTGGTCCTAGCACTCATCCATTTAGTGCTAGCTACAGTTTGCCAAGCAGAAAAGAAATTCTTTATTCCCATTTGCTGTTTCCTGCCCATTAGCCAATTCTGTATTCATGCCAATATACTACTTCCATTATCATAGGCTATTATCTTATGACTTAACCTTTTGTGTGGTACCTTGTAGTTTATCTGTGTTCCACTAAAGTTACATTCTCAATAATAAATTGTTGAATTTTATTTAAGTTGTAAACTTGGTGCTCAATTTTTTTTTTGTAAAATCTGGTTAAGAGCAATTGAGCAATTTTGACATTCAGTGAATGTTTTAATTTCACTGTGTTGCAAATCCATTGCTATCCCTGTGCCGTAATAATAAATGAATGCATGCATATAATGCAAATAAATGTATGGGTTTTGTAAGTGCATAGTAGCAAAGAGAGCCCCCTGTTCAACCTGTTGACTCTTGTGTAAGGGGGCTGCTGTGAATTATCAATAAGTTAACCTATGAGAGATTTGCAACCCTAAAGTCACAATTAGATTTTTAAGACTTCTTTAAATATATGTTGTATTACTTTCTGATATACTCATGCTTTGTAACTGGCTAAAATCCGACTGTAAAACTAGCAATAATTTCTCGCTAAAGTTGCTGTCATGAGCCACTCAAATGAGTCTTTGGGTACCTGGCCTTGAAAAGTTACATTTGATTCACATTCAAGTGTATTGCCAGTTTTTTTTTACAAGGTAAAAACACCTGTACATGTAGATTCAGTCATCAACCTGAAAGCTTAGAACTGGGTATCATCAGGATAAAATATGGAGCTGTGAGCATCCTTACTCAGATAAAAAGTAATGCAGAGAAAGGATGAGAGGGAAGAAACAACAGTAATAAACATTTTGGAAAATATTCATTAAGTGGAATATGTAATTTTTCACTTTAACAAGCTAACAAAATTGTCTCCTCAGGACGATCAGAAGTTCTTTCTTCTCTTGAGTAGAACTGACTGAGTTTTGTCCTTCTTTGTAGTATTTTTATGAGAAAAATGGTCAGATTATTTTGTTTCCTTCCATTTATTCAAGAGTCTGTTGTATTGTCTAAAAATATGATTGCATCCTGTTAATATGATTTCATTGTTATAAAAAGAGCTCACATCAGATGCAGTGTTTTTTCTCTCCCCAAACTAAATAAAGTATCTGCACATATTTATATGAATCTCTTTATAATAAACTAATTGACTGACTTAGGATTTTTATTTTTCTATTCTGAGCAATGTTTCTTTTTCACAGGATGCCTATTCTGAAGTTGCTTTTCTTTTTGCTGAGTTCTTTCGAGACTTGGATATTGTGCCCTCCGACATCATTGCTGGCCTTGTATTGTTACGTCAGAGGCAGAGGGCCAAGAGATTTGCTGTTTTGGATGAGGTATGAAATGGAATCTCTGATTTTTGGGGTAAGCAGCAGATTCTGTGGTCTGTGTTTGGACCAGCCAGTGGGGTCTGTGGGCTTTGGACCGGGCAGGGATCAGTGTTCAGAAAACCCTTGACCTAGGCAGTCTGTCCTGTTGTTGATCAGATGTCACCATTTCACAGGTTTCTGTCATCCCAGATATGATTTCCTGTTCCTTGCTTATTTTCTAGCGCTGGGATCATTTTAAGTTCAAAAACTGGAATCCCTGGCCTGCGTTATTGTGTGATACCAGTCTGAAGACAAAGATTTGCTTTTGCAAGCCATTGTGTGGTTTCTCACATTTGCATATTGCTAACCTCTATCTGTTTATGGACTGTTCCTCAAAAGAATCAATCCCAGGAAAAGGCAAGGAAGTATTGAGGACATAAAATGCCCCCAAGTGGATATCTGCCTCTAGCCGCCCTCGACCTTGAGAAATATCAGTTAGAAGAGGCTGAAGGTTTAGCCCTTAATTTTCCATTTATCTAACTCTCATTCATATGTTCAGCGGTTCCTATACTAAGTTGCCCCTCTTTTTTTAAACTTGATCAATGTTTTGAAGTGACCACAAAAGAAATATGTAAACTTATAGTTTCACTTACCCCTGTAATGTGGAAGTAACTGACTCCATCCACTTCCAATCAATGGGCCTGACTATGTAACTGTCACAACTCAAAACGGATAAAATGCTATCAGTCAAGCCCAACTATTCCCAGAGTTGTCACAAATGTAAACAGATTTAATCAAACTATCCAAATGTTACTTTCTTCTTTTACTTTCTTTTTGCAGTCTAGGTAGTTCTCACTTGCATTGGTCCCACACAAGCTATGGCCACCCAATCAGGAGCCAATGAAGATATTTTTGTCAAGCAATTATCCAACTCATCCCCATCCCACTTGTATCCAAACTCATTGGCTCCCTGGTATCTACATTTGTTCATACTTTTCCAGGGAAAGCAACCTTGTGCACATCTCAATATGCTGTAGTAAACATGACTTTTTTTACAACTGCAGCCATCTCTTTATTTGGTCGCCTTGGCTTAAAGCAGTATCTTCATTTTATCGAGCCACGGTCCAAAAATAATGGAAGTAAAAAAGATGTGATCTTTCTGCAGCATTTATTCTTCCCTTTGTGTAATTCGATTGAGAATTTAGTTAGTTTCTTCACTGGTCAAATACCATGTCAGTATTGGTACCCCTATTGCATTAAATATGCACGTAAATATTAAAAATACAGATTCATACATTTTTCCAGATGTGCTAATTCAATGTTGTAGATTTGTATTGTAAGTGCTGTTTAGTGAACTAATCTTAACTCATTGATTTCCCTAAATCATTTAGTTGACTCTCATACAATTTGTTTTATACTTACTAATATTAGAAGTTATGATATTGATAAATATACCATATAACTGAGTTAAATGTAGATCAGAAAAACCCCAGTTTGATTTCTCATTTGCGCTAAATTCATTGGCCCCCAACTGGTGCAACAGCAGGAGTTTTTCAATTGAATTTGTGTCCCACAGATACTAAAGGAAAAAAAAACTTCTGTTTTCCAATAATAAGTATGCAAGCAGTGATAAAGAGAGGATGAGGCACTGGCCCAGCTTTTCATCAGATAGCTCATAAGAATGGTCATATGGCTGAATTACTGGAAATTAATCAGCACTGATTAATTCAGTCCACCATCTTCGCTTAGAGCTTGAAGAGAAGCCTGGGCATAAGTCAGTGAATAGAGAAAAGAATGGGTGTTGCCAATATGTATTACACTTAACCAGACTAGCTGGTGAATGTTGAATCTTAAACCCTGTGAATTTATTTCAATCTTTTCCCTATGGACCTGTTGAAAAACTGTGATCTCATTCTCAGCTAGTATGAGCTGCAATACAAGAAACAGCGGTTTTCATCTTCAGTACATCAAAAAAACAAATGTGATGAAATGAAGAATGGGGAAAAATGATGTCTAATCTTGAATTTTCTGCTGATGACATAGCTGATGTCATTTTTCTTTTTCTCTCTTGTAGGCAAACAATGACATTTTGGCCTTTTTATCAGGAATTCCAGTCACAAGAAATACTAAGTATCTTGACTTGAAGAATGCAGTGAGTGTTGTTCCTTACTATATTGAAACAATTTGGCGCATTGCCAATGTATAAAGTGGCTTGTACTAAAGTGAGAAAGGATAATAAAATAAGATTGAATTATTCATTGTGAGAAACCATTTTCTGAGAGATGTGTTTTAGCATGATGAAAACCTTGGAGTCTGAGAACAAACTCTAGTTATTTCTTGATTAGTTTAATGGTCAAATACGTGTTACAGTCAAACAGCAGGTTTAGCTGATAGTTCAAGTTTTCAGTTGATTTCATCTCTCCTGAAATTTACCATATGTGCCAGGTACACTTGCTATATTGCAGACACAAAGGCATTTTGAGAGTGAATCCTTTCAGTAACTGAAACAGCAATTTATCAAACTGCTTTGTTCTCAAGCAGCAAAAATAGAAATTGCTGGCAAAGCTCAGCAGATCTGACCGCTTCTGTGGAGAGAAATCAGTTAATGTTTCAGGTCCAGTGACCCTTCCTCGGAATCGGTTAAACCTGCATACCTTATAATTCACTTTGTCTTTTGTTACTGATTTAACACCTCATAGCATATGATAAATGTGAATTCCTTTTTAAATGGTTTCCTAAGCAGCACAGTCAAGGAAATGTGAGTCTGTACAATTTTCTATTCTCAGTAGTTAGGATGCTGTGTAAAAGATAGGAGCAGAAATAAACCATGTGGCTCTGTGGATCTGCTCTGTTATAAGATCATAGATAGTCAGCAATACAGCTATCAATGTCAGCTTTGAATATGCTAAATGGAGGCCAAATCAAATTGTGAGAGATACAAAAGCAAGAAGAATAGTCTGGAATATAGTCAGACCTCATACCCTTGAATGTCCTTACTAGGAGGACATGGGGATAAGTGAGTATTTGTGCGTGCTGACTACAACATCCACCTTATTTATCTAGGATTTAGGCACAGTTGATTCAGGAAATCTAGAGTCTCATAGCTTGATCCCAGTCCACTCCCACGTGCCCCATATGGCCTTCATGCTGACCCATATCTCCAAATGCTGTCAATGCCCCTCATACCCTCTACGCCTATTCAATACCAACATATATCTCTACCTACCCACTTGGCTTCACATAAGGGCGGCACAGTGGCTCAGTGGTTAGTTCTGCTGCCCCACAGAGCCAGAGATCTGGGTTCAATTTTACCACTGAGTGACTGTCTGTGTGGAATTTGTACATTCTCCCTGTGTCTGTGTGGGATTCTTCCAGGTTCTCCGGTTTCTTCCCACAGTCCAAAGATGTGCAGGCTAGGCGGATTGGCCATGCTAAATTGCCCACAGTGTTTGGGGATAGGTAGATTGTGGGGGAGGGGTGTCACCAGGGGATGGGTTCTGGGCAGATGCTCTGAGGATTAGTGTGGACTTGTTGGGCTGAAGACCCTTTTTCCACACTGTGTAGGGATTTTATGATCTTCTGTGATAACAACTTTTCTAGTAGTCACCACAGACATATTTCAGTAGCAATGTGCAGAGAAAGATAAAGCTTTTACAAGTCTGATACAATTTGACAGTAATATGCAAATTTGACAATGGGAAAACAAAATGTCAATCACTAAAGCATCTAAACTTACAAATCTTCTTCAAGTTTTGTTCTTACATAAAAACGAACTCAAGATCTATTGCTATGCCTAATTCTTGATAAGTCTGTTCAAGCGGTCAATAAAATTACACACTCTCTGAGATAATTGTCATTTTCAAACTTAGCCAAGCATTCGTCAGGAAATGGCATTGGGGCAATGTCAGTAAATAATTCACATACTTGGAAAAACAGGGATTGATCCAGATAGTCAGCAAAGATTTGTTAAGGGGAGATCCTGTTTGACAACTTTAATTCAGTTTTTTGAAACAGTGACTATTATATTGATAAGGATAGTACAGTTGATGTGGTTTTACTCTGATTTCAGCAAGGCTTTTGGGACGGTCTATTATGGAAGAATGGTCTAAAAGGTAAGACCTCATGGGATCCAAGGCAAGTTGGCAAATTGGATCCAAAATTGGCTTGCAACCAGGAGGCAAAAGGTGATGGTGGAGGGATGTTTTTGTGATTGGAAGCCTGTGACCAATGGTGTACCACAGGGATCGTGCTGGGACCTTTGTTGTTATGTACATTAAGGATTTGGATGTGAATGTAAAAAGTCTAATTAGTAAAGTTTGTAGATCACACACAAA
The DNA here is from genome assembly GCF_030684315.1 of Stegostoma tigrinum. Classification (NCBI taxonomy): domain Eukaryota; kingdom Metazoa; phylum Chordata; class Chondrichthyes; order Orectolobiformes; family Stegostomatidae; genus Stegostoma; species Stegostoma tigrinum. The sequence continues at coordinate 19,423,893 of NC_081370.1, forward strand.
TTTTTCTTGTTGATGTGAAGGGGATGGTTTCTGGCTAATGTCTGATATTGATCAGCTGGTAAATTGTCCAGAACAGTGGCAGATTAAACTTAAATCTGAGAAGTGTGAAGTTATGCATTTTGGGAGGCCTAATAAGGAAAGGACATACACAATGTGAATGATGGGTCCTGAGGGAACATTGAGGAGCAAAGGAACATTTGTGTACAAGTCCATAGTTCCCTGAAGGTGTCAGAACTGGGCAGAGAATAGATGAGCAAGGAAGTCTTGATAAAACTTTACTCACGAGAAGCTTGAACAGTTCCTCAACTTTACTAACACTTTTCACCCCAACCTCAAAATTCATGCGGACCATCTCTGATACCCCCTTCTCCTTCCTGGACCCCTCTGTTTCCGTCTCTGGTGACCACCTTGAAACCAATATCTATTTCAAGCCTATCGATTCCCACAGCTACCTAGACTACACCTCCTCTCACCCACCTTCTTGCAAGAATGTGATTCCTTACTCCCAAATCTTCTGCATCCATCTGCTCCCAAGATGGGGTGTTCCGCTCCCACACATGCCAGATGTCCTCGTATTTCAAAGGACCGTAACATCCCCCCTACAGTGATTGCAAATGCCTTCAAATGCATCTCGTGCCTCCCACACCTCTGCCCTCACACCACCTCTCCCGAACATAAACAAAAATAAAGACAGAATCCCCCTTGCCCTCACATATCACCCCACCAACCTCTGCATCCAACCTCCGTATCATTCTCTGCCATTTCTGCCACCTACAATCTGGTCCCACAACCAAAGATATATTTCCATCCCCACCAATATCTGCCTTTCGTAGGGACCACTCTCTCCTTGACTCCCTCATCTGCTCCACACTCCCCACTAACCCCACCAACCCCGACACCTTGCCCTGCAACTGCTGGAAGTGCTACACCTCCCCCCTCGCCTCCATTCAAGGCAAAAAACAAAACTTCGACATCTGACATGGATTCACCTGCACATCCGTCAACTTGGTCCGTTGCATCTGTTGCACCCGATGTGGCCTTCTCTACGTCGGTGAAACCAAGTGGAGACTCAGACCGTTTTGTATAGCATCTGTGCTCTGTATGTGACAAACAACAATACCTTCTGGTCGTGAAACATTTTAACTTCACCTCCCACTCCGTGGGTGACATGTCTATCCTGAGTCTCCTCCAGTGTCACAATGACACCACCGAAAAGCTGGAGGAGCAACACCTCATATTCCACTTTGGGAGCCTACACTCCAATGGCCTAAACATGTATTTCACCAGTTTCAAAATCTCCCCACCCCCAGTCTCATCCTATGACCAACCCTCCCTCTTCCCCGCTTCCTTGACCTGACGCAATTTGTCCATCATCTCTCCCACCTATCCACCTCTCCCACGTCTCTGACCAATCTCCACCACTGCCTTCCTGCACTCACCTATCACTGTCCCACTTACCCTTCCCCAGCTCCACCCGCCCATTTATTTAAGAGCTCCCTTTCCCCTTTCCCCTCCCCCACTTCTGAATAAGGTCCCAACCCAAAACATCAGCTTTCCTGCTCTTCTGGCTGCCTGGCCTTCTGTCATCCTCCAGCTCCTCACAAAGATTTTTAGAGTAGTTTTAAGAACTGGGATTGGAGTGAGTAAGGAGGAGCTTTTCAATGTAAATCAGCAAGTATGTTACTTCAGCATAAGTTTTGTATGTAGCTTCTATATCATAAGGGTTTAGTTAGAAATCTGCAGATTATTGAAACTAAGAAAGTCTAAGCCCTCAGTTTTGTGGATCTTCATGAAAGAAGATTCTATAGTACATATGTAGGAAACTGAGCAGATTCAGTTAAGGACAATTTAATGATTTGATATACAAGAGGCCCCCGATTTACAAATTTCCAGTTACTACACATTTGTACTTATGAATCTGACCCGATATATAGTTTTAATTTTAAAGACCAGTGATATGAACATTTTGTGTACTGAGGAATGGCTGTTTTCCATTGTTCTACATTGCGCGCTGACTTGTGAATGGACATCAGGATGAACCCGCTCGTAATCTGGGGATTACTGATAGAGATAACTAGGTATAGAGCTGGATGAACACAGCAGGCCAAGCAGCATCAGAGGAGCAGGAAGGCTGATGTTTTGGGCCTAGACCCTTCTTCAGAAAAGGCTCCTTGGACAGCACCTTCGAAACCCTTGAGCACTACAAAGTGCAAGAATAGCAAATACCTGGGAACATCTTCACCTGCACGATCCTGCCAAGCCATTCATTGACCTGACTCAGTGTTGCTGGGTCAAAATTCTGGAACTCCTGATAGCGTTGTGGGTGCCCCTGATGATTCAAGAAGGCAACTCACCACCACCTTCTCAAGGGCACCTATGGATGGGCAATAAACAAAGGCCTAGACAGTGATGCCCATCTTCGAGAGTGAACAAGGAAAAACCATTGCTAGTTTTTGTGTTGAACAGTGCTTCCTGACAGAACCCAAGGATGATTTTGCTTTAATTTTAAAATTGTGCCCTCTTGTCCTAGGATTCCTCTCAGGAAAAATTCTAAATTTCCTGTTTAAAAAACCCTAAATGTTCTATAAATAACTAATATTTTAGGAGTTCTGTTTTATAATTTTGTTAATGCACATTGTTGTAGATGTCTAGATATTTGGGTTGAATTATTATTCCAAATTATTTACTTAAAACCATTACAAACAAAACTGGCAATTGTATTTTTGATAGTTTTTTTGATTTACTTATTGCCACATGTATTTTGTTACAAAGTATAGCAAAAAGTGTTGTATGGTATCGCCACTCTGTCTTAATATACAGAAAAATAAACTAAAATATAGAATATAAAGACAGAAAAATGAAGAAATAAAAAGTTTTCAACTTTACGGTCCTTCTCATTAAGTAATCTGCTGTGGGCCATGGGTCCAGTGACCATTCTTCTCCTTCTTGCCTCCACTGACATCTTCAACAGAATGAGTCCTCAATGGTAACCTTGCCAATGTTCATGGTGCCAATGCTGCTAGGTGCTGCACCAGCCCAAACATGACATCGCCACCCTGAGCCTGCTTCAGGCTTACCTCGTCGATTCCGCTGCTGCTGATGTCACTGGGCCTTGTACTAGGCCCAAACTCGCCTCCACCACTGCCTCCAAAAATCTGCACCAGATGCAAAAGCAGCAGTAACCATGAGATGGTGCTGAGACCGCATCATAAATGCAGAAGCTGCCAGGAACCCAAATCTGCCTATGCTGTCGTCACAAAACCGCCATGCTGACCCCTCTCACCACTGCTGATGCCATCGCTTCTCTTCAATAAGATGCAAGTACAAAAAAAGAAAAAAAAATGAGAAAAGAAAAAAAAAGGAAAAGAAACAAAAAGAAAAGCGGACGGAGCAGACAGGCCCCAGGCTTCAAACTCCGTTGGCATCTTAGCGGAAGCAGTAGAAATGTATCAAAAAGGCTTAAATAAGTGATGAAGCTGGAGCACAATAGAATTTGGTATTTTCTTTCTTCCAACTCCAACCCCAAAATTTTCCTCTTTCTTTCTATGGGACAGGCAGTTTGCTGGCGGACAATTCTTAACTGGCAACTTTCTGGTACACCAACCAAGTGGTGATTCTTCTCGCATGAGCGGAAGCAATATGAGGGTCGGGTTGTCATTATGGTCAGATATTTCTGTTCAACGATGTTAGCTGATAGCATTTGTCATTCTACTGTGAAAATGACATTTCAGTAAAGTAATTTCGAACTATTACTTCAATAGATTCTTGATTGTCCTTTATTTATCAAAGCAAACACTAACAAAATGTGGTGTAGACAACAAATTTTCTGTTCATTTACCCTGATGTAGTGATATGAGGGTTGATTTCTCCTTGAGGAATTCTGTATTTTCGTAAAGTTTTTGCTGTCAAAATGTCACTTTCTTCCATCATCCTTTGTTACATTGGGAAAATAATAAATTCAGCATACCCCTGAAAGTAAGAATGGTTTAATTCAGAGACCAGAGATTAATCTGATATTGTAATTGCAATGAAGCAGTTCCCTCTGCTGGGAGAGAAAGCAAAGAGCCACAAGTAATCCAATTGGTTTATAAACGATTGTCATTATGGAATCCTACAGTTCAAAGGGGCTGTTTGGTGCATTGTGCCTCTATCAGCTTGCTGAAAGAAGTATCCACTCAGCCATATGCTAGTTCCTTCCCCATAGTTTTGCCGCTTTCTTTTATCTTTCAGTTATTGATGTAATTCTCTTTTGCAAGTTACCATTGAGCTTAGTTCCACCATATTTTCAGGCAGTACATTTCCAGATCAAAACTATACACTGCATATCTTGTGTCTCAAGCAACTCTTTGCCAATTATCAAATTTGTGTAGTCTTGTAACTAATTCTTACATTCTCTATCAACTTGAGTGCTTCTGTTAAAACTATCCTTAACCTCTTGTGCTCTGTGAGACTCTTAGCTTCTCTAATCTCTCCAAATAATTTGAGTTTCTCACCCCAGTTCCTTTCAAGCCCTGAAATTTGTAGTTGTATCTTTAAGATTTTAAACATCACACGTTTAATGTCTTGTTTCTGTACATCAAAAACTCACAGTATGTATCTTGTGCTTTAAGTGAACTCTAAGATCTGCTCCAGCTTCTTCACTTCCGTCTCTTCACCAGACTACAAAAAAACACTTTGATTAGAGTTCTTAGAAGCTTTCATGACACCCTGAAATATTCCACTTGAATACATCTCTATTATCACAACCTACCGATCATGCCACTGATCAGCAGTGTAGCTCTTCTCCAAATCTGTAGCTTTGGTTTTACATTTGTTAACTGCTTTGAGTGGATTTGTTGCACCAAACATGCTTTATAAATTAGTAAAATGTGAGGCTGGATGAACACAGCAGGCCAAGCAGCATCTCAGGAGCACAAAAGCTGACGTTTCGGGCCTAGACCCTTCATCAGAGAGGGGGATGGGGGGAGGGAACTGGAATAAATAGGGAGAGAGGGGGAGGCGGACCGAAGATGGAGAGTAAAGAAGATAGGTGGAGAGGGTGTAGGTGGGGAGGTAGGGAGGGGATAGGTCAGTCCAGGGAAGACGGACAGGTCAAGGAGGTGGGATGAGGTTAGTAGGTAGCTGGGGGTGCGGCTTGGGGTGGGAGGAAGGGATGGGTGAGAGGAAGAACCGGTTAGGGAGGCAGAGACAGGTTGGACTGGTTTTGGGATGCAGTGGGTGGGGGGGAAGAGCTGGGCTGGTTGTGTGGTGCAGTGGGGGGAGGGGATGAACTGGGCTGGTTGAGGGATGCAGTGGGGGAAGGGGAGATTTTGAAACTGGTGAAGTCCACATTGATACCATATGGCTGCAGGGTTCCCAGGCGGAATATGAGTTGCTGTTCCTGCAACCTTCGGGTGGCATCATTGTGGCAGTGCAGGAGGCCCATGATGGACATGTCATCAAGAGAATGGGAGGGGGAGTGGAAATGGTTTGCGACTGGGAGGTGCAGTTGTTTGTTGCGAACTGAGCGGAGGTGTTCTGCAAAGCGGTCCCCAAGCCTCCGCTTGGTTTCCCCAATGTAGAGAAAGCCGCACCGGGTACAGTGGATGCAGTATACCACATTGGCAGATGTGCAGGTGAACCTCTGCTTAATGTGGAATGTCATCTTGGGGCCTGGGATGGGGGTGAGGGAGGAGGTGTGGGGACAAGTGTAGCATTTCCTGCGGTTGCAGGGGAAGGTGCCGGGTGTGGTGGGGTTGGAGGGCAGTGTGGAGCGAACAAGGGAGTCACGGAGAGAGTGGTCTCTCCAGAAAGCAGACAGGGGTGGGGATGGAAAAATGTCTTGGGTGGTGGGGTCGGATTGTAAATGGCGGAAGTGTCGGAGGATAATGCGTTGTATCCGGAGGTTGGTAGGGTGGTGTGTGAGAACGAGGGGGATCCTCTTGGGGCGGTTGTGGCGGGGGCGGGGTGTGAGGGATGTGTCGCGGGAAATGCGGGAGACGCGGTCAAGGGCGTTCTCAATCACCGTGGGGGGGAAGGTGCGGTCCTTAAAGAACTTGGACATCTGGGATGTGCGGGAGTGGAATGTCTTATCGTGGGAGCAGATGCGGCGGAGGCGGAGGAATTGGGAATAGGGGATGGAATTTTTGCAGGAGGGTGGGTGGGAGGAGGTGTATTCTAGGTAGCTGTGGGAGTCGGTGGGCTTGTAATGGACATCAGTTACAAGCTGATTGCCTGAGATGGAGACTGAGAGGTCCAGGAAGGTGAGGGATGTGCTGGAGATAGCCCAGGTGAACTGAAGGTTGGGGTGGAAGGTGTTGGTGAAGTGGATGAACTGTTCGAGCTCCTCTGGGGAGCAAGAGGCGGCGCCGATACAGTCATCAATGTACCGGAGGAAGAGGTGGGGTTTGGGGCCTGTGTAGGTGCGGAAGATGGACTGTTCCACGTAACCTACAAAGAGGCAGGCATAGCTGGGGCCCATGCGGGTGCCCATGGCCACCCCCTTAGTCTGTAGGAAGTGGGAGGAGTCAAAAGACCGCGTCTCCCGCATTTCCCGCGACACATCCCTCACACCCCGCCCCCGCCACAACCGCCCCAAGAGGATCCCCCTCGTTCTCACACACCACCCTACCAACCTCCGGATACAACGCATTATCCTCCGACACTTCCGCCATTTACAATCCGACCCCACCACCCAAGACATTTTTCCATCCCCACCCCTGTCTGCTTTCCGGAGAGACCACTCTCTCCGTGACTCCCTTGTTCGCTCCACACTGCCCTCCAACCCCACCACACCCGGCACCTTCCCCTGCAACCGCAGGAAATGCTACACTTGTCCCCACACCTCCTCCCTCACCCCCATCCCAGGCCCCAAGATGACATTCCACATTAAGCAGAGGTTCACCTGCACATCTGCCAATGTGGTATACTGCATCCACTGTACCCGGTGCGGCTTTCTCTACATTGGGGAAACCAAGCGGAGGCTTGGGGACCGCTTTGCAGAACACCTCCGCTCAGTTCGCAACAAACAACTGCACCTCCCAGTCGCAAACCATTTCCACTCCCCCTCCCATTCTCTTGATGACATGTCCATCATGGGCCTCCTGCACTGCCACAATGATGCCACCCGAAGGTTGCAGGAACAGCAACTCATATTCCGCCTGGGAACCCTGCAGCCATATGGTATCAATGTGGACTTCACCAGTTTCAAAATCTCCCCTTCCCCCACTGCATCCCTCAACCAGCCCAGTTCATCCCCTCCCCCCACTGCACCACACAACCAGCCCAGCTCTTCCCCCCCACCCACTGCATCCCAAAACCAGTCCAACCTGTCTCTGCCTCCCTAACCGGTTCTTCCTCTCACCCATCCCTTCCTCCCACCCCAAGCCGCACCCCCAGCTACCTACTAACCTCATCCCACCTCCTTGACCTGTCCGTCTTCCCTGGACTGACCTATCCCCTCCCTACCTCCCCACCTACACCCTCTCCACCTATCTTCTTTACTCTCCATCTTCGGTCCGCCTCCCCCTCTCTCCCTATTTATTCCAGTTCCCTCCCCCCATCCCCCTCTCTGATGAAGGGTCTAGGCCCGAAACGTCAGCTTTTGTGCTCCTGAGATGCTGCTTGGCCTGCTGTGTTCATCCAGCCTCACATTTTATTATCTTGGAATCTCCAGCATCTGCAGTTCCCATTATCTCTGATGCTTTATAAATTCCCAGGTTGTGAATCAGCTCAAATATCTGTAACTCTAATCTGTAAAATTGTAACAATAATAAATGTTTGAGTAATTATAAGTAGTCTAATAGAGAAGGTGTTAATAGAGGTGTACATTACACAACTACAGTTTATAATTTTTTGAAATTAACAGTAAATTTATAATCTTGCAATCAACCAAAAGTTCTTGCTGCTTGCTAAGATTATTTTATTGTATTTAAATTCTATATAGAGTTGTTTTCGTGTGATTTTCCACTGTTTGCAGGTGCATTTTGGCATCTGGGCGGTAGAATCAGCAATTTCATATGAAATGGAGCTGGTTTGATAAGTGCATTAAATTACGTTGAAATGAAATAAAAGCTGGTATGAACCTTGTTAGTTATTTGCAAGATAGAGTGGATCTTATTTATGAATCACTGTCTCAAGATTTAGTGGTCACCTGTCATAGGAATATAAGTATTTTAGCAATGGAATAAAACTTCAGCCATACTCCTCCATCTCTTTCAGATGGATGAGTTAACCTTCCATTAAATTTGTCAATCCTTTCTCTCAGCAATTCAGCTCATTATCTCTTGAATATTATATGCTGCCTGCTTTTATGGGTATGAAATATAGCTTCATGATGGTGTTCACCTCATTTCATCACTTTTAATATAATCAAATCAAAATTACATCATTTAAACAGATGAGCTTATGTTTGTTCCAGGGAATAGTTGGTGTGCAAGTGAATTGCTGACAACCATATTATACACACTGAAAAATGAAAACACAAACTATTTAAAAGAGTTTGACTTTGGAGGGATTGCAACCAGTACTAAATAGGAAAGTTATTTAACACAATGCAAACAAGTCACTTAAATTTGTCACAGGAGAAGATCAAAAAATCTTAATGAATAGATCTTGTGCCAGTGAGAGAGTGCATGCAAAGTTTTGTAACTACATTTATTTTTCAAAAAAAAACTTAATTTAAATCCTTGATTTTTTTTTCTATTTAGCAAGAGATGCACATGTATAAGGAGGTGTGCTACTACATGCACTTTGCACTGGCTGCCTATGGCTGGCCCTTGTACCTAATGCGAAACCCAACCTGTGGACTTTGCAAGCTGGCTAGCTCATGCTCGTGAGTAGTATTTATTTCCTAAATTTTGTGAAAGCAATTTAGTACATTGAAATATGGTAGGCAACAAGTTCTGATCTGCTGTACATTCCATGGATTATTCAAGTACCATGTGTAAATGTTCTATACCTGAAAACGTAGAAGCAGAGAGTTTTAGTTGCTTTTCTATTTTAGTCTACTAAAGGCCAGAAAAAAAATGGCTCATCTCGTTGTAAAAATGGTCCCAAATGAAGTGAATAGGATGTGATAATGGGAACTGCAGATGCTGGAGAATCCAAGATAACAAAGTGTGGAGCTGGATGAACACAGCAGGCCAAGCAGCATCTCAGGAGCACAAAAGCTGGCTCTCTGAAGGGTCTAGGCCCGAAACGTCAGCTTTTGTACTCCTGAGATGCTGCTTGGCCTGCTGTGTTCATCCAGCTCCACACTTTGTTACAATGAAGTGAATATGATCTTGTTTCCCAGTGGGTAGAAACTCACAGGTTAACCTTGCCTCAGATTTATTATGATTCGATGTTTCTTTGGTAAACTGTTAAGGGGTTATGGTACCTTTGGGGAAAATGTTGAGAGGCGAAAGGCCATAATAGCAGCACGTTTGAAATACACATTCTGATTGAGTAAAGTCAACATGCTTCATGAACAGAATGCCATTATTTGACAAGTTTATTACATTTTTTTGAAGAGGTAACAAGACCATAGGACACAGCAGCAGAGCATTCCATTTGGCCCATCATGTCTGCCTTGCCATTCAGTGAAATCTTGGCTAATCTAATAATCCTTGCCTCTAGTTTCCTGCCTTGTACCTATGACCCTCGATTCCCTTTCTGATTAAAAGTCTCTATAATCTCACCCTATCCGTATTTATACTTAATTACACAACCTCAGTAGTTCTCGGTGGTAAAGAATTCCACTACACTCAGACGAAATTCTTCCTCACTTCTACCTTAAATGGGTGACTCTGCTCTGAGATTATGCCTCAGGTCCTACACTCTCTCACAAAGGGAAACAACTTTTTTGCATGTGGTCTGTTAAGCTTCCAAAGAATCTCAAATGTTTCATTATGGTCTCCTCTCATTCTTCAAAGCTCCAAGAAGTTGAAGCCCAACCCACTCGACCTATCCTCAGAAGAAAATCCTTGCATACACAATCAACCCTGCAAGCCTTCTCTGGGTTGACTCGAATAGCAATATGTGTTTTCTTGGACAAGGCACCAATGCTGTTCACAATATTTAAGCTGTGATCTGACCCATCAACCCATTATGCCGCAAGGTGCTAGATTTAGATTTCTGATGAAGCTTCTTATAGCATCTTTGCAAGGAAGGAATGTTCAAGAAAGTAATTTCCTGGGAACTTTAATGCACCTTCCATCAGTCAGTCATGGAACTGCACTGGCAGGGGCCTGAGTGATTGTTGCCACTGCTCATTTTCTTAAATTATTTACTCTATGCAGTTTAATAAATAGATCAAAATGTACTTCTCAGAGACCCTTTTCGCGAAATTCAGTATTAATTATAAAACTTCAGGGAATTCAGTTCAGGCCTTTTGATTGAAATTGCTTAATGTCACATGCTGTTGAATTGTGCCATTTCCACTTTCTGTTGCTGTCACTTTTAATACAATCGCCGTGATTGTGAGCACCACTGCTTTTCTATCTCTCTCCTTTCTTTATTTGTATTCCTTTTGTTACATTTTTATTTCCTTCTACTTTCCTTCTTTTACTTTCTATTTTCCCCCTCTCACCATTACTGTAATCATTTTCTTCTTATTTCTTTTATTGTTGACATCCCCTGGTTCTGCTGCTGTCCGTTTCTGTTTTTTTTTCCCACTGTTGGTGTATATTTTTCTCATTCACTATAACCTCTACTTCCGTTGAAAGTATTCCTACATTGCACAAGTCAGGAACAACCTTAATGATTGAGAATAATTTAGAGTATATTTTAAACTAATTTGTATATTTTAAGTTTAGGGATGAGTATGGAGCTATTTGCAAAGGTGAAAGTAGATGTATGAGCAAAGAGAGCTGTGGTCAAATGAACATTGTTAAGTAGACTGACACTTTTGCTCATATAAAATCATGTCAGTTCCTGGAGATGTGTCATAACTTGTCCAAACAGTTTGATTTAATGATTTTTTTTAAAATCAGCTGAGTGAGCGTTTTGAAAGAGACATGCCTAATTGCACATACATACTGCGCTCTAAACAGGCCTGCAGAATCAATTGCACATAAGCATTGCCCAACAACAGTTAGCTGTGTTCGTGGGTACGCATGCTGGTATCAATTTAATAGCATGTGTCCAACCTGAATATGACATTCAAGTTGACTTCAGTGAACTGGAAAGCAAGAATTATATGAATGAATCAGTATATTACTTTTAAGCACATCATTATCTTTTATTTTCCAGGTGTTGCTGCTTTTGCCTCACTCGACCCAGATATGCTCCAAGTGTGACGGTTGAGGAAGACAACTGTTGCAACTGCAATGTCATTGCTATCAAGCGCCACTTTCTGGATGAGAATTTTTGTTTAGTTGATATCGTATATACTTCATGTCACGATGCGGTATGTCGTTTGGTACAAATTATTATTGTTGACTCATTTCTACTCTTCCTCTAAATGTTCTGAGAGTTCTTTATCATCTACCTGAGAGGGAGAACTCTTGGTTTAACGTTTCATCTGAAAGTCAACAATTCAGAAGTGCACCATTATTTCAGTATTGCATAGGTGTATGACACAGATTGTGTGCTCTAGCACCCTCCCCCGTGTGTGTGGCACATGCGCAAACACACCCATCCCCAGCTGTTCAACTTGGAGGTGTGCTCCCATTGAACCAAGGTTCATGTTTTGTTCATCCACATCCGAGACAGCTGCAGTGCTACGTGCCACTTGTCTGCGACACAAACCGCAAGCTTCTGGTGCTACTGAAATGAACAGAGGAATATTAGTAAACTGTGCAGCACTTCTAGGGTTATATATTAGCTATTCCCAGAAAAATGTTGACTTCTTTTTAAATAAATGAATAATTTTCCTGCAATTTCTGTTTCACTGTCCTTCAAACTGTACACTCCTACTGACAAGATTTTATATCCATTAAGTAAATAAAAATTATACTTTGCCTTTTTTGTTCTAGATTGTATTTATTTAAATGTGTATATTATAATGTGCATAACATATGTTGCTGTGATTTACTACAAGATTAACCACGTACTGGCCTCATGCCAGCATTTACTTATGCCACTACTGCTTGTATTATTGGTTGTGGGCCCTGAGTACGTTCTGTGTGTCAATCATCTGTGTTTGAAAGCAGTAACCATCACTATCCCACTCTAAAAGAAGTGGTCAGATATTATATAACATGGACAACTGAGACAGAATTTGTCAGTTACAATGATAGCAGATCTTCAGCAGAGCAGGATTTCCATCAGCCTCATTTCAGATTTGTGCTTCCATTAGGTCTCATTGCAGCATGGCAAGCCATTTACCTCAGGTGTGGGGAAGCGTTACTGTCATATAGCGTAGCAGGATGATGATTAAAATATGTATCAAATACAAAAAAAAATTAATCCTCCTTTTGCCTGTAGAACTCTGGTAAACCTCCAAAAATTGCAATTTCCGATATAAACACCAGGTACAAGGAATGCACCAGGACTCCTGCTGCTCAGGGTTCCTGTTACCATGTCTATCAAATGTACCGTGAAAATGGTACAATATAAATGATACTTGTTTCATATAATATTTGAGTAAAAATACATTAACTCTAGATGGCAAATCTCCAAATTGCTTTTGCTGGGCAGGGAGCCCACAGAGCCCAGCTGTAGTTGTTTTGCTTCACAAAGCACTTAGCTTACATCCAAGTTGGTTGGAGTAGGCAGGGGGACTTTGGTATAATTCTGTCTTTATTGAATGGCATTTATGTTTTTGACTTGCTGGGACTCTAAGATGGAAGGCCCACACTGCTTGACAGCAGCAAGGTTAGAAAGAGGAAAGGTGTAACAGGAAATACGGATTATTTGACATCAAGTTTTTACTGTAACCCAGGGAGAAAAAAAAATTATTCCTAAAGATGAAAACCTCTACAGTTTTGAGGCCTGAAGAAAGAAAACAATGACATGTATTTGCACAGTACTTTGCACATCTGGGGGACGCAATGTAACCTTTGAATTTCTTCTGAAATGTGGTCACTGTAATGTAGGCAAACTTGCTAGCCAATTTGTTACACAACTTGTTCTGACAAGCAATCTGAATGACCAGTAAGTTTGTTTTTGAAAGGTTTGATTAAGGCGTAGATGTTGACTAAGACACCCAGGTGAATTCCCTGATGCTATTAAGAGTGTTGTGGCATCTTTTCCATTCAGTATAGCGGGCAGATGTAATCTTAGATAAATGCCTTATTGAAAATGTGCCCACTTAAGTGCAGGACAAAGTAACTAACAAAGTGTTAGCCTGGACTTAGCTCCAGGCTTTGGGATGGGACTTGAACTTGTGAATTTTTCACTCGGAGGCAAAGGCGATACCAGTGGGTCACACAGAAATATTGAATTAGATCAAGGGTATGTATTTAGAAGGTTGTTCATTTTAACATAAGTAAGATATGGAAAAATGTAAAACCATGTGAGAGAGAATATTTGCTCTTCAGAAAGGACAAGAAATTTCAGAGGAGCAATGAACTTGGTTGTTGGATGGTTTGAATCCAGTTAACTCCTGTATTCAATACAGATCATCTTTACTTTTGTATAAGGGAATTAACCCAGCCCTGAAACATTGAAATTTAAAAGCAACACAGTTGCAAAATGTTAGCTACCATTGCCTATCTCAATGTCTTATTAGGATCTCTCGACTTCTTCAACCATTATTTTATCATAAAGTTTGTGTTCATTACCTTTATGCGAATTTAATTAATTTTGAATTTTCTTCCTAGGTTTTTGAAACCCCTTTCTTTGTTGCTGTGGATCATATGAAAAAGAAGGTTGTGATCAGTATTCGAGGGACCCTTTCACCAAAGGTGAAGTATTATAACTGTCCTGTCGATACACAAAGACGAGTCCATTCCCAGAATGCTGCACAATTTATAAATCCTTGTGCCCCATATGATAAGATGTGTAATAATCTGAGAGATGATGAGCTCAAGGAAGAAATAGTTGTTTTATGCTATTTAACACCTAATGTGCTTTTTTTAACAGAGAAAAAAAAATGATCTGATCCATAAAACCATTTGTTGAGTGTTTCCATGTTCTGATACTTCTCTTTCAGTGACTGTACAGACATGAACATGCAGCTGAGAATGTAGGCGCACCTGTGCGCACACAACACTGCACTGAAATTTAATTTAGTTTGATGGGGAGGTGGGACTCTGAAGAAGAAAGGGATCATTGAGAATTCAGGGAAAACACATTAACCATCGAGAGCACGTTTACTATTCAGGCTAGCTAGGGGCACGGTAAAAGGAGGGAAATAACTTCTGGTTTAAAGTGCATTTATTTCAATGCACAAGGCCTAACTGATAAGACTGATGAGCTCAGAGCATGGATTGGCTCTGGGGATTGGGATATTAGAGCCATAACAGAAACATGGCTGAGAGAATGGCAAGACTGGCAGCTCAATGTTCCAGGATTCAGAAGCTACAGGCCTGACAGAAGTACAAGTAAGCAGGGATGGGGAGTTTCCCTTTAGATAAAGGAGGATGCTTAGAGGGGATATTCTTAAGTGGTTGTCAAATTAGGCCATACATTTAGAACTTAGAAACAAGGACGGGATGGTCACTGTGGCACTGTATTAAAGACCCCCAACTAGCCAGCGGGTACTAGAGGAGCAGATGTGTAGAGAGATTGCAGATACCTGTAGGAATAACAGAGTAGTATTGGTTGGAGATTTTAATTTCCCCTGTATTGACTGGGCAACCCAGCGTGTAAAAGGCCCAGACAGGGTGGAATTTGTCAAATTTGTCCAAGAAAGTAGTGGGCCCTACTTGGGAGGGTGACAATCTGGACCTCCTCTTGGGAAACGAGGTCAGGCAGGTGACTGAAGTGTCAGTCGGAGAGCACTTTGGGTCCAGTGACCGTGACACCCTTTATTTTTAACATGGCTATGGAGGAAGATAGGACAGGTCCACAGGTTAAAGTGCTAAAGTTGAGCAGGGCTAATTTTGGGGCCCTTAGACAGGATCCAGCAGTGGCCAATTGGGTGAGACTATTTGAAGGAAAAGGAACGACTGGGAAGCTTTTAAAAGTGTGATATCAAGAGACCAGGGACAGTGTATCCCTGTCACAGTGAAGGGAAAAGCTGGCAGGTTTAGGTATCCCTGGCTGACGAGGGATATTGAGTCTCTGGTCAGGGGAAAAAAGGAAGCATACATTGGGTTTAAGCTGTTGGGCTCAAGTGTACCCCTAGATGACTGCAAAAAGTGTAGGAGCACATTTAAGCGGGAAATCAGAAGAGCAAAAAGAAGGTTTGTGATGGATCTGACAAATAACTTTAAAGAAAATCCCAAGAGGTTCTTTGGCTCTATTAAGAAGATGGTGAGGGAGAGAATGGGTTCCTTTACAGATCAGCATGGTTATCTGTGTGTGGAACCACAGGAGATGGGGTGGATTTTTAATGAATATTTCTCTTCAGTGTTTAAGGAGAGAGTCATGGATGCTAGGGAAATAAGTGGGGATCTTTTAGATCACATACATTATATCAGAGAGGTGGTGTTTGCAGCCTTAAATCACATTAAGGTGGATAAGTCCAACGGTCCTGATCAAGTCCATCCTCAGATATTGTGGGAGGCTAGGGAACAAATTGCAGAGGCCCCTGCAGAGATTTTTGTTCATCTTTAGCTACTGGTGAAGTTCCGGAAGACTAGAGTGTCGCTAATGTTGTTCCATTGCTTAAGAAAGGTAGCAAAGACAAGCCAGGAAACTACAGGCCAGTGACTCTGAAATCAGTGGTAGGCAAGTCATTGGAGATGATACTGAGGAACAAGATCAACCAACATTTGGATATTTGAGGTCTGATCAAGGATAGGTGGCATAGATTTGTGTGTGGGAAGTCACGTCTGACAAATCTTTTAGAGTTTCTTGAAGAGGTAACAGAGAGAATGGATGTGGGTAGGGCAGTGGTCCTGCACGGCAGGCAAGTCATGGAAGTTAGATCGCATGGGATCCAGGGAGATCTAGCTAATTAGATTCAAAATTGGCTCAGTGATAGGAAAAAGATGATGACAGTTGGAGGCCTGTTTAAGTGGTGTGCCATGGGGGTCGATGCTGAGACCTTTGTTATTTGCTATTTATGTAAATGATCTGGATGTGCATGAACATGGCATGATTAGTAAATTTGTGGATGATACAAAATTAGGAGGTATCATTGATAGTGGGGAAGATTATCAAAAATTACAGCGGGATCTTGATCAGATGGGTAAGTGGGCTGAGGATCTAAGCATCCTCCTTTATCTAAAGGCCAATGCAATTCAGTACAGATGAGTGTGAGGAGTTGAACTTTGGAAAGTCAAACCAATATAGGATTTATACAGTAAATGGTAAGGTCCTGAGGAGTGTTGTGGAACCTAGGGACCTAGAAGTACAAGTACATATTTCATTGAAAGTGGTGTCACAGGTAGATAGGGTGTTGAAGAAGCTGTTTAGCATCCTAACCTTCATTGGTCAAGGCACTGAGTATAGGAATTGGAATGTAATGTTACAGTTGCATAAGTCGTTTGTGAGGCTGCACTTGGAGTATTGTGTACAGTTTTGATCATCCTTTTATAGGAAAGACTTAGTTAAACTGGAAAGTGTGCAAAGAAGGTTTACGAAAATGTTACCAGGACTAGTAGGCCTGAGTTATAGGGAGAGGTTGGCTAGGATCGGACTTTATTTCTATTGAGGTATATAAAATCCTGAGGGGCATAGATAGAATGAATACATGTAGTCTTTTTTCCAGGGATGGGGAATTGAAATTTGAGAGAATAGGTTTAAGGTGAGAGGGGAAAAATTTAAGAGCAACTTCTTCATGCAGACAATGGTGTGTATATGGAGTGGTCTGCCAGAGAAAGTGGGTTGAGGCAGGTACAATAGCAACATCTAAAAAAATATTTGGATGGGTACATGGATGAGAAGGGTTTAGAGAGATATGGACCAAATGCAGGCAAGTGGAACTAGCTGTGTGGGCAGCATGGAGCAGTTTGGGCTGAAGGGCCTGTTTCCATCCTGTATTACTCTATGACTATGTATTACACCCCTCCCCCAGCCAAAAAAAATGCAAGAGGTCATTCTAATTCATTAGAAGAGACCCATGCAAATGTGTACCTTTAATGGGAGTAGTCACTCATGCATATAAATCAGCTACACAAATATTGACACATGGGGATACAATTATCCATCAAGTAATAGTGTCAGACCCAGTATGCACATTATAACAATTGCAGCTGATGTTATTACGTGGCAAATCCAACCCCATATAGGAACCTGGCTTGATAGATAAAATTTAATTTGTTTTGGGTTTTACAAAAGTGATCGCTAACTGAAACATACGGACATGATGCTGTAGATTTTGCTTTAACAATAAAACAGTAAAATATTGCAAAAGAAATGATAACAAAATAGAATAAACTATAAATTTACAATACGAATTCAAACATTTTTAAACATACAGGAATCCTATAATCCCATATATCCCTAAACATTCCTTTTAGACAACATATAACAATACAGTGTAAGAAGAGGCCTTTGAGCGCACCATGTCTGTGGTGACCACAAAGTATTCTAAATTAATCCCAACTACTTGCATGTGGCCTGTATCCCTGTGTTCCCTGCCTACTCATATGTCTGTCTGACTGCCTGTTAAATATTGTTATTATTAATATCTGCTAAATTGAAAAGAGACAAAGCAGCTTCTTTACTCGATCCAAAACACGCTATTGATGCAGGGACCAAAACACCACTTATAAGTTTAAGTCATCTGTAACCTCAATTTTTTAGATTAATACTGCAGATAGTGTCCTTTTGAAACGACTATTAACCTGTTTAAATATATTTAGCCTTAAGTAATCACTTCAGGGTGTTAATCCAACATTTTTGGTCTGGAATTAACATAAACTCATCACTGTAAGGTAACCTACTTCAACATTCATCAGACCCTTCTCAGGGGCACTCTTCTACACAGTCATCCTATTCAAAGGACTTCACAGGACTGCCTCACTCAAAGGTAAAAGTGAAACTAAAAGTCTTTCTTAGCTATCAGAGATAATGGGAACTGCAGATGCTGGAGATTCCAAGATAATAAAATGTGGGGCTGGATGAACACAGCAGGCCAAGCAGCATCTCAGGAGCACAAAAGCTGACGTTTCGGGCCTAGACCCTTCATCAGAGAGGGGGATGGGGGGAGGGAACTGGAATAAATAGGGAGAGAGGGGGAGGCGGACCGAAGATGGAGAGTAAAGAAGATAGGTGGAGAGGGTGTAGGTGGGGAGGTAGGGAGGGGATAGGTCAGTCCAGGGAAGACGGACAGGTCAAGGAGGTGGGATGAGGTTAGTAGGTAGCTGGGGGTGCGGCTTGGGGTGGGAGGAAGGGATGGGTGAGAGGAAGAACCGGTTAGGGAGGCAGAGACAGGTTGGACTGGTTTTGGGATGCAGTGGGTGGGGGGGAAGAGCTGGGCTGGTTGTGTGGTGCAGTGGGGGGAGGGGATGAACTGGGCTGGTTTAGGGATGCAGTGGGGGAAGGGGAGATTTTGAAACTGGTGATTTCCCTTAATCTCAATAAAACCCAAGTCCCAGAACACTAACAAACATTGAGTCCCTGGTAGTTACCGGCTGACTTGCAAAACGATTTAAATAAGAAAATATCCATCAATACTTCACAAAATCCATTCACTTTAAAACCAGACCTCAAAAAAATCATTTTAAAAGAAATCGTCATGGCCAGAGGAATGTCTGCAAGTTAATAATTAACTTCAGTCGCAGAAGCTTCATCAGTTCCAAACTCAAAAACCAGAAACCAAAACTCATCACAAATAACAAATAAATATAAATTCCACAGTTTCCGTCGTCGTAAATACAGGTCCTCACCCGCAGCTGTTATTGTCAAATATGTGCAGGCACCTAACTGACCGTACATACATTTTTAATGCAGAATCTATTGTCTGTCTCCTTTAAATATTTAGGTTATGAACAGTTTTGATCCCAAATGCACATGCAGTGAAGTCTTAATATATTGCCTGCTATTTATAAAGTATATAACAGATGTGTGGGGAGCAGAAAGTAATGGTCTTCATGTCAACAAAAAGTGATGGTAAACAAGCTCATACAGGTCTTAAGTGGAAATTATTTATATTTACATCGGGATTTGTGCCATTTCAATTTCAATCCTTACTCCCCCCTATTTCTCATTACTGCTTGCAATGTATTAGAATATATTAAACATTGCTTGGACTTCATATAATGATTTCTAAGGTTTCCCTGATTTGACTGTTGTGTAATGTTGCTGCCACACAGACTAGAACATCCTAGGTTTGGTCTCTGGTTATTGTGATTTAATTTTGATCTAACAAAAAGTGGATTGCTGAGTCTTTTTTTTGTATTCCGTCATGGGATGTTCATGTTAGTAGCAATTCCAGCATTTATTGACAATCCTGAATTGCCCCTGAAAAAGTACTTGTGAGCCACTGCTTTACACTTGGTACAGGTATAACTGCAGTGTTATTCAGTTGGCAGTTGCGGGACTTGGTACAGTAACAATGTGAGGTTGGAAACACATTTCCAAGTAAGGATGGTGCATAGCTTGAAGGGGAATTTGCAGGTAGTGGTGTTGCCATGCATCACTTGCCCTTGTCCTTTTGGGTGACAGCAAGCGAGAACACAAAAACTAGGAACAGGAGTAGGCCATCTGGCCCCTCGAGCCTGCCCTGCCATTTAATAAGATCATTTTGAGACTCAGCCCCACTTACCCACCCACTCTCATAACACTTAATCCCTTTACTGATCAAAAATTTATTTAGCCTTGCCTTAAAAACATTCAGTGAGGTAGCTTTAACTGGAATTCCACAGATTCACAACCCTTTGGGTGAAGAAGTTCCTCCTGACCTCAGTCCTACATCTGCTTCCCTTTATTTTGAGCTGATGCCCTCTCGTCCTAGTTTTACCTGACAGCGGAAACAACCTCCCTGCCTCCACCTTATCCATTTCCTTCATAATCTTATGTGTTTCTATAAGGTCTCCCCTCATTCTTCTGAATTGCAATGAGTATAATCCCAGTCTACTCAGTCTCTCCTCATAATCCAACCCTCTCAACTCTGGAATCAACAGAGTGAATCTCCTCTGCACCCTCTCCAATGCTAGTATATCTCTTCTCAAGTAAGGAGACCAAAACTGCACACAGTACTCCAGGTGTGGCCTTACCAGGACCCTATACAGCTGCAGCATAGCCTCTCTATTTTTAAACTCCATCCCTTGAACAATGGCAGACAAAATTCTGTTTGCCTTTTTAATTACCTGCTGCACCTATAATCCTACTTTTCGCAATTCGTGCACAAGGACACCCAAGTCCCTCTGCACAGCAGCATGCTGCAATTTCTTACCATAGTCCATTTTGCTGTTATTCCGACTTCACACTTATTAACATTGTACTCCACTTTTCCCACTCACTTAGACTATCTATATCCCTCTACAGACCTTCAGTGACTTCTGCACACTTTGCTCTACCACTCACCTTAATGTCATCTGCAAATTGTGACACACTATACTTAATCCCCAACTCCAAATCATCTATGTAAATTGTAAACAATTTAGGTCCCAACACTGATCCCTGAGACACACCACTAGCCACTGAACGGCCAACCGGAAAAACACCCATTTATCCCTGCTCTTTGCTTTCTACTGGTTAGCCAGCCCTCTATCCATGCCAATACATTTCCTGTAATACTGTGCAACTTTATCTTATGTAGCAGCTTTTTGTGTGGCACCTTGCCAAATGCCTTCTGGAAATCCAGATACACCACATCCACAGGTTCCCCATTGTCCAACATGCAAGTACTGTCCTCAAAAAACCTTGGCAAGTTGATGCATTGTATCTTATAGATTGTATGCACTGAAATAATGGCGCACCAGTATTGGAGAAATGAATGATAAAGAATTTGGATAAGTGCCAATCAAGCAGGCTGTTTTGCTTTGGATTGCATTGAGGTTCTTGAGTGGTATTGAGGCGGTAGGTCCCAGGTCAATGGATAGTATTCCATCACAGTCCTCACTTGTGCCTTGAAGATGGTGAACAGGCTTTGGAGAGCCAGGTGATGGGTGATTCAGCAAAACTTTAAGCTGCTGTTATAGCAATGCAATCTATATGGTCAATCCATTTAAGCTTTGGTCAGTGTGACTGACAGGATACTCATTTAGGGATTTCTGTGATGATAATTCCTCAAAGATAAAGTGTAGATGGTTATATCATCTCTTGTAAAAGGTGATTATACTTGGTGCAACTGTCACAGAAATGTTACATGCCAGTTACCAGCCCAAGCCAGGTTTTTGTGCATGTAGGCATGGATCCCTTTTAACTCAGTAGTGTAAGACCAAGGGGAAAGATCAGCCAATATTCACAGTACCACTAAGTATTGCTAAGAATTGCATATTGATACAGGATAAGCATGGGTAAGACAAAATCTAAATGCTTGGCAACTATGTATTAATCATCTTAGTTGCATGCGGTTTCACTGCGTGTCATGCCAAAAACAATTTTTACATTCTAGTGAGGACAGAATCAATGTTGGCTAATGTTCTTGTTAACAGAACATTATAGAATTACTGCTTTCTGCAGATGAATAACCTGTTGACTTAACCATCTAAGTTGATAAGTGAGGACTTACTTTATGTGGTAGGGTGATAGAGGTGTGGCTGAATCTGAGGAAACACAATCCTGGAAAGATCGGAAAATGTGAAGCAAAAATGGGAAAACAAACATCAGTTCCAAGCTACCAAAGACAAGTCTGTGTCAGGCTCATTTTGACTTACTGTAATCTTAATGACAGGATGCCCTAACTGATCTGACTGGAGATGCTGAACGATTACCAGTAGAGGGCCATCATGGTACTTGGCTTGGCCACAAGGCAAGTAGAATTTTTATTGTATCCTTCAGATGAAATAGTCATGATGCTATTGTAAGTACTTCAGAAATTTTAATTCCAATACCTAGCCCTGTTTCTAAAATTAAGCAAGTTATGAAGCTTACTTAGTCGTACAAAGGAACAGAAAAATTAATGTTGCACGTGGTGTCTATTTCTTGTATTCGGAATACTATATTGGAAGCTGTACAACGTTCCTGCCTTAACAGTATGTCCTCCTGTGCCAAAGAGAAATTAGCCTTTTTCACAAAAAATTTTGAATTAATTGCCTATCAAGTTAAGGAATGTGCCATGGAATGGTATATTTTTCATTTTATAAATTCAAATCTTGCATTCTCAAACCAAATGTTCCAAATAAAGTGTGCTTTTTTCCCCCACAGTATCATCATCAAGTTTTAACCATATTAGTGAAGGAAAGCCTCAAAATAAACTTGATTTGAAGCAGTGAATGAATATTCATACGCTTTTATAATGAAAGATGTTGGATAAAGAATATAGAACATTAAGAGGCCATTTTGCTTATCCATAGCTACTGTAGTACTCTATGCTCTTTTGTGCAGCAAGCAGTTTTATTTTAAATGCCCTAAATATTTCCATCTCTAATTAGTTATTTCATGAACAAAATAAAGGCTCTGATATTAAAACTCAACTATACCTGACAGAATGTTCCATTCTTCACTTCCAGATGTTGTTTTAGATCAAATTTAGTTCTTAAGATCATGAGTTTCTAGTTTTGTGTAGTTTTCATACAGTGCCGTTTTTCTTGTATCTTCTTTTCCCCTTATACAATCACATTTTACTTCAGTTTCATATTAATATGCATTTTAATTGACTTTTGATTTTTTTAAAGCTTGTTCTGTCTCACTTTTTGTTTTTACTAAGCTATGATTATGAAGTAAAAGACAAAATACCAAGTTATCAATTATAACATGTTACTGGCAATTGGACTAGGAGTAGGCTTTGGAATTTGAGAAAGCAAACAAGAATTTGCACTGAGTTTGTGCAACTGTAACAGCTTTGGTTGCACTAGGCCAGTTGATTCTTTCTAACAGAACTATTTCACATAGTTCATCTGTAGCTTGCACTTTTTCAACCAATGCACTGAAATACAGTCAGCCTTATCCAGGTGTCTTTCTCACTGCCATTTGCCACTGTTATGAAATGCTAGTACTTGATAGTTCAGAAATGTATGATTCATGCATTGCACCTCTGAAAGGAGTATCCACTTTACTTTCCTCATAATCTTAAATGTGTTTTGCTGAAAACAACCTGATGGAGTGGTAAGTGATAATATTAAAAACCATTAAAATGTCACATGCGCTTATACACAAGTAACATTTTTAAAGTGTGTAGTCAATGGAGAGAGTAGCATATTTGTGCAGTTTTCCACTACCTTGTAGTTTAAAGATATATTTCAAGACCTTGAAATGATCAGTACGGTTAATTTTTGAATTCCCTCTGCTATTGCCAAGAAAGCCATTCAGCTGTATCTAACCTCTACAGATCTGACAAAGGTAATGAAACTGAATATGCCACCTGACAAGGAACTGGAAATGACAGTTTTAGTGTTATTGAACCTACAAAACCCTCCTTAGCAACGTCTGAGGGCCTTGTGCAACAATTGGGGGAATTCTCCCAGAGACTAGCCAGGCAACAGTTTGATATAAACAGTGTCCCAGACACCGTCATGACCATCACCATCCCTGGGTATGTCCTATCCACTGACAGGACAGACCTACCCAATGTGGCTGCACTGTGGTATACAGTCAGGAGGGAATCCTTGACATTGACTAAGGACCTCCTAATGTCTCCTGGTGTCAGGTCAAACATGTACAAGAAAACCATCTTCTGATAATCACCTTAATTTAATTGATAGGTTAACAAAGTTGACAGTTTGAATCTGAAATGACTGTTCTTTAGAGCTGATTCTGCGGTTACTGTCTCCACAGATGCTGCCAGATCTGCTCAGTTTCTCCAATACTTTGTTTTTATTTCAGATTTTCAGTTTCTGAAGTAATTCGCTCTTATTTAAGTGTAGTAAAATACTGATAAGCGTTGTTAAGCGCTTCTTGGGAATAATGTATTGCACGAATGGAGCAGATTACAAAACGACTATACAAAATTAATGTACATACTTTATCATAATTCAGTATATTCAACACTTTCTCTATCTTACACAACATTTGTTAGTTGATGGCGAACTGTCTAAGATTTCTAAATGTCCTACCGGTTGTAAATATATTTTGTCACGCTCCAGCATTTGTGATACGTGTCATAAAACTTTATTTCAGCAGTATCAATTTTCTTTCATCTTCCTGTAAGAAAAGCAATTTTAAGGATCACCTTCATTGCTGAAATCTGCAAGACAGATGGCAGGCAAGATCTGCCAACTAACTCTTCCTTCACAAAACAGGCAGAGCTGCCAGATATTGTCAAGCAGCTCCTTTGCTGGTTAGTTTTGAGAATTGCAGGATCTCACCCACTGTCTTTAAACATCAAGAGTCTGTGAACTGAATACATTATTAGAAAGCTCGTAATGGCAAAATTGAAAAAGTTGCGTTGTGATGGCTAGGTTAAAGTTATTTCCGAATACTTTAATTAATATTTCTATTATTTAATACTTATATAATACTTTCTATTATTACGAATTAGACAAAATATCTACCTCTAACTAGTTTTTATAATTTATCTTGTTTGCATTCTGATCCTTTTTCAGGGCATGGTTCTATCCGCAGAATACATCAAAAAGAAGCTAGAGCAGGAGATGATTCTTTCTCAAGCTTTTGGCCGAGACCTGGTAAGGTACAGTTAATATTCCAAAATATTGACAGAGATATACCTAATGAATGCTGTTGGTGTGAAGTAAAGATAATATTGTTATCTAAAAGAGGAAAACTGGGTTACCAATTTGTTTTGGTTGTCATAAATTCTCATGAAATAGAACCCTCCTCCTCTTGAAATTGCGTAGCGAATGTCCTGTTGTGCGATTCCAATATTCTATGATGCGAGGTTGATTGATTTTCTTCAAAACACAACTCATATTTACTAATTTTCTGAATTACATTTTCAGATTTTGCTGCATGTGTAATTTGTAGATGTTCCAGCTCCTAGTCAGCTTTTCCTTTTAGCAGACTACTTCTGAGTCTTTAAACGGGTGCACTTTTCTCCTAAAGTCAGAAATTTGAAGTCCCTAACTATATATAAACATAATATTTATGATTTGCTATTTCATAGCATATTTGGTATTCATTTAAATGATGCATTGCAGCCTGCTGAGCTCCATTGAGAGCTCAGAATCAGATGGTTGGGATGGCTCAACGTGCTCACCATCACCTGACCTGATAATGTAGAATAACGTTGCAGTCCAGTGATGAATCGTACTTTTGGAATAGATATTAATCAATTGGTTATTCCATTGAGTTTGATTTTAAATATTCCACAGCAATATAAAAAGAGCAAGGAGTTCTTCAAGGGTCCTTCTTGCGTCAAATACATCTCCAGGGACATCTCTGCAGTAGTTCCTCAGGGTAATGTCCTATGCCCAATCATATCCAGCTGCTTCATCAATGACCTTCCCTTCTTCATAAGGTCAGTAGTGGGGATGTTCCCTGATGATCACACAATGTTCAACAGCATTCACTACTCCTTAGATACTGAAGCAGCCTGTGTTCAAATGCGACAAGATCCGGACAGACAAGTGGTTCGTAAAATTCATGCCACACAAATGCCAGGCAATGGCCATCTCCAATAAAAGCAATCTAACCCAGCCCCTTGACATTCAAAGGTGTTACCTTCATTGAATCCTCAACTATCAACATCCTCGAGGTTATCATTGATCAAAAACTCAACTGGACTTGCCACATAAACACAATAAGAGCATGTCAGAGCCTAGAAACAATGCAGTGAGTAACTCACTGCCTGACTCCTCAAATCTTGTCCGTCATCTACATGGCACAAGTCAAGAGTGTAATGGAATGCTTCCCACTTGTCTGAATGTGTACAGCTCCAACAAAATTCAAGAAGTTTGACATTATCGAGAACAAAGTAGCTCACTTGATGTGCACCACATGCACAGGCATCCACTGTCTCCACCACCAACGCTCAGTAATTGCAGTGTGTACTGTCAATAAGATATATGGCAGAAATTCACCAGAGATTCTTAGACAGCACCTTCTAAACCCACAACAGTTTCCAGATTCAAAGACAAAGGCAGCAGATACATGGGAACACCACTACCTGCAAGCTAAAAACCGAAAGAACTGTAGATACTGTAAATCAGGAACAAAAACAGAACAAAGAAAATTACAGCACAGGAACAGGCCCTTCGGCCCTCCAAGCCTGCGCCAATCAGATCCTCTATATAAACCTGTTACCTATTTTCCAAGAATCTGCTCCCTGCTCATTCATGTATCTGTCTAGTTACATCTTAATAATGCTATCGTCCCCACCTGTAGTACCACCGCTGGCAACATGTTCCAGGCACCCACCATCCTCTGCCTAAAGAACTTACCGTGCGTATCTCCCTTCAACTTTAACCCTCTCACCTTGAAATCGTGACCCCTAGAAATTGAGTCCCCCACTTTGGGAAAACGCTTCTTTCTATCCACCCTGTTGAGACCTCTCGTGATTTTGTAGACCTCAATCAGATCCCCACTCAACCTCTGGCTTTCTAATGTAAATAATCCTATCTACTTAACCTGCCTTCATAGTGCCCTCCATACCATGCAACATCCTGGTGAACCTCCTCTGCATCCTCTCCAAAGCATCCACATCCTTTTGGTAATGTGGCAACCAGAACTGTACGCAGTACTTGAAATGTGGTCGAACCAAAGTTCTATACAACTACAACATGACCCACCACCTCTTGAACTCAATAGCCCATCTGATGAATGAAAGCATGCCTTATGCCTTCTTGACCACTCTTTCAACCTGTGTTGCCACGTTCAGGGTACGATGGACCTGAACACCCAGATCCCTCTGTGTATCAGTTTTCCCCAGGGCTTTTCCATTTACCATGTAGTTTGCTCTTGAATTGGATCTTCCAAAATCACTTCTCATCACCTCTCATTTGCCTGGATTGAACTCCATCTGCCAATTCTCTGCCCAACTCTCCAATCTGTCTATATTCTGCTGTATTCTCTGACAGTCCCCTTCATTATCTGCTACTCCACCAGCCTTTGTGTTATCTGTAAACTTGCTAATCAGACCATCTATACCTTCCTCCATATCATTTATGTATATCACAAACAACAGTGGCCCCAACACGGATCCCTGTGGAACACCACTGGTCGCAGTTCTCCATTTTGAGAAATTCCCTTCCGCTACAACTCTGTCTCGTATTGCCCAGCCAGTTCTCTATCTATCTAGCTAGTACATCCTTGACCCCATGCAACTTCACTTTCTCCATCAGCCTACCATGGGGAACCTAATCAAACACCACACTGAAGTCCATGTATATGACATCTACAGCCCTTCCCATATCTATCAACTTTGTCACTCTGTCAAAGAATTCTATCAGGTCGGTAAGACATGACTTTCCCTGCACAAAACCATGCTGCCTATCACTAATAAGCCCATGCTGCCTATCACTAATAAGCCCATTTTCTTCTAAATGTAAATAGATCCTAACCCTCAGTATCTTCTCCAGCAGCTTCCCTACCACTGACATCAGGCTCACTGGTCTATAATTACCTGGATTATCCTTGCTACCCTTCTTAAACAAGGGGACATTAACAATTCTCCAGTCCTCTGGGACCTCACCCGTGCTCAAGGATGCTGCAAAGATATCTGTTAAGGCCCCAGCCATTTCCTCTCTCACTTCCCTCAGTAACCTGGGATAGATCCCATCCGGACCTGGGGACTTGTCCACCCTAATGCCTTTTAGAATATCCAACACTCTCTCCCCCCCCCACCCCCTTCCTTATGCCAACATGACCTAGAGTAATCAAACATCTATCCCTAACCTCAACATCTGTCATGTCCTCTTGGTGAATACCAACACAAAGTACTCATTAAGAATCTCAAACATTTTCTCTGATTCTTCGCCTAACTTCATTCCTTTGTCTTTGAGTGGGCCAACCCTTTGTCTAGTTACCTTCTTGATCCTTATGTATGAATAAAACTCTGGGATTTTCCTTAACCCTGTTTGCTAAAGATATTTTATGACCCCTTTAAGCCCTCTTAATTCCTCATTTCAGATTGGTCCTACTTTCCCGATATTCTTCAAAAGCTTTGCCTGTTTTTAGTCGTCTAGACCTTATATATGCTTCCATTTTCCTCTTTGCTGGCCTCACAATTTCACCTGTCATCCATGCTTCCCTAATCTTACCCTTTCTATCCCTCATTTTCACAGGGACATGTCTGTCCTGCACTGTAATCAACCTCTATTTAAAAGCCTCCCACATGTCAAATGTGGATTTACCCTCAAACAGCTGTACCCTATCCACATGCCCCAGCTCCTGCCGAATTTTGCTATAGTTGGTCTTCCCCCAATTCAGCACTCTTCCTTTAGGACCGCCCTTGTCTTTGTCCATGAGTATTCTATACATTACAGAATTGTGATCACTATTCCCAAAAGTAATCCCCTACTGAAACTTCAACCACCTGGCCGGGCTCATTCCCCAACACCAGATCCAGTATAGTCCCTTCCCGAGTTGGACTATTTACATGCTGCTCTATAAAACCCTCTTGGATGCTCCTTGCAAATTTTGCTCCATCTTGACCCCTAACAGTAAGTGAATCCCAGTTAATGTTGGGAAAATTGAAATCTCCTATCACCACCACCCTGTTGCCCCTACATTTTTCCATAATCTGTCTACATATTTGTGCCTCTATCTCATGCTCACTGTTGGGAGGCCTATAGCACAGTCCCAACATTGTTACCACACCCTTCCTATTTCTGAGCTCTGTCCATATTGCCTCACTGCTCGATTCCTCCATAGTGCCCTACTTCAGCATAGCTGTGATATCCTCTTTGACCAGTAATGCAACTCCTCCACCCCTTTTAACTCTCTCTCTATCCCGCCTGAAGCATCTATAACCTGAGATATTTATTTGCCAATCTTGCCCTTTCCTCAACCAAGTTTCAGTAATAACAAGAACATCATACTCCCAGGTACTAACCCAAGCCCTGAGTTCATCTGCCTTACCTACCACACTTCTCGCATTAAAACAAATGCACCTCAGACCACCTGTCCCTTGCATTCATCATCTGCTCTCTGCCTACTCTTCCCCTTAATCACACTGACTTCGTTATCTAATTCCTTACAGGCTTTAGTTACTACCTCCTTATTGTCCACTAACCACCTCATTTGGTTCCCGTCCTCTGCCACATTAGTTTAAACCCTCCCCAACAGCATTAGCAAAAGCAGCCCCTAGGACATTGATTCCTGTCCTGCCCAGGTGTAGACTGTCCAATTTGTAATAGTCCCACCTCCCGCAGATCCGGTCCCAGTGTCCCAAAAATCTGAACCCCTGTCTCCTGCACCATCTCTCAAGCCACTCATTTATCCTGCCTATTCTTCAATTTCTACTCTGACCAGCACATGACACTGGTAGCAATCCTGAGATTGCTACCCTCTGAGGTCCCACTTTTTAACTTGGCTCCTAACTCCCTAAATTCTGCTTGTAGGAGTTCATTCTGTTTATTACCTATATCATCGGTGCCTGTATGCACCACGACAGCTGGCTGTTCACCCTACCCCTTCATAATGTCCTGCAGTCGATCTGAGACATCCCTAACCCATGCACCTGGGAGGCAACATACTATTCAGGAGTCTCGTTTTCAACCACACAACAGCCTATCTACTCGCCTTACAATTGAATCCTTAATGACTTTGGCCCTTCCACTCTTTTTCCCGCCCTTCTGTACAACAGAGCCAGCCACACTGCCATGAACCTGGCTACTGCTGCCTTCCCCTGGTGAACAATTTCGCCCAACAGTATCCAAAACAGTATACCTGTTTTGAGGGGAGATGACCGCAGGGGACACCTGCATTGCCTTCCTGCTTTTTTTCTGCCTTTTGGTCACCCATTCCCTTTCTCCCTCAGCAATCCTAATCTGCGGTGTGACCAATTTGCTGAATGTGCTATCCATGACTTTCGCAGCATCGTGGATGTTCCAAAGTGGAAGCCATCCACAGCTCCAGAGCCGTCATGTTGTCTAACAGGACCTGCAGCCGGACACACTTGCACGTTTAGGGGTCAGGGACATCAGCCATGTCCCTGAGCTCCCACATTGAGCAAGAGAAGCATTACATGGATCTGAGATCTCCTGCCATTTTTACTTTAGGCTAAAACTTAGTCCTATTATAAAATCAAATACTAGATAAATGAAATGAAAAAATTTGTACCAAATCATTCTACTTACCAGCGCACGATTTAAAAAGAAGAGGAAAATCACTTACCTTTTCAACACACCAGAGTATTTTTTTTTGGTTGGAGGAGGAAGGTGGGTGGGAGACACTACCCGTGTCGTGTCTTGGGTTTAGCCACTGCCCAAATATTATCAGTTCACTCACGTTCCGAGGGCGCAATTCGACCGGCACCAATTGGCTCTGCTGCCGAAATGAAGAACGTACCTCCCTGCAGGGCCCCTGATCCTCGCTCTCACTGCTGCTGTTGCTGCAAAGAAGGGAGGCTGCTGATTGAACGAGGTAAGTTTTTAACTGGGAAACTTACCTCCCAGCAGGCCCCTGGTCCTCGCTGTCACTGCTGCTGCTGCTGCATAAAGTAGAAAAGTTGCTGGAAAAGCTCAGCAGGTCTGGAGCATCTGTGAAGAAAAAATCAGAGTTAGCATTTTGGGTCCGTTCTGAGAAAAGGTCACTGGACCCGAAACATTAACTCTGATTTTTTTTCCTTCACAGATGCTGCCAGACTTAACACCTGTAAGTTCCCTTCCAAGCCACTTGCTTTCCTGACTTGGAAAGACATTGCCGTTCTTTCGTTGTTAGAACATAGAACATAGAAAAGTACAGCACAGTACAGGCCCTTCGGCCCACGATGTTGTTCCGTGGAATAATCCTAATCCAAAAATAAAATAACCTAACCTACATTCCCCTCAATTCACTGCTGCCCATGTGCACGTCCAACAGTCGCTTAAGACCATAAGACCAAAAGACCATAAGACATAGGAGTGGAAGTAAGGCCATTTGGCCCATCAAGTCCACTCCGCCATTTAAATCATGGCTGATGGGCATTTCAACACCACTTCCCTGCACTCTCCCCGTAGCCCTTGATTCCTTTTGAGATCAAGAATTTGTCGATCTTTGCCTTCAAGGCATCCAACGTCCCAGCCTCCACTGCACTCTGCGGCAATGAATTCCACAAGCCCACCACTCTCTGGCTGAAGAAATGTCGTCTCATTTCAGTCTTAAATTTACCCATTGGCCACTGGGTGAAAATCCTGGAATTCCCTCGCTAAAGCATTGTATGTCAACCCTCAGTGGGTGGTCTGCAGCTGTTCAAGAAGGCAGCTCACCACCAACATCTCAATGGCAATTAGGCATAGGCACTAAATGCTGGCTAGCTAGTGTCCCATGAGGGTCTAAAAAAGTAGTGCTGTAAAAAGCCTATTAATGTTGCTATTTCAGGAAACCTGCTGTGTGTTTACCTACATAATAAATCATTAATGATAAGTCATTGTATATGAAGTATTTTGAGATGCTGTTGAGAAAAGTGATTATGACTATATAAAAATGCACATGTATTTCATGAGTCACTTGGCTGTACTCTTGCTATTGAGTCAAAAAATATGTGGGCAGAATCTTAAGTGGATCCGAGCAACAAGGGCTGTGGCAGAATCAGGTAAACGTTAAGCAATGCCCATTTAACTTTGGGAACATGTGGCTCCAGCTTTTATACTTCTCACAAGTGCTGTGGAGATTCTTGCTTGGCAGCTGCAAAATGCCAATTGATGAGGATTAAAGTTTGTTAAAAGCTTTGTTAATGCCCCATCTCATCCTAATAATGTTCATACTTCCATTTCACCAAACAAGCTAGACATTGGCAAAACTTGAGAAAGAAACTAGATTTTTTTTCTTCAGCTTGTCACTTGCCGACACATTGCCTGAGAACTGATTTCTCCCTCCAGTGTGATCCACAAGCAGCAACTGCATCCACCCCTCGTCCACAGACATTGTCTTCAAGAATGAGCAAACTCATTTATGACCATCCTGGTACTTCACTATGCAGTGGCAGTGAACTCTGCAGACTTGCATTGCAAGGTGCACTGGCAACCTGTGTTCAAAGGCTGCAGTGGGGTCACTGAGTGCAAAGGGACAGGTACCCACTTTAGAAACTGCACTAGACTCATCTCAGTGATGCTCATTTATAGATTATGAAATTTATTATCAAGTGCAATTTTACATGAAAAATGCATGATAAATTTTGTGTCTCCCCACTGCAGCACCTACGTTGATGGCACAAATCATACATAATTTTAAAAATATAAAATTAAGATAAAGTTCATCGCAGTTCAGTGAACAGCCTCTGGGCCTAGGGAGAGTTGATTAAGAAATGATGGAAACTCTGAAGATACAGCCAGGATAGGACCGCCATTCTGGAATGTGACCACCACAGTGAGCTTCTGGATCAAGGCTGGAAGCCTCCGCCAAAGAAGACTGCCGTGCTAGGCTGAGACAGCTGCTCCTGGATGAGAACACCTGCCAGGCCGCTGGAATACCTGGAAGCCAAAGACAAAAAATACCTCCACACAGGGAAGAGACCTGCGTGCTGGGACAAGGTCATCACACTAGTCTTAGTCTTGCTCACTTGGTACCTACCTTATGCTTACAGCAGCCCTGTCTTGCTTTGCTGTGCCAATTCACACAAACATAAAAACTGGCAGCTTGCCTTTGTGCCCAGAAGTCCTCAGTCTAGGGGCACCCATCTTGCTGAATGGCCGTATGCTTCGTCTGTTGGACATCTGCACCTATGTGCAACAGTGTATGCAGCAGGCACACTTCATGTGCTGCAAGCAAGCAGCCATGTCTCAAAGCCTCAGGGGAGTATCCTCTCTAACATCCATGGAGGCACCCATTTGTCAGGGGATCCAGTGCATTAAGACCAGGGTAGCCTCCCATACTGGCCCAGGGGATTAGCCATTGACAGGAATACTATCAGTGTGCTTTAGGTCATGGGTCCATATCCCTGTAGTCCAGGGAGTGAGTCATGGTCAGTTTGTCGGCTCTGTTGTGCCAAGTCTATGGGGTTATGGCTAATACGGTTGAGGAGTTCTATAGATATCTGTTAGGCATCTAGACACATCTTGCCCAAGGCCGTCCAGCCATGTTATTTGAAGAATTGAGCTTCGGTTAGACCTTTGGGATCATCCACAGAGACTAAAGTGGAGTGAGGTGGGGGCAGGTGCAGCTGTTACTTGAGCCCCTGCAGGTTAGTCCTTGGGACATTGGGCTGCAAGCTCTGGGCAAGGATGCAATATAGTTGTGAAGTGAGATAGCAGGATTTGCAAGGGGCTGAAGGGAGACTATAAAGCATGACTGTGAATGTTGAAATGTGGGGTGAGGGAGGAGAGTTATCGAGGTCAGGAGCATCCTGCTTCAGCGTGGATGGGGACTGTGAATGACCACATTGGACATGGTTATTTGACGTAACGGGTGCTTCTTGGGAATGATAGAATTTACAGAACATGAATAAGCAATTCAGCCTCAAGCCTGTTCTACCATTAATACAACCACCACTGATGTAATGTCAGCCTCAACTCCAATTTCCTGCCCTCTCCCCATAACCATATAACCTGTTCCTAATTTAAAATCTGTGTCTCCTCAAATTTATTCAGTGTCCCAGAGTCTGAGAATTCATGGCTTTTTAAGAGAAGTCGTTCTTCCTCATCTCTGTTTTAAATCTTTCATCCCTTCGTGTAAATCTGTGATCTCTCATTCAAGATTGGCCCACACAGAGAAGCATCCACTCTACATTTACAATATCAATTCCCTTTAGCACCCAGTAATCTCAATTAGATCTCCTCTCATCCTTCTAAACTCTAGTGGTTTTATGTCTAAACTTCAATCTCTTCTTATAAGACAAGCTTTAAATTTCTGGAATTAATGTAGTGAAGCTTCTGTGAACTGCTTCCAATGTAGTTACAGAGCTAGGCAGCTGTAGGCAGAGGTTGGGGTGGTACTTCTTAAAAAAAAATTGTTCGTGGGATTTTGGTGTCACTGGCTGGGCCAGCTTTCAGTGCCCATCCCTAGTTGCCCTTAAGGTGGTGCTGAGGGACATCTTTGAATAGCTGAAGTCCACGTGCCATAAAGAACATATGATGCCTATGCAATTAACAGCCTGGGCTACAAGTCTGACTCAGCTCTCTGTGGCTGGATGCAACTGGAAGAGGAATAACTATTCGACCCAATGCAAATCAGAAGTGTGCAATCGAAATTCGGAGCATTTGGAATGGGTAGAGTAAATGATTTGACCAGTAAGAGAAGAGGCCATAACAAAAACCAATCAGAGGAATTTTAAAGGGAAACAACATTGGGCCCAGTCATGCAGCCTGCTTATTCCCTGGCCATCCTACAGCATTGGCTGACTCTGTCCCATCTCCCTGGCATATCCAATAACATCACTTTGACTGCTACACCTTTACTACAGAGGGACCTAAATAAGATCAAGAAAGGCCAAAGGTGTCCCTGCTTTGGGATGGTGCAGTAGGCTCTCAGCGCTGACTTTCATCTATGGAGCCTCATCTGTGACTAGAAAGGGTTGTTGATGGTGTGAAGATGTGTTTAACATCTGCACAGAGTCACTTTGGGCATTAATTTTGTAATTAAACAGGATGCCAAGATTATCTAGATTCCGACCATGCCTGGGTGAGAAATCGATTTGGTGGCAAGAAACCAGAGTTTGGAATGAGGTCCAAAGACAAGGGCTTTTGGCGATCTTTCATTGGCTTTTGCATTGTTAACTAAAGTAATGATTAGCTTTCACAATTTGCTTTGGTAACCTGAACGAACCTAGCTGTGCCCCTGATTGCAATAATAATACATGTAGAAGCACTCAAAATTTAGTCGCTGTGTCATGAAATAAAATGCTAACAGTTCAAGTTATTGTTGCACATAAAGCCAACTTCCTCAGTTGACTATTGGCATTCCTCTTTTTCCCACATGCCCCAGGTATTAGAGAAGATCAGAGATCATGTCAACTAGGAACTTGCTCCTAAAATTTGGAGAATATCGAGAGGAAGGGTATTCTCAATATCCTTGAGAATATTACGTGGTGCTTTGGTCAAGTAATAAAGGAATATTATTCAAAGGAATAGAGTCTTATAGGCATTACAGTGTTCCTACATTCTTGGTTGACTTATCATAACACCACAAGCATCCTGAGCTTGAGTGAAGTACCTTGAGCTGGTGATGTCAGAAGGGTGTGCGGCCTCACACCTTCTCCTCCACTCCAGTCTTGCTTGTGGATCCTCGCTACAGTGCCTCATTATGGTAGAGGGTAACCGGCTAGAAGGAGAAGAAACGTAAGTCCACACTTGTTCCACAGACACTTGATCTACTTGGCTTGTCTCATACTCCAGCATCAACTCCAGCATTGCCTTGTTCCTTGTTGAAATATACGTACGTTATTCTGAATATGTTTCAGAAATTTCTTCACCTTTCCCTTTAAAGTAACATTATCCTAACTGATAGGTAATTAAGGGCTCACACTTTTATAGCTCTGATTTTCCTGCAGATATTTTCCCCCGCATCTCCCTCACTATTTGGAGATTTGTAGCACCTAATGCTGTGGGCCGATGAGGGTGAAATTGAACATTATTACCACGTGATCGTTGTCCTGAGGCTCTTTCTGGCAGGTTTGCTGCATGTTTTTTAGGATGTGATACAGCTTGACGGAGATGAACTAATTATTGTTGAGACTTGCGTTTGAAGAATTGCCACATTTAGATAGCTTGAAGGCACAAACGGCAGACTATTCTCAAGGAAAAATAAGTTTGGAAAAAAAACTCTTTGGATGACTGCAGATTGGACCACTGGTGCATATTGTGAATATTTGATGCATCTATGTACACAAAGCATTATATCTAATCAAAGCCTGATATGGTCCTGGAACTGTTTGACCAGAACAGCAGAGGACATTGCTAGGAGACTCAAAATAGCAGGTCTTCATAAGCTTGCAAGCATGTTATTTTAGATCAGTGTAGAAATTCTAACATTTGGGGTTAATCCTTGATGATCAGTGGACAATGTGCTAAACGTTGCAATTCCATCCATTTTAGGCTAAAACTATGGATGTTTTTATTTCAAGTCAAAGCAGTTATGTAGAAGCTAGGAGCAGGAATAGGCCATTCGGCCCTTTGAAGTGCATCACAATTTGATATCATCATACTCTTAATGCCTCTAAATTAAAAAGAATTATCACTTTCTTAAATATATTCAGTGACTTGGCCTTCACAAACTTCTGTGACAGAAAATTCTACCAGTTCGTTATTCTTTACGTGAAGACTTTTTTCTTCATCTCAGTCCTAAAGGCTTATCTCATATTCTGAGACTGTGTCTCCTGGTTCTGGATTCCCCAACCAAAACATCCTCCTTGCATCTAGTCAGCCTTATTAGACATTTGTATATTTCAATTAGACCCCCTGTCATCATTCTAAATTCTATAAATACAGGCCCAGTCGAACCAGTCTATCCTCATAGGCGTCCTGCCATCCCTAGTATCAGTTTGATGAATCCTCTGCTGTCTATTTCTTTTTTTAGAGAGGAGACCAAAAATACATACAGTACTTCAGGTGTGGTCTCATCAAGGCTCTGTATAACTGCAGTAAGATACTCTTTCTTCTGGCCGCACTAAACACCGATTTACCATTTGGCTTCCTAATTGCTTGTTGTATCTGCCTGTCTACTTTCATTGACTAGTGTACTAGGACATGCAGATCCCTTTGTACATCTGCGTTTCCCAGGACCTATGTGCATATATTTAACCTGCACTAATATGTGAACGAACATTTGATTCATTACCAATAAATATGGGCAGTGGATAAATTAATTGTATGTGTTTATGTGTGGGTTTTTGGAATTGCGGATGAGATCTTCACATTACATTAACTTTCTCACTGGATGGAAAAAATGTTTTTTATTTATTTTATTCTTGCTTGCTGATCACAGCACATGTGTAACTATTAATTGGTTAGTGTCATCTCTTTGAGAGCAATAAGAATATATTTTGCATTCGCATCAACTCACGCATTAATATACATCTGGACAGGTTCCTGTCAAGTAATAAAGACATTTGATGCTAATGCTTGCTTAAGTGTAGGATCGTTTGGTGTCAAAATGTTGAATAGTACACTCAGCAACCCTCTGAGTAACTGCCGTATCTGACAGTTGAAAAATATTTGGGACAGACAACTTATGTGATATTTTGGCAATGGTGGGCTTAATTATGATATCTCTGCAAGACAGGTTGAATAACTCTAGGTTCCAGCTCATTGCCAAATCAACTGAACTGAATTAGTTAATCTGTTTTGGCATTTGCTGGATTAGCAGAGGTGACTGTCTTTCAAACATTCATTTTACGGATAATGTCAACAGAGGAGCACCATTCCAGGAGAATAATGATGTTTATAATTACTGTGAGTACACTTTGTGTACTAAATATATTGCATTTATTTACATAGTGTTGAATAGTTGTGGCTGCCTGTATTTACTGAGTTAAAGTTTATTTACAATCCGTATATAAAGCAATGTGGAGCTGGAGGAGCACAGCAGGCCACTGCTATAGACTACTCATTGCACCCGCTGCTCCTGACCTGGCCTCCTCTACATTGGTGAGACCACCGACGGCTCAGAGACTGCTCTGTCGAGCACCTGTGCTCTGTTTGCAACAAACGACGACACCTTCCAGTCACAAACCACTTCAGCTCCCTCTCCCACTCCCTGGGCGACATTTCTATCCTGGGCCTCCTCCAGTGTCACAATGATGCCACTCGGAAACTGGAGGAGCAGCACCTCATGTTCCACCATGGTCTCAATGTGGATTTTACCAGTTTCAAAATCTCCCCACACCTGGCCTCATCCCATGACCAATGCACCCTCTCTTCCCCACATCCTTGACTTGTCACAACCTGTCCATCTTCTCTCCCACCTATCCACTCCTGACACCTCACTGACCAATCCCCACCACTGCCTACCTACATTCACCTATCACCATCCCACCTAACTTTCTGAGCCCCACCCCTTCTCTCTCAATTTATTTCTGAGCTCCCTTCCTCCTCCCCCATTTATGAAGAAGGATCCCGACCCGAAACGTCAGCTTCCCTGCTCCTCTGATGGTGCCTGGCCTGCTTTGTTCGTCTAGCCGCACGCTGTGTTATCTCTGACTCCAGCATCGGCAGTTCTTACTACCTCTTTATAATCCATATTATGGCTTGGTTGCAGGGACAGGAGGTACTATGAAAATAGGTGGGAAAGCAAGTTGCAATGAAGAAATAAAAAGTTTACAAATGGATATGGGTAGGTTAGGTGAATGGCAGATGGCATTTGATGTGGATAAATGTGAGGTAATCCACTTTGATTGAAGAAATGGAAAGGCAACTTATTGCCTGAACGGAGAGAAACTTCATAGTGTTTCAGTGCAGAGGGAATTGGGTCCTTGAGCATGAATTGCAGAAAGTAAGAATGCAGGTACAGCAGGCAATAAATAATGCAAATGGAATTTTAGCATTTATCGTGAAAGTAATAAGAGTATTAAAGCAGGAAAATGTTGAAACTGTATAAGACATTAGTGACACTATACCTGGAACATCATACAAATTTTGATCCACTTACTTAGGAGGGATGTGGTTGTATTGAAGACAGTTCAGAGGAGGTTCGTTAGATTGATTCCAGAGATGAGAGGTTATTTTATCAAGAGAAGTTGAGCAGTTTAAGCCTGTATCTCTAGAGTTTTGAAGAATGTCAGGAGATCTCATTGAGGCATGTAAGATACTAAAGGGAATTGACATAGTAGATATAGAGCAGATGTATCCCCTATGGGGCAATCTGGAACAAGAGCTTATAGATCAGGAGTAGCAGATTTAAAACAGATGAGGAGAAAGTACTTCTCTCAAAGGGTAATGAATTTGTGGAATTAACTATCCCACAGTGTGGTGGATGCTGGGACAGAGTAAATTTAAGGAAAGGGATAGGTTTTTAAATAGTAAAACGTTGAAGGGTCATGGAGTGCTGGCAGGAGAGTGGAGTTGAGCTGGGTTGAGAACAGGCTCAAGTGGCTGAATTGCGGATTCCTACTCCTAATTCATATGGTCTTGTGTTATGTTCTAAGTGAGATATTTTGCCGAAGGCTAATCGGTAACTAACGGCTATGGAAGACCAGGCAAATCAAGCAATGGATGTAGTTTTTCAATAAGGGGTAAATTGTGGTATTGAAATGTCCTAATTAAATGGTGATAACTCGATGTAACCATTTATTATAATGACAAAACAAATTCTTTAAGGCCATGCCATTTATGAAGGTAAGTTTAAAAAAAAACCATCACAAATATTGTTTGTCATTATATTCCCGTTATTTTACTACCAGGTAAAAGGGACCAAACATTACGGATTAGTTGTGGTTGGACATTCCTTAGGAGCTGGAACTGCAGCCATTCTTTCTTTCTTGCTCAGACCTCAGTACCCTACACTACATTGTTATGCTTACTCTCCACCTGGAGGACTTCTTAGGTAGGTGAACTTTATCTAATCCAGGTTACAGAAAACTACCAGAGTTAGTAGCTGCATGGACTGATATAGGACAGGGAAAAAAACACTGTTGCAGATGAGTGATATTGAGTTTGCCTACTGTATTAGTGACTTATTTGATTGATTAAAATACAAGAAAAATGGTACTGTATGATTTAGACTAAATAGGGATTGAATTGTGTCTGAACTTTGTTAATACATTATCTTTAATATTTTAAAAACATTGTTGCTATACACACATTACATTTTATTTCAAATGGAGTGCACCTCATGTGAAATTGATGGTAGTATTCCAACTAGCAAATTCCATCCCCAGACTAATAGAATTTGAACTTGAACGTCTGCTGACTTCATACCACTTACGGTGTTAGGGAGGCTAGTATATTAAAAACAGTCAGTGTGTGGAGATTGTACATATGTAAAATAGTCTAAAAGTGATGGGTACTTCTAAACTGCTGTAGAAAACTGATGATCACATTCCATTCTTCAAAGTTCATGACCGGACTTTAAATTCAGTCTGTTGTGTTTTACTAATTAGCAGTAATTAGTTTTTTTTAGGAACATACAATTAAACAAAACTCAGTAATGTATTAGGCACAGGAGATCCTCAAGTTTGCTTCAAATGAGTTAACAAATGTGTTAAAATAGCAGAAATTTGAATCAATGTTTTCTGTTGCACAGAAAATGTTCAGCCCATTTAAAAAGCAAGAAGAATTTATAAGAATAATTAGCCCAGGGGACTGAGAAGGAGAATGGATGAGTCACTGTTGTTTCAACTTCGAGATCCTAATTCAAAGTCCATCTGAACTGGCCACTGAATAAGTGTGATAAATGGAAATATGGTGCAGATGAAGATGCTGTACTCTTCTTGGGGCTAAAGCACATATACCGACTTGATCAGAAACTAATGGACACCGATGTTGAATGCCCAATATGGAAAATGTTTTGTTCTCTGCTCTTAACATTGCCTACCTTAATTTTCAGAAGGTCCCCACAATGAGAAGTAAAACAAGCATTTGATTACATGAGATACCAGTTGAGTTCCAATTTACATTAACAGAGATGTCAAATGTAAAATAAATTTATTTAAGGATATACCTAAAGGACCTAATCATGCTTCTATTGGTTGTGTTTTCTGAGCATTCACTCATATTAACTGGATTGACTTAATTTTTTCTTAAATTTCCTTTGCATCTTTATCAAAGTACAGCAGAAGTATTAAAAAAGGTAGAATATGATGATAAGTATATGTTAAAATAAAATATTTGAGTTCTCCTTAACCTTGCACACAAAACCATCACCTATTGTAGTATGAGCCTTAAGAGACTAAAATATCCCACTACTGGTCTGTGCTCCATTATGCTTTGATTACTTTTACAGACATAATTTGACTTTGCTGTCTATGGATTAGGAGCATATCATGCAGAATCTATACTCCTAGTTCTAAATTAACAATCTTTCTGCGATATAGTTCTCCGAATATTGGCCATGGACAACTTTGGAATTGATTGCGATTGGCTCAAGATCAAATAGCATGTTGATGGCTACAGCCTGTACTTTCAAATGAAGAATGGCTACTTGGGCAGATTACTTGAAACCTTTGGTACCCATGGAACCGTATCCTAGCAAGAATAATTGTCTTCAGGAGAGGAAGGAAGAAAGTAAATGCTAATCTTGTCCTATATGAAAATTTATCAGTTTAATATTAGATCAGTTTTAATAAGTATATCTTTTGTGCTTTTTAAATATGATCATTTGATGTTCGATATTAAATTTTCTTTCAGATGACTGTGCCTCCAATTTAATTGTTCTTTTCCAATTTAATCCTCAGCTCCGATGCTATGGAATACTCCAAGGAGTTTGTGACATCTGTCATTCTTGGCAAGGATCTGGTACCAAGGCAAGTCGAGGAATCCTATTTAAATTTTATCATGCTCTTAATCCACTGTACTATATTGCAACTTCAATTCTGTGCTTTTTGACTATTTATGATTTTGATTGTCTGGCAGAATGTTTACAGATTTGAGGCTTAGTTTTCTAAGAACCAGCTTTATTTAATTGCTTTTCATTGATTTTCACTTTGTATTGCTATTCACCCAGATTGATCTTCCAGTTGTGGAACACGTGGAAGAACTATTTATCCAGTTAGCCCTGCTATTTCACTTTTGGTGGTTTTTTTTTAATCTTAGAAAGGAAATGAGCAGGAGCTAGGCAGTTTGCAGTTGTTAATGATTGCATCATTTTATTAATTAAAAATAATCTGGTACTTATTTGGATAATTTAACTGGCATTGTCAGAAATTCAAATTTCATTGAGTATGTGGTGGTTTTGCTTATCTGCTGATGGCTTTGAGGAGAACCATTCTATTGTGAAAAAAATATTTGAGATGCTGCTTCATAAGTTAGCAGATATCAAATCTTTGTTTTCTTTAGTGAATTGCTGAATGTATACAGCTGTTAGTTTGATTCAATAATGAATGTCGGATACAAGACCAGCACTTATTTCAGAAGCTGCACCATTTGAAATTTTTGAAGAACTTCAGATTGCCATGTGGTTATTATGATCTTTTGTATGTTATTACCTGAGATATAGATCCAGAGATTCCATGAGAATTACAATCCGGAAATTGGGCTTGCCTGAAATCCAAAACCCTACTTTGATAGTCTGATAAAAACAAAATACTGCAAATTCTGGATATCTGAAAGGTACGCAAAGTACTAG
Source organism: Stegostoma tigrinum (assembly GCF_030684315.1). NCBI lineage: Eukaryota > Metazoa > Chordata > Chondrichthyes > Orectolobiformes > Stegostomatidae > Stegostoma > Stegostoma tigrinum. The sequence goes on from NC_081370.1 coordinate 19,466,205, forward strand.
AGAAACTCAGCAGGTCTGGCAGCATCTGTGAAAGAGAATTAACAATTTGAGTCTGGTGTAACTGTTGTTCAGAACTGGGAGGTACCCATCATCTTGTTTGGGTTCAAAATATGAAGGATGTGAAAAGTGGTCACCTGATTACACAGTAGGAGGGAGATGGAAAGCGCTGCTATGAACAAACCAAAAGATGAAAATGGAGATCCCATTGGAGAGACAAACACAACCTCTTTAAGGTGGTCATACCTGAAAGAGAAGTGACAATGAATGAAATACTTCAATAAAGGCAAAATACTGCTGATACTGGAAATCCAAAATGAACACAGAATATGTGGAGAAACGCAGCTGGTCTGGCAGAAATTCTGCAGAGAGTCAAATGGAGTTAATGTTTCAAGTCTATTACGACTCCTCTATGGGTTCCCAGTTCACACTGTCCCCCATTCCCAACTGGCCTGAACTGCTCCTCTGGTATACAAGTTTGTTAACCATGACATCCAACATTCCTCACTCCTGATCCCAAGCTGCATCACTTGAGTTCTTATAAAACAGCCTTGTTGGGCCCCCCCTTGTCAGTGTTAGTTAATGTAGATCTGTTTCAGAGTCAACTAGAACAACTCCAGAGTTCATTTGCAGCAGGTGATTGACGTCTCTATTTAAGACCTGAGTCCTTACCCAGTGGGATAGTGGGCCTCAGCACAGCAAAAGGGTCCAGAAGTGACAATGACACTTTTCTAAATCTCTGACTGTCCTTTGCTGCCTAATTCAAAATTGGAATTTTGGAGTCATTCTGTATTTAAGTAATACTCTGCTTTACATTCTTCCTGCCAAAATGAATAACTTCACATTATACTTCGTCTGCCAGATTTTACTGTACTAGTTCAACTCATCTGCGTCCTTCTGCGACTTCCTTATAAGTTTTGAACAGCAAACAAACCAATCTGCAAATTTAGCTATTATGCCTTCTCCAAGTCAGTGATATGAGGAAGGCAAAAACTCATTACACAGGACTTCACCTATCGTTCCCAGCCAGTCAGACAAAGTACCATTTCTGCATTCTGTTTTCTGCCAGCAAGTCAATCGTCTATCCATATTAATTAGACCATGAGCATTTATTTTCTGCAATAACCTTTGCTATAGCTCCTTATCAAACGCCTTCTGGAAATTCAAGTATAGGACATCTGTGGAGACACCCTTTATCTACATTTAGCGAACATGATTTCCCTTTAACAAAAACATGTTGACTCTTCCCAGTTACTTCAAGATTTTTCTAAATGTGCAACTATGATTTATTTAAGGTTGGAATCTAACACCTTCTCCATGACAGATGTCAATTTAACTGGCTTATATTTTCCTATTTTCTGTCTACCCCCTCCCCCCCATTTCTTTAATTCAGGGATTATATTTGCTATTTTCCATTCCAATTGAATCTTCCCTGATTCCAGGTAATTTTGGAAAATTAACAGCACACATCTTCTACCTTTTTAAGATCCTAGAATGAAGTAGTGGGTGATTGTAATTTCACTACACTTCCCACTCCCTTTTACTTCCTGATTTCTAATTGTTAGTTGTATTTTTGTATTCTCTGTAATGAAGTTGCATGCAAAATATTTGTGCATTTCGTATGCCAATTCCTTATAATCAACTATTAATGTCCCATTCTCACTTTCTAAAGGACCAGCACCCATTTTACTTGCTCTTTTCCTTTTTAACTACTTGTATTGATACCCTTAGCTAAGTATGCCAGTTCACTTCTACCATTTCAGTTTTCAGGCCCTTTATTTAGGTTTAAAATACTGATCTTACACCCAAATTCTCCTTTTCAAACTGGATGTAAAACTCAATCATGTTGTGGTCGCTGCTGTTTAGGAGTACCTCCACTCTGAGGTCATTAAGTTATCCGTAACTTCTTTGGTTGGTTCCAAAACATGCTGCTGTAAGGAATTATTTCATAAATATTCTTTACACTTCTTATCCAGGCTACTACTACCATTCTGACTTTTCCAGTTTACACACGGATTAAAGTCACCCATGGTTGTTGGTATCTTTTTATCACAGTCACCCTGTATTTCTTCTTGTATATTTTGTCCCACATTATGATTGTGATTACTGTTCGGTGACCTATAGCTAGACTAGTTCCAGAAAACTTAATTCCCACGCTGTTCCTCACTCCAACCAATTCTACATACTGAACTCCTGAACCAAGGTCGTCTCAAGCTATTGCACAAATGACATCCTTGATTAACAGTGTGATTCCTCCACCCTTACCAGCTTGCTAAATTCCTTGAATGCCTCATACTCCTCAATATTCAGGACCCAACTGTTGTCATCCTGAAGCCATAACTCTATAATGGTTGTCACATCATATTTGAATGTGTGCAGTCAATTTATTTACTTTGTTATGAATGTGCATTCAGATACAGAGCTTGTAATTTTGTCTTTTAGTTATCTTTGTAAAATCTAGTCTTAACTGTTGGCATATTTCTAGTTTCCTTTCTTCCTGCCCCTTCCCATCATTTTCTGATCATCACTTCCCATATTGCTATTTTGATCTCTTTCCTTGGCTACACTTTTTGATTTGCAGCATACTTCTCCTTTTGATCACATTGCCACCACTATTTAGTTTAAAACCCTCTCTAGTCCTCTATCCACATGGTTTACCTGCACTTTACTCGGTACTGGTGTCCATGAGCAGGAACTCACTTCTCCCGCATCAGTCTTTAAGCTGTGTATTCATCTGTTCAATTTTATGTACCCTATGTCAAGATGTTTTATTAACTTAATAATCAATTTGTCCCCTACCACAAAAGGTTAAGGACAGAAAAGACTTTAATCAATTGCCCGAGATTCACCAAACAGCTAACTCTTTAATAGACCAAGAACAAATTCTATTCAGCTCCAATGAATCTGACTGTATTTCTACTACCTGCTTCATGGTCCTCACTACATCTATTTCTCTATCTTGTTCAAGCTTAAGCAATCTTTTTGAGATAGAACAGTGAAGAAGTCTTACTTTAACAAATTATCAGAGGGATTCTACAGTACAATGTTTGAATAGTTAATTTGTACATTTTGGAATTTATTTGATGAGCTGTTTCTTTAATTACATCATCTTCCACCACTTTAGTCTCTTCCCTGAACTGCTATCTCTTGATTTGAGCTTCATGTGATCCTTTATGTCTAATAGACAGATTTTCAGTCACTTCTAAATTTTCTGCCAAGTATTCTACAGTTCCCATATGTCAACACTCAATGTGCACTGAATGAGGTATCCTGATTTCCTTTTGAGCTAATTCATGTTAGGCTGAACATAAAATGTAACATGTAGCATTACCATCAGGTAGCTTTATAGATTGTATTACGTTGATGATCACAACATGCCCAACAGAACTTTAAGACTATACTGACTTGAGCTGGAAATTTGTTCAAATAATTATGCTGTTTAAAACTCCAGCCATTTAGTAATTTCGGGTGACTGTCAGTCCCAGATCATAAGTACCAAATAAATTTATTCAACTTTGACTCATTTAAATATGAATTCAGAAGTTTTGGAATCATTGTTACACGAGATACAGACCTGAGTGAGGATTTAATTGTTGACCACTGCAACTTAACATCATTAATGATGAGCTAATGTGACACAAAGTGCCTTGGGATAATTTGATGAATGCAATGTGATGAAGTTGGAGAAAGCATGCCACACTGATCTAGATACATTGCCAATTTTGCGCAAAATTGTACAAAATACTTCAAGCAAATTGATTTTTGAATCAATATAAAAGAGAACAGAAAATCAGTCATGCATTGTTATATTCATGACATACATTTAAACTTTTGATCTTTTGCATAGTTGCATTAGCCCAGATTATGCTAATATTTGATTGACTGTTTTAGTTACTTCTCTTCCTCTCCACCCATCATTGGCAGATCTGATCCTCTAATGGAAAGGATATCTTTTGACTTTCAGCCCTGCCTGTTTAATGGCATTGTCTGGTGCATGGGTAACTCAACTACATTTTTCAAACATGTAGGCATTTGCTGGGGCTAGAGAAATCATTATGCACAAAATCATACACAAACAAGATTAGTTAAATTTCTCATTGTATAGAAACATTTACATGCATCCTTAAAATTCCTAAAGAATGTTACTCTTTCACCATATTGCTTGTGAATGTGGGAACAATGATAGGCTATTTAGCCCCTTGAGCCCTTTCTGCAATTCATTTGGATTATGGTTAATCTGTACTTGACCTATCTACCTTTAGATATGTATCCTTTAATATCATTGTCTAACTGTTATGACCATTGACCGTTTAAAACATGATGTTTTAAACTATCTCCTTCAATTTAATAGAACATAGAACATGACAGCACAGTATAGGCCCTTCGGCCCTCGATGTTGCACCCGACCTGTGAAACCAATCTGAAGCCCATCTAACCTATACTATTACATTATCATCCATATGTTTATCCAATCACTATAAAATGGAATAGTGGGGAGGGTCACATAATATCACATCAGGTTTGCTTTCAGATGAGCATATCATATTGAGCTGCCATACAGGCTGTGACTCAGACTGAAACTTATTGAAAATAGGGCTAAAATTTTAATGTCTGAATACAAAAGAGAAGGCAGCAGTTCTTGCTGCTTTGACACTCTACTCGAAGTCAGTTAGACAGAAACATTTGGGGAAGACAACCCACAACAGCTGCTCATATGTGAGAAACATAGAAGATAGGAGCAGGAGGAGGCCATTCACCACTGAAAGCCTGCCCTGCCATTCTTCATGATTATGGCTGATCGTCCAACTCAAAATCCTGCTTTTACCCCATAACCTTTGATCCCATTCACCCCAAGTGCATCTTTGAAGATATTCAATGTATCCTAGTCGCTTTTTGAATACATGCAATGTGCATCAACAGGTCCCTTACTCTATCGGTGAAGAAATGCCTCCTCATCTACATCCTAAATTGTCTACCCCAAATCCTCATACTGTGACACCTGGTTCTGGACACACTCATCATCGGGAACATCCTCCCTGCATCTACCATGTCAAGCCCTGTTGAAATTTTATAAGTCTGTATGAGACGCCCCCCCCACTCATTTGTCAGAACTCCAGCGAAAACAATCCCAACTTAGTCAATCTCTTCATATGTGAGACCTGTCATCGTCAGAATCCACCTGGTAAACATTCACTGCACTTCCTCGACAGCAAGAGCATCCTTCCTCAGAAAAGGAGACCCAAACTGCACACACTATTCCAGGTGTAGTCTCACCAAGACCTTGTATAACTGTAACATATTCCTGCCCTGTACTGGAAACCTGCCCCAATGAAGGATAACGTACCATTTGCCTTCTTTACCGCCTGCTGCACCTGCATGCTTACCTTCAGCGACTGGTGTACAAGGATACCCAGGTCCTGCTGCACACTCCCCTCTCCCAATTTACAGCCATTCAGGTACTAATGTGACTTATTTTTCCTTCTGAAGTGAATAACCTCCCATTTATCTAAATTATACAGCATCTGCCATTGATTTGCCCTCTCACCCAACCTGTCGAGATCATGCTGAAGGATCTCTGCATCCTCGTCACAGTTCACCTCCCACTCAACTTGATATCACCTGCAGGCTTGGAGGTGTTACGTTTTGTCCCCACATCCAAATCATTAATATATATTGTGAATAGCTGGGGTTTCACCACCAATGACTGCCTGCCAATTTGAAAAGGACCCATTAATTCCTACTCCTTGTTTTCTCTCTGCTAACCAGTTTCCTATCCATCTCAATACACTTCCGCCAATCCCATGCGCTTTAAACTTGCACATTAATCTCTTTTGTGGGACTTTGTCAAACATCAGGCAAAAGAAAAGAACTGTTTGTGTTAACAACCAAGCGAAAAACTAGTGAGGGTAGAACCTACATTGGAAGGAATAAGGTTTATGAATAGTGTAAGATTACAGAATCAACAGAGTTTGAGGCCCATATGTTTAAGAGTTCAGTGAAGAGGCTTAAAGGGACTCTGGATGATACATCGTGGAGAAGCAGAGAGAAGAGATTGAGAGTTAAGAGGTATAAGATTACAGTTCTACACAAGTAGAATGTCCATTGCACTTTCTATAAATCACATTTGTTTGTGCAACTTCTCAATACCTAGTCCCATTAGATGAAAGATCAAATAGGTTGACTGCCATTGTTGTGTGCAGCTGTTTGGTTTCCAGATGAGGCATACAGGTTTCACACAAGTACTTTTGTTCTATTAAGTATTACCATGGGATATGTTCCTAGTTGTTACTAGCCGAGGAATATTAATAATGCATTGCCAATCTTATGTTCCTACAGACTTGGTTTGTCGCAGCTAGAGGTCTTTCGTAGACACTTACTTGAAGTGTTGCAGAAGAGCAATAAACCAAAGGTATGCCTTCCTATTCTTCTGACTTTTTTCTGTGTGTACTTCCTCCTTAAGTATTTTTTATTGAATAACGTGAATATACTATGGTAGCATGCATCAAAAGCCGGAATATAGTATTTTTGTTTGTGTTTGTAGGCATTTTGGAAAATTGATTGTTATTATTATCTGGCTGCTGTTATCAATTCAGAAACATCAGGACTGTATTCTTGACTAACCAATTTCCCAGTAGTGCAAAACATTATTTTTAAGCATGCTTATATTACATCTGTGCATTCTGTATTGCGAACTATTACACTTTGCAACAATGCGGTGTGTACTCTAATAGCTGGAAATGAAAATAAATTAGATTTGGAACAGTGGAAACAGTGCGTTCAGACAGGGTTGCAAGAGTTTGCAAGTAACAGGACAGGTGAAGAATTTATAGATGAGAGCAAAGATTTTGAATTCAGTAATTTAGAGAATGGGGAGGCCGTGGTGCTAATTAGAGATAGGCTCAAAGGTAAATGGAACTTAGTGTGGATAAGATACCTACAGTGTGGTCTTGAATATGTAGTGGAGTATAGGAAGCAAATGAAGTGATCATGGATTCAGGTTGACGGGAAAGGAGTAAGTTAAATCACATGGGATTCAGGGTGAACTTGCTGCTTGGATACAAAATTAGCTTACTAGCAGGCAACAGAGTGGTGGTGAAGGATTGTTTTTCGACTGGAGACCTGTTACCAGTGTTGTTCCACAGGGATCGGTGCTGGGTCCATTATTGTTTATTATTTATATAAATTGTTTAGATGAGAATATAGAAGGCATGGTTACCAAATTTGCAGATGACACCATAATTGGTAGTATAGTCGATAGCGAAGAGGGTTATCTAAGATTACAAAGAAATCTTGATCAATTGGGTCAATGGGCTGAAGAGTGATTGATGGAGTTTAATTTGGATAATTGCAAGGTCTTGCATTTTGATAAAACAAGCAAGTGCAGGACTTATGCAATTAAAAATGGGGCCTTGGGTCTTGTTGTAGATCAGAGAACTAGGTGTTCAGGCACATAATTCTTTGAAGTTTACGTCACATGTAGACAGGGTGGTTAAGAAGATGTTTAGCATGGTTGCCTTCATTGCTGAGAGCTTTGAGTATAGGATCTGCGACATCATGTCGAGATTGTACAGGATGTTCGTGAGGCCTCTTCTGGAATAATGTGACCTGTTCTGGTCATCCAATTATAGGAAGGATATTATTAAGCTAGAGAGGGAAGTTGCCTGGAATGGAGAGAGGCTGGATAGGCTGTGACTTTTTCACTGGGGCATAGGAAGTTGCGGGGTGACCTTTATAGAGGTTTATAAAATTATGGCATAGATAAGTTGAAGAACAAGGCCCTTTACCCTTGGGTGGAGGAGAATTTTGTCTTAGTCCAGTATTATCGATGAATAACATGATTCCAAATGTTTAAATTTTTTTAAATTAAAATTTTTTCTGCAGTGGAGAATAATCATGGGCGGTACTAAATGTATTCCTAAATCTGAACTGCCAGATGATGAGGAAGTGCCTAACATTCAGAGTAACAGGCAATGGACCTACCCCAGTGACCTTACTATCGCTCTTTCTGCTAGTGTGCCACTCTACCCACCAGGTCGGATTATACACGTCGTACACAACCATCCTGAGGAAAAGTGGTAGGTTCTATAAAATTGTTTGGCTCCAGTTCACGATGCCTTTTTGTCAACCTGTGAACCCATTTTCACCATGCCTTTCATGGTGAAACTCCTGACTGTCTTCTCGATTCGATTTTTTTGCCCTATTTGTTGCTGATGTGAGTGAAGAGTTGTATGTTCAAGTTTGCAGATAGGGTTATAGTAAGTATTGCAGATGGGAACAGTAAGTTGCAAAGGGAGATAGATTAACTGTGTGGACAAAACTATGGCAAATAGAGCTGAAGTTTGGACCAATGAAAGACAAATCAAATTTTTAAAAATAGTTGATAAACTAGAAACCGCAAAGAAGCGGACATTTGGTAGTCCAAGTACAGAAATAATTAAAAGCTAGTACACAGGTGCAAATCACTAAAGGCTGCTGCAGTGTTTGTCTTCATATCAAGGAGTCTAAACTGCAAAGGGAGAAAATGATGCTTCTATTTTACTGCGCTTAGATAAGACACCATAAAATTTACATTCAGTTTTGCATATCACATTATAGAAAATATTCTGGCTTTGGAGCAGGACATCCAAGATTCATCCAAATAATACTGGAACTCAAGTTATGATTAAATTATGAAAACGGGTGGAGTAAAAATTGTGTGAATTTGCCTGGGTGTAAGGGATTAAGGCATGATCTAATTGAGATGTTTCTAATGCTGGATGAATTTGCCGGAGTAGATGTAGAGACACTTTTATCAGGTGATGGAAGAATCAAGAGGGAGACATATAAAATTAGAGCTAGGAGCCAAAATTAGCAAACTGTTTTTAACACAGTAGTAGAAATTTCAAACACTTCCTCAAATGGCTGTGTATACTGTGATAGTTGGAGCTGTCAAGGTTAATAGATTTTGGTTGGTTAGGGGTTTTAGGGATCTGGAGAAAATTTGGCAAATGGTATTAATGTATAGATCAGCCATGACCTAATTGAACATCCCAGTGGGCAGAATAATCTACTCTTGTTTCTTATGTTTAAAGTTCACGCTGTGTTCCAATTTGTCAGGTTGCACAATGGTGTTTCTGTAGCTCTATATCACCATCTAGTGCCATAAATTGGGACCTGTAGTAGGAAATAAAAAAAAGAGCAAGCCAGATTTTGAAATGAGATCTGATGCAATGTCTTTAAGTTGCTGTGCAGGGCATTTGATCACATCTGCCAACAGTCACACTTGTCCATGAATATTTAAGTTTTGAATTTGCTTTTGCTTTGCAAGTTGCTGGAAATGTCAATTAGTAACATAGATGCTTGGTTTGATTAGACTCAGAGACCTGGCGATCAGGGCAACCAACTTCATATCTCCTTAACAAATATGATTGAAACACAGTAAAAGTAACAGCACAAGGAATAAAGTGGGTAAGTGCAGAAAAGAAATAGATGGGGAAAAAGGATAGGAGTAAGAGGAAAAGAGACAGATTTTTTAAAAATATAAAATCCATAATTTTATATTTTTTTTAGATTTCCAACTGCAGTTGTAGGATTTACTCACCCATATCTCAATCCAAAAGTGTCCGTGTAGTCTATCTTCCAGGTTAGCATACATACTATATTATTGAATGATATTGAAACTAGTATGTGTGATAATATTATCTGATCATATCATGACATGTTCACATCTTCTAAGTGAAAATACCTATTTGTGATTACCAGAAATTTTGCAAGTTCCGGGGTTTAGATCTTTCATAAAGATCAGGAAAGGTGGTAAAAGAGGGGGAGGTGTGACTTTGTTTGTCAAGGACAGTATAACGTTGGCTGAAAGAACATTTGATGAGGACTCATCTACTGAGGTGGTATGGTCTGAGGTCAGAAACAGGAGAGGAGAGGTCACACTGCTGGGAGTTTTTTTTATAGGCCTCTGCAAAGTTCCAGGGATGTGGAGGAGAGGATTGTCAAAACGATTCTGGGCAGGAGTGAAAAAAAGATTTGGTCATTTTGGGAGACTTTAACTTCCCCAACATTGACTGGAAATGCTATAACTCTAGTACGTCAGATGAATCAGTTTTTGTCCAATTTGTGCAGGAGGGTTTCCTGACACAGTATGTCAAAGGGCTGACAAGAGGGGAGGCCACATTGGATCTGGTACTTGGTAATGAACATGTCACAGATCAAGAGTTATAGATGGGGGAAGGGCAATTATAATGCGATTAGGCAAGACTTAGGAGGCGTAGAATGGGGTAGTAAAATGCAGGGGATGGGGAGAATCAAAATGTGGAGCTGGTTTAAGGAACAGCTGTTGTGTGTCCTTTATAGGTATGTCCCTGTCAGGCAGGGAGGAAGTGATAAGGTAAGGGAACCATGGTTTACTAAAGAAATTGTATCTCTTGTTCAGCAGAAGAGGGAGGCTTATGTGACATTGAGACACGGCGGTTCAGATGAGGCAATGGAGAGTTACAGATTAGCTAGGAAGGATTTAAAGAGAGAGTTAAGAAGAACAAGGAGGGGACATGAGCAGTCATTAGCAGGTAGAATAAAGGAGAACCCTAAAGCTTTCTATAGGTGTGTGAGGAATAAAAGGACGACGAGGGTAGGAACAGGGTCAGTCAAAGACAGAAGTGGCAAGTTGTGTGTGGACCCTGTGGAGATCAGAGAGGTGCTAAACCAATATTTCTCATCTGTTTTCAGTGAGGAACAGGAGAATATTGTAGAGGAGAAGACTGATATACGGGCTATCAGAATCGAAAGGATTGAGGTTAGTAAGGAGGAGGTGTTATCAATTCTTGAAGGTGTGGAGGTAGATAAATCCCTTGGGCCAGATGGAATTTTTCCGAGGATTCTCGGGGAAGCTAAGGAGGAGATGGCAGAGCCTTTGGCCTTGATCTTTGAGTCGTCATTGCCTACATGTTTAGCACCAGAGGACTGGAGGATTGCAAATGTTGTAAAGGGCAGTAGAGATGACCCAGGTAATTACAGACCGGTGAGCATTATGTCTGTTGTAGGAAAAGTTTTGGAAAGGATTATAAGAGACAGGATTTATAATCATCTAACAAACAACAATTTGATTGGAGATAGTCAGCATGGATTCGTCAAGGCCAGGTCGTGTCTCTCAAACCTCATTGAGTTTTTTGAGAAGTTGACTTAAGCATGTGGATGAGGGTATGGCAGTTGACGTGGTGTGCATGGACTTCATTAAAGCCTTTGATAAGGTTCCACATGGTAGGCTGTTGGAGAAAATACAGAGGCATGGGGTTGAGGGAGATTTAGCAGTTTGCATCAGAAGTTGGATTTCTGTAAGAAGGCAATGAGTGGTGGCTGATGGAAAATATTCAGCCTGGAGTCCAGTTACTAGCGGTGTGCCTCAAGGATCTGTTTTGGGACCACTGCTGTTTGTCATTTTTATAAATGACTTGGATGCAGGCATAGGTGGATGGCTCAGTAAGTTTGCAGATGACACTAAAGTCAGTGGAGTGGTGGACAGTGTGGAAGAACGTTGCAGGTTGCAGGGAGACTTGGATAACTGCAGAATTGGACTGAAAGGTGGCAAATGGAGTTCAATGCAAATAAATGTGAGGTGATTCACTTTGGGAAGAATAATAGGAAGGCAGAATACAGGGTCAATGGAAAGATTCTTGGTAGTGTGGATGTGCAGAGGGATCTTAGTGTCCATGTACATAGATCCCTGAAAGTTGCCACCTAGGTTGATAGTGCTGTTAAGAAGGCTTACGGTGTATTAGGTTTTATTGGTAGAGGGATTGAGTTCCGGAACCGTGATGCCATGCTGCAACTACACAGAACGCTAGTGCGGCCTGACTTGGAATGTTGTGTGCAGTTCTGGTTGACCCAGTACAGGAAGGATGTGGAAGCATTGGAGAAGGTGCAGAGGAGATTTAGCAGGATATTGCCTGGTCTGGGGCGAAGGTCTTATGAGGAAAGGCTGAAGGACTTGGGCCTGTTCTCATTGGAAGAAGAAGACTAAGAGGGGATTTAATAGAGACATACAAGATGATTAGATAGGGTGGACAGTGAGAGCCTTTTTCCTAGGATGATGACGTCAGCTTGTACGAGGGGGCACAGCTGCAAATTGAGGGGTGGTAGATTTAAGACAGATGTCAGAGGCAGGTTCTTTACTCAGAGAGGTAAAGGCATGGAATGCCCTGCCTGCCAATGTAGTTAACTCAGCCACATTAGGGGCATTTAAGCATATGGATGATGATGGGATAGTGTAGGGGGAGGGGCTTAGATTAGTTCGCAGGTTGGCGCAACATCGAGGGCCGAAGTGTCTGTTCTGCACTGTATTGTTCTATGTTCTATGAAATTCCATACCGTCCACACTCCCCAAAAAAATGCCTACTTTTACAATACAGCTGTGACATGATAGCTAATGCATTTCGGTGCTGAGTTGGGCAGCAAGGGAGATTTTAAAGATAGAGTGACTTGATGTGCTCAACACTGTCATATGTTGCTGTCCAACCACTTAAGGTTAAGGGAAAGTGCTGCTACCAATTCTCCTTTCTGTGCTGAGTATAGGAGCCTGTATCATATACAGTGGTCGAGGACAAACAACTTATGAGACGTTAACAGGAAGAGGTGCTTGTCTAATGACAGGATGTAATTAATTGTATGTTAGCAACAGGTACAGCTTACATGACTAGTTAGATATAATTAAAAAGAAAATTGGCAGCAAGGGATGACTTGTATGTCTCCATTCGGACTTCATACTAGACTGCCTCTTTCCATTGCAACAACTGTGTGAGATCATAAAATTGTTTGGAGCTTAATGGGGCTTTAACATTAACTATTTCAGAATCATTGCCTTACATAGCATCTCTCCTAAGTTTTTTTTCCATTAGTTAGCACTTATATGTTTAGGATGTAGCTAATTTTACATTTACTGCTCCTGTTATGATGGTACTAGTGGAAAAGGCAGATCCCAGAATGAAGGCTGGCTGGACAGATCAAATGCCTATTTTGGTTTGTTCAGTTTGTTGGCATGTTAGTCACTGGCATGCATTCATATGAGACTTTGGATTTTATTTTAATAAAGCAGCACAGTTTTATTAGTGAAAAGGAAGAAAATAAACTGACTCAGTTGCATACGTATACTAGAATTACAAAGAACTTACTGGGAAACAAGGTATCAATTGAAAGCATAATGCTGTGGATGATGAAAATGTAAAACAAATGCAGAGAATGCTGAAGAAACTCACCAGATCTGCTAATATCTTTTGGAGAGAGAAACAGAGTTAACAATACGAGTCTGGTATGCTGATTCTTCATCACAAGGTTTTCTTCAAACTACAGTTTCAACTTGTTTTCCAACATATCTGTTACAAATAGTCAAATCTAGTGAATTTTTTCTCCTATCTCAACTCTTTGTATCTGCTTAAGTGACTTCTTCCAGTTTCTGTCTCTTGAATAGGGAGGGGAGGCAAGTTTATGATTCTTTTCACAGATCTGATACCCTATATTTCTTGAATTCTCACATCCTGAACGTTTCTGCCCTAAAATGTCTTGGCTTAGAAACTTAACAAAGAAAATACTGCTACTGCAGTAAAAACCAAATGAACTGCGGATGCTGTAAATCAGGAACAAAAACAAAGTTGCTGGAAAAGCTCAGCAGGTCTGGCAGCATCCGTGGAGGAGAAAACAGAGTTAACATTTTGAGTCTGGTGACCCTTCCTCAGAACTGCTGCTGCTGCTGCAGTAACTGGTTTCTTCTAAACTGAACTAAAACTTCCTTGTTGGTAAACTTAAAGCTGCTTCTGAGCTCAACTGCTGATACATCCTGACTAAAACTCTGGTGTTTTCTAAACTGAACTAAAAACATTGTTGTGCTTACGCTACCTATTATAAATCTCAAAGTATGAACGGCTTATTCCATTAACACTCACGGGATCTCCCAAGCCCTTGATTACAATCAGATGTCTTCTTGGGACTGGTAAATTTAGTCTTTGTTTCTTGAGAAGTAACCTGAACAGCACTAACTGGCATATAAATGCCACCCTTCTTAATGCAATTTAAATTAAAGAACTGTTGATAATTTTAACAAGTCTTTCTTCCTACTAGCTCATCTCTCCCCATATCCCTGATTTCACATATTCAGGTGGCCTTAAGGTTTTTCCCAGTTCGTCTAGAATGCATTCACTTTGGACTTTGAAGATTACTAGGTCTTTGGCTTGAGGAGTTGACCTTCAGTCAGATTGTCAGCAAATCCTTTTCTGCTGGAGGATCATTTGTCTGTTGGATGTAATTTGTGGAATGTGCCATTCCTGCTAAACGCATAAGTTTTTTCATTACCTATTTGGAAGACCATTAATCTCATGAATGTCCTGTGAAGAGCATCTCTTCCCTGATAACTCGGGTAGGTGTCTAATTATTTCACCTCAGGGATTGGTCTTGATGAACATGGATCATGGAAGATGATTGCTCTGTTGAAGCATGTGCTTTCTTCCTTGTAGTAGCTTGGATTTTACGACAGGGCTTTTTTGACAATAAACAGAAACTGGATTTTGATCTGACTTCCATGGAGTTGTATGAAGCTCATCTCCATTTTGTTCAAGCAAATCTTTACACTCAGTCTGCTGGTGCATCTGTGCTGAAGTATTTAAGTTTTCTATTTCCACTTGTTGATTAGGTTGGTTGTCTCTAGCCACCCTCTAAATTTCTTACCATTGTTCTAGTCTTTTCATGTCTGCAGTCATAATGCTAAAAGACTGCTGGTTATGTAGCATCATCTCTCTCAGTTCTACTGATAATTCTTTTGCAGTGAAAGAATTGAAAGTTTGTTCTTGAACTTATGTCAGCTGTACATTTGCCAAATAATTTAAATTTACTGAATTAATTTGTTAAGCCAGCTGCTTTGCAATCTGAACAATTTCAGTCAAAATTTCATCACTGAGTTCACGTGGACAATATTGCACATTCTAGTTTTCAGTGTCTGCTTCTTGGAGCAAACTTGGCTGATATTTGTCTTCTGGATTTTTTTCAGTGCTAAGAATGGAAAAAGTTCTCAGCAGTTCTGAGAAGTCACAGACATCCTTTTTATTGACAGTATTAAAAAATTTTCTCATAGTGACATAGAATCTACTGAGATTACCGTTCTTCTTTTTGGATTCTGCCATGAACTCATGACGCTCAATGAAATCTTCTACCAGTTACGCCTTGAGAGCTTTGTTGACAATGGTTTGTTTCTCAACCAGTTGTCCACCTGAAACAATTTGAAATTCTTTAGCTACCTTAAGACTGTTCAGATCAAGACATATGTGCTAAGTGAGAAGTGTAAATTGCAAACTACATACACATTTCCAACTTACACTTTTTTTTAATTGTAATGTTACTTGTAACATACCTTTACTCATGAGAGTTCCTCCACCTGTGCATACGGTTTCATCTACGCAGGCTGTAATTTTAATTTTTCTTCAGCCAAAACATTTGATTTGGTAAGAACAAATGTCATTATCCTGAATCAAGCTTAAAATTAATGTTTGTTCTTGTCATAATATAAAACTTGAATTGGTTAAATCACCAAAATATTTAGCGATGCCTGTTAATTTTTCCAATGGTGGTATATTTTACAATGTTAATATCTTTTCTAAAGCAGGAGGTTCTACTTCGTTATATCCTGTTTGTATGAGTAAGCATTTAGCTTTTTGTTGCTCTGAACCTGTGTCTTACTTCTGCACAACTACTGGAAATGACTAATGGTTTTACAGATGCAGCATTCTTTTGTCATAGCTGGCACTACTAGTGCTGGTGAGGCTTTTTTGTTCCAAAGCTAGCTGTTAACTTTCTGTGATAACAAAGTGTGAAGCTGGATGAACACAGCAGGCCAAGCAGCATCTCAGGAGCACATAAGCTGACGTTTCGGGCCTAGACCCTTCATCAGAGAGGGGGATGGGGAGAGGGAGCTGGAATAAATAGGGAGCGAGGGGGAGGCGGACCGAAGATGGAAAGAAAAGAAGATAGGTGGGGAGGTAGGGAGGGGATAGGTCAGTCCAGGGAAGACGGACAGGTCAAGGAGGCAGGATGAGGTTAGTAGGTAGGAAATGGAGGTGCGGCTTGAGGTGGGAGGAAGGGATAGGTGAGAGGAAGAACAGGTTAGGGAGGTGGGGACAAGCTGGGCTGGTTTTGGGATGCAGTGGGGGAAGGGGAGATTTTGAAGCTTGTGTAGTCCACATTGATACCATTGGGCTGCAGGGTTCCCAAGCGGAATATGAGTTGTTGTTCCTGCAACCTTCGGGTGGCATCGTTATGGCACTGCAGGAGACCCATGATGGACATGTCGTCTGAAGAATGGGAGGGGGAGTTAAAATGGTTCGCGACTGGGACATGCAGTTGTTTATCGCGAACCCAGCAGAGGTGTTCTGCAAAGTGGTCCGCTTGGGAACCCTGCAGCCCAATGGTATCACAAGCTTCAAAATCTCCCCTTCCCCCACTGCATCCCAAAACCAGCCCAGCTCGTCCCCTCCCCCCACTGCATCCCAAAACCAGCCCAGCTTGTCCCCGCCTCCCTAACCCGTTCGTCCTCTCACCTATCCCTTCCTCCCACCACAAGCTGCACCTCCATTTCCTACCTACTAACCTCATTTCACCTCCTCTTCCCTGGACTGACCTATCCCCTCCCTACCTCCCCACCTATACTTTCCTCTCCACCTATCTTCTTTTCTCTCCATCTTCAGTCCACCTCCCCCTCTCTCCCTATTTATTCTAGAACCCTCTCCCCATCCCCCTCTCTGATGAAGCGTCTAGGCCCGAAACGTCAGCTTTTGTGCTCCTGAGATGCTGCTTGGCCTGCTGTGTTCATCCAGCTTCACACTTTGTTATCTTGGATTCTCAAGCATCTGCAGTTCCCATTATCTCTGTTAACTTTCTGTGTTAATTTGTCAGATTTGTCTATATAGTGTTTATGTCTTATAAATTGTAGAAGTTCTGTTGTTCCCTTGTGATGTAGCCATCCTTCTTCTCTGAGGATTTGTCTGAGTCTTCTTGATTTCTGCTTCAAGTGTATTTTGAATTTCTTTTTTTCCAAAGTCAACTCTTTGGACTGTAATAATCTTGATAGAAATTCATCAATATTGTGAACAATAATCTGTCTGTTCTGGATTCTGATTTCAAAGTATCATATTCTCAGTCTTCTACTAATCTACCAAAAGCTCTGAATTTCCCTGGATTCTGAACTCTGTTAAATGTTGCTTTTTCAAGAGTTTTGTTTATTTTCAGACTTGCATACTTATCAAAATCGATTAGAATTCCTGAAAATTATCTGTGCCTTGTTTTATAGTTTTGTGATTTATGATATCATGCTGTATATGGTATACTGTTTAAAATAGTGCATTTACTTGTTTAGCTTCATAGTTCGTATTTAGAATTGAAGCAATTCTGAACTTTAAGAACTGATTTCTCTAAGATATCCAAACCTGTTTTCTGTTTGGCCCATCTCTGATATGAATCTTGATGGCAACATTATTCCTCCTGCCATTGCTCCTTTTTGTGGCAACTTAGTTTTCATTTAAAGTTGCTTTAGATGAGTAGCATTTCATGTATTGTTTGATCATTTTTCTTTAGGGTTTATCGATTCCGCAGAAGGCGTTATAAAAATAGGCTGAGACATTTTCACTGGAGCGAAGGAGATTGAAGGGTGACCTTATATAGGTTTATAAAATCATGAAGGGCATGGATAAGGTGAATAGCAAGAACCTTTTCCTTAGGGCTGGAGGGTTTAAAACTAGGGGTCGTATTTTTAATGCGAGAGGACGAAGATTAAAAAGGACATGAGGGGCAACTTCTTTCATGCAGAGACTGGTTCATATGTGGAATGAACTGTCAACAGAAGAGGTGGATGCAAGTACAATTACATCATTTAAAAGACATTTGGATAACTACATGAATAGAAAAGATTTGGAGGGATATGGGCCAAATGAAGGGAAGTGGGATTAGTTTCGTTTAGGAACGTAGTCGACATAGACTAGTTGGACTGAAGGATCTGTTTCCATACTACGTGAATCAATGACTGTGATAGCTTTAAAGCTTAGAGACTTGCATAAAATGATGTTATTCTAATTTTCTTGACTTATAAGCATTTTCAAACTTTCAAACCCTACATAACAACAATATTGTAATATTTTCTTTTGTCTGTAAAATTTTAATCACTCAATACTGTGTTATTTCCTTGCAATAAAGCTTTAAAATTTGTATTAAGACAATACTGTATCTTTGTAATGTTGCCTCTTATTCAGCTAAAGAAGTAGCAATACGATTGCACAGCTGTTATTAATCCAGCAACATCTTTAGTATCTAGTAATCCTTTAGTATCTTCTCCGAATGGAAAATGTTAATATGAGCCAAGACTATGCATGTTGGCAGGTTATTTAGTCATGTGTCAGCATAACTGCAAAGGTCTGTATGTTTTTTAATTTTATATAAGCATTGTACACTTGCTAGCAGGAGTCATCAGAATCAAATTTCCCCCTTCCTCCCCACAATAAGTTGTAGTACCTCAACTGTTGCTGTTCCCAAAACTTCAAGATGACATTTGGAGGTTATATATTATCAGTTTCCCATTGAATAAATTGGGTGGGTATTATAATTGTTCTTCTTTGTTTACTATGGGGAATGTGCATTTGAGTATGATTCCTCTGTTAGATGTTGGGCAAAATGCTGTTCTAACTGGTAACATGTCATTTTCACATTTCCCATTTTTCATTGAGGTCAACGCACATTTATATCTGCTATACTCATTTTAAAAAATGTATTGGGATTTGTGAGTGACAGTTTGTGGTATTTTGGTTTGAACTCCTTTCATGTTAATTTTTGCAGTTGCTGTGGACAGGAAGAGTCAACTTACTATGCTATTTGGAGTGACAACAAGACTTTGGATGAGGTCATCATCTCTGCTGCCATGCTGAATGAGCACATGCCTCATGTTGTAATGGATGGATTACACAAGGTATTTTTTCAACTGATTTTCCTACTAACTGTTGAAGCAAAATACCGAAACATAAAGAAAAATTGTGAGCTGTTCGACTGATTTCCTATGTAATTCTATGTTGTCGGGACATTGAGGTTGGGTATCCTGACGCCTGAATGATGAAATTGGTATACTGGTGCAGCACACAAATAGGAAGGCAAGTGGAATGTTGGTGTTTATTTCAAGAGGAATGCAATATAACAATGAAAAACTGTTAGTGCAGCTGCACAGGACCTTGCTGCCACCCTGTCTGGATTAATGTATCCAGTTTCAAATTTTCTCATTTGACAAAGGATATAATTGCTTTAGAAGCAGATTAAATAAGATTCACTCGACTAATTCCCTCAGTGGAAGTGCTTATCTTATGGAGAAATGTTGAACAGATTGGGCCTGTAGCCATTGGAGTTTAGAAGAAACGAGAATTTGACACACGTACAGTCCTAAGGGGACTTCACAGGGTAGATTCTGTGAAGATATTTCCTTTTGTGGACTTTGTTCGATTGATTTTTGATGGACAAAGAAGTAAACTTTACAAGACAGAGAAGAAAGTGAAATTAGGATCTCAAGCGGATCTGTTGTCAATTGTCTTTATCAAATGATGAAGCAACCACAAAGAGCCAAATGGCCTACAAATGCTCTCAAATTCTATGCTCCTCTGAAGTTTTACCTTTGGGATTTGAGTTAAAATCAAAGTCAGACTATTGGGTTGAAAAACATCTCTCTCTATTTGCTATAATGGCACAAGCTGGAATGGGTTTACACAGTATCATGTCAGTTCATCGTGGATTTTGATGCGGACAATGAAAAATGTCATGTATGTAGTTGATATGCTTTGCATAAGTTGGGTGAGTGGGAAGAAGTGTGAATGAAATGTTACTCTACAGCTATTGTGCACGGAATATCAACTAATAAAATTTCTACTGACATCACACAATTTATATTAGTACTGCCAGCCCTCGGCACTCTCATCCACATACTGATGGCCATAAGAAGACACATGGCTAATGATAATGAAACCACCACAAGACCCACTATCACTTGTATCCTTACATACACATGAGGAAGGACACCACTTTGATTGGGACAACACATCCATCCTAGGACAAGCCAAACAGAGACACACACGAGAATTCCTAGAAGCATGGCATTCCAACCGGAACTCCATCAACAAACACATTGATTTGGAGCCAATCTACCATCCTCTGAGGAAAAAAACAGAAAATGACATCACCAATGCAGGAAATGACATCACCAACACCAGGAAACCTAAACAGATGACTAGAAAGTGGGACATAACATCAGCGCGTCGTCGGAGGCTCACTGATGATGTTACCTAGAATGGTGACAAAACGTCTGAAAACGAACCTTCCAGCTCAGCGAGCAAACTCACATCCAGAACCTCAACCTGAGCTACAAATTTTCTCAAAGCTCGCTATAATGAAACCAACTGTTCTGCTGTATTAAGCACTTCTGAGTATCATGTAACATTGGTATTATGTGATTGTATTTTCACTGGCTGAGACTGATCATAAATCATTCTCATAATAAGACTAAAAATTTTTAGAAACAGAAAAGATAATGCCCAGAAAGCCATCACCGTATCACTGATAACCCAATTTACTTACCTCTTCAGCTAATCATGTCTATTTTATGGTCTGTAATCAATTTTGATAAGCAGATATAGCCTTAGCTTAAAGTCTTACTGCAAAGAAAACAGTCCTTTCTTAGTTCGTGTTGCTAATTTATGATTTGCTTTCCGTTTTGGCTTAGGCAAGATAATTGTCAATTGAATAACACTGACGCTAACAATGCAATTTTAAAGACTCTTATAAAGCATATACATTGGATCATTATGCTGAGCCATCACTAAATGCAGACAACTTCCAAGTTATTTTGAGAAGTTTTCCAAAGTCAGGAGTAGAAAAAAATTGAATGGATGTCCAGTCCCTTTCTGTTCCTCTTTGTGATGTTGCATTGATCCTTGGCTGATATCAGTCTCTTGTTGATCTTTCTGTTTTGTATGCTGAATGGAATCCAATTTCTCCTATTGTTTATAATTTTAAAAACATTTGGCACATTTCCATGCAATGTCTTTCTCCAAGACCATATCATAAGTGGTCCCAGAACTATTGGAACAGTTCTGTCTCAAGGTCATTGACCTGAAAAGTTAACTCTGTGTTTCTTTCTTCACAGATGCCACCTGATGTGCTAAGTGTTTCCAGCATTTTCTGTTTTAATTTCAGAATTCCAGCATCTGCAGAATTTTGTTTTTCTGTTAATGAAATTGTAGCTGTGTGAATTTTACAGAGCTGAGCAAGCTGTAAATACCAGAAGTATGGCCATTAAAATCTGTGCCTAAGGGAACAGCAAGATGGGAAATGGGCATAAGTAGGCCTAAAGCAATATGCATATAACAGTACTGCATGTTCTGTATTTTTATCTGACTAGATGGCAATAATTTGTACCTCTGAAAGCAAATGGAATTTGATACTTTATTCAGCAACTTGTACTTTACATTTTAGTTTGGATTTTTAAAAAAAAATTGTATGGTAGAATGAGAGGGATAGATGTTGATCTAATTCAAGTGTATGTATAGGGCATTTTTCCTGGAATGTAGACTTCCAGAAAGCAGGTATGGAATGTGATTGGTGAGAGAGCCTTTAGACTCTTCTGTTGAAGTTAATAATAAAGAAAGGAAGCCAGTTGGAACTGCGGCAACTTGAGAAAACAAAAATAATTGGTGTTTGAAATGGTGTGTGACAAATCCTGTTTGTAATGTATATATTTAAATAATTTCAAGGAGAACCAAATTGGTCTGATTAGTAAGTTTTCTAACAACATGCAGGTTGGAGGAAGCTGTGAATAGTAAGGATTGCCAGAAGGTACAGCAGTATATATATAGGCTGGAGACTTGGGCAGAAAGAGGGCTGATGAATTTAATCTGGACAAATGCAACATGATACATTTGGAAAATCTAATGTGGGAGGAAAGTATACAATAAATGGCAGAACCTTTAGAAGCGTTGACATCCAGAGGGATCTGGGCGTGCAAGGCTACAGTTTCCTGAAAGTGGCAACGTAAGTGGATGAGTTGATTAAGAAGGCATGTTTGCCTTTATCAGTTGGGGCATAGAGTATAACAATTGACAGGTCACTTTGCAGCTGTATAAACTTCAGTAAGGCTGTATTTGGAATATTGAGTGCAGTTCTACCATGTGGAAGCTTTGTGGAGTGTACAAAACAACGTTTACCAGAATGTTGCCTGGTTTGGATGAAGATAGCTATGTGGAGAAATTGGACAAACTCAGTTTGTTTTCACTTGAATTTCAGAGACTGCATGGTGACCTGGTAGAAGTTAACAAAATTGTGAAAGGCATGGTTAGAACAGATAGTTGGAGTCTTTTTCCCAGGGTAGTAATGAAAATTTTAGGAATTATAGGTTTATGGTTAAACGGTAAAAGTTTAAAGGAGAGTTGAGAGGTGTGTTGTTTTACACAGGGGTGTAAATGCCTGGAATGCGCTGTCAGAGGAGGTGGTAGAAGCAGATACAATATAAAAATGTAAGATGCATTTTGACAGATACACGAATAGGCGGGGAATAGAGGGATCTGGACTGCAAAGATTTGGAAGATTTTTAGTTTAGAAAAGTGCCATGTGTCAGTGCAGACTTGATGGGCCAAAGGGCCTGTTCCTAACCTGTACTGTTCTTTGTACCAATCCAAGTGCCTCAATTACAGCAATCCAAGACTCCTCAGAAAATTTGCAACTAATTTTTAAGGAAGTTATTGAAACGACTGAAAATATATCCTGCACTGCACACTTAATGGTAAAGGCTGCAAACACTCACCTAACCTGAAGTAATTCACAGTGTTTAACATGTCCCTGCCAGAAGCAAAGCAAAATCAGCAAATTCAAACTTCATCTTTCTTTTTAAACCCAATCTTCAATTAAAATCGTGTTCTAAAAATAAAATTAGCATTTGGAAATTTTATCTTTTATTTAGTGAATTAGGGATTCATTACATTTCAGTTCATTTTTGAAAGTTATTGTAGATTTGCTCGTGAACAGTTACATTTGTGAATATGATGCAGTGTATGTGAGAAATGGAACCGTGCAGCAGAGTTTGGGAGGTCAGGTACTCGCTACACAAAATTTCAATCTGGAATGATAAAACGAGATCTGTTCCACTTCAAACATCTTCAAAACTTAAAAAATAAGAGCAACATATTACAGATGCTTGAAATCTGAAACAAACACAGAAAAATGCTGGAGGAATTCAGCATGTCTGACAGCATGTATGGAGAGAGAAGCAGAGTTAATATTTTGAGTCCAATATGACTTCTTCAGAACTGAAGAAGTGTCATATCAGACTTGAAATGTTATAACTTTTATTTTTCTCTCCACAGATGCTGCCAGACTAACTGAATTGCTTCAGCATTTTCTGTGTTTGTCCCAAAACTTAGATGGCTGGTGATAATAAAATAATGTTACATTGTTACTACATTACGTTACGTTGATATTACCAGAAATGACAAATAAAACTTAAATAAATGCAATAATTTCTAGAAAAGTATCTACTGTATTTCATGAGGGTTCAGATTGGATATATTAGTACTGTTATTTGGTAAGGTTTATCATCCCTGTTCTTGCTTCGTTCTGTGTTCCCAACTTGTTATTTTGTTCTCAGTGGAGAAGAAAAAATACTTAAAGCAAGTCTCAGTTTTTCAAACCTGCTAAGTCTAGTAATTGCTACTCTAAATAAAAACACACATCCATTACTCCCTTGAGTGACATTAGCAATTTGAGATTATTTTTCCCCTCACAATAGAGTGGTCAAACAGATGAGAGGAAAAAGCATTCAGATCTTTGACTGACAGCATCAATTCATCTCTGTTAAAGTAGTATAATGGTATGTTTTAGAAGAATAGCACTTTATTTTTCTCAAGGAGATCATCTATATGATTGTGTCATCGCAATCATTTAGAAAGTGATAACATTTGAAGTGTTCAGGCTTCCTGTATTGACATGAGAATTCATCAGATATAGCACAGAGGCCAAGTCTATTGCAGAAGCACTTGCAAGAAGTGAGTTGGAGATAGCACTGTGCATTGATATGGATATGGAATCATCCTATGGCTTTGCTCATTGACCAGTTACATTTTCACGTCCATTGAATTTAAAATCCTTATCATTGTGCTAAGATGTTACCTGGAAGTTTCCTGGTGCAGGGGTCTACAGCAACGTAATAGCTCCCACACTAACATTGCACCATGGGTGTACTGAGAATATTTGAATTAGCTTAACTCAGCAAACTTTCATGGAATACGCTCGATTACAAAATAACTTTGCAGCAGAAGTACAGCACAAGTGGCACGGTTCTGTTAGGCTGGGCTGCTTGTTTCTGGGCTTCAGATGCTATTAAAAATTGACTGTGAAATTCAAGACTGATATCTCAAAGTGTAGCATCGCTTTGACTTTTAAAATTTTTCACACCAACTGTCTTTATTAGCTCACTGACTGAGATTACACATTTATTGCTAATTTTATGTTTTTGCTCACAATCATAAGAAACTGCATTGAGCTTGTTTAACAGGCAAGTGAAGCATTCATCTCCATAATATGTGGGAGGTTAAACTAAAATTCCAAAAAGAACCCATTGTACCAACCAGTCCTCAATTTAGCTTCATTTGATATTTATATGTGACTTTACCACTTTGTTTTATAAAGATGAACTGCAAAGTGAATGTGAACTTATTCACATCACTTGTATTAATCTAAAGCAATTTATCTTCCTTTGAACTAGGTGTTGGAGAATTACAACAAAGGAAAGACTGCTTTGTTAGGAGCCGCAAAGGTCATGGTCAGCCCAACAGAGGTGGATTTGAATCCTGACATGATTGTTCAGCAGCAGCCTCAAGCAACAAAGCATGGAGATCAAAGGAAGAATGCCAGTATAAAGTAAGAGAACAACCACAGTAAATGCAGAACAGAAAATCCAAAACTGAAATAGTGGTAAAGTATGAAAATAGCTCAAGAATTGTTTTGAAGGTAAAGATTAATAACTAATCTATACCTTCACATCATGAGACATAAAGTCAGAGGAAAAATATTATTTTAAAATATAATTTTATCTTCATAAATTTGTCTCTCAAAATCCTACTGAAAAACAGGATTGTCAGCTCCAAAACTATACGGCGACTTAAGTAAGTGGCATCTCTGAGAACCTAACTAAATTTACGGAAAGGCAGGGAATATACAATACGAGATCTGTTTTATCTATAGGATGTATTTAGAAAACATCTGCTTTTCCCTAATTGGATTTTGTTTTTGATTCCATTCTCACTTCTCCCAGGAAATTGCCTGGCATACAGGAGGTATACATGCTCTTGATGCTCATCTGCCTGAGTCAAGCTGGACCTTTTCTGACAGACATTTTTGCATATTCATAATCCATCACAACTTACTGAATAAACGATGTATACCCTCTCAATTTGTTTAGATTGAGCTTGTTGCTTTTCACTATGTTTTATCATGAATGTTCAGCAGTTTAAAGATATTACATTTTTGTTTGGTATTATGCTTTTGAATGGCTCTCTCCAGTCCATTTATGTTGATTCTTTTTTTTAAAAAAATATAGCTTGTGAAATTTGAATAACTGAACAAATGCTTTGACTTATTGTTTGCAGACCTGGAGCCACTCTGCCTATGATCATGTGCAGTGTTAACGTTATATAGACCAGTGAGTTGCACTTTTTATCTCACATCAGATCTGTCACCAAGATGACATTCGTCTACTTCAGGGATGTAGCCTATCTACTTCAACCTATCCTCTACTTCATTGGAGCCAAGTTTTATTTCGGGCAAATGTCTCTGGTTCTCTGAATTCTGTCTAATTCACTCCACTTTACTGTCGATCTTCCTGCTTTCAAAAGCCCCTAAAATCTATGTTATTGATCTCTATCCATTCTGACCTTAAGTTCTTTATTGTTTTTATCCATCCAATCCTGTAAAGCCTCTTAGAAATTATTCCACGAGCAGTATCATCTAAATCTAATATTTGTTTCAGTTAATATTTACAACTTGAATATTGATCATATTCCATTAGTTACAAGAGCGGGATCCACAGTGCGATACTGTTTATGGTATGCAACAGGATAGAATGGAGAAAAACAACATTCCTCCAATAATTAAATACAAAATACATTTTCTCTACCATATAAGAATGCTGCTTTGGATTAATATGACATTTTTATTTTTATTCTAGCCTTCTTGAAAATAGTAACTGTTTATTCCAGGTCAGTGCTGAATTAAAGGATGTCTTCTGCTAAAGTTTTGGTCTTGAAGCATCGCATTTAGACTTTTTTTATTCATTCAGGGAATGTGGATAATGCTGGCTGGGCCTATATGTATTGCCCATCCATAGTAGCCATGGAGAAGGTGGTGGTGAGTTCTCTTCTTGAACTGCTGCAGTCCATTTGGTGTAAGTATACGTACAGTACTGTTAGGCAGGTAGCTCCAGGATTTTAACTCAATGGTATTGAGGGAACAGCAACATATTACCAAGTCAGGATTGTGAATAGCTTGAACTGAAACTGGCAGGTGCTTTTTCCATGCACCTATTGACTGTGTCATTCTAGATGGCAATGGTTGTGCGTTCGGAAGGTTCTGTTTATGGAGCTTTGGTGAAATGCATCTTATAGGTGGTATGCACTGCTGCTACAGTGCATCGGTGGGGAAAAGAGTAATGTTTGCACCAGTCAAGTGGGCTGATTTTTCCTGGATGTTGTCAAGCTTCTTGGGTGTTGTTGAAGCTGCAGTTATCTAGGCAAATGGGCCATATTCCATCTCGCTCCTGGCTTAAGACTTTGGGGAGTCAGGAGATGAGTTACTCGCTGCAGTTCTCCTGCCCAGGTCTCGTAGTCAAGGTATTTATATGACTAGTCCAGTTCAGTTTCTGGTCATTGGTAAGCCCAGGATAGTGGTGACGTTGATACTGAGACATTCAGTAATGCCAACCCCATTAAATGTCTAGGGGTAATGATTAGCTTTAAGACACCTCTAGAGGTGTCTTGATGCTAAGTTGACTGATCTTCAATAATGCAAACATTTTTCTTTTTTACCAGATACGACTCCAACTTGCAGACACTTTTCTCCCCATTGCCTCTGGCTGTAATTTTACTAGGGTTCCTGATGACACATTCTGAGTCAAATACAGTGTTTATATTAAATGCGGTCAGTCTGACCACCCCTCTGGAGTTCATCACTTCTGTCCATTTTTGAATTGTAGCAGTAATGAGGTCAGGTGCTGAGTGGTCCTGGAGAAAACCAAGCTGGTATTAGTGAACAGGTCATTTCTAAGGAAACGCTGCTGTTATTGACCCCTTCCATCACTTTACTTTTGATTAGGGTATTGGTCCTGTAATTCACTGGGTTAGATTTTCCTCATTCACTAATAGACATTTACAGCACAGAGTGAGGCTGTTTGGTCCATTGTGTTTCACGTTGTTTAGCAAAGATCTGAGTACACCTGTCCCATTTTCCAGCTGTTTGCCTGTATCAATGGAAGCTATAGCAATGCATGAATATATAAATACTGCTTAAATATTATGAGAATTTCTGCCTCAACAACTCTTCAGGCAGCAAGGTCCTGACTTCCATCACCCTCTCTGTGAAAACTTTATCCTCAATAGTCCTCTTAGCATTCTACTTTTTATATTAAATCTATGCCCCCAGTTATTTGTCGCCTCTACTCAGCGAATATGTATCTTCATATTCATCCTATCCTATGCCCTTCATAATCTTATACATGTCTATCAGTTCTCAACATTTGCTGCTATATGGAAAACTGCCCCAGCTTATCCAATCTTTCCTTGTAGCTCTGACCTCCCACCTGAGGCTGAAATCTCCATACCTTCTCTAGTCCGATCACATCTTTCCAACAATGTGATTGTACACTCAGCTTGAGTTGTTGCCTGGTCAGCATTTTGTACATTTCCATGCAACTTCCTGCCCTTATAAAGTCAAATATTCCATATGTCATCTTGACCACCTTCTCTAGCTGCCTTGCTACCTTCAGGGATCAATGAAATGCACGCTAAGATCTGACTTTCAAAGTTCTGCCATTTATGGTATAGATTCTGTTCCTCAAAATTAATTCTAATAATTTCCTGTGGCAAGTGAGTATCCGAAATTCTACTGCCAGCATCTGTTACCACCTCCTTTGCCTCCCTCAATAGCTTGGGATGCAACACTTCCTGGATTTGTCTATTTTGAAGGCTGTCAGAACTTCCTGTCTCTTTATGTTAAGTTGTAACATTGCACAGTCTTCCACCCTGATGTTTCCCTTTTCCATTGCGAAGACTAACACAAAACATTCATTGGCACATTCTCAATGTATTCCAGGCCTGCACACAGATCATCTTTAAGAGTCTGACTCTTACCCTAGTTATTCTCTTGATATTTATATACTTACAGAAAAAACCCTTTGCATTTACCATTATTCCAGCTGCAAATACTTTCTAATTCACTCTGGTGGCTTTCCTAATTTTCTTTCTAAGTACTCAATGCATTTTCTGTACTCCTTTAAACACTGTGCCATATTGAACCCTCAGTATCTGGCATAATTTTTCTTTTAAACATAAAGTTTATGCCTGTTGACATCCAGAGTTCTCTGGTCTTGGTCTCACCCTTTGTCTTTTTGGGAATATATTTCTCCCTTTACCCTTCACTGTTTCGTCCGTGAGTGTCTCCCAATGCTCTGACAAAGTTTTATCTGCAAGTAGCTGCTCCCAGGCAATATGGGCCAAATTGTGTCTTTTCTTAGTGAAATTAGCCTTTCCTCATTTTAGAAGTTTTATTCCCAGTCCATCTGATTCCTTTTTTTATACCTGTGCTAAATCTGACTGAATTATAATGCTTGTCTGCAAAATGCTTCCCAGCTGATGTGTTTTCCACCTGTGCAGGCTCATTTTCAGAAGTATCCCCTTAATACAGGTGAAAAAAAGTCCTCCAAAATACAATTTTGCCCCCTCCCTATCTTGCACACACCAGAACTATCTCAGTTAATATTTAGGTCATTAAAATCTCCTACTATTACTGCCTTATTATTCTTACACTTCTGGGGAATTAAATAAAATATTTGATTCTCTGTCTCCCGGATTGTTTGGGAACCCGTATTATACAACCAATAGCACATACTATATGGAAAGAATTTAGCCTATTAGAATTTGCAGACCTTCAGTACATGAACTTGAACACAAGATGGAAAGTGTTTTTCTGTATTCTTTAGCAATGCTATGGCAAATTGCAGCCACCTCACTAATAATTTCAAAGTGATACACAAGCATTTGATTTTGTGTATCCTCATGACTCAGCAAAACAGGTGGCATTTTAAAACTTTGAAGAAACCTGAGGTCGTAAAACAAGTGCAAACTTACTCTTCAACAAATGTAACAAATGATGTTGTTAACATCTTTGGTTTAATTAGAGATGGTAGGAACTGCTGATGCTGGAGAATCTGAGGTAACTAGGTGTAGAGCTGGATGAACACAGCAGGTTGAGCAGGAAAGTTTACAGAGATAATGGGGACTGCAGATGCTGGAGACTCCAAGACAACAAAATGTGAGGCTGGATGAACACAGCAGGCCAAGCAGCATCCCAGGAGCACAATTTTGGGTCTGGACCCTTCTTCAGAAATAATTTCTGAAGAAGGGTCTAGACCTGAAACGTCAACTTTCCTGCTCCTCTGATGCTGCTTGGCCTGCTGTGTTCATCCAGCTCGACACCTTGTTATCTCTCTGGTTTACTTAGTATTTGTAAAGCAAATCTGCAACTGTAACAGAGAAGTTTGAATTTTTGTGGCATGCAGTAATGTTATACTCAAGCAACTAAGTTTAATCAGCGGAAGGAAAAAACTGATTTGATTGATTTACTCATTGGAACCCTGAACTGCCTCATGGATTGTTATGAATACAGAAACTTGCACAACCAAATGCCCCATGACAGACTACTTGTAAGTCTTGAGAATTCTTGTTGCAGCCTAAGTGATCTGAAGTTGACTCTCAAGGAAGCTGTTGACTCAATACAATTGATGACAATGTCTAAGAATAAGCAGACCATATGCGCAGTAGATAATCCTATTGAACTCACTGGATAACTATAAGGACGCTTCATAGATGGAGCTAACAAAATGTTCACAACAAAACCAAGAGTTTAACAAGGTGGGAAATCATTCTCTAATAAATCTATCATTAACTTTTAAAGGAGGAATGTTATGTTGATATTTTCTTAAAACAGCATTATTTGTGAGGTACATTAAGAAATTTGGACTTTCCCAGAAACTGTTAATACCAGGGAAGTAAAATATGTGCAGTGCATCTTTTGTCAAGAACTGTTCAATCAAATTTAAAAATGACATTGGGGCAAATGTAATTATGGTCAGTTTGTAAGTAAACAGGAAAATATACATGTGTAGCCAATTCAGATTCTTTTTGTAATTTTTAAAAAAGTAACTGTTTGAAATATTCAGCCAGTTAGGCAACATGTGAGAGAAAAGAAAAGCATTTCACTTTGGTGACCTGTCGTCAGAGCTGAAGCATTTCAGTTTGAATCTAGCTATGTGATCTACAAGGATTCTTTTGAGTATGTTTGCGAAAGAAGAACTAGCAGTAAAAGTAGGAAATGAGTATGCAACAATAGAGGAGGCTCATAGAATCACTACAGTGTGGAAGCAAGCCATTCAGCCCATCGAATCTGCACTGACCCTCTGAAGAGCATCCGATCCAGACCTACACTCCTTAGCTATCCCTATAATCCTGCATTTCCCATTGCCAATCCACTTGATCTGCACATCTTTGGACTGTGGGAGGAAACTGGAACACCTAGAGGAAACCTGCGCAGACATAGAGAGAATGTGCAACCTCCACACAGACAGTTGCCTCAGGGTAGAATCAAACTCACTGCTGTCCACTGAGCCACCTTGCTACCTCTTCAGATGACAGATAGTCAAGACTTCAGATGCTGTTTCTAGAACCGCCAATGAAATCTGAAAATCGGAACAATCAAAGGCAATTTACAGAATTATTTCACATTCTGAGGAGAATAAAAATATAATGTCCAACTCTTCATCTGTGACTGCATGGCATATTGTATCATTGTATCTGAAGTTAAAATGGTTTCTAATCATCCTGTTTGTCGAGATGTTAGTACACCTATCTATAGCAGATGGGATGTGAGCCTGGGTCGTTGGCCTTAGAGGTAGGGATACTACCACAATGCCACAAGATCCCCTTAATATCTAAGGGAATGATGATTTGGTCATTGCAGACCAGCTGAGAGTAATAAGGAACAAAGATGAAGTGGCATGATACTACCAATAAATAATGAACAAGCTTGCATTTGTGTTAATTTCACTGAATTAAATTGAGAATTTGATACAAAATCAGCCTACTGGGCATGGTTCATCATAATCATTTTTCAGATACAAAAATCTACTCAAAATTAGGATTCCAACTCTGCAGCTTGTAGTTGGATGTTGGATGGTCCTATGAGCTAAATATTAATTTTTTTTTCACAGCTCTGTTCTCTACTGGATCCAGTGTTGGCTGATGTATCTCAAGTCACTTCTCTTGCCATGCCTGCATGGTCATTTATGGGCTCTATGCTTCATTGACCTGCTACCTTGGTGATCTTATAGAGAAGCATGGATTTTACATATGTGGCACCCACCTTTATATCTTGCTTCTTAAGGCTGCTATAATTGTTTCCAATTGGATGTCGGAAATTTATTCCTAATGCCACTTAAACCAAAGCCATCACTTGACTCCTGCAAATAGCTTGTGTTATGATCTTAAATCTATCAATTGTCTTGACCCAAAGTTGTACTGGCTTTAAAGCAGGTATCATATACCGGTGCATTGTTAACTCTAAGCTCTGCTTTCTGCTGTTTTCTTGATGTGTCGTCAAGACTATTTTGTTTTATCATTGCAACTTTGCCATTGTTACTGCTGAAAACCAATTTCAAGCTTTTACTGTTCTGTTGCTGGATTTCTTGGATGACCATCTTGCCTTTCATCTCTATTCATAAACAACAAATCATCTGGTAAACTGCTGTTTCACTTGGACAAAGGCTCATTGTTGCTATCTTCACCAAGTCCCGTTGGCATTGTGAGCTTTACCAATGTGACTCTGGTTCCTCCCCCGCCCATGATTCCTGCAGATGAATGTCTTTACATATTGACAAATTCTTGCAAAATGGGCCTTCAATACTGTTGTAGTCACTATTTCAGATCCTTCTTCCACCTGCGTTTGGGTTCTGTCCCCTCACCGTCTGTCTGAGACTTCCTTTCTTGTCTGGCAAACGTATTCCCATTCCCCTTTTTTCTGCCCCAAACTTGGGATCCATCATTATGTTAAACACACTCTTTCTATACAGTGATACGATGGAAATGTAATTTATTCTTGCATTGACTACGTTTGTAACACCATTTCTGTGACACAATTTCACATAATCACTAATAGAATTTTCATACACAGTAGGACATTTCCACGGGCAAAATGTTGCAAATACTCATTGTCTCAGTGGTGTTCTTTACGACAAAGATAATATTTTGATTTTCACCCAGGTCGGAATCTTTGCCAAAATAGGACTGCACTCGAGACCAAATCCATTTACAATCAAGCAAAGGAACAGACTGGACAGAAACAAACAACAGTGGCTCAATCATAAACTACAGTAGCTTCAGCTGGTCCTGATACCCAGGGAAAACAAGCTACTGCAAAATATCTGAACATATTTCAAAACTGCTATTCAGAATGTACTTGTATAAAATAAAGGACAGGAAAGTATAAACAGAAGCCATTTATTTTTCCTCACTAGAAGTTGAGGTAATGTTAGGTCTCATTTCAATACATGTATGACCTCCTTGTTGAGAGGCAGAAGCATGTGTGTAGCATGGAAAATGTCTTTAAAGGTTTTGACAGCACACAGGGTTTTTTTAATATTGAGAGGTTCTTGAGTATTTTATTTTACATATTTAATGTAACTTGTCTGGTTCAACCGTTGTTTAGTTGAGGCTAATCTAGCAAAGGAGTAGATGTGTTGTGCCTAATCTTATTTTTCTATTCTTGAACAGTCCTTTTTATTTTTTCTGAGGTGACAGACGCATGTCAGATGTAGTTTACAATCCATTCCTCAGCCTTTCCCATACTTTCCAAGTTGCTGCTACTCTAACCTCAAATGCTAATTCTTCGATGATTCAGATAATGCACTCCTTGTCATTTCACCTTTCGCAAATATTTAGCAAATACTTTTCAAAGTAAATTTAGTTTTTCTGCAGAAAATATTAATTTCTTCTGACTACATTCTTTGATGATTTAAACCTTATGACTTCCACAGAAAGCAATATAAAAATATTTTTCTGAGAGGAAATTGCATGTAGGATGGTGGGAACTCCCTAGCTGACGGGATAGCAAATGAAGGACTTGACTTAAGGGAATTTGGGGAAAAAAATTTTGGTGGTTGAGTTAGTAAAGCCAACATTTCCTGATTAAGGAGGTCAGATTTAAATACTATATTTGCTCCAGGTGTCAATAAGAAGATAGTCAGTGCTTTTGGATTAGAATCAGTATGTGCCTGCATAATTATTGTTTGATGCTAGGGACGTTATTATAAATGTTCAGTGCACATAGAGCTTAACTGTGGTGTTTCTATAGTCAAATAGTTTATTGACTCCTAATGTTCCAGCTCACTGCTTAGATTAATAGAAGGCAGAAAAAGATGACTACAGCTTATCGAAAATAAGCTCTGCATTCTTCCATACTTATTATCAGGTGTTTGCTAATTCCCAATTTCATTAAACAAAATGCCTTGTACCAATGGTCTAGTTGGTACAAATAATACCAAATGTAACATTGAATGTAGGTAGCTGAAGGTCTAAGTTTGAATTTGTGACTACTGCTATCAGCCAGCTTGGCAAATGGAGTGCACTATGTTTAGACTCAACATTCCCAAGACAGGCAGAGTAAAAATATCAGTCAGGTTCTCAAATTCCTTATTTGTTATCGGGTGGCTTCTTGTTGGGAGCACGTGTGTTGGTATGGTGATAGAATTGGGCTCGGATGTTCCATCACTTTACAGTCAAATAGTCTGTTAATGCTATTGTACGGTGACATGAAGAATGGTGCTTTGGGCAATTGAATGCAGCACTCACGTGTAGAATAGCAACTTTCATTCCCCTCCAGTTCATAGGAAGGAAGAAGGAAAATAATTGGTGCCAGAAATACTTATTTCGCTGAGCATATAAGAAAGGCATTATTTTTATTTATCATTTAGAAGGTCTGCCTGAAGTTCATCACTATCTCCTTTTGACGCTTTGCTGGAATCTATCTTGCATATATTTTTGAAATGATTTCTTTTCAGGTTTTCTTTTCTGTTTGTTCAGATTGGCAACTTTCTTTGAACATTGCACCTTAAATTTTCATTAATTATTTTCGTCATTGTTCAAATTCCCATCTCCCATTTTCAACATTACTTATTTTCTTTATTTAGGCTTCTCTCTAATACTATCAAAGGTGCACCCTCAAGTCTGATCTGCCAAGCAATCATATGCTTAATTTTAAATTATCCTGCTGGTGAGTTGAAGTCAAGGATCTTGATAAATATTAAGACCTTGGCCTTCCCAACACCTACCCTACTTTGATTAATGTGACATGTTACAGGAAGCCTTGGGAAGTTTACTGTCCTTGTACTTGATGACATCCTGTGGTGGCTAAGTAAAGGCCACTTAAGAGCCTTACCCTGTGCCCACTGCTATACCACCACTTTTAGTGGTGAACTGCTCCAAGTGGACAGCCTGGTTGCTGTCAGAGATAATGGGAACTGCAGATGCTGGAGAATCTGAGATAACAAAGTGTAGAGCTGGATGAACACAGCAGGCCAAGCAGCATCTTAGGAGCACAAAAGCTGACGTTTTGGGCCTAGACCCTTCATCAGAAAAGGATGATGGGGAGAGAATTCTGAAATAAATAGGGAGAGAGGGGGAGGCAGACCGAGGATGGATAGAGGAGAAGATAAATGGAGAGGAGAGTATAGGTGGGGATGTAGGGAGGGGATAGGTCAGCCCAGGGAGAATGGACAGGTCAAGGGGGCGGGATGAGGTTAGTAGGTAGGAAATGGAGGTGCAGCTTGAGGTGGGAGGAGGGGATAGGGTGAGAGGAAGAACAGGTTGCTGTAACTGCATTGGCTGATTTTGGGGAAGGGGGAAAGTGGGCTCTTACTTGCGCCTTCACCGTTCCCAGTGGAGACTCCCCCTCCTTACCCATGTGGCAAATTAGCCTCTTTGTTCTTCTTACCTACCCCCAATCGCTTCCCCCACCCCAAAAACAAATTCTGTCCATAGGATTCGCTGAAATATGCCTTTGCTGACCAGGATTTGCTGCTCTTCAGTCTCTGTTCTCCAACTACTCTTCACTTCCTTGCTGGAGGCAGAGTGATTGTTGCACAAATCATAAAGTCTTTGAATTATTGGTTAAAAGCAATAACTTACAGCAACCAGTGAAGAGGTCAGGTAGTTTCTTCAGTAGAGTGGCACTTCGATTCCCCTTCTGGAAATCAGAAGGCTTCTGACAGTATTGTTCACACCCAGAAGCTGTTCAGCTACCCAGGAGTCAACCAAATAATTGTTGACAGATCTTTGTCACTACAGTTGGTCATTATTCATGAAAAGATTCAGCTACTTGATATGATCCAAAATTCCCCTTGTGCACATTCCCCAGTTCCAACCAATCTACACTAGACTTCCCCATTGGTTGGACACATCAACTATAAGTGCACAACTTACAATGAGTTACAGTATCTTACTTTCAAAAAGTGTAGCGATCCCTTCCACAGTTGTTGGCTTTTAAAAAAGTCCTTCTCTCATTTCAGCCCACAATCAAAAATACATTTTTTAAAATGTGCTCTTTACACTAGTTTGTGTAATATCTCCTCATGGTGACTCTTGGATTCCAGATATCATTGTGTTAAATTTTTACTTAATTCTTTCTGTACCAATATCTCTCTCCTGTGCTATGGCGCCCAATTCTGAAAGAGTTATCCAGGTGTGATCCATCACTGGGGCTTTGTACAGCAGTAGCATTACTTCTGCCCTGCACAACCCCAACCAAATACGACTCTTTCACCATTAACCAACCTCTGGATTTCATCTTTAAAAAATGAACAGGACTTCATTTAATCTTCTAAATTATACTTCTATACCTGCCCGTGACATCTTAATGATCTACCTATATGAACTGCTGAGTTTCTCTGTTTTACTCTTTCCAAACCCATTCCATTTAGAAAGGAACTTCTTCTTTTTACATCCAAAACTGATTATCTTACATTTGCTTACGTTGAAATCCATTTGCCACAGTTATATTAATCTCTTGTTATCCACACTATTTACAGTGTCTCCAATATTTGTACCATTGACAAACTTGACTCGATACTTCACACTATCTCACACTGTTAAAATTTTTACCAAATAGAATCAATAGTTGAAACACCAACACAGATCCCTGTGGGATGCCACTTGTCATATTTTTTTCTGCCCTAATTTCTGCTACTCACCCACCTCTTAACGAGATCAATAATTGCTCTCAGTGCCATAGACTTCATTTGTTTCACTGGATCCTAGCTTCTGAACCTAGCAAATCTGTTGCAATTTCCAGATTGAATCCTGTGTATTTATTTTGTTTTTACTGCTTTGAATCTGCACATTCTCCAATTCTTTTGAAGTATTGCCTCTAACCTGTAGGAGGAATGGATTGCGACTTTGATTTATCACTGTGTTTATATGTAATTTTAATTTGCTTTTTCATTTGTCTTTCACAAACCAAACCATTAAAATCACAACCAGAGTCTGCACTTCAACATGAATAAAGAACAGAAATGTTAAAGAGCTGTTTACTTCTGAGGCACCTCAAATGCTGGAGAGGGCACTTAATTCTAAATGCAACGTCTATAACAGTACAATTAAATGCCATCCTAATGAAATTGCCTTCATAGCTTGCTATTCTGTATAACAGTAGATGAGAGCTTAAGTTATGTTTAATATCAGTGCAATTCTGTTTTAACTTAGATGTTAATATCCAAAATATTGCTGGCTTGCTTGTGCTGTTAGATCAAAAAATTGGATAATGCACATATAAAGACATACAGGCACGTGTATGTTGTTACATGTATCAGTCACAGTAAACTATCCATTGTCTCAACTTGTTTAATTACTATGTTATCTGTGGAAAAATAGCTCAGAAATTGTAACCATGAAGTTACTTTTCTTTCATATAATTTCATTGCCAGCAATATTGTTACTATTGCTGATAGTATTTGAGGAAATTAATATATAAATTATTAGCAGCAATATGGTGAAAATAAATCTGTTTTATGCCAGTGATGGTGTCTGTTTATCATTCTTGTGAATACAAAATCCCTGTCTTAATATTGTCAAAGTGATATATTCAACACCTGTACACTTTGTATAACCATGTTTGCTCCAGTGCTGACAGCTGACCTACTGCCTCTGGCCAGTGTATTCTCCTGTTATGTCAACTGACCCCTTTGCTGCTGACTTTCTGAAAACCAGGTACACTCTAGTTCCAAATGCTGCTGACATCAATTTGCACAGTTTCTCTGGTTCAGAGGATGTGAGCATTGCTGGTGACATCTTGCATTTAGTGTCTATTCCTAACTGCCTTTGAGAAGATGGTTGTGTGTTGCTTTGAGCAATTGCTGTCTTTGTGATAAAGATGCCTCAACAGCGCTATTTCATAGAGAGTTTCAGAAATTTGACCCAGTAACAAAGAGAGAATGATGATACACATTTCCAATTCAAAGCAGTGCATGAAATGAAGGAAGAATTCCTATCCACCTGCCATCTTTGTTCTTTGAGGTAGTGATGGTGGTGAGTTAGTGTTGAGTCTTTTTGCTGACAGAATATGTTTGTGTAAATAAATCTTTTTCTGATTGCCAAGATGTGATGAGTGATATCCTATTGGAGTCTGTTCTGGACCCTCAGGCCCAGGTGAGGGGAGTGAAACATGGGCATTAAATTTGCAGATGACACAACATTTTGAAAATAGGCTATGTAGAGGACATGAGGCTACCAATTGATATAGATCGATTGAGCCAAGATCTGGCATCTGATGTGGGAAACTGTGAAGTAGTTTAATTTGTAACGAAGAACAACAAGGCAGAGTATTATTTAATGGAGAATGACTACAGAATCTCAAGATTTAGCGGGTTCTAGGTGCTTTGTTGCATGATTCACAAAATGTTAATACAGAGGTACAGCAAGTAATAACGAAGGATAACATCCCTTTACCCTTTGTTTATGACAAGAATTAACATAAACATAGGGATATTTTGCTTCAATTATTCAGGACATTGGTGAGACCACATCTCTCATACTGTGCAATAATGGTCAAGTTTCGTTATGTTACAGCTACCCCAGTTTTCCACAGTTAAAACTTTTAATTTCTAAAGCTAGAAGTAACACTCTAAAGCACATGAACCATAATGTAGATATTCACAACAGCAGTCAGCAAAACTTTGGATGACAAAATGTAGTTAGTTGTAAATCAGGTCCTTGAATTCATGAGAGTTTCAATCATGTGGTTTTCTTTAGCATGGGTATGTGTCCATAAAGAAGTTAAAATGCCTTACTAATTTCAACATGTTGAATCATACAACTTCTTTTACATAATAAACATCTCAATGTACTTCATTGGAGCATTGTTATGCATAATTTGGCATAAGGCTTCATTAGCCAATATTAGGGAAAATGACCAAAAGGTTAATCAAGGAGGTAGGAAAGTGAGGAGGAGAGACTTAAGTGGGCAATTCTAGACCTTTGAGTACAGTTTCACTTGTGTTCCTCTAGCTCATTCAGAGAACTATTGGCAAAACCTGAAAAGAAAGTTACCAACTTGAATGTTAACGAATTTGAAGATCCAATCTAATGAGGAAGTCCATTACCATCTACAATGAATGAACTCAATTCCAATTTTATTGCATTTTCTTTTTGAAGAACAGCAAATGTTATAATGCACAGCTTTATGTTTATTTCTGTTTGTACAGTTAATCATCTAATTAATAAAAGCATGACAAGACATCTCAGTTATGTACAGTGCACATCCTATTATAGGTGAGAACTTTTGGACCCTGAGTGATCACGTGCAGGTCTGTTAATTGGAGCAGCTCAAGCTCCAGGTATCAGAGCTTGCTTGGTAGCTAGTGTCACTATGATGCATTTGTGAGGTTGAGAGGTATTTGAATAAGTAAAATTCAAGGTTTTAAAAGCAGAAAGGTAGTGCATGACCACCAAGCAATAAAAGATGTCCAGGCAAATAGTGCCAGTCTTGTAAGTGAATCTCAGTCTTCACCCAGTCTTCAGTTCTAAACAGTGATGAAATGATTGTTTCTCTCAAAGCAAAAATTCTTCTGCAACAAAATGAGCTCAGCTGTACACTAGGGAAGATAGAAGTTTGAGAACACGATTGAGGTGGAGGATTCATTAGCTAGAAGAACAAATAGGCTTATATGTGGCTGCAAATGTGAGACCAGAATGGTATGTTGTTGCCTTTGTCTGAGGTCAAAGATGACATTGAGTGGCTGCACAGCAACCTTAGAGGGAACTATGAAGAGCTTTTAGTCATTGTGCATATCAGTATCAACGACAAAAGTCTTGCATGCAGATTTTAGGAAGCTAGGAAAGAAGCTGATTTCTTGTAATGGCATGTATGACAACGAAAGGGGAGAATAAAGCAGATAGAACAAAAACAAAAGTTGCTGGAAAAGCTCAGCAAGTTTGGCATCATTTGTGAAGAAAAAAAATCAGAGTTAACATTTCGGGTCTGGTGACCCTTCCTTAGAACAGTGTTCTGAAAGAGGAAGGATCACCGGACCCAAAACGTTAACTCTGATTTTTCTTCATAGGCTGCCAGACATGCTGAGCTTTTCCAGCAACTTCTGCTTTCATTCCTGATTTACAGCATCCGCATTCTTTCAGTTTTTAATAAAGCAGGTAGAGCTGGAAAATTAATGGAGAAGGGGAAGCTTTATGTTCCTCGATGGAATGGCACCTAAACTCTTATCATTTGCATATTTCTAATATATAGATGATACTTTTGCTATATTTGAATCTATAGCTGCATGTAAAAAAAATTCTTTGCATATCTGAATGTGCTCCTTCCTCTGCTCAGATTCATATTTGGAAAGTAACAATGAAATATGTTCCCTTTCCTCCATGTCCTGATGAAAAATTGGCATGGGGGTTCTTTATTACTGTCTACCGTAAATCTGCCTTCACTGGTTGGTATACAAATAGTTATTCCCATAGTTTGGCCTTATTGGCAACTTCATAACTGGGGCCTGAATCATTTGTTTACCCTACAAACATGATGCAGAAGTTGGGTACATCAAAACCACCTTGTGGGATCATGGCTTCTTTGATAATATCATTTATTGCTATATACTGGCCAAACTTATAAGAAGCCCAAGGTGGTCACTCTTGGTCTTTAAAAGCACCTAGACTGCCTTTGATTAAGCTGGCAAGATGTCTCAAAAGTTCGAGCAACAAAAAAAGCTAGTTTTTTTTCCAATATTACTATTTAGTAACGAGTGTTGCTGCCATCAAGCCAAAAAGGCATTATGCCTGTTACACAAGGAGGACTGTTGTATATGAATTTTAGTGCTGGTATTATGCTATCCCAAAGGCTGGTAGATTGCACCAAACAGCATATTGTTTTGGTTTTTTGGAAGAATGGTTTAGTGACCGCCCATGACCTCCAAAAGCTCTCAGCACTTTCACATGCTGGTAGCCCCATGTGTTTATACAGGGCCCTGTTCTTTACGGACAGAAAGAACACATACACTACTGTTCCTATTCTGATTCAACAAAATAGTTGACATTCATTCACTGATTCATTGGTCTGAGCATTGCCCTGAGAAATCAAAGTCAACTTACCTGTTTCAAATTTTAGTACAAAGTTTGGCAGTTAAATGTCAATTATATTAGTTGATGCATTCACCAGGTCAATGCTTCTATCAGCCAGATTCCACTTGCCCACCAATCAGCATTCTTCTCTCATACAGCATTGGTTTTGCCTTATTTGAGATGTGCCCTCATGATTTC
Source organism: Stegostoma tigrinum (assembly GCF_030684315.1). Classification (NCBI taxonomy): domain Eukaryota; kingdom Metazoa; phylum Chordata; class Chondrichthyes; order Orectolobiformes; family Stegostomatidae; genus Stegostoma; species Stegostoma tigrinum. The sequence goes on from NC_081370.1 coordinate 19,507,364, forward strand.
AAGATGAAAAGCTTCATTTTTTTAGCATATGAGAATATGAAATGGGAAGTGTATCAGAGTAAGGGGGAATGCAGTAAGGTTGATGAAATACAAATAACCAAACAATGAACTGATGAAACACCAATAGTAGAAAAGGGCAGGAATGGATACAAAATATTTCTGGATACAAAGTATTCAGGAAAGAAATGATGGTTGGGAGTAAGGAGCATGTTACTGTGCTGGAGAGAGATGAGGCAGAATCATTTTGGTTCCAACCAAGCAAGGACAGAGGTATTAATACATTGCCTCTGATATTCTGTAGAATACATTTAGTAAACAAGGTCAGAGCTCCCCGGATGACAAAAAAGATAGAGAGTAAGATGAAGCATAAATATGACAGTCATATGGGTGATAAATAGATTAAAGGTGAAAAATTCGGAGAAGAAGTGAGAAAGCAATTCAGAGAATCAAAGAGAGGGCATAACAGCTAATGTAAAAGTTGGTGGAAAGCAAATAGATTTTTAGAATGTATTGCTAAAATGATTAAATATAAAAGGAGGAAAGCATTGCCCTTACTGCGCAGGGCATAAATGAGACAGCATCCGGAACATTGAGTACACCTTTGGTCCCCTTCTTGAGGAGTGATGTAGTTGCACTGGAGACAGTTCAGTGGAGGTTCATTAGATTGATTCCAGAATTGACGGGTTTGCCTTATGAAAAGATTGAGCACTTTAGGCCTAATTCCTCTGGAATTTAGAGGAGATCTCATTGAGGTATATGAGATTCTAAAGGGGATTAACAAAGTAGATCTAGAATAGATGTTTCCTTATGTGGTGCAATCTGGAATGTGAGCTCATATGTATTAGGATAAGAGGTAGCAGATTTTAAAAAAACATGAGAAATTACTTCTCTCAAAGAGTTGCGAATCTCCACAGTTTGGTTAAATCTGGGGTACTGATTGATTTGAGGAGGCAGTAGGTTTTGAATTAGTGACATGTTAAAAGTGTTATGGGGAGCAGGCACAGAAGTGGATGTGATCGGCAATAATCACATTAAATGGCGGAGCGGGCTTGAGGGACTGAACTGTCTACTCCTGCTCCTAGTTCTTAGGTTTTGCTGATATTCTCATATTCCGACTTTCCAATATTTTCATATTTCTGAGATACAGTGATGTCGTCAGAGGAGTAGATAATATCATCTGTTAAATTCCTGTTCTATACCGAGTGTAAGGATCAATCAGCAAGAACAGGCCAATTAATGTAACTTCTGTAGTGGGAACACCTTTAGAAGTGGTAATCTGGGACAAATTTAACAGTCACTTGGACAAATGTGGATTCATAAAGAAAGGCCAGGAGACATTTGTTAAAGGAAGATTGTGTTTAACTGACTTGATGAGATAAGACAGTTAATGAGATTAATGCAGTTTATGTGATGCACGTATACATGGACTTAGAAGAGGTAAAGCATCTTTCTCAGTTATTGGGTAAATATGTGTAAGGTGATTTAGTAAAAGGATTAGAAGGGACATGAAAGTTTTTTTTATTACCCAGAGGCTGAGTAGTTTGGAATCCACTTTAGCAGTTTAATGATTGAAGTGGAGGCCCTCGACTCATTTAAAAGGAAGCTGGATCTGCCCCTGAAACTTTGCAATCTGCAGTGTTGTGGCCAACGATCTGAAAAGTGCGATTAGACTCGGTGCCTAGATTTTTCAAAGTGCAAGGACATGATGGATTCCATGGCCTTTTTCTGTACAGAACCTTTTGTGTTTCTGTGGCTATAGCCAGATGAAGGATAAATTGGCTCCCTTTTTAAGTTGGTTCCGATGAAGATTTTTAATTATTTTCATCAGTCTTAAATTAAAACATTGTTGTGGTAAATCACCGAAAGTTACCTTTTAATTTAGCTACTTATTAAGAAACCTCACAAACCATCAAATACTGAAACAATGGTTTAAACTTTATGGCATGTAACAACCAAAATAAGACACTTCAAGGAAGCAGTTAAGCCTTACAACTCAACCTGGCTGTTACCGGATTAATGGTGGCATCTAGCTATGATTCCAAACAACAGTGTTTGTCTGCAGCAGTGTCCAGGGTTCAATTTTTGTGCTTTGTTCTTCTTCAAATCTTTGCTGAAGAAGAGTTCTGTTGGATTCTTATACAGCTCCTTAATTGTTCAGGTCTATGATGTAACATTATTGATGAATCATTTAGATTCTTTCATCCAAAATCTTGATTTCTTCTCTGGAACCCTTCAGTCTACAGCTTGTTTCCTGATCAGAGGTAACTTCTGTGTTCCTTGTTACGTTCAGTGTTAGCTATTGGTTTGAAGACCAACTTTCCTATGTTTAACTTCTTAATTCTTCTGCAGGACAAGTCGTTATCCTTGTGACATAAAGCAGCCAGTTTTCAAGCAGATGTCAAAACAATTTTGTTCATATTGCTTTGACTTCAACTTCGACTTCCCCTTCTCCCAGACGTGGCTAATTGCTTTCAATTTCTGTATAAGTTTATCCTTGTCCCAGAATAATTAATTGCAGTTAGAGTTATTGCTGATTCTTTCATGTGTGATAGTTTAACTTTGATTCTTCCAATCCATGAACAGTTACTAAAGTACTGAAGTTGACTGTATCTCACACAGTTCTTTGTTTCACAATTATTGAGCCAGTTACAAGCTTTTCTTGAGTAAAAGAAAGAGGAATTTCAGTACTCACCAACTTCAAGGAAAATAATAAAATGAACAACAAAAATTCACACAAGCGCAAGCATGAAGTTTAAAAAAGGAAATGTTTCTAATACAATCAGAAGATCAGCCTGATCCCATGGATTTTTAATTGGTCACTTGTAAAAGGATATCTTTCGTGTTCTCAGTAAATAGATGTTTTCTCTGACTTGTCCAATTTACTTTTCAAGGGCATCATCTTCTGAGAGGCTCATAAAGGCAGGCAAAGAGAAAAAGCTATCCTTCCAGTTCCAGTGTTGTTAATCCATCATTCTTTTTGGACTTTGCCTAAAAGTTTTCTTTTTCTTGGCTTGGAATATAGTTACTTTGTGCAATCCCAGATCTGGCCTCATTGTTTTGTTTCTAAGTTTGATGATCTTCAAGTGATTTTCATCCACGTATAGACAAAAGGTTAACTATTGGTCGGTGTTAGAACCCCTTTTCTTAATTAATGACCAAAACACATGTTCAGCATATTTACAGAATATTGCAGTTGGCGCATAACCACAACGTATGAGGAAACTGAGAGGAGAATAGAGTTGGATTTCAAGACGATGTAGACAATCTGGTGGCATAGGCAGATGGTGAAGAGGAATGAGGGGCCTGGAGACAATAAAAAGGGAGAAACTTCATTTTGGCAGAAAGTTTAAGAATCGTCAGACACTGTTTTAAAGGGACTGGCTAAAGAACCAAAAGTGACATGAGGAATAACGTTTTGGTGTAGTGAGCAGTTAAGAGCTGGAATGCACCTTCCTGAGAGTGAAAGTGAGATAGTTTCAATTTTGGCCATTAAAAACAAATTAGATATTTATCACAAAATAGAAAAGTTGCAATTCTATAAGAAAAGTGTCGGAAGTAATGCTTATGGAGTTGCTCCAACAGAGAACCGGTATGCATAACTGTAAAGTGTTATGAACAGTGAGGAAGATCGAGAGGGATTACAAGAGGATGTAGACAGTCTGTTGGAATGGGCAGATACATGCCGGTGAAGTTAATCTAAAAAAAACTATGGATATGACAGGCAAAATGACTTCCCGCCGTGGTTTAACCATTCTGTGATTCAAAGCGAAATTCTACTAAATTTCTACTTAAGAAACTTTGAATAAATTATCATTATCATTCATGCATTTGTGGCTCAGCAGGAAGTGTCCAAAACTGATTGATTCTCTCATGAGGTGAAGCTCCTATTGTCAGTTATGTAAGGCACGTGTTCAATAAGTTGCTTCTTATCCAAGTAGACAAGTGCTTGGAGAAAATATGGAATGTTTAAATTGTACCTTTGCTATTAAAGTTGGGAAATAAAATGTTGCTCCTCAAAAATATACCTGCAAAATTTAAAACAGCAGGTTTCTAAAATGGCACAATGGTATAGAATCTCAAGAGACTAATAGATTCTCCTCAAAAGTATTTCCTGTAATTTCTAATAAACTATCAGTCTTTATGATGATTCCTTTGGTCTGTTACGTGGACCTTCAAAATATTGCAGAGCAAAGATACAATTTCTACTTTGGTCAACAATATATTGCTCACACTGCAAAACTAGAAACCATTCGCAAGAATTGAAATACTGATTCATTTGTGCTATTTCATGACACAGCCACTTTGTCTTATTTAAAACAAGAAAAAAAGTATTATTATTGGAACATTAACAGTTATTACAGTTAAGCTGTAAAATACAAATAATATTCAATGCTCTGAAGCTCTTATGTTAACCATCAGTGATGGGACAAAAAATGTGCATCATAAATTTAAGCATTTCTTATTTATCCCACTCTGGTGCTGTCAGGCCAACAAAACCCCTACCACCCAACCCTGCTGTGTTGCCCCCTGCCCAACCCTTAGTCTCTTGCTCAAACTTTGTCTCCATTGCTGGTGGATTCACCTTGTCTGCTTAGCCATTCTCTGTTCTATGTTTTATGTTTTTTCAATTTGACTGTGATCCTATGCTTAATGTTTAGTGTTTCCCTGTTCTGTTGCTTTAAAAAAAAGTTCCTATAATTGTGAATTACCAGTCAGGTTACGGTACTGTGATGAAGGAAACTTGTTGTTTTTCTGCCCATTTGAACTTTGCTATCAGGACCTTTCTGATGTTGGATTCAAACTTTTGTCAGAAGCATGGAATCTAAATTCTTCACACTAGTGTTGTCGCTATTGGACGGTATTCAAATAAAAGTATTGTAAGCTTTCTGTAACTTTTGTTTGCCTCCTAAATGTAACTTCAATGTATCTTACTGAGTTAAATATAATTCAGTAGACTTTTAGGTAATTTGAGGTAGTAAGCACTTGACTGCCAGATTTATTTTTACTTCTTCTGATTCAGTATTTGTTGTTTAACAATGTTTATTGTCTTTTCAGGAGTAAGACAAAATCTGAACTGAGTTTTGAAGATCTTTATCAGACAAAACAGAAGCCGTGCCAAAAGGACTCTGTTGAGTTGCTTCTAATGAACACTAAGGAGAGGCTGGTAACTGAAATAGAGGAGCGTAGGGCTCCTCTTGCCACAGTGGAAAGTCTGTCTGACAACGAGTCTATCTACAGTTTTGATTCCCGCCGCTCCTCTGGATTTCGCAGTATAAGGGGTTCTCCAAGTCTGCATGTCGTAATGGAGAAAGATGAGTCACATTGTTTCTACATTGATCCAGCAATTCCAGAGGAGAATCCTTCCCTGAGCTCCCGGACTGAGTTACTGGCTGCAGACAGTTTATCTAAGCATTCTCAGGAGGTGCAACCACTCGAACCACTACAGAACAGCTGTTATTCTTTGCCTAGTCCCCTGCAAGCGGACCTTGGTGAGCAGGAGAACAAACAGGCTGCAGAGGTGGAAACAGATAGCTTTTCAGATAAGTTGCCAATAGAAGACAGTAAAGAATGGACAGAGAGCCTGCGAGACGTGCCAAGTCCACAAGTTCTTGAATTTGCTGAGTTTATAGACAGCCTTTTCAATCTGGATGGAAAAAGCAGCTCCTTCCAAGACATTTATCATTTGGTACTTGATGATAGTTTAGAAGAATATAATGAAATTCCCAAGTCAGTAAGTGAGCATGAGATCCTGATGCGAGCACAGTTTGAACCCAATTTAGTGCCAAAACCGCCCCGTTTGTTTGTTGGATCAGCAGATGCTGGGACCTCATCTGGGATTTCGGTGTCTCCATCCTTTCCATTCAGTTCATCGGGTGAACTGATGGACATTACTCCAACCTGCATAAGCAGTCAGGAGTGCCTGACTATGGATACAAAGTTGAGAACTTCAACTCCAACAGACCACCAACCCAACTCTAATAAATCTGCAGATGTTATCATTTCAGCTCTTTAGAACCTCTGTAAAGAACGTAATTAATATGCTGACTTTGAAGTGGTTTTTGCTTCAAAGAGCAGAACTGTGAAACTCAGAAGGTGGGAGAAAACCACTTGAGCCCTTTATTGAAATCAGGCAGTCTTACATTAATCTCTTGATTTTTATGTGGGTATTGAACAAGGTGAATAAGATGACTAGCAGTTGGTTGACAGTTGATTGATAAGAGGCAGAGTATTACATTCCCTAAAGAGTATTGTTCTCTTTTTGAGATTGTTGGGAATTTTTTTTATAATGGAATTTCAAAGCGTCCAGATTTGAATATAGGTTTCACCCACTGCATACATCAACTTGATCCTTTTATTGATATGTGGCATTAGTACAAATCTCACCAGTAGTAGGAACCAAGGGATTACAGCACAGAATCACTCATAAAGACATTTCAACTCTCTTCACCATTGTATTTCCAGCTTTGTTGGGGATAAGTAGAAAACTGAATGCCAGAAATCTGAAATATAAACAGAAATAAAAGTGGTTCAGTCAAAATTTGAAAGAGAAAAGTCAAGTTTATTTTGCAGCTGACAGGCTCGGAGGTGGACATTCCAGCAAATTCATGTGGCAGTGTCTTATGCCCCTTTCCCAACATAGCCCTGTGCTCCAGTAATTTTGCTGAAAGCATTTCCTGAAGTAGTGACAACCTGCCAGAAAATGGTGCAAGAGACAGTTGACAAGTCTTGAGAGCTTGTTATAGAGATGTTTGAGATGATGAAGGTGAGACACAAGAAACACAGCATTTCCATGGAGTTGAGGTAGCTGCACAGTGGGGAGCCAGTCTTACAGTGTGCAAATGGTGAACAGAACAATGAACAGAACAGTGAAGAGCTCATGTGCTGACACTCAGTGGTCGCTGTTTTGAGCAGAGCTTGCGAAATGTTTCATGGCAAGATGCTGAGGCAGTCGTGGGGATGTCAGTGAGTAAAGCAAACGGATCAAGGCAGTATTCTGTGCAATTGATAACAGGTGAGGCTAAGCATGCGGCTCAGCCACTGTGAGGTGGCAATAGGTTTTGATGAGGAGACACTTTGCCAGGAGCACATAGAGTTCCTAGCTGCAGTGGGATGCAGAAATGATGCTGAATGGCAGGGAGAACATAAAGATGCTGTACTCACCATAGGAATCAATTTCGTCAACATGGCAAAGAGCATTTCTGCTCGAGGCTACATATATTAAAACATTATATTCAGTAATGTATGCACACTCATGGTGAAAGAATTTGTGCACCACTGGTTGAGTGAGCATACCTTTCCCATAGGCAGTACCAATAGTGCTGAGTTTCATTGCCACTAGGTCATTCACATGTATAGCATTTCACAAGGTGCTATCTATCATAGCAAGTGTTGGGTGCCCTCTGAGAGAGCATTGGAATACGCTGAGTTCTGGACTGATGTAGCAAAACTGATGAGACCACTCAGGCACAGAGTGCGATGGGCATGATGTCTTCATGTTCATGGTGTGATTAACTGCACCAATGTGACAATCAAGATTGCAGCAATGCAGCCAGTGTCATTTATAGAAAGTATGCAATTTAACTCCTTCAGTGTGCGGCTTATATGAAACAACTGCAAGCATTTTCTGCAGGTGTGTGAAAGATTTCTTGGCAGTTGCAAAGCTGTATTCTTCCTCAGTCAATAAGACCATAAGACACAGGAACAGAAGTAGGCCAATCAATCCATTACTCTGCAATTCAGTGAGATCATGGTAGATCTGAGTCTTCAGTTGCATTTTTCTGCTTTTCCCCAGAGCCCTTGATTTCCTAACGAATTAAAAATCTATATATCTCAGCCTCTAATGTTCTTAATGACCCAGCCTCAGTAGCCCTCTGTGGTAATGAATTCCATAAATTCACTACTTTCTGAGAGAAGACGTTCCTCCTCTTCTGTATCTTAAATGTCCAAACCCTTATTCTGAGACAATGCGTCTAGTCCTGGAAAATAATCTTTCTGCATCTGTCTTGTCCAAGAATCTTGGCAGCAGGTGCTCATGCCACCAGAGACTAGATGGATGGCTATCATTTGAAGGAGGGTTCTTGACACCTATGTATAATCCTACAATGGAGGCACAGAGTTGCTACACCTCTTGCATTTTAATACGAGGTCTCCATAGAGCAAGCTGTTGGACTCCTGACAATGTGGTTCTGGTGCCTTAACTGATCAAGGGTGGACAGGATGTGGCATTTCCTCCTGTAAACTCCTTGCATGATGGTATTGAGAAATGTTGACCCTGTGAATGGAGATGTAGAGGAGTGCCCCATGTCTTTAGAGGAGGAGTGCCCATGTCTTCAGAAGAAGAGGAAGATGTGATGTAACATGGCAATCCTGTTCTGCAAGGCTTTATGGACATGCAGCTGAGCTGTTGAACCAGTTTACTGAGATGGTGAAAGAGCCCAGATCAATCGATTCCAGATATGATCCTTGTGAGGAAGGCTCATTTTAGCTGGTATTCATACCACATACAATGAACTGCCATGAACAAATTGCCTGATGGGCAGAGTTGTCTCCTATATCTCCATAATAATGTCTGGAAGACATGTTACCATCAGCAGAAACTCCCCACCTTTGTGCCACATGTCTACTACTTCATGTTGCCGTAATGTTCTCAAACCAGAGGGTCATGGAATTCATAGTGTTGGCATAAAACATTTCATTAAATTGTGGGTCAATCAGTGAACAGAAGAATTAAGAAAAACCACAATGTTTTGGTCTCACCTTTAGGTGGCCTCTCCTATAAAGTGCACTCCCTCTACCCTCAGTAGACTTGAAGATGGAGACAAACTGATTTCTTTTCTCTGCATGAAGCTGAGGTGTCCGTGGCGCACCTGCTCAGAGATTTGACACTGCTCCTGCTGATCTATCTGCAAAGGTCAAGAATAACCAAGGTTTATGAGCATTGGCTATTTTGGTGGTGTCCCAGGGGAGCAAAAGGAATGGCCAGTGCCAGGTAAGCCCATGAAGAATGCCTCTTTCAGTATAATTTCTGGATGCCCCAGGTCTTTCAAGGTACCTGTGCTCATCTGAGCAAATCAGCATCTTGATCATATCAGGTTGCCTGGTCAAGCATTAGGGTGGTACAGTGGTTCAGTGGCTAGCACTGTTGCCTCACAGTGCCAGGGGACCTGGGTTTGATGCCACCCTTGGGCGGATAATTTTTCATCTAAAGATGTCTAGGTTAAGTGGATTGGCCATGCCAAAATTGCCTGTAGTGTCTAGGGATGTGCAGGCTAGGTGGACCAGCCATGGGAAATGCAAGATTATAAGGATAGTGTCGGGGGGAGTGGTAAGCCTGGGTGGGATGCTTTCAGAGGGTCAGTGTGGACTTGATGGGCTGAATGACCTGCTTCCATACTGTGATTCTGTGATCTTTGCATCATCGGTGCAAATGATTTGTCAATGCTACAAAATGTGGCAATACAACGTATCTGTATTTTGTAAAACCATAAGATATAGGAGCAAAAATTAGGCCATTCGACCCATCAAATCCATTCAATTATGGCTGAACAGCTTCTTACTCCATTCCCCTGCCTTCTTCCCGGAACCGTTGATCCCCATAACAAACAAGAACCTATCTCTCTCTGTCTTAAATATATCAATGATCTGGCCTCCACAGCCTCTTGTGGCAATGGACTCTTTAGATTCACCACTCTCTGGCTGAAGAAGTTTCCCCTCATCTCCATTCTAAAGGATATTCCCTTTACTCTAAAGCTTTGCTCTTGGACCCTAATATCTCCTGCTAATGGAAACAGCTTTCTAACGTCCACTGTTTCCAGGCCTTTCGGTATTCTGTGAGTTTCAATTAGATCCTCCTCATCCTTCTAAACTATTGAGTATAGACCCAGAGTTCTGAAATGTTCCTCCTAAGTTAAGCCTTTCCTTTCTAGGATCATTCTTGTGAACCTCCTCTGGACCTGCTTCATGGCCAGTACATCCTTCCTGATGTATGGGGGCCCTAAATTGTTCATAATATTCTAAATGTGGTCTGACCAAGCCTTGTAAAGCCTCAGAAGTATATCCCTGCTTTTGTATTCTCATCTGCTTGAAGGCAACATTGCATTTGCCTTCCTAACTACTGACTCAACCTGCAAGTTAACCTTGAGAGAACCTGTACTAGGACTCCCAAGTCCCTTTGCACTTCAGATTTTTGAACTTTCTCCCCATTTAGAAAATAGTCTGCGCCCGCTATTCTTTCTACCAAAGTTGATGACCTTGCATTTTACCATGTTACATTCCATTTTCCACTTTGACCATACTCCTAATCTTTATAAATGCTTCTGCAGCCTCCCCACCTCCTCAACACTGCCTGTCCCTCCACCTTATCTTTGTGTCATTTGTAGACTTAGTTCCTTCATCTAGATCATCAGTGTATCATGTGAAAAGTTGTGGTCCCCAACACTGACCCTTGCAGAACTCCACAAGTCACTGGCTGCCATCCTGAGAAGGACCCTTTTATCCCCACTCTACTTGCTGCCAGACTGCCAATTGTCTTTGCATGCGAGTACCTTGCCTCTAATACCATGGGCCCTTATCTTACTCAGCAGCCTCCTATGTGGCATCTTGTCAGAGGCCTCTAGAAGTCCAAGTAGATAACATCCGTTGGCACTCCTTTGTCTAACCTGTTCATTACCTCCTCTAGGAATTCTAATAGATTTGTCAAGCATCCCCTTGATGACTTACCATGCTGACTTTTGCCCTATTTTACCATGCACTTCCAAGTATTCAGAAATCTCATTCTTCACAATAGACTCCAAAATCTCACCAACAACTGGGGTTTGTAATTTCCCATCTTTTGCCTCATTTTCACATTAGCAACTTTGCAGTCCTCTGGGATCTTTCCTGACTCCAGTGATTCTTGAAAGATCATCACTAACATCTTCAGCTATGTCCTTCAGAACTATGGGGTGTAGTCCATTTGGTCCAGGTGTTTTATCCACCTTCAGACCTTTCAGTTTCTCTAGCACCTTCTCCTTGGTGATGGCCACCATACTCATCTCTGTGTGCGCCCCCCCCCCCCCCCCCCGACTGTCTTGAGTTTTAGGGATGCTACTCATGTCTTCCACTGTGCAAACTGAAGTGAAGTATTTGTGCATTTCCTCCACCATTTCTTTCTTCCTTATTGCTATTTCTCCATCATCATTTTCCAGCTGCTCAATGCCTCATTTGCCTCTCTTTTACCCTTTTTACGTGTAAAGAAACTCTCACAATCTTTTATGTTACTGGCTAGCTTACCGTCATATTTACTGTTCTCCTTCCTTATTTTTTAATTGTCCTCTGTTGGTCTTTGTAGGTTTCCCAATCCTCTGGCTTCCCACTGCCCTTCACTGCATTATGTGCTTTTATGCTGTCTCTGACTTCCCTAGTCAATCATAATTGCCTTATCCTCCCTTTAGAGTGCTTCATTTTCCTAGGGATGAACTTTTGTTGTGTCTCCCCAGTTCCAGAAACTCATGTCATTTCAGTTCCACTGTCCTTCCTGCTATGCTCCTCTACCAGTCAATTCCGGCCAGACCCGCCCTCATGCCTCTGTAGTCACCTGCATTTAACTGTAATAGCATTACATCTGATTCCAGTTTCTTCCTGTCAGATTGCAGAGTAAATTCTCCCAATGGTCACTGTCTCCAAGGGTTCCTTCACCTTAAGCTTCCTTGTTCACTTGGTATATTGCCACATATGGCTCTCTGTCAGTTGGCCAATCTTTCAATGGAGCAACTTGTGTTCCTTGATGGGAGTGACATTGCAAAGTATATCTCATGGAGTCTCCCATTCTCTGTCCAGTGCTGTTCACTGCACCAGGGTGCGCTGTCACTTTTCTGCTCCAGAAAGACACATCTTTTGTGTGACCCCTGAAGCTCTACGTCTCCCTCCAGCTAATCATAAGTGGGTCTGTTCTCCACGCTTCAAAGGTACTGATCAGATCAGCCTCAGCCTTCATCACTGTTTCCTTCTCACATTTAAAGTGCTGGTCCCCATATGTCATCTGTTCTAAACCTTCATTATGCCCCACCGTTGGGGGTGGTTTTGTACTGATACTGTGAAAGTGTTGTCTTAGGCGCTGTTTTGTCCACCGAAGATGCTGCCAAGAGCATTGTGATGTTATGAGGTTGTTCCCCCCACCCCCCCCCCACCCGCCCCGTGTTGTACTTTGCTTAGAAAAATTCTCTCCTGTTAGTGCTGTTTCCACAGAGATGCAGCTGCCATGACAGCTGATCCATTGGGCATGCAATCAAGCAACTAGAATGGAGCCCAATTATCTTCACATGAAAATGGTATGGTGCTTTCTCTGTGTGCTAAGCAGACAGCTGTCTTTATCTCACTGATTTAATCACTGTCTTCCATGGCTGCCTGAATGTGCACAACTACACCATTGAACCCCCTTTTTCATATGCCTTGTTCTTTTCTTTCTTACAGAGTCAAGAGCTGGATGCTTGAGACTGTGGTGTGTCTCATTCATGTGTGATATCCATAACTACACTGTTGCCTTCTCCACAGATTGTTGTGGTGTGGTTGTACATAGCTCTGGAGTGAACCAGAGAAATATTCTCCATTGTCCCCGAGCATTATGCATCGTCAGGTTGTTCTGCTTGTGGGTATGCTCGTGATCAACTGCAGAATTGGAGGCCTCTGTCCTGAATGTAGCATTGCACTCAGATTGCCAGATCTCAAAAGGAATTTGAAGTGTTGCACACAATGTACTGGCCATGACGTGAGGCAGCTCCATCTGTGCCTGTTTTGTCTGACTGGCTAGCATCCTGTCAATCTCCAGAAACCAAACACTTCCCTGGTAGGCACCATCTCTAACAGGGCATTCAGGAAATTATTGACACATCAAGGGGGTCACCCTTCTATGGGTACATACCATGCCGACACACAGGTGTATTCCAACCTCTGCCAGCACCCTCAAGTTTGTCCAGTCTCTGCCAAGCATGTCCCACAGAACTTGCCAGTTGGACAGTAATTAGCTACTTCCTTCAAAATTGCATTGAACTTTTGCAGAGATATGTCCTAGAAAGGACCAAAGTTGGAATACCATCCCAGGAATGAAAATTCAATGCAGTACTTCAGGTGGGGTTCCTTATAATAAGCAGCTTCTTGATTTCAAATAAAGGGACTATGTTCAAATCATTAAAGTCTTGTCTCATTCAAATACTGACAGACCTCATATCTATTTCTAACATTTTCTGTTTTTATTTACAATTCTTTTCAAACGCACCATGTAGGACAACTGCCTCAGGTGTAAGAAGAAAATGTTGGAAATAAATTAATTTTGCACAATATTTTTATGAGATGAAGGTATTCTGGAGAAAATCATGTTACATGTTTTAATGTTTGTTGCACTATGTAACTTATGAAGAATTCTCATATTTGCCACGTTTTGTTTTTGAGTAGAATTTTGCCTGAAATTGAATATTCTCCCACTCTGCAGTTAAATTGGAATGCTCTATGACTCTTTCTGTTTACAACAGGCAATGCAAACAGAGAGCAAATTACTTATAATCAAAACAGATAAATTACTTGCAAAATGGAGCAGAATAAATGGTGATGGATAACTAAGGGAACTGGGAATAGAAACTGAATCCTGAAATGTTGAGACATTTTACTCCCAAAATTATTGTTGGGTGACTTGAATTATGCCAATGGGATTTGATTGTTAACCTACGGAATCCTGCTAATTCTGTTACCATTTCATCTCTTCTGGTGGTCTTTCCTAATTCTGAGCTACTCTGACTTTTTCACTGCTCTTTGCAATTAAGTGCTTAGCCAGGTTGCTACTGTATGCACTGATGTGTGAACACAGTTGCATTTTTAAAAATGTGTGCAGTGCTTTAGAATGGGATTTTTGGTGTCTGCACATTTTAACAACAATGATGAATTTCAGGTGTGGTGGCAGGTGAGCAGTTGACTATTATCTGATAAAAACCTTAAATTTCAGAAAATACATTGTCCTCTTTTCTTTGGTTCATCCTGGCAGTACTTCAGAATAGCCTGTTTAAGGTAAGGATACACTCAACCAGTGTAGCCACTATATTCCAAAACAATACTTCTAAAAGATTTTCTTTTGCTGAATGGTGTCTTTAAATTCTGAACAATTTATTTGTTGCAGGATCCCATCACTAAATGTTTTTCCATGCAGCAAACATAAAACAATGGGCTTAATTCCAACAGAGGCACAACCTCGACCATTATATTTATGTGACTGAAAGGATTGACATTTCATTACAGCTGCACAATTGAGTGTCAGCATAACTTGTTCCTCCCATTAACTTGTGCTCTGTTGCTGCAATTAAGTTGTAAGAATGTGAACATCTCCTGAGTAAAGGCCACTTATAGCTGTTGCTTTTCCACCAACAATCCTACAAAAGTAAACATCAAATGGAATTCAGATTTAAAAATTAAAGGTAACTGTAATATTTTGAATATTTTGGAGACTTGAGTAAATAACTATAAATAGCATTTCAACTGGGCAGGCCCAGTTCCCAATGGATATGAATCAGCTTCACAAAACATTCCCCTAATTCAGGGATAGTCTGCTCCAAACTAATCACTTCAGTCAGCGGCTACACAATGATGAAATGGCAAAATGGAAAACCATTAACATTTGTGTAGAAGATGGGCTTTCCTCAGGTTGATGTAAAATTATATTTCTGAGAGGCAACAGCGGGAACTTTAGTCTGCATCTAATCTTACTGTACCTGACCAGCAGGTCTGAAATTAGAAATTGTTTTACTCAACAAGACAAGTAACCCTTCTTCTGATGTGTGCAAAATTTGAAGCAAGGAATTGGCAGTGATATGTGATAGGTATCTATGTCTGCTCATTTTTGCATATGCAAGAGTTTAAAGCAAATACGGGCCTAATGAAAAAGATCCTATCTTTAACTGAACAGTTATTGTATGTATATATTTGTAATTAGGAAACACTACATTAGGTAAGTAGTGAGCTTAACAGTATCTTTCTAGACTATGGTTTACTAGAAATCCAATGTCAACCTTTCGTTCTGGTTCACAAACCATGGATATATGAAGGAACAGCAGCCATCTCCTGCACTAATCTATTTAAATATACTGTGATTGTATATAGAGCAA
Organism: Stegostoma tigrinum; assembly: GCF_030684315.1. Lineage (NCBI taxonomy): Eukaryota > Metazoa > Chordata > Chondrichthyes > Orectolobiformes > Stegostomatidae > Stegostoma > Stegostoma tigrinum. The sequence goes on from NC_081370.1 coordinate 19,522,489, forward strand.
CACTGCACAGTCTTAGCAACATAATAATCTAGAACACAATTGAACTGAGGTTATAGAAAATAGTATTGGGAACTTCTGGAATTTGCCATCTTATTATAAAGTAGGAAAAGTTTATTGAGAACATATTGTGCATCTGCAAAACAATTTACTTATTTAATTGTTTACTGAATAATAGATGTGCATTGTCTTTGTATTATAGTAATAAGGAAGCAACAAGTATGGATTTTTTTGATCATAACCTCTTTGGTAACGAACATTTTATGCCACTGCAAGTAGCATTTTTATGTTCTAAGAAGTATCAAGTATAGGTTCGTTATCCTGCCCAGATTTATTGATGCTGCTTGCTGATAATTAACAGATTGCAAAATCGTTTTTGCTGTTGTGTGCATAGTTGCATTAATGTGGCTGACAAAATTATCTTAACTGTTTACCCTCAAAAATAAGTTGTTAGATTTTGCTGCTGCTGCTATACATTTACCTACGTACGCAGTTTTACAAAGAAAATGGTGAAATATATCTACCAGCAGAATAGTAGGTGGTGTTCAGTAGCAGTACTTCCTGTAGCATGTCCCTGAGCCAAGCATGAGTCTGCACTCCAAGTGTTGAGAAGTTTAGAATTAGTTGAAAAGTGTGAATTATATTTCTCTTTACCTACAGTTAGTCTAAACAGGTTAAGAAGACATGAGACCTCCCAATTCACCACCACCTCATTAGCTTTATTTCAGGACAAATGCTTTGACTCCGCACTTATCAACACGCAGATCAGCACTACTTTGCCATTGAGGAACGTATCAAATGGGATACCCAGGTTTCTGTCAGTTTTTCCAGACTCCCACTTTGCAAATTCTTCCATCTATTTGTAGCATTGTAGTACATTAACTGAGAAGTAAAGCATTTCTTACAACTAAAGATATATCCTAGCAGCTCAGAGACGTAGGATTTTTCAACTGTGCATGAAACATCTTCACACCAAGAATTTACAACCAAAGATGTGGCTGTAAAGTCAGTTTACTTTATTTGCTCTTTAATCCTGGAATTCTATTGTTTGAAAAAGAAATTTAAGATATGGCTTTGTCATTGTGATCAATTTAGCATGAATATCTGCTTTAGAACTGGCAGCAGAAGTTGTATTTATACATTTAACCAACCAGTATCAAGTAACCAGTTATTTTACAGTTAGGAAAGAATGATAATATATCATTTAAATGTTTAAAAATAGATTATTAAAAGTTTCCATTCATCGTACTATAGCTGTTCTGTAATACGTAGTCTCCTTCCATGGTTTCAAACTCTTGCTGATGTTCAACATGTATAGTCAAAAGTTTTCCATTTTACTTTTTTAACAACCTATTCAGTGCCAAAACTGACAATTTTTTATGGTGGACATTTCTCTAATCTTCTATATAGATGCTCAACCCTTAGGTAACATTGGAGCAGTGTTGTTATTTATAGCACGTATAAGTCCATTTCTTAACTTTATTGTTGTTTGGACTAGTGTGTGTTTTATAATTTGTCATCTCTTAGTTGCTTTTTAATAAAATGCGCAGTTTATGAAGATATAAATAATGGTTGAAACACTGCGTTAAGGTTGAAGTTGTGAGGGTACAGGGAACTTCTGCTGAGCTTGGCGCAGCAAACTATTGCTGAACTTGGCACAGGGGAATGTTGCTGAGCTTGTTACACATTTTTATCTGGGAACATTCTTTGGGCATAACTTATGTTCTCCGTCATGCAATACCTTAATCTTTTATTATTATGTAATATTCTATACTTTGAGGTGTATTTGCTTTTATGGAAATCGCCCTGAGATTTAACTGCTGGTTTCAGAGCTTCTCTGTTCCAACAGTGACATCTATTAATGTGTAACTTATCCTTCGATTAGAAGTGTAAGATCGCATACATTATATGAAGATATACTGTGTATCTTGTTTTCAGTTCCAGTTCAATATATTTGCATTGAACCAAGGCCTGCATCCATTCAAACAGGCTGCAAAATCTAATTGCACTGAGAAAATCATCTCACATGTCAATATTTCCCATTGGAATCCTTAGCTTTCAGAAATATATAAAGGTTACAGCTTGCTCATGGCCTTTCAATCATTGAAATGGTAAAAAATTGTGGGAAGCTGGTGCCAATCTTTCCAATGTTCTTCCAGTGGCCCAGGCTGTTTACTAGTCACGTAGATTTATAAATGTTGGCCCTTAGAAAATTTCACATGGTACAATGTAAGGAGTAATTCTAACTAGGCTGACACCATGACTCTCTAGCATCCTGTTAATGCGGTCTTATAACTATTATACTTTCACCATGGCTAATCCAATGGCTAGTTCAAATTGGACTGTTAAGCAACATTGCATTCAGAATAACACCATAAATGTTTAAAAATTAATTTTGATGTCACGATTGCACAGTACAGTAAATAATCCTTTAAATCAGGGGAATCAAAGAAATAAGTTTTAAGCTGCCATTCCCTTGGGGTAAAGATCATGCAAAGCTTTAAAAAGCTGTAGAAAATTGCTTTCAAATAGGAACGTTAGAGAGTACTACACACATTGTTTGTTTTTGAAGGAGATTATATTAAAAATAATCACAGATCGTTTCTGAAGGAGATTATAATAAAAATAGGTTAATTTGCGACAGTTACAAACTGAACTCCTACTTGAATAATCTATAAGATTAAAGATCTGAAGACCAATAACATTCTTATTACCACTGTTATCATAAATTAATCCTTAGCGCACTGTTCGGACGTCCGTTGGGAAACAAAATTTTGTTAACATTCAAGTAATATTCAGTTGGCTGCCAATGCTTTGCAAGGAAATATTTGTTTAATACAATAGGTAAGTAAGCTTTGATAATGCAGTATGTTGACGTTCCTGAGAATGGTAGGTCACACTGTGAGATTTGATATGTGACAAGATTCTCTCATCAACCATCCCACTGTGAAAAATTTGGGCTGGAAATAGGTCATTGAAGGAGTTTCAAGGAAATTATTTTTCTGTTAGTTGGAAGGATATTTTGTTACTGAATTCACTTATACTTGCTTTTGTTAGCTTTCCTGGCAGCATCCGCAGACGGTTGATGAGATAGTTTTATTAGTTGTCCCATCAGCTGAAGAAAGTAGAGGCCTTAGAAATGACTGAACCTCAACTCACAGAGCCAGTCAAAATGGCTTTTATTTTGGTTGAAGCTTTGACCTATGAGCTATTTGCTTCCCAGTATGCGTAATAAGGAGCTATTAATGTAGTTAGGTTTTAAGCTTTCATAGTGAGATGCTTCACTTGACCATTTGTTGACAATGCATTTACGTCAAGACAATCAAGACAAAGATACAGCCAAAGACTGTTAAGATCACTGATTTGAGCCTTCATTATGCATGTAATTTGCCTTTATAATTAACTGTTAAACCCAATATAAAATTTGTGTCTTACTATGATCTTGTTACTTTTAATGCAATGTGCCTTAATGTTCATAATTCTTTTATGTGGCGCCTTACAGGGTTTTGGGAGGGGATAAAGCAGCTCGGCTTTCCAGGTCGAATTAATATTCAGCTATGTGCAATATGAAAACAACAAATCATAGCAGAACTAGGTTTAATTTTCGAAACATTACCCCCGTCAAGAATCCAGATATTACTTATTACAATAGACTCATAAGTGGATGAGTCAAGGCTGAAAAGGTGGCCATTCTCCCAACATGAGTAAGTCATTAGAACTGACGAGAAATTTGAGGGCAAAATTATATCTGGAACTTGCTGGCATTGTCAAACTGTCATAATGCACTTCCAAAACTATTACTCTAAATAATATAACATACATGAGTGGGAACTTTATAGCCTTAACATCACACAGATGGAAAGCTGCATTATGAAAATAACAAAATAGTTGAGAATGAGCCATGAGCAGTTGGAAACTACTTTGTTCCACTGTTTAACTAAAAGAAAATTATTTTCCAGCAGTTTCAGAAGATGGAGCAGGTCAGTTACTAATTAAAGCAATTGACCAAGTAAAAGATCAACCATAGTCCTCAAGTATTCATCTGAAATCTGCTTTTTTTGTAAACTTAATGCAAGATAGGCAGGTTTTATAATCTGAATATATTTTCATTTTTCTTTCAATGATTAAATTAACAAACCCAGTAGATTTCTTACTTAATATTGCATCTTTGTGCCACCTTCTAATTTGAATGCAGCAGTTGAAGAAAATAGCAATTTTTGAAAATAAGCCATAATTTGCTGCTGTGGCAAAGGCTTTTAAATTTCAACTGCCGATATATATATATAAAGTCTTAAAAACATTTTTAGGGCACCTTCCTGAATTGTACCATTATAAATTCATATTGAGGGGAAAAGAGAACATCGAGAAATTGATAAACAGGGCAAGCAACTATGTGTTACTATTACTCATCAAAGTGAAGGTTTGTGAATTATATGTGAATTGTTCCTGAAAAGTAAGTATAAGGTCAAGTATCAAATGTATTGCAGGAAGAGTAATAAAGTGAGTGAAAGAAGGGGAAACATTTCCTAAACTTTACATTGATTTTTAAAAACCTCCAACAGCAATTAGCATTTATTGGATTGGGCTGAAGTGCGTAAATCAAAATAATTTTTGAATTCAGTTCACAACTTCTTCTGGTCATCTGTGTTTCGTGAGATTCCATTTTGGTTAACCTAATGGCCAAGTTGCACATCCTAGGAGCAAACTTTGGGATTTTTATGTATAACCACATAGCTGTTCTAAAGCATGTGTGCTTAAGTAAGACCAAGTCTCATTGTTAATTTAACAGCAGGTTATGAGCCATTATGTTTTAGGCTGAAGTTTAATGAAATTTAATGCAGATGTTGGATACAGATGATTTGAACCTCTTTTTTTAAACACAACACTCAATTTTTATCATTCATGCTTAATTAAAGAACATTGTAAGTTTCTCAAACCCAGTTGGACTTTGAATTCTCTGAACATCAGAGCTGCTTAAGTAAATATCATTGTTATGCTGTAATTTGCCACATTTCAAGACAAAATAGTAACTCCAGCATATTCTGCATCTATAGGAAAATTTGTCAAATAATGTAGTTTTGTATTTGAGCTAATCTTAGTGATAACAAAAATTTTAGTTATCATTTACATTAATGTTATACATTAATCTCTAGCACTGCTGTCTCACGGTGCCAGGGACCCAGGTTCGGTTTCACCCTCTGACAAATAATCTGTGTGGAGTTTGCACATTCTCCGTGTCTATGGAGTTTCCTCCAGGCATTTTGTTTCCTCCCATAATCCAGAGATGTGCAGATTAGGTGGATTGGCCATGCTAAATTGCACACAGTACCCAGGGATATGTAGGTTAGGAGGATTAGCTATGGGAAATGTAGGATTACAGGGAATAAGGTTGGGCTTGAGGGGTTGGGGAATGGATCTGGGTAGGATGCTGTTTGGAGGGTTCATGTGAACTCGAGGGCCAAATGGCCTGCTTCCACATTGTAGGGATCATATGATCTTTGATTACGTGCTACATATAGGTGTAAAGCCAGTTTTGTTACCTGAATTCACAGGGCCTGAAGTAATTTTCTTGTGATCTTTGTCATGTAGCTTGAAGTTGACCACATATATTACATTTTATAAAAAGGCTGCAGATGGTTCTCTGATATCAAGGGTCTTGAAATATTTTGTTTTGCAAGCATGCTTAAGTATGTTATTGTTCCTGTGTGCTTGTCACAGATATGTATTTTTGCTGCCATTCTTGAAACACATGCCTACATCATCTCTTCAGTGCAGTCATCTTCCCCTCTTCCTTTTAACTGCAACCACCATAATATGACCTGGTTTTTATTGGGAAGAAAACTTGCAAAAGGATGTAGTCTTGGTACATATTTTCAGTTTATTTCAATGCGCAGTATCCCTGTTGATGAATTATGATTTAAAATGGGAATTTCAGATTTTAGTCAATTGTATTTCCACCGTATTTATTTTATGTTTTTTTTAAAAGTTCTCAAATGGTGAAAACATGTTGTAAACAAATTAATGCTTACAGGAACAATGAAATAAATAATGTGGGTTTTATTTTAAATTCTGCCTGTTTACTATTGAGAAAAGGGAATTCTTTAACCTACTTGAAATAATGTATTTGAGATCGCAGTCAAGCAGTGTGTGAAAGTTCTGTTGGAATAGGTCATCTGTGCTTCGGTTTAGTGCCAATTATTTGCAATTTTTTATTCTGACTCTTGGATATGTGCTGATGGATTCAGATAAACTGCACCATTGTACCTGCAAAAACTACTGATTGTGTAATTTGCTGTGTTTTTGATGTGTGTAAAATGTGAATGTCAGATTTCCATGATGAAAATAGACCTTTATTCATATTCATATAAAAAAGAAAATCCAGATGATTATAGCTAAACTAACTAGACTTTTAAAAATCCTCTAGGGCAACATATTGCAGATAATTGACCATGTAATAATATGTTTAATGGTTCTCAGTTTTTAGCACTTTGTAATAACAATTTTATCCTGTATAGACATTTACCTCATTAAACAAAGAAAAATAAACTCTGGCTTTCTTACTGATGCAGTCCATTATTTGTATTTACATGTCCGGGAATCTCATGTTTTTTAACCAGGCACTTATCAAGCAGCTATAGGTTAAATTCACAGTGCTTGAAGAGAGCTGAGAATCGAAGATCACAAAATGAACTCTTTGTCAAACTAGTAATTTTTCAATCATTAATTCCAACATAAATGCCATTAATATGAAGAAAGTTAGCAAGGTTAGGTCACTAAGTAATCATAACCCAAAATTTGGGTAAGATCACAATTGCGTGAAATTAAATAAACATATCGATGGTACAAAGCAATGTAATTACCAGACTTGTCTCATATTTTAATTCCCATAAAGATAAGTGACTGCTTAAATGTGTTTTACAGTTAGTGCATAGACATGGATCTAATTTTAGACAAATGCTGATTTTAATTTGCTCCTTGATTTATCTCCAATTTTCTTTCTCAGATGTACTAATTCTGTGAGATGTGACTATCACCTGGTACCTCAGTCAAGTGGCTTGTTTTCACGTGAGCTTAGACAGTAAGTGCCTAAAAGCTATTTTAACAATGGACAGCATTACATCAAAATAGATCGTGTTGCTTACCGCTCACAGGGCCATTTCCAAGACAGATAGTGATCGGATGTGGGAACATTTCTAAATTTCCTTCCTAAGCCTGTGCAATCCTGAACATGGAATACTGAGTCAGCAGTAATGCTCTACTGCTGATGTGTATGAGCTGAATTGAATTTAGGATTTTCCAGATTTCCATGGCTTTAGTATAATTTAGTGACTCTGGGTCAGAGATCAGAAAGAGGAATAAATAAAACAGACTATCAGAACCACAGAGTTTGTTCCTCATGGTAATTTCTCACTGTTGAGGGGAATCTTTGAACAAAGTCCTTTTATAGGAGGTAGAATTAAGACTTTAGGACAGTATTTATTTTTTTAACACTTAAGTTCCTTTTAAAAAGCATCTAAAGATATAAAATTTTTACTTTGGATCCTGATAGAAATTAGAGCTCACAAGGAGGTCCTGCAATTCATTCTGCCACTAATTGGCTCTTCATTTCAAGCTGTCTACTCAAATCCTATTTCCTTGCACATTTTTTAAAATAAAATCTTTTCATGTTTTTAACTAATTTGCGATAACACATTGTTGTCTACCCAAATACTCGATTGTATTAAATGTTATAGTGGTTCTTTTTTTAGCAAAGCCATTACTATCTATGAACACTTCTTCAGTCCTTGTTCTTCACCTCCAGTGATCTAAGAATTTAAGCTTTAAAGCTAGTGTAAATTAAACTGAGTACAACGAATGAATGTGCTTGATTTTATCTCAAAAAAACAACCGGAGAAGAGAACCTGCTGTGTCAAAGATAATGAGAACTGCAGATGCTGGAGAATCCAAGATAACAAAGTGTGAAGCTGGATGAACACAGCAGGCCAAGCAGCATCTCAGGAGCACAAAAGCTGACGTTTCGGGCCTAGAGAAGGGTCTAGGCCCGAAACGTCAGCTTTTGTGCTCCTGAGATGCTGCTTGGCCTGCTGTGTTCATCCAGCTTCACACTTTGTTATCTGCTGTGTCAAACCAGTCTCTTTGACGCAGTGTAAAGATCTATGACTTGAAAATGAAGGTATTTTCGTGACATTGCTGCTCCTGGTTTAACGGGTCTTCCAATTCAGCCTCTGGTCAATAATACCCTCAGAATCTTAATAGTGGACTGGTGATGATAATGCCATTGAAGTTCAAGAGAAATTGGCTTGGTTTCTCCTGTATGAGGTGATTATTATCTTCATTTTATGAATTTCAGATGTCATCTGCAAATATCAGCCTAATCCGAGACATTATCCACAAAATATTTGTAAGCTAACATGCATGGCTTCACTATCAAGAGTTTTAGAATGAAGATGAGATCTGTGGAATTATCAGTAAATAATTTTACTCCTGACCCTATACTGGAGGCAGAGCCACTGATGAAGCAGCTGCAGGTGATCTAACTGAGGAATTGTTGCAGGAAAACCATGAAGAATCAGAGAATCAGATTAGAATTCATTTTCTAATATGAATATCAGCAGAAATAATTGGTAATGAGCTGTCATTTTTCATTTGGAAATGGCAAAGTGGGGAATTATAATGAAATGCAGTGGGGCTTCAGAAATGCCTACCTTTATCCTCAACTGAGGACTCCCTGCTACCCTGAATGACAAGGCCTTTAGCCATATCTGACCCATCTCCTGCATGCCTGTCATCACCCCTTCCACAACAACGGTAGGGCCCCTCTGGTCCTCAGTCACAACCCCTCTAGTGGGATGCCACAACTAGACACGTTTTCTTCATTGTCAGCATTTCGCAGGGACCATTCCCTCCAGGACACCCATGTCGACATTTCTGTCACAGGCCAGCTACAGTGTTCCAGTGTTAGTTCAAAGAACAGTATCCACTTGGGGAGCCTGTAGCCTCGAGGACTCAGCATTGAGTTCAATAATTTGAGTTTGATTCCATCCCTCCATGATTTTTTTTTTCACCCACTCTTTGATTCTGTCATTACGTGGGTTACTTTCAGCATAGCCAGCCCATTTTGTCCCATTTTATCATTGTCATTGATCAGCTTCTCTTCTGTCCTGTCCTGCTATAAATAATCCCCTTGCCTGCCTACCCTTTCACATATCTCTCTCTATCCGCTCACCTCCCAAAACCCCCTTCCCCACCCCCAACCTCATCTTCAGCATAAATACCACCTTTTCCGAGTTGCTATCAGTCTGATGAAAAATCACTGGACTTGCGACATTAACTCTGTTTTTGTTTCAGTCATTGAATTGCCATCAGTATGGCTTTCACGTTTGACTTTTTCATTGCCACTGAAGGAATAGTGACATATTGCAGTCAGGGAGGAAGGTGACTTGGAGGGGAACTTGTAGTTTCCCATGTATCTGCAGTGCTTATGCTTCTAGAAGGTAGAAGTTGAGTGTCTGAAATTCACTCTCTAAGGATCTTTGAATTTCTGCAGGGCTGCTACAGTGACTCAGTGGTAGAGGGAGTAAACTTTTTTGGACGTGTTTCCAAATGAATGGCTATTGTGTCCTCATAGAATCCCTGAAGTGTGGAAGCAGGCCATTTGGCCTATTGAGTCCACACCAACCCTCTGAGGAGTATCCCACCCAGACCCACCCCCTACCCTAGACATTCTGGCCAATTTAGCATGGCCAATACACTTAGCCTGCACACCTTTAGACTGTGGGAGGAAACCAGAACACCCAGAGGAAACCCACGCGGACACAGGGAGAACGTGCAAACTCCACACAGACAGTCTCCCCAGTCTGGAATCAAACCTGGGTCCCTGCCACTGTGAGGCAGCAGTGCTAACCACTGAGCCACGTTGTTGCCTTGACGCTGTCCTGCTGGTGTTAAGCTTCTCAAGTGTTCTTGGAGCTGCTTTCATCCAGCCAAATGAAGGGTACTCTGTGATATGCCTGGTGTCTTGTAGATGGTGGATAGTCTTTGGGGAGTCAGAGAGTGAGTTATTGCTGTGGGATTCCTTGTCTCTGGTCTTCTGTTATAGGAACAGTATATGGTGAGCACAATTCGGATTCTGGGTCAATGATAGGCCTCACGATGTTGAAAGTGAAGGATTCTTATTCTGTGTTACAACTTCACCAGGTTGACACCTGGTTTTTAGGTATGTCTGCTGCTGTTTCTGGTCTACCCTGCTACACTCATCAAACAAGTATTGATCTCATGACTTGATCTTAATGATAGAGCGGGGGATCCCAGGAGGTTGTAGATTGTATTTCAACATCTTTCTGCTTTTGATGGCAAATAGCACCCATGGAGGCCTAGACTTGAGTTGTTTGTACTGTTCAAAATGTATTCCATTTAACTTAATGGTAATGCCACACAGCATGATGGAAGGCACACTCAGTATGAAAACAGAAAGTTGACTCTGTGAGGACTGTTCAGTGATCATTCTTACTGATAATGTCATGGACTGATGCATCCATGGCAGGCAAATTGGTAAGGATGAGTTCAAGTCTGTTTCCCCTTAGTTGATTTCCTCACCACTTCACACAGGCTCAGTCTTGTAATTATGTCCACTTAGACTCAACTAGTAGTGCTTCTGCTGACCACACTTGGTGGTGAACATTGAAGTCTCCCCACCCAGAGTACATTCTGTACAGTTCTCACCATCAGTACTTCTTCCAAGTGGTGTTCAATATGTAGGAGCACTAATTCAACAGCCAAAGAGCAGAGTGTGGTGCATGGCAATAAGCAGAGACTTTCTTTGCTGGTGTTTGACTTGATGCCATAGATTTCCGGTGTCAATACTGAGGAGGCTAGGTGCTGCCACTTCTGGGTTTGATCAGCCAGTGCACAGAAATACCTAGGAATGGTGATGTTGTTATCAAGGTCATCGTCTATGAAGGATGATTCCATGAGTATCACTGTATTGGACTATTACTTGTCTATGAATTGACTCTCATATATATCTTCTAGCCCTGAGAGGTTAGTAAGGAGGACATTCTGCTTTGTCTGTGATGCTGCAGAGTCAGGATTATTTTTTCACTAGTTGGTAAGATGTAACTAGTGGGTTTTGGACCTCAAGCCTCAACCATTTATGATCCGTATTAATCAGTTGAATGTGGGAATAGGAAGTACAGGCCAGATTTGCAGATGACCTAAAATAGGTGGGAAAGTAAGTTGCAAAGAAAGAATAAGAAATTTACAAATAAATATGGGTAGGTTAGGTGAATGGGCCAAAATTTGGCAGATAAAGTTTGACATGGAATAATATGAAGTTAACCATTTTGGTCGAAGGAATAGAGAGGCAACTTATTATCTCAGTGTGGAGAAACTTCAGAGTGTTTCAACGCAGAGAAATCAGGGTGTCCTTGTGCATATTGTAGAAAACTAGCATTCTGGTACAGCAGACAATAAGTTAAGCAAATATAATTTTAACATTTATTAGAAAGAAAGTTGTAAAAGGAGGGATGAGTTATCTCAACAGCGCAAGGCATTCGTGAGGCAACACCTGGAGTTTTACATGCAATTTCTGGCCCCTTGAGGAAGAATGTAGTTGCACTGGAAGCAAAAGGAGGTTCACTACTTGGTATCAGAAATGAGGTGTTTGTCTTATGAAGACAGATTGAGCAGTTTAGCCCGTTATTGTCTGGAGTTTAGAAGAATGACAGAAGATTGACAAAGTAAGCATAATATGGATGTCTCTACATGTGGGTAAATCTAGAATGAGGGGTCAAAGTTTTAGGAAAGGGGGATAAGATTTTAAACAGAAATGAGGAGAAATTACTTCTCTCAAAGGGTCATGAAACTGTGGAATTTACTATATTAGAATATGGTGGATACTGGGACATTGAGTTGATCTGTGGAGGAGATGGGCATATTTTTAATTAGTAGTGGGTTGAACAGTCATGGAGAGTGGACAGGAAAGTGGAATTTAGGCTGAGTTGAGCTCATCCATGGTTGTTTTCAATGGCAGAGCAGGCTTGAGGATCTGAATTTTCTACTCTTAGTTCATACATATTTTCCCAGGTCAATACCAGGTCCAACTCTTCCTTTTTTGATATATTTTAGTGTTTTTAATACAATGAGGTGGCTTGTGAGGCTATTTCAGAGAGGTGATCAGAGTAAACTACGTTTCTGTGGGTCTGGATTTGCATGTCAACCAATCCAAGCCACATGGCAGTTTTCACCCCTGAAGGGCATTAGAAAATCAGATAGAATTTTATGACAATGGTTAGCATTAGACTTTTATTCCATTTTCAAAAAAAAACCCCTCAAATTCCACCATCTGGATTTCCAGAGTATTTGATGGATGTCTGGAATACCATTCCAGCATATTTTGCCATAAAATATTATGATTGTAATTTTGGAATCCTCATGTAATACATGACCCTACCCAGTGCGATTAGAGTTTTTAGAGGCAGCATTCAATTTGGTTAGGATGATCAGCTCTGTTGAGGACTTAATTATTTGTCAGTTGTTCGCTACTTTCCCCAACAGGGAGGGTTGGAAAGTGTCCAAATATGATATTCCCAATAATCATGACTGTGGGCGCAACTGGAAGGATCAATGATTATTTTTCTGCCCATCACTTACGTAATGGAATCAAAGGAATTTAAATTGATCCTGCAGATGAGAGGAACATAAAGGAAAAATGAGAATTTGGAGAGAGAGAGATGGTGATGTTCGAGGCATATTGGAAGATTGCATGGTCGGTGGGCAGAAGTCGTACAAACAACTGAATGGATGGTCTCTACTTTGGTGCCAAAGAATTCTGTAATGATAATGGATTGGGAAGATTGATGCTCACGAGATCTGGATATCCTTGTAGATCAGTCATTGAAAGCAAGCGTGCAGTCGAGGCAATCAATTAGGAAGGTAAATGTTGGCCTTCAATGCAAGACGATTTGGATGCAGAAGGAAGAAAATCTTAGTGGAGCTATGTGGGGTCTTGGTAGCAGCGTATCTCGAATATTGTAAGTATTGTGGTCTCCCTGCCTAAGAAAAGATATGTGTGTGACAACGGAAATGCAACAAATGTTCACCAGCCTACTTCCTCGGAGATGGAAGATTTGCCAAATGAAGAGAATTTGACTTAAGTGGGCCTGCACTCACTGGAATTTAGAAGAATGAGAAGGGCTCTCACTGAAATCTGTAAAATTCTAATGGGGCTGGAGACACAAGATGCAGGGATGGTATTTCTGTTGGCTGGGAACTCGAGAACAAGAGATACGCAGTAGGCCATTTCATACTGAGGTGAGAAATTTTTTCACTCGAAGAGTGGTGAACCTGTGGAAATCTCTATCACAGAAAATAGCACCTGTGATGTCACTGAATATATTTAAGAAAGAAATAGATTTCTAGAGGCCAGAGGTGATAAGGTGTATAGGGAGATTGCGGGAGTATGTTGTTGCTATGGAGGACCAGCCATAATCATGTTTAATGGCAGAAAGTTTTTATGGGCCATATGGCTATTAATTTCTGTTTCTCATGTTTATTGGAAGTAAGGTGAGTGGAAAAAGATTTTTAGAAGGTTTTTTTATAGTAAAAAGAAATAAAAAGACAGATTTATATTGAGCTTTTCACTATCACCAGAAGTCTCAAAGTGCTTGACTGCCATTAGATTTCTTTTAAATGTGTAATCCTTGCTATAATGCCGGAAACCTGGTAATTAATATCTGCTAGGAAACTCCTACAAACAGCAATGTGCTAATAACCAGACAGCCTAGCAGAGAACATCTAGTGTCCCATAGACAATATGAGTTAAAATTACTCTTGACATTGCTGTCCGTTGATTCTTTTATAGGGGTGTATCAACTCACTGCATCATGTGAGCTGCTGCTCATGATGAATTCTCCCACTAAACCTACCATAACCTACAGTGTTGGCATCAACATGGTACTTAGTCTATTAGAGGAAAACCACTTCCTAAGCTAACTAGAAGAATCTCTTGTAGTTGAACAAATACAATATATCGCAAGTTAGTAACAAGTTACTGATTGTAACGATGTCCATCATGTTACTGCAGCATTTTGAGGAACACAAGGTATCAGGTCTCACTCCGTTGAGACCCTAAGCTGTTCTGTCCACAACTTCATGTAATTTTATTATAGTGGGACACCCATATACAACATCACTCCCAAGATGCTTTTCTGAACATCAATATAATAGATGTATGAATGCAATTAGACCCCATCTCCTCCAAGTCTTTTAACTTTACCAATTAAGGTGATCTGGCATTTCAGTGCCCTCCTAAAATGAGATAACAATGTGTAGAGCTGGATGAACACAGCAGGCCAAACAGCATCAGAGGAGCAGAAAGGCTGATGTTGTAGGCCTAGACCCTTTTTTCTGAAGAAGGGTCGAGACCCGAACCATCAGCCTTCCTGCTCCTCTGCTGCTTGGCCTGCTGTGTTCATCCAGCTCTACACCTTGTTATCTCAGATTCTCCAGCATCAACAGTTCCTACTAGCGCTGAAACAATTTTAACCTCTCCTAAAATGAGTTCTCTGGTCTTGGAAGACTGTTCTTGATGTAATTGTGCCCTTCTGAAACTCCTTTGAAATTTAACTCATAATCTTTATCAAATTCTTTGAACATTTCAACTACATCATTTGCTGCCCCAGTTTTTGCAATCAGACTCTCTTTCATCCATTCATTGGCATGTACCAATGCCATTGTATTTACCGATTTCACTTAAGGACCACTTCTGTCCTGTTCACCTACAAAATAGCACTGTTGCTTCTCAAATTTCAAGCTAATTTTATCTCAACTCCCGTGAACACAACGTTTGATTTGATTGTTAGATTTTGGGAGTGCAGGATCACAGTTACCTGATACAAGCTGTCAACCATTGATAAGGAATTTCTAGACAATTTATTAAAATTGCCAACAAGCAATAATTAGATATGATGTGTTACTTAACTAGACAGGAAAAAGTACATGACCTGTGACAATTGAAAAAGCTTACTGATACCCGAGAACGATCCAACATATGGCAGTGTGAGTCAATCTCTTTAAAGTTGTGAAGGCAGATCCTGTTCTGTAGCCAAAGTGTTATGGAACTCTTCCCTGGGATGTCGTCCTCTTCTGCTCTAATTCCATCTGAAGGAAAAAGCTAGCTCAAGTGCACTGCCAGCTGAAGGACTATTTCTCAAGGCTGGTCATCTACTCTAAATCCATGAAACATTTAAATCCTTCTAACCAATGGATGTGGAACAACTACTCATGATGTTACAATAATGTTCAATACCAGCTGAAAGTCACTTTACATTTTGTAAGAGCAAGCTGTTTTGTTTTCTCTAAACATCTTGGGCCACCCAAGTCAATGGTCTAGTAGCTTTCATAACCATATTCTTTAACTTGCCTGTTGACCTCATTTGTTAGAGATTGTTTAGTTGCACAATTAGATAGAAATCATCTCAGTTAAATTCATGACAAAAAATGAAAAGAGGAGTACGGGAAAATTAAGATCCCAATTTCAAAGAATGGTGTCTGTTAGTTCATAGACCATAGAATCCCTACAGTGTGGAAACAGGTCCTTTGGCCCAACAAGTCCACACCAATCCTCAGAGCATCCCACCAAAACCCATCTACACATTCCTAAACACTATGGACAATTTACCATGACCAGTCCGCCTAACTTGCACATCATTGGACTGTGGGAGGAAATCCGTGCAGACACAGGGAGAATGTGAAAACTCCGCACAGACAATTTCTCGAGGGTAGAATCGAACCCGGGTCTCTGATGCTGTGAGGAAGCAGTGCTAACCACTGAACCACCGTGCCTTTATGTCACGATAGCAATGCTCACAGGATCTGACCTGTAAGTAATTTTTAACATTCACTACACTTTGCTTTCCCAAGTTTCACATGGTCTAACAAAGATTTTCTCACAGAGGCAGAGACTGCTCACTCACTGTTGCATTCCAGTTCGGGACCACACTCACTGACATTCACTTCACAGTGCAGCCCAAATCTGGTTTATTAATTCTCATTCCACTTTCTTTTTGCATTGCAACACTTAGAGGTCAGAAATGTTTTTCCCATCCATGAGAGTATTCTTCGTTGTTGAGGATAGCTATGATGGTGTCTTCTGTAAGGCTGTTGAACCTTTACCTCTTCCTGACTGCTAACTATCCTGTATGAGCATGTGACTCAAAACTGAATCTGAAGATTTTACATTGCTGCTGACTGTAATGTAGGCTGTCAAATCCACACCTCTGCCTATGCTGTAGAAGTTGTTGCACTTGATGAAGGTTGCTGCCATTGCCCTGGTAATAGGTTTCACTCTTTAAGCTTCATATAATACTGTTACAGTAGGTCGTTCTTATGTTCTCTTCAATATTAATCCTTTCTGTCCTGCTTGGCCTAGTAAGGTAGGGGAAACCCACATCTGGATGTAACTAGCAGAGTCTCATAGTTAACAAGAATTTGCTTATTGTTTGTTAGCAACTAGTTACAGGTCACATTGATATGATTGACATTGTTTAGCGACTTTGAGGGCAGCTAGATAATAGCTGTCCTTTGAGATTCTAGATTGTTGTATCCACAGGTCTATGTGACACCATCATACTGGATAGTATGAATGACATATCTTGTCATTAACCCT
This sequence comes from Stegostoma tigrinum, assembly GCF_030684315.1. NCBI lineage: Eukaryota > Metazoa > Chordata > Chondrichthyes > Orectolobiformes > Stegostomatidae > Stegostoma > Stegostoma tigrinum. The sequence goes on from NC_081370.1 coordinate 19,539,152, forward strand.
CAGAGTCTCCAGTTCAGCAGATGACATGATTTAGGTCACAGGTTTCTGTCAGGGGCCTCTTCATGATGCCATGCCTCGCTGGAGTAATACACTGCAAATCAAGCCCCACTATTCCTAGAGTATCCAAGAATTCACACTTCTTTTATCAAAGTATGCAAATACCCCAGATTTCCCCTGTCAGATAGACCCAAGCCAACAGAAACACAGACCAGGTTTCTGTATTGAACTATTATTTATTCTCAATAAATAGATTGTAACCACAGGTAAACAATTATGAACTGTTAATGTAACTCTATTGGTTAAACTCTAACCCCCTTATCATATCCCCTCTACACATGTGCACACAATCTTTTTTAAAAAGGTAACAGCGGTAGTATGGAGAAGTGAAGAAAAACTGGTAAGGAAGTTCAATGGCTCCAGTTGACATGGGTTCACGAAGATGACCCTTTTGCTTGCCAGGAGGACTTATCCTTCGGTCACCCTTCTCCAGGTAGTTCTCCTCTCTTGGCAGAAGGCACAGGCATTTGGCACGTTAACTGCAAAGTCTCTTAGGGTCAGGTTAAAGGCAGTAAATTACAGCAACTGGTGAGGGAAATTACATTTTCTCCAAGCCTTATGGTTGGCTCAGAAACAGTGGGCTGAAGGCCTGTTCCTGTACTGTTCTAAGTTCTTTAGGTATTCTATAATGAGGGCAATTAGAAAGTCAGTCCATTAATCACGGGTGGGTGGATGGGGATAATCATCATGTAATTTGGGTTAGTCAGATTGGTAGAGGTATCCATGAGGCTAAGATAGACAGATTTTGTAATGCGTAAGGGAATCAAGAGTTCTGGGGAATGATCTAATTGAATGCTGGAGCAGATTTGATAGGCTGAAGTCCTACTTCTCAAACATTTTATGGTCTAATTCAATCAACATTTATTACAGCAATTTTGTCATTTATGTAAATGATTTGGATGTGAATACAGGAGGTATGGGTAGACAAGAAGAGCAACATTTTAATTAGGATCCCCATCAGTGTGAGCAATTCAGAGAAGATTCATGGAGAAACCAGGTTGTCGTAAGAGTAAAGGTTGAGCTGGTTCTATTTAGATAAATAAGAGGTAATCTTACTGCAACATATAACATTTTGAGAGCTCTTAGCAGAGGAGGTGCTGAGAGGATGATTTCCCTTAAAAGAATAGAGAAATAGCTGTGAAACTAAAATTATTAAACATTTAGGTGTACTATAGCAGTAACTGGTTATTGACAATGATTTGAATTTTACTAACTTACTTTGCATAAATAGCAAAGGTCTTTTTCTTCAATATTAAACTGACCTTTGATATATTAAAATCATTTTCAATTGATGTAACTACTAATGAACATGTTGTAATTTTAGTACGGACTGTTGACATTCTACTCAATAAAGAGGTCTTTTGAAGGTACACCAGCATAAAGGACACTGACACTTTATATTTCATTAATTGCATTAGTCACAACATTACATTTACCAATACAAATGTAGATGATACATGTAATTACATGGTAAGACTTGACCTAGCCATAAGCTTTAAATGATCTGAGATTGGATCCTCTTCCAAGGGTGATAACCACTTCATTTTAGAGGAGCCAAACAATTATTCAGATTAGTCTGTAACCAGCAACTAAGCACTGTCTTTGAACTACAATCTTGCTAACTAGGTAGTGATATACACTCACTGGAATGAGCATTTATTGCCTATCCCTAGTTATTCTTGAGAAGGTGTTACTGAGCTGCCTTCCTGAATTGCTGTGGTCCATGTACTGTGGGTAGACCCAAAATGCTGTTAGGGGGTAAGGGGATTTTGACCCGGTCACACTCAAGGAGCAGCAATATATAGTCCAGATAGTGAGTAACTTGGAGAGGAGATTGCAAGTGGTAGTTTTCCCATGCACCTGCTGTTTTTGACCTTCAAGATGATTGTGGTTGTGTGTTTGGATTGCGTTGTCAAAGGAGCCGTGGTGAAACTCTGCAGTACATCTTGTCGACAATACCCATTGCTGGTTCTGAGCATTGGTGTTGGAAGTCCTGAATGTTTGTGATGTAATGCCAGTCAAGCAGACTGCTTTGTCCTGGGTGGTGTCAAGCTTCTTGAGTGTTGTTGAAACAGGACCCATGCAGTAAGGTATATTCCAATACAGTCTTGTCTTTCAGATTGTAGATGGTGGACGGGCTTTGGGGAATCAGGAGGTGAGTTATTAGTTGCAGGATTCATTACCTCTGATCTGCTCTTGTAGCCACTGTATTTGTATGGTTAATTCCATTTCTAGCCACTGGTAACCTCTGGGATATTAAGAGTGGGGATTCAATGATGGTAATGTCATTGACTTTCGAGGAGCAATGATTATATTGTCTCTTATTGGAGATGGCCATTCTCCAATACTTGTATAATGTGAATGTTACTGATTGTATTGGAGCGGTTGGTGGCCTCCAGCACGTCATTGTCTTGAGTTACTGGATTTGTTAGAAATCTTTATTGTCTCTGATAGTTCGTAGTAGGATTGCCCAGCCTGTCTTGATGATACCTATCAAGTTCCCTACCGAATTATATTCCGCACCCTAGCTACCCTCAGTATTTCCTCTACTTGGTGTCAAAATGGAGAAGTAGTAATTCATCAGCTGGAGTTTGGGGATAGGGGTGAAGTTGGGTGAGGTGATACACTGGAATCAGCAGGAGGTTTTCTTAGCCATAGACTTGATGCTGAGACACTTGAGGTCCTGGTTCAAATGTTGAGGATTCCCTAGACAACTCCCTTCCAATTTTCTGCCACTGTGCTGTCATCTCCATTGCATCTATTGTGCCAGCAGGGATGGTAACAGTGTTCAAACCCACTGACTCCCACAGCTACCTGGACTATACATCCTCACACCCCACTTCCTGTAAAGACTCCATTCCCATTCTCTCAGTTCCTCTGTCTCCGTCGTGTATGTTCAGATGACGCCAACTTCGACAAGGGACCCTCCAAAATACCCACCTTCTTCCTCAATTGAGGTTTCCCCAGCTCCGTTGTCGACAGGGCTCTCAACCAGGTCTGACCCATGTCCCACACTTCTGCCCTCACCCCTTCTCTTCCCTCCTGCAACAGCAATAGGGTTCCCCTTATCCTTACCTACTATCCCACCAGCAACCACATCCAGAAGATCATCAGATGCCATTTCCACCACCTCCAGCAAGATGTCACCACCAAACACATATTCCCCTCCCCTCCCCTCCCTTTTCCTCCTTCTGCAGGGACTGTTCCCTCCAGGACACCCTGGTCCACACTTCCTTCACCCCAGCACCTCCCCACAACCCTACAGAATCTTCCCCTGTAACCGGCAAAGGAGCAACACCTGCCCATTTACCTCCTCCCTCCCCAGTATTCAAGGGCCCAAACATACCTTCCAGGTGAAGCAACACTTCACCTGCACTTCCCAGAATCTGGTCCACTACATTCGCTGCTCACAATGTGGTCTCCTCTATATTGGGGAAATAAAGCATAGACTTGGCGACCGCTTTGGATTATATCTGCGTTATATTTGCAAAAAAAACCCTGAAGTACCCATTGCCTGCCACTTCAACGCACCACCCTGTTCCCTGACCAACATCTCTGTCTCTGGTTTGCTCCAGTGTTCCAGTGAAGTCCAACGCAAGCTGGAGAAACAACACCTCATTTTCTGCTTGGGGACCCTACAGCCCTCAGGACTCAGCATTGAGTTCAATAATTTCAAAAATATATGAGAGCTTCAATAAACTCTCCCCTGTCCCAGCCCCCCACCTCACACACCAGGCTTTGTTACCATATAGCGTGCCATTACACACCCCCTGTTGTTAGTCACTAACAGTCCCCATTAATAACAATTTACCCTGCCAGCCTGATCGTTAGCAACTCTTTTGTCTGTCCAACTGTCTTTCTCTGTCTTTGGGCTCTATCCTATCATTTGCTCCCAACACCACCCACCTCCCTATTTTCTGCCCATAAGCTGATGTTTTCCCAGCCACCATCTGAGGATCTGAAAAGTTAACTCTGTTTTCTCCTTCACAAATGCTGCCACACCTGCTGAGCTTTTCCAGCAACTTTGTTTTTGTTCCTGATTTACAGCACCTACAGTTCTTCTGGTTTTTATATGGTAATAGTGTTGTTTGGGTCATTTTCATATTGATAGAATCATACCTCGCAATGTCAGGCTGTTACTTGACTAGCTTCTGAGATAGCTGTCCCAATTTTGGCAGTAGCTGTCACATGTTAGTAAGGAGGACTTCAGCATGAACAGGACTGCATTTGTCAATGTCATTTCTGGTGTATTCGTTGATGCAGGTTCTCCATCCAGTTTCATTTCTTTTTGAGATGTTTTGATGGTTGATACAACTGAATGGCATGTAGGCATTTTCAGAGGGCAGTTAAGAGTTAACAGTTCACAGTTCTGCAGGTCACATGTAGGCAGAACCAGCCAATGATGGCATTTTTCCTTCCCTAAGCGGCACGGTGGTCAGCACTGCTGCCTCTCAGCACCAGGGACCCGGGTTCGTTTCCAGCCTCGGGCGCCTGTGTGTGTGGAGTTTGCACATTCTCTCCATGTCTATGTGGGTTTCCGCCGGGTGCTCCGGTTTCCTCCCACAGTCCAAAGATGTGCAGGGTAGGTGGATTGGCCATGCTAAATTGCCCATAGTGTTCAGGGAGGAGTAGATTAGGTGGGTTATAGGGGGATGGGTTTAGGTAACGTGCTGTGAGGCCCGGTGTGGACATGTTGAGCCGAAGTGCCTGTTTCCACACTGTAGGGATTCTAAAAGACATTATTTTAGCAGATGTGTTTTTACAACAATTGCCAATGGCTTCATAATCAGCATTATATTTTAATTCCAGATTTTGAAAAACATAATGATGACCATGAAACCATTCCTCTAGGAAGAAAATATAGACTCAGTATGCAACTTGTTCATCTTGAATCTGTTATTTCTTATCATTTACCTAGGAATAATATTGACTTTTGTTTGATCATATTTACTCATTTGAAGCAGTCGTGTGTCACCAAGTATGAAATTTCAGGTTGACATTCAAAAAAAAATCAGGCAAGCTGACTTTGTGCACTACCTAATTAAGAAAAGTTTAATTTTCTAAAGCAAAGATTTAACAACCTGAATATCTCAGGTTTTAGTTTCAAGATCCTTAAAACATGAGTTTTTTTTTTGCATTGCCTGGAGGGCTTGAAGGATTCTAGTGTTTCTTGGAGTTCTGTGAAAGTGTACCTTAGCCAGCATGTCCTTACCTGGCTTAATCTTTCTCTTTGAAAATTATCCCAATCTCCGCTACATCTTCAATGTGCAAAAACAGTTTCAGGCATCTACTTTTCTGCTTCAGACATGTGTTCAATGAAATCAGGTTTTCACCTAAATAGGACATAGCACAGATATCTTAATTCTCAGATTTCTCAATAACTAAAAATACTAAAGATACTAACCTTGAGATCTTGCATCTCACTTGAAGAATCTTATGAGAGTGTCAAATTTACTTGTGCTGGAAGATCAGAATCTAAAGCACTGAGGAAGAAAACAAAATCACTGCTATCAAATTTGATGTAAATCTTTGTCATGCCAAATGAGAGGGCTGATTGTATAAGCTGTTTTTGCTTTGATGAATACGTGATTAAACATTGTTGCAGGAAGTTGAAGAACTGTGAAGTATCCTCCAAAACTAATATGAACAATCATCTTAACATTCTACACAGGTTCACAATTCACAACATTAATCCAAAAGAATGAATTATTGGGAAGCATGACCAAAAGCCTTAGTCAAAGTTGTAATGAATGCATATGAACATGAAATGTTAACTCGGCTTCTTTGTCCAGCAATGCTACCAGTCTTGCTGAGTGATTAGTACTTTCCCTTCCTTATTTTTGGACAAGTACTTGGATTTAATTTTTAATCTTAAAGGCGGAGAAACAGAATTCAGGTACAGTATGTGGGCATCTGAAACTTTAGGCTCCAGTGGAGGGGCAGTCATGTGGTGTTTATGAATTGTAGTTAGGGATGTTTAATACTAGAATTTATTTATACAGATGTCAGGAAGCAGTGTGGTGATAAGTGGAATCATACACAATGGTGCAAATTTTTAATTGGAGTCATTGAGATGCTAGAAACAAATATTAGCTCAATAGCATCAATCAGCAGGCAGGATTTGTTATGAGAAAGAATTCTGACATCAGAATTTTGAACAGGTTAATTTATGGAAGGCCAGATTAGAATATGGGTCAGAACTGCATTGTATTTGTCAGTCCAGAGGTGTTAAAGACCCAGTACTTTCAGCCAAAAGTGGTTCGATGAGGAACAGAATAAAATGATGTATGGAATGGATTGCTAGGGCAGAAACTCAACTTCAGATAAAGTGGGTCTCTGAAGTTCTGCATAATCCAGTGTTGCAGAAAATAGTAGCTGGCTAATGAAATTGAGTTATTGATAAAGGGATGGTGTTTATGGTGAAGGCCAGAGATAATAGCTAGGGACTTACATTATTTTACATCTAATGATGGAAGAGGGACCACTAGTTACTTCATTTATGCCTAAGGTCTTGATGTAGATGCAGCAAGAAAAGGCATTCTTGAAAATATGCTGGTTATACTCAGTTAGGCAAGAATGAACCCAAGTTGGGGCAGTCCAATTGAATTGAACAATAGATGAGAGAAGATAGAGAAGTATACCAATATGTGGAGCAAGAAACACAGTTAACATTTTGAGTGCAATCATCTCTTTTTGGAAATGAAGCAAGAGCTTGAAAAGCATTGTGTTTTATACTGTGTAAAAAGGTTTTGGAGAAGCAAGCTGAGAAAGGAAGGTCAGAAGATGAGGGAGACTAGAGATCATAGCAGTCACTGAACAAAAGGCAAAAGAGATAGATAATGGGTGCAGCATGGAGGATGGGTCTGAAGCTAAAGTTGATCATAGGAATATAGCTCAACACTGTTGATGGTGAGTGGTGTTGTTGATAGCTAAATGGGGGACAGAATTCATGATTTGAAATTATTGAACTCAATGTTTGTCCAGGATGCTCTAAAATGCCTAAACATAATTCAGGTGCTATTATTTCAGTTTGCATTGGACTTTACCGGAACGCTGCAGCAGACCTAGGAGAGAAGCAAAAACATAAAAGGAAGATGATGCATCAAAGTGGCAAGCAATCTGAAACTGGGCGTCATGCATGTAATCTGAGTGTTCCCCAATGTCATCGCCGTGTATTTTATCTTATACAATTTGAAGTGCATTATAAAAATACTTAACAGAAACACAGTATCACAGAAAATAGGAGCAGAAGTAGGCCAATTTGTCCTTTGAGCCAGCTTCATCATTCATTATGATCATGGCTGACCATCCAATTCAGTGCCCTGTTCCCACACTATTCCCATATCTTTTGATCCCTTTAGCCCTAAGAAGACCATATGATAAGACATAGGATTAGAATTAGGCCATGTGGCCCATTGAGTCTGCTCTGTCACTGAACCATCACTGATCAGAAGTTTACCCATCTCCTTCTTGAAAACACGTAATGTTTTTCTATGGCAATTCCACAGATTCATCACTGTCTGGGTAAAGAAATTTCTCTTCATTGCAGTTCTTAATATCCTACCCCATGTCCTTAGACTGCCAACTGTGGTTCTGATATCTCCCATTATCAGGAATATCCTTCATGCACATACCTTGCCGAGTCCTATTAGAATTTTGAACATAAATAGAAATAGCTAGAGAAATTCAACAGTTCACGCATCATCTGTGGAGAGAAAACACAATCAAAGTTTCCAGTCCAATGACCCTACTTCAGAAACTGAGCTTGCATTGAATATAGTTCTAACCAATTATTCTTTCTTAATATATCAGACCTGCAATGTCAGAAATCAGTCTGGTAAACCTTCATCACATTCTCTCCATAGCCAGAAAATCTTTTTCTGAGATCAGGAAATCAAAACTACACAAATTGCTCCTGGTATGACCTCATCAAGACCCTGCACAAATGCAGCAAGACATCCTTGATTCTGTACTTAAATCCTTGCATTACAGAGGCCAACATACCATTTGTCTTTGTCACTGTCTGCTGTATCTGCATTCTTACTTTCAGAGACTTATGTACAAGGGACACCAGGTCTCATTGCATTGTCCCTTTCCCCAATCGATCGCCATTCAGATGATTATGTCTTCCTATTTTCGCCATCAAACTAGATATCCTCGTACTTATCCACAACATACTTCATCTTCCCACATACTCCACTTGTCCAAATCACACTGAAACAGCTTTGCATTCTCCTCACATTTCACTTTCCCACCGAGCTTTGTGTTGTCTGCAAATTTGGAGATATTACATTTAGTTCCCTCATCTAAATTATTAACATATATTGTGAATAACTGGAGATCCATACATTGACCCTACAGGTACCTCATCAATCACTAATTGCCACTCAGTTAAAAAAAAAACATTTATTCCTATTCTCTGTTTCCTGTCTGCCAATTCATTCTATACCCATGTCAGTACACTATTCGTAATCCCATGCATTTTAATTTTACATGCTAATCCCTTCTGAGTGACCTGACAAGAAGTGTTCAGAAAGTCCAAGTAAACCATATCCACTGGCTCCCCTTTATCACCTCAAGTTATATCATCAAAGAAGTTCCACATATTTGTCAAGTCTTCTCTTTGATAAATTCATGCTGTATCTGTCCAATACTGTCACTGTTTCCAAGTGCTCTGCTATAAATCTCTTACAATGTACTCTAGCATTTTCCCTGCTACTGATGTCAGGGTAACCAATTGATAGATCTATGTTTTCTCTCTACTTTTTTAAATAGTCGGGTTAGGAACTATTCTAGAGTCTGTAGAATCTTAGAAGATGACTAACCAGTGCATCTAAGGCAACTTCCTTAAGTACTCTGTGTTTAAATTATTGTATTTTAGAGAATTATCAGCCTTTAACCCTATCAATTTCCATAATATCATTCCCCTACCAAATCTGATTTCCTTCAGTTATGCCCTTTCACTAGATGATGTGTTCCCCAACATTTTTGGGAAGCTATTTGTGTCCTCCTTTATGAAGACAGAACCAAAATGTGTATTTATTAATCTGCCATTTTTTTTACCATTATAACTTCCCTTATTCCTGACTGTAAGGAACCTACAACTGTCTTTGCTAATCTTCTTCTCTTCACATTCCTACAGAAGGTTTTACAATCAGATATATGGTTTCCCACACAATTACTGTTGAATTGTATTTTCCTCCTCTTAATCATTCTCTTTATCTTCCTTTGTTGAAATCTTAACTGCTTCCTTACTCCTTGTGTAAAAGGTTTTCCTTGTGTTATTTAGTCTGTAGTTTATGTTATCCCTCTAGTTTTTATTACCATTAAATGCATTTAAATCTCAGCCTTATTAATCTTTCAGCCATTGGAAGCAGTTTCTGTTTATTCAATTTAAAACCTTCATCATTTTATATATCTTCATCATCCTCATCCAGCCCTTTGTGGGGCTTAAAACACCCACCATGTACTTTCAGTGGTACATGGAATTCACTTACTATCCACAAGGTGGAGGAGGCCACTTGAGACAGGGCAGTGCAACCCAATCTTGGGTCACCCTGAAGGCCAAGGCACCAGATTTTGCACTGTTTACACCATCCTCTCCTGTGTCTTCAGTAACTGAGTAACAAAGCCATTAGGTAGGGTGAGGTGGGTGATGTTTGGTAGGTGCCTTGGGGAATAGTCATGTCTGGCTTGAGTGGAAGGAGTTTAGTTACGTGGTGAGAGGTAGTCAGGTCTGGTCAGGGATTTAGATGGTTGGGGCAGGAGGGGTGGATTCATCAGTTCATGAGTTTGACTATGTTTTATTTTGTTCAACATTTCCTGAGTAACTATTCAGTTAAGTTTCACAGAACAGTTCAAAGTTTCCAGCTCTATTTCAGGGTGTCCTGGAAACAGGGCATTTGCCCATCCAAAATCCAAATTTCCCATAAAATTCCATTGAAGGTCAACACATTAGGCATTCCACAGGTGCCATATATCCAGTCTCTGACAATCACGGATCTGAGATTTTCCGCTTTGATCTCATGTCAAACACAGCATTTGAACTGATGCCTGACCAAAGTCCTATTCAGCAACAAGTAGAGCATTTTTTCCTTTTGACTGAATTTTCTTGCACATATAACCTAGAAGTTAGTTTGCTCTGGGTATATCAACACGGTACTGCTCATTCAACTTTCACAACTGATATATTTAAACTCAACGTTCTTACATCACTGGACTGCCATTCTTCAACAATATATCACATTGAGCAGAACACAATCCACAGACAGCCACCGTGTTATCAAAAGCATCAAAGCATCTACTTGATTTTCTCCTTGACAATTTTGACTTTGTTCATTTAAAAGTGGCATGGTTTTGAAAACAGTTTTTTTTGATACTGTTATTTAATGAGTAGCTCACAAACAGCAATAGACAGCATTATCCCACTATTTTTGAGATAGAAAACATGACACCACATGTTTGATTTCCTTACAACTTCCCTGACTCTCTCTCTTTCTAGTATTCTACAAGATTCTCTCCTAATTTTTGTACAGTAATGAGGCTAATATCAGAAGCATACATAATGGTATTGATGTAGTATTGATGGCAGATTTACATGATGAAGTAGAGAGTGCCAGAATGAAGCACAATCCCTAGCATAGTAAAGAGATCAAACTGTGAATAAAGAGTAGTAGCAGATAGTTGCATTGGTCCAGCAGTATTCCTTTGAGAGGTTAAAGAGAGTTTGGGGCCAAACACACAGCAGAATCTGCTGGCAGCAGTAAAGCAAAAGAATAATTGAAGTTAGGAACAACGTGAAGCTTGTGGTCAAAAATAGAAGATAACAAAGTGTGAAGCTGGATGAACACAGCAGGCCAAGCAGCATCTCAGGAGCACAAAAGCTGACGTTTTGGGCCTAGACCCTTCATCAGAGAGGGGGATGGGGAGAGGGTTCTGGAATAAATAGGGAGAGAGGGGGAGGTGGACCGAAGATGGAGAGAAGAGAAGATAGGTGGAGATTACAAGAGAGTTGCAGAGGGAGAGAGAATCCCCGAGGTTTGTCCGGAGGGAGGAGGGTAACTTCTTCAGGTTAGGCATCCCTGGAAGAGGCTTCGCATTGAGTTTAAAATTGTATCAGTGATAATGGGAACTGCAGATGCTGGAGAATCCAAGATAACAAAGTGTGAAGCTGGATGATTTTGTGCGCTTGAGATGCTGCTTGGTCAAGAATAGAATGTGTTTTTGAAGACACACTGGGATGTTGAAACATTGAGAGAGCACCAGCAGGCTGGCAAACAGACCTGGAGAAGAAAAGCAATGAAGTGCTGCCGAAAGCAACAAGCAGCAGGACAAAGTAGCGGATGCAGGAACTGCTCCAGGGTTCAGGAGAAGCATGGAAGGCATTCTACCCATTTGTGGAAACACTTTAGGTAAGAGAGAGACCACACCAGGCCCTGGAATGTAAAAAGTGTTTATAATAATTTTACCAGGTATAGGACTGCTTCAGGGTTCAGTAAGAATCCTGGGTGGTACAGTGGCTCAGTGGTTAGCACTGCAGCCTCACAGCACCAGGGACCCGGGTTTGATCCCAACCTTGGGCGACTGTCTGTGTGAAGTTTGCACATTCTCCCCGTGTCTGCGTGGGTTTTCTCCGAGTGCTCCGGTTTCCTCCCACAGTCCAAAGATTTGCGGGCTAGGTGGATCGGCTATGCTAAATTGTCCGTAGTGTTCAGGGGTGTGTGGGCTATAGGGATGGGTCTGGGTGGGATGCTTCAAAGGGCAGTGTGGACTTGTTGGGCCGAAGGGCCTGTTTCCACACTGTAAGGAATCTAACCTAATCTATAGTTTGATCAGTTGTGCCGATGTTGCATGTAAGTATTAGGAAAAGAAAGCCAAATTCACCACAATCTGTAATTGAGGATTACATTTGTGACGTTTGTCTGGGGCCATTTCGATGATAGGATGGCTGGAGAAGTGTAAATTTACCTCTTTGGTAGGGGTAGGGCATACTTTACTTTAGGATTGCAAAAAGGCATAAACTCATTGGAGCTGCCAAACCTGAGAAGAAACTACCCAAAAATACAAATGTTTTTGTGTGTTTGTCCACATGCACACAGCATTGGAGGATTTATGCTGCATGTCTGACTTTTCAATCTATCAATCAGTTCCGCAATGGGGTACGTATGAAATGATCATTTTGTTAGACAAATTCGACTGTATTTGCTTGGAAATATTTTCTTATATAGGAATTGAACATTTGAGATTGATTTAAATAATTTCACGATTTTGTTTGCATCCAAGAGACTGTGTTTGTTCGATAGTGACATCATCAATGACTAATAACTTAGGAAGCACTGTGACAAAAAATAAATTTATGTCTGTGCTGAATAATAGGTGAATTGGCATGTCGAGGGAAGGGCAACAGATGGTGGTTAAGGATATGAGCTGTTGGGGCTATAAAGGGCCGTGGGAATGATTGTGGACATTTGGGGTATGAGGAACAATTGGAAATGTGTAGATTGACATTGGGTGGGGAGTGGGTCAATGGGCATAAGGTGCCATAAGAAGGTACATGGAGAGTGGTGATTGAGCCTGAGTGCAAGGATTTCATATTTTAAGCTTTCTTTTCAAATCCTCAACATAGTGCTGGAGCCCTGAGGCAGACTTTCAGCCCAGCAGCAACACCACCGTCCACTCATTCTTCCAACTGTATAAAAAAGTCCATCAGGTCTGATTTCCTGCATGACTGATCATCAAAGATTGCTGCTTTTTGGTACCTCTGAATCTGACTGTCACCGGATGACGAGTCAGGTGGGTATATATACAACCTGCAGTTGGACTCAGTGCAAGGAGGTACATATTACGTTATATGTGGCCTTGGCGTTTGCGTGTCCCATTGAATTGTTGATTACTTTTAGCCGTAGGTGTTGTTTCAGTCAAAGTAGTCTATGCTTTGAGAGAACTGCCCAGGGATTTCCTAAATGTTAACCAAACCAAAGGTCCAATTTTTAGTAACAAAATGCTGTTATTTTCCACTTAATTGCAGTTCATGATGTAAATGAAACAACAAGCTAACTTTCATTAACGGTAAAGTGTACATTATCTCTAATTTTGGATTTTGCAGTAGGTTTGATCTTAGAGGTGGGCTTCGCATAAAGAAACATTCCAGAGAGTAATAAGTGCTTTCCTACTGTTTATTAATCATAACTAAGACTTTTTCCACAAAAAAGAGTAAAGTTTCAAAATATATTATCTCAGAAAGAAATACTCTACCATATACATAATATAGATGAAGTCATCTCATACAAAATAATTTACCTTCATGAAATACATTCGCTACCAAACACAATAAAAATTACAATCTTTATCTATCAGCTTTTTTGAGGTACCATCTGCACGTTTAATCTGAAATGGGTCAGATTATTGGGTGGGGGGGGGAAGATAAAGAACGGTACAAGGAGACTGGATGACAACAGAAATTCAAAGACATCATCTACAAAGACTGGCTGGAGACAGACACTATTTCCACGGCAACAGGTTGATGTGCTTCTGTATTCAAATATTGCTCAAACTATGAAGAAATATTATTTCATTTACATTATACTGCAGAATTTTTGAAAAAAACATTGTGTTTGGAGCAATCAGAAGTCAACTAACAGAATAAAGCTCTGTTATTATCTAGATAAAGCACATCTGGCTTCAGCCAGTCTGAACTGGTTTTCTATCAATATACCACCACCACTTGGCAGCTAAACCTATGTATCATGAATATCCTATACAAAGTTGGCAAAATGTTACATTGCAATTTGTGACAAAGAAGCCATAGCAGTCTCTAATTCATCTTACCCAAGAGCGTCAAATCGCCCAGTCCATTTTTTTAAAAGGACCAAAAAATGCAATAAATTCAGGACTGCATTACCTTGCATTAAGATTAAACAGTCTGTACAGAGTTGTAAAAACCTAACCATATGTTCATTTATATGAAAACTTCAATTACAGCCAAACTAGCATTCAATGTAAACATAAAATAAATCTGGTTTCTGCTGTCCTGACCCTGATCACAAGGGATAGGATACTTGCCAAGATTTTTTATCCACCAAGACTAAGGCTTATGTTGAAAGCTGTGATCCCATTCTTTGTTGGGCTTTCATCACCTAATTTCAAATCTACCACAAATTACATCGCACATATATTTCTCCCTCCTCCCCATACATACAAATAAACCATGCATTGTATCATAGTCAGCATTCTTTTCTGCTTTCTTTTTAACTTGCCCTTAATTATTTGAAAGAACTTTACAAGCATTCCCATGAATGCAGCAAGAATCCATATCCTATAGTTTTTATTTGCTCCCTAGTTTAATGCCATGGTCACGCTCATGATTGAAAACTGTAAAGGGATCTAGGGGCAGAATCTTCAATCCTTAGAGCTGGTGAGAAAGGGAAATTATTGCTTGGTCCTGGAGAGATACTCAATCGGTTCCCACAACCTTTGCAACTACATTCTGGGTAAGAAGGTCCACTTCCACTAGGGCTTTTTCAACCCAGTACTAATTAAGCCCTTAAGTGATCAATTCATGGCCACATAAAAACCTCAACTCACCACCTCCCTGATGCTCTACCTTCCCAGCAATTGAGAAAAGTGGCTAGTTGCCTACTTGGGAAACCTGACAGCAATCACAAGCATGGATGATGTGCAAGGTGGCCTCAAAGTTTACCACAAAACCTTTCCTCAAACCTCCCTTTCTCCATGAGGATTAAATAGGAACACCTATTCTTGCAACTGGATTCCATCAAAAGTAGGCCTAGGTGGTCTCTTTGAAAGAGATTGCTGCCCTTTGGATTGACTGGAAGTTTTCAGAGACCCAGGATGCCAGGGTTAAGCGTTACTCTAGACTAAGAAATCTGCCTATGCTCTGTCAGCTCAAAATGAGTTGATTAATGTAGCTTTGGCCCTAATGCTGATATAACTTGACCTATGTGTTAATCACTCCCAACACATCACCTGCTACACTTTGACATTCATAATTGTGTCCCCAATCTTCAAAGGACATTAATTTCAGGAATTTGTAGAGAAATATTATTCTGTAGCTGGTTGATGTGATGCCCAAAATATTGTGCTTGTGTGTTCTTTACCACCTTGTTTTTGCAATTCTGTTTCCATTTTTAGAAATTAATTTCCTATATACAATCATTTGACACATTTTGAGTTTGTTTTAAATTCCTGTTTTTGTAAGCTATTTTTCTTCACAATATGAGCTTAAATGAATCCGTTTTCCCATGTCCTAAATTTCAACCTGACCACTAGAGGCAGAGAGAGATCTAAGACCAATCATTCAGTGAAATGTGCCTCCTGTGTGTGTATCTGCCTCATGCATACATTTCTTAGAGAAGAATTGATTTTGGGAGACTTTCTTTTCCATTTGCTTTCTAACTGTAGGTGAGAAGTTCCATAAAACTTTGCTTGAAGTTCAGCCAATTTAAATCAAACAGCCATGTCTATTCAGTTGAAGCAATACAATTATATTCTAGCATTCCCCTATTACTGAATCAGCAGACTGGTTCTGTAACATACTTTGGGCATTAATCCCAAATTTCATGTGTAACTGTAACTCTGAAGCCATTATGCTGAATGTTTGGTTTGATTTTTTTTTCCATCTGGGAGAAAGAGGAAGGATCGGAACACACTGGGCGTCATTATTGAAATTTCCCCACGAATAGAGCAGTGTGGAACGGCAGTTCAAGTGAGCCAACCTTAGCAGCATCTACTGAGCTAGAATGGTTAAACAGTGTTCCACTGGCTGGCCTGAACAAAGCTGTATATTCTTAGCTAACATAATATTTGAACACTGTAGATTATTTTTAAAAAAATTCAGTAGTTGATATTATTACTAGGTAAAACCACAAATTTACAATATCTGGTCTGTACTGTCTATGTTGACAAAACCATGGATCTGTCCTCAAACAGCAGAACAAAATATCACCTATGAAACTGGGGATACAGCGCATGTAGCAATGGCACACCAACAGAATACCCTTGTAAGGTGAAATCACACTATGCACCTACGTTAAAATAGTGGCCAAGAAAATTGCACACATATGGTAATGCATTTATATAATAAAAATCACATAGCACCATTTCATGGTGTTGAAGCCTTCACCTATATTTCAACCTTTAAATGATTTATTATGCATATATTTTGCACACAATGGAGTAATTTGGCAGACAAACAGAGTATCACACCTGAGAAGTGATAAATTGGCCTTTCACTTCTGCAATATAATTTGGATTACCTCTCCTTTTAAGGGGGCCCCTACTTCTCGACAGACCACCTCTTATTTGAGACAGGTTGCCTCACCACAGTGACTCTTTAAAATAAACTGGAAAGGGAAGTAAAGATTTATCACTTTATGGACATCTGAAGGATTGTAGACAGTTGGAATGATGACTAATTTTTTGCAGGCAACCATTTTGATCTCTAATCCAACTGGGTTTAAAGCAGCTTCAAACTCTGCACTGCAACCAACTGCAAGAGATGTGATTATATGTAACCCTGAGTGAAAATGATTTACTCAGGCAGTATAGAAATATTTCCTGCAAAATGAATTGGTGAATTGCAATGTTGCAGTCAATAAATACATGGCTCACTATATTACTGAGCTACAAACTGGGACATTTCCAGGTAATAATCCATCATTTGTGCCGAGATGTCAGCTGTGGCTCAGTGGTAGCATCATCATGGAGGGAGTATTGCATTGTTGGAGTCACTGTCATTCAGTTAAATTGAGGCTCCTTCTGCCCTCTCAGGTAGAGGTAAAAGATCCTATGGCAGTAGTCAAAGAGAAGGAGTCTTCTCCTGGTGTCCTGGTCAACATTTATTTTAATGTTTTTTCTAGTAACATTTTGTGCTGATTGGCTGCTGCATTCTAAATTTTATAAACAGCAACTACACTGCAACAGCATTTGTTGCAATGTCCTGAGCTCATGAAAGGTGCTATATAGATGTATTTCTGGGCTACAGGGAAGTTATTGTCCAGATGTGCACAAAATTTACTGCACTAAAACAGGCCATTCGGCGCAAGTGGTCTATGCTGGTGTTTAAATTCCACAATAGCCTCTGGCCTACTTTGGCAAATTCTAACAGTATAGCATTCTATTCCTTTGTTCCCTCTCTTCTATACTTCACAAATTTTGCTCAGGGAGGATGGGAAGAAAAATTAGCACTTTTTTTTCAAATTTACATATTTTGCCCACAATTTGTTTTTACCTTCAGAAATTAAACGTTCAAAGACTTGATAAAAAGACAAAAAAAATTCAAATACCTAGGGCTGGATTATATTTACAATCTGCAAATTGTGCTGACCTTTGCTCCGGGGACAACAAAGGCAGTATAAGGAATGGGGACATATCAATGTTAATTATTGATAAACTGAACCACATTTACATCAAATTATGCCAAAGCCATTCTGGAACAAGACAGGATTGGGAAGAAGTTAAAGTGATGAGGAAAAGTATTTAGTTGACATTATGATGGTCATTATGTCATCTGTTCTTAAGGAATTCTACACCAAATAAATCCTGTGCAATCTTGCTGACTCAATTTTATTAAATCAAGACTGCTGTATGTCACCAAAATGTTTTTGCTAATTCATTTAGATGATGTTGGGTTCATTGGCTAGGCCAGCAGTTTTACCAATCCATAATGACACCCTGCTTTCTTGTACTGTTGCAATCCATTGGGCAAATATACATAGCATAACATTGAGACTAAAGTATCAATTAAAACAGATGGTTTGTTTTTCTATTTCTACAGCTGCAGTTTTATATCACATACTTCCACATATATTAAACTTACACTGAACTAGATTGACTAACTAAATTCAGTACCAACATCAAGAACGTTCAAATTTCAATTCTGCTGCCACGTTGTAATGATTTGAGGGCCAATTTCTTAAACCACAGATATGCAGATTTATGTTTGATTGGGACTTGAATTTAAATGTACAGGCTGCATTTCAAAATCTGTTATACAGATTTTCCAGCAACAGTACTGTCCCAGCTGCCTGTGTAAAAGTACAACTAACTCTCCTCAAAATTTTTCATCAAATGAAGTTGTCATCAGACTTTCAGTCATTAGCAAGAATTCAGAAGACAATGTTAAATTTATATCATCCTTCCCTTAAATTAATCTTGACGCAGGAGACAGGGTACAAAGAAAAACCTAGAAACCAAAACTTACACCTGCAATCATTGTAAAAAAAAACACCTAAAAAAAGAGAAAGGTTTTCAAATGACAAGGCTTGATTGATGTACCCAGGGCATATTAGTTTCCCCGAGAAGGCATGGGTTCTCATTGGGTAAAAATGTTGAGGGTCGGGGAGGAACCAACAATATCTACTATTAAAAAGACACTAAAGCCAAAATCAACAGAATGGAAAAATGTATATTTCCTAACAGAGCGGCAGTTTTCTAGAATGGAGCTGGTTACATTCGGTGACAGCCTGCATTGATTAGCACCTTTACAATAAGAGTTAGATGAATTTTTGACTAGGAATAGGATTTGATGGTTAAATTGCCACCATAGATGATCGAATACAGTATGGAAAGACAGTGTTTCTATTAAGTTGTGATCATGGGAATATCATCTTTGAAAATCGATCAGGGTCAGAATATCATTTCAGTTTTCTCTGTGGATGTTTTGTCCACTACTTTGAGTAAATTGTCTTTTCAAATACATTAGAATGAGCCCATACTGAGTCTGTTGTAAGAAATGGATTAATTGGTTAGGCTTCTGCAACTGTGCATAATTTATGTTCTTCATTTTAGTACAAGCACTTGAACTCATCCTTTTCAATCTTACTATAATTTAATATAGTACTTTTGTCTGGTTTACAAAGTAGGATCAGGTACTATTGATTAAAGACAATTCAATATCGATTAAAATGCAATTGTTTTCAAAGTATATTCAACATTGAAATCTTAAATGCGACAACTTAAAAAGCTGTTGATATATTGATGAATAAAATTTCTAAGTGACTCAAATCTGCCCAAATCATCTTTGAGTTTTGATAAAGCCTGCCTATCTCCAAAATATGAAGTTATCAGTAGACATAAAATGTTCGGTCAAGATTCACCACTTAAGTTTAACCTTTGATTTGATGCCAGAATAGCCTGAAGAGTAACTATAACGATTATTCATAGGGCATTATAGAACTATAACCATTGTTGGCACATCATAAAAGAAAAATGCAGCTTTGGAGATGAGGCCAATAAAAATTATTCCAGATTCAGATAGGGAATGAGATTGGAGGAAAGGGTTTAAAAATTAATTTCTAAATCCTTGACAGAAGAACAGAAGATAATTGATGAGGAATCATACTGATGACTTAGTTGAGGGAATTTTTTTTAAAAAATTCATTCACAGGACAAGGTGTCACCAGCTAGATCAGCATTTATTGCTGTGGGTCTGGAGTCACATGTAGGCTAGACCAGATAAGGACATTTGCAAACCAGATGGTTCTTTCTGACAATCGACAGTGGTTTTAATGGTCATCATTCTTAATTCTAGGTTTTAGATTTGAATTCAAATTCCAACATCTGCTGTGGCAGAATTCAAACCGGGGTCCCCAGACGTAACTTAGTGAAAAAGTACTCTGAAACAGATAATACAGGAATTTCCACACAAAGAATGATAATTTTTTGGATCAATCTAGTGGGTAAATAGTAGAGATACATACTTTGTAAAAGTCCCAAGCTAATTTGTTTGATGGGAAGGAAAATTCTACAACCAAATTAATGCTTTATTACGCTTCATTAATATTTCACTTTAATTATCTTTATGCTAGGATACATAGACTGAATTTCTTCTACATTTCATCTCTTTCCCAGTATGTTGAATTACTCATTGCTTTTCTCATTCTTTTTGACAAGCTGAATGATTCAAACATTGGACAAAGTAGAGAGAAGATCTATAACTCTAATACCAGATAGATGCGTTGTTTTAGTCTGTATGAACTTTCTAGATTCTTTTCCTAAATCTTCCCAGAATATTAGTTAATGTTAATTTATCAACATGTATCTTTGCTTCCCTCCCCAGAATGCTACTGGGTTGGCCTAGGTTAAATATGGCTAGACGTGAAGGCCAGTGATACAATTAGAATCTGTCCAGCAGATGTGTTAGCTTTCTAGCTACCTTGGTCCATTTCCCTCTATCTGAAACACAATGTGAGAAAAAGCAGTGTTATGCTGAATTACCAGTTCCCAACAGACAGGTGTGTTAGCTTATGTTGTGAGATTTGGGGTACATGGTCAGTTTTCTACATTTTAGTGAAATCTATTTCTGAGCATAAATTCAAATAGACATCTAGAAATAGCACATTAAAAACTGTAAGATTGCTGACTGGAATTTGGATAGAGTATTGAAGAGCATAATAAACTTGATACTTTAATAGATTGAGGTGGCCAACATCACGTTTAAAGCAAATCAAGAACTAATATTGTGAACCTAGCAAGAATGCTTTCTGCATGTGTACTCCTTACCTATAAATTCACATAGCAGGAGATGATAACAACACATCTCACGAATCTTCTGACCATTGAGCTGAATGGATAGATAGAGTTTAGTTTATATGCTTGCATTTTCCCCATATTCAATAGCTGAAATTCCATCTCAGAAATGTGCAAATAGGAAACTTAACTGTTTGATTCAAAATTAAGGAAACCACAACTAAATGGAATGAGTGAAAATGAAAAATAGGTAATACAGATAGTTAAATGTTGGTTCTTCATCATGGTCCTGGATTGAAATAAAGGTCAGAGATAGAAATCTCTCTAATATACTTGTTTAAGGATCCAATGTGAAATGAGATTAGGCAATTTTTATCTTACTGGCATGGGATGAAAGCACAGACTCTGTATAATATGGGGCATCAAATTGGCAAACCCAAAGAAGGTCCACAAAAAGGAGCATGCCAGTGTGAATCCACAAATTATGGATTTTTTTTTGCTCGCAGTTTAGGGTGTTCCTCTAAGGTCATTGTCGACACACATTGAGCATTTACTTGCAGTCTAACAATATTGTAGCCGACTAGCACCTTCATGACACAGGACGTTGGATTTCCAAAATGAAAATGATTTCCATTCCTCAGCACTAAAACACTCATGTTAAGGAAAACAAAATTCACACAATCAAGTGGAAAATGGAGATCACCTTTACCTCAGACACCAGGCTGATTGAAAAAGTTGCTTTTTAAGCAGGTGTTCAATAGTAGCTAAGCAAAGAGACTCCAACTTGTCTTCTGTCTGTCATCACTCTATAATAACATGGCTTAAACTGAGAACACAATGCCTGAGAAACTGGAGGTGTGACCCCATGATCTATCGCCTTATTTAATTCTCCAGTCTTGGCTTTTATTGTGCTGTTCTGTTGTCTAGGCTGGTTTGTTTCTCTAGATATTTAAGTTGCAATTAACTACTAACAATCTCAATACAAGATGTAATACTAGACATCACATTCTCATACAAGTCTTATATTCCCCTTAGTTGCAAAACTGCGTCTCAATCTTTAACAAACAAAAAGACCTGCGGATCATGAAAATCTGAAACAAAACAGAGCGCTCTGGAGAAACACAGCAGATTAGGCAGTGCCTGTATAGAGTAAATAGAGTTAACATTCTGACGAGAGGTCACTCGACTTGAAACATTCACTGCTTTTTTTCCCCCCCTCTACTGATGCTACCTGACCTGCTGTCTCTCTCCAACAATTTGTTTTATTTCTAAACCTACCACTATTAATCTGACTGGGAGAAGTTCATTTAGCAACAAATTTTAAATGAGACAAGAAAATGGCTTTATCAAGGACACCAGATGCCTGTTCAATGTCCTTAAAACCTCCACTCTAATTAAACTGTGTCAAATATACCAACTGCAGCTATATTGTTTACCACACAACAATATTATTTTAAATGTACCTGACCATAATGCAAAACTACACAGGATTTGCATGGAAGTGACCTACAGTGTTACAGTACAGAATTTTTCGAAATTTGACAGTATTTTACATTTGCTGTCAGTTTTCTTTAGGAATTCCAGGCCAATACTGTATGTAAAACTATAGAATTTTCGCTTGCTGCGGTATAGTAATTCTGTAAGCCCTGGATAAAGAAGAGCTAAGTTAAAATACTGAGTAAACCAGACACTGTCCACTTAAAAACCACCTCTAAAAATCCAAAATCCATTAACATCTTATTTTTCATAACCAAACTGTGCATTTTAAAAAGTGCAGAGAAAATCACCCACACATTAAGGGCATGGCTGAGTACTTACATTGTGTGCACAAAAACACACTTTCTATAATTACAGACACACAAACACAGACAGATTTTAAGTTCCTGCTTTTCTCATTTTCCTCCCTCTCATTGTGTTGACTCAGATAAATAAACAACTGCTAGCATCTACACCTGCACCAGAATACTACAAATGTCAGCTCATTCCAGAAAAAGATACAAGTTTTTTTTTTCGATGCTGCAACTTCCTTTACCACTGGAAGAACGGTTCTTTTTTTTGTCACATGAAATAAAAACTAAAATCTAAGCCACGTGACAACTGGCCACAGACTCCTCAGACACAGAATGAATTGTGCCACTACCAAATTATGTGGGGATTTATAAGAGGGGAGGGGAGGAATGTTGAAGCACTGGGTTGATATGATCTCTTGGCTGAAAAGAAATGTTGCTGGCAGCTCAATGCTATTCAGTCCATGGCATATGGATTGGCTGCTGGGCTCCCAGAGTGTTGACTGAGTGATCTGTGATTTCAGTCCACGTGTTTCATTGTGCATACTTAAAATGTCAGGATTAATCAGATGTTTTCCCCTCTTTTTTGGTTTGATGAATAATCATGCCTTGAGTTGGTGCCACTGAGCCACAGCATGTCGCGGCCGCCCAATCATATCCTTCCAATGCTTGACTTCTCCAGGCCCACTCTTCCAAGACAAGTATATCTGAGGAGAGAAAATGACATGCATCAAGTTGACATTGTTAAACAGCAAGTAATGTTAATATTTTTAAGTTTGATCCCCATTTTCTGATAACATAGCTAAACATCTGCGCAACCTACATTCCTTCTACTTAAGGAAAGAGTTGGGCAAACACAATTGATGTTTCTTGAGTAGAGAAAGTGCCAATGGTATTTAGTATCTGTTACAGATTCGCTTAAGCTGCCTTCCACTACAGAAATAAGGAGCCATTTGTCAATTTCTATGATAAAGAATCAGTAAAAAGTGGACAAATACGTTCAAAGGCAGCTACTCACACTCAATGTGTTCACTTTTTGGAGGGAAAGCATTATTTAGTTCTAATCTTTTACTGTAAATGTACTCAGGAATTAATAACGTGGGTAACATGTGATAGTATGATAAATGAGAATTTAATGGATGATACACACCAAGTTAGTCCATTTGGCAAAATGGTAGCCAGCGTTGTGCCCAATCTGGGGCCAGGCTTTATGCATTTTGACATGAAAATACAAAAATTCTCAAAGAGTCATCTTTGAACTCAAAACAATAACTCTGTTTCTCTCTCCAGGGATGTTACCAGACCTGCTGAGTGTCTCCAGCATTGACAATTAATTCATTGTTACATACTTTCCAGGTATGCCCACCTTGAAGAAGTTCTGCCCTTCTCTGACAGGACTTCCATTTTTATGTTTCTTCTGTTTCCCTCCTAATATCTGCCACATCTCTTTCCTCCATGACACTCTCTGGCTCTACCTTACACAAAGTGGATACCAACTGAAATTCCACCCATTCATGTTTTGAATCAATCCAGGATTACAGATACCTCTCAGATGAGAAACAGTCCTCAGCCAGCGTTTCCTGCTGCATCCTGAGATCCAAATTCATTGCTAACTGCCATCACATGCACACTCTTGACCCATCACTTCATCAGCATTACCTCAAAGTTGTCCTGATTCT
This sequence comes from Stegostoma tigrinum, assembly GCF_030684315.1. Lineage (NCBI taxonomy): Eukaryota > Metazoa > Chordata > Chondrichthyes > Orectolobiformes > Stegostomatidae > Stegostoma > Stegostoma tigrinum. The sequence goes on from NC_081370.1 coordinate 19,563,162, forward strand.
CTGTTCCATGTCATTCCATGTCTCGTTAGAAGCTTTATCAAGAAACCTTTTCTTTTCCTTTTGGCTCCAAAATATCTCAGCCCTTCCGGATTCTTTATCCCCTTTGCCTTCCTCTCTTATATGTTGAATATTCTGTGTTCACCCAACAACTTATTTTTATCCTTTTACACTTCCACGTCAATAGATTTTGGCCACAACTTGATGCTGAACTCTTCTTCCATCATGTTTGCCACTGTGTCCATTTCTTTGGACAGAATTCCTCTCCATGCTCCATGCTCCATGGACTCTTTCACCCTCCCTCTAGCCTCTTCACTTCATTATGAATCATTAAAAGGGCTAAAACTACATTAATTTTCCTGCTTCTCTCACCAACTCTTCAATTCTTAATTTAATTCTTTAATTAATATCTCTGAATTTCTTGCACTCCATTGTCTCATGTCTAACCCTGATTTTGTTACCAAGCGTAATGATAAGGGTGGTGCTGACATACCTTGCAAGGCTGAGCATCAGTTCCCATACATTTCTTCCTATGACCCTACTGCTGAGCATCAAGTAGTGTTTCCAGGACCGTGACTGATCTCACTCTATCCTTCCTTCCCAGAATGAGAATAGGGTTCCTCTTGTCCTCACTTTCTACTCCATCAGTCTCTGCATTGAAGGAATCATCCTCAACCATTTCTCTCACCTCCAACACAATGCTTCCACCAAACATATCTTCCCCTTTCTTCTATTGATGGTTCCCTCCATGAAACCTTGGTTCACCCAAACACTTTAACCCATTCCAAGGAATTGCAGACGGTGTGAGGCTTGCCCTTTTACCACCTCACAGCCCCAAACACAACTCGCACACCTTTCAATCCAGCCTACTATCCTTGTTGGCCTCCTTTATTGCTGGCACGACCAAATATAGGCTTGTTGGAACACTTTAGCTCTGTCTGTCAGAACGACCTGAGTTTGCTTGCTATTTTATTAAACCGTCTTGTTCACATGCCAATATTTCTATCCTAGGCCTATGGCCATGTTCCAGCAAAGTTCAAAACAAGCTGGAGGAACAATATCTCATTTTCCACTGAGGCACCTTAAAAACTTCAGGACTCCAACACTGAGTTCAACATCTTCAGAGTACGAACACTGTCCTTCAGTTTGATTGCTCATATAATCCCCCTCCCATCATCCATGTGTCATATTTGTGCCTGGTTGGCTTTACTGTCAGCAGTACTGACCTCTTTTCTCCTTTTCAAAACTGTTCACAGCTATTTTATAACTCATTCACTCCTTTACCACCATTAGCACACCCACTGTCTTTTGCTCTGAGCACTTCCATCATCTGTTCCACTCGCTCCCCTTTCTTATTTGTTAACAGCATGAAAACCATAATTTCCAGTTCCTTCTGTTCTAGCAAAGAGTCATATCAGACTCAAAATATTAACTCTGAAACCTGCCACTTCTGTTCATACTTTATATATATATTACATGAAAGCGTGCCTTTGCTAAATCATCACACCCTACAGCATATCCCTCTTTTCCCAATAAACCAAAGGTTGACCTTTAGAAAATAACATTATTTTAAAAACCAAACAAGTATCGATAAGGATTGGCTTCTAATCTCACATACTTTTAATTGGAAATCCATAATTTCCTGTCAGTCTTTGAGTTCCATCATTCCCTAGCTGCCTGCTCTCGCTCTCTCTCAATTAAGGGATTTTAATATTGTTGTGAATGCTTGGAACACAGCTCCACATTTTGTTTCATAACTTCCACACTGAACCAGAAGAATGTGGGTTCCAAGCATGAACATGATCTGCTCAAGTGCTTTAAGAGGTGCTATCTGAGGCTTTTGCCTTCTCATGTGGTACTATTAAATGAAAAACAAAGTATCACTTCCAGTTCCCTGGCCAACAATTACCCTGAACTAATTACTGAAATGGATCTTAGAGACATTATGCTGTAACTTTCTCATATTGTGTTGCTTAAGAGGAGAGGGTAGTACATCTATTTTAGGGATAATTGAAATGTATCAGTGATAGTGGATGGGAGGTTGTCATGGACAACACTGATGAATTTGCAGGTGACAAATGCATCAGTAAGAGTTTCAATGGCAGATGAATTAGGGCAGAGATTGATGTAGAATTAAGGCAGAGATTGATGTAGAATTATGCATTTTTGTACAGGTTCAGAAGCTCAAATAGGATGATAAGTTTGCAAATAGACGGTTTTGCCAAAGACAGTAGCAGGAGAGGGTATGTTCTTCTTGATGTTGAACTAGAGTTAATGGTGGCTCATTGAGGACCTGGCTTGTAGAGTGACAAGAGGCAATGGAGAGGAGGAGCGAGATGGTAGAGCTCAACGTCATCAATGCACACATGGAAGATTATTCATTTCTTTGAATTATCTCAAAGTAGCAGCGAATAACTAAAGGACAGATCCATAGAAGTCTCCAGAGGTAACAATGAGGGGATGGATACAAAAGCTTATAGCGACTTATTTGGTTCCTATTGTGTAGGTATGTAGTGCAACTAACCATGGGACAAGGTGAGTAGAACCTTACCATGTTGAAGGATAGACGAAAGGCATTTAGAAGGAACAGATGGTCAACAAGATGAAAGTCTATAGAGAGCCAAGGAGAAAATGCATTGTCACCAATGATCTGAAACTCTTTTTGGTTTTTTTAACAGGGATCTCAGTGGAGACCTTTAAATAGAGTGTCAGCAAACAGTGTTTTTAAATGATGACAAGACAGAGATTTTTTGTTTGATAATAGGAAGATGGAAGTGCTTTTTGATTCTAGAGACTGTATTCAGTTCCCATGTTTGTTTGGAGTTTTGATATTAATGTCCTCCACAGTCTAGAATGTTGCTATTTACAACAAAAAAATCTACAAATTAAGTGGATTTTTAACCTAGTGTCAAACTGGTTCAGGGACATCAGTGGCTGTCTCACTGTCAGGCTAAGAAATAGCTCATTGGATAAACTTACCACCTGTGAGAAATGAATCTTGAAACACTTTTGTAACCTCGTACTAGATTTACATCAATTAGTATTTTGCACAAACCTTTCCAATAACATCATTCCTGCTCAGTTTGTCTTTGTCCATCACAGTAATGATGATAGTTGTCTCTCGCAATATCTCTGTCGGTACATCAAACACGAAACTCTCATTGAAGATGGGATTTAAACATCTCTTCATCACAACTGTCTTTTTCTTCTCCACTTTCTTATCCTTGTACATGAGCCAAACTTTGACGTATGGATCTGCAAGGAAGACAAACCACAAAGGACACAAAAAAAAATTGGTCCAAAATATTTATCAAGATAATGGACAATAATATAGCATCTCTATTTAGTTTCAATGTTATAGCAAAGCTAACATGAAAAATCCAACACCATAATTCCAAACAAGCTCAGCTGTAAACTCCGAGACCTATGTCTCGACTTCACCCCATCCTCCATAATTGGATCCTCAACTTCCTGACCTACAGAACACAACAAGTAAGAACAGTCAACAATTCCTTCACCATACTCCTCAAAACCAGTGCTCCACAAGCCTATGTAGTCAGTCCCCTACTATGCACTCAACTGTGTGGCAAAATTCTGACCCAACTCTATTAACAGGTTTGCTGACAACATCATCATTATGGGCTGGATCTCAAACAACAATGAAACGCAATACAGGATTCAATCCATCAAAGTCAACAAAACGAAGGAGCTGGTCGGTGGCTTCAGGAAGCAGAGTGGATAGCACTCCCCAGTCTGCATCAGTGGTGCCGAGGTGGAGATTAGTCAAGAAAACACAACAACATCTCTATGTCCTCAGCATGTCTGTAAAGACTTTTTATAGATACATCTTTGAAAACATCCCATCTGAATGCATCACAGGGAAATACGGTAATTGCTGTTATCAAGACTACAGAGAGTCATGAACATAGCCCAATCCATCATGCAAACCAGGTTTCCAGTGGTTGACTCCATCTATACTTCTAGCTGCCTTAGGAAAGCAACCAACAGAATCAAAGACCCCTCCCTCCCTGGTTACACGGGACATAAAAGTTTACCTACAGGCTCAAAAACAGCTTCTTCCTTGTTGTTATCAGACTCTTTAATGGACCTCTCAGATGTTAATTTTGATCTCTTTCTCTGTGTGACTGTAATGCCGAATCCTGTACTCTTTTCAGTTACTCTGATGTACTTTGTATGAAAACTTCAAAAACCAGTAAGCTTGGCAAACCAACCAACAAGGTCAACCACAACCCGAGCTACAGAAATTTGATAAAACATGTACTTTGTATGGTATGATCTGCCTGTAAAGCAGGCAAAACAACACACTTCACTGTATCTCAGTACATATGACAGAAAAACATCAGTCAGAACTAAGATGGATAACTTTTTGTTTAGTAAAAGCGTTAAAGGTTTGAAGAAGGTGCATGGATAAAGCTCAGATGTAGGGCTGCCATGTTCATAGTATTATAGAATCCCTACAGCGTAGAAACAGGCCCTTCAGCCCAACAAGTCCACACTGACCCACAAAGCATCCCACCCAAACCCATCCCCCGATCCATCTAATTTACACATCCCTGAACACTATGGGCAATTTAGCATAGCCAACGCATCTATGGACTGTGGTAGGAAACTGGAGTACCCGCAGGAAACCCACACTGACATGAGACAATGTGGAAATTCCACACAAACAGTCGCCCAAAGGTGGACTCGAACCCAGTGTGAAACAGCAGTCCTAACCACTGAGCCACCGTGCTGTGTTCTAAGTGAATTTTTAGGGCGATGGGCTCAATGGCCTAATCCTGTTTCTCTGTTATTGAAGCAAGAATATTTCTCCATCTCCACTCCATCTGAACCAGTGCCACCACCCAGTTATTTTCATTTCTTGTGCTTTAGCCGGATTGCTGCCCTAACCCTCAAAATAATCCATTCTATCATATTGTAGTGACAGTGCAATATAAACATTACTGCAGTTAGATAGTTTGTATTCATCAATTGAGTTGGATGTGAACTATTTGTCTCAAAGATGAGAAAATATTGACCTTTATCAACTTTATGCATAATAGACATTTTCTTGAAATATCCCTTTAATTCTAATAAATTGCTTGCTGCATTATAATGCATTGAAGCAGATTTGACAAACATAAATCAGATGAGCTAGCTCCCCTTTCTGCAGTGCTTACGGAAAATATGGCGATCCATTATCATCCCACCAGTCTGATAATACAGAAACGAAGTGAGTGCTGGAATCAGAAGGCTGCCCACCTCTCAGAAAAAAACAATTAATAATTAGGTTTGTTTTTTAAAAAAAAATCCAATTGATTACAATGTTTCAGCACCCACTCCACATTTTTACAATTTTCATAGAAAAGTTTTGAGAGTGAGTTTCATCAGGTGTGAAGAGGTGGCGTGAGAGCAGATGAAATGGCATGCAAATGTCACCATTTCTGCATGTAGCAGCAGAAAGCGTTGCACTGTTAGTGGATTTTATTTGTTCAGCCTTTATAAGGTGATCTAACAATTAAGGGCAAGGGGGAGAAATAGGGGAAGGAGGCCTTTAATCAGTGGCTGGAACAGACTCCTGCATCATGGCCTCCCCCCTCTCCCAGTGGACATCCTGCCCTAAATGGCTAATTAGATGTGGAGATCCTTTTCCAACACTAGCTGGCTGGAATTCCTGACAGCTGGGCTTTAATTAACTTAATTCGTCATGAGGCAGGATGGGAGCAAGACAGCTACATGCTTCCCGATCCTTGTTTCTCACAATTGGAAACTGTAAAATTCAATCCAAAGATCAGAGACCATAAACTGTATTGGCAAGTACATCATCTGAACCTATACTGGTGATGAAGGATTGAAATTGTGCTCATCTTATTATACAGCATACAACAATTGTTCTCAATGGAACAAATGATTCTACTTTGTATTCAAGTTAATACATAATGCGCCTACCTGATGTACCTCCTATGTCCATGGCTTTCAGATTCCTTGCCTTTATAATATTCACAGTGATTGTATTGGCAGTTGGGTTGTAGCATAATGACAAAAGAAGCTCTCCTCGACTCCCCTGAAATAACAAAGAACCAAGTTATTTCTGTACTTCTAAATTTTCTATAGTACAAAGCCTTCTTGAAAGTAATTAAACATTTATCCAGGCACCATTACAATTCAATCGAAGTAACGCAATAGTCGTCATTCTGTCATCAGCATCCTGAACCAAGTCTTGACTTTTGCTTCCAGTTGTACATTACAGCGGGGAATCAGTTACATTCTAAATTTCATGGAGATTTTATTTTCAAGCTGTTTATTACTATGGATACTACATATACAAAATTACATAAATAGTGATGTCCAAGCTGAAAGACTGAAACAATTTTACTGTAATCAAGGCAATAATCTCACTGACTCACTTCCTGAATGAGATCTGCAACAAGCACAAGCCAGGAAATATAGAACGTGAATGACAACACCTTTAATGTTAAAAGACTCCCTCAGAACTAAGCTGAACTATCAGCCTAGATTCTGAGTTGGAGTTCTATTATGTCACTCAAAAGCAATTTCTGACCCAGACTATAATGTTACTAGCAGTCGCAAATACTGTGTGGAAGGGAATTTTATGGTGAGGACAACAACATAGAAAGGGAATTTAATATGATTTTGTACCAGAGAAACAACCAGAGGCAACGTTTCTGTAGACTCCTTGAGTTATTAAGAGTTTCATCATGCAATTGAGTCTTAAAACTACTTCAGTAGTTGAGAAAAAACTGAAGAAGGAAACAAAAAAGAATAAAAGTAATGAACTAGTCACTCAATGGCTGGAAGTAATAATACAAATGTTGGCAGTCCATAGAATTTAACCAATATTCACAGAATTGGACATGAAAACCATTTCATAAAAGAGAAGTGTCTATATCTGGAATTTAGAAGACATTACATACTTTGAAATTAACACATCAAAACAGTGCTTAGTTATGTTTACTGTCCAAGAACTGTTCTAAGTCAGAATAAAAGGGTTTCTGTGTCAAAGGAGATTAGGTAAGTATAAGCTTCTTTTTTGTTGATCTTATTTCTGTAGTGTGTAATCTCCTCTTATGTTCCCAGTGTCTGATCACTATTTACAAGGCAAGAGAAGGTGATAGAAAACTCTCCACTTACCTGGATGAGTGCAGCTCAAATAACACTTAGGAAGCTAGACACTACCCAGGACACAGCAGCCTGGAACCGCATTCACCACCTTCAACATTAATTCCTTAACCTCCGATGTGCAACAGCAGCAGTGTATACTTTCCACAAGATGCTTTGCGGTAACACATCAAGGTTTTTTTTTTAAAAGAGATAAGGTGGTGTACAGTTGGATGAACACAGCAGGTCAAGCTGCATCAGAGGAGCAGGAAGGCTGACGTTTTGGGCCAAGACCCTTCATCAGAAATGGGGGAAGGGCAGGGCGTTCTGAAATAAATAGTGGGAGAGGGGGAGGCGGATAGAAGATGGAAAGAGGAGAAGATAGCTGGGGAGGAGACAGACAGGTCAAAGAGATGGGGATGGAGCCAGTAAAGGTGAGTGAAGGTGGGGAGTAGATAGGTCAGTCCAGGGAGGAAGGACAGGTCAAGGGGGCGGGATGAGGTTAGTAGGTAGGAGATGGGGGCGGTGCATGAGGTGGGAGGAGGGGATAGGTGAGAAGTAGTACAGGTTAGGGAAGCGGGGACGAGCTGGGCTGGTTTTGGGATATGGCGGGGGAGGGGAGATTTGAAGCTTCTGAAGTTCACATTGATACCAATGGGCTGCAGGGTTCCCAAGCGGAATATGAGTTGCTGTTCCTACAACCTTCGGGTAGCATTGTTGTGGCACTGCAGGACGCCCAGGATGGAAGTGTCATCTGAGGAATGGGAGGGGGAGTTGAAATGGTTCATGACTGGGAAGTGCAGTTGTTTGGTGCGAACTGAGCTCAGATGTTCTGCAAAGCGTCAAGTCCCCAAGCCTCCGCTTGGGGTTTCCCCGATGTAGAGGAGGCCACAACGGGAACAGTGGATGCAGTATACCACATTAGCAGATGTGTAGATGAACATCTGCTTGATGTGGAAAGTCTTCTTGGGGCCTGGGATGGGGGTAAGAGGGGAGGTGTAGGGGCAGGTGTAGCACTTTCTGCAGTAGCAGGGAAAAGTGCTGGGTGTGGTGGGGCTGGAGGGGAGTGTGGGGCGGACAAGGGAGTCACGAAGAGAGTGATCCCTCCTGAAAGCAGATAAACGGTGGGGAGGGACAAATATTTTTCGCGGTGGGGCCGGATTGCAGATGGCAGAAGCGTTGGATCCGGAGGTTGGTGGGGTGGTACGTGAGGGTGAGGGTGATTCTGTTTTGGTTGTTATTGCTGGGACGGGTTGTGACAGATGAGTTGTGGGAAATGCAGGAGACACGGTCGTAGGCATTCTCAACCACTGCAGCGGTGGTGGGGTGGGGGTGGGGGGGGTTGTTGCGGTCCTTGAAAAATGAGGGAGGACATCTGAGATGTGCGGGAGTGGAATGCCTCATCCTGGGAGCAGATGCGGCGGAGGCAAAGGAATTGGGAATAGGAAATGGCATTTTTGCAGGAAAGTGGGTGGGAGGTGGTGTATTCTAGGTAGCTGTGGGAGTCGGTGGGCTTGAAATGGATATCGGTTTCTACGTGGTTGCCCGAGATGGAGACAGAAAGGTCCAGGAAGGTGAGGGATGTGATGGAGATTGTCCAGGTGAACTTGAGATTGGGGTGCAAGGTGTTGGTGAAGTGGATGAATTGTTCGAGCCCCTTGTGGGAGCACGAGGCGGCGCTGATACAGTCATCAATGTCACGAAGGAAGGAGGTGGGGTTTAGGGCCAGTGTAGGGATTGAAGAGGGAAAACCATCGGGAGAACCAAGCGGAGGCTTGGGGACCGCTTTGCAGAACACTTACGCTCGGTTCACACTGAACAAGTGCGCCGCCCAGTCGCGAACCATTGTGGGGTGAAGTTGCGGTCCTTGAAGAACTTGGACATCTGGGATGTGCGGGAGTGGAATGCCTCATCATGGGAGCAGATGCGGTGGAGGTGGAGGAATTGGGAATAGGGGATGGAATTTTTGCAGGAGGGTGGGTGGGAGGAGGTGTATTCTAGGTAGCTGTGGGAGTCGGTGGGCTTGAAATGGACATCAGTTACAAGCTGGTTGCCTGAGATGGAGACTGAGAGGTACAGGAAGGTGAGGGATGTGTTGGAGATGGCTCAGGTGAACTGAAGGTTGGGCTGGAATGTGTTGGTGAAGTGGATGAACTGTTCGAGCTCCTCTGGGGAGCAAGAGGTGGCGCCGATACAGTCATCAATGTAACGGAGGAAGAGATGGGTTTTGGGGCCCGTGTAGGTGCGGAAGAGGGACTGTTCCATGTAACCTACAAAGAGGCAGGCATAGCTGGGGCCCATGCGGGTACCCACGGCCACCCCCTTTGTCTGTAGGAAGTGGGAGGAATCGAAAGAGAAGTTGTTGAGGGCGAGGACGAGTTCGGCTAGGCGGATGAGGGTGTCGGTGGAGGGGGACTGGTCAGGCTTGGGGGACAGGAAGAAGCGGAGGGCCTTGAGGCCATCTGCATGCGGAATACAGGTGACCACTCTCTCCATGACTCCCTTGTTCGCTCCACAATGCCCTCCAACCCCACCACACCCGACACCTTCCCCTGCAACCGCAGGAAGTGCTACACTTGCCCCCACACATCCTCCCTCACCCCTATCCCAGGCCCCAAGATGACTTTCCATATTAAGCAGAGGTTCACCTGCACATCTGCCAATGTGGTATACTGTATCCATTGTACCCGGTGTGGCTTCCTCTGCATTGGGGAAACCAAGCGGACGCTTGGGGACCGCTTTGCAGAACACCTCTGCTCAGTTCGCAATAAACAACTGCACCTCTCAGTCGTGAACCATTTCAACTCCCCCTCCCATTCTTTAGATGACATGTCCATCATGGGCCTTCTGCAGTGCCACAATGATGCCACCTGAAGGTTGCAGGAACAGCAACTCATATTCCGCTTGGGAACCCTGCAGCCCAATGGTATCAATGTGGACTTCACCAGCTTCAAAATCTCCCCTTCCCCCACCGCATCCCAAAACCAGCCCAGTCCGTCCCCTCCCCCCACTGCACCACACAACCAGCCTAGCTCTTCCCCTCCCCCCACTGCATCCCAAAACCAGCCCAGCCTGTCTCTGCCTCCCTAACCTGTTCTTCCTCTCACCCATCCCTTCCTCCCACCCCAAGCCGCACCTCCGTTTCCTAGCTACTAACTTCATCCCACCTCCTTGACCTGTCCGTCTTCCCTGGACTGACCTATCCCCTCCCTATACTCTATTCTCTACCCATCTTCTTTTCTCTCCATCTTCGGTCCGCCTCCCCCTCTCTCCCTATTTATTTCAGAACCCTCACCCCAACCCCCTCTCTGAAGAAGGGTCTAGGCCCGAAACGTCAGCTTTTGTGCTCCTGAGATGCTGCTTGGCCTGCTGTGTTCATCCAGCTTCACACTTTATTACCTTGCACTCTTTACAGCCATGTGATTGGGAGGGCTTATTTTAAGATTTTATGCAAACAATGTCACATCTGACAACACAACACACCTTCAGTGCTTCACCAGGTTAAATATTCAAAGATTGATCAACAAGAATCAGAATCATAAGGAATCCTACCTAGGAACAAAACGAAACATTGGTCGAGATACTTGGACACAAGGGTCTGGATTTTCAGAGTCATGCATCATGAACTTGGCCAGAGCTCAGAACAATAAAAAAAATCCAGCAGGGGTTCTGTTCTGAAATATGAAGTGAATTGACGACTTTGCATGATTGACTTTCTCAAGGAGTTATAATCTGCTGTTCTTTCTGTGAATTTTTTGTCAATACTTCAATGTTTGGAAGATTAACAAATATGTGATATCTGTTACTGCTAGTTTAATGGCCTGTCTGATTAACACAGTTGTTTTTTTAAAGATGATATGTGAATTGGTGTTTTAATCTCTAGCAGCAGTTCCTTGCCAGTGCTATTAAAAGTCCCATTGGTTCGATACATGAACAGTAATGGGTGAAAAGGCATGGAATGGGCATGAACCAGATGACTTACACAGGCAGTATGAAAGGCTTTGAGGAGTACATAATAACATGAGTTGGCTGAGGGAGCATGAAGGATAAAAGGCTAAAATCTTCAGAAACTACTGGGATGCAGTCCCAGAACTGAGCCTGGCATTCAAATTAGACCATTTCTGCAATTGCCCATTCCTGTAGCTATCAACACTCCAGGGTTGGCAGGCATGACTTCATACTGTTCCTACAGTTCAGAACACATTATGTTCAATGTTTAACTTTTTAAACAATGTTTGCCAAGTCAGAACATTTCCTTACTTGAGCTACCAAATTCTGGCCTAATACAACTGCTTGAACTCCAAAGTTCTAAGAATGTGATTAGTTGAACACAAAAGTCAATTCTGCAAGATGAAATTGGATTATCTTTTGGCCCCAAAAAGAATAGCACAGTTTTTTCTTAGAAATTCTATTCTTACTAATGCATTTTTCTTCTTACCATCGCAAAGCTTATTGCTAACCTCACTTCAAGTGATAACGGTAATGGGAGAGGGCATAATATTGAGATTAGTACCAGTTAATATTTACTTAGAAGGATTGGAAAATAACCTTTTGACTTCAAGAATGACATTTTGTGTGTCGTTATATGGCCTCAATAGTACAACAAGTAAAAGTAGTTGAACACAAGACTGGACTGGCATGTAAGTACAAATTTGCAGTCAGAGTGCCACAAATACAACCATCCATTCTAAAGTCATGAGATATGATGATCTCAAACAAGAAGCAGGAGTGATTGATGTCCTCTGCCATTTTTACGGCATCTGTGTCTAAAAATATTCTCACTTTTCTGTTCACTTTCCACCTCAAAAGTTTGAACTGTAATTTTCAAAATCTGATCTGAGTTGAATTCATGGCAGGCAATGAGTGTCTTATCAGCAGTCAGTGTAGAAGAAATATTTTTAAAGTATGTCAGCTAAAAAGCAGCATTTATCAGTCCACCAAAGATTATTTCAGAGTCGTATACCATATACTTTTCCCTTCTAGATTGAAAAGCTTGACAGAAAGTGAGGTAACATATGGCAGGGTGAAGATGGTATCATTTGCTTTCATCTTTAATACTTTTTACCAGTCCTCATCATGATTTTGTTGGTTATTAATCTGTGCAAACTTTTGAGAATTGTACTTGGAAAAATCACTGTTCAATTCTGTTCAACTCCCTCGGGACAGTTCATAACACAATGTGAATCAAATGAAATTATTTTGATGTTAAATAAAAATTGTGTTCATTCATTAAACTGAGTTAGTCAATTAACTTTAACATGTGTTCTGGATTGATTAGGGTATGGAATGCACCGTTTGGTTCAATTGAGGCATTCAAGAGGCTATTGGATGGTGATTTGGATAGAAATAAGGTGCAAGAGCATGGAGGAAAAAGCAGGAGATTGCCAGTAGGTAATGATGTTCTATTGTATAGCCAGTGCAGGTATGGTGGCTACCTTCTGCATCATAACAAGCATGTTTCTGTGACTTTTCTGTAATTCTCCATGAGATATCTGTGTTGCTCTCAAAACCAGTTCTTGAATAAAAAATGACACCAAGTGGTAACAATACAATGCATCAAGCTCATTTTGTGTAGAATCTGACAACGCGTGAGGCAGCTGTTTGGCTTGTTACACTTGTGTTAGCTCTTTCAGAGACATATCCAATTCAGTCCCAAACCCCAGCTTTTACCCTATAACTCTGAAAATTAGTACCATTCAAGTACCACTCTTAGAGGCAGTGCATTCCAGGTCTTAAGAACAGCAGTGAAGAAATTCCTCTAATCTCTTTGCCAATTTTAATTCTATAATTGTCTTAATGAAGGAATGGTTGCTCCTTAGTTGCTGTAACAAAATCCCCAACAACTTGGGGCAAAAATGATCTGTGTCTCCTAATACCAAAATGTCCTGAGCTTTAGGACCAGACTGAAAACTTTCTCTGTACGCTCACAGGGCTGTGATATCCACTCTAAATTATGGTTTCCAGAAGTATGCACAATACTCCATTTGAGGCTCAGGTGATAAACAAAAGTTTAACATGAGCTTCTTTTGTTTGCACTCAGAGGAAGGTTCCCTGGGTGTAAGCATTCTTAAACAGTTTATAAACTTGTAAAGCCATTATGAAAGATGTAAATTTGTACCCATGTCAAAACAGTACAATTAAGGATTGCCTCTGCATGTGTTACTACCGAAGTAATACTCTGCACATTTATTTGCACTAAATTGCCATGTGGGTGTTTACTTTACCAGTCACCTTGATGCCTATTACTAGCCTGCATTGTCAAATTTTGTATTGCACATCAACTTTGAAATTATACTTTCCATATCCAAGAGCAATGGCTAAACCTTCTAGTCACTAGATCATAGGAATTTTCTGAAAGTTTAAACTTACAATTGGTAATTCCCGTGCTTCTTGGGACCCTCTGAGAATGTCAGTTGCTTGGGAAACATGAGGCAGATTAAAACTGAGTCTGCCCAAGTAACTGCATGGCTGACCCACTGATCACCCCCATGACCCCTCGATTATCCTTCCCTGACCATCTGACCTATTCACAAAGCACACACCCCACCCCAACCTGCTCGCCCGAATATACCCCTTTCCTCATCCAACCGATAACCCTGACTACATCGCTGACTCCATCACCCATTAGCCATCTCACCCATTCACTAACACGCAAAATTTGTACTTCAGTATTTTGGATCAACATATTCAGACATGCTATGACACACCTCCAGAGCAGGTAGGACTTGGACATGACCTTCTGACCCAGAGGTGGAAAAAAATCTGAACTCTTAAACTTGCCATGCAGCAGCTGATATGCAACAATTAGGTGAGTTTTTTGTGTGACGGTCTTCCCCAATGAATTCCTGCACTGAGTGCATTATACAGCCAGTGCAGGCATAATGGGCTGAATGACTTCCTTCTGTACCATAACACTTCTGTGAGTAAGTATACTGTATCATGCATCAGAGCTTTTTGTTTTAAACATAAGGTAAGTATACAGTTTTCAGACTGATCAGCATTAGGCAAAAAGGGAACAACACTGACTGGGTGATTTGGACCAGATTGTTTATGTGACAAGTAACGCAATGTTCCCAATACTGATCCCCAGTGTATCTCATTCCAGTCAGACAAGCATCCACTCACCACCACTTTGTCTCCTCACCCATACCTAATTTAGTACTTGTTAGCCCATTCTTTTCCTGTCCATATTTTCTGAATAGCCTGTTACATGGTAATTTATCAAATCCTTTTAGAAGCTCACATACATATCCATTTCATTACTTTCACCAACCACCCCTCATCTTTAACTCCGTCAAAGCCTCAATCAGGTGATAAGACACAATTTGCCTCTCTCATAGTTTATCCAACAACGAAGGATCAAAAATAGTTGTGTTTTACCACTCTTTGCTTGTCAAAACAAGGTCGTAAGCATAAGCAGCAAGTGATGGAGCTAAGCGATCCCACACCCTACGGATCAGATCTAAGCTCTGCAGTTCCGCCACATCCAGTTGTGACTTGTGATGGACAATTAAACAACTCACTGGAAAAGGAGGCTCCACAGATATTCCCATCCTTAATGATAGAAGAGCCCAGCACATCAGTGCATAAGATAAGGCTAGGGCTTTTGCAGCAATCTTCAGCCAGAAGAGCTACATGGATGATCAACCTTGGCCTCCTCCAATGGTCCCTAGCATTACAGATACAAGTCTTCAGCCAATTTGATTCACTGCACAGGATATTAAGAACTGGGTGGAGTCACTAAATAAGACCATAAGACCATATGACATAGGAGTGGAAGTAAGGCCATTCGGCCCATCGAGTCCACTCCGCCATTTAATTGTGGCTGATGGGTATTTCAACTCCACATCTGCATGCTCCCCGTAGCCCTTAATTCCTTGCGAGATCAAGAATTTATCAATCTCTGCCTTGAAGGCATTTAACATCCCGGCCTCCACTGTGCTCCGTGGCAATGAATTCCACAGGCCCACCACTCTCTGGCTGAAGAAATGTCTCCTCATTTCTGTTCTAAATTGACCCCCTCTAATTCTAAGACTGTGCCCACAGGTCCTAGTCTCCCCGCCTAATGGAAACAACTTCCCAGCGTCCACCCTTTCTAAGCCATGCATTATCTTGTAAGTTTCTATTAGATCTCCCCTCAACCTTCTAAACTTGAATGAATACAATCCCAGGATCCTCAGCTGTTCATTGTATGTTAGGCCTACCATTCCAGGGATCATCCGTGTGGATCTCCGTTGGACACACTCCAGTGCCAGTATGTCCTTAACTGAGGTGTAGGACCCAAAATTGGACAAGTATTCTAAATGGGGCCTAACTAGAGCTTTATAAAGTCTCAGAAGCACATCGCTGCTTTTATATTCCAACCCTCTTGACATAAATGACAACATTACATTCGCTTTCTTAATCACAGACTCAACCTGCAAGTTAATCTTTAGAGAATCCTGGACTAGCACTCCCAGATACCTTTGAACTTTGGCTTTATGAATTTTCTCACCATTTAGAATATAGTCCATACCTGTATTCTTTTTTCCAAAGTGCAAGACCTCGCATTTGCTCGTATTGAATTTCATCAGCCATTTCCTGGACCACTCTCCTAAACTGTCTAAATCTTTCTGCAGCCTCCCCACCTCCTCAGTACTACCTGCCTATCCACCTAACTTCGTATCATCGGCAAACTTTGCCAGAAATGCCCCAGTCCCTTCATCCAGATTATTAATCTATAAAGCGAACAGCTGCGGCCACAACACTGGACCCTGCGGGACACCACTTGTCGCTGGTTGCCATTCTAAAAAAGAGGCATTTATCCCAACTCTCTGCCATCTGTCAGACAGCCAATACTCAATCCATGCCAGTAGCTCCCCTCATTTACCATGGGCCCTCACTTTACTCAGCAGCCTCCCGTGAGACACCTTATCAAAGGCCTTTTTGAAGTCTAAACAGATAACATCCACTGGGTTTCCCTGGTGTAACCTACTTGTTACCTCTTCAAAAAATTCTAACAGGTTTGTCAGGCATGACCTCCCCTTACTACAAGCATGCTGACTTGTTCTAATCCGATCCTGCACTTCCAAGAATTTAGAAATCTCATCCTTAATGATAGATTCTAGAATTTTACCAACAACTGAGGTTAGGCTAATCGGCCTATAATTTTCCATCTTTTGTCTTGATCCTTTCTTGAACAAGGGGATTACAACAGCGATTTTCTAATCATCTGGGACTTGCCCTGATTCCAGTGACTTTTGAAAGATCACAACCAATGCTTCCGCTATTTCCTCAGCCACCTCTCTCAGAACTCTAGGATGTAGCCCATCGGGGCCAGGAGATTTATCAATTTTTAGACCTTTTAGCTTTTCTAGCACTTTCTCTTGTGGAATGCCTACCATACTCAACTCGCCCCCTGACTCTCCGTAATTGTTGGGATATTACTCATGTCTTCCACTGTGAAGACTGATGCAAAGTACTGATTAAGTTCTTGAGCTATTTCCTTACCTCCCATCACTAGCCTTCCAGCATCAATCTGGAATGGCCCAATGTCTACTTTTGCCTCTTGTTTGTTTCTTATGTATTGAAAAAAACTTTTGCTATCATTTCTAACATTAATGGCTAGCCTACCTTCATATTTGATCTTCTCCTTCCTTATTTCTCTCTTTGTTATCCTTTGTTTGTTTTTGTAGCCTTCCCAATCTTCTGATTTCCCAGTGCTCTTGGCCACTTTATAGGCTGTCTCTTTTTCTCTGATACATTTCCTGACTTCCTTTGTCAGCCACGGCTGTACAATTCCTCCTCCCCCGGATAATCTTTCTTTTCTTTGGGATGAACCTCTGTACTGTGTCCTCAATTACACTCAGAAACTCCTGCCATTGTTGCTCTCCTGTCTTCCCCGCTAGGTTCTGCTTCCAGTCGATTTTCGTCAGTTTCTCTCTCATGACCCTGTAATTACCTTTATTTAACTGTAGCACCATTACATCCAATTTTGCCTTCTCTCTTTCAAACTGCAGACTGAACTCGATCATATAATGATCGCTGCCTCCTATGTGTTCCCTTACCTTTAGATCTTTGATAAAGTCTGGCTCATTATATAGCACTAAATCCAGAATAATCTGCTCCCTTGTAGGCTCCATCACAAGCTGTTCCAAAAAGCCATCCTGTAAGCATTCCATGAATTCCCTTTCTTTGGATCAACTGGCAACATTATTCACCCAGACCACCTGCATATTGAAGTCCCCCATGATCACCGTGACCTTGCCATTCTGACATTCTCTATCTATTTCCCGGTGCATCTTGCACCCCTGGTCCTGATCACTGTTAGGACGTCTGTACATAACTCCCATTATGGTTTTTTTGCCTTTGTGGTTTCTCAGCTCCACCCACACAGACTCCACATCATCTGACCCTATGTCATTCAGTGCCATAGACTTAATTTCATTCTTAACTGACAAGGCAACCCCACCCTCTCTGCTCACCTCCCTGTCTTTTCGATAAGTTGTAAATCCTTGGATGTTTAACTGCCAGTCTTGAACCTCCTGCAACCACGTTTGTGATGCCTAACACATCATTGTGCCGTTAATTCATCTACTTTGTTACGAATACTACGAGCATTTAGATAAAGTGCCTTAATGCTATCTTTCTTATCATTATTAGAGATACTGGAAATCATAAGCTGTCCTAAGTTATCCTTCCTTTTTGTTGCATTCCTAGTCTGCCTCGAGCTTAAAACCACCTGCACACACATTATCTTGCTGTTGTGCCACGTGTTTACTTCCCTAACTTTCTTATCCCTATGCCAATTGGCACGTGGTTCGGGCAGTAATCCAGAGATTATGACACTTGAGGACCTGTACTTAATTTCCTTCCTAGTGCTTGATAGTCCCTGAACAGGTCCTCTACCCTAGCTTTGCCTGTGTTGTTAGTCCCAACGTGGACTAAGACTGGATTCTCCCCCTCCCGCTCCAATATCCTTTCAAGCCGGTCGGAGATGTCCTGCACCCTGGCACTGGGCAGGGAACACACCATGAGGGACTCCCGATCCGTCTTGCATAGGATACTATCTGTCCCTAATTATAGGATCCCCTATAACAACTACCTGTCTTTTTGCTCCCCCCTCTTGAATGGCCTTCTGCACATTGGTGCCGTGGTCAGCTGGCTCATCCTGTCCACAGTCCTTTCCCTCATCCGTACAGGGAGCAAGAATCTCATACCTGTTGGACAAGGTCACACCTACTTATATAGCAATGACTTGCGTTCCCAACAGCCTCTCTGCTCCAACCTCACTTCCACTCAGCTCCTGCCACTCTCTGCTGTAAAATGACTGCTGGTTTCAAGGTAAGTGCTTAAATAGCAATCACTTGTCTTCCAATACTGCAAAAGCTACGGGCCCTGACAAAATTCCGGCAACAGTACTGAAGACTTGTGCTCCAGCGTTTGCCACTCCCTTAGCCAAATTCTTCCAGTACAGTTACAACACTGGCATCTACCCAACAATGTGGAAAATTGCTTAGGTGTATCCTGGACAGAAAAAACAGGACAAATCCGACCTGGCAAATTCTACCCCATCAGTCTACTCTTGATCAATAAAATGATGGATGGTGTCATCAACACTGCTACTAAGTAGCACCTGCTTAGCAATAATCTGCTCAGGGACACCCAGTTTGGGTTCCATCAGGGTCACTCAGCTCCTCACCTCATTACAGCCTTGGTTCAGACATAGACAAAAGAGCTGAATTCTAGGGGAGAGGTGAGAGTTACAGCTCTTAACATCAAGGCTGCATTTGACATCAAGAAGCCCAAAAAAAATTGGAATCAATGGGTATCGGGGACAAAATCTTGGGGGTAGTGACCACAGCACGGTAGAATTTCAAATTCCCTTTGAAGGAGAGTGACTCAGGTCTAAAACCAACTGAAAGAAGGACAATTACAGAGCTATGAAGAAAGACTTGTCTAAAGTAGGCTGGGAAAATAAACTAAGGGGAAAGTCAGGGATGAGCAGTAGCAGACATTTAAACAGATACTTCATAATACTCAGCAAAAATTTATTCCAGGCAAAAAGAAAAACTTGATGTCAAGGACGACCTATCCCATGCTTAACAAAGGCTGTCAAGGAGAATATCAAATCAAAAAGAAAGGCATTCAAAGCAGTCTTAATTATTTATTATCTATATTAATGACTTGGGGGCAGAGCATAATGCATACAAATTTTCTTATGATACAAAATAAATGGAAGGGCACGTTGTGATGAAGACATAAGTATTCTGGACAGCGAAATAGATAGATTGAGTGAGAATGCACAAACTTGACAGATCATAGAATCCCTACAGAATGGAAGCAGGCCACTTGGCCTATCAAGTCCACATCGCTGCTACAAAGAGCATCCTACCCAGATCCACCCCATCCCTGTAACACTGCACTTCCTAGCTAATCCACGTAGCCTGTACATCCCTGGACTTTACGGGCAATTTAGCATGGCCAATCCATCCAATCCTGCACATCTTTTGACTGTGGGAGGAAACTGGAGCATTTGAAGGAAAACCACATAGACACAGGGAGAATGTGGAAACTCCACACAGTCACCTAAAGCTGGATTGGAACCTGAGTCCCTGGTGCTGTGAAGCAGCAGTGCTTATCACTAAGCTACTATGCCATCCACAGTGACGTCCAAACTCCTAGACTAAATGGTCTCAGCATTGAAGGCACGGGTGTTAAACACTTTGTAACCAACCTGTCTAGCTGTGATATGCAAATTTCAAAGGATTATATACCAGAACTCCTACATCTCTTTATTCTACAACACTACTCAGAGAGCCCCTACCACTGTATAAATTCTGCTTTTGTTTGTTTTATCAAAATGCAATACCTCGCATTTATCCAAATTAAACTCCATCTGCCTGTTCTCAGTCCATTATCCTAACTGATTGAGATCTCTTTGCAATCTTAGATAACCTTCATTGTCCCAAATATCACTAATTTTGGTGTCATCTGCAAACTGATCAACTATGCCTCCTGAATTCTCATCCAGTCCAAAAAACAACCCTTCACCACCACCCTTAGTCTCCTACTGTAATGCCAATTTTGTATCCAATTGGCAAACTCACTCCGAATCCTGCGCATGGTCTGTATCCCTCAGTTCCCAGCCTTTTCATTTGTCGAAGTGCCTCTTATTGTCTCTGCTTGCGGGAAGTTACAGGCACCTAACACCCTTTGTATGAAAAACATTCTGCGCACATGTTTTTTTAAACTTATGCGCTCTCATTTTAAACCTATGCCTGCTAGTATTTGATGTTTCCACCCCATGAAAAAGATTCCAAACATCCACCCTATCCATGCCTCTCACAGTTTTATATATTTCTATCTGATCGCCCCTCAGCATTCAATGCTCTAGCAAAAACAATCCAAGTTTGTCCAACCTCTCTTTATAGCTAACACACTCCAATCCTGGTAAACATCCTTTACGATCTCTCCAAAGCCTCCACATCCTTATAGTTTAGAGAGCAGAACTACATGCAGTACTTAAAATGTGGACCAACTAAAGTTCTACACAGCTACAACATGACTTACCAACTTTTACATTCAATGCTGAGTAATGAAGGCAAATCCATACCACATGCCTTCTTTGCCACTTTATCTACATGGGTTCCCACTTTCGGGAAGTTACGGACTTGCAGAACATGATCCTTCTCTATTTCAATGCTCCTAAGGGTCTTGCCATTTACTCTATACTTTCTTCTTGCAATTCACCTCCCAAGATGCATCACCTCACTCCTTTCATCATTAAATTTTACAGCCTTTTCTCCACCTAACCTTCCAACTGGTCTATTGCTTATCATATCCTTTGATAACCTTCCTCACAATCCTCAACTTGACAATTTTCTAAATCACTGGAAGTATTTAAAGAAGTAGATAGAGTTGTGAAATATTCAGGGTGGTAAGGTGTATGAAGAAGTGGTACAAAAGAGGATTTAAGTCATGATTTTGTAGAATAGCGGGGTAGAAGTGAAGAGTTGAATGGTCTACTCCTGCTCTTATTTCCTACACTCTAATGTTATTATTTCTATAATCTCCTTCAACCTCATAACTCTTTGACCTGTGCTAGCCTCTGGTATATTCTCCAACCATATTTGTTCCACCATTGCTGGGCATGCCAGAGCTTCTATGAAATGTAGGCAAATCACACATGGTTCAGTTGGTGGTACTTTCCTCTTGAAGGCATAAGGTTCTTGGTTCAACTCCCAATCTAAGCACATTTCTGTTTTGTTGGAACTTTCTGTGTAGAAATTAGCTAGTATATTCCCTACAATGTGCTTCATAAAACACTTCATTGACAGTGAAGTACTTTGGGGCATCTGAAGGCCATGAAATCCACTGTATAAATGCAAGACTGACCTTTTTGATAATATGCATTATCTAAAGGCAATTAAATTAATTTGATCATGACCAAAAATGTAGTTGTCCTGTAATTTAGTTTGCGTGATGTACAAAAATCAGACACTATCTCAGATTCCTTAACCACTGGCAGCTATTTTGCAATCAAGTTACAATATCTTGGTATGAAAATACCACATATTTCATGTTTCTAGTTATTTTCATTACTTGTGTGCAACTGGGAGATTTTTTTTGTGAAACACATCAAGCTTTTCTCAATTCCTGGTCATATGCCACTGATCACTGATCACCATTTCATAACAATGTGTGTGGGCACTGGAAAGAGTGCAGGCAGAATAAACAAGTTTGTTCCCCCCCCCGTGTCTATCAATTCCCCAAGCCCTGCAAGCCTTCAAGAAATCTGCACGGCTTCACATTGACACCTTATGCATCTTGAATTTTAAATATTGTACTATTGGTGACCATCTGCCTATGCCTTTCGCTCTGGAATTCCTTCCTAAACCTCTCTGCCTCTCTCCAGAAGATGATCCTTAAAAGCCACCTGTT
Source organism: Stegostoma tigrinum (assembly GCF_030684315.1). Classification (NCBI taxonomy): domain Eukaryota; kingdom Metazoa; phylum Chordata; class Chondrichthyes; order Orectolobiformes; family Stegostomatidae; genus Stegostoma; species Stegostoma tigrinum. The sequence goes on from NC_081370.1 coordinate 19,585,200, forward strand.
TGTCGCAGCTTTTGCGTCAGCTTTCCTAATATAACAGTCAAGTGGCTTTATGTCGCAGTGTTAATGTAATATATTATTACAATGGATATGTATTCAAAGAAACTGAGCTTAAAGGACACAACCTTAATTATTAAAAATAAAGTTATTAAGAGGAACATATTTACTGAATATTTGAAGTTTTCAATACAAAAATTACTGAGACTATAGTTGCCATCTGTGCCAAAAGCTGCAAAAAATAATATGAAGGAAAATTGAATATTACTTACACTTCCATCACTACATGGCTTTAGTTCTTTCCAGAATGTCTGTGTCTGTGTCAGGTCCACCTTGTTTAGAGGTAATGACACCTCTCCAATAGGATCATTTCGACTGAAACGATCATAGTCCAGGACTTGAAGATACAGCACTCGCTGAACCACTTTTTCATAAGGGAAACCTAAGGACAGAGAAGCAAAATAAACAGTTTCATCCAGTGTTTGTCTAGTAACGTTTTTCTGAACCATTTCCAATGCATTTGCAGCCTACCTTAAATAAAGTGACTAATGCGGTGTACGTACTCATGATGCAATTTCAACAATGCCCAAGATGATTGAAGCATAGACTCTCAACTTTTATGTTCAATAATATTTACAATAATATTCTTTCAGGTTTCATAATTATTTGTTGTACCTGCATGCTAGCCTTTTGCAGTTCCTCTATGTTTAGAGCTCTGCAATTTCTCACTTTTTAGATGATGTGCTTCTTTTTATTCTTCCTGCGAAAGTCAACAATTTCATACTTTCCCATATTATAGTCACTGATTTGTCATTATGTCTAGTACAGGCTCCAGCTCAAACCTGACTGTCCAACTGTTAGCATTGAAGTGAAAACAGAGTTAATAAAATGAATAAGCCAATTATTTCAACAGTGTACCTTTTCCATTAAAAGGATATTCACAGAAGCTACTCAATTTGCAAACAGTTGCTACAGATGTATTTTTAAATCTGGATCACAGTGGCATCCAGAAGATCCCGTGTTTTTCAATACCTGTTCTGCCTTGCCAACTTTATAGCGTCCTATTTAAATTATTTATTATATAGTTAATTAATTATGAAATAAATTAACTCCCTTCTCAATACCACTTCCAGTGCTAATTTAAATAGAATCTAACAAACATTACCACGTAGGAATAAGATAAGTAATGAAATTAATAGAGATAACACGGTGTGAAGCTGGATGAACACAGCAGGCCAAGCAGCATCAGAGGAGCAGGAAAGCTTGACGTTTCGGGTCGAGACCCTTTTTCTGAAGAAGGGTCTTGACCCAAAACATCAAACTTTCCTGCTCTTCTGAAACTGCTTGGCCTGCTGTGTTCATCCAGCTTCAAACCATGTTATCTCAGATTCTTCAGCATTGGCAGTTCCTACTATCTCTAATGAAATAACTAGTTTTTTTTTAAAGTTTCCTTCTATTAGAATCTTCCAAATAATTCTAAGCAACATAATTACAGTTGTTTAAAATAATGACATTCTTCTTAATTTCAGTACTTTGTACAGTCCCTGGCAGTTGTTATTCACCACCAAGCAATTGACAATTTCCTGGTCACTTTTTTTAAACTCAGGTATTTATCCTCCTGATTAATTCCCACAGTTCTGCGTCTCCTCTTTTTTCCCCAGCCAAACCTTATGATTTTCCTCAGATATCACTGCTCACTATTTATTTCAAAGTGCTTCCTACTCTCTGCCTGAGGTATTGCTTGAACTGATGGCTCATTGACTTTGTTGAAACTAACTGCAAACAGCTCTGAAATGAATTTTGTCTGTACCCAGTGGCTTTTCCCAAGTTCAACCTTCTTTTTCCTCCAAATAATGTGGGGTATGCGTGCTGATTACACATTCTGGGTTGCTGGTCAAAACTGCTGATTGTTTGAGACATACAGGCAGCATCTTTTTTTAAATCATCTATTCAATCTAATTATACCCTTGTGATCAGAAAAGGCTCATGTCTCCAAACTGCAAAAAGAAGTCAGGTGACTTGGGTTGGTCTTATTTCCAGCTTTATTATCAAACTTTTAACATGTGAAATGAATTTGGGGCTCAGAAAAGTCCCCACTATTCATGGACGTGATACACGTGACAAAATATTTTTTAAAAGTTTGAAATCAATCTTCCAGCTGTTTAAAAACTTACAAATAAAATATGTTCAAATGGTTTTCATCCAAATGCCATGTGAGAAGCTACTTAAGGTATAAGATTAATTAGTCCAACTTGCCAACCTTTATTCAGAGAAGCGCAAAGGCACAAAAATCTGGAAGCCAGCATTTTTACACAACATATTCTGTCTGCCAAACTTCTGTCTACTCCCTTAATCAATCTATATCCCTTTGCGGACTCCTTACGTCATCTGCAAAACATACTTTTCTACCTTGTGGTACCACCAAATTTAACAATTATACATTGGAGAGGTTTTTCCCACGATTCCCATTGACTTCAATTGTACTGGGGCTCCTTAATGCCACACATGCACAAAAGATGCCTTGGAGTCAAGGACAGCCACTCTGATTTCACCTCTGGAATCCAGCTGTTTAGCTGATGTTTGAACCAAGCTGTAATGATGTCAAGGAGGCTTTGTGTCGAACACCTCTGCTTGGTTCGCAATAAACAACTGCACCTCCCAGTCGCGAACCATTTTAACTTCCCTTCCCATTCCTCAGATGACATGTCCATCATGGGCCTCCTGCAGTGCCACAATGATGCCACCCGAAGGTTGCAGGAACAGCAACTCATATTCCACTTGGGAACCCTGCAGCCCAATGGTATCAATGTGGACTTCACAAGCTTCAAAATCTCCCCTTCCCCCACCGCATCCCAAAACCAGTCCAGCTCGTCCCCTCCCCCCACTGCACCACACAACCAGCCTAGCTCATCCCCTCCCCCCACAGCATCCCAAAACTAGCCCAGCTTGTCCCCGCCTCCCTAACCTGTTCTTCCTCTCACCTATCCCTTCCTCTCACTTCAAGCCGCACCTCCATTTCCTACCTACTAACCTCATCCTGCCTCCTTGACCTGTCCGTCTTCCCTGGACTGACCTATCCCCTCCCTAACTCCCCACCTATACTCTCCTCTCCACCTATCTTCTTTTCTTTCCATCTTCGGTCCGCCTCCCCCTCGCTCCCTATTTATTCCAGAACCCTCTCCCCATCCCACTGTCTGATGAAGGGTCTAGGCCCGAAACGTCAGCTCTTGTACTCCTGAGATGCTGCTTGGCCTGCTGTGTTCATCTAGCTTCACATTTTGGTATCTTGCTTTGTTCTAGAGTTTGTTTCCGCACAAATGACTGAAGTCACCTTAAGATGGTTCTGTTGTCATCACTTATGGGAAATAAACTAATCATATGTTACAGTGCCAATTATACACCATCTATTAGTTTTAGATAATATTGAACCAAATAGGCATTGGAACATTAAATGCAGAGTTCTACAGACAGGAAAGGTCTGCTCCTGATCAGTTGCATTCTGTGCTCCTGGTTGGAATGTGACTGCAGATGAGTTGGCAGGATTAAACTCAGAAGACACATTTCCCACTCGTTGACTGGCTGTAAAGTCTGCTAACAGTCATCATCTAGGTTTACACACAAAGAAATTTCACTTGGATTTTTTTTCCCCCTGAAGAAGGGTCTAGGCCCAAAACGTCAGCTTTCCTGCTCCTCTGATGCTGCTTGCCCTGCTGTGTTCATCCAGATCTACACCTTGTTATCTCACTTGGATAAGTAGTTGGCACACGAGTAGTTGCATCTTTACAACAGATATCATCAGTAGGAAAGAAGGGAAGATCAATAATGATCACAGTGTGTGGACAAGGGGAGGATGGAGGCAACACCAATTGGACAAGTATTTTGTAATTTTTTAATAATCCGTGTTATATCTTGTTGAGTGGTCAGTTTGCTGTGTGGAAATACTTTTCTGTAGAAAGGCTTAATACACTTGTTTGAAATTATTAAGATAGAGTGTTAGAAGTTCACTATTGCATTGCAATATGCTTGGGCTAAAATGTATCAGATAATTGAGGCCTATCAAATATCAGTGCAATATTCATAGTTTGCCATTGGGTGTCAGTAACACATTATATTTTCAAATAATGCTGAAGTTAACTGCAGATAAAACAACAGCTCTGCATCGATCAGCACCTGCTGAAATCCATACTGGATTCCTCAAAGTTGGATGCTGGAACCAAAACGGAAATTTATTAGACAGCCCTTGATGTAACACTGCTGATCATTCAATTTCTTCAATATTGACTCCCACAAAAAACAAGCATGATTTCCTATGAGGCCTGGAGTTCCACAACACTATAACACTCAGCTCCAACAAGGTTCAGTTTCCTGTATATTACTGAACAGAGAGAGTTGTCGCTCATGTTTTTTATCTGGATAAATAGTCGGAAAATCAATTCTGATTGATCAAGGCATTGTCATGGAGAAAGCAACAGGATACTGAACGTATCCTTATAAGTCAAAAAGAAGACAGAAGGTTTGATTGAATTTGTAGTTTTTGCTTTACCCAAGAATTGGGAAGCTTGTGTTTGCCCTGATGAGTGCAAGGTAAAAAGCAGCATCTCTCTTTTCAGCAATATTTAAGTTCTGTAGTATCAAACAACAGTATCCTGCATATATTATGAGAAACTATGGTTTTCCCCTTTTCCAGTCCCAAGGTTTGAATCACAAACAGAAAATTAAGCCCAGATTTTGAACAATAGGGCAAGGTCCAGCAGCCAAATCAAGCTGAGCCCAGTAACCTTAGGCCCGAGAGATTTTAACCCCTTGAGTTTGTCTGTTAAAGCCAGAATATTGTGTTTTTGTTGGATCATTTTAGAATTTTTTCCATGGGAAACAAAATCTCCATTATGACAACAAGCTGTTTTTGATTAATTCAAAATCATCTACCCATGAAGAATCTCACCAAATTGTTGCCTTTTCTTAAATAAAACAAAGCTCATAGAACTACTGGTGCAGTGGTAGAGTTCCTACCCCTCGATCAGGAGGCCTAGGTTTAAGGCCCACCTGCTCTAGAGAGGTGTAATAACATCTCTGAACAGGTTGATAAGGAAAAATAGAACAGCCTCATCAACAAGCTTATAACTCCTGCTACAACACTCATTCCAAACATCAGACTCCACCACTTTAAAATCCTGTACACAACTTCTGTCCAGCCTTTCTGAATTCCTATTTTTTTTCCCCAAAGTTGACGCACTTGAAACTTTTCACCACAGTGAATAATTTATCTGGATCAACTTTATCAATTTTCTTCATTATCTTTAAGATTTCAGACAGATCCCTTTATGCTTTTGTTCAGCAAATACAAGTCTAGCCCCAGTCATCCATTTAACTAAATCAGACTAATGATTAATGGGCTTCCTGTGCCCATACTCTCATATTCTTCTAAATTCCACATTTCTAGCATCTTGGTTTCATTATCACTTCACAACCTGGGCCACTAGCAGGATCATTACGGTAACCACTGCATGAATCAAACTTCACATTATCTGTTATTTCTGAGAGGTGCAATTTCCCTGAGAGATTCAAATGACAATTGTATATCATTTCTCTCTTGCAGTTCTTGAACTCAACAACTCTTCCTGCATATTCATTATGTTGTGCATAAATGATTTGAACCATTTCATTACATTATAACCTCCCAGGTGTCAATTAGATGTCGCATAAATTGTCTGATGTAGTCACTTGTAAACAGCCGACAGGGAAAACACTCTCCAGATTAAATTAGTGCAAGACACGTTATTTGGGAAGATTGATCCCACAGATTCCCAGCCACAACATCATGGCTCACCCAAATGAAGAAACAGTGAAACAACCGACAATGAACTGAGAAAATGAGCAACTTTTAGCAATATTAATCAACCTCACCTTCAAACAGGAACGTCTCATTCCAATGCGGATTTAAATTCTTTCTTTTCACCTTTGTCTCCAGTTTGTGTTTCTTGTCAGGTAGCAGATAGATTTTAACAAATGGGTCGCTCGTGCCACTAAAGTCCTTCGCTGGCAACTCTACTGCTTTCATTATTTTTACGGTGAAAGTAGATTCCTGGAAATTGTAGCCGACGCTGAATTGAATCCGGCCCAGGTTTTCACGTGAGCTTCCCTCATGGTCATCCTCAGAACCCGGTGACAGCTGGAAAAAAGAAATTACAAATTCTTCTGAAAATGATAAGGTTTGGAAAACCTGTTCTGCTTATAGAGTCTCAGAAGATTCTGAATTCCGAATAGGCTTTTGTAGGTTCCTAAACAAATCATATGACTCATTGAAAGGGATTGCAAAGGGTTCTTCATGTGGCTCTATCAGAATTTGTTTGAAAACACTGTGAAGCTACTTGGGAAATTTTAGTATTGTGATGATTTATAAATGGTAGTTGCTGTTCTATAAAAGTTACTTTTTGAATATGTAGCTCTTATTTTCATTTCTGCAAATGCCGTCTATCGGTTTTCAACTATATTATTCATGAGATAGAACCACAAAGAATTGCAGCAATAAAAGTAATCACGTGAGTTAACACAGTCTCAGTACAATCCACAATGGATGAGTCCACAATACAAAGCTGAATCATGCTGATTTATTGTCTTATGCCTAGTGGTCACACATTCCTGATACTGGAAAACATGACACTGCTGCAATGTGAATAGGCGAGGCAGAGTCAAATTGCAAGGGCAGATTGGATAAAGTTTTTCATCCAACCGTTCTTTACTTGATATGGGGTTGCTTTGAAATTGACATTGGATGCCTGAGGTGGAAAGTACTCCAATCCTTATTACTAGTATCTCCAGCTTCGTAAGTACAAATATTCATGAAAAAAATGATAAAACATGTGAGCCATTTTGTGCTGTCTTTAGAGATGAGTAGAACAAAAGGGGTAAGTTAGCTGGTTTTGTGATGCAGAGTGATGCCAATAGTTGGGTTCGATGGATTCAATTCCTGTACTGGCTGAGGTTACCATGAAGAACTCTTCTCCTCTCACCTGAGGCATGATGATCCTCAGGTTAAACTACCACTAGTTATCTTTCTCTAATGACAGAGCCAGCTTTATGATCTGGCAAGATTATGGTGACCACCTTTATTAGAATAGATCACATGCAGAAATAATGGGCCAGCTTTCATGTTTCATGTTCAGACAAACTCTTGTTTGTGAAAGAAAGGAGCTCCACTATTCTGAGACGCAATTCCGATCTGGGCTTCCTGAGAAATATGGAGCCGCACTTCCATTGTGATAATTCTTTTATAGCGAAGAACTGTCAGAGGAAGGCAGACAACAACTCCTTTCCACAGCAGTCAGCTGTCATATTCTGAAATTTAAAAATCCTGACAGCCCTTTGACAGCTGCTTTAAGTACATCAAAGTGTGGTTTTAGGGTGTGAGAAGTAGGACACCAGTAGGGTGAATATTAAGTTGCCACATTGCCAATGGGCAGATAGGTACGGTGCCAGATGACTATCGGGATTATTCAAACTCAGATTGGTTACCATAACTCAGAATGAAAGAGATTTACACTAACGTATGTTATCAAATGTTAAGACTAGCCTTGATCACTTTAATCAACAGAGATGCTTACGAGGCAGCTAATCTTGGAAATTTAAATTGTATACAAAGTTGTTATGATCCCATTGAGAGATAGTACATTCCTACTTAAAGTTGTCCTGTAACATATTGTGCTATCCTTTGCAGCTACATTTAGAGTTCACTTCACTATCAATGAATTTTACTAGGGGTGAAGATGAACTCTGACCAAGATATAAATTGCCTGATGACGAACGGAGACCAAGTTGGTGATGCATGTTTTTACAGTCAATTAGATAAGCAGAGACTAACAGAGGATTAAGAAGTTTCAGTGGTACCTGGAATAATTATTAAACAATGACGAAATTAATGCACTTGTGATATAAGAGAGAGATGAGGCTGTTAACTTGAGTTTGAAAAGTACAGAGAGCTCAAAAACATTGATTGGATAGTCAACTAAACCTATATAAAAAGACAGTGACTGGCACAAGATGGAATGGAATTAGAGATAAATATATCTGTGATGTTTCTGGACGGCACTTGTGGTGCAGTAGTAGCATGCATACCTTTGAGCCAGGAGGCCTGAGTCCAAAATACCTACCTGTAATATTTCTTTTAGTGAAGAAATCTATTCCAAATGTGATTTATATATATTTTAATATGATTTGTTTAAGAGTTTGGATTTTGATCTTTGATCAGGAAAGGCTTTTAATGATCAATTTTAAGTATTTTTGTAGCCAGAGGGAGACAATTCTCTTAGGCGAATGGGAAAATTATTTACATTGGGAGAGTTTTACAAGTCAAAAGAATCAACAATTGGCATCAGGCTTCAGTTAGAAGAATCTGGAAAATTTATAGCTTAGTGGAAACATTCATTGCTTGACAGAACCATTTCGTATTGAGTTTGCAGAAGTCATGGTTGAAGGAAGATGTGTAAAATAGTTTCTCCTGACAAAAGGAAACAGTTTAGGACCATTTAGAAATAGGTTACTTCACTAAAGGATACATAGAAACTAGCAGCAAGAGTAGGTCATTTGGTCGTTTGACCTCTGCATTCAATAAATTCATGGCTGATCTTCCATCGCTAGCTATATTCCTGTTTTCTTTCCATTCTCCTTGATGTACTTGACATCCAGTGACTTTCATGAATTAATCTCCTTGAATATATTCAGTGACCTTATCTCCACAGCCTTCTGTCATAGTGATTTCCATAGGGTGATAACCACCAAGTGAAGAAATCTTGTCTTACCAATCTTAAATGTCTACCCCATGACCTGAAACTATGATCCCTAGTTCAAAACTTCCCAACCAAGGGAATTGTTCGCTTGGTGCCTGGTCAGTCCAACTCTCTAAGAATTTTATATGTTTGATCAAATCCCCTCTCATTCTTCTGAACTGTAGTGAACACAGGCCAAGGTGAACCAGTCTCTCCTTGAATGAGAGTCCTCCCATCCCCACTATCACTTTAATGAGCCTCTGCTGCACTCTTTCTATGGCAAGTATCCACTCTTAAATACAGAGGTCAAAGCTGCACACAATACTGCAAGTACTGGTCTCACCCAGGCCCTGTAATTACTACAGTAAGGCATCCCTTCTTCTGAATTCAAATCCACTTGCAATGGAGACCAAAATATCATATGCCTTTCTAATTCCTTGTTGCACCTGCCTGTTTATTTCATCAACTGGTGTACAAGGAAATGCAGATCCCTTTGTATCCACATTTCCTAATTTATCATATTTAGTTAATATCTGTCATTTGCTTGTTACACTAAAATGTATAATTTCATGTTTATTCACGTTACGCTGCTTCTGCCAGACGGTGCCTGCCCAACTCTTTCTCTAAATTCTTTGTCTGTTTACATTTCATGTTCTTTTAATTCTAACTCCATCTCTTTGTCCTTCTTCTCTAATTCAAGCCTTTTTTTCATTATTTCTATATGTATTTTAGCTAATTTCTTCAGTGACATCCCAATTTCAGGTTTCCTTCCTTCCAATTCGAAACATTGGAAAATCACATGAAGCAGCTCATCCTTACAAAGTCCTTCTTTTATTTCTACCTTCAGTTTATTTGCTAAGTTCAACTTCTGTAAAAGATTCAAATAATCCATATTATATTTTGTACTTCTAGAAACTCCAAGTAATAAATTTCACCACGATGGAGTTCATTTATAAGAACCACTATGCACCCGTTACTTCAAAAGGAATGAGAAAGATCCCTTTTGAATCCACTGCTTTCAAATCCTGCTAAACAGCACCTCCAGTGGTTAAAAATCCAGCTGAAACTATTACTGAACAAGTCAGATTCCAGTTGCAATCTAGCTTTTTAGTGTTTTTTTGTTTGGTTTTAAGGCCACAGTCTTTCACTAAAACACAAGAATGCAGTGCTGCAGATTTTGTTCAACATGAAAATAGATGTTCATTAAGCAAATAAGATGAAACAAAATAAATTAAGTTATTTAGGCATAACACATGTTTAACAATTTGAAACACACTGTAAAATACAATCCCATTCAGTTCAGCAGCACTCCATTACAGAACTCTCACCAGAGAAAATTCCCTTACCTATCACATAGGTCTAACCTGATGGATATTTCAATTTCTGGTCCTGAGAAATCTATAACCTATTCCTTGAGACTCCATACAACCGAGTTTGAACCTTTTCGGCTTTAGATAATCTGAAACTTTAAAAATAAGTTAAACCAAATTAAATAACGTAAATCTAAGAGATTGAGAGGAGGATGCAAGGAGGCTTCAGGACAATTGAAGCAAGTTGAGTGTCTGAGTAAATACATGGTGAACGAAGAAAGATGGAAGAGATATTCGTTTGAAAGGACCATCAGGAGATATGAAAGTGGGGGAAAAAAACTGCATCTGAAAGTGGAATAAAGAGGTTAAAATGCCTCAGTTGTTAAAACAACTGGACATACCAAAGACAATTGCTGGTAGTTGAGTGGAATACTAATTTCAATTGTAGAAGTAGCTAAGGAATCTTTTAGTCAGGGGCAAGGGGAAAGCGAATTGGTCATTAGTGAATCAGATGCGTTTTTCCTGACAGTGGATTAATGGTGATCTTTTGACTCTTAATTCCAGATATAATTGAATTAAATTTCCAACATCTGTTGTGGCAGGATTTGAATGCATGTCCCCAGAACATGACTTGGGTTTCAGAATTTACCGTCCACTGATAATGAGACCATCAGCTCAGCCCTACTGTAAGTGATTGCATTTTACTGTGTTGCATATTCTTCTGACATAAACTAGCCTGTAGCTTATAGCCAAAACCATGGTCTATAAGTGCAATTATTCCAGTAACAAAGTCTAAAACACAGGAAGAGGATATGTGTCATTATGGAGGAATTTTATTAGTCCCTTGGTGGCACATTTAAAGACAAGGCAGCAAGCAAAATCTAAGAGTAAAAGCATTGTGCAGGATCCTCAACATAATGCTTGCCTACTTTTCCTGGAAGCATTCTGATGAAGTGTCACTTGACCAGAAATGTTAACTTGGGTTCTTTCTATAAGATGCTGCCAGATCTGCTGAGCTTTTCCAGCAATTTCTGTTTTCGTTTCCTGGAAGCAACTCCTGTACAGTAGCAGAAACCTGCTGTCAGTTGCACTGAGAAGCTAATTAAGCTTGTTGGGTGGGGAACCTCGAGAAGTACCTCAAAGCCTGAAGCAGTGGACCACTATAGAATCATATAATCTCTACTGTGGGGGAGTTGGCCATTCAGCCCATTGTGTCCACACCCTCCCCTCTGAACATCATTCTACCCAGACCCACCCCCACTACCCTATCCCTGTAACTCTGCTTTCCACATGGCTAATCCACCTAGCCTGCACATCCCTGGATACTATGGGCAATTTAGCATGGCTAATCCACCTGACCTGCACATCTTTAAGCTGTGGGAGGAAACTGCAACACCTGGAGGAAATCCACACAGACATGGGGAGGATGTCTGTGTGGAGTTTGCACAGTTGCCAGAGGGTGGAATTGAACTTGAATCCCTGGCACTGCAAGGCAGCAGTGTTAACCACTGAGCCACCATTTGGCCCTAATTTGTTTGCTGCTCGGAGGCAACCAGTAGCTGGTCCAGTTCCTTATGCCCTGAGGTAGAAATTTCCAGTCAATTTCTGACATAATGCCTTATAAATCCTTCAACTCTGTACCTATTGATTGCCATTGGGCATGCTGTTCACGTATCAATCCCACTGCTGGGAAAACAGCCTGGGGATGGGATAGTGGCAGCACATCGGCCAGACGCACCAATTTCCACACCTGCCCATATCTGCACTATCCTCCGCTGAGGTCTAAAACTCTTCCTGCAAGGATGCAATAGCAGACTGGCAGTTGTTGCTGGACTTAAAAGTAAAATACTGATGTAAATTAGAACAAAACAGTTTAATTAGAAACGTGATGCAATGTTTGTACCTAATGATACTCTTATATTTACAATCATGAGATTATGCACCGATGAAGTTTATTTTTAGCTTTATCTTGTCAGAAAGCACTGGAAAAGTTCTCTCTCCTCCCCTAGGCATGCAGCGATCACTATGTTTGAAGATATGTCATGGATACTACTGGGTAGCCTGAATATTCAATAAATGTCTTCCACTACTATTGTAAAAAGATGACAAGATGTAAACAACAAGAACACTGTGATGGAGGTTTTACTTTTTCGATCACTGCAATACTTATTACTTCTTTCTCTATAATTATAATATTTAAAGGCAATCTTTACAACAAACACCAGAAAAAAAATAATTGCATGAGCTGATCCAATTCTCAATTTAGCAATCTCAGTATAGAGGCTATAAATAGAGTAAATCTCTATGACAAAAGGAAGAGACTGGGGCATGTATTGTTAATACTCTGGGAGTTTTCACAGCTGAGTTATGAGAAACTGTTAAATTGCTTGTTTTGCAGAATTATTTTTATTTTGTAAACTAACAAAAAGAAGTTCTAAACTGATAAGGGGAAAAAGAAACTTTTCACATTCACAGCTCCTTAGTACTACTCTCAAAAGATTAATTTGTTTTAAGTGCAAATGATTTATTTTGGAAAGCAGTGATTCCTCAGTGAAAGGTGCCATCAAAAACAACAAAACTGCTATTATGTGAAGACACACATAGATTATTTAAAATTTAACTATAATTAACTCACTTTAATAACAAACGTATTAGATAACAGCATGATATAGTGGGGCATGCATATATCAGATTTATAGATTAAATGGTGACTCATATATAGTGTCAACAGAATTGTAATCATGCTGTGCAATATTTGTATCAAACTATTTTACACATTCAAATTAAATTCCTTTGTGCACTACAGTAATGATGGGGTTAGTCCACACAGCACAAACAGAGTTTTTGTTTATGTATTTTCAGTCTTGGCCCATAATAATATCTCTGAACATGTTGATTAGAAAACATCAACAATTAACACTGAAGAATATTTTGTATTTAATCTGTTCAGGATGCTATTACATACCTCTGGAGCAGGTGGGACTTCAACACAGGCTGCCTGTCTCAGCTGTAGGGACACAACCAGTGTACCTGAAGAACCCTTTCAATACTGAAACCTATTAGAATAGAATAGAATCCCTACAGTATAGAAGAAAGTCATTCAGCCCATCAAGTCCACACCAACTCTCTGAAGAGCATCCCACACAGATTCCACCCTGTAGCCCTGCATTTTCCATGGTTAATCTACCTAGCCTGTGGGCAATTAAACATGGCCAATCCACCTAACCTTTGGACTGTGGGAAGAAACTGGGGCACCCGACATAAATCCACGCAGACGCGGGGAGACTGTGCAAACTCCTCGCAGACAGTCACCCAAGGCTGGAATCAAACCTAGGTCCCGAATGCTGTGAGGCAACAATGTGAACCATTGAGCCACAGTCTCCCCCCCCCCACCCCCATCAATTCAACCAAAACTGAGAATCAAATCTAGACATTTTTTAAGCCACCTGTATGTTTTTGCCCCACAACAAAAAGTGGAATTATCAATTTAGCCATCAGGGGCGTTGATCTGAAATGGTTTTAAACAATAAATCAATCCAGAGCTTTTTCTTAATCTTGACCCATCATTAGTAACAAAATTGCTTGTAGCTATTGGGAATTGTTATGTTGACTTTGGACTAAGGCCTTTTTTAAATTAAAGAAAAAGGAGGAGAATATTTGATAAGAGGAGTAATTAAACAATAGTTATTCGGGTACAAAACCATATCTATTAAAAAAAACTCTGAATAAGTCTTAGACAGGTTATAAAACCCTACAGTTCTAATAGAAATAGAAAATGTTTTCAAATTACTTTCACTCTAAGATTTCCCTAGCACACAAATATTCTCTATTGACATCTCCAAGATGGGGAAAAGCTGAAATCATTTTAGTCATGATTTTATTTACACCTGGGCGGACAACGGATGAGCTGAAGTGAGCTGAGCAAATCTGAAAACAACTTTTGGTACAGGGTAAGAAGACGTTTAACAACATTAACCTCCAGGATAAGACCTAACATCACCTCAGATATAGTGGGTAAATATTGTATTGTAATGTGTGAAGATCATAATACATAGGCATAGGCTGTTCAGTCTCTTAAGACTGCACATCATTTAATACCATCATTCCTGATTTGATTGTGACCTTAATTCCATTTTCCGACCAGTCCCACTCTGCTCTCAAAACTCTTAACTCCCTTGATGATCAAAAATTTGTAAAACTCAGGTTTTGAATACTTTCAATGACTCAGCCTCAAATGCTCTCGGGGGAAAAGAATTTCAAAGTATATCAACACTCCAAGTTTCTCCTTATTTACATCTTAAATTGGAAACATTTTTAAAACTGTGCCCCTAGTTCCAGACTTCCCCACAGGGGGGAATATCCTTCCAGCATCCAGTCAAGTCTCCCAGAATCACATTCACTTTAATCAGATTATCTCTCAATCTTCTACACTAAAATGGGTACAATTCTAATCTGCTCAACACCTTCTTCCCAGGAACTACCATCCAAACCTTTTCTGAACAATTTTCCATGCAATTCTAGAGACTAAAACTATGTACAAACTCCAAATGCTATTTCACCACAGCTCTGTACAGCTCTAGCAACACTGAGCCAGTTAAGTTCCATTCTCCTTGCAATTAAAACCAAAATCCCATTTACCTTCTCAATCACTAGCTACAGCTGCATACTAACAAATGGGCTGCATATGGTATGCACACACCAGAATACCTAGATCCTTCTAAAGCCAACTCTCTCCGTTTAAATAATATTCTGTTTTCCCATTCTTTCTGCTTTAGTGGACAAGCCTATATTGTCCCAAATTATACTCCATCTGCCAATTTTCGTAAATCTAACTAAATTTACCTATAAGCCATCTGCAAACCTTTCCTAATCTCTTTTGAACTTGTTTTCCTATAGCATCTTGTGTCATCAATAAATTTAGCCAGCAAGTACTCAGTCTCTTCGTCCATGTCACGAGTATAGATACATAATAGTTGAGGCATACTTGTGGCATTCCTTTAGTTACAGTTCGTCAATCCCAAAATAGCCTATTTATCTTGACTCTCTGCTTCCTGTATACATGTTAATATGTCACCCAAACAGCATGTGCACCATATGTGGCATATATGTATATACCATTTGGAAATCTAAATGCATTACATTTACTGGGTTCCCAGTTTCAATCCAGCTCATTACTTTCTCAAAACATTCTAATAAACCAGTCAAACAAGATTACCTTTTTCACAAATCTATGCTGACTCTGTTGACTGAACCATAGAATCTAAGTGTCCCAAGTTTTGGCTTCAGACAAACTGGTAACTAAAGTAAAAAAGGTCTCATGTTTATGGAGAGGACACAAACTCAGTGATCGTAACTGAAAATCTTGATTTGTAAATAAAGGTGAAGACAGGATTGTAATATCCACGCTACGGATAATGAATGACCCATAGAAATTACTGTCTGTGCTCACACAACAATGATACATATATCTAAAAATAATCAATAGGAGGAGGAATGGTTTTAGAGGATAGTCAAGCAGCCAATGTAATTCCTACATTCAATAAGGAATTGGTTTTAACTCAATTATAAAGCAGTTATCTTAAAGTCAGTTGAAGAAAAAATGAGAAACCTTGCTACATCAGATCTGGTAACAAAACACTTAACAAACGTAAGCATGCATTTTCAGAACATCAACTTAATTGAATTGTTTGAAGAGAAACTGGAGAGAGTAGAAATGCATGGGATCTTATATCATTTCATTGCTAAGATGCTACACATAGGGACTTACGAGAAATGTCAAATTAAATGGAGTTAACATGAAACCAGCAGCAGAATGGTTTGAAAGAAATATAGCTACAGCAGTTAAAAAACACTTCTTGATCCAAAAGGAAGTCAGTAATGATGTCCTACAAAGATCTTGGTTGGGATCCTTGTGATTTACTACATTCATAAATGACTGTAACTCAGATATTCAAGATGTTATGTCATAAAGTACATAGCATGCCAAACTGGGGAACGGATAATAATGTGTAAAACTACACCAAAATCGAGGAAGACTTCAGCAGTCCTACAGTGATCAGATGTGGTAAATTGAATCTAAATGTCAAAGAATGAGGTGGATCACTTTGCTAAGAAAAGTAAGAGGTCTTTCACTTTGAAACACAAGAAACTAAATGGGATAGAGCCAACATGGAGTGTAAAATCATACAGACCAGTTGAGCTGAACAGCCTATTATTGTAATAGAGATGGTAGGGACTGCAGATGCTGGAGAATCTGAGCCTATTTCTGTACTCTACATTTTAAGATTAATACATAAATCACTAAATTAGCAACAAGTTACATACAAACTAAACAACCAAATTAATTTGTAGAGTTAATGTAATATTTATAAAGAACCTTGGTTAGCTCAAACTTGGTAGTGCTGAATGCAGTTCTGTTCTTCAGGCTAAATATCAAATATTGGAGAAAATGTTAACAATGAAAATTTCAGACTTTAAAGGATACAACTTTGGAAATATTGAGTAAGTTGGGACATTTACTCTGAAAATAAGTTTAAGAGGTAACGGTAACCTGATGGCGGTCTTTAAAATTGTGAAATGGTACAGTAGATTGAAGAAATTACGCAGAAATTGTTTCCACTTACGGAGGAGTCCAGAACAAGGGGGCATACATCTCAGATAGTTACAGGTGAAGTAAAGAAGTTTAAGAGGAACTTCTTTACATACAAAGTAGAGGAGTGGAACTCACTACGACATCAACTATTTTAAGTAAATATCAGTGATAGATTTTTAAGAGCGTAGATTTTTGAGCATACACAATAGAGTGGTAAATAAAGGCACATGGGAGTAATTGGGAAAAAAAATGAGTTAGAGGAGGCTTGTATAGAATGTAAACACTATCACAGATTGTTTGAACTGAATGGCCCATTTTTATACAGAAGATACAATTTCCAATGTACCAGTTTGATCCTGTAGTTTCTGAATGTTGATCCAGCTGGAGCAATCTTGTTTACTAAAGTGCAGAATGAGTATGTGCTCAGTCCAGCATCAAAGACATACAAATTCCCATGACACCAGATTAAACATCAGCAAGAAAACTGAAAGAAGGTATATAGGCTGAGATTCTTATTTAGGTTACAGCAATCAGCTCAGTTTCAATTCTAAGAAATGTCAAAATCCAGACTAATCCCTTTTTTGATAAGAAATTTCCAACAAAACAAACTCTACCAAACTGAGTATCTGACAATATTTGTAATCCCAAAGCAATTTTGTACGTCATCTACTCCTTGATTCTTGAAGGTATTTAGTGAATTATTTTGTTTGATGCTAGATAGTAAATTGGAGATTATTCAAAGAACTGCTGCTTTTGACATTGTCAGCTCCACTAAATCTATCTTTAGTTCTTTTACCTTGCATTATGATCTCTTTTGTATTTTTATTCTATGACAGATCATCCTATTTATTCCTTAAATTCATTCCCTTTACCTCTTTCCTTGACTTTTACATCTTAGAATTGTTTGAGTTCTCATGAACAGTCATTAATACAAACTCTATTAAATTTGTTTCCCACTCCATGTTTCCACGATCTTTGTTTTATTTATTTCACATTTTAAACATCTGTACTGTTTTGCTTTTGTTCAAACAGGCATAATTTCAAATAAAGTTCAATTTTGATTGAGCCTGGACATTCCAATCATCTCATAGCCTATGTCAAAATATCTGTGTACATGTACAAAGTGAGGGTCTGAAATTAGGCCAAAAATAATTCACTGCCTGCTATCCACTCATGTTTATATATGCTCTATGATATTCAAACATTAATATTTCATTTTGATTTTGCATATCAGAGATATTGCATGTAACGGGTAGCACAACAAGGTCATCACAGTTGTTCAGATAATATGTAGTTCGAAATAAAATTATACAACACACAGAGCCATTAAAAAAAATTAACACAAAGGAGCATATTCAGCCCATTATCTTAGTGCTGTTGGTAGTTTGGTCAGCGTGATCTACAATAATTCCATATCCATATAAACGTTTTCAAGGACTTAGTTAAATACTTCATAAATGTTTTTGCTGACTGGGTTTAAAAGCCAAATATGTTAATACTCGCAAACAAATGTCTAAGAAAATATTTCACCTAGTCTCTCATGTAGTGGTCCTGATATGACTGACCAGGAGAAATATTATTAACTACCTGTGTACCCCTTCCAAGATTCTGATTGCTTCTTATGGATTTTTTCAGAAAACAACTATTGTTTTATTGAGTATCTCATCATAGTCACTTCAGCTAGAAAATCAAATCTACTTTGCAATTCCAATCTTCCAACTCCCATATGTTGTCACTACAGTTCTAAGGGCTCACATTCTGTGGGATACTTTGGGCAGGATTTCTTACATAACTTTGAGGGAAATGGATTTAGGATGGTTTAATCCCTAGATCAGTAGTACCATTAAATGTGAAGTTAGTAAGTCAATAATGAAGATGGAAAGCAGGGTTGGCATGCACTGGTAGACAGAATTAAAGAGCATCAGTGTAATCTTGGAAAACACATAATACTTTGTATAAATAAGGTTCAATGCCTAGAAACATGTTTTACAATTGCTATAAACTGCCACATACTACAAGCAGCGTGCATTCTATAGAATCTGGAAGGGTCGCAGTGAGTTGAAAAACTACAGATGTGGTATCCCTACTCAAGAAAGGAAAGAGGCTGAAAGCTATTAACCAATCGCTTAATGTGTCTTTGGTAAAACATGGAATTCACTATTAAGTAGCAAATAATCATGTACGAAACAATAATACAGTGGAACAGAATCAGGATGGATTTGTGAAAGGAAAATCATGATAGACAAATTTATTATAGTTCTTTCAGGGTGGAACAAATATGGTGCATAAAGGGCTACCAGCAAATTTAACATATTTGGATTTCCCAAAGGCATTCAATAAGGTATCACATAAAAGGTTACCACAAAAATTTAAGAAGAGTTGAGAAGAAATAAGGGATTAAGACGGACAGAACTGACAAAATGTAAATTTTTTAAAAAAGTTTAAAATCTCCAAAAATTAAAACCAATAGGAATGAGACTCCAGACCTGCAGAAGTAACAAAGAGGCTAAATGCTTGTAATCATTCTTGATTCATAATTAAAAGATGTTGCATCATTAAGACAAGGATAACTTCTGTGGTATGGTTAATTCATATCTACAGCACAAGCACAGCAACTTCACACCATTCAATGCATGTCAGTGAAGAAGTAGACAGCAGAATGTCATTTTTGCCACGCTAATGGCACAGCACCACAACTCAGGAAGAAACATTTGGATATTTGAGTTTAACCACACATTTTCCCTTCATCTATAGCTGTTATACTATTATTTGTGCAATGATAACAAGTGCTGTTAACCTTTGTTATTTTAATGAGAAACACATCCCAGTATTTCTTAATAGTCCACGGATGTAGAAATTTAAGTTCTCTTAACACAGTATTCACTTTGCTCATAATTCCTGTGTTTATATATTTTAGCTTTAAGTATAAACTCACTACCACTACTACCTGTATTCATCAATAATATAGATTCTCAAAACATGAAGAGATTACATATTGATTCAATAGTATATTCCAAAAGCCATCCTGATATGATGAGGGATTTATTTAATTGGGGTATATAAATCGGGGGAAAATGTGCATTTAACATTGATATTTTGCAGTATATGTAATCTCAGAAACAGACTGATTACATTGTATCTTATTTTAGTTTGATTTATATCCTTGGTTTTGAGTCCTGGCTCATTATATTAAAAGCAGTAGGGCACCAAAGTGGGATTTCAAGAATAAACGCCACTGCATGGAAAGTATTTATAAATGGAGCTCTATTAAATGTGGAACATGTTACAATATTACTGTGGCTGTAACACAGTTTCTTCCAGATTGTAAAAATGAGTTGTGACCTGGATGTTGCCTGAAACAATTCTTGTTTGATTGAATACACAAGCCTGAAATGACATACAAAATAGACAGATCTCTGCCCATGGTGTCTCATAGGTCAGAACAGTTCTCAAAGAAAACTTGAGGGCAAAAATCTTAATCTTTCACATTCTCAGTACTGTAAGTATGTGTTACAGCATTCAGACAATGTTGCCGAAATACATTCCTGTGTGTCAGGATAACTAACCTGGGAGCTGACTCCCTGGTTAACTGCAGTGAGGAACCCTAAGCATCCCAAACATTGTAAAGATTACATATATTTTATTTAAAATACAAACTGGAGCACTGAGGTCTGATCTGCTATATTGCAGAGACTGAATGAGTTGTTTCTTTGTTTAGATGTTGAACAGTGTGGTCTTCCCTCCTTTTTACCTACATTGTCCACGCAATATTCCTGCAAATCTGTCTCATCTTATTTTCCATCTTATTTATGGATGAAAATGTGCATGTTTGGATTTAAAGGTGGTACCATTCAAGTTTACGTATTAGTAATTTACAGAAATTCATTATAAAAAATAAGTTTTATTAATATAAGAAAGACAATGGACATTTTCTTTTAACTATAGCTATTTAAAACAAAAAATGCTTGAAATCACAGCAGGTCAGGCAGCAGCTGCGGAGAGAGAGAGCAAGCTAACGTTTTGAATTGAGATGACTCTTCATCCGCTCTATGAAGAGTCAAGTAGACTTGAAACATTAACTTACTCTCTCTCTCCACAGGTGCTGCCTGACCCACTGTGATTTCCACCATCTTTAGCTTTCAGTACAGATTCCAGCAACTGCAGCAATTTGCTCCTACATTATGCTTTCACTAGTGTGAGGCAAGCTCCTTGTCTGACACACTCATATTTCAATTTCATGTGCCATCTTTGTGGCATTAAGTGTGATTCTTCAAATGATTGCTGTAGAAAGCTATTAGGACAACCAAAATTAGTTCCACACAACTGCCCTCTATTACAAATTGTAATCATCTATAGTGATTAGCTGTTAATGAAAATTGAAAGTAACAAAAGCTACATATTGCAGCTTATTGCTCTCACATCAAAGAAGCAAAAGTATTAATTACATGAATTGGCCCAATTAATTCGGTCACTTTGAAAGAGCAACTTGCCTTCAGTTAAATGGAGGCTTGAATGGGAGATCGTAAGAATAAAACCCATGTACCGATTATTATGATCCTGAATACCTCATGATTTGATCTTCGACTTTTGGAAATTGAAAGGTGCTGGAGTCAGCTCTACAGTCCCTCAAGCCTTTTCTTGATCAGCCAATATGACTGAAGCTGAACTTAACAGTTTCATGAACCTTTTCTTAAATCCCTACATTCCTTTAGCATCAAAATAAACATTTCGAATTTGGTTTTAAATGTAAGTAGTAATGAGATTCTGAGGCAGAGGATTCCAAAGGTTTACAACTCTCTTTACAATGAGTTTGAATACTGCTGTGGTAGATGGTGGAATCTGAATTTGATAAAATATCTGGAATTAAGAATCTAATGATGACTATGAATTCATTGTCGATTGTGAGAAAAGAAACCCACTTGGTTCACTAATGTCCTTTAGGGAAGGAAACTGCCATCCTTACCTGGTCCGGCCTACATGTGACTCCAGTTCCACAGCAATGTGGTTGACTCTGAACTGCCCTCTGAGCAATTAGGGATGGACAATGAATGCTGCCTGGCCAGCGACGTCCTCATCCCATTAATGAATAATAAAAAATAGCCTCCACCACTTTCTGCATTCCATACACGCACCACCCTCTGTGTGGAAGAAGTTGCCCTTTATATCTCTTTTTAATCTTTCCCCTATCACCTTAAACCTATGCCCTCTGGTTTAGGAGTCCCCACCCAGGGAAAAGACCTTGTCTATTTACCCAATGCATGCCCTTCATGATATTATAAACCTCTATAAGGTCCCCCCCTCAGCCTCCCGCCCGCCAGAGAAAATAGTCTATTCAGCCTCTCCCTATAGCTCAAACCCTCCCATCCTGGCAACAACCTTGTAAATCTTTTCTAAACCCTTTCAAATTTCATAACAGTCTTCTTATAGCCTGGAGACTGGAATTGCACACAATATTCCAAAAGTGGCCTAACCAATGTCCTGCACAGCTGCAACATGACCTCCCAATACCTATGCTCAATACACTGACCAATGAAGGCAAGCATACTAAATGCCTTCCTCACTATACTATCTGCCTGCGACTCCACTTTCAAGAAACTATGAATCTGCACTCAAAGGTCTAGCAACACTCCACAGTAAGTGTCTAAGTCCTGCCCTGATTTGCCTTTCCAAAATATAGCACTTCACATTTATCTAACTTAAATTCCATTTACCACTCCTCGGCCTATTGGCCCATTTGTTCAAGATCCCATTGTACTCTGAGGTAACCTACTTCGCTATCCACTACATCTCCAACTTTGGTGTCATCTGCAAACTTACTAACCAAACCACCTATGTTCAAATCGAAATCATTTGTATAAGTAAGGAGAAGAGGTGGACCTAGCACCGATCCTTGTGGCATACTGCTGCTCACAGGCCCCCAGTCTGAAAAGCAACCCTCCACCACCACCCTCTGTCTTCTACCTTTGAGCCAAGACTACTATTAATCTTAGAAAGACAAACTGACTACTCTAACTTTTCCAGGTTCACAAATTAATCAAGATCTCCTATTCATAATAGAGTAAAAAAGCAAAGGACCCCCACATCAGTCCTCTGCGCCTAAGTTTGAACTGCCAAGTTGCATATTGCATATCAAAATTATGACCTTGAATAAGAAAACTTAGCTTATCGTATGGGAGCTAGTTAGAGCCTCTGATTTGAGATCATTGTAAACTATCCCAAGTGTAACAGTGTCAACATTTCCACAATGTGAGATATCCCTTATTGGTTCAAACTGTAAGAATGTATGGTTCTGAAGTGTTTGACTCACCAGGTGTGCCAATTATTTTTTCTTAAGCAGTATCCCAGGCACTTGGCATTTCTCAGAGTTATTGGCAAAATTGAAATTCAATACAAAATCTTGCACTCAAATCCTTTTGAGGCTAAATAAATAAATAAAACTTCAAGACATTACAGCTGAGTACAGCACTTTCCTAATTCTCTCATGAGGAAACAAATTCACTGAGTTATTGTTGTTTAAACTGATTAACTGTTTGATATTTTCTGTCTGTCAGACTGACGGATCATGATAATTTATTACACGGCAATTGCAGTGTCATTTTTTACCGGTTGAGTAATTATTAACCCTGGCAAGTAAATAAATGCAATTCTTGATCAGAAGTGGCAAGTACTTCTTGTCAGTAGCTGTATATAATCAGTAACACAAAACTGTTTTTAAAAACCTTAATTTGAACACCTTACAGAAGGAAGAGTTTCAGCATTGCATTTCATTGCAAGAACATTAGAATTCTTGACACAGGTAGATCCTTGTATTCTGATTGTTCTTTTTTGTCAAACTATTTTACCAACCAACCCATTCAGATCTGTAATTACACACCTCTGGAGCAGGTGGGACATGAAACCATGCTGCTCAGTCCAGAGGTAGGTACACTACCACTGCCCCACAAGAGGGTCCTGAGGGAAAGGAGTACCATGTATTGGCCAGGAATCAAAACCAGACCATCCATGTGGCAGTTGAGAATTTGACCATTGAACCACCAATCCAACTAGTGATTTTTCTTCTTAAATAAGAGATCACATTTGATTCAGTGTTGTTGTTATTTAAACCAATGGTTTAGATGAGAATATAGAAAGCATGATTGGTAAGTTTGCGGATGACACCAAGATTGGTGGTATGATAAGACAGTGAAGGAAGGTTATCTAAG
This sequence comes from Stegostoma tigrinum, assembly GCF_030684315.1. Classification (NCBI taxonomy): domain Eukaryota; kingdom Metazoa; phylum Chordata; class Chondrichthyes; order Orectolobiformes; family Stegostomatidae; genus Stegostoma; species Stegostoma tigrinum. The sequence goes on from NC_081370.1 coordinate 19,609,060, forward strand.
ATTACAAGAAATCTTGATCAATTGGGTCAATGGGCAGAAGAGTTCCAAGTGGAGTTTGATTTAGATAAATGCAAGGTATTGTATTTTGGTAAAACAAACAAAGGCAAGACTTAGACAATTAAAAGTAGGTTCTTGGGTAGTTGGTAGAATAGAGAAACCTAGGAGTCCAGGTACATAATTCTTTGAAATTTGCATCACATATAGACAGGGTGGTTAAGAAGGCATTTAGCATACTTGCCTTCATTGCTCAGACCTTTAAATATAGGAGTTGGGATGTTATATTGAAGTTGTGCATGACCCTGAAGAAGCCTATTCTACAATACAGTGTCCTGTTCTGGTCTCCCCGCTATAGGAAGGTTATTATTAACCTAGAGAGGGTTCAGAAGACATTTACCAGGATATTGCTGGGAATGTAGGCTTTGAGTTATAAGGAGAGTCTGGATAGGCTGGGACCTTTTCCACTGGACCATAAGACATTCAGAGGTGACTTTGTAGAGGTTTATAAAATCATGAGTTGTATACACATAAGTGAATGGTAGTTGTTTTTCCCTAGAGTGGGGATTTCAAGACTGGGAACATATTTTAAGGTGAGACGAGAAAGATTTAACAAAGACATGAGGGGCAGTTGCTTTTTTTTTTACACAGAGCTTGGTTCATGTGTAGAATTAACTTCCAGAGGAAGTGGTGGATGCGGGTACAGTTGTAATGTTTAAAAGGCATTTAGATAAGTACATGAATGTGAAATGTTTGGGCCAAAGTGCAGGCAAGTGTGACTAGTTTGGTTTGGGATTATGGTCAGCATTGACTCATTGGACTGAAGGGTCTGTTTCCATGCTGTATGAATCTATGACTCTCTATGACTTGCACATGGTTCCAGTTTAGTTGCTAATGAGCTAAAACTAAAGAGTTAATGTGTGACCACCTTTCTATGATGACATCTTGAATATTCAAATATATTTATTTTTAGTTTTAACACTGTGTTCTACTAAGTAGTACAGATTTTACAAAGCAAGTCTGTAATAAATCCAAAAGGCCTTGTTTTCTTAAAAATCAGAGTTTTACACAAATTTTCCATATGTTGATGCAGCTGGTAGTCAATAACACAGATGCCGTTTGTGAAATAAAAGCACTGACCTCATGATACATGTGGGTTAAATAATGTTACATGCTTCAGATCCCTTGGCCACTATTTGTTTCTATCTGCTCTGCTTCATCCTTTCATAACAGTAATCAATGAGAGTTCAGAGTCAGTGTAAAGGCTGAACACAGGAAAACAAGAAAGAAATGCCAGCAGCAGTTGTGGAAGCAAGGTCATTGGGGTCATTTAAGAGACTGCTGGACATGCATATGGTCACAGAAATTTGAGGGTGCATCCATGAGGATCAATGGTCGGCACAACATTGTGGGCTGAAGGGCCTGTTCTGTGCTGTACTGTTGTATGTTCTATGTTCTATGTTCTATGTAAATTCAAAAATCTATATCACTGCTTCAGAGGGAGTGGATTGGAGGGTAATGGGGATCATTAGTTTGTTTTGTTGTGTTGTTCACTGTTGAAAAATCATTAGATGGTAGTTTCATTGTCCTTGAACTTGATTGAAATCTTTACTTCACATTTTTACTTTTTTTACTCTTTTAACACCTGTCTTTTAGGACGTCAATTTCTTAGAACTATATAGGACATGGATTGAAGTTTGAGTTTCCAATGTTTTACAGTCAAGTGTTAATGGCAACAATTTCAATGACTTGGAGGTCAGTGGATATTTGATATATCAGGGACCTTTTATGTAGCCATGGATAAATATGGGTCCAGGAAGTGCTGCCAATTACTCAAGCTCAGGCTGGACCCACTGTCATGCACCTGGGATTGACATTGTCATACTCATGGAATTATACCTTACAGCCAATATCCTAAACATCACCATCACTATCCTGGTTATATCTGCCCCACTGGCAGGGCAAACTCATTAGAGGTGGCAGCACACTTGGCCTAGATGTGCTCAACAGTGACTCTAGGCCCCACGAAATCTTACGACATTAGGTCGTACATGAGCAAGGAGATTGCTTGCTAATTATTATTTAACCATTGCACAACCTTGTCTGATGAATCAGTTTTCCTACATGTTGAATGTTGTCCAAGGTTCATTGTACAGAAGATGGCAAGGGCACAAAATGTACTGTGGGAGGGGGATTTCTATGTCCATCACCAACAGCAGCTTGGCAGCACCAAGCTGACAAAGCTAGTTGTATCCTAAAGGACATGGCTGCCAGAATGGACCTGCAGCGCATGGCAAGTAGACTAAACATGAAGGAAAAATGTACTTAATCTTGTCCTCATTGACCTACCTGTAGCAAATGCTTTTACCAATGAACCATAAATAGGAGTGGTCACTGCACAATATTTGTGGACATGAAGTCCTGCTTTTATGCCGAGGCTGGCCATCATGCTGTATTGTGCTACCACCATCTGAAACAGGGTAGATTTCGAATGGGTCCAGCAATTCAAACTGGGCATTCACCTGGGCTGCATCATTGTATCCAACCATAATCTGTAATCTCATCATCTGGCATATCCTTCACTCTCCCATTCCTCTAGGCCCAAGGATCAACCCTGATTCAAAGAAGAATGAAGAAGGACATGCCTATAGCAGCATTAGGTATATCTAAAAATGAGTTGTCAATCTGGTAAGGCTAAAACACTGGATGTCTTGCATATCAAGCGTCATATCAAGCATGCAAGAGAGACCCAAGTGATGCCATAACTGATGGATCAGATCTAAGCTCTTCAGTCCTGCCATATCCATTGTTTGATGAACAACTCACTCGAGGAGGCAGCTGTACAAATATCATCATCCCATTCATGGGAAAGGCATGCACTTCTGTGCAAAAAATAAAACACATGCATTTGCAAGCATTTTCAGCTAGAACTGCTGAAAAGGATGCTTAATTATGGCCTCCTCCAGGTGTGCCAACATCACTGATATTGGCTGTCAGCTAATTAAACTCATTCACATGATATCAAGAAATATTTGATGGGACTGGATACTATAAATACTGAAGACTCTGATACCATTTGGATAATGATTCTGAAAACCTGTGCTCTAGAATTAGCTGCACACCTAGCCAAGGTATTCCAAAGCAGTTACAGCACTGGAAACTACTCAACAATATGGAAAATTGCTCAGTATGTCCTATTCACAAAAAGCAGGCAAACTTCAACCATCAGTCTACTCCCTAACATCAGCAAAAGTGATGGAAGATGTTAGTGCCATCAAGCAGCATTCAATAATAACCTGCTCATTTAGTTTGGGTACTCTCAGGCCCAATCAGCTCTTAATCTCATTACAACCTTGGTTCAAAAATAGAAAAAATTGTTGAGTTCTAGCAGGAAGTGAAGGTCCCCTTGACACCAAGACACATTTGACTGGAGCTGCATGAAGGATCTCCAGATAAAACGGAGTCAACAGGAATTGGGGGAAAGCTCTCTGATGCTTGGAGTTACACATAGTACAAATGAAAATGATTGTAGTTGTTGATGGTCTGTCTCTCAGGACATTAGTACAAGAGTTTTCAGGGTAGTGTCCTAGGCCCAGCTATCTTCAGTTGCTTCATCATAAGGTCAGAGATGGGAATGGCTATAGGAAGGTTATTATTAAACTAGAGAGGGTTCAGAAGACATTTACCTTGAATACTGAAGCAATCTGTATCCAAATGAAGAAAGACCTGGGTATCATCTGTACTTGGGTTGCTAAGTGACTTATATTGGAATTGTCAATGCAATCAGCCTAGAATTTCACCATATTAACATGTTATTCGAGTCACCTGGTCCTTTGCTAGGAGTGGCAAGTATTAATGTAGAGGTATGCATGTAACCTGCTGGATTCGCCAACATGAAGACTTCAGACTGAGTTTAAACCTCAAAAGGTTGAACCATAAACCGCTTCAAAAACATGTACAGGTGCACAATGACTACAGAAACCTAAAGTAACATACGTTCACGACATTATGTGACAAACCACAATATATTACTTTCAAAGTCTAATTTTCATTCCTTTCCATACACATGCAGATATCTACTTGCTAAAGATTACACATAAAAAGGGAAAAGAAAAGTGCAGAGGGCAAATATACAAGTTTCTCTCCATTCCGGACATCTGAAGGATAGTCACCAACATTTTGTCAATACTTACAGAATACTCAGAGATCTAGATAGAATGGATGAGAAGATATTTTCACTAGTACTTGAGATAGGAGCCCATGGCACAGTTTCAAAGTGAAGGGAAAAACCTTTACAACCGCAGTGAGGAGGAATTTCCTCTGCCAAAGGGAGATGAATGTATGGAACTCAACTGCCACAGAAAGCTAGGGAGGCCAAGCCATTGAGTGTATTTAAGACAGAGATAGATAGGTTCATGATTAGCAAAGGAATCAAGGATTATGGGGAGAAGGCAGGAGTTTGGGGTTGACAAGCCTATCAGTCATGATCAAGTGGCACCAAACACTTGCTGAGCTAAATTCAGCTCCTATATCATATGGTCTTATGGTCAGATAGTTCAGGCACACTGTTGTGCCAGGTTGTACAGGATAAAAAATTCTCATCACTCACTTCTGAAAATGATGACATTTCACTCTCAAATCCTGGGAAGAGTGTCTGCAATCTGCTCTTGTTGGGGAAAAAAAGTGACAAACAGGAAGTCAATAATTTCATTGCTGATATCGGAAATGAAGGATTTGAAGGGAGCCAAACATCAGATCAAGACCTCATACAGATGCCTGTTCATCAGGAATTGGCATATTAAGTGGAGAACATGTCCACATTCATCTGGGTGAGGAAGGACTGTGCCAGTGGCGATGAGTATGACTTAAAATCAGAGTTTGACTATTTTCATTTCTTTTTAAGAACGTGATATCACAGAAGCCTTGGTCTGATTGGCCTACATTAGAGACCAACATGAAATAGTGTTGGATTCAGAATGAAATATAATAATCTTGTAGTATCCAATAAGAATGCTTTGAACAATAAATAAAGGCTAGTTAACTATATTAGAAATGGCATTACAGGTGATGTATCGTTCCTGTTGATGTGGCACCTGTGGATCCCTTTATGAACCAGAGCGACCATGTCAGCAGTAAGTATCTGCAGCTTGAAGAACTTCAAGTTGATGAACTAGAATCCAAGTATCAGACACTGCAGCATATTTGGAAAGGGCAGAGTTACCTTAATGCCAGTATTCCAGGCAGTCATACCCTGTCGCTTAAATATTTCAAATTTGGCCATTTGTCAGGGATGGGAGTGTATGACAAGTGAAATAGGTAAAGGGATCCTGAATGTAGACCTGGTGGAGCATGATTGAATGGCGGAGCAGATTTGTTGGGTTGAATGGCTTAATTCTGCTCCAAAATCTTATGGGTCTTTTGTCAAGTAGCTTTCACATAACTGTCAGGTAATGGCCACCTCAAATAAGGGAGGGTTAATTAAGGGCAGCCAGGATAGATGTGTCAAAGGAAAATCATGCCTGATTATGGTATTTGAATTCTTTGATGCAATAACAGAGAAGGTTGATCAAGATAGTGTTGTAGTGATCAGGCATATGGACTTTCAGAATGCATTTGACGAAGTCACACGTACTGAACTGATTAAAATGATGAAATTTAAGAGAAAATGGTATGTGGATATAAAATTCAGTCAATAACAGAAAGAAAAGAGGATGGTACTGATGAATAAACACCAAAAGAACTGTGGATGCTGTAAATCAGAGACAGAAATAGAAATTGTACGAAAAGCTCAGCAGGTCTGGCACCTTCTAGCCAGATTGCTGTCTATCCAACTGTTTTTGCCCAACTCGTTGGGATCTATCTCCACCTATCATTTACTCCTTACTCCCTCCCCACCCTATCTTCTGTATTTAACCAACATTTTCCTAGCTACCATCAGTTCTGAGGAAGGTTCACTCGACCCAAGACATTAATTGTGATTTCTCTCCAGAGATGCTGCCAGACCTGCTGAGCTTTTCCAGCAATTTCTATTTTTATCTGGCATTGATACAAGGTTTTCATATCAGGGAAATGGTTTGAACTCTTCCCCAAAAGTTTATCACTCTTGTCGAGGTGTAGCAGAATTATAACATTTGCAGTTGATACAAAACCTAATTGTAGATAGCAATAATGAGATAAGCTTCAGGGTAACGGACATGATATGATAACAACAGAAGCATGGGTGATGGAAATTAATGCATGAAAATGTGAAATTATGCATTTCAGGGAATTAATATGGAAAGACAGTAAATGGCATGATTTTATGAAGTGCCAATTAGCAGAAAGACTACTGTATTCATTGGCATGAATCCTTAAAGTTAACATGATGAGTTAATAAGCTGTTGCAAAAAAAATTATTTGATGTTACAAATAGAGAAATAGAATATTTATAAACTCAAAAGATCATGCTTGGACTTCAGATGACTATTTCAGCCTCAGTTTGATCGTTGTGGACTATTCTGGGCTTCAGTGAAAGATATAAAGCTCTTTGAAAGAGTGTGCAAGAGGCTGACGAAGATGTCACTAGAAATAATGCATTTCAGTTATAAGGAGGAGGGTGGAAAAGTTACAACCATTCTGTTTTGAATAAATGAGGTCAAGATGTAATCTAATAGAGGTTTTCTGGACAGCAAGAGGTTTTTATACAGCACATAAAGGGGAAGAAAAAATCTTTTTGCCTGTGAGTTATTATCTAGATGTCATAAATTCCGTATCATTGGCAAAAAGCTGAGGGAAGAAATTGGGAAAAATCTTTTCATCATCAAGATTTTAAATGTTCCATCTCAAAAGGTAGTGAATCCTGATCCATAAACAAATTTAAAAACAGACTTGGACAGAAGCACAAGGCAGAGGTGGTTGCATTGTTACATACAAAATCCAGGAAAGCAAGACTAAGCATTCCCTGGGGGAAACCATACTGTACTGTCTTTGTTGCCTTTATAGCATATAACCCAAAACTGTACAATATACAAAAGTGCAGTGTAGATTCACCAATTACATCTTGCCTTACATATTTTGTACCTCATGCAATAAATTCAGCATCCCAGTCATCTTTTCTATGGTCTTCCCCGATTGAAATATTGCTTTCTATATTGTGTGAGCCTGAACTTCAACAGTCTCTGCTTTTCACATCAGCCAGTCTTCTCCCCTTCATTTGAAATGTAATTAGCAATTTTATTTTAAAACCAAAGATGGATCAAATGGCCACCTTGTCCACTCCAATATTGTAGTTTTCTATGAATCACCTCACATTTACTGGAAATTTTTTGCAATTCCACAATGGTATCAACAGAAGTGAACAGCCTCCTTGAATTCCTAAAATTACTTTTCATGCCTTTTATTTAAAATGATCACAAAATTTCAAAGCTGCTTTTTCTAGGTGTACATCAAAATCAGTGACACACACAAGGAACAGATTTTACCCCAGAACCAAACACTCAATATCAACTTGTCTGAGAAAGTGCTCAGTTTCTATTGGTTTCATTCCTTCCAAACAGCTTTCAATGTAAGCTGTGTTTTCCCTCTAATTACATATCCCTTAACTTTCTTTAATGTTGAAAATTGCCAAAAGGTGCATGCACAACACATTCATTGCATTTTCTACATCTACCTCACATTTTCCATAGGTCCATAAGATATACAGCAGAAAGATGCCACTTGGCTCATCAAGTGTGCCCTGCTGTTCACTGTGATCATAGATAATCTGATAACCCTCAACTTCACTTTATTGCTTTTTCCCCCTTCACTCTGATACCCTGACCGATTGAAAATCTGTACCTCAACCATAAATATAACTTAATTACCCAGCCTCTATTATACTTCTACAGCACGCTGTGGTAAAGGATTTCACAGGTTCACTATCCTCTGAGAAAAGAAATTCCTATTTATCTTGATCCTAACTTCGTAACCCTTCCCTGTGAGATTTTGTTCTCTGGTCTGATACTCTTTCATAAATACAATCTTCCACAAGCTACCTTGTCAATTCCCGAACCATCTTGTTTTTTTTCAAAGAAAGGTTAGCTCTCATTCCCCTAAACTCCAAGGAGTACAGGTACAATCCACTCAATGTCCCCTCATAAGAAATTCCTCTGTACCCGTGATCAATCTTGTGAACCATCTCTCAACTGCCTCAATACGGGTACGTTTTTCCTCAGATAGGGAGGCTAAAACTGTTTATTTTATTCTTGACGTAATCTAACTATTGCCTTGCATAGTTTTAGCAAGAGTTTCCTATTCTAATACTCCTTTGAAATAAAGGGAAGCATCCCATTACGGGCTGAACTTGGATGTCCTGTGATCCATGCACTAGGACTCCCAAATCCCTCTATACTGCATTTGTGTGTAGCTTTTCTCTATTTAAGTAATAGTCAGCACTTCTATTCTTCCTGAAAAAGTGCACAACCTCACAATACCCCACATTATATTCCATCCGACAAGTTTTCACCCATTCACTTAACCCATCTTAATCCTTTGGAGTTTCTATGTGTCATCTTCATTGCTTGCCATCTCACTTATTTGACTCAACCGCAAACATAGCAATTGTACATTCACTTCCCTCATCAAGCCTCCATATACCTATATATACACCTATATGTAAAATACATAGTAAATATTGTGGACTCAGCACTGATCCTTGCGACACTCCACTAGTTACAGGTTGACATGCTGTAATGTCTTCTATGAATTAGCAAATCAGCTACTTAAAATATACTACATTCAGCATTATGGGAACCTTATTAGTTAACCTATGGGTGGTAGTTTATCAAATATCTTCTGAAAGTTTAAATGAATTACATATACTTGGATCTGGACATACAGTTGCAGATTACATCTTCCACCTGGTTTGGGATATCCAACACAAATGTGATCACGATCTTTGTTTCTGGAGTAGGTTGTTTTGGTCAGGTGTAACCAGTGGTTTCTTAACTCAGACGAGAGTCAATGAATGAAATCATTGAAAACCTATCACTATCACAGAACACATTTAACAAGAAATGAATGGATTCCCTGCCGTGAAAGCATGTACATGAAGACTGTGGAAATTAAAGACAAAATATAAGATTCCAGGGGATCATCTGGTTTGCTCTATTCTTAGAGAGAGAGAGGCGGGGAGAGAGAGCGAGAGCGAGACAGCGGGAGCGTGACAGATGTCCATGGACCTCAGCAAACCTTATCTATCCTGCATGTTACCGCTTCAAGAAGTCTAAAAGTTGACTTCTTCATGAAGCCAAGCTGACGCTGCTTGATCATATTATGCATTTCAAAAATTCTAAATTCATTCTGGTCTCAATTATTTATTATACATTTAAAGACATTCTTGCTATCGATCTTGGCATTACTTTTAATTTGACTCTCAAAGATTATTTTCACCCTCTTTATTTCCTTTTCATCATCTTTTGTTGGTTTTTAAAACTTTCCCAGTCATCTGGTTTACCACTAACCTTTGCCATGTTGTTTGCCTTTTCTTTCAATTTGATAATATCCTGTCAACTATGTTTGTCTCATCTCTTTTGTAGAATCCTTCATTTTGCACTGGGATATATCACCCTAATTAATTTTCCTTTATCTAAGTATTTAATAATCATATGATGAATAAAAATCTAGATCTCCTACCAGTGATATTAATCAAGCAATTTCTAATGCTGCAAGTTAGCTCTGCGTTCTTTTTGAAAACTGTTCTTGGGGCTTGGGCACCCCTAGCAAGGCTGGCATTTATTGTCCCACCCAAGTTGTTGTTTGAATTGCGGCTGGCAAACTTTCTTCTTCAAACACTTCAGTCCAGTTTCAGTGTGGACAGAGCAGATCTTCCCCCACATTGGATCTGAATCAGATATTAACAGACCAAACTGCAAATGAATAGCCCCACTGCACCTTCCCCTGCAACCGCCAAAGGTGTAACACTTGCCCATTTACTTCCTTCCTCCTCAGTATCCAAAACCCAAACATAGCTTCCAGGTGAAGCAGCACTTTACCTGCACTTCTCATAATCTAGTCTATTGCTCATAATGTGGTCTCCTCAACATTGAAATGAAGTGTAGACTGGATGACCACTTCACAGAACATTTGCATTCTGCCTGCAAAAACAGAACCTGAGCTTCCAGTTGCTTGCAACTTTAACTCACCACCCTGTTCCCTGGCCAACCTCTATGTCTTAGGCTTGCTACAGTAAAGTTCAGTGCAAGCTGGAGGACCAATACCTCATTTTCTGCTCAGGGACTCTGCAGGCCTCCAGACTCCATATCAAGTTCGATCATTTTAGGGCCTGAACTCCCAGGTCCTAGCCCAAGACCCCATGCACCAGGCCTTGTTATCACATAGTCTCCTATTACACACTACCTAACAACCCCCAGTAACAGCTATTCACCCTTCCAAACAGATTGTTATCCACTCCTTTGTTTGTCCAATTGTTCTTCCCTCTGTTTGGGCTCTATCCCCACCTATCATTTATTCTTTACCTCCTCCCCCACCCTATCTTCTCAATATAATCCGAATTTATCTAGCTGCCATCAGTTCTGAAGAAGGGTCACTGGAACCGAAACGTTAACTCTGATGTCTCTTCACAGCCCTGCTAGCTTTTCCAGAAATCTCTATTTTTGTTGTGGATGAAGAACTACCTGCCTAAAAGACATTCCCGTGCGAGGAAAAGCAAGGCCTCCAAAGGTAAAGCTCCCTGAATACAAAAGAGGTAAAGAGTAAGACGAAGCTGAGAAAAAAATTCAGATGATAGATGGTCATATTGATCTGAAGGGAGACCAAAACTCAACATAGAAAACCAAAAGGGAAATGCTAAAAGTAGTAACTCAGGCAGTGAGAAGTATGATGACAGGCCAGAAGCTCACATTAAAAAAAATCTAATCCAAAAGTCTTCAACAAGCATTATTAATGATAAATGGATACTGAGAGGAGAAATGGATCAAATTAGACATTGAAAGGAAATATACATTTGGAAGCAGACGGCTAAATGGGAAGTTTGCCTTTGTCCTTACCAAAGAAAGTGATGCTAAGTCCATGAATGCAAGGATTTAAAGTTAGCTGTGTGACAGGAAACAGGTGGTGATTGTTTTTTGGTCTGTAATAAAGTATATAAAGGGACCTATCACCACTTCATTACTATGACCACTGCTTGGTATATCAATATCAATAATCTTGGGTATACAGAGAACAATTTCAAAATTTGCAGTTGACACACATCTTTGAAATGTTGTTAACTGTACGGAAGACAGAGCCACAAACAAACTGGAGGAATAGATCAAATTTAAAGCGAGGTAAGAAGTGATACATTTTGTTTGGACAAGCAACATTAACTAATGTGTATGATTCTTAATAGGGTGCAGCAACAGGGAGTAACAGTGCATTGTATAACGTAATTGTTCTGAAGGGGTTAATGTTGCAGACTTTGTTAAACTCCACCCAATTAGACGTCATAGAGTCATGATGAAGTTCAAGAGGTGAAAAGCTCAGATTCCAATGGAGACAGATGGGTCATCACTGAATTGTGATTAGATAGTTAAACAATAACTAAGGCTATATCAACAACATACACTCCAACAGCACTTGATGCTTGACACCATTCAGGACAAAGCAGGCCACTTGACTGGCACCAAACCTACAAACATCCACTTTCTCCATCATTGATGTTCATTAGTATACACTGCTGCTATCTACAAGATGCACTGCAGAAATTCACGAGGTCTTTTTAGGTCACACCTTCCATACCCATGACCACTTCCAACCAGAAGGACAAGGGCAACAGATACACGGAAACACTACTCCCTGCAAGTTCCCTCTGAGCCATTCATCACCCTGACTTTGAAATATATTGCTGTTCTTTGAGTATCATTGGTCAAAATCCTGGAATTCCCTGCTCAGCAACATTGTGGGTCTGCCTACAGCACATGCACTATAGCAGTTCACGAAGGTAGCTCACCATCATCTTCTCAAGAGCGACTAGTCTTGTGAAATAAAACTGGCTCAGCCAATATTTCATGGATGAATTTAAAAAACTGTAACTCGTATCTATTGCGTTTATACAATCAATTGCATCTTATGAAAACAAACACTTCTTCTCACCAAGACTTCCCAGGGGTTTATCCTCCACGACTGCTAACCAAATGGGCCCTCAGAGCCCATATAGAAAGGAAGATCAGCAACATCACTCAATCCTAACCATTGGATGGTAGAGGTGGTTCCACAGCAGATGCAACATTGTGTTCAGTGGTTAACATTATTGCTTAAATAGTACAACATAACAATAGGAGAAAAAAAAATCCACTGGATATAGGATGGGAAAAAAAACATAAAACAAGTGACTTTGCTTCTTTAAATATTTTACCACTTTAAGAGTACCAAGGCAGTCAGCCAGCAGATGCAAGAGATGAACAAGCAGCAGAACTCCTGGGAGAAACAGCAAGGTAGAAACAGCACTTCTGACTAAAACCTTCACTTCAGGCCTGGCAAATAGCATAGGCAAAGTATTGTGCGCTAGTAAAAGCTTACAAAACTAGTACCACTCAGCAGTTACAGAGTCCTTAGAAAATAAGGATCTATGGAGGGCAGTCCTGATTTGCGATTCGGCTGGGAAGTATTCGAGTTCAGTGAATAGTGTCAAAAATCCTTGCCAGGCATGGGGTAAACCCTTCACTTAAAAACGCAAAAGACCAGGCTAAGAAAGACGGAAGTTAAGGAAGGAATACTGTCAGACAACAACAAGCTTTGTCACATACAATAAAGGCACCGCTACAGTGAAGTTAAGGACCATTAATTTAATTTCTACTGAGGCTGCAATATTAGAAACATCACAGGATAAATCTGATGCAATTAAAAGGAAACTTCACTGAAAATGACCAAGTCAGACAGAATACTTTTAAGATTGGGATAAGAATAGGACATTAATAATCATTTCCTGATATTGGTGGCAAGACTTAAAGTCATGGCCACTAACATTTATTGGAAAATCTGAGATGGGATGTACATTGTGCTTTAGGCTGCAGAAGGTGGGAAAGTGACCATTGCGCCTGCGAAAATTCAGGAAATTTCATCTTGGCTGCAGAAGGCAGGAAACTGAGCTCTGATAATTAATGGTCAACATCAACTCTGGAGCTTTTAAGTCAGAATTCATAAGATACAAAATCATCATTTGAATTATTGTTGAGTTTTTGTCAGATCAGTTATAATCCAAAGAAGATGTGACTTTGGAGAAAGATATTCAAATTGTGCTGGAAGCAGAAATCAGGATGACTCGCAGGATTTGTCTGAAAGAAGCAAGATAATCTTATTACAGGAGAGAAATGGAAACCATGTATTTTATGAGGTACAAACACTCTTAAGACACAAATTACAAAGTCAAAACAAAGTGTGGCCAAGCAATGACGGAAAAAATGTTCCTTCCGGAAAGCTATAGGTGATTTGGGGCAACATTGTGGCACGATGGTTAGCACTGCTGCCTCAGTGAGGGACCCAGGTTCAATTCCGCCCTCGTGAAACTGTGTGGAGTTTGCACATTCTCCCAGTGTCTGCACGGATGACCCGGTGTCCACCCGTAGTTCAAAAATGTGCAGGTTAGGTGGATAAGCCATGCTAAATTGCCTGCAGTATTCAGGGATGTGTTGATTAGGTGGGTTATAGGGGGATGAGTCTGGGTGGGATGCTCTGGGGATTGGTGTGGACTTGTTGGGCTGAAGGGCCTGTATCCACACTATAGAGATTCTATGATCTAAGTAGGACAGAGTTTCACAGCAGCAAGGATTTAAATGCTTCTTCATACAAAGTTACTAATGTGATTGAACTATCAGTATTGGAAAGTATACTCAAGGCATTCTTTAGGAAAATTGGCAATTCAACTGACTGGAGCTTGACAAAACCTATTTATGTCAACAAATTTCTCTTTAATTTTAAGCTTGATACAGGGGCAACTGTTATGGTCCTATCAGTTCAAATGCCATGGCTGGAAATAAACAGAAGTTACAGCTTATAGAAATGAAGGTACCTGTTCTAGGTAAAGTAACTCTCAACATTAAAGGTACGCTACAAGTCACAAAACAATACAAAGGATGTTAGGTATACAGACTGCATATATATTACTTTTAAATCAGGAAACCTCACTTGAGTGGAAAGTTATGCTTCACCTCTTTATATTCAAATTGCTGAAGAGCTTGAACACGGTGGGTGTAAGTTCTTTTGAGGTGGAATACATTAAATTGTTTGCTGGATTAGGAAAGTTGATATTGAATACAGCATCACATTTGGAAAGGACACTGAACAGTTATGTCTCTTGAAAACTCAAAAAGATTCCACATCCCTTAATGAATAAAATTTAGAAGCAACTTAAGGAAATTAGCCGAATGGACAGGCATTTCCCAGGTGACAAGACCACATGAATAGTGTCCAAGCATGATTACTGTACCCAAATCCAATGACTCCATCAGAAAATGTGGTGACCTAACAGAACTCAAAGTGGAAGAGAGGGAAATCCATCCGATATGAATCATTGGCTAGATTTTAGTAAAATTGTTTGAAACAGTAGTTTTCACTCATCATGATGCAAACAGTGGATTTGGGTAGTAACCATTGGATCAGCATCAAGACTGTTTACAGTCTTTACCAATCCATCTTGGAGATTTTGCTTTAGTAGGCTTCCATTTGGCCTGAGATTTTTCAAAAATGGCTATGTCTTATATTTAACGCAGTTAGAAGATGTAATTTGCCACATAGAATCTGTTTCGATAAATGAAAACATGATTATAGGGTCTGTGCAATTTTAAATTGTTTACAGGTTGACAGGTTTACCCTCAAGGAAAGAAAACATACTTTCGAAGGGATTTATTCTCATCTTGAGAGACATTACCAACAGCAACACAATAAGGCCACATCCAACAGAATGTGGAAACAATGAAGGAGCTTTTTAAGAAATTGTTTCTTGGAAAACAGGCAAGATAGGCATAGGCAGCATTGTTGCCCATCCTTAATTCCCCTCGACATGAATGAAATGGCCATGCAAGTCAGAGGGCAGTTAAGAGTAACACAGATTACTATGCATCAGCAGTTACAAATAGGCCAGTCCACACTTCTTTCCCTAAAGAATGTTATTGAGAATCAACTGGATTGTTACAACAATTAATGGTAGTTTTATAGTTGCTATCTCAAAAATTAGTTTTCAATTCCAGAATTTGTTGGTTGGGGTAAGATTCCACCAGCTGTCATGATGATATTTGTACCCTTGTATCCAGACCATTAGCCTGAGGCTTAAGATTATCAGTCCAGTGACATTACCGTTACTAGATTTTATTGTCACATGTACTCAAGTATAGGTATACTGGAGTAGTGACCTGCAAAGATTTTTAGGCATTGTAAACGAGTTGGGGAAATATTTACCTCACTTCATAACAACCACTGATCTCTTGAGCAGTACAATCATTTGAGTTCATTGAAGTTAACTAACTTAGCAAAAAAGAAATGAACGAGTTATTACAGCAGATCTGATTTTAATGTCAACACAAGTTCAAGAGCAACATTTAACTTCAAAGGATGAATCCCAGTGATACGTAAACAGCAATCCTCCAATAACACAACTGAGGACATAAAAATATCTATTTCGTCATAATAACATAAACAAAGGTGACAGAAGATGTTCAAACTGATCAACAAGTTGAAGTAAAGCATTTTCATACTTCAACATAGATGTTTCAGTAGACTGAGAAAGATTTGCTTTTTAAAATGAAGATGAGTTGCATATGACTATGAGGAAACCAGACCTACACTCTCAGATTAGGACACGGTTAAGGAGGAATTACCTGGCTGCAAAATACTAAGTACTTCAAAAGAATTTTTTTCCCCTATGGAGTGCCATTTTCCGTGATAGTTAGTCATGAGGTTTAAGGTCCCTCGGATGATGTTACCAGGGAACTACCTGAGTTATCAAGAAAAAGTTTCTCTGTGAAGGAATTGCATGAAATTAAATAAGGCAGAGACAGATAGATTGTTGACTAGTAAGGGAATCAAGGATTATGTGAAGAAGACAGGACAACGGGGTTGAAAACATATCAGCCATGATCGAATGGTGGAGCAAACTCAATGGGCTGAATGGACAGGTTCTGCTCCTATGACTTACAGCCTTATCTCTTAACCAATTGTAATGGACCAAATATTATGTTTAGAAAGAACAACATTCCCCTTAAAGAGATAAGGGAAAAAAGATCTCAGAGAGGAAAATTATTTATGTGCCAATTAAGGTCAATAGTCATCAAGGTAAACCCTACCAAATTTCTAAGACCAAACAGGATATGTTCTGCAAGAATTGTGAAAGCTCAATTGTTTAGTTTGAATTCATTTAACTAATAGGTCATTCATTTAACTAATAAGGGTGCTACTTGTTCTTGACAGAAATATTTAGAGAGCCACAGAAAATCCAATGCAGTAGCCTACTGCCTATCAGGCTTCATCCTCAAGTAGCTACCTAACTCTTTAAAATTTGCCAATGGAATTAGCCTTTTTAGGTATAGCATTCCATTTTCCGAGATGTCAGTGAAAAATAAATCTCTTCTTCTCCGCTCTTGATCCTTCACCAATCATTTAAAATCCATAACCTCTCATTGTTGTTCCATTTGACGGAAATAATAACTTTCCTCTATCTACTCTATCAAAAATGATCACCTTAAATTTTTTGAGGCCACTCCTACGTTTTCTCCATTCCAAGAAGTCATCCTAACTTTTCTAACCTCTCTTTGTAATTGAAATCCCACATTCTTCATAGATCCTGTTAAACCTTCTCCGTATCATTTTTTATGATCTGGACATCCGTCCTGAAGTATGGTACCCAGACCTCACCGCAACACTTCAGCAGAGTTGTAATTGGTTAGTTTATAAAGGATTTGTAAAGATTTGTCTGACGTGAACTCTTGGACTACCTATCAACTTTCCATCCCAAATTTAAAAATTCACATAAATGGTCACTGGTATCCCTCATTTATGTTTTTCAGAAACTTGCTACTTATAGCATACGGTCTTTTCATATTCCTTTCCAAAGTATATTGCAATTTAATATGCAGATATGGGTTTGACCTGCAGTGCTTTTCTCATTCCACTACCCTACATCAAATTTCTCTTTCTTCGAAGAAAGCTGGCAAGATGGCAGCAAGTTAAGTCACTTTGCTCTGCTTGCCAGTTTCTTTTCCTTTTTCCCTCTTCTCCTGTCTCCCCTTTGCAGTAAGTCTATCCCTCGACCTCCGACCTTTTTAACTACCTACCTGAGGAGTCAGGTTGAGACCAGGAACTGCATGGTGGAAGCTGAGCGAGCGGGCCGTGTCCTGTCATGACGGCGGATCGAGTGCGGGCCAGAGCAACATTGGTGGTTCAAGAGTGGGCTGGTGAGAGCAGGCTGGTGAGGCAGCAGTAGCAAGAGCAGGGCTGGTGAGGGGACAATAAATGGCAGTGACAGCAGGCCGGTAAGGAGGCAGCAGATGGTGGTGAGTGTGGGCTGGTGAGGGGACAGCAGTCGGTGGTAAGGGGGCAGAGGATGGCAGTGAGAGCGGGGCTGGTGAGGGCGCAGTAGATGGCAGCGAGACCGGGGCTGGTGAGGGGGCAGTAGACGGCAGCAAGAGCAGGCCGGTGAGGGGGCAGCAAATGGCGGTGAGAGAGGGTCAGTGAGGCAATAGTTGGCGGTGACAGCGAGCCTTTTGTATAGCAGCAGTGGCCACCTCCTGGTTGTCCTCGCTATTGTGGAAATGGCACTTGGGACTCTGAGATCTGGATTTTCTTTTTCCCTTGCTTAACTTTTGGCTCAGTTAAGATCTTTTAATTCTGATTTTTGTAACCAAGTAAGCCCTGGTGAATGACGACTTTGTGCACTTTTGGCTGTACTTAAGTATTCCTATACTTAATATGTGATATAAATAAATAAATAAATAGATTATACTAATTTGATTGAAATAAACCCTGTTATAGTTATATCAGTGGCACCTCTCTATTGGAAGTTCTGAATTACAGGATGTTGGAACTAATCATTCTCTGGTCACCATCTCCTTTGATGTCACAAAATTCGTAGTCTGAACATTTTTGGTCATTATTAAGTAAGAAACTAGTATTGTCTCTCATGGTTCCCCTTGACAGAGTTATGAAGCTGTCATACATTTATTAACTCTGAACCACTTACAGTATCATACTCTTTTTTTTCTCCTCTGTGGGGCTAACTGCCTTATAGTGCACTCCAAATACAAGTATAGCAAATCATAGTGTAATGGTGCTCCATAACCAACTGAAAGATAAATCTACTGCATCCATCATTCATATCCTGTTCAATATTTACAGGTTTAATTTCATCCTTCATAGCATTTTCCCTACATTCAGACCAGTAAAACCATTTTGCTTATTCCTACATTTGCTTCCAATGCTTCAGGGAACATTTAAAATGAGAGCATTCAGTTCCACAGAACAGATAGGAGAAAAGCTGATTTTGAATAAATCATCAATACTGAGGATGAAATTAACAAAATTACAGGAAGATGTTATTGGTTCTGCAAAAGAGACAAATTTAATGCAACACAAATTGAAGTAGCATGTTTTCGAACAAAGACGGGGTTGGAATGGGGTTGGAATACTTGCAAGTCGTGAATCCAGGTGAGGTAGGTAAACAAGGGGATCTACACTGAATTACTAAACGTTCTACCACAGGTTGGCCAAAACAAATCAAGTACAAGGTACTGACTGCATCACTATCGAAGGAGTCATGAATGGAGTTGAGCACTGTGCAGTAATCATCAAACATCCTGACTTCTAACCTTAAGAATTGAAGGTCATTGATGAAGCAACTGATGATGTTTTGACCTAGGATATCACTCTTAGGAACTCCTGCAGAAATATAGAGAAATAGAATTGATAAGTGGGGAAGTTACTCTAAAATTGTATCAAAAACTGCTCAGATCATGCTCAAGAGTAGTGATGCACTTCTGGTCACAATATTGTAAAAATCAAACAGAGGCACTGGAGCGGGTATACAGAAGTTTAACAAGGATCCAACCAGAAATATTTGGGTATACGTTTCAGGAAGGATGAACAGGCTGACATCTTTCCTTTTGAGGGAACAAAGAAAAAGGTCAAGGCCTGGCCTAATGAAGATCTTTAAAATTCTTAAAGGTTTTTGATAGAGTGTAAAATAAAGGAATTACAAGAGGCATCAGTAATATAAAGTAACCAAACAATCCAAAAGGGAATTCAGAAAAAAAAACTTGTTTATACAAATACTGCTTAAAATGTGGAACTCACTACCATAGGAGTGGTTGAAGTGAATAGTATAGATGCATATGAGGTGAAGCCACCTGGCATATGAGGAAAAGAGAACACAGGATTATGTTGATGGATTTCAATGAGGAAAGATGAGAAGATACATGAGTGGAAGATAAACATTGGTTAGGTTAAATAGCCTATTTTTGTGTTGTACATTGAGGTTTTATGTTCCAGGTTCAAATTCCATTAATTCTAGCCTCAGAATTATGAGAATTTATGAGAGAATTTTGAAGCAAGGCTTCATTGAGCTTATTGGGGTTACCAATTTTGATCTTAAAATATGGGAATGTATTTGGGGATTAGGCATTTAAAAACAAAAACAAAAAAAAATTGCTCATGGTATGTGTTTGTCACTAATAAGGCCAGCATTTATTTCCCATTGCTAATTGTCCTTGAAATGGTGGTCGTGAGCCACTTACTTGAATTACTCCAATCTGCGTGTTGTAGCTACATCCACAATGTTATTAGGAAGGTAGCTCCAGCTTTTAAAACCGTGACAGTGAAGCATTAGTAAAATATCTGTCAGGATGGTCTGTGACTTGGCGAGGAGCTTACAGTTAGTAGCATTCCCAGCTGATAGAGGGCAGGAATTTGGAAGGTGTTGTCAAAGAAGGCTTGGTAAGTTGCTTTAATGCATCTTGGCGATTGTACTCTGCATTCCACTGTGTGTCACTGGTGCAAGGAATGAATGTTTAGCATGGTTAATAGAGTGCTGATCAAGCAGTAACTGCCTGGTACTTAGTAGGATGTAATGTAACTTGCATCTTATCAGCCCAATCACAAATATTATCCAGGTCCTGTTGCAGGGGATTACTGATTACTTCAGTATCTAAGCAATCCTGAATGGAGTTGAATGCCGTACAGTCATTAGAAAACATCCTAACTTCCAACATCTAGCTTTTATAAAGCAACTGAAGATGTTTGGACCTAGGACACCACCCTGAAGAGCTCCTGCAAAAATGTTCTGAAGCTGAAATGATTGACAACCAAACCACAAACATTTTCCTGTCAGTGGACAGTCATCTCGTAACTCTGACTGACTTCAGTTCTGAATAGTTCTTTGAGGTCACATTCTGACAAATGCTACCTCGATGAAAAGGACAGTCTCTCTTGCCTAACTTCTTGAACTCAGCCCTTTCGTTCTACTTTGGATCAAGGTTTCATGAAGGTCTACAGCTGGGTACCTTTGGTGGAATCCTTGAAAAGCTTAAATAATTAGAATTAATGTTCTGCAAAAAAGGACTGATTTTACACCTTCAACTCAATTAGTAGCAGGGAAGGGAGAATTAGATTGAAACATGAAGCTGTCTACTGTGTTAAATTATCACTCTTTGGATCTAGTCATGCCTATTATAGACTCCATGTTATTTGTTAAAATATAATCAAATGCAATTTCCCGTTTGTTGATAAAGTTAATATTAAAATTATAAGTTGTTAGATTTATTTTATTTGTCCTTTATTAGAATTATTAAAAAATGATTTCATTAGGATTTTCTTTACAACTAGATCACAGCTGTTATTTTCAAGACCTTCACTTAGTTGATGACTAGAAAATACTGTAGATATATCACAAACTGAGAGCTTCTGCTGCCTGCTGTCTGTCAGGAATGAACTCTAACCCCAGCATTAAGTAAACTGGTGTTATGGGAAATAATCATGTAAAGAATTTTGTCACTATTTTGGTTTGGGTGGAATGGCTCGAAGGACTGGGGCCTTTTCCACTGTAAGGATTTAACAGGGAGCATCAAGTATCTGACAGAGTACAAAAGGTGAATTGCAACCTTTGGTTAAAAAGGTAATATCATTCTCAATTTTTTGTAAAATACTGCTCTAAAACAACTAGTACTGGATTTTGTTTTACATATGTTTAAAAAAAATCAATTATTATCAACATGGAATCAGTTTCAAACTATTGAACAAGCACCCCAAATAGACTACAATTCAATTTGACTCTACAACTGATCAACAGTCTGGAAGCAAAGCTTAGAAGCAGCAGCATGACTGAAATAGGAATAGGTATTGATACTCTTTCTCAGATGGCAACACAACGTTGCTCAACTCATCCAATGACCACTCACCAGAAGCCATAAGGGGCTACAGGCCTCAAGTAGGTGAAGCAGCAGATTAATTTTAAGGAGACATGTCACTACATGAAGTACAATGGAAGAAGAATTAGGCACTTTTACTGACATGATTTGAGATCCAAAGTCTCTGCATTGAAGGGGTGTCTTAAGATTTATTTTACTAATTTGTTTCAACTTCTTCATGTGGAGACTGAGCATACATTCTACTTTGAGAGGGAATTACAGGTCATTATATTTTAAGAGGACAATCAATATTTTTCTTGGCAGAAAAGTTGGGTGCAAAAGAATTTCATGATCCTAGAAACGTGTCCACACTATGGAGGTGGCAACACCCAGTCTTGAATAGATCAATGTTCATGGAAAAATAGGACACATGAAGGTTGGAACAGTTTAAAGGAAGTCAAGCTCTGCACCATAGGTATATTTTTCAAGAACCATTTTATTTCTATGGTGATTGTTGATGTGAAGCATTAATGAGAAAGTCTTTTCTTCAAATTCGTAACAGGCTTTATTCATGTTATTTTTGCTCTCCCGTGAGTCGGCATTTTATGTAGCTAAGAAAGCTGTTCCCCAATGTTACATCATCAACTGGATAGGAGAGAAAAAGTCTTTTCTCACAAATCACATTGACTTCTTCTTGAGAAAGCCAAGAGGACAACATTTACAGCACATGTAACAACAAAAGCGAAGATATTGCTCATGGTAGTGATATCAAAAAGTGGGATGAGATTTTCATCCTCAATGCTGGTTGATAATCTGGAAAAACTGATCATATCTCTCAATGAAGCAAATATTAGGGGGCTCCGAAACTGAGCAAACCATCCACCTGGTTACAACTCAATAGTGAAGAGCATATGATGCACATAGCATAAACATTTGTCACAACTTGTAAAGTACATTTGCATAGAAAGTTCAGACATGGTTCAAATGGCCGATTCCTGGCTGAAACGTTTGTCTTATGACAAGTTGAACAGAAAAAACCTGTGCTATTGGTGTCCAGAAGAACGGGGTGAAACATAAGTGGCTTGACAGGATAGATAGTGAGACGATGTTTACACATGGGTGAGTCCAGAACTAGTTGGCACCTTAAAACAAGGGGTGTCCCATCTAAGATGAAAATAAACAGAAATTTATTTTCTCAGATGGTCATCAGTCTCTAGAATTCTCTTCCACAGACAGCAGAGAAGACTAAATCATTTAATATATTTAAGGCTGAATTGGATTGATTTTTAATCCACAGGGAAGGGTGATGTGAGGATTTGTGGGTGGGTGGGTGAGCAGGTGGGGTGTCAGAAGATCTGATGAGCCAGGAGTAAGGATTTAAGCCAACAATCAAATAAACCATGATCATATTGAATGGTACGGCTGGGTCGATGGGCTGAATGGTATACTCCTGCTCCCATTTCTTTCTTATATCTTAACATTTAAATTTGGGAAAACACAATCATAATGGTGTAGTCAGACATACTGGAAAAAGCAACCCAATTTAGCTTGATGGTAATAGATAATATCTTTGTTTGCACGGCAATATGTGCGAAAGAATCTGTATCTTACTCAGGAGTATTCCAGGACAGAAAGGTTTAAAATTGTTATGGGGATGCAGTTCAATCACAGTGAAAAGATTCTCATTAATCTTACACTTGACTTTAGCAAACAGCGATGCCAAAGAATGAAAAACAAAAGCTTAGGAGACCCTTTACCCATTTCATCGTAAACCTTCAGAATCAAACCCCTACTAAGCTCAAGTTCAACATATATTTATGCTTTCAAATAAGTTTATTGTCTTCAGCAAAACCACATTAGCATTATGCCACCATACTCTCTGCTAATGTCACTAGTTATACAGAACCACGGGCTATTGGATCAGGGGTTCAAACCCCAGCATCGCAGATAGTGCAATCTGAAGTCAATAAAATCTGAATTAAAGAGCTACCCTAATGGTGGCCATGTAACCATTATCATAGGAAAAATACCTGGTTCACTAATTCCCCTTCAAGAATGAAATCTGCCAACCTTACCTGGTTTGGTCTATAAGATACCAGAACTACAGCAATGCCCTGTGGGCAATTAGGGATAGGCACATCGCATATCCCCTGGAGTAATTTTTTTTTTAAAAAATGCCAACATCCTTCCAATTCAATGATTCTTTTTTAAAAGGCTTCTAGTCATTTGTAAGCAAGGAACGGTATATTTTTGCTTTGTCATATCAAAGTGCTTTGAAAAATTTGCTCTTTTAGCTTTTTTAAAAATATATATTCCCTTTGAGAGTCATGAGACCTTTCAGAGTCACAGACCTCCTGAGTTTTAAAAACATGCTTATTAAAATCATATATAAACCAATATTGAAACTTCCAAATGGAACTATTGCTTATACACCAACTAACTCAATGAACAGTCAACAATTTTTTAATCTTCAGTGATTAAAGTAACTGGAGCACTCATAATGTGAGATACAAAGAGATAACAATAGACAATAACATTGTGGCAACTGAGATGCAAGATGAGTGACCAACAGATGGTTATACAAGCCTTTAATTAAAGCATCTATACTTAAATCATCTGACAAACAGACAGCATCATATGCTTCAACAACTCACATCGCTCTGTCCTCTGTGTAAATTAAATCTAAATTCAGAAGAAAAATAGATATCAGTGTGTATATATTAAATAGAATAATGAATTTATAAAGCTCATTAAATTAGGCATCAGGAACCAACTGCATTGCAGTAATGATATTTTATTCTGGTTCAGTAATGAGCATTTTGTATCAGATTATGTAACTCATTGAGCAAATGTACTGCATAATTCACACAGCTCTGGGCAAGGGCAAAATGCTTCTGATCAGTCAACCTTGACCAATTCAATATAACTGGAGCTACTGAGAACTCTTCTAGCGGTATCAATTTACAAGTGCTCACACAGAATATCAATGGTCGCTCCTGATATAGCTGCTTCTCTCCAACCATTAAACACAATAGCTCCTTTCCCAATAGCATACCTTTTTTTATTGTATAAGGCATCAGGCACAACAGTCTCTGCATCAATGTAATTAGACTGCAATTAGAATTGTGTAATTAACTGAACATTGAGAATATATGGCATTCAGTGAATGTGAATTTTAAACTGTCTATTGCAATACCTGCTCCATTTATTTCATTCACCTGCATAATTCGATGTAATTTTACAGCCAGAGAAAGAATCAACAGTTTCTTCACCAGGCCATTGAAATCAAACAGATTAGAATGGGGACAATGGTGAATAATTTAGAGATTTTTCAATTTTTCAGTCATAACAAATTTTAGAACTTAGGAGGGGAGGGAACTTAAATACTTCACTTTTTCACCCGCTACATGCCCATCTCATTCCAAATATAAAGTGAACTGTCGAGAATATACAGGAAAAGTAAAAGTCATTTAGCCCAAGCAGCTATTTTTTTAAATGAACCCGTTCACGTAGTTCATGACACACTACTAGAGCAGATAGGACTTAAACCCAGCCCTTCTGGCTCAAAGGTCAGGACATTACAACAGTGCCACAAGAGACCCCTTAGCTCAAACAGACCATGTCAGTATTTATGCTCCATTGTTGTTATATTAAACTACAAGACAGAATGACCTGAAAACAACCCAAGTTTGTCAGTTTGCCCTCCTTTCTGACATAAGATTTGTCCCTCCATATCAATAATATTAGGTAAGAAAAATTTGCGTTGTAAGATTGAAAATGTACTTGAGGGACAACGTTCCATGATACTTAGCTAATAAGAAAAATATTGGTAATGTACATATATGGACACTTCTCATTTCCATTCCTTTTCCAAATAATCTTTTTCACTTCTCCTGTGGCAATATGATAATAACTGCAACATGTTTTGCTGTCTGGTCATAGAATCCCTAAAGTGTGAAAGCAGGCCATTTAGCCCATCAAGTCCACACCGACCCTCTGAAGAGCATCACACCCAGCCCTGGACCCATTCCCCTACTCTATCTCTGTAACCCTGCATTTCCCATGGCTAACCCATGTAGCCTGCTCATTCTTGGATTCTACGGGTGATTTAGTCTGCGTTATATCATTATAACCTGCACACTTTTGAAGGAACTACAGTTCGAAAGCTTGTGATTTCAAATAAACCTGTTGAAATATAACCTGGCGTTGTGAGACTTCACACTTTGTCCATGCCAGTCCAACATTAGCACGTCCACGTTGTATTTATTACTGTCATAGATAACAGTAATATAAAATAAAATATTCAATATGAATGCCAGAGTTCTGATATAAGCACTAATATTTTTATAGAATGTCTTTCTCATTGAATGGCATGCCGTCTGTTTTCTTTTATTGTTATGTTCCTGTGACTGTGCTTTAGAAATTCTTGACAATGCATTTTATTGCTATATTTCAGAGAGCAGACATCAGCAATCCATCAGCACATTGAGACAAGATGGACAATCTGACTGTGAAACTTTGATCTGAAATGTTGTGGTGGTAATTTGATAATGTCACAGGAAAACATGCAATTGATTTATGATGACTTTGATCTTTTAACCAAGCTGGAAGGATTTTCCCTCAAATTCAAATTAACATTATTTTTATTGGAAGAATAGGTCAATTTTCAAGTCAAACGTACAATGCTACTCAAGATGAAATGATATTTTAATCTGTTCATGTACAATGCTCAGATTTCAAACTTCTTTGTTCTAAATGATGTTTGAGGAAGAGTCTTGCTACTTATGGATATCAACTTATTATTTGAAAATAATACTGCTAAACAACTGTTAAAAACTATGTCTTTTGTTCATTCTGTACATTTAATTGCAGACTGAAATGAGAAAAAAAATGGCTGGAGGATTGCTGCATGTTTTTAAAAGCAAGTAACTAGACACTCATAGTAAGCATCATTTATATAGTTGCTTGTTCAAGCAGTAACTGAATTTTAGTTTGCAGATGAGCTGGAGCCAAAGGGCTGTGTACAAATGGAGCTATGGTTTGCCAAAAGTAGAGGATTGGTTACCAGTTATCATTGGTTTATCTGTAGGTTTTGTTATTGAAAGTGAAGTGGGTGGTGGTGAGGCATAGGTCCACTAGCTTGATGATGTTGTCCTTGCTGATGAGGTTGGTGGTGTCTGGTGTGTGTGTCTTCTGTTCTTCTAATAGTGTCACCAGTGTTTCTTTGGCCAGGTTGATGTTGATGGATGTGAACAGGGCTGTTACGTCAAAGGAGATCATTATTTCATCCTCTTCTATCTTGGTGTCTTTGATGGTACACCCATGGGATCTCCGATATCAGGGTTCTTAGCAGAAGCAGTAATGCAGACACTCGAACAAACAGCTCTGCCAATCATCCAACCCAAACTTTGGGTCCGCTATGTGGATGACACCTTTGTCATCACTAAACAAAACAAATTAGAGGAAACCTTCAAGACCATCAATAATACCCTTACTGGCATAACATTCACAAAAGAGGAGGAAAACAACAACAAACTGCCATTCCTAGATGTCACAGTAGAGCGAACAGCCAACGGGGAACTTCAAACCAGCGTCTACAGGAAAACAACACATACGGACCAAATACTGAACTACAGGAGCAACCATCCCAACACCCACAAACGAAGCTGCATTAGAACATTATTCCAACGAGCCACCACACACTGCAGCACAGAGGAACTACGCAGAGCAGAGGAAAATCACCTATACAGCGTATTCAAAAAGAATGGGTACCCTATGAACACAGTCCGCCGATTCCTCAGCAATAAACCCAAACAAACAGACAAAACGGGCTCAGAAACCATAACCACTCTCCCCTACATCAAAGACATTTCCAAAATGACTGCCAGACTACTCGGACCCCTTGGCATCAGGGTAGCCCACAAACCCACCAACACACTAAAACAGCAGCTAATGAACTTAAAAGACCCTATACAGACAACAAATAAAACGAACGTCATCTACAAATTACCTTGCAAGAACTGTGACAAACACTACATTGGACAAACTGGCAGAAAGCTAGCCACCAGGATACATGAACATCAACTAGCCACAAAATGACATGACCCACTATCACTCGTATCCTTACATACAGATGAGGAAGGACACCACTCTGATTGAGACAACACATCCATCCTAGGACAAGCCAAACAGAGACACGCACGAGAATTCCTAGAAGCATGACATTCCAACCGGAACTCCATCAACAAACACATTGGCTCCAAATCAATCTACCATCCCCTGAGAAAAGAACAGGAAATGACATCACCAATGCAGGAAATGACATCACCAACCCAAGGAACCCGAACCAGATAAATAGAAAGCGGGACATAACACCAGTGCTTTGGCGGAGGCTCACTGTTGATGTTACCTAGAAATGGTGACGAAACGTCTGGGAACAAACCTTCAAGCTCAGTGAACCAGCTTACATCTGGAACAAAGTAAAGACCCACTCTTTTGTGGACCGAGAGGAGGAGAGCACTGTGTTGGAGGTGGAAGGAAGACGTCGGGTTGGCTGTGTACCTTTGCAACCGGTGGATCTTAATGCTGGCTTTGGCCTAACGCTGGTTCAGGGGAGCAGCCAGCCTGCAACGATGGCTGCGGTGAGTGCTCGTGCCCCAGGTCAGGGGGTCCGGAACACCATCCCTGTTTCTGTGAAGAAGGTGGATGAAGGTGCACCTGTGGACCGCACCTTCTTCGTGAAGAGGGTCCTATTGGACTGTTGTGGGTTCATTGCTGCAGACATTTACTGCCTGCAGGATTTCCCCGGAGAAGGTTTTTACGATGTAACCTTCAGGAGAGCCAAGCTTTGCGAGCGCTTCCTGAAGGTTTTCAAGGAGAAAGGAGGTGAGGGTCCCCTCTCTGTATTGACCGCTGTCCCGCTGTTCGTGATGCCAGCGCAGAGGAACTGTATGGTGACTGTACACATATACAACCCGCATGTGCCAGCAGTTGATGCCCTGACTTTCCTTGGAAGGTACGTGAAGGTGGAAGGGGACCTAACCGACATCATGGACCCCTTTGGCATCTGGACCAGTAAGAGGCAGGTCAAGGTGACGCTGAGGATGGGCGTGGACAGGAACATTGTACAACCACCGTCCAGCTTCGCGATCGGCGGGAGCAAGGGCTACTTGACCTACGCAGGGCAACCTAAAGTCTGCCATGCCTGTGGTAGGTCAGGTCACGTGGCGGCCGACTGCAAAGCCACCATCTGCAGGAACTGCAGGGAGGAGGGACACCTTGCAAAGGATTTCCCACAAGAGAAAAGCTGTAACCTTTGCGGGGAAGCGGGCCACCTCTATAGGGCATGCCCGCGGTGGGGGACCACCTACGCCCAGGTCGCCAGTAGGGGCAATGAGGGGCCAGCCCCCCCCCCCCCCCCCCCGGAGGAGAGGAAGGCACCAGGGCCCTGCAAGGACCCCACTAATGTGCAGGAGGGCCAGGGCATGCAGGAGGGCCCAGCCCTGCAGGATGCGCTCGAGGACAGCAAAGCGCCCCTGCAGGCTCCGCTCGCCGCCGACAACCCAGAGCCGATGGAGGCGGTGACAGGCGACCCAGGGCAGTGGACAATGGTCTGGAACGCGAGGAGGAAGGTGCGTCGGCAGGCCCAGGAACCGCAAACATCCGGCGGGAAGAGGCAGCTACAGGGGGGCTACAAGAGCTCCTCTGACAAGGGGGATTCGGAGAGGGCCTGCCAGAAGCAGAAGCTAAAGATCTCAAGGGAGAAGGAAGCACCACGCTTCCAGGTGATGGGAGGCGTCCTGAGGCTCCCTCCGACACCCAGTCACATGCCGCTGGGGCACTGGAGGGCCCCCCGGTACTTCCAGGCGGGAAGGAGGAAATAGCGCGTCCCCAGCATGACCCAGATCTGGACTCTCCAGCCTCCGTACCCCCAACGGGGGGGATGCCACCTGGAAGGCAGCACGGACGGTTTCCTGAGCCCGGAGAGTGTCCAGCAGTTAGCCCGAGCAATGGGCATGAAGGGACAGATGGATGGGCTGGACCTTGGACTTGGGGAGGGTACTGCGGTCACTGCCCACAATGGGGGTACGAGTTGCGAGCATTAATGTGCGCAGTGTCAAGTCCACCGCAAGATGTGTGTCCACGTTGGCCTACATGACCACCGTCAGGGCGGACCTCCTGTTTCTGCAGGAGTGCGGGATACCGGACCTCAGCAGGTACGGGAAATGGTCCGGCGCCTGGACCTGTCGGCCTTCGATCTGGTCGGGGGGTAACGACTGTCGCTCCTCGGGCCTGGCTATTCTGCTGCGGGGGCGCGACTTCACCATCTCTCATGTTCAGGAGGTGGTGGGGGGGGGGCGCCTCCTAGTGGCTGACGTCACCTACAGGAATGCTCCCCTGAGGCCGATCAACGTGTATGCCCCAGCGGTACGGAGTGAGCGGTTGGCCATCCTGCAGCGGCTTTCACCCCTGCTGGCTACGTCCAGGCCGGTCATCCTAGCGGAGGCTTCAACTGCATCATCGATGCAGATGGAAGATCCGGCGTGGGGACAGCGGGTGGGGGGAGTCAACGGGACGTCACGTCCAGATTCCTGATGGGCACGGTGAAGGACGCCAAGCTGCTCGATGTCTTCAGCACAGACGGAGCGCAGCGGATGAACACCTGGTCGTGGCCAGACGGGTCTATTCGCTGAAGGATAGACTTCCTGTTTGTGTCACGGGCGTTCTCGGTCAGGTCCACTGGCGTTGAGCCGGTGTTATTCTCTGACCATTGCCTCCTGCTGGCCGACTGTCACTTACAGGACGACCTGCCGGCCGGCAAGGGGACGTGGAAGCTCAACACGACTCTGTCGACCCCAGAGAACGTCGAGGAGCTTAAGAGGAAGTACGCCGGTTGGAGAACCGTGAAACCCCTCTTGGAGTCTCCGGGCGACTGGTGGGAGACGGTGAAGGAGAACATCAAGAGGTTCTTTGTCCTCAAGTGTTCGGAAGGCGAGAGAGGGGCGGGGAAAGCTGTCGCGACTCCAGAAAAGGGTGCAGAACCTGCTCCTTCTGCAGTTGATGGGGGTCGATGTCACAGAGGACCTCCGCAAGGTGAGGGGCCAGCAAGCCTCGCTCTTCACCGCGGAGGCCTCCAGGATAATCTTCCGGTCCAGGGTCCGCTCCGTGGAGCAGGACGAGACGTGCTCACGTTCCTCCTTTCAGAAGGTGCACAAAGAGAGCTCTGTGCTTAGCCGGCTGAAGGAGGATGACGGCTCGGCCTGACATTGAGGATCAGCAGATCCTTCTATGCTGGACTGTACGACACGAAGCCCACAGACAGTACAGCCTCTGAGTCGTTCCTGTCGTCTATCACGGAGGTCTTAGACGACGGCACGAGGGAGTGGCTAGACCTGCCGATATCCCTGGACGAGCTGACCAGAGCCCTCAAGCCCTTGGAGAGGAAGAAGACTCCTGGGAGCGACGGCTTACCGGTCCAGGTGTATTCCGCTCTGTGGGACCTGGTCGGCCAGGACCTGCTGGAGGGGTACGATAGTGCACTTCGGGCAGGGGAAATGTGCAAGTCCATGAGGAAGGGCATCATCACCTTCATTTACAAGAGGAAGGGGGAGGGGGAAGAAATTAAGAATTGGCGTCCCATTTCACTATTGAACATGGACTACAAAATCCTGGCCAAGATCATAGCCAACCGGGTCAGGTCTGTCCTGGAGTCAATGATTCACCCTGACCAAACCTGTGCTGTGCCGGGCAGTAAGATCACTGAGAGCCTCATGCTCATCAGGGATACGATCGCCTACGTACAGGACAGGCGGGTGGACACCTGCCTCGTCAGCCTGGACCAGGAGAAGGCCTTCGACAGGGTCTCTCATGCTTACATGAGGGACGTCCTCTCCAAATTGGGGTTCGGGGAGGGCATCCGCAATTGGATCCGGCTGCTCTACGCCAACATCGTTAGCGCAGTCTCAATCAACGGGTGGGAATCGGACAGTTTTCCTGTCAGATCTGGAGTCAGGCAGGGCTGCCCGCTCTCTCCTGCCTTGTTCGTGTGCTGTGTGGAGCCCTTCGCTGCATCCATCAGGAAGGACGTGAGCCTGAAGGGCGTGACTATCCCAGGCAGCGGAGGCCTTCAGGTCAAGACCTCCCAGTACATGGACGATGTCACCGTCTTCTGCACCGATTGTCGGTCGGTGAGTAGACTGTTGGACATCTGCGGCCAGTTTGAACTGGCCTCGGGTGCCAAAGTCAATACGGGTAAGAGCGAGGTCACATTCTTCGGGAACTGGGACGACCGCTCCTTCATCCCCTTCACCTTCAGGACAGACTACCTGAAGGTGCTGGGTGTTTGGTTTGGTGGAGCTGGGGCGTGCACTAAGACTTGGGAGGAGCGTATCACCAAATTGAAGCAGAAGCTGGGCAGGTAGACGCTCCGGTCCCTCCATCCCGGGTAAGAACCTAGTTGTCAGGTGCGAGGGGCTTTCGGTACTGTTTTATGTGGCGCAGGCCTAGCCTATTCCCTGGACCTGCGCCGCTGCGGTCACCCGGGCCATCTTCCACTTCATTTGGGGGTCGAGGATGGATCGGGTCCGCAGGGACACCATGTACAAAGACCTGGAAAATGGGGGAAAGGGCGTACCGAACGCCACCCTCGCCCTGACGGCTACCTGCGTGCGGCTGCATCAAGCTGTGCGTCGATCCTCAGTATGCAAACACCAAGTGTCACTACTTACTGAGGTTCTACCCGTCCCCGGTGTTGCGAAGGATGGGCCTGGCCTCGTTGCCGCGGAACGCTCCGAGTAGTTGGACCGTCCCCTACCACCTGTCCTTTGTGGAGAAATTTTTGAAAGGAAACACTTTTGACCACAAGGCCATCAGGCAGTGGTCAGCACGTAGTATCCTCGAGACCCTTCGGGAAAAGGAGAGGGTGGATCCCATCCTGTGGTTCCCCACGCAGACTGCCAAAGTCGTTTGGCAGAAAGCCTCATCGCCAGAACTTTCAAACAAGCACAAGGACATTGCTTGGCTGGCGGTGAGAGGGGCTCTGCCAGTGAGATCCTTTATGCATGCCCGGAATCTCTGCGCCACCGCACGCTGCCCTCGTGGTGACTGCGGGGGGCACGAGACTGTTGATCACCTCCTTCTGGATTGTGCCTATGCGTCTGGAGGTCTGGAGGGGGATGCAGTGGTATTTGTCGAGGTTCGTCCCGAGCAGCTCCGTGACGCGGGACTCTGTGCTCTACGGGCTGTTTCCCGGGACGCACACCGAGATCAACATCAACCGCGCCTGGAGGACCATCAATGCGGTGAAAGACGCTCTTTGGTCTGCCAGCTGGAAGAATTGACCCCAACCGAATGTTGCAGATTGGCGCACTCCAAGGTCCAGGACTACGTGCTGAGGGACGCGCTAAAGCTTGGGGCAGCCGCCGCCAAGGCACAGTGGGGAAAGACCATGGTATGAAACCCCTCGTCCAGAATAGAAAAAGGGCCCTATCTGGTAACTGGGCCCAGCTGGCGCCTTCCCCAACTGGTCAGGGAGCCAACTGGGACTGTGCGGGGTGACGACTGCTGGGGTATTTTCTTTGCTTTGTCTTTTTTTCTTCTTTGTTTATTTTTCCTTTAGTTGGTGTTCGTACCCCCCGGGTAACCCGGAGCGGCTTGCATGACTGGGTAGGTGTATAAATGTTTTATTTTTTGTACATCTTATGAATAAAGTATATTTTTTCAAATTAAAAAAAGTGACGAAACGTCTGAAAACGAGCCTTCCAGCTCAGCGAGCAAACTCACATCCAGAACCTCAACTTGAGCTACAAATCTTCTCAAAACTTGCTAACACGGGAAGAATGTCTGTGTGGAGTTTGCACAGTCACCCAAGGCTGGAATTGAACCCGGGCACAGTGAGGCAGTTGGGCTCACCACTGATATCATGAGAAGTCAATAACAGAATTAAAATATTAATTTGTAGAGTTATGTGTCAATGGCTGATAACTTTTTATTTGTTGCTGGAGGCTAATTATTTGTAGTAAGTAGTAATTTTTGTTAAGTACAGACACCTTATCCATGCTTTCTGTCAGCCTGAGTCTCGAAGACACGTAAATTGGGGTATTTTGCATTAAAGAAATAACCTTGATGACTTCAGAGATCGAGAGTCTTGATTTCCTGTGTGTTACCTCAGTGAGTTGTGACACAGTTTAAAAAAAATACTTTGAGTGACCAAATCCTCCTCTTCCAAATGCAGTTTATAATGTACTTCAGACAGCTTTGCCGTAAAGGGTAACACTTGAGTCTAATCTTACTTAAGTTTTCTGTCTGGAGAGATACAGATTACAAACATGCACATCCTAACCCAAAAACCAATTTCAATCCACTTCTATCTAGTTCCTCTAACCTACTTGCCCAAAAGCAGGGAAAAGACCACTTTAGATACTTTTATTCAAACTGTTTGTTCATGCAACGACTCATCTCTAGGGAATCTATGATTTGAATACAGACCTTCTAGCCCAGAAACAAGGGTACTATCACTGTGTACTGGAGCAAATTTGAAATCTTGTTAATGTCTAAAACCTGAATCGAATTGAATACTCAATTACAGTTAAAGTATAATACCCTCATATGAATTTTATATCAGACAATGAGCAGCTGAAAGAGATCAATGGGAATTAATGAAGAGAATTACTTTTCAAAAAGTCATATTCTCTATATATTCTATATCACTGAATAGAACTGGCCTTTGAACCCACAGAATTTAATATTGACAAACTGGTTTATGATTAAATACCAATCATGCTTATTTCAATTTTCCAGAATACACAGAGTCAAACTATTATTGTTTAATCACAGGTCAAAGTGTAATTTACATTGACAACCGATAGTGATCTAGTTATCATTGATCTATCACGCAAAAATAATACTTGCCTTTGATGCCAAAGAATGAGAAGAAAACCCTCATCTCACCTATTATAATTCAACATGAAAAAGAAAACTGTAACCAAATATTGGTATCATACTTTCATATTTTGTAATATCTGGATTATTATCCATTTGGCACCTGGAAAAGGGCAAATAACGTTAGAGAAATGAATTTGCAACTCAAAGACTAGTGCAGTAGAAGGAGGTTTTAGTTCATGGAGTTCTGACAGCACTACTAAGAAATATGAGGTCTGTACCACTTGACAATGCTGGGAACATTATTCTAATGAGCTACATGACTAAGGAGATAGCGATAGTTTAAAACTTAATAGTGGGAGAAAGGCATCAAATTTTGGGAAAATGTAGTAAATCACAGACTAAGGACAATGCAAGAAAGAAAGTTATTAATTTGGGAAATCAGAAAAATAATGTGAAAGGATGAAGAGTACAAATCTAACAGTAGACCAACAGAGATGACTAGAAGTTATAACAACAACAAAAGGTCAAAACAAAAGGCTCAGAATCTGAATTCACATGACATTCAAAACACAATGGATGAACTGTTAGTTTATATAGAAATAAATAACTATGATTAGATAGACATTGCAGAGATATAGTTACAGGATGACATAAATTTGGACATGAATATTGAAACATACAAGACATTTAGGAAGGAGAGAAATCTAGGAGAAGTTGGGCAGTGGATATGTTAATTAATTATATTATTAACACAATACAGACATATGATCAGAGTACAAGAAATCTTTGGAGATGACAAACAATAAAGGAAGAAAGTCACTGATGGTAGTGGTTACAAACTGGCTGTCTAACAAACAGTGTACACATGCTTGGATGGTATACAAAGGGAAAATAATGGGCTTTTGTAAGACAAATACAGCAATAATTATTAGGCATTTGAATGTACAGATTGACTGGAAACATCAGATGGACAAAGGTAGCCTAAATGGGAAGTTTACAGAATAGCTTTGGGATCACTTCTCAGAATAGCAACATCTAGAGCTAATTAGACAACAAGCTATATTACATCTAGTTTCTCACAAAGAATTAGGATTAATAAATTATCTCACAATAAAGGCAGAAGAGACTATAGCATGATCAACTTCCAATTCCATTTGAGGGACAGATGAATGGGTTCAAGACTAGTGTTGTAAACTTAAATAAGCACAATTGAGGGAATGAAAGTAGATCTGGTTAAACTGAAGTGGCAAATTGGATCAAAAGACAATGACAGACATGTAAGGTGATATTTCAAACTACACAGAATAGATGCATTGGAACAAGAAACAGAAAAAATTCCAAGAAGAAGATACATCACTATTGTTAAGTAAAATAGCTTAACGATGGTTAGCAGGTGAGAAAATTATGCAGAATAAAAATAAATTAAAGAAGGATGGAAAATTCAAGGAAAGAAGAAAAAAATGACCAGTACGAGAGACATCTAGCTAGAAATATAAAAACATGAGTCAAGAGTTTCTAGAGATACTCAAAAAAATCAACAAAATGATTGTGAGTCCTTTATAAGGAGTCTTAAGAATTAATGATAGAAAATATGAAGATTGCAGAGAAATTGAACAGGTATTCTGCATTGATTTTCATTATAGAGGATACAAGTAATATTTCAGAACTAGCTGTAAATCAGGAAATAGAGGTGGAGAAACTTAAGAAAATTTCAAATTACCAGGTAAGTAATACTAAGCAAAATGATGTTCGAGCAAGAGTTTTGCTACTTATGGATATCAACGTCAAACATCATTGTTGAAACTGTGCACTGACAAGTTCTTGGGTCTTGATGAACTTCATCCTGTTGTTTTAAAAGAAATGGCTAGTGAGGTAGTGCATTAGTTCTAATTTTCTGAAGTTATCTGGGTTCATGGAAAGTTCCATTAAATTGTGAAATAGTAAGTGCAACTCCTTTATTCAAAAAGGAAATGAAAGAGAAAGCAGGTCAGTTAACTGAGAAATGTATATTTAAAAAGTTACAGCAGGACATTTAGAAAAATTCAGGCAGATACAATTTGTAATATGAAAGGAAAATCACCAAGATTTTTAATTTACTGATGTGCTTTGAGGAACTAACGTGTGCTGTGGACATAGGGGAACTGGTGGATGTACTCAGATTTCTAGAAGGCATTTGATGAAATAACCCTCAAAAGGATTTGCAGAAAATAAAAGTTCATAGTATATGGGGTAACATATTGACAGGGAGAGAAGATCAGCTAGTAAACAGAAAACTGAGAGCAGGCATAATTCCTGATTAGCAAGATTTAATAAATGGTGTGCCATCCAGACCAGTGCTGCGGCCTTTTACAATTTGTATAAATGACTTGATTGAAGGGACAAAAGATATGGTTAGTAAATTTGCTAATGACAAAGTTAAGTAGGAAAATAAATTGCAGAAAGACAAAGGGGCTACAAAAGATAGATCAATAGATTAAGCGAGTGGTCAAAGATCTGGTAAATGGAGTGATTGTAGGAGGATTGTGAAATTGTTCTTCCCGTCAAATGAACCAAAAATCATTTATTCAAATGGCAAAAATTGCAGGCTTCAATATATGGATGGATTGGAGTATCCTAGCAAATCAATCGCAACAGGTTAGTGTTTAGGTGCAGAAAATACCTAAAGTTAATAAGATGTTGTTATTTATTGCAAAAGAGTTATCCCTAGTAACACAGGAAATTGGGGAGACCCCATCTCAATTTTATGTATAGTCTTAGTCTACCTATTAACAAATGATGTAAAAATGTTGGAAGCCGTTCACGGAAGATTTACTAGACTAAAATCTGGATTGGACAGCTTGTTTTATGAGGAATAATTTGGTAGGCGAAGTGTATCCACCGGAATTTAGGAAAAGAAGAGGCGACTTTACTGAACCAAGTGACATCTTGAGGATCTTGACAGGCTACATGTAGGGAAGATGTTTCATCTTGTGGAAGAATCAAGAACTAATGATCACTTTTTAAAAATAAGGGATCACTCATTTAAGACATGCATAAGGCATTTTCTTTTCCTTGCATAGGATCATGAGTGTTTTGAAGTCTCTTCAAAAGTTGGTGCAAGCAGAGTTCTTGATTTTGTTTTATGGTCGAGGTAGTTGAAATCTTGCTGGGCAAGGGCTGAAAAGGTTATCAAAGCAAACAGGAACGTGGAACATTCAAATCAGCCATAACCTGACTCAATCATAGACACGATGCTAGGTGAAACAGAATTACAAGGGCCAATTTAAACTATGTCCAGCCACTCCTCTCCCAGTGTTTCTTTTTACCTGCTCTTTGAATAATTTGAGGGCACAAAACTACAAAAATCAGTAAAAACTTAACAAAATACTAACAATATAACTTTTGATCTTTCATCTGAGTTGAACTGGAATCCAAGTAGAAGCTTTACAATTTGTCTTGTTGGCCAGGCTCCCATTTTTGCTGGACACGAATATCTAGTTCCATGAATTATTAGTCAGTGGTCAAGCACAATTAATACCAGTGAGGTAAAGAGCCAAAAGATAACCAATCAAGAGGCACCTTATCAAATAACTTTTGGGAATTCAAATGTTTGTTCACTGTCCTCCTTGATCCATCCAGCTATTACATCCTCAAATAACCCTAATAAATTTGTCAAAAATGATTTATCTGTCACAAAACCACTTTCACTTTGCTTAACTGTATTATGATTTTCTAAATATCCTATTACTACTTACTTGATAATGGATTCCAGCACATTCCAAACGACAAATTTTAGTTAACCGGCAAAAGTGTCCTACTTTCTATCTCCTCCCTTATGGAATTTTAGAAGACTATACCCGACGCATCCACTTCTTTTAATGCAGACTACCAGGTCTAAGGGGCTTAACAGCCTTTAACCCAGGACTTTGGATTTAAAAGATTTTTTTCTTTCAGCAATTCTGATTGTTTTAAAGGAAACACTCTTCCCTTTAAGCCTTGCTTCTCTACTGTGAATGGATTTTTTTTATATCTACTGATTTCCCTTCATCAAGTCTACAAAGAATGCTACAAAGAACAGGGTTCTGTGTATTAACATATCAAACAGCATAACCTTTATAATAAAATGTGAGGCTGGATGAACACAGCAAGCCAAGCAGCATCTCAGGAGCACAAAAGCTGACGTTTCGGGCCTAGACCCTTCATCAGAGAGGGGGATGGGGGGAGGGAACTGGAATAAATAGGGAGGGGGGGGAGGCGGACCGAAGATGGAGAGTAGAGAAGATAGGTGGAGAGAGTGTAGGTGGGGAGGTAGGGAGGGGATAGGTCAGTCCAGGGAAGACGGACAGGTCAAGGAGGTGGGATGAGGTTAGTAGGTAGCGGGGGGTGCGGCTTGGGGTGGGAGGAAGGGATGGGTGAGAGGAAGAACCGGTTAGGGAGGCAGAGACAGGTTGGACTGGTTTTGGGATGCAATGGGTGGGGGGGGAAGAGCTGGGCTCGTTGTGTGGTGCAGTGGGGGGAGGGGACGAACTGGGCTGGTTGAGGGATGCAGTCGAGGAAGGGGAGATTTTGAAACTGGTGAAGTCCACATTGATACCATATGGCTGCAGGGTTCCCAGGCGGAATATGAGTTGCTGTTCCTGCAACCTTCGGTGGCATCATTGTGGCAGTGCAGGAGGCCCATGATGGACATGTCATCAAGAGAATGGGAGGGGGAGTGGAAATGGTTTGCGACTGGGAGGTGCAGTTGTTTTTTGCGAACTGAGCGGAGGTGTTCTGCAAAGCGGTCCCCAAGCCTCCGTTTGGTTTCCCCAATGTAGAGGAACCCCACTGTACCCGGTGCGGCTTCCTCTACATTGGGGAAACCAAACGGAGGCTTGGGGACCGCTTTGCAGAACACCTCCGCTCAGTTCGCAAAAAACAACTGCACCTCCCAGTCGCAAACCATTTCCACTCCCCCTCCCATTCTCTTGATGACATGTCCATCATGGGCCTCCTGCACTGCCACAATGATGCCACCCGAAGGTTGCAGGAACAGCAACTCATATTCCGCCTGGGAACCCTGCAGCCATATGGTATCAATGTGGACTTCACCAGTTTCAAAATCTCCCCTTCCCCGACTGCATCCCTCAACCAGCCCAGTTCGTCCCCTCCCCCCACTGCACCACACAACCAGCCCAGCTCTTCCCCCCCACCCATTGCATCCCAAAACCAGTCCAACCTGTCTCTGCCTCCCTAACCGGTTCTTCATCTCACCCATCCATTCCTCCCACCCCAAGCCGCACCCCCCGCTACCTACTAACCTCATCCCACCTCCTTGACCTGTCCGTCTTCCCTGGACTGACCTATCCCCTCCCTACATCCCCACCTACACTCTCTCCACCTATCTTCTTTACTCTCCATCTTCCGTCCGCCTCCCACTCTCTCCCTATTTATTCCAGTTCCCTCCCCCCATCCCCCTCTCTGATGAAGGGTCTAGGCCCGAAACGTCAGCTTTTGTGCTCCTGAGATGCTGCTTGGCCTGCTGTGTTCGTCCAGCCTCACATTTTATTATCTTGGAATCTCCAGCATCTGCAGTTCCCATCATCTCTGATACCAATTTAGGATTGTTAGTTCGGATTGCTGTGTGCTACACTACATCCACAATACATTGGAAAGTACACATACTAATACACACAGCCCAGATCAATGCAACAGAAAGAACATTTATTCACACTGCACCTGTTTTCATCTGAAAAAAAAAACTGGGTGGCAACTATTTGCTAGTTCATTTCTCAGTGCAAAGTTTTGGACAATTACCCTGCCTGCTTTAAAATTCAAACAAAACTTTGTATTAACTATTAGTCCTCATTAACTGGTGCATTCTCCATGACAATACCTTTACTAATCAGAGTCCACTTGCAATTGGCAATTTTTTCTCATACTGTCATACATGTTACTTTCCCTTTTTTATTGGTATTCTTTGAATTGTCTTAATGAGTTCAAGACTCAGATTCTAGAGCAGCTGAAAAGCATTCATACCTAGTTCCAGATGCAGAAACTATCAAACATGAGACTGTTATTTACTAGGTAGAATAACGATGACAGTCGATCATCTGGTGAAGGAGAGGGAATCAGCAGGAAATTAAGAAGTCTGAAAGATTTGTCCTCATGTTGGCAGAGAAAGGAATCAATGCAGAACAGCAATCAACAAAGCCAACTGAACATTTAATTGCAAAAGAGTAGATTATAAATCCAAAGAAGTGGTGATCAAAGTTTATCAGAAGGGTCTAGACCCAAAACATCAGCCTTCCTGATCCTAAGATGCTGCTTGGCCTGCTGTGTTCATCCAGCCCCACACCTTGTTATCTCAGATTCTCTGGCATCTGCAGTTCTCATTATCACTAATGAGTCCATTCACTTGCATTAAGCTAAACTTAAAGACAGCTCATCTAGGTGTTCTTTCAGCTTGCATGTGTTCAACAGAAATATTTAACTACACTGACATGAGTTAGATTGAATGTATGGGCAGAATTTAATGTGTGTCTTATGGGTGGTTTCTCGACTACTGTGGGAGTCCCTTCTGCAGGCAGTCTGATGCAATTAACTGGCAACCCAGTACATCAACTGAACAGCAAATAAACAGCAAGGCAGAGATCCTGCCTGCCTGCCGCTGCCCCACAAAGTAGCAGCCAGCCAGCCAAAGGCCAGCAGGTCTCCTCTACCATCAGTGCCACCAGGAGGGGAGGCCACTGCTAGTATTGCACCCAGAACCCACACCTGCAGGAGGAATTGACCATGATCACCAGTTAAAGGTAACTAGAGATGGGGCTGAGGCTCATTAGGGATGGTGTTTGTGGGGAGGAGGTCAGAACCAAGGGCAGGGTGGGAGAACATTGTGGTGACCACTTGCTGCCGCTGATAGTCTTGATTAGACATAGGGCGACACAGATTGCGTCCACCCCACCAGTAAACCCAGACATTCCTGGGTAGCCTGCCTGGGTGGCGAGTACCCCACCCAGTATAGGCTGCATATTAACAATGGTGCAATGAGGGCCTTTAATGGCTACTTAAGGAACTCTATTAACCACCAAGCTAGAAAGTCATTCTTCCTGCTCAGAACTTGATTGGAGGAGTACTTGCTAAATTGTGAGTAGTTAGATATTATTAGCAACTATGACAAACCTGAAGTGTACACAGCACACTTCACCTTATTTATCATATAAAATATCCAGTAGCAGCATATGACAACAGCCCACAGTTTTGTTGCTTCCAATTTGAAAAAATTTTAAACTGCTTTTTGGAGCGGAAAATAAAAGTAATGGAATGAATGCTGAGCTGTGCTAGAAAAGATAGATGAATGACCAAATAATTGGTTGAAAAGATGGATTTCATAACATCTTTTATAAATAGAACAGCAAAGAAGTATAGGGGTCTTAAAAAGGAATTCTGGAAAGTAGATTCAGAATATTGGAAAGTCCTGCGAAGATATGAAGAAGCTACCAAAGATGCCAGATTTGGAGATCTGAAGTCTGTGCAAGACAATATAAAATTATGAAGAGCATTTCCTATTTCTCAGTTAGGATCTCTTATCACACTGATATATTTCCCTATTCCTGCCCCATACATAAAGATGATCTTAAATAGATCCATCAATAATATGCCTGAGAACAGCTAACTCAGAGCAGACTGGAAAATGGACCCAGGAAAACTTACACATATTCTTGTGATTTTGTTTATAATATTAAATCATTCCTCATTAACCACGTCAGGATAAGGGAGAGGGAGATTGGGAAGAGGGGCAAGGGGTAGATCATAAAACCTTAAGATAGAAGGGCAGAATTATGCCATTTGGCCCATCAAGTCTGCTCATCAATTCAACCATAGCTGATATGTTTCTCAACCCCATTTTCTTGCCTTCTCATAACCCTTGAATCCCCTACTAATCAAGAGCCTCTCTCAATGAATTGGCCATCACAGCCTTCTGTAGCAATGAGTTCTGTAGATTCTCCATTTTTTGGCTAAAGAAATTTCTCCTCATCTCAGTTCTAAAGTGTTGTCCCTTCCGTTGCAGCCTGTGCCATTGGGTCATAGGATATCCTATCAGTGGAAACATGTTCTTCCCAGCTATTCTATCCAGGCCTCTTGGTATTGTGTAAGTTTCAGTCAGATCCCCCAATATAACACCTCCTCCCTCACCCCCATCCCAGGCCCCAAGATGACTTTCCATATTAAGCAGATGGTCACCTGCACATCTGCCAATGTAGTATACTGTATCCACTGTACCCGGTGTGGCTTCCTCTACACTGGGGAAACCAAGCGGAGGCTTGGGGACCGCTTTGCAGAACACCTCCACTCGGTTCACTATAAACAACTACACCTCCCAGTCGCGAACCATTTTAATTCTCCCTCCCATTCCTTAGACATGTCCATCATGGGCATCCTGCAGTGCCACAATGATGCCACCCAAAGGTTGCAGGAACAGCAGCTCATATTCTGCTTGGGAACCCTGAGCCCAATGGTATCAATGTGGACATCACAAGCTTCAAAATCTCCCCCTCCCCCACTGCATAACAAAACCAGCCCAGCTCGTCCCCGCCTCCCTAACCTGTCCTTCCTCTCACCTATCCCCTCCTCCCACCTCAAGCCGCACCTCCATTTCCTACCTACCAACCTCATCCCGCCTCCTCGACCGGTCCGTCCTCCCCGGACTGACCTATCCCCTCCCCACCTATCTTCTCCTCTATCCATCTTCGGTCCGCCTCCCCCTCTCTCCCTATTTATTTCAGAACCCTCTCCCCATCCCCCTCTCTGATGAAGGGTCTAGGCCTGAAACATCAGCTTTTGCGTTCCCAAGATGCTGCTTGGCCTGCTGTGTTCATCCAGCTCCACATTTTGTTATCTTTGATTCTCCAGCATCTGCAGTTCCCATTATCTCTAATCAGACCCCCCTTCATCCTTTTAAACTCCATCAAGTATAGACCCGGGCAGCTCCTCATATGACATTGCTGGAATCATTTGTGCGAACCTCCTCTGGACCATATCCAATGCCAGGCAGTCTTCCTTGGGTATGGAATCAAAAACTGCTCACAATATTCCAAATGTTGTCTGACTAGAGTCTTATGGAGCCTCAGCAGTGTATCCCTGCCCTTTTATTCTGGTCTTCTTGAAATTATTGCTAACATTGTATTTGACTTCCTAACTACCAACTGAACCTGCATGTTAACCTTATGGGAGTCCTGAAGTAAGACTCCTAAGTGTCCTTCTGCTTCAGATATCCAAAACCTTATCCCATTTAGAAAATAGTCTATGCCTCTATTCTGCCTACCAAAGTTCATAACCTCACACTTTCACATATGGTATTCCATCTGCCACTTCTTAGCCCACTCTGTATCCTGTCCAAATCCTATTGCAGTCTCCCCGCTTCCTCAACATTATCTTTGTGTCATCTGCAAACTTTGCAACAATGCCCTTAGTTCCCCTGTCAAGAATGTTTATGTATAAAGTGAAGAGTTGTGGTCCCATTCCTGACCCTGGTGGAACTCCACTCGTCACCAGTTACCTGAAAAAGACCCCATACTTCCGTTCTCTGCCTTCTGCCAATCAGTCAATCCTCTATCCATGCTAGTACCCTGCCACTAGCACCATGGACTCTTATTTTACTTAGCAGTCTCATAGAGCCATAGAAATATACAGCACAGAAACCAACCCTTTTGTACAACTCGTCCATGTTTACCAGATATCCTAAATTAATCTAGTCTCATTTGCAAGAATTTGACCCATTTCCCTCTAACCCCCTCCTATTCACATATCCATCCAATGTTTTAAATGTTGTAATTGTACCATGTGCAGCACCTTATCGAAAGCCTTCTGCAAATCTACATAGATAAATCCACTGGCTCTCTAGTGTCTAACTTGCTCGTTATGTCCGCAAAGAATGCTAACAGATTTGTTAGGCTCCTGATGAAGCCATCTTGACAACACTTTTTTTAAAAACCATGCACTTCCAGGTAGTCCACAATCTCATCCTTAATACTGAACTCTAAAATCTTCCCAATGATGGAAGTCAGTCTAATTAGCCTGCAATTTTCCTCCTCCCTTCTTAAACAGAACATCAGCCATTTTCCCATGTTCTGGGACCCACATTGATTCCTGAAAGATCACCTCCAGTGCCTTTATAATCTCCTCAGCTATCTCTTCAGAAGGCTGGTGTATAGTCCATCCGGTCTAGGTAATCTATCTGCCTTTTAACCATTCAGCTTCCCTTAGTGATGGCCACTGTACTTA
The DNA here is from genome assembly GCF_030684315.1 of Stegostoma tigrinum. Lineage (NCBI taxonomy): Eukaryota > Metazoa > Chordata > Chondrichthyes > Orectolobiformes > Stegostomatidae > Stegostoma > Stegostoma tigrinum. The sequence goes on from NC_081370.1 coordinate 19,653,519, forward strand.
CCTACATCCCTTGACTGTGTAGTTCTATTCAGTTTGATAATAAGTCAGGAAACCTGATTGGCAAGGTAGATCCCTTAGCGTTGATAATCAGAATAGAGTCACTACTCGTGGCATACTCAGGCTAGTCCCAGCCCAGGACAGATAGTTCTGCAGCTCCATCTGCATTTTTTTAAACCTGAGTCAGCTTTATCTTGTTTTAAAAATCAACCTGTTCAGAAATGTTATTAAACATTACCAAAGCATTAACTCTTGAACACAGCCCTCGTGGCACTGCTAAGGGAGGAATGCTGCTGTGGCACCAGAAGAGCTCCTGGGTCTGAACCTATTTTTTTTAAAACCTATTTTTCTAATCAGTCTGCTCAGAGATATTATTGTGCACCTCTGGAACAAGTGGGATTTGAACCTAGACTTCCCTGTCCAGTTGGAATACTAGTACTGTGCCACAGGAGGGCTGCTGGTTCTGGTGCATTTCTTTTTCTTATACAGAAACTAGAGGGCCAAATAATGCTCTTTATTTTCTATTTTATTTCTCACATCCCCCGAGGCTGTTCAAAATAAATATTGCGAGAGAGAAGAACAAGTCATATTTGTGAATAAACTTTATGGTATATATTTTTCCACCATCAGATAAAAACACATGTGGCCAATTGCGTATTAAGTTGGAAGGGGAAAAAGCACTCTATTCCCCCACAGTCCCCACTTCTCTCTAAAGGCCTTGAGTGTATTGGTAGTTACTCCATGCTCCCTCTCCAGTGATATCCGCACTTGAACATAACCATGAAAGAGGGTCAGGTCATCCGCAGAGATGATTCATATAGGACTCAACGACTGAGTTCCAGCTGGGTAGGCCACCGCCTGTTACCAAGGGATGTCATACTCAACAACCTCCACAGGGACATTAATAAGCGATTCCCCATTGGACTTTAAGCAGTTATCACAATACCTCCACTATTTCTTTATTCTCCATTATTACTTCTCCAGCCTCAGTTTCCACGGTCCATGTCCACCCTTGCCCCTCTCTCATTTTTGTTATATATCTTTTTAAAAAAACTCTTGCAATCTTATTTAATAGCTTGTTTACCCTATATTTCATCTTCTTCCCCTCTTATTGCCTATTCGTTGTCCTCTGCTGGTTTTTAAAAGCTTCTTAATCCTTTGGCTTCCCACTAAACTTCACCACATTATATGCTATAGAAAGAGGTTTCAAGGTAATTGAGCTTTTATTGACTGAATCGAGACCTCATCGTTCATCAACCAAGTCAGATTTTCTGGCTATATGCAAATGAGAACTTGCTTTATAACAGGTAATTACAACAAAGACCCACAATTCATTTCTAGCAAAATAAAAATACATTTTAAGCATAATCTTTAATCAGAAACAACACTATAGTTAGACTAATTAAAGTTCTGTTTGCATGATTTACTGCTTATATTGTCTTGCAAACAAATCTTGTGAAATAAACAAAGGGCCTTGTTGTTAGTACATTTTTGCCATGCTTAAATTAACAAAACGCTGCATTACAATTCCTTTTCCATTTTTTGCAACCTGTTCTGAGAACGTTGATAATTCAATTGCAGAGTTCCCCTAATTTGTTTTTTGGGATTTCCTGTCTATAGGCAGTATGAATGACAGTTTGAAAGACTGTATTCAAAACCATTCAGAATTCCAAAACCTGTGAAAGCAGATGAATGCAATGACAAAGAGACAGAGTGTGAGAGAGAGAAGGAATGTAAGCGAGAGAGAGGGGGAGGGGAAGAGGAAGAGGCGAGCAGAGGTTGAGGGCGGAGTAGGGGGGGGAGGGAGGGAGGGAGGGGAAAAGAGAGAGAGAGAGAGAGAGAGAGAGAGAGAGACAGACACAGACAGCTGATTGTGGTTGGGGTTTAAGCACCCCAATTGTGTGCTCTATTAGCAGCATGGCCCTTAACATACCTTTGTTTCCCTTGGTTGCACAGCTGCTTACACACCAGCTTGTTGGCCAATAACCCTCAGCCTAGTAGTTACCTTCTTGGTCTCACATGGTTGCTCAAGGGGTAATGGCAAGAAGACTGATGGTGAATAATGGCATAAAAAGTGAAAGAGGAGCAGATGCTGTAAATCAGGAACAAAAACAGAATAATAAAATGTGAGGCTGGACGAACACAGCAGGCCAAGCAGCATCTCAGGAGCACAAAAACAGAAGTTGCTGGAAAAGCTCAGCAGGTCTGGCAGCATCTGTGAAGAAAAATCAGAGTTAACGTTTTGGGTCTGGTTACTCTTCCTGTGAGCTTTTCCAGCAACTCTCCTGAGAATGACAGCATTGTGGCTTCTGCTAGGATTGTGTGGACATTGATCTACATAATGCGAACATTAGGGGGGCATAAACCTTGGCAGTTGTGATGCATTCTTAAGTTTATATATAATGTCTGCAAAGTAAGGCAAGTGTCATACACCATCAGAAACTTGCAATTCTGGGAAGGCTTGCTCCACCTGTTTCTCCCCAGAAGGAAAGAATGCAATGTTTCCCCTCTTTCCAAATGGAGTGTCAGTGATCTTTCATAAGTAGCACTGCTTGGTCAACTACAAGATCTTAGAGATGCTGCTAGCTTGAACGGAGACCACAACATGGAGAAATTAAAGGCCATGGTTCCATTCACATTTATTGGCAATGTCATCCTCAGTAAGCTGAGGCTGTAGGTCTGTCTGTAACAGGTCTCAGGTTTCAGTAAATATCTCCTAGGTAAATCTATAATGTAAGATAACAAAGCGTGGGGCTGGATGAACACAGCAGGCCAAGCAGCATCTTAGGAGCACAAAAGCTGACATTTCGGGCCTAGACCTTTCATCAGAAAAGGGGGATGGGGAGAGGATTGTGAAATAAATAGGGAGAGAGGGGGAGGTGGACTGAAGATGGATAGAGGAGAAGATAGGTGCAGATGGGTGGGGAGGTAGGGAGGGGATAGGTCAGTCCGGGGAGGACGGACAGATCAAGGGGGCAGGATGAGGTTAGTAGGTGGGAAATGGAGATGCGGCTTGAGGTGGGAGGAGGGGATAGGTGAGAGGAAGAACAGGTTGGGCAGGCAGGGACGAGCTGGGCTGGTTTTGGGATGCAGTGGGGGTGGTCGGGGGGGGGGGGGGGGGGGGGGTGAGAGAGATTATGAAGTGGTGAAATCCACGTTGATACGATTGGGCTGCAGTGTTCCCAAGTGGAATGGGAGTTGCTGTTCCTACCTCCCTACCTCCCCACCCATACTCTCCTCTTCACCTATCTTCTCCTCTATCCATCCCGAAACGTCAGCTTTTGTGCTCCTAAGATGCTGCTTGGCCTGCTGTGTTCATCCAGCCCCACACTTTGGTATATTGTATCCATTGCACCTGGTGTGACTTCCTCTACATTGGGGAAACCAAGCGGAGGCTTAGGGACCGCTTTGCAGAACACCTCTGTTCGGTTCGCAATAAACAACTGCACCTCCCAGTTGCGAACCATTTCAACTCCCCCTCCCATTCCTCAGACAACATGTCCATCATGGGCCTCCTGCAGTGCCACAATGATGCCACCCGAAGGTTGCAGGAACAGCAACTCATATTCCGCTTGGGAACCCTGCAGCCCAATGTTATCAACGTGGACTTCACAAGCTTCAAAACCTCCCCTTCCCCTTCTGCATCCCAAAACCAGCCCAGTTCTTCCCCTCGCCCCACTGCATCACACAACCAGCCCAGCTCGTCCCCTCCCCCCACTGCATCCCAAAACCAGCCCAGTCTGTCTCTGCTTCCCTAACCTGTTTTTCCTCTCAGCCATCCCTTCCTCCCACCTCAAGCCGCACCTCCATTTCCTACCTACCACCTCATCCCGCCTCCTTGACCTGTCCATCTTCCCTGGACTGACACTTCCCCTCCCTACCTCCCCACCTATACTCTCCTCTCTACCTATCTTCTTTTCTCTCCATCTTCGGTCCGCCTCCCCCCTCTCCCTATATACTCCAGTTCCCTCTCGCCATCCCCCTCTCTGATGAAGGGTCTAGGCCCAAAACGTCAGCTTTTGTGCTCCTGAGATGCTGTTTGGCCTGCTGTGTTCATCCAGCTTCACACTTTGTTACCACACTTTGTTATCTTGGATTCTCCAGCATCTGCAGTTCCCATTATCTCTAAATCTGTAATGTGTCAGGTTTCAGGAAATATCTTGGTAAGACTGAATCATTGCATGCATTAATTCTTGGTGACGCTATTATTGGAGAATTACTCCATGAAGATCCCGAGTCGCTATTTATTCCTTCTGGGAGGCCCTTTTCTTCTACTGCACTGTAAACAAGCAGTTTGTTCTCTTGGGTTATCTCCACTCATTCTCGCTGTCATGCCATTGGCCAAAGGGGATGGAATCTGTAGCACCTATTACTGAGATCAACTGGTATGAGTAGAACTCTTGAGGTCACACCCAAGACTTTCTTGTACAAAACCATCCTGTCTAGACTTCATGAACTTTATTTAACAGGACAAACTTTAAAAACTTCAGCATCAGCCAGTAGAAATCAATCAGCAACTAACCTGGAAGTGGTTGATGATCCCTTTAAATAGCATTGGTGTGGGGTCCTTCCTGCTGCTGAATGCATGTTCAGCTGTGCGAGGTTAAGAGAGGGCATTAGCTAGAATATGGAGGACGAAATCGGCACTGCTAGAATCAAATCAACTTTACACACTGACTGGCATCATAATCACCTTTGTCTGCATACTTCTGGTATATGACCCCGAAATATATTGCTTTCACCATACTGGCATCCAATACAGCTTGCACAAGAAATGTTCCTATGCACAGAAAACACTATTTTAATTCTAGGCTACTGCACAATAAAGTTTTGTGTCAATAGATTACAAAGGAACATGCATTAATATGTTCTTAAACATTGATTGGGTTGCAATTCGAAGACCCTATGTAGTTTTCAGCAGCCAGCTATTGAATGGCCTTTAGAATTAAAACTAACATGCTGCATAAATTTACCAGAGTGCTGATAAGAATAGAAAACTGCAGTAACAAGGAGAAAAGGCTGATCGGGGGAGTATATACACTAGGCCTCAGTTGGTTAAGAAGAATTTAAACGGATTTCTATCTACAATGAATTTCGAAAAAAAGCTATTTGTTTTTATTGGAGAGTCCAATTTAAGATTGGACTTAAGATTTAAATAAAATTTAAGATTTTACTCCAATGTTTGTGCTATGTATTGAGGTCTCTGATGGTTTTTGATTAAATGCCATTTAGCATATAGCTCTGGCCATAATCCAATGATCACTACCTTTGTGGTTCAGCTTTTTTTACTTAAGCACCTAGTTGCTCATACTCCCTCAACAGGATCTCTTTCTTAAAAACCAAAAGAACTGTGGATGCTTTAAGTCAGAAGCAAGAACAGAAGTTGCTGGAAAAGCTGAGCAGGTCTGGCAGCATCTGTGATGAGAAATCAGAGTTAACGTTTCAGGTTTGATGACCCTTCCCCAGAACTGATGGTAGCTAGGAAAATGTTGGTTTATATACAGAAGATTGGGTGCCTGGACACGTTAAACAGTAAATGATAGGTGGGGACAGAGCCCAAACGATCTGGCTAGGAGGATGAATAGCTGTTAATGGAGACTGTCACGATTACGAGTAGGTAGTGTGTAATGACAGACTATGTGATAACAAGGCCTGGTGTGTGGGGTAGGGGGCTGGGACATGGGAGAGTTCAGGCCCTCAACTTATTGAATTTGGTATTGAGTCCAGAGGGCTGCAGAGTCCCCATGTGGAAAATAAGGTGTTATTCTTCCTGCTTGTGCTCAGCTTCGCTGGAGCACTGTAGCAAGTTTGAAATGTTAAATTTAATTTCTCTTCACACATGCTACCAGACCTGCTGAGCTTTTCTAGCAATTTCTGTTTTAGAATTTCTTTCTTAGTCCTCCCTATGCTGTTGATTCCTACATGGAATATTGCAACTGGACCTTTCTCCTCCCTGTAATGATGTGGAAATGACTTTAACTCTAGTAAAGGGCAAGTATACCCTTCAGGACCCCATTTTCCAGGTGCAGAGAACAGTATCTATATTCTTTACCGTACTATCCCCAGGCAGCACATTATTTTGTTTTGACTACATCCCCAACTTCAGTTTCTAATTCAGAGCTGAGGTCAGTTTATTCATCCTCCTGAAGTCCCTGTTCTCATCCATGCAGGTTTGAAGACCCTCATGTCTGTTGGAGAAGTGCAAGACTTGAGGATCCTCCAATGGTGTCTTTTGGATTCAAAACAATCCCTCATTCATATTCACACCTGCTTGTCACTGCCCATTTTTGAACACTTCAGTCTAAGGAGCAGGAGTGGCTCCTGGGATAAATATCTCAGTATGTTCCCACCCTAATGCATCATAATGTCTGAAACTCAAACTCCAGATCCTCAACAAAAACTTCAGAGACTCACGTGGTGCCCACCAACTCCACATACTGTAGCTGTAATACATCACCAAGTCTGCCTTTTCTAATGCGCTTTGTTAATTAATTAAAAAGCAACCTGTATTTTTGTCTATTTAAAACTTATATTTCATTTCACTGGCAATATCATAATCGTTGGACTAAAACAGATTACACAGGGCTAACATTATGCATGGCTACCTTGTTCATGTCCTGCGAAGCAGATAATATTATGGTGAAAATGATAAAGGTTTTCAGAAGTACTTTGTGATAAAATGCTTCTTAGATGTTCTGTTCAATATATTCTGGATTAACACATTGCCTATAGACGGTCAGTTTGAAACTCCATAGCTGTTTGGAACTGGTGACTGTGTTTGGATCATAAAGACGCCAACTAGTTAATGGCTGTGAATGGCTATTAATTTAATTTAAATATGAAAGAAACAGTGGGGTCTAGGCCTGAAACGTCAGCTTTTGTGCTCCTAAGATGCTGCTTGGCCTGCTGTGTTCATCCAGCTCCACACTTTATCATCTTGGATTCTCCAGCATCTGCAGTTCCCATTATCTCTGGAAGAAACAGCTATCTTTGTTTAGCTTCAAAAAGTATTTAAGTAGATGTCTATCAGTTAAAATCACTATCAGGTTTTCAGATAGTATTAGAAGGTTTTATGTTTTCAGTTGTCCTACCCAACCGCAAAGTGAAGCTAGATTGAAGACGCAGCACGTAAAAGAGATAATTTGTTTTGAATTTTATGCATTAAGATGATTACTGTTTTCTACCACATGTAGGAATACAGCCCTGAAACTGAACAAATATTTGTCATCAATAGTCTTTTAAGAAACAAGTTGGTGATTGCTCTCATTCGTTACATTTAAAAAAAGCTTTCTGAACTTATGAAGCCTAGTTCTAACTTTAACGTAATGCCCTCTTGTCTGGATTCCCCCACCAGAGAGTATACTTCACTGCATCTCCCCTAATGAATCACTGATTAATTTGAAAACCTCAGCTAGATCCCAATGCAACCTTGCAAATGCAAGAAATTTGAAACCAATTCTGATCATTAAAGCTTTAAACCCTGATGTAATGCTGATGAATCTGTGCCATTTGTGGGAAATTTAGGTACGAGTTAACCTGTAAATCCACATGAAGTTTCAGCTGGGATTAGAATGGTTTGGGAGTTTTGGTTAACTTCCTAAGAAATAATCATATAAATCATTTAAGATCATTCTTCATTTATTCATAGTGGTGGTCAGGTGAATAGAAAAGCTGGTTAAACCATAAACACACTTAGATGATGACGAAGCAGACAGAGTTTACATGAAAATGCAACATGGCTGAACCAGCAGTAATCCTGAGGCCTTATTTGAAAAAGAAATGTGAGAATGATGCCGTACTGTATTGAGAAAGACAAAGCAATGGGGTTTAGTCAAGGATGCTAACAAAGCACATGCTTTGGAGAGGGGATAGAATGGTACCTTTAGAAGAGAGGAAATGGTGATACCAGGGGTAACAGGCATCTTATCACTTTTGGAATACAAGAAAAACAAGGTCTATATCTAAAACTGGCCATTTTGGAATTTAAGTAATGAACTGTCTACAACAGTATAAATACGACCAAAAGATATAGGAGCAGAAACAGGCCATTCAACCCACCAAGTCTTCTCTACCACTCAATCATGGCTAATACCCTATGATCCCACCTTCTCCCCATAGCTTTTGATCACCCTACTAATCACAACCTATCCAAGTCTGTCTTAAATATACTCAATGACTTGGCCTCCACGGCACTGAGTTCCACAGATTCACCACCCTCAGACTGAAGGTGGTCCTCCTCAGCTCAGTTCTAAAGGTTCATCCCTTCACCAATGAAGCTGAGTGCTCTGGTCCTCATCTCTCCTATTCATGTAAACATCTCCTCCACATCCAATTTATCTAGGCCTCTCAGTATTAAGCAAGTTTCAATGTGATAACCTCTCATCCTTCTAAACTCTATCAAGTGTAGATCCAGAGTCCTCAACTGATCCTCATATGGCGAGCCCTTCATTACCAGGATAATTCTTGTGAAACTCTTCTGGTGTGGTGAACCATATCAAAGACTACAGACAGAAGGATAGGGAGAGATACTATACCTTTGTACATATAGAATGTCACATGTAACTTTGCTTGAGATACAATAACAAAGCTGCTGGAAAAACTCAGCAGGTCTGGCAGCATCTGTGAAGGAGAAAACAGAGTTAATGTTTCGCGTCAGGTGACCCTTCCTCAGAACTGATAGTGGCTGGCAAAATGTCAGTTTGTATGCAGAAAATAGGGAAGTGGATGGGGTAGGGAGTAAATGATAGGATAGAGCCTGTTGAGAGAGAAAGACAGTTGAACAGACAAAGGAGTTGCTAACGATCAGTCAGGGAGGATGAATAGTTGTTAATGGGGACTGTTAGTGACTAACAACAGCAGGGATGTAATGGCAGGCTATGTGGTAACAAAGCCTGGTGTGTGCGGTAGGGGGCTAGGACAAGGAAGAGTTTAGGCCCTAAAATTATTGAATTCAATATTGAGTAGGACTGCAGGGTCCCCAAGCGGAAAATGAGGTGTTGTTCCTCTAGCTTGTGTTGGGCTTCACTGGAATACTGTAGCAAATCAGAGACAGAGATGTTGGCCAGGGAGCAGGGTGGTGCATTGAAGTGGCAGGCAACGGTAGTTCAGGGTCGTTTTTGCGAGTAGAACGTAGACGCTCTGCAAAGTGGTCGCCAAGTCTACGCTTCGTTTCCCCAACGTAGAGGAGACCACATTGTGAGCAGCAAATGTAGCAGACTAGATTCTGGGAAGTGCAGGTGAAGTGTTGCTTCACCTGGAAGGTATGTTTGGATAGTGGGGATGGAGAAAGTAAATGGGCAGGTGTTGCACCTTTGCCAGTTAAAGGGGAAGGCACCGTAGGGCTGTGGGGAGGTGTTGGGGGTGAAGGTAGTGTGGACCAGGGCGTCCTGGAGGAAACGGTCTCTGCGGAAAGCGGACAAGGGACGGGAGGGGAATGTGAGTCTGGAATATTTGCTTGAGATATGTTGGTACAACGGCAGGATGGAAATGTGATTCTTAGGGAATCAACTCAGAATTGCGGAAAACAATGGGTACGCATTTGGGAGGTGACAACAAACTCAAGGAATTGGAAGACTGAAAATGGAGCAGTATATTGAAAAGTTGGTTGCGATTAAGATGCTGCCAGACCTGCTGAGCTTTTTCAGCAACTTTGTTTTTGTGGTTGGGGTGAAGGTTTGTTTCTTTCAGGAAAAAGGGGACAAATAGGAAGGAAAGGGGGAATGTACTTGGAGAGAGAGGATTGCTGACTATATTAATTAGCATGGGATCTGAGAGTGAAGTTTAGAAGGTCACAATGTGAATACAATCAAAAGGTGCAGAAGTTGGCTTGCATGTATGGAGGAGCTCAGAGAGGCCTTGAAGGGAGATAGCAGAAAAACCACAAAATAATACATGTTGAGGATTAGGCAAGGGGAGCATTCCAGAGGAATTTAAAAATATGCAATACGGTCAAACAGTGCATGCATGACATTGTGGTGGACAAGTTTTTTAGAATTAATTAGAATTATTTGGGATGGGGTGACATTGGCAGTATCAAGCACTACAGATAAGAGTAAGTAATGGATGTAATATATTTGGATTTTAAGGGGGCATTTGATAAAGTACCACACATTTATCTAATTAATAAGCTAAGAGCTCCTGGTGTCAAAGGTAGTATATTATCATAGGGAGATGATTGGCTAACTAATAGGAGACACAGTTGGGTGAAGTCGGTCATTTTCAGGATGACAATCTGTAACTATTGGAGTGTTGTAGGGATCAATGCTGGGGCCATAAATATGTGTAATACATGTGAATGACTTGGATGAGGATAGTAATAGAATCAAAGGCTATGGGGAAATGGCAGGGAAAGAGGAGTTGCAGATTATCACACCTACTATGGCCTCATTCAATAGCAGAGCACACCTGATAGGTTGAAAAGCCAACTTCTGCTCTTACACTTTATGATCCTATTTTGTATCAGTGAATTTGCAGAGGGAAATGGCATGGACAGCTGAGTTGATCTCAATTTTAATGTCAAACTTATGTAAGATTTTTCAAATGTCAGATGAAGTAAAGGATACCTAGTACAAAGGGCTGGCACTTAGACCTGGAACAACTATAAATTGACAACAGACCCATGTTATATTAATGAAACCATAACATGAAGTGTCAAAAGTTAAACAATGGCAGCCTGATTAATCATCCTTTGAGGAGATGGTCAATCTGTTAGGGTTTAAGTTATTCATGTAATTTCATAGGTCAGAGAAGTTTAAAGGTCATTGGTAAAAGAAAAAAGGAGATTTAAACTGCCTATAAACCTTTTGCATCAAATAAGAGGTTTTAATTTAATGGTAAAAGCTTTGCATTTCTATCTGGGGTCAGGCCATGTGCAGCATTACTGACATATCAGGAGCTGTGAGGGTTAGTGAGTTTTTAGTTTTTGTATATCTCTGCTGTATTGATCAGTTTGTATCCAGAACATGTTGGAGAAAGCAGAGAGAATATGCCCTCAGCCAGGATAAAGGCCGTTAGGAACCAGGGCTGTTTCCGATTTGAAGTACCAATAAAATGGTGCAAATAAAGCTCATGTTCAGGCTGGGGGAAGATTATAACATTATGTAGTAAATGGACACACTTGGTTAAGAAACTGGCATTCCTCACTATGTTTGAAAGGTCCTTATACTATCAAATATAGAACTGAGAAACTTAAGACAATGGATGACCTATTGTTGACCTTTTGGTAGGGCCAGAAGTTCCACACTTATTTTAAGAGGATGGTTAAATCATTCACACAGGTTTTAGATTAAAATAAACTTGGAGTCTATGGTTAGTCTGTAAAACACATCTTCCTCAAAAAAACCAAAACGTCTGGAGAGGGTGCATTCATATCCATTAGAGACATAAGTTATTATTTGGCTTACTCAAATTAATTAGTTGTTTTGAAGATTAGTAGATCATTTTTTACATTTATGTTTGGTATATCCAAGATACTCCACCTTGAAATGGAAATGGGCATTGGGGATTAGAAGGTTTTTTTAAAATTTATCTTTGTGTTTCTCATTGAAGGCGATTGCAGATTTGGTCTTGTGTAGGTTGCAGCACACGTTGAAATCTGGAGATAAGCCATGAGATTACCTAGCTCGGAGCTACAGGAAGGAATCCACTTCTAATTCTCACGGTCAAAACTAGCATTTGGTTTGAAGAATGCAGAGAACACATAAGTTTGAGTTGAGAAGTCAAGAAACAAATTTGGAAAACTGCTTAGCCAGAAGTGAATGGCAGGGTCCAACGAAATTGCATACCTCAGAAAATAGTTGAAATACTGAGAAGAAATCGAATTGAAATTCAGAAGGCTATGTCATACCTTTGGATCGGGGCACAAAAAGAAGATGGACGTTCACGACTTAACAGAGTAAGGGAGCTCTTGGGCTCAAGCCAAGTTGGAGGGAATAGAAAATTTATAGTATGGGTTGTTATAAATGATAATATTATTTTACTCATGCTTGCTTTTCTGTTTTATTTAATGGTCTTCCTTTGTGTGGCAGTTCTTTCAGTTCATCTCTCGATGATTTTCTCTTTAAAAGTAAAGATTCTCTACCAGGACTGCAACAGATGTCAGAGACTGTTCATAAACCTGATTTCATATGTGAACCTGAGATGGGCTTTAAAACCCATATTAGTGGCTTCAATAAGATGATTGTCCCCTTGCATTAGCTCATCTGCTGCTGAAAGCTGCTCAACATTGTTTTACCTCTGGATTTTACTATTCCAATGAACTCCAGGCTGGCCGACAATGTTTTACCATATGTAAACTTGAGGGCATCCAATGTTTGCTGGTAGGATGTTAAGCACAGAAAAAAAAACGGCTCACTGGTCCACGTGACCTCTGGTGATACGATGTCTTGATTTTGAAAATTCATCCTGGCCTTTAAATACTGCTATAGAATTTCTTCCAGCCTCATATTCCTTCCTTTAAAGTCTTGCCTCTTAAGATCCCTGATTGTATGTGTTAATTCACTGATGACTATGCCCTTAATTATCGAAGCCCCATGTTTTGAAAGTCCTTCCACTAACTTTTCTTCCCCTGAAAGCTCCTTCAAATTTGCATCTAGTACCAAGCTCTAATTCATCCATCCATATTTAAGGCTCAGTATCAAATTTTGTTTTGTAATGCTCTAGGGAAATGCCTTGGGATATTTTATTACACTTAAAGCACTTTTTAAAAAAATTATTCCTTCATAGGATGTTGGCATCACTAGCCAGGCCATAATTCACTGCTTATTGCCAAGTGCCCTTGAGAAGGTGGAGGTGAGCCACCTTCTTGAACCTCTGCAATCTATTATAGGGTAGGTATGCTCATATTACTGTTAGAAAGACAGTTCCACGATTTTGACCCATACATAAAGCAAAAAAAAATAATTGTAATTTTCTAATTGCTCTATGATTTGCCAAAATATTGGCTGATATATTGCAGATTGCATGAAACATACAATTTGCTTTCAGGAGGAGTCAGAGGCTCTGAACTTGAGAAAATATCAGGTTATAAAGCCCTAATTATGCAGTGCACGAGGTATCTCCGTCCCTAAATCAGGCTGTGAAGGCAATGCCGAGTTGACAACAGATATTTTAAAATCTTGTCTGTAATAATCCATTGTTTCAATTATTGACTACCTAATGAGAATGTCAAGGCTAGGGTGAGCAAATCAAGACAAGTTTCTGATAACGGACATTCCTTTTACTTAGAGTTATTTACTAATTCAATGTCTTAAGCACTATGCTTTGAATTACCACAATATGAATCCTGCTTAAATCAAGTTATTGATTAATTCAAATTTGCGAAACAATGCTGCACTACATGAATTAGACCCATTATTTGTTCCTAAACAGTACTTACACAATACAGCATGTAAGGTTTTAAAGAAACATTAAAAATAGCATAATGCATTAAATTATTGATGCTACCTTTAGCACTGACTTGAACAAACCTGATGTTCTTGGCTTCTCAGCCACTGGCTTTCCTTTATCCGGAGCCCCACTTACCAATATCATGTATTATAAAACCAGAAGCCAATCTGTTAGCAGAAGAAGTGACCCTCAGAAAAGTCAAGTCTTCACCAACCTCTAGAATAATATAATTGGTCCATTTTTCTTTTTTATTTATTCCTTCACAGAATGTCGGCATCACTAGCCAGGCCATAATTCACTGCCTATTGCTAAGTGCCCTTGAGAAAGTGGAGGTGAGCCACCTTCTTTTCTTCCATAGTTCTTTGAGAAGGTGACTGAACAGGTGGATGAGGGTAAGGCGGTTGATGTGGTGTATATGGATTTCAGTAAAGCGTTTGATAAGGTTCCCCATGGTAGGCTATTGCAGAAAATTCGGAGGCATGGGATTGAGAGTGGTTTAGCGGTTTGGATCAGAAATTGGCTAGCTGTGAGAAGACAGTGGGTGGTGGTTGATGGGAAATATTCGTCCTGGAGCTCAGTTACTAGTGGTGTACTGTGAGGATCTGTTTTGGGGCCACTGCTGTTTGTCATTTTTATAAATGATCTGGATGAGGGCGTAGAAGGATGGGTTAGTAAATTTGTGGATGACACTAAGGTCGGTGGAGTTGTGGATAGTGCGGAAGAATGTTGCAGGTTACAGAGGGATATAGATAAGCTGCAGAGCTGGGCTGAGAGGTGGCAAATGGAGTTTAATGCGAAAAGTGTGAGGTGATTCATTTTGGAAGGAGTAACAGGAATACAGAGTACTGGGCTAATGGTAAGATTCTTGCTAGTGTGGACGAGCAAAGGGATCTTGGTGTCCATGTGCATAGATTCCTGAAGGTTGCCACCCAGGTTGACAGGATTATTAAGAAGGCGCACAGTGTGTTGGGTTTCATTGGTAGAGGGATTGAGTTTCGAAGCCATGAGGTCATGTTGCAGCTGAACAAAACTCTGGTGCGGCCGCACTTGGGAATATTGTGTACAGTTCTGGTCACTGCATTATAGGAAGGACGTGGAAGCAATGGAAAGGGTGCAGAGGAGATTTACCAGGATGTTGCCTGGTATGGAGGGAAGGTCTTATGAAGAAAGGCTGAGGGACATGAGGTTGTTTTCATTAGAGAGAAGGTGGTTAAGAGGTGACTTAATAGAGACATACAAGATGATCAGAGGATTAGATAGGGTGGACAGTGAGACCCTTTTTCCTCAGATGGTGATGGCTAGCACGAGGGGACATAGGTTTAAATTGGGGGGTGATAGATATAGGACAGATGTCAGAGCAAAATTCTTTACTCCGAGTAGTAAGGGCGTGGAATGCCCTGCCTGCAACCGTAGTAGACTCGACAGCTTTAAGGGCATTTAAGTGGTCATTGGATAAACATATGGGTGATAATGGAAGATAATGGAATAGTGTAGGTTAGATGGGCTTCAGATTGGTTTCACAGGTCGGCGCAATATCGATGGCCGAAGGGTCTGTATTGCGCTGTACTGTTCTATGTTCTGTGTTCTATTTATATAATAAGCGACAGCTTGCAGTGCTCGAACTTTGCATTTACAATCAGCTGTACTCACGTAATGCTAAAATACGTTAAGTATAGAACTAAAAGTACTGTATTGGTGTGCTAGCACTCCCCTGTGTTTTGGATTTCAACTAAACTTGCACAGTGCAGGTGGGGGACTTCTCACTTTGGGTCTAGCAACAAACACCAAGAGAAATTAGGTTATACTCTTAATCTAGTCCTGCTTTACTGCCAACATTTTTCAAATAATACAGTCACTGAGGAACTGCAGCATAATTCAACATTACTTAGTACACCAAAAGTCAAATATCATGCACAGATCTTACAATTTATAGCGATGCCAATTCTTAAGCATCAAATCGGCAACCTCACTGCCTCAAGCATTCCAGGGTTTCATAGAGTATGGAGGTTCTCTTAATTACGGAGCACTATTTGAACATTGAGTGCAAATAAATCAACGAGGCAATTTTCATGTGCTTTTGTACTTCTTTGGGCCTACTAGTACAGTATTTCCTATCTTAGGCCATAAATGTCCTGTAGTTATTCCTGATGTGGAACAGCCTTCTAACAGAGCCTTCATCTGACAAAAGAAGTAGGAAGTTCGAGATAAGTTGGAAGGCTCATAGGCATGTAGCTGATTTCTGAACTGTCAGCCTTGTATCTATTTGCAAAAACCTAAAAAACCCTATTTCATAGAATAAAATTAAATGGGAATTATTCTGTTGATTACTGCACAATCCCTTTAAAACTTCCAAATCCAAAGAGATTTCCTACATCTGGGTATCCATAGTTGTAAATCAAAGAAAAAAACGATAGGAGCTGAGGAATACCTTTGTGTCTTATTTCTATGCTACCATTGGGCATATCCCTACTGCAAGTGCAGACTCTACTGCCTGAGAAGCTTCCATAAACCTTGAAAACATTAAATAACTGGAAACTCCGTTATGAATCTGGCATTGATTTTTGTACTCATGAAATGGGTGTTCCTTGACGGAGTCAGGTTTGCCAAATCAGGTCCTAAAAGTTTTGTAGCACAGCTATCTATAATGTCCAAGGGTCTAAATGTATGCAACGAATCATGTCATATGAGCAGACAGAACGTGAACTATTCACTATTGAAGTAACGTTAGGAGCTGGCTCAAGGTGAATCAGAATACACTAACTTAAGATGTCTGAGGTGTGTGTGTAAAGTATGATCAATGTGATGTACAGAGAAAATTCAGCTCCTCCAAGACTTTTAATATATTATTGATAATTTGTGCTAACTCATACAATCTCATTTTACATAACGCGAAAATCTAAGAGCTGGTGTAGGCAATTCAGACCCTCCAATTAAATTCAGGCTGCTCCAATTATAAGTTCTGTGAACCGACCAAAGTTTTGGTTTGTTTGACTGTGTCAATTTTGCAGTGGTCCATCAATGCTGAAAGGTGGAATTTAAGGGAGTAATTTTTTCAACAGGTTGTTGCATGGCGTTGTGATGTCTGATTACTCACCATCAGCATTTCACTTGTGAGCGAATTCACAAGGTCCGAGACAGAAGAGCGAGGTTCTGTTCTCCCATCAGAGTCATCCTGAGGGACCTGCCCTTGCACAGGAGTTGTATTTACTGGCTTCGTTCCAGTGGGTAACCTGTAAATAGAAATAACAGTCAACGATCTGACCATAAGACCAATGTCACCAGGGTGATAACTTTGAGATGTTCCATTAGCAAGACTGGATTCCCTTTTCTTTCCCTAGACTAACTAGGATTTGACAGCTGCAAATGATCATAATTTCCCCAGTGAACCTGATTCAGAAATAGTCCATATTCTTAAAATAGTCCACAAGTTTCAAAAACTAAAAGTTAATTTATATATTAAGCAATTTACCATGACAATTTAACTAATTATGTACAGCATAACATTAACTTATATCGATACTTGGGAGATATTCCAGAAAATGATGGAATATGGAAAATAGATTGTTGAAAGATACTTTCAGTTTTACACTTGTGCATACAGATATATATCACCTATAATGGAACCAATGGTGAATTTATGATCCAAACCTTAGGTAGCAGTGTCTTATAGTAATTATATTAGTAATCAATATTAGGCCACTGAGGCTACAAACTCATCATTTTATGAAACTGCATTCTAAACGTTGCTTATCTTTATCCAAAGTTTCAGAGATTTTCTGCCACTAGCAAACTGCAACTAACATGACCATGGTGTGAGCAGATAATGAATCGATCACAAAAAAATGTAACATTGATAATTTGAGGAAAGCCAAGTAGAATTCAATCACTTGATACAATAGTGTGGAGGTTTGAAAGTTGAAAGAAGTTGAAACAGACATAGAAAAAGACTTAGCAAATGGGTAACGTGAAGGAGTAGTAACACAAAATAAGCTCATTAATAATACAGTAATGTGGTTGTCACAAGGATTTAGGAGTCCTTCCAAATGTTGAGTGATTAATGTAAACTTGATTTAGTTTGGATTGTGACTTCTTAGTTTTGCTGACTGAGGGAAATTCACTAGTTTGGGTTTCACAATGAGGAGTTGGTTGTTGCTCAGAAGCTCATGGATAATGGAAACTAGCAGCCTAGTTTACAATACAGTTGATAAGTCTTTGGATCTTAAATTTTCATGCATTTGTGATATTTATGACTGCAATGCATTATGGGAGAGTAATACAACTTGCATTACATGTAACTATTAAGGATGAGTGCCAACTTTCACAAAGAAATCTGAACCGCTCTTGTTTGCACAAGTTTACATTAATGGTTACTGGCAGTTTCATGGTGAATAATCCTGAACTCTTGACATATCCTAATCCAAATGCAAAAGCTAGTAAAACTTCATAAATATCCAAATTGATCATTTAATTTATCAATGGTCCAGTTGAATTCTAGATGCAATTGAAGTCAACAAATTGGAGCAACTCAGCACCTGAAGACAAAGCTGCAGAAAATCTGCTGCAAATCTGTTATGATGATATGTTGCTAAAAATGAACTAAGATATGAACCAAATATTCAGCCAAACTAAAAATACTTGCCACATTTGTTATCTTACAAGTTGTTTTCTCAGTCAATTAATCATAAATTATTGCTACCTTATACAGATGTTGCTTAGTGCATTAATGCAACACTGATGGACAAGTACAGCAAGCATGCTCGATATAAGCTTTGTTTTGGAATTAACCAGGAGACTAAGCAGAACGAAGTAATGGTAGCCTCGAGTGTGCTTGTGCCACACTAAGCTAGACTTCAAATACTTTGAATAGTTCATTTTGCATTGTGAAAACGTCCAACCTCTAATAATTGGTTCAATACTTAGATTTAAGAAAACTCTTACATTAAAACTGGCTTCTAGAGTTGTACAACATGGAAACAGACCCTTTGGTCCAACTTGACCAGATATCCTGGAAATTTTGTCCCATTTTCCAGCATTTGGCACATACCCCTCTAAACCCTTCCTATTCACACACCCCTCCCAGATGCCTTTTAAATGTTGTAATTGTACCAACCTCCACTACTTCCTCTTGCAGCTTCTTCCATACATGTACCACTCTCTGCATGAAAAAGTTGCCCCTTAGATCCCTTTTAAGCATCTCCTCTCTCACCTTAAACCTCTGCCCTGTAGTTTTGGACTCCCCTACCCTGGGGAAAACAGCTTGGCTCTTCAACCTACCCAAGCCCCTCATGATTTTATAAACTTCTATAAGGTCACTCCTCAGCCTCCGATGCTCCAGGGAAAATAGCCCCAGCTATTCAGCCTCTCCCTATAGCTCAAACCCTCCAACCCTGGCAACATTATTCATAATTTCCCATAATAAATTAAAGAATGAAATTTTATGTCACATTATTACATCTGTACATCTTCATTCTACAAAATACTGTAGCACTGGTTTTCACCTAATAAATGCAGGAGAATAAGGCCTTTTTGAATTAGATGCACAATTTATATCCCAATGAATTTTGGTTCTATTCAAGTCAATTGAGCATCCAACCTGAACTTGCTTTCATTCTCCCCATGTGTTACACGAAATTGGCAATCACATTGTATTCTTTGTGTATTAGAGTACAAGTATATAAGAGTTATGCTTTATAAGCAGTGCAATGAATTTTGCAACAAGAGTTTGAAAGCACACACATACTGTAAGAGTAAGAACAAGACCTCCAACATTGGTCCAGTTGTCAAATGCAAGTGTTGTATAATAATCATACGTAGCTAAAAGAAAAACCTACAGATTTTACCCTCAGTGAATGCAACATTAGCTGTTCTCAGCAGTGCTGTAACTAGCCTTTATGTTCTAGGCAATGGAAAAAAAAGTCCCTTGCAACTTTCATTTTTGAACTCCATTCGAGAACAAAGAAGATTGTTTTCACTAAGAAGGTAACTGATGAGGTTATTTTACATTGTCTTGCTAAACATTGCAGAGTTTGTGTGATGATCCTGTTCACCTAACACAAATAGCTATGAAACAATGGACTCAAGAATTACACCCTTTAAAATTTCAGAGTCTGCACTACCAACTAAACTGACATGAGATAAATCTGTGAGTGCCTTTTGCTTCGAGATGACCTGAGTGTTTTTTTTTAAATTCACTCGTGGATCATGTTTGCTCCCACATTCAATTTTATTTCACTTGTGGTAGCTAATTAGCAATTCAATGACTGGGTAAAATTATCAACAGAATAAAATGAACCCCTCTTTAAAATTTGTTTGAAGATGATGATGGGTCCCAAGTTCCACAGTTTCACTTACCAGATGTATACCTTTGGATATACGCTTCTTTGCCAGAAGGAGAACAATGGCTACTTCAATTTCTCCTGATCTCACTCATGTTCCTCTCATTGTCTCTGTTCTAGTCCTTTCTCATGCAAAAACTTAACTAAAATTCACTTCATCAGCTGATCTGGTCTTTTTCACTATGAACCAAGTTATTTCATATTCTGACCATATTAGGCTGTTTACTTGTTTCGGTTCTGTTCACTTTTAAATTATTGAAGTGTTGAGTTATCTTTCTCACCTGTGTAAAAAGTATCCCTGTTCACTATTAGTCATGGTTCTGCATTTAAGTTGATAGCAGACATTTTCTTGGTGTAAGCCATTTCCATAAGTAGAAACCACACATCTAACATTTTTGCAGTTGTCATCCATAGCCCATCTGACTCACTCAATTTTAGATGTAAACCATGTTTCTCCCTTGACACCTGAATTAAATAGTCTACCTTTTACATATGCTCAATATGCATACCATGAATATTGTAAAAACAGAAGGAGAAAACACATGGTGAGGTGAAACCAGACATACAATACTAAGCTAACAAGGCGTAGAGCTGGATGAACACAGCAGGCCATGCAGCAGAGGAGCAGGAAGGCTGACGTTTTGCGCTGTTTCATCATTGGACAGTATGTGATTGTACAGAGCAACATGACTGAATTAAGTGTGACTAATTAATGACGCTGCACATCAACCAGTTATTTTGCTTGACTTAAAACAAATTTCAGATGATTCGCCACTGTTTAAATTTTATGAATCTTGAGGAAAACAGTTCGTGTTCAAACAGTTCACTACCATGGAGTGTTTTTGTCCCTTTTAATCAATCTGCCAGTTCAGAAGCAAAAGTGGGATAGAAGATTGGGGCTGAAGTGTTTCTCAATGGCTGATTCAGACTATGAAATTATTTATCTTTGCAGAAACAATGCTTAGCCAATCAACATTTTCAAAGCCATTTTTAACATTTAATTTAAACTTGCATGAATACAATTTGTTTTAAAAGTCCAACGTCCAACAATGCTCTTTCCCACATTTTGAAGAAGTTGCAAAATATGCCCCTCTCCAAAACAAATGATTTTGGAGATGGTTTGTAAGGTGGTCAGGCATAGCTCTGTATTATTCGATCTTTGGCTATCTGTGATTATCAAGGATGATTTGTCTCTCTCCTGCTGCAGGTTCCGGGAGAGATTAATTAATTATTCTGCATTGAGATTCAACATAAGGGGCCCTCATGGTGTACCGGTGATCTTCCTATATTTAAAGCAGGAGGTCTGGGTTCAAGACCCTCGGCTCCAGAGGTGTACAATAACATCTTTGAACAGGTGGATTAGAAAATGTGATTCAACGCAGGTACTAGCCAATAGATAATTCCACTCTTAACAGGACAGCCAAAATTTATACTAGGAATTTGCGACATGAGAGGCATTGGGGCTTGAATTTTAGCCAATGTTAAAATCACCATATTTTCGTTTGTCAACTCAATCTTGTTGTGGGTCATTTTCAAAAGGGCTGGAGGAGCTACAGGTTTACACACTCAAACCTAAAGGCCATTAATGCCAATTAAAGGATGTTATCTTGGACTTTCTAGTCAGCTTCAAGAATACTGCAAGCAGTGGGGATCTGGAGGCACCAGACAAGCAACAGGATCCCTTCCCACATTTGTAATCAAGTTGCAGAAGCCAGTTTTTAGAGTAAAATTTAAGAAGTTGGGGGAAGTTGATGTCCCCGTTTAGAGGCATCTTCTCCCCAAATCACATCCAATTGCAGCATGCTCTTCTTTCAATTTGGATAGCCTCTGAATGATAGGCTCTGTTTCAAGAGCTTAGAGACCCTCCTTAATTAGAAAGGGAACCTGTCATCTGGTCACTAATTGGCTCCCCAAGGAAAATCACTTTGCGTAAAAGTGTGAGCTTCTAACCCATATTAGAGACCAGTGATTGCCTTCAAAAAGCTACAGATAAAATCTATCCCTTTGTTGCATACAGCCCACAGTAATAATATTCCTTCCATGGATACAACTGTTAGAATGTGTGGTGATTTCATAAACTATGTCTGGGGATACACTTTGAGAAGTATGTCAATAGCTCGAAAATATCTGTTTGAAAATATACTTAATTGTCCAATTGATTCAGAAATATGAATCCATACATTCATTTACTGTAATAGAATTAGAAATTGAAAATGTATAGTTTCGAGAAAGCAATTATAGATATTACATGGTGCATCCGGAGAAAAGAAATTGCAGTTTTCTTTCCACAAAATATTCTAAGTACTTTATTCATATTTGGTTGCTGGATGTGGTATTCACAAGCAACCCCTGTGTTTATTGCCCAGCCATGAATACCTTTGAAGGTGATGATACCGCAGACCATGTGGTCATAATTTTCATAGAGGGCTGTCAGGACACAGACCCAGAATTTTGTCCCAGCAACACTGAAGGACCAATACTGCACTTCCTATCCAGAAGACACGAGATTTGGAGGGAAACATTGCAGGTGGCAATGTTTCTATGAGATTGTAAAAGTTGTGGGTTTCAAAAATGCTGAAGATAGCTCAACAAATTGGTCATTTACAACGGGCTTTGGAACACAATGGAGAAAGTAGTTACGAGAAGAATGAACATTTAAAGGCAATAGACGAGGCAACAATCAAGCAAGCTGCTTCATCTTGGATGAAATTCCCAAGTATTGTTGCAGCCACATTCATCTAAGTAAGTGGGCATCATTCCATCACATTCCTGACTTATACATTATAGTTGGTGATTCAGTAATCAGTTAGCTCTATTGACTTGACAGCTAGTATGCAATGCAGGGTGATGTCAAAAACATGGGTTTAACTTCTGTGGGTACCATGAAAGTCCTGCCTTTTTAACCTTGCCCCTCACCGGAGATGTGGAGGATCTCAGATTAAACTTACTACTAGTCATCACTCTCTGACAAGGACAGCAACCTAAAGATCCTCCGAGACTATGGCAACTTTTACTGAAGGGAACAGGTTTTCAAGGAGTCAGGAAGCAAGAATATTGAGTGCAGTTAAGAGAATTGAAGGACAACATCAAATTGATAATTGGAAGGAGAATATGGTCTTCTTTCACTTATCTATCCTTCTCACTCAACAGGAATAGGTTCTCACTCTATTGGTGAGCAAGCCAATAAGGTCTATTCCAATGTTAAGCTGAATATAGTTTACATATTGGTGGCAAAATTAATAAAACACATAGGAAAGCAGCTGGTTGCTTTGTTCTAGATAGTGTTAAGCTTCTGTATGTTACTGGAGCCACATTTATCCAGGCAAGTGGGGAGTATTCCATCACACTCATAACTGGTACCTTGTAGATGGTGAACAATCTTTGGGGAGTTAGGAAGTGAGCTACTTACTGCAGGATTCCTAGCCTCTGATCTATTTTTGTAGCTGTAGTACTTAGTTAGTCTACAGCAATTTCTGATCAATGGTAACAGAATGTTGACAGTAGGGTATTCAGCAATGGTAATATCAGTGAATGTCAGGGGGCAGTGGTTAGATTCTCTCTTCTTGGAAATAATCATTGCCTGGGACTTGTTTGGCACATATTACTTGCCACTTGTCAGCCCAAACCTAAAAATCTCGCCTGTCTTACTACACTTGGAGTTGGACTGCTACGGTATTTGAGGATTCACAAACAGTGCTGAATATTGTGCATTGTTGATTGAAGTAGCTGAAGATGGTTGAGCCTACCCTGAGGAACTCCTACAGAGATGTCCTGAAGCTGAGACAACTGACCTCCAACAACAACCATAGATAATGGGAACTGCAGATGCTGGAGAATTCCAAGATAATAAAATGTGAGGCTGGATGAACACAGCAGGCCAAGCAGCATCTCAGGAGCACAAAAGCTGACGTTTCAGGCCTAGACCCTTCATCAGAGAGGGGGATGGGGAGAGGGAACTGGAATAAATAGGGAGAGAGGGGGAGGCGGACCGAAGATGGAGAGTAAAGAAGATAGGTGGAGAGAGAGAGTGTAGGTGGGGAGGTAGGGAGGGGATAGGTCAGTCCAGGGAAGACGGACAGGTCAAGGAGGTGGGATGAGGTTAGTAGGTAAGCTGGGGGTGCGGCTTGGGGTGGGAGGAATGGATGGGTGAGAGGAAGAACCGGTTAGGGAGGCAGAGACAGGTTGGACTGGTTTTGGGATGCAGTGGGTGCGGGGGAAGAGCTGGGCTGGTTGTGTGGTGCAGTGGGGGGAGGGGACGAACTGGGCTGGTTTAGGGATGCAGTAGGGGAAGGGGAGATTTTGAAACTGGTGAAGTCCACATTGATACCATATGGCTGCAGGGTTCCCAGGCGGAATATGAGTTGCTGTTCCTGCAACCTTCGGGTGGCATCATTGTGGCAGTGCAGGAGGCCCATGATGGACATGTCCTCTAGAGAATGGGAGGGGAAGTGGAAATGGTTTGCGACTGGGAGGTGCAGTTGTTTGTTGCGAACTGAGCGGAGGTGTTCTGCAAAGCGGTCCCCAAGCCTCCGCCTGGTTTCCCCAATGTAGAGGAAGCCGCACCAGGTACAGTGGATGCAGTGGTATACTGCATCCACTGTACCTGGTGCGGCTTCCTCTACATTGGGGAAACCAAGCGGAGGCTTGGGGACCGCTTTGCAGAACACCTCCGCTCAGTTCGCAACAAACAACTGCACCTCCCAGTCGCAAACCATTTCCACTCCCCCTCCCATTCTCTAGAGGACATGTCCATCATGGGCCTCCTGCACTGCCACAATGATGCCACCCGAAGGTTGCAGGAACAGCAACTCATATTCCGCCTGGGAACCCTGCAGCCATATGGTATCAATGTGGACTTCACCAGTTTCAAAATCTCCCCTTCCCCTACTGCATCCCTAAACCAGCCCAGTTCGTCCCCTCCCCCCACTGTACCACACAACCAGCCCAGCTCTTCCCCCGCACCCACTGCATCCCAAAACCAGTCCAACCTGTCTCTGCCTCCCTAACCGGTTCTTCCTCTCACCCATCCATTCCTCCCACCCCAAGCCGCACCCCCAGCTACCTACTAACCTCATCCCACCTCCTTGACCTGTCCGTCTTCCCTGGACTGACCTATCCCCTCCCCACCTCCCCACCTACACTCTCTCCACCTATCTTCTTTACTCTCCATCTTCGGTCCGCCTCCCCCTCTGTCCCTATTTATTCCAGTTCCCTCTCCCCATCCCCCTCTCTGAAGGAGGGTCTAGGCCCGAAACGTCAGCTTTTGTGCTTCTGAGATGCTGCTTGGCCTGCTGTGTTCATCCAGCCTCACATTTTATTATCCAACAACAACCATCTTCCTTTGTACTAGATAGAACTCTAACCAGCGGAGAATTTCTCCTCCCTGATTCTCATTTTCTCCAGATTTGCTAGGGTGTCTTAATGCTCCATTATTGAGGTTAGGGATACTTGTGGAGCCTCCTCCCCTGGTAAGTTTAACTGCCCACCACCATTCACGACCAGATGTGGTGGGACTGCAGAGCTTATATCCAGTCTGTTGGTTGTGGGCTTGCTTAGCTCAGTCTATCACATATTGTTTTCTCTGTTTGACATACAAGAGGACCCATTTTGTAGCTTCACACTACTTGATACCTTATATTTACATATGACTGGTGCTGCTTCTGGTTTCTGTCCTGCATTCTTCAATGAACAAAAGTTGATGCCCTGGCTTGTTGGTAATGGTACAGTAGAGGATACACAGAAGGTTGTAGATTGTGGGTGGAGCACAATTCTGCTGATGGTCCACAGCAAAGTGGACCATTTGACCCTTGAGCCTATTCCACCATTCAGTAAGAACACGGCCTTTTTTGTTCATTCATGGGATGTGGGAATTGCTAGCTGGGCCAGCATTTATTGGCCATTCCTTGTTGCTGTTGAGAAGGTGCAGGTGAGCTGCTTTCTCAGATTATTTCAGTTTATTTGATGTAGGTAGATCCTCCAATTCACAATGGAGGGAGTTCCAGGATTTTGATTCAACAACAATCATGATGGTAGGTACTTTGAATGGGAACTAGCAAGTTGTGGTCTTTCTTTGTATCATATGTTTCTAAGTTACTTGGCAGTACCACAAGATATAGGAGCAGCATTAGGTCACTTGGCCCATCAATTTGGCTCCACCAAACAATCATGGTTTATATGTTTCACAAAACCCATTCTCCTGTCTTCTTCCCATAACGCTTGATCCCATAACTAATCAAGAACCAATCTATCTATCTCTGTTTTAGATTTCTCAATGACTTGGCCTCCTCAGTCTTCTGCAGCAATGAGTTCCAAAGATTCATGACTCTCCGACTGAAGAAATTCCTTCTCATCTCATTCCTTCACTCTGAGGCTGTTTCCTGGGCCCTGGTCTCTCCTACTAGTGGAAGCATATTCTCCACATCCACTGTGTCTAGGCAACTCAGTATTCTGTAACTTTCAATAAGATCCCTGATCCCTCTCATCCTTCTAAACTTAATTGAATACAAATCCAGAGTCCTCAACTACTCCTACTACGACATGCTCTTCATTCTCAGGGTCATTCTTGTGAACCTCCTCTGGATCCCCTCCAAGGCCAGCACATCCTTTCTTGGGTATGGGACCCAAAACTGCTCACAACATTTCAACTTGGGTATACCAGAGCCGTATACAGGTTCAGCAGTACATCCCTGCTCTTGTATTCTCGTCCTATCAAACTGAATACTAACATTGACTTTGACTTCCGGACTGCCAGCTGAACAAAATATCTATCCTTTAACCTGCTCTTGTAACCAGGATATTTATTCACTTTTATAATTGATTTAATGTTCAATGGTGACAAGCAATATCATTAACACCATGCTGGTGGTGAAGGACTCATTGATGGTAATGCTGTTGAATATCAAGGAGGTCTTTTGACTTTCTTGTTGGAGATAGTCACTGCCTGACATTTATGATGCATAAATGCTGCTTTCCAATTAACAGTCCAAGCCTGAACGTTACCCAGGTTCTGCTGCATGTTGGCTTGGACGACATCATTATTTTCAGAAATGCAAATGCAAGTGAAAATCCTGCAAGCATCCAACTTCGTATCTCATACTGAAGAGATGGTCATTGCTGAAACAGCTGAACATAGCTGGATGGGGGTTTACTGCCACAGGAGCTACTCATGGCAATGCCCTTGGGGCATATTTATTCACCCTCAAAAAATCAGAACAGACTTATTTTGTTATGCATAGTTCCAGCCAGCTAAGTTTCCAAAAACACTCTTGCCTACTACAATTCTCATTGATTACAATTTTACTTGGACTCTCCAATGTCACATCCCCTCAAATATCAAATGTTGTCATGCTGGAAGTAACCTACTTTTGTACATGTTTGAGCTAAGGCTTAATGATTTATGTCGTTTAGTGGTACTGATGGAGTCAAAATAAAACACTGATGAGTAAGTTACAAGTGATTAACTGCCATTTGCTAGCACTGTCAAAAATATCATCTAACACCTTGATGATTGTGACTAGACGGATAGGCTGTTATTAGTTGGCACGATTTGCCAATCATGCGAGAATAGGACATATGTCCACACTTTTCCAAACTGTCAAGAAGATGTCAGAGCTAAAGTAGGTTGAATCATAATTAGTTTTGAAGTGTAAGTCTTCAGCACTACAACCACAATGTTCTCAAGGCCCATGATCTTCACTGTAGCCATTATACTCAGTTTTTCTTGACATCATGTGTAATGAATTGAACTAGCTGAAGGGAGGCATCTTAGATTGGTGGCAGAGTTTAGCTCGGTGGGAAAATCTAGATGAAGTATTCATTTGGCACTTACACCTGAGCATGGTTGCATAATTTTGTCTATTAATTATTTTCTTTTTGACTATTCTGTGAAGATAGGTGGTTTCAGATGTCTGTGGTTGATTCTCTTGGGTTTCAGCCACTTTCCTTACTTTTGGTTAATGAACTCACTTGGTTTTCATATGTGGTTCGCTTTTATTAAAAAAAATTGAACCAATGAGTAAAGTGTATTGTTATAAGTGGGGTATATCGTCAAGAAAATGTTATGTAGAAGTGTGTGCAAATGCCAGATATTCAGAACATAGATAGCAAATGCCTGTGGTTTTAGCCATTGCAAGTCTAATGATCTGCTTGATAATAATATGTGCATTACACTAAACATTATTGAATATTATCCTAAGATGGGATCTTCATTTTTTTTGGGCAATGAGGCTCAATTGTTCTCAATAGGAAAAGCACAGGCCAATCAAATAATCAACTGTTGCTCTGGTCAGTTTCAAGTTCAACCTCAGAACCAGCAACACTAAAATTTTGTTCATATCTAATGAATTCTGACATGTTAGAAACAGATATATTACTTCAAGAATATCTGGCATGAATTGACACTCAACTAACAGTTTCAACATTACAGGCCATAGCATGATTGGCATTCATACTGTGAAAATGTTAATTAAGGCAACAGGGAGTATTCACTCAAAATTTGATTTCAGCAATATATTGCTGCATCTTCAAATGCTTTCCACCTGCATTCTATTCCCCAGGAAAACAATTAGTACAAGATCAGATAGTTGACAGACTTCCAATTGGACACTGACTTACTGGGGACTCTAAATCACATATTAGATTTAAACCAGGTATTAAACATAGATTTTTTAAATATAAAAAGTAAAAAGGGGACTTCAACAAACAAACAATGAAGGTTATGCATCTTTGAGCTCAGTGTCAGCAGGAATATGTAAACAACATTGCACAAGTATAAGTTAATAAAAAATTTAAATAAACATTCTGGGGAGGCCTTGGAGTGAGGAAAGATTTAAAGATAGAGGGGTGACAGAAGTTGTTAGGGATTGGGGAAGAAACAACATCTAGGGTAAGATTAATTGTTCCCTGATTGGGTGAAGGAGAAGTTAACAACATTATAACCTGTGACGTACAACGGCCATCTGTTTCTTAGGTCTGTATGAGGCACAATTTTAATTTGGATAATGAGATGCTTATGTGGCAAAAAAAACTATGTAAACATACTATCTTTTTCTATATTCCTCAATGTTAACGAGCCCTAGAATACAAATTTCCGGGATTTCACTTGAATAAACAATCATAACCCTGTCCTCAAGATTTCTGTGGTCAATTAACAGAAGTAACCACAATACTAACATCATTCATTTTTAAAGATTTTCTTAAATTGTAACTTTTTTCCTTTTGACATTGTATTCTTGTGTGTGGAATAGCAGAACAATTATCTTGAATTTTGACTGTTTTGTTCATAAACCCTATTTTGATTTCACTCAAAGGATTTTGCCGTGGGTTTACTTCTAAGAGTGAAACATGAATAAAAAAAAAAGGGTTTGGATTACTTCAATAACAGACAGGATTAAAAAGGGAGGAAAACATTAAATCACACAATATCTATCTGGGATCAAATGAGGAAAAGCAATGACGATTTAAATTCAGTCCCCATTATCCCTTTGTCCACGACACACAGTATGCATCAGCTTAGATAACTTCAGTCAAGCTCTCATAAATTTGGGAGGGAAAAATTAGGCAGTATTCCCAAACTAGATCATGATTCAGTGATTTGTGCTGCACAACACAAATATGTGGTTTTAGTTAATATTAGAAAACAAACTGCAAACAGGTGATAGCTATCAATATCAACTTGTTGAAGCTTAGCATGTAAAAAGCTGGTGTTAATTCATTAATTTACTATGTACATAAAATAAGGATCTCTGTAACACACCGTTGTGTCCCTACCCTTGGACCGAGAGACCTGGATTCGAGTCCCATCAGCTCCAGATGTGTGTAATACAATCTCTGAACAAACTGGATAAAGTCCTACCTCTTAAACAGGAAACGGTTGTTCAATTTCCTGATGAGAATTCGCCTTCTTTGAGAGCACCCATTGATAATGTTGTCAAGTTCATTTTGCAGAGTTTCATATACACTCAGTTGGCCTGCAGGTATAGCATGGTGTCCGCTGGCACTTCCCATGGGTGCCAGAGTGCCCTAGGAATCCTCAGTCCCAGGAATGACCTTTTTTGAAAGTTTTCTTTTGTGGTTTTTTTCTTTGTTACAGTGCTCCTTTTAAACAGCTGTCAATTAGTTAATTCAGTTATTTACTCAAAAGAATATAAAGACAAAACACTGACATCAGAGAGAGTATTGAAAATAAAAGCTGTGATAATAAACTGTCTGTCAGGGGCAAGAGTGGGTTTTTGTTCCTAACTTACCTACAAGCTAGGATCCAGTTAACACTTCTTTGCTACTAATAGAAATGAGAAATAAAATTCCTGGAAAAGTTCAGCAGATGTGGGCAAGGGTCACGGGACTCAAAACGTTAACTCTGATTTCTCTCCACAAATGTTGCTGGACCTGCTGAACATTTCCAGCAATTTTTGTCTTTGTTTCTGATTTCCAGCAACCACAGTTCTTTCAGTTTTTAAGTTACAAATAGATTTGGATTTGACTGTGATAGCTTTCTGCTTATAGAGCCCAGTGACACCTTTGTTTCACACATAAAACATCACCACATCAGTCGAGCTAAAACACAAAGAAATATTTAGAGCTTGCACCCTAAAAAGACCACAGGGCCCACTGCAGAACATTACATTCAGAGAAGATATGCATCAAGTGACACAAACACAGTTGATGTCAAAAGAGCTTTTCAAAGGGCCAAAGAATGCATTTCCAAAAGCAAGCAAATATAGCTTTGAGTGAAATAAAACTTAACCCTTTAAAGGTGGAGTGTACACTTAAAATCCATTGAGATTACGGATTTAACAGCAAAATTAAACATGTTCAGTTCTGAGGAAGGGTGCCTGGACCCGAAACGTTAACTCTGTTTTTTCCTTCACAGATGCTGCCAGACCTGCTGAGCTTTTGCAGCAATTTCTGTTCTGTTTCCTGATTTACAGCATCTGCAGTTCTTTCAATTTTTTTTATTAAATCAGATGACATTGTCAGCTTTCAAAGACACATTGTAAACACCAGCCTACAGGCCTCCGACCACATCGCACAGTTCTATTACAAAATTATCATTCCCAAAAGAAATGCAAACCATCAGTGAGAATAGAGTGAGGGTTTTAATGAGTGGTCTGAAAAATTTTCCTTGTTCTGAAATTTTTTTGAAGAAGAAAATGCATTTTTTCAAATGACATGTAATAGTTAGGCAATGTTTCTTGACTTGAGAAAATCATATTTGCTAACCTTCAATAATCACATCCTTTGTCCATCTTTGTTACTTACTATTACCTTATTTTAGGCAGAAGCTGTCAGCACCAGTATCGAATACTTCTGGGTTATTTGTATCAGAAGTCTTAGCCTTTAGTATGGACATTCATGGGCATTCAAGGGTTTGGATAAACACATTATTCGGCATCAATGGGCCTTACAGCACAGAATCTGACATGTACTAAGATGTACGCATACACATACTTTGTTATGCAGTAAAGGAAAGAAAAACTCACTAAATCAACAAGCAGAGGCACAGAAAGGTTAGTCATTATTAGAATTTCTATGTGTCTGATGACTCATAGCGTGAGTTAGAGAGAGCAAGAGAAAGAGGGCGAGAGAGAGAGACAGGAGGCAAGGCAGTTAAGGTCAGGCTAAACAGGAAGCGAATGGAGATGGTGTTACTGTAAAACAATTAACAACTACCAACACCAGTGCTGTAAAAGGGATTTGATGTTAGTTAGCATAGCTTTTAAGGCAGTGAGCAATCTGGGTCTGAGTGTGCAGTCTGTAAGCAAAGCAAAGTGATTCCTTAAACAGGTGGAAAAAAAGATACAGAGAGAGAAAAAGGATAAGATAGACCGAGGAAGAATAAAGTTGCAGATCCTCAAACACAGACGAGCTACAGACAGTCGCAGCCATACTGCAGTAGCAAGGTACTGGAAGCCAATTAACAGACAATTGTTAACCACACATAACATGGACAGCTGGAAGGAGAAACTACAAATAAACAAACAGGATTGAGAGAAATGTTTCAGTTGGAGGATCTGAACATCAACAAGACATACAGTTCACAAAAAGCTTGAGGTTAAACAAATATCATGGTCCTGGGTCCAGGACATCTGCAGGAAACACAGCTTTGAACACAGGATGTAAGACAAAACTCATATTCTAAAGACTGAATTAAGCTGATCAAAGGGGTCAACATTTAATAGTTTCAATCAACCTATAAATAAAAAAAATCAATAATAAACAAATGCTCGAAACATACAGCAATAGCGGCTGTTTAAATTAACACCAGACCCTGCAGGGAGCAAATAAACCGGGTTATCAGAAATAACTTTCACAGTATAAAATGTAGGCTTACATTGTTCATATCTCTTTAAAATTTCAACATGAATTTAAAAATTTACAGCAAAATAATATATTTTTCAGATTTTTTTTGATGCACTTGATCTTCATTTACAATCATCGTTCTGACTTTGTAGTAGTTCAGAGTAATTTAGGGTACAAATATCTTGTTTAACAGACCAACATATATATGTAGAATTAGGCAGCAAAAGACTTTGACATTTGTAAGATTTTTATTCTAAGTGTAAAGTTTAGCACAAATACCTGTTTCCAACTTTCTCTTTTGGTCTCTTGTTCAGAAGCTTATTCCCACTGTGCAAGAACACTTTTTTTGTAAATAGCCCAATAATCACATCAACAAATCATCCAGTAACAAACACTGCCTGCCAGGAACGGTTTGATAACAGCCAAAAACTAAAAATCAATAACCAAAGAAAACAAAGGGCTGGGTGGAGAATGGTAAGTCAAATGGGAGATAATGCAGTCTGATCCCCTGCGATGCCCTTGTATCCTGAAAACTTCAAAGGTACTGGTGGGTACTGTGTGGTCCCACTCCAAGGACACTTATCCATAGATTTATCTTTAAACAACCCACAATCTAATCACCCATTTGACTACCTAAGCAAAGGACAAATTACAAGTACTGTCCACTAGGGGCAGTGCAACAATAACAAAAAAAATTGGAGGGAGATCAGGGAAACAGGGAGGGGAATTGAAATGAAATTGGTGTGGGTAATAATGCACATCACTCCCTGGTGGTGCCTGCCTGTTTCTAAAAGCCTGAAGAATGCTGATGCTCTCCCTTTAAGGACACCAGGGATTGGACATAGCCGCAGCAGACAGCTGGGGCAGGAACAATAACAAAAAACAACAGAAGGGATGGCGGGGCCTAAATTAAAATGGAGTTGGAATGGGAAACAATTCACTCCAGTCCCTGAGGTGCCCACATAGAATCTGGCATGTTTCTTAGAAAGACATATCCCCAATCACCCACTGTACCAATTAAACAATGAACAAATTACAAGCATGCCCACGAACAAACAAGAAGGGGAGGGTAGGAAATGGAGGGAGGGCCTGAACTAAAATGGTATTGTAGAGGGATATAAAACATACTCTAGCCCCTGCAAGGGCTGCCTAGAACCCAGCTCTTTTTGGTATGAGAAAAAGACCTCTGAATCGTTTTATTTCAAACAACTCACCCTGGTTTTCCAACTGATTAAGTCACATGCAAAGTCCACAAGGAAAAGGCAGACCAGCAAAGATGTGAGAGAGGTAGGGAGAGGGGGAGGGAGCTAAATCAAAGTGGAGTTGGAATAGAAGATAAGCACTCAACCCTCTCTGGTGCCCAAACATCTCTAAAAGTTGCAAGTGTACTGGTCAACAGCGTGTGCTCCCACTTAATGGAGAACTGCACGTGAACGTAGATGCTGAAGTGGGGCAGTCAATTGACAGTGATGACCCCCTTCATGGCTGACTGAACCTGTTAACCTCCAACTTGGCCAGCTTCAGGAATAGATCCATGAGGAGGTCCTCTGACTTGCTCACATGCCTCCGCATTGGACGCCCAAGATCAGGAGTGTGGGGCTGCAGTGCAACGAAAAGCACTACAAAGATTTTTCAAATATTTAAAGTTTCTGAGAAGATTTATAGCTCGGTTGTGGATGAGGTTTAGAAACACTGGCTGAGCCGGTAGGTTTGGTCGCCTACCTAAACTTTTTGTCACCTTGCGAGGTAACATCACCAGTGTGTCTCCATTTAGGTATCGGTATTCTGTCCCATTTGTTATTTACATGCCTCAGTTTGTTGGGGTGTTTGGTACCACTTCCGGCTCTGTTTCTCAGTACACAGGGTCTAATTCAATGTGTTTGTTGACAGATTTCCGATCAGAATACCAGGCCTCAAGGAACTCCCTGGTGTGTTTCTGTTTGGCTTATGCGATTGTGAATGAGTTGTCCCAGTTGAATTCATCTCCTTCTTTTTCTGTGTGTAGTGAGACAGGTGAGACTTGGTCATGTCTCTTGGTGGCTAGTTGGTGTTCATGTATCTGTATTGTCAATTTACTTTTGGTTTGACCTATGTAGTGTTTCTCACAGTCCTTGCGTGGTATTTTGCATA
The DNA here is from genome assembly GCF_030684315.1 of Stegostoma tigrinum. NCBI lineage: Eukaryota > Metazoa > Chordata > Chondrichthyes > Orectolobiformes > Stegostomatidae > Stegostoma > Stegostoma tigrinum. Next base: position 19,687,667 of record NC_081370.1, read on the forward strand.
TTACACTGGTTTTGGGTAAGGAATCCTTTATGTTCATCAGTAGCTGCCATGGGGTGGTTATTAGTTTCTGGGCTACCCTGATATCCAGGGGTCCAAAAAATCCTCGATGTATGGTAGGTTGATTAGTGAGGCTGGCCGTGTTGGTGTCTTCCTGCTGTGGTCTGTCTCAGGGGTAACGGAGGATTGTGCTTTTCAGGTATCCATTCCTTTTGAAGACTCCGTACAGGTGCTCCTGTTCTGCTTTGCATAGTTCCAAGTTGCTGCATTGTGTTGTGGCTTTTACTAAAGAGTGTCCTACTCTAGCTCCATTTGTAGGCATTCGGGTGGTTGCTGGTGTAATTGAGTATCTGGTTGATACGTGTGGTCTTTCTACATACGCTAGTCTGGAGTTCCCCACTGTTTTTGCGTTCTAACATTATGTCTTGGAAGGGTAGTTGGTTGTGGTTCTCTTCTTCCTTTGTGAATTTTATCCCGGTGAGGACGTTGTTTGTGTGTCGGTGGGTTTCTTCTAGTTTTGTGCATTTGATAATCACGAAGGCGTCATCTACATATCAGACCCAGAGTTTGGGTTGTGTCATGGGGAGTGCTGTTCGTTCTAACCTTTGTATTACTGCTTTTGCAATCAGTCTTGATATTGAGGATCCCACTGGTGTTCCATTGATTTGTATGTATATGGCGTCGTTGGAGGTGAAGTGGGCCGAGAGGCATGGTGGTGTCCTTATTGATGTTGTTCATGCCTGGGGTGCCTGCCTTCCTGATTCATCCAGCAGTGTGGGAACTGCCCCTTTGGCTAGCTTAATGTTTATGGACGTGAATAGTACTGTTGCATCGAAGGTTATCATCATCTTGTCCTCTTCTATCCTGGTGTGCTTGATGATGTTGAGAAATTCTTGGGACAAATGGATGGAGTGGGTGGTGTTGTCCACTACAACACCGCTGGGATCCCCAATATCAGGACTGATTGCAGAAGCGGTAATGCAAAGGTTAGTACGAACAGCAATCCCCACTACACAACCGAAACTCTGGGCCTGATATGTAGATGACACCTTCGTGATTATCAAACGCAAAAAACTAGAAGAAACCCACTGACACAAACAACATCCTCACCAGGATAACATTCACAAAGGAAGAGGAAAACAACAACTGACTACCATTCCTGGATGAAATGGTTGAATGCAAAAACAATGGGGAACTCCACACTAGCACATATAGAAAGACCATACACACTGACCAGATACTCAATTTACACTAGAAACCATGCCAACACCCACTAATGGAGCTGCATCAGGACACTCTTTAAAAGAGTCACAACACAATGCAGCAACCTGGAACTAGGCAAGCCAGAACAGCAGCACCTGTATAGAGTCCTCAAAAGCACAATCCGCCGTTACCTCCAAGACAAACCACAGCAGGAAGGCATAAAAAGACCAGACTCATTAATCACCCTACCATACATCAAGGACATTTCAGAGCACAAGGCTACTCAGACCCCTAGGTATCACAGTAGCCCACAACTAATAACCCGCCTACCACAGCTATTGATGAACGTAAAGGATCCCATACCCAAAACCGGTGTAATATACAAAATACCATGCAAGGACGGTGAGAAACACTACATAGGCTAAACCAGAAGAAAACTGACAATAAGGATACATGAACACCAACTAACCACCAAGTGATACAACCAATTCTCACTTGTCTCACTATACATGGCCAACAAGGGACACAAATTTGACTGGGATAACACGTCTGTAATCGCACAAGCCAAACAGAGACAGACCAGGGAATTCCTGGAGGCCTGCTACTCTAACTGGAACTCCATCAACAAACACATTGAATTAAACCCTGTGTACAAACCACTGAGGAACATAACTGGAAGTGTACCAAACACCCCAACAAACTGAGGCATATAACAAGCAGAACAAAACACCAATACCGCACTGATGATGTTACCTAGCAGGTTGACAAAATGTTTGCAACCAAGCCCACCGGTTTGGCCAGCATGTCCACAACCCCATTATACAAATCTCTAAAAAGGGGGTGCAATCATTTATAACCAACACGAACCCAACTTTTAAGTGCAATATCCAATGAGCATTGCCACTGTCAATTAACTCTGGAACTATTCTGGATATCTAACACTGACATACCTTGCTCTCCCATTTATGCTCCAAAATCATTATTGTCATCTCTATTTTATTATTAAACTAGAAGTACATAGAAAGAGACATAGTACTTCTTAATTGCTAATGGATAATGTATAGCATCAGTCTTGAAGCACCAATCTACATAATACAAAATGAATACAGACAGACGCTACAGTATGGCATATTGCCTGACTGGGAGCTGGTACTACGATACAAACAGAATAACAATATGAATTCAGAATGTGCTGCATGTGCCAAACAAAAAGATGGACTACGTCACTAACAGATCAAACCCGGCACAAAGCAGGCAGATGTATTAGAAGACAATATAAGAAAACAACAGAAGATGTGTACAAATTAATACATTATTGTGCGTTTTGAGAGTCATAAATGCAAATATACATGGCATTTTGTGAAAGTCCACTGGAAAGAAAGATGCTGTACCACAAACAGGGTTAAGTCTAGTGATCTTTACAGGAAGGAATCTCCATCTATAATTAAGAAACCTTGATAATTGGTCTACAAAGCTCAGGCATTTCAAATCTATCTGTGCTCAAGTGTAATTCTTGCTGTTTTGCTTTGAATTCTGTCAGCTAATATATTTGGAAAGGGCTGTTATCCATTGGAAAATTGTCCTAAGTATGACAAACATTCTAGGATACACGTATATTAACTGAAATATTGGTCTTTCTTAGTAAAGGTACATATATCCCTATATATATATATTGGGAAGATTGGACCATGTGTCCACATTAGAAATAGATGGTTCGGTTATTCTTGTATCAGGTTGTGGAATTTATCATGCTCAATATGTATTACAGCTTAAGAATACTTTTGGTAGTTGTTTTGTCTTGGATCTTTTCATTTGGCTTGCTATTGAATGATAAGCAAGAACTTGCATTTATGCAGTGCCTTTATCCTCAAACCATTCCAAACATTTCACAACCGCAGGCTTTGAAATACAAGCTTTGATGTCATATCGACATCATCTGTTTTACGTTTATAATTTGCATGTTAACTAGAAGCAAAATTTCATAGTGAAGCTCTGGAATTATGTCAAATGAGAGAAGAAACCTAAAGCTGTCTTGCATGATTCTGTTAGATTGAACTTTCTATTAACATCTAGGCAAGTCTGAACTGAAATACACAAAGCTGGGAGGCACAAAATTTATTGCAGTTAATTCTCCTGGTTGCTCCAGATACACTAACCTATATATTGGGACGTCAGCACAGCGAACCAATGAATTGTATCACCTGCATTTTAAAAGACGGTAGATTGAACATGGGAAACAAATGGAATTAAGAAGTCATACTTTTTTGAGATTCTATGAAAGTATTTATTAGAAACAGAAATAAGGTAACAAATATTTATTGAAAAATAATAAGGATTCAGGAACGGGAGGGAGGGTACAGAATTACATATTTGTACTCATGGGCAACAAGGCAGAGATTTCAACAGAGCTTTAATTTTAAGTAATGGCATTTGAACTGGAAATTTAGTCTGTGGGAAAGACCAGAGTGAAAAGTGACGACAAAAATTTTGAAAGCTTTTGAACAGACAATTGTTTGAATCCAGATTCTCATCCAGCACAGAATGCTCTGTAAAGCAATGAAACGTAAGTGCAACTCTTCAGAAAACAAAATCAGAAGAATCATCACTAAAACCTGTAAAGCCTAAAGCAGGAATTATTAAGTGGGAAGTATAAATTAAATTTCAAGTCATATACAGGAAGAAAACTAATTATAGGATGCTGGTCAAAGGTGATTTGCTACATGCCATTGCTGTTTATAAATTGAATTTGGGCATACGGTACATGTGACGTTATCAGAAATGGTATTTAAAAAGGCCATTGCTGGCCATAGGTGAATCATTATTTGTGCACCTTCCAAGGGAACTGTATGAGCCCCATACCATTCCTTCATCATCTGTCACCGTAAGTGTAACGATGGTCCATACTGAATGCGGGGAGAAATTCAGCAGGTGACATCATTTGGAGATAAGAAGGATCTCAGAGCACAGGGAGCAGACCCTTAATTAGGAAACATGGTGGTCCACTCGTCCGATGTAGCTCCTTCATGTTGCTGCACATGCTAAGGCTGAAGCTGGGTGAACAATGGAGACATGGTCTTCGTAATCAGTCTGCTGCATGTCTCACCATATGGAAAAGCATTCTCAATCCTTATTTGCAGGGTATGCAACTGATCCATCTGCTAAGATCAAGAACCTCTTCTTTCGGTTTCCCATGAAGGTCAATTCCACCAAGAGTCCTGCACATTGCCACTGGTGGGATATTCCTTGGTACAGCTTCCATCTTAAGAAGGTGAAGGTGCACACAAGAGGATCAGGGCCAACAGTAAACACAGGAACAATAAACTGAGGATGAGAAGTATCCACATCTGGGCGAGGTTGTAGTTGCACGCTCCATCCTGATACAAGGGGTCTGAAGGAGGCCCAGAATGTTTCTTCCTGAGTTTACTTTATGGTGAGCGAGACTTAATGCTAAAACAGTCTCTGAATATCTTGGAGCACTGTGATGCAATAATGCTGGATGCTAGAGCAGGACCCAAGATATGCAGAAATAGGAGGCTAGCTTCTCCTGGTGGCTGTAAAAATGATTTCTGCTTTGAACTTGTACATTGCTGTCTTCTTTCAGGGAGTGATGGATGGCCTGTGTGGATGTGGGGTCTCTCACTTGTGCACCCTCAAGTGCATGAGGACAGTGACTGATGCTATTTCAGCTAAGTCTCACAAAGACATTTCATTCACCACGATGAGTTTGATGCTATAGCCCAGGTAGGAGGATCCAGGAGTATAGCTGGGTTCCTCCAGTTGCAGGGTGCCTAATGGCCCTGAGAGGGTTTCATCATAAAAAGGGCTCAACTTGATTAATGTTCACTTAGCTTTAATCATTGTTACCACTTCCCCCTACACTGGGTCCAACGTCCTGGAGCACTCATCTACTTGGTTTGTTAGCGGGTTCAGGCATCTAACAATGCTGGATACTGGGGGGGACAAGGACTATGCAATGCATCCATGCTTCATTTTACATTGTACCATTGTATCATCCCCTAATTGATGCAGAGTGCAGATATAATGTCACCAATGCTTCAATCAGGGCCAGTGTGAGGAGAGTAAAAAGGAACTGAATATCTAGTTCTGTTGCTTAGACCAGTTTGGAGGAGGGCTCCAGTACAGAGTGTGCCACATCATCCTAGCATACAATGCTCTGCATAACTGGAGAAGGCAATGAGATGATGTGCTGAATCACGTTTTACACCTGCTTCCAATAGATGAGAGCTGGATGCCCATGGACTATAAAATATTCATTAGGCAGCATGCCAGTGTTTAATTTTCCATGTGTCAGCAAGCGTCAGCCTGTATTGGTTTTGTGTGCGTTCCCTTTTGCACTCTGTAAATAAAAGCTCACATTTGAATTTGTCTGATTGCTTGTCTCTAAATGACGTTTCCCTACGGAAGAATGACAAGATACAGATCTACAGTAAACAGGGTAGCACTGACTTAGACGATGTTCAAATGGGATATAGCTGAGTAGTCTGCTCAAATTTAAGGATCATGTCCCCATACACTTAATTTTATACCGGAGAAAACAGTTTCTTTGAACATTCTTAGTAAGAAAAAGCAAAAACTAACAAAGGAAAACTGATGCCCAACCTCCAGCTTGTGACACACTGGGCAGAATTTTATGGTTCCGCATCTCATAACAATTAAGCTTAATGAGCAAGCATTTTCATTTTGGCCATCAGTTCAAACAAACATGAATTTTCAAGTCAAAAATAAAAATGCCTATCATTGCTAAAATTTGTTTTGTGCAAGAAAGTAACCAGGGAAGGAAAAATAAAATTCATTATCAACAAAATTAATAATTTGCCTTCACAAGGCATAATAGTAAAGTGTGTTGCTGTACAACATTAGCTGTCACCTCAGTGTTTCCTTTCCTTAGGATTTTCATTCAATCATTTGCTAATGCTCAATGAACACTAGTACAAACAAAAAATGCAACTGGATCTGTTGAAACAGAAGATGCAGCATGCAAGTGTAGACATTTCTAGAATTAATCAGATATAATCCTAGCTTTGAATTTTATTTTCAGGATGTAATTTTATACATTTATTTGTAAGTTTCAGCAGTTAGGCTGTTTTATGGCATGTAACATAAAATAAATGATTAAGGTTATTGATTTATGGCAATTTCAATAAAAACAAATTATCATATGCATTATTTCGGAAACATTCAAATTATTTTCAAATACAAATCACATAATTTTCACTGAAACTGTAAATCAAGAGGTCTTGGCATATGCTTGCCCTCCTTTATGTATTTTTAAAAAATAACTGCAACACGCTTAAGATGGATAAAGAGAACGCAAGGAGGCTTTTAGGTGATTTAGACAAGTTGTGTAAGTGGGTAAACACATCGCAAATGCAGTACAATATAGCTAAATGCAAAGTTATACACTTTGGCATGAATAACAGAAAAATGTTACTTAAATGGTGATATATTGGGAAGTGTAAAGTGGTCAGTGATCTTGTATACCAGCCAATGAAAATAGGCAGGCAGGTGCAGCAAGTAATTTGGGAGACAAATGGAATGTTGCGTTCATTGCAAAAGGATTGCAGTTCAGAAGTAGGCATGTCTTATGTAGTTATACAGTGCCTTGGAATATGATGTGCAGTTTTGGTCTCCCCACTTAGAAAGGATATACTTACCAAAAAAGAGTGCAATGGAGGTTTACCAGAATGATACCGGGACAGCAGGCCAGTCCGATGAGGGGAGATTGCTTTGACAGGGCTGTATTCACCAGAGTTTAGAAGGACGAGAGGAGGTTTAAATGAAACACACAAAATGCTAACAGAGCTAGCCAGATTGTATGCAGGGGTATGTTTTCTCTTGTTAGACAAGTCTAGAACCAGGGGTCACAGTCTCACAATTTGGGGTAAGTCATTTCGGACTGAAATGAGGAGACATCTCTTTACTCAAAGTGTAATGAACCTGTGGAATTATCTACGACAGAAGGCTACGAAGGACAAGTCACTGAATATGTTCAAGAAAGACATTGAAATATTTTTTAGATTTTAAAAGTGTCAAGGGATATGGGGATAAAAAGGGGAATATGTCACTGAGACAGAGGATCAGCCACAATAATAATTGAATGGTGGAGCAGGCTTAAAGGGCTGAATACACTATTCACCCCCTAGACTCTATAATTCTCTGGCAATAGGGTAGATTTCCCAGATTACAGAGAACAAAAGATTTATAGCACTGCTGAGGCAGGGAAATCATTTGACTTAGCAGCTTTGAGGATTCCAGAATAAGTGGGAGGGGTGCTCAATGTTATTATGGGTTTGTAAATATTGATCAAAAACCATTGATGAGACCTGGGAATAATTAATGAGGGTTTTGATTCTGGGAATAGTGTCTTGAGAGTATGGAAGCACTTGATGTACTGCACAGAGGATCCACAGGGAAGTCTGGGAGAAGGTGCAAAGTAAGATCGTGAAAGTGGTGCTGGGTTGTGAAGCACGAGGGAATGAGGCATTACAGGTGTGGTTCCACTAAGATACATGCAATATCTTTCACAGAGAAAAAAGCCATGGGATACGGGATTGGGAGCTAAATGCACAACTTCAAACTTTGATCGTGAAATCTGGAAGGGTTTACGGATTATGATGTAAAATTTTTGAGAGGATGGATTGGATGCTTGGGTCGTGAATCCAATTGTATTTTGGGGATGAAGTAGAGTGAAAAAGGAGGAAGTGCAGGCTGTCAGATTTCAGCAATTGCCTTGCCTCTTCCAAAGGTTAAACAAAAATGTTATCCCATCTCTAAATTGAGAAATCTATTTCAAGTACTCGAACCATTTTGTACACATCTGCAATTGCTGATTGTATGCTAGCAGTTTTCAAATCCATTGTGCACTTTAAATGATTAAAAGTGACTCCCCATGTCAATGTTCAGAATATCCTTTGGGAATGCCTGTCTCAAGAAAGACCATACATATTTTTCTAAACATTTAACTCAATTTTAGACAGCCAACAGGAGAGACATGGGAACTCAAGGCAATGCGATATGATAGATATCAGGAAGCAGGAAGGAATGTTCATAATGCTTATCTGCATGGCAGCCCAAAGATAGTAAACACAGATGAACGTAAGCATGCTTCATGACTTTTTTTGACTAATACAGAAGATGTAAAAGAGAACTGAGAAGGTGGGGCCCGCCTGTTCGTTCATTCGCTCATATTCACTCTGCTGCAGGAAGTCATGTTGCACTTAAGTGCCTACTGGAAGCATGAACATCTTCCAATAGGAAGATGCACACTGCAACAGTTCAAGACAGAAATTGGGCATTGGGATCATGCAATGTCCTACTGCAGCTGGCTTCACAAGTTTTGCCTAGGAAGTTTTTAAATGTCTGATGGGTAATTACCCTCCATCTGCAACCACTTGAAAGAGTCCCCATATCTGAGTTAGAGTCAGAAACTTTAGCTGGTTCAATTGGATTTGCCCAAGTAGTAAGGCAGAAAAAAATGGTTAGAGGAATTAAACTAACTCCCACTCTGAGATAACTGTAGAACTAAGAATTCTTGCTTGCACTTCCTACCTCTCCACCTGCACAATTTCCATCTAGTTTCAGCAACACCACATTCCAACCCTTGACTTTTCCCACACCTGAAGAACCCCCTCCCCTGGAAAAAACAAACCCTCAACCAAAATTCCATCTACCATCCAGACCCAACACTCAAGTACCTAATATATACACCAAGATAGTGCCCCCATATGTCCAATACCAATACTCCCCATAGCTATCATCTGCTGACCAAACATTACCTAATGGACACCAATTCCTCGCAGGAAAGATGCCTTGACTTACCCCTCAGCCTTCACCCACTTATCTGCAGAACCTACCTGGTCCTGCCCTTTGAGTAGTATAATGTAAGTAGGACCAGGTCAGTGAGCCACATTTCTTCCAATTTACATACAGAAAGGCTCTAATAAAGGTCATATTACCATGCTGTTGGGTATTTTGCTTAATTTCACCCCAATTACAGCATTCAGAATTTTATGAAATCGAAGCTAAGTAATCAACTCATCTCATCAGCCTGCTCCACCATTCAATATGATTTTGGCTGATCCTCTATTTTAATGCCATACTCCTGCTCTTCGCCCAAACCCCTTGAATCCTTTCATCTTTAAAAATCTACTTATTTCTTTCTTAAATATATTCAATGACCTGGCTTCCACAGCCTCATGAGGTACAGAATCTTTCAGGTTTACTGCCCTATGAGTTGGCTTATCACATACCCTGAGATTGTGATGCCTTTTTCTGGTCCTCTCTGGTCAAGAGTAATAATTCCCTGTATCCAGACTATCCAGCCCTGCCAGAATTTGGAGTGATTCAGTGAGATCATAGAATCATAGCATACAGAACTTGGTCCTTCAGCCAACTGAGTCTATACTATGGACTATATATTCGTGAGGAAATGGCCCAGTGGTATTATTGCTAGACTGTTAATCCAGAGACGCAGGTAATGTTCTGGGTTTGAAACCTGCCATGGCGGATGGTGGAATCTGAATTCATTAAATATCTAAGACTAAGAGTCTAATGATGACCATGAATCCATTGTTGATTGTTGGAACAACCCATCTGGTTCATCAATATCCTTCAGGGAAGAAGACTGCTATCCTTACCTGGTCTGGCCTACATGGGGCTCCGGATCCCAACAATGTGTTTAACTCTTAACTGCCCTCTGTGCAATTAGGGAAGGGGAGTAAATGCTGGTCTAGCCAGTGATGCTCTCATCCTGTGAATGAATTTATAAAAACACCAAAATTAAACTAGAACTACACTAGTCCCACTGGTCCATAGCCTTGAATATTATGACATTTCAAATGCTCATCCAAGTACATTTTAAAGGTTGTGAAGTTACCTGCCTCAACCCTAGGCAGAACATTCCAGACCCCTATCAATCTTTGGGTGAATAAGAAATCTTTTCTCAAGACCTCACTAATGTTTGTGCCTTTTACCTTAAAATTAGGCCATGTTGCTATTGACCATTGAACAGGGAAAATAGCTGCTTTCTATCCACCCTGCCAGTCATGCACCTATATCACGAAACCCACCCCCAACCTTCTCTGCACCACAGAAAATAATCCAAGCTTATCCAGCATTTCTTCATAGAGATGTTCAATTCTAGGTATCATCCTAGTGAACCTCCAATCCAGTCCAACAGTGTTGAAATCAGATCAGTACACAGTACTTAAGCTCGGGCCTAAGTGAAGTCCTGTACAACCACAACAAAACCTCCCTGCTCTTTTAATCTATGCTTCATCCAATAAAGGCAAGTGTCCTTCTTAACTACATTATTAACCTGCTCTGCTGCCTTCACAGAACTGTGGGAAAACACCCCAACATCCTTTTGTTTCCCTGGGTTTCTTAGCATCCCGTATAGCTTCCAGTATAACCCCATTTTGATTTTTAAAGTGATGTTGGCTGGCCAACATTTATCACTTATCCCTGGTTACAGTCAGCCACACTGCTGAAGGTCTGGGGTCATATGTAAATTGGATAAGGATGGCAGATATCCTTTGAATCAGATATGTTTTTAAGATAATTGACAGTGATTACATGGCCAGACTTTTATCAAATTCAAATTTTACCATCTGACAAGGCAGGATTCAAACACAAATTGGCAGAAAATTAGACTGAGCAACTGGATTACTGTTTGAAATCTGGAAGTCATACTGTGTACTGTTGCTGACTTAGAGGTTTCATTGGCCTGGATTTTGCAGACAGCAGTGTAGCAACTGTGTGCACCACTGGCAGTGACATAAGCTCAGTAAGAACCCCAAACACATTGGGGTAAGATTCTATTCTTGGCATAGGCTGCATGGAGGCTCAGCAATTCACAAAAAAAGCAAATAGTTGTGGAATGTAATATGATCCTGGACTACTAAATTTTAGAAATTAATAACTGCTGCTGTAAAAAGTCATAGGAAAAGAGAAAGCTTTGCAGAATCAGGTTCCAAAAAGGCAATGGAAAATCACATTTTCAGACACATAAATTTAACACAGTTAAAAGTGTCTACATTTTTAATAATGATAATTTTAATCAAATTATTTTAAGTAGTGTTATTTCAAAATTTTGTTAAATCATACTGAAAAATCATAGTTTTTGCACTAAATAAGATTCATCAGATGTTTAAAAAATTTTACGATAATGGGTGAATCCATTTTAACTTACAAAAATGGTACGACCTCCTCATAACAGTCTTCGAGAATTGAGAGAGGCCTCTTACGCCTGAAACTCCAGGTGTAATTTTTTTTAAAGTGTAATGCAATTATCCCAAATTTACAATTGCTCCAAAATTGGGGCTCATATAGCAAATCCTTAGAAGTAGTATTGATTGGCAAATGACAATATTCAGATCAATTTCAAATTAGAAACTCAAAGTTACAGGACCTCCCCAATATCCAGTAGCAATGAAAAATCAACACCTTGTTGCTACTGTCACTGCAAAATCCAATTTTTTCTTTAGATCGAGACAATGTGTATGGATTGGATGACAATGCAATATAGCACAAATATAATTTTTATTTATACAGTTTTGGACCATGTGATTACTATTTATTTACATGTTTTTAAATAATTTTTTCTATATGAAAGCCAACATTTTATGGAACAGAACCTTATTTTACAGCACAGCCTGCTCAGGCATGTGAGATAAAGTGTGGAGCTGGATGAACACAGCAGGCCAAGCAGCATCTTCGGAGCACAAAAGCTGACATTTCGGACCAAAACTTCAGCTTTTGTGCTCCTCAGATGTTGCTTGGCCTGCCGGGTTCATCCAACTCCACACTTTGTTATCTCGGATTCTCCAGCATCTGCAGTTCCCATTATCTCTCTTGCTCAGGCACGTGTTCATTGCAGAAGACTAGTTTGTACTATGTTACTAAAGTCTGACTGTTGAAAATGCTTGAGTTTTATTAAATGACGAAAACAGATATGCTTTCTTTTTATTGGTTTGTGAGCTACCTGAATATGATATTTTTGTGATGAATTAGACAGAAAAGTATATTGACGAAGTAACTACGATAACACGGCTTCCAAATAGGAACAATGGGCAGAGAATATTTTATTGGCTAATAGGATGTTATAATAAAAAATCTCCCAGGTTAATTTTGAAATTAAGTTTATGAATAAGCAGATCAGGGAAGGATGATCTTTAATCCAGAAGGCTGTCACAGATCTTAGGGTAGGGTCTTCTGATGTGGTCTCCGGTCAGGGAAATGAGGGTGTGATTGCTAGTGTGTTATGCAAGGCAACCTAGAAAGGAGGACTGCAGGAATCTCAGTCTGTAATTTTCCAACAAGTTTGAGGTTCTTTCAATAGGGGAGGGATGGCAGGGTGAATGAGCTAATTGACCACAGTACCATGTTACAGGGAATAATTGAAGCAAGGGAACCAAAAGAAATTAAGTTATTGTATAGGACAGTATATTGAAAAAAATCAAGACTGTTCTCTGCAGAGAAGAGCAAGAGTGCAGACGGGCTGTTACCTGCCAGTGCCGGGGTTTGAAACATTTGCTCAGGACAAGAGCGGGAGGTGAGCATTGGGTCATAATGTTCATGTAGGTACTGATAACATAGGCAAGATATAGAAGGATGTTCTGCACAGTTAGTATGAGGAGCTAGGCACCAGATTAAGAAGGACAACCTCAAAGCCATAAATCCCTGAATTAATATCTGAACGATGTGCAAATTGGCATTGAGCAAATCAGATTAGATAAATGAGTGCATGGCTCAAAGACTGATATGGTAGAAGTGGGTTCAAGTTCAGGGAACATTAGCACAAGCTCTGGGTATGTGGGGGTTTACTGCTGAGTGGGCTGGGACCAGCATTCTAGCGTGCTTCATAATAAGGAGGGGAGAGGGTTTTAAACTAAATTAGGGAAGATGCAATAAATCAGAGTGTACAGACAAGGCAAGAGGGAAAGATATTAATCCGGGAAATTATTAAAAAACGAAGTATTTTAAATGTTAAATGTCTGGAGTAATTACAATTAATTTTTAGTAGTTGTGCTGGACTGATCTTTGAACAAAAACAAGCTGCAAGTTGACAGATTTGAGGATTCTGATTGCTTCCACAGTTCTCAAAGACGAGGGGAGTTTCTTTTAATTTTAGATGTTGCTAATCAGAACTTCGAAAAGAACATTTTAGGTGACATAAATTCAAAAGGAATACAAAGAACTGAGGTTTGGAGAGATGGCGATTAATCTAAAATCCTGCAATTAAGCTGCAGGGCTGAGGGAAATTAAATAGATTTGAAGATGCAAGTTACTGGACAAGAATGATAGTGTGACTATAAAACTAAGACGTATTGGCACAACTGTGGATGAATCGATAGTCACGTTTAAGTTCTCAACTTAAGGTAAGAAATAGTTCAAATTTGGCTAACTACTACGGAACGATGTATCCCATGAAGCCTTGGCACCCACAGGTTGCTGATACGAAATGATCAGCGCGTAGCCAAAATATGTGAACTTTAAACAAAGTGTCATCAGTTGTATCAAAGCTTAAAATCGGAGTGTGAATACCGCATGCAGAATTTAAACAGTATGTGCAATGCATTAATTGTTAACTGCAATCAGATTGAGTTAGTGAGAGAAAGCATTGGCTGGCCATCGATTAAGAGTACAAGGAGAAAAGAAGCAGGGGTTGAGAAAGCAAAAACGTTGAACTGATGGCACTGACAGTTTTCAGCTTTGGAGTCATGCGGAATGCATAAAACACAGACAACACCCAAATGTGCAGGTAATACACTTCAAAACATTCATCTGGGTAGATTGTAGTGTATAATACAGACAGAAACTAGGAAAAAAAACAGTGTTACGTAAGCAGAAATCAGAAACACGTAATTACAAAAAGGGACACTATAAACTGAACAACGCACCACAGAGTCTGACAAAGTGAGCAACTTCTACTGTTTCAACATCCGATTTAGCCTTTTATTCCATGAAAACCATCAATAACTCAGGATGAGTTACAACAACCAGACAGCAACTTAGTTTAAGTACAAGAGTGAATGTATATAAGACCATAAGACATAGGAGTGGAAGTAAGGCCATTCAGCCCATCAAGTCCACTCCGCCATTTAAATCATGGCTGATGGGCATTTCAACTCCACTTCCCTGCACTCTCCCCGTAGCCCTTGATTCCTTCAGAGATCAAGAATTTGTCGATCTCTGCCTTGAAGGCATCCAATGTCCCGGCCTCCACTGCACTCTGCAGCAATGAATTCCACAAGCCCACCACTCTCTGGCTGAAGAAATGTCTCCTCATTTCAGTTTTAAATTTACCCCTTCTAATTTTAAGGCTGTGCCCACGGGTCCTAGTCTCCCCACCTAACGGAAACAACTTTCTAGCGTCCACCCCTTCTAAACCATACATTATCTTGTAAGTTTCTATTAGATCTCCCCTCAACCTTCTAAACTCTAATGAGTACAATCCCAGGATCCTTACCCGTTCATCGTACGTTAAACCTACCATTCCAGGGATCATCCGTGTGAATCTCTGCTGGACACGCTCCAGGGCTAGTATGTCCTTCCTGAGGTGTGGGGCCCAAAATTGGACACAGTATTCTACATGGGGCCTAACTAGAGCCTTATAAAGCCTCAGAAGCACATCGCTGCTTTTATATTCCAACCCTCTTGAGATAAACGACAACATTACATTCGCTTTCTTAATTACGGACTCCACCTGCAAGTTAACCTTTACAGAATCCTGGACCAACACTCCCAGATCCCTTTGCACTTCTGATTTGCGAATTTTCTCACCGTTTAGAAAATAGTCCATGCCTGTATTCTTTTTTCCAAAGTGCAAAACCTCACATTTACTCACATTGAATTTCATCAGCCATTTCCTGGGCCACTCTCCGAAACTGTCTAAATCTTTCTGCAGTTACTTCCTAATTATATTTGAAGAACACAAGTTATTTATAGTATCTGCTTAATAACAAATGGCAGCTAATGTGTTTAGCTTGATAATTATTTTTGGAGTGAACTAACTCAGCTGTTACTGAGTCTAGCACAAGAAACCTGATGTTATTACAGGGTTTTGGCTGAGAAGTTACCAAGGCTGAAAGTATGAGAATGCTAGATTATGTGTGGAGATAATGCTATTTAAGACCATTAGGAATTGGAATAGGAGTAGGCCATTCAGCCCCTTGAGATGCTATCCAACAAGCTCATGGCTGAATAATATTGGGTGCTGACTCAGAGGAGTTAATGAGTTTGATTGTGCTAAGGAGTTGAATTTATATTATCCTTCATGGGGCAAAGTAAAGAAATGTTCTCAGTCAATGACAGAAAATACACCAAACATTCAAGATGTGGTATTAACTAAGCCAAGGGTCAATAATGGGAAGGAATGGGGAGGGGAAGGGATGGTGAGGGGAGGGGAAGGGATAGGACGGAAGGGGAAGACATGGCCAGAATTATTGGATAGAGAAAAGGGGAGATACTGAGAATTCTTGAGACAATTGAAGATGAGTGGATGGATCAGATGCTAGGAGCAAACGAGAGTAATGACAATAATCTATTTGGGAGAGCTCTCATGATACAGTGATAGTGTCCTTACTTCTGAGCCAGAAGGCCTGGATCCAAGCACTTCTGTTCCAGAGGTGTGTCATTACAAGAATGAACGGGTTGATGAAAAATATCTACAAGAATCCATTCAGAGGATTCTATCACTAAAGTATGGGACGACAGGAATCAACAGAAGGGGTACAGGAAAACAAAAGCATCAACAGCAACTTGCAACTTTAGTAAAGTAAAAACAAACTTCAACCAGCTCCTGTGACATTCAAAGTATGCACAATTTACACTTCACAGATGTGGTGAAAGGGAATTTAAGCACATAAGATCACTAAACATTGGAACTTCGGACACATTGTCTGACCAAAGATCCTGACATTCTCTTCTTTTAAAATGGAAGAGGGAGCACATTTAATGGCTCAATTTTAAATTCTATCGCTGTTATCATCTTCTACCTCATGACTTTTGCAATCCCAACTAATACTAGTTTGCTGTAACTATGAGCAGAGATAACTCTGTAGGTTTTTTATATTGCATTCTTTGCAAAGAAAAATGCATCACAAAAGGCATATACACAGAGCTGATGCTAAATACTAACGACACTAGAATAATATATATATTGCCTACACAATAGCTTAGTTTTTCACTCAGTATTTAATTGTTTCCAAAAAATTGCTCTCTCATTTCCTGTTGTCCATCATCACCTCCTAATTCACACATTGCGATCACTTTTCTATCCTTATTGTCAGATTCATACCTTTTGTCTGACTGCATGCCTTGGTTTTGTTGGCTGTTGCTGGTCTGTAGATCAGGAATATTTGCAAAGTCATCTTGTTCTGTCAAACCCATAATCAGGGAAAGGACCACCATCCGACCTTCACTGAAGAAACCCATTCAGGGAAAAAGGGCAGGGAGAGAGAGGTAGGTAAGACAGAAAGATTCCAATATACAACAGGCAGAGGTAAAACTCTGGTCTGGACTCAACTGCACCAAATGGGACTAGTTTAGTATTAAGGTTGCAATGTAAATGGAAATTACAGGAAGCAAAATTTGGAAGTAAGTGCGCATGCCATAGAAGGTGTAAGTTGAAGGAAACATCCATTTTAGGTCCAGTGGATAAGGTACATAAATGATCATAATTGAGCAATTTCTGGCACATGAATTGACAAACAAGATCAGCAAACAATTTTAAAACTTATTCATCATTATTTTAAACAGATTTGATTTGAAAACCAGAATGAGTTTGCAAAGGAAAAATCCTTCAAACTCTAAACAAAAATATTCCAGTCTCAGCTTAAATGGTGGTAAGGACACTACAATTTGCCTCAGTACCTTGATAAGGAAGGGTCCTGCTTCTGAATGTTATACAACTACTCCTGCTGGAAAGTATGAATGTGTCAATATCAGGTGAGGACAAGATTGGGCTTAGCTGTGATGCTCCATGTCGTCGAATGATCTGTGCCAAGTATCTTGTTTCAGTTGCAATGAAATAAAATGCATGTTAGAGACAGATTTTAACAGAAGATAAAAAGACAATGTATTAAACATGTGAACTGAATAAAATGGGTACAGAACAGAACTGTCATTGAATTCCAGTTCCCACATATCTTGTTCTTTGGCCTCTGTTTGAAGTAATTTGGATACGTCTTTCATGTTAATGTTTTCTTCCCTTGAAGGTGCTGACAGGACAATTAGGCCCACAGGTGTTTCCCTCCCATATCATCCCAGTAACTATTAACTATGCAAAATGACATTTGCTAAAGATGTCGGATGCACCACAGTTATGTCTGAGCCTGTCCTTGCATGTACACATTCCAGCAATGATAGGATTGTTAAACATGAACCAGAGTTACAGTTTCCTCTTGTAGCAAAGGGTGCTGAGGCAAATTGGAGATGAATGGCTGAAATCAACCTAGAACTTAAATGTGGGGCCTTCCTAGTCTGGATGACTGGTCATCCAGACTCAGACCTAAATTTGTTGCGTTCTTTATAAATTGAGACATCAGGAGAGCCCACTTCCAATTAATTTATTTTGAACTTGCTGGGAGTTACTTTTTTTTTTGGAAAATAAACAAGACCAGATAGAAAGCAGGTAACAATTGTTCCAGGAAAATTATTCTGGGTGAAATTGGGACCAAATGTAATGTTACAAAAGGTTAACAAATGTCTTGCACATTCATATACAGTTCACCTTGTTCACTGGTTATAAAGATCTATTAGAGCACTTGAGAAGACAGGAGAGAATTGCTACAGATCACACCAGACCATCTCCAGGTGCAGCTGAAAGAGACACAGAACTAATTCTTACAAAACTCTGTAAAATACAAGCTTTTGAAAAATTAGATGAGTCAGAAGTACAGTAAATTTTCCATTGAAAATGAGTTGTTGGTGCAGACATTTTGAGTCAAATGGCTTCCTTCTGTGCCATAATACTTCTGTGATTCTGAGTTAAAGCCATTGGAATAAACTTGAAATCTGCAATTTTGTCAAGAAAATTGGTTTAAAAACAAAAAGTGAAGAACATTTGTTAAATTTATTAGAATCAAGTTAGCTCAGTATCACATAGAGATTTCCAGAATTGGGCAATATCGATTCATCAGGACAAAGCACCAGTGGCATCTAATTTCATGCCTTCAGTGGCTACTAAATTCATGGATATTTTAGCTTTCATGCATTCTTATTTTCTGGTAGCTCAGTGAAGCCAGCAAATCACTTTCCAAGAGACTAATATATTGCACGGTGCTCAGTTAACATGCCACATCTGCTTGGGTATCAATTTTGTAGCCACTTCTTTTCTGCTGTGATATGAAAGGGTCATCCTCCAATGTAAGAAATCCTACTTTACAGTCAGAAATTACAACATTGAAGGTACCTGGTTGCTTAGTGTACACCAGTAGTATAGTCCACATGGTGTCTATTCCCTTATGGTGTCGTTACACTATGGGCGTTTACATGAAACTCACATTGGCAAAGGAAAAGTGTTGGTGTAATATTGAAAAATGTATTTAGGGAACTACTTTCCATCAAATGTCTCAAAGAAATTTACCTCCAATTAATTTCTAATTGATTTAATTGTAATTAATTGTAACCAATTTTGAAGTGTGGTCACTGTCGTGGTGTAGAAAATATGACAGCTAATTTATATATAGGAAGCTCCCCACAAACAACAATGTATCAATGACCAGATATGTTTTTGTGAGGTTGACTTAGGGATAATTACTGGCCAGGATACCAGGGGATAGCTCCCGTGATCTTCTAGAGATTTCAGATCTATTAAATAGTAATTGAGTTATTGCCCTGTAAAGGAGAATGTTGCAAATATTGATCTCCTAAGCATATCATAGAACATCAACCAATTAGAAATAACAATCTCAAATAGCTTCAATAAAGCTGAGTAGTGTGAGCAGGCACCATTGACAGAGGAACCTGGCCTTAGTTGACAGGTCTTATTGTCATTTTATTCTTCTTCTCCTGCAAGACATTATATTTACATCAGGAATTGGGATGAAGAAATGATTATGGACCCATGTCAAATATTGCCTCATTATATCCAAATTACTGGTTCTTGATTAGGTTAGTAAGCATATCATAATTCATTTATTCCTTGATCTGTGATGGAACATTTTCACCAACTGAGAACCAAAACTGTTTCTCCCAGATGGCAGATTAGCATGCCTATGTGTTGACATGAACTTAGAGGTCATTATCTAACCAGTAGCCTACTGGGATGTGATCAGTAACTGGTCAGTCTCAAATGACACATACTGCAGCAAAGCAATGGGCAATCAAAATATTTTTAGTCTCTGAGTCATTGTTATTTTCTATTTTTGAATGACCCAGTGAAAATGCTGCATCAAACAGCCCTTAAAAACAGGGCAGACAAACAGGACGCTGGAAGAACACAGCAAGCCACACAGCATCTGGAGGAAAGAAGTAGTCAATATCTCAGGTAATACCCTTCAGGACTGAACTCGCGAGTCCTAAAGAAGGGTAATACTCGAAACATTGACTGCTCCTTTCCTCCAGATGCTGCCTGGGTTGCTGCGTTCTTCCAGCCTCCTGTTTGTCTACCTTGGATGCCAGCATCTGCAGCTTTTATTTTATCTCTAGCACTTAAAAAGATTGAGTTGTTGAAAATGAAAGAAAAGCCTACAATTTTTTCATAACAATAAGGGTTTGTTTTGAGTGTGTGACTGTATATTTAAAACATATTTTCTCTCCTCTCTCACTTTTTTGGGCTGCACACAATCAGACGTTGGTTTGAAGGAAAGTCTCAAGACTCAACCTCAGCAAGTTAGACTCAACCTGATTTAAGAGGTGGTTAAAAATTTCTGAGACTATTTGTCAAACATTACTTGGCTCTTCTGCTGGGGTTATGGAGGGCAATTGGGAAAACCCAAGGGGAAAGTGGGTATGCTTTGTCACTATGTACTGTCTCTAACCTGACAGAAAAGCTGCTGAAAGTTAAAATATTGGAATAAAGTGCAGAATTTCTGAAATGAATCGAACACAATAATTGATCTTGCTAATTTTTAAATTAAACAGAGTTCTTCCTCATCCACAATTAATGATCACAGGCTATACAGTAATAACCCATTGAGTTGAAGATGACAGATGTAAAGTCGAATATTGTGAGCATACATTTCAGAGCTAGTTCTATTCTTCTGAACTGAGCTCAAGAGAGTTTTCTTGATCAGTACATTTCAGACTCCATGAGAAAAGGGACACTTCTAGGTCTGGTTCAGGGAAATGAGTGAGTCTTTTTGATAAGAGTCAGCAACAGACATTTCAAAAACAATGATCACAGGAACATTGGACTTAGATTATTTGTGCAGAAAGACAAGGAGTAATCTGGGGTAAAAATATTTAGAGGCTTAAGTTCAATGGGTTGAGAACACCCTTGACCCAAATATTTGGAATCAAAAATTGTGAGGCAAACAATGTAGTTAATGGGCTGCCTTTAAACAGAAGATAGCTTGACTACATTCCCAAAGAGGGGAAAAGGTAGGACATTCAAAGCTGGAACAACTAGATGATAAAAAAGTCAATGAAGTAGACAGAGGGCAGATGTCAGATCTATGATACAAGTAAGAAATGAAATATAGATTGTTCAGTGATAGAAGAAATGGGAGAAACAAAGAGGGAGTCTGACTGGCAGCTAATATAGGGAGGAAATTCAAAGCATCCTACAGGCATTTGAATAGCAAGACGGTTGTAAGTAGAGGAATGAGGCCAATTAAAAACTGGCAGGACAATCTAAGCATGGAAACTGAGGGCATGACTGAGTTTTCTAACAGAATATTCTTTACATCTGTTTTCCCTAATTCAATTAAGAACTGATATTAGATAGACAACAAATTGTTAAAAGGGAGCTTTCAGAAATGCTGGCTGTATTTAAAGTTGATCAAAGTTTGCAGGACCAGATTGGATACATCCTAGGATACAGAGGGAAGCAAGGTCAGTTAGCATGGATGTACTGGCTATAATCTTCCAACCTTTGTTAGATATGGGGATGATGCCGTGATTGAAGACTTGCAAGGCCACTCAATTTAACTGTGTAGTGCGAAAACATTTAGAAACAGCCATCTGGAACAAGATTTGAAGTCACTTGGACAAGGCAGGATTAATTATGGAAAGCCACCAGAAATATGTTAAATATAACTCAACTTTTAACAACTATACTAACCTTTTTTTTAATGAAGTAAAGAGGTCCTCAAGTAGAATACAATTGACGTGGTGCATATAGACTTCCAAGGGCATCTGACTAAGTGTGACCAATGTGAGACAATATAACTAATGATACAAAGTTCTTGAATACAGGAACAGACACCCCATGGAGGCATTTATGTATAAATATTACTGAAGGTAGCAGGTCATATTTAGATTCTTTGGCTTTAAAAATAGGGAGATAGATTGCAAAGCTATAATGAAATTTATTGTTTCATCCTCAGATGCAGTCTTGTGTTCAAATCTCAGCTCTACAATTCAGAAAGGACAAGGCGGCTTTGAAGAGACCACCATGATATTCAAGCTAAAGGATCAAAACTCAGCCCCAGCCAAAATTTAAGCCAGATGGAAGCCAGGTAGCAAGAAATTTCCATAACCAAGAGCAAGAAGAAGAAAAATGTGCCTGAGTAATAAAGAACTCGATAGAATAACAGAATAGCAGCAGCAAGCTCGTAACAAAGACAAATAGGTACGAAGGTATGCACATAACCATTTAACTGCAGATATAGTGACCCTTAAAGTAAAAGGCATAAAGAAAATTTAACAATAATGATTGTCTTGATGTCTTTTCTATCCACAGGACACGTGAAAATTGCTAAATAATCAACCAACTAATTTTAACATCTCACCATTGTTGAGATATCTAGTTGTCATATTGAGTACAATGAAGTACCAATAAGTGAGATGAATGGCTAATTAGTGAATGCTCAAATGTAATGGCTGCAAGAAAAATGTTGAGCAAACTATCATGCTCTTTTAAGAAATAGTATGAAATAATTTAAATCCAATTGAATAGGCAGACATAACATTTCTCTGGTAACTGGATACAAATGTAGCAAATCTGAATGAGTCACAGGTAGAACTAGTGGAAAATTAAGTTAGATGTTCTTATTTTAAAATCTTGAAGTTTGGCAGGATTCTTATTAGATTGTGTGTCATGGAGGTAGTGATTCCTTTGCACATTAATATTAGAAATAAAAGCAGTTTTGGCCATTCAGCCGCTCAAGTCTTCTCTGCCATTCCATAAATTCAAGGTTTATTACCTACGTCAGCTGTACTTTCCTGTCTGTTCCTGACATCTCTCAAGTATCCTCAGTGTTCAAAAGGGGCTATTCACTGACAGCCCTCAGAGTCATACAGCATAAACAGATCCCTTTGGTCCAACTCGTCAATGCCAAACAAAATCTTAAACTAAACTAGGCCCACCTGCATGCTCCTGGTGCATATCCCACCAAACCTTTCCTATTCACATATCTGTCGAAATGTCTTTTAAACATTGTAATAGTACACTTATCCACCATTTCATTTGGACATTCGTTCCACACATGAACCATTGTGTAAAAAATCTGGCATTCCAGGTAATCAAGGCATTCCACTCCCGTACATCTCAGATGTCCTCGTTTTTCATGGACCGCAACTTCCCCCTGCAGTGGTCCAGAATGCCCTCAACCGTGTCTCCCGCATTTCCCGCAACTCATCCCTCACACCCCATCCCCGCAATAACCTCCAAAAGAGAATCCCCCTCGTCCTCACATTCCACCCCACCAACCTCCAGATCCAACGCATCATCCTCCGACACTTCCGCCATCTGCAATCCGACCCCACCATCAAAAACATTTTTCCATCCCCCACCTTGTCTGCCTTCCGGAGGGACCACTCTCTCCATGACTCCCTTGTCCGCTCCACACTCTCCTCCAACCCCACCACACCTTCCCCTGCAACCGCAGGAAGTGCTACACTTGTCCTCATACTTCCTTCCTCACCCCTATCTCAGGCCCCAAGAAGACTTCCCACATCAAGCAGATGTTCACCTGCACATCCGCCAATATGGTATAATACATCTGCTGTATCCCTTGTGGCCTCCTCCACATCGTGGAAACCAAGCAGAGGCTTGGGGATCACTTTGCAGAACACCTACGCTCAGTTCACAATTAACAACTGCACCTCCCAGTCGCGAACCATTTCAACCCCCCGTCCCATTCCTTAGACGACATGTCCATCCTGGGCCTCCTGAAGTGCCACAACGATGCCACCTGAAGGTTGCAGGAACAGCAACTCATTCTGCTTGGGAACCCTGCAGCCCAATGGTATCAATGTGGATTTCACAAGCTTCAAAATCTCCTCTCCCGCTACTGCATCCCAAAACCAGCCCAGCTCGTCCCCGCTTCCCTAACCTGTTCTTCCTCTCACCTATCCTCTCCTCCCACCTCAAGTGCACCCCCATTTCCTCCCTAAACTCATCCTGCCCCCTTGACCTGTCTGTCCTCCCGGGACTGACCTATCCCCTCTCTACCTCCCCAACTACATGTTGTCTGTCTCCTCTCCACCTATCCTCTCCTCTATCCATCTTCAATCTGCCTCCCCTTCTCTCCCTATTTATTTCAGAACCCTTTCCCCCTCCCTCTTTTCTGATGAAGCGCTGGGCCCGAAATGTCAGCTTTTGTGCTCCTAAGATGCTGTTTGGCCTGCTGTGTTCATCCAGCTCCACATTTTGTTATCAAAAAATCTGCCTTATGTATTTTTAAAATCTCTCTCTACTCACGTTAAAAATGCACTCCCAATCTTGAAATTCACCATCTCTTATTCTTGCCAATTTTTCCTTCTCACAAAAATATGCTCATGCAATTGTCCTTAAAAGCATTTTCACCATATTCACTATTTCCTATATTCTGAAAGTCTAACACATCACAAAACTCTTTCTCATGGGTGTTTTATTAAAATAATTGTTTGGTTTTGTTTTACTCACTTCTGATGTATTCCTCAGCCAACAGTGAACATGGTGAAAATGTTTTTAAAGCCAATTGCCGGAACATATTTTAGTAAAATGAAAGAAAATGAGGAGAATTAATGGCAGGGCAACTTATGAATAGACTGTGTTTCTAATTTATACATGTAATCTTTAATGGGATGTGGGAATTGCTGGCAAGGCCAATATTTATAGCCATAACTAAAAGCCCTTGAGAAAATGATTGAGTTGCTTTCTTTCTTGAACTACTACAGCCAGAGAGGTGTAGTGGTTGGAGTGGGGATGTGAACATGTTAGTTTAGGACATCAACAGTGTTTTTAGGTCGGGAGTCTTGGGTTTTGACCCAACTGCTGGGCAGAAATAGCAACATGGTCCAACATCACGGCACTGTGTAAATTTGAAGGGAATTTGCAAGTGTAATGTCACGTGTCTCCAGTCTTTATTCTTCTTGGGAGAAGCAATCAGGGATTTGGAATGTACTAGTGACGTTCAGGTCGTAGCTTAGGTGAGGATGCAACGCATCCTGTACATGATGCATTCTGCTGCCATTGTGTGGCTCCACTAGTAGAGAAAGTGAATGCTAAACGGTGGATGAGGTGCCAAAGTGGACTGGTTTGTCCTGGAGTATTGTTGCAGTTGCAGTTGCAGACATTCAGGTAAATCATGAACATCCCATCTCATTCTTGATTTATCCCATGTGGATAGTCTTTGGGGAGTCAGGATGTGAGTTAATGACCACAAAAGTCCTAGCCTCTGACCTGCTGTTGCTGCCACAGTATTTACATGGCCGGTCCAGTTTAATTTTTGGTCAACTGCGTGAAAAAAAAATTATGTCATTACTAATTTTGGAGCTTGATTTTAAAATAGATGCAGATGAATTCTGGTCAGTTCTGTGAAGGCTTATTTTTAAAACAGATCAGAAGGTCATTGGAGACAGTGATCTAAGAATGTCAGGGCAGCATGGTGGTTCAGTAGTTAGGTGTGCGGCCTCAGTGCCAAAAACCCAGATTTGATTCCAGCTTTGGGTGGCTGTCTGTGTGGAGTGTGCATATGCTGTCTGCCTCTTCGTGGGTTTCCACCTGGTACTCTGGTTTCTTCCCAAGGTCCAAAGACATGCAGGTTAGGTGGATTGGCCATAATAGAATTACATGGTAATGTCCAGGGACATGCAAGGTAGGTGGATTAGCCATTGTAAGTGAAGGGTTATGGGGAGAGGTGAAGCTTCATTTTCTGTCAACGTCTGGATGGTCCTTCTGGTTTCATTCATTTACACATTCTTCTAGCGGTTTGATGCCAGGCAGAAGGAACTTAAGAATAAGCTGTGAATCTGAAGGCACATGTCAGACCAGATGACATTGCAGACTGCTTTTCCTAAAGGGCATCACTGAACCAGATCAGATTTTTGTGACAATCAACATTGATTTTCATGGTCACCACCACTAAGACTAGTTTAATTACAGACTTTATTAATTGAATTATGCCATGGTAGGGTTTAAACCCATGTCACCAGAATATTCTGGATTGTTAATATTTACCAAAATGCCACCATCTCCCCCAGTATGGTTTTTCTTGTATCATTCACCCAAAATAATCCTATTTCCCACCTACGTATTTTCTGCTGAAAGACTCAAATGTTCCTTGAATGAGTCTGCAGCTATTGCCTCCATATTTTACATTTGCATGTTGACAGAATTCTAAGATAATGCTCTGTTTACAAATGGGCAACTGTGGGAATTCTTATTTAAGTATTATGAAGTGAGGTGAATCACAATTCCTTGCATAATGCTGATTTGCTTGTATTTAACAAATTTTAATCAAGAAAAATATAGGAAATGCATACAAAGAATTTAACTAAATCAAGTTATGAATATTTGGAAACAGCTTTATTCCAGGGAACCTCATTGGTAGGCTGGGCTGCATATCTGCATGAATTTGTGGATGCAGTTTTATCAACGCAATAGAATAAACAGAACAGAGCAGCTGGTTATCTGAGTATAAATGGCCTGGTAACAATTTGTGATTGCTCAATCATTATATTTTCAGAATACTTTTTCCACAGTACGCTCAGAAAGCAACCAATTCTGGCTATTGATACCTCCTTTACATGCCTTGCAACCCTTTAAACCTGTCAACTTAGTCAAGGTTTCAAAAACAGAATGCAACATATCATCCTGGATATGTAACTGGATTAAATCAAACAGAATTATTTGCCCTGTTTATTTACAGCACAGGAGAAAAACATACACCAAACAATTTCATTGAACCGCAAAGAGGTTCAAGCAGAGTCTCATTAGGGGTTCACATAGTGGTCAAAATGTAACCTCAAATGGTCTCTTCTGTGAAAGGAATTAATCTTCAATCATATATGGTTGATTTACTCTGATAATCTGTTCCATTGAATACTTTTACCTTCAATTGTGGAGTTTATCAAAACAAAAATGATCTGTTCTTTGGCATCCTTTAAGTGACAATAGTGATCAAAATCAAAAATGGTCTCCTTTTTAAATACTTTCACCTCAAAAATCTATTTACAAAATTTATTACAGCGAACATCCCACACTTCATAATGTTCAATAAAACAGGTTTTGGATCTAGACTCACTATTTATTCACATGCATGAAATATTTTCCTTGGCTAGTTTCTTTCTAGCTGACATTTTAAACACAAACACTAGGTTTCACTCAATTGACAATTATTCCTTAATGTTGTATAGGCAAATAATGACACAGTAACCCTCATTAAGGTGATGACCTGTTGGTTTAAGGCTTTCTGGAGACGGTCATGTTATATTTCTGATCGAAGCTTCTGATGCCGTTTTTTGAAATCCCTCCCTTAATGTCATGACTCGAGAATCTGTTAGCTTTTTCCTGATTCCTGGATGGACTGTTACAAGAAAGAAACCTACTCTTAAGCAAAATCTAAAATTTAGCTTGTTCTAAAGTACATAACATTTTAAAAATGGACAACTGAAATGAGTCAGTAAGGGTTTGGTGCCGCCTTTACACACATTTAGGATTGAGATTCAGTAATACACTTAAATGTTTACAAATTCTGAATGGTAGTCTAATGAAATTGCTTCATAGATGTATTCTTCCCATGCTTGACTTTTAAATATGACTCCCTTGGGAACTCAGCAAGAGAGAACGTTTCCTATATTGGGTAAAGCGTTAATAAATAAATCAGATTTGACTTTAGAAATTTTTAATAGAGAATAAGAAATGTAATTTTTGTCCCAGGACAGCAGTTATTGGCTTGAGCTCCCACTATCTCCAGAAAGAGAAAACCGACTTAGCACAGGAACTGCTGGGTGCAGAGGGTGGCTGTACGAAAAGCCAGTTTCAGTGATCTGGGACTTTGTTATAACGGTTTAAAACAAAACAAACTAAAAATCCCTCCTTCCTCTCTCACTACAAACACACCCATGCTCAAGCTGTGCCAAGCTACGCCATGTCCCACTTACCCCAGTGGCCTCTTAAACCCTCCATGACAAGCTGAATTCCTCTCTTGCCAACTTATTCATCCCATTGTCCACTTGTGCCCCTATGACAGCTTAGTGCTAATTCTTCAATCTATCCCCTACTCACTATCCTTTACACTTACACTCTCCATGCCTATACAACTTGCCAGTTCATCCAGTGGGTCTGTGCAGAAACAAAATAAAGTCGAAGCATCTTTTGATGAATTTACTGCTTAAAGCTTATTCACTACACGCAATTTCCTTCAACTATTTAATGTCTGATAAAAACAAGCAATTGTATTCAGAACACCAGTTAAGAGATTTCATAAACACTTGGAGCTATTAATTAAACTGAATTTATAGGCTCCCCACTGTGATAATGATATATCGTGCTATCAGTCATTCAGTACAAAACCTACAATGATATTTGGTGAAAATTAACAGGTCTGGTAGCATCTTTCAAGAGAGAACAGAATTGATGTTTCAAGTCTAATGATCATTTTTCCGAACTCAACACAGGTCATTTAACTCAGAGTCATAGAGTCATACAACATGGAAATAGATCCTTTAGCCCATCTAATACATGCCTTCCATGTTCTCAAACTAAACTAGTCCCTGTGTTTGGCCAATATCCCTCCAAACCTTTCCTATTCATGCATCTATCCAAATGTCTTTTAAATGTTGTAACTGTACTTGCACTCATCACTGTCTCTGGCAATTCATTCCCCAAACTAACCACTCTCTGGCTAAAAGAAGTTGCCCCTCATGTCCTTTTTGAATCTATTTTCCTCTCACCATAAAAATATGTCCCCTACATTTGAACTTGCCCATCTTAGGGAAAAGGCCCTTGCTATTCACCTTATCTACATCCCTCGGGATATTATAAACCTCTACAAGATCATCCCTCAACATCCTATGCATTAGTGGGAAAAGTCCCAGCCTCTCCCCATAACTCAAACCCTCCAGTTCCGATTACATCCTGGTAAATCTTTTCTGAACTCTCTCTAGTTTAATAATACCCTCCCTAAAACAGGTTGACCAGAACTGCACAATATTCCAGAAGAGGCCTCACTAACGTCCTGTAGAATCTCAACATAATGATGTCCCAACTCCTACACTCAAAGGTCTGAACAATGAAGGCAAGCGTGAAAAATGCCTTCTTAACCACTCTGTATACCTGTGACAAAGAACTATGTACCTGAACCTCTAGGTCTCTCTGTTTGACAGCAATGCCCAGGGCCCTGTCATTAGTTGTATAAGTCCTGCCCTTGTTTGTTTTACAAAAATGTAATACATCATAATACTTTCTCTCCAGAGGTATTGCCAGGCACTTCTCCAGGAATTTTTGTTTTTGCTTCCGATTTCCAGAATCCAGTTTTTTTTATTATACTACAATAATAGTTCCTAAGCATATGTTAATCATTTAGAGCGAAATAGCAAGCTCCCTTTTTAAAAACATTATAGGGAGCTTTTTTAATGCCTTGACAGATCCATTGAGTTGATACACAGAAGCACTTCAGATCTACTCTTAACAATCCCAAAAATCATGTGGCCTTTCCCAAACTTGACCCTCAACCTATTCAAAAGGGTACATTCTATCTCCTAAAGGGGTACAATACCACTTTAAATAACTCCAGCAATTTTAGACCTCCTTCTGGAAAACGCAAAGCCCACAAGTCATGTTTTGGATATCTTACTACTGAAAATTGGATCAGTTTGAAGGCAGTGGCCCTTTAACATATTGTATCAATGAAGCAAAGATATACAAAGTGCATTCCATCCCAGCTCTTTCCCTCCCACTCCAATGATAATGGTGGCTGCCAGGTTCAGGAGTGGGGCTTCTGGAATCTGGGCTCCAGCACCATATTGGCTCAGATGTAGGCCATCTCTTTTCTGAAAATTCAGACCCAATACTTACCAACTATTTAACACTGATGTGCGGAAGCCAAGTTAATGGTTTTACTACCATTGCAGCCATGAGTTAACTTTGCACAAATTGAACCTGGGATGTCACAACTCTATGATTCAATTCTCCACTAGATGAACTCAGATCTATGAGGTGAGCATTTTACACAGCTTATGAAAAACCAGTCACTATGATGATATCCACAATTTTAAAGCTTGTATTTTGAGGCAGACGCTAAAATAGAGAAAGAAACCAATCGTTCTATTTTCTAAGAAAGGACTTAACATGAGATCAGGAATTAAAACTTCTGGGGGGACTTAAACTAGTTGAGATCATATGAAAAAGGACACAGCAATCAGAGCTCAGAAGAATGATGATGATGATCTCAGTAACATGGTATAGGCTGGCTAAAGATGGCAGTGTCTAAACACCAAAGCTGTGAATAAGGAAACTTAAAGCAACAGAGTTACTTTAAGATAACATTGATAGACGGATGTTATCCAGACCATCGTAAGCAGAGTTCAGGATATTCTGCAGCCAAGACCATGCCTGTGGAATTGGGTTGACTGGGATCAAACCAAGTGTGTGACGAGCCGTTCAATTTCTTCCAGAAGACACCTGAGGGTTGGAAGATTTTATGACTCACTTTGATGGTTTATATGTGGAGTGGGCTGCCAAGCCAGTTTTTAAGATCTGCTTTAGTTGTACATGTCAATAAATGGCAATTTATACTTTATAATCAACCAGAATTTTGTTAATTTATGTTTAACTTGTGTTGATTGTGGATTTTGGAATGTAAGTGACCATTTAAAAATCTATTTAATGATATACTTTTTCACTTCATTTAATGTTTGGTTTGTATGACATTTGTATAGTGATCTATTTTATTTCAAACAGTGGAATCATGTGGCTTCATTCTTCAACTAATTGGGATTTTAGATTTCCGATATTTTTAGTCAGAATTACCAGTTTCAACTGAGGTGATAACAATGTGAAATCGTGTAAAGTCTTCCAGCATCCTGAACAGCAATTATAAAACACAGTTCTTCAAGAAATCTGTTACTGGCTTCCAATTCCTGGATATGCAATGAAAATGCAATAAAAAAATTCCATAGTTGCAGAATAATTGAAAGTAGTGTTTTGTTTCAAGGCCCTGAAATTTGCCAAGTAATGGGAAAACTCAAACAACATAAAAAGTGCCTGCCTCCATGTACTCAAAACAACAAAATGCACAAATCATCCAGCAACAAAAAAAAAGATTAACCAATCTTTCAATTAGGACACCACAACAAATAAAATTTACCTAAACAGTTGACTGGTCTTCCCTCTTTTGGATGGTCACTGTTATGCACTTCTAGCATTTTCAATTTTAACCATATTGACTTACATTCATATTGGAAATAGTGCAGCCGTTTTGAGAGTATTACACAAATGGCTTCCTATGAGGTTGCATGCTTCACATCTGGGAGTGGTAGTCAGCAAGATTCTGTATAATTCCACTCAACATGCTTTTAAAAGTAAACACTTATTTGAGGTTTGAATCTCTCAGTGAGTTGATGAATGACTATAAATGATATTCTCATAACAGAAGCTTATCATGATCACAAATTCTGAAAGATATTCCATGACAGGTTTCTCTAAATCACATCATGTCATTTGTCTGAATCTATTGTGGGTACGAAATGGTAAAGAATTGCGCTACTCCAAGAAAATGAGGAAAAAGTTAAAGTAATCAGGAGTAGGGGTAAATATCTATAAATCTAACAAACAAACTCAATTTAACGTTACATCAGTGTGTATGCCATTGATGTAGAAGGTTTTTTTTTAATATCAGTCTTTGACATTCATTATCTTGCTAATAAAAATGGTACAGAATTGAAACATTAAAAATGATGAGTGCGCACAGAGAATATTAGCAACAACTAGGTTGCTGCAGAATTTATTACCCTTATACTTCCTTTATTGCAAGAGTATGCTAAAGTGCAATGTAACTTGAACATTTTTTTTCTCTCAGAAATCAATTATAAGAAGGGTGGAGAACGGGAGGTTGGCCAGGAGAACATCAGAGTAGTAAGTCCCAGAAAGATCAAAGAGGTTTTTAAGATCAACTCATTTGTAGCAAAAGACAAAAGCAATCACTACGTAGATAGAAGTAGTCCAACTAGAATATGGAGCCAGTGGTTCAGCTTGCGATTTAACAGGCTACTCACAGTTTCATACCTTCTGGTTCAGTAACAGATAATGGCTGGCAGTAAATAACAAAGGATGGCATGTGGGACCATAAAAATAAAATGCGACATTGACTGCAGGAGTTTTGTTTGTTTAGATTTAAAAGAAAATATCACAAAGTAATAGCTTGGAGAAACTAGTATCATGTTGATTCCTTCGGGTTTCTCAAAGTAAAGCTGTTGCTCAATTATTATTGGTCCTTCTTCCCCACCCCCTGAAATATACTTTACAAATTAAGTTTTTCGGACTGCAGGCCTGTCACCAGCTGTGTTCTACAGGGATTGGTTCTGGATCCTCTTTTGTTTGTCACTTACATTAATGATTTGGATGAGAATATAGAAGGCATGTTTAGCAAGTTTGCAGACAACATCAAAATTGGTGGCAAAGTAGACAGTGTAGAAGGTTTTCTAAGATTACAAAGGGATCTTGATGAAATGAGGCAACAGGCTGAAAAATGGCAGATAGAGTTCAATCTGGTTCATGTTGTACCTGACTTCTCCTTTGTCAGTCCTTCAGGGTTGAGGGTGACTTGCTTATGATGCTTACAACAGATTATGCTCTTACATGCATACCAACACATTAATATGAGAGTCAAAGAGTCATTCAGCATGGGAACAGACCATTTCATCCAAACAGTGTATGGATAAATACGAGGTATTGCATTTTATACAAAAAAAACAAGAGTAGGGCTCCTACAGCTAATGGTAGAGCCTTGTGTAGGGATATAGAACACAAGGACCTAGGGGTTCAGCGACATACTTCTTTGAAGTTTGTGTCACATTTAGATAGGGTGGTTAAAAAGGCATTTAGGACACATGTCTTCATTGCTCAGTCCTTTGACTATAGGAATTGGGAAGTCATGTTGAGATTGTACAGCATGATGGGGAGGTGCTGCTGTTGGACTGGGGTGGACAAGGTCAGAAATCACATGATGCCAGGTTGTAGTCCAACAGGTTTATTCGAAAAACACAAGCCTTTGGAACCTCAGTCCTTCTTCAGGTGTTGGTGAGAGGGGTCATATCAGACACGGAATGAGGATGCATTAAACAAACCCAAGATGCTGGTAAATCTTTAATCAGTTAGAAGATTTTAATTGATTAATATGTATATGGAAATCTCTATATTCCTTTCAAGTCATGGTCCTGAGAGAGTTAAAGGTTTTATCAGTGTAAAGAAGAGGTGACAATTTAGGTCAGACAATGCATGTTAGGTGTGAGGCCTTGTTTAGAATCTGTTTGTGTTTTCGTTTAGAATTAAAACCAGTTTGATGCGAAAGTAGGAATTTATAAAATATCACATTGACTGACTGGCTGTAAATTGTGCGCTTTTTGAACAAAATAAAACGTATATGCGAATACAAATTCACCCCATATGTGTGTATAGGCGTGTAGATGTGTGTGTGGGGGGTGGTGGCTGTATGTGTGGGGGGGGGGTGGTGTGGGGGCGGGGGGAGGGAGCGAGAGAGCGAGAGAGCGAGAGCGCGTGTGAAGTGGGGAGAAACTGAGGGGGATTTACATATACATATTAATCAATTAAAACCTTCCAACTGATTGAAGTGTTAACAGCATCTTAGGGTTGTTGAACTCATCCCGATCAGTGGCGTGAACCTACGATCATCTACTATAAAATTCTGTGTCTGATACTCCCTCTTTCACTCACACCTGAAGGAGGAGTGAGGGCCCAAAAGCTTGTGTTTTCAAGCAAACCTGTTGGATTTCTGCCGTTATAGAGAACATTGGTGAGGCCTCTTCTGGAGTACTGTGTCCAGTTCTGGTTGCCTAGTTTTAGGAAGAGTATTATTAAGCTGTAAAGAGTCAAAAGTGAACCTTTTCAGATTTGACTAGTTTGCCAAGAGATGGCCCTATGGGCCTAGATCCCAGTCGTTTGTGTTGGCTCTTTAAGAGCATTAGAAACTTAAATTGATTTTACCAAGATGTTCCCCCGCATGGATGGTTTGAGTTATAAAGAAAGGCTGGGAGTTTTTCCACTGAAGCACAGCAGGTTGAGAAGTGATCTTTTAGAAGTTTTTAAAATATTCTAATTGTACCCACATCCAGTACTTCCTCTGGAAGTTCATTTCACACACCACCCACCCTGTGTGTAAAACATTGCCTCTCATGCCTCTTTTAAGTCTCACTGTGCTCACCATAAAACGTATCCCCGGTCTTGAAGTTCCCCATCCTAGGGAAAAGACAGCTATCACTAACTCTATCTATATCTCTTATTATTTTAAAGATATTTGGATAAGTAAATGAATAGGAAAGGTTGAGGGATATGGGACAGCAGCAAGCAAGTGGGACAAGTTCAGTTTGGGATTATGTTCTGCATGAACTGGCTGAACTAAAAGGTCTGTTGCCATGCTGTATGACTTTATGACTCTATTGTGAACTTGCGAATGGTGACAGTCAAGTTGTTGGGACGTATGTACATAGATAGGACTCAACACAATTTCACAAGACGGTAGGGATCCACACCTTAGGACAGTTTAGTCCAGAGAATGATCCTTAAATGAGTATATGGCACTTCACACTCAGGGGCCTCAATGATAGTAGTTAATGATATCCGGTTTAGCTGTGATCCCCTTCGGATTGGACTCACCTGCCAAGAGGTGGTCCTTCGGACCTCGATTCCAATTGTTCGTGTTTGCTCTTTAAGCGCATTAGAAACATAAATTGACTCAGCAGAAACTTGGTTTCCAAACTTTTCAACACAGAAGCAACTTGAGGAAATGACTAGGACAGGCATAATTTTCCTGGTGACCAAATCGACAGTGTGGTACTCGGGCATCATTACTGAACCCAAACTCAATGTGTACATCAGAATATGCGGTGACCTAACATGATGCAACAAAGAGCCAACTACAAAAATTGACCCTAAGCTACAATTGATGTGAGGTTAGCCAGATTGGTGAAAAGTAGAATACTTACTAAAATCAATGCTAACAATTAATTCTGACAAGTGTCATTACATAAGCAATCAAGACTGCTCCCTACATTTATTACACTGTTTCGGAGAATTTCCTTCAACAGACTGCGTATGAGATTGTTTTATTCCCAGATCTTCTAGTAGACTTTGCCTAATATGTTACAAAGTTCAGAAGGTGTCATACATCACATGAATGATATATTGATACATGAGGAGACAGGTGAGAAGCATGATCAGAGGGTTTAAGCAGTTTTAAAATGTCTAAAGGCCTTACTCTCAATTTTTAAGGAATATATTTTCATCTTGGGACATATTATTGTTGACAGAAATGAGATAAGCCAGATCAACCAAAAATAAATGCTGTTAAAGAATTACCCCTTCCAAAATCAGTTCATGACTTGCAATGATTTCTTAGCATTGCAGGCCTATTGAACCTTTTAAAAAAAAAATCACAATTAGTAAAGAAGAACAAACTCTGAGGCAACTAATGAAGAGATGTGAGAATGGTGGTGAAGCTCATATCCAGAGGATGTTTTACAATGGATCAAGAACATGTTGACATCTGCAGATGTCTCAGGCTACAATTCATTGTTTTTAACTATTATAGTTGCAGCTGCTTCAGTTATGGGTAAAGGAACAGTGCACTTTCAGCAGCAACAGACATGTAGAGGTAGTTACTATAATAAGCCTCTAGTGCACTGTCGTACAAGGAGAATCACTGTGCAGTTCTGGAGAAAGGGAGGTATCTTGGTCACATGGGCTTGCAAGCGATTTCCAGCTTACATCCTTCATGTCAAATTCTTATAGAAACAGACCACAAAACATCAGTCTCCATCTTACATGAGGAAGTGTTCGTAAGCATGCCTTCAAGGATACAAAGGTTCCACATCTACCTTGTGGAGTTTGCCTATGTGACCAAATAGGTGCAGGGGAAGTTGCAATGAATAGCAGATGCATTCTCCAGGGTGACTATCAACAGCCTTAAAATGAGTGATGAGGAATTTGTTGGTGAAACAGAATCACACTCAGTGGCCAGCAACTCAAAATAAGCTCAATCGAATCTGATAGGAACAAAACAGAGTATGAGAGCACATTATCATTCATCAAGGTTGTATAAAAGAGGGGCCAGATCAAAGGCCTTGTTGGTGACCACAAAGTGTTGGTCATCAACAGCACTTCCTGTTGTTTGATAAAAGGTCTAGTCATTCCAGCATAACTGTGGAATGATATCCGAGATAGGAGACATCAGAAAAACTCAGGAATTACCAAGCACCTGGAGTCATGTATTCCTGTAGTGGTCAGAAATCTCAAAGGCAATTGTGTGCCTCATAGCTGATAGAGAAGCTTGTGTTATTCGCAGACCAGGACAGAGAAAGCCACTGAACCCCGCAATATTTCCCACCTGAACATGTAAATTAATATAGATTGACCCATTAAGGTTGGATGATGGTCTTACTTTATTCCTTCTGACTATTCTTCATGCTGTTACCGCCAGCGTAGTAGTTGTCAGGGTCTTGCACAAAGTAGTTGCTGCACATGGCCTCCCTGATGTATCAGACAATAGCTTCTAACCATTTCCAAATTTGAACATTTAACCACTTTCCTACAATAACCAGGATTGAATGCGAAAGTCAGATGCTGGGTCCAAATGGTAAAATACTTCTGGAAAAACAATTCTGTCTTTATGCAGTGTTGTTAAATTTCTGCACTACCCTACTACAGCACGGTTTATTGCGATCAGAATTACTGGTGAGGAGAAAACTATAAATTGAAAAACTATAAATTATCAAAGAGGTTCACTCCATGGTTGAGTCTGCAGGACTAAACAGCTGCTTGAAAAATTGAACTTTGAATTTAATTTTGAAAATTATATTTATTTATCAAATGTTCATTGCAATTCAACTTTGATTAAAAAAAAGAACATTTAGTGTCAATCATAGGACAGAGTTAAGTTGCCACCTAATGAACTGTGGATATTCAGTGCAGGAAACTAAGCACAGTAAGCTGCACACCCAGTCTCAGTTATAATGCAATGGAACAAAGCCAGAGCAAATTGTCACTTCTGACTGGATAATCAGAAAGTGGAAGTAATTTTTCAGAAAGACAGATTATATAAGGCAATAGTTAACTAAAAGAATTTGATTAGTTGAAAAAGAATTTTGCTTGTTTTGTATTAATGAGTGCAAGAAACTGTAATACTTTTTCACTTAATGAGACTGTGCTGAGATAAGTAGTTGAAATAGTTCATTTGGAATGTACAAAGCCAGGACAATTGTTGAATTCATCACAGCTACATTATAATGGCAAATAAATGCTAAAGGCAAAAATCAGCCTTCACCAGCTCATCAGATGAAAACATGATAGTTCAAGGGCATTCCATTGTAGAAACTCATACATACCTGCCTCCATGAATAATTGTCTGTTACAGAGTTAATGCTAATGCTGCATCAAATATGTGCTTTCAACTTCTGAAAATGTAAAGAGCAAAGCGATCTTCATTCTATAGATATTTGATGGGCTAACATGCTTGTGCCTAATATCCAATTTGACTACTCCACCATGGTGCACATGATATCAAATGGAGGAATAGTGCAGAAGAATCACGTGTGACCCACACTTTTTAAGATGCTGTGTACACAATATTTTTCTGCTTTTGTTGCAGTCGCATGCACACAAACTCTAATTATGGTGAATTTGATGAAACACTATTTGATGCATGCATTTGAATACACTGGACAGCTATCTGCAGCTAAACAAAAAACAATATAATCTTTTAAGTAGAGGATGAAGAATAATTTCAGTATTTCACTGCTTCAAATATTAAATGTGTGTGTTTTAGAAGACAACTAACCACCAAAGTTGGGAAATTCCATTGACACAAGATCCAGGACTGAGTGTATATTTTTAAGTGGCCAATACAATAGGAGAAAGGAATATAAACAATTTACAACTTATATAGTCTGATTTATCATCTTATCTCAAAACACCAGTTTAATAAACGTTCTTGGCATCAGAGCGTTGCTATCAAGGTCAGCATAGATTTCCCATTACTCTTGAGTAATTGTAGTGAGCCTAATTCCTACTGCTTCTGCTACAATAGTGACACTGTTTAACAATAGCAGCCAGGGCATCAAGAGCTTTTTGACAATACAGTATCCTGGGAATTTTGCCTCTCTGAAATTGTTTCAATGCTGTCAAGATCTGGCCCCATATGTTTTGACCTGGATCTGAAGTCAGAATTTCCCCGTCAATGGTAGGGCTAAATTATGAGCGCAACGAGATTCTCGGCCATCGAATTGGTGATTTGTCCGGAAGATCCTGTAATTCAGAACATAAATCCTATTCAATTTACAGTTTATCCTGCGAAATCCCAATGGTCAGCCCCGTTGCTGTGGGTAAAGTTAGCAAAACATGGTTGGAGAAATGAAAGGGATTCTCACGCCTTTTAAGTCCGAATAAAAGTACAAGCACGTTTGTAATGGGGGAATATGAAAGGTTTTTTTGAGGTGGAAAGGAAAAAGAGGAGACTTACAGGAAAGACTTCATATCTAACCCTCGATTACGGAGCTGTCCCATCACGTAATCCCAGCTCCCAGGATTGGAGCGACTGCGACCTCCAGCTGTACGATTGCGTGAGCCTGCCGTACCACTTGGCCTGTGCTGGGCTCTGTAGGGAGACCTGCTGCCGGAGGCTGTCTGCTGTTGGAACTGAAGCTGCCCCAGGCTCTGACTGGTGGTCGGCTGGCTGTGGGCAGGTCTATGCAGTTGCAGCGGCTGCTGGAGGCTCTGCTGCCTCTGCAGCGTCCGAGGTCGTGGGCATTTCGACTGTTGATCGCCTGGTGGTGTAGATATGTGCTCTAATGTGGAGGCTGCTGATAAGGTCGGCTCATCCAAGCTAACAGAACAGCACGACAGAAGAAAAGAACAGAAAGAAAGAGTAAAGGGAGAAAACAAAAAGCAAAGCACAGTTAGCGAAGTCACCTGCAGTGAAGTT
The DNA here is from genome assembly GCF_030684315.1 of Stegostoma tigrinum. Taxonomy (NCBI): domain Eukaryota; kingdom Metazoa; phylum Chordata; class Chondrichthyes; order Orectolobiformes; family Stegostomatidae; genus Stegostoma; species Stegostoma tigrinum. The sequence goes on from NC_081370.1 coordinate 19,726,414, forward strand.
CAGTAATTGCGTCTCGAGTTTGTTGGATACCTGGCTTTAAAAATGCCCTTATAGGTTCTTAACACATCATTACTGGTAGGCGATTCTCATTTCCTGTGAAATGCCTTAACACAATACAATGTCATCAACTCCAATTTAAATTATCCTTGTTTTTGCTCTCCTCATCATGATCAGTCTGTGCCTTGTACTTGTTGTTGGAATATAACAGGTGAGTTAGGTTCAACTCAAGCACTTAAGTGGTTTGCTGAAAATAAAACAGCTGAAGCTATGCAAAGAACATCTTTCCCTCAACACTGGCAGGTAGTTGTAAGCAAAACCAGCAACAGGACCAAAATCATTGATAGCATTTTAGAGTGTTAAACGTAATATAGCCCATGAGTGACAAACATTATTTTCAAGAAATGATTTTTTAAGGAGATGCTTCAAAGAAATGACAATGGAAAGTATTATTCTACAAGAACCTTACTTTGATTGCATATTTAAATATTGATTATATTTCCTTATTAATTTCCTGTACACTAAATACCTTCAGAGCACTTATTTGTCTGATAATTTATGGCAATCCTGTTTTTCAATGCTAGATGTCAAGAAAAAGCCTATAAAATAGGGGCAAGATTAATCAGTAGTAATTTCCTTAGTGTAGCTACATAAAGAAAAGCAATGTCAAACATACAAATTAGAGACAGAAAAGAGAGAAAGTTAAAGTTGCTGCAGTTATTGTGCAGAGGGAATTTGAACTTTAGTCTTCTATTGATTGAACCACATTTGCTTATAAAGAAATTTACTAGCAAACTTTTATTTCAATCGACTTCTAATACCTGTGGAAGATACAAAATTTTAAAAGCACAGTCATTAGTTATTCTAGATACCTCACAACTGGATCAATTGAAGCATTTGTTACCAAAGGACCTCACATACTCATGAAAGATTCCCTGCAGGGAAATCCATCTTGTTTTAGTGGCTGTCACTGAACCTGTACTGGGTGCACTCTCCCCTCAGCAAAGTTGTCAACATAAATTACTTAGAAGACATGTCTCTACTTCTATCCATGGTTATAGGCAGATTGCAAGCTATCCCCAAAATATCAACTTTGTTTTAACACTGCAATTACTTTTGGTGCTCAGGGCGAATGGGAGAATAATTTTTTTAAAAAACTTTTATGTGTGTAAGGTAGCCATAAAAATTATGTTTGCCATTTTTAAATAACAGCTTGAAATTTTATCAATGCAGGAACAGAATTCCATATTTTTTAGGTCATTGAAGTCATGTATGTTAGTGAGGGAGACAGAGCACTCTCTATTCCAAGCAACTTATGTTAGGTCCATGTACTTCCAGTTTTGGTACAGCTTTCTTCCATGTATTATAAAACCCCCTTAGTAAAGCTCAGCCACAGATGTTTATCTCTCTACTGCATTCTCTTCATTTCCCACATGATCAATTCAGGAACCTTTCAAAGTAAGAAGGCCCACTAATGGTAGATTGGGGTCGTTTTGTGCTGTAGGTTAATATCCCCTAGCAACTGAATTATGAACTCTGGAACTGCATATCATAAAGCCCTCTCAGCAATCAGGACAATCTTTATTCCAAATGCTTGAGTTGGAATCAAACAAGATTGGATATGAAGTGCCAGTGTCTAACATGATGCACCACCTACCCTGTTTCTGGTCCAGTTTAGTGCTGGTTAGGGGCTGGTAATTGTAGGCTGGGACCAACATTGTGCTTCCCATACCTGAAGTGTGAATACGTTAAATTGGAAGAATTAAATGTCAAAACAAAACAATCAATCTTTATATCACCACTTTAGGTTCATTGAGAAGCAACCTGCAACTGGGTCTACTAAAAATTATGACGAATATATATCACAGATGTTGAAATAATTTAAATTCAATATTCTCTTTGTCCTAAATGTGCTTTTTTTTAAACTTGCCAAAGTACCTATTCAAACATAAATAAAGATTTTGAGCTGAGTTAATAGACACCATGGGCACACGAATAGGTGAAGCACATTTTCTTTCTTTACCATCCCCTTTCTCCACACACATCTCTAAATACAAGTATTAGACATTCGATATCTTGGCATTGCCATACATTGCACATTTGATGTTACTTTTCAAAAAGATCAGCAGTAAGCAGAGTCTATGAAGCTGCAGCGTGCAAGAGTCTACATGCTTGATAAGAGGTGAGAGTTAGGTAGGCATATGACAGCAGAGTCCTCAAGGTGAGGTTCACTTTAGTTCACATAGATGGCTATAAATTGGAAGTAGTGTGAAGTCATATTTCAGTTATAGCTGTTACCTGGCACTTATTTTCTGAGGGACAATTGATGATTTGCAAATTGAAATAGCACCAGGCTAGAGATCATGGGTCATGAAATTTAGTGTGAATTAAATTGCACCCCACAGCACCAAATCTCACTCAAAGCATGTACACATTTCAAACGTTAGATGTGAAATTGTGAGATTCTCACCAGACCACTGTACACATGCTGTCAGTTGCCAATACTGCTTAAAACAGCACATATATGAGGCAGCTGGTACAAAGAACAAAGCAGAATGCAACACCAACACTGATGATGGGGATAAACATGGCACCAATTGGCAATTATGCACTTATTTTCGATTGCCAGCATGTAGCACATTTATATCAAACAGAGAACACACACATATGCTGTATATCAGGGCTTCTGCAGAGGCATAGCAATAAATGTCTGAAATGGGTATTACGGGAATAGAAGAGTTGAGAATGTTTCGGCTCATTTTCATGATCACAAATTCACACACTCGTTCGCCCATTAGAAAATTGGATTGAATTACCAGCATTATTCATCATGCTGTAGCGCTGTTCATCATAGTTCAGCACTAATTGCAATGGTATATCCAGAATTACAAAATAATAATTGAGATTTTAACATCATTCAGAGATTGCCTTTCTTCATCATGTAAGTTGTTGTAAATAAAGAACTATCCAAGAGGATGCACATTTGATTCCATGAATTTACGGATTTGTGAATGGCCATAAATTAATATTCTAACTCAGCTCTAAGTCTCAGCACAGTATAAATCAAAAGTAAATACGCACAAAATTCTAAAGGTTTCTGTTTGATGCACTTTCTTGCACAATTACTTCCTAAGGAGTTCTTATCTAAAGGAAGGCATGAGAACAGCGCATGTATTCTGACATCAGAACAATTAGCAGAGATCATGCTTTTGTTTTAAACTAACCTAATATGAACCCATCCCATGAACAAGTACATTATTTGAATTTAATTTTCAATTTACTTGTGCAATTACTTATGTTTTGCTGTGACACACAACTTTAATTCTTACAGTGCCAATAATCCACACAGAAGAGAAACAAAAGAAGTATTGGGAGAAATGACTGAATGCACAGTTTAAGGAGTAGACTTTGGAAGAGAAATGCCAGTGCAAGGGAATCACAGAGAAACTTTGAAGGAGCACGCTATAAGATTGAAGCCTGTGGCATTACCATACAGCAGAATGCCACCACAAACAAAATTGGAGGCCTGATGAGGTAGGGTGTGCCATGTTGTCAAGGAATTAGTAAATTTTAAGAAATGGATTTTAAATTCAATGGATTGTGAGCTTACAAGCACAGGAACATGTATGAAGAACACTTTACAGTACAAGATGGTGGCCGAGGAGTTTGAGGGAGTTTAAAAGGTTTATGCATGGTAGGATATAACAGGAAAGTTAAGAAGACAAAGGTTAACAAACATCATTGGTAGCAGGGCTAAGTCCAGAATGGAGGTGAACAATGTTATGGAATTTGAAGCAGGCAGTCTTAAGGGTAGATGGGATGTCAACTTTAAACACAGCTCATGGATGAACAGGAACTCAGCATGATATTGCAAACATCAGACTTTAATGGATTTAAAGACAAGGCTACAGAGTTTTTGGATGCAGCCAGGACAGGATGATTTCATTCTTGCAAATTTTTGGTAAAATAACATTTAGATTTGACAATTACATTACATCATAGAACACAGAATGAGTTACTGCACAGGAATAGGTCATTTGGCCCATCGTGTATTTGGTTGCTTTCTAAAAAAGCAAGCAGCAGAGCACAATAATGACCAATGAAAGTTTATAGCTACATGTTATACAGATGTGTATCCTATACTTATTGTTGAAGGGAAATGAGAACAAGAATAACATTTTAGATTATCACAAAGACCACAATGATGAAAGAAAGTGTGTTTGATTGACAACTCTACCAGACTGTTAGAAATTTTATACCCATTCAAAGGGCACTTGTGGCACAGTGTAGTGATCTTACTTCTGCTCCGTCCCATCTACTATGTGAGCTGTACCAATCGACCAGGTGGTTGGAGCATGGCTGGCTAAGAGAGGTATTGTACGTCCGAACAAGTAGATTGAAATAATTTTTAAGCACTTTTATTGGTGTTATGTAGTTTATGAGGATTATCTATGGTGGATAGTAGGTGAATAGATATGAAAGAAACTAACTGGCTGCATGCCATTGTCAGTGTACATACCCAGCCCTCTTCAGCTTCAATCCAAGTCCTGCTCACATCATGTAGCACCTTCTCACTGTAACAAGATCTTGCCAAAGCTTGTCTGTACGTGCCAGATAGAGAAGGGGTGTGTGTGTGTGTGTGTGTGTGTGTGTGTGTGTGTGTGCGCGCGCGCGCGCGTAAGTGAGCACAAGTGGCGGGGGAAGAGGGGGAGAATGAAAGTGTTTTCAACAGTAATTAAGACTGAATGGCATTTGAGAGCAAGGTGAGGCTTAATAGTCAAAGGTAACTAAGGGCAGGTCAAGGGTGATAGCAGTTAGATCAATGATGACAATTGACAAATTAAGGGTGACAGTGGTGATGTTGTTTGATGGCGATGGGAGGCAGTTTTAAGTTGATTGTGGGTTAAGAGTGCCAAAAGGCAGAGTGTGAAGACAAGGTCAAAGATGACTGAGTGAAGGCATAGTTTATATTATGACTTGTTGCTCCAGGGAGCCAAGAGTGGTAGGTGGAGCACTTCAAAATCCTCCTCCCAAAGAGGCCAAATGATACATGTAGTGATGTTTACCCAGGTGTAACATAAATATGGCGCCCAGATCTGTGTCGACTGTAATATATTGGTGAGGTCAATGTCTTTATGTCCAGCTTGCCACATAATTGGTCAAGTTTCTAATGATACAGCAAATTAGTTGGGAACCATGCGGTGCAAGTGTCACATCTTTCTCCATCTGAATGCAACACCTACTCATTTTAAGTGTCTTCTTTGGTGCGCGCCCCCCCCCCCCAAATGTTATTTACATGTGACAGAAAGAAAGAGAGCACATGATCAAGGGAGATGGAGACACAGACAGACATGGAGAGCATGAGACAAAGGATGAGAGGTGATTTCACTGAACTCTCAGAATACTGAGACATCAAGATAGAGTGGACTTTTCCACTAGTAGGAGACATTAGGGCTGAAGACACAGTCTCAGAGTGAAGGGACAACCCTTTAAAACTGAGATAAGCAGGAATTTCTTCAGCCAGAGTGTGGTGAATGTGTGGAACTCATGGCTGCAGAAGGCTATGGAGGTCAACTCATTGAGTGTATATAAGGCTGAGGTAGATAGTTTCTTGATTAGTAAGGGGATCAAGGGTTACTGGGAGTTGGCAGAAGAATGGGTTTGAGAAACATATCAGGCATGATTGAATGGCAGAGCAAACCTGAATGGCCTAATTCTGCTCTAATGCCTTATGGTCTAATGAAAGAGAGAGAGAGACTGCATGTATAGGAAAATGGAGAGTGCAAGAATGAGCATGCAACAGGGTGTGAATACGCAAGAAGAGAAGTCCACAAGAGACAGTATGCAAGTGTGTGCATTAGAAAGATAGCATCTGATAGAATAAGTGAGTGGGAGAATGAATCTGAGAGTGAGAGAGCGAGTGTATGTGTGAGAGAGAGTGCACTGCTTTCCACAAACATTTCAAGAGAAATGATGATGTCAAATGTAAAAGACAGAAAATTGATGGATTCACAAAAACAAATGGGCCTGTTGTACATTAGTACAAGCAACATAGTTACTAATAGAGCAAGTTCTCCCGTCGAGGCAAATTACTAGGAGACATTTTATAAATAAAACATGATAAACTAGATTAGAAAACAAAATAATGACACCAAATCAAGTGCTGGTTCGCTTCGGCTGACTGGTTTACATGGCAGATGCTCTAGGAGTATAAATATTTCACATATTACTTTTGAGGAACTCATTTTTCAAACAAATCGTTGGAGATGTTGCCTGATTTTTGATTACAATTTTACAATTTTATTGCCAATTGGAGCATTTATCTACAGATATTTTTAAATTTTTCTGTCCTCTCAAAGGGTTGCCTTCTCATGCCATGTTTAAGCACTTAGTTCCTCCTATGCCATGAGTATCTTTGTACCCTGGATTTGTAATGTACAAGGCGGCTTCTAGCTATCTGCTAAAAATGCTTTCTAATTATCTGTAAAGAAGGAGCTATTGCCTGTCTCAAGTGATTTGCTTTTTTTACTCCCTTTCTGCCCATCTAAATCAGTGTAGCTCCTTCATACTGTACTCAAGACCAGGAATTTGAAATATTGGGATCCATAATTGTAAAACTAACTACTCAGTGATATTGTAAATGCAAATAAGGTACATGTTTATACAGTATCATACCCACTAGGGTATGTTGACATAGATTAATCATGGTCATGTTAATTTGGCTGTGTAGCAACACAAACAAAATATGCTTGTGTTAACTTTATTTGGTCGAAATAATACGTTTCACACTTTTTCACTTGTCCTACCACTGACACCTCCAATGATTTTGTTAACTATGTCCTGACTCAAGTAATTATCTGAGGGAAAATCAAATTCTGTAAAAATGGTCCTTGAAAATCTTCTACCCAAAAATATAATTGAGTAATATTCTGACCTTGGTATTCAATAACACTGATTTTACAAAAAAAATTAATTTCCCAATTAATTATAGGCAAAAAGCAAGGGTGTAAAATTACCAGTATTACTGATACTGTAGGAATTGCTGCAAACTCTTCCCAAATACATTTCTCAGAGAATATAAGAAATGTAAGAATAGATCATTTGACTTCATCAAGATCATGTTTTGTTACCTGTAGCGGATTCAACATTACCAATGTAATTATTTTTGAAAGGTTCTGCACTTTCAGGCAATATTTACAGTATTCAGTCTGCAAAGTTGATGACAAAACTTTCAAATATAGATGAATTCCGATTTTGGTAGTAGCCAGGGAAAACTGTCTTCCCAAATGACAACCCACCTTTCCCAGATTCAGACAAATATAAACCGTAACACCTTTATGGGATAATTGAGAATTTCAATCCATTATTACCTTAAGGGCTTCTCCATTTCTAATCAGAACCAACTATTTATTTTCTTTATCTATGTTAATGTGCATGTGTTCTTGCTGATTGTTTTAACTCTGCCTGGATGCAGATCTGGATCTTAATGTGAACTACTTAATTGTACAAGATAGAGTAAATAATTAATTAATTTCTTGCATTATATGGCTTTGTTCCGGTACCTTTGATGAAAAGGGGATATGCTTGATTGTGAAAGAGTTGACATTTGTCTCATTCATTTAAGAGGAATAAAATCTATTAAACAGCAGAATCTCCTGTACAAATACAAAGCCCTTTGTATGACAAATCAAATATCTGGCTGATGCATTTGTAAACTACACACTAACACCAAACAAAACTCCTTTGGGGTTTCACTGTAGTATAATAACAGTGATAAAATTTACATAGTATTTATAATTAAGTAAAGAATGAGTGACAGAAATGTTAGTTGAGACACAGAACACGAGAGGTCAAACATTGATCCTTACCCGATCTTATATTCATGTTTATGATGTGTTTGAGGATCAAATTGCAATAAACTTTTTAGAAAGTTAATTTAGATATAAATTGTGAAAAATTAAATACTACTTATGCATGATGTCATAAACAATCGATTGTATTCTAAAAAGTAATTATTCAGCAAATGTAGGGAATCAAGGGGCAATAGGGAGCCTTTCTTGTTTTAATCCTCTTGGAATGCAGCTCAAATGGGTGGAAAATTTTCTGAAACATTGGTTGCATTCAATTCTGTGAGTGATTTATGTTTACCAAATCTGGCTGAACATATCCAAGAACTTTTCATCATATTTTGATGTTACAGAATGTGTTCCAGCCAATTCACACATTGGGCAGTACTGCAGGTTCATTTCGTGTGTTGTTGGTTCATGCAAAGTCGTATACCCTGCATCTATTTAACATGATAAAATAGGAGATTTTTAGACAGGAGCAATTGCACTGAAGATAGCAGGTTATGACTCGCAAATCCATCGCTAAGATATGGCTGACATTACCTTCCCAAATGCCCATTTGTGGGCAGGTAGAAATCACACCAGAGTCAGGGAAAGGCCCTTAAGCCATGTTTCAATGCACTATCTATGAATCCCATTTCAGTACTATGCTTTTTAAAATCTTTGCTCACATTAGTAAAGCAACTAATAGCAAGTGAACTAAGATACGTTTTTAAAAGTGAATAACAGGCAGTGAAATTTGCCTGTTTAGTTAATCTCAAATTTCATTAGCACAAAGGTTTGGATTAGTTAAAAGACAAAAAAGTCCCACAAATTTAAACTTGTGCATTATTCTTCCTAGACTTGTCCTGAAGTTCATGAAAGCAACGATGCACAACAACTTTTCAGTGGAAAGGATTGTCAGAAATTACTAGGAGAACCATTTCTAATAAAGGATCAGTAAGTATGGACTCATACACATTACTGAACCACCAGGAAAGCCAGCTATGACAGATAGGACACGCTTACAATTTAGTCAAATTCTACCTTCACATGAACTGTGTGAAAAAAAGACAAATACTATTTATCATTACTGCAGTATATTCAGCCACAGAAATCAGTTATCATTGAGATAATAAGAAGCATGTTGTTGAGCATATGTTATCTCAACAAGTTCACATTAATCAGGCCTGTGCAGAAAAAATGTAATTTCTTCCGAATGTGTCATATACTTGTGTTAATGGAGGAAAATATCTGAACCCACAATCATTCAAAATTGCTTCATATCACATTTTCCAGTTTGGTTCTGCACCTCTTTCTGGTATAAGATTTTCTGCAAATTAAAGAAACAGCAAATACCATGTAATTTTCATTTATCCCTAATTGAAAACTGTTGAGTTTGTGTGTGAAAATGGATCTTGCTACTTCAAGGCTTTCCATGACCTGACTTGGTATGGTTGAGCTCTCCATTATGTTTCTTATAATGACCATGTTACAAAATACGATATCCTACAAAGAATTTTAAGTCAATGACAAAACAGGCTCTCCACTTTAAAAAAGTAAATTAACAGCCCTACTCAAAGCCATTGTTTCACTAATGATAGAAGAAAATACTTCTGTGGACAGATAATGAAAGGAAAAATGCCAAGTTCCAGCAGTTAAATGTTGTGGTTCATGTATTACAATCTAGTCAGCAGGCTAGGCAAACCTTTTGGTTCGCATATCTCTTTGGGCAAAGCATGCTTATTTCCCACACTGCAACTGGACTTAGTTACAAGGAGTGAGCAGATCCTGACATCTGCAATGAAGACCCAGCATTTATTCCTACCATAGCAAGCTAAATAAAATGCCAGTGAAACATTTCCATAGTATTGTATGAATGATATGGTTAATTAATCATGATGGTGAATGAATGCATAAGGCATATTTATAATAAATGTTCTTAAAATCAATGTAAAGACATGATGGACAAATGATACGATCCAGAGCTGCAGAGGAGTCATGAGTGAAGACAGGTTATATATTTCCTACAACAATCATTTTAAAATCAAAAGACTGATTTGTCCAGCCAGCACAGTCTCAGTAAGTATGTAACTACCCATTTAAACTCACTTAGCTTGGTTGAGCTTGCCCGATGCTAGGAGAGTCTGGACTGTGTGCCAGCGCCCACCTTTCCCAACCTTGCCATTGGCAGCTTCACCCCGATTACTGTTGGAAGATCCACTGCTCTTCATGCTGTTGCTGCGGGTTTGCTTCTCGGCCGTGCGTGTTTCTTTCTCAGCTACTGAAGCTTTGTTACCGGACATGAGAGTGCCACTAATACGGACAGGAAGCAGAGTGGACAGAGAGTGAGTCAGCCCTAATTGAAGATTGGAGTAAAGTAGTTATGCTGCTAAAGCGTGATAGTGTACACCTACAGAACCTTTTCCTCCAAAGCTCGAAAAAAATGCAACAGCAAAAAGGGATTAAGCAGTTTGAAAGATTCTGTCAACATCCATATTACAGATCAGCCAACCATTTTCATATGCAGCCTCTTTGTAAAATTAGATCTACTACACAGTAATATGGAGGGAATGCCTGCACAGGCCTCAACAAGCAACTCTCTGCTATTCCACACAAGGATCAAATAAGGAAGGATTTTCTGTTGTGGAAATCAAGCAAGGTACAGAAGGGTTGCTCCTCTCCATGGGATTAAGCCATCTACGGGGTTATAGAGGAATTGGGAATGGGTGTGAGTGGATGATTGGGTGGGAAGCAGAGGAGGGAAGCATTAAACACTATAGACAACCAAACCAGCAAAAGAAACTCACTTGAGTGAAAGTCGTGGGTCACCATATGGTGCATAAGGCGAAATGTTTAGAATGAACTCCTTTGGAGGGTAGGAACTCCATTTCTTTTGTACTGTGCTGTCATTGTTATTCCAAAAGTCTTTGTCAAGATCACTAGAGCAGCAGAGAAAGAAGAAAAAAGAGGGAAAACACAAAAGAAGCTGAAATATGGAAAAAAAATGACTGTTAAATGTTGGACTTTGCTTTTCTTATCACTGTAGGTGAATAGCAGGCCAGGTGGTGATAAAATTCAATTTCAGAGGAAGCACCATTAAGGAATTGAGCTCAATGGTGATCAATAGTCTAACAGTTTAAATGTGCAAATCGTTGGGAAGCTTAAAAGCCTAAATTTTCACTGAAGCTCGGCTTAAAGAAAAAGCAAGGAACTTAACATTAACAATCTGCTAAGTGAGAGACACAGTGGAAGGAGGGGGAAAAAGCTAGAGTATGTTAGTGAGGAACAAGTCAAGTTAGATTCAATAATGGCTTATTTTTATGACTCTTTTACAACTGATCATTTGAACTGACACTGATACCGACTCAAGACATGATGGGTCTACAATAAATTTGAATATACTATGGACACATAACCCTTGATAACACTACATGATGGGCTCTGCTTTCTTCAAACATAGCTGAAGTGTGGAGGAAGCATTTGCCCCAATGTATAATGACACTCAGCTTGTTTAGCAGAGTTTAAGACCCTTATGCAACCGTGCTTATAAACACCACTTCTGCTGATCTTTCCTTCACTGAACTTGATTCACATTTTAAGTACAACATATAATTAATAAGTCAAGCAGTAATACATGATTTACAGAAAATTTTAGATCACGCTAGACATTTATATATCTTGAACAGTCTAATTAATTATAATACATGACGTAGAGCAAGTTGATTTACAAAGTAATCCATGAGCTTGAAGAAAGAGAGGGAGAGAGAGAGATCAAACAATTGTAGTTAGACAGCAGTAGGGCTTTGTCAAACCTCTAAAAAGCACATTAAGCTGGAACAGGCATCATTTTAAGTCAGGAAAAGTTAGTAACAGGAACTGTGTCATTTTCAGAAGCACTGATTAAACTGATTTACCAAACATCATAATATTCTAAATAAATGATTCCCAGATATTATATATGAATTGTATCTTGCAACATAGTAAATGTTTTTTAAATGCACCAATTGATCTAAACCCTTCTCAGAATTACAGAAATACTTATTTATGGTGTTCCCAAAATGCCAAGAATTTGTTTCTCCAAAGTATTTGTATTATGTGACTGTCCTTCTATTTTGAAGATATACATTTAGGAACATTGAAGCTAACAACTATTGAAATTCCAACAGTGGTTGGATAAAAAAGAAATGCTTTGGACAAAATAATTTTCATTGTAGGCTACTGACAGCCAGCTAACAATAACTGAATAGAAAGACAATGGGCTGGATTTTCCTTCCAGTTTGACACTTTGGCCTTGACATCAAATATGGGTTCAAACACTGCAACATGACAGGAATAGACACTCAAAACCTTCTTGGTCAATTTTTAGGCAGATGGCATGCTGGCACCCAATTAAGGATACCAAGTGAGCTTCCGTCACTAGTCACCATTAAAAGATCCTTAAGCACTGGAAGAACTGCTGCCTGACAAAACACGCAAGAGATAGTGGTTCCCTGTCAATTTTAAAATTGATGAAATTAAAAATGGTTCAGCTGCCAATTCACCATTGTGCAGGATGTGCAACACCAAAGGAATGACTGTTGTCACAGCAGTGGCCATGATAATTTGAAAATTTGCTGCAGGGGGACGTGGGATGTTAAGACATTTGGCTTGCTGGTCCACTTACAACTGGAGGGTCACACACTGTGACTGCATTTCAGTCACTCTGCCAAGCAACTCTAAAATTCCAGTCAGCAAAGGTGTTTCCATTTTGTTAGCTATTCATTACTAGCAGGCATTGTGCCCAGACTCGGTCATATGTAAAATGGCCTGGCTTGATAAGATTGCCAAATCAGTGCGCTGTTCCTCTAGAGCAGGTTTTTTTCGGTCAGGCTAACCATGGTCCTGTCCCATTCTGAGCTTTAAAAATCGAGCCCAACGGCTAACTAGCAACAGAAACATCCTACCAAGGTAGTTGAAAATATTTACCTTTCTGAAAGTTTTTTTTGCAGAAACATCAGTGTCAAAATGAGATTTTTAAAAATTTTTCCTACTTTTGACATTATATATTACAAGGCCACTTATAAAAGGTTTAAAGGAAAGAAAATTTCCAAATATTCTATCAAGTACTTCCAAATTAACAGTCAAACATACTGTGTCCATTACACAGCCTATTGAAAACACCACACTAAATTAAAGCAGAGTGAAACTTAGTTGGATGTGTCATCAAGTACTACGATAGCAGGGAAGTACAATTTACATGCAGAGTAAAGGTCCATTAGCCTTGTCCTAACAAACAACCCCCAGTCAGGCATAACTTGACATGGTGTGGAAGAGATTTGAATTCTTGGGTATTAGGAAGAATTCTAAAGATGAAATGATTTGACCCAAAGCAAACTATTTTCAGTATCCTCATGTACAGAAAAAAACAAGGGAAATTTAAACCAGTAAGGTGGAGGATAATTCCTAAACATACTGAGGATCGTTTAAGAACAAATACCTTCATAATGAATGAAATATGCTCAGACAATGTAAATCAAAGAGTGAACGCAAGACAAACCTCAGATTAGATAGAATCATAGAATCCCTACAGTGCAGATACAGGCCATTCGACCCAGTGAGTAAGCATCCACCCCATGAACAGCATCTGACACCCTCACCCTTATCCCTATAACCCTGCATTAACTCACTTAGCCTGCACAATCCTGGACACAATGGGCAACCTCGCCTGGCCAATCCACCTATCCTGCACATCTTTGGGAAAATGGACCACTCAGGAAATCCACGCAGACATGGGGAGAACATGCAAACTCCACACAGATGGTCACTCAAGGCTAGAATTGAGCCAAGGTCCCTGGCATTGTGAGGTAACGGCACTAACTACTGAGTTCAGCATGGAGACAGGACAGTGAAGGGAATAAAATAAAAGAACATACAGATCTCAGTAGGCCATTTAGTTTCATGGGCCTGAACCATCTTTCAATGAGATTTTGGCCCTTGATCATTTAATACCTCTAGATAATTTGGATTTTGCAACTGTAGCCTGGTGTGTGTATAAGCAGGGTCAGTGATTAACCTATCAATACTTTAAGAATCATTTTTTAAAAACCAGAATATGTATTTGTGAGAGAGAGAGAGGAAAGTTGCTGGAGTATTTATTGGAAATTATTTGCTTCAGAGTTTTAAGACCAGATAAAGTAAACATCAAAAAATATCAATTTGTTTTTGGTTAAAGAGAATCAAGAATCGACTTTTTTTTGCACAGAGGAAAAATCCATAGCTTGGATAGCTTATAGGATCAGTTCTTAGAAGTTGTGGTTAAAATTTGTTTTCAGAAACAGTTTCACCTGAAGAAAGCTGGTGGTTCAGAACAGTTTGAACATACATTACATCAGTGTGAGAGTTTTAGTTGAAAGCTCTATTCCATGCATGTTTGGTTAGAGCCTTAAAGGGGTTATTTAAAGTCTAAGCTCACTTGTGGGAATATTCAAGAACATGGCCAAACTCAAGACGGAGAATTGAAAGAAACAGATAAGCCAAACCTGTAGTGTGATTTGGAAGGGAGCTCTCTCTAGTATGAGTTCTGTAAAATAATGGTGTTGTGATAGATCAATTTTACCATGCAATTTGAAATCTTTCAATTGTGTTGCATGTAAATTTGATTGGTTTAGTCTTTTTTATCTTCATTTTTGTATAATGACTTACTGTTGTGTGGTTAAAAACTATATGTGAAGGACTGTGTGCTCATGCTTCAATGTAGGGCCACATTATTAAACAGAAGATAATAGATAGATATTAAACCCAATTTCAGTCTTGTGGAAGGACCGTGTCTATTTTTTTGTTTTTTTTAAATTATGGACTGAAAGAAGAACTGTTAAAGGAGCTAAGGCTTCCAAGGATTGCTGCATGGCTCAAAAACAAGTAAGTTGTTATTCATCGTGAATGCTGTTTGCACGGTTATGGGTTACAGCAGTGGTGGCAGATTAACTGAAGTCGAATAGCTGTGGGCAAATGGAGATTTGGTTAGCAACAAGTAGTGGATTAGTCTGTGGACTAGTGACCAGTTTTCAATAGTAAAGACCTTCCCTTGCTAACAATAATGTGATTTGTCCTTAGGGAGCTGAACAGCTTGAGGCTGTTAAAAAGATACAGAGTATCTCCAGAGTTAATAGGAACTACAGATGCTGGAGAATCCAAGATAACAAGGTTTGGAGCTGGATGAATACAGCAGGACAAGAAGCGTCTTAGGAGCAGGAAAGCTGTTGTTTTGGACCTAGACCCTTCATCAGAGTATCTCCAAGCAGCTAGTGTATCCATGCTTGCCAGGAGTTGAGGCTGCCATGGCAGTTGCCCTGCTCTAGGACAGCCCCCGGGGATCTGAAAGCCGATTCCATGTAGCTTCTAAGAGTAGGTGTTAGCATGTGCTTACTTACATGAATTTTTGACCTGCTGCTTGACAGCAAGTAGCCCTATCACTTCCCCATCTTACCTCCAGGAGCAGAATAGAGCTGGCGAATCAGCACTGCAGGCATCAGCATAAAATTCTGCAGATGCCTGTCCATAGGAAACTTGATTTGCCTCTCAGAAACTGTTACACATTTTTCCCTTTCAAACATTACCATAAATTCTTATATTATCATCGCTGCTGCATGCATCCCTTAGCTAGTCGGCCATTAAATGTGAAGTCAGGACATGAAGGATCCATAGTATGCTGGCCACCAAGTGATAAGCAAAGAGTAAGGGCTAAATCCAGCCTGACAGATGTGGGAAATAGTTTTCTGAAGGTTGGTGCTGAGATCACCATTGCTCACAATTTACATAAATGATTTGGGTCTAATATAAAGGAAGCATACAATTGGTCATATCCAGAGCTGTGGTAAAAAACTAAATCATGTTGTGACCTATGGAATGGTGGAACCAGAGAACAACAATGAACTCCTCCTATCTTATTCAACCCACTAAATAATACATAAATTTAGATCTTTTGTGAAATATACTGGTGGCTGGGCATCCTGTTGTCTTGTTGAAATACTGCACGGCTCAGCGATGCAGTCTCAATGGGCCAGCTGGTGGCTCTCGGTCAATTTTACAGATCTGGGGTTTAGGACAAATTTTGCAAGCAGAATATGTGCCTTGTGGGAAAGTATGAAGCTTGGTCTGATGTCATTGTTTAATCAGATAATGTTTCTAGATGTGAGCTACCACATAGCCTCTTGCACTGTAATCTTCTGTCCTTGACACTAGGTATGTTAGGCTTAGAATTGTTTTGAAGTTATTTCTGCTCTTTTAAATTTGTTCTAATATGTCTTGAGAGAGCATATGTTTTACAGACTAATTTTCAAACCTGTAATATTCCTTAAAAACTGAAAGAACTGTGGATGCAGTAAATCAGGAACAAAAACTGAAGTTGCTGAAAAAGCTCAGCAATTCTAGTAGCACCCTTGAAGAAAATTGTGAAGAAAACAAAATCAGACCCGACTTAACTCTGATTTTTTCTTCACAGGTGCTGCCAGATCTGCTGAGCTTTTCCAACAGCTTCTGTTTTTCTTACTGTATTATTTCTTGTAGTTTATTTTTGTGTTAAATAAACAGAAGTGAAAGCTGCTATGGGAAGAATATTGTTAAACTTTAGAGAGTGTAGAAAAGATTTACAAGGATGCTGCTGGGAGTAAAGCGTTTGAGCTATAGGAAGAGGTTGAATAGCCTGGGGTTTATTTCCCTGGAGAACAGAGGTTGAGGGGCAATCTGAGAGATGTACAAAATCATGAGGGAAACAGAGAGAGTGAATAGCCAAGGTCTTTTTCTAGGGTGGGGGAGTCCAAAACTAGAGGATATAGGTTTAAGGTGAGCGGGAAAAAGATTTAAAAAGGATGTGAGGGTCAACTTTTTCCACACAGAGGGTGGTGCGTACAGGGAATGAGCTGCCGCAGAAGGTGGTGGAAGCAGGTACAATTACAACACTCAAAAGGCATCTGGATGGGTATATAAATAGGACGGGTTTAAAGGGGAATGGGCCAAATGGCACAAAAATGGGACTAGGTCAGATTAAGATGTCTCGTTGGCATGGATGAGGTGGACTGAAGGGTCTATTTTCATACTGCATGACTCTGTGACTTGAGAATCATAAGTAAAATTTCAAAATTTGCTGATGATGTCAAACTGGTGATATGGTTACTACAGAGGATGACCATGACAGCTTAGGAACACATTAATAACTTTGCAGAGTAGACATATAATTGGTAAATTAACATCAATATCCATGAACTGGTGTGGTTTGCTTGGATGAATGAGGAGGCTGCATCCTCCCTTGCAAAGCAAGAATTTAAACGGGGTAGAGGAGCAGAGAAATTTTGGAATACAGTTACAAAAATTTACTCCAAGTAGCAGCATATCAAGAATGCCCTAGAAAGGCAAATAAAGCATTGACATTCATCCGTTATATGGAATATTTGTTATACTATGCTTAGTATCCTTATTATAAAAAGGATAAAAGATATGCAAGAGAGGTACTGGCAAAGGCTGGAATGATAACAGCCCTCTGGAATCATGCCTATCATGGAAGAATGAATAAGTGTAGAAAAAAAAATTTGAGGGGTGAGGAATGAGAATGAAAACTGAGGAATTTACAAAAGTTTAAAATCATTAAAGGATTTGATATGGTAGAAAATTTATTCATTTGTGCAAGTCCAAGTTAAGAACTTTAACGGCATTCTAATAGGAAATAGGGAATTCAGAGGCTACCTCTTTACTGAAAGTGGTCAGATTGTGAAATGATCAAACTGTGTACTTTAGGCCACTAGTAAAAATGCAATTGGAGGAAGTTAGATAAATAATTCAAAAATGAATTACGAGATGTCAACAAGTAAGATGAAGTAAGGTGAAAAGAACATAGAACATTACAGCACAGTACAGGCCCTTCGGCCCTCGATGTTGTGCCGACCCGTCATACCGATCTCAAGCCCATCTAACCTACACTATTCCAGGTACGTCCATATGCTTATCCAATGACGACTTAAATGTACCTAAAGTTGGCGAATCTACTACAGTTGCAGTCAAAGCGTTCCATTCCCTTACTACTCTCTGAGTAAAGAAACTACCTCTGACATCTGTCCTATATCTTTCACCCCTCAATTTAAAGCTGTGCCCCCTCATGCTCGCCGTCACCATCCTAGGAAAAAGGCTCTCCCTATCCACCCTATCCAACCCTCTGATTATTTTATATGTTTCAATTAAGTCACCTCTCAACCTTCTTCTCTCTAATGAAAACAGCCTCAAGTCCCTCAGCCTTTCCTTGTAAGACCTTCCCTCCATACCAGGCAACATCCTAGTAAATCTCCTCCGCACCCTTTCCAAAGCTTCCACATCCACAAAGAGGTTCATTTTAGCATAAACACAAGCAACAAATGACGCTGTAAGTGCCATACAGCTATAGAAGAAACTTCTTAATTGATCAATCAATTTGTGTGGAATATAAACATAATTTGCCAAAGGATCAGTATCACTAATGGTCTTGCTCATTGTTCTAGATTGATTGGTCCAACTTACTGCTTTCACTCCACTGAGCATGCAAAGCTATGCCCAGAGGACTTCCTTAGGAAATAACATCTAACAGTGCTCCAAATCTTTCACAGCAAAGCTAGTGTCTTGGTAAAATAGGATAACCACAATAGAAACACCACTTATTCTAAAATCTATATATAGATTTTAAAAGATGTAACATTTAGAGGATGAAAAGGAAGGGTCAATTTCTGATTCTAGAAAGTGGATGTAAAGTTTGCTGCAAAGTACAATCCAGCCTGATTGTTGTGTCTGCACCAGCTCTGAATTAACTACCAGCTTAACCCCATTTCTCAATTTCAACATATTTCACTTCAAATGTTAATTTACTTCTTAAAATAAATACAGATTTCTAAACAGTTTTGTTGTAATTCTCTGTCCTAGTATATCATTTTTATTTTAATACTTGGCTTCCCTCCATAATGTTCCACAGGCATTTTTCTTTTGCAAGTGGTGTCCAACGAGTACAGTCAATGGTTGCGTTAGTTAAAAATGCTTAACATATTTTTCTTACATGTGTCCTTAGAGGGCATGGAGATTAAAGTTAAGGGAAGATTTTTTTTCAGGAATAAGCAAAGGAAGCACATTGAGGTGTGCAGAATTGGAGCTGTTGGTTGTGAACCCTCTAAGTTGGTCACCTTTAGGGTTAATATGTTACATACAAATGTTTAATTATCCATTCAATTCTTATGGAGCCATGTCAACCTGGGAACCTTTCTTCAGATCTGCAGACTGCCAGTCTTGTAACACAACCAACTGGAAGACACTGTTAGCAACTATTATTTGATTTGATTTGATTTATTATTGTCAGATGTACCTAGGTACAGTGAGAAGTTTTGTCTTTCATGCAGCACAGACAGATCATACCATACAAAGCGCATGGGGTAACAGAACAGAGCAAGGAATACAATGTTACGGCTGCAGAGTAGGTGCACAAAGAGCATGGTTAACATTAAATTTGAAATCTAAGAGGGTCATTTAGAAGTCTCACAACAGCAGGGAAGAAGCTGTTCTTGAATCTGTCAATACATGTATCTAAGCCTTAGGAACAAATTGAGCCAATCAGCAATAAAATTACTCAAGGAAGATCATATCTTTAGCAGTACATATGCACCAGAAGCTAGCCCATACTCAAAGCCAGGTTTAATTAGTGTCTGGGAAACATTTCATCACTGTGGGTGAAGAGTGATGGAAGTTCCATCTCATGAGCCCAACCACCTTGGAAACTACTTGTTGTCTTTGTATTGTTCGTTTTAAGTTATTATGTGGATTTCTAAGTAACTGTGTTCTTTAGGGACTTCTAAGGATCTGGGAGGAAACAAATCATTGTATAGTTGGCTACTGGCAAGCATTGATACTTTGGCAATTTGCATCATGTATTTCTTTATATTAAATTTCATTCTTCATTTGATGAGAATATTTTGATCTTCCTGAGGCAGGATTCTCCTTTGATGCTCATCAACTTACTGACTTGTGTCCCCTTCAGAATCTAACTTTTATTCCCAATTCACCTGATCAAATGCTCTATTAACTTTAAAAACAGATGTGGTAATAGTATTAAGTAGTTCTGAACTAATCCTACTATGAAGCATTATTTTATCCATATACAAGGAATTGATTAGTTCCCAAAAAGAATACTGTATGGTAATCTGATCCATTCATATGGTGGCTGTCTAAATCTGAGGTTCCTCTTGAATGATTAGGGTTATTATAGCATTAACACATTACAAGTAAAGAACCTGTCTCATGGCATCTAACTGCATTAAATTCCCTTTAACTGAAGAAAGAATGCAAATGTTTAGGTGAGCCTTACTTCACAAAGATAGGGAAAGAGGACATCAAATGATCACAGAGCAATGGTTGTTATTATCAATAAGGTGAAAACTGGCGGTAGGCACTGACTCATTGGTACAATTTATTTCAGTAACTTGGGACATTTTTCTACCATTCCCTTTCAGCATGCACTAACTGCAATATTCCATTAAGCACAAATAAGGAGGAGATCAGTAAACAAACATCTCATTTGTGTGTTCCACTACCAATACTGTTGCTAGATCAACTGATATTCACACTACACAAGGGCTTTCAGGGCCTTCAAACATTAAGGCCCCTTGTCCCAGAATAGGTTCACAGAAGAACCTATAGATTAATACTTAATTTAGTCATTATTTCACACTCAGAGCTAAAATATCTTGTGTTGCAGTGGTAGCGTCCCTAGGACACCTGGGTTCAAGGACCACTTGCTCTGGAAACATGTTATAACATCTTTAGACAGGTTGATAAAAATTATTGGCACTCAGACAGCCAAGCCTTCTGGCTCTTAATTGAAATCTCTGACATCTAGTATGGTTCTGTGCTTACATAATTTAAATGCATTTCCCCTAATTCTGCCTAATTTGACTAACAAAGTTGCCTGTTCACAGGATGGTGTGGCGCCTTCATCATTTGAAATATTTCAATCAAAAGTTGAAAGGCCCAGCTGTATGAACTCTGCTTCCAGGACCTCATCCCCATTGTTACATGCATCTTCAGCTCATACCCTATGACTGATCACCTCCCCCAGAAGAATGTCCTGTTGCCACTCTAACTTTTTTTTAAACCTTGTCACCAGCACGGCAACATTCTGACCTGCAATTACACTGACAGTTGTAGAAATGCTGGTCTGATGCCTGTGTTGCTACCGTTGTTTCATTCTTCTGCCTCTGGACCAGCCCATATAGCTGAGGTACCCATTGTTTTTGATTCCAATAGAACTCTTCTAAGGAGCCATCACACTCACCAGTATCCAAAATCCAATATTTATTAACAAGTAAGACAAACTCATAAATCTCCTGTACTAAGTGCCTGGTTTTCCCAGACTACCTGGCAATCAGACATTTCTTCACTACCTGAACATTTCTGCAGTATGTCCAATTCCCTGAATTCACCTGCCATACAGATCTCTGTGGACGCATAACAGTGCTAATGGTCACCAGTCAGGTTCCAAAACCCTATGATCAGGTTTTTGCTGCCGGTGAGACTTCCTGTAGACGTGGTAGTCAAGGACACATTGTTCATCCATGACTTCACACATACCACTCTACATACTCGCACTCTACTTGGTCAAATGGAGTTGCTATCCTGTAGCTTTAAAAACAATGTAATACAATTGTAATAGTAGAAAATCTTACTCGTTATTGTCAAACAGGTTTTACTCTTGTACTAAATTAAGAGCCAACTACGGTTAACTGAAATCAGAGGAAAGTGGAACACCTAGTCACAGTCATAGAGATGAAACAGACCCATTGGACCCATGCATCCATGCTGAGAGATATCCTAAATTAATGTAGTCCTATTGAAAGCATTTGCCCCACATCCCTCTACATCCTTCCTATTCTGTACCCATCCAATTGCCTTTTAAATGTTGCAATTGTACTGGCCTCCACCACTTCCCCTGTCAGTTCATTCCCTACAGGCACCATCCTCTGTGTGACAAAGTTGCTCCTCTGGTCCTTTTTGAATCTTTCCCCTTTCACCTTAAATCTATGGCCTCTAGCTTTGGACTCCATTACACTGGGGAAAAGACCTTGTCTATTCACCCTATTCATGCCCCTGATGATTTTATAAACTTCAATAAGGTCACCCCTCAGCCTCTATCCTTGTTCTCACCAAACTCCCAATTCATACTTTGTACAAATGAAGCAGTACTGGCAAGTCAATACAGAGTGAGATTTCTTTATTCTTCCTGAAAACAACAGACTTGAGTTTTAAAAAAAATTAAACTAGCCACTCTTAAACTGGCTAGTTTCTTTGAAAGATTGCACACCTCTGAATTCAAGCTACAATACAAGTTTTCTTAAATGCAATGTTTTGTTAATTGCTCAAGTAAAGAAAAGCTATATTTCAGGTAAAAATTAACACTAAAAACCCACACACTATGTTCTAGTGCAATACCTTTCATGAGAAATACAGGTACAAAAGTGGTCATTTAATACTTCAGCCATGCCTTGTTTCTATATGTGGACACTGTTTTTCAGTCCCAATTGGCCTCATCTCACGTTTTCATGTTAATTTTACTGCTAACATATTTTTACAAGACTTTTCTATGCCTATAGACTTGTTCTTATTGTTAGCTGCCGGTCTCTTCCTATAATCCTCTTTGGTTCTCTCATTTGATTTTTGACTCCCCACTGCACCTTCTGCACTCAGCCTGGAGCAGATGGGATAGTGGATGTAGTGAGATTTAACATCTTTATGCAAGCTGATACACTAAGTGGCATCCAGAAGAGTCAAAGTGGTGTGGAGTTAGGTGATGGGGAGAATGACCTATGGGCCCGGGCCCTTGAAGACTGTTGGACCCTTTCATAAAGTTCTTTTAATTCACCCTTTGATATCTATCAGAAGCTTTTTTGCAATCTTTGACAGGGGTGAGGCACATCCATCTTTGATGAACTTTGTGGGGCCAGCAGCAGACCTGTGAAAAACACGGCGACAAAAATGGTCATTTAATACTTCAGGCATGCTCTGTCTCTATACGTAGATACTGTTTGCATCACTGTTGGGGTTTTTTCCACAGTGTAAGGGACTCCAAAGCTGGAGGACGTAGGTTTAAGGTGAGAGGGCAAAGACTTAAAAAGGATGAGAGGAGCAAAGCGGACAGTGGATGTTATTTGTGGTCCATAAGCCAGAATCTTGGGATACAGCACGATAATTTACTCTGCCATCATATTCATCTGATAGATGATTAAAATAACTGGATAAGCATCTATAAAGGCTTCTTTGCTGACGAACCTTGTAATGTAAATTATTCCACTCAAGAGTATTTGATAAGAGAATATGCATGGATTTTTACTCTGCATCTAAACCACACTGACACATGTATCTTTTTTCAAAAAAACGTTATTGTAATGGCCATAAGAGGGCTGGTTGTTGTCACTGGATGCAAACAAAAAAATTCCATTCTGGCACTAACATTCAATTTTCTTTTAAATATTTAAAGAAGTTCTCTTGAAATATTAAATAAATAATTCACAAAAAGACAGTGATGTTCAGTAAAGTAGAGCTTTTTAAATTCAAATTAATTCTAAAAATAATTCTGCCTTTGTGATTTCTTGAAGTAATTCTGTCAACCAAATGTTTTGCAGAAATTACATTTTGGGAACCCATTTGTTAATTTCTGTGGTATATCTTCTTATTTTTTAAATTAGATTTAAAATCCTTTGAAATTTCAGGAGGAGGACATTTGACAAGCTTCTGTGACTTCATTGACTTCATACCCAGATGAAAGCATCAGCACCAGCACCAGCACCAGCACCAGCACCAGGCAGATTTAAATCAGACAGGAACTTCCAGATCATTTGGTATTGTGATCCTTTGTTATTTGACTAACATATTATTCTGCTGTCTTCAAAGAATTAAGTCACTCCAAAAGCATTGAGTTGCTACTACATACCATTAATAATTTATTGGCATTATAGTCTTTATGTGCTTTTGACATAAATCTGTCAGCCTCGATGCGATTTCCTAATGCCCATGAACACACAGCACAGAACTGCCCCTAATTGGCATCAAATCAGCCATCTGTGAGAGGCCGTTGAATGCCTAGTTGTACAGAAGCGGGTGTCCTTCTGAGAAGTGGACCTGAGGCACATTGCTGGGAAATTATATGTTGCATCTAACCATGCTACGCCTGACCAATGTGCCTGAGAGTGCTTGCTTGCTCAAACAAAAATCCAGACTGATGAGTGCCAAATATTCACTGAAAGATACAAAATTGGGAGGTGACTATAAGGAAAACAAGGGAAAAGGTAAACTTAATTGAACAGTATAATCTAAAGATTAACACAATTTACACTTGGACTATGAGTCATTGCAGGCAGATTTATGAATTATTATTAATACATTAAACTGATTAAGGAAAAGTGGCAGGGTTAATAACAGTATCGAAAACAAAAATCAGGCTAATAATAGTGTGAAATGAGAATATTTTGAATGGCCTTGACAAATTTTCACAAACTCTTAGTGACAATTTTCAGGGTTGTTGTGACAACATTATAACTTGGCAATGCACAGAACTATGCAAGAAGTACAGCCAGCAACAAGCCTGCAAATTAGCTGAGGATAATGAGCACAATTCAGAAAAAATTTAAATGATCATCATTTGAACCCTAAGCGTAGATTACAAAAACAATAATATCAACTAATGAAAATGAAATTAGGCAACTGGAGACTGAAAATCTATTTTGATATTATTGTGAATTATCATTTAAATTGTAAACTAGATGGAAAAATGCTTTCATTACATGCTTAGTACGCTTTTCTGACAGGGTTCTGATCTGTAAATTTGTGTCCATACAGTAAACTGGTCATGGAACGGAACAGATAATGGGTTGGACAAGATTTTTATAAAAAACCTTTACTTGCTCTTTACTATGATGCTATATTGTGAAGGTTGAACTTTTTATGTCATGGTTCAGCAACTGTACCTTCAGTTTGCAATGAATAGTGCTACATTTTAGTAAATTTAATCAAAGTTCACAGGGAACACCATGTGTAATAATGATCAAACCCTGAGCAAATGAAGAATGTATAATAAGCAACATGTAATCATCATAACTCTGAAATCCTCTAGTATAAGGAACAGCCTTTTATCATTACTGGACAATTTCATCGACCTGTACTAAAAACTACTGACAGGAGAGCAGGATATGTGGGCTATAGGCTCCAGAGCAGTTAGAGCTACAGTGTTCACTCAGAGAGAGACTGCCATGTATACAGTGTTCCATGGCCTTTCCAAGTTAAATGTGAAGCCACATAATGTACAAAGTTTATAACCTCAACTAAAATAGACCATATTAGTTCAATCCATCAGCATATCCTGTGCCACCTGTGGTTACTGCATAAAACCTATAAAGAGTATTACTTGGCTGATAAATTTAAGACAACAAAATATCAATGATAATTGGACCACTGTGTATTGCCTGGAAAGAAAGCAAAGTGAAATGCATGGTTAACAAGTTAAACTAACAACTTATAGTCTACAAGACTGAATTGAGAGTTAAATTTTTTACACAGAGTTAAATATCAACATAAAGATAGAAAGAAAAAGAATTAGTTTTGGTTTATTTTCTAGCTTCAGTTAAAATATATTCTGAGGTGGCAACTATGACAAACACTCACTGAAATGGTTGTTTCTCAGCAAGTGTCAATGGACAGAGTAATCTTTATCACAGCCTGCATGGAACACCTTTCAGATCTTAATGCTTAAAAAGGAAAAAAAAATTCAACAAAATCTGTCAATATTATCTAATAGCCACAGTAAAGAGCATTGCTGCTAAAAGAATGACATTGAAATTACGACCAGACATCATTCTTGTGAATAGTTTACAGAATTCCTGTTGGCCCTTAAGTTCAACTACAAAGTCTTGAATGCTATAATGAGAACAATCCATAAAATTTTATTGCCATATTTCTTCCCCTCTTCTATTTTGTTCGGTTGCCTTTTTTTTGTTGCAGAAGCTGCAGAAGAAATAATCATGCTTAATATTGAAAGGGGCAGGAGGACAGTACATCTCATGCTTCTGGATCTTGTTCTCTACCCCCGAAAAGAATCAAAGACAATTCATTGAGGACAGAATCAGACTTTGGACTATGAAAGGCTGCAAAGATTGTACCCCAGGTCTTATATATCTGCGGACACACATGCTAAATAAAGAATGAAAAGCTTTTTAAAAGATAATTTGGCTATTGTTGCAACAAAGTCCATACTACAGAAATAGTCCTCAAGATCATATATCTGTGACATCATAAAGAGACTTTAAGAATTATTTATACTAGAGTTGGGTGCAGTGCTTATCTCATCACCACAGTGAAGTCAATGTACAAATTTTCTTGAGAAAAGAACACCAGCTGCTCATCTTAAACATTGAAACCCACCCATAATTTTATACCCACAGCACCTACTTGATGGCTTTCTTCTCATTGCGGCCTCGGTTGGAGTCTGGTGTGTTGACCACTTCCAAAGAGCTCTTGTGTCTTTTACCCTTTAAAAAGAGATCAGAAAGAAAAGAATAATTTAATAACTAAGACATGTATTACACCTGCTGCACAATTGTGACAAAATAGATGTTACGGTAAAATGTATTTTACTTGGGATAGGATTTTTTAAAAAATCTGGCTGCAGTTTGCAGTAACCTTAAAGAAAACTTCCCACTAAAATCCTGCCTCCTTTATGGCATATACTTCCTCTTCCCAATGTCATTTTGTTTTCACATCAATCCAGGGGATCTCCATTGCAGGAACAGTGATGTTATTAAACAGGGCAAACAGAGAGTCACTTCTACATTTTCTCACAGGCAGAAAACCAGAAAACAAAAACACTGATTTGTTTCACTTTTAAGTTTATTAATATCAAATCCAAAATGATTTTTTTTCTAACGTGGGGAATGTTTAGCATGCAGAACAAATTAGCATAGGAATAACGGTGACAAACATTGCAGGTTTTCCATCAATCCAAGCAAAAAAAAAGTGCCATTGTGTTGGTTAAAATTTAGTTACTCAATTCATTTAATGATTAAATCTGCTAATTGATTATGGCTCTATATAGCTCAAGAATCAAAATCAGGAGCCTGTGAACAATACCGCTTTGCATATGGTGTTTGTGGTAGTGTACGAGAGTAGATGCTGCTTTTTGCTTGCTTTAGTTTATGCAGCAACACTAGGAAGATCAACCCTTCCACAGCTGTGCAATTGATTATGTATTAGCATGTTGCATATATTGATAACCAAGTGTCAACACTATCCACATTTTGAAAATACCCTAAACCTGAAAAAAGAACTTCAAGGCTCGTGTGAAAAATTAGTGATGATTATTTTCACAACACTGGGATATAATAATGTGACAAAAGAAATTGAAATTGAAATTTATTAAAATAAACCTTGAAATGACAGCAGGATAAAAAGAAATAGAGCCTGAGAAAGAATGATGCTAGATTGTGATTTTTTACAAAATAGATCCCTGTAAATTGACCTCAAAGTGTGCACTACAATTAGGTTCAAGCAACAGAAACATTTGTGCCATTCAGGAAATCACACTAAAATTATAAAATGAATGGAATTTTAATCTTAACCCATTGTAATTATCTAAATGAAAATGCCTTAAAAGTACTCTACTTCAAAAGAGAAATAAACAGGAAAAGTGAGGAATTCATTTTCGCTTCTAGAAAATCATAACATTGAAAGTTACACCCTAAGACACCATCTGAAACTCTGTAAAATCCAGAAGAACTGTGGATATTGTAAATCAGTATAACAAAAACAAAAGCTGCTGGAAAAAATTCAGCAGGTCTGGCAGCACTTGTGATGAAAAAAGTCAGAGTTAACGTTTCAGGCCCGAAACTGCAACACAGTGTTGTATCTTACCAGTCCCTTGGGACACATCAATTTTTTTTTGTTATAAGTTACTGGTGACTTTCTGATTTCATTTCTTTCCTATCAGATTATTTCAAATTCTTGTAATTATCCTACTTGCATAAAGTTCATCCTTAAATTTCACATATTGTAGTCCAACATTGATGAAACTGAAGTTTGACCAAATTGTCTCTTTCCAGTCCCCTCTCTGTTGTCCCCAGCCTGCAAAATCCTTCTCAACATTATTTATCTGGGGTTGGACTGCTTCGCAATTCTGAGCTCAGGTAGTTTTGTCCCAGCAGCAGCCACAGCCTTCTCAATGGCACTACTGTTCACAAGAGCTGCTAGCTTCAGATTGGCAAGTAACTCTTAGAAGGCAGGATGATATCCTCTGGTTCTTGATTGTAGCAAAGTCCCACTGTTTGGCACTCAATACTGCTGGGCTTTCTCATAGGGGGCAGAGGGAGTCAACATGGAGGGGACGGCAGGTGGCAGTGGTAGATGGAGTGGTGTGAGCTTCGTCAGGCAGTGGGATCATTGCCTGGGCTGGAACTGCCCTTGTACTGAGATGGTTTGACACGCCACCTGATTTACCTAGAGCTGTGCTATCTTCAGCAGGCTTTGCAACCAAAATAGCTCGAAAAATTTCCTTGCAGAAAACAGCATAATAATAGGTAAAACTGTAGAAGTTAACGTGGTGACATCTTCCTATGGGCTCATCAACATGGCTGCCATTTCTGAGGTTTTGGAAATTCCTGGTTCCAGTGTAAATCCACCTTCCTCCGAATACCATTGTGCCCATTTCAGAAGAAGGGTCCCGATCTGAAATGTCAACTTTCCCAATCCTCTGATGCTGTCTAGCCTGCTGTGTTCCTTCAGTTCCACACTGTGTTATCTCTGACTCCAGCATCTGCAGTTCTTACTATCTCTGACTGAGTTCAAACACGATATTTTTCCATTCATTTGCTGCAGAGAATGACAATGTAGAAAATAAACAAACGTGTTTAGGCCAAGACTTACAACAATTATTATGATGGCTTCAGTGTAATAAATAACTTTGAACTGCAGCAGCTTGTGTAAAGAAATATCATTTTATCAAGAGAATGCTATTCATGGGCTTGACCGAGTGTGCAATATTCTGCAATTTGGCTATCAGTTAAATGCCATAAAACGACAAGCAAAAAGATCTGATACGTACTTTTTAAAAGGAGCTAAAATCTCATATTTAACACTTTTCCATGGATTTGTATTATCACAAAGTGCATCACAGTCATATGTTTGAAAGATGTGGCAGTCAGCACGGCAAGAGAATAAAAGGGCAGCAGCAATAAAATTGTCCTAGCTATGAGGCTTGGTGCAAGATGGTGACTGTAAACGGCTCTCTCACTTCCATGCTGTCCCTGGAAACTCCTTGGTGCCTTTGGGTCAGCAGCATACTGGGCTCCACAGCTCCTCACTGACTGAGTGGAGTTGAGCCCCAGCCCAATTCCATCTCTCATTTTCCACAATACGTCATGAAACCTGCCCAATGCCAGGAACAGTTTCCAGATGTTGGCAGCAGAGAAGGCAGCCTCCAGGAAACACTGGAAAACATTTACTGGCTTAAATGGCCACCTTGAAGAAGAAATTCTTGCAACCTTCAGGCAGGGTATACATATGTATATATCACTGCAGTTTAAATTACCTGCTACATCCCTTCTGATGCTGGTAAATACGGCATTAAGAATAAAAGATGATAGATTATTGGTGCTGTGCAAATGTCCTCCCAATCTCTGATATAAAAATAGTTTGATGCTAAATGAATCAAGAGAAATGCAGCCGCCTCTCTACGTGACCGTGCAGCTTATGGTTCTGCCTGTCTGTGTCAGCACCACCCAGACACACGCAGAGTGCAAGTGCTCCAGTGACTGCCATGACTGGAGAAGGAAACATACATGTGAAGTAACTCTATGATTTTAAAGGCACTGATTCTCACAATAAAATCTGTATGGCTTTAACACAAAATAAAAGTTTGACTCTTTTGTATAGATGTGTGCTGCTGTTGTTGCAAATTTTGGAGAATCACATGAAGAGCACCTACATGTACATACAGACTCTGCTTAGTGACATTTATTAATCCAGAGCACCTACACACACACCTAGGAGAGTGACTGGACACTCAGGTAATTACAGACATCAGCTGATCTTCATTCAAGATTGCAACTTATATGTACCAGTAATACAGGGTTCATGTGGCATTGTGGTAAGAATCTACACCTCTGAATCTAGAGGCCTGGGTCTATCTCCCATATGCGTCAGGGATGTGCAAGAACATCTTTGCACAGGTTGATTAGAAAATATCTAATCGTACCTGTAATAATTACAGCACACTTTTCTTTTAATAAGCCTCTATGAATACAGCCTAAAGAAATCCTTTCCCACTGAAATCATAGCTTAAATTCTGAGTTTCCCAATTTTAAAACTCTTAACTTTTTCCATCTGCTAGACTCTCTTCCTAGTGTCCTACTCTTACACAGAATTTGTAAGGTCATATTTAACAAGGTACAATTTATTGCATGATAGTAGCAGGTACAACAGCACACTGGAAAAATAATGGGTTTGGACCAGTTATACCATTGCATATCATCTATAGCACAGTGGGAAGTGCCAAAAATACTGAATTACTTATCATATTACAGGCACTAAAAATACTCGCAATATCATCAGTTTAAGCAAACAGTACTGGGTAACCAAAACTGGAAACAGACATCAGTAGTACAATTTTTCCATTTTGTAATATAGTCACAATTGTAACACAGGAATGCAGCAGCTAATATTTTACTGGTTGTTCTTTAATTGGTTGGTCAACAATGTTCATTTTGGAACTAGTTGAACTCTTTCAAGACGTTGAGGCCATGACATACATACAGGCTGAAAAGCAAGGAATGTTGATTGTGAACAGCACACATTTTTTAACTCTCATACACTGTTTGTATTGCACTACAACTTAATAACATATCATTAATCATCGGAGTTTTTCTACCCAGTCAATATAATTTCATCTTGGTAATGTTGTTTGAAGAGTAAAGTTCCCCAGAATGCCTGTGTTATTTATCTTTTGCAATTAAGGTATATACACTAATTCAGGTGTCTTTTCTAAAGATTGAAGTCCAACCTTATTAACGTCTGTGTAAATGTATGCATTTGACTTTTTGCAGCTTAGAAACTTTGTCCTACATCTACACATCTCTGGAAATTGACCTCCAGCTCTACAGATATCTGGGTATTACCTGTGCCCAGTTCCATGAGCTGTAAAAAAATTAATAATGGCAATAATTCCAATAATAACTTTTACTTACGAATTTTGATTTAAAAGTTCCATAGATGGAGTTTTCCACTAATCTGTAGAGATAATGAATAAAATAATCTTTAAAATTCCCTGGAAGATGAACCGCACTGTTAAATCTTGTCTCATTAAGAGTTTTGTTTGTTTGGGGACTCACAGGCTTTTAAAATTTAGTCCTAACTATCTGAACAATCTTTAAAAATTTGTTGATTTATAACATAATTCAATAAAGGACCTACTGATTACAATAATGAATTAACTTGTTCAGAATTGTTTTCTACGTGCTGTTCAATCTTGTACTCTGTTCGACCTTTTATGCCATTAAATATTTTAAAAATGATTATTTCTCTTCCTACTTCTTATTTAATTCATTCTTATTCCTTTAAAATGACTTTAAATCTGTAGCATTTCAACATTGCTCATAACCTGTTGTCTGAGAGGTAGGACGTACCAACATATTTATATTCTGTTGTCTTAAAGTTGCTTCAAACTTTTACACTGTTTTAAGACAGTAATACGGATGATGTTTTGCAATAAAGTTTTATATTCTACTAATGACCAATGAGAAGTTATTCTTCCAATGATAGTTTAAATTTTTTTAATGAGCAAATCTGAATTGGGTTATTTCTCTTCTTTTAAATTCATCTAAATAGAGCTAGTGTTACTTTGTACTGCTTGCTGTAGGTTTTCTACCCTCTGGAGTTTTCCCACCTTTCAGAGCCAGAATCAAGGTTTACCATGTCTTTCCAGGCATTATCAGATGATTATAGAACATAGAACATAGAACATAGAACATAGAAAAGTACAGTACAGGCCCTTCGGCCCACGATGTTGTGCCGTGGAATAATCCTAGTCCAAAAATAAAATAACCTAACCTACATTCCCCTCAATTCACCGCTGTCCATGTGCATGTGCAGCAGTCGCTTAAATGTCACTAATGACTCCGCTTCCACAACTACCACTGGTAAACTATTCCATGCACTCACAACTCTCTGGGTGAAGAACCTCCCTCTGACGTCTCCTCTATACCTTCCTCCTAACACCTGAAAACTATGACCCCTCATGGCAGTCAATCCTGCCCTGGGGAAAAGTCTCTGGCTATCGACTTTATCCATGCCTCTCATTACCTTGTACACCTCGATCAGGTCACCTCTCTTCCTCCTTCTCTCCAGAGAGAAAAGTCCAAGCTCAGTCAACCTCTCCTCATAAGACAAGCCCTCCAGTCCAGGCAGCATTCTGGTAAACCTCCTTTGCACTGTCTCCAAAGCCTCCACATCTTTCCTATAATAAGGCGGCCAGAACTGGACACAATATTCCAAGTGTGGTCTCACCAGGGTTTTGTAGAGCTGCAGCATAACCTCGCAGCTCTTAAACTCGATCCCCCTGTTAATGAAAGCCAAAACACCATATGCTTTCTTAACAACCTTATCCAACTGAGTGGCAACTTTGAGGGAGCTATGCACTTGAACACCAAGATCCCGCTGTTCCTCCACACTGCCGAGAATCCTGCCTTTAATCCTATATTCAGCATTTAAGTTTGACCTTCCAAAATGCATCACTTCGCATTTATCCAGGTTGAACTCCATCTGCCATTTCTCAGCCCAGCTCTGCATTCTGTCACTGAAGCCTGCAATAGCCCTCGGTACTATCAACGGCACCTCCAACCTTTGTGTCATCAGCAAATATACTAACCCACCCCTCAACCTCCTCATCCAAGTCATTTATAAAAACTACAAAGAGCAGAAGCCCAAGAACAGAGCCCTGCGGGACACCACTCAGCACTGACCTCCAGGCAGAATACTTACCATCTACAACCACTCTCTGCCTCCTGTAAGCCAACCAATTCTGAATCCAGACAGCCAAATCACCCTATATCCCATACCTCCTGACTTTATGAATGAGCCTGCCGTGGGGAACCTTATCAAATGCTTTGCTAAAGTCCATGTACACCACATCCACTGCTCGACCCTCGTCAACCTGTCTCGTGACTTCCTCAAAGAACTCAATAAGATTTGTAAGGCATGACCTGCCCCTCACAAAGCCATGCTGACTCCCTTTAATCATGCTATGCTTTTCAAATAATCATAAATCCTATCCCTCAGAATTCTTTCCAAAACCTTGCTGACTACAGACGTGGGACTGACTGGTCTGTAATTTCCAGGGATTTCCCTATTCCCTTTCTTGCAAAGAGAAACATTTGCCTCCCTCCAATCTTCTGGTACGACTCCCGTGGAGAGTGAGGAAGCATTATGCTTGAAAATTATTTGCAAATATTTATTATAAAACTGATGTTTCTATTGCTTATGATTTCTGTTTGTAGTCAAGTGTGACTCAGTACTCTGCAACTTCTTTGCTGAGCAAATGAAACAAAACTGGCACTGAATGCAACTTAAGAAACGAGAAGGTAGCAGCAACAGAGAATGAATAGCTCTCAAGTTCAACAAGCCTTTTAGACCGATCTTCTTTACATTTATCTGGCATTCAATCAGACCCCTCAATCCATTTTTTAAAACAGAAGCAGCATTCATCTCTGAAACCCAATTATGTCTTTTGCCTGCCACATTGGCGTTACCCTCAATTAACAATTTCTTAACAGCTCAATTTTCTTATTCCTAATTTTTCCTATGTGTCTTCTTGCCCTTAGGAATGCTAGAATAAATAATTTACTTAAATCACCTGTACCAACTGTCTTCTGAAAGGTCAACCTTTTGAGAAATTTAGGGAGCTTCAATGTAAGCATATTATTTCGAGAATTCTTTTGGGAACAGTTTCACACACCTTCAGAGTTTTATGCATTGGAATATTAAGGGAATAACTCCATTAACATTTCAATATTAGTATTCAATATCCCAGAACATCATCTCCTGCAAGAGTTTTGTAAATTTCTATTTTGATTGGATGCAATTTTTTCAGTCAAACAATCAAAACCAAAATTACTATTTTCTTATTTGATATTGTGGA
Organism: Stegostoma tigrinum; assembly: GCF_030684315.1. Taxonomy (NCBI): domain Eukaryota; kingdom Metazoa; phylum Chordata; class Chondrichthyes; order Orectolobiformes; family Stegostomatidae; genus Stegostoma; species Stegostoma tigrinum. The sequence continues at coordinate 19,760,446 of NC_081370.1, forward strand.
AGTATAATAAATGTTTCAATAATTGGAAAACAAAACACAACATGGCAATTGACCATAACTATTGAATTATTTCAAAAAGGGACATATTTCTCAGTTGGGCTAACATTCTCCCTACCTTGCAAAATTAAAAATCAGGATTTATTTTAAAAAAAAGCAATTTCACATGAATAGTTTTCTCTTGCAGTGGAGCTACGGAGCTATTCAATATCTGTGCATTCACTCTCTTTTTGGAAATGCTTGCTGACTTCCTGAAGCAGATTTAAAGTGAGTCAAAGCTTTGAAGACACAGCAGGGTATAGTACATAAATGGGCAACATTTGATAACAATTAACAGTTCTTGTTAGAACTGGCAAAGGTTTGGGGGCAGAGGTGACATCGGTGAAGAAACTGGGCAGTGCAACTGGAATGGAGAGTGTATGTGCAGTGGGTGGATACAATAGTGTGGGAGAGGTGGGAAAAATGCTGTGGTGGGGAGGGGAGGGACAGAGTGACTGGTGAGTGAAGCAGAGCAGTGAGAGGCACACCACCCAAGACATTTTTCCATCCCCTCCCCTGTCTGCATTCCGGAGAGACCACTCTCTCCGTGACTCCCTTGTTCGCTCCACACTGCCCTCCAACCCCACCACACCCGGCACCTTCCCCTGCAACCGCAGGAAATGCTACACTTGTCCCCACATCTCCTCCCTCACCCCCATTCCAGGCCCCAAGATGACATTCCACATTAAGCAGAGGTTCACCTGCACATCTGCCAATGTGGTATACTGCATCCACTGTACCTGGTGCGGCTTCCTCTACATTGGGGAAACCAAGAGGAGGCTTGGGGACCGCTTTGCAGAACACCTCCGCTCAGTTCGCAACAAACAACTGCACCTCCCAGTCGCAAACCATTTCCACTCCCCCTCCCATTCTCTTGATGACATGTCCATCATGGGCCTCCTGCACTGCCACAATGATGCCACCCGAAGGTTGCAGGAACAGCAACTCATATTCCGCCTGGGAACCCTGCAGCCATATGGTATCAATGTGGACTTCACCAGTTTCAAAATCTCCCCTTCCCCTACTGCATCCCTAAACCAGCCCAGTGCATCCCCTCCCCCCACTGCACCACACAACCAGCCCAGCTCTTCCCCCCCACCCACTGCATCCCCAAACCAGTCCAACCTGTCTCTGCCTTCCTAACCGGCTCTTCCTCTCACCCATCCCTTCCTCCCACCCCAAGCCGCACCCCCAGCTACCTACTAACCTCATCCCACCTCCTTGACCTGTCCGTCTTCCCTGGACTGACCTATCCCCTCCCTACCTCCCCACCTACACCCTCTCCACCTATCTTCTTTACTCTCCATCTTCGGTCCGCCTCCCCCTCTCTCCCTATTTATTCCAGTTCCCTCTCCCCATCCCCCTCTCTGATGAAGGGTCTAGGCCCGAAACGTCAGCTTTTGTGCTCCTGAGATGCTGCTTGGCCTGCTGTGTTCATCCAGCCTCACATTTTATTATCGAGGCACATAGAGACAGGATTTGTCAAGTGGGTAGGTGATATGGACAGGGAGGAGGAGCAGGTGAGGGTGGGAAAGTAGAGAAGACAAAGATTGAGAGTAGGGGAGGAAGAATCAGATGTGGAGCTGGTATGGAACAAGTAGAATGGCAAAGAAGATGGACCAGACAGACAGTAGGTGAATTAGTTAGAAGTGGGAAGAAACAGAGAAAGAGAGAGAGCTGAAAATAAACACAGAAGACAGGAAGCAGTTTCAGAACACGTGTAGTTACACACTATGAAGACTGAAAGCAGTTTTCTTTTCTTTTATTCATTTATGAGATATGGGCATCATTGGCTAAGCCAGCATTTATTGTCCTTGAGAAAGAACCAGAGGCTGTCTTGAACTGCCGCAGTCAATGTAGGTAAGCCTACAGTGGTGCTAAGGAAGCAGTACCAGGATTTTGATCCAGTGACAACAAAAGGAACAGCGATATATTGCCACATTAGGATGGTGTGATACTTGGGGGCAGTGCTCTTGTCTTTCTGGGTAGTGGAGTTCATTGGTTTGGGAGGTGTTATTGAAAAAGTTACTGCGAGCTGAGTTATCCTGAATAGTGTCAATCTTCTCCAGTATTGTTGGAGCCACATCCATCCAGGCAAATCAACTATCGATGAGCCTGGCCGCTGACTTTACAATGGATGTCATTAAGGGATGCGAGTGTCGCTGGCTAGGCCAGCATTTATTGCCCATCTCTAATGACCCAGTGGGCAGTTAAAGGTCAACTACATTGCTATGTGTATGGTGTTACAGGTAGGCCAAACTAGATAAGAATGGCAGTTTCTTTCCCCAAAGGACATTATTGAACCCGGTGGGGTTTTTTATGACAATCATCAATAGATTCATAGTTATCATAAGACTCTCCATTCCAGAGATTTCTCATGGAATTCAATTCTACCACCTGCAATGGTGGGCTCAAACCTGGGTTCCCAGACCATTACCTGGGTATCTGCGTGAACAGTCTAGCAATAATTTAAGGTAACACGGTGGCTCAGTGGTTAGCACTGCAGCTTCACAGCGCCAGGGACCCGGGTTCGATTCCATTCTTGGGCAACTGTCTGTGCGGAGTTTGCACATTCTCCCTGTATCTGCGTGGGTTTACTCCAGCTGCTCCGGTTTCCTCCCACAGTCCAAAGATGTGCAGACTAGGTGGATCGGCCATGCTAAATTGCCCGTAGTGTTCAGGGGTGTGTGGGTTATAGGGAGACAGGTCTGGGTAGGATGCTGTAAGGGGCGGTGTGGGCTTGTTGGGCCGAAGGGCCTGTTTACACACTGCAGGGAATCTAATCAAATCTAACACAACAGGTCCTTTGCCTCCCCAGTGTAAAAGGAGGCATTAAACTAGCTCTGACTAGTTTTGGCTAGTGCAGTGTTTTTTGGTCAGCTTCAAGCCGAGACCCTGTTTTGAAATTCTCTCCAGTTTTCTATCCAGTTAAAGAGTTGTTGAATGTTGTGAGAAAGAATTCCAATTTGTAAGTAGTAAGTAAATAACCCTGGCAGTATACTGAAATTGTTCACATTCACTGTTGACTTTGAAAATAGATATACAATTATGTGTAAAGCTGTTTTGGTTGGGCTTACTGTCCTTGTGATACAACACCAAGCTATGTGGGGGTGGATTTGGACAAGGTTAGTGATTATGTCAGATGGAAAAATGCAGAAGACTGTGAGATTGCTCACTCAGATAAGAAGAATAGACGCACAGATTTTTCTTTAATGGTGACAGGTAGAAAAGTGTAGATATGCAAAGTATCTTGGGTGTCCTTATCACTAAGTCATTGGAAGAAAGCATGCAGGCGTAGTAAGCTATTTGGAGGGTGATTGCAAGATTAGTCTTTATCCCAAGAGGATGTGAATACAGGAGTAGTGAAGTCTTGCTTCATTTGTTAAGGGGTATAGTTTAACTACACCTGGAGTAAGTACTCTGTGGTCTCCTTAACTCAAGAAAGATATTATTACCACAGAGGGAATGCAAGGTTAATCAGACTTATTCCTAGGACAGTCTTCTGAAGAGAGATTAGGCAAAATGGTCCTGTATTTTCCAAAGTATCAAAGAATGAGAGGGATTCTGATTAAAACCTGCAAAATACTTAGAGTGATAGACAGGGTAGATGCAAGTGAGATGTTTCCTCTGACTGGAAACTCTGGAGAATCCCATTCAGGGCCAAGCTGAGGAGAAATCATTTCACAGAAAGTGGTTAATCTTTTGAATTCCCTACTCCAGGAAGCTGTGAAAGGTCAGTCTTTGGAAATATATAAAGAATGATTTTATTTTCTGATTATGAATGGCACAGAAAGTTATGTGGATACTGTGGGAAAAAACATTGATGTGTTTGGTCAGCAATGATCGTATAAAAATGGTGGTGTATTAATAGGCTATATGGCCTATTCCTGTTCCTAGATGGTAAAAGGGTTCTGAAACTGTGCTTTACAATGTAATGGAGGCAAAAATCCAACAATTCATCTAAAAGGTGTCTGATGTACACCTCCATGGCGTAAACTGCGGGACTACAGGACACATGCTGGAAACTGCGGCTAGACAGAACAGTTCATTCACTACCCAGTGCAAACAATTGGCCAAGTGGCCGATTTCCGGACTGCAAACTTTCTGTATTTGATAGTCGTGATGCAAAGATAGAAATATTGAAGGCATTGATCATAATCTTTCATTCTAAAGTGAATGCAACAGCAGTACCAGTGCCAGAGGACCAAAAAGCTGATAATTCTACATCACTAATCAAGAAAAGTGACGTAGTTAAACGAAAAAACTGTAAACTAGTCAGTACGGCCTCGGTGGCAGTAAAGTTATTAGAAGCCATCATTTGGGATCAAATAAAATTAGAAAGATCAATCTAGATGAGCCAGCATCAAACTGTTGAAGGTAGGTCATGTCTGACTAACTTGATTGAATTCTTTGAGTTGCCTTGTATAGAAGAGAGTTTTAGAAGACATTCAACAATATACCATATTGGAATAACATTAAGATGGAAACCCACATCATCAAAAAGAACGTGGCAGTATGGATATAAAATTAGCTTCGGAACAAAAAGTAAAGATTGGTCATGGGTGGATGTTTTTCAGACTGAGATGTGGTTTGCAGTGGTGTATTCCTAATACTCAGTTTGGATGTATTAGTCTTTGTAACTTTATACAATGACTAGATTGCTTGTTTATAAAGAATGGTTTTACAAAATATGCAGATGATACAAGGCATAGGAAGATAACAGATAGTGGGGATAGTTACAGGTATCAGGATGATATTAACAGGATGCTGCGATGGATAGAAGCATGATATGTGGATTTTAATGCAGAGAAGTTTGAAGTGATGCATTTTGGGATGTTTAAAATGTATAAATGACACAACTTTGAAAAATCGAAATAAGCAGAGAGTGCAAGGTGTTCGCATAGGGAAGCCTTAAAAGTGATGAGGTAAATTGATGAGGAGGCTGACAAAAGGATTGCTTGGATTTTTTAGACAGGGATGGACTATAAAAATTAAAAAGAAAAATAATGCTGGAACCTTTTCAATCAGATACTGAGAACTCAGTTGGAGTATGTCAATAATTCTGGGCACCACTCTTCAGGAAAGGATATAGGATGTTGATTAGAATGCTATTAGGGACAAAGTAATGCAGTTATGAAGAGAAGTTAGTAAACTAATGACATTCTCCTTGGAACAGAGGGCATGAAGCGATGGCCTACTAAAGGTTTTCAAGATGATTAGCTTTGATAGAGTGGATAGAACGTTCTGGTGAGCTGTTCTATAACCAGACATCTTTGATACAAAATCATTAGCAAAAGCTGACGTCGGGAGATATGGAGAAATCCTTGCACTCAGGATTGTCAAGACTTGAAATGCTCTATCTGAAACTACTATAGACCATGAGGAAATAAGATAAAGCAGCAGAAATTAGGCCATTTGGTCCATCAAGTCTGCTCTGCCATTCAATCATGGCAAACTCATTCTCAACATTATTCTCCTGCCTTCTCCCTGTAACCTTTGATCCTTTGTAACATTCAAAAACCTATGTATCTCTGTCTTAAATATACTCAATGACCTGGCCTCTAGAGCCTTCTGTGGTAATGAATTCCCAAGATTCACCACTCGGGCTGAAGACATTTTGTCTCATCTCTGTTCTAAAGGGTCTTCCCTTTTCTCTCAGGCTGTGCCTTCGGGTCCTAGTCTCTTCTCCAAATGGAAACCTCTAGAAGCTGATTACTTGAAGAATTTTCAATTGTGGTTGGATGGGTACTTGAAGGTGAAACCCTACAAGCTGAGGCATTGTGGTAAGACCCTATTATGCTAATAAACAGGATACAGCAGCAGTAATGTCTGCTGATGTGTAGGATACATTTGGAGCTTGAACCAAGCTGCAGGTTTGGAGGAATGCTCACTCCTACCGTTTATGAATGATTTATAAACAACAGTTGTAAGTTGTTGTTTGCAAGATGAGAATACAGTCACCTTCCTCAATCTCCATTATGATCTCACTATGCAAGTTTTTGTAACAAAAACTGCTATTTGGAATTAAGAATAATCATTCTTTCAACAGAACAATATCAAGCCTCTTTTACTGCTGTTAATTTTCATAGTAAAATAAGAAAATGCCCTCTTATTTTTGGTTGCCAACGAGAAGAAATAGTTTCTTTTGATCCTGGCAAATTTTTTTTAACCCCAAAATAAGATCACTCCTAATACACACAAGGGAAGTGCAACAAATTTATGCAATCTTCTTTTCTTTAACTTTATACATGAATGGTAACAGCCAGACGGAGCTCCAGTGTTTTATATTTTTTGGTATTCTTGCATCGATACCTCTGCAAATGATTTTTTGTTGCTGCTGCCATTGCATTAGTAACACAAAATATAAGGGGTAAGATTGACGAGGAATCAAATGATGTAGCTGTAATGACACTTGACATGCATTACCTCCATCATTGACCTGCCACACTAACCTTGACGCAGCAAAAAATAAACAATCTGTGCCTCTTTCATTCCACAAGAAAGCCTGTCACAGAGCTGTATCATCCACTGCAGGCTGACCTGTACTAATGCCTGGAACATTTGTAGTGATTATAACAAGGTCAGCCAGATAGCCATCGCAGAATATGAGTTCCCTGACTAGGGCTGTTAGTCTGGTCCAGTCAGGGGGCCCTGGCTGCCAGATGGAAACAGGAGTTTCAGACATCCTGACACTCTGGGAGATGGCTCTGATGAGGCTGTATTAGAGCCGAGGGCTTTCTACATATAAACAAAGGGTGGCTTGGTGATGGGATACCAGCCTGTGTGGAGTTATTTCAATGGACAACCCTTCCCATAGAACTGAAGGTCATCAAGGTATTAAGTTTTTATACTAGCAATGTATTGCAAGGAAGCATTTGCAAAGGTCAGTTAATTTGCAGCACACACATTTATCAAGCAAACAACAAAAACATTGTTTGCACAGATAGCATTTCCATCACATTGCTTTAGAAAGGAGGCAACATTTCAAAAACATTTGCACCGAATAACTTAATTATCAAGAGTCCACAGCATTAAATATCATGTGTAGCCAACACAGCTCTTCGTGTCAACTGAGTTTTCTAACCCAAATGGCCATACCTAGTGTAATTTAACCACAGAACATCATTACACGAGTGATGTATCTATAAACCAGCCATGTCTTATCTGACTGCTCTGTATTTTATAATAACCGAAAAAAGGCTGCTCAGTGGCAACACAATTCCCAACCTGCAGAGCTTGGTTAGTGGCAGTTCTGATTCTTGGAAAGAATTCACAACTTCTTTAGCACAATAAAAGTTAGGTGCTTGCCTATTGCAGTGGTGCAATACCAAAGTGGACTCTATAGCATTACTGAAATAAAGTTGTGCTGGAAAAATAAAGTTATGATTTGCATGTTTCTTCCCAGAATTTGCCGTCTCACTGTTTTCGCTTTTAATCTTGTAAAGACTATATTAAATATATTTATTCTTTATTTTTCACTGGTTATATAGAAACTTGAAAAGAAAACTTTGGCTTGCAATATATGAGGATAAAATGAAAAGCACAAATAAATTTATGTCATTGGACATAATAGAATGATGGAAAGAGTTTAGACAATATTCGGTTAGGATGCATACTGAGTTTGTGTGGAATTACAGCACAACAGACCTTGCAAACAGTGGTGGGAGTTGTTGATAGGTCTCCTATCAATAGTTGCAATGTAAGGAGTATAAATCAGGAAATAAGAGACACACAAAATGAGGGCAACACAGGGGTCCTAATTTTTATACAGTCTGGGCAAACAAAATTTCAAGCAAAAGCGTAGAGAACACATAATTTGAGCTGGGTATATTGGGGAATAAACTAAGGGACAGGCTAATTTGAATCTATACTTGGGTACTGACAAAAGCTTAGTTTATAACTTGGCACCAAAAGGGCATGTAGGGAGCAGTGACCAGAACATGTATAATTTTAAATTGACTTTAAAAGTGAAGTAAGTCTGAAGCTAGCGTTTTGAATTTAAACAAAGCAAACTATGTACATAAATATGAACATACAATTTAGGAGCAAGTCAGCCATTTAGTGTATCTGGACTGTTCCAGTGTTCAAAAAGGCATGGCTTATCTCATTGAGGGCTCATCCCATTGAGGCCTCATCTCAATATTTCTAACTAGGACTGATTTTTATCAATCTGGCTATGCCTTAAGAATATTCAAAGACCCCACCTCCAATGGTGTCTGGAAAGGGAGTTTGATAAAATCATGAAACTTAAGGTGAAAATATCCTTCACATGTCCATGTTAAATGGGAGATCTCTTATTTTTAAACTATGTTACCTAGTTCTAGTGTCTCCAGCAAGGGAGAACATCCCCTTAGCACTCATGATTTCCAAAATTCCCTTGATTCTATTATGGTCCCAACAGATTGTAAATTAATAATATTTTTATTGTTAAATAAAGGCATATTTTATAGAAGTTTTTCATCTTAAGATCATCAGGACAATTCGTACGATTACCAATTTGACTTGAAACACAGCATTTATACTGCATGACAAGACAGTGCAGAAGATGGGGATAGTTGTGGCACTCAACACCATTCTTTACCCATTCTTTTAGGTCAGGAGGAATGAAAAAAAGAGGGAAAAGAGATTGAAGTCAGCAGGGTTAAAAGTGAGAAGGGAGTGAGAGGTTGTGCAGAATTGGATCCACAGAAGAACTGCTGCTCTGCTGAAGACAGAGTTCCTGCACCAGCTCTCTTGTTCTACCTTGGTAATGAGAATAGAACTGAGGACAATAGTGATGTCAATGGGTTTTCCCACGATCTTCCTTCTTGCAGAGAAAATTTGTGGTGTGTCAAACAGTCAGGAGAAAAGCATTTGACACAGGATGATATAGGCAGGCTGGTCAGATTGTCAGAACAACACCAGATGTAATTTAATCTAAAAAAAGTTGTAAGGTGATGCATTTTAAGAGGGTCAACAAGGCATGGGAATATACAATGAATGGCATGACCTTAGGAAGTACCAGGGTTTGGAGGGAAATTAGTGTGCGTGTCCACAGACCACGTGGATAGGTGATTTAAAAGACAGATGAGATAATTACCTTTATTAGTTAAACATTGAATACAAGAGCATGGATGTGATGATGGAGCTGTGTAAGATGTTAGTTAAGCAACAACTGGAGTACTGTGTGCAGTTCTGGTTACCACTCTACAGTAAGGATGTGACTGTATTAAACAGAGTGCAGAGAAGATTCACCAGGATGTTGCCTGGGCTGGAAAGGTTTAGCTATGAAAAGTGAATACGCTGCAATTGTTTTGCTTAGAGTAGAGACGGCTGAGGAAAATCTGATTGAGGTGTACAAAAATAGAAGGAACACAGATATGAACAAACTTTTTCTATATCAATAACTAGGAGGCATAGATTTAAAACAAGAGGCAGGAGGTTTAGAGGGGTTTTAAAGAAGAATCTTTTGAGGGAACTCTGTAATTCACTGCCTGTAAGGGTGGCAGAGGCAGGAAGCATAAAGTTTAATAGACATTTTAGATGAACATTTAAGAAGCCATAGCATACGAGGCTATGGAGAATGGAACTAGAGTAGATTTGTGCTGGATGACTGGCATTGACACAATGGGTCAAAAGTTTTTTTCTGTGCTGTGAAACTCTGATTCAAGTTAGCAAGTGGACTCTCATTGATTAGGACATTTCCCGCAAAAGTGAACCAGCATGAATTGAGTTGAAACAGACACAATATGTGAACATGTTCTTTCTCACTGCAAAGAGCAAGATCTTGTGTATTAATAATGTAGCTTCTAGTACACACAAGCCCAAATTAAAATCCTAAATTGATTGACAGTGTAATTCTAGCAACAGTGTGTTCAATATTAGATGTGATTCTCCAATGGAATTGCTGGATGTAAGAAAATAGGTGACAACCATTCACTGGTTCACAACAATGATCTACCGTCAAACTGGCTACTAGCTCAAAATGTCAAATCTAGCTCCTACTTCTAATGTTCTACAGTGATTTTAGTTACGCATTGACAAAACATTTGCACTTTCTATTCTGTTTGCTGAATCACAGAATGGATAAATTACCACAATAATTTATTATTTGGGCTCTCTGGATGGTATCAATCCGACAGGTTGTCAATCCTCATTCATATAATTCAAGCTGGACTTATGATACTGTAAATGCAATAGTGTGGCTGCCTGGAAAGGATGAATTAACCATCATAGGGGAAATGATGGCCTAGTGGTATTATCGCTGGACTGTTCATCCAAATACTCATATAATGTTTTGGGGACCAGAGTTTGAACCAGCCAGCATACCAAAAAGCAAAAGGTAAAAACAATAGGAAAAAAAATGGGAGTCAAACTTTAAATTTCGTGGATGAAAAGAAACAAAAATGAACATAGAACTACATAGAATTACTTTTTAAGTTATGTAGTTTTGTTGTTTACTACAGGCATTCTAACTATTCTTTAAATCTTAACTTACACTCTGGGTTTAATTTTCATGATCTTTTTCCTAATTAATTAGCTCAGTTGGCTGAAAGTAATGCCAACAGCAAAGATTCAGTTCTTATACTGGCTGTGGATACAATGAAGGAGACTCCTTCTCAATCTCTCCCCTCACCTGAGGTACAGTGACCCTCAGGTTAAATCACCACCAGTCGTGCCTCTGAGAGAGTAGCCCTGTGGTCTAGAAAGACAATGGCAAACCTATCTTGTAACCTTTACTTCCCTTCAATATTGGTAAATTCCACAGCTGCAAGATGGCACCTCCATTAGTATAGCATTATCAGATCGGGTATGGCATCCACATCCTTATGACAAAATGCAGTTAGCAGAATATTGGAAAACAACATTGGAAAAAGAATTAAAACAGTAACGTCATTAAGCTTGTTTTGTTTCTCTTCCACAAGAAAGTGGTTTTTAACCATAAAAAAACAGGAATATGTATCATATCACATATGAAATATGATTAAATGATGCATGAGGCATTGCTTGCAGTGATGTAGACAGCACAGCATATGGATGCTAAGAACAGCACTTGTGATGAGTTATTGATGTTTGTGCGTGCAAAAAAAAGGCTGCCGCAAGGTCACAGCTAGGTGGAAATCTGTGAAGTGAACACTTCTATCATCGTTGATGTGGCAGAAGTCATTGCATTTACCTAAAAGAAGAAAATTTCCACTGGGTTTCCTCTAAAAAAAGAGTAACCAAAATGTAAATTAATAAGTAAACTGAAAGCATTCACAACATGTGTATGAGAGATAATGGGAACTGCAGATGCTGGAGATTCCAAGATAATAAAATGTGAGGCTGGATGAACACAGCAGGCCAAGCAGCATCTCAGGAGCACAAAAGCTGACGTTTCGGGCCTAGACCCTTCATCAGAGAGGGGGATGGGGGGAGGGAACTGGAATAAATAGGGAGAGAGGGGGAGGCGGACCGAAGATGGAGAGTAAAGAAGATAGGTGGAGAGGGTGTAGGTGGGGAGGTAGGGAGGGGATAGGTCAGTCCAGGGAAGACGGACAGGTCAAGGAGGTGGGATGAGGTTAGTAGGTAGCTGGGGGTGCGGCTTGGGGTGGGAGGAAGGGATGGGTGAGAGGAAGAACAGGTTAGGGAGGCAGAGACAGGTTGGACTGGTTTTGGGATGCAGTGGGTGGGGGGGAAGAGCTGGGCTGGTTGTGTGGTGCAGTGGGGGGAGGGGATGAACTGGGCTGAATCACCCCACTGCACCACACAACCAGCCCAGCTCTTCCCCCCCACCCACTGCATCCCAAAACCAGTCCAACCTGTCTCTGCCTCCCTAACCTGTTCTTCCTCTCACCCATCCCTTCCTCCCACCCCAAGCCGCACCCCCAGCTACCTACTAACCTCATCCCACCTCCTTGACCTGTCCGTCTTCCCTGGACTGACCTATCCCCTCCCTACCTCCCCACCTACACCCTCTCCACCTATCTTCTTTACTCTCCATCTTCGGTCCGCCTCCCCCTCTCTCCCTATTTATTCCAGTTCCCTCCCCCCATCCCCCTCTCTGATGAAGGGTCTAGGCCCGAAACGTCAGCTTTTGTGCTCCTGAGATGCTGCTTGGCCTGCTGTGTTCATCCAGCCTCACATTTTACAACATGTGTATGGCATTTTTTTCCAAGTCAGCACTGTTCAGTATTAGATAATGAAGATCACCTATTTTTAAAAAAATTAAACATGATTACACATAAGTGATTCTCAGTTGAAGGTTACGTTTGCCTGTGAATACATGGCTATCTCATTGATTTAGCTGCTTTGTGGAGGTGCCGGTATTAGACTGGGGTTGACAAGGTCAGAAATCACACACGCCAGGTTATAGTCCAACAGGTTTATTTGAAAACATAAGCTTTTGGACCCTCGTTCCATCTTCAGTTGTTTGTGAGAGAGATAGTATCAAACACAGAATTTATGTAAAAGATCACAGGATCACACCATCAATGAGAACATATTAAACAAACCCAAGATGCTGTTAAATCTTTAATCAGTTAGAATGTTTTAATTGATTAATATGTATACATAAATTTAGCTGTCACCATCATGATGGCTTCTTACTTTAAAAATTTGGTCAAAGACAGCATACATTTCCAATTGATCATTTCCATTAAGGAGGTGCTGTTAAGCCTGCTTGTTTGAAATCTGCAGTCCATGTGGTGTTGGTATACCCCTATTAGGGAATAACTCAATATTTTGACTTAATTAACAATGAAGGAATGATTACATATTTAAAATTCAGGATGGTGAGAAACTTGGAAATAAACTTGCAGGTGGTGTTGTTCCTTCTATCTTTGCCGTTCAGGACAAGACTTAGGTGCTTGGATGATCCTGCATTCTGCAGAGAGTGCATACTGCAGTCGGCTAAGAAGGAATCAAGTGTGCTTCTTTGTTTTGCATGGTATCAAGCTTTTTGACTGTTGTTGCAATTTCACTCATCCACCAGAGTGGACGTATTACATCACAACCCTGACGAGTCCCCTGTAGATGGTAAAAATATCCTGGAGATTCAGATGGTGAGTCATACACCACAGAAGACCCAGCTATCAAACTGCTCTTGCAATGACTTAATTTGTGGTATATGGTGCTAAAAGGGTTAGTACAAATGAGGGCAATAACCCACCCACTATGATGTCATGAGGACTAGGGCAGAGAGGAGGAGGAGCTGATAGGAGATAAACTCAAGTTTACAGCGTGGTCCTAACAGACTGTGTAGTACAATTCATATCTATGTCGTGTGTAATAGTTGCAGAAATGTAATAAGCATTCTATTGCTTATCTTACAAGACCCTAGTTAGACCAAAAAGGCTGCTATCCTCATCCATACCATACCACTTTATACCTGAAGAACCTCACAAGCAGTTTATGTGGATGATTCAGTTAAGTTTATACTCAATAGTGAACCATTGGCGAAAATGTTGGTAGTGAGGAATTCAGTATTGATAACATCAAGGGGAGGTCCTTAAATTTTCTTTTGTTAGAAATGGTGGGCACCTGAATTTTGTGCTGTGGATATTACTTGCCACTCATCAGCATGAATATTGGCTAGGTTTTGCTCCAGCTGTGCCACAGAATTTATTTTTGGAAGAGCTGTAAATGGAACAGAATGCTGTACAATCATTAGTGAGCTTCCTTACTTCAGATGTTGTAATGTTCACATTAGGTTGGCTGTTCATGGAACAGCTGAAGATGACGGGATCTAGGACATTACATGAGGAACTCTTTGAGAGCTGACCTAAATGTCCATGATCAAGTCTAGAAAATTGCAGACATTACTGGATGCACAGGAACAACTAAATCAGAGACATAATGTGGTAATAAAATGTGAGGCTGGATGAACACAGCAGGCCAAGCAGCATCTCAGGAGCACAAAAGCTGACGTTTCGGGCCTAGACCCTTCATCAGAGATGTGGTAATTTAGCTCTGGCTTTCATTGCTTACAGCTGGGAGATTATATTGAATTTACAAATTTGTGTAAAATGTACTGGACAACATGTCAGAAATTTGAACAGATGGGCAAATTTATGAGTCTTGTGGTCTTGGAAATGAGCTACACATAAAAGATACCATACATGAGGCTACTATAACTCTGATTCTCCAAAAGCACCTTCCCTAAAACACAGCTTTCTTGTGAAATGATTTGGTGGACATTTTTCAAGACATTGTTGTTTATTTCCACATGTCACATATATTCCACATCCTTCTCCATAGTAATCACTGATGCAAAATAATTATTTAATGTCTCTTCTATCTCCTGTGGTTCCACACATAGCGACCTTGCTCATCTTTAACGGGCTCATTACCCATTTATCCCTAATGTATTTATTGAATGCTTTTGAATTCTCCTGAACCCCGTTTGCCAAATCTTTCTCATTTTGCCTTTTCTTCCTCCTGATTTCCATTTTCTTTACTTCAGAAATAATTTCTCTTCTAAAGTTCCTCCTTAGGGGATAGGTTCCACATTTTTGATAGTAACTCGCAAAAAGAAGATTTCATTCACATTTTAATGTATAACACAGACTGTTCAATCTCAGAGGGCAGAATTACCAGAGGCAGATAACATCTTCCCCTCAATGCCGAGATTTACTAATGTGAAAAATAGTACAATGATATTTCTACTGCTGTTCAGCTAAAATCCATCAAACCAGTACAAGACACTACAAGTTTTATGCAGAAATTATATCTAGCACAAATCAACTGGATGTGATCTTTTATCTTTTGCAGTGGATTAGAAAACACTGCATGAAAAGCTGCATCGCTCTCCCCCAACTACCTACTGCCAAATAAACTGATCATACCCTGAGAATGAAATAATCTCCATGGCAAGACTCTATTCTCTTTGCACCAAAATTGCTGGCTTCTGTTTTGACTACCTAAAGTTCATAAATTTGGAACTAAACATTTTGCACCACCATCTCTATTCCTTGAAAATCTTCTTTAAAATGCATTGTTTTAGTCATGTGGTTGCTCAGTCCTAATGGACGTACATTCATCTTTATTCTTCATTTCTCTATCACGAGCCTAGGTTTTGTTTTAAAAATTATTAAACAAATGCAAGTTTTTGTTATAAAATTCCTACTCTCAAACACAAATGAAAATATCTCTTTTTAAAAATACGTTCATGGGACGTAGCATTGCTAAGTAGTCAACGTTTGCTACCCACCCCTAACTGTCTTAAAGAGGTAGTAATGAGCTACCTCTTGAACTGTTGTAATCTGTGTGGTGTGCCATTGGGAAGGGACTTCTAGGATTTTGACCCAGTGGCAGTGAAGGAATGATCATATAGTTTCAAAGCAGGGTGACTTGGAGGGAAATTTGTGTCTAGCAGCGTTCTCGTGTGTCTGCTGCTGTTGCACTTCTAGTTGGTAGGTTCCTTATTGGAAGGAATGGTCAAGTGCCTAGCCCCGTGACCTATTTTTTTTCTTTCATTGCTTTCAACTGATCTTCCCTTTCTCATCTTCATCTCCTGCACAACTCTATATTTTCTCGCCTTCCTTCCTTTTCACCCCTAAACATTGGTTGGAGTTTCAATAATACTGATTGAAAGCTCAGGAAGGTTTCTTTCCAGGGGCAATATAGATTCATTAACAGCCTCTTCCCACTGCAACTAGTAATTCACCAGATAAAGACAGGTACTTTGCCAGCTGGGAAGTTGCCCAGTAAAACCTGCTGGGCTTGGGGAGTTTCCCCTCCTTTGCTGGAGACCTGTCATATTGTCTCCAATAATCCTTGATCACACTTACCTGGCATTCCACGACACATCCATCATGCCTAGTTCATAGACAATTGCAGTCTCAACGTTGATTACCATTGTTATTGATGTTGCTGGAATTGAATCGTAGCTGGCCTTCTCTTTGGCAAACAGCTCTTAGGCTTCAGACATCCGAATTTGGAGTTTTAAGAATTAACATTTGGCTTGTAACATTTTCAGGCGTGGTGGAGGCATGGCTGCTTTTCAAACTCTTTCACCCGGCCCTACTACTCTCCTCTCTCTCAGTGCATCATTTTTCCACCCTCCACCAACCCCTTTCTGTTTACAGTTCCCTCTCCCACCTTAATTCATTCATTTCTCTTTTCCCTAATACTTGTGAACTGGACTCAATTTTGAAACGCCATGGTCAACACCTGAGGTCGAGCATGACTTGAATTATATCCACATGCTTCTGGCCAATTAATTTGACCTTGCACGTCTGCTTCATCTATTAATAACATCTGGTTCCAACAAAATGCATAAGAGATGTCCAGTGATCAACAGCTAATAATACCAATTTATTGCCATAGTAGGACCAGCCATGATCTTATTGAATGGTGGAGCAGGCTGAAGGGAGAGAATGGCCAAATCATGTTTCTAAATCATATCTTTGTACATTTGTATAGCTAAACCCCAGTGATAACCTAAACAATTGTAATGAGACAAAAGGAGACAAAAGAGATTATGCCCTCAACTTCTTTATTAAGACTAAGGCTGCCACATTGTTATTCCTATCATGTGGCATCTTGAGCCCAGGACTGACAGGAGATATGTTTAAGTTAACATTTTCACACTGAGCAAATTTGTATGTATTATTTATAGTGACAGCTGACATAGATTGCTTACTTCAAAGCAGTAATGCCATTTTTTAAAGAACAAATTGCTGGTGTTTTCATCTTGTGAATTATGCTTGAGTCCTTACTTCATGGTTAGGAAGAAATATGTAGCAAGATTGTATTAAATAGATTAACCTTTACTGAGGCACAAGGTCTAAGTGTCCCAGAACATTTTCTAACACACTTGGATATCCAAATGAGAAAGATTTTCACCTGATAGGGAACGCATTTCTCAATGCGAGCTTACAAATTCAGTCTGTCATTTTAACCTTTGCTGTCTCTTCCTTTTTAAATATTTTGTGTCCCAGTTGAACTTGAACATCCACTTTACTTTCAAATTTGCACGCCAACATGTAAGGGATACGGTGAGAGCATGGGTAAGTGGATCGGAGTCCACAAAAAGATCAGCCATGGCCTTACTGAATGGCAGAGCAGGCTGGTGGGGCTGGACGGCCTACTCCTGCTCCTAGTTCTCATGTTCTTAAGTAACATGAAGAGTGAACTAAAGTTGACTGGCAATTTCAAAATGCTAACAAAGCACCAAAACAGCTCGCAATTAAAATAGGTCTACTGTCAGCCTCAAACCTCATGAAAGCTAGAAGTTCGTCTATCGAGACATGGCTTGTCATTACGTAATGTTGTGAGTGAACCTTGCTTCAGTTGTGGCATTCTCATATTAGAATCAGAAGGTCACAGGTTCAAGCTCCATTCCACGAGCCTGAGCACATCATCTAAAGTGACAGTGCATCCTTCTGTACTTCACACTATCAAAGCTGTTATCTTTCAGATTAGAAATAAACTGAGATCTGTTCTGCCATGCCATGGGGTAGAAGAAAATTTCCCCACATAATCTGAGAAGGAGAGATTTTTATGAAGTCCCAGCCAATATTTAAAGCAAACAGCAACTTATATGTTGATTTATTTCATTGCTGCTTGAGAAATTGCTGAACATTGGCTATATTACAAGAATGATTGTACTTCAAAAGCTTTTCGCTAACTTGGGTTGAACCCAAAAATAATTATTTACGCATGTTCAGATATGACTAATATTTGGTTACTCTAATTACCTAAAAGCATTGCATAAAATTTAGAGTTGGCAGAGAAATTGTTGAAGGTGATATTGTGTGTGGCTACGTTAATGCCCAGAATACAAGATTTTTCGAAATAAGCCTTCTTGGTTTTTGACACTTTATGTTTAGAATTTTATTCAATTCTATCAAACAGAGAAATATGTTTCTCCAGATGTCTTCAATACAAAACATTTTTCATTGAAAATCTTACCCCAGATACATAAAACAGTTTACGGCATATCTGAAGGTTGATTAGTTAGTTATGCCCCACTCCCTGTAAGAATAAGTCACCTAGTTCCACTCCCCTACTTTTTCCCTGTAGCCCTGCAATTTAGTTCCTCTTCAGATAATTAGCTTGACCTACTTTAAAAGATAATTTACATTATCTCCACCACATGCTCAAGCAGTGCATTCCAGACCATTAGCCATTCAATGTGATAAAAAGGTCTCCTTTAGATCACCTTTAGTTCTTTTATTATTCATCTCAAATTGGCCTGTTCTAGCTCTCAAAACTTTCATCAATTTCTTCCTATTTACTCCTCATGCCTCATGACTAAGAAGACAGCTATAAAATTGTCTCTTCATAGTTTCTTTTCTACAGCTTTGCAAATCTTTGTAATTGAAGTTGATGATTCAAGGAATCATTTTTTTTCTTTATTCTTTCACGGGACGAGGGTGTCGCTAGGTAGACAGCACTTATTGCCCATTCCTAATTGCCCATAAGGTAGATACAGACCCAATCTATCCAACTTTTTCTAATACAATTTTTTTAAATTCCAGGAATCAGTCAAATGAGCATTCTCTGAACTTACTATAATATATTCCATCTGCCAATTTTTCCCCACTTGTAATCTAAATAGAGACCTTTGAAGACTCGCGTCCTCTTCACAACCTGCTTTTCCAACAATCTCGTTATTAGCAAATTTAGCAAACTTCACTCAGTCATTTAAATAAATTACAAATAGTTGAGAATCCCAGTGCTGATCCTATTTATTACATCTTGTCAACCTGCAAAATGTCAATTTTATGCTTACTTGATGTTACCTGCTAGCTAACCAATTCTCTGTGCCAATATGTTACCACCTATAATATGAACTTATATTTTCGATAGTAACCTTGCTTTCTTCATTTAATAAAGCCTTCTGGAAATCCAAGTATGCCAAGTCTACAGGTCCTCCTCTATTGCTTGCTATTTCCTCAAAGAATTTTAATAAATGATACAAGCATTTTCCATTTCATAAAACCATATTTACTCGGCCTAAGAGATAATGGGAACTGCAGATGCTAGAGAATCCAAGATAATAAAGTGTGAAGCTGGATGAACACAGCAGGCCAAGCAGCATCTCAGGAGCACAAAAGCTGACGTTTTGGGCCTAGACCCTTCATCAGAGAGGGGGATGGGTGAGGGTTCTGGAATAAATAGGGAGAGAGGGGGAGGCGGACCGAAGATGGCGAGAAAAGAAGATAGGTGCAGATGTGCAGGTGAACCTCTGCTTAATGTGGAAAGTCATCTTGGGGCCTGGGATGGGGGTGAGGGAAGAGGTGTGGGGGCAAATGCCATGTGGTATACTGTATCCATTGTACCCAGTGTGGCTTCCTCTACATTGGGGAAACCAAGCGGAGGCTTGGGGACCGCTTTGCAGAACACCTCCACTCGGTTCGCAATAAACCACTGCACCTCCCAGTCGCGATCCATTTCTACTCCCTCTCCCATTCTTCAGACGACATGTCCAACATGGGCCTCCTGCAGTGCCACAAGGATGCCACCCGAAGGTTGCAGGAACAGCAACTCATATTCCGCTTGGGAACCCTGCAGCCCAATGGACTTCACAAGCTTCAAAATCTCCCCTTCCCCCACCGCATCCCAAAACCAGCCCAGTTCATCCCCTCCCCCCACTGCATCCCAAAACCAGCCCAGCCTGTCTCTGCCTCCCTAACCTGTTCTTCCTCTCACCAATCCCTTCCTCCCACCTCAAGCCGCACCTCCATTTCCTACCTACTAACCTCATCCCACCTCCTTGACCTGTCCATCTTCCCTGGACTGACCTATCCCCTCCCTACCTCCCCACCCATGCTCTCCTCTCCACCTATCTTCTTTTCTCTCCATCTTCGGTCCACCTCCCCCTCTCTCCCTATTTATTCCAGAACCCTCTCCCCATCCCCCTCTCTGATGAAGGGTCTAGGCCCAAAACATCAGCTTTTGTGCTCCTGAGATGCTGCTTGGCCTGCTGTGTTCATCCAGCTCCACACTTTGTTATCTTTACTCTGCCTAATTCCATTTTTTTAGTGTTAAAGTTCTCTGCTATAATCTCTATGGATTGATTCCAACGTTTCCCTATGACAGATGTTAGGCTAATTTGCCTGTAGTCTCCTGCTTTCTGTCTCTTTCTTGAATAGAGGAATTAAATTCACTATTTTTCAATCTGATGAAACATTTCAGAAATCTTAAATTTTATAATTTAAACCAATTTTTGCATCAACTATATCAGCAGCCACTTACTTTAAGATCCTAGAATCAGGATCTGAGGATACATCAGCTTTATAACGTTTTATCAAAAATTTCTACCGCTCGGGTTGAGAGCGAGATTGTTCACTTGCCCACCAAGATGGCTTATTCTCATTTAGACTTTTCATCACCATGCTAGGTAACATCATCATATGTATGGTGATGAAACGTCTGAACAAAAACAAGCCAGGTCAGCGAGCAAGCCAAAAACCTCACATCAGCTTTTAATTGTAGTAACTTTCTTAGTGTCCTTTCTCTGCTGATTGAAATTCTATCAAGTTCCTGCTTCGCTCTTAACTTGCTTACTTCTGGGATATTATACAATGAAAACAGATACAATTCTTTCATTTCCTTCTGATTTCTCCTGACTCACACTTGCGTACCAATGCTTAAAATACTTCTCTTTTTCTTTTTGAAATTCTTAGGATTTGTTTTATATTGCTACATTTATGTCATACTCTTATTTCTCACTTCTCATGACTGTTAGTCATGCTTTTATGATTTTATATCTTGTCCAGTCTCAAAATAAAAAAGAATTAATAACCAATCTTTAACTTCCAATCTAGCCATAGATACTGTGGTCTTTCTCTTAGAAACTTTCTTTTTCACTAGAATGCACTTTTGTTGATTGTTAAAAACAATCTCCACAAATGTCTGCCACTGTAACTCTATTGGCCTCTTAAACATGGTCTCCAAGTTCACTTCAGCCAGCGCCAATGTCTTAGCATAATTGTCCTTATTTAAGTTTAAAATACCAGTCTTAGACCCACTCTACTCTCTCTCCAACTTAATGTAAAATTTAATTGCCATCTGATCACTGCTGCTTAGTTGTATCTTTACTATGAACTAATTAATTAATCCTGCCTTAGTGCATATTACCACATCTAGAATTGTCTGCTCTGGAACTGTTTGGAACTGGAGTATGTTGCCAAAAGAAGTTGTCCTGTAAATACTCTAAGAATTAATTTCCAGGCTATCTTTGCTGACTTGATTCTGCCAATCTATATGTAAACTAAAACCTCCTTTGAATACAATGGATGTTTTCCCTCACAAACCCTATTACTCCTTCCTGCATAGCCGGTTCTACAGCATGGTTACTTTACAGTGGTCAACGATGAACTGCCTACCTCTACTATTTCTCATTTCTACCCAAATTTCTTATCTCCTCTTCTAACTCTTGATCTTTAGAAGTGAAATCACCTCTGTCACGTTAGTGCTATTCTTAATTAATTGAACAACCTCTCTACCTTTTCTTTGGTTCACGTCTTGTGAAATACCATAGATTCTGGAACATTTAAATCCCAGTCTTTGCAATGTTGCAGCTATGTCTCCATATTGGCTACTAATTCATACATATTTATTTCTCTTTGAGATGCTAATTAAGTTGTTTTGTTGTAAATACTATGCATACAGATACAGAGCCTTTAGTTCTGTTCTTTTCTGAGCTTTGGTTTGTGACACTCTCACATCATTTCTCTTATTCTTATTCCACTTGTTCAGTAAATTTGAGGAACTTGCAGCCCATTTGGATGAAAGTGGGGATTGCAGGGGTATGCGCAAGTTGGCCAGGGCACCATGATATGGGAAGTCATTCAAGCAGATCTCTTGCCTTGTCTCTTTAATCTATCTCATTATCCCTCACTTGATCCCTGGCCTCCACTAACTAGTTTCAAACCCTTTCTACTCTCCAGTCATACGACTCACTGCAATGCTGGTACCAGCATGACTCAGATAAACACCATGCTACAGCTCTTATTCTCTCCAGTATTGGCACCAGTATTCCACAAATGGAAATATTTTTAATTTAACCTCTAGCTCTTAACATTCACTCAGCAAAACCACTTTCATTACTCTACCAACCTCAATGATCCCCATGTGGATCATTATTGCTGGATTCTGCCCCTTCCATTGCAAATTTCTCTCCAACTTGGAGCAGATATCCCAAAACCTGGTACAGATGAGGCAACTTGGCTTTCTGGTCTCTCATTTTGTCTACAGAGAATGGTGTCTATCCCCCAACCTTAAGCTCTCCTATTACTTCTATAAACCTACTATCCTACTACACCTGTCCCCACACCACCTCCCTCACCCCCATCCTAGGTCCCAAGATGTCTTTCTCCATCAAGCAGATGTTCACCTGCACGTCTGCCAATGTGGTATATTGCATCCGCTATACACGGTCTGGCTTCCTCTATATTGGAGAAACCAAGCGGAGGCTTGGGGACCACTTTGCACAGCACGTACGCTCGGTTCGCAGTAAACAACTACATCTCCCAGTCGCGAACCATTCCAACTCCCCCTCCCATTCCTTAGATGACATTTCCATCCTGGGCCTCCTGCAGTGCCACAATGATGCCACCCGTAGGTTGCAGGAACAGCAACTCATATTCCGCTTGGGAACCCTGCAGCCCAATGGTATCAATGTGGATTTCACCAGCTTCAAAATCTCCCCTCCCCCCACTGCATCGCAAAACCAGCCCAGCTCGTCCCCGCCTCCCTAACCTGTTCTTCCTCTAACCTATCCCCTCCTCCCACCTTAAGCCGCACCTCCATTTCCTACCTACTAACCTCATCCCACCCCCTTGATCTGTCCGTCCTCCGCAGACTAACCTATCCCCTCCCTACCTCCTCACTCATACTCTCCTCTCCACCTATGTGCTCCTCTATTCATCTTTAGTCTGCCTCCCCCTCTTTCCTTATTTATTTCAGAATCCTCTCCCCATCCCCCTTTTCTGATGAAGGCTCTAGGCCTGAAACATCAGCTTTTGTGCTCCTAAGATGCTGTTTGGCCTGTTGTGTTCATCCATCTTCACACTTTGTTATCTTGAGTCAGCATAGCTTTATCTGTGGCCGGTCATGATTGATAAATCTGTTAGAATTCTTTGAGGAGGTAATGAGCAAGTTAGGTGAAGGAGAGTAGTAGATGTGATCTATCTGGACTTCCAAAAGGCGTTTGGCAAGGTACTGCACACGAGGCTGCTAAATAAGGTTAATGCCCATGATGTTAGGGCCGGGACAGTGGCATGGATAGAGGATTGACTGACTGGCAGAAAGTCTATTTCATAATAACATCCAGTGACTAATGGAATTCTGCAGGGTTCAATGTTAGAACCACAACTATTCATTTTATTCATTATCAATCTGGATGAAGGAACTGAGGACATTGTTGTTAAGTTTGCAGATGACAAAGGTAAGAGGAGGGAAAAGTAGTATTGAGGAAGCGGGGAGGCTGCAGAAGGACTTGTCCAGGCTTGGACAGTGCGCAAACAAGAGGCAGATGGAACACAAGTGGGAAAGTGTGAGGTTGTGTACTTGGTTATGAAGAATACAGATGCAGACTATTTTCTTAATGGGGAAAGGCTTCAGAAATCTGAAGCAGACAGGGAACTTGGAATTCTGTATCAGGATTCTCTCAAGGTTAATGTGCAGGTTCCGTTGGTGGTTCGGAAGGAAAATACAATGTTAATATTCATTTCAAGAGGTCTAGAATACAGGAGCAGGGATGTACTACTGAGATTGTATAAAGTTCTGGTCAGGCCACATTTGCAATTTTGAGAGAGGTTTTAGGTTCTCTGCCTATTGGACAGTTCCTAGAGAAGGTTCACAAGAATGATCCTGGGGTTGAGGGGTTTGTCATATGAGGAACAGTTAAGGATGCAGGTCTGGTCCATACGCCATAGAGTTTGGAAGGATGGGGGGGGCGGGGTGTGTCTTAGAATACTGAGAGGCCTGGATTGAGTGCACATGGAGAAGATATTTCCACCAGGAGAGACCAGAACCAAAGAGCGCAGTGTCAGAGTGAAGGGACCATACTTTAGAACTGAGATGAGAAACTACAGACAACTTCAGGTAAGATGCTGGTAGAATAGGCCTTCTGAACTCGAGGCTCATCCACTCTTCATTTCTCTTTCTTGTTTTCTTCCTCTCTTTCTCTTTTACATCATTTTACTTACCTCTTGGAGGAGAGCTTTCTCATGGCAATGGCATCGGCAGTGGCGAGTGAGCCCAGCGAGGACTTGAGTGCACCCAGCAGCGCAGAATCAAGGTGATAGCAGTGAAGGCGAGTTTGGGTTCCCGCTGGCTTGTGCATTGTTGAGGTCGTCCTAGCACTGACTCATGGCCACCTCTGTGGAGGCACGCTTGGTGTCCTGGCGGCATCTGCTTACAGCAGAGATTCTGGAAGTGGCTTTGGGCCCTGTACAAGACCCAATGGCATCAGCAGTGGCTGTGTTGATGAGGTGGGCCAGAAGTGGTCTCATGGCAGTGGCAGGGTCGAGTTTGGGCTGGTGTGGTATCCAGCAGTGTCTGCATTGCTGAGGTTCAGCAATGGTTTTGGCAGAGGCGAGATGGTGCTGAACAGAGGCAACTTTGGTTCCAGTGGCAAAAGTGTGGCAAAGGTTCTTAAGCCTGGCCATCGGGCCCCTGGCTTACGACACAGCACTTAACATGAAGGACTGCAAAGTTGGACACATTATTTCTTCATTTTTCTGCCTTTATATTCTATGTTCTAGTAATTTTTCTGTGTTATAAGATGGAGCCAGAGAGTGGTGATATTCTCACTGTATTTTGTAACAAGATACACGTAAATAAAAAAATCAAATCAAATCATTTTCTTCAGTCAGGTGTTGAATCTTTGGAGCTCATTGCATTAGAAGGCTGTGAAAGCCAAGTCACTGAGTGTTTTTCAGATAGGGATTGGTAGGTTCTTGATTTTTTTTAAAGGGGATCAAGGATTATGGGGTGAGGAATATTTCAGCCATGATCACATGGCGGTTTTAGACTTAATGGGACAAATGGTCTAATTCTGTTCCTATACCTTATGGTCTCTTCCTTGTCAAATGGCTAACCTTGTATCCTTGCTATCACTTTTCTTTTATTCGGAGTAGTTTTGGTAACAGCCTAATTTTTAAGTTACATTTTATCAAACACAATATTAAATGACTCATGTTTTATAAAATGCATCAACAACAATTCTGAACGGCAATATATTCTACATTCACAGATTTTCATTGTTTACAGGCAGATACAGAGCAGTTGAAAGGGCAACTGTGGATAAACAGATTTTAATTTAAAGCAGCTTCAGAAGAGATCAGGCTGAGTCAATATAATTGAAGAAAAACCTTAGAACTCAGCATTAATGAAGGATCACATCAGAACATTAAACTGCCTTTTCCTCATCAATCTGCTGTGCACTTCAAACATTTCCCATGTTATTAATATTGGGGATCTTTAGGTTAAAAATGATTGGTTATCACATTCATGATATTCTGCTACTCTAACAGAACCATGCAATCCACTTGAACAGTAGTTCAATGCTTCTGTTAAATTTGTTACATTCTGTTAGAGAAATATCAAGCAAATTCTACATTCATCTGTCATCAACATTAATTCCCAATCAGTGCTGCTGTTTTAACTCTGTTAAAATACTTTTATTGTAGTGAAAGCATAAATTATTATACTGTGGGGATAGCCTACAAAAAGTTTTAGTCACAATATTGCTGTTCATGCAAGTCTTTCTGGTTGTTTGTTGTTCGCACTATTGATTATTCCTGTTCCTCTCCAGATTTTCCATCGTGAACATCAAACAGAGGTTGTGAGCTTGCTTCCTGTTCACATTTATTACATGACATCAACCAACAAAAAAATAGACAAATAAAAGTTTGAAAAGTTTAGCTGACATTGTATCAAGTCGAAATGGACTCCCCTCACCAAAATTGTTAGAACTTTGTTTAACCAGAGTTTTAGGTATCACAGAACAAAGACTCAGAAATGAAGTTAAGTTATGAATCAGACATAGTTGAATTGAATTGGAATTCCAGTCCATAGCAAACCCCATGGAAATTATTGACCAGGAAACTGCAGAAATCTAACAGGCAATTCTTTTGCATCTGAAACTTTCAAAGAAATCTCAACTTCAAAGAATTTGAAGTGCTTTGCCTCCATCAAGTTACGTTACCTAGGAAAAGTTGGAGTGTTAAAAACAAGCATATCCCTGGTTAACTATCAAACTGCATTGCGCCCACCCCAACTCACCTCAGACCCCTGCAATAATGCCTTTCCCTGACCAGATTTGCTCCCGCCCTTCCCCTCAACTATAAGGCCCCTCCTCCCCAAACAAACACAAAATCACAACTTGCCTCCAGCCCCACCAACCCCAAAATTCTCCTCTTTCACAGGCTCTGAACCTCCTACCCTAATACAGATCATCCACTTTACGCACAAGCACTGACACACCAAAAGGGGTCCTGATATTTCCCCCCAACCACTGGCACCAACATGAGCACACCTCCCTCCATTCAGAGGCCCTGCCATCCTCACCCCCTCCACTCACATCCCGTACCTACCTATCTACCTCTGCTGTCAGACATCCCAGTGACCGCAGGCAGTCCATCCCTCATCTGACACCCTACCTATCTGCCAACCTAACTTCTTGCTTAACTGTATTCACAGTAGCTGTCAAAGTGTACATTTAAAACTCAGGATGCAAGCCCAAGGCTGCAAAGGTGCTATGGTTCAATTCCCCCAACTATCCGGCACTATGGGGAACTATGGTGATTTCAGCTATGCTCCACATTTCTCAAACAGCTGGGATTGGAACACTAGCCTGTTTTGATATGCATCTGTTGCAGTTCTATCCCCCCTCCCAAAAAATGAACACTGAACACCTGAAACCACTAATGTTTGTTATATACTCCTCTTGAGTTGTCAAATTATCAGTTACAGAAGTCTTGCAATACAAACGAAACTAGGTCAATTCAGATTTTTGCATGCAAACATCATGTTCTCAATTACTGCATGAAATTTTAGCTCATTATAATTCTCATATTTCCTGTGTCCCTCAGAAACCAGCCACCAGTTTCACAGTGGCACTTCAAATAAATCTGTGCTTCACTGAACACAAAAAAACATATGCTAACGTATTTCTGGAGCATATTCTGCGAATTGTTTTTGCAAATGAGCTTCCTGTTATTGGATTGTTGGCTATTTTAAAAATAGTTCTGGTAGGGGAAAGCATCTGCACGACATAACACTTGTTTCACAGGACAGGAATTTCACTCCTTTTGATTTGAGATTTTGAAAAAAACATTGATTTCAAGGTTACTTCTTACTGTCCTGTCGCCACCTGTGCATCAGCGAGAAAATTATTCAGAGAGGCAGCACAGAATGCCAAGGAACCCAAGGCGTTGATCAGGGAGCCAGAATCATCTGACTAAGGTGACAGTGAAGACTGATCAGAGCACAGGCAGGCTTTGTTCAGAACTTACAGCTTACATTTAAAAAATTCAGGAGGCATTGATCAGAGTCTACTGATGCTGCCGAAGGCATGCTGAATGATTGACCAGACATATAAAAGATATTGTGCATCGTTCGTACAGTTAGAAATTGTGCTCAAGATGCCTAGAGAAGTTTACACATAAAAAGAGAGACTGCAGGAATATGGCCAGGTTTGACAAAGATGCCAATCTGGGACTCTGGCACAATTCTATAACTGGTTGATAAATTTCCAGCATCTTCCATGTACAAAAGTCTTTCGAAACAGTACTTTTCTTTCCTAACCCAAATATTACTCTCAATAACTATTTAAAAAGGTACATGTTTTGCTGTGCATTCTAGCCCATGTTACATATGTCATGAAAAAACAGAAAATTTATGTAATTGTTGCAAAAATCAGAGAACAACAAAATCTGACTGGAAATGAATCTTTCATTTTGCTTTCTTTGGCAAACCAAATGAATGATGCCATTAACCAAGCAGTCAATCTCGTTGCCCCCATAATGATGCAGGATACAGGCAATCCAGTTTCAAAATTCCCAGGTGTTTTTTCCGTACCCCTCCTACCTGCATCTACCCAATTTCGACCTCAATCGTAAAACTGGCAGGAGGGGTTCAGGAGGCAAGAGACTGAGAGGTCACCTGGCTCAGCACTTGGGTTGGGAAAGGGGGTGCCACTTCCTTGACTATTCTGTTTCCAAAGCAGGGAACACCCAAAACAACTGATACTGCATCATGCCCAACCCCCATGGTTTGTCTCTTTTCCCAGCCTCTCCCTCAAGATCTCACCATCTCAGGCCTCACTACCCACCCTGCTGTGACCCATGCTTACCTGGTCCTGAATCTAAGAATTAGAGTCTGCAGACTGCCTTGCTCGGCCAACTGTTCCATTGGTGATGCCAGGACTACAGCCTTGCTGTCAATGAGACTGACAGGCAGCCAAAGTATTTCTGTTGTTTGATTATCGGCGAACATTCTGATTAACATTCCATTGAGCTTTAAGTGTTTGCGAGGCTGGTGTGGTTGACTGTCCAGGAGAATTCTGCCCCATGTCTAGAATTGAATTTTCCAATTTTCTTCATGTTTACAACATAAAATTCATCGGAAGCAGCTTAAAGAACTTTTCCTTTTAACAATTAAATTGATGAAATATACACTAAATCATTTGTGGAGTTACTTCCCTCTGGGAGTGACTGTGCATGTCTGTGGTTGGAGAGATGGTGCAAAGGGAGCAGGAGGTCGATAGACCCAGTCAAGCTGGCAATTCTCATTAGAGCAGCAATTAATTAAAAACACTAACTGAACAATACAAAACATTTTTCACTGAGCCACAAAAATCAATGTTATTGTCTTCATTTTCCTGGTCAGAACAGCCTCTAGACTTCCAAACTATATGGGTTTTGCAGGGGAACTAAAACAAAACTAATCAACAAAAGTATACAGTCCTGATCATTATTCATTGACCCTAGCCAAACGCTTTTGAATGTTGAATGAAGTCATAACTGGAACTGATTATAATGCAAGGCCATAATCAAATAAATACTTACCAGGCACTTACTGTCCAGGTATGTATATGGGTGGGGAACTCCAAGGTGTTCATGGAACCATAGATCAGCACTGGTTTTGGTACATCAAAATTGCAAAATTTGTTCTACAGTGTTAAATGGAATCTGAACTGAATACTGGGGCTATTTCCAAATGAACTATTTACCTAGGTTTCAAACTAGCATCCTATTGATTATTAGTACATGTGGATTCACATTGGCTCACAGTTAAACAAAACCTCAGTTCTAAAATTCTCAGCATTGTTTCCAAATCCCTCCACAGCCTTACTTCTCTCTATCTTTGCAACCTCCTCTGACCTAAAAGGACTCCGATGTTTTCTGTTCTGTCAGTTTTACCCTCCTCTTCAGCATTTCCAGTTTTAGTTTCTCCACCAGTGTTGGCCATGTCTTCAGCTGCTAAGGCCTGAGACCATATAGATCATGGAAATACACAAATACAACTTGTTGTGTTGAGAGCTCCTCACAAATCAACAACTGACTGCATTGCACTGCCGTGAACCACCCCAGTATCTGGTACTTACATTTGTAAAGCGATAATTCCTTTCCTCACTCTCATGATCAGTATGAAACCTCCATGACGTACTTAATGGATCTGCAAATTAATAACTGAATTTGAATTTAAGTGTGTAATTTTAAAAAGGACCACGATATGAATAAGAACTGCATGACTAAACTACTTTCAGTGTGCAACTCAAGTAATTTAAAGGCTGCATAGTTTGTTTGGGATTTGTGAATTATTTCTGGATCTTTTTGATTTTAATTCCCATGGCATGATTTTTAAATTTCTGGATATAGGTCAAGTTCAACTTCATCCCTCACACAATGTGCACATGCAAACGTATTCCAGCAGGGGTCACTGAATAGCAGTCATAAGCATTAACCGGACTAATTTTTAAATAATGCTCTGTTGAGGTTTGCTGGTGTTGTGTATGAAGCGAAACAAATTTGTTTTTAAATAAAAAGCTAGATAGTTATATGTTGCTTTGAGGGTTATAAGATCTGGGCATGAAAAATAGATCAGTAAGATTAATTGCCACAACACAAAAGCCAGATACTGTGAATGGAGAAAATCTAAAATAAAATGCTCAGTAGGACTGGCAGCATGTCCGGAAGAAGAAACAAAGTTAACATTTCAAGTCAGTGACCTGTTTCAGTTCTCAAAGATTAACTATCATTGTTTGTTCCCTTCTTTAATAAATATCTTGTCTAGTGCTGCAAAACAACCAACAGAGCCCAAACTTACATCATGTTTAAAAAAGAAGTTGGTAATGAATTCTTTGGAAGAAGTTTACCAAGATTTTTAACATTCCTATCCTCTTTAGGGGAGGCTGACTTTCTGCTGTTATACAGAGTTTAAATAGCCTATTAAAAAGTGTCTCTATTATTCAAGTCATTCATTTTACATAACTTACAATTCTCTTTTACTTAGGTCTACTGTAGTCCTAAAATCACAATAAAAAGTTAATCTATTCACATGATTGGTTTGGGAGATCAAGTAATTGAAACAAATAATTATTTCATTCTAAAGTAATAGGGTGTGCAGGACATTAGAATTTTAGCTGACATGATGTTTTGCTGCCAGCAGTTGATCCCTTGGATATGGAATTGACTGCTATGTTCTGTAATGGTATGATGCCAAAAATGCAAGCAAAGCAAAACAGCTTTTGTTATTCGAAATGCATCCTGCTTTGACAAACATGTGAACCACAATGTGTTTAGTGTGTTGTAAAACTTATAGATGATACTGAAGATTCTTGTAAGAACTGCTATCTCCCATTGATGTTTACTCCATAGGTGAGGCATATAGTATTGCCGTACAAGTAATATATGCATCACAACTGTGCTTAAAGATTTTTGTAGAAGGAAACTTCCTTCCTCTTCTGCTGGTGCACTGCTGTGGCTTTTGTCTCATATGTAAGCTAGTTTGAAATTGTAATGAATTGCGATAAAACCTGCCTTAAACAAATCGCCAATAACATTCATTTCGAAAACATTTAATCTCCTTTTGGACAGTGCCAATATGCCTAGCATTTGCTGTCTATCCCTGTTTTGGTGGACCTTCTCCTTGAACCACGGCAATCTTTACAGTAGTACTGTAGTGTTCTCATAATGTGTTATGGAGGAGGATAAACAATGTTGATACTACTTTGATGGAGGAATGATGAAATGTGTCTGGGTAAGTGTGATGTGCAATTTGAAATGGTTTTGGTAGTGGCTCTGTTTCTATGTCATCCCTGTTCTTATCCTTCTCAATTCTTTGTTGTATTGATTAGCAGAGATAACCACGGCACTGACCTCTACATCGCCAAGGCCAAACGCCAACTCTCCGACACCTCCTCCTACCGCCACCCCACTCACCCACTCCAATCTCTCTCCCGCAGAACGGGCAGCCCTCCGCTCCCACCCGAACCTCACCATCAAACCCGCAGTCAAGGGAGGCGCAGTGGTAGTATGGCGCACTGACCTCAACATCGCCGATGCCAAACACCAACTCTCTGACACCACCTCCTACCGCCCCCTCGATCATGACCCCACACCCCTAGCACCAAACCATCATCTCCAGTACCATCCATGACCTCAACACCTCAGGGGACCTCCCACCCACAGCTTCCAACCTTATTGCTCCCAAACCCCGCACGGCCCGTTTCTATTCCTAAAATCCACAAACCCGCCTGCCCTGGTCGACCCATTGTCTCAGTTTGCTCCTGCCCCACTGAACTCATCTCCACCTATCTGGACTCCATTTTCTCCCCCTTGGTCCAGGAACTCCCCACCTACGTCCGTGACACCACCCACGCCCTGCACCTACTCCAGAACTTCCAATTCCCTGGTCCCCAACACCTCAATTTCACCATGGATGTCCAGTCCCTATACACCTGTATTCCTCATGCAGATGGCCTCAAGGCCCTCCGCTTCTTCCTGTCCCACAGGCCTGACCAGTCCCCCCCCCACCGACACCCTCGTCCGCCTAGCCGAGATCATCCTCACCCTCAACAACTTCTCTTTCGCTTCCTCCCACTTCCGACAGTCAAAGGGGGTGGCCATGGGTACCCACATGGGCCCAAGCTATGCCTGCCACTTTGTAGGTTACGTGGAACAGTCCCTCTTCCATACCTACACAGGCTCCAAACCCCACTTCTTCGTCCGTTACATTGATGACTGTATTGGCGTCACATCTTGCTCCCAAGAGGAGCTCGACTTCACCAACACTTTCCACCCCTACCTCAAGTTCATCTGGGCCATCTCCAACACATCCCTCACCTTCCTGGACCTCTCAGTCTCCATCTCAGGTAACCAGCTAGAAACTGATGTCCATTTCAAGCCCACCGACTCCCACAGCTACCTAGGATACACCTCCTCCCACCCACCCTCCTGCAAAAATTCCATCCCCTATTCCCAATTCCTTCGCCTCCACCACATCTGCTCCCAGGATGAGGATTTCCACTCCCGCACATCCCAGATGTCCACGTTCTTCAAGGACCGCAACCTTCCCCCCGCAGTGGTCGAGAATGCCCTTGACCGCGTCTCCCACATTTCCCGCAACACATCCCTCACATCCCACCCCCACAACAACCGCTCTAAGAGGATTCCCCTCGTCCTCACATACCACCCCACCAAAATCTGGATACAACACATCACACTCTGGCACTTCCACCATCTACAATCTAACCCCACCACCCAAGACATTTTTCCATCCCCACCCATGTCTGCCTTCCGGAGAGACCACTCTCTCCGTGACTCCCTTGTCCGCTCTACACTCCCCTCCAACCCCACCACACCCGGTACCTACCCCTGCAACTGCAGGAAGTGCTACATTTGCTCCCTCATCTCCTCCATCACCCCCAACCGAGGCCCCAAGATGACTTTCCATATTAAGCAGATGTTCACCTGCACACCTGCCAATGTGGTATACTGTATCCACTGTACCCAGTATGGCTTCCTCTACATTGGGGAAGCCAAGCGGACGCTTGGGGACCGCTTTGCAGAACACCTCTGCTCGGTTCGCAATAAACAACTGCACCTCCCAGTTGCAAACCATTTCCACTCCCCCTCCCATTCCTCAGACGACATGTCCATCATGGGCCTCCTGCAGTGCCACAAAGATGCCACCCAAAGGTTGCAGGAACAGCAACTCATATTCCGCTTGGGAACCCTGCAGCCCAAAGGCATCAATGTGGATTTCACAAGCTTCAAAATCTCCCCTTCCCTCACTGCATCACAAAACTAGCCCAGCTTGTCCCCGCCTCCCTAACCTGTTCTTCCTCTCACCTATCCCCTCCTCCCACCTCAAGCCGCACCTGCATTTCCTACCTACTAGCGTCATCCCTCCTCCATGACCTGTCCGTCCTCCCTGGATGACCTATCCCCTCCCTACCTCCCCACCTACACTCTCCTCTCCACCTATCTTCTTTTCTCTCCATCTTCGGTCTGCTTCCCCCTCTCTCCCTATTTATTTCAGAACCCTCTCCCCATCCCCCTCTCTGATGAAGGGTCTAGGCCCGAAATGTCAGCTTTTGTGCTCCTGAGATGCTGCTTGGCCTGCTGTGTTCATCCAGCTTCACACTTTGTTATCTTGGATTCTCCAGCATCTGCAGTCCCCATTATCTATAAACCATTCCTTCACTTGTTATTAAGCTGTTGAAACTTTACTCACGCTGTCTGACATTCTTGATCACGTACAGAGACCTATCATTCAGCCTGTCAACACTGGATTCACACCATTTGTATGATCTTTTGATCTCTCTAATTATAAAGTCTGTACCTGGGTGCTCTCTTCACCTGACATGGGTACTATGCTCCAAAGGCTTGTGGTTTCAAATAAACCTGTTGGACTATAACCTAGTGTTGTGTGACTTTTGACCCTGTCCACCCCAGTCCAACACTGGCACCTCCACATTACGACTGTCAATTATGTTGAAGAGGAGCAACCATCCACATTTCCTTTTCAAACTAAAATGATTGGCCAATGTAGAAGAGTTGGCAACATTATTAACCATTCTCATCTCTCTGCATGAAAGTAAAACAGATTTCTGATCTCAGTATTATCATAACCAAGTTTTTATTCAAAAAGAGCCTATTATGTAGAACACATGCAGCTAGCCTGAAAGGTTATTATTCTGGTATCGAGTTGAGGCAGTAGCCAGCTATAACCTAAAATGTGATGGGACCTTCTTCTAAATGCAAGGTATTTGGCAGAACTTAAAAATTAATGTTGGGGCTCTGAACAGAGACACCTAAGGGTTCAGTTACATAGTTCTTTGAAATTTGGATCACAGGTGGGCAGGATGGTTAAGAAGTTGTCCAGCTTGTTTTCCTTCACTGCTCATGCCATTCAGTATAGGAGTTGTGACATCATGTTGAGGTTGTACAGTATGTTGGTGAGGTCTCTCCTGAACTATTGTGTGCAGTTCTAGTTGCCCTGCAATAGGAAGGATATTACTAAATTGGAAAGTATTCGGAAAAGAAATAACTAGGTTGTTGCTGGGGCTGGAGAGTTTGAGATATAGATATAGACTGGATAGGCTGGGATTGTATCAGTGATAATGGGAACTGCAGATGCTGGAGAATCCAAGATAACAAAGTGTGGAGCTGGATGATCACAGCAGGCCAAGCAGCATCTCAGGAGCACAAAAGCTGACGTTTCAGGCAGAGACTCTTCATCAGAGAGGGGGATAGGGAGAGGGAACTGGAATAAATAGGGAGAGAGGGGGAGGCGGACCCAAGATGGAGAGAAAAGAAGATAGGTATAGAGGAGAGTACAGGTGAGGAGGTAGGGAGAGGATAAGTCAGTCCAGGGAAGATGGACAGGTCAAGGAGGCGGGATGAGGTGGTAGGTAGGAAATGGAGGTGCAGCTTGAGGTGGGAGGAAGGGATGGGTGAGAGGAAGAACAGGTTAGGGAAGTAGAGACAGGCTGGGCTGGTTTTGTGATGCTGTGGGGGGAGGGGAAGAACTGGGCTGGTTTTGCGATGCAGTGGGGGAAGGGGAGATTTTGAAGCTTGTGAAGTCCACATTGATACCATTGGGCTGCAGGGTTCCCAAGCGGAATATGAGTTGCTGTTCCTGCAACCTTCGAGTGGCATCATTGTGGCACTGCAGGAGGCCCATGATGGACATGTCCATTCTCACATACCACCTCACCAACTTCCGGATACAACGCATCATCCTCCGACACTTCCACCATCTACAATCCGACCCCACCACCCAAGCTATTTTTCCATCCCCACCCTTGTCTGCCTTCCGGAGAGACCACTCTCTCTGCGACTCCCTTGTCCGCTCCACAATCCCCTCCAACCCCACCACACCCGGCACCTCCCCCTGCAACCACAGGAAGTGCTACACTTGCCCCCACACCACCTCCCTCACTCCCATCCCAGGCCCCAAGATGACCTTCCATATCAAGCAGATGTTCACCTACACACCTGCCGATGTGGTATATTGTATCCATTGCACCCGGTGTGGCTTCCTCTACATTGGGGAAACCAAGCGGAGGCTTGGTGATCGCTTTGCAGAACACCTCCACTCTGTTCACAACAAACAACTGCACCTCCCAGTCGCGAAACATTTCAACTCCCCCTCCCATTCCTCAGATAACATGTTCATCATGTCGCCCCATCATCTGCCCTTCTCTCCCTATTTATTCCAGAACCCTCTCCCCATCCCCCTCTCTGATGAAGGGTCTAGGCCCGAAACGTCAGCTTTTGTGCTCCTGAGATGCTGCTTGGCCTGCTGTGTTCATCCAGCTCCACACTTTGTTATCTTGGATAGGCTGGGGCTTTTTTCCCACTGGAACATAGCATGTTG
The DNA here is from genome assembly GCF_030684315.1 of Stegostoma tigrinum. Lineage (NCBI taxonomy): Eukaryota > Metazoa > Chordata > Chondrichthyes > Orectolobiformes > Stegostomatidae > Stegostoma > Stegostoma tigrinum. The sequence goes on from NC_081370.1 coordinate 19,796,290, forward strand.
AGGTTTATAAAATCATGAGGGGCATCGAGAAGGTGTTTTCCCTAAGGTGGGGCAGTTCAAAGCTCAGGGGTGTATTTAAGGTGAGAGGAGAAAGTTTTGAAAAGGACAAGAGGCACAACTTTTTTTCTTACACAGAGTGGTTTGTGTTTGGAGTGAACTACCAGAAGCAGCAGTGGATGGAGGGACATATACAACATTTAAAATGCATATGGATAAGTACACAAATAGGAAAAGTTTGGAGGGATATGAGCCAACAGCAGCCAAATGAGACTAGTTTAGTTTGGGAATAAGGTCAGCATGGACTAGTTAAACTGAAGGATTCTGTATCCATACTGTACGACGTACCTGGATGTTGCCAAGAAGGGGTGCAATGAGTGACTCTTCTTTTCGGAATCTTGTGTAATACCAATTTCAATAGCTATTAAAACAAGTTTCCTAGGGCTCTTCATTTGAATGCTGAGTTGCACCTGCATCTGAAACTTCCTTGCCCTTCATATTCATCTGACAATTCTTAGTCAAAATCACCATCAACAACCTGGCAGTTTTGAGGTACTTTGTGGGTCTCCAAAGGCTTTCAATGGAAAAAATGTTTTTACCTCCCTGCTGTGACAGTCCCTTTAAATTAGTGCTGCTGCTTTAAATTTCACTTGTATCTCGCTACAACTGTGTGAATCTACACCAGATGCCATGGTTATCTAAGATATCTAAGACTGGGAGGGAACATTTCTGTCTGGCAATTCTTGTGAGGTATCCATTCATGCATTGTCATAGCGCCTGCGTGGTCACACTGATATACCATGCCTCGGGGCATCCTTGCCTTCAGTGTATGATATAGACAACATCGACAATGTCACATAAACATTTGCTGTGTACGTGGTGGTGGTGTTACCACGTGTGATGGTAATATCCATGTTGATGAACTGACATGTTTTGCAGAGATTGCCACGGCAGGGTTGTATAGTGTAATGGTGTTGTCCTGAAGGCTGGGTAGTTTGCTGCAAACTATAGTCTGTTTAAGGTTTGGCAGTTGTTTGAAGGTGAGAAGTGGATACGTAAAGATGATCTTGGCGAGATGTTTGTCATCAATGACATGTCAAAGACTGTGAAGAACATGGTGTAGTTTCTCGGCTCTGGGGAAGTAGTGGACAATGGAGGTTACTCTATCGGTCATATCCTATGTTTGTCTTCTGAGGAATTCATTGCGGTTTTTCACTGTGGTACATCAGAATTGGCAACTGATGAGTTGAACATCGTATCTCATTCTTATGAGGGCATCCTTCTACACCTTCAGGTATCCGTCACATTCTTCCTTGCCTGTGCAGATTCTGTGTATGCGGAGGGCTTGTCCGAAGGGGATGGCTTCTTTAACACATTTAGTTGATGACATGTTGACAGTAGCATTTAATCGTAAACATCTGAGAACTCAGTAAGAGGCTTACAGCTATCAGTGAACAAACTGCTCTCTCTATTGGCCGACTACAATTAACTATGAAGATCACTTAAGGACACTACTCAGCAAAGGCGCCACATCTTCAAAAGTGAGATAAAATCAAAGACAAGAGATTCCTAAAAACATTTATTTTGACAATATGTGTTGTGCATTTTCTGTTAAACATGTCTTGGGATTTCTAACAAGGAGGAAATAACGTACGTGAATCCCTTCCTTTTTCAGATCAATATTCAGTCTGTTTTAAGGTCACAAAATAACAAGGTGACTGACTTACAAAAAATGCAAACTAACAAAGAGCTTTCAGTAGTATTACCATACCTGAATCTCCCTCTGTGAACATTTTGCAGTTACCATTGATCAGGATGTAAACTGGAAAAGCCTTTCTAAATACTATGACTACAAAAGTAGATCAGAGGCTCGACACTCTATGGTGAATAACTCATCACATGACTTCTCAAAGCTGTCACCATGTACAAACTAAACGTCACAAGTGTGATGGAATAGTCCCCTCTTGCTTGGATGGGTTCAGCTCCACCAACAGTCAAGAAGACTGACGTCATTTAGGATAAAACAGTCCACTTGATTGGCACTCCCTCTACCACATTCAATATTCACTCCCTCCACCATCGATGTGCAGTGGCAGCTTGATGTACCAAATGACTTAAGCTCCTCTGAAAGGGCAGTAAATGCATGTGAAGGTCACCACTGCAGGTTCCTCTCCCAACCACACATCATCCTGACTTGGAATTATGTCACTGTTCTGGTGTCAAAATTCTGGAACTCCCTTCCCAATAGCACTGAAAGACTCTCCACACCAAGGACTGCAACAGGTCAGAAAGCAACTCATCACGTTTCCCAATTAGGGATCAGCAATGAGCAATACTGGCCAAGCTGGCGCTATCCACATCCCACAAATGAAGATTTTAAAAACTAAACAGAAAGGTCTCTGAATTCTTACAGCAGAGATAATGAGAACTGCAGATGCTGGAGAATCCGAGATAACAAAGTGTGAAGCTGGATGAACACAGCAGGCCAAGCAGCATGTCAGGAGCACAGAAGCTGACGTTTCAGGCCCAGACCCTTCATCAGACAGGGTCCCTGATTCTTTAGCCAAACTATTTCAATACCATTGCAAACTGATGGAAGGAGTCGTATTATTAAGGACAGCTCTCAATAACCTGCTCATCAATGATCAGTTTGTGCTTCAATGCTCATTCATTACTTGACATCATTATTAGAAATATCTATTGTCTAAAACATTAAGTCATATTATTACTGGTTGAGCATGGGAAAAGCAGGGTTACAGGAATGGGGTAGGTCTGGTAGTTCTTCGGAGGGTCAATGTTGATCCTATTAATCACAGAATCCCGAAGGCGTGGAAACAGATCCTTTGGGCCAATAAGTCTACACTGACACTAGAGCATCCCACCCAGATCCATCGCCTTATAACCCACCTAATCTACACATCCCCGAACACCACAGGCAATTTAGCATGGCCAATCCACCTAGCCTGCGCATCTTTGGACTGTAGGATGAAACCGGAGCACCGGAGAAAACCCACAAAGATTTAGGGAGAACGTGCAAACTCCACACAGACTGTCACCCGAGGGTGGAATTGAACCCAGGTCCCTGGTGCTGTGAGGCAGCAGTGCTAATCACTGAGCCATCGTGCTGCCCCATGACTCGATGGGCCAAGTGGCCTGCTTTTGCACTGGAGGGATTCTATGATTTGAACACTTTTGTGCAGAACATTTTTCAAAACAGATGATGTTGGCTATAAAGCAGTACAAGTGTTGGACTTTTGATGGAGACAGAGCTTACAATGCTTTCAGAGAAGTCACATGGCCCAATTTAAGAGTGCAATGTATAATGGGCTTGAACACAGACCGACAGAAACAATTAACCCTTTGCCATCTCTCTATTTTTGGAAACTCACTGGAACACCTCATCTCTGCAAGGGAAGGACAAATGTGAAATTACACCATGGTCTCCAGAAAAAAGAATTTTCTTCAGAGAAGATAATTCAACCAAACTTGACTGAATCAAGAAAAATCTCTGCCAATATCTTATGTGTAAAGTGGCTTCAAATGCTGGCTACTATTTAAACATTCTGTGGAGAATATTTTCTTTTACCCAAACATAACTTTGATTTGACCAAATGTGAGGCTGGATGAACACAGCAGGCCAAGCAGCATCTCAGGAGCACAAAAGCTGACGTTTTGGGTCTCTGATGAAGGGTCTAGGCCCGAAACGTCAGCTTTTGTGCTCCTGAGATGCTGCTTGGCCTGCTGTGTTCATCCAGCCTCACATTTTGTTATCTTTGATTTGACCAAAGTTGTTTTAAGATCACATGATGCAAGGTTTTATATATTTTTCCAGGCTTGATGAATGAAGAGGAGTGTGGATGTGTGTTATTTTTAAAAGAAAGATATATATCCATGCTTAAATCTTTTGTTGATCATTTTTGCCTGAGTCAGTTTCGCTTTACTTTAGGCAAGTTCTTTATTTGTTAACTTAGGAATAGGCTGACTTGTTTTCCATACTGAGATATTACAAATTAAATGGTCTACTGTGTATATCACTTCTCTTTTAAATTCAAACCTTGTGGTCACTGGAGCGGTGTGACAAGGACAGGAATCAATGTGCCCTTCCTATCTTAACACCTCAATGACCTCAGCAGCAGAATAAAAAAAATGAAGTCTACATCACCACATACAATATCAGTTCACTGAGATATACAGCAGTATACCACAGTATTGTGAATAATATGGTATAGATGATACTGACTGTCAAGCTGTGAATTACAAGGGTATATTGCAGTTGAAACGCCTGGTACAAAATCATTCAACATTCAGGAGCTTACACTGATTTACAGTTGTTTCCTTTTCCGAAAAGCAAAGAATTTAGAATACGTGTAGCAGAAATTTGATTAGGGAGGTCCCACATGCACTTGAAGATTTGGTACGAGGCCAACTGACAACCCAGGCAGTAAAATGGCTGAAACATCAAGTTCTTTTTTCTCACCTGGAAGTATTGCATTATTTTCACCATCTAACCTACAGGTAAACAAGGTTGAAAGTTTCAGGGCTGAACAGATTTTCTTTTTATCTACGTGGATTCCGAGCCATCACTCATATGCCGGCACAACGCTAGCCAACTCAAGGGAAAAAGTCAGTTCATCTTACTGAGGTTTTTGGAACAATCTTCAATCAATCATTGCAATGAATGGATAGACTGCAATGGGGAAAGGGGAAATAACATCAGAATTTATAGATGTCCTCACAAATTATTACTAAATACGATTTTTTTTCCACTAACTCGTCACCTGCACAATTCTTCTGATATCTAGTACTGGACAAGCAGCTATTTCTTCCAACTAAAAGAATTGAATTTGACCCTTGCTATAAACTTAGTGCCCCGTCTCAGCAGGTGTTGCTTAACCAGAACGAATGGAGCACAGGGGTAAGGGTGAATATAGGTGGTGGCTGGGGCAGGTATCCAGGTGGGATGCTCTTCAGATGGGCGGTGCAGACTCGATGGGCCTAAATTGCCTTTATCTGCACTGTATGGAACCCACGAATTATTGATAAGCATGAATGAAGGCTTCAGCAGATACCTGAGGCACTCCACTGTCATAAAATAAAACAAAGATCTTAATCTCTTAGTATGGATACTGCACGTGGATGGAAGCTAATTTTGGCTGCATGATGTTGTTGCTTTTACATTTAATTAGTTCCAAATTTTTATTTAACCTGCTGCAAAATAGGTTCAACTATTCAGGGATAAATATTGTGCTGTTGGCAACAAACACGATAATTATTTTCACATCACATCATTGAAACCTATTCTTTCACACTTGGTAAATAATGCAAAAGTGCAATTGTGTGTCTATAAGAAGGGAAAACAGATTTCCTACAGAATTATAACACATAGGTATGAACACTCCAGTAGGAGGATATGCAAAACAGCTGAATCAATCCAACATTGCCTGTTCTACTTTTTTATTGAAACCTATTTTTAATTTGAAAAACCATTAGGGATCATTTCCTGTGTCAAAGGCAGAGAACAGAATGAATAATTAGGGGGAAAAGCCTTCTTTGTCTCAGATAGACAAGCGCTCTGTTTCATATTCAATTTAATTTGTACACGTGGGCTTTGCTGGTGAGCATTAATTGCCCATTCATGCCTAGAGGGCAGTTTAAAGTCAACCACAATTGGGAGAAAATAATAGTCTTTCTTTCACTCCCTTTTCAATGTCATTATCTTACTGTTTAAATCCAGTTTAAGTGGGTCACCATCTCTAGCTTTCTGGTGGCATTAACTCTGCAAAATGAGGCACCTGATTGTGCCTACCGAGACATAATCAATGTCTAACAAATGCCATGATTATATTAACCTAAATTAACGGCAGGTTGTACCTCCCTAATCCAGCAATCTCTAGTCCAGAAAGGATTCCTAGGTGTGTTTGAAAGAATTTCCTACAGCAATCTGTTAGGCCCTATCCTTGGGAATGATCTAGTTCAAGTAGATCAAATGACAATGTGGGAATATTTGTGAGACAGCAATTGTTGTATCATAAGGTAAAAGATTATGGTGGAAAATGGCATTGGTCAATCTGAAGAAGAACAATTAACTGGTGGAAAGCTAACTTCAGCGGGGCACGAAGGGAGCTGGCCAGGATGGACTGGAACTGAAAATGGGTGGGAAAACTAGTAGCTTAAGAATGGGCTACCTTCAAAGAGAAGACATAGTAGGAACTGCAGATGCTGGAGAATCCAAGATAAAAAGATGTAGAGCTGGATGAGCACAGCAGGCCAAGCAGCATCTAAGAAGCAGGAAAGCTGACGTTTTGGGCCTAGACCATACATCAGAAATGGGGGAGGGGAAGGGGGATCTGAAATAAATAGGGAGAGAGGGGGAGGCAGATCGAAGATGGATAGAGGAGAAGATAGGTGGAGAAGAGACAGACAAGTCAAAGAGGCGGGATGGAGCCAGTAAAGGTGAGTGTAGGTGGGGAGGTAGGGACGAGATAGGTCAGTCCAGGGAGGACGGACTGGTCAAGGGGGCTGGATGAGGTAGGAAATGGGGTTGTGGCCTGCACCTACATTCACCTTTACTGGCTCCATCCCCCCATCTTTGACTTGTCTGTCTCCTCTCCACTTATCTTCTCCTCTATTCATCTTCGATCCGCCTCCCCCCTCTCCCTATTTATTTCAGAAATCCCTTCCCTTCCCCCATTTCTGATGAAGGGTCTAGGCCCGAAATGTCAGCTTTCCTGATCCTAAGATGCTGCGTTCATCCACCTCTCTACCTTCAAAGAGAAGATGGGCGGCACGGTGACTCAGTGGTTAGCACTGCAGCCTCACAGGTCCAGGGACTCGGGTTCGATTCCAGCCTCAGGCAACTGTCTGTGTGGGGTTTGCACATTCTCCCTGTGTCTGCGTGGCTTTCCTCCGGGTGCTCCAGTTTCCTCCCACAGTCATAAGATGTGCAGGCTAGGTGGATTGGCCATGCTAAATTTCCCAAAGTGTTCAGGGGTGTGTGGGTTATAGGGGAACAGGTCTGGGTGGGATGCTTCAAGGGGCGGTTTGGACTTGTTGGGCTGAGTGGCCTGTTTCCACACTGTAGGGAATCTAATCTTAAACAAAAGATGGTGTGGGCACATCAAGGTCTACTCCCTCAAAAGGGAAGGTAAGACAAAGAAATCCAGAGCTTCCTGAATAACTAAGAGCTAGACATTAAGCTGAACAAGAAAATGTGTGCTTCTGGCAGGGGGTCAGGTCGTAAGCACAATTGATAATTAAGCAAATATGGAAGGTTCCGCAGCGAAGTGAAAAAACAAATTAGAAAAGCAAAGCAGAATCACAAATAAAGGCTAGCAGTCAACATAGTGGGAAATCCTAATGTCCTTTATAAGCACAACAATAATGTAAGGATAGTAACAGGCAGAATAGGGATGATTAGGCACCAAAAAGGGATTTACACATCGAAGCAAAAGGTGTTGCTGAGGTGTTAAAAGAATACTTTACATCCTTCATTACCTACGAGGCAAATACTGCCCAAGCCATGGTGACAGAGGAAGAACCTCAGCCTAAGAGAGTTTAAAATTGATGATGAGGAGGTATTTACTAAGCTGTCAATGCTTACATTTGATCAGGCACCAGATGAGACACATCTAAGGATTTTAAAGAAATAAGTAAAAATTACAGAGGTGCTGGCATTAATCCTTCAATCTTCCCTAGAATTGGTGGTGCTGTTAGAGGACTGAAGAATTGCAAACATTTTAACCTTTCTAGAACCTTCTTTGTTCACGTCTGTATATCCTTCATTCCCTCTGACTCATTAGCGTCAAACTTTTAGTTAGCTCAGCAATGCTGTTTAGAGTTCTCTTCAAAAGCCTTGCTTCACGTTTAGGCATCTTCAGAAGCTTGCTTGTCGTCATATTCAGTAACCTGTCCTAATTTTTTTGCTGAGCATTTTATTTTATCATCTTGTAACGTGTCTGGGCATATGTGGTATATAAAGATCATCAGATATTCCCCATTGTAAACTCTTCAGCAAAGCTAGAATGTGGCCATACACACTTTAGTATTCTTAGGTTTCATTGAAAAACTTTGGGCTAAATTAGCATTAATACATTAATTTTCATAAGTATTGTGATCACATTCTTCCAGATTTATGTACTGCCTACAGTTACATGTGACTATGTAATTAAGATAGCCTCAAACAATATGTAAGTTGTAACTGTGATCTATTGTGCCTGATTCTGCAATTTGGATGCAAACTGTGCGACAAATAGAACTTTGCTTCTAGCCATAATTAACTGTGCGATGAAGATTAATGCCACTCCCTTGTTACAGCAGGCTCTCTTTGGAAGAAGGTGCTCAGCAGAAATGCTGTTCATTGGCAGAAAAACATGCCTGAATCAAAACCTACTTACAACAAACGAAGAGAGCACCATTACCTCAAACAATTTTGCATGAAATGAAACAAAATTAAGGCTAATTTTGAGCATTTTAAGAGCATCAAAAGAAAATAACCATATTTTCCTAATCTGTTACCTCAAGCTTCCTGCACTGATCGTACTTACCCTAGCTCTCTTTCAGTTTCATTAGTGCTGTTAAAACACGGGACAACATCCAGATGACAATTTGGGGATTCTTAAGGCACAGTGGTAGTGTCCCTACTTATGAGCCAGGCACGCCCATGTTCAAGTCCCACCTCGTTCAGAGGTGTTTAATAACATCTGATATTTTCTAATTAGCCTGTTCATAAATGTTACTACACACCTCTGGAACAGATGGGATTTGAACCTGGATTTACTGGCTCATATAACATCTCTGTTATAAATAATAGATTGATTAGAAAATATCTCCAGCTGTTAATTCTTCAACTATGTCCAATTGTATATTCCACCAGACAGGGCACTGGCACAGCCCTATTCTCCTGATATCCATACACTATTCCATCAAATATAATATGTCCTTGTAATGGGAAACTGGAAAGCTTAACTGGGAAACTTTGCTGAACTGGAAACGCTGGGCACTCTGGTCAATTACTGTCCCTTCACCTGTATAGTTACCCATTAATTCAGCATTTACAAGGCTTGAATCGAGTTATCATATTGAACACATCATTGAATGAATCATTGAGAACATTTATCATTGTTTACAAATGATTCATTCTAAAAACATTTATATTTTTACTTTGATGATCTGGTATTCGTATAATTGCTGTAATCAGCTATTTAAACCTATTTATCATAACCTTTCATAATGATATAGGCCTAAAGGAGGCTTTCTCTCAGCCTTCTTCTTTGTAGCATAATTTAATTTCCATTTTACAGACAAAGGAATCTCATTGTATCTTGTTCAGGCTGCCAGCACTTGATACAATAATTTGTTTACTGAACTTAAAACAATTAATAAAATCTATTGATGAATCTTACTATTTTTACTGGTTACGTGTTAACTATGTCAAGTTTTTTTTTTAAAGAGCAATTCTTACGAAGCGGCCTTGGAAAAGTTATTGTCATATCTTACCACTGCCTATCCTGTCCTGTCCTGGATGGCCCGTGTACTCTAACCGCACTATACTGGAAAGACCCCTCAGACTGCTCCAACTCAAACCAGAACTTCAGCAGCTCTATCAACTGCTTCACCACTGTCTCAGTCACAACATATGAACCGAACTGGTGAAGATATTGTGTCAGCTGAGCAACAACACATTACATTGAAAAAGGAAGAGTCCACCGCAGCAAAACCCCTTCCCAACCCAGACCCACCTCGACCATTCACTTTTCATTGAATCCATTAGCGACTGTCATGGCACTGACATTATTTACAATGCAGCAATAGTCAGCCCACAGAAGCATTGGAAGTTCCACAATTGCTGTTTCCTTCTGTGTCACAGATATAAAAATGTTAGTTTAGATAACACCAATAGCATGGCAGAATTTTCCCTTGAAATTAGGGGATGCCAAGAGGCTGTATGAGACCGAGTTTGGGGCGCAAACCTACCAAACATACTCCCGCCGCCAATGGCAAGGCCCAAACAACATTGTGGAATACAAAATAAAGTACAGTAAGACGCATGCCTCGCTGAGGTGCTCAACATTTTCTATGTTCGGTTTGAGCAGAATGTCAGTAGCACGGTGACACCTGCCACTACAGCCCCAGACACATCTGTTTCCTCAGTCACATCTGCACACTTCAGATCGGTCTTCCTAGGAGTCAACCCAAGGAAAGACTGGTCCAGACCGTGTCCCCACTGAGATCATTGCGGGTCAACTAGTGGGGGTATTTACTGACATCTTCAACCTCTCCCTCCAATAAGCTGAAATCCTCACCAGCCTCAAAAAGGCCACCATCATCCCTGTAACTAAGAAAACACATGCAACTTGCCTTAATGACTAACACCCAGTGGCTCTGACCTCAGTAATCATGAAGTGTTTTGAGAGGCTGGTCATGGCCCACATCAATTCCAATCTCCCAGCCTGCCTCGAGCCCCTTAAATTTGCTTACTGATGCAACACGTCCACAGTGGATGCCATATCCCTAGCCTTGCGCTTATTCCTGGAATATCTGGACAACACGGACACTTATGTCAGTCTCCTGCTCATTGACTACAGCTCCACCTTCAACACCATTATCCCCTCCAGACTGATCTCAACATTCCATGACCTTGGTCTTGGCTTCACCCTCTGCAACTGGATACTCAGCTTTCTGACCCACAGGCCACAATCAGTGAGGATAGGTAACTGCACCTCCTCCACAATAACACAACACTGGAGCTCCCCAAGGATGTGTCCTCAGCCCCCTACTGTACTCCCTGTAGTACACCTATAACTGTGTTGCCAAATTCCAAATGAACACCATCTACAAGTTCACTCTACGATAGCACCGTAGTAGGACTGGTATCTAACGACGAGTCAAAATACAGAAGGGAGATAGAGGGCTTGATGATGTGATACAATGAGAACAACCTCTCTGTCAATATCGGCAAAGCTTAAGAACTGATCATTGACTTCAGAAAGAAAGTAGAAGACACTCCCATCTACATCAATGGAACCAAGGTGGAGAGGGTGGATAGCTTTAAGTTCCTCAGAGTGATGATAATCAACAACCTGTCCTGGGACTCCCACATTGATGTGACGGTCAAGAAGGCACAACAATGCCTCTTCTTCCTCAGGTGGTTCAGGAAATTTGGTGTATCCATACAGTCCCTAACCAACTTTTACAGGTGCACCACTGAAAGCACACTGTCTGGGTGCGTAATGGCCCGTGTGGCAACCGATCTGCCCAGGATCACAAGAAACTACAGCAGGTTGTGTGCACAGCCCCCACCATCACAGAAGCCAATCTTCCATCCACGGATCCTTTTTACATGACTTGCTGCAGCGAAAAGGGGGCCAACATCATCAAAGATCCATCACACCCTGGTAACGATCTCCTACAATCTCTTCTGTCAGGCAGAGGATACAGAAGCCTGAACACACACACAAGCAGGTTCAGGAGCAGCTTCTTCCTGGCTGTTATCAGACTGATGAATGGACTCTGTAACCTCAAATAATGCTGATCTCGCTGACATTGATCTTGCCCAGCACTCGCACTGTACAACGTAATCTGTGTGCCTCTAGGTTTTTTTACAATCTCTGATCTGTACATCCTTGCTCACTATGATCTGTCTGTATTGCTTGCAAACAAAACTGTATCTCAGTACACTTTACAATAAATCAATCAATCAATATCATGCCTTCCAATGCTGTTTTGCATACCCTCCATACACCTCGAGTTTCCCCTCTCCACCATCCTTATTCCAACCTCCACAAGTATCTTTTTTTGACGCCCAAACTTGATTCTCTCATCCCTTCCTGGCAGTCACACCCTGTGGTCACTATAGGCATCTTCCTAAACAATCGATTGATGCACTCCCAGGGCTGTATTCACCACAATCTTCTGACCTGCTTCGAACAGCCTCTAGACATGACTGACCAGACCCCTGAATGTTATCTTTTCAGCTCCCTGATTGAAAACACAGTTCCTTTGACTGGCTGTCCAGTCCATTGCCCACTTGTCACACTGCAGTTGGACATATCCTGAGCAAAAAGTATCCCTGCAGCTTTCTAATGCATCCTACAATGCAGTTCTGTGATTCCTGAGCAGCATACAAGTAGATTGGATAGGTACAATGATGGCGAGAGAGATTGGCAAATGCCAGGTGCCAACGTCTGTGTTCAAGGGGCATGTGCCACTGGATCCCATGAATTGTGCCCAGAGATGCTGTTCAATGCTGAAAACATGGGACACTCCTTGCACCCAGCGGTAGCTGAAGGAGCCATGTTCCTGCTTTGATTTCCATGCTGAGATTCCTTGATGTGTACCTTGCTTGGCACATTTGGCAAAATAGGGAGTAGAACATTAATGAGGTGAACTGAATCATTAACAAGGCAGTTAACAAGCTATAATCTTCCTTAATTGGCAACTTGCCATGGCCTTGTGAAAAACTTGCCTTGTCACTTGGAAAATGCATAAATGATGATGTAAAATGCTCCTGACAGACAGACACACCTTGCCTGACTTCTTGTCCCATTCTACTGGAGATCTTGCCATAGCTGTCATTGGGCAGACCTCTGTAAAATTATCTTATGACTGTGATAGAACCATCTTTGGGATTCCTCATTGGCTAATTACTAGTTTCCACTCAAGGCTCAAGTTTTCCCAATATGAATTCCATCAAGATCCAAGAAACGAAGAAATCATCATAGTGTATTTTACAGATTTCAAAACAAAATACAAATAAAGTGAAGAGCAAAGTCAAATGTAGTTATTCAAATCTCTACCCGATTAAAATAAATGGCGCTCTGCATAATTACTTAACAATTGCAACTGAATTTACTCACTTTCAAAGTACTTTTGTTTTGCACTTATGGCTAAGTACTAAAAAAACTCAGTCAACTGACTGCACAATAGAGACCATCATCCAAATTGCCCCAAATAATTCCAAGGTTCCAGTAGATGTTCAGTATTGCTGGTAAAAAAAAATGCTTCATATCAACAGTGCAATTATAACAGTAATGCAATCTTATTGCTGCTACATCATAAAGCAACTCTATGTGAATAATCTTTACCTGCCAAAATAAATGCATGCCATGTAGCTATACAGTGTGTTAACTTTTTGCTGAAGGAATTCCTTAAAAAATCATACCAGGAAAACAATAATTACCTGGTGAGTAATCCATATTCTGACAAAGAAGTGAAAACCCCATGAAATTGCTTTGTTGCCCTGCTTTGGAAAGGAGGACTTCACACAATTAAATAGAGAAGTAATATGATTCAATACAAAGCATATCAATATTTTTGGTGTATTATGTTGGAAATGTTAATTTATCAAGAAAACTTGGCAGGCATAATTAAAAAGAAAAGCATCGACACAGACCCTGGGCATAAAGACTGACACAATTCCAGCATCTTTACTTTACACAAAGGAAAAGGCTCAAGTCTGCAAATTCAAAATACTTACTTGAAAACAGGAAAATAGCCCCACTGTACAGAAACGTTTGAATTTAACCTTTCACTATTTTACACAAAACTGTGGATATTGAATCTTCTGTTGCTGACAAAAACAATGACTTAAAAACTGCTGTTGTCAGATATATTGGATTTGTAGTATGGGCTGACATGCCAATACAGTTTAGTCCGCTACTCTTTGGATAAAGCGTGAAAGCTAAGTTCTATCTAATAATTTATATGGCTAAGGCGGGTATTAAAAAATCCAAACTAATATTCAAAGAGAAGCGTGAGATCCTGATAACCATGCTAAAATTGCTCCTTCAAACAACTCTCTTAAATATGTTGGCTGGTTATTCATCTCATCCCAATTTGTGGAACTTTGTTTTCTGAACTCTTTCATGGGATGTAGAGGTCATTGGTAGGATCAACATTTATTGCTGTCCTAATTGCCCTTGAGATGGCGACGGGGTACCACCTTCAAAAACCTATTGAACGGATGCTGGGTCATTCAAAGGACAATTACAAACCCATCATTTTGCTCTGGATTTGGAGATTAGATTACCAGATTAGGTAACAATAGGAGGGTAGTCCCCATTAGTAATAATTAATTCCAGCCTTAAATCAGTTAATCAAACTTGAATTTCTTAGCTGACCTGATGGGATGTGAATTCATATTTCCTGATCATTATTACAGGTCCCAGAACTATACATAACATTACCATTATGCTACAGTAAACCTTGAATTTTGCTGTTCCAATACAGTTGCCACCTCTGCTGAAAAATCACTGAACAAACAATAATTTACTGGTGACTATTACCAATATTAGATTTGATTTGGAGTAAAGGACTCCCTTGGAGAAGTTTTGAGCTGCACATCACTTTATCTGATGTCGTCTTTATTGGAAGAATTGACATTGGTAAATTCAGCTATAATAAATGAAAATCCTACCTTGTAAAAAGCTTATGACTGCATCAAGCCTGGTATTGCAATCCTGTGCTCTCCTTCTATAGGGCTCTTACTCTGCTTTATTAAAACTGCTTTAAAAAGTCACATGCTTTTCAGTGGTCAAAACTCAAGAACCATTGTACAAAATGAGCCTCGGCGTGTGTTCAACAAGGATGTTATTTTGAAAGGTGCAAAAATAAAATTGCTAAACAAAATGTAAATTAAGAAGGAAGAGTATGATCTGCCTAATCTAGGTAACACATCAGAAAAGAATTCACACCTCATTAGTGTAACTGAGATCATCTTTACACTTCCTTTGCATATTAATCGGTTAAATAAATGAAAGTGGAACAGAAGAAAGGTACAGCATCCAATTTTAGAAATGGAAAACTTCCTGTTCCAGAAAACTTTGAGGTCCCTGGCACAAGGGATGTTTGCGGTGAGTTAAGAACTTATGTGGGACAAGAGGAAGGCCAACACACACACACACACACACACACACACACACACACACACACACACACACACACACAAACACAGACACACACTATAATAACTGGCCTCAGTGGTACTGGGATAATGAGGAGGAAAACAGAGATTACCTTTTTCCTCCTGTGTCCCATATGCTTCACATCATACTACACCAGTTGACTAACTTCCAGATAAGCAAGCAGATAGGAGTCTTTTTTTGGGGGTGGGGGTGGAAGTGGTGAGAGGAGACATGTAGGAAGTGAATTGGGCAAAGTGGAGGGTCTCATTAACTAATGTTGAAAGCACAAATCTGGAAAGTTGCAAAACAGATATGATGGAGATAGGGACATTGAGAGTGGAATAAAGTTCTCACAGGAAGTAGAAACACAGTTGAGGTAACTGTGGAAGTCCAAGATTTATGGTGAATATTAGTGGATGGCCTATCTCCAGAAGTGGAGACAGAAGATAACGAGGAAGGCAAAAGTGAGAGATGAACCAGATGAAGGTGAGGAAAGAGTGGAAACTGGCGGAAACAATAGGTTGACTGGAACAGCCTTGTTCATGGATCTTTGGAAGGGGGTAGATGTTCAGGATTTGGGAATATGCAGTTGAAGACAGTGGGAAGATCATCTCCAGAGGATACAAAGTTGGTAGTGGTCTTGGTGAGGAAAGGTGAATGCATCATTGGGGCCATGATCCAGGGGAATGTTGAAGGAAGTATCAGAGCTGAATTTTTATTTTATTTGCTTCTCATTTCAGATTTTCAGTATTTTGCTTTTGTTTTTACCATCAAATATCTACTCCAAAATGAAATTTAAAATTCAAAACTGGAAAGGTAACAACCTAGGCTGCAAAGATAATGGGAACTGCAGATGCTGGAGAATCCAAGATAATAAAGTGTGAAGCTGGATGAACACAGCAGGCCAAGCAGCATCTCTGATGAAGGGTCTAGGCCCGAAACGTCAGCTTTTGTGCTCCTGAGATGCTGCTTGGCCTGCTGTGTTCATCCAGCTTCACACTTTATTAACCTAGACTGCAGATGGTACTTGCAGCCAGGTCCTGGGAGGTTACGTGCATCGTGGCGCATAATTGAAAGAATAGTGAAATAGTTCTACAGTAAATTCAGTGACAAAATGCTTTATGCATTGATCGACACAGCATGACTAACCATTTAACCTCATTTAATTATTTTAACAACTCAACTCATTTTGTTTAAATTATAACAAAATCAGAAGGTCCATGTTCAATTCCCTCATGCCCTGGAAATGCACCATTACATGTCTGAACAGATTGTTTTAAAAATATTGTATACTGCAGTAAGTCAACACGCATAACACTTGAGAGAACAATACTTTAGCGAGGTACTGCCCTTTGGATCAAATGTGGATAAAACGTAGCCTAACCGTAGTTACATTTAAAAGTCGCAACAATATACAATCAGCAATAACATAACCAAAATAGGTTAACAGACCATCAGTTTGGTGTTGGTGTTGCTTTTAACCTCACCATATTTAATCTAATCCCACTCTCAAATTCATTTCACAAGCAAACATTCAATTACCTTTTTTTAAGAAAAGTGCTGTAATTTTGTCTTAACTGTTCACTAAGATGCTTTTGCTCAAATCCCTTTATTTTTTGATTATCTAAATAGTGCATCATTAGCATATCCTTAATCGATGAAAATTATCCATCAGTATTTATTGTCACCTTTCACAATCATGAAGGCCTCCAGGAGATTGCCCTTAAACCTGCTTAGTTATAGCATTATCCTTCCTAATTTTAATTTTGCAAGATACTCATTATTGATTAGTTATTTTGTCCAGATCAATCAGACAGCCATTGCTTGACATAATAGTTTACTGAATGAACAAACAGCAAATCACATTTTGACCTAGTTATGACTATGAGGTAGCAATGTTGAAAATCCTGACATGGGAATTAGAAAAGTAGCCCATAAGAGACCATTGTTTCCAAGGTGGGTTCCATCTCCAAAACAGGTAGCAAGACCCAGGAAGTGCATATTTTAAAACAATACAAACAAAACCACATGTGTATGAATTACTGTTGGTGGAATTATAAGATGAACATACAAACTTTGACACACATTAAGACATTAATCCCTCACATTACACATGTAATACCTTAGTGTGGCAAAAATTGGAATTTTATTTCACTACTATTGGAAACTGCCAATTTTTAGGATTTGGAATAATTAAAAGAGCAGACATTAGTTAGCCGTGTGATAAAGTAGAACTAGATTTAAAAAATGTATGAAAACAGAGAAATTGAGAAAATATAAATTTATTCTTCACCTCAATCTGCCATTAATTTTAATATATTAAGTAAAACTATAACAAATATCTGTGTAGCTCTATGTTAGCACTTTTTTCCCTGTCACCCTGTGAAATGTAAAAGAGTCTGACAGTCCTTGAAATTGACAACGTGTATCAATAAATCATGTTATAGTGAAAGAAAAGGATTTTTTAAAAAAAGACTATTCCTCAATTTTTTAAATCTAATTGAACAAAAATGTTCATAGATCATCATAGAATCCATACAGTGTAGAAGCAAGCTATTTGGCCCATTCAGTTCACATAGACCTTCTGAAGAGCATCCCACCCAGACAGTCAATCCGACCCCACCACACAAGCTATTTTTCCATCCCCACCCTTGTCTGCCTTCCGGAGAGACCACTCTCTCCGCGACTCCCTTGTCCGCTCCACACTCCCCTCTAACCCCACCACACGCGGCACCTTCCCCTGCAACTGCAGGAAGTGCTACACTTACCCCCCCACACCAACTCCCTCACCCCCATCCCAGGCCCCAAGATGACCTTCCATATTAAGCAGATGTTCACCTGCACATCTGCCAATGTGGTATATTGTATCCATTGCACCCGGTGTAGCTTCCTCTACATTGGGGGAACCAAGCGGAGGCTTGGGAACTGCTTTGCAGAACACCTCCGCTCGGTTCGCAACAAACAACTGCACCTCCCAGTCGCGAAACATTTTAACTCCCCCTCCCATTCCTCAGACGACACGTCCTTCATGGACCTCCTGCAGTGCCACAATGATGCCACCCGAAGGTTGCAGGAACAGCAACTCATATTCCGCTTGGGAACCCTGCGGCCCAATGGTATCAATGTGGACTTCACAAGCTTCAAAAGCTCCCCTTCCCCCACTACATCCCAAAACCAGCCCAGTTCTTCCCCTCCCCCCTGCATCACAAAACCAGCCCAGCTCATCCCCTCCCCCCAGCACATCCCAAATCCAGCCCAGTCTGTCTCTGCTTCCCTAACCTGTTCTTCCTCTCACCCATCCCTTCCTCCCACCTCAAGCCGCACCTCCATTTCCTACCTACCACCTCATCCCGCCTCCTTGACTTGTCCATCTTCGCTGCACTGACCTATCCCCTCCCTACCTCCTCACCTATACTCTCCTCTATACCTATCTTCTTTTCTCTCCATCTTCGGTCCGCCTCCCCCTCTCTCCCTATTTATTCCAGTTCCCTCTCCCCATCCCCCTCTCTGATGAGGGGCCTAGGCCCAAAACGTCAGCTTTTGCGCTCCTGAGATGCTGCTTGGCCTGCTGTGTTCATCCAGCTTCACACTTTGTTATCTTGGATTCTCGAGCATCTGCAGTTCCCATTATCACGTCCCCTACCCTATCCTTTTATTTCCCACCCTATACACTATGGGCAATTTAGCATAGTCAATCCACCTAACCTGCACATCTTTGGACTGTGGGGGGAAACCAGAGCACCCAGTGGAAACATACACAGACACAGGGAGAATGTGTAAACTCCACACAGTCACCTGAAGCTGGAATCGAACCGGGTCACTTGCGCTATGAGACAGCAATGCTAGCCACTGAGCTACCTTGCCACCACTAATCATAGAATCCCTACAGTATGGAAGCAGGCAATTCAGTCCATCAAGTCCCACCAACCCCATCCCACTCAGACTCAGAACCCTGCATTCCCCATGGCCAATCCATCTAACCTGCCTATCTAGGGAATGTGGGTGGAAATTGGAGCAAAATCACGTAGGCAGCAGGTGAATCTGCAAACTCCACACAATCGGTTGCCCAAGGCTGGAATCAAATCTAGGTCCCTAGTGCTGTGTGCCATACTCAGTTTCCTCAATTTTAAACTAACCTATGGTAAAACTGTAATAAAGAAAAAAGAGGGAACCCAACAAAAGGAAGGCCAAGAGGGACCCTAGCTCAAAGCAACAGAAACAAGGGAATTTTACCTAAACTGCTTTATATATAAGGCACAGAGAACCAATTTTTGAAAAAAAAGTGACTTTTCTGTACCTCATTTAACTCAATTTTGTGAGTACTACTGCTATAATAGTGAATTTTATATGATACTATTTGATGATTTAGGACAATATTTGTTGCATGAGGGTTCTAGTTTGGGAGTGTATCTTTAAATTTAGGATAAGTGTGAGGGATCATTGCATTTGGACTGTAAAATATTGGTGATAATTTATATGGATTAAAGGCAAGTGTCACATTTGTTTGCCAAACTGGAGAAAACTGATATTTACATTCGACGATAATTACAATGGTTGCGATGCCCATTATTAAAAGACTAAGTATCCTGAAACCCAAAAAGATACTACCAGTATCAAGATTGTAAATAGTTCTGCCAAAACGTGCCCCTTTGTTTCCAAGATGCAAGGCTGCTGGAGTCAAAGATAGCCCATTCTCAATTACTCTTGGAGAGCTGGCCAAATTATTTCTATTGCTCTGATAGGAGAAGCCATTTTTTGGATCAAGTTACCAGTTTACCTATAACCCCAAGAATAGCCAGACTGAGAAACTAACTCTGGTCTTGTGTAGTAGATAGCTCACTGAGAGTGAGGGGCAGGGAGAGCAAAGAGATAAATGTTGGACAGGCCTGCACCTTAAGCAGATAATGTACTGATTTAATTGTTCACCACAAGGAATACAGCTGGGAGCTCACACCCAGTTTGTGAGGAGAAAGAGGGCGGAAGATTTCTTGCAGTGAAGGGAAGAAATCTGCAATAACCCTTTAAATGCATGGCAGTTAGTCATGAAGCAAATTGAAAGAAATCAGTCCGCACCTACCCAAAGCACAGACTTGGAAACATAGGACTATTAGGAAAACCAAAGTGGGACTCTGATTTTCAAATCACTGAACACAAACACAGCAAGTCCCAAGTCTGAATTGAGAAGTCCACAATCATGAGGTATTGAAGGCAAGGGAGAGGATTGCTTATCCAAAAGATAATGCTGGGACTGCCATGCAATCTTACATCTCCCAAAACATAGCTGGAACACAGAATACAAATTTCATACAGCCATGAAATATTTGATTTGATCCCAGGTGGAGAATGAATGAACCCTTAAACCTCAAAATAACTTGGAACTCTTGAAATTAGAAAGTAAAAGACTGGATTTTATTTTATTTATTCAAGAAAAATGTGCATCACTGATTACGTGAGCACTTACTGCACATCCTCAATTGCTCAAGAGTTTGACAATGAGCTGCTTTCATAAGCTGCTGTAGTCCTTGGGACTTCCGGCCACAGTGAAGGAACAATGATACAGCTGAAGTCAGGGCAGCGTGTGGCCTGGAGGGGAACTTTTAGACGTGGTGCTGCAATCTATCTGCTGCCTTTGTCCTTCCAGAAGCAAATGAATGTAGGGCTGGAAAGTGCTAGCTATGGAGCTTTGGTGAGTTACTGCAGTTCATCTTGTAGATGGTACATACTGTTGCCACTGTGCAGTGGTGGTGAAGTGATTGAATGTGGAATGTAGTGCCAATCAAGCAGGCTGCTTTGTCCTAGATGATATTGGGCTTCCTGTTGGAGCTGTGTGCATCTAGATAAGTTGTAAGTATTCCATCAATGTTCTGACTGATGCATTGTAGGTTCTAAACAGGCATTAGGTGCACCAAAATTAATCTACTTATCACAAGATTCCTAAGATCAGCCCTGCTTTTGCAGCCACAGTATTTATATGATTCATCCAGTTCAGATTCTAGTCAATAATATTCACCAAGATGCCGATACTCGGAGAATCAGTGATGGTAATGCCATTAAATGTGGAAACAGTTAAATTCTTTCTTGTTGGAAATGGACATTGCCTGGTAGTTGTGTTGAATGCTGCTCACCATTTCTCAGTCAAAGCCTAAATATCGCCTGCCTTGTTGAACATGAATACATTTGAGGAGTTGGAAATGGGGCAGAAAAATATATAATAGTCAGCAAACATCTCACTTCTGATCTTATGATGCAGGGAAGACCATTGATGAAGCAGCTGATAATGTTTAAATCAAGGACGTGATTCTGAGAAATTCCTGCTCTGCTATCTTGCGACTGGGATGATTGCTGTCCAACAATCACAAGCACAATCTCAATAATTGTGATTAGGTTTGACTCTAACCAGTGGAACATTTTCGCCTAATTTCCATTGTCTCCAGCTGTGTTGCAGCTTTTTGATGCTACTCAGTTAAATACTGCCTTGATGTCAAGTGCAGTATCATTCACGTTAACCTCAGAATTCAGCTGTTTAATCCTAGTTTTATACTACCCCCTTCTCCTGCTTCTGGACACCGTCACCTGTTCCCCTGCTCCACATCGAAACCTCTTTCTTTTTCCTGAAAATGGATCACCTGCCAGGTCCGATTTCTCTCACACATACTGAACTACATTAAACACTGCCATTTTTCACCATACTCTATAATGCACACTGTGCATCTGGTAACTTAACCATCTGGTACTCTTCTTGGCTGCCAACCTCTCGTTCATCTGACATCCTTCCACCAGCACCCTACCCAGCTAGAACCTTGAGTATATTACAACCTGCAAGTTCCCCTCCAAGCCACTCACCATTGTGACTTGGAAATATATCACCAGATATATGAAAATATATTTAGTGTCGTTGGGTTGAAATTCTGGAACTCCCTCTCTAATGGTATTATGGGTACATCTACTCCAAATTAACAACATGTTTCAAGGTAGCACCTCACCACACTTCCTCAGGGCAAATAGGGATGGTAACAAATCTGGCCCAGCCACAATACTCATATTCCATGAATTTTAATAAAACCCTTACTTATTTGACTTCCTAACACCAGCATCTTGCCACTACCCAGCTGTTACCTAAATCAGTGGCACACTATACTCCAGCTTGCAAAAGTCACATTTACTTTTCCTGCAACACATCCCTCACACCCCGCCCCCGCCACAACCGCCCCAAGAGGATCACCCTCGTTCTCACACACCACCCCACCAACCTCTGGATACAACGCATCATCCTCCGACACTTCCGCCATCTACAATCCGACCCCACCACCCAAGACATGTTTCCATCCCCACCCTTGTTTGCCTTCTGGAGAGACCACTCTCTCCGTGACTCCCTTGTTCACTCCACACTGCCCTCCAACCCCACCATACCCGGCACCTTCCCCTTCAACCGCAGGAAATGCTACACTTGCCCCCACACCTCCTCCCTCACCCCTATCCCAGGCCCCAAGATGACTTTCCATATTAAGCAGATGTTCACCTGCACATCTGCCAATGTGGTATACTGTATCCATTGTACCCAGTGTGGCTTCCTCTACATTGGGGAAACCAAGCGGAGGCTTGGGGACCGCTTTGCAGAACACCTCCGCTCGGTTCCCAATAAACAACTGCACCTCCCAGTCGCGAAACATTTTAACTCCCCCTCCCATTCTTTAGACGACATGTCCATCATGCAGTTCCACAATGATGCCACCCGAAGGCTGCAGGAACAGCAACTCATATTCTGCTTCGGAACCCCGCAGCCCAATGCTATCAATGTGGACTTCACAAGCTTCAAAAGCTCCCCTTCCCCCACTACATCCCAAAACCAGCCCAGTTCTTCCCCTCCCCCCTGCATCACAAAACCAGCCCAGCTCATCCCCTCCCCCCACCACATCCCAAATCCAGCCCAACCTGTCTCTGCTTCCCTAACCTGTTCTTCCTCTCACCCATCCCTTCCTCCCACCTCAAGCCGCACCTCCATTTCCTACCTACCACCTCATCCCGCCTCCTTGACTTGTCCATCTTCGCTGCACTGACCTATCCCCTCCCTACCTCCCCATCTATACTCTCCTCTCCACCTATCTTCTTCTCTCTCCATCTTCGGTCCGCCTTCCACTCTCTCCCTATTTATTCCAGAACCGTCTCCCCATCCCCCTCTCCGATGAAGGGTCTAGGCCCGAAACGTCAGCTTTTGTGCTCCTGAGATGCTGCTTGGCCTGCTGTGTTCATCCAGCTTCACACTTTGTTATCTTGGATTCTCCAGCATCTGCAGTTCCCATCATCTCCTTTACTTTTATGTACTTACTGTTTGACAGCTTGTGTCAATGTGACCGTTAGGACCTGTAAATGTCAGAATGTTGAATTTGACTGATGTGAAAAGTTCATGTGGTTTGCCTTTCCTACTTGTTCTGCACCCTGAGAGAAATGTCAGAATAGAAGCATGGCCTTGATTGGAATCTCCAGAATTTCCAATTGCAAAAATAGGGGCTGAGAGAATTCCAGTTTTTGGAAAATCCAGACAAAATAATTACAAATAGCAATCAGAATTTATTTACAACAAAATAGTATTCATTATAAAGAATTAAAAGGTTGCACGAAAGCTTGTAAATCATTTATTAAATATGTTTACTTGCCTGCTTGTTTGGCATATCCTGAACACTGTTGTAAAAATGTAACAAACATAATTTCCTTCCAGCGTAATAACTTGGCTTTTGTTACAGCTTATGGTATCCCAGAACATCAATAATTATTGTACTAGAATATTACTGATAGGGAAATTCATTCTAAAAGTATTCTTGTTTTTGCCTTTGTAAACAATTAATATCAGAATGTGAGATATTGTCTTAAAATCTATGTTGTGGTGAAGGTCTGTTTTAAACTGATATTATTTCTAAGTTGGGGTTTTAAAATTACAGCATATGGATGTTGGTACTATTCTGAAGGGCTTTGAAAATTAACTAGGCCAGTGACATATGTGACATCAATGAGCACAGATCACAATTAGAAATGCGCCATGTATGAATATCATTGAACACAGAATTGGACTCAGTTGTGACCTACTGATTGGTGAATAATCTGTTCAGGGCTCACGCTTGGGCTTGTTCATTAGTTAGTGTGAATCATCAGCATCTATGTGCTTGTGTGCAGGGAGTCAGGGCCTTCAAGGAAAGTAAGGAAGAAATTAGAAAGTAATTTGTTTAAAATATTATTATAGTCTCCCTGCAGTGTGGAAGCAGGCCATTTGGCCCATCCAGTGTACACCAACCCTCTGAAGAGCATCCCATCCACACGCACCCCTTTACTCCTGTAACCCTGCATTTCCTTTGGTGAATCCATCTAGCTTACAAATCCTTAGATGCTATGGGTAATTTAGCATGGCTATTCCTCCTAGCCTGCACATCTATGGGCTGTGGGAGGAGACCCACGCAGACACTGGGAAAATGTGCAAACGCCATTTGCCTGAGAGTGAAATCAAAACCCAAGTCTTGACGTGAGGCAGCATTGCTGACCACTGAACCACCATGCCACCTATTTATTAGTGAATAAATAGCTGATAAAATAACACATGTAAGGAATTATAAATTGGCTGTTTCTCTTCACGTTGACAATTATTTTGAGCAAACTTATACACTTCATAAGAAAATTCTGAAATCATTATTATATTTTCTTGAACAAGAACTCAATAGTTAGAAATTGGAAGAGTATCACAAAGAGGCCTAACCTGATCATGATACATTTTAAACCATCCGTCTTGAGTTTTTTCAGTAAGGAATTAATGCTACTTCTCAGATATAGTACATTATAGATTTTTGGTTCATTTATTCACATATAAAGACATAATTTCCTAGATTTCAACCACTTTCCCATAGGATTGTCCATTCTGAGGCTGAAAATATGCTGTTTAATTACAAGTTCCTAATTATCATAGGAAAACCTAAGGGAAACTGTTCTATGGTGGACCGAATATGTCAAATTCAATTTGTACTGAATCATATTCAGATTTGTAGAAGTTTTTTGAAGAATAGCTTTCCTGATAGTCCAGTATACTGGAAAAATTTGCAGGTTAGTGAATTAAACCCTTATACAACATAGTCTTCAATGAGATTAGCGTATTAAATATTTAGCCACAATGGAGAAGGGAAATAGGTTTACAACTGAATCATAAAATAGTTATACTAGAGACGAGGCCATTTGGTCTGTTAAGACTGCTCAGGTTCCACAAGCAATTCAGCTCTTTCCATTACCATGCCGATTCCCAAAACTCTCCACATTAATTCTCATCACATTCCTCATCCAGGGAGATCTGACTTTGGTTGCTCCAATTTTCCCATTATGGCACCATTACATCATACTATACCAAAGCAATTTCCTAACTAAAGGCAGACCATTGTGTGATTACAAAATTAACAGTATTTATTTTATTCTAATTCACAATGAGACTGGTTTGTTTTAAATCTATTAAAACTGTCCCTCCTCCAATTAAGCATTTTCACTCTGATTTGCTTGTTGTCTTTCTTTAGATCTAATCTAAACTTATGGTAGAATTATCACAGTTCCCTAAACATTTTCCTACCAGGGACATACTCAATCCACCTCATCTCCAGAACCAGATCAAGCAAAGTATCTTTCCTCAATGAGTTGGAAAGCTAATAGCCAAACAAAATTCTCTGGACCACATTTCAAAATGCTTCTCACTTTTTGACATTTAACACTATTACTATTCTTATGATATTAGCACAGCAAACACTATTATCACTCCTCTGTAGTTCTTGCACTTCTCTGAGACTACCATACCAACATTTTCCTCTACATCCTTCTCACTGTATATGGCCTATACAGTACACGCTAGTGGTGCCTCTATTTTCTTCTAATTCTCATCCATGCATTCTTCCATGACTATTCCAGAACATCCTCAATCTTTCTAACATTAATATTCTTCTTATTCAATACTGCCACTCCTCCTTTCTTTCCTTACCCATTTTTCCTTAACACCTTATGTCCAGAAATATTCATTGCCTGACCTGTCTTTTTTTGAGCTGAATGTTCAGTCATTGCTGTAACATTATATTCCCATAATTTGCTCTTATAGATTACCAAGCTTATTTATTGCACACTGTTTATTAAGGTTTATTATATATTCATGTAAATTTGAATTAGATAAATTTACATTCATTATTCTGGCCACATCTAACACCTTAATATTCCATATTCTAGTGTTTTCTGTCTCTTCTAATCCTATGTGTATGTTGTCTATCGTCCCAAGTGCTAGTCTGGAACCCCTACCCCTGCCAGTTAGTATAGAGCTGCAGATCATTTGATTACTTTCTGGACTAAGCAACAATGGCCAAGCTAGTTTTTGATTTGTGGTTCAATATCCTTCACCATCATGCTACTAACTTGCAGTCTAATTGTCTAGAACACACAGTGAAATGAAGATCCTTGTCAGCTTGAAAGACAGATTGGTTGCAGGCATTTTTTTTCATAAGGTATGTCCTTCAGCATAGCCTACCATAATCACATTGTAGGATTCTTACTGCTGGGCAAACCTGAAAGTAATTTTTAGCAGCCTGAGGCTATATCAACATGTGTCACAAGAAATTGCTCAATCCAGTAAATGAACTTACTGCTTGATCTAGTTGAATATCACCATGTCGAACATATCCATTTGTTTTATACACAGTATAAACCTATAAAAGTGCATAAAAGTTTCACAATCTTAGTTTGATTCCTGCAAGTTAGGTTGCATTCATGACTGCATTATCTGGATTGATTGAAAGACTTTGATGACTACTTATTGCACAGCCTGAATGTATCAACACGAATGCTCCTCAAAGAATGGCACAAGTTTATGTCAGCTCCCTTGATTTCAACTGGGCTACCACATCACTTAAGCAAAGAGGTCCATCGTTTAGAAATGAGATGAGGATAAGTTACTTCATTCATGGGCAGACAGGAAGAAACTTTTGCCTTGATAGCGGAATCAATGACTGGGGCATAGATTTAAAATAAGGGGTAGAAGGTCGAGAGGGGATGTGAGGAAAACCTTTTACAGCCAGAGGGTAATAAAATGTGAGGCTGGATGAACACAGCAGGCCAAGCAGCATCTCAGGAGCACAAAAGCTGGTGTTTCGGGCCTAGACCCTTATCAGAGAGGGGGATGGGGTGAGGGTTCTGGAATAAATAGGGAGAGAGGGGGAGGCGGACCGAAGATGGAGAGAGAAGATGATAGGTGGAGAGAGTATAGGTGGGGAGGTAGGGAGGGGATAGGTCAGTCCAGGGAAGACGGACAGGTCAAGGAGGTGGGATGAGGTTAGTAGGTAGGAGATGGGGGTACGGCTTGGGGTGGGAGGAAGGAATGGGTGAGAGGAAGAACAGGTTAGGGAGGCAGAGACAGGTTGGACTGGTTTTGGGATGCAGTGGGTGGAGGGGAAGAGCTGGGCTGGTTGTGCGGTGCAGTGGGGGGAGGGGACGAACTGGGCTGGTTTTGGGATGCGGTGGGGGAAGGGGAGATTTTGAAGCTCGAGAAGTCCACATTGATACCATTAGGCTGCAGGGTTCCCAAGCGGGATATGAGTTGCTGTTCCTGCAACCTTCGGGTGGCATCATTGTGGCACTGCAGGAGGCCCATGATGGACATGTCATCTAAAGAATGGGAGGGGGAGTGGAAATGGTTTGCGACTGGGAGGTGCAGTTGTTTGTTGCGAACCGAGCGGAGGTGTTCTGCAAAGCGGTCCCCAAGCCTCCGCTTGGTTTCCCCAATGTACAGGAAGCCACACCGGGTACAGTGGATGCAGTATACCACATTGGCAGATGTGCAGGTGAACCTCTGCTTAATGTGGAATGTCATCTTGGGGCCTGGGATAGGGGTGAGGGAGGAGGTGTGGGGGCAAGTGTAGCATTTCCTGCGGTTGCAGGGGAAGGTGCCGGGTGTGGTGGGGTTGGAGGGCAGTGTGGAGTGAACAAGGGAGTCACGGAGAGAGTGGTCTCTCCGGAAAGCAGACAGGGCTGGGGATGGAAACATGTCTTGGGTGGTGGGGTCGGATTGTAGATGGCGGAAGTGTCGGAGGATGATGCGTTGTATCCAGAGGTTGGTGGGGTGGTGTGTGAGAACGAGGGCGATCCTCTTTGGGCGGTTGTGGCAGGGGCTGAGTGTGAGGGATGTGTTGCGGGAAATGTGGGAGACGCGGTCAAGGGCGTTCTTGATCACTGTGGGGGGCAAGTTGCGGGTCCTTGAAGAACTTGGACACCTGGGATGTGCGGGAGTGGAATGTCTTATCGTGGGAGCAGATGCGGCGGAGGCGGAGGAATTGGGAATCTTCAGCACATCCCTCACCTTCCTGGATCTCTCAGTCTCCATCTCAGGCAACCAGCTTGTAACTGATGTCCATTTCAAGCCCACCGACTCCCACAGCTACCTAGAATACACCTCCTCCCACCCACCCTCCTGCAAAAATTCCATCCCCTATTCCCAATTCCTCCGCCTCTGCCGCATCTGCTCCCACGATAAGACATTCCACTCTCGCACATCCCAGATGTCCAAGTTCTTCAAGGACCGCAACTTTCCCCCCACAGTGATCAAGAACGCCCTTGACCGCGTCTCCCGCATTTCCCGCAACACATCCCTCAAACCCAGACCCCGCCACAACCACCCAAAGAGGATCCCCCTCGTTTTCACACACCACCCCACCAACCTCTGGATACAACGCATCATCCTCCAACACTTCCGCCATCTACAATCCGACCCCACCACCCAAGACATGTTTCCATCCCCATCCCTGTCTGCTTTCAGGAGAGACCACTCTCTCCGTGACTCCCTTGTTCGCTCCACACTGCCCTCCACACCCACCACACCCGGCACCTTTCCCTGCAACCGCAGGAAATGCTACACTTGCCCCCACACCTCCTCCCTCACCCCTATCCCAGGCCCCAAGATGACATTCCACATTAAGCAGAGGTTCACATGCACATCTGCCAATGTGGTATACTGCTTCCACTGTACCCGGTGTGGCTTCCTCTACATTGGGGAAACCAAGCGGAGGCTTGGGGACCGCTTTGCAGAACACCTCCGCTCGGTTCGCAACAAACAACTGCACCTCCCAGTCGCAAACCATTTCCACTCCCCCTCCCATTCTTTAGATGACATGTCCATCATGGGCCTCCTGCAGTGCCACAATGATGCCACCCGAAGGTTGCAGGAACAGCAACTCATATTCCGCTTGGGAACCCTGCAGCCTAATGGTATCAATGTGGACTTCTCGAGCTTCAAAATCTCCCCTTCCCCCACCGCATCCCAAAACCAGCCCAGTTCGTCCCCTCCCCCCACTGCACCGCACAACCAGCCCAGCTCTTCCCCTCCACCCACTGCATCCCAAAACCAGTCCAACCTGTCTCTGCCTCCCTAACCTGTTCTTCCTCTCACCCATTCCTTCCTCCCACCCCAAGCCGCACCCCCATCTCCTACCTACTAACCTCATCCCACCTCCTCGACCTGTCCGTCTTCCCTGGACTGACCTATCCCCTCCCTACCTCCCCACCTATACTCTCTCCACCTATCTTCTTCTCTCTCCATCTTCGGTCCGCCTCCCCCTCTCTCCCTATTTATTCCAGAACCCTCACCCCATCCCCCTCTCTGATGAAGGGTCTAGGCCCGAAACGTCAGCTTTTGTGCTCCTGAGATGCTGCTTGGCCTGCTGTGTTCATCCAGCCTCACATTTTATTATTTTGGATTCTCCAGCATCTGCAGTTCCCATTATCTCTCTCACAGCCAGAGGGTGCTGTGAATCTGTAACTCAATGCTTGCAAGGGCAGGAGAGACAGAAAGAATCATGACATTTAAGAAGTACTTAGATGCCCACTTGTGATGCAAGCCATATAAGGCTATGAGTCATGTGCTGGAAAATGAGATCAGGAACTTGTTTAGATTGGTGTAGACTTGATGGTTGAAAGGCCCCTCTCTCTACTGTAGACGTCTAGGACTCAAGTACTTGGTGAAGGGTTACAAGGCATTGCGAACCTTGGGGCAAATTTTGATATCTGGCATCACTGGAAAAGTGATGCATGGAACAGTGGAGGCACAACAGGAATCATGAGGCATTTGGACTGTCCGTAGATCAAGGAACATTTAGAATGCAATTTTGTCAATAAAAGCAGGGAGAGTGGAATTTGCGGGATTTTAATGGTTGAGGCAGGGAGCAAAAGTTTGTCATACAAGTTGGATCTGGAAGCATGTTTCTGTGGCCCATCAAAACTGAATTGGGTGACAGCTTGGACAGAGAGGAGAGTGCACTGGCCATTGAGCCTGATGAAGGGGCTATGCTCCAAAAGCTTGTGATTTCAAATAAACCTGTTGGACTATAACTTGGTGTTGTGTGGCTTCTCATTTTGTCCATCCCAGTCTAACACTGGCATCCTCACATCAACAAAAATTTACTTCAAGTATTCCAAAAATACAGTTAGTTTGCTGATTATTGTTACACTTAAGAAACCCTAGAGTCTAAAAACTTGAGATAGATTCTCTGGAATTCTTTGCTTTGTCAAAAATACTTTGAAATATACTCTGAACTGAATTCTCAAAATAAAATTTAAAAACTGTCTGAAACAAAATTAACTACTAGTTTATTACGAATTACTCGCAGAGTCAGACAAGCCTGTAACTGAATGTGACAATAATAATCCTTGAGACAGTAAATGAATATCAAGATTTATTTTGAAAATTAATGTTGTTTTCTTATTTTGATGAAAAATTGATTCAACAAATCATTTTGTGCTGTGATCCATGTTTGACAGTGAAAAGTGGTTCAAGTAGAAAAGTACAACATTTGGTTAGTAATGGTGTATTGGAAAGTTTTGGATGAAAGCTCTTAATTGTGGGAAAAGGCTTTATTTAACCATTTTATACCTATCCCATATATACCTGATGGTACACAGTGCATGGTATTAACACCCCTTAGAATTCTGAGAAATGCTTTGGGAAGGAATGGAAAGTGGGAGGTTGAGAGAAACTGGGAAAATAAGCGTCAAAGTCCACTCGCAGACTTGAAATTTCATTGTGAAAACTTCTTACTTCCTATTTTGATATCAACAGAAACTGAATGTGAGATGCTACCTACCAGATGATCTGTGAACAAACCACTAAGACTACAGAATGCAAAATAAAACTCTTTACTGAAATTGTAACCATATGTCCAGCAATTGAAAAATCTTTGATCTTTACAATTACCTTCATCAATTCCATAAGGTTAGCATTTTAAATATTTGCTACTAATTTCAGTTGTAGAGTTGACTTAACTCTGGATTTGTGATCATGTATACAGCATGACTTTTGCCAGAATATATATATCAGGAAAGGCTCGAAAATAAAGAAGCTTGTGTATTTTAGAGGTATGCTATCAGGCTTTGCTGATATTTGTTTCTGACTGGATAAGGTAGGAAACTGAGTTAATGGATTCAAAAATTCATAGCAGTCCTTCCATTTAGAAGCAAAATGCTTTTATGCAAGCAATACTGATTGACAAATCTGGTTTCAAATGATTACAGTAAATATACTCCATTTTCCTCCATCACTGCCTGAGTGACAGAAACATGTCCCTTTTACACTGTTGTCCTTGAATGCTTTTAGTACTTGTGTATATAACTTTCAAGGTTACATTATAAACTACAAGGCTGCAGACCTCTGAAAAAGCTATCAGTGAACAGACTTGATAGTTTTGCATTTAGAACATGTGTAAATGCTCACTAGTAAACTGAGTACTTTTAATTCAATGTGAGACAGAGGAAAGAAATAAACTGAATGATTGCAATAAACACTGTTTCATATATCAGTATGTTGAATTAGGCAGCAGAAGACTTGCAAAGATTTACAAAAGGTTTTAATCGTTTAACTTTAGTATAGCACACGTGTCAATTTCCACTTTTTGCTTCTGGACCCTTTCCTTGTCCAGAAGCCAACCACAACTGGGGAAGAACTCTGTTCTTTTCTTCTTCAATCAGCTTGTTCAGAAATGTCTGGAGCAGATGTGACATGTACCCAAATCTTCTGGTCCAGAGGTAGGGACACTATCACACTGTCAGAAGATGCCCTACAAAGAACTCAGCTTTTCTTTCCCTCCCACCAAATTGCTACAAACACTGGCTGTAAGGCAGTGCAATAATAATAGAACACAAAAAAAGAGAACTCAGTTTCTGTAAAGCTGTTATAAAGGACTAGGCCTCAACGTCCAAGGTGGAAACCATTACTTTTAAACCAATCTGTCCAACAATGTTGCTACACAACTCTGGTGCAGGCAGAATTCTCTTGGATCATAAGGACACTACCACTGTGCCACAAGAGCCCCTAGCTTTATTTTAGTTTAAGAACCTATTGCCAGATCACCTGAATAATTAACTAGCAAATAACAAGCACTGCCCTTTTGGGACAGTTCAATCAAACATTAAAAAAACAGGAAAAAGAAAGGAGACTATGTCAAGCATTAAGATCTTTGTAATTTTAATTCAAATCACCAGCAAAACATCCAATTAATAAAAAAGAGTTAAGAGAACTCACCTTTTTTAAAACTCATTTTTTCTAGTCTATTCAGATATGCTACAACACACCTCTGAACAATTTATACCACCAAATGAATAATTTGTGCTTGTAACAAAAGTGGGGGATAGATAGGGAGAGAAGGGGGAGATTTAATTAAAAATGACTTGGAAGGGGGAAATAAGGTGCTCTTTTTCATAGTGGCCGCACCACCCAATATCCATTTCTCTTAAAGGTATCAAGACTGCTGTTGAATTTGACGTTGCTGGCAACCAAATCAATTTCACAATCTGTCTCCACCAGCACAGCTGAGCTTCCATCTTGCAGCAATTCAATGAGGCCCTCATTTGTTCTTTGACCTTGTAGTTTAAATGCTTTACTCCAGCCTTCCTGATGGTCCTTTCCGCGCTGCCAGGCTTCAGTCAATTGAAGGTTGTTGCTAAACTTCTCTAAGGCCTTCTTACAACTTGTAAACAAATACCATGTCTTTTTCCCAGCATTTCAGAAGGAGCCCTTTGTCACCTGCTAATAATCTAACCAGGGAATGCATAGAAAAGACATTGGAGATAGCTGTCTCAGCACTCTATGGAGCAGAGAAGGTGGTCATGTTGTCATGCACTCTGAGAGGGTCGTGCTGCCAACAAACTGTTACTATGTCAGTCAGTGGAAAGCCAATAACAGAGCTCATCTCTTTTTCTAATCAACCTGTTTAGAGATGCTGTAACACATCTCTGGAATAGGTATAATTTGATTTCAGGCCTCCTGGCTTAGATTATCATTGTGGCACAAGCACCCACCTTGTAGTTTTGTGATTACCTTTAGACTAGATTCTTCAACTCCAGATTTAGTTACTAAATTCAAATCAGAACACATCTCTTCTTATTTCTTTTTTTGAATATCCAGAAGTGCCATTTCACACAACAGAATGACTTTTCCACCACCAAATCACCTATTGTAATTTTCATCTGCTAAACAACACCATGAAATCACCCATGTTTCCAACTATTCAACTTATGCGCAGAACACATTAAAGGGAAAATAACTCATCTTTTCATTCCTAACGAACCTGTTCAGAGATGTTATTACACACCCCAGAGCAGGTGGGACTGGAACCAGGAAAATACTGCTGTGCCACAAGAGTTCTAGAACTCATCTCTTTGTTTTTGAGCCTCAAGTGCTCTCAAAGTACCTCTTTTTCTTTTGGTTGCGATACTACCACTGTGCCAAAAGACGGCCCAGCAGTAAAGCTTATTTTTTCTATATTTTGCCCTGAATCATCTGTACATTTTTTTTATATACGGTAAGACAGCAAAATGAAGACACTGTTGCAAATAAACTTTATATACACATTGTTCTCCACCATCAGGAAAACACCAATGTAACTAATTGTATATTTACAAGCAAAGCCTGTTAATGGCAATGCTAATATCGAAAAAAAATGAAGCTGTGGGTAGTAGGGAGAGAAGAAAGGGATTAAATCAAAATGGAGTTGGGGGAGGGTGTGGGATAATGCACTGTATCCACTGCACAAGACCATTATTGGACACCATGTGCTCCCTTGCCAATGACGCCCGAGCTCAAACAGAACTCAACTCTTTGTTTTTAAAATTAACCTTTTTTTCTAACCAATGTGTTCAGAGATGTGATCACGCGCCTCTACAGCACTCTACAGCAGGTGGAACTTGAACCTGGGTATGCAGAACCCGTCTCTTATGCATCAAATCCACAAGCATCACCTGTTCTGGATCAACTCTGGAGCTGATCACTCTAAGCCTTATAGGGAAGTGTATTTCTAACTGACAACCTGATAATCCATTCCTGACAGATTAGTGTTTGATTATGAGAGATTGTTTGTGAAGTGCATTCATTAGGATGATGTGGATAAAAAGGGCAGCCAATTTGAACACAGCAAGGTGCCACCACCAGTGCTGAGAGAAATTATGGTGCATTGGTTAAAATGAAAGATTATAGGTGGAGACCAAAGAAATATAAATAACCTAATACTGGACAGATCAATTGAGTAGCCCAAACTGACACGATCACCCATCCTCCCCTCCTAGCCCTTCCACCCATAGTTTAATACCATAGTGCAGTATCAAGCAGCTCTGGTCCAGGCTGGAGTTATCTGAGTTTGATCATGTGAATTGTAGGGATGCTACAAGCAACTTCAGAGTTCACAAGCTAAGGAGAAGGTTAGGAAAAATTATTAATTTCAAATCTTTATGTTTGAAGTAATTACAAAGCATCACAATATTTAGTATCAATTCTTGATTCCTCAGATACTGAAACAGCTTCTGTCCACAGGCGGCGAAACTTAGAAACAATCAGGATTAGGCTGATGAATGGTAAGTAACATTCACACCACACAAGGGCCAGGCAATGATATTGTCATGCCAGAAGCTAAACACCTCTGCTTGATGTTCAAAGGCATTGCGCATCACCATCGCTGAAACACCAAGCAGCCAAAGTGGTTACTCTTTAACAGAAGCTTAACCATACCAGTCAAATAAAATTTGTGGCTACAACAGCAAGTTGGGGATTTCTGCAATGAGTAATTTACATTCAACCTCCACAAAGTCTGTCTATCATCCACAAGAGAAAGGTCAGGAATGTAATATCTGGATGATTACAAATTCAACAATACTGAAGAAGCTCAACACCATCTAGAACAAAGCAACTCACTTGATTGGCACCCCATCCATTACCTGAAAAGAAAGACAGCAATGTGTAAAGTTAAACGATACACTACAGCAATTTGCCAAGTCTCATATGATGGCACCTCTTAAGCCTGTGGCCTTTACTATCTAGAAGGACACATTCAGCAGATTAACGGGAACACTATCATCTGTACGTTTCCGTTAAGAACAATACTATCTTTTCTTCATTGTCACTGGATCAAAAATCTAGAACCTATTCCTTAGCAGCAGCGCTGAATCTACACCAAGTGGACTTCAGCAGTACAAGGAGATTGCTCACAACACTAGCGTCTTGGGGAAAGTCGGGATGGCCAATAATTGATGGCCTTGCCTTACCTTCCAACCACAAATGAATAAAAAAAAACTTCCACTGTTTTAAATGCTAATTTTTAAAAAGTTCACTCATAGAACATGAATATCACTGGCTTGACCAGCATTTAGTGTCCATCCCTAGATGCCTTTGTGAAGGTGGTGGTGAACTGCCTTCTTGAACCACTGCAGTCCATGTGCTATAGGTAGATCCATAAATGCTGTTAGAGAGAGAATTGCAGGATTTTGACCCAATGACACTGAAGGAATATGCCAATGTAAAAGGGTGGGACAAGTATGCAGATGTCAACGTAAACTATAACTTTTATTGAAGGGATAGCAGGAGGTGGAGGGTTGGGGGTAATGGGGTTGATTTTATTTTCAATCCTTGATTTGTGTTTATAGCCTCATGACTGCAGTTTCTCTTTGGTACTGTACCTGTGCTTTTTCTTACTGAGAGCATCAGCAGGTAAATTACCTGTTGAAGGATCATGTCTTTACCGAAATTTCATGCATTTTCTTTCTGAATAGATGGACACTAATCAATGCTAATGGACTTTAAAAAAAACGTCTGAATATAAATGATTTCAATTCTGGAGGCTCTCCAGTAGCAATAAGCTGGCTTCTGAAGGGTGTTGCATAGGACAAAGATAAAAGAATAATGCAATAATATCCGGAAAGGGAAGAGAAGCCTGATAATTACATTACAGCTTACGCCACAAAATTATGCTAATTTAATTAACCTCCAAACATTCCATTAGAGGTGGTCCTTGAAGACAAACTAGAGTCAACTGCAAATTGTACACATCGTAGCATTCATATGAAAAGTTATTAATTGTTACTTCAGCTTCAAAATGCATCAAATTAACTCATCCCAATGAGCTCGGCAGACAGAACAATGCATCATTGAAATGCACTTTTGTGTCATAATCTGATACTTTCACATGTGACTCTGAGAAAAGAATTACATTCCCTTTTAGTAACTCATATTGAAAGCAAACATTTATCAAAGAACTGTGATTATATGTATGAGAGCTTGATTTCCAAAACTGCTTTGAACATAGCCTTGCTATAAAATCAAATCAATGAAGCAGAAGGTATCATTAACTCAAGGCATTGTATGCTTAGCTAATTTAAAACATAGGAAGCAAATTAATACTCAAACAATATAATGCAATTACAGAGTTGAAACCTCCCCTCACTCTTGTTCCATGAGGAACATAATTCTCTTGGTTCTTTCCAATAAATCTTCCTCCTTCTGTCACTGAATTGTGTTGAAATCATTATTTATTTATTCATTCCAAGACATAAATTTCCAATCTCATTCTCTTCCCCAGTTTCCTTTCTTCCTGTAATATGAAATACTTCTAAAATCCAAGCACGGTGGTACTTCAAAAATTCTTGATTCATCTTTTCTCCAACTTATGATAATGCTATATAATGGACCCCAAAGGTTCACACAGTTTTTTAAAAATTAATAAATTATACAAGAAAATTTCAATGTCTGATATTGTCTGCTATTCTACGACAACGAGGATATTATAATATGTGATCAGAGATAATGGGAACTGCAGATGCTGGAGAATCCGAGAGAACAAAGTGTGGAGCTGGATGAACACAGCAGGCCAAGCAGCATCTCAGGAGCACAAAAGCTGACGTTTTGGGCCTAAACTCTTGATACACAATGTATAATATTTGGAGAAGAGTTTCAACTGTTAATGGTTTTGAAGGGATTTTTAGTGCTGTGTACAATAGCTTGTTTTTAATGCTACAAAGTAAACATTTTAAAATGTTTTAAATCTTCTGTGATAATCACAAAATTCTTGTCCCGTCCCTGTTTTGTCCCATACAGATGGTGGTTCTGAGAGGATAGGTCAATTCAGAACAACGCAGCCAGTGCTCCACTCCTTTAAGGAATTCAGGGATTCTTCCAGAAGTTGTATGTGGAAAAATCAGAGAAGAACAAGGTCAAGTTGGCTGTGGAACAATCAATAGCTAAATAATTTAATGATAATTCTTGTTTTCAGGTAACACCTGCAGAATGGCCAATTAGCGGAGGACTGCCAGCCACTGAAACTCAATATTAGTTATTCGTACTAACAACGATATTGCATCACTGTTTTATCAATAGACTCCTTTGTGCAACTCCCACTGAAGAAGAGTCCCGACCCAAAATGTCAAGCTTTCTTGCTCCTCTGATGCTGCTTGGCCTGCTGTGTTCATCCAACCTCACAGTGTGTTATCTCTGCATTTCTAGCCATCTGTTTTCTCATTTTACTCCCAATTTCAAAACTTCATGAATCCTTAGACATTTCAAGTCAATTTTAAATTGCATGGTGATTGGCTGAGTGTTATCACTTCCTCAGTGCATCCAGAGAGAAAAAAAACCTACAAAAAGATTATGAGTAATGTTATCGATCGTGGACTGCCCTGGAAAACATTAGTTGGGAATTATGTAATTATATCTCTATTAAATTCACTGACAGTAATATTGTCATTGAATGGTGGCTTTATCAAGAATTTGGGAAGAAAATAACGTGATTCTATGCAATTATCATACAAGCTTTCAGTGAAAAAGATAAAAAGAAAAACAAAATTTGATTATCAATATGAATGAAACTATAACCTCAATATATGAAGTGTATGAATACAGTGTATGAAATAAACAATGCTTTGACTGACAAAATGGAAGACTTCAGCAGATAGTGCTGGTACTACCATTTCTATGTTCATCTCAATATGCTTGACAATGCTGCAAATCTATCAAAAAATGTTTCATAAATAAAATTTCTCTATGAGACTAATAGGCAAGAGGGACATGTCCAAACCCACCACTGCAAAAACACCTTTAATGCCTATTAGTTGCCATCAAAACCATGTCCCACCCATCCCTCCAGCAACATACTCTATTGACATAATACTGGGCATAGTCGCAGCCCTACCAAGTTCAAGTACCACTGCCTTCCTATTCCAGCTGAACTCGTGTTGCTTCATAGCATTGTTGATGACACCTTTCATCACTTTACTGATGATCAAGAGTAGACTAACAGGTCAATAGTTGGCCAGATTCGATTTGTCCTGTTTTCTCTCCAGGACATAACTGGACAATTTTCCACATTTTCCAGTTTTCCAATTTTCTACCACTGCAGCTATGTTGGAAGAGTTTAGATAGGGGCACAGCAAGTTCTGGAGCATAATGTTGTCATGGCTCAAAACCTTTGCCGCTTTTAGTGCCTCCAACTATTTCTTGGTATGTTGTTTGTTGATTCACAACTAAATGTGGCAGGACTGCAGAGTTTAGATCTGATACAATGGTAGAATTGCTTAACTCTGACTATCATTTGTTGCTAGTACTGTTTGCTAAGCAAAGTTATCCTATTTAGTTGCTTCACCAGGTAGACAGCTTAGTTTTAGGCAGCCTGGTGCTGCTCCCAGCATGCACTCCTGCACTTTTCATTGAACCAGTGTGATCCGTTAGTTTGAACGGGGTTCACTGGGTCATGTGACTGCAGATTGTATTGGAGTTAAAAATAATTATGTCCCACAAAGCCTCATGGATGTTCAGTCTTGAATTGTCAAATCCGTTCATTTTTACAATATTGTGTGTCCAGGTGCAACTGCAGCAATTAGATTTTGTGGATGTGATCAAATGTGGTTTTTTCCCTTCTTGGTGATTACCTCACCACCTTCTGCAGATCCAGAGAAGTGGCTGTGTACTTTCAGACTTGATTAGCTGTGTCAGTGGCGGTGTTGCTTAGCCACTTTTCGTGATGGACAGCAAGTCCCCACATAAGGTACATTCCACACCCTTGCCATCTACAGTGTTTTCTTCAAGTGACACAACATGGAGGCGTTTTGGTTCATCAGCTGAAAGATGACTGTATGTGGTAACAACACATGGTTTCCTTGCCCAGCTTTGTCCCAATGCCATGAAATCTCACGAGCTCTGGAGTCAAACTTGAGGACTTCTAGGTAACTTTCTCCCAGCTATATGCCTGCTGGTAGGACAGGACACACTCGGGAACATCTAGAATATCGTGTAAGGTGTGATTCTGTGAGTATGATGATGTCAGAC
The DNA here is from genome assembly GCF_030684315.1 of Stegostoma tigrinum. Lineage (NCBI taxonomy): Eukaryota > Metazoa > Chordata > Chondrichthyes > Orectolobiformes > Stegostomatidae > Stegostoma > Stegostoma tigrinum. Next base: position 19,835,809 of record NC_081370.1, read on the forward strand.
TGTTGTTTGATAGTAATGTCAGACTGTTGCTTGATAAGGCTGTGGGACAGTCTTCCAAATTTGGCACACGTTCCCACGTGTTAGCAAGGAGGACTCAAAAGAGTAGTCTGGGCAATGTCTGCCATTTTCACTGTTGGTGTCTAGGTTGATGGCAGGTGGTCCATCTTGCTTCATTCCTTCTTTCCTTTCTAGTGGTTTATACATCTGATTGACCCTCTGGAGCAGTTAATAGTCAACGCATTGCTGTGGGCTTGGAGTCGAATATCGCCAGACCAGGAAAAGGTGGCAGTTACCTTCCTTAAAGGCCAATGGAGAATCAGACTTTTTTCCTAAAGATAATCAACAACGTTTTCATGGTTATCATTGGACTCATTCAACATTTTGCTTTTACTTCATTCAAATTCCACCATCTTTGAACCCAGATCCACTGTACTTTAGGCCTGAGTCTTTAGATCACGAGACCAACACAATACCATTTGGCTATTTTATCCCCATTATCACTATGGTGACATCTGGCCCAAAGTGTGGCATCACTACAGTGCCAGACCCATGCCACTAAGTTCTACGCAGCAGCCTTTCTGTCTGCAGGTTCAGCCCTTGGCTATCCATTCTCTATAGTTCACAGCAAAGTTCAGTGGAACCTGCCACTGTATTGTAAACAAGGCAGAGTGCTTGACATATGGTGAATTCTCTATGTTTGGCATAGCAATTCATCAACCTTCAGAAAAGTGAGCTTATTTGCACCACTCACCGAAGCGCATCAGTCGCGCAAAAAAGGCTGAGATAGTGTTGTCATAGTTACATTATGCAATCAGGTCAATTATAAACTAATGCATTCAAATTTCTCATGTATGCCAACTTTTATTACCTGCATGTGTTTTTGGATATCCATGTGAAGATAGCTGAGAAATGCAGGATCAGATGTAAACTTATGCTGCAATTGACACGTAACACTTGTGTTATGAGAAAATGGTTATTTTTATTTTTGAGCTGCTGTTAAGAAATTGAGCTATCTGCTACTTCTCTGTTTAACCCTGCAGTGGAGTGAGATGTCCATGCAGAGTCCACCAAAGGTGTTTTTTTTAATTAAAATGGTGCTTCCTATGCAATAATCCTAATACCGTCCCTGCAAGTCTATGTAAATGCTGCTGCTTTGAATCGAGTTGAACTGTTCTGCTGGGCATTTCATGAAGATCGAGAGTCAGAGCACATGGAGAGCTACAAAAGATCAGATTCTTTGATGCTTCCAGCAGCAGATTTGATAATCTTCAATATTGACAGAAGGTTGTGGTACTGCTACAACAATGACGGTCATGACACTACTACCACAATGAGGTAGTCATACACTCCAGTAAAGCAGTAACGTATTCAAATTTATAAAATGAAAAACAAAAGTATGATTCAAATTACTTTGTTGTATTCCTTTTGAGAACATTTTGTTGGACTCCTGGATAGATTAACTACTTAACGACTGTGTGTAATTGGTCTAAGACCATAAGACATAGGAGTGGAAGTAAGGCCATTCGGCCCATCAAGTCCACTCCGCCATTTAAATCATGGCTGATGGGCATTTCAACTCCACTTCCCTGCAGTCTCCCCGTAGCCCTTGATTCCTTTTGGATCAAGAATTTGTCGATCTCTGCCTTGAAGGCATCCAACGTTCTGGCCTCCACTGCAGTCTGCGGCAATGAATTCCACAAGCTCACCACTCTCTGGCTGAAGAAATGTCTCCTCATTTCAGTTTCAAATTTGCTCCCTCTAATTTTAAGGCTGTGCCCACAGGTCCTAGTCTCCTAACGGAAACAACTTCCTAGCGTCCATCCATTCTAAACCATACATTATCTTATAAGTTTCTATTAGATCTCCCCTCAACCTTCTAAACTCTAATGAGTACAATTGCAGGATCCTTACCCGTTCATCATACGCTAAACCTACCATTCCAGGGATCATCCGTGTGAATCTCCGCTGGACACGCTCCAGGGCTAGTATGTCCTTCCTGAGGTGTGGCGCCCAAAATTGGACACAGTATTCTAAATGGGGCCTAACTAGAGCCTTATAAAGCCTCAGAAGCACATCGCTGCTTTTATATTCCAACCCGCTTGAGATAAACGACAACATTACATTCACTTTCTTAATTACGGACTCTATAACCTTGACAGAATCCTGGACCAACACTCCCAGATCCCTTTGCACTTCTGATTTGCGAATTTTCTCACTGTTCAGAAAATAGTCCATGCCTGTATTCTTTTTTCCAAAGTGCAAAACCTCACATTTACTCACATTGAATTTCATCAGCCATTTCCTGGACCACTCTCCTAAACTGTCTAAATCTTTCTGCAGCTTCCCCAGTGCTACCTGTCTGTCCACCTAACTTTGTATCATCGGCAAACTTCACCAGAATGCCCCCAATCCCTTCATCCAGATCATTAATATATAAGGTGAACAGCTGTGGCCCCAACACTGAACCCTGCGGGACACCACTCTTCACCGGTTGCCATTCTGAGAAAGAGCCTTTTATCCCAACCCTCTGCCTTCTGTCAGACAGCCGATCCTCAATCCAAGCCAGTAGCTCACCGCGAACACCATGGAACCTCACCTTGCTCAGCAGCCTCCTGTAAGGCACTGTATCAAAAGCCTTTTGGAAGTCTAGATAGATGACATCTACTGGGTTTCCCTGGTCAAACATACTTGTTACCTCTTCAAAGAATTCTAACAGGTTTGTCAGGCATGACCTCCCCTTACTAAAACCATGCTGACTTGTTTTAATCTGACCCTGCATTTCCAGGAATTTAGAAATCTCATCCTAGACAATGGATTCTAGAATTTTACCAACTACCGAGGTTAGGCTAATCGGCCTATAATTTTCCATCTTTTGCCTTGATCCTTTCTTAAACAAGGGATTTACAACAGCAATTTTCTAATCATCTGGGACTTTCCCTGACTCCAGTGACTTTTGAAAGATCACGACCAAAGCCTCTGTTATTTCCTCAGCCGCCTCCCTCAGAACTCTAGGAGGTAGCCCATCGGGGCCAGGAGATTTATCAATTTTTAGACCCTTTAGCTTTTCCAGCACTTTCTCTTTTGGAATGCCTACCGTACTCAACTCTGTCCCCTGGCTCTCCCTAATTGTTGACACACTACTCATGTCTTCCACTGTGAAGACTGACGCAAAGTACTTATTAAGTTCTTCAGCTATTTCCGTATCTCCCATCACTAGCCTTCCAGCATCAATTTGGAGCGGCCCAATATCTACTTTTGCCTCTTGTTTGTTTCTTATGTATTGAAAGAAGCTTTTACTATCATTTCTAATATTACTAGCAAGCCTACCTTCATATTTGATCTTTTCCTTCGTTATTGCTCTCTTTGTTATCCTCTGTCTGTTTTTGTAGCCTTCCCAATCTTCTGATTTCCCAGTGCTCTTGGCCACTTTATAGGCTGTCTCTTTCTCTTTGATATATTTCCTGACTTCCTTTATCAGCCATGGCTGTCTAATCCCACCCCGGATAATCTTTCTTTTCTTTGGGATGAACCTCTGTACTGTGTCCTCAATTACAGCCAGAAACTCCTGCCATTGTTGGTCTACTGTCTTCCCTGCTAGGCTCTGCTTCCAGTCGATTTTCGTGAGTTCCTCTCTCATGCCCCTGTAATTACCTTTATTTAACTGTAACACCATTACATCCAATTTTGCCTTCTCTCTTTCAAACTGCAGACTGAACTCTACCATATTATGATCGCTGCCTCCTATGTGTTCCCTTACTTTAAGGTCTTTTATAAAGTCTGACTCATTACATAGCACTAAGTCTAGAATAGCCTGCTCCCTTGTGGGCTCCATCACAAGCTGTTCCAAAAAGCCATCCTGCAAACATTCCATGAATTCTCTTTCTTTGGATCCACCAGCAACATTATTCACCCAATCCACCTGCATATTGAAGTTCCCCATAATCACTGTGACCTTGCCTTTCTGACATGCCCTATTTATTTCTCGATGCATATTGCGCCCCTGGTCCTGATCACTGTTAGGAGGTCTGTACATAACTCCCATTATAGTTTTTTTGCCTTTGTGGTTCCTCAATTCCACCCACACAGACTCCACATCTTCTAACCCTATGTCATTTGGTGCCGCAGACTTAATTCCATTCTTAACTAACAAGGCAACCCCACCCCCTCTGCCCACCTCCCTGTCTTTTCGATATGTTGTGAATCCCTGGATATTTAACTGCCAGTCCTGAGCTCCCTGCAACCATGTCTCTGTAATGCCTACCACATCATAATCATTCAAGAGGATTTGTGCTGTTAATTCATCTACTTTGTTGCGAATCCTACGAGCATTTAGATAAAGTGTCTTAATGCTAGCTTTCTTATTATTAGAGAGGTTGGAAATCCCAAGATGTCTTAAGCTATCCTTCCTTTTTGCTGCATTCCTAGTCTGCCTCGAGCTTAAATCCACCCGTACACATGCTATCCTGTTGCTTATCTTTCCATTTAACTCCATACTCCCTGTCTCTTTCACTTTCCCTTCCCCCCGACTCAGAAGTTTAAAGTCCTACTGACCACCCATTTATCCTTTTCACTAGAACACTGGTTTCAGATCGGTTCAGGTGGAGACCGTCCGAACGGTACAGATCCCCCCGGTTCCAAAACTGATGCCGATGCCCCATGAAATGGAATCCCTCTTTCCCACACCAATCCCTTAGCCACGTGTTTACTTCCCTAACTTTCTTTTCCCTATGCCAATTGGCACGTGGCTCGGGCAGTAATCCGGAGATTATGACCCTTGAGGACCTGTACTTCAATTTCCTTCCTAGTGCTTGATAATCCCTGAACAGGTCCTCTACCCTAGCTTTGCCTATGTTGTTAGTCCCAACGTGGACCACAACAACTGGATCGTCCCCCTCCCGCTCCAATATCCTTTCAACCCGGTCGGAGATGTCCTGCACCCTAGCACTGGGCAGGCAACACACCATGCGGGACTCCCGATCCGGCTTGCATAGGATACTATCTGTCCCTCTAATTTATAGAATCTGTATAACAACTACCTGTCTTTTTGCTCCCCCCTCTTGAATGACCTTCTGCGCCACGGTGCCGTGGTCAGCTGGCTCATCCTGTCCACAGTCCTTTTCCTCAACCGTACAGGGAGCAAGAATCTCATACCTGTTGCTCAAGGTCAAGGGCTGAGGCTCCTGCACTCCTGAACTCTGAATCCCCCTACCTGCCTCACTTACAGTCACACCTTGTCCCTGAACACTTTCTGAATTTGAGTTAATCTACCAGGTGTGACTGCTTCCAGAAACAAAGTGTCCAGGTAATTCTCCCCCTCCCGGATGTGCCGCAGAGTTTGAAGCTCAGATTCCAGATCATTTACTCTGATCCAGAGTTCTTCCAGCAACCAACACTTGCTGCAGATGTGGTCGCTGGAAGAACTCCGGATCAGAGTAAATGATCTGGAATCTAGAGAGTTCATTAGCTCTTACTTCTGACTTCTTGCCTGCATTACTTGATCTCAAGTAAAACAAAATTCTATACTTATCTTTAACACCCCTGATCTATAGAAGGAGTCATCATCTCAATGTTCCTGTTTCTAATTGCACTTCCACTGCAATAAACTTGCGAGGGCGTCAAGTGATAACAGAATAAAATTTGGTATTAAACTTCCTAGGCTTGAAAACCTAGCTGACACCTACTGTTTGCAGCTCATAAATGAGGAATAATATCACAGGCAAGGTTCCAAATAGCCTTTGAGATATTATTTTCAACAAAGCAGATGGAAGATTATCTTAACAGTATCCTTTTGTGAATAATAGTTGTGGCGCTCGTATAATGACTTGCATCTCTATCATTTTCTGTTCTGTAGTTCAACTGTAACAGGTTTACACTGCATTAAGTTATAAGTAAAAATAACCCATTTGTGTAATAAACCATTTATTGTTCCTCTCGAATAAAATCTGCTCATTTTCAGGAACATTACTGTTCATGTTGTTTTTTGCACATTATTTTGCTTACATCATTTGACAGGTGCAGTTTAATATGGATAAGTATGAGCTGCAACTTATTATTTAAATTGGGAGAAACTTCAAAATGCTTCAGTGCAGAGGGATCTGAGTGTCTTTGTGCGAGAATTGCAGTAAGCTAATATATAGGTACAGCAGATAATTAGGACAGCAAATGGAATTTTGGCATTTATTGCTAAAGGAATGGAATGTAAAAACAGAGAAGTATTGTTGCAACTATGTAAGGCATTAATTAGATCACATCTGAAGCGTTGCATATAGTTTTGATCCCTTTACTTGAAGAAGAATGTAATTGAATTGGAGGCTGTTCGAAGAAGGTTTACTAGATGAAAGAGATGGTAAGAACTCTAACTGTTGGAGTCAGAGATAACGCAGTGTGGAGCTGGAGGAACATAGCAGGCCAGGCAACATCAGAGGAGCAGGAAAGCTGATGTTTTGGGTTGGGACCCTTCTTCAGAAATGGGCTCCTGACCTGAAACATCAGCTTTCCTGTTCCTCTGATGCTGCCTGGCCTACTGTGTTCCTCCAGCTCCACATTGTGTTATCTCTTATTAAGAGATGAAAACTTTGTTTCACATGGGGAGAGTGAACAGGTTAGGCCTGTATTCGCCTAAGATCAGAAAAATGTGAGAAAATCTGATTGAAGTGTGTGAAATGTCAAAGGGGATGTAGAATGGATATTTCCTGTTAAGGGACTAAGGAATTTGTGCCAAAGGCAGGTATATGGATTAGGCCACAGATCAATTATGATTTCGTTGAATGGTGAAACAGGCACAAAACGTTGAATGATCTACTTTTGTTCCTATGTTCCTTTTGAGGCAATTTAGAACAAGAGGATGATCGTTTTAGGCTAAGGGAAACAAGGAGGAATTATTTTTCTCAAAAGGGTCATGAATTTTTGGAATTCATTACCCTTGAGTATGGTGACTATCAGGACACTGAATAAATTTAAAGAGGAGAAAGACAGATTTTTAACCAGTAGTAGGTTAAAAAGATTATGGGGGTTGGGCAGGAAAATGGAGTTGATGCCAAAATGAGGTCAACAATGATTGTATTAAATGATAGAGTAGAATTGCCTACTTTTGCTCGTGGTTCTTATATTGTTAATTGTTTTAGTTTAAATTAATAATATTAAACAATTCTGTTATACAATGTCTTCTACTTCAATAACATTTTGACAAACAATGGCAAAAAACAATGTTGTTTTTTCATGATAGGCAGAGGGTGAGGTTAGTATGCTACAATGGATGCTACCAAACTTTTAGCTTTGTTCCTGTAGCTAACAGTGCATCTGAGACCAACACCAATCAATCAATTCAAATTTTAAACTTTATCTCATCTTTAAAGTATTTCTGAAAGAACATTGCATTCAATAATTTTCTGTGGTATTGTCCAAAAAGGGGAAGAAACACAGCAGCCAATTTGTTACACAAGATATCACAAATAGCAATAACATGATTAGCCACTTGACCTGTTTATCTATGGTCCTGTTTGAAGGGGATAAGTATATCAGTTAGGACACCAGAAGAACAACCTGTTCTTCCTTGAATCGTGTAACCTTTAGTGTTCACTTGAATCACTGCAGTAAGTGGACATAGTCTTTATTCAGGATCAGAATGTACTAAGTTTGCAGAAGGCACTAAAATAGACAATATTGTGGACAGTGAGGAAGGTTATCAGAAATTGCAGCAGAATCTTGATCAGCTGGGGAACTGGGCTGAGAAAAGGCAAATGGAGTTTAATATAGATAAGTGCAGGGTGTTGCATTTTGAAAAGTCAATCAAGGTAGGAATTTCATGGTGAATGGTAGGGCCTTAAGGAGTGTAGTGGAACAGAGGGGCGTTGGAGTTCAGGTGCACTGTTCTCTGAAAATGGTCACAGGTAAACAGAGCAGTGAAAAAGATTTTTGGCACACTGGCCTTCATCAGTCAGGGCATTGAGTATAGAAGTTGATAACTTATGTTGCAGTTGTACGGGATGTTGGTGAGGCCGCACTCGGAATACTGCGTTCAGTTTTGGTCACCTTGTTATAGGAAAGATGTTATTAAAATGGAAAGAGTGCAGAAGAAATTTACCAGTATGTTGCCAGGACTCAGGGGACTGAATTATAGGGAGAAGTTAGACGAGCTGGGACTTTTTTCTTTGGATCATAGGAGACTGAGGAGGGAGCTTATAGAAGTGTATACAATTATCAGAGGCATGGATAGGGTGAGTGCACTCAGTCTTTTTCCTAGGGTTGGGGAATAGAGGACTAGATGACATCAGTTTAAGGTAGGAGGGGAAAGGATACATGGGAATCTGAGGGGCAACTTTTTTTACACAGACGGTGGTAGACATATGGAATGAGTTGCCAGCAGAAGTGGTTGAGGCAGGTACATCAACAACATTTAAAAGGCATTTAGATGAATACATGGATAGGAAAGGTTTAGAAGTGTATGGGCCAAGTGCAGGAAAATGGCGTAGCATGAATGGACATTTTGGTTGGCATGGACCAGTTTGGACCAAAGGGCCTGTCTCTGTGCTGTATAACTCCATGTCTCTGTGACTCTCTATCATTTCATTCAAGAACGGCACATCTGATGCAATGTGGCCTAAATACCTAAATATTGAATAAACTACTAAAATTATGTAAGGCAGGTTAATTTTGCCAGATGGAGTTCAAAATATTGGGATTCATTTTGATTCTAGAAATCAAATATAGATGCTGTCATGTAAATGTTTCTTTATTTAAAAGAAAGGCTTTGTTTATACCACACATGTAATAACATATGCAGTTTTAGTCTCCATACTATAAAAATAAACCTATATATTGAAGCACTGAAAAAAGAGCAGAGTAAGTACAACTATGTTCCAAAATTGAGAAAATGAAACTAAACAGCCTAAATGAAACCTAATAAATGTAAATAATGTAATGACTGGGTTCAAAAGAGTAAGGTTTTAAGACATAGCAAAGTTTCAGTCATTAACTGAAAGAATGGTGTAACGGGCTGTAATGTTTTAAAACATTTCCTGCAAAAATTACTAAAAAAATAAGTTGACTAAATATTATTTTAGTTCATAATCAAACATATATTCTGAATGCACTTTCCATGGAATTAGAGTACTTTTGGTCAACTGACAAATTTCTAATTTGTTTACTGTTTTGCCGCAGACAGTCACTGCGTTGGATTTTAAATAATGGCATGGATAATTGCAAGCAATGCATCAACGTCCTATGATTTTCTTAGTCTGTGTGACAAAGAAATCCATGAAATTCTTATTGTTTACTGTAGGAAATTAAGACAGAGGAGGGAAGGCACATAAATTTAAGATGATGGATTGTATTTTGGACAATAAACCATAACTCATCTTTGCATTGTGAAATTACAGTCCCTATCTCAAGGGTTCTATGATTGCTGTTTGTTGTATGAAAATTTCTCACTCTTTCTCATATAACTAATTGACAAAGATTTTAATCTCAGTGTTCTAATGACTATGATGAGTTATTATATCAGCACAACTGACCAGACTGGTTATTCGCTCTGTGTAACTGAAAAAAAACTTTTATTTATAGCCAGTAAAATTAAAAAAGCCAGGTACTTAATGTTATCACCTATTGATGAAGATCGGCACTGAGTATATCATTAACAAAACTTGTTGCTCAGAACATCTGTTACTTCTGTTGAATGTTTCTGAATGACTCTGGGAATAAGAAAGAAGATACAGAATAGATAAAATACAACAAGACCACGTCAGATTACTTCAATACTCAGTTTGGGTTTTATCTCAACTCAAGTATGAGAAGCATAGAGATGAAATCAAATGTACATTTAGTCGAATTTGTTCTGCTTTTATTATTTACGTCCAAAATTTAAGCATCACTGGTAATATCAGATGATCAAATGTTGGATGTACCTACTATACATGGATTGGCCATGAACTTACTTGAACTTCCATAATAAAACAATGGCTTGGAATTCACTGCAATAGTGATGGCAATCAATGCCATAAGTTATGCTCCTGATTATTCAAGCAACAAATTTAGACTACAATTTGCTGGAGAACTAGTTAGAATATGAAGTGATGAGGAAGAAGCAATGCAGCCAATGTTCAACAAATCTGAGGAACTGTCTCTTTATCTCTAGTAATTTAGGGAAATCAATTCTATGAAAAATAATTTTTTTCTTCAAGCTACTTCACACACCAAATTCATTTATATTTTAAACATAAATAAAATCAATGAAGGGATTATTTTACATGGCAAAAACAGGACCTTTACAATTTGCACGATTTATAACGTGAAGGCAATATTCACTGGATGCCATTTGCTAAAATGACAACATGCCAATGCCATAAATTCCACTAGGTTATTGAGGCATAAAGTTGCTACAATCCCAGATGAGATCACTAAATTTAAGTTGAAGTCAGATTAGGGAGTAGTGATTTATTTGTTTTGAAGGTCACAGATACGATCAAGGCTGATTGGATAGACTCCTCAGCAACACACCAAGAATTAATGCAGGTTACTTAACTGCATTAAACCTCTCTCTCTTTCACAAGGGATTCCAATTGTTGGCTTTCAAAGATCTGGCCCTCAAAGCCACAGTGACTTGGATTGTCTCAATGACTGCCCACCATCTTCTCCCAAGACCACTTTGCTCAGGCTTTGACAGACTCACAAGACCCAGTTAGGAACACAATTTTCTCTTCTCACAAAACGGTTAGACTGGCACCCAAGAAATTCCATGGTTCCAACCATGTCAGTTTCACCAAGCCAACACTGTTTGTGAACTTCCTCAGCATACTCTCAGCTGCATTGAACATTCAATGGTATGGAACATTCTTTCAGGCCAAATCTTTTCTACAGCATGACACCACCTTCTCAGGCTTTCTCTAACAGCTATAAGATTGACCCTTGAACTGCCATTCACTGACTCATGAGCTGATCTGTGTCTCTAATCAAAAAATTTCCAACTCATACTTTGGTAATGTGATCCCACCTAGCAAGAATATTGGAACATTCTCTACCCTGTATCCAGCTAAGGACTTCTCCACAGGGCTAGACTTGACAACACAACCAGACATAAGCAATAAATAGATTTTATCACAAATTTAAAGTAGAAAATGAGTAACTGACAGGCAATGAAAGAAAGTGTTCATAAACCAGTCAACTGCTTATGAATGCTGCTAGTTCAACTAAGGATAAAATCTCCATTTCAATTCAACTTTATATATTGCCAATGTTTCATTACAACTCTGAAGGAACTAAATATTGCAAACTGGACAAATATTAAAAGTGAATGCTGCTCACTTCAGTTTTTCGTGCAACTGTATTATTCCCCCAAGGGTAAGTTTTCTTCAGTTTTTTCAGACCCATAACTTAATTTAACTGTTGCCCAAGTTATTTTTCATTGACTTTAAACACAAGTTGTCAATAATAAAATCTATAATAGATTCTTGAATATGTTACGAGTTTTATGGAATTTGATTTACGAGAATGGCATGTGGGATTCTCTTCAGGTTGATCTTGTGTGCATTAAATGTGGAGGCTATGGCATTAAAAGCAACAAACATACACAAACACAAATTATACTGCTAGCTAGCTAGATATTCAGAGCTATTAACTTTCTGTCTAAGGGCAATGGCATAAACGCTGGTGTAAACGCAGGAAATCTACAATTGCCATTTACTTTATTGACAAATTGAGATTGATTACTTGCCAATCCACTTTATTGGCCATCACCACTGTTAAGCAGTGCTGAAGTCCCTGAAATAGTGGTATGGATTTATTCACATCACAAGTCACTCATACTTTAATTTCATTAGCACAATAATGACATATGCACAGAGGAACCACTTCTACATATTCAGGTCTTATACCATGTCTTTGAGTTGTTAACCAGATGTCAATTTGGTTAGTGTGCAAGATGTGATTAGAGAGTAGTAAAGAAAACCACAACATTCTAAAATGAGGTCAATAACTATCAAATTTAACAGTTACTACTGTTAAAATGTGAGTAGAGTTTTCAAAGCATGTTCCAGGATGTAGGTCAATAAAAGCCTCCTAGTGAGATGAAGGCCCTTAATAGAAAACTCAAACAAAAAATCTTTTTTTAATTATGGAACATCAAACAGGCAGGGAATGTCATAAGGGAGAGTTGTATAATTGTAATCATAGCATCCCTACAGCATGGTAAATAATTTGGCCCATCAAGTCCACACCTACAGCCTGAAGAGCATCCCACCCCAACCTATCCCTGTAATCCTGTATTTCCCATGGCTACTCCACCTGGACCTCACATCTCTAATACCATGGGCAATTTAGCATGGCCAATCCACCTAACCTGCATACCTCTGGACTGTGGGAAGAAACTGGAATGCCCAGAGGAAACTCATGCAGACACAGCTGCCCAAAGTTGGGGTCAAACCTGTGTTCCTGGCACTGTGAGGCAGCAGTGTTAACCACTAAACCACCGTGCTGTCCTAACAGCAGTGAGTTAGCACAGCATGGTGAAGGTACAGGTCCTACAGAGTACCCTCTTTAACAGTTTCTCATAAGTTACAGCAGGAACACAGTAGGCAAATAATCACAGGTGTCAATATAAATCTGACTACTCTAGGGACAATGTAGCTTGCAATCTATTTCATTGCAAGGTGAGCATTTCTGGATTGCCTTTTGAACCTGTTTAAACTATGGGTGCTTATAAAACAATGCAGTTCTGGAATAGTTGCTCCCTGACACATATCAATAAATTGGTTCTGGAGAGCATGGACATCAATATGGCTGAGCTCTGAAGTAGATTACGGCATGGGGGAACGTTTTGAAGATAGAAAATATCATTTTTAGACCTATTTTGAGTGTACTTTCAATATATACATTGATTTAAAGAGCTGATGCTCTCAGTGTGTTGCCTCAGTTACTAGATACCTGATATTCTGAAATATTGGAAACTTTCAAAGCAATATCGTAATCTTCATACATAGGCATCAGGATCTGACTATTCTGCAAATTTGAGGCAGGAAAGATTGACTAAAGGTTGCATCTGTTTATTTTCTTTATATTTGTTTATGGACTGAAATGGGAAAAGGGCTGCTTTAAAACCAAGGACTACAGGGGAAAGGACTGCTGCACTTTCCAAACAAGTTACCAAAAATACTCATTGCAAGCTGTGTTTACACCGCTGCTTTGCAAGCAGTGGGAGAGGAAAGATCTGATGGTACACATTCTGGAGCACATACAGAGTGAGAGTCAGCCAGCAGCAGTTTGCTAATTGGTGCATAATTGTCTCCAGTTCTGGATATCTGTTAGCAACTCGGATTGGGTCCCAGGCAATTGAACCGCTTGTGTGTGTGAACAATATAGCGGAAGGAGGTTTCCAGACTGGAAGAAGCAGGAACTGTCTCTGTCTCCCTTTTGTAACGTAACCCAAGCTAGAAGACAGTTGTTCTTTCCTGCTGTTTCTTACGAGCTATCGTCTTTGACCAGTGACTGTGAAACTGAGCAATTCAGTGCAAATTCCCTGTGTCTTGTCATTCACAACTCCCATCTTTTTAAAGGACCTTCGAATTTTAACTAGTGGAGTTATAAATTGATAGCTCATAGTTCTTTACCTATGGTTACGGGGTGCTTATTTGCAACAAACAGTAGTCCTTGATTAGTACAGAGACGTGGTCAGTGTTTTCTTTTAACTTGAGGTTGTCAGAGAGGTATAATGAGGACTTCAATTATGTTGACTAAATCTTTAACATTTGTAATGACCTCAGGATTAATGGGGCCCAGTTTCCCCGGTGAATTGCAAACATCTAGCTTCTCCTTAAATGAAATACCAATGCATCAAAAATGTTATGCGACTCCTGTGAAAATGCAAATTGTGACAATTCCTTTCAGAAAAAGAACTTAAGCTGTATTTTTCACACACTGGCTTTTCAATATCTCTGTTTCAGGAAAGAGTTTGAAAGTGGCTAATGCTAATCATGGAACAACATCTTCTCCTGAGGAGCCTGTAGCTTCTCAAGTCATTTCTTACCTATGGTCAAAATGAATGAGACTGACAGAAGAGACTGATTATTTATATTTCACTGATTCTTTAAATGCTTCATGGAAAAATCAAGCTGCATTTTCAAACAAATCACTATTTACAAGAACTTTTGTTAACATGGTTGCTGATTCCCAGTTTCTCAGTGGTTGGTTCCTTCTGCACATTGTTCAAAATTATTCAGCCTGTAAACTGCATTCCACTGTGGTCAATTGAGTTGTAGCATGCAATCAACTCAAAATAAACACCATACAACATTTTGGCAGCGTGACTTATTGTATCTCAAGGACACTATTTTTGATATGTTTTCCAGGTGTTCAGTTAGTCAGCACTTTATAATAGCAAGAGCCAAACTTCCAACCATCCACCTTTAGTTCGGGAACTATACCATCTAATAAAAAGTTTCACAACCAGGAATCTTTATTAAACAGTTTTCAATAGATTAAACTTTCTTACTTCTCTCCAATATCTTCAAACCAATGTGAAACTAAAGCAATTTGCATTTTATTTACTCAATTTCAAACACAACACTACCAAAAAACTGTAATATTGTTGCATTTTTTAGAAAAATCAACATGTTTCAGAGATGTTATGATACACCTCTGAAGTAAGTTGGACTTGAACACAGGTCTCACAGCAGTGAAACAGTCACTGTGCAGAAGTGCCAACATCATTCCCTGTTCAACAGTATTTGATCACACCCATTTGCAAGGACTTGCTTCCCAAGGTGTTCAATTTGTATTCCAAAGCTTTCTTTCAGTTATCACTCAACGGCTAAGAGTGATCCATTGAAATCAATGACACTGAAATGAAATCACACAGTGCCCTAAACTCAAAACTGCAAACATTTATTATCTTTTAAAACACTCAGCAATAGTTGTCTGATGCCATTGGAAATTAAATACCAAGGAATTAAATCGAAACAAAAGCTTCCTCACCTAGATGCAGTCATGAAAAGGAAAAACTCAAGCCCAGATGCAAACCACCATAGCAAGCATTATGCTGTTATTACGATAAACAATGTAACTAATACTAATTTCTACTTAAATGTTGGGTTACGGTATTTTAATTGTAATATACTTTATAGTCCTCCACAGCAACTCCCTTCTCTTAATAGCTGCTTTGTTTCCTTGCCACCTCCACTTCTCAGAGCCTCCCTCTCCTCATCCAATTCATGCTCCTCAATTCTCTTTTTTTAACCCAAACCTTCCTCAAAACCCATCCTCCCAGCACTATCACCTTCTTCTCATCAATCACACTGCTCTCCCCTCACACCCTCCCTCCCTTTACCCAAGCTACATTCAACAGCCATCTCACCCATCCTCATCTCTAAACTGTGTCTGCAGTCTCAGCACTCCACCAAGCTCCAAATTGTAGTTACACGACTTGGCGGGGGGGGAGGGGGGGGTGTTCTGCAGTGAGGATGAGGACAGAAAAATCTATGCAGTCCTGAGACCCAGGGCGGACCAGGGTTTGGGCAGGTTACACACACAGATCAAAGCAAGTCCAATCTTTATGACAGGCTTGAAGGAGCTAGCTAGAGAATTGGTTGGTCTTGAAACCTTCCTTCCCTTGGTGGGATTCATGGAGAATTGGAAGTGTGGGGTGAATTGCTAACATTGTAGCTTGGAGTTGTTTTTTATTCATAATCCTTCTTTACCTTTTTCTCATTTTGCCACCTGTAGGTAAAAATCCTGCTATAAGCGGTACTGTTTCCTTGAGCAGCAGTTCAGCCTGGATGTTCAACAGTCATGTCTGGGGCTATGGTAGCTCTTTCCCACATCCTGAGAGTTGCTCATCATTGAGCATGATGAGTTGCAGGTAGCAGGGCTAATGCAGGTCTTCTTGTTCATCCAGTGTTGTGTTGCTCTATCAGCTTCAAGATCCCAGTGGTCAGGCACTCATGAACAGTGACCAAGTAGCTGGTGGCTATTAGAAGGTGTTTCCAAGACTTTGACCCAATGACAGAGAAGACATGGCTACATTGTTCTAAGTCAAGATGGTGTGTGGCTTGGATAGCAATGTATGGCTGAGGAGTTCTAATGCACCTGCTGCCCTGTGGCAATCTAGACGATAGAAGCTACAGATTGGAAGGTGGTGTCAAAAGGATTCTTGGCGAGTGCTGGCTTTCATCTTCCATTATGTATTTTTAAGTGGAATCCCACTCTTTTATTCTTCAATACACTTTTATTTCCCTCAATGTCACTGAATATTTGCTGTTAACTATTTATTTATCCCCTCCTCCTAATCTGTGCCCCTGCCAAAGCATCACTGTGTTTAGCTCCCCGAGAGCTGGCCAGAGTCGACACGGAGATTTGACAAAGTCAGCACAGAAGTGTCAAAGAATGATCAGGAGGAAGGGTGGCATGCCAGTTGAAGTGGAAGGAGCAAGAGAAATTTTTGGGAAAAGGTTTGGAAATATGTAATAAGATTTACTTGCTGTGGCCCTGAGAGATGCTGCTGAAATGTATTATCCTTGTGTTTTTCAATGAATTGGGCTGTTCAGCAGTTGACTGCAGAGTGAAGATTGTAGTCAGAATTATTTTGCTAGGTCCAATTCCTATCTGACATCAGATCGTTAACAATTTTATTTGTCTCCTAAACTTTTCTAAAGTCTAGCATACATCTGAAAATGGGAGGCATAAAATTTGCATTGGTTTTGTCAATCAAACTTAATGATCTTGAGGTCCATCTGACCCAGCTGGTAGTGCTAACTCTACATTGCTAGTGATCATTAATAACCACCTCTGAATGCTTTTCAGTGCAAGTGAACACTTTCACAAAGTCATGATGCTTTTTTCATATACTTGAGTGCTTCATCCTGAACAAGGATGTTAATTCATGTTCTGTGATCAGGAATCGAAAGAAACTTACAATATTTGATGTCCATTCATGCCTATTGTAACGGCCACATTTTATTTCCTATTAGCCAACAGTCCAAAACCAAAGGAAGATACTGCTTTTAACCCTTGAAGGATCTTTGCCCGAAATGTCAGCTTTCCTGCTCCTCTGATGCTGCTTGGCCTGCTGTGTTCATCCAGCTCTACACCTTGTTATCTCAGATTCTCCAGCAGCTGCAGTTCCTACTATCTCTGCTTAACAACAATGTTTTGAATGTCTTCAGATCAGAAGGCCATGACTTGTCTGGGGCCAGTGCAGCAGAGAACCACCCAGCCTGAGAAGAGAAAGCATTGAAAATGTCTCATCTCTGTCTCAGTCTGTACGGTGTGGAGGTATCAGAGAGTCTCCAGCAATAGCCAGCTGGCTTCCACTCACTTTTTTCTGCAAATCCTCTGTTAAAAAAGGAAAATCATCTTTAAATACTCCAAAAAGAGCAAATTCTCAACCAATGAGTGAAAAACTGAACATTGATGTACAAACAACCTACTGTTAACACCAGAGAATTGAAAAGGAAAAAAAAGAAAACAGCTCATCAACTCCTGTGATTCAGAGTGGTTCTGTTGAACAGTTTCCTTGATTTTTTTTTCCTCACTTTTTATATAGATGTCTTTTTGTGAGAGGAGGAAGCTAAGAAGGGGTGGAGTTTATGCTACGCAGGGTTATAAGTTAACAACTTGTGATTCTTTTCTGCCATTGGTTAAACAAACTGTTTGCCAAAAATAGCTGTTTTCCTGTCAAGTACAGAAACCTGGTGAGCGCTCTCTTTAAATTTGAGCTTATCTGTCAGGTAAATTGGAGAGTTTAGACAGTTTGAATCTTTTCACATTTGTGATTGCTCTGAGACTATCAGGGCTTAGTTTCCAGTGCACTGCACTGAATTGTGATATTAGTGCAGTTTTGAGCATTTTTGAACATGATTTGCTATCTCACAGCGATTCAATTCCACCATTGGGCGACTGTCTGTGTGGAATTTGCACATTCTCCCCGTGTCTGCGTGGGTCTGGTTTCTTCCCTCAGTCCAAAGATGTGCAGGCTAGCTGGAATAGCCATGTTAAATTGCCTGTAGTATTCAGGGATGTGTATATTAGGTGGGTTATACGGGAATGGTCTGGATGGGATGGTCTGAGGGTCAGTGTGGACTTGTGGGGCTAACGAGCCTGTTTCCACTTTGTAGGGATTCTATGAATGATTAAATGCCCAATTCTTTCTGGTAGGCGAGTTACAGTTGGTTCTGCTGCAATGCGTGTTCCGGCAATGCAAATTGGCTATAATGTGACTGACAAATAGGGGAATGCTATTCTAAAATGTGAACTTGTGTTGGCTATAACGCGATTCCATCAGTGAATGGGGGAGTATGCTTAATATTTAAGTGCCTATTTAAGAGGCTGAATGCAGCCACTGAGGAAGATAAAGACAGTACTCTACACTTTTGGAAGAGCCTTAACACCAAGAACACAATTGACATTATTGTGAAAGCTGGAGGTGATGTCAGTAAGGACTGCTTGCATGCAGTTTGGAGCAAGCTTCTCTCTGATTTTTTTCAAGATTTTAATCTGTCAGATGAGCTCCCAAGAATCAAAGAACATCATGTTAGTCTTGCAAAGCAAGTTGGATTTGTGGAGAGTGAGGATGTTGAAGAGCTGCTTGAGTCCCACTGTGAAGGCCTCTCTACAGCTGAACTGCAACAACTTGTTGCTAAGGGGCAAGTGGAAACTGGAGATGAAGATGATGAAATCCAAGATGCAACACCATGAGAGCTTTCCACTTCTGTTTGTCTTCTATCCTGAGAGTAACTGAGAAGCAGTTGCAGCTCTTAGAGGACAATAATTACAATGCAGAATGCAGCGGGGCAGCAGTTTGTGGAATAAGACCTTATTTGGCACCCTGTCAACAGCCTCTTCATGAAAAAGAAAAAGGGCAAAGTAACAAAAACTGGATGCCTTCTATTAGCCAAACCCCAAGAAACAGAAGACGATGAACCACAGCTATCCTCTTCTGGATTAACTATTTTACATCCTGAACCTGAAACTGCTACTGCACCTGAAGGTGATGATAATGATGATGACAATGACCCTCAGTCCCTGCATTAATGACAGCTCAAACTTGAAACCTCCTTGGCATCAAGTTATCTTGACAGTTTTTTCAAGGTAAACTATTAAATTTGTTTATATTTTATTACTAGATTTGAATTAAATGTTTATTCATTCTAAGTGTTAGGCTTTTGAGTGATTTTTGAGTGATTTCTTTTGGTAGTCTGCCGAACCTCGCTTTTTCCATAGGCCCCATTATTTCTATTGTGCACTTTTCTATAACGCGATGTTGCGCAGGAACACAACTATTACGTTAGAGAAGAATCGACTGTATGTGGAAACACAGATGAATTTCAGAGTAGAAATCCAATCCAAATAAGTACTTCCCACTTCCATCCATCAAATTTCTTCACATTCGATCTCATTATAGAAGCTGAGTGATGAACTACAATTTATTTAATTCAATAATCAGAATTCTGTGACTGATTTAGCTATTCAATGCACTCTCTTGGCATTTTTCCTGATGTTTGATCAGCACAGTCAGTATTGCCAGCTCAGTATATATCTTTTAACCCTGCCAGACTAATTTACATTTTTTTCCAAAAGGGTAAGTAGAGGTGGTACTCAATTCAAGTAATGACTGTCTAGGACACTGGCTACAAGCCAGTTACAGCATTATTTAGCCTCTTTTTGGGAATTCGCACCATATTAAGTGTCAATTTTGAAATTAAACAGGCAGCGATGTGTTTCTCCTGGAATTAAGAACCTTGGGTGTAGAAGACCCAGCTGACAAGAGATACTGGCCAATCAGGAGGCTATTTCTTCAGCTATGGTGAGGCAGTAATTACTGCCACTCCTGAACCAATCATAGGCCTCGGATCACCAGGGACCCAGGACCAGGTGAGTGGAAATAGATAACAAGGACACAGGTGAAGGATGGAGGTTACACAAGGGTTGGGGGAAAGGATGGAGGTGATAGAAGTGATAGGGGCTCTTCCCACATCCACTGACCCCTTCATAATGATCGGTGCCCAGTTAAGTGCCAGGCAAAAAGTGACCACCCATTCACCAGAAGTCCACATCAAACTCCCTAGGGTTTGACTTTTAGGCTCCTTGCAAAGTGAGTCCCCCATTTATTTTCAGGCAAACAGCAACAGGGACAAAACAAGCTTAAAGACTTCACGGGCAGCAGGGTGAGCAGGCCAACCGCAGGCCTATCTACCAGACCACGTGGACAATGGCGGCCAGGGTCTCCACCTGTTACCTTCATGCCTCCTTATCCCACAACCAAATTGTTCTGAAGACAGGGTATTATACTGCAACTCATGTCACAATCATTGCTTCTAATTTTTGATTGCATGCAAATGTAATTTTCCTACTCCACAATTTTGCCTTAGGTCTGTACTAATTACTCTCTCACTCCATCCTCTTTCTAAAATAAACTTGATGATCAATCTACAAAATTGTATTTTGTGCTCACAGAGGTCAAGTCTACGGCAACTCATTGTCAAACACTTGGCACTAAACCTAATATGTAATACATTTAGATTGGAAAAAAAACACAAAGCTGATTTTCTATTTCAATATCCATTACTGGCACAATCCTTCAGAGAATTAAAAGCTGGCTACAGTTCTAACTTCCACAGGCAAATTATGCTACAGTAGATAATGCATATGGATTTTTCCCTCAGAGCAGTTCCAGATGCAATCAGCTGGAAAGGTACCTGGCCCACAGAGATGAACAAAGCATTCAGTTTGATAACAAAACTCAATGTAGCTTTAATGCAAGTTCAAATGACCACTTTTCACCCATTTGCAACAGTTATGTCGTACAATGTGCCACTGTTCAGGGCTACATCTTGGTCAGATAAATGCAGTAAAATGTGATTTAGCACCTGCCAAAAGTCAAACTTTTTAAATCTACTATATTTCAGCATATCGATCAGATTTTGATTTAGCTTGTCATTAAATGTGTTTCTTTAATACACAAACATATACAGAAATCAAGGAATATTTTTGTTGTGTTGAAGTGCAGTTGCATATTTATTTGGTAATTGAAAGCTATAAAAGGTATGGAAAGAGGAATTTTTGTTCAAGTATTCACCATTTTCGTACAGCAAAATGTGGTTTCACAGACAGAACACTGAGATTTTAGTTACCTCACACCTCAGCAAGAATGTATTGGATAAACACAATCCTACTGGGGTTGACTCTAAAATGTCTCATTCTTTTCCCACCAGGTATCAACAGTGCTTGAATCATGTGGAAGACTTCACGAATTATTCAAGACAGCTTCTGAATACATTAACAGATCCTTTATGCTACTTTAACCCAGGGGGAAGTGAACCGCCAGCAGTAACAGCTTACAAAACAGGTGTGAAATTCAAAGATATCAAGGTGTGGAGCTGGTTGAACACAGCAGGCCAAGCAGCATCAGAGGAGCAGGAAGGCTGACGTTTCGGGCCTAGACCCTTCAAAGCAGTCTTTGCAGCGAAGTGCAAATTTCCCTTTGGGAGGTCAGGAGGAGGTGTTCCTCACTGCTTCATAAAGAATATGCAAGGCACTTCTCTCCAAACACCACATCTCAGAACAATACCTCACAAATTGCTGACTACTCTAGAAGACCCCATCCTTTCAGCTACCTTGGCCATAACAACAAACCAGGGAGGGGGGGACAGTGGCATAATGATAATATCACTGGCTGGTAATTCAGAACCTCAAACTCATTCTGGGTACATGGGTTCAAATCTCATTGTAACAGGTGATGAAATCTGAATTGAGTTGAAAATCCTGCATTTTTAAAAAATGTAAGTAATTGAGAGGTTTAAATAGCAATCCCTGCCAACTGTCATTAAAGATAACCTGGTCCACTAATATTCTTTAGGAAAGGAAATCCTCTATCCTTCCCTGGTTTGACCTAAATATGACTCCAGTCCACAGCACAGTGGATGACTCTTGAGTGGACAATTAGGGATCAGTAATAAATGCTGGCCATGATCAACTTAAAAACAAAATCTTTCTATTTCTTCCTGTCAAGGGCATAAAATCAGCTTAATAATGAGACCTTGCCATTAAAACTGAATGAAATTCCTCGAACACCTGGAAGGTAAAACTGTATATTTCCATTATTACATCATGTTCAGAAGCATGGCATAACATGGACTGATGTGTTAGAGGAGTAAAAGAGATCCTGTCAATAAGTTACTTCGTATTGAGACTCCATAATTTGCTCATCAAGCACTCCTGTCTGTACTAAAAAGAGGAAAAAACCATGACATTAGCCTGTGCTCTTTAGGTTAAATCAGGCTGGTAAAATTGGTATTTTGAAGTCTTAAAATAGGCAAGCTCCTGTCCTCCACGTTTCATGTTACAGCATGAAAACAAATAATTAAACAAAGAACGGATGAAACTAGGAAAGTGTTCACCACCTCTTTTACCATTTGTTTAGGCACTCAAAATTGAAAACAAAAAGCGAGAGAGTTAATAGATGATGTTGACATCTCTGGGCAGATTTTAATATGTGGGGAGATCACTGTCCTGCCACTGGAACAGCCCTCAGGGAATGCATCCCTACAGCGACTTAATGCTCTGTAAAATATTAATTAGAGGTGAGATTTGAGCCCCTCATGTGGTTGGACATTGCCCATCAGAGAGCTGCTAGCTGCATGGCTGAAAGGCCTTTAGTGCCAGCAGCATCATCAGGAGTGACGACCATCCTGCTAACTTGAGTGCATAGCCATTTTTCAGACCTTCTAATCAATTTCCTATTCAAAGCACAAATAAATTTGATAGTTCTAGAAGTCTGATGCACACGCACTCAATACTTTGCACCGCATTTCCAAATGATTATAAGCTATAAGAGCCAAACATCTAAGCTTGCTGCCAATACTAAGTGAAATGGAACACTAAATAGTGTAGGCAGGAGCAGAAAGTTGTCAAAGAATATTACAAATTACCTGACTAGTGAAAACTGGCAAATGGTATTCAATTTGGAAAAGTTTGAGGTCATCCACTTTGGACCCAAGAATGATAGATGGGAGTGTTTTCTAAATGGCAAGAAGTTTAAAGCTGTGAAGGAGCAGAGAGATTTAGAGGTTCAACAGCTAGATGACAGATACAAAAAACAAATGAAAAAGGCTTGCAGTATGTTGACCTTCATCTCAAGAGAACTGGAATGAAAAGGAATCATATTATAGCTTACAAACAGCTGCAGTTAGACTGAATACAGTGTTGATTTCTTGTGTTACATCTCATGGAATGTTTTTATTGGCAGTGGAGAGGAGTTCAGGGCAGATACTTCAGAATTATACCGGAGCTAAATAGGATAAATTATGAAGAAAAATTGAGTAAATTAAGGTTATATTCTCTTGAATGTAGGATATTAAGGAGTATTCTAAATTAAACGTCTAAAACGGTCAAAGGTGAAAATTATTACATTATAAATTCGTCATTCCAGGTAATGTTAGAAAGCAGCTTTTGGCACAAAAGGTCATGAAAATCTGTACCAGAAAGATTTGGAGGCTAGGTCAATTGAAAATATTGAAATAGAGATTGATCTTTTTTTTGAGACAAGGAGATTAAGCAAATTAAAAATCATAATTTGAAGAAAGACGATAGGTAATTGAACACCAGCTGGAACGTGAGAGGATCAATAATGTCAAAGTGAACTGAGGGAACTGTGGCAAAAATAAACTCACACAGTCGGAGTCAGTCCTCAAAAATACCCTGGGATGGAAGATGTTTGTCTCAGTAATTCAACAAAATCTTTAGGGAAATTCAATCAAACATTTGGGCAACGGGAGAAAGGTTGCCCCATATTCAGAATAGTCAGAATCTTTGAGGAGTTGTTCCTCCAATCATAGGCGGTTTCCCTGTCATGTTTGGTTTGCCACAGCAAACCATTGTGAGTAAGGATGCTGGGCCGAAGGAAATGCAACCAGAGAAAGCTAGCATAAAACAAGGCTGGCGACAGTGAAGGATGTGGAGGGTAGTGAGGCTGGAAGTCTACAGGAGCTGCAAAGGAAGGAAGTGGTGCAGTTTGTGGAGGGATTGGAGGGACAGAGTCAACATAGTGGGGAAATGTAGTTACAAAGGGAGGAAGAGGGGCTACCAGGGTTGGAGGTGGGAAAAAAGAGGGGCTACAGGGAGTTGGAGGGCCAAGAGGGGGCATGGAAGAGGGACTATGGGATGCATGAAAAAGGGGCAATGGAGGGGTGGGGAGGAAGAGGGGCTACTGGGGGTGGGTGGTTGACAGAGGGGCTACAAAGCACAGTGGAGATCTGAAAAAGGAGAAAAAAACAGTTTTAAGTCTCAGCTAACGTGGAACAAAGTAAACCTGCAGTTATCAAGATATTGATTTCATGCAAATGGCTGTGGAGTCTCCAGTTTAAGGCTGCAGAAGTTCAGGAGTTACTTGATGGGGGTGAATGTAATGGATTCTATTGCAATGAAGGTGTTGTCAAATGGATAAATTAGTACTGAATGGTTTTACTTCATAGAAATTTGCACTTGTGTGTTATCACATCTCAAACCTTCCACCACACTGTGAATTATAGAGAAAGATAAGCAACCATCTAGCTGTGATCTCATCAGTCTGCAGAAAA
The DNA here is from genome assembly GCF_030684315.1 of Stegostoma tigrinum. Classification (NCBI taxonomy): domain Eukaryota; kingdom Metazoa; phylum Chordata; class Chondrichthyes; order Orectolobiformes; family Stegostomatidae; genus Stegostoma; species Stegostoma tigrinum. The sequence goes on from NC_081370.1 coordinate 19,860,366, forward strand.
ATGGCTTTTGTGTACACAAACATATTTTTAAAAAATCTTTTGTTGCTAACTTATGCCTGTTGTCTGCTGTCAATATAAATATTGTGGTGTTTAAGAATATTGATGCTTCTCTTGTGTGTTATGTTATTACAATTAATGAGCAGCAATAATTATTGAGGATACTGATGAAATCTTCAAATTCTGTGAGAGCTCATATATCCCATACATCAACATAAATACAAAAGAATATAAGTGGAAGCTTTTCAGCTCTTGAACAACCTGAGCCATTGGCTAGAGATTTGGGGAAATCTGGCAAAATGTCCAGACAGGACCTTCCTTATGTGGAGAGCAGAAAGTCCCATTTTCTAACTAATCATGTGACAGTGAACAGTGAGAGGCTAATTTACACAGATTATCACTCATCGCTGACTAATCTTACTTTGTTAATTTGCAGGCTCCCATTTTCCCACCCACTAGATAGAAACTAGATGCTGGGAGTTTGCAATGTGAAAGTCAGAGAGACTGGCGATCCCAGCTTGCTGCTTGGTCCCTTTGGATCTCCATCTTGGACAGTGGCACCTGCATCTCAGGGCACACTCAATGGGCAGCAACTGCATGAGCCCCAAGTCCAGAGACATTAGCATCTGACATTGACTAGCTTCACTGCATCATTGTGGCACACCTCTAACCAACTTACAGTACATACAGTAACTAAATGTACTTTGGAATGCACAGGCGTCTTTCACTGCAGTGCTGTTGCCGGGACATTTTATGCACAGGGATCAGGCACCCAGCTCACGGTATGGACCAAGGTGCATTTCAGGGCTGACTGCCTATTCTTACCATTCATTTATTTTGCGTCAACTTCAATAAGCACAGCATTCCTGCCTTGCTTCAGCTTGCCATTTTGTTCCATTCCCTGATAGCTACACTTTAAAAAGCTCACAATACTTTTATGTTGCCTTGCAACTTAGTGCAGATACAAAAATAGGCAGCTTGTCGTGATTGGTAGCAGACAGTCAGGGGTAGACATGTGCTACATCAAACCCACATCTACAATAATGTGCCAGCAGCCTATGTGGCAAGCACATTGCATACGCTTTAACAAAAATGGCTATATCTCAAAGTCAATGGAGATGAGTCCTCAGTCAAGTCAAGGGCGCTGCCATCAGCCAGGTGTCCTGGAACAGAGATTTGGGTACAGTCAGTTGTCCATTTATGATTTCACAGTCAGACAGTTCGTCTTATTACACTACGGTGAGTGATTTATGGTAAATAATGCAAGTCCAGTGCAAGTGATTCATTGTGCCAAGTGTGACTTGTGTTGCCTTCCATATTTCCTCAACTCCTAACTGAATAACGAATGGAAAATAGATGCAACCATACCCAAAGCAGGTAGAGTTTTCTGTCCCAACATGTGAACTTTATTTCTGATGGACAGGAAGCCCTTCAAGGATCATTAGCATCAATCATGCACTTGTAACGTATAGGTTGAAATCATTTACAATCATTTCATTATGCATGGGAAATGCATGCAGCATACAGTTGTGCAAGGTACAAATGTTTGTCACGAGCAATCTCAACCAATAGTCACTGCAGATTGAAAATAGTTCTCTCTATGAGGCAGAAGTTATCATGTCATTAGAAGTTGCACCTGTGGCCACAAAGCACAACTGGCCCTTCAGCCCAAACTGGTCCATACTGATCATCGTGCCCATACAGCTAGTTCCAACTGCCCGCATTTGGTCCATATTCCTTTTAACCCTTCCCATCCATGTACCTATCCAAATGTTTTTTAAATGTCGCTATCGTACTTGCCTCAACCACTTTCTCTGGCAGCCCATTCCGTATACCCACCATTCTCCGCGTGAAGAAGTTTTCAATTCCACGTCCCTGGAAAAAGCACTATATGCATTCATCCCATCTTATGCCCATTGACTTTGTACACTTCAATAAGGTCACCGCACATTCTCCTACTTCCAAGGAATAAAGTCCTACCTTGGCCAACCTCTCCCGATACCTCAGGCCTACTAGTCCTGTCAACAACCTCGTAAACCTTCTTTGCACACATTCCAGTTTAACTATGTCTTTCCTAACACTGGTCGACCAAAACCATACACATTATTCCAAGTGTGGCCTCACCAATGACTTATACAACTGTAACATAACGTCCCAACTCCTGTACACAATGCCTCGACCGATGAAGGCTGGCATGCTAAATGCTTTCTTCATCACCCTGTCTACCTGTGATGCCACTTTCAACGAACTATGTACTTGTACTCCCGGGATCCTCCGTTTCACAACACTCTTCAGGATCTTACCATTTACCGTACAAGTCTTACCTTAGTTTGACTTTGCAAGGTGCAATACCTCACAATTATCGGTATTGAATTGCAGCTGACAATCCTCAGCCCACTTCCCATAATGCAAGATCTCATGGGGTGCAGAGAGACATTGAACTGATTTTCTATCACCTTGAACTGTAAATGTGATGCAACACACTTGTATACAATGATGCCTTTCTTGGTGATGTGCGGCTGGGAGGACAAGATCTCAGCACTTATGCAGCATTTAGAATTTCCTGTTTCTTTGCAACATGATTGCTGAAACAATTAGATAATAATAGATATGCCAGCAAGTGTAGAACAAGCAACAGCATCAAGCTAATGCCAAGCAGCCTCCAATTGAAGAGGTCACAGCTAACAGACCTCTCAGGATGTACAGGATGCCTGGAATCTATCTTCCTAAATGTGATTCCATCCAGATGCTTGAAGTGTATTTAGTACAGTCTGTGATGTCACAGAACTATGCAAACTGCTGGGGCAGGTCATCAAGAAGTGGGTGGTCATGAATGTGATATCTACGTCAAACTTTTCTGCACTCCTCCTTCCAAGGAGTCATCAAGGACCTTGTGTGGAACCTCAGAACCTTCGGCTCACAAATGAAACAAGGCTGTTACTGATGTAACTTATACCCAATCATACCACTTCAACTCATTTCCCTGTGGATGAGGCTGCAGCCTAAGGATATGCTTTGTTAATATAGGTCCTTTCCTCAAGTGGAGTTACGCAAATTGCACTGATAACCACATAATTTTGTAAAGCAGCTGAGTTCATCGACAGGAAATGGTCCCATTCCATCAACAAGCAAATCATCTGTAATAAAAACCAAAAGAACTGTGGATGCTGCAAATCAGAAACAAAGACATAAGTTACTGGAAAAGCTCAGCAGGTTTGGCAGCATCTGAGAAGAAAAGTCAGAGCTAATGTTTCAGGTCCAGTGACCCTCAGAACTGACTGTAGCTAGGAAAATGTTGTCGGGGTCCTGACAAAGTGTTTTCGCCTGAAACATTGAGTTATCTGCTCATTGGATGCTGTCTGACCTGCTGTGCTTTTCTAGCCTCGCACCTGTAGACCCTGGTTTTCAGCATCTGCAGTCCTTATTGTCTCTAAGAGTATGAGTTTCTGCTTAGATCAAATGGGGATGGGAGTCAGAGCCTTATGTTACACTTCAAGCAGAATGTGCCATATGGTCCTAGCATGTTGTGTGTTCCACAACTGGAGGTGGCAAAAAACGGGCATGAATGAAGGCTTACTAATTTGAGAAGTGGAAGCAATCTTCCCAAGGAAGAAAATGAGGACACTGAGTAGCAGGAATAATCTGCACTGCGACATTGGACAGTACAAGCCAAACAATGACACCCAGTTCCAGTAGATAAGAGCTGGGTGTAGTGATCATTCATTGACTGTAAAATTGTCGTTGCTCAAAACACAAGCAGTGTACTTCTGTTCCAAAACACTGATGCAGTTTCTGTTCAGTTTGCTTTTGCTGCTGTTGAATAGAAGTGACTGGTTTGAAAGCTTCATGGTATGTGATGGCCCCACATTTAATAATGATAAGATGCTGGGCTACAGTGGGCATTGGGGGAAGAGTAGCAGTGAATTAGAGACAGGCGTATTATTGGATTATGCTAAGAACAGATAAGCTCTGTGGCCTGGTGCTCAAACAGCAACAGTGAAGGAGTGTTCACTCGTACACGTAAGGAGGTGTAAGGAAGTGGTCATGCCTTTTATAGGCCTTGAGAAATGGTGGCTTGTAGCTGCTGTCCCATGAGGTGCATGGTGAAGGACAATGCTGGATTGTTAACACATGAGCAGGTTAACAGCTGGGCTTTAAGATGAGGTTGACACCAGGGATCCCAACAGTGATAAGTACTTCAATGGGAAAATTGGACTAGCATCGGAAAGGCAGGCATCATAGAGGCTTGGTACCTAGTTAACAAGATGAGTTTGAAACCCTCCAAGGAACTCCACTTGATACTTTGCCAATTTCAGGTAAGATATAGCCCTACAGCATTACATGACCATAGCACTTAATAAAGGAGGTTGAGACAATAAAGATGGAGGCCCAACAATGAAAAATAAGCCCTTTACAAAACAAACGTTTTGACCACTGAAATGAGGTACATAGGTCTGGATTTCTGATGGCCAGATGAACTTTATTCCAGCCTACGTAGGAGTTGTGTGTGCGGGACCTTATGAAATCTTCATTACATCAGAATAAGAATTGCCTGGATGCTTGGAGATTGGGGTAAGAATTTCAAAAAGCCTAAAAGCCTCTGAAAATCTTTAGCTAAACCTGGAAATTTAGAGGATTCCAGTGTAGGTAAATAATCAAATACTCTGGAAAAGCTAGACAACTAAAGACATACTCTAATTCCTGAGTAACTATTCAACTGAACCCTGTTTTTATCTCACACACTTCCAATCACAAATCCACCAGACCAATTGCATATCCCTCACCTTCACACCCACCCTGAAAGAATACAACTGGGCTCCTACTTGACATCCCTCGGGACCAGACCCTCTACTCCACGCCATACCTGACCAGTCCAGCTCTCTGATCCAGACCCAATGCTGCAGATCACAGCACTGATCACCCACTCTCCACCCATCCCTATTTTACACTCAAGGACATTTTCCCCCTTCCTCTGTTCTGTACCCAACACCACAGTATCCCCAAATCTCCCATCTCCAGCTCTGAACTCAAAATCAAATGAATACGCCACCCTAGCCCAAACATCCATTTCCCTGTGGGATTGCTCACACCAATCATCTGACCACCACCCCCTCACCCCCGTTCACAGTGCCTGCAAACCAGGACACGGCCACCATTCCCCTAGTCCAGGCACTGCAGGAGTGACTGTTTTGAATCTGGTGGAGTGACCCCTTTACCTTGCTTTGGGCCAGTGGGACTGATTACTCAGTCTGCACTTGGCCCTCTTTCCCCTCCACTGGATATGTTCCCTCCTTCATCTTTACACTCGCCCTCCCTTAACACACTATCGAACATGATCCCACTTCACCCAGCTACACACCCAAGCTCCATCTTGTGTCAGCAACCCAATATCTGTCCCTTCCTACCTCCCATTAGATCTGATTTTTCCCACTCAATCTGACCTACCCGAAATGCTGCATCATTTACGTGAACCCCTCATCAACTTGCAGCCTACACTTTTAGAACCTTATGTTATTCAAACTTAGTATCCCACTCACCTGACACCCTACTCCCTTACCCATCTGGTATCAAACTCTCTACCCAGGTGGCATCCCAGCCTCACACTTACCTGACATATTGACCATTTGATAACAGCTGTCAAAATAGCTGTCTGGACCCTTAAATCTCAGAACAGTCAGAAGGTTGCTTTGAATAAGCCTTCCATCAACAAAAGAACTGTCAGAATAAAAGTATGGTTCTGTATTTTTTTAAGGAACTCTGATCAGAATTTCCTCTCAACAAGTCAGGGCTCTTTCCTTTCCTAAAAAAGGGGCAGAGTTACAATCTGTGCAAGAGGGCCACTCCTTGGAAAATCCTGCCCATATATGAAAGGGTGAAAAGGTTCGCCATTCACAACATTGCTATAAACTGAGTTAACAAGGTCTAGAGCTGGATGAGCACAGCAGGCCAAGCAGCATCAGGGGAGCAGGATAGCTGACGCTTTGGGTTTGGACCCTTCCTTAGCTATAAACTCGCCCTTGAGGTTTAAATGGCCTATGTGATTTGAGAATTATTTGATTGTTGAGTGAGTATATTGAGTTAACTTCTGTGAAACTCAAGATGTGATTGAAAATTTAAAGGTGTCTCTATGTTAAAGTAACATTCAATTATTTTTAAAATTGTATTTCAAAATTAAAGCATAATAAATTAATGTTGAAATTCACAATTTTTGGAGGAGCATGCCACTTCACATCTTTAGAAATACACCATTTAGTTTTCTCACAATAAACAGCACTAAATTAAAATAATTTCATTGCTTCCAAATCATATCATGCTTCAATTTAAGGAATTTTCTGTCATCCTTGTAACACCAATAACACGAACTGGCTGTCAGAGATGGAAATTCACCGACAGTCCAAGATAGTCATGATCGAAGAGAGAAAAGTTAGAAGCAGTTCATAAGTGTCCTATCCATTTCCATGGTACAGGGCGATCTCTTTCTCAACAGCATGTTCTTGCTGGAAACGGATGTTATTGTGGCTCTAGCAGAACTGAAATCCTTATGTCTGATGAAGGGTCTAGGCCCGAAACGTCAGCTTTTGTGCTCCTGAGATGCTGCTTGGCCTGCTGTGTTCATCCAGCTCCACACTTTGTTATCCTGAAATCCTTAATTTTTTTTTCTCATCTCTTTTGGAAATAACACAAAGCAGCATGACTAAACGTAACAGCTGCTAAATGGCTGAAGACTCAGCTCAATGATGCAATGCTGTCAAGATGTTTATCTGACAGTCACTGCAAGGGATTTATCCCCTTTCTTGATACAGTATTTTGAATTGCGACTGCATCTTCCTGAAATGCATCTGTACCTTTGACATATTGTGTCCAGTGAACAATAACCTAAAATGTATTTTCTTATTAACTCACAGAAGCAGACTTCAACCAACTTCCAGCTTTACTGCCATCCCCATATTATAACTCCACTTTTGCCACCAGATTTTAAATGGACTTTCTAATTACACCTTCATTTATTTGACTTCTCAGTCTAGTACAGCACTGCTTCCCAGATCTTCCTATGTCCCAGTAAATACAACTGACCACGTGTAGTTATACTTGTTGCTATCATGCATATAACAGACAAAGGAAATAGAAAGGTGTGTTGAATGGCTGAGATGTGGTAACTGGAATGCTAAGAAACATGTGTAAAGTAAAAACGTAAACTAGTTGGGTCAAATGGCTTGTTTTTGTGCTTTTATCATTTGTGTCATGGTCAAGTCTAAGACTCTCCTTAATCATCATTTACGCTCAGAAACTGCACAGGAGGAATCATCGATGATTATCATAAAGAGGAATCCTGAATCAACTCCCACCTACTTTAGGGAGGTGCTGCTAACTTTAACATTCCTTTCGCTGCCCAGCTGACAGTAATTGACACAGCACCGATTGAGCATTGTACCTGGAATCTTCTACTATGCATAATTCAAGGTTTTCTTTTAACTGAACTTTCCAGGGGTCTAAATTATTTTGTGTCTCACAAGCTTTCCGCAGGTCTCTATTTAAAATTAAATCTTTGTAACTAAACTCGTTCTTCTCAGCTTTGGAGTCACAGACATTTGGCCTCCAGCTGAGCTCTCTCTGTTGCAGCAGTAGTAGAATTTTAAACAAGAGAAAGCAATGTGAGGTGGTTAGACTTCTGTTTGAACATGTCTCCCTCAAGACATTTGTAGAAATCTAGACATGTATGTGCCTTTGATTGTAAGGCAGAACTGTGTGTTGTGCCAGAACTACAATGACAGCAATCGATTGCACATAGCAAATCCACTGATTTATTTAAGGGATTTGTTCCAAACAGAAGCAATACTGTTGGGTGGTGACACTGTTTGCTCTAGCTTACATGACAGAAATTTTCTTTAAGTTTTATTGTCCCACTAGAAAATGTGAATTTTCTCTAGAGCCTGCACTGAGCTTACAAGAGTTGTCAGAACCAGACACTTATAAAAGTAAGGTAAATCAGTAAGTGAACTGTACTCTGTTCGGTAAGGATCTTTAAAACCCACACTGAAACAGAATCACATGCACTTAACATGTTTGCTCATCTGCTGCAGAGGCTGATACTGATAAGATGGGTAAATACTTTAAACCCTTAGATTGCCATCATTTCTGGGAAATTGCATTTGGATATCAACTTAGATCAAGACACTGGAAAACTCTCGTAGCTACACAAATGGTATTACAGCCTTTTACTACCAAATAATTACGTAGAAGAAAGCTAACTTCAGAAATGGTTTCCTTGCTCAGTCACCACTGCTATAATCAGCTGCTATGGCATGTGACACACATCCTTCAAGTGAAGTTTAGTACTGTTAATAAAATAGCAGAATAAAAGGACAGTTAAATGTAAAGAAAGAACTACTACTAAAATTGATGAAACTGCCTGTACAGCCTCCAAATAGGAAGGTACAGCGCTATAGGAACAAGATCAGCAAATAAAGTCTGCAGTTTATAACAACCAGAAGTGGATGAGGTAGCCAAATGCCTCGAGGTAACAATCATGACTGAACAAAGGGGCAGAAACAGACTCCACACAAATTAAAAGATAAGGCCTGGATCACACTAATAGTATCATACCACAGAATAATAGAGAAGTGAAGGAAAAAAATATTTAATCAAATGTGTGAAAGAAACAAAGAACATAGAATAACAATTGTGGGAGTCTATAACCAGCTCAAACAAACTGGCATGAAGAGCCAGCAAAGAGTGTGCTGAAAATGGAATATTTAACACTGCACAGCTCTTGTTCTTACACTGTCACTAAAACAAAAACCAAGGGAAGAACAACTGCTGGATCCAGTAGAGGAAATGAACTAGAACAAATAAGAGAAATATGTGAGAGAACATCCAGGAAATGACTATCACATCCTGTAAAATAAATTACAAGAACAAAAGAAAAAAAACATCAATATAATAAATTATAGAAAAAAACACTTTAATAGGTGGTGAGAACAGAGCTCAAGAAAATAGACAAAGTTTTACTGACAAAGGAGTAGAACAGCAGTATAAAATAGGACAAATAAATCTCCAAACAGAAAAGATCATTCTAGCCAATAAGATACTATGGAATAAAAACAAAATGGAAACTAACTGAAACTGCATATACTAAGAAGAAGAAGAAAGCAAGCATTGAGAGGATGACAAAAGGGAAAATACAGATACACAAATTACAAAATTTAAGTCAGAAAGTGAATATGGCCAACAGGGCTGCACCTGAGCCTACATCTTCCAGTTTCTAGATGGTTGAAGATCAGATATACTCTGAGAAATGGAAGTCAGGACCTGTTCTGATGCAGTGACTCTGCAGGAAATTAGTGAGAAAGGTAGCATCAGACACAGAATTTACATGTAAAAGATCTAACACTTGAAGGAGGACTGAGGCTCCGAAAGCTTGTGTTTTCAAATAAACTTGGTGTCATGTGATTTCTGACCTTGTCCACCCCAGTTCAACATCAGAACTTCCATATCTGTGACAGATTTGTATGGGAGGTTGACCTGAAATATCCTAGTCAAACATATAATGACATTTTTGTTTGATACGAGTCAGAAATAAGAATTCCGATCCAGTTCTTAAAATTTGAGCCAGTATAAGCTTTCAGGGAATGAGCACATGACAGAAATATTATATAAATGTCTTACTTCAACATTTATCAAGGCTTTACAAAGGTGGGCTTAATAGCAGAAGAAAGTGTCAAAACAGACGCCGTACAGAGACATTTAAGAAACAGATAACTGATAAATTAATCAAAAGCTAAAACAAACCTGCTAGTCAGTATCCAGTTTAATTAAAAGATGTTAGAGATAGCTTTCTTTCCACACTGGGTACACCTCCCTGAAAGTCTGGCCTTTATCCTCTTGCTACAATATCACCCCAGGTGCCTCACCTCCCTGCTCTTTCCTGATCCTGGATTCCATGTCTTAGAATCTGGAGAATATTTTGTGATCCTGATCCTGCCCACTGGTGGTGCTTCAAAGCTGCTGATGCAGAGTTTGTGCCTAGGAAGTAACCCCACCCCAGACACTTAAAGCTCTTCGACTGTGGGTCTATTGTGACTCTTCAGATGGCAGGACAGGAAACACCACAATCTGAAAAATCTTTTGCATCTTCCGTCTTCCTCACAGTTTACCCTCTCAATTTTCTTTGAATCATAAGGAGACAGCAAATATCACTTGCAGCTGAGGCCCCAAACACTGACCTTGAGTTAAATACTGCCAACCCGTAAATGACTCATCCATCAGTTTTCTGTTCCTTAACTAGACATCATTCCATATTAGTATATATTACATTGACTCATGTGAACCCCAATTTTGTATAATCCATCTTGTGTGGCATTAACAGCCCTCCTGTATGAAGAGCTGACATCCTGCAAGGGAATGTCAGCACTTTATCGATTATGCTCCATAGATATTGTCATTGCTGATGTTACAGAACTGGTTGTGACCTTTTCTAGCAAGATTTCTGTGGATAATTAAAATGTTAGCTAGCAGGATATACTTCAATGTTTGTTTTGTGATGTGCTCTTGTTCTGTATGTTTTTATTTATGAAGAGTATGACTAAAATGTAGGCCAACAGTGGTGGAGCAGATCATCTACATAAATCTACCTTTTTTACTTGCTAATTCATTGTCTAGGTTGGAACTTGCCCTTTGTGGAGGATAGTCCAAGAATAGATGTCCATATTTCTTATTTAGCCATCTTTAATTCTAACTTATAACGAAGTTTGACCCTGAATCTACTCTCATCACTCTGACTTAGAAAATAGGAAAGACTGAAGGAGCACAAATATGACAAGTGAAAATAAATTGTTATACCGAACTGCAATGAGATATAGGTTTGTCATAATGTAAGCTGCAGATATATCCAACAATACGTCACTTAAATTTCCGCAAGATAAGCTTCTGTGCAAAGAAAGCAGTTTACACTGGGGATGACTTTAATAATTTCTGAAGGAGAATGTGACTGCTGAAAGTGCAAGATTTATTTGCTGGAAGTACAGGAAAGGTACCTATATTTTCCCATAACTACATAATTAAATTGACATTTTTGGGAATTTGAATGGGGAAATTTCTTAGCTTTTGAATTCTACTCTTTGCTTTTTGAACCAACGATTCTTTTATGCTGGAAGTGTTGGAGATACTTAAAAATGAAAGATTAGACTTCAGAACAGTTATGCTTGTTGAATCTAGGATATACCATGGTGTTTTTTTGTTGAAGTGATGTCACTCATGTTATATGCATTATAAACAATTAGTTTATGTGTTAAGCAGATTTCATTATTCACGATGTATATGTACATGCTACATATACTGCTTTAGAGAGAAGGAAATTGTTGCTGCCATCATTATTACAAGCTAAATAGTCACTTTTACTCAATGGAATTTTGTCTCTCCCTACCTTCCAACCCAAGGGCCAGGCTGGGTTACCTGCTTGGTTTCTGCCTGCCTTGAACTCCACCTTCCAGCCTCAAAATTAGCATGGAAGGGCCAGCCTGGGTCTAACCTACCCCAAGTAAAACCATGCACAGGTCAGAGAGGTGAAGGTAAAGTTACCCACAGAGGCTCTCTGGAGAATTTAGAACAAAACATCTCAGACCTAAATGGCCGAGTCCTCATGCTGAGAATGAGGTGACAGGATATTTCTTCAATCAGATGGCTGTGAATCCTTGGAAATTTCTACCCTCAAGAGAGCTGTGAATACACATAATAACTGAGCACGCCAGGCAGAGATCAAAATATTCTTGGGTAATCTAGCCACATGCGGATTATAGTATAAGAGTTTATAAAGAGTCCATGTCTGAGATTATGTAAATAGCATCTTCCATTTCCTGATGCAAGAAAACACATGACAGTCAGTTGAAGAAAGAATGCTCAGGACCTAGTAATGCAGAGTTGTATATTATTCCTCAAATCATAATAATAGTAATTGCTGGAACTTAAAGTGATACAGCAAACATTCCAAAGCTAGAGTAACCAACATACTACATGGTGGTAACAGTGATGGACCCCAAAACTCAGCAAATTCAACTTTAAGGAAGATGAATATTCTAACCACATTCTGAAGAATGGGTGTTAAAGAAAAGTCATTGGACTTGTTTCTCTCCAAAGATGTTGTCAAATCTACTGGCTTTTACTAGCATTTTTTGTTTTCCTTTCAGATTTCCATTGTCCATAGTATTTCTCTTTTATGAATCTGAACACTTGACTTAACTGGTAGGGAAAGAAAATGTTATCGTAAGACACAGTACTAATGAGATCTACGATAAGGTATATAATTTATATATGTTATTATTTTGGAATTTGGATTTCATAATGGGTGTTATGTTGTTTTTTGAAGGGTATTCTTTGAAAAGAATATGTCAGAGCAGTCAACTAGTCTGCATGAGAGAACAAGTGACTACAAACTTCTGTCACTGATGGTGAGATGTTTAACATGCTGGGTTTATGACATGTTGAATAACACAAGTGTTTCGGATTTGTTTTCAGTTCAGAAGAATCTAGCGCAAGTTTTATTTTAAACATTCAGCTTTAGTTCGTAACATTTCAGTTTTAATTCAATTCAGAGGGCACCCGTGTTGAATTTAGAATCAAGTTTATTCTCCCTCCAAGGAGAAGCATTCAAAATAGTTTAGGCAACACATTACCTTAGGAAAAATGTTTAGTTTGTGGAGCTTCCAAAGTAGGAGATGTTGGTTAGCAATCTGCGGATTATTAAAACTGAGAATGTTTAGAATCTGATATTTGTGGAAAAGTCCATGTCAGCAGGTTCAGAAAGGACTCATTGAATTGTCTCTGCAGTCCAAAGCAAAGACTCTGTCACAGGTTGGTTAAGCAGGACCCTAAAGAGTTGAGTTAAGGTACAACTTCCCTGCCTCTTTGAACTGTCTGCCTCCTCTCCACCTATCTTCTCCTCTATTCATCTTCTATCCGTCTCCCCCTCTCTCCCTATTTATTTCAGAACCCCCTTCCCCTCCCCCGTTTCCGAAGAAGGGTGTAAGGCCTGAAACGTCAGCCTTCCTGTTCCTCTGATGCTGATTGGCCTGCTGTGTTCATCCAGCTCTAGACCTTGTTATCTCTTAATCTTACTGCTACTGTCTGCCTTTCCACTCAGGGAAGGGATCTAGGCACAGTGGTTTTGTCCTGCCAACCTAGGTGCCGATTGAAAGTCTGGCATCAGGAGCTTGAATGGCTCATTTATATTTCACATTCTAAGCCCATTTGTGAAGGGCTATTAAAGAGGGTTGGGCAAGGGTCATAAAAGGTAGGAAACTAATTTTGAAAAGCCCACTGTATTGAGTCAGTCTCAAAGTAATTCAGAATGCGTTGCTCTCTAATCTTGACGCAATTGACAGACTGCAGCACAGCAATGACAAAGTAATAATGGAATTCCATTTATCTTGCACTCCTGCTGTTAACCATGTGCGGCCTGGAGCTGCTAGGGAAATTGACAATGTGTTGGCCTCAGAAGTATACAGAAAAACGTTGATAGAGGACAAGACAAGATGAGAAAGCCAGAGAAAGAGAAAACTGAACTATGAATGGTCTTGAATATAGAGATTATCCACCCCAGATTTCTTGCATGGTTTTGTTAGAATCTCGGAGCATTTGCAGCTAGCTGTGCCCCTGGACAAGTATTTACATGTCTTATATACTCACTTGATGATTCCACTATCCATCCTTCCCACAAGGATCACAACTTTTTGAAATCTAAAATTTAACTGTCAAAATGTTCTAAACAGAATAATTTCTAAAATGTCTAAAATTTCTAAAACTTGATCAATATAGTGGTAAACACTACTATTAGTAAAGTTAAATAACAAAAAATACAATTTTCCCAAATTAATTCTTCACCAGGTCTGGCATATTCATTAACCAAAAGCTGCAGTATTGTCCATACCAAGGGACACACTCAAACCCAGATTGTTTGCACTATTAGCCTGTTAACTGGATGATCTCATGGAAAAGATGATACTTACAGAATGATAAGTCTCATGTTAAATGTAAAAATAATTTTAATTGATAATGGAAGCATAAACATTACGGACACTTGGCCTTGCTACAATAGGTACTACTAAAGAGATGTCATCGGACTGTTATTGAGTCTTTCCTTGGATTCTGTTCATGGAACAATGGCTGCAAAACAAACTCTGGTGATTGCTGTTCAGGCCAGCAGTTGTTTCTCATCCCTAATTGTTCTGGTGATGAGTTGTGCTTTGAGCCACTGCAGTCTGTGTGGTTTAGGTACATCGCTAGTGTTGTTGTGAAGGAAGTTCCAGAATTTTGACATGTAAACAATGCAAGAACGTCAACATTGTTCCAAGTCAGGAAGCTTGAAGGAGTGATGGTGTTCGAATGTGTCTTGTCCTTGGTGATCTAACTTTTGTTTGTTGACTTGTCCATTAACATCACCTTTTGTCTTGCATAGTCATTTAGGCAATGTGGGCTTCACTAACTGGGCAAGCTTTTAATGTCCATTGCTATTTGCCCTTGAAAAGGCAATGGTGTGCTATCTTTTTGAACCTTTACAGTTCATTTGGTGTAGGTAGACTCACAATACAATTAGAGAGGGAATTCTAGTATTTTGACCCATTGAGCATGAAGGACGAATATAGTTCCAATTCAGAATGTGTGTGACTTTGAGTGGATGTGTTCTCATGTATCTGCAGCCCTTGCCACTATAGATAGTAGTGGTCATAGGTTTGGAAGGGGCTAAGGAGCCATAATGTCATCCAGCACGGAAGCAGGCCCTTTGGCTCAACTCATCCATGCCAACCAGATTTCCTAAATAGACGTAGTCCCATTTTCCTGCTTTTGGCACATAGCTCTTTAAATCTTTTCTAATCATGTACGGCCGAATATTTTTGTACTGTCTATACCACTTCTTCAGGCAACTGTACCTCAAAATGGTACCAAATTGTGGCAATAAAACACTTTTACTTGTATATTCAAGATGCATGTGACAATAAATAAATTATTCATTCAGGTTGTCAACTGTTTTTGTCCCAGGTAGCACAATGAATTAACATGATGGGAACTGTGGTTAGGATATTACCCCAGCAGGTCTTCAGTTTGAAACCCATGCTATCAAATTCTAGATCTGACAAATGTTGCAGATTTGGCAAAAAACGACAAGGTCAGTTTTCTCCAATAGATAAGATAGGTAGAGGCAGAAATCAAGACGATCTCCTCAGTGGAGACCTGTCATCAATACTTATTGTTGACTCTCAGATCTTGTGACATTGGAATGTGCCATTCTACTAATGAACAATTACTGGCAATGTTACTAGAGGTTAATTTCTGCCATTTATTGGATTATGGGTTTGGGGAAATACAAATTACCTTTTCAGAATATTTTTCCTATACATGTCTTGGATGACTGTCTGTGTGGAGTTTGCACATTCTCCCCGTCTGTGTGGGTTTCCTCCTGGTGCTCCGGTTTCCTCCCACAGTCCAAAGATGTGCAGGCTAGGTGAATTGGACATGCCAAATTGCCCATAATGTTCAGGGATGTGTAGATTAGGTAGGTTATAGGGGGATGATTGTGGGTGGGATGCTCTGAGGATTGCTGTGGACTTGTTGGGCCGAAGAGCCTGTTTCCACACTGTAGGGATTCTATGAAATGTCTCTACTGCGTAACAACAACTCATGATAATATGTTCTGCAAATGCTAACTCCAGAATTTCCAAGAAAATTTGTTACCTATTGCCAAGTTTTTTCTCTTCCTTTTAGAAATGCTGCTGCTTCTTAGTTGGAATTGGTTCCATTATTGACCATTGTTGCCTATTGTTTGTCTCATGTACAGTTACTCATACATTGGCTGATAGACTGAAGAGGCATTACAACTAAGTTGATGTGTGTTCTCGCCTAATGCCTGGATGCATATGCCACACCCATGCACATCCAGATGTACCATTCCAAGTAGCAAACAGAAGATAGATTACTGAATGAGTTGAACCTTCCAAACCATTAAGTAACTGTGGCCCCCACCACTGTTAGAATTGAGACCAGCATAGATTGGTCACTGGAGGCCTTCTTGCTATACAAGGTTAATCACATTCATTGAGGCTACGAAAGTGCTGATAAAACAACTCTTAAAATATGTAAGGCTGAGTGAAATTAATATTTTCCAAACTACATTTACCCATTTCAATAAGGATCTTAAAATGCTCTGTTTAAAGATCTTGCAAGAACAATAAGAAATAATTTCCCACATTAAATGATGTTATTCGG
This sequence comes from Stegostoma tigrinum, assembly GCF_030684315.1. NCBI lineage: Eukaryota > Metazoa > Chordata > Chondrichthyes > Orectolobiformes > Stegostomatidae > Stegostoma > Stegostoma tigrinum. Next base: position 19,876,617 of record NC_081370.1, read on the forward strand.
AGATAAGAGGCATGTATATCCATCTACCCCAATTCCATAGCTAGATTATATAACTTGCTGTATTTATACCACTTATCATTCTTGAGGCATTCACTGTACTAACACTGTAAATGAATCAGTCTCTCTGCGTAATGTAACTTGCTGAGAAGTTTGAAAATGGACTATTATTTACAAGTGAGTTTAAATTGATTAATGATTGCTTAGGTCCAGGTCAACTATTCCTCTTCTGACATCAGCTCTGGTATAAAATTAAAAGCAGGAATAATTATTACAGAAATATATCACTTGAGCTGAACGTTTGTCACTCAATAACTAGTTGTCAGCTAGGACGCCTTCTATTATGCTGTTACTCAATTACTCTTAATGTACAAAAGCAGTGACCACCATCTTAATGTAAATCATATCAATATCCTTACAGACAGCAGGTGTATGTAGATGGTCATTATGTCTAAGTGCTGATCTCGGCATTGTTAATAAACGTTGTAAAGCTTGCAGTGTCCTCTCGTGGTGCAGTTCAGATACTGCAGTGCCAAATTGTTACACTATTTTTGCTGACCTATTAAAGTTTAAACTCACAAAGTTAACTCACAAAGCTATAACCTTCAATGCACTGAACTGTCACTTCCTGCTTAATTCATTTATGGAGGGAAATCTACCACTTTTCCCACAAAAATATCAATACGTGAATTGGAACAAGATAACATTGAAAAATGATAAGCCCACACAAACAAAGAGAACTGACATCTATTTCAGGCCCACCGACTCCTATAGATACATGGACTACACTTACTCTCGCCTTCCTGCAAGAATGCGATCTCCTACTCTCAATTCCTCCACCTCTGCCGCATCTGTTCCTATGATGGGGCATTCCATTCATGCACATCCCCGATGTCTTCCTATTTCTTGGACCGTAACTTGTCTCCTGCGGTGATCGAAAATGCCCTAACCACATCACTTGTGTTTCCGGCACTTCTGCCCTCACATCCCCTCCCCACAACAAAAACAAAGACAGAACCCCCCCTTGTCCTCATGTATCACCCCACTAACCTTCAGATTCAACATATCATTCTCTGCCACTTCCACCACTTACAATCCAAGCCCACAACCAAAGAGATATTTCCCTCCCTACCCCTATCTGCCTTTTGAAGGACCGCTCTCTCTGAGACTCCCTTGTCTGCTCCACACTCCCCTCCAGCCCCACCACACCCAGCACTTTGCCCTGCAACCGCAGAATGTGCTACACCTGCCCCTATATCTCCCCCTCACCTCCTTTCAAGGCCCAAAGCAAACCTTTCCTATCACACAGGGGTTCACCTGCACATCCGTCAACTTGGTCTACTGTATCTGCTGCTCCCGATGTGGCCTCCTCTACATGAGTGAGGCCAAGCGTAGACTTGGAGGTCATTTTGTAGAGTATCAGCACTCTATACGCAACAAATGACAATACCTTCCGGTCGCCAACCATTTTAACTCTCCCTCCCTGGGTGACATGTTCATCCTGGGCCTGCTCCAATGCTACAATAATGCCACACGCAAACTGGAGGAGCAACATCTCATATTCTGCCTTGGGAGCTTACAGCCTGATGGCCTAAACATGGAATCCTGCAGTTTTAAAATCTCTCTACCCACACCCCCCCGCCCCGATCTCATCCCATGCCCAAGCATTCGTCTCATCTCTGCCTCCTTGACCTGACACAATCTGTCCATCTTCTCTTCCATCTATCTGCCCCACCCCATCCCACTGACCAAACCTCACCACTCTCTACCTGCACTCACCTATCACCATCTCACCTAACTTCTTCAGCCCCATCTCTCTACTCTCTATTTCCCAGCTCCCTTCCCCCTCCCCATTTGTGAAGAAGGGTCCTGACCTAAAACGTCAACTTTCCTGCTCCTCTGTTATGGCCTAGCCTGCTGTGTTCCTCTAGCTCTGTGTTGTCTCTGACTCCAGCATCTGCAATTCTTGCTATCTCTGAGGAGGTCATTTGAACACTGTTCTGATATTCAACAACAGCATGGCTGCCTGCATCTTAACACCATCTCCTTGCCTTTGCTTCACCTTCTTTGATACCCTCAACTAAAAAACATCCAACAATCGGTCTTGAACATTTCAATTGAGCCAGAATCTCCAGTTCATTTTTCAAAACTCCAGAATTTAATGACCGATGAAACTGGTTCTTGACTTCACTCCTAAAGATCTAATTTATTTTTATGACCTTTCATTCCAGATTTTTGAACAAAAGAAAATAGTTTCATTGTACCTAAAAGAACAAAGTACAGATGCAGCATAACTTCTATTTCTTTGTCTTCAGCATCTTTAAGTATAAAAGACAACAGTCCATCAGACCTTTTGGTCTCTTCAAAACATTTTAGAGATTCATGCACCTGGACACCAATATCGCTACTAAGAAAGAATCTCGGTTTTTAAAAGAAATGTGTAGTGGATGACCTCCACTTGCCACAGTTTCTCTCATTCACTTATCACCACCTCTTTGCAATCTTATGCTTCCACCTACATAGCATTTTTATGCCAAGAAAATTTGAATGTGGGGCTTTTTCATCTCGCCATAATAAGATTAATAACATTTAGAACAATTGAGGCCTCAAGGCAGATCCTTGTGGGTCAACACTTGTCACATCCTGCTGATTAGAATATCTACTCACTATCCCTACTCTCAGTCTCCAGCCAGTCAGCCTATTTACTGAACAGGTCAACAATTTGTTTTCTTTTCCATGGATTCAAGTTTAGCTAGTCATCTCTTAATGGGACGTAATCAGATACCCTTTGGAAACCCACATAAATGCCATCTACAGATTGTCAAATACTTTGGAAGCCTCCTCAAAAAGCATAATCAGATCCCCGAGCTTTGCTGCCCAGAGCTGCACGTAATAATCAAGATATGGTTTGTCAAGGTCATATAAAACTGTGGTATCACTTCCTCAACTTTGTTGAACAGTCCCTTAGAAATAAAATCTAACATTCCTTTACCTGATGCAATGATAGTTTCCAATGCAGATCACCTAATTGGGCTGGAGTTGAGATCAGCACTGAATTAGTGGAATGAGTGTGGCCAAGAGGCAGGAACAGGCTCCTGTGTGCGACCCTCAAAGGCAGATTGGACATGTCACTTGGCTTGCCACGACGTTGCAAAGAATGGAGGTAGAAGATCTGCAAGGCAGCTGCCTCACAGCACAAACAAGTGGTTAAACGCCTGGTAAAACATGGACTTGGTGGCTCCCACATTACCCCTGAGAGATTTACACCAGATCATTCCGGTTGGCTGATGTATAATTTCCAAATTGCATTCCGACCCTCCCCAGCCTATTAAACTTAAGCAGCAGTTATTTAGAGGTCAGTCCCTTCCTTCATTTTGAAGTTATAGCAGCATACTTGTTCTAATCTTAAGGCTTTGACAATTGAAAATCAAGTCTCTGATTCCTTGGTGACTACATCCTTGGGCTCTCATACATCATCTGTCCATTTTATTTATATAAAGAGGCAATGATTCAGACTTACTTCAGCCTTATGAATTAAAACAACACCACACCCTTCTTTTCCCCTCATTCCTAGTGGAAATATATTCTAGGGAATTAAATACTGCCTGCTGTTGATTAACATCTTCAGAAGTTCTGAGAATCAAGGTAGAACAGTAGTAGTGTGAATTGGAGAGTAATGAACTGAAAAGTAGTATCAGTGTGAATCTTTGAACAGTGTGGTGCAGGAGGATATTTGGAGCTTTAAGTTGGAATTAGCTTTTGTTTAACAGTATTCCTGTTAGTTCCATTTTACAACTTTCACCGCCTGTCTCAGTACTTATTTTTTCTCTAAGTAATTATCTAACTGTCTCTTCAAGGCAAGAAATAAATCTGTATCCACCACTTTAACCATATTCCAACAACATACGTTGCCTCTAGTTTTCTTGCCAGTTACCATAAGTCTCTGTTTTTTAATTATCAACGTGCCAAATTTTGGAAATAATTTGACATAATTTATACTACTTAATCCCTTTGTAATTTTTATTGTCTCTTCTTATTTTCTGCTTTAGTGATGACAACTTCAGCATCTGGTGTATTATGAAACTACCAATCCCAATCCACAAAATTATTCTGTAATTTCTCCAAAACCTTAATAGCTGTCCTAAATCTGGTACCCAGAACTGGACACAGTACTCCACCTGTTGCAGCATTGTTGTTTCAAGTAGATTTAGTATAAACTTCTTGCTTTTATGCTCTATGCCTCTACTTATAAAGGCCAAGATCTTTCATTCTTAATGAGCTACTTCATTAACTCGTCCTGTCAAATTCAAAGATGTGGTTATATACACCACAAGGCCTCTCTTTTGTTACACATCCTTTAAAATTATTTACCAAGGGTTCTGCCTCTGTACTCTCCTGATCAAAATACATCACTTCACTTTCTATTAAATTTCAGACTGTCTTCTTCAAGCCGCTGCCTATATACTATTTATGACACTTCCAATTTTCATGTCAACTGTGAATTTTGAAATTGCACACCCTGTACTCATGGTCCAAATTACAATATCTTCAAAAATTACATTTTAGTTCTGAATCTCAGAACTCCACTGCACGCCTTCATCCTGCACGAAAAATAACCATTCATCACAATGTGATTTTCAATATATAAAATAATTTTATATACATGCTACTATTATGCCTTTTATCCCAAAGATGTCAGTTTTATTAAAAGGGTTGAATATGTGATACTTCATCAATTGAGTTTTAAAAGTCAGTACACAATATTAACTGCATCACTTCCAACAATCCTGTTACCAAATCAAGTAAAACATGACTTTGCTCAACAAATGTACACTGGCTCTCTTTATAACTCAGCTCAATGCCACCTTTAGACATTACTGATTGGGGACAAGGGCAGGTAAGGGTCTCCTTTGTCTGCCAAACTGTTGTTCTGTCTTTCTCTAGGCTGTATCTCCAGCATTTCCCCATCCTCGTCTTCAGCATATCTACCAATGTTTTCCTAGCTACAATTAGTCCTGAAGAAGGGTCACTGGAACTGAAACATTAACCGTACTTTCTCTAGACTTACATATAACTGGTTTCAAATTATTTCAACCTTCGACGAATGATATTTCAACTACACCATTATATGCACATGTATTACGAAGTGCTTTGGGAACAGGAAGTTTGAATTAAGACCAACTATAGTTCAACTTACTAAAAGCCATCTTACAAACAAAACCAAATCACCTTGAACTTGGAGTACTCTGTTCACATTAAGCACCTGACTGTATGTGGTCTGAGAGTTGTGACAGTTTAACACATGAAGGAAAGAACAAAAAGTCACATGAACCAAACATTAACTCTGATTTCTCTCTACGGATGCTGACAGACCTGCTGAGCTCTTCCAGCAATTTCTATTTTTGTTAAAATAAAGAGCAGACTTACTCTACTATTGCTACTTCCACATTCTTGGTACATTCAAAACTGTTTCTCAGGTACTGAAGTTCCAGCTGGTAATCACCATTGTAATGTGAAAAAGTACAGCAGATAACCTCTACTTAGTACTCATACTTTATATTTCATTTATGGATTCTGTCTTGGCCTGAGTCTTTGGATTCCTGTCCCAATTGGTGAACATAATCTGATTGTATTGAAATAGATGCAAATTTATGGGACTACTTATGTATAAATTAGATTTAGTTTTTAGAACTTTATTCCACAGATCCAAACTCCCCACAAAGAAAAAATTGCAATTACTTTAGCAATCACAGTAAAAGGTCAAAAAATGCTATAATGGCACTGAAATCTAACCTACAGGCAAAATTTGTTTCTGCATTCTCTATTACAGAACAGATTGTTCACTTACATGAGGATAAATGGATTACTGAAACAGAATTGTGGCAATGATCTTTCTTGCAACCTCAGTGATGGAGATAGAATGGATAATGTGGTACTGATAAACTTTAACTTACACTAGTTGAGTGACAAAATATTATGATTTAGCACTGTCTAAACAGAATGGGCCTCCCCCATGGGCTTGTTTTTTTGTTTTGTTCATCTCTGATCAACAACAAATTTTTCACATGGCTTTGCAAAAACAGATCTTTAGTTGATGGTTAAATATGCAGACTGTGCCATGTGTCTCTCTAAGTATAAATTTTAATAATTGAGTAAAGAGTAGTTTCTATTATTCTATCCTTCCCCTATCGTAGTATTCAAGTTTTAAGACTTCTTTCTCTAGTTTTCACTCTTCTCCTGAAGTTAACAAGATTCATTAGCGTTTCCACATCTATTTGGTGGCAATTAGTGTTACTTCACATGAACTGTTTGCAACCTTGTTGCCAAATTTGGCCTTGAGATGAGCTTTACAAATCACATTAACAACGAACTTTGTTTTAACTGGCACCTTTTTAACCAGCACTTCTGATAAACTGGCAAAAAATATATCCCTGAAATACCAGAAGTTTACTGTAATATCATGATCTCCAGTGAGCTGAGGGTGCGAGTGAGAAGAATCTCTGCCAGTAAGTGTTATTCAAGGTAAAGTTGTATTATTATTTAAGTGATTTATGCTACAAATAAAGTATAACTGTGATGTGTTTACCCTCTGCATTATGTTTCCATTACTTAGTGCGTGTTTTTTCACATTGATTAATGTGGACCTCTTGATTATATGGAAAATCTGATCAAGTGGCACACTCCTGGTCCCATAGATGAGGGCTAATAAAATGTTTGCTGTAGCTGGCATTCTCCAAGACCACCAATTCTATAACAAGTCTGGCATACTGCCTAAATCTGTTCTTGTTACAGCTCAACTGGTGTGAAATGGTACCATAACAAAAAGCAAAATATTGCAAATATTGGATATTTAAAATAAACAAAAATTACTGGAGAAACTCAACAACTTTGACAGCATCTGTAGAGAGAGAAAACGTTAACAGTTTGAAACCAGTATGACTCTTCATTTGTGAAGAAATATCAACTATTTCGCCCACAACAGGACTGCCGAATCATCACCTTTGCTTTTCATAGTTTTGGGCTTCACTACTCTCATGAACAGTTGGTTGATCTCTTACATTCTATCCTCCATGAACTTGAGATTATCCAAAACAATGCTTTATTGTATCCCAACATGCACCGAGTACAATCGTTCTCTTATCAACCTCCTAACTGGCCAATATCAGCTCTCAACAAATAAATAACGACTTTAAAATTAACATTCTTCTTTTCACAAATAACTCACCCCTCCCTATCTCTGTAATTGCCTACCATCCCACAACCCTAATTGATATATTTGATTTATTTTAATTCAGGCCCCTTAAACAACCTGGATCTGAGTCACTGCACTATTGGTGGCCTCCATTTGTCTGGGCATTAAGCTCTGGACTTCCCTCCCTAAATATCTCTATCCCTTAACTTCACTTTCTTCCTTTAAGATGTGTCTTAAAGCCCATTTGTGTGGCCATCCAGGCCAAAACTGTTGCACTTCCATGAAAGATAGATAAATTTTAAAATGATACTTGAATTTTCAGTGACTGAGATAATTAACAAGATTGCCAACAAACAACATGCACCTGACAATATACAACAAGGTTTCAAATCTTATGAATTTCCCATATTAACCTAATTAAAATTATCATTGACCGCACATTGTTCCAGGTATCTTCAAATCCAGACTATAAACAAAAAATCTTCTGAAATTTTTACATTTTAGAAGTAACAAAAAATCCCTCATCATGCTTGTATTTTATATTGTCCCTAAAGTGGATTCTTTCATTCTCCTGGAACCAATCTAAAATAAAACTCTATGCTTCCAATGGCTTCCTTACCCTTTGTTTCTCAGTCATGCAACTTCTAATTCCAGGACCAATTTTCATGGCAAAGGTAGACATAAAGATTTCTCTCCCAAACCGAACTAAAATTCCCAGAATCATTTAAAGCCTGAGAAAAAGAGTGCCTGCGTTGTGCGTACGTGTGTGTGCATGTCTCTGTCTTGGTGCTGGTGTCATAGAAATTACAATCATCCCATGAAACACCAACGTCCACTTCCCTTAATATAGGCTGTCTAATTTACATTCAGATGTAAAAACTATATGCACACCGACTTATGGTGCTGACCATACAATAATTTATTTTATATCAAGCACTGGAAAGCCCATAATTTAACTTCAGTGTCAGTTAAAGTTCTCATGGAAAATTCGCTGTGAAGTTCAAGCATCCATTCATTGTCTGACTGTTAAACAATTTATGACGCTGATTAGTTGTGGGAAGGGGGGCAAAAGGACCAAAGTATTTGACAAAATGGAAAAAAAACACAAATCCCATCTTCACAAATGACACATCAAATACAACTGAGCTTCATTCTATTTTTACAATGTCTTGCATATCTGTCTTCTGTATTCTCAGCCTGTTCCTTGTTGAGCTTTCCTATCATTCTGCTTTACTCATTCACCATTTTCTTCCATCTGCTCTTTCTCCCCTCCTCACTTCTGCCTTCAGCTGCTATAAATGCACAAAGTTCAGTGCTTCAAACAATCTACATCCTGCATTTCTCAGCATATCCGCGCACACAGTGACAGCATTAAATTTAAAACAAAAAATTACTACTCAATAGTACTCCAATATAAAATGCAATCTATAGCAGCTACACTCGTTTAAAAAACAAATCAAAGATTCTCAATGGTAATAGCAAATTAATACAAACAAGAGCATGACCAAAGAAAAGAGTTGCTCCCTTTTGATGCCAGTCTTTGAGAACAAAGACAAGCTATTTTAGCACCCAACTTTCCAGTACTTTATTTAAGGGATGAAAGGGGGGACTCTAGAAGGAAAGATTTTTAAAAAAACTGCAGACAAAAGTACCAAACAAGTATTATTTCTATCTGACATAATTAAAATGCAATAATTAATCTCAAACATCCAATCTTTCATTTTTTATTGGTCCGCTATGCTTAACTACATAACTGGTGTTATGTCTACATTCTTGTTGACCTGATTAGAGATTTATTGGCATTTAACAAGACATTTTCATAACAGTTCACATTAATATCATTAGCACAACAAACCAACACTGGTAAATGTCCACCAAACACCCTTACAGGATGTACCATTAACAATAATTATTTTGTTGCTATAGATTAGATGTACTGTTACCAAGCAAGAGATCATAATCACTCTAAACATCAGCCATGACATTAGGTGCGGTTTCCAATGTAACTAGATTCCTGAAACTCTAAGGTTAATTGATGGTCTGTTTGAAGTCTTCAGAAGATGATGTTATGGAAGCAAGCCGGAGTGTGGTCTATAATGCTGATTGCCCAGGAAGAAACTGAATAATTGTAGACTGTTATAATAGATTGCTGAACCAAATGCATAAATGATATTATTCAATAAGGACAGTGCAAAACAATAGCTACCTCTTACATTTCTTCTCTTAATAAAGGCTGCCTAATTTACATATTTACATTGACATTTTGCATTCCACCCAGAATCAACTTCCATTGTTATCTGGCTCAAGAACTCCATTAAATACACAAGAGTTGCTTATGACAAAATGGAAACTCCAGCTTATTTTCCTGATCCTTACACATTGCCATTAAACCCTGTAAGTGGGTATCCTAATGCCAGGTGTACATTACTGGCAGGAAAACCTAGTGATCCTGCTTTTGACCCACATCTGGACAAGTGAGGAAAATACGTACTATAATCTTTGGGATGCAATGGTGCCTCATTTAAAGAGCACAGCCTTTAATGATGCAGATTTCCTTCAGCATTACATTACAATGTCAGCATTGCTAATTTGTTAAAATTGTAGTGTAACACAAAAACGCCACAACAGAATGACACTGATAAAGTGCATGCATAGAAAATAGGAGGAGATCATTTGGCCTATGAAGTCTGATCTGCAATTCAATGTGATTACTTCCGATCCTGTATCTCAACTCCACACTCGCTCCTTCCCAACAAACGTTGACAACTTTAGTCTGTAGAAATCTGTTCATTTGTTCCTTAAATATATTCAGTGAATTGGTCTCCATAACCATCTGTGGCAGAGTTCCAATGGTTCACCACTCTTGGAGGGAAGAGATTTCTCCTCATCTCTGTCCAAAAAGGCCACCCTATATCCTGAGTTTATGAAATAAATGGAGTAAAGTTCTTTTTCAAAAGAATATCTACATTAACGAAGGCAAGGTGAATTCTACAAACGTAATTTCTTTGACTGAAATCATCCTCATTTGGTCTTTTTTGACCAAGTGGACCACTTTCATCCTATGCACATGATGCAGATCAAAATGAATCCTATTGTCAGAATTTAAAACAAAACATCACTACACAGCTTTATTCATTGAATCCATTGAACTCCCAAAAGATAATCACGGATGAATTAGGGAGACATAAAAATCTCCAGTTAACTGTTGGCAGCGACCAGAAAAATGAACCAAATAGTGTTTTTGACCTATACTGCTGTTTACACTTGTTTGGAATCCTAAAGTATGGAGAGAAGAAATAGGTGCATCTCTCCAGCTGTTCACTGCAAGGTGACAAAGGAGATAATTGTCAGTGTATGGTATGTTTTTGTACTCAACTAAGCTGTTGTTATAATATACCAAATTAAACTCACCAATTTGCGCTGACACCATTTGCAGATCCCACACATGGCAACCATTGCAGCAAGACAAATTACCACAGCTGCCGAGACTAGAGCCACATCCAGGGTGAGTGAATCTGTCAAAAAGGAAGGAAGATAGATATTTGGGTATCACAGTCAAGAAACAAACAAAATCAACAAAACAGTTAAGCACAAGCAAAGTAATTTGATTACATTTTTAAATTAAAACTTAAACTATCATTTGCTGTTCTTGAAATTTACAATCACTTCTGGCAATATTTGTAAACATATCATTGCTAAATGCTATATAACTCATCGGCACTTGATCTTTCACACTGCATCATTATAGGTCAAGCTGTAGATTGTCAAGTACACACAATATATTATCATTCAGTTGGATTGAGACTTATTTTCAGTTTATAAACATAGGCCATTATAGTATTACTACAAAACTGAGGAAGCACACATGTTGGATATCTGAAATTAAAATGTCAGGACTAAGATGCATCTGTATCCTACTCAACATCAAGATCAGCTTCCCAACCCCAAACCAACAGAGCTTACTTCAGTAAAAGTAAAATGCTACAGGAACTGGAAATCTGAAACAAACTCAGAATGCTGGAGATACTCAGCTGGTCTGGCAGCATCTGTGGTGAGAGAAACAGAATTAACATTTTGAGTCATATTGAAGAAGAGTTATACTGGACTCAAAGCATTAACTCTGTTCCTCTCTTTTCAGAATTATCTGTTTGTTTTGGCTTACTTCAATCCTGATATCTTTACTCCTTCTTCAGCTTGTGTAATGTTGAAATTGATAGTATGCTGTCATCATCTTCAGACTCAGCACTTCAAACTCAACATTTCAGTATTCATCTGGCCATCTTTACATTCTCTAATCTTTGTCAATTTCAATTGATTCAAAATTCTGTATCTCAGCTTATGGTGAGACTAGGTCACGAATTTACACCAATTGTCATGGACTAGCACTGGCTTTCAATCACCCTTTACTTAAATCTAAATCTTTATTTTGACATTGAAATTTCTTTAATGTTTTGCTTTCTTATAACTGTGTGACTTCCATTTGCCTTACACTATCAATTGTCTTTCCTATATATATTGCATGTTCCTAACTGTCACTGGGTCAATTTTGTTAAATTTCCCAATTAACATGACTGAGCGAGTGCGATTTGCAAGGACTGCAGCTGTTCAAAAGACAATCAGTAACTCATTGATCATGTCAATCATGTCCACATCTCAGAAGGAAATCAAACAACTGTCCACTCGCCGTGGAGAATTCCTGAAATAACTTCTAGCAGAATGGTATCCAACCTGTCAGTCCTGAAACATACGGATCAGCCCTTAAAGCCAAGTCAACTTATCTTAATTTGCACATAGGTTTATCAGCTGGTGTTTTTTTTTGCTGTTTGGGATGCATAGGACTAGATATTTGACAGTTAAGTTCAAAGGAAAATTGCTTCATTAAAGAATAAACTTAAAATCAGAATGCTAACATCAGTTAGTAATAGCATCTTGAGATATATGTAACTTCACAAAAAGGTGGATTCTTGGCCTTTATTACAAGGGGATTGGAATATTAAAATAGGGGGATGTTACAGCTACTGACATGGTGCTGGTGAGATGGCATCTGATGGTCAGTGATTTTGGTTTTCTCATTTAAGGAAAGATATTGTTTAATTGGAGGCAGTTTAGAAAATGTTCATTAAGGTGAGCTTGTTATGCAGGGATTGTCTCATGAGCAAAGGCTAAGCAGCTTAGGACTCTACTCACTGGAGTTGAGAAAAGTGAGAGGTGATCTCATTGAAACATGTAGGATTCTTAAGCGGCTTGATAGGGTAAATGCTGAGAAGATGTTTCCCCTCATGTGAGAGTCTACAACCAGAGGGCAAAGTCTGAGAATAAAGGGGTGTGCCGATTTAAGACCGAGATGAAGAGGAAAGTCCTCTGACAAAAGTCAGACTTTGGACAGTCACCTTGCCACAGACAGCTGCAGCGGGTATGGGGGCAGAGTCCTTGTGTATATTTAAGGCTGAGACAGACAGATTCTTGATCAGTAGGGTGCTCAAAGATTAGACAGAGTAGGCAGGGAAGTGGACATGAGGAACGTTGGATCAGCCATGATCGTATTGAATGGCCTACTCCTGTTCCTATTTCTTGCGTTCTGACAGTTTGTTGTGAATACCTAGTTAATATTTCCTATATTTTAGAAGGTAGCTTCTGGTTTTAAGAATTCAAGTGTTAAGATAAATGGAAAAATCTGATTGAGAATTTGACACATGATCCCTGAAGTAAATGCAAATCAAACAATTGTTTTAATTATAGTTACAAGATAATGTATATTTATTTAAAGGTCAGGGATGAAAGTGTAAAACTGAGACAATGAGTGACTTTTTTTGAGATTTTTAATATGGAAATTGGTATATTATACTTACTTCATAAAATTATTTATGCAGTTCCCAGATGAATGATATTAAACATTAGAAATTCTGGGAGCAACTTGTGAAACTCTGTTACAGATAGAAATTATTTTATGAATCGTAGAACCAAACTGTTGTGTTTAAGGTAAAAAGATAATTAGTTTACAGCTCTGTCTGGAAAATCCCAAATATGTTCTATTACAATGGAGATCAGCAGCAGGAATTATAAAGCTCTTCTGTTTAATTTATCTGGGAGTTTTCCACACAAAGCAGTTGCAGGCAACAGCTCAGAGTAGGAGAGCAACAAGAATTGCGTGTTTAGTAGGCTTGTAGATTAGGAGGAGAAAAGACTAACTTTATTGTTCCCCATGTAGAATATAGGTAAGGGTTTGATCTTAGTTTGCAGGCGAAGTTTGTATGAGGGGAAACTGCAAAAAGTAAGTATTGCTCCCAAAGAGAAGAAAGTTGGACAGAAGTTGATGAAATTTGCAGAATACACTGCACTTTGTTCGAAAGACATACTTCCTACAAAATCCAAGGAGAAAACAGAAGTACTAACTAGAATGTTTCAAAATTCTTTGATTATGGTAGTTGTAACAGAGGACTAGAAGAGGCCAAAATAATAACATAATCCTACGTTATTCAATTCAGTTAATTAGTGTCAGTCAACCTGGACAGAAGTAATATAACAAGATGCAACACTAAAAATAATTTATGTAATAAAATATTTAAGCAAAATTAAACTAGTGACAAACTTCAGTCATGAAGGATCATGGTTTTGTAGCCCTTTGGAGGCACAAGGATTCGCCTGAGGCATTATGATTTTCAAAGATTTTTTAAAAATAGAAAGTGACACTGTTAATGACATAATAACAGAGTTAGTTCATTAGATTTGCATATTTTCCTATTGACATGCTGCAACTTGAACAGAATATCATGAAGAAAAGAGCCTCTGCAATTGACATATCTTTATCAGTCCTGTTAGGTCTTTCTGGGCCTGGGCAAAGCAAGAACACAGCAATCCAACAGCTGTGAGCTGTTGCCCAGAAAACAAACGTGAAAGATAAACAAAGCATTAGCCATCATGGCGTGCATAGCTTCTTTGAAGCTACAAGGGCCATCTATAGATACAGAAACTAAGTGTGGCTTTAGACATTCCAGAAGAATGCTTAACAATACTTCTGCCAGACAACTGCAGGAAAAATATTGAAAAATGCTTTCGTGCATTCACTGGCGTGACCAAAGTACTTGACACAGATCTGAAGAGGAGACACTGATCAAAAATACCGCCTCTGTTTTCTCTCCACAGACGCTGCCAGACCTGATGAGTTTTTCCAGCAATGTCTGTCTGTTGCTGTTTTTTATTTCTGCCAACAACAATTCCTTTTTCCCTCTTCTGCTTTATTTGAATCAGTTGTAGGCCTCACGGATTGTGCTTCAAAGATACAAGTGCCCAAGAAACTTCACCACCACCCTGCAATTGTTTTGAAATAATATACATACAAGTGTGAGTTCTGAAACAAAACCAGGCCACAGTCAAGAAAACGGTATGTTACCTCCCATACTACTTAAAATCTACCAGACAGCAGCTGTTGAGCTTATCTATACTAAACTACCTTGTAGTTCAGAATTAAATACAACCTGGATGTGAAGTTCATTAATCTTAGTTGTTTCTGTATCAGAACTAAATTGACCACTATAAATATTTGTGATTCACAGTTTACAGATGACTGTGTGGCTGTTGTACATTCCTCATCAGATTTCTAGGGAGCCCTGAATTCTTCATTGGAATATAGAAACACTGAAAACAGGTGCAGGAATATGTGCACCTCACATTTATCTACATTATATTGCATTTGGCCCTTCAAGCCTGCACCATCATTCAATATGATCATGGCTCATCATGCAGTCTCAGTATCCCATTCTCGCCCTCTCCCCATACCTTTGATCCATTTAGTCGCAAGGGCCATGTCTAGCTCCCTCTTGGAAATTAAATAATGAACTGGCCCCAACTGCTACATGTGGGAGAGAATTCTACAGGTTCACAACTCTGGGTGTAAAAATTCTTCCTCATCTCAGTCCTGAATGGCTTACCCCCTGTTATTAGACTGTGACCCTTTAATCTGGACTTCCCCAATATCAGAACCATTTTCCTGCATCTAGCCCATCCAATTCCATTAGGATTTTATGTGTTTCTATGAGAACCCCAATCATTCTTCTAAATTCAGTGAACACAAGACCAGTCGATCCAGTCTTTCCACATATGCCAGTCCTGCCAACCTGAGAATCAGTCTGGAGAACATTTGCTGGACTTCCTCAATAAATGTCTTTCCACAGACCAAAACTGCTCACAATACTAAGGTGTAGCCTCATGAAGGCCTTGTATAACTCCAGCAAGTTATTACTTACTCTGATACTCAAATCCTCTCACTATGAAGGCCAGCACGCCATTAGCTTTCCTTACTGCCTGCTGTACCTGAACGCCAACCTTCAGTGACTGTTCCACCATGACGCCCAGGTCTCATTGCACTTCACTTTTTCCTAAACCGCCACCATTCAGATAATAATCTGTCTTTCTGCTTTTGCACCAAAATGGACAATCTCACATTTATCCACATTATATTGTATTTGCCAAGTATTTGCCCACTCAGCCAGATTGTCCAAGTCACCCTGCAGCCTCTTGACCTTGTCCTCACAGCACACACTGCCACCCAGCTTAGTGTCATCTGCAAATTTGACCAGTTCTTGAACATTACTCAAACAGCACTCATATCAATCGATAGCTGGTCAACTAAATACTCCACCTCACATACGTTAAAGGAATCTGTACTATGTTGAGCACTTTTCATACCTTAACAACAACTACCCTCAAATGACCACCATTTAAGAGATTCAGCCCAGATTAGCTCCACCAGTGGAAGCCGATTGGAAATCAGTAAAATCTAAGAGTACGAGAGAAATTCTGTCAGCAGTGTCCCTGCTGCATCCTCTAGATTCAATGGAAGGACTAATAAAGTAATGAAAGTGTCCTTCTTGAAGGCATAATTTACAAGACCCTGCAAAATGAATTTTGATGGACTCGACACTGTGTCCAGATTGCGAAATGGCCTTGGTTTGCCCAACCTCAATTCTTAAATGGCCAACATTCCAGGGGGAATATGAAGGAAACATACTGAAGACAGAGGTAATGGGAACTGCAGATGCTGGAGAATCCAAGATAATAAAATGTGAGGCTGGATGAACACAGCAGGCCTAGCAGCATCTCAGGAGCACAAAAGCTGACGTTTCGGGCCTAGACTGATGAAGGGTCTAGGCCCGAAACATCAGCTTTTGTGCTCCTGAGATGCTGCTTGGCCTGCTGTGTTCATCCAGCCTCACATTTTATTATACTGAAGACACTAAGGATTTTGTCTAGGTGTGGTTACAATGACAGTGATAACTGAGATAAGTTTGCTACCAAATGTTCAAAATGACATCAATGTATCCTCAAGTTACATCACGCTTTGAGTCACAAAGTCTTAACATATAGTATCAGCGAAAGAATCTAAGCGAAGCAAATCCTACAATGGCAAGCATTATATCAGGGACGTCCTGTCCCGCCCCATGTGTCCAAAGATTTGGTCAAAAATCATCCTGTTCAATCATGTCAAGTCTCGTAGTAGAAACACATAACCTGGAGCAGGTATCACCCTTGAACTGAGGTATAGCTGGTAGTAATTTGCCTTAGTGGAATAGCACCAACGTATATCAAAGTCCTAATGGACATTCCATCCCCTTCAAACCGTTACCCCTCTCCACCCCATCACCGTGACTGACAACGCTATAGTGGAAAAGATGAGGGAACTGAGAAACAATTACACACACAGTACTGAATTAATTCATGTAACTATAGGCATTAGTAATTACAATGTCAGGACAGCTGTGAATTCAAGCTAACTCATGCTGATTTCATTCAATCTTCATCATACTGAAAGGCATTTCCTTCATTTGGGTGATGAAAGTATTGTGGGCAACAAGGATTAATTAGTGATGTATCTGTCTCACATTTAACAAAGGACTTCCAAGGACAGTGTTCCAAGAGCACGTCTACAACTTTTCAATTAGCAATTTTGAACTGTCATGATCTAAGACCTGCTTTAAAACTGGCCAGCTGAATTTTTGTGTGTGAGGTTTTATATTTAAAACAAAATCTTGTTACTATCAGGGTGATTTGTTGAAGATAATAAGGAATATTGATGCTTTTAGTCTCTAGTTGTTTTCCTGAGGGTGTGAATCATGTTAATGAATAGTTCCGTGACTGCACTGATTCTTTTCTACTTCACCCAACTGGCCTCTTTCCTGCATGAACTTACACAATGAATTAACACATGTTTCCAAATACAAGGCAAACCGTAACTGCCAATAAGGGCAAACGATTTTACATATAGCGAGCTTTGAGAAGATTTGTAGCTCAGGTTGAGGTTCTGGATGTGAGTTTGCTCGCTGAGCTGGAAGGTTAGTTTTCAGACGTTTCATCATGATTCTAGGTAACATCATCAGTGAGCCTCCGATGAAGCGCTGGTATTATGTCCCGCTTTCTATTTATCTGTTTAGGTTTCCTTTGGTTGGTGATGTCATTTCCTGCGTTGGTGATGTCATTTCCTGTTCTTTTTCTCAGGGGATGGTAGATTGGCTCCAAATCAATGTGTTTGTTGATGGAGTTCTGGTTGGAATGCCATGCTTCTAGGAATTCTCGTGCGTGTCTCTGTTTGGCTTGTCCTAGGATGGATGTGTTGTCCCATTCATGTGGTGTCCTTCCTCATCTGTATGTAAGGATACTAGTGATAGTGGATCATGTCATTTTGTGACTAGTTGATGTTCATGTATCCTGGTGGCTAACTTTCTGCCTGTTTGTCCAATGTAGTGTTTGTCACAGTTCTTGCAAGGTATTTTGTAGATGACGTTTTGCTGGCAAAAGCATGAATCCTAGAAGCATGGCATTCCAACCGGAACTCCATCAACAAACACATTGGCTCCAAATCAATCTACCATCCTCTGAGAAAAAGAACAGGAAATGACATCACCAACCCAAGGAAACCTAAACAGAGAAATAGAAAGCGGGGCATAACACCAGCGCTTCATTGGAGGCTCACTGATGATGTTACCTAGAATCATGATGAAACGTCTGAAAACTAACCTTCCAGCTCAGCCAGCAAACTCACATACAGATTTTACATACTACGATATCCTGTGAATGACTTGTTCTTTCTTTTGAGCACACAGTACAACTTTGGCCTTAGAATGGTGATTTGAATGACTAGAATCAGAGCTATGTGCTCACCATTGCATAGGAAAGGGTAATGGACTAGAAGATATTTTCCTGTTAATCATTTTTGTATGTATGTTCACTTAAGATATTAGCATGAATTATCAAAAAGAGGTACAGAAAGAAGTAAACATATTGATTCACATTAGGACAAGAGTTCACGACACTGGTTTGACAGGGGCACAGGCCTTTTCTTGTGGTCTGTTGACTTAAAAATTCTTCAACCTTTAATCTTCTTCCTTGTGCACTGAACACTAAAATCCAGGTCTTACTGGCACGTCATTACATCCTGCATATCATCAAACATACTGTGAACTTTAGCTTATTAGTGCATGAACACTTCACAGTCAATTTTGGATTGGCTAGGAAGTCTATGCCTAATTCTGGATTGGTTTCTGGAAAAAGTAATGATCATCATATTGGAATCACTTCCTACAGTCTTCTCATTCAATCTTCAATATACAAATCTTTTTATAAGTTTGTCCCTTTAGTTACACCCAAGTTCTCCTAACTTATCCATTTGCATGGGTGGAACCATATAGCATCACCTATGATAATCCTATGATACATCTGGTATGATAGTTTCTCAACTGATACACTTAAATGTTCTCTAAAATTTATCAATATCCTTTAATTATAAATTCATGTGTGACTCCATAAGAACTGTTAATGCCTAAAATAAATTGAAGCTCAAAGTAGCTTTGCAAACTAATGCACACGGAACAATTACTTATTTTAACGTGCCAAACGGAACCATTTTAAAATATAGCTGTATCTTTGACTAAAAGTTGTGTGCACTTCAAAAGTATTTTCTATTTTGTCAGCCTAAGTTATGTTTGCTTGACCCATAAAACATCAATAAAGCCATACACCTTACTTTTGATGTATTTATAGGACTTAATTAAAAGAACTGTTTAACAACTAAACACAGACAAACAAAATATAATTTGGTTCCTCACTTGGTTGAGCAAGTCAAAATGATTAATTGTTGAACAATATTGCAATCTTACAAGTTTGTTGGAATTCTGTGATGCGAGAGTTGAAATAAAAAATAGATTTGAAAAGTATATGCCTGGATTCTGCCTAACTAACCTGTGGCTTCTGCTTGTTTATCAATGTCTACCAGCACAGGATAATTAGCAGTTTTTAATCAATAATTGAAAATTAATTATTATTCTAACCAAAGAGCAATTTAGAGGAAACTTAAGAGAAATGAATGTACCAAAATTCAAATATTATGGTGTGGTTATCTGCACCTATTTCTGAATGCAAATGTTATTACCAGTGGAAGAAAGAAGGATTCATGTGGATCTGTGCTAATTTTATTACTGACAAAGAATCAAGGTGTGACTTTGCTTTTTTTTCATGATCATACAAAATCAAGATAAGATGCAAAGATTTTATTTTAAGAATCTGAGAAGATAAATTCGCTTTGAGGAAGTTTTGGACAAATAACGGCAGAAAATATCTTGTGCTGGCATCTAATTTATCAGATTGTTTCCAAAGTATTGAATTTAGTTTAATTGCGATAAAACTGCAACGGCAATTTGACTATCTGTTCTCTAAAAGGATAGAAGTTTCAGTCAAGTATCTAGCAAAAATGGTTGAAGAGTATAAGAAGCTTTTGGAAGAAAAAGGTATTAGGTTAAAAAATTGTAATAACTATCGAATGGCACTGGCAGGGTCTATAGTAATTTTGCACTTAGCAAGGGATTTCAACGAGATAGTGATTGTAGATTTCAATTTGTGGATAAAGAGCAACATTACATTTTACATTTTGTAGTTTGGGCAATGAGATTTAGTCAACCAAAAAATGATAATGAACCAAGATTGAGGAATGAAATTGAATTTTTAAAACAAATACTGAAGGCAAATCTTTGAATTGAAATGGGGGTTGGGTGCGGGTTGTGAAGGGGGCTATCACAAACCAGCTGTCTGATTGCTTTATGAAGAAAGGGGTGAGCTGTAATAAACTTGTAGGAATACCAGCAAAAAGGACGCTTAGAACTCTAATGTATACATAAAAAGTGGGAGTATTAATGCTGGCATACTGCATAATAAGGTGATATTTAGTATGTTTTGTTTTGTTTGTTTTTCATTATTGCATATATTAATTTATTTTTAAAAAGGAAAAGGGAATCTGTTATCAAGTTAGGTCTGGTAGAGCTTCCAGAGACCAAATGGAACTGGGAACAGGTGATAGGGAGGAAGAGCAAAATGTGTCAGTGCAGGCATGGAGGGCCTATTCCTGTGCTTTTTTGAGTTATATCTCAATTAAGACATTTTTGGGTGAAAATTGAGTGTATGATGAGAAATTAGTGAGAGTTGTAATAAGACTCGTGACCAAAATTTATGTGGTGGACTGTGTCATACTAAGAAAATGCCACTGGAACAGTAAACATCTGAATGCACGAGAAGCACATGCCCATCATATTGCACTTTAATAGTGGTACTCTGTGGATTTTCTCTACTGTATTCCTCTGGAGAATTTTCACAGGAAGCATACAATGAGTGCAGCTGATGATTAGATTAATTTTAAAAAAACAACAGATGTTCCTAAGTGACTGTTAAAGACTCAATATCTCAACAACACTTGAGATTGTAAAAGTAGCACTTTGAGGTGTGTGCAGTTAGTTGTGAACTCTTTGAACTTGGTCACATTTGGTATTAATTCACTTCTTATAAATGTTTGATTTCCATTCAAAATTTATATGGAGTATGTTGCATGACAATATGTGGACCTTTCTTTGGTTTTGAGCATTGTGCTAACCTGATCAACTGGGAAGCAGTAGTATAGAGAGTAATGTTCTGGCTTCTTGAATAATTATCTTTTGAAGCTAGTGGCCTGGAAATATTCGAGCAGTTTTCAACAGATAAGTCTTCTTCCTGAACTATACTTGTGTTACCTACATTAGGGATACTTTGTCAGAGGGTCAACATCAATTTGGCCAGAGATTAATTCTCTCAAATTCATTTTTTGTTTCTTTTTCTTCCTTTTTGAAATGCAGGTGGTGATTCTGAATTGGGTCCAGTTTTGCTGGTACTGTTTCTAAGCAATTCGTCTAGAAGTGTAAGCCTGGGCAAGATGTATCAGCATTCTGTTTCATCACAAGGGTCACCCAACTGAACACAATTCCATCAATCGCTATCTCCACAAATATGGGGTATCTCTTGAAAGTGAGTAAGTGTGGAGGCCAGAGTTCACTCCTTCTGAGCAACTACCATATAGTAGTTTTAGTGGAAATAATTTCCTTCAATTTAAGCACAAAACTCAAACACCATTATGGTATTTCTGTGTCTGATTCTATGTCAGTACAGAACTGATTAAAAAAAAAGTTAGCTTTTCTCTAGTACCTTATGTTTGAGAAACTCTTCAATGCTTTACAACACAAATAATTTGACATACAATAATGATTATTATAAATGCAATTCTGTTACAGTGAAATTGTATGGATTAAAATAAAACTAGTCAGCAACCTATTTTTGAGAGAGGATTCTTTACATATATCAGGAAAATTCTCAATTCTTCAAATAAAATATCTAATCTCCAGCTGAACTTGAGGTTCTGAAGAATGATGACTCCAAAAATACATCCTCAGTGCAGCTGTAAGTCTTGACTAAATGATAAACAATATTGGATTCAAGCTCAATTCAAGAGATTGAGTGGAAAATCTAGGCTAATAGTCCAATGAAACAGTGAAGCGGTGCAGCACTCTTGGGGATATCAGCTTTTAGATGAAATGTTAAACCTGTGTACCCCTCTTCATTGCAAATAATAGATTCCATGGCAACTTATGGGAAAAAAAAAGTTGGCAAGGCTACCCAGAGACCTGGCCAACTTTTATACCTCAGCCAATAACACACTGAATTAATCATCTGATTGTTATCACTTGTCTGTTTTGTGGGAACTTAATGAATGCAAATTAGTTGGCTAATCTGCTACAAGGGATTAAACTTCAAAATAAAGATGACGTATAAATTTGAGTGTCTCTCTTCTTTTGCAATTACAGTTCCACATTCCTATGCTAAGGCACTGGTGTTTAGTATGTTTGCCTTTTTATTGGTCAATGCATTGAATATAGGAGTTGGGAGGTCATGTTGTGGCTGTACAGGACATTGGCTAGGCCACTATTGGAAAGCTGTGTCCAATTCTGGTCAACCTGCTATAGGAAGAATGCTTTGAAACTTGAAAGGATTCAGAAAAGATTTACAAGGATGTTGTCAGGGCTGGAGGATTTTGAGCTACAAGGAAAGGGTGAATAGACTGAGGCTATTTTTCCTGGAGTGTCAAAGGCCGAGGCGTGACCTTACAGAGGTTTATAAAATCATGAGGGGCCTGGATAGGGCAAACAGACAAAGTCTTTTAACTGGGATGGGGGAAGTCTTAAACTATAGGGCATTGGTTTAAGGTGAGAGTGGTAAGGTTTAAAAGGGACTTAAGGGTCAATATTTTCATGCAGAGGGTAGAGTGTGTATGGAATGAGCTACCAGAGGAAGTGGTGGAGGCTGTAACAATTATGACATTTAAAAGGCATCTGGATGGGTATATGGATAGGAAGGGTTTAGGAGAGATATAGGCCAGATGCTGGCAAATGGGATTAGATTTATTCAGGATATGTGGTCATCATGGATGATTTGGGCCAAAGGGTCTGTTTCCATGCTGTATATCTCAATGACTGTATTTGAGTACATATAAGCTTCTAATTCCAAACCAAATGTGCTTCCAGATCAGCTATATTGAATCAAGAATATATTCCTTTAGCCTCAATTAAGAGAGAATGTTCTCACAAAATATTAGTATTAGAATGAAATGTTATATCATTGCATTAGCATCATCTAATCTGACTGTAGAGAAGCACCTACAAGGTTTATGGTGCATTGGGAGAACTAAAATATTAGGAATTTTTCAGTAATGTACAGTATTTTGGTCTCCTCTTCTGCTAAAACAATTTTTTGGCAAGAACAGGAGTTTGCAAAATGAGTCAGGATGATTCTTAACAAATACTAACCCTTCTTAAAGAATTAACCCTTACCCTTTTAAAAAGAATAAACCCCCTTTTTCAACAACACAGTTATAATTTAGAATTTACGATAGCAGTAAATTCAAAACAGAATTGACTATTTGACAAGTGATTCATTCTGACCATATGAGAACCAAAGTGATACTGCACCCAGAATAGTTTCCAGCAGTTCTGTGTATTCCTACTGTCCACATGTCACAACTGCAAAGCCACATTCTATAATTACATAGAGATAATGGGAACTGCAGATGCTGGAGAATTCCAAGATAATAAAATGTGAGGCTGGATGAACACAGCAGGCCAAGCAGCATCTCAGGAGCACAAAAGCTGACGTTTCGGGCCTAGACCCTTCATCAGAGAGGGGGATGGGGAGAGGGAACTGGAATAAATAGGGAGAGAGGGGGAGGCGGACCGAAGATGGAGAGTAAAGAAGATAGGTGGAGAGAGTATAGGTGGGGAGGTAGGGAGGGGATAGGTCAATCCAGGAAAGACGGCAGGTCAAGGAGGTGGGATGAGGTTAGTAGGTGGATGGGGGTGCGGCTTGGGGTGGGAGGAAGGGATGGGTGAGAGGAAGAACCGGTTAGGGAGGCAGAGACAGGTTGGACTGGTTTTGGGATGCAGTGGGTGGGGGGGGGAAAGAGCTGGGCTGGTTGTGTGGTGCAGTGGGGGGAGGGGACGAACTGGGCTGGTTTAGGGATGCAGTAGGGGAAGGGGAGATTTTGAAGCTCGAGAAGTCCACATTGATACCATTAGGCTGCAGGGTTCCCAGGCGGAATATGAGTTGCTGTTCCTGCAACCTTCGGGTGGCATCATTGTGGCAGTGCAGGAGGCCCATGATGGACATGTCCTCTAGAGAATGGGAGGGGGAGTGGAAATGGTTTGCGACTGGGAGGTGCAGTTGTTTGTTGCGAACTGAGCGGAAGTGTTCTGCTTTGTTGCGAACTGAGCGGAGGTGTTCTGCTGCGAACTGAGCGGAGGTGTTATAATTACATAGCTATAATTACATAGCCCAGTATACTGAATCTACCGTGCACCACTCTTAATTCTTTGCTACTGATTTGACAGGTCAATGTTCCTAATTCAGAAATGGGAAAAATATTGTCAAAGTTTACATTTATGACTGTTAGCCTTGGTGGGAGGTGCAGGAGTATTGACATGTGTAAGGGCATGTGTGAATACCAAGTGGTGATGATATTGATCAGCACATGTGGAGGCTCTTTCTCTTTCAGGTCTTTTCTGACATGCAACGTCCTATTTCATGTTGAGAGAATTGCGAACTGATCATGTCTTGGAAGATTTCATAAACCCATGAGAGTTCAAAAAGAAGATGAGACACAGCTTCTAGGAGAGGAAGAACTATATAAAAACTTAAAATATCTTTCAAAACCAAGTTTGAAATATCGTAAATTCAATGTTTGACAGTTACCTTACAAAGAAAAATATAAAACAAATGAAGAACAGGATGTTGCTGTAAGTTATTCTTTGAAGTCAAATAGTTTGGTGTACAATTTGGCCAATGTGAGTCCAATGAGGCGAATAATGTCTTAATTCAAAGCTAAAGGACATCTTGGATTGGTGCTGAAAGAATGCACGTGCGCATGCACACACACATGCGAAAAATATTTTATATATGCCAGAACTTTCTCTGAAATGCCAACAGAAGCAAACATTAGAAACCAGAAGTCCAGTGATCTTTGCAATTGTGTGAGAAAATGAGAAATGTAAGTGCTTGTTACATGATTAGACACCGACAAACTCAATGAAATTGCCTAGTGTTTCTCGACAGGTTTTTTTTCCAGTTTCACTATAGCATCAATGCTGCAATTATTGAGCATTTAAACTATTTAGATAGTAGCTTGCAAAGCGATTAGATCTGAGAAGACTTCTATGGAAACACAATTTGTCATAATAATGTATTTCTATCGGTGCATCTACGATTCCATAATTGGTATAATATTTCCATTGGGAGAATGAGTAAAGGATTTCCAGCAGTGACATCAATGCCAGCTTTTAAGAGATACTTCCTTTCAGAAGCTTTTCATGATGTGGAGTTCACAGAACTGTCAATATTTGCAGGGCTCCAACGTATAAAAGTTCAAAAACATTTTTTTTTAAAAAACTTTCCCATATGGGAGGATCATCTACATCTTGATGAGTTTACAGCAAATATGCAAGGTTGATAATAAGGTAATAAAATATCCAGAAGCTCAAAATGCCTTGTAAACAACTTAACCTCATGAGTTTTAAGTTAGTCATGGATCAGGGTAAGAGTAGTCTACAGGTAAAAGTGCTAAATTGGGGGAAGGCTAACTTCAACAATATTGCACAGGAACTAAGAAATGTAGATTGGGGGTGGCTGTTTGAAGGTAAATCCAACTCTGGCATTTCAAAATCTTTTAAAGGCCAGTTGATCAGAGTTTAGGACCAGCATGTTCCTGTGAAAATGAAGAATAAGGACAGCAAGATTTGGGAACCTCGGATGACAAGAGAAATTGAAGCCAAAATGATAAAGGAGGTATGCATAAGGTTTAGGAAACTGAAGACAGACAGACACCCTACAAAGATAGCAGGGAAGAACTCAAATAAATGAATTTGGAGGGCTAATGGGGCAAACAAGAGTTAGGACAATTCCAAAACATTTTATACATATATAAGGAGCAACAGGGTAGCTAAGAAAGGGTAGGTTCAGTCAGGACAAAGTAGGGAATTTATGCATGGAGCCAGAGGAAGAGGTTGAGGTCATAATAAATACTGTGCGCCAGTATTCACAAAGGAAAAGGACATGGTGAATAGTGAGTCTTGGGAGGGGTACATTGATATTCTGGGACATATCAATTTAAGAAATGAGGGGGTGCTAGGCATTTTAAAAACCATTAAGGTAGTCAAGTCCACAGGACCTTTTGAGATCTGTGCCAGAATGCTGAGGGAGACAGGTGAAGAAATTGCCATGGCCCTATATGAAATCTTTTGAATTCTCTTCAGTCAAAGGAGAGGTCCCTGAGAACTGGAGGATAACCATCATTGTTCCTTTGGTTAAGAAGGGCAACAGGAATAATCTGAAAAATTACAGGTCGATGACCCATACAACATCTAGAAAACAAAGATACCCATGTCAGCCTCCAACTCTGACTACAACTCTGCCTTCAAACACCATAATTTCAAACAAACTCATCTCTAAACTCCAAGGCCTAGGTCTCAGCTTCCTCCTGTAAATGGATCTGTGACTTCCCAACCCATAGACCATAATCAGTAAGAATAACAACACCTCCTCCACCATAATCCTCAATGTGAGTGCCCTGTGTATTTAACCCTCTACTACGTTCTTATACGCTCATGACTGTGTGGCTAAATTCCACCTCAACTCCATTTATAAGTTTGCTGATGACCACCACCATTGTAGGACAGGTCTCAAGCAATGACGAGTCAAAATACAGGAAAGACAACAACCTCTCTATCAACAACAGCAAAACAAAGGAGCTGGTCATTGACTTTAGGAAGTGAAATGGAGGGCACACCTCTGTCTGCGTCAATTGTGCTGAGGTGGAAACAGTTGAGTGTCAAGTTCTTGGGAGTAATGATCACCAACAATCTGTCCTGGTCTTCCCACATAGGCACAACACTCAAAAAAGCAAACCAATGTCTTTACTTCCTCAGGAAGGAAATTCAGCATGTCCATGAGGAATCTTACCAAATTTTATTGATGCACCATAGAAAGCAATACAATTTGGCATACCAGCTGCTCTGCCAAAGGCTGCAAGAAACTATAGAGAGTTGTGAATGTAGTCCAGTCCATCAGGTAAACCAGCCTTCCACCCACTTCCCAATGCCCCAAGAAAGCAACCGACGTAATCAAAGACCCCTCTCACCCCAGTTAAACTCTCTTCCATCAGACAGAAGATATAAAAGGTTGAATAAATGTATGAACAGATTCAAGAACAGCTTCTTCTCAGTTGTCAAACTTTCAAACAGACCTAGTGAATATTAATTCTGATCCCTCTCTCTGCATTTTCTCTGCAGCTGTAACACTGTAGCAGCACGCTGTTCTGCTACTCTGATTCACTTCAAGTGGTACATCACTTTTCAATATATCCTTGGTACATGTGACAACGATAAATCAAATTCCATCTCAGTGGTAGGGAAATTATGGGAGAAGATTCTTAGGGATAGGATTTACTTGCATTTGGAAAAACTATGAATTTAAAAGCAAAAGGAAGCATGGCTTTGTGTGAGGAAGGTCATTTCTCACAAACTTAATTGAGTTTTTTTTTGAGAAAGTGATAAAGGTGAGTGATAAGGGCAGGGAGGTAGTTTTGTTTATATGGACTTTAGCAAGGACTTCGACAAAGTCGGTCATGGCAGTCTGATACAAAAGGTGAAGTCACATGGAATTCATGGTCAGCTAGTAGGAAGGATACAGAACTGGCTTAGTCATAGAAGACAGAATAGCAGTGGAAGGGTGCTTTTCTGACTAGAGATCTGCAAACAATACTGTTTTGCAGAAACCAGTGCTGGGGCCTCTGTTATTTGTAATATATGTAAATATGGTTGTATGTATATATAACAATGATTTGGAGGAGAACATTGGTGACCTAATTAGTACGTTTACAGATGACACAAGGATGGGAGGACCTATGGATAGTGAAGAGGACTGCTAGGGGATATAGCAGGTTATAGACAGACTGGAGGCTTGAGCAGAGAAATGGCAGTCGGAGCTCAATTCAGACAAATGCGAGGTGATGCATTTTGGAAGAGTTAAAGCAGGAGGGAAGTGTACAACAAATGGCATAATTCCTTAGTACAGTCACATACAGAGGGGTCCACAGTTCCCTGAAAGTGGCAACACAAGTAGATAAAGTGGTCAAGAAGGCATACAGCATGCTTGCTTTCATTGGTCTGGATATGAGAGTATAAACATTGACAAGTCATGTTGCAGCTGTACAGAACTTTAGTTAGGCCACATTTGGAACACTACATGCAGTTCTGGTCTCCACACTATACGAAGGACATTGATGATTTGGAAAGGGTATAGAAACAGTTTGCCAGGATGTCACCCAGTTTGGAGGGTATTAGTTATGAGGAGAGATTGGCCATGTGAAGAATGAGGGCCGGGTTGACCAAAGTTTACAAAAACATGAAAAGCATGGATAGAATGCTCAGAATTTCCAGGGCAGAAATATCACCTACTAGGGGACAGAGGTTTAAGTTAAAAGGGTTAAGTTTAAAAGAGTTGTGAGGGGCAAGATTTTTTTTAAAAAGACAGGGGACGTTAAGTGCCTAGCATTCGTTGACAGAGATGGTGGAAGTGGTTACAATAGCAATGTTTAAGAGGTATCTTGATAAGATATATAAATAGGCATGGAATAGAAGGCTATGGATGACATAGAAGTAAAATGTTTTTAGTTTACAAAGACATAATGTGTCGGTTCAATATTGGCAGGCCAAAGGACCTGTTCCTGCGCTGTACTGTTCTTTGTTCTTGTTCCTTTAAAATTTTAGACAGGTGTCAGAGAATTTTAAGTCAACAATATGCTAAAAGCTGAAATTTAATACCGTGGGAGTATCTCAGACTCTGAACATGATGGTAAGAAGTGTCAACAATTTGGGCAAAAGTCTCCTTTATTCCATTCAAGAATGGGGTTAAAAAGTGAGTTTTAGCCTTGGCCAGTGTATGTTAGTAGCTTGATATCCTAACATGTTGGATATCTAGCTTTCAGTAACGCTACTAAACACCTCTGCACTGCAGGCAAATAAAGGAAAGAGTCTCTCACTGAGTGTGGCCAGCCAGTCATTGTCAAAAAGAATTTCAATCAAATTGTATAGACAGAATCTTGAAATAGACAAATTCAAGTACCACGAGGACCCAGGCAAGGCGGACACTGAAAGCAGAGTGAGCCAATCTTCATTTATCCATTTTGTGCTGTCACACCTCACTGGTGTAACATGTCGGAATCAAGTCCTGCTACTTCTGGCCTTGTCACACAAGTTAAATATTCATAAAAAATACATAAACTTCCCCAATTTATCTCATTAACAGAAAACCATGGACTAATTATTCAGAATTACTATTTATTGCTTTAATCAATATTACTGGTTTGTGATGTTTCAATTCACAGAGTACCTGATTTCTCTCATATTTCCTCTAAACTCACATGCAGTGTCCATATTTCAAGATTTTGTTGCCTTTTAGCACTGCCAAACAATGCTACCTCCAGTTTATCTCGCAAATACAATCAACCTAGGTTTTGAAAGTTTCCACAAGACCATCAAGGACAACTTTGCTACCTGAGGGAAATTAGTTGTCCTTTCCAGTGCTGTTTTAAATGCAGCACAGAACTTGTTATATTCCTTCAACTGTGCTATTTACTACTACCATACCAAACTGTTGCTTCAGTTTCAAAATCAGTCCTGGACAATCCCCCCAACCTTGTCACGCCACACTGGAAATCAAGCCCTGCTCTACCAGAGTCATCACAAATGTTACAAAATTATAAAAATATGCAAACCTTCCAAATTTATTTTTTTAAAAGCCAGGTGAACAGAAAGCACAGACAAAGCTTTTGTACTTAATAAGAATTATTATTTATTACAAATAAATTAGTTCTAATTACAAATAAACAGTAATGAACTGTTGGCATATGACTGCTAGTTAAACTCAAATCTCCCTATTAACTCCACACACACAGACAGAAAAAAAAGGGTGCTTTGAGTGAAGAGAAAACTAAGAAGGTAATTCACTTCTGTTTGTCCACAGGGTTTATTGGGATGATCGTTTTGGCTTGTCAGCATGTGCTGCTCCTCAAAGTCTCTTCTTCAGGTGCTTTCACTTGTTTGCAGGAGGCACAGATTGACTGGTTCACAAGTTATGAAGTCTTTTACTTATTGGCTAAAAGCAAGACCTTTGACCAAATATTCAGAGAAAATAAATTGTGGCTTTCTTTGGGCATTAGATTTTTTTTACTGCAGAGACATAGACAGCTCAATGCTTTTGAAGACCCAAAGGCTTCTGGCTATCTTGCTCACACCCATAAGCCATTCAGTCACCTGGCAGCCAATCACAGTTGTTGGCAAGGCTGAAGGTCTTTGCCACTGACTGGTCACCACAGAGTGATCAGCTACTTCTTAGTTGATTCGTCTGAAACTAAACCTCCCCCTTTTTGAACCTTGCGCCCCCACTCCCCACGATATTCTGAACAAACAATTGTGTATACAGCATAAAGAAACACAGAAAATAGGAACAGGACTAGGCACTCAGCCCTTCAAGCATGTTCCACCATTCAATAATCATGGCTGCTCATCCTTCTCAGTACTCTATTCCTGCTTTTGTCCCATTCAGTTTGATCCCTTTAACCTAAGAACTAGATCTAACTCCTCCTTAAAAGCATTCAATGTTTTTGCCTCAACCGCTTTCTGTGGGAAGGAATTCCAAAAGTTCCCTGGGCTCTGGGTGAAGAGATTTCTCTTAGTCTCAGTCTTTAATGGTCTACTCCACATATTTAGACTGTTACCCTTGATTCTGAACCAATTGGTCATCAGGAACATTCTTCCAGCATTTACCCTGCTTAGAACTGTTCAAATTTTATAAGTTTCTATATGAGGCTCCCCTCTCCTCCTCCCTTATTCATTGAATGTAGTCCTAAGCAATTCAGTGTCTCTTTATATGCTAGTCCTGCCATCCCAGGATTCAGTTTGGTTAAACCCTTGTTGCTGACCCTCCACAGCCAGAACATCCTGCCTCAGAGAAGGAGACCAAAATATGCATTACTGGCTTGCATTGAAAAAGTACAACAGTCTTGTACAGAATTCTTAATTTTAAAAGCAGTCCCTTTTCCCATTTCAGGCCACAATCAAAAATACAGGAAAATAAAATTATACAATCTTTACAGTGCATTCATTTTGATAAAAAAATTGTTACGGGTATCAAACTTGAGTATTCCCAAAATACTGCATATGTGCTGAGAGATAGTAAGAACTGCCGATGCTGGAGTCAGAGATAACACAGGGTGGAGCTGGAGGAACACAGCAGGCCAGGCAGCAGAGGAGCAGGAAGAAGGGTGTCAACCCAAAATGTCCACTTTCCTGTTCCTCCCTGTCTATGTGCTAAGCCTATCTGAACTTAACAAAATAAGCAACCACTATTCATTGATTCATTTCTCAAGGTTATGGGCCAACAAATCAGAGTCAACCTTTGATTCAAGAAGTAAATAAAGTCTGGTTTTTAGTCATCAATCAACATTATTTGATACACTTTCCATGGCAATCCCTCTACCAATTACAGTCCACTTATCAGTCAAAATTCTCATGAGGTATAAATATTGGTTTTCCCTTTAGATTGGTATTCTTGCAAATTGTTCTGAATAAGTTGAAGGTGAAGACCTTCGACCAAATGTGTTTCTTTTTAGCAACTCAAAAAATGATTTAAAAATCTGAAGAAATGTTCTATAAACACATTTCCTGGGGCTGGCTGCTTCTTTATATCACTTATCAACTATATTAGCTTTACCTTCGCATGTGCATGCTGCTTCTATCACCTATAGGTGGTATTTTTACAAATCTGAGCCTTCAAAAAAAAGAGCTAAACTAGTATAAAATCAACACCTGGTAACCGAACTGCAAATACAAAATATTTGTCAGCCACGTTCAAAGCAAATGGCTTATTTGCAATCCAAAGATTTAAAAGAAACCCACTGAAGGTTTCCTTAAGAACTGTGTAGCTCAAAAGATTTGCAGCAGGATCTTTTTGTAGTTCAATTTTTCTGTTTTTATTCTTGATCATCAATTTTATCCCTAATGTCAAAGGATATATATGATTACATTAGTTTGCAATAGTCAATAATTTTGACCTATCTTCAGTAAGGAATGAATTTATATTCTGCTGTAAATCAGTTTTATTTCTCTAAAGACGAAGCCATATGGTCATGTCAAAGGCAAGGTTTATGATTTTATCGTCATCTTATGGCTTTGGCTAATGTCAATAAAGGCTAACTCATGAGAATGTTTTGAGGCAAAGGGCTTTTACCCAAAGACTACATCTATGCTTTAAATTGCTAACAATGAGTGTGACAAGCCTATATTTTACATATAAAATATGTATGGCATATGCAAATATACATTGCTCTGAAACAAGTCTCTGTGGTGAGCTTTGTGGTCTTGTACTTGCTTTGCTCTTTTCAGATATATCATTTGGGACACTTGCCATGATAGGTAATCACGAGGGTGTGATACCACATACTTTTGATGTAGAGAAGCTGGTGTTGGACTGGAGGTGACAAAAGTCAAAAATTACACGACACCAGGTTACAGTCCAACAGGTTTATTTGAAATCACAAGCTTTTGAAGCACAGCCCCTTCGTTAGGTGCAGTGGCAGGAGAGCACACAGATGCAGAGTTTATAGACAGAGAGATGAAAGGCAAAGAGATCAAAGGCGTGATCTACAGTCCTTTTGGGATCTTCTCTGCTTTCTTGCATTTTTGCAGAAACTTAACACTTGTGTCGACTTGCACAATCTTCTTGCAGACCTTCGCCACTTTGAGCCAGCAGTTTGAGGTGTCTATCTCTCTGCCTATAAAATCTGGGTCTGTGTACTCTCCTGTCACTGCAACTGACAAATGGGCAGTGCTCAAAAAGCTTGTGATTTCAGATAAACCTGTTGGACCTGAACCAGCTATCATGTGACTTTTGGCTTTGACCACATACTCCAGGCAAATGTGTAAGTGGCCTTTCTGATGTTACCTTGTTTCATTAAAGATCAATATGGTTGGTAAGCTAAGAGGCACAGGCCATCATAGAAGGGATAAACCTAGGAAATTATTGGCATGTTAAAGAATGAATCAGGGCAGAGTAGAAAGTGAGATCATTAAGATGACCATTACTTTAAAGAAACCAATCACAAATTGGGCATAGACTTCCTAACCGATCCAAGATCGGTCATGACACATTAATGCAGTCCCTGCACAGATAAACCAATTATAGTTCAACATTCCTCTGATCATGCACAATAGCTAGTGGCAGGCAAGTGTTAATAAGACCTGTGCTTTAATGGTTTAAATGGTTTTGTGCACAAGAAAGGAAGACCAAGAACAAAAGCAGAATTTTTGTCAACAGACCAGGAGACATTTCACCAGTCAATCCGTTCCAAAATCTGGCAACCAAATTTGAATAGGCCGAAATCCGTTATTTTTATGAAGTATCAATATTTTTCCACTTGTTATGGTAAACTTAAATCTTGTAAAAGTTGCTGAAATATATTTGTACATGGCAGGAGACTTCTTTTGAGACTTCAGATTGGCCTGTCGAAAGTTCAGTCTACAACTAAATGTAAGATCAAAGTCAATTTCAGAGTTAAGGTGCATATCAAAATCTTACAGATAATTTACTTGAATGTTTTTAGCTGTCAGAGAATTACTGATGCATTGATGAATTTTTGAAGTTACATACCGTCTATTGTAGTGCCTACATCTCCTTCATTTTCAAAAGACAACTTTGGGTACAATTGCTTTCTATTACCTTGGCTAAATTATGTTTTTTTCTACATATGAGCCCTTACATTGAATGCTAGATGCTCATTCATGGGGACTAACAAGGGCAGTCATAACAGCTGAACCCAATTCTGTCGTCACCTAGCATCACTCTCAACACGGACAAACACAAATATATTTTAGTATAAACGTCGCCCAATAAGATCAAAAACTGATCAGGATCACAGATCAATTGTACCCCATTTCTCCTGAGGGACAGTGAATACGCAATTCTGAGCAGCATAGATTAAACTTGTAAAGGCTGAGAAGTCCAAACCTGGGATATCTTGACCATGAGTAATGCTCAACATCTCCTCAGTTTCCACCTCCCTCAGTTATGACTTTGATGATTTTAAAACTCAACTTCATGTTAGAAAATAACTGTATGCACAAAAGTCTGAACAAGCCAAATTGCTTATGATGTACAATATTGCTAATGGTTTATCCAATTCCTGGCAACTAAGCTTAAAAGGTGAAAATTAAATTTTAATCCCCAGTTGGATCCTGGTCTATAAATAATGTTGATGTGTAATAGAAGGGCTGGCATACATATGCAATTCCAACTACAGCATCAAACCTGTCCAAGATTTGGTTCTAAATTAAGAAGCAGCATTTCATCATTCTCTTCAAGCTATGAAAAGGTGCCACTTCTGCTTTGTGATTTCCAATGGCATCTGTTTCTTCATCAAAATTTTACACAGGCTGATGATGTTCAGTAATCTTCTTGCGTTATTTATGAGCTTTGAGTCACAATTCAAAGAAACTAAAGAAAACATGGCCTCCTGAGGTGGCAAAAATAAATTAAAAAACCCGAAGCAGCATTAAAAGAAAGGATAAATTTTCAAATGGTTGCAAAATATTTCAGAATCTTGAATCTATTTTTTTCATTGTTTATATTGTTAAACTAGTCAGGACGGCTGGATAAGTCAAGATGCCATTCAATGTCATGCATTGAACCAAGATTTGATCTTTTGTCTGCACTGAGTTTGCTGACCTCAATTTCAATGGTATATTGGAACACTTCAAAATAGTCTAATTTAAATGAAAGCAAAACGACTAGTGTTGAAACTTGACAGTTATTCAGCAAAAGCTTGCTAAATAGCGGGTAAATGATTACATGTATTTTGGGTGAGGACATCAAACTGACACTGCTGTCTGCGTCTGCATGTAAGGAATAGCAAATTGCATGCAGTATTAGAGAGTGTTGTTAGTAGCCACGGAAGTAGACACCAGAAAAAGTCAGGCTGCTTAAGAAAGATTCAGGGTGCAAATTTGAGAAGAAAATGCATCCAAAGGTAGTTATGCACCAAATATTACCTACTTATGAACTACGCAGTTATATTCAAAGTAGGAAAGAGAAATCAGTCTTTGCTTTGGACATAAAATTAACAATTAACTACTATTACCAGAAGTCCAACCCAGTATGATTTAGGAACAAAAACAAAATTGCTGGCAAAGCTCAGCAGGTCTGACAGCATCGGTGAAGGACAAAACAGAGTGAACGCTCCGGGTCCAGTGACCCTTCCTCAGAATATTTTACCGGACCCGAAATATTAACTCTGTTTTTTTCCCTTCTCAGTGGAATTTAGTGCAGAAAACTCAACTACAACATGTAATCAAAATATTTCAGTCATATTTAAAATATTAGTAAAGATCTTGCCACAGATTATCTAATTTCTTCCACTGAAATAAGTCCTTTGGAAAATTATACCTTCATTCATCAAGCAATCAGCAATTTTGTGGTTCCAAAGTAGAATTTCAATAATATTTTTCTTTCTGATTTACAAGTGTTGCTGTCTCTGTTTAAAAACAGAGAATTCCCAAAATTTACAACTGCAGAGAAACTCACTGAATAACCAAATTCAATAATGCAGGTTACCAAGAAGACTAAGAACATTTGGGTAGTAATATGAAAACAATATTGTTGCTTAAATGATGTCAGCTTTGGTGCTAAAGTCTGTAGATTGAAAGATGAAACAAAGACAATGTGTTGTGTGGATTTGAGGTCCTGAGTTTTAATAAGTAAAATGGGTGACGATGCTAGGACACTCCAATTCAATTTGAATTCCAACTGTACCTCAATGCCACTTCACTCAATTCATCACTGTTTCTAAATTGACTGACTGCATACCTGACATCCACTATCAACCGAGCTGAAAAGAGCTCCAATATAATATCTGAAAGATCAAAGGTAATTGACTTCAGTCCCTGCAAAAAATCTCCATTCCCTAATCATTGACTCTATTCATCTCCCAGGCAACTGAAAAATAATCAGTTTGTTCACAAGCTTGATGCCATATTTGGCCCAGAGCTGATGTCTGACCACATATCTATACCATCTCTTAAAACATATTTTTTCCAATTCTTTCATATCACCCAAATCCTTGCCTGCCATGGCTTCTCTGGTGAAATCCCTACCAATCTTTTCGTTAGAATAGTCAAGTCCAAAACTAATGTATCCTGCCTTCTCAACCATGTTCCACCCCCTGTAAAACTGATGTCACCTGAAACTCTGTTGTTCATGTTCCAACTCTCATCAAATATCATTCATCCTCAACCCAGATTCACTGACTTCAGGGATTTTCAGTTATGCAGCACCTTGTAGTTAGAATTCTTATCCTTACTTTAAATCTTTTCATAGCCTCGCGTCTCATTTCTACAATGTTCTCAAATCATATTACTCAGATATCTGGATTACCTTAATTCAAGTTTCTCCACTCCCCAATCTTAATTACTTCACCATCAGGAGCATTGCCTTCAGATGCTCAGGTTTTCACAGCTCTTGAATTCTCTCCTTAAATCTTGCTTCCATTCTTGCCTCCTTTAAGACTTTTTTAAAAAAACTTACTACTTTGATAAAACTTTTGGGCATTTCCCCATATATTTCTTACATGGCTCAATTCTAAATTTTAATTTATAATGTCCATGAACATTTTGTTATATTGGAAGTGTGAGATTAAAGTGTTGTTGATTCTTGAATTCAACATGAAGCATGCAAGTTGTAAGGAGGCAATGTAGTTCAACATTCTTGGAACTAACCATCTATGGCAGTAATGCTCAAAAACAAAGTCACAAGTAGGGTTTTTTATGGTGCAGAAACTGTAATTTTGAACTTTCTTGAGGGTAGAAATTAACTCTTGACCATGTGCCTGACATAAAGGAAACCCTGG
This sequence comes from Stegostoma tigrinum, assembly GCF_030684315.1. NCBI lineage: Eukaryota > Metazoa > Chordata > Chondrichthyes > Orectolobiformes > Stegostomatidae > Stegostoma > Stegostoma tigrinum. The sequence goes on from NC_081370.1 coordinate 19,913,651, forward strand.
AAAAACTACCATTTAAACTATTTCCCCAAATATATTCCCCCAAAGGTATAATGAGATATCGTGAGAAGCTGGTATGGAAGTAACTACTTACTGTTTCAGAATTTATCACTTTGGAATCTTAGATTCATGTTCCCCTTAACACTCTGTTTTCAGTAGCAAACAGTTGAGCCATGCAGATCAAGATTATCACAGGATCGACGTCAGACTTATGCAAAACCAACTGGATAAGAATTGAGCTTAGCTTCCATGCTTTTGAGTGCTTGGGAGAGGGTGGACAAATCATATTTCTTTTTTGCCTTGATTGCCATTGAGGAGACATTGTAATAGCTGAGTCTCAGAGACTATGCGATGAGAACAGAATAGGTCTTATGCTATGATGCCTCTGGTGATTGAATAGATTGGCTGCAATCTGTCACACTTGCATCAACTACGGTAATTTGGGTGAGCAAAGAAATTAGAAAAGAAAATTGGAGAAGGAACAATATCCACGGGATCAAGAAAACTGCAGAGTAAACAAATTCCATCTACAGAGAGTAAATATTATATTGGAACTTGTTTGGAAAGGATTTTGTGTTTCATCAGATTACGAATCAGTATTAAATAATTTTTGCTCTGCTCAACATATACCCATACTACGCTCAATGTTAGAATTCCTTCACACATTACATCTCACCATGTTTTTTTTTGCAGATATATAAAATAATAGAAGATCACACAGGCTGTGTGGTGCAGCAAATCACAAAACTGTAATTTCAATGCTGAAACACAAGTTTAACTCCAACATAATTGAGAGAAATTGTACATGTTTTGTTCACTAAGTATCTAAAGTAAATTAATGAAGTTCAATCTCTTCCCAGACCAGGTCGTTATACATTCATGATTAAAAAAAAAGCTACCTACCATTGGTAGTTAACTGAAAGCATCATTCAGAGTCCAGGAAATCAAACAATACATAATGGATTCACATTACATGTTAAAGCATATCTGGGAATATTCTTGCATCCTTTACACAGTCTGGGCATGGTCGCTAATTTCAGGCAAGACACAGCTTCTGTATTTTATTAAATAAATTAATTTATTTGCTGGCTTCTCATGATCCTTGACTCTACAAGATGGAAAATGGACTCCTGAATCTGTAAAGGAACTAACTAAAAAGGGGCTTCTTTTTCTTAAAAAAAATTGTTTTGAAGATTTGAGTGACGTTGGAAAACCTTGACCAACTTAGAGGGGTTGCCATGATGCTTCTCCTGCAACATTTCCGACTTAGATCAGTGCCTTCTCTTCCCTTCCGGAACCTGATGGTTGAAGATTCAAATCCTTCTCCGCAGACTTAAATACAATCCAGGTTGCCACATCAGTGCAAGCAAATGCTGCACCTTTGAAGGCACCATCTTTTCGCTGAAAAACTAAATAGAGGGTATTTTTGTAACATTTAGGTAGATAGAAAAAAATCCCTTATAGTCTTAAGATGACAAGTGGGATCAATCAATGCAGCATCTCTGCCACAGCAATTTGTGGAGCATGCAGTCTTAGCCCTCTGCTCTTTCCTGATTATCTTCTATAATCTCTCCTTCAAGCATACATCCAATTTCCATTTCCAAGTTACTACTAAATTTGTTTGCATACCCTCTCAGGCTATGCATTCATGATCACAACATCTCATTGTACAAATAAGTATTTTCTCTTGTTGTCCTGCATTAAATTTAAAGCTTTGCGTTTTGGTAACTCATGCTTGTGCCAATGATAATCATTTCTCCACAACTGACATAAAATACTGTGGAAATCTGAAACAAAAATACATCATGCTGGAAATACAGGCAGCAAGTTTGACTGCAATTGTGGAGATATCGAGTTAATTAACATTTTAGGCCTGTGACCATTTCAATGAAAGATCACAGGCCTGAAGTACTGGGCTGACATTTTATTTTTGGATCAGGAATAGTGTGTCAGGACCTATGCAATTTTTAAGAACATGGTTGATTAGTGGCCAGATCGCACATTTGCCATTGTCTTGGTTGGAGGGCCTGTAGGACATTGCCCACCCTTATTTCAGAAATAGGAGCTGCCAACATTGGGGAAAGAATGAGAGGACAGCTCAAGATGGCGGTGCCCTTTGTTTTCATTAAATTTTAGAAACTCAGAGATCACAGAGCCACCAGAACATGACTGAGGAGGTCCCTCCACTGAATGGAGGTATGGCCATATTTGAGGCCTTCTGTTAATTGCAACTGAAGGCAAAATTGAGGATTTACAACGCACAAAAAGAAAGACTATAAGGCCCTGTGAGGAGGACTCTGCCATCTAACTGCCAGGTTTTGGCCTTGGCTGTGGCTTGCATGCTCACTGAAAAATTCAAGTCAGTGTTGCGAGTGTGGTCTTAAAAGGGCCTTTAAGTTTAGTCAGTTGTCCGCTCCTAACTTGCAAACCAGACTCCTTCAAATTGACACAGAAGTTAGAAATATGAATGGGAAACTTTGCTTTGACACAAGATTACCTGCTTACCCATCTCTGATCTCAATTACTCAGTCAACAAGAATTCAGCCCATTAACTATGTTACTTTATTCCCCAAAGGTGCTTTTGCACCTACTGAAGTTTTCCAGCATTTTGTGTTTTTAAAAATTTCTTAGTATACTTATCAAAAGTATTCATGATTTTAACCACCACAACCAAACTCTGCCTAACCGTAATTGCTCTGCAGAAAGCAGTCACATCTTCTGCAATCTCTCCACCTACCTGGTACTTCTCAATAAATCACTTCTGCACCATCTGCCAGCCTTGAAATCTTTCATAAAGTACAATACTTCACGTGAGGTCAAACTGGCATAACTTCCTTCATTCTGTATTCACCACCTCTGTTAGTACAGTCAAGGATCCCATATACTTCTTTTAGAGTGTTTTCAACTTGTCCTGTCACCTCAAAGATTGGTGTGCATAAACTCTCAGGTCCTTTTGTTCCTACAATCCTGTAAAAGTTGTATAATTTATTTCATAATGCCTATCCCTGTATTTCCCAAAGTTTGTTACTGTACACCTCACCGTATAAAATGTGATCAGACATTTATATGCCCATATCACCAGTTTGCCTGTGTTTTTCAGAACCTGCTTACTATTCTGTTCAAAGGATCCCATGACAAGATTTTTTAAAAAATCATTTCTTGATTGTGTTATGACTCTGATAAGTTTGTATCTCCCAAAAAAATCAGATAACCAAAACCAGTTACTTCAATATGCAATCTTTTTTGAGCAACTCTCTCATAATTAAACTTAGGAAATGCCTAATTAGATCATTTTCCTCCTACGCCAATGACTATAAAGTTGTGTGAGACACTCAAATGGATAACAATCGTGCACCAGATCTCAGGTTATCTATGAGCAATGGATGCTACAACAAACAGATCAACATCCCATAAGGAGATGCTCAATTAAGTATGCATTTTTATAACTAGAACAATGTTTTTCACAACTTTACCTCCAGTTATCTGTGGTTCCTAGAGTATGTTAAATTCAATGCCTTTATTTAGATGTAACATCGATGTACTTTGTATTAACCTATATGCAATTACCCCAAGGTATCTATGCTACATCTCTACATCTGCATAACTCATCTCTGATGTGTCAATATTCAATGCAATAGAATTTAACAGCCACCCTGGCAATCAAAACAGCATTTGCAGATTTACTTCACAAAACAGAAACTGTCTGATATTTAAGTTGGAAGTGAAATTTGGGTATTGTCTGTGAAGGGCAACTGATCTACAGTGCCAATCTACTTCTGACCAAAATAGTTAAAAGCTACTCCAATATGGGTATCTGTCTCCTCAGCTCTACCCTGCAAAGAAAAATTCTTAAAAAATCATGCGTCAAGCCTGTTAGATAGTGACAAGAATGCCACCCCACCAGCAAAATAACTCATCAGTTGCCTGCCAATCAGATCATTAAGACTAACAGATATGATGGAGAGTGAGTATCTTGCCCTATCACAGATCTCAACAGTGGTAACCTGGATGGTCACAAAGCTGCCAGCCAATTAGGTCCTCAGGTCTGCCAGTGCTAACAGATTGGGTTTTGAGAAGCTTTTATTTCCTGAACACAAACAAAGTTGCTGGAAAAACTCAGCAGGTTTTGCAACATCTGTGAAAGAAAAAAGAGTTAACGTTTCGGGCCCCATGACCCTTTCTCAGAACAACGTTTTCCAGTTCTGAGGAAGGGTCAACGGACCCGAAACGTTAACTCTGTTTTTTCCTTCACAGATGCTGCCAGACCTGCTGAGCTTTTCCAGCAACTTTGTTTTTGTTCCTGATTCACAGCATCTGCAGTCCTTTTGGTTTTTATTTAGCTTTCATTTCCTTATCATTGACCATTGGAGGCAAGAGTTGGGGTTAAGTTTTTAGAATGCACTCCCTTATCTCTCATTTGTGCCTGTGGTTGCTCCCAGCCCCTCATATCACCATGTTTTCCCAGCTGTAAAGCTATCCACCTTTGTCACCTGCAGAGGAAGTTATGGGATCAGGGAGGTAGTGTCTGGAGGCTCTGAAGTGGCCACTAATTGACTATTTAAGGTCATTGATTGTCTTTGAATCAAAATGGTTCCCTGGTGGGGCTTCTAACCATGCACTTAATTCCTCAGATGGTGAGAAGGGGTAAGTTTCTTTCCAGGCTCAACTCACCGCATTAGTATGCCTTCTCCCCATCTCCAAGAAGGTGGTATTATACTCCAGTTCCATTTCACACATAATTTTGCTAATCATAAAGTGTCCTGGATTATTCTGGCTCTAAATGCCTCAATTGGTTTCCAACCCATCAAGGATCCTTAGATAGCACCTTACAAACCCATGACTGTCAAGAAGGGTAAGGGCAGCACAATTCTGTTGCTGTTGATGGCCCACAGCGCCACATGGATGCCCAGTCTTGAGCTGCTAGATCTTCACTGCTTCTTCACTGCTGTTGGGTCAAAATCCTTTAACTCCCTCCCTGACCACATTTTGAGAGTACCTACACCAATAAATTGCAGTGGTTTGAAAAGGCAGCTCACCACTGGTCTTCAAGATCAACAAAGGATAGACAATAAATGCTTATCCAGCCAGCACTGCTCATATGCAATGAATTAATTCAAAAATCTTCCCATTTCAATGGCTCAAAATTTGTATGGTCTTTCACAGTAAAATGTCAGCATTCATCATAATTACCCCTCCAATTCTGACTGCTACTTCCAGACTTAGTCAAGGAAAGATAATGTTGTTATCCTGAAAATGTGATCTGTCATTTATTTCTCCTGGGCAATTATAGTTGGGCAATAAATGCTGGCCTAGACAGTGATACCCACATCCTGTGAACAAACAGGAAAAAAAACATACAATTTGTTCTTGATCATACTGCAGTAAAGTGTGAAATACACACAAGATTATCTATTTTTAAAAATTTTAGGGAAAACAGTAATTAGTTAGACAGTGTGTTAATATTGTGCTTAGCTTGTAAAAAATGTTTCAGTGACTGAAGTTTAGTGCATTTTATTTTCTTAACTTCTCTGTAGATTCTCTTTAAAACTTCCAATTATTCACTATTGCTGTCTAAACGAAGTGGGCTGTGATGTGTGTCGAGAAATTTCCTGGTAGCGGTCTTGAGAATGTGCCTTGGTGCTAAACAAGAGCAGCACATAAAATTTTGATGTCTACAGAAACCATTCTTCCTCAGTCATCAACAGAAATTAGAACTTACTGTGGAGAGAATAACAGACATAAAACAGCATCGAATAGACGGTACGTAAGCATTGAATTCTTAAGCATTAAATAATCAATTTAATTGATTTAATACTGATCGATACATTTTCCATACAATCAAAATCTAGACAAGCATTGTGGGGGTAATTCAAATAGAATTTAATTGTTTGCAGATGGCTTTAAAATTACTTCCCTAGTGCCTGAATTACATGGTTGTATTTACAAATGATAAACTAATCAAGGGGCTCAGATGACATGTTTAGAACAATAGATAACCATGAGTGAATTACAGGCTGGAACTTAATCAAGGGGTTTGGATGGTTTATACTTAGCACACATTCAAAGGATGCAGTTTCCGTCTAGAATTTAAGTGAGTGATTCTGGCTAGTCTTTATACATGAGAAAAACAATAAGATGTCTCATAATTGCAATGGTGCTGTTCCGATGGATAGTTTTGCAAACAAGTTTTCATGATTAATTGTGAACAACAGTACAGCAACTAATGTGATATGGTAGCTGCAATCTTCATTTTCAATAGGCTATTGCAAAGGTTTTATGCTTGTTTCGTCAAAAGAACTAAATTTAAAATAACTTGAACTCCAATATTCAATAATTTAGAAGAATAGAGACTTCTCAAAATGGATTACATCAGTGCCCATAACATTTGTGATTTGAACTTTACAAATGAAAGAGGATTTCCCATGGAGGAAAATGTAGGAATTTTCAACAAAACGTGACAGTAAATAAAGTGCTGATCATTTGGAGCTTAGAAATTTAGCAATGCATGCACACATACAGATAATAAACAGCTTTAATGTTGAATACAGTTAATGACAGCACTAAGGAAACTATGTCAACAGGGTTACAGGGCAACATTTATAGCCTCTGCTTCACCTCCTGACAATGATCAGAAGATTTACAACCAAATAGTAATATATCAGGTCGAGACTGTTCCCAAAGAGGAGACAATACCTCACTCCTTCGCTCCCACAGTATGTGGCAACGTTTTGGTAAAAATGAAAACACAAAACCTCATCAACTTAAGAACAACTTTGCTAAATGGGATAGAGTTTGCACAGATCTAGCAACTCAAGACTGGGCATCCATGTGGCGCTGTGGGCCATCAACAGCAACAGAATTGTGCTCTAATCTTTGTATGCCAATGTTTTGACCGAATGTGACATCAAGGAGCCCTAGCAAAACTGGAATCAATGGGTATTGGGGGCAAACGCTCCATTGGTTGGAGTCATACCTGACACACAGGAAGATGTTCATGGTTGTGGGAAGTCAATCATCTCAGCTCCAGGGCATCTCTGCAGGAGTTTCTCAGGGTAGTGTCCTAGGCCCAACCATCTTCAGTGCTTTAGCAATGACCTTTCCTCCATCATCAGTTCAGAAGTGGGGATGTTCACCAATGATCGTGTAATGTTCAGTGCCATTCGTGACTCCTCAGACACCAAAGCAGTCCATGTTGAAATGCAACAAGATCTAGATAATATCCAGGCTTGGGCTGACAAGTGAAATTCACGTCACACAAATGCCAGGCTATGACCATCACCAATAAGAGACAATCTAACCACAGGCCTTTGACATTCAATGGTATAACCATCGCTGAATCCTCCAGTATCAACATCCTGGGGGTTACCATTCACCAGAAACTCAACTGGACTCACCACATTAACAGAGTGGCTACAACAGCAGGCTAGAAGCTGGGAATACTGCGGTGAGTGACTCACCACCTGACTCCTCAAAGCCTGTCCATCATCCACAGGGCACAAATCAGGAGTGTGATGGTTGCTCCCTACTTGCGTGGACAAGTGCAACCCAACAATATTCAAGAAGCTTGACACCATCCTGGACAAAGCAGCCCACTTGAATGGCACTACACCCACAAGCATCCACTCCCTTGACTACTGATGCTCAGTAGCAGCAGTGTGTACTAGCTACAAGATGCACTGCAGATATCCACCAAAGATTCTCAGACAGCACCTTCCAAACCTACAAACACTTCCATCTAGAAGGACAAGGGCAGAAGATATATGTAAACACCACTACCTCCAAGTTCCCCTCCTAGTCACGCACCATCCTGACTTGGAACTATATTGCCATTCCTTTACTCTCGCTGGGTCAAAATCCTGGAATTCCCACTCTAATAGCATTGTGGGTCAACCCACAGCAGGAGGACTGCAGTGTTTCAAGAAGACAGCTCACCACCACCTTCTTAAGGACAACTAGGGATGGGCAAGAAATGTTGACCAGCCAGCGACGCCCACATCCCACAAAAATATGAATAGTTCATACTGTAGCCGGCCCTTACTAATTCCCTTTACTATTACACAGTACGTACTATAGAACAAACAGATGCCATACTTACTCTATCATGCCAAGATTATGAAGCTGAAACAATCAAAAATGAACATTAACCTCTCTGGTTTACAGTTTTCTACTTGTTAGTCCATAAAAAACAAGAGTCTGGTTCTTCTTGAGTCAACTGTCTTGAAGTTCATTAATACTACTAATCATTTGAATGGCTTTAATATCTCAGGTTTATACATAATGATAAGTACTTACTAATGTTACTATGCCTTACATACAAATTGCTGAATGACTGAACACTAACTTTATGACAGCAAGTGACTGAAGACAAAATAGGTATCTTTATACAATGATGTGATGATATGTAGTTGTCTTAAAAGGCCTGTCTATTCTGGAACCGGTTCTCTTACATAACATTCTTTCTTTTCTCTCTAAAGAATGAAACACTTTTTCTGATGGAGATATACAAGGATGTATAAAGATATATTGTTGCTATATATTCAGGTAACACCTTGGTGAACATTTGTTACAATCGGATCTGGTCCTTATACAGTTGTCACACTTGATGGCATAGCTTCACTCTGTTTATCTGTCATTGTGGATGGATGTGTATCATTTGTTGTGGTTGTGTGGTTTTTTTTGTCTGACGTGACATCTTCAGTATCTGACTGGCCATCTAATGTAATGGGTGTTGGATGATATGCAGCTTGAGTGTATCACCTATACCTTCACAGGAATTCACCAATGTTCATTACAATTTCACATAAAACTAAGTTTGGACATAATGACTAGTATTTTTTATGAGCCCACTTCTCCACACGAAAATCTCAAAACACATACACCTCTTCCTGGTTCAAGTTGGGAAAACTGTCTGAATGCTTATCAATCATACTTTTGTACCATTTCCTCCATTCTTTTGAATAAGATTTGGTGCATGTGGTTGGGTTGTGAGGCAGCGTAAGAGGGAACAATTGTCTGGATCTATATCCCAAACATGGGAACTGCTAGGATAAACAGTTGCCTTAATACTACAATGTAGATTTAACAAAGTGCCAAGATTTTTAGAAAGCTGCGTTAAATAATCATGGATTCCATAGTATGAACAGTGTTGTTTTTTTCTTGAAGGAGAGAGGTCGAGTATTCATGCTTTTAAGTATGTTTCTAGCCTGTGGTTTTGGCTGTAGTACTTTAGATTTAATTGCAATTGTAACTTCAGCTCTGAATTCTGTGATGAAAGATGTGTAAAACTGGTGTGTGAAACTTATGGCAGATCTATAGATCAAACTGTTTAAGTCGGCCTGTAGTCCAGTCATTGGTTCATATTAAGGCACATAGCTGATTAAGGAGAAAACAAAGCTTCTGCTTGGTATGGTATAAGAGTGTAAACTGAGTTAAGTAAAATACAATTGTAGCTGCGTGTGCTTCTTTGATGCTATACCTACAGACTGGGTATACTTTACTTTTAAGCTGTCTGCTGGGCTATTCCATGCCTTTGGGTATCACACAATAGGCATTTTGACGATTGCTGAAAAATAACTTCTTGCCTACAGCGAATGCCAATTAATGTTGTGACAGTTTATTTCCTCAGGTCATACTTGCTAATACTGATTGACAGCTGTAATCGACAGATTTGTAGAACACCTAGTGAGAGCACAGATGGCAATCAATTGCTACATCCAGTAGCAAATGCTAAAAGCTTTAATACTATAACTAGGCACTTTGCTCCTGTTTGTGCTATCGGTACCATCAAGGACAGCTGATACTTATCAGATTAGTATTAAAGACAGGACAGCATATTCATTAAAAAATCAGATTCTAACATGCCTTGATAATTTCAACAGAGATAATGGGAACTGCAGATGCTGGAGAATCCAAGATAGTAAAGCGTGAAGCTGGATGAACACAGCAGGCCAAGCAGCATCTTTAGCTTTTGTGCTCCTGAGATGCTGCTTGGCCTGCTGTGTTCATTCAGCTTCACACTTTATTATCTTGATAATTTCAACCTTATTTCCCAGAATGTCAAGGATTAATGACATGATGCAATCTCATGGATTAACGAAGGTTGTGAGAACAGAAGGCTGAGAACCACTTTAAAAATTTTCACAGGTAATGTGGGAGTGCTAACTGATGTGATTTTGCACCTGTTACTCACCACATGCTGAGTTCTCCATCAAAGAGTTGACTATATGGAATTGCCAAAAGATTCACCATGTTCATTGCCTCACGGTAGCTAGCTTTAAATGATCATTGGCACAAGCCTGCTTGTTAGGCAACCACAGTGAAACAGAAAAAGAAAAAGTAGTTTCCAAAAGAATCATTAGTAGACGATATTTAAAAACAGACTAAACTTAAAAATGATCAGTTTTAATTTGCAGGAAATGGGCAACCAGATGGCAAATGGAGTATAATGTGGGGAAGTGTGAAATTATTCACTTTGGTTACAGCTTTTTATTTAAAACTTGTTGTGACAATATGTGCTTTAAGAGGGCTTTTTTTTCTGTCCTGTTTCTCCAGAAGAGGGGTGTTGTCAATCTGGTGTGAGATGTCTGCTCTGTGGAAAGGACAGTAAATAGCTTTGGTGTTTTTAAAATTAGACAAAAGAAACATGAGTGAGTGGAGTCAGGCTCACACAAACCCAGGTTTTAGTTTCGCTTTCACTTGTTGAAGTTAGGATTTTTGGAGTTGAAGCTGCAACAAGACTCATTCTTTTAGTTTTTCCTTTTTCCTGGACTGGAAGAGATAGCAAGTGAGGGAAATCTGTTTGCTGAAGTTGCCTTTGCCAAGGATGTGTTTATAGGATGCTGCAAAATTGAAACAGTTGATGAGTAGTGGCTAAATAATATATTAATGTTAACAAGTATTTTAAGAGGTTAAAGTTATGCTGATTTTTTATTTGTATTTTAAATATAGAGTAAGATTATTGTATTTTGCTTAACGTCTAGGAATTTGACCAATTGAATCACATCTGGAATGTAGTGCCTTACACTTGTCTTTGGCTAAGATATAAGTTAGGGTCTAGGCTATCTCTTTGATATATCTTGTTGGGGTTTTGTCTGGTTTATAACACTTGTCAACCTTCACATTCAGGGACACTTCCGTGTACTCATTCAAGGCACATTTTATGACCTTCTTATCGTGGACATGGCTAGCATTGTCTAACTCAGCAAGGACCATGAATTAATCTTGGATCTATTTTTTTTTCATCGTTCATCATTAATTATAACTTAAAAAGGACGAAAGAGCACTTGCGAATGCATGAGGTAGGACAAGAGACTCATTACTTTTACATTAGTATCAGGTGTGATAAGAATTCAGTTATGTTGTCAACATGTATCTAGAAGGGAAAGATCTTGTCTTTAAGCAAGCATCTCTGTGCATACTGACTTCCAAAACGCATTTGCCAGGTTGTACATGATCTGCCCCTATTTCAGCATAAATTCTGAGTACTTGATGTAAAACAGCAAGGGAACAAGATGGCTGAGGACAGCAAGTGGTAATTACTTGTTTATGCTGAAAGTGAGGGGAGAGTGTACTGATCAGAGAGCCTAAGGATCATAGCTGAGAGTGTACCTTTTTATTACTTACATTTAAGACTAGAATTCAGAAGTTCAATCCTAACCGGTAAAATTCTCTTCTAATATCCACTTAAGGAGGCAACAGGTTAAATTAAAAAAACCTCAATAACTCCCAAATTCTTTGAATTAAACATGTTAGTAGACCAAACAATGTGAAATGGAACTTAATGCATACGGTTTGAAAGTACTGCAAGGAAGAATATGGGATAATACAAGTACTTGAATTACTTAATATTGAAGATGAAAGCTATGTGTGAGACTTAATTGCTTCAATGTTCACCATTTCTAAGCAGTGCATACCAGCTAATCAACATGAGCCTGCATAAGTAGAAGGATACTTCACAGGTTCATCCAGAACATTTAATTTGAGAAAACAGTTATGTTTTAAAATGTTTCCCTTAAGGTTAAAAACAGAATGCTCAATAGAGAGGATGGTGATAAAATTAACTGTCCAGAGGCAGGTGAACATGATTTAAACCAAAATCTCTTGAAAAACAAGTGACAGATTACACACACAGACACAAGCAAAGAGACACACAGAAATTGCTGATAAGCGCAGAGGAAAAGACTGTTTGTGTTAGCAACCAAGCAGGAAGCTGATGAGTACCTACTCTTTGCTCAGGGAAATGAGACTTTTGGCAATTTAATAATCATAGTGTTGCGATAACGGTCCTTGCTGGTGGAAGTCAATGTGGGCATAGTCAGAAGGCTAAGCATGTGACATAGTGTGTCAGGGAAAAGAGAGGCTTGCTGGGAAACTGGAACTCAGAACTTCATCTCTAAAGTTACATAACTGCTGGAAATAAAAATATTTCATCAAGATTACTTTCATTAACTATCTAATGCAACATGAACGAATATTTTCCTCAGAAGTATTAATGGCCTGTTACATATCTTTTGATCGCTGTTGCTTTTAGTTTACTCATTTTAACAAAAGCCTCAAATTGTGAAATTTTGTCCTTTGGTTATTTTGGTTAGCTGCTGGGAAATTTATCTCTCTTTAAAGTTTACTGTTTACTGTGGGGATTATAATAGCTACTACAATAAAGCAGAAAGGGATATGGCAGACAACAATTTTAATCTATGTAACTAAAAAGACAAAAAGACAATAAGGTCAAGTCTGCAAGAAAGTGAACTTTTTTGGTTAGATTAAATCTCAAAACAAAGCAGGTATGAGATGCAAGAATCAGAAGTCTTGCGCTGGTAGAGGAAGATTTGTGAAAAAATCAATCTGGAATCTTGAGTTTTCAAATTTGTAAGAAAGTGACTGAGATAGGATCATAAAATGGTATGCATGACACTAAAGACTGCCCATTTTCATGACACTGTCTCACTCCACTTTTGCTTCAACACATTTTCTGCTGAAATGTTCATCTTTACTTTTATTATATCATTCCAATGCACCACTGGCTAGTCTCTCACATAGTACTCTCTACGAACTTGAAGTCTTTCAAAACTTTGCTACACATGCCCTAACTTGGCACCAAGTCTCATGAACACATCTCCACTGTGCCCACTGATGCACATTGATTCCTAGCCAAGCAACACCTTGATTTTAAAATCCCTTAATCATTACTCACACCTTTATTTCTACACCCCTCTTGATCTCTGTAGTCTCCTTGAGCCGTTAAAAAAATCTTTCATCTCTCCAATCAGCCAAATCTGGTCATGAGCAATCCTGTCTTTAACAACTCCACCAGTGTTAGCTGTGCTTTCACTTGCCTAGGCCGTATGTACTGGAATTCCCTCCAACTCCCTATCATGCTTTTCCCTTTCAAGATGTTCTTTGAAACCTACCTTTTTGACAAAGACGTTTAGTCATTTGTTGTAATATTTCCGTATGGGACTTGGTGTTAAATCATTTTCTGGGATCCTTTTGTGCATCACCTTCAGGCCATTGTTTGACAAGAAAAAAAACCTGCTGCATGTTACAGTTAATAGACCTTGAACAGTTTTTAAGAGACATTTTGACATTGCAATAGGAGGGCATTGTCAGGTTTTTCAGGATGACACAGGTCAAGTAACAATTCCTATTTGCATATGTCTTTGACTGAAAATTGATTTGTTAATTCAATCACTCCTGATGCCACATTTGGAGAAATGAGTTAATTTAAATTGCAATCTCATTTTAGACTTCAAAATTTCTCGCAATTGCAGTTCCCAGTTGAAGATTAGAATATTGGTATGAGATGGAATATACTGGAAACACTCAGCAGGCCAGGTTGTACTTGGAGAGAAAAACTGAGTCAATGTTTCAGGTCAGTGATCTGAACCATTCCTATGACTGTTACTTGTATTTTCATACCTTTTACTTTCAAGGAATTCAGAAAGGGTCTGGCCAATGATGTTACACCAAGCTGTTGCATCCTACATCAGGGAAATTCCGACCTGAAAATGCTGCAAACAGCAAGCTGTATTTCCCCTCTACTTTCCATGCCTTTGCTGCCATAATTGTCCTGGAAATTTGAATAAGTCACCAGAAAGAAAAGTATTACAGTTACTTTATTTCAGCTTTTACAAGTCAAATTAAATTGAAACAAATCCATGTTTGCCCGGGTCTTTACAATGTCTGCATGAAACAAAAATTAAATGCTAACCTGGAATGGCGGACAAGAGAAAAATAATTAAGAGGTCTGGCAGCATCTGTGAAGGAAAAAGCACCGCGTTAATGTTTTGGGTCGGGTGACCCTTCCTCAGAACCGGAAAACTTTGTTCTGAGGAAAGGTCACCTGGCCCAAAATGTTAATGCTGGTTTTTTTCCCTTCACAGATGCTGCCAGATGAGCTGAGCTTTTCAGCAATTTATGTTTTTGTTCCTGGTTTACAGCATCCACGGCTCTTTTGGTTTTTAAACAGAATTAGTAGCCAAATTTCCAACATCCAGCAAAAGATATTCAATCTATAATAATCCTTTTTAAGGTTACCCACCTAGCTGTTAGTGATTTTTCTACCAGAATTGATGCATTGACTATCCTAGATGTCAAGTTAATGGATAATCACCCATTAGGAATTCATTAAATCCATGGGCTGGTTTATTTAAAACTTGTAATATGTTTCACAGTTATGAAGCAGACATTACAGCAGACCAATTGATTTGTGTGTGTCTGTTCATCTTGTAGGCAAAGCAGACTAACTGGAGGTAGCGTTGTAAATTTGAATGCACACAGTACATTGAGTTCTTAAAGACGAGCCTTTGTAAAGGTGAGGCACAAATGCAATACCAAGTGCATCCACGGGAAGAAACCAGGGAAAAATCTACTCAGTACAGTGGTGGTTTTGCAAATCAAGACACTCCCTTGTATATTTATTTATTCTTTCATGGAATGCGGGCATCATTGGTAAGGCCAGTGTATGCTGTTTGTCCCCAGTTGCTGTTGAAGTGATGGCTCGATAGACCATTTCAAAGGGAAATTAAGAATCAATCATGTCGTTGCTCGTCTGGAGTCACATGTAGGCTACCACACTGTTTCCTCTCTAAAGGACATTAATGAACTAGCTGGGTTTTTACAACAATTGATAAGCATCATGATCACCATTACCAATATGAGCTTTTAACTTTGGAACTGCAAATTAAATCTAAGTTCTACCATCTACTACGAGGTGATGATGTTAGGGGGTGGGGATAGGTTGGGCCAGAAGAGGGGTTCAAAGGAGAGTTAAAGGATCAGTGTAAGAGTTATCCAGCAGTTATAGTAGGTTTTTTTAATCATTGAACTTTTCCTGTGTAACTGTCAAGCTCGACTGAATCTCAACCCACTGAATTTGCTGACTTTTTAGAAGGGGTTATGCGGGGGCTCCAAATGTACTGGAATTGTCCATCTGAATTTTCTGTTTGCTGGGTAATGCACCAAATCAGCTACACCAGAACTTCCTCACGTGCACGACACACAACTATAGGCTTTACTGCAGCAGTGACAATCTAGCCATTGGAACTTCTGGGGCAATATATTTCTCAATCACTAAGTAAAATGAGGAGCTTTTTGATGGTACAACTTGCAGGCTGGTTGGAGGGGATGCTGAGGGGGGTGGGGGGGGGGGGGGCAAACAATGAATGGAGAATATTTGGATTTCCAGGCATTCTACAAGATGTCAAACAAGAAGGGGTTTTCAAGACTCAGGCTAGAGTGGGGCTAACACTTGAACAAAAATTGGTTAAGGGACAATTATTGTAGTAATATCACGGCCACAATCACGAGTGAACATTAACAAGTTTTATTAAATATAACTACATACAAGGGATGGTAAAAGAGGTCATTTTTTGGAACCCTACAGACTCAGGTTTTAGTTACATGTGATCTGATATCACAATGCAAGTGCTCAGTAAGTTATAATTAACCCTTTACTCTACATCTTTCCCCATGCACCCCACCACTTTCCCCAAGTTTTTCTTTTTGCACATTGTTTCACTCAATAATTAACGTGTAATCCTTCACTCTCATTTCCTCCTTTGAACCCCTTTTACCTGAGGCATTAATCTCCAACAGTATTTTCAATTCTCTTGTGGGATGTGCTGGATGTATGTGCTTCCTTATCATTATCTTTGGAGGAGAGCAGGCTGAAACAGGATGGCAACTCCTCACTACAGCTGCTTCTAAGCTATGTAACAGTGAAATTTAATTTTGAGCCATTTGAGGTCCTTTTGATGATAAACTTACAGCTTCTCCAAGGCTCTCATTTTCAGACGCTCTATTATATGGACTTGAAAATTTGTTAATTGAAAAACTGGAGTGTTTCCATGCTGTTGAGATTTACCTACAAACTTTAGTTGTTATTTATACAGATTAATCATTTCTACATGTTGAATACTGTCATGATCCAATTTGAATTTAAGCATATCCTTTATCCTTGATCTATTATCAGTTGTTCGCAGCTGTTGAACAAATGCACGATGGGATTTTTCCAAGGTTTGAAGTTTTCTCTGAAATGTATGAAGGTCACATTAAAGCTTCTTTTGTATGATTGTAAAGATTTCAGTCATGCACATTTGTTAAATGCAAGTGGCGCAACATTCCTTTGCCCAAAGCTTGAATGAGCATTAATCTGTGACAAAGCCACAACAGCACTTTCACGAATGGAGATCCCCTCCCAACCCCATAATCCAAGACTTCTCAGATGTTGTGGTCACTTTGTTAGTTATAGATATTTTTAAAGCTTTTTTTGTGATTTGTGATTTAACTAATATAAATTGTTTGTCAGTTCCTGGTCCTTTAAGTGTCAGGGCACCTACCATTTGAGTCTGTTCATTACATGTAGCTTACAACACTGGCAGGTCTTTTAATTTGAGTTTCATTAATCCAAATTTCGCAAAATTCTCACAAAATCCAAATTCTAACATTTGGAGGTGTAGCTGATGGCAGTTGAGACTTCAAGGATTCACTTTTTTTTTGGCTTCCCTGTAGAGCCCCTGCCTGCATTTCAGGGAAGAATTTCTTCACACACGTGGTTGTGGTTGCTTTCGTTGTACATTATTTCAGTGAAATAAGCAGACAATTTCATTTTTTGGTCACCTGCTTCAAAGTGGTTCCGATCCTTAAAAACAGTAGGGCCTTCTTGACAGTACTGCCTGAACCCAAACCAACAGGAAGGTCTTAGGAATTCTGCCTCCACTTAATTTAAAAGATTTGTGGTGGGCTAATTTCATGTCTCTGTCCTGAAAGAGCAAACTAAGTTCAATCATGAATAAGAAATAATGGGAACTTCAGATGTTGGAGAATCCAAGATAACAAAGTGTGAAGCTGGATGAACACAGCAGGCCAAGCAGCATCTCAGGAGCACAAAAGCTGATGTTTCGGGCCTAGACGCTTCATCAGAGATTATGGGACAATTATTGTAGTAATGTCAGGGCCTTCATCAGAGATGAAGGGTCTAGGCCCGAAACGTCAGCTTTTGTGCTCCCGAGATGCTGCTTGGCCTGTTGTGTTCATCCAGCTTCACACTTTGTTATCTAAGTTCATTCATGTCCTTTTTTTCAGTGGTCACCTAGCCTTACAGCTGCAACTTCTGTGATGGAGTGATTAATGGCACACTGTAAAGATCCCAAAATGATTGTAATACTGAAGAAGTTGAAGCCGAGAGTGAAAGTGGGCTTGATAGATCATATGTTTCATTTCTGCAGCCGTTTACCTTGGAGGCTCATCACTGATCATATTCACAAGGTTGCAAATGTTCTTTCACGAGGTTAAACACAATGCTTATTAAACAAAAGAAAATAAAAAGTTATATATGACGTAAACAGCAAAACAAAGTTTCAACTTGTTTCTCAGGAATATCATTTACAGATACAAAACCTGCACCATTTCCACCGCACCCCCTTCCCAAAAACAGTCAATCCTATCTCAACTGAAATTTCTTATTTTTCTGATTCTTATCAGTACTCCATTATGTATTACTGAGACATTTAAGACTTATTCCCAGTTCTGCTAGCCTGAATCTGTTTTCAGTTCTGAAAACTTAAGAACTTCTACACTTGATGCATACTCTTACATATTGGAATGAGCCAGTTTGCAACACTTGATTAAGGAATACTCTTCTGACTGGAAGATCAGCACATTCAGGTGGACCAAAGAGCATTTTCACAGGATTGCTGATCCTGCAGCAATACTTGATGTTCCTAAGGTTTTGGAGTAGATCTGTAACTCGGGTTGTGGGTGTTGAGGTTGGTAGGCTCGACACACCCCGATTCTACAGCCTCCCTAAAGTGTACAAGCCGGAAGTCCCCCTCAGACCCATAGTCTCCCCACCAGGCACTCCATCACGCAGTTTAGCCAGAGAACTACAAAGAAGACTTAAGCAGCTAGTCAACAAATCACCCCACTCCATCCACTTAGCCCAAGAATTCCTCAACTCCATCAAAGACAAAGATAGCAGACAATGAGACCATTATATTGTTTGATGTTACCACCCTATTCACATCAATAGACATACCACCAGCAAGGGAAACAATGACAAAACTACTTGAAGAAGAACACGACCCCAGTGAAACCATCTCCAAGGACACAATGTTTAAAGTACTGAACCTATGCCTGACCACCCACTTCACCTTTAATGACCAAACATACAAACAAATCAATGGGACACCCATGGGATCACCTATCTCCGGACTCATAGCAGAAGCAGTGATGCAAAGACTGGAAAGGACTGCCCTTCCACAAATCCAACCTAAACTGTGGATATGCTACGTAGATGACACCTTTGTCACCATTAAATGGACCAAATTAGAGACTCAAACTGATAAACAATGTCCTTACTGGAATAAAACTCACCAGAGAGGAGGAGAAGAACAAACAACTCCCATTCCTGGACATCATGGTAGAGCGCAAGGCGAATGGGGAACTGCAAATGAAAGTACAACGAAAAGCCACACACACACAGCCCAGGTATTGAACTTTAATAGTAACCATCCCAGCACACACGAACGAAGCTGCATGCAAACACTATTTAAAAGGGCAACACCACACTGCTGCAACATGGAACAATGCCAAGAGGAGGAGGAATGCCTCTTCCAAGTGTTCAAGGATAATGGATATCCAAAGAAATGGATCAGAAAGATTCTACACGCCCCGACACACTCATCACACTACCCTACATCAGAAACACATCAGAACTCGCCACGAGACTTCTATGACCGTTCGGCATCAGAGCGGGACACAGGCCCACATCAATCCGACAAGTGCTCACCCGAACTAAAGACCCACTCCCCGCCACTGACAGGACCAATGTCATCTACAAGATCCCCTGCAGAGACAGTGAGAAACACTGCATCGGACAAATGGAAAGGAAACTAACACAAGAGTACATGAACACCCACTGGCTATAAAACGACACGACCAATACTGACTCATCTCAATCTACATGGACAAGGAGAACCACGACTTCGACTGGAACACCATCAAGATCCTGGAACAGGCTAGGCAGAGACAAGCACGGGAATTCCTGGAAGCACGGCACTCCATGAAGCATTCTATTAATACACACATTGAACTAGACCCCGTATACATTCCACTATGGAGGAAACCCGGAAGTGAGGCAACCCATCACAACGGGCCCCAGAGTTTAAAAACCTGACGGGAAAACACACTGACGCTTCATCAGAGGCTGCACTGAGGATGTTACCAAGCATGGTAACGAAACATCTGCAGAAAAACAAACCAGCTGGGCGAGCCAACCAACCTCAACTTGATGTTCCCCTTACTGTGCATGACTCAGAATAACCTGTAGAGCACAGAACCTTACATCACAGAGCTGCTAGGGATAAACCTCAACAGAAATCATCGTTTCTCTCCCAAGATCTTCTTACCAAAGGCACATTCCACAGAGAGGTGGGCAATAGTCTCCCCAGCATGGTTACCTTAAAATTAATGTGTGGAGACAGCAAGACCCAAGGGGTGTAGGAAGGATTTAAAGGAATCACCTTTATCACTGTCAGCCAAACTATGCCTAAAAGCACTGACGATAAGGCATTCTGCAAAATGACTAACAGCCGCACTCAGGGAACCAACTGATTAGATCTTTCCTCTTCTTTTTCTGCATGGCCTGAAGGATATGACATACCAATGAACCATTGCATCCTGGCACATTCTGTAGCAACATGGCTAAACCCAGCATTTGTACCACTAGGACAGGTAGAATCTCAGCATCTAGCCAGGCTTTTACTATGAATGTCCGCATGCAAATTAATGTAAAAGGTGGTCTATTTGCATGTTCACCCTTTTTCTAGAAGTTTGACCATTGCGGAAATAGTCCATTTCTGACTTTCAGATAAATTGCAACATAACTTGAATGATCACCATGGTATCAGAATGAGAACTGTGCCAGGCCTGTGTCATATAGACTAATGCTGGTTGCCTCACACCTGACAGCCAAGTTCATATCTGCCAACAGAGAAGAAATTTCACTCCCACATGCCCAGCTTTTATTTTGCCATTGCTACCTTAATGCGTGTCCTGGCTCCACTGAATCATATTTCCTGTTATTATTCCTTGTGTTCTCAGGATAATTTCTATTTTTAGTGAAGGTTAACCATGGGCACAGCTCATGAAAAGTCACCCCTCCCCACCTCCTCCATAAGTAGAAGTGACAAATCCTATAAGGAACTGTCCCACATATCTGCAACAAATGTATGAAAGGAAGTCTTGTAATTAGGGGATCAGCAAGAAGTAAGTGTGTGGCAGCAAATCAGATTGTATCAATAGATTATCTCCAATCCTTTGTGCTCTAATTTTATTTTAAACTTACCTCCTGTGTGTCGCTTTATCAAAAGCCTTCTCAAAAATCCAAATCCACTTGTTCCCCCTTACCTACTATGCTAGCAATAACCTCAAAAGTCAGATTTTCAAACACAATTTCCCTTTCCTGTATCCATGTTGGCTCTGACCAATAAAGTAATTATTTTCTAATTGTCTAGTTATCACATGCATTATAATAGATTCTAGATTTCTCCTTCTATTGACATCAGGCTAGTAGGTCTGTAGTTCTCTCCCTTCTTTCTTAAATATTCTGGTTAGATATGCAACCTTAGATATGATACCAGAATCTATAGAGTCTTGCAAGATCTTCATTAATGTATCCATGATCTCCACAAAATCCACTCTTTCAACACATTTGGATGCAGGTCGTCAGGATTTGTTGACCTTTAGTCCCATTAATTTCTACGATATAACTGTTTTGTTTTTACTATTTTTTTTCAGTTCCTTATTCCAATTAGTTCCTTGAGTCTATTATTTCTGGGACATTTCTTGACTCTTCCTTTATGAAGAAAAACATGGTAATTATTTATTGTACCTGCCATTTTCCATGTCCTATTATAAATTTGCCTATCTCAGCATGTATTGAATCTATACAAGTCTTTGCAACTCTTTTCAAATCTATTTATTTTGTTATGGCAATAGTGAAAAAAAGTCAGCACTATTCTGCAAATTCAGTGAAAATACACTGTGGCCTAGCAGCTATTTGAAGGAATTTATCAATCTGACATTACGATAGCATACACCAGATTTCATCTCGAATAAATAATGACTTGCACTAAGGGAAGCATTAGTGCCCACATGAATTTAGGCTGTGTCATTGTAAAGACAAAGTTGATAACCTAGTATAACAAATTTATTGTCGAATGAATAAGGAAATAAAACACAATTTTGCTTTACTTTTTGTTCAAGACACAGCAAATAATTTGCTTAAGATTTGACTTTACATTTCCTTACATGCGACGTTTAAATCTGATAAAACAATCAAAATCCTACTTTCAGATGTATTTAGAAGTCAGGTCATCATGTTTATTGGCAAACAAATTAACACTGTCCTGGACCAGACCAGACCAGACCAGGCCAAACCAGAACCCTGTCCCCGCTTCGGTCTAACTTGTCCATGCAGACTAGGTATTCTAAATTGATCTCGTCCCATTTGCCGTTATTTTGCCCATATCCCTCTAAACCTTCCTATTCTCGTACCCATTGAGGTGCCTTTTACATGTTGTAATTGTACCAGCCTCTACCACTTTCTCATTCCATACATACACCAACTTCTGCGTAAAGAAGTTGCCCCTGAGATCCCATTTATATCTTTCCCCTCTCAATTTAATGTGTGTCCTCTAGTTTAGTACTCCCCTACTCCAGGGAAAAAAGACTTTGGCTATTTACCCTATCTATGTTCCTCATTATTTTATAACCCCCTACAAGGTCACCCCTCAGCCTCCAATGCTCCACGGTACACATTTAACATAATTCTTAATTCAATTTTTTTTATTGCCTAGTTTCATTTCCCTTAAACACACTTATATTTTTTGCCTCAACTACTCTTCGGTAGTGGCTTCCATATTGGCATCACTGAGTTTTCAGAATTTCCCATTTAATTTCTTTTTCATGACTCCTTTATGTTGAAGGCCTCTAATTCAATCTTTCCACACATGTGAACACATGGTGCTTACTCTATGAAAATGTTCATTTTTTTTCTAATGAATTTTATTAGGTCACTCCTCAGCTTTCTTTTTAAATAATAAGAAATCTAGCCTTTTATTCTTTATAGTTCTGGTATAATTTGGGCAAATCTTTTTGCATCCTTTTCAGTGTCTCTAAATCCTTTCTATAATAGGAACCATAATAGTACATACTACTGTATGCGAGGATTAATCAAACTTTCGATAAAATTAGCAAACCTTATTTTTCAATCTTACTATCCCTCTAGAAATAAACTGTACTGCTTGGCTTGTTTACTTTTTG
Source organism: Stegostoma tigrinum (assembly GCF_030684315.1). Taxonomy (NCBI): domain Eukaryota; kingdom Metazoa; phylum Chordata; class Chondrichthyes; order Orectolobiformes; family Stegostomatidae; genus Stegostoma; species Stegostoma tigrinum. The sequence continues at coordinate 19,936,472 of NC_081370.1, forward strand.
GTGGATTAATTGACATTGATAGCTCATTTTGGTAATTTGTGTATCTATATTCCAAGATTCATTTGCTCCTCTATTTCGTTTAAATTCCTATTTCTCAAACACCGTGACCTCCATACAAAATGTGATACACCACGCTTATCAAGGTTGAAATGAATTTGCCAATGCAATATCCATTCTAGAATTTAATTAATGTTTCTTGAAATTTCTTGCAGCCGTCCCCATTGTTGATTATCCCTCTCAATTGCGCGTCATCTGTAAATTTAGAAATTGTTCTTGATTCTGCAGGCTAAATGATCAAAGTAAATTATGAGAAAACATGGTCCCAGCACTGATGCTTGGAGAATCTTAAATATTATGTTCTGCCACTCTGCATCTTTTGCCCCTACTTCATGATTTTGTTTTCTTGCAGCCAGATAGTTATTCATTCTACTATTTATTCTCTGCTTGGTTTGAGATTCTTCATTAGTCTGTAAATGGCACTTCATTGAAAGCCTTTTGAACCTACTCTTTTCTATAACATAACAAGTGCCATAAATTTTAAAAATGTTCGGAAATTCTAAAATAACTTACCTCACTGAGCAATAAAACTAAATATTCAGTTCTCAATGTTAAAATATGGTAAAAGTGATAAGTTTCACTTAAGCTAAATCCACAATATTTCGTGCTGATCAATTTCAAAATACCTTACAAGTTCAGTGAAATAGTAGTTATATTGCTGAACTAGTAATGAAGGGAATGCGAGTTCAAATCCTGCCATATTTGAAGATCTAAAATAGCAAGTGCCTTTGAAGCTGTCAGATTGTGTTACTTAACCAGCCAGTTTATTAATGTTCTTTTTGAAACGAAGAAACTGTCATTACCCAGTTTGGACAATATGTGACTCTAGCTCCACATGAACATGATCTTAAATTACCTAGTGAAATGACAACGGCCACCCTGTCGTGTTAAACTCAAGGATATGTTGTCAGTATTGGCCTCATGAGAGACATCCACATTGGCACTACAAAATTAATAAAATAACTGTCAGGATACAGGTAAGTTAAATTTCGAGCGCACCTTCATAAGAAAGTATTCATTTCTAGCTAACAATAATACTGACACAGCCTGCACTGCTCTACTACTGACAGACAGACAGTTCCCCAGGAGTAGGCCACATGAATATAAATCCAAGTTACAGTTGCCTAGCAGCATAGGATAGAACCATTCATTGATAATTGGCAGTAAGCCTAGAATAACTACAAGGAAATAGCAATGACTGCCTTACAAAGATTGTACCTCATTGAAGAAAACAACTGTTGTTTCCTAGGTTATTTTCTCTGATTTGACTGTCTCTAGGTTTCCTTTGTGTTAGACACCACACTTTGAAGTAGAGAGATGATATAGGCAGACATACAGATTGGCAAATAAGAATGTATGAAATGCCAAGCTGTCAATTAGATGTTTATATCCTGCAACTGTTCCATCATTCAATTCAAGCGAAGGGGTAAATTATGCAATATACAAGCTGTAGATATTTTTCTGGAACTGCAGCAAAGACATCTTTAATAGTGTCATGTTTGTCACCAGTAAAGTCCCAAATCTGTCCCCTAAGGGATATGCTTGTGAGACATCTTGTAAGGAGTACAAGTGGCAAGTTACTAGCGGCCAGGTGGGCTCTGGAAAACTCTGGCCATGTTTGCCATTGAAGCTGCCCAGGCTTCAGTATTGAGAGTGAAGGGCAAGCCAAGGCTGAGTTATACAAGTCACCTTCTTTTGTGGAGACAGGAGGAGCAAAACATAATGTCTAAAGGTTTCATTTTACTTTTGCTAACTGTTTGATTTCAGCATCTGTTTCTTCAACCATTTCAGAGACTGCATCTTTCACAGACTGCACTGTCTAGGAACATAAACGACAGAATGCACAGACCAGGCCATTATGAAGCCGAAGTTCCATCCATGGACTCCATTTACATGGCTCGCTGCTGCAGAAAGGCTGCTAACATCAAAGTTCAATTGCACCCTGGTAATGATCTCCTATAACTTCTTCCATCAGGCAGAAGATGCAGAAGCTTGAACACATGCACCAGCAGGTTCAGCAACAGCTTCTTCCCAGACATTATTACACTGATGAATGGCCCCTCTAGACTCAAATAATGCTGATCTTGCTTAGTGCATGCCCTGTGCAATGTAACCCGTATGCCTCTGTCAAAGACTTTTTGATCTGTACATACTTTCTTACTATGATCTGCATGTACTGCTTAAAAAGCTTTTCCCTGTGCTTTGGTGCACATGATAATAAATCAATCAGGAGCACTATTAAACATATAGCATTTTCTTCCCTCCCTCATCGAACTGGGATGCACCATTTAAGTAAATGGTCCAGCTAGTTATCATCTGTCTTATTCAAACTTAAGTCTTTACAATTCTTTTTCTGATAAAACATAAGGCAATAACAATTCTGATGATTTTGCTGAGGTGAATGTTACATTCTTAGGTTTTTCTCTCTAGGTAATTTTCTACCATTCAGTGCCTCACATTATTCTTGCTAACAACTTCTCATTTCCCATGTACAAAATCACTTTTTTCCTACCCAATATCTAAACAATTTATCAAAAACCCAAGGGTCGAACAATATAATATAATTTTATTTTGACCACAGGTCAAAATATAATATTTTGTTAGATCATAATGATCTTCATGAATTATTGACCTGTCTACCTCTTTTGAGCTACATATAAGACTGCACAGTTAAAACAAGGCAGGCTGGTTTGGGCAAAGAAAATTTAACTAGGTAGACTAAACAGAAAGCTGCTCAAAAATATATTCTGCCAGCTTCTACAAATTCATTGCATTTGAATTGAATAGTTCAATCCTTTTTCATGGCACCTGGCACAAAAAAAATCTTTCATACAACTATGTAATTAAAGCAAGCCAAATCATTTTGTTTTTGAAAAGGAGTCTGACTCTTAAATTTGCAAACATTGTGCCAAAAAGATCACGTTTTTCATTTTCCCATACCATGCAACATTGTTGCCAAACTTATCCATCTTTCAGTTTAAAATTGCACAGAGTTTGTCCGTACTTTTCTAGTATGTGGATATTAGTTAATCTCTAGGATGCATTCACTATATATTGTTATTAGAAGTCAGACTGGAAAATTTCAGCTCACAGATTTGTTGATCAGTGGAGTGAATAGCAGCAAAAAGATAATTCCTATGGAAATGCACATATTATCGTATTTGATACCAAGTCATTTCCTGATTCCTCTGTACAGTAAACTCATCACTCAATATGCTGCTGCTCTTGCATTGTCTTCAGATATCATATCATTAATGATATGCAGTCCTGTCTCAGGCTTCCACTGTACTTTGGTCCATGATATTTTCTGTGCTTCGGAAAAATGGATAAGAGGGACAACTCCATGTGCTGACTGACGAGTCTATAGGACATACCATAAGATACTGAATGCTTGGGAAATAAACTTTGAACACTCTGGCTTACCTTACACATGATCTCTGATGTTAATATACGCAAACAAAGGCTTTGGCTATTTTATTCACCAAATTTGGTGTCAAATTTGATTTCCAAGCTTGTGTGGGAATTTTGACAGCCTTTGGCTTTCGGCATGTTTGTTGTAAGGTAGCTAACAAATGTCTAATTTATCCCAGGATAATGATGCCTATGGAATTCCAGCAGGGAAAGGTTTATGAGCAGTTTTGAAAAGCTTATTCGATAAGCTCCAAGCCATGCTCTCAGGCGAGAGTAAATTGTATATTCAGAAATGCACAAGTGCATTCTATATGGCAGATGGGTCATAAAAATTTGCTGGGAACTTTGTTAGACATTGATACCTAGGTAAGTGAACATAGCTTCAAATTTTCCAATTCTTGCTCCAATCAAGATGAAGGGAGATTTTAGGGTAAATTGGGAATTCTTCCAGCCTTGTTGACAGGATTATGAGATTGTAGCTATGAACAAATGTGAGGACAGTCAACAATTTGTTAGATTAGTAAATATCTACCTAACTTTATAGCCAGTGTGTCAGTGTTAGCTTGTCATTTATTCTAAACCTCTACACAAACCCACAGCAATGGATTGTTTATTATATTGGGCATAGAACAACAGCATCTCCATTTAAAAGTAACTAATGACAATAATGTTGAGGTAGTATGATGTCAACAGCAAAGTCACCCTACAATGTGTTGCAAGAGATCAAAGGATGGTGATCCTGAGGTTACAACTTCTCAGCAATCTCAGTCAGGATAGCCAGATGTGCTTGCATCCAAAATAACACTGCAAACTGAATGATAATGCACAGAATAAGAAGGTGCACTATGATCTTTGCTGGTGAGAATCAGGACCTTTATCGTGATAGAGAGAAAATTATGACAGAGTTCACCCATTAGCCACTTCAAAAATATTTTCCATGACGACGTCTGACTGTTCCAAAGCACTTGCACCAGGTGAGTCTTGATTTGGACATCAGATAGAAGTGAGCTGTAAGCGAGGGAAGCAGATGTCTGTCATCAAAATGCTGTGAAGAGCTGCACTCTCTTTGTAGGACGTTGATGTTGTTAGGACAATCAAAAATCTTCCAGATTAAACAAGCAGCACAACACGTTTATGAAATCATCAAGCCAGCAGAAGCATTGAATCTGATAAATGTTTGCCTCAAAGGTTGCCCACTGGAAATCAAGACCCCACTATTGCCAGAATCATCACTAAAATGAAAGTATGCAGAAGAAACATGGATGTTATAGGTGGAGGGAAAGACAGAGAAGGCAGTTCAATTGCCTCTGTTCACGGGTTCACTTCACTGAGATCTTTGGCTTTTCAGGACTTGCTGCTCCTCTACCTTTCTTTTCAAGATATTTTCACGTGCTAGCAGGAGGCACAAAACGATTAGTTCATAGTTATAAAGCCTCTGACTAATTGGTTAAAAAGTACAGCTTATAGCAACTGATGATGTGTAATAAAGAAGTTTCTTAAGGCTTCAGATGTTTTTGCTCCACAGAGGAAAGGACAGTACCTTACATTCTGGAGGTCTGAGTGTTTCTGAACAAACATTCGCATCCACCTTCTGTTCGGATACCCAGGAGCCAAATCACAGTTGATGGCAGGCAGAAGGTCTTCATCACTGACAACTAGTTCAGCTACTTATTGCCGGCTGAATCTACCTTTCTACGCAATCCCTGGTGGCAGTGTTTCCCCTCCTTACTTGAATAAGTGACAGCATAAACAACACTTACAATGATCATCAGGTAACAGGTTTATTAAAAAAAAAGTCCAGTAATCTCTTCAACAGTCTTTGGTTTCTAAACCAGCCCTCACTGCATTTCAGTCCACAATCAAAAATGCAGACCAAGTAAATGACACGGTCTTTACATAAAGGTCTTGCTCAGATCAGGCAAATGCCATCTCTTCAACTGTTCAAGGATGTTGAAATGAAATGCTGCCGTGAAATGATCATTCTGCTGTTGCTATAAGACAGCATTGCTCTCACAGAGATAAAATAACGACCACAACAAAAACAACAAAGTGGCTGAAAAAAGTTAACAAGTCTGGCAGCATCTGTGAATCAAAATCAGAGTTAGCATTTTGAGTCTGGTGACCATTCCTCAGAACTCTGGTTTTTGCTTCCCAGATGTTGCCAGACCTGCTGAGTTTTTCCAGCAACTTCTGTTTTTGTTCCTGAGTTGCAGCATCTGCAGTTCTTTTGGCTTTTATTTAGTAAAATAATGGCCTGGTGGCTTCTTGTACAAAGTGATTAAGGTCAGTTACTACTACCACCACCGCCACCACCACAAAAAGGCAAAAGAGTCATTGAAACCTCTTTACGCAATGTGGATTAGCCACAGGAAATATTGGGTTAAAAGGATAGGGTAGCACAATGGTCTTGGTCGGATGCTCTTCAGAGGGGCATGCGGCCTGCTTCCACATTGCAGGGATTGTATGACAGTCAGCATTAAGCTTGCAATGAACATCAAACTAAACAGGCTAAAGTGTCTCACATTACTCATAATACCCAAGACTATGGAGAAAACGTAGAGTAGACAGCTTCACTATCTGTGGAACTGATTATCTTATCACAATTGACTTCAATTGAAACATCTGGGAGTTTGACCATCTGACATGAATGATGACTCAAGGGATCACAGAATATCTGAATGCACACTCCAGTCATCAGGGCATTTGTGACATTGCAATCAGCAAGAAAGGCCCTCAGTTACTACTGAAGGATACAGATTACCTTCATTGTATCCATAGTGAAATGGAAAGTCTTTGTTGAAAATTCTTACAAGAATTAACAACGAATCCACTAGATCCAGCACAATATACAAGGGCATTCTGACAGCAAAGGAAGATACCTACTTAAAACATGGACAGCATTCCAGTCCAGCAAATAATGATACACCAAACTTTGATTACTCTTCCAAAAAGCTACCAAAACCAGTAATACCAGGAGTGAGTGATGTGACTAAAAAGTGAAACATCTGAAAGCCAAATTTCTCTTTATTAAAACTGATGGAATGTTACCTGAGAGTTGGAGAGGAATCCAACGTTCAATGCACCTGAGTTAAAAAAAAACTTCAATTTAGCAACTTTGGGTTTGCATGAAGTTGTGACCTCAGCAATACAGGATAATGGTGAATGACTAGTTCTATTATTGCAATTGCAAAGATCTGTGCTCAATTGTAAAAGCTGTTCGTTGAGATCAGTCACCCGATGAGAGGTATCTGATCATGCCATCTAAATGAAGAATTAATTGACCATCAAGCACATCTGATTTGACACAGCAACAACATTCTCCAAACAATCAATATTAGCATCATTTAAGAAAACAGCAGATACAAAAATAAACAACCAACAACAGCCTGCACACATATACGTACAATTTATATGCATACATGTATGTATATAAACAAAAATTTCCAAACAAGCTATTTGAATAAATTGCAAATACTCATTTGCATGCTCCTTTCCTATTGAAATTAAGATTTTTGAATAAATATGTTGGTTTCCATATACATATGATCTCTAAAAGCTTTGGCCATTTTATTTCCACTCTAAATATTGAATATTATTTGGACTGACTGATGATAGCTGGAATGGAGAGCTGCATTCACTCATGAGCCTCAAAATATACCTTAGTGGAGTATGGGAAGCCAAATCTGAGAAAGGTGTGGTAGTAAAAAAATTAATTTGTGCTTTGATTGCTTATAATAAATGTTTGATTTCTATAAAGGAGATGTTTAATAAAAAGCTACAGCTCGAAGAAAAGTACAAATGACTCATTCATCCATCCACTGTGTTTCAGTTTATTGTACTCTTGTCTCAGAGTCAGAAGATTGTAGGTTCAAATCCCATGCCAGGACTTGAGTACAATATTTAGGCTGACATTTCAGTAGAGTACTAATGGAGCACTGCACTGTTGGAAGGGGTGTCTTTCAGTTGCATACAAAAGATCCTGTCGGAATATTTGAAAAAGCAGAAGAGATGCCCCACTGTCTGAACTATTATCTTTGTCTCAGTCAATATCACATAAAATACATTATCCAGGCACTATAATATTGTTCATGAATGCTTCCTGTTCATGAGTTGGAGGCTGAGTTTCTGACATGAAATAGTGATATTTCAGAAAGTGCTTAACTGTCAATAATGTACTTTTGGATGTCTGGCAGTCATACAAATGCTACATAAATGCAAGTTTTCTCCCCCATCCCCCATATGACAACTTTCTTTTTCCAACAGCATTAATGATGGAAATAATCCTATCAAGTTAAAATATCCAAAAACTTTCATTCTCATTTCAACACGTCAATGCTCAGGCAAATTAGTACATTTTTAATAATACTCTACTGGAAAAAAATTCTAAAAGATATTAAAATCCAAAACAATTTTTCACTTTCAGGATTTTCCTTCAGGTTTTGATGTTTAGCTTTGTTAATTCTTTCAGACACTGTTTAAAAAGTAAAACTTAAATAGGAAAAGTAGGATATGGTTGAGCCAGAAGCTACAATTTTGATTATACAGTTGAGATTTTAATTCGGACAAATGGCAATGGTCTCTGTAGCTGATTCCTTATTTTCCCTTCCCTCTTATTAAGCTTTCAACATGGTTTATTTCTGAATTCTGCTGGCAAACAGGGATTATAGATAGAAAAGTGCACCATTCCATTCAATGGGAAAAAGAAAAACCATCTGCTTATTACAACAACACATAAAATATCTTTAATGTAATGAAATGTGCACACATTTCACAGGAGTATCACATAACAATGTACAACACTAAGCATGATGGGCTATTAGGACAGATTACCAAACGCTTGGTCAAAGAAATTGGCTTTCAGAAGTGTCTTAGAGGAGCAAAGCAAGAACCTTGAGCAATGCAGAGAGGGAAGTCCAAGACTTAAGGACCGAACAACTAAAAACATGGCCTCTAATAGTGGAATAATTATAAACATCAAAGCTCACAAGGCCAGAATTAGAAGAGTACAGATATGTAGCAGCTGAATAATCATTAGAGCTAGGCAAGATGTGACATTAAGGATGAGCATTTTAAAACCAAGGTGCTGTTTGACTGGGACCAAACAGGTGAGCCAGTATCAGAACAGGAAGCAAATGGAACTTGCAGCGAGTTAAGATGTTAACAGCAGTGATTTTGATGACTTCACGTCAATGGAGGGTAGAAAGTGGGATTCCAGCCAAGAGTGAATACCACAGAATCATTACGATGGAGGTGGCGGCCACTGGTCCATCACATCTGCTCGAGCTCTTCAAATGAGCATCATTACCTGCTGACAATCTCCTGCTTTTTCACCTTGCCCTTGCACACTATTTTTTATTAAATATTCATCCAATGCCCTCTTGAATGCTTCAATTGAACCTGCTTCCACATTATCAGGCAGTACATTCCATACTGCAACTATTTATTGTGTGAAAATGCTTGCTCTCACATCACCCTTGCTTCTTTTACACATTATTTTGAATGTATGCCTTGTTCTTGTTCCTTTTACAAGTGGGAAAAATTCCTCCAATGTTACTCTATCCAGCCTGTTCATGATTTTGAAAATCTCTCTCAATGAATGCATTGGACTAGTCGAGCCCAGAAGAAACAGAAGTAGCTGAGGTGAGATCACGTGATGTTAGAGTTGGAAGTATGAGAACTTAGCAATGGCATTAATAGCAGGTCAGAAAGTTTATCTCAGGATCCATTGTGATGCCAATGTTGTGAACAGGTAGATGGATAGAGACTACCTACGGAACTGAAAATAATGGCTGCAATACTTTCCAATATTTCATATTCAAGAAAGCTTCTGCTCATCCAGTATAGATTAAGCAATGAAGTAGCAAAAGTGGAGGTGTCAAGATGAATGGTGATGAGGTAGAGCTGGATATTGTCAGTATACAATCAGCAAATTAATGTCATAATGTCACCAAGGGAAGGCTTATAGATGAGAAATTGGAGATTGTCAGGCACTGAGCCATGGAGAGATATGATACTTTCGAACAACATGTAGAATGCACAATTAGGAGCAGAAACCAAGCCTAATTTTTCATTTTTCTAATCTGCAAATTCACACATTAACTATTTTACATGGAATGCTACTTTTACAAAGCCGTTATACCTAGAATTCAATTAGAATGCAAATTTGAAATGTCCATGTTGTCTGATTCATTGTCTTACAATGGAAGGTACATTTACCCAGAGGTTCTTCAAAGAAACTATCAGAATTAAGTAACAAGGCGTAGACCTAGATGAGTACAGCAGGCCAAGCAGCATCATAGGAGCAGGAAAACTGACATTTCGGGCCTAAACCCTTCATCAGAAAAGCATTTCTGATGAAGGGTTTAGGCCCAAAATGTCAGCCTCTGCAGTTCCTATTGTCAGTTGAGTATGTTGGATCTTCACACCACATCACATCTTTGGGTACTTCAGCACAAGCGCAAGAGGGAACATTTTAAAACAACTCTAATGCTGAGATAATTGATCTTTTAGGTTTGCTCCAACACTGTTCTGATTGAAGGTTCACTACTTGTCTCATTGCTGAAATCTGACTGTTCGGTGTGTTAATTTTGGTGTGTTCTAATTGTACCCTTCTATGATTTGGCAAATTTAGCAGAATATTGGGGTGAAAAAAAAATCAAATCACACAGGTCACGTGCATTTAAAGTGCATGTTGATTAAAATTACTTGAGTTGTACTTCGTCTAATGAATGTGCAAATCAGTAAAATTCAAAACTAAGCAATTATTCTGCTTAACATGAACACATTACCAATTCATTGATCATATTCCCTATACCTTCTAACTGCTGTATAATTTGAACTAAATTACTATTTGCATGGATATTCAATTAGCTGACCTGCATCCAGATTTATTAATGTTGATGTACAGCCAAATGCAGGTGGTATATCAAAGAGGGAAATCAAGTGCGTTCATAATACAATTTTCCGCTACTCCCAGGACTGTTTGAAGATGAAGGGCTAGATTGTGCTCCATAACAGCACAAAGTGGACAAGGGAGAACAAGCCAGATTTCCATCCCTAAATCTGGCACTGACATTTTTTTCCTCATATCATCACCTGCGTGAGATTCAATTTTTTGTTAGTTGCAACTTTTAACTGCTAGTCTTCTACTATTGGATTTTTAAAAATCAGCTTATTAAAGCTGTTTCCGCTATGCTATTAAAGTGTCATGTTGCTTCCTATGGCAGTGTTTTGCATTAATGTAAAAAGGCTTACAGAGCTGCTGTGTAACAGATATGATTTTTGTTATTTTGATAAAAGGACAAATTTCGTGTTTGTCAGTGGAACTAAGGTGGTGAACTGGAACCGTACTACAAAAAGGTTATAAATTAGGTTTGAGACAGCATGACGGACATCATACTCGTAATGGTGCATTACTAGCTTTATTTCACACCTGGAAAATCAGTGATTTATAAATGGCAAAGAGCAGAACTTATGCAGTTTTTCAGAATAGAGTAATGAAGCTACAAATATCCCTCAAATCCATTTGATATATATTCATTACTTTCTGAGAGAAAAAATAAAAATTCTCAATATTCAAATACTAGAAAAATGTCTCTAATCTTGTAGCCTGAGCCCAGCATCAGTGAACAGCACTGCATGAGCAACAACACCGGAAGCGTTCTGAAAAGTAGAGAGCATGCTTTTCCTCCTTAATGCTCCGGCTGTGGCACAAGAATCTAAATGTCCTAGAATAAGTAATACCTTAGGAATCTAACAGAATGTATCCAACTGGCCACGAGTTAACTGCATTGCACAAGGGAATATCTCATATTTGTACTATCTTAGAAAAAAAATCATTTGTTAGCCAGTCGGTTAATTGTTTTTCAACAAATCATTGTCGATGAGGAGTATGGGTTATTGCAGAACTTCCTGGTAACAGCTGCTAAATGAAAATGACTTGATCTCAGAGATGCAGCGCTATTTCGTGTAGGTTTCCTAGTTTTGAGAGTTCAGTCATGGTAGAAGGAATGAAGAGTTCTGTCTTATAAAGCAACCTGACATAAGGAACATAGAGTCAGAATTTTGCAGCATGAGAACAGACCCTTCAGTCCAACTCATCCATGCTGATCAGATATCCTAAATAAATCTAATCCCATTTGCCAGTATTTGGCCCATAACACTCCAAACCTTTCTTGTTCATAAACTCATCCAGATGATTTTAAAATGTTGTAATTATAACCACTACCTCCACTACTTTCTCTGGCAGCTCATTCCATACATACACTACCCACTGCATGAAAAATTTGCCCCTTAGGTCCCTTTTAAATCTTTTCCCTCTGACCTTAAGCCTATGCCCTCTAGTTTTGCACTCCCCCACTTCTGGAAAATACCTTGTCTATTTTCCCTATCCATGCCCCTCGTGATTTCATGAACATTTATAATGTCACCCCTCAGCCACCTATGCTCAGGGAAAATTGCCCCAGTCCATCCAGCCTCTCCATCTAGCTCAAGCCCTCCAACCCTGGCAACATCCTTGTAAATCTTTTCTGAACCCTTACAAGTTGCACAACATCTTTACTATAACAGAGAGATCAGTATTCTAAAAGTGGCCTAACCGATGTCCTGTACTGCTGCAACATGACCTCCCAATTCCGAGATTCAATGCACTGACCAATAAAGGCAAGCATACTAAACATCTTCTGTCCTAACTGCCTGTGATTCCACTTTCAAGGAACAATGAACCTACACTCCAAGATGCATAGGAATAAGTGGAATGAGAGTTGTAGCCAACTACAAGACAATGTTCAGAACACTGAAACCCACTTTCAAACTTATAGCTAATGTATTCCCAGTCCCCTTGTGCACTGAGGGTAGCATTGTCTAGGATTGGCACTTGGGTTTAATCCAATTAACTGCATTTTTTAAACTTAAAATCTAAGTGTTTATGCCTAGTTCAATATGCTCCTTAGGCTCCTGCACATTCCTATTCCTATATTTTTTTGTTAATGAACTTTTTTTATAGACAAGGAAATACTATGTTTAAATAATGAAAGCAAATTAATTTTAAATACGCAGAAATATCATTTTAGGAATCCATAGAATCCCTACAGTCTGGAAGCAGGCCATTTGGCCCACCATGTCCACACCAACCCTCCAAAAAGCATCCCAACCAGGCCTACCCCACTACCCTATCTCTGTAACACTGCACCTTCCCATGGCTAATCCATCTAGACTGCACATCCCTGGACACTATGGGTAATTTAGCATGGCCAATCCACCTAATCGACATCTTTGGATTGTGGGAGGAAACCAGAGAAATGTTTGCGCATGTGCATGGAAATGGGGGCTCCGATGCAGTCACGGGGAGGATGCACAAGCTCCACACAGGAAGTTACCCAAGGATGGAACTGAGACTGAGTTGCTGGCACTGTGAAGCAGCAGTGCTAGCCACTGACCCACTGTGCCACCCAATATCATCTTGTGATTTTGAAAAGCTAAGCGGCATCTAAAATTACACTCATTTATAAAACTGCTAAAGGCACAGTTGGAAATGCTGTGGTTCCTTAAGTTGGAAAGGTGAAACCAAATGGATTGAAAAGCAGCATGCTTGCATAAATGAGTTCTTCTATGCAAGTATTTCATGAGGCAAGAGTATGTTGTGTAGGAGATAATGTACGCGAACTCAACGACTCCGGTTATAATTGCATCCCTTATTTTGCCCCAGACTTCCTTCTACTCTTGCAGAAGATTCAACAGATGATATAAGAAGTGTCCATCGGAGCTGTAATACACTGCATCCTGGACTGATTCACATTGCTTCTTGTGATCACTTCTCAGCTCTGCCACCGAGGAAAGATATCCAGCAGAATTCAGGCATTTCACTAATAGGGGAACTAAAGTGACATAACAAGACAGAGCTATTCTTGATTAATCACACTTGCCTCTTGGCCTTGGATTTCAAAATGAATTTGGCATTGCTTTGGGTTAACACTCTGCAGCATCTAGCTTGGAGACTGATGAGAATTCTGGTGATTGCAAAATTCAAAAAGAAAAAGAGAAGATCTTTCAGGGAGAACTAAGAGTTAACTGAAAAAAAAAACAAAAGTACGGTGGATGCTGGAAATTTGAAAATTTAAAAAAATTGCAGGAAATTTTCAGGTTTGATAGCATCACAAATAGAATTATCATTTCAAGTCAATTATGACTTTTATTCAGAACCAGTTTGGATAAAATCCCAGGTGGCTGGAGAAAGGATTTAGCTTAGGAGTCATATTGGGACCTGCAGAAGCTCTGATGCAATGGGTATGCAAGAATTGCATTGGAAGTTTAAACTTTTGATGGGCAACATAGCAGTTCTTTCTTCTCTGCTAGTACTCCAAAAAACCTCAGGGACAAATGCAAACACAGACTGAATTTTCGTAGCTGTAGGTAGTGAGACTGGAGCTTCACAGAAGAAAGAGTGAGTTGAGCTTAGACAGCTCCTTGATACATTCTTGGATGACTGCCTACCCACCATGTGGAGCCAGATAGGCAACTGAAGTAGCTAAAAACATCAATTTTTGGGAATTTTACATGACCACTCGCATCTTCCTGGAGAAGGAGTGCCCCCCTCATCCCCACAATCACTTTGGGGGGGGGGGGTCATCAGAGGGTGGTGGAGAAATCAGACTTAGGAAAGACACCTTGCGGCCACAACAATTTAAGAGGAGGGCGTTCTAGTCTGATCTGAGGGCCATAATGCATTCACAGAACATAGGCCCATTCCTGTGCTGTACTGTTCTGTCAGCCCACAGTTTTGTGCTAAATGTGATGCCAAATTAAACTAATTGTTTCTGCCTGTCCTTGGTGCATATCCCTCCATGCTTTGCATATTCATGTGATTATCTGAAAGTCCTTTAAATCCCCTAAAGTATCTGTCTCTACCACTACCCCTGGCAGCGTGTTCCAGACTCCTACCATTCTGTGTAAAAAAAAACTTGCAGGACCCCCTTCCGATCTAAATTGGAGTGACTGTACCAGCAGAAGCAGTGGGAAAATTCATGTTATTCTCAATTGGATTGTGAAAGAAGTGGTGGCCAATAGGGAATCAAAAAATCAGCTCTGCTGGTTTGATGGCTGGCAAGTACATGTACAAAACTCCTTCATCTTATCCTAACATTAAGCCTGAAACCCACAGGACAAGCCTGCCAATATAAACCTTCCTATATCTTTTTAAGGAAGTGCTTTGGATTTATGAAGTGTTTTGAACTAGAAGTATCAATGTTTTTAAGAGGTAACTGTTGGAGTCACAACCTGTGAGAAAATAAGCAAAACAATATTTTTCTTCCTGAAAATCTGTTCTGGTTGCAGCATGTTGTTTCTGGTATACTTTCAGTTCTGTGCGTAGATAACGTGTTATCCATTGACTGTTCGATCTCATGCTGCGGCTTGCCACATAATCTGAGCTCTTTATTTAACTTTGTTGTTCCTCTTTCCTGCTGTTTGTTTTTCATTGTCTTCTGTTCTTACCTTCCTTGTACCTCTCCAGTTCTTACTCTATCTTACACACTCCATACCCTGGAAATAATTTTGAATGGGTTTATTTTCCAAATGCGTCTGCCTGCTTTCTGCTCCTGGACACTATCTGATATTAATTTATAGTTAGGGATCACCTGTAATTCAATGAAACAATTTAACACCTGGTCACATTTCAGGATTTTTTTGACCTTCCTACCGGGGAGATTGGAACTTGGCGTAATTTATTTTAAATTCATTTTTTAATGTTTACTCTCATGGGGGCAGGTTTGCAAGACAATTGCATTCTAATATCCAGCTCAGAAGTCACTTAAAACCTTTGTGATGATGGTCTGAGCCATTGGTGGCTTTTTAAACTAAATCCCAGCATTCACTGTAGATCTATTTAATTGTCCAGGACTTCACAGTAGCCAATTTCAAGAGATCCACATTCAGGTAAGCAAGCAGGTCAGGAATTTTACCAAACTGCTTGCTTCACTGTTTTACAAAAAGAACTAGAAATTGATTTTTAAATGAGTTGTATAATATCATTGTTTAGAAATTAGACTTTTAAAATAAAAGGTGAAAGTATTTTGGTTTCAATTCTGTGAAAGTAAGTTTTCTTGAATGGTCAGAAAGTCACTTAGAACAGTAACCTAAATTCATTATTTCCAAAAAATATTCAAGTGATTCAGTCAAGTGTGTAGCAGGACACCTGTAATGTTATTTCTGGAATGTGTATGCTGCTGAGTTCGTCTAAGGCAGAGAAAACAGACTAGGAATCATTAATTTAGTTTTTGACTTCAAAAGAACCAAGAACTCAGTTCTGCAGAAGAGTTTTGTCAGAGCAGAAAAATCAAGTTCTCAGTTCAAGGGAACCAGTCACCTTATCAGAAAGGCTTAATTTATGAATCTCTGAGCTGTAAGGGTTTTTTTCTTTAAGAAGAAGTTTTTAAGTTGTTTTAACTGAAGGGAGGTTCGGCATATTTAGAAACAAGTCATACATTTGTCTCAACAGTCCAAGAATGAGAGTTTAAAAAGTTAAGAAATTAGAGTTGAGATAGGAGTGATAGTTCTCTAAGATTTGAATAACTATAACACATATTGCTGGGAATCAGTTTAAAACTTGTTTTTTTATGATCTTGCTAAGCAGTTTTTAATATATGTGTGTAGCTTGTGCTTTTTTTTCCTCTTTTCTAAGATAAACTTGTGTTCTCTTGTAAAAGAACAATTGTAGTATCACACGATATGTTTTAGCAACTAACCACCATGGTAACTAACTGCAAAAATTAAACTTATGATCAATTAGCTGTTTCACTCAGGAATCGGACTTGTTCAGTATTACTATCAATTTATGTTATAACAAAAGTGAATAAAATTTAGGGTTGAACTTAGTTGAGTTAATAGATGTCAGCAGCAAAATTAAAAGTAAACAAAAGGATGAATATTTTGTTCACTAACCAGAATTGCATGTCTTGCCAGTTACTAGACACATTACAGGATAAATTATCTAAAACTGGAATTGATGATCTCTTCAGTCATATACATACAGATACTTACAAGTAAACTTTGTTTTCATTTTACATTTCCTTTTTACTAGTTCTACATTGAAAAAAAACTGAAATGTTTGACGAATCTTATGAATATTGTAATTTTCAGCTCATGTAACTGAAAATACAGAATAGAAGGAGTAGGCCATTTGGCTTCTCTTTCGAGGAAGAGAATTGCACAGACTCACGATCTGCACAGTAAAAGCTTCTTCTGGTCTCCATCCTAACTGAGACAGCTTTTATTTTTAAACAATGTTATCTCCTGCTCATCTCTCCCACAAGACAAAATATTCTTTCAGCATCTTGAGGCGACTTGGTGTTCCAATAAGACCACCTCACAATCTTCTAAATGCCAGCACATACAGGCCCTACCTGTCCAACCTTTCATAAGATAATAAACCCCATTCCAGGATTCAGTTGGGTTAACCTTCTCTGAACTGTTTTCATTTAATCTAATTATGTCCTTCCTTAAATAAAAAGAACAAAATTATATACAGTACTCTGACATAGGCTCAAAGTACCAGTTTACTGTATCAAAACATCATTACTGTTAATATTTCATTCCCCTTGCAATAAACTGTAGCACACCTTTTTCTTTCCTTATCACTTGTTACACCTGCATGTTAATTTATTGTGGCTGCCATGTTGCCTTGATCCCTGTGCACCCCAGGGCTCTGCAATCTCTCTCCAGCCAAGTTATTTGCTACTTTTCTATTCTTCCTGCCGAAGTGAAAAAGTCCACATTTTTCACATCATACTCTTACTACCAAGTTTTTGCTTGCTCACCTAGCCTATGAATATCCCTTTGCAGACTCCTTGTAGCATCTTCGTAACTTAGTCTCCCAGTTATCTTAGTCCTCAGCAAATTTAACACCCAAACAGTTGGTTCCCTTATCCAAGTCATTGTTATGGATTGAAAGATGCTCCAAAATGCTTGATTATTTCACCAATGTGCACTATTAATACTCATTTATGATTAACAGCCGCTGTGATGGTGCGGAGAGCACCAAGTTCGATTCTTTCTTGTTGGGGATGATCATTGTTTGGCCTCTTCCTCTTGGGATACATTCTTTTGCTTACAGATTATCCTTTTCACACAAGTGGATGCTTGTGTTGGCTTATGCAGTGAATTAAAAATGTTAAAAGAATACTGCATCTAAATCCAATTCTATTCTCAAGGACAAACATGGATACGTCAGAATAGAAGCCCTTGGAAAATAACAACTGTAATGCCTCTTAAAATTGCTTTTCTTCCTTTATCCTGGAATATTTTGACCAATTGTACACGTCAGAATAGAAGCCCTGGGAAAATAACAACTGTAATGCCTCTTAAAATTGCTTTTCTTCCTTTATCCTGGAATATTTTGACCAATTGTACAGGCTATTCATATCAACTTCAACAGGGCCAGGCATGAATATTGAACCCGCTTCGTTTGGCTACCACAATACGAATCACAAAAAAAAGATTTCTAATGACGCTACAAGGAAGCTTTGTGCTAACTTTTAAAAGAAACAAAAAGCTACTTACTCTGCAAGAAAGGTTCTGAGAAAGACAGAAATGTAATTCTTAACAATGATCTATTATTAAATAATTAATTGAAATGTATAAAAATATACACACATTTTCTTTGTAGAGGCAGCATTACCTAGTCTATAATGGTCAACAATTTTGGATATTATTGATGCTGTTTTTAAGATACACAGTGCAAATACATTGTTGTCAAAGATAGGCAGCGAGATACGAGGACTGAAAGCAGTTTCAATACACCAATGAAAGGTTGCAAAAGAAATACTAATTTAATTGGTGCGCTTTTTCCTTCTTTTGAAAATAAACCTTCTTCATAAATTTATTCTTCTGTTCATTAGTCACCAGCTCATGCCCAAATCCCAATGCTATTCAACCTCCTACAAGCATGGGCAAGGTGGAGACAGACTGCAACCAGCCTTCAGACTATTTCAAACATGCCGTGACTAGCAGATTGAAGGTACATTTTCACTAGTTAGCTTTGGAAAAGAACATCTCTCTTCTACTGGCACCATGGGGAAGAACATAACATTCCAACAAGTGATTAACACATCTCATTGATTTGTTTCATGGCTCCAGGATGGGGCAGAGAGAATTGGAATTTGGAGATATAGGAGAAGGATGAATCGATAAAAATATTTTACTTTAGGCTGGTGTTGGTTCACTCCATTCCCTCTCCCCCATGAAAGGTAAAATCACAAACATTAAGGGTGAAAATGTTTACATTATGGCAATTGAAAAACTATTTAAACAGAAACAAAGAGTGGAAATAAATTAAAAGTTTAGAAGGAGACACTGGTACAGTGATGTCACTGGGCTAGTAATCCAGAATCTCCTGTTGAATTTTCCATGGATATGAGTTTTATTCCAACCATGGCAGATCGTGAAATTTGAAATCAATAAACATTTGTAATAAAAGCTGACCTAATCATAATCTTGTAACCATCTTCAATTGTCACAAAACCACATCTGGTTCACTAATATCTTTTAGAGAAGGAAATCTGTCATCCTTACAGTGGTCTGGTCTACATTTAACCACTCTCTGAAATAGCCTTAGTGAGACATTGAAATCAAATGGCAATTAGAGATGAACAATAAATGCTGGCCAACAAGCAACATTCACATCCCAAGAATAAATTAAAAATTCAAAGTTTGTGAAACATATAGATGGTTCGATGATCCCTCCAGATTTTGTGATGGTATGACTTTCTAGACATTTAGACCACAGAATCAGGTATAACCACCTGTAAGTGTGTTGGAGGTTGCATGCTTAGTGTTGATTGTTATCCTGCTGATCTTCCACAGCTTCTTTATCCAAGGTTATTTTTTATGAGTTTTGTGTAGGATATGTGACTCTGATCTTCCGCCCTGTGTGCAGATTAGATAATTCTATACTTGCATGTCTGCCATGAACCATCTTTGCTCGCTTGTTTTCAAAAATGTTTGAACGGTATCTGAGAATTTGAATAGGTATCACCTGGCAGCATGGTCCTAACTTGTCTTCCAAAATAATCCTCAGCTTATGAGGGTAAATCCAAACCAGAAGTGTAGACCTTAGGTGTAACTTCACTATACAAAAACCTTTCACATTGCTGTAAACTGGAGTTTATGATGAGTGCTTTGACGATGCAAACCATTTGTACTGCAAAACCATCAGATCAGGACAACAGGAGGAGGCTGTCACATGTGCCTTAAGGGGCCTCCATAATATATCTCGAAAAGGACTAACTGTAAACTGTAACCTATTATCAGATGTGAGCTCTTCAGGTATACTCACTTTAACTTCCTGCTATGAATACACTTAACATGCCCTTTTTTGAAAATTTTAGAAAGCAGAAGGTGACTCGGAGAAAATCACTGCTATTATGGCGATCAAATAAGTTTCCGCACACGATACTTGCAGATATTTTTCTCTAGTTACAATGGCTTCGTAACTTTGTCATCTTTAACAGTGTGTCATTATTGTCATATTTCTTTGTCTCAGATGTTCAGAAAGCTTCAGTAAGATGTGAAGTTACAATGAATTTTCAGACTATCACTATTTTTCTTCTATTTTCCTCATTTTTGGTTTGAAATGGAGAGTTGCAGTTAAGAATTGAACTTTGTACAGCAGGTTGTTTTTCAAGATAGAGGTCACAAAAGACAAATGTTTGCTTTTGGGAACTTGCCTTGAAATATAATGCAGGTTAATTACTGCTCTAAGGGGACTATAGATGTTTTGGCACTGAGATTTTGCTATGGTCATGGGCTGGTAGCTGATTGGATGTTGAATTGTTGACCGTTTCAAGGGTGGACTCATGCTGGCCGGACAATCAGAGAATGTTTTAAAAAAAAACAGTGAGCAAACTGGCTCTGACCAGGTTTTAGGCAGGAGGCAGTTTTTGTTTTGAAGCTTCCAGACTGCTATTTTTTAGTTTCTGTGCTCTCCAGTCATCAAATTGTTGAAAGTTCTGAGAACAGAATCCTGGTTGGTAAGAAATAAGTCAAAGGCCTGTGGAAATATTATGCATAGACCAGTGATTTTGGATTTCAAGCAAGATATACAGCCCTCCATGCCTGTAATGCAGCCTATCATCCAAGTTCATGAAAATCCGGTGTTCATCATTGAAAAGTTCTTTTTAATTTTTCCCTTAACTGTGTCCTTCTGTCAGTACAAATATGAACAAAGAAGATTGGGCTTATATCATAGTTATTAATTAGATTGCCTTGCAGATTATCTGTATTCTGCTAAGGTTATATACTTAATAATAAATTGTTAACTTTTGATTAAGTTATAAACTTAAGTCCAAGATCTGCTATTTGTAAAGTCTCATTAGGATTAATTGAACAATTTTGAACATCATTGAATGTTTTAATTTCATTGTGTTATGAATCCATCAGGAGTGAGGCTGATTTGATTTGGCTTGGCTTGCTATCCCCTTGTTGCAATACTATCTCAGACAGCTTAGCCTTTTTAAAAAAAATCACAGTCAGTGTCATGGCACCAACTGAGAAATGCATCAACTGATCCTTCTGGCTATTGCCTGTAAGACATCAAGTCTAGATGAAGAATTCTAAATTTTACTTTTATGCAAAGCTGATTTTCCAGTGTTTCCTATGGCTTGGCATGCTTTCAGTTGTCCTGCTGCCTAGGTACAAGTGTCAATATTGAATAAATATAAATCAAATATTTATCCCTCAATGAACATCACAAGTACAGATTATTTGTTCAATATTGCATTGCTATATGTGGGACTTTTGCCAAGCATAAATTGGTGATTCTGACTTACAATGGGCTTGAAGAGTACTTAATTTGTCAGATGTTTTCAGGTTGCAATTGGTGCAAATAAATGCCTTATTTCTTTCTTCGGAAAATACTCTACAATCTACCACACAGTGTCATTATCAACGGCTGGCAACTCCAGAATAAGAACTAGAATATTATCAGAAAAGCAAAATAATGCAGATGCTGGAAATCTGAAAAGAGAAGAAAAATTGGATCTGACAGCAGGTGTGAAGAGAGAAGCAGGGTTAAATATTTCACATTAAAGAATGCCATCTCTCTTGAAGATTAAAGCTACGTGCTGAGACAACAGCTTTCTCCAGAATTTAAACATTTATCACACAGAAGCTGATTTTCATTCAATAACTTACTTTTCAAAAAGAAATCATGACTGCTGAAGTAATGACAGGCAAGAAGTGCAAGTCTGAACTAGAGAATATAAAAGTTAGAAATAAACCTGAAAGAGAAGGGCTGATTTACGGATTTTGTTGAAAAGGGAAAGGTTCATTGTAGCAATGACTAAAACATACAGTAAAACAATAGTTGTACCTGAACTGCCTTGAACAGATGTACCCATCTGTATTTTGATTTTCTAATCGATCCACGCCCCTTATGTTTCCCCCAGAGTGACCTTCAAGTCTTTTGGTGCGAGACACTGTAATGGACATTTTTAGTTAAAACAAGTAGAGATTGATTACAAGAAAAACAGCCCTGATGACAACAGTTGCTTAACACTTTAAGCATGTCATCCATTTGATAGATGATTGGTTAGATTACTTTGGTGAGCAGGGACAAATACATTGATTCCACTGAGGCTCATGGTGCACTTCAAATCATAAGAAATAATATTACAAATTTCATTAACGAACCATGTTGCACTGAAATAGGCTTTATTGAGAATACTTATAATAATCTAATTCAAATCTCAGTATCGCAAAAACAAAGACGATTGTGAAAGGTTTCTTATCAGGCATCAAAAAACATACAATCTAGGCTAATAAAATGTGAGGCTGGATGAACACAGCAGGCCCAGCAGCATCTCAGGAGCGCAAAAGATGACGTTTCGGGCCTAGACCCTTCATCAGAGAGGGGGATGGGGAGAGGGAAATGGAATAAATAGGGAGAGAAGGGGAGGCGGACCGAAGATGGATAGAAAAGAAGATAGGTGGAGAGGTGGGGAGGGGATAGGTCAGTCCAGGGAAGACGGACAGGTCAAGGAGGTGGGATGAGGTTAGTAGGTAGATAGGGGTGTGGCTTGGGGTGGGAGGAAGGGATGGGTGAGAGGAAGAACAGGTTAGGGAGGCAGTGACAGGTTGGACTGGTTTTGGGATGCAGTGGCTGGGGGGGAAGAGCTGGGCTGGTTGTGTGTTGCAGAGGGGGGAGGGGACGAACTGGGCTGGTTTTGGGATGCGGTTGGGGAAGGGGAGATTTTGAAGCTGGTGAAGTCCACATTGATACCATTAGGCTGCAGGGTTCCCAGGCTGAATATGAGTTGCTGTTCCTGCAACCTTCGGGTGGCATCATTGCGGCACTGCAGGAGGCCCATGATGGACATGTCGTCTAAAGAATGGGAGGGGGAGTGGAAATGGTTTGCGACTGGGAGGTACAGTTGTTTGTTGCGAACTGAGCGGAGGTGTTCTCCACAAACCTGCCTGCCCTGGTCGACTGCACATCTGCCAATGTGGTATACTGCTTCCACTGTACCCGGTGTGGCTTCCTCTACATTGGGGAAACCAAGCGGAGGCTTGGAGACCGCTTTGCAGAACGCCTCCGCTCGGTTCGCAACAAACAACTGCACCTCCCAGTCGCAAACCATTTCCACTCCTCCTCCCATTCTTTAGATGACATGTCCATCATGGGCCTCCTGCAGTGCCACAATGATGCCACCCGAAGGTTGCAGGAACAGCAACTCATATTCCGCCTGGGAACCCTGCAGCCATATGGTATCAATGTGGACTTCACCAGTTTCAAAATCTCCCCTTCCCCAATTGCATCCCTAAACCAGCCCAGTTCACCCCCTCCCCCCACTGCACCACACAACCAGCCCAGCTCTTCCCCTCCACCCACTGCATCCCAAAACCAGTCCAACCTGTCTCTGCCTCCCTAACCGGTTCTTCCTCTCACCCATCCCTTCCTCCCACCCCAAGCCGCACCCCCATCTACCTACTTACCTCATCCCACCTCCTTGACCTGTCCGTCTTCCCTGGACTGACCTATCCCCTCCCTACCTCCCCACCTCTACTCTCTCCACCTATCTTCTTTACTCTCCATCTTTGGACCGCCTCCCCCTCTCTCCCTATTTATTCCAGTTCCCTCTCCCCATCCCCCTCTCTGATGAAGGTTCTAGGCCCGAAACATCAGCTTTTGTGCTCCTGAGATGCTGCTTGGCCTGCTGTGTTCATCCAGGATCACATTTTATTATCTTGGAATTCTCCAGCATCTGCAGTTCCCATTATCTCTGATACAATCTACGCTGTTGGCTCTGCATAATTGTTACTGAGGGTTCCACCTTTTGACAAGTTGTTAAACCGAAGCCTCATCGATACTTTCAGGTAGATATAAACAATGCCACCACATATCTTAAAGAATAGAATGGCTTTCCCTAATACCCAGAACAATAATTTATTTTAATCATTGTCTGATTGCTATTTGAGAGGTCTTGTGTGACATTGCTGTTATTTTCCAGTATTACAACAGCGACAACATTTGAAAGGTATTGCAAGGGATTTAATGTTCTTGGTCTTTGGTAGTAGAACATAAGTGTTGCTAAAAAACAGACCAATTTTTTTTGTCTTATATTCATTCGGAAATTTGCACGTTCAAAAGTGATGTCATTCAGCACAACGGCAGAGTCCTGAAGCACATTTCACACCAGATCAAGCCTGCAGCAAATGGTCAACCCTCACTCATTAAGCAGAGCGGGGAGCACCAGATATGGCTAAAAATGAGGCACTACCCCGGTGAAGCTAAACACAAGATTATAACATGCTAGCAGTAGAAGTAGCATGCTACAGACAGAATTAAGCAATTCCACAACAGGTGCATCAAAGCTGTGCCATCTATGAGATCCAGTCATCAGCAAGCAATCAAACAATAAATTGAGGATGCTAGTTCTTGTTGCACATGGCAACAGTTCTTCTTAAAGGGTCAATTTTGAAAAGTGCATTAAACTCCACCCAATGTGATGTTATAGATTTGGTGAGATAATTGTTAAAATTGATCTGAACCTCGACGGTGACAAATGTGCCACCTATGTCTCACAATATCTTAGTAATATTGTCTAACTCACACATAGGACTTGTGCATATTTACTATCCTCTAATAAGTTACAGCTTGTTAAGATGAGAGCTTGTATCAGAGATAATGGGAACTGCAGATGCTGCAGAATCCGAGATAACAAAGTGTGGAGCTGGATGAACCCAGCAGGCCAAGCGGCATTTTTTGTGCTCCTAAGATGCTGCTTGGCCTGCTGTGTTCATCGAGTTCCACACTTTGTTATCTAAGATGAGAACTTCATCTTTTTAAGACTCACTAGTGGTTGTTCCACTACGACTGCAGACCAAATACTTTCCTAGGTTTAATTAGGGAAAGACAGGTGGCAGCATGCATTTGTGCACAAATACCACATGGCAATCTGTAGCGGTCATTGCTTCTCAATACAACAAGGTGCAATGTCAAAAAGTCCATTGGACCCAGGAGAAAAAGAAAATTCCAAAAGACTAAGTGAGTTTACAGTTTATGAACTCTACCACTTTAAGAACTACTCATGCAAATAGTCAGCAGCTGCAAGAGGATTAACAAAAAAAAAGTCAGCTGGAACTTGTGGAAAGACCAACAAGGGAGAAATAGACTCCAGGTTAACATCTTTCTTCAGGTCTAGTAAGTGCAGAAGTGTGAAATTGAAACCACATAAGGATCAGTCACACATCCAGTTACAGATTCCATTACGTGAATGGAGATTATTTCTGTGAGATTTTGCCTCCCACATGATGTGACAAATGTTTATATTATCATCCAAGGAAATGTACTGATGAATCTAATACACAATTATTGCAACTGGCTAATGTACAAACATTTCATTCCTCCAAAATGTGCATGTCTGGATAACTATTAAGATATCAAATGAAAGCATGCTTCCAGCAGAGAGTCATCACCCAAGTGTCATGATTCTAGTGACTCCTGGGTAAGACGGAGAATGCGATCTTTATATTCTCAAGTCACGTGCTATAAATAGAGTGCTAATTCCATGAGCATGGCTCTTAAAGATAGAGAGTCTCAGAGGCACAACACAAGCAAGGATCTATTGGAGTATTCTCAGTCAGAAGTTTGAGAAAACAACTTTGTTCAAAAAGTTGAAGCTGAACAAAACATGAGTAAAGTTTTCTTGAAGAAGGCACATCGTAAATTGTTCCAAGATTAGGTAAGCTCACAAATACATTTTCAAGGAGGATTATTATACTTGTACAGAGTCAGAAAACTTCTGCAATTCTTAATTAGTACAATTCAGAAGTAATTTGAAGAAATAACCAGAATGGGCATGATCAAACCAACAGATCAATATTTGGGCATGACTACTGTATGCAGACCAAAAAGCAATCAAAATATATGTTAACCTATCACAGCCTAGCAAGGGAGATTCACCCTTGTCTACAATCTATGAGAGTTTAATACCGACCAGTCAAAGTTTTCATTGTAATTGATGCCAACAGTGGGTTCCTACAGTTGACATTAGATGAGTTATCAAGTTTGCTTACTACCTCAATCACGCTGTTTGGATGATTTTGCTTCAGAGGCTGATATTTGGGATTGCCACGGTCTGTTCAAAATCTCTGGGGTCATGTCCACAATTTTACAAAATTTAGAAGGTGCCATATGACACATGGTTAACATTTGAGGAACAAGACAGCCCATACAATTTTAAGAGACTTATTGACCGAAGGGCTTTCCCTTAATGAAAGCAAATTTTTCAAGGTGCTTATTCATTTCTTGTGACACATTACTACAAAGATGGAAAAGCAAAACCACATAAAAAGGCTGTCAAGTAGTTTCTGAGATCAGTTCATAATCTGTAAAGATTTTTCTAAACATTGTAAATGAATAGCAGCATTTTTGTTTCACTCCAGAATTACTAATGAACCCTTGATTCAACTTCTCAGGAAAACAAGAGGATGGTACTGGGACTCCCATCAGGAGGCTAAGGGGGAGGCAGTGGCGTAGTGGCATTGCTGCTACACTGTTAATCCAGAAACCCAGGTTCAAATTCCAATATGGCGGATGGTGGAATTTGAATTCAATTTTTAAAAATCTGAGATTAAGAATCTAATAATGACCATGAAGCCATCATTGATTGTCAGGAAAAATTCATTAATATCCTCTCGGGAAAAAAATTGCCATCCTTATCTGGACTCTATGAGAATCTAGACTCATTGTAATGTGGTTGATTCTGGGAAATTAGGGATGGGCAATAAAAAATAATGCCCACATCATGTGAACGAATAAACAAAAATACACATTCCAAAACATGAGGGGCATGCTGAAGTTCACAGATGTCCTTGCCCATTACTATTCATCCAGTCCAACCGCCACAGTTGCAAATGTATTAGGCATGGGTGTAATGCTTTCTCCACAACAACTAGATAGGGGCTGTAAATCAGTGTGCCTCCATAGCATTCTCAGACAGAGAAAACCACTAAATTGTGCAGGAGGAGACTCTGAATCATATGGCTGTGCATAGGATTTTCAGATTACATTCTTGGCAAAATGTGCTCACAGAAGTATCATAAATTATAGATTTCCCTATGACAAGAAAGCAGGTGGTAAGGATGTCTCCATGGATACAGAGATTCTGACTACAACTTACAGGGTTCGCCTACAGGACAAAATATGACAAACAAAATGACTGAGAATTTGTGGCCATTTGTCAGAATTGCAAAGCTTGATCGGATCCAAGCAACAATGGGTTGGTCATTTTGACCTATTTTGAGCGTGAAACAGCATGTCACAATGGTAGCCGGAGTTGGTTTTTGATGAAAAGTTGGTGGTTTTTGTTTCACTGGGGCAAGGTAAACTAGACAGAATATTTGAAGGACACCTGGGGATAAGCAAATGCAAAGGCAGGGCTCAATTGTCTTTGAGAGGTCAGGTATTTTTGCGGACCTCATGGCTGACTGCAAAGTTAAACCAATCACAGAACTCAGCAGTGGCCGCCCCTGATCCCCAATACTTGACCTTGGAAATTAGTATTAACAAGCCAGTTATATTTGACTAATGAGCTTATATTATTGCTGCCAACTACTTTTTCCACTGGGCAGAGGTGAAAATGGTACATTTGCCATGAAATACTCACTACAAGTGGGATCCATGACATGGTTATGTCAGACAACCGGCTACAATTTGTTAGAGAGTCTTTCAGCGAGATCTGGATTCATCTCAATTACCCATAATCCAATGGAGAAACTCAGTGTGGGATTCAGCAAGTCAAATCTACTTTTGAATAAAAATGCTGATTTTTATTTAGCTCACTGGTTTACCAACTTCAGTGTGACTAATTAGACTCACTGACATACTGAAGACAATTCCTATCCTAAAAAAGAGGTTGATTCCACAGTTGAGTGCACAGGACTAGTAGATGATGTACATGAGGTAGCTGTCTTCAGGAATAGCAAAGTACCTTCTATTGTAGGCATCATGGTGCACGACAATTGTCGTGCTTGAGCCAAGGGCAATGTGCACAGAAAAGCAACCTTTCAGAAAAAGGGTCTAGGCCCGAAATGTCAGCCTTCCTGCTCCCCTGATGCTGCTTGACCTGCTGTGTTCATCCAGCTCTATACCTTGTTATCGCTTAACACGAATGGTATGGTTGTTTAAGATGCAGTGATCCAGCAGCAATCATATATATCCATACAGCTCAGCCAGTTGAATAGAGGAACTGCGGGAACTCAGAATCAAGGTCAATAGTCCTGAAACTAAAGACCCATCAACCTTCCAAGCAGAAAACATGTTCTGGAAATATAGTGAAAACCTGCTGACTTCCTGAATTTGTGAAATTGGAGTCATGGGTGAACTGTGACAGTGGTAAATGATTTTACAAATGATAACTTTGGGGGCAAAAAGTTTGGAAAAGGCAATGTTTCTAAAAGGGCTAACATTGCAGGAGACATTAAACTCCATCCAATTTGATGATAATGGAGTCTTCAGAGGAGAAATCGGGAGAATATTGCTGGATTGTGAAGATAGATATGTCACCTACATATCCTAACCATCTGCTTAAAATGACTTTCTAACTAATGTACCTTGCCACTATTATGCAATAAAGTATATCTTGATAAGACAAGAGCATCTTCTTGGTAAGGCACATGAATGGTTTATGGTGCCAGAAGAACAACTGAACAGACTCTTAGTCCCTGACCACTAAAGAGATATTGTGGTAGAACTCTTCAGCCTGCAGCCAACATAATTCCCATTCTGAATGACGGTGATGTGCAAAAGACCTATGTATTTGCTGTCATCTTTGTCCAGAAATGTAAACAAATGAATGATGTTGGTGTCTTCCTTAGATTGCCTGCATCAGAAATTCTGTCTTCAACCAATCTAGTTCACTCTATACAATATTAAAAAAAAACACCAGGACATACTTGGAGCAAAAGCTATGGGCTCAAACAATATAGCAGCTGTACTATTGAGGGCCTGCGCTCCATAAGTAACTGTTCCCCTCATCAACTGTTCAAACACAACTAAAATGATATCCATCCATTTTCAGAAGATGGCAGCAGTCTGAAGTCTTTGTTATTGATGCAGTCATTTTCTAAAGTGTTATTGCACCTGCACTCACCTTGCAAGAGAAGAGTATTACATCACATTCCTGATGTGTGTACTGTAGAAAAGCTCTTGCAAATCAGGGAATGAGTTATTTGCCCCAAAATTTCTAGCCTCGTAGCCACAATATTTTTGTAGTGGTTCTGGTAAATACAAGCATTGCCAGCAACACATTGTGTGAATGAATAATTTCAAGAAAAACATGATGGACTACAAGAAAATAGTGAGCAACTGATGATTTGGGAGGTTCTGTGCTTAAATCTAAACATAGGAAGTACACAATGCAGATGCCTTCTTGTGCACCTTATATCTCAGTGTCTTTTATCTGCAGGTAGAATATGTTGCTATGACAAGAAATGGATACGCGTAGGACTGAAATTCAATGAAGTCAAAATTGTAAAGTATCACCAAATATAGATTGTCTAGAAAGGTCAATCCCAGCCTTGATTAAACATTTCAATTATAAACTTGACATACCTGATAAAGCAGCATTCCATTAGCATTTGGTCTATGTGGTCATGTTCTTGAATGGTAATTCACAATCCTGACTAAGATAGAGATTTGTACCAATACAGAAACTAACATTTATTAACCCTAAATTACATTGATACAATTATTCCTGTTTTGAACTGGTTCATTAATGAATCAGTGTCACTGCATATTAGCTGGGAAAAATAATCAAAACTATTCATTTCCAAACTTCTCTTGCAAGCTTGGGCATCCTAAAGATTAAAGGACTAGAGACTATCACATATCACAGCGCGTAAAAGAGCAGCATGGGCTCCAGAAAATACCAGCTTTGCTTTAGGCTACTATAAAATCATTAAAGCATCACTAAAGGATTTAACTCCTTTGCACTTTTTGGAACACAGTTACTGTGAAGTGAAAAATTGAGCAATGAGCATGTTTCAAGGTCATTAGTTTGCAAAATTCTGAACAGAAATTTAACGTACAGGCTAATCTGCTGCCCTATGTGCTTTTGAAAATTAGTTATGCTTTGCATGATTGAACAATGTTTTGAACTAATCGAATGGAACATTCAGTATGCAGCTCTTGGAATGCACTGTATTGTACAGCAATTTAATGGTGTTTTCATAGTTACCGTTTTATTAAGTTTACCGATGACACAACAGTACACTTTGAGTATATCAAAGCTGTGTTTCTTGAACAGTTGAGAAATAAATTAGAGCTAATTTATGATGATAATGTCAGCATAATTGCACTGAAAAAAACATTTTTGTTTAAAAAACACGTTTCAGGTTTTTGAACTGGAGTAGGCCCTGTAGACCGTCAAGCAAAGTCTGTTTTTTAGCTGAATTACAGCTTACAGTACATTTCTTCAGATCCATTAAAAAATCTGCAATTAAATTTTAAATCAATTCTACATAGTACAGCTTTCCGGTGGCATGGAAAATAGGTAGAAAGTGGGACAAAGAGTTCTAATTTCATTTATCTTTTCGCAAAAATACTTCCTGATTTTCCACCTGACTGGCCTAGTTCTAATTGTAAGATAATGCCCATATATTCTAAAAAGATATTGGAAGATATAACATATGATCCTTGCCAATTTGGTAACTGAGGCATTTAAACTATTAAAGTCCAATATTGAACTGTAAACCTGTGAGCCTGACATTGATAGTGGGTAAATTGTTGGAGATTACTTTGGAGGATAGGAATTACATGCATTTGGAGCAGCAAGGACTGATTAGGGATATTTGGCATGGTCTTGCACAAGAGAAATCATGTCTCACAAACTTGTTTTCAGGAAATAACCAAAAAGATTGAAGAAGGCAGAATAGTAGACATTGTCTACGTGGATTTTACTAGAGTCTGTGACAAGATTCCACATTGTAGACTGGTTAGTAAAATTAGAACACCTGGGATTCAGGATGAGCTTAACAATTAGGTACAAAATTGGCTTGATGGTAAGAGACAGAGTGATGATGTAGGGTTGTTTTACAGACTGAAGGCCTATGAGCAGCAGTGTTCCACAGGGATTGGTGCTAGGTCCACTTTTGTTTGACATTTATATAAATGATTTGGATGAGAATATTGGAGGTATGGTTACTAAGTTTGTGGATGACACCAAAATTGGTGGTGTAGTGGACAGTGAAGAAGGTTCTCTAAGATTACAAAGAAATCTTGATCAATTGGGTCAATGGGCTGAGGTCTGGAAGATGGAATTTAATTTGGAAAAATGTGAAGTATTGCATTTTGGGGAAAAATAAAACAAAACAAGACAGGACGTAGACAATTAAAGGTAGGGTCCTAGGTAGTACTGTGGAACAAAGAGATTTAAAGATTCAGGTACATAATTATTTGCAAGTTGTGTTGCAGGTAGACATGGTGGTTGAGGTGTTTAAAATCCTTTCCTTCATTGCTCAGACCTTTGGGGTCTGCACACAGTACTCCAGAAGAGGCCTCACCAATGTACTGTCCGACCTCAATATGAAATCCCAACTCCTTTCCTCATTGTAGCTGTACAATGCATTGGTGAGGCCTTTAATTGTGTAAGACCTGCTCTTGTTTGTTTCATCGAGGTAATCCCTTTAAGAGGTATAAATAAATTGGAATCTAACAAAGACGCCTGAGAAAATGGGGGCGGGGGGATCCTTTGGCAATACCATTTATTTGGACAAACAAGGAGTCATTAAACATCAACTCAACTCACAAGTTGTTGAATTCATAAATTCAATGAATATGGATTCATCTGAAGTATCAATTCAAGTAGAAAGATTAGGCCTACACTGAAAAAGAGACTTAAACTCCGCTTTATAATGACTGTTTCATTTCTGTCAGCATTTAAATTGCATGTGAGAGATATTGTGGGTTAACTGATTGAATAAAGTGTTGTGTTACTGTTAAGCTCGCAACTAAAGGTGTTATAAATAAAACAACCTTTTAAATATGCTGCTAGTTTACTCAAATTAACTCAATTACTTGAGCTATAAGAAAGTTGGTATATCTACATACAAATAAATGGTAATGAAAGGAAACTTCTAAAATTTGTCTATGAAAGCTGCATCAGAAAAGTACGCATATAATCACTCAAGGGCAGTCTCAAGAATATAAACAGTGGAAATATAATGGAGAAGAATTGGACCGTGATTCTACCGAACATCACAGAAGGAAAGAGATCAAGAAAGGACAATTCACCTATTAATGTAAAATTGCATCTGAATCCCAAAGCAGGGCGGTTTTAGTGATGTGACTAGTAAGTTTTATAAACATTAGAGGACAATAAAGGAGATAAAATGATAGAATAAAAGTGGAAATGGTAATTGTATTGGTTGGGCTGGTTGAGGATATGTAAGTTGAGATGATGATGTTGAGGCTGAACTGATAAAGTCATATCTAAACAAAATGAGATAGCCATAGTACTGGCAAGGTTCAAGTTCAAAAGGGGGAGTTGATTTCTCATGAAAGAAGTAGAAATGGGCTCAAGAGAACCAGATCGTATCAAAGACAGTGATGACAAGAAGCAGTTGATGTATCTGGATAAGCATGAATTTGTGCAGTATGGTACTTGCGCAGTCAAAAAGACAAATACTGAAAAAATTAAACCTGCAAATACCACAATTTACCTTTGTTCTGAATAGTAATTTCAGAAAATCTGTATTTCCAAGAACCTTCAGCCCAATAATCTTTCAGAAGCTTCTTTCCCATTTCAATATTTGCATAATAGATTTCAACAAAATCTCTAACAAAAATGGTAACAGATTTGAAATCATCATCTTTATCTCAGTGTTGAAAATTGATTTTAGAAGAACAACCCCCTGCAATATACAACACATCTGTAATCGATCCGCAGAGTGCTGTAGAGATATTGCTATCATCTAGGAATATGACAAAGCAGAAAAATAGCAGCTAATAGCCTTTCAAAAGGAGCTAAAACCATGATAAACTTCATCTAATTAAATAACCACAACAATAAAACTGCCTACCTTCACTAATCTCTATAAATAAAATTGCGGTTAATTTCCATCTCAGTGCTACACCATATCCATATCTGCACAGACACTGTTTCTCTAATACTCCACAGATTAGAGGAGTACATGTACAAAACTCAGGTTCCCAAAAAATGAATAAAATACTTCAAGACATTTATTCTTACTGTTGCCTGTTTGCTAACCAATTCTCAATGCATACCAGTGTTTACCACCAATTTCACATGATGTTTTTTCACAGTAACCTTGAGAGACTTTATCAAAAGCTTTCTGAAAATCCCAAATGTACAACATCCCCTGGTTCTCCCTTGTCTATTCTACTAGCTTCATCCTCAAAAACCTCTTAGGTTTATCAAATGTGATTTTGATTTCATAAATCCATGTTGATTTTTTGAATTCTGTTAATATTTTAAGTGCTCTGTCATCATATCTTTTGTGATAGATTCTAACATTTTTCCTATCACTACTGTGAGGTTAACTATCTGTAAATCACCATTTTCGCTCTCTTCCTTTTTTTTAAAGAAAAGAATGGGGTTATAGTTGCCAATTTGTAATCCGCTTGGATTGCTCCAGAACCTACAGAATTTAGGAAGATGATAACTGATACATCCCCCGTTTCTATGGCTATGTATTTCAGTTATCTGTGACTTAGATTATCATGCCCTGAGGATTTACCAGTTTTCAGCTCCATTAATTTTTCCAGCGCTTTTTAAAACAAAAACTAACATTGAAGTTCCTTGAATTCCTCCTTTTCACTAGACCTTTGGTCCTACATCATTTCTAGATTATTCCTGTCTGTTTCTGTGAAAACAGGATGTAATGAGTTTTATTTAAAGTGCTTTGCTGTTTTCTTGTTTTCCATCACCAATCTCCTATTTTCGATTGTCAGGATCCTATGTTTATCTTCATTTGTTGTTTTTCTATTTACATTCTTGCAGAAATTATACAAGTCTACTTTTTGTTTTTTGCAAGTTTACTCATACTTTTCTTTTTCCCTTTAACTAATCTCTTGGTACTCCTTTGTAAATAACACTGAATCAACAAATCATTTACTTGTCCTAGCAACGTTGTATGACTTCGCTTTGGATCTAATACTATCCTTCATATGTTTGTTAGCCATGGCTGAGCCACATTTCCTGCTGTGTTTTCACAACAGAAAGGAGTGTTTCACTATTGAAATGCATGCATTTGCTCATGAAAAGCCATTGTCTATCTATCACCATGCCCCTAAATGAAAATACTGAATTCAATGTCAGCCACCTTGAGCATCTGAAGCTGGAGGCACTTCCTGGTCACATGATAATAATAAACATGCTTCCACCCCTTCACCTTTGATGGTCTGCAATGCCCTTAATGGGCTTTGAATGTAAATGAATCTATTGAGCGTTTTACTGGTGGTGGCCAATTGGCAAAAAAACAAAACTATGGCTGATTTGGTGATTGAGGGAAAGAAAGTCGGTTGTGTGTAGCAACAGAGATAATGGGACCTGCAGATGCTGGAGAATCCGAGATAACAAAGCGTGGAGCTGGACGAACACAGCAGGCCAAACTGCATCTTAGGAGTACAAAAGCTGACGTTTCGGGCCTCGACCTTCATCAGAAAACAGTATGCAACGGTACTGGGTACAGATAAACAAAAATTGTTAGTGATTGTTTTTGTGGCACATCTGTAGTGTCCCTCCCTCCTGCCAGGGTGACCCTTGGGGTTCAAGTCCCACTTGCTCCAGTGGTGTACAAATCCATTTCTGTGCATGTTAATATGCAAAATATCCTATTACTAGAATTGTTTCCAACTTCCTACACTCATAGAGCAGAATCCCAACAGTGTGGAAACAGGTCCTTTGGCCCAACAAGTCCACACTGAACCTCAGTGCACCCCACCCAGACCCATCCTCCTATAAATCACCTAATCTACATATCCCTGAACACTACAGGCAATCTAGTATGGCCAATACACCTAGCCTGCAGATCTTGGGACTGTGGGAGGAAACCCGCGTGGAAGGGTCAAGGCCCAAAACATCAGATTTTGTGCTCCTAAGATGCTGCTTGGCCAGCTGTGTTCATCCAGCTCAACACTTTGTTATCTTAGACACGGGGAGAATGTGCAAACTCCACGTAGACAGTCGCCCAAGGGTGAATCGAACCTGGGTCCCTGGCGCTGTGAGGCAGCAGTTGCTAACCACTAAGCCACATTGCTGCCTACATCACACATTTCCATGTGGCCAAGCCGCTTTGCCAAGTCATAGCCTTGAATTGCTTCCTATGATAATATTCTTTAAACTAGAGAAAATGAAGTACCGAACGTATGAGGAGTCTTTCCTTACAGCTTAAATTGAAATGAAAGACGAATAGCAGCTGTTCAACCAGCAACCAACTTAGGAATTTTCCTTTATGTCATACTTCAATTTTTTTTTCCCCCAAACTCAGTCCTGCTGCTGAGTAGGGTCCAATTCTGCTCCACCGGTGCTCATCCTGACTATAGGTATGTGAAGATCCTGAATCTTGGTTTGGATCTGGATGCAAGTCTGCTCGCTGAGCTGGAAGATTAGTTTTCAGACATTTCGTCAACATTCTAGGTAAAATCATCAGAGAGCCTCTGATGAAGCGCTGGTGTTATGCCCCACTTTCTATTTATCTGTTTAGGTTTCCTTGGGTTGGTGATGTCAATTCCTGCATTGGTGATGTCATTTCCTGTTCTTTTTCTCAGAGGATGGTAAATTGATTTGGAGCCGATGTGTTTGTTGATGGAGTTCCGGTTGGAATGCCATGCCTCTAGGAATTCTCGTGCCTGTCTCCGTTTGGCTTGTCCTAGGATGGATGTGTTGTCCCAATCAAAGTGGTGTCCTTCGTCATCTGTATGTAGGATACTAGTGATAGTGGGTCATGTAGTTTTGTGGCTCGTTGATGTTCATGTATCCTGGTGGCTAGCTTTCTGCCTGTTTGTCCAATGTAGTGTTTGTCACAGTTCTTGCAAGGTATTTTGTAGATGACGTTCGTTTTGCTTGTTGTCTGACCCTATACATACTTACATACAGATGAGGAAGGACACCACTTTAATTGGGACAACACATCCATCCTAGGACAAGCCAAACAGAGACACGCCCGAGAATTCCTAGAGGTATGGCATTCCAACCGGAACTCCATCAACAAACACATTGGCTCCAAATCAATTTACCATCCTCTGAGAAAAAGAACAGGAAATGACATCACCAACCCAAGGAAACCTAAACAGATAAACAGAAAGCGGGACATAACACCAGCGCTTCATCGGAGGCTCACTGATGATGTTACGTAGAATGGTGACGAAACGTCTGAAAACTAACCTTCCAGCTCAGCGAGCAAACTCACATCCAGAACCTCAACCTGAGCTACAAATCTTCTCAAAACTCTTGGTTTGGATTTATAGTCCTTGTCTTGTAATCATCAGGTTGAATAAATAGGAAGTCGCTGACTACACTAGTTTTCAATTAAAAACTATTGCAGATTTCAAAGGGCCAAAGGGTCTTTTTCAGTGTTGTAGACCTCTATAACTTAGTCTGTTGTTTCAACTTTATTCAGCAATAAATTATTTAGTTTGGAGTTTGTTTTAGAAGCACAATGTATATCCTATGCATTGACATTCACCCTGAGCAGAAGCATGAAGATATTTTGACTGAAAATGGAGAAAATAACAATTCGTACACAAAGAGATAATAAGAATTGCCAAACCTTGAGTCAGAGATAACACAGTGTGGAGCTGGAGGAGCACAGCAGGCCAAGCTGCATCAAGGAGCAGGAAATTTGACATTTCGGGTTGGGACCATTCTTCAGAAATGGGGAGAGGAAAGGGAGCTCTGAAATAAAGACAGACAGGAGGGGTGGGACTGAAAAAGGTAGGTGGGATGATGATGACTGAGTGTAGGTAGGCAGTGGTGGGGATTGGTCGGTGAGCTGGGAGACACAGACAGGCTGGAGAGAAGGTGGACGGGTTGTATCAAGTCAAGGAGGCAGGGATGAGAAGGAGAGTTCATCATTGGATGAGGCCGGGGGGGGGGAGATTTTGAAATTGGTAAAGTCCACATTGAGACCAATGGGTTGTAGACTCCCAAGGGGGAGTATGAGGCGCTGCTCCTCCAGTTTGCGGGTGTGGTCATTGTGACACTGGAGATGGCCTGGGATGTCACCCAGGGAGTGGAAAGGGGAGTTGAAATGGTTTGCAACTGGAAGGTGTTGTTGTTCATCACAAATGGAGCACAGGTGCTCTACAAAACAGTTTCCCAGTCTCTGCTTGGATGTAGAGGAGGCCATATCAGGAGCAGTGGATGCAATCGACCACATTGGCAGATGTGGAGGTGAAACTCTGTCTGATGTGAAAGGTTTTTTTGATTCCTTGGAGAGAGGTGGGGTAGGTGAGGGGGCAGCGTACAGGCACGTGGAGCACTGCCTGCAGTTGCAGAGAAAGGTGCCGTGGGTGGTAGGGCTAGTGGGGAGTGTGGAGCGGATGAGGGAATCACGGAGAAAGCAGTCCCTATGGAAGGCAGATCGGAGTTGGGGAGGGAAATATATCCTTGGTTGTGAGGTCAGATTGCGGGTGGCAGAAGTGGAGGAGAATAATACATTGAATTTGGAGGTTAGTGGGGTGTTACGGAAGAGCAAAGGGGATTCTGTCTTTGTTTTTGTTGCAGGGTGGGATGGGAGGACACAGGTGCTGGAAACTTAAGAGATGTGGTCGAAAGCACTTTTGACCTCTCAAGGTGGGCGAGTTGCAGTCCTTGAAATAAGAGGAATTCTGGGATGTTCGGGAGTGGAACACCCCACCTTGGGAGCAGATACCATGGAGGCAGCAGAAATGGGATTCAGGGATTGCATTCATGCAGGAAGGTGGGTGAGAATAGGTGTAGTTTAGGTAGCTGTGGGGGTCGGCGGGCTCGAACTAGATGTTGGTTTCGAGGCGGTCACCAGAGATGGAGTCAGAGAGGTCCAGGAAAGAGAGAGAGGCATCAGAGATGGTCCCGGTGAACTTGACGTTGGGAGTGAAAGGTGTTGGTAAAGTTGAAGAATTGTTCAATCTCATGGTAATACACAAATACTTTACACTGGGCTTTTTTTAGTAAAAGGGAAACATATGAAGTTTGGAAGATTAGCAGAAGTATATTGCTCTCTACAGAGAACTACTTACTGCTTCAGACAGAGGTTTATTTCATTGTATTTGCATCTCAAACAAACAATTTCTAGTCAGCTGTTTGCAAATGCTGGAAGACAGACTAAAAGATGGATGTTTTTCCAGAATTCTTGCCATAGTGATATAGCTATATACTAATGCTTGTACATTCTGATCAGAGACAGAAACCAGGCAAGTAAATACTGTTCACTGAGCATCCTTGAAATATTCCAAACAGAATCAAATGACTTTACGGTAGGGCTGATGTGAAGCTTTCAAGTTATGTTAGTCATTTTGCTCGATGAACTAGTGATGGATATATTCTCTTCTGAATACCCTGCATTCTCCTGCAGGGGGTAGTTTGGTTCTTGATATGGTTTTTCAGACCCATGACAGCTATATCAGCTAAGCTAGCTTTATGTGGGTAAGGTTTCTAACAGGTGAAATGAAGACATTGTATCCCATATAGACTGCTATATGTAATAAAAGGTATGAGTGAGGCTGAAGGATATCAGAAAAAACACATTACAGGCCAACTCAAGAGAGCAGGTACAAAGTTTTTGTAAATTTAAGATGACATTTAAACAGGAGTGCAAAAATGCCAATCCTCAACAAGATGACAGCTGGTAGTAAGGAAGAATTAATACCTGAAGGCCCACTGGACATGAAAATGATACTTTTCATAACAAAAGGAAAGAAAGAATCTTTGTTGGGTCAAGTTGTCTTTCCTTAGTTTAACTGAACCACAACCAAGTGTTTCATACTTCCAGTTCATCTTATTGACTCAAGAGGGGGACCTCTTGTGGTACAGTGGCAGTGTTCCTGTCCTAGGCCAGGGAGGCAAGGGTTCAAGTAACAACTGCTCCAGGAGTGTATAATAACACCTCTGACCAGACTGAAAAGAAAAATAGGTTAATAATTTTAAAAAACTGACTCCGAGGCAACGAAGGTTAATAGAAATTCATTATACCGAGGTATAGAGACCATATTTAATACTACTTTTGATATACATTATTCCACAGTATTAATTTTGTCTATATTACAATTGCTGAGATTATCTTGTCATTTTGTCTCAGTTTTGCCCTGATTTCTCCTGTGTATTTAACTTTTGATGGGGTTTGACTCCTCTATTATGCTGGCTATTTTTTACTTGTTATTCTTGATAGCAAAGTAGGCTATTCATTATGAAATGCAACTGGACCAAATTTGCTCCTCTGTATCAATTGCAGGACATGAACAGGATGGGGGGTGGGGGAAACATTTTGTGGTGCCGTAGGAGTGTGCCTTCTTCCAGATCAGGAGGCCCCAAGTTCAAGTCCCACCTGCTCCAGAACTACGTAATAACACCCCTGAACAGATTTATTAGAAAATAGGTTAACTAAAAAAATGCAGAACATATCAATACAGCAATAGGAAAACTCACGTTCCTAAGCCAAATACATTGTACAACACTGGGCGCAACTTCTGTGCACATCTCAAACCCAAAATGTGAGACCAAATAATTCCTAACTATTCATGTACACCATTGGGAATAAGCTCCTTAGAATCAAGCATGTTTTGTTATACCACAAACAAACTAGAATGATTTGTGCACAGGGCACAGGCATGCAGAGTTCAGGCCAGCCAATCATTCATATAAATTCCCATTTCAGTGAACAAGGGAAGAGAATAGTGTCCCACAGACTACTTTTTTTAAAAATTAGGCAAAACAAATCATTACTTAGTAGGGAGAAAAATAACTTTTCATTCCTGTAGATTGATTCACAATTGTACATAATGGGTCTAATTCCTGTCAGTAAATCTTTGCCATGATAATCCTAAGCATCAAAAGGAAATGCCAGTTAAGATATGGAAACTAGGATCTGAAAAATAGTGCATCGTATTTATATGCAAAGTGAAAATATGAAACAATTATTCTGTGACTTTGGTAAGTGTATTTAACTACACAAAGTATCAGCTGGCATGGTCTAGGGATATATAAAGAACAGTCTAGCACCTTCAAAAACAGAAATGAGAAGTGATG
The DNA here is from genome assembly GCF_030684315.1 of Stegostoma tigrinum. Classification (NCBI taxonomy): domain Eukaryota; kingdom Metazoa; phylum Chordata; class Chondrichthyes; order Orectolobiformes; family Stegostomatidae; genus Stegostoma; species Stegostoma tigrinum. The sequence goes on from NC_081370.1 coordinate 19,976,677, forward strand.
TGGAGAAAATACACCAGAAGGTAGCACTTGTAGACTTTGAAGTTCAGATTGGCTGCTTGTTTTCTTTGAGCCAGTAGTGGTTTTGTTTTTAAATCATGAATATTGAAGCACTCCAAACAAAGTATTTTGGACCAAACATTATTAAATGAGAATGCACTGCAGTAAAAGCTAAGCAACTGCACTTATGGTAAAGCTCCAACGAGTTATAGTATTTAATGTTAATGGAAAAAAAGTTGTCAGCTCTTTATTAAAACATTGCAAAATCCAAAAATTCTCCTATATAAGTGCATCATGAATCCAATCTAGATCTGATCTTATGATTCCAAAAGAAGCAATGGTACTCAAATTTATCTGTCATGCACATCTGAATCTTAGTTCTGCAGTGGAACTCCAGTTTTTTCAGCTGGCAAGAAATGTTTTATACTTATGCACATGCATATTAGGCACGGAGGGAAAAAGAAGAGATTTGTTCATAATAAAATTTCAAATATATACGTTACGTTCCTATAAAATAAGTCTTTAATCAGCAGTGAGGGGGGAGGCAATGGTCTAGTGGTATTATCACTAGACTGTTCATCCAGAGACCCTGGTAATTTTGTGGGGACCTGGGTTTGAATCCTGCCATGAATTCAATAGAAAAACACTGGAACTAAGAGTCTAATGATCACCACGAATCCATTGCTGATTGCTGGAAAAAGACCCTCTGTTTCACTAATATCCTTTAGGAAAGGAAATTGCCATCTTTACTTGGTCTGACATAGACCCAGGCTTATGGCAATGTAGTTACCTCTTAATGGCTCACTGAGCAATGAGGGATGGGCAATAAATGCTGACCTAGCCAGTGAAACCCACATCCCGTGAACTAATAAAAAATGCAGGCTCCATTTTCATATTTACCTGAAAGCTAGCAAAAGTTGACGCAAACTTTTCAAAAAAAATCTGAAGGAGCCCTACATAATAAGCAGCTTTGAAATTGATGCATATCCCATGAAAACAATTATATTTAAAGTTAATGTGTAATTGGACTTTTGTCAAATATATCCACATTATTCTATGAAATAGTTGAGGCAACCAATATAAACATATTTATGGGAAAGCTAAATAAACATTATAGAAGGATGCACTGATGTGGTTAATTGCAGAAAGGTGGGTTAAGGCTGATGTGGAGCATTACTGCAAGTACTAGTTGGGCTGAATGACCTGCTTTTGCATTGTAAATATTAGAGCAGGATTAGGTCAATAGTAATGGCAACAACATTGTTGGCATGCAGAGGCAGCACAGGGTTAGCTGCTATTGTTTCACCAACACTAACACTAACTTCGAGTTCATAATCATACAGTTAAATGCAAAATTCAGAAGTTGCTGAGGAGAAACAACAAGGTACTTAACAGCAAAGAACAATTTGAAGTAAGTGGGAGTTATTGACATTTTTGAAGGAGTGGGTGGCGGTGATACTTCGTACTTCATACAAAAATTCCATTTACACACCAAGAGTAGTGTGTCCTGTATGGGTCACAGATATTGTAAATTCAAAGATAACTTGGTTCTATTTTACAGCGTCTAATTTTCTCAGTTTGGAGTTTTTGCATCTCTTGTAGCATGGTTCAAAATCTTGATGACTGGTCATCAACCTGAAATGCTGAAATCCTCCCACCCCAAGCCACACCTCCATCTCCAACCTACTAACCTCATCCCACCTCCTTGACCTGTCCGTCTTCCCTGGACTGACCTATCCCCTCCCTACCTCCCCGCCTATACTCTCCTCTCCACCTATCTTCTTTACTCTCCATCTTCAGTCCGCCTCCCCCTCTCTCCCTATTTATTCCAGAACCCTCACCCCATCCCCCTCTCTGATGAAGGGTCTAGGCCTGAAACGTCAGCTTTTGTGCTCCTAAGATGCTGCTTGGCCTGCTGTGTTCATCCAGCTTCACACTTTATTATCTTGGATTCTCCAGCATCTGCAGTTCCCATTATCTCTGATACAATTTTAACCTGAAATGTTAACTCTTTTGTTCCATCCACAGTCGCTGTTTGTCCGAAATACATTCAGCACTTTGATACATTAATATTAAAACCATTAATGTTAAAACCTGACCCTCATGGTGTCTCAGAACAAGGCACATGCCGTTGACACCATTAATCCATTTTGTGTTTCTGTGAAAGTGACATAAATAATGATGTGCCAGGGAATGGAAGAGATGAGAGAAAGTGAGTGTGTTTGTTAATGAGGACACTGTCACAACTATGTAATCGTGGGAGATATTTCACAAAGAAGGCTAATCTGTGTGTAATAATGGACGTTAAACGCTGCAAAGTGACTGTCAAATATCACATGACTGTCCTTGCTATTTCACTGCGGCCAAAAAGACAGACTGATGTGTTATCTCAGAATCAAAGAGTGTGATTCATAAACTGACTAACTCTTAGACAATGTGATGGATCCCTGTAACAGTGGGAGAATTCAAAACTCCTCAGAAAACTGCAGATTGGAGTGTCACTGCAGAGAATTACCACATAATTGATTTTGCTTTATGGAATAATAGTTCAAAGTTAACAGAACAGCCATTTTGCTTTGATTTCAAAAAAGTCAGGCTAAGAGACACCATTTTGTTAAAACACCCCAGGAAGAATGCAGACATCTAGAGAAGGGCAAAGACAGAAGAAGAGCATGACAGTGTGAGCACAAGCTCAGGAGACAGGATTTTCAGGAGAAAGAATCAACTTTTTGTTTTAAAGCAATCTGCAAATGCAGTTAACTGTAGAACTAGTGGGCAAAAACCTTCCCTCTCCAACCAAAGCCTGCTCTACCATTTGTGTCCACCTGTATAAGTAAATTTCAAATGATTCATGTACAGAAGCCATCACAGATGTTGAATTCTGATTTCACCAAGTAACAGGAACAAAGAAAAGACCAATCTTTCTTATTTATTTGTAAATATATTTTATCCACACTTACTTTGTGTCTATTTTAGCTCATAACTATTTACGTTTTACACAGCAACTTGAAGTAACAGTGTAATAAACTAATCTTTGATCTTATGAGTAAACATTTATTGTTGGTTATTTCTAAGTTAAAACACTGAAAATAAAACTAAAAAGGAGACTGAAATAAGCGGTACAAATTTGTAGTTCACGGACCATTCCACAAATGCACTATGACAACACAGAAGGAACAGTGAGCAAGAGCATGCGTGTACACAAACCCAATGCAGTCAAGAGCAAACTTTGAAAACGATTCCCTTTTGCACAGAAAAGCATATCATTGTGACTCAATTTATACAGTACAAAATTAAAGTCTTGTTCAGATTGAGATATTCAAAACAAATTTCTGGTATAAAAATATTGCTTTTCCAGCTCAGTCACTGTTCACATCAGTGTTATAATGCATTGAGTTAGAGTGCCTTAAATCAAGCTTTATTGTTTCCAGAGTCATACCAAATGTTAAAACTTTTTTTCAAAAACACATTGTACCCCAATTTACCTGACTTTCAGACCAAGGTTGATAAGAAGCATCAACCTAATTTCTGTACCAATCAAGAATTATACTTATTAAAAGGCAATAGACTATAGTTACAAATAGAGATAGAAACCATTGTCACAAACTCTAATCCTTGTATTAAACATTCCCTTATACATACATACAAATTCTTTATTCTTTACTCATTCACAGGATGAGAGCACTGTTGACTAGGCAGTATTTATTGCCCATCCCTCATTGCCCAGACAGCAGTTGAGTCAACCACATTGCTGTGGGTCTGGAGTTGCATGTAGGCCTGACCAGGTATGGGTGACAGCTTCTTTCTGTAAAGGGCATTAGTGATCCAGATGGGTTTTTCCAACAATCAGCAATGGATTCATGGTCATCATTAGAGTCGTAATTCTAGATATTTATTGAATTCAAATTTCACCATCTGCCGTGGCAGGATTTGAATCCAGGTCCCCAGAAGATTACCTCGTCTCTGAATTAACAGTCCATTCGGCCATTGCCAAATAAGAAGAGAAGATAGATGACAGGTAGAGGTAGAAAGGCTGGAAAATTAGTTCAGTAGTTATTGCTTCCCGATTCTGATGTTGAGATGATCCTTATTTGGCTGTCCAGACTCCTTGGTATTCAGTTGTCTTTTTCGGAATGCTTCCACAAGTTTGTAAGTTGAGTAGAGCAACTGATTCATTTGGAAAATGGCTCCAATTTATCAATGCAAAAGTCACAGCTTACAGCAACTGCTGCAGAAAAAGAAATTTAGTTTTCTTCAGGTTTAAATTGAGTTTTTGACTTCAGCTTCTAAGTTTGAAGGAAGTTTGTACACTTCTTCCGTTGTTAACAAACAAAGGACCTTTGTTATTGATAACTATCAGTAGCTCCACAGACTAAGCAATGTCTTGGTGCCAACATGAGCTTCATACACAATATAGTAAATTATGCTGCATGAAAATATAGCGAAATGTGTATAAGTCACCACAATAAATCTGGTGCCATTTTAATTATATGTTAAAAAAAGAAACAAGTTAAGACAACTTTTTTTTTGTTCCAGTCAGGGCTTCTTGATTTCATACGTGGCTATGGGACACTACCTTACTCCACAGCCGTCAAAACTGTCCCCGAGTCTGCACCACCAAGGAGCAAATATGTTGAAACAGCCCCCGCCACCAGCGACTGGACCCAGAATGTCACCTTTGCTAAATCCGATTCATTGCCCCTGATACCCCAACTACTGCTATAGCCTCAAGCCTGCCCCTGCTATAGATGGACAGGGCCCATTCTCAACTTCTGAGGACTGATGGACCATCCAAATTAACTCCTGTATAATGGAGGGATCATTCACTCCGCGACCGTTGTGGACGTTGCTGAAATATCAGAGGAAAAACAGACCCCATTCCATTGACGCTGGAAGAGTTGCTCAAACCGCGACTGCCATGGCCATGAGGCATGGATTGGATTTACCATTCCATAGTTCTCTGCAACCTCTGTTCGTCACCGTGGCCGCAGAAAGAAAAAAAATACTGTGTTTGATTCAAAAGTCAAATGAAGAAAAGTAAAACAAAAAAAGATGTGGTTGCTCATGCGAGAGGGAGCAGATGGGCTGGGAGCCTGAACACCACTTATCTGCTGCCTCTTGCCATATTTAAGACTACATTAGCACACATCCTCATCTTCAGGTCGACTGCAATCTGAACTTCAGTTACTGCTGTTTACAAAGTCTGCTACTGGCATCAGGTACTTGGTTTCAAAACTAGAACCACTCTTTCAGACACATTTTTCAGACACCAGTTTTTAAGAACCAGCATAAAATAAACAGTATTTGTACTATATTAACAACAAAGTCATAGACCAACAGCTTTGAAGTGTAACTGTGACTGAATATGTGGTAGTAAGTAACTGGACAATAGTAGAAAAGTACTTTTATACTGTAAACATGCTGTTACATCAAAAAAATCCTAGTATAGGCAAGAAATAAAGTCAATAATCAGAGGCTACTTGTTCAACTTGGAGGTCAATAGATCAGCCTTTTCTAGATCCTACATACGGAGGGATTTGCAGAACAGCTTAGGTCTCAATTGATTTCATTATCACAAGAAGCATGTTGCAAAGACAAAATAACTTGATCAACCCTTGGAGGTCACTTATCTCTGCTTCATCGTTACTGTCCCTTGACCCAAGCACAGTTTTCAAGGCTCCAAGATTTCATTTTCCCGGGATGTTTTAGCCATTGTATAATTCAAACAGAACATGGAATCAGTCTCCTTTAGGTTGGCTGGTTCAAAAAACATGCACCACAAATAAGTTGAATTACTGTAAAGTATCTGTGCCAGGCAAGGTTATATTTCATAAATAAGAAACTGTTAGCATTGATACAACATTGTTATATAGGTTTAATCTAATAAACCTGAGAGCTTTATGGTGATATACTCAACAGTTTCATTTATTATTGCTTGTGATCTCTTAACTCACTGATTCAAATTTGAACCAAATCGTTGTGGCCAAAATTTGCTGTGGATAAAATGTAATTCTAAAAGCTTGTAATTTTTAAAAATATTACAGCTTTGCTCACCAAACATTAAAATATTGCAAGGTGATGCTAAAGTGTCTGTTTGCATGGCTTAAATTTGCAAAGAACATATTTAGACTCTAGAGGCAAACAAAGAGTGATGGGTTTGATAAAATAAAGGTAACTATTGATATGTCGCACTTTCTAGAAAAAATACCCTGAAACTTGTGAATGGATAGACTGAATGTGTCAATTACACAATTTCTTAAAATATACATAAGACAGATGTCATGAATAAGTCTTTTGCAGTTTTATAAATAGAGACCTTTTTGTAAACAAGCAATGAAAGATCTTACACGTCTGTTGTGTGTGTAGTATTGTGGTATCATTTTATAGAAAGCATATTAAAGCCATAAGTTAACTAAGTTGATGCAAGCACATGAAAAAATGGCTGAATTACAAATATTTTAATAGGAGTAAAGTCATTCAGGACAAAATTTAATGGAAGATTGTAAAATTATGTGGTGCTTTCATATCATCCCGGGGAGAAAATGATCAGGGATCAACATTAAAATTAACACCAAGACTCAGTAAAAGATCTGCTGGGGAATGGAATATGTCAGCAGAATGGCAGAGGTAAAGGGTTTTATTTTTACAGCTCTTAGAGAAAGAATAAATTGGCAAAGTATGGAACAATGAGATGAGCCATTGGATTGGCTTTAGATTGCTCTAATAAGACTCATGAGACACGATGAGCTGACAGGTTGTAAACTGCACTCAGACAAGTAAACAACATTGTCACTTTGGTTCGCTGACAGTTTGGGTGAGATTTTAACTCTCTGAAAACCCATTCACTAACACATTTGTAAAATTGGGCTCACTTTGTGGATATTCATCCCTGCAAAGTATATGGGAGTATGGAATGTACCCAGGGCAGGAAATGTAGATTAATAAACACTTCATATAATCGGGCTAAGGACAGGGAATGGGTGGGTCTAGCTCACCAGTTTTCAAGATATGGGATTATATAGAAAATAGAAAGAAATATAGTAAATTGGTTAAAATAATCAGCATCCTTTTTTGGCAGATATTTGTACTGCACAGTTGCTTCAATCATGTTTAGTAGTGGGTGACAAAACAACAAGTGCGAACAAGACAGTATAAAGTTGCATTACTATAATAGCAGGAAATGTGGGTCTCCAGAAGACAGACACAGGTGAGACTACACCAGAAAAACAGAATTCCAGATGAAAATCCCAAAGAACTGCAGATGCTGGAAAACTGAACAAAAACAGAAATTGATTAAAAATTTCAGCATGACTGGTAGCATTGGAGGAGAAAAATCAAAAAAGTTTACATTTTGGGTCCAATGACTCTTCTTCAGAACCGATGTCAGCTTGGAAAATGACCATTTTCTGTATAAAAACTGAGGGATGAGGTAAATGATAGGTGGAGAATTCCAGGCTTGCTTTTGTATTCATTTTCATATTGGGGTAGAGTACGATGATTTTTTTTTGAATAAGTAAGCTAAAGGGCACAACAAAATGGATTTATACAATTTTTAAAAAAATTGAGAAAACAATATATGTATCTTCAAGGCATGATCGATTCTACTGCAGAACATTTGAAAGGTACGAGGTAATTGCAGGTTGAATTGTTAAATTACCAATGTCATTATTATTTAAGATGAAAGGGAAGGTGAAACCATGAACTACAGACCAGTCAATCTAACATCAGTTATGATAAACTTGCTGGAAGCTATCAAAGACAGAATGATGAACCACTTAGCAATTAAGGGCTGATCAAAGAAAGGCAGCACAGGTTTTGTGAAGGATAAGTCACGACAAATTTACTCAAACCAAGATGATGGACTGATACTAGAGAATACCACACTGGTTTAATAAAACAAATTAACACACTAGTCAGGCACGCTTTTAAAAAGCCTTTTGTCATAGCAAAACATTCTTTTAGAAAACTTTATATTCACTGTTTACAATTAGTCCAAGCTCACATCTAAATTGTCTGCCTTTCGTCAATTCGAATTTCACCTTGTAAATAACACAATTGGTTCTGACATGCTTCAGTCACACTTTTCTAAATGATTTTAATTTTCCAGCCTTGCTTTCCAAATGATGAGAATGGTTAATGGTGAAATACTCAAATGCTCAAATAATAGGAAATGCTGACCATCAATTTAAAAAGCTGATGTGCATAAACCAAGCAGATTAACAAGTCTGGAGATAAAAAGGCCAAAATGTCACTGCAGTGGACTACACGCTCCTCCTGGCATTTCAATGAATGCCATCGTATTATAACAATATAAGTGATTATGAACAAGTAAATATTGAGGCATCGGCCTAAATATTGGTTACATAGCTTCAGAGTTGGTACAGTACTTTCTGATGTAAAATCTCCTTAACCGACCAAGCTGACGTTTACTGAGTATGAGGTTGTTGCTATTTAGACCTGGTACAGAAACAAATTTGGAAGTGGTCAAGAGTGGGATGGCAACCTACCACTCATGCTGGAAAGAAACTATTGCTTTTCTAGGTCTCTGCGCCGGCACTTACATGGGCCCGACGTGTACATTTGATTATTTTTTAAATACCTTGTATTAAACACATCACCTTCTCAAGTCCAATTTGCAGCACTCATCCTGTCCTAACACAACCACTGCCCAATGCTTGGTCCTTTGGTCAGGCACTAAGTTTCTGTCCAAGAGATACATGCCTACCAGGCCAGAGGTAAATCCAATAAAATTTGCTGCACACATGGGAATACTGAGAGAGAGTCCCATTTAATACCCAGGTTATTCAGATAATGGATATTAAGTGGTTCACTCGTGAGTCTAATTGATATTCCACTGCCAGCGGGCACAGTATCCACACTGGACCTGTCCTAGTCCCAACTTAATTGGGGCAGTTTTCCCACATCAGGATTCCAGTGCTGGTTCTTCTGCTCAATTCCCTCAGCTCATGCACCACAATGTAGTCCTGGTGAGATGAATTAAACTTCATTTTCTGATTCTCTCTCCACAGAACATGAATACCTCTAACATTTTCTGTTTTTATCCTATTCATTTGCAATGTTAAAACAGGTTCTTAATCTAATTGACTTCTGCAGAATTATCAGAATTAAAAGCTACCACACTTCAACATGCCTGCGAATAAAACTGCACAGATTATTTGGCGCTTTGATAACATGCAAGTCTTTGATGGCCACTGGAATCATCATGGCAGTGAAATGGTGCTTGTTGGTTGCAAATTTAATGGAATTGAAAAGCGTCTGAATATGTTTCCCTTACAGTTAAGCAACGTCCTGTTCTCTTTATCTACCCTTTCGTACATGTAGGAATCAAATCCAGGTGATAGGTGAAGGGTCAGGTTTCAAATTTGCATACCCATTATTCAAAATATTCATATGTCCAGAATTTACAGAATCAGTAAAAGGTGTGGGAATGATTCAACCTGATATTAACAAGTAAACTGATCAACAGCTGCGGGAAGGTGGAGATATGTGGTAAATTCTGAATTGTCAGGGTTTACCAGGGATTTTTATGATTCCTCTATAACAAAACAAAGAACTGCAGATGCTTGACATCTGAAACAAACAAAACCTGACATTGCTGGAGAAATTCAGCAGGTCGGATATCATCTGTGGAGAGAGGAAGAGAGTTAACATTTTAAGTTCAGTGACCCTTCTTCAGGACTGAAAGCAGCTAGGGAAAAATAGCCTGAGCTTCCAGTTGCCTGCCACTTTAACACACCACCCTGTTCCTTGACCCCAACTGTCTCAGGCTTGCTGCAGCATTCCAGCGAATCTCAGCACAAACTGGAAGAACAACACCTCACTTTCTGCTGGGGACCTTGCAGTCCGCTGGACTCAATATTAAGTTCAGTAATTTTAGGGCCTAAACTTTTCCGTGTCCTAGCCCCCTACCCCACACATCAGGCCTTGTTATCACTTGTTAGTCAGTAACAGCCCCCATTAACAGCTATTCATCCTCCTAGCCAGATCGTTATCAACTGCTTGGTCTATCCAACTGCTCTTCTCTCTCTTTGGGCTCTATCTTTTACCCTGTCATTTACTTTCTATCCCATCCCTGCTCTATCTTTTGCATACAAAGCAATGTCTTCCTTGCTAGCATCAGTTCTGAGGGAGGATCACCGTATCCAAAATGTTAAATCTGATATTTTTCTTCACCAATGCGGTCAGATCTGCTGAGCTTTTTCAGCAATGTCTGTTTTTGTTCTTTACAGCATCTGCTGCTCTTTCAGTTTTTATTTTGTGTAGGAAAAAAAATGGTATTCATGCTGATGTGGGGTAGGGTGGGGGTTAGAGACAGATTGGTGCACATAGTGCCCAGAGAGAGGGAGGAAAAAGAAGGGTAGGCAGATGAAAGGGATTGTTTTAAACTAAGGCTAGGGATAGAAAAGATAGATTGGTGTTCATGGGTTGGCTATAAACTGTGAAAATATTTGCTTCAACTGTAACGTGTATCTGGAGCCTTGGATGGAAGTAAGTAAACAGTCAAATGTTACACCTTCTGCAATTACATAAGAAGGTGCTGCAGGAAAATGGGGAGATGTTGGGTGTAGAGGAGGACTGGTCCAGGGTATCTCTTAAGGAATGGTCTCTGTGGAATTCCAATGGATTGGGGGTCTGGGTGGAGAATGTGTCTTGTGGAGGCAGAATGACAACTTGTGATTTTTGAATAGGGGTGCTGATGGGGTAGAAACTGAGGAGCTCAGGTACCCTGTCATTATTGTTGGAGGGAAGGTGGGAGGACGTAGCTAATAGCGCCGTCAACCACAGTAGTGAGGAATCCTCAGTTGAGGAGAATGGTGGATATTTGAGGGCCCCTTGATGAAGGTGACATCAGAACAGATACAACAAAGAAACCAGAAGAATGGAATGGAATCTTTACACGAAGCAGATTGAGAGGATGTATAATCAAGTTAATTGTGGGAGTTTCCAGGTTTACGGTGGATATTGGGGCTGACCCAGGCATTCCTCTGAAATGGAAACAGATGTCAAGTGAGCATGGGAGGAGTCAGAGATGGATTAGGTTAAACCAGCAGTACTACTCCACCCTAAATTTTCAAGAAGCAGCATTCTGACTGTTAACTTATTTATGAAGCTTTAGATTTTGCATATTAATTATCCATGCGCACCACGGAAAATTAAGTCCAGCAAAACACTGTGTAAGAAACTTTTAAACAACATGATTGCTTTTAACAACTTCTCAGAAAATAAACATTACAAGTGTATGTTTCAATCTCTCAGGTTGAGAGCTACTGGCAATTTTAACAATGTCAAATTTTATATTTTAAGTTTTTCCTTTATCACTGCAATCCATTTTTCATTCATTCTATATTGAGCTTTCAGTGCTTGCTTTACAATGAATTCATTTACTATCTAGTTTGACTTCAATCTAGTTTATGTTTATTTCTCAATCCTCTAACCTTATTTACTAAGGGAATATAATTAGATGCATTGATCATCAAGGTCACAGATGTTTTTTCTCCTCACCACTCAAGCTTGCACAAACAACTTTGTACATGATAATTTGAAAAACCTAAATATACACAAATAAACATGAGTTTTTCACAAACCTGAGCTACAAATCTTCTCAAAACTTGCTATGCACAAATAAATTTGATCAACAGGGCACATTTCAGTAAAATTAGAAACAAGATTGCTAAAGCAAACAATATTTGATTCTATTTTAATATTAGCGGCAGTGTGTGTTTTAGGAATGTGCATCTTTCCTCTGCAAGTTTTGTTTTAAATAACGGGAAATATTATTTCATCGCCTTGTATGGGTTGCTGATTTAAAAGATAAAGGACATGAAATTGTCATCTCTTCCATCAATTTATATGTACAGCAAACAGGCAAGAATGATTTTATCTGTAAGTACTCTTTATGTCATGAACTTTTCCAAAAATGTAGCTTCTACAAAGTCAAAAATGAATGTTAATCATCGAATGATATGAAGCAGTCAGCCAGAAACTCCTCATCCTAGTTTGGAAAATGTTTAGAATAGCCCAGATTTCATAGTCAATAATGAAATGATGATGCTTGCCATCAACATCAAATGAGAGTTACCCTGAAGGCACTTCAGTTCTCTACAGCATGGGTTTCTCAAACTACAGTGTTAGGTGGCCCTGGTACCATATCAAGGGAATGGCTAGCGTTCAGGAATAGTGATGCGAGTAAAACAAAGTGAACACTGAAATAGTCTCAAACCATAAATTAGAAAATAAATGCACTGGTTAACCTTCCAATTTAATTATATGTTTATAGAAAGCAAAATTTCAGATTGAAAGCCACATATGGGATTAGGATAGAAAATAAAATTTGTGAACGTCTTTTAAAATGTATTACTAACTATTTTTCATTTATGAAAGTTCATAAATTCAGAAAATGTTCTTCAGCAATGGTTACGCATGCAATATATCGTTAAAATCTATGTATATCTAATTCGAGGGAATCTAACCTATACTGCAGGTTCATACAGTGTGATTTCTAATTGATTCTAGTTTGTGGTGGCTTCTACAGAACACCCTCTGGGGAAACAATCATGATTACTGACTCCTGCTTTTAAAGTTAACAACATAAAAACTAGGAATAGGAATAACAATTCAGCCCCTCGAGCCCATTCCACCATTTAAGATCATGGATGCTCTCAAATCCGCCTTCCTGCCTGCTCCCCATAACTCTAACCCATAGCTAATTAAATTATGGTCTATCTTCTCAAATTTATTTAGTCTTTCACCATCCTTTGTAAACTCGGGTAGTAAATTCCAAAGATTCTCTGAACTGTATCCAGTGAGGGGACCAAACTTGATGCAGCGTTCCAGATGTGGTCTCACCAATGCTCTGTACCAACGTAAGAATGCTTTCCTACCTTTACATTCTATTCCTTTAGCAATAAATACCAACACTCCATTTACCTTCCTTATTACCTGCTGTACCACATACTGGTTTTCTGCAATTCATGCACAGGGGCACCCAGATGCTTTGGCACCAAAGTATTTTGAAGCTTCTCTCCTTTTAGACCACAAGTTGCCTTTTTATTCTTCAAGCTAAAATTGATAATCTCACATTCATCTGCATTAAACACCAACTGCTAACCTTTCCACCATTCACCTAATCAATCCATTTATATATTTCTTCATTGCAATTTACATTCCCCCACTTTTTTTTAAGTATTGTCATGAAAATTTGGCTGCAGTATGTTCTATCCCTGCATCTAATTAATTACTATAGATTGTGAATAATTGTGGCCCAGAGACCGAATGCTGTGGCACCCCATTAGCAACAGATTGCCGATCCAGAAGAAGACCCATTTCTCCCAAAACTTTGCTTTCTTTTGATTAGCCAATGCTCACTCCAAGATAATATACTACCCATAATCCCATGTGATCTCACTTTGTGTGTTAATTTCTTACATGATACCTTATGAAATGCCTTCTCAAAGTCCAGATATATCACTTCAACAGGACCCCGATTATCCACTTTTTACATCTTGAAAGAACTGTAGTAAATTTGTCAAACATGCGAGTTTTGAGAAGATTTGTAGCTCAGGTTGAGGTTCTGGATGTGAGTTTGCTCGCTGAGCTGGAAGGTTAGTTTTCAGACATTTCGTCACCATTTTAAGTAACATCATCAGTGAGCCTCCGACAAAGCGCTGGTGTTATGTCCCGCTTTCTATTTATCTGTTTAGGTTTCCTTGGGTTGGTGATGTCATTTCCTGTTCTTTTTCTCAGGGGATGGTAGATTGGCTCCAAATCAATGTGTTTGTTGATGGAGTTCCGGTTGGAATGCCATGCTTCTAGGAATTCTCGTGCTTGTCTGTTTGGCTTGTCCTAGGATGGATGTGTTGTCCCAATCAAAGTGGTGTCCTTCCTCATCTGTATGTAAGGATACGAGTGATAGTGGGTCATGTTGTTTTGTGGCTAGTTGATGTTCATGTATCCTGGTGGCTAGCTTTCTGCCTGTTTGTCCAATGTAGTGTTTGTCACAGTTCTTGCAAGGTATTTTGTAGATGACGTTCGTTTTGTTTGTTGTCTGTATAGGGTCTTTTAAGTTCATTAGCTGCTGTTTTAGTGTGTTGGTGGGTTTATGGGCTACCCTGATGCCAAGAGGTCCGAGTAGTCTGGCAGTCATTTCGGAAATGTCTTTGATATAGGGAAGAATGGTTATGGTTTCTGGGCCCATTTTGTCTGTTTGTTTGGTTTAAACATGATTTGTCAAACATGATTTACCCTTCATAAAACCATATTGACTCTGATTGATTGTATTTTGACTTTCCAAATGTCCCCAAACAACTTCACTAATAATGGATTCCAATAATTTCCCAATGGCAGACATTAAAATAACTGGTCTATAGTTTGCTACTTTCTGCCTCTATCCCTTTTTGAATACGGGTGTTACACTCACATTTTGTCAATCCACTGAATCCCTTTCAGAATCCAGGAAACTTTGGAATATCATAAGTAACTCATCCACTCTCTCCGTTGCCACTTCCTTTACATATTTAGAATGTGGCCCAACAGACCAAGGGGTTTTGTCTGCCTTTAATCCCAAATGTTTACTGAGCACTTTTCCTTTGCGATAGCAATTGTTAAGTTCCTCCTTTTCAATAATCACCACATTTACGGTTAATATTTGGATGGTGTCTGTGTTCTCCTTCATGAAAACTGAGACAAACTAGTGATTTATTAACTGTCCCATTTCCATGTTCCTCACTATCAACACCCCAGTCTGATTCTTGAAGGGACTGATGATCACTTTAACAACTCTCTTCCAATTTACATACTAATGTTTTTGCTTTCTTTTAAACACTGCATTAATTTTCTTTCATATTAACTGTTGCTCTTTTTATTATTTATTAGTCACCGTCAATGGTTTTCACAAGTTTCCCAATCCTCCAATCAGCCATTAGCTGTTGCAATATAATATACTTTAGTTTATGCCCTGGCATTATCCTTAACTTCCATACTTAGTCATGTATGCTTTTATCCCGTCTTACATTGTTTTATTGACTCTGGAGTATATTTTAGTTGGGAGGACCTGGATATCTCCTTAAATGCCTTCCACTATTCATCAATGTCCTATGTTTGTGTCTTTCAGCCCAGTCTGCTCTGGCCAAATCTGCCCTAGAACCTGATAATGGATCATATGTAAACATTTTTCCAGCAGGGAGCACTGATAGAATCATAACACAAATCCAGGCTAATTTCTTCTGCTCTTAAGCTGATGCATTGAGATCAATTATACAGTTTCCATTACATCTGTCTAGGTCAGTAAATTCAAGTGGGTGTTTTAAAGCTGGGACCTTCTTTAGTAAGTAACTTACCATAGCAACATTCAATAACTGAACCACAGGGAGAAATGCATAAACTATTTCAGAAATATTTTAACTATAAAGTGAATGTTCATCCATTCAGTCAAATTTGATACCTTAACCATGATCAAGACCCACTGAGCACCATATCATTAACACCATGTGGGAAAGCATAGAGATGCATCATGACCTGCAGGTAATTGTATAATAAAATCTACTTCTCTAGCTTAATACACAGGCTGTTAAAGTCAATATAAAGATCCTCCAACTCAATGTTAAATTTCAATCGTCTTAATTATCTGCTTCAAAAACACTATAATCACTGCATCAAATCTTATTGAAATTGTGAATGAGCAGTGATTCATCCAGAAATTCTCAAATGAAAGGGGAGGATTTTTAAAATTTATTCCCACAGTTCAGTACAGACAACCACCTGTATATCTGGAAACCATAATTCTTACATATTCAACTGTCAGAAATGAAGAGGAGAATAAGTCCTTCTGAAATTGGGAAAACTACATCACAATTACAGAATTAGTGACGATGCAATCATGTTATTCTAGAAGCAGCACATATCCCCATCTCTTGCCTTTAAAGTCTCTGTGCGCCTTGCATCTGACTCCAATCAGACAGTTTACCTGACTCCACGATAGACCATCCCTCCCTTTAATCAGCCCAGGATACTTTAACTTCTGAGATATGAAGGTGTAGGGCTGGATGAACACTGCAGGCCATGCAGCATCATAAGAGCAGGAAAACTGACATTGCGGGCCTAGACCCTCTAAGCCCGAAACGTTAGCTTCCTTGCTCCTAAAATGCTGCTTGGCCTGCTGTGCTCATCCAGCTCTACACCTTGTTATCTCAGATTCTCCAGCATCCGCAGTTCCTACTATCTCTTGGAAAACAGATGACAGGTTTAGATAGAGGATCTGGATCGGTGCAAGCTTGGAGGGCCTTCAGAAATGAGGGAGGGGGAAGGGGTAGCTGAAATAAATAGGGAAAGGGGGGAGGTGGACCAAAGATGGATAGATGAGAAGATAGGTGGAGAGGAGACATACAGTTCAAAGAAGTGGGGATGGAGCCAGTAAAGGTGTGTAGGCGGGGAGTTAGGGAGGAGATAGGCCAGTCCACGGAGGACAGACAGGTCAAGTGGGTGGGATGAGGTTTGTAGGAAAGACATGGGGGTGGGGCTTGGAGGTGGGAGAAGGGGATAGGTGGGAGGAAGGACAGGTTAGGGATGGAGAGATTTTGAAGCTTGTGAAGTCCACATTGATACCATTAGGCTGCAGTGTTCCCAAGTGGAATATGAGGTGCTGTTCCTGCAACCTTCAGGTGGCATCGTTGTGGCATCGCAGGAGGTTGAGGATGGACATGTCATCTGAGGAATGGGAGTGGGAGTTGAAATTGTTCGCGACTGGGTGGTATTTAGTGCGAACCGAGCATAACTTCTGCTCTTTTTCACCCTAATGGAGCAGTATTTGCTCCTTACTTTGTTTTAAGTGTCTGAAACTGCTTGTACATGGAACTTGTCCAACCTCCAATAAGTACCAACCTTGAGCACTACTGAGTGGGAGAGGTGCACAACCTTTGGGACCAACTGAACCATACTCAGGCCGGTGTTCTTTAAAACTGCATAACTGGGGAAATAGAGAGGGTTTTAAACTAAAGGATCAAATGTGCAAAGGCATGTGTATCAAAGAGTAAAGCCAAGGTAAGACAGGAAAAATAATATGGAGAACAAGGGTTGAGATTGACAGAAGAGGCAGAGAAGAAAAACCCAGAGTACATCAACATTCAACATAATTGTCTACAACTAAACAAAAAGGCAAAACTAAAAGGCCCTATACACAAATGTCTGTCACATTCTAATGAAGCAAATTCATCAATAGTGCAAATTTAAGGAAATACAGTTTCGTTTAGACAAGGACTGAGTACTGGAATATTGAAGGGTAAGTGAAATTCTGAGGGGTATATGAAATACGAGGCAAATTTGGAAGTTAGGTAAAAGGTGGAGGGGTGGCACAGTTAATCATGGATGGCATTTGTGCAATAGTTAGAGATGATCTTGATTCAAGGGATCAGGACGTAGAATCAGTTTTGGTGAAAATGAAGAACAGTAGAGGAAAGAGGTCACCAGTGAAAAAGTGGTTTAACAGGCCTCCTAACTAATCACAATATGGACAACATATGCAAGGATAAATACTGGATGCTTGCAATAAAAGTACAGCAACAATTAAGGGTGCCTTTAAGCATATAAGTTAGACAGATCAGATTGGATAACAGTAAGCCTGGCAGGGACGTTTAAAGAACGCTTCCTAAATAGTTTCTTAGGACAACGTAGTTTGGAACCAACGAGATAGCAAGTTATATTAGACATGGTATGATGTGATGTGGCAAGAATAATTTATGAGCAGAGTGAAGGCACCCTGAGGTAACAACAACAGCAGCATGATTAAATTTCACACAGTTTGAACAGGACAAGATTAGTTCAACTAAGTGCAGAACCATAATAAATAGCAACTATGTGGGCATGGAAGGTGAACTAGCTGAAGTGAACTAGCACAGTAGGTGGCACAGTGGTAGATATATTTAAAGGGGTATTTCAACTATATAGAAAAAGGCTAAAGCAAGGATTCACCTTCTGCGTTATCTTAAGGTAGTTAGGAGAAACAACAAACTTAAGGAAAAGACACATAACTGGGCAAAGATGGATAGCAGTTCAGATGATGGCTCAGAATTTAAGTATGACAGAGAATAACTAAAAGGTTAATTCAGCGGAAGAAATCCAAATATAAAAGGAAACTATAAGTATTTAAAGACTAAGAGACAAAGTAAAGCAATTGTTTTGGTGCACTGGAGCATGGGAATGCGGAGTTAATAGCAGTAAATAGTTAAGGTGCAATCAAAGGTATTGTACAGTCAGTACAATACAGTCAGGAGGATGAGAGTACTTTTTTTTAAGCATGGACAGAAAAACTGGCTGGCTGCCAGAAAACAGAGGGCCTGTCTATACAATTCTTGGTCTGAGTGGCAAGATGTGATTAATGGAGTGCCACAAGTTGCTATGCTGGGGTCTCAATCTTTTACAATTTATATCAATGACTTGGATGAGGGGAGTGGATGCATGTTAGTGAAATTCACAGGTGATGCCAAATCAGGTAGGAGAGTAACTTATCAAGAAAATACAAGGAAGTTGCAAATAGACGGGGATAGTTTGTGTGAGGCTGGATGAACACAGCAGGCCAAGCAGCATCTCAGGAGCACAAAACCTGATGTTTCAGGCCTAGACCCTTCATCAGAGAGGGAGATGGGGTGAGGGTTCTGGAATAAATACAGAGAGAGGGGGAGGTGGACCGAAGATGGAGAGAAAAGAAGATAGGTGGAGAGGAGAGTATAGGTGGGGAGGTAGGGAGAGGATAGGTCAGTCCAGGGAAGACGGACAGGTCAAGGAGGTGGGAGGAGATTAGTAGGTAGGAGATGGAGGTGCGGCTTGGGGTGGGAGGAAGGGATGGGTGAGAGGGAGAACAGGTTAGGGAGGCAGAGACAGGTTGGACTGGTTTTGGGATGCAGTGGGTGGAGGGGAAGAGCTGGGCTGGTTGTGTGGTGCAGTGGGGGGAGGGGACAAACTGGGCTGATTTTGGGATGCGGTGGGGGAAGGGGAGATTTTGAAACTGGTGAAGTCCACATTGATACCATTGGGCTGCAGGGTTCCCAAGCTGAATATGAGTTGCTGTTCCTGCAACCTTCGGGTGGCATCATTGTGGCACTGCAGGAGGCCCATGATGGACATGTCATCTAAAGAATGGGAGGGGGAGTGGAAATGGTTTGCGACTGGGAGGTGCAGTTGTTTATTGCGAACCGAGCGGAGGTGTTCTGCAAAGCGGTCCCCAAGCCTCCGCTTGGTTTCCCCAATGTAGAGGTAGCCACACCGGGTACAGTGGATGCAATATACCACATTGGCAGATGTGCAGGTGAACCTCTGCTTAATGTGGAAAGTCATCTTGGGGCCTGGGATGGGGTGAGGGAGGTGGTGTGGGGGCAAGTGTAGCATTTCCTGCGGTTGCAGGGGAAGGTGCTGGGTGTGGTGGGGTTGGACGGCAGTGTGGAGCGAACAAGGGAGTCATGGAGAGAGTGGTCTCTCCGTAAAGCAGAGAAGGGTGGGGATGGAAAAATGTCTTGGGTGGTGGAGTCGGATTGTAGATGGCGGAAGTGTCAGAGGATGATGCGTTGTATCCGGAGGTTGGTGGAGTGGTGTGCGAGAACGAGGGGGATCCTCTCTGGGTGGTTGTGGCGGGGGCGGGGTGTGAGGGATGTGTTGCGGGAAATGCGGGAGACGCGGTCAAGGGCGTTCTCGACCACTGTGGGGGAAAAGTTGCGGTCCTTGAAGAACCTGGACATCTGGGATGTGCGGGAGTAGAATGCCTCATCCTGGGAGCAGTTGCGGCGGAGGCGGAGGAATTGGGAATAGGGGATGGAATTTTTGCAGGAGGGTGGGTCGGGGGAGGTGGGCTTGAAATGGACATCAGCTACAAGCTGGTTGCCTGAGATGGAGACTGAGAGGTCCAGGAAGGTGAGGGATGTGCTGGAGATGGCCCAGGTGAACTGAAGGTTGGGGTGGAAGGTGTTGGTGAAGTGGATGAACAGTTCGAGCTCCTCTGGGGAGCAAGAGGCGGCGCCGATACAGTCATCAATGTAACGGAGGAAGAGGTGGATTCTCCAGTATCTGCAGTTCCCATTATCACTGGGGATAATTTGAATAAGTGGGCAAAAATCTGCCAGAGGGAGATTTGCAATAAAAGTACAGCAACAATTAAGAGTGCCTTTAAGCATATAAGTTAGACAGATCAGATTGGATAACAGTAAGCCTGGCAGGGAAGTTTAAAGAACGTTTCCTAAATAGTTTCTTAGAGCAGCATAGTTTGGAACCAACCAGATAGCAAGTTATATTAGACATGGTATGATGTAATGTGGCAAGAATAATTTATCAGCTGAGTTAAGGCACCCTGAGGTGGGAAAATGTGAAGTTCACTTTGGCAGGAATAAAAAAACACAAAGGGAGATTATTACATAAACAGAAAAATATTGTAGAATTAAAGGTGCAAAGGGATGTGCGCGTCCTGGTGCATGGGTCAAAAGAAGTTAGTATGCAGCACCTAAACCAGAAAGCTAATGGGAAACTTTCATTCATTATAAAAGAAATTGAATGTAAAGGATATCATTATTTAGTTAGTCAAGAGACTGGTGAGGCCAGACCACAAATACTGTGCACACTTTTGGTCTATTTACTTACGGAATAGTGTAGCTACTTTAGAGGCAGTTTAAAGGTTCGTTAGATTGATACCAGGAATGGGCATCTTAAAATGGGTAGGTTGGGATTGTTCCCACTTGTATTTATGAGTGAAGCATGATTTAATTGAAGTCTATAAAATCCTGAATGGTCTCAACAAGGTGGAAAGGATGTTTGTTCTTGTAGGTGAGTCCAGACCTAGGGGCCAACCTTTCAGTGTAAAAAATAAGGAGAATTTTATTTTTGTATCTTTGAAACTCTGTCTCAGCACGCAGGGGAGGTGGGGTCATTGAATTCATTTAAGACTGAAGATTAAGGACAAGATTAGTTACTATTTTAATAAGGATAGACCCTTATTAAGCAAGGGAATTGAGGGTTCTCAGGTTCAATGGGAATGTGGAATTCTAAACACAAACAGATCAATTATGAATGGTGGAGTCAATTGAGTGGCCAAATGGTCTACTTCTGTTCCTACTTTATATATTTGAATGCTTTCATCTTGCACTCTTCAATGATAACTCAAGAAGATCAAATTTCAAATGAGCGCAACAATTTAAATTATAAGAGAAAAGGATGCTGATTGGTTGGCAAGTCAACTCAGATTGATTGAGCTATTGCTACAAGGGAGGCAACATGGGTACAAATAGTACATGCAGAATTATTGGGTAAATGGTGTCCAGTGATCCAATTACATGAAAAGGCAAACATTTTGTTTTTGGATTTAAAAGCACAAGCTCATTCAGCACTCTTTGCATATTACAAACATGTATCAAGAGCAACACTAATGATGAATTCAAGATAATCAGTCATATTTTGAAATTATCATTTACACTTAGTAGAAATGACATACAACATTGGGAATACTCTTTCAAACAAAAGCAATATATTCAAGCTAAGAGCTTTTGTTCCTGAATTACCCAGGTACTTGGGAAGCCTATAATCTGTCATTGTTTTCTACACACAATGCCCTGGCCATAGTAAGGGCAGATGATGGTCTAATGGCATTAACACTGGACTTTTAATCCAGAGACTCAGGTAATGTTCTCGTGACATTCCTGCCTAGGCAGATGGTGGAATTTGATTCAATGAGGATCTGAAATTAAGAGTCTAATAATGGCTGTGCAGCCATTGTTGAGTGCTCAAAAAACCCATCGGTCACTAATTGTTCTTTATAGAAGGAAATCTGTCCTTCTTGCCTTGTCTGGCCTACTTGTGACTCCAGACCCAGAGCTACATAGTTGACTCGTACCTGCCCTCTAGGAAATTAATGATGGGCAATGAATGCTGACCTAGCCAGCGATGCCCACATCCTGTGAATGAATAAAGTTGATTTGCCTGTCAACCAGAATCCAAGAGTCATCCAGTATCAATTGGTGTGGTGGTTGGAATTTGGCATTCTTACATTTGCCCTTGAGTGCTTCATCAAAAGCTTTCACATATAGTCATAGAGTCATACACCACAGAAACAGACCCTCAGTCCAACTAGTCCATGCCGAACACAATCCCAAACTAAACTAGTCCCACCTGCCTGCTCCTGGCCCATATCCCTCCAAACTTTTCCTATTCATGTACATGGGACAGTTTTCAGCAGTTTTATTTTACCAATCTGTGGTACCCTTCCCTCACTCAGCAATAAAATCCATTCTATCCAAAAAAAAGCCTCTGTTTTTACTCCCTTCCCTACTTCTCCTCAAGCAGTGAGACACAACAGTCTGAGATAACAGTAATTCTTTCCACCTGACTGAGGAAATTTTGCAGATGTTTCACTATCATCCCCTATAGTACTGAGTCAAAAATTTACTCATTCCCTCTCTCACATTTGCTAGGAAATCTACTTTACAAACATGCAAATTTTGGACAAAAGTAGGCCACTCTGCCCTTCAAGGCTGGTCCACCCTTCAGTAAGATTATGGCTAATATTTTTGTGCTTTCTAGCCCACATTCCCATCTATCCATGATAATCTCGGATTTCTTTACCCAGCAAGAATCTCTCCATATTTACCTAAACGTTTTTCAATAATCCTGTCCCAAGAACTGTAAAGTTCCCTTTCAGAATGGCAGGCAGTGACCAGTGGGGTACCACAAGGTTCGGTGCTGGGACCGCAGCTGTTTACGATATATATTAATGATATAGGTGAAGGCATGAGAAGTAATATTAGCAAATTTGCTGATGACACAAAGTTGGGTGGCAGTGTGAAATGTGAGGAGGATGTTATTAGAATACAGGGTGACTTGGACAGGCTAGGTGAGTGGACGGATGCATGGCAGATACAGTTTAATGTGGATAAATGTGTGGTTATACACTTTGGTGGCAAGAACAGGTAGGCAAATTACTATCTCAATGGAGTCAAGTTAGGTAAAGGGGAAGCACAACGAGATCTAGGTGTTCTTGTACATCAGTCAATGAAAGCAAGCATGCAGGTACAGCAGGTAGTGAAGAAAGCTAATGGCATGCTGGCCTTCATCACAAGAGGAATTGAGTATAGGAGCAAAGAGGTCCTTCTGCAGCTGTACAGGGCCCTGGTGAGACCGCACCTGGAGTACTGTGTGCAGTTTTGGTCTCCCAATTTGAGGAAGGACATTCTTGCTATTGAGGGAGTGCAGCGTAGGTTCACAAGGCCAATTCCCGGAATGGCGGGACTATCATATGTTGAAAGATTGGAGCAACTGGGCTTGTATACTCTTGAGTTTAGAAGGATGAGAGGGGATCTGATTGAGACATAAGATTATTAAGGGATTGGACACTGTGGAGGCAGGAAGCATGTTTCCGCTGATGGGTGAGTCCAGGACCAGAGGACACAGTTTAAAAATAAGGGGTAGGCCATTTAGAACAGAGTTGAGAAAAACTTCTTCACCCAGAGAGTGGTGGATATATGGAATGCTCTGTCCCAGAAGGCAGTGGAGGCCAACTCTCTGGATACTTTCAAGAAAGAGATAGACAGAGCTCTTAAAGATAGTGGAATCAAGGGTTATGGGGATAAGGCAGGAACAGGATACTGATTGTGGATGATCAGCCATGATCATAGTGAATGGTGGTGCTGGATCGAAGGGCCGAATGGCCTACTCCAGCACCTATTGTCTATTGTCTATTGTCACTGAAAATGTTTCTCCTCAGTTCCATCTTAAAAGAGTGGCCCCCAAAACATTTAAATAGTGATAATCTCGGATGCACAAAAGGACACATCCTTTTCATGTTCACCTTGTCAACACTATTTGAGAACAGACAGGCTTTCAGTCAAGCCACACTCCTTGTGCAACCTCTTCCTTACAATACCCAGGATATATTGTATCAAAGAATGAGCCAAAGGATAGTCTAACACAGTGTCTACCTCTTCTTTGCTTTTATTCTCTTTCATTTTTCATTCCCAATCCCTCAAGGGCCTCATCCCAGCCCAAGGTGAAGTGTGGTCTTTGGAGCCCTTAAGCAGGTCAACACTGTAACCCAAGCCTTTTTTCTCAACTGCACACACCCTTCCTTTTATGTCTCCATACCTCCAATCCCGCTACCATTCCTGACATTGATCCAATTATAACCCATCCCCTAAGCATGCTCACTCAGAATAATAAATTCAGTCCAAATGCACAAGACGTAGAATTAACTAATTGTATTACATATACACATGCAACTATTTGGAGATTACAGTTCTCATTGCAAAATATTGCATTAGTCAAAAACCTATTCTTGCACCAATTTCCAAATTGGCTGTCAGTTTTCAGGCCATTAGCATGTTTTGGTCTGTTGTCAACATACAAAATGCCTCAGATGATAAAATGTCAAACAATTATTTTGATAAAAAGTATATTTTCCCTTATCTTTCAAATTCTGGAGCAATTCTGGTCGCCCTGTTGCAGAAAGGATACTATTGAACTGCAGAGAGTTCATAAAAAGTTTACCAGGATATTGCTGGAAACGGAGGATTTGAGTTTTTAAAAACAGGCTAGATAGTCTGGGACATTTTCACTGGACCGTAAGAGGTTGAGGGGTGGCCTTGAACAGGTTTATAAAATTGTTCGGGACACAGACAAGGTGAATAGCAAAAGTTCAAAACTGAGGGGCATATTTAAGTTAAGAGACAGCTTTAAAAAGGACACAAATGTTTTTTTTAGTACAGACAGTGGGGAGTACAGTGAATAAACTGCCAGAAGAAGTAGCAGGTTCAGTTATAATGTTTAAAAGACATTTAGATAAGTACATGAATAGGAAAAGACTGAAGGGATATGGGCCAAATGCAGGCAGGTAAGACTAGTGATAATGGGAACTGCAGATGCTGGAGAATCCAAGATAACAAAATGTGTGGAGCTGGATGAACACAGCAGGTCAAGCAGCATCTCAGGAGCACAAAAGCTGACGTTTCGGGCCTAGACCCTTCATCAGAGGGGGGAATGGGGAGAGGGAACTGGAATAAATAGGGAGAGAGGGGGAGGGGGACCGAAGATGGAGAGAAAAGAAGATAGGTAGAGAGGAGAGGTAGAGAGGAACCCCGCCCATAACTGATGGAACCCCGCCCACAGCCGACGACCACACTGCTCCGCCCACAACCTCCACAGCCAGCAACCCCAGAGAAGACAGCCACACTGAGCCCTGCTGCATCTTCACCATCCCCGCAAACCTCCCACTGACTGAGGACGAACGGCCAGTCCTAAGCAAGGGGCTCACCTTTGTCCCCCGACAACCACACATCAACGAATACCAGTCACATTTGGACATCGAGCAGTTTTTCCGTCGCCTTCGCCTCCACGCTTACTTCTTTAACCGGGAGCCTAACCCTCCCTCCACTGACCCCTTCACCCACCTCCAACACAAGTCCTCCTCCTGGACACCTCCCCCAGGTCTCCTACCCTCCCTTGACCTCTTCATCTCCAACTGCTGTCGAGACATCAACCGCCTCAACCTCTCCACCTCTCTCACCCACTCCAACCTCTCCCCCGCAGAATGGGCAGCCGTCCGCTCCCTCCCCAACCTCACCATCAAACCGGCAGACAAGGGTGGCGCAGTAGTAGTATGGCGCACTGATCTCTACTTCGCTGAGGCCAAATGCCAACTCCAACACCTCCTCATACCGCCCCCTTGATCATGACCCCACCCCCGAGCACCAAACCATCATCTCCAACACCATCCATGACCTCATCACCTCAGGGGACCTCCCACCCACAGCCTACAACCTCATTGTTCCCCAAGCCCACACGGCCCGCTTCTATCTCCTTCCCAAAATCCATAAACCCGCCTGCCTTGGTCGACCCATTGTCTCAGCCTGTTCCTGCCCCACCGAACTCATCTCCACCTATCTGGACATCATTTTCTCCCCTTTGGTCCAGGAACTCCCTACCTATGTCCGTGACACCATCCACACCCTCCACCTCCTCCAGGACTTCAAATTCCCTGGCCCCCAACACCTCATTTTCACCATGGACGTCCAGTCCCTATACACCTATATTCCTCATGCAGATGGCCTCAAGGCCCTCCGCTTCTTCCTGTCCTGCAGGCCCGACCAATCCCCCTCCACCGACACCCTCATCCGCCTAGCCGAACTCGTCCTCACACTCAACAACTTCTTTTGACTCCTCCCACTTCCTACAGACAAAGGGGGTGGCCATGGGTACCCACATGGGCCCAAGCTATGCCTGCCCCTTTGTAGGTTATGTGGAACAGTCCCTCTTTTGCACCTACACAGGGCCCAAACCCTATCTCTTCCTCCGTTACATTGATGACTGTATCGGCGCCGCCTCTTGCTCCCCAGAGGAGCTCGAACAGTTCATCCACTTTACCAACACCTTCCACCCCAACCTCAAGTTCACCTGGGCCATCTCCAACACATCCCTCACCTTCCTGGACCACTCAGTCTCCATCTCAGGTAACCAGCTCGAAACTGATGTCCATTTCAAGCACACTGACTCCCACAGCTACCTAGAATACACCTCCTCCCATCCACCCTCCTGCAAAAATTCCAGCCCCATTCCCAATTCCTCCTCCCCCGCCGCATCTGCTCCCAGCATGAGGCATTCCACTCCCGCACATCCCAGATGTCCACGTTCTTCAAGGACGCAACTTCCCCCCCGCAGTGGTCGAGAACACCCTTGACCGCATCTCCCGCATTTCCCACAACACATCCCTCACACCCCGTCCCCGCCACAACCGCTCAAAGAGGATCCCCCTCGTTCTCACACACCACCCCACCAACCTCCGGATACAACGCATCATCCTCCGACACTTCCGCCATCTACATTCCGACCCCACCACCCAAGCTATTTTTCCATCCCAACCCTTGTCTGCCTTCCGGAGAGACCACTCTCTCCGCGACTCCTTTGTTCACTCCACACTCCCCTCCAACCTCACCACACCAGGCACCTTCCCCTGCAACTGCAGGAAGTGCTACACTTGCCCCCACACCACCTCCCTCACCCCCATCCCAGGCCCCAAGATGACCTTCCATGTCAAGCAGATGTTCACCTGCACATCTGCTAACGTGGTATATTGTATCCATTGTACCCAGTGTGGCTTCCTCTACATTGGGGAAACCAAGCGGAGGCTTGGGAACTGCTTTGCAGAACACCTCCGCTCGGTTCGCAACAAACAACTGCACCTCCCAGTCGCGAACCATTTTAACTCCCCCTCCCATTCCTCAGACGACATGTCCTTCATGGGCCTCCTGCAGTGCCACAATGATGCCACCCGAAGGTTGCAGGAACAGCAGCTCATATTCCGCTTGGGAACCCTGCAGCCCAATGGTATCAATGTGGACTTCTCAAGCTTCAAAATCTCCCCTTCCCCACTGCATCCCAATACCAGCCCAGTTCTTCCCTTCCCCCCACTGCATCACAAAACCAGCCCAGCCTGTCTCCGCTTCCCTCACCTGTTCTTCCTCTCACCCATCCCTTCCTCCCACCTCAAGCCACGCCTCTATTTCCTACCTACCATCTCATCCCGCCTCCTTGACCTGTCCGTCTTCCCTGGACTGACCTATCCCCTCCCTACCTCCTCACCTATACTCTCCCATCCACCTATCTTCTTTTCTCTCCATCTTTGGTCCGCCTCCGCCTCTTTCTCTATTTATTCCAGTTCCCTCTCCGATGAAGGGTCTAGGCCTGAAACGTCAGCTTTTGTGCTCCTGAGATGCTGCTTGGCCTGCTGTGTTCATCCAGCTCCACACTTTGTTATCCAGGTAGGACTATTGTAGTTTGGGAACATGGTTGACATGGACAAGTTGGGTTGATAGGTTTGTTTCCATGCTCTGGCTCTGTTCGCCAAAACATGATGTAAATCTGTTAAATATACTGTAGCTCAGGACAAAGCTGCAAATGATACCATATCTCCTTGTTTGTTTACAAGGCTGGTTGATATAGTCAGTTGAAAAAGGCACTACAAACGTAAGTCAATAACAAAAGAAGAACTGTTATTACTTTTCACAGCAGGCCAGTGTCATAAACCACATCACGCTCAGAAAATAACCTGCAGAAATTTACTCAATTTCTAGTGGAAGATAAAGTGCATCTCACATGTCAAAACAGGTGTTCAATCATGTCAAGCAAACACATCAAGTAATAAATGAACAATTATTGCTGGGTATGAAAGTAAATTGGTTTCTTTATTTATCTGTCTTGCTTCTAATTGAAGAAATCTACTGTGTGTTCAGACAAATCAATCCCTCGTGTGAAGGCTATTGAATCAAATGCCGTTTATACTTTCAAACTAACACATAATGAAAATATTCTTTTTCATAGCGCTGAATCAGCTCAAAGCAACTTATAAAATGTGCTTTAGTTTCTTATTTTCCTTTTAGAATTCTCAGTTGCAGCAATTTCTCACACATCTCAGACTTAGTACAGAGCTAATAGAGTTAAATTAGCACATAGCGTCACACATTCAATAAGAAGGCATTGAAAGTTGCAGTCAGTAAATTGAAAGGGACTTTCAAGGGAGGATAGATATTCTGCACAAATAGAAACTGTCATCACCACAGTAAAGGAAAGATGTGGAGAGGGTGCAAAAGCAATTTACCAGAACGTTGCCTGGATTGAAGTGTAACTGCTTTAAGGATAGGTTGGACTAACATGGACCATTTTTGATGGAACTTCAGAGGCTGAGGATTGACCTAACAGAAGTATTTAAAATTACAACAGACATGAACAGGGTGGATAATCAGAGTCCTTTTTTTCCCCCCCAGGTTGCAGTTTAGGTGATGGGAGAAAGTTTAAAGGAGGAGATGTGCGAGGCAAGTTTCTTTATACAGAGGGTGAAACACCCTGCAGCGGACGTGGCAGAAGCAGATATGCTAAGAAATGGCCAAGAGGCATTCAGACAGACACAGAAATAGGCTCGAAGAGAGGAATATGGATGATGCTCAGGCAAATAGAATTGGTTTAGAATAGCATCATGGTCGACATAGAATGGTGGACTGAAGGGCTTGTTCCTATGGTGTATTTTTCTATGCTTAAACACTTAGAGGAACCAATTCATGTTTATGTCCAGTTTTACAAATGCAAAATTCCTTTTGGTACTACAATGAAGTATCAATATATCACATCTGTCTTTAGTCAGTGCCATTCTTTGGTCTCTGATTCGGGTGATAATAGGATTCATATCCCACACGAAGGCAACAGAACATAATCTAGCTTGAAACTTAGGTGGACCAAAGGGGTAAAGCACTGAGGAACTACATTCTTTTGGGAATGCTGTCTTTCAGACGAGACATGAAGTAGCACCTCTACTTGTTCTCTCGGATGTGCGTAAAATATCCTCTGACCCTGTTACAAGATACACAAGGGAGTTTTTAGATATCATACCCCAAAATATATAACTCCACCATCTTCACAAAAATTTATCTTATCAAAGTTGGGTGGAAGGGCCTTGCTGGCTGACTGTCTCACTTTCCAAACATTATAAAAAGCGACTGCGCTTGAAAAATACTTTGCTGACTCAGAGGAAGTTATTTAGAAATTTCATGGAAAGGCCATGTTCATGTAAAACTATTATTTCAAAGAGAAATGTCTCCTTGTAAAACTGCAAAGCAAAGTGAGAGATTTATTTATATTTTATAACAGATATCTATATACAAAACATTTATGTTGCGTTTTGTATTTTGGTCTAGGGGAATGTCAGAAGCATGGTTAATTATCATCTTGTCAATATTTTTGAAGCAATGATTTTTTTTAAAAGCCAGTATGAGATAGGAAGACCATGGCATGATAATGGGGATTTGTTTGCTTTCATACAAACTAGGAACAAAGCTGAATTCTTTCCTTTTTTTGTAATCTAGTGCTATACTTTGCATTGAAAGGTAGAAATGTTGCAAACTGAAGCAACAAAACAATGGTCATTTTTATCTCCCATAGAAAACATTTTCCCCGTCTCCTAAATGTACTTAGGGATATGAAACATATCTACAAATGTCATTTACGACGTAGATTATAGTTACACTGCAACTGATGAATCAATAAACAGCATCCTATGATGTGTAGCAACAAAAAATGTCGTGAATACATAACTCAATTCTGAGCATCACTGAAGCAGGTAGACAGAAGAATGATGGTCTCAAACAGTTTGAGTTCAACCCCACAGATAGTGCCAGAAGGGATGTCAAATATGCTCAAATGGTCTTTTTGATCACCTGGACATTTTGAAAGCAAAGAAATAAGTTGTGACACATTCTGTCTTTGTAGCTGGGGTGTTTCAGTCGTCTTGGGTTAACGTAACGAAAATATCTAAAATCGGTCAGATAGCCCAGAATGAGATCATTGAAACTGGAATCATTTTTTTGTAATAACAAGGTGTAGAGCTGGTTGAACACAGCAGGCCAACAGCATCAGAGGAGCAGAAAGGCTGACGTTTTGGGTCTAGGCCCCTCTTCAAAAGAAGGGTCTAGGCCTGAAATGTCAGCTTTCCTGCTTGGCCTGTTGTGTTCATCCAGCTCTACACCTTGTTAGATCAGGTTCTCCAGCACCTGTAGTTCCTGCTGTCTCTGAAATCATTTTTTTGTAGCCTAGATACATTTGTGCAACAACTGTAGAACAGGGCAATAACAAATGCATCTGCATTCATTTGGGCATTAGGGTTCGCTGAAGCTAGTTTATCTCTAAAATTACTACAAAGGGAAATTTAAAGCTGAAATTTGAAGTGGGAGTGAATTTAGTTCAAGTTATTCAGAATCTATTTTGATCTTTCCCCATGGAAATATTCTCACAGCATATCTGCCCCATTGTTGTCACATACAGAGAGTTATGGTTTTTAAAGTGGAAACACTGTTTTGATATGAAAAATTCTCTTATTAAATTTGAATCTGCTAATCTCGCAGCTCTTATTAGATTTGAAAAAAACTTAGAATCAAAGTATTCTCAGCAGATGGTTTATTACTTTGGCAAAAGTAACCAAAATTTGATATCTTGCGCCCTTTGTGAAATATTGTGGTACTGGAATACAGAAAGTATTGTGAACATTTCATATTAATGAACTTTGTAGGGTGGAGGCATTTCCTTTCCTGCAAAATATTGTTTTCTATTAGTGCATAATAAGAAATCATACCTTTTGGAAAACATTTGGCAATGTGGGTGCACTGGAATGGAATTTAGTAGACTGGCTTTTTCACTACTGGGTGTTAGATTTGAACGCAACCTACAGTCTCTCATACATTCTGGTCCTATGTGAAATAAATTTGGGCAGGGTTATTCTTAGCTCATGAAAAAAAAACTGTTCCTGAAGTCAAAAGCAATAGGGATTGTTTCCTTGAAATTAGTTTTTTGGGTGCAGTTCAGGGATTATGCTATTGTAATAGGTATTTGGCTCATAAAGTTACACACCTGAAATCTGCAGTTCATTAGAAGCCGAGAAAGTATGTGCTCAATTTATAGGTATTTATGCAAACAGACTCCATATCTCACAGCAAAGAAACTGGGGAGAATCAGTTAAGTAGAACTTAAATATTTAACAGAAGGGTAAAGTTCTTTCAACATACTTTTCTATCTAGCTGGGAAACAGGAAAACAGTGTTGCTGTGTTTTGAGTTCTTTCAAACAGTGTTCTAGACTCAGATAACTTCATTATTTATTTATTTCTCATATATGTTATGCATGCCTATGGCCGAAGAAACTCTGCAGACTCATGTGACTAAATTAAAAGATACCTGAAGCCTGGTGTCACACTTGGACGTGACAGTAGTACCAATTGCTGGGGTTGCAACAAAATGAAATATCATTGCAGGTATATTGAAAGTCATGCTTAATCTGGAATAAACTTCTGTTTCTTTAAACATAACTTGTTTAAACTTGACTGCTTTCTTACGCTATACCTAGAGACCACTTAATTCCGGCTAAAACTATTTGTGTGGGTTATTAAACAAAGCAACAGAACTACTGGCTGACTTAGTTTCCAGTAAATTACTCAACATTGCAAACTGGCTACTTAGATATCTAAAGCAGAATTTTTATCAGGTAGATCACATCACACTATAATGACCTAGACATGCTATTTTGTTAATAAAATTAGGACAATACCAACTACCAGTTATTCCACTACCAGCTGTTCATAGTCTATTAAACAAGAAATTTTTCTTTTGTTGCCAGTAGACAACCAGAATTAACATTACTTCTGGTTCATTGGATAGCTAACTCAAATTTAGTGTATCTGCCATTATAGCATTTTAATTTCTCAAATAAATTATGTATATTTACTTTAACATTATTGCATTGAGTGCAAAAACAACCCCAAATTTCCATTTTCCCAAATGACATTTTGCATGGACCAGAATGTGGCTAGAACCACGGAGAAGAAAGTCATTGCTGATTGGCAGTGCTCTTTGACAAAGCAAAACTAAATTACAGCAGCGAGATAAGCATATCTAATATTTTTAAAGGTGAAATAACATGGTATCTTTCAAGAGCATGCCAAGGGACTGGTGGGACTCAAGATTTTCTTCAAGAATTACATCAACTAAAAACAAGATTTCACATTGAAAGTTTTAAAACAATAACCACAGCTGCATCAAAGATGGTAATATGTACACCCTATTCATACATGCTAGCATTACAAAGTCAGCCACAATTTTTGATGATATTCACAATGCAGAAGGGATAACATTTAAGAAAACTAAGTGGCCTGAAGTTGGAAAAAGTCAATGTAGATTTTTTTGAATATACAAATGAGACTGAGGTGAAACATCTTCGAAGCTGAGTTTCAAAACCAAATACATAGGGCACAGAATAAGATTCCTAGCTTCACTTGACTTATGCCCCACTGGAGTAATACACTAGAAATCAAACTCTGTTACTCTTGGAATTGTCATAAAAGTGAAAGGTTTTAAAAGCATGCGTAATTCCTCAATTTACCTGACCAGGTTAACAAAGCATGGAACAGGTTTCTGTACTAAAGAATGACTATCTAATACAAATAAACAAACCCTAGCCACAACTAAACAATTATGACGCTTGTCAAATCGCTCTTTACCAGTTAAAACTCAAACGTCTCATAAGCTCTTTTTTATACACATACAGACAGACACAGACTACAAAAAGAACTTGGCTGCTATGGGCAGAGGGGAAAAAAACTTGTAAAGCTGTTGAGTTGTGCGTGTCCACAGGATTTGCTGATATGATTTTTGTGCTAATCAGAACACTGCTTGTTAATCTTCCCTCTCAGATGCTGTCACTTGTTTGTAAGAGGCACAGGGTGACTGATTCACACTTGTAAAAGATTTTTGATTTAATATTTACAAGTCACAGCATACATCAACTGCTGAATGACAAAGACACCATTTTTCTTCAGGTTGAGAGTGTGGTTTTGTCTCCCCTACACAGAACTGAGGCCGTTCTTGAGCTAATAAAGTGTGGAGCTGGATGAACACAGCAGGCCAAGCAGCATCTTAGGAACACAAAAGCTGACATTTCGGCCTCGGCCCTTCATCAGAAAAGGGGGATGGGGAGAGGATTCTGAAATAAATAGGGAGAGAGGAGGAGGCAGACCGAAGATGGATAGAGGAGAAGATAGGTGGAGAGGAGAGTATGGGTGGGCATGTAGGGAGGGATAGATCCGTCCGTGGAGGATGGACAGGTTAAGGGGGTGGGATGAGGTTGGTAAGTAGGAAATGGAGTAGCGGCTTGAGGTGGCAGGAGAGGATAGGTGAGAGGAAGAACAGGTTAGGGAGGCAGGGCCAGCTGGGCTGGTTTTGGGATGCAGTGGGGGGGGGAGGGGAGATTTTGAGGCTGGTGAAATGCACATTGATGCCATTGGGCTGCAGGGTTCCCAAGCGGAATATGAGTTGCTGTTCCAGCAACCTACGGATGGCATCATTATGGCACTGCAGGAGGCCCAGAATGGACATGTCGTCTATGGAATGGGAGGGGGAGTTGAAATAGTTCATGGCTGGGAGGTGCAGTTGTTTACTGCGAACCGAGTGTAGGTGTTCTGCAAAGCAGTCCCCAAGCCTCCGCTTGGTTTCCCCAATATAGAGGTAGCCACACCAGGTATAGCGGATGCAGTATACAACATTGGCAGATGTGCAGGTGAACATCTGCTTGATGTGGAAAGTCATCTTGGGGCCTGGGATGGGGGTAAGGGAGGAGGTGTGGGGGCAGGTGTAGCACTTCCTGCGGTTGCAGGGGAAAGTGCCGGGTGTGGTGGGGTTGGAGGGGAGTGTGAAGCGGACAAGGGAGTCCCAGAGAGAGTGGTCTCTCCGGAAGGCAGACAAGAGTGGGGTCGGAAAAATGTCTTCAGTGGTGGGGTCGGAATGTAGATGGAGGAAGTGTCGGAGGATGATGCGTTGTATCCGGAGGTTGGTAGGGTGGTTGTGTGAGGACTGGGGGAATCTCTTTTGGCCATTATTGCAGGGACAGGGTGTGAGGGATGAGGTGCAGGAAATGCGGGAGACGCGGTCAAGGGCGTTCTCTACCACTGCGGGGGGACGTTGCGGTCGTTGAAGAACAAGGACATCTGGGATGTATGGGAGTGGAATGCCTCATCCTGGAAGCAGATGTGGTGGAGACGAAGGAATTGGGAACAGGGGATGAAATTTTTGCAGGACGATGGGTGGAAGGATGTGTATTCCAGGTAGCTGTGGGAGTCGGTGGGCTTGAAATGGACATCGGTTTGTAGACAACTAGTCCATTTTGGGCCTCCTGCAGTGCCATAATGATGCCACCCATAGGTTGCAGGAACAGCAACTCATATTCTGCTTGGGAACCCTGCAGCCCAATGGTATTAATGTGGATTTCACCAGCTTCAAAATCTAAACCCCCCCCTCCACTGCATCCCAAAACCAGCTCAGCTCGTCCCCACCTGCCTAACCTGTTCTTCCTCTCACCTATCCCCTCCTCCCACCGAAAGCCGCACCTCCATTTCCTACTTACCAACCTCACCCCGCCCCCGTCCCCGCCCCCTTGACTTGTCCGTCCTCCCTGGACTGACCTATCCCTCCCTACCGCCCCACCCATACTCTCCTCTCCACCTATCTTCTCCTTTATCCATCTTTGGTCTGCCTCCCCCTCTCTCCCTATTTATTTCAGAATCCTCTCCTCATCCCCCTTTTCTGATGAAGGGTCTAGGCCCGAAACGTCAGCTTTTGTGCTCCTAAGATGCTTCAACCAGCTCCACACCTTGTTAGCTCGGATTCTCCAGCATCTGCAGTTCCCATTATCTCCGTTCTTGAGCGTTTGGATGTCTGCTGACTTTTCATCATCACGTTCATACCCCAAGCTATTCATTTACCTGGAAGCCAATTACATAGTTATTGGCAGGCAAAGGGTCTTTGACACTGCTCAACAGATCAGTCATCAATTTGTTATAGAGTCACAGCCATAGAGACTTACAGCACGAAAACAGACCCTTGTGTCCAATCAGTCCATGCTGAACATAGTCCTAAACTAAAGTAATCCCACCTGCCTGTTCCTGGCCCATATCCCTCCAAACCTTTCCTATTCATGTACTTATCCAAATGTCTTTTAAACACTGTAATTGTACCCTCATCCACCTTTTCTTCAGGAAGTTCATTCCACATGCAAACCACCATCTGTATAAAAAATTTGCCCCTCATGTCTTTTTTAAATCTCTCTCCTCTCACCTTAAAAAATGTGCCCGAGTCTTGAAATACCTCATCCTATGGAAAAGCCGACCACCACACATCCACTGGCTCCACAACTTCTGTAAACAACTCGCTCTTTTGCTTGAACCTGCTGCAGTGTAAACATCACCTAAATGGTCAAGTTACTTGCTTTTAAGAAAAAGTAGTGCTGTAATGTTTTAACAATCCTAGTTTTCTAAACAGTTCTTTTCCCATTTGATTCTACAATCAAAATTAGAGGGACAAAATATGGTCTTTCTCATAATGTGAGAGAGAGATGAAAAACAAGTAATGTGTTTACAGTTCTAGAACTGTGCTGCCAAAACATCAGTGCCAAAACTGTTGTGCAACTGAATATTTTTTCATTAGCACATAATGGATGGTTTCAAGATATTCTGCATTTCTTCACACTGTTGTTAAATCTTAGAGTAACTGACAGTCCGTAACAGTAAGTGCACCTGGAGCTTGGCCCCGCTGGCTCCTGTTGTTTCCAAGTTACATCAATGCTTGCATACATGCCAACCGTATTGATTTCAGTGACAACTTTTTGTTTAGTTCATGTCTCTCCGATTTCACCAGTACTACATTCATTCACTGTCCACTTGACTTCCGTCACATTTCATTAAGCCTGAAAGAAACAATTACAAGATAGAAAGTCTAAAGTTTTAAACTGAAACGAAAACAGAGTAATGTCAGCCTCTTTCATAATTCTTTAAGTTCCGTTCCAATTTTTCAAACTCTTTTTGTCAATTGTCAATCTTGTCACCAAAACTGGTCAGAGAATATCAGCAATACTATTGGACAACTGTTATTAGAACATGCCTTTGAAATGATGAATGGTCCTATGAAGACAACACTTGAATTTAGGAAAACTGTAAAGATAGTTCTCTTGTTTTCACTATCAGTAGCAAAATGATTTTCAGAAGCATACATTTGAGATTTCACTACAAATGTGAAAGGAAATTTTCTTCATTGTCACCACAAGACCCGACTAATTGGCACTTTAATATAGAAACTTGGAAAAAGACTTCTCCCATTGAAGTGTTCTGTCACCATCTATTTAAATCTGTTTGAGCTGTCAAGATGTATTCCATGACGCCATAGAGGACCTATACTTCCTCTACAAAGCCTGATATAATTTTCACAGCTCTTATGGTACACACACCAAGCAAAGCAAGTTAATTCAGATTTTGCCATCGGTTAAGAATTGCTATGGCAACCTAAGTTGCCTAAATAAGAATTTGCAGAATGTTGCAGCACCAAAAATGGAAAAGTTGAAAATCATAAAAGAAAAATAAAAAATGGGAAAACACATCACAGTGAAAGGAAACTAAGTTTCTTTATCCTGTAACATGCTTTTATCATTATTTTTCCTTTAGTGATGATATTCTTTTCCTTTTAAAACATGCATCAATACACAGTTGAAGAAATAAATGTATAATGAATCATATAAACACATTATTATTGTTAAAATAGGTTTCTTATTGACCTGTCCCCTCAAAATATTATAGCACTTTATTAATAATTCTAGATTGTGTAAATACATTTAATAATCATCAAAATCAATCATGCCACAGGTACAGACAATATTATTTATAGCAAGCAATTTTGTTTTTAATTGGCAAGTCAGATTAGCAAATTTAACCTCTACGGCCTGTTGAAAATTGCAGTCAGGTTTTTCTGGCAGATAAATCTACTGTACTAGTCATTCAAGGGATCATTCAAGGACATCACTGTATAGGCCAGCATTTACTGCCCATTGGACAATCAAAAGTCAACCACATTATGACTCTTGAGCCACATGCAGGCCAGACTAGGTGAGGACAGCAGATTTCCTTCCCTAAAAGTGCATTATTGAACCAGATGGGGAATTTCCAACAATCGATAATAGATTCATGGTCATCATTGAGGTAGGGAATACAAATTTATTTAGCTCATTGTAAATTCAAATATTCTGAAGAATAAAAAAGTGAAAGAGAATGGCCAGATGGTTTTGTTTGCTGTATTCAAAGAAGAGTTTTATTTTTGAACCTCATTTTGTATAAAGCAAAATCAGCCTTTTCATACCTTTTTTACATCCTACATTGTTTCTAGGTTGTCTCAAATGTTCATTTACGTCGATCATATTTCTGTTTCATCACGCACAACCCAGCAAATGATTTTGATCGGTGTCAAGTTCCATCTTCAAAAAATTGTACATTCTCTATTTCGTACACATCTTCAAATTTCACCATTATTTTCCCACAGATTGGCCACTTTCCCAGTCAAGGGCATCAAACACTGTACTAAAAGTGATTTAACAATTTAACAAGTTTAGTTCCATCTGGAACTAAGATTCCTGGCCAGAAATTTACTATTTAATTATGCCAAAGTGTAAGGCTTGGCATCCACCATGGTTGAGAAATATGTAGATGTGTACTCCCTGGTGAAGCAGATAATCAACCATATGAAAAAAAATGTTTCAGAACATTTCTGATAAAATCTGTGCTGGATTTGTAAATAAACTGCTGTTAGTGTCACCATGAAGTAGGGAAGCAGTGTTGAAAAATGGCCAAGTATAAAAGCAGTGTGCACTCCAGTTTAAAATGCAGTGATGTGAAACTATAAGATTAGACTGTTCCCAATGGTACAGACTGTACATTTCAATAAGGTTTTGGAGTAGATTTGTACATTTCAAACAGTTGCATTATAAAACAACATAGAGCTGACTAAGATGTTCAAGTCCTTTAAAAAAAAGCGTAAAACTCCTGGAAGTGACTGCTTATCGGTGGAGTTGAATTCAGCTCTGTGGGACTTGATCGGCCAGGGCCACCGGAGGTGCACGACAGAATGCTTCTGGCCAGCAGTTCCTCAGGAACGTGATTATCAAAGTACAGGACTGTGGGGTGGACACCAGCCTCAGTCTGGACGAGGAGAAGGCCTTTGACAGGATACCACACACCTCCGTGAGGGACTTGCTCTCCACAATAAGCTTTGGGGAGGGAATCTGTAATTGGATCCAACTGCTCCATACCAACATCAGTAACAGTGTCTCACTCCATGGGTGTGTAAAGTTTCCCAATCAGCCCTGGAGTCAGACAGGCCACTCTCTCCCTGCAGCCTTGTTTGTGTATTGTATAGACTCAGCAAAAAGCTCTATTAGGAGCTGTACAAGCCTGACAGCGGTAACTATTCCAGTACCAGAGACCTGCAGGTCAAAGCCTCCCTGTACATGGATGAAGTCATTGTTTTCTGCTCAGGTCTACTCCGACAGACACATGAATGCCTGCGACCAGTTCAAACTGGCCTCAGAAGCCAAGGTAAATTGAAGGCAATGTTCTTTGGGCACTGGGCTTAATAATCCTTTATCACCTTCACAATTAGGACAGATTATCTGAAGGTATTGGGTTTATGACTTGAAGGGAATTCAAAAATTGCCAAAACTTGGGAGCAGCATATTGCCAAGGTGTGGCAGAAATTGGGCAGATAGGAACACCAATCCTGGTCATCATTTGTGAGGCATTGTCAGTGTTGCTGTATTTGGCAGAGATCTGGCCTCTTCCCTGAGCCTGTGCCACAGCAGTCACCTGAGACATCTTTCACTTCATCTAGAGGTCAAAGATGGACTCCGTCTGCAGGGACACCATGTACAAAGCTCTGGAAAAGGGTGTGAAGGATGTACCCAATGCCACCCTCATCCTGATGACTCCCTTTGGGTATGGCTGCATTAAGCTCTGTGCAGACCCTCAGTACACAAATTCTAAGTGTCATAATGTACTGAGGTTCTACTTGTCCCTGGTGCTATGAAGGATTGGTTTGACCTCTTTCCTGCAGAATGATCCATACAGTTGGAACATTTCGTATCATCTGTCCCTCAAGGAAAAATTTATCAATGAATACACATTTGAACCAAGTCCAAGAGGCGATA
This sequence comes from Stegostoma tigrinum, assembly GCF_030684315.1. NCBI lineage: Eukaryota > Metazoa > Chordata > Chondrichthyes > Orectolobiformes > Stegostomatidae > Stegostoma > Stegostoma tigrinum. The sequence goes on from NC_081370.1 coordinate 20,016,252, forward strand.
TTCAACGCATAATGTCTTCAAGAAACTGCAGGAAAAGGTGCATGAACCATGTCGGGTAGTTTGCTGAGCAGAGCAGACAGGCTGTCAAAATCATTTGGCAAAGTGCCCCGTCACCAGAAATTTTCATCAAGCGCATCACTTGGCTGGTGGTGAGAAAGGCACTCCCTGTCAGATCCTTCATGCATGCTCTGTCTCTATGCACTACTGCATGTTACCCTCAGGACTGATGGACAGCAGGTGGTGATGGGAACTGTCCGACATTTCCTTATGGAATTTGATCTTGCAAAGATGATTTGAAGAGAGAGATGCAGTGGTTTTGAAGAGGCTGTTCCCTGGGACACAGAGACAAACTTCAACTGTGCCTGCAGGAGCATAACTCAGTGACAGGTGCTCTTTGGTCTGCTTGAAACCCTGTTGCTGTTCCAATTTCAAGTGTTGACCTTGACTCAGTATTGTAGGCTGGCACATTCCAAGGCCCATGACAATGTGATGAGAGACGTATTAAAGCTCGCAGCTGCCACCCAAGGAGGAGTGGGGAAAGACCACCATACAAGGTCTTTCTGCCAAAGCACAATCCATTCAGCAAGCAGACCCTCTTTCTCTCTCAAAATGAATACACATCGTTTCTGAAAGGAGTAGAAAATGCCTTTGATTTTGCAACTGCAGAGAAGCTGTGGAAAATATTCAAAATTCCAATGTTTTGTTTGTTTTTTCTCTGCAAAGATTGTGCAGAACTGATTTAGAATCTTTGTATATAGTTAGAGATGATATTTTATGAAAATATATTTTTTGAAGTTCAGAAAAAAGCATCCAGTACATATACAAGCTTATCACATACTGAGAATCTAAGAACAACTTCCACTAGATTTATTTCAAGTCAATCTCTGTAGCTGTGATCACTCCTCATGGTCCTGATCTCTGCAAATAGTAATACTGGACAGTTCAGACCTGAAAGAGACTTGGTTCGAGAGATCATAAGTGAAAATCAAACTTATGCTCTTGAAATGTTTGTTTACTATGGTTGCCAGTCACTGAAACCTGAATGTTCTTTTACAGATGAACACCAGCATCTTACACAAGGAAAAAAAAAATGGACAAGGCCAAATAAAGACAATTTAGAAAAACCTTAACATTAATAACAGACAGAAAAAATTCAACCCTTTTCCCAGTGATACCCTTTATAGACACTCAACCTTGGTGAATTATGACTCCTATCCTAATTCTTTAGTGTCTTACTTAACTGATATTGTAAGAATTTCCTTTTAGCAACTTTCTATACATTCACCAGATCTGATTTTCTCCCTTATGTTGTCTCTCTGAGATACATAGACACCTAGATACCTTAGATTTTTCCAAATGAGCCTAAAGAAAAGCGTTGTCTACTTAAACTGCTAAACAAGCTTTAAAACTCCTTGCTGGCACCGAAAGCTGCAATACAAATTAAACTGCCCTCAAAACAATCCTCCTTTTTCTGAAGAAGGGTCTCAGCCTGAAACGTCAGCCTTCCTGCTCCTCTGATGCTGCTTGGCCTATTGTGTTCATCCAGCTCTACGCCTTGTCATCTCAGATTCTCCAGCATCTGTAGTTCATTCTATCTCACAAAACAATCCAGTCACCATCACAGGACTAAAACTATAAGCCCTTACATCTCCATTTTAAAATCCAAATTCCCAAATAATGATAATGGTATAAATTTACATTATAACAGTCACAACTTCCAAGTTTTAAAGGAGGGATACTTGCATAACAGAAAAGTGCACTGAACCATACATGAATAGGCTGAGCCTTGGCAATGTCTGACACTAACTGAACTTCAGATTGTCAGTTTTTAATAACGCTTTCGTAGAACGGGTGTCACTGGCAAGGCAGCATATTTTATCCATTGCTAGTTGTCCTGGAACTGAGTATTTGTTAGTCCACTTCAGAGGGCTGAGACAAGAGCTAACCACATTGCTGTGTGCCTGAATTCATAGCTAGGCCAGATCAGGTGAGAAGGACAGATCCTCCATTGCTCTCTGAAGGATACTCGTGAACCAGATGTGTTTTTACGATAATTAATCATGGCAACCATTACTGAGACTAACTTTCAATTCCAGTTATTTTTAAATATGAACTCAAATCCCATGAGCCATTCAGGAACTTCTCCCCAAAAGTGCTAGCATGACCCTTTGCTTTACTAGTCCAGTAACATGACTACTATTTATCTTCTTAGGAAAAACAACCAATAAAATGGAGTTGATGTGAAAATGCATTAAGGTGGCTGTTTTATATATAAAATCCAAACATCAGAAGCACAGTAAATATGGAGTTGAAGAACATAAAACAAAGAACAAAGAAAATTACAGCACAGGAACAGGCCCCCCAACCCTCCAAGCTTGCACCAATCCAGATCCTCTATCTAAACCAGTCACCTATTTTCCAGGAGATAGTAGGAACTGCAGATGCTGGAGAATCTGAGATAATAAGGTGTGGAGCTAGATCAACACAGCAGGCGATGCAGCATCATAGGAGCAGGAAAGCTGACATTTCAGGCATAGACCCTTCTTCTGACCCTTCTTGCTTCCTTTCTTACCAGACAACATCCTGGTGAACCCCCTTTGCACCCTCTCCAAAGCATCCACATTCTTTTGGTAATGTGGCGCCCAAAACTGTATGCAGTATTCTAAATGTGGTCAAACCAAAGTCCTATACAACTGCAACATGACCTGCCAACTCTGTGCCCAATACCTCATCCGCTGAATGAAAGCATGCCATATGCCGCCTTGACCACTCTATTGACCTGCATTGCCACCTTCAGGGTACAATGGGCCTAAACACCTAGATCTCTCTGTGCATCAATTTTCCCTAGGGCCTTCCCACTTACCGTATAGTTCGCTCTTGAATTGGATCTTCCAAAATACATCACCTCGCATTTTCCTGGATTGAACTCCAACTGCCATTTCTCTGTCCAACTCTCTAACCTACCTATACTATTCTGCATTCTCCAACAGTCCCCTTCACTATCTGCTACTCCAATCTTAGTGTTATCTACAAACTTGCTAATCAGGCCATCTATACCTTCCTTCAGATCATCAAACAACCGTGGTTCCAATACAGATCCCTGTGGAACACCACTGGTCACAGTTCTTCATTTTGAGAAACTCTCCTCCACCACAACCCTCTGTTTCCTGTTGCTCAGCCAGTTCTCTATCCATCTCGCTAGTACACCCTGGACCCCGTGCGACTTCATTTTTTCCATCAGCCTACCATTGGGAACCTTATCAAATGCCTACTGAAGTCCTTGTATTTGACATCCACAACCCTTCTCTCATCTATCAACTTTGTCACTTCCTCAAAAAATTCTATCAAGTTGGTAAGACATGACTTTCCCTGCACAAAACCATGCCACCCATCACTAATAAGCCCATTTTCTTCTGAATGTAAATAGATCCTAACCCTCAGTATCTTCTCCAGTAGTTTCCCCACCACTGACATCAGGCTCACCGGTCTATTAATACCTGGATTATCCTTGCTACCCTTCTTAAACAAGGCAACAGCATTAGCAATGACCTCACCCATGCTCAAGGATGCTTCAAAGATATCTGATAAGGCCCCAGCTATTTCCTCTCTCGCCTCCCTCCCCAATTTGGCATAGATCCCATCTGGACCTGGAGACTTGTCCACCCTCATTCCTTTTAGACTACCCAACACTTCCCCTCCGCTTTATGCTGACTTGACCTAAAGTAATCAAACATTTATCCCTAACCTCAAAATCATGTCCCTCTCCTTGGTGAATACCAATGCAAAGTACTCATTAGGAATCTCACTCATTTTCTGACTCCTCGCATAACTTCCCTCCTTTGAAGGAGTTGGGGGTGAGTCACAGGAAGACCTATGCAATTTCCAAAGGATCGATTCCACCTGCAGATGCAATTCTTATCGACAATATATATTCTCAATCGTTAGAATGTTATTTGCCACATTGTGCTGGGTCCAAGATTAGGAATTTTGCAATGTTTTAAAAAGTAATACCTCCAAGACAGCATACGCAAGCAAGAAGGAGAAAGTTCATAGCATGCATCAAGGGTGAATTTGTTAATTGAGTCAGGGCATAACTAAAACATTCTTTTCAAAGAAACCAAACATACAAACCTACTAAACTCCTCATAACCACCTCAGAAGAAAAGATAATCATTCTGGGAGACTTGAATGCCAAACTTAGCTGTGACTCCATGATCTGGAATGGAACCATTGGTGGGGGACAAACGTCAAGACTGGGCTGCAAGGGGATGGTCAACAATAGTCAGCTTGTTGCTAAAAGCTCTCTTTGAATTTTTTAGACCTGTGCAAATCTTTGAATAAAACTGAAAGGGAAAGAAGCACATCATTGCTTTCAGGAAGCTGGCTTTGCCAATGCCACAGACACAACAGCTACTGTCAGCCTTTCTTTTCTAGGTGTCCATCCCTGTTCTCTCCTTTAGCTGTCCTATCCTCTCAGGATGTTGTTTTGCTTCTTATAGATGACACTGCCATCTATCAAAGTGGGAAGAATATTGCTACCAATTCCTCAATGATGTAGAGTAGTTTTTTCTCCTACCATGCCCCCACCACATTATTTATCGGTTTTCGAGTGCAACAATTCTAACCATCAAGAAATTAATCATACTTTTGAAAATTTTGATGCTATTTTCCTCATCTCCAGAATACGGAAAGTCTTGGCATGCATTCTTCTAAATTGCCCTCTTCGTTAGCTGAGGAAATCCTCCCAGAGACAGTGGTTTTGGTCCACCTTCCAGAGAAACTTGTGATGTGCTCTTCATTGCCAAACAAATTTAAGTGTCAAGAACACTACCAGGAATTCTTCATTGCATTCATTGTCACAAACAAAGCACTGAGCTCAGCAAATCACAAGTACTGTGTTTGTGTGACTGCAAACTGCTTACTGCGAGTAACTCGTTAATCTTGGGTGTGGCAATAGCTTCAAAATGGTAACCACTTATCTACCAACCTGTGTGACACCTTGAGTCTCAATGTCTTACTAATGAGGCAGAGTGCAGGAGCAGAGTAGTTAGGGATCAAAACCTAAATGCCAAAAATTGCCATCTGCCGGGATATCCAGCTCAAAAATCTACGGGTCAAGAATGGGCCTGTTCAATCACATGAAGATCCATAGCAGAAACTAATTTCTTAGCGGATATCAATCTCAGATCAAAAAATAATGGACAGAGAGCCAAACACGTATGATTACAAATAGTTCAGTTTGCAATACAGTGACAATGGAGCAGTGTTCCTCACTGAAAACAAGGCACATATCCTGTGTTCACCAACTGTTCATAGTGTAGCCTGTCATGAACACCGCACCCTCACCCCCAAATCAACCAGCTGTTTTTCCAGAATGCTTTACAGTGGGAATGCCAATAACTAATGATTGTCTGAAGTGGTTATGCATTTCCACATTGTTATGCAAGGGGTTCAGAACTCTACAGCAAACTTGCCATGATGTCAAGGAAACAGCACAGCAAGTCTGGAATTGGTCTGCACCAGTCTAGGCTACGCTACATTCTAGAATAAGAAAATACCTTTGTGGTATGTGGGCATGAACACACAAAGAAGATATAGTTACACTGGATAAGTGCAAATCTAAGTCAAAGTCCAGTATATCTATGTTTATCCTGCATATCAGTATTTAGTATTAATGAATGTTAAACTGTGTTACGTTGAAGTCTGTTATATTTCTCTTCTTGACATCCAGGCCGTCTTGAACCCATACTCAAAATGTCATTAAACCATACAATAAAAAAATCACCAAAACACAAGAAAATAGTTGCCAGCATTTCACTTCCCTTAAATTTATAGACTTACAATTTGAAATCAGTTTTACTCTATCAGCCATGTTAAATCTATTACATGGCCTCTCCAGAGAGCAGGGCAATCCAGTTCCATCGGTTTTTTTCTCTTGGGTGTAAGCAAGAGAGCCTGATGGTGGGTGTCAGCAGTTTAAACAGACAGGACATCAGAACCGAGCCTCGTGACCATACAAGTATATTTTGCAGTATGGGTCAAGCTTTAATTTGGAAACTTGACTGCTTTTCTTTCTCCTGGGACACTGAGGCAAACTGTTTAATCTGATCATTTCTGATGCGATTGGATCAAAACAAGAGTTGAAACAATATTCATAATGTTCTGTTTTGTTCATTCATGTGTGTGCTGCGTAAGTGCACCATTATTTGTATTAAAAATCCATGCACAGAATTCTGCTATAATTTCATTTTCTTCCCCTTATTCAGAGTTCTACTGACACATCATTCAAATATTTCAAGTGTTTGAATAAACAACCCCAGGACAGGCCTCTCTTTAATCTTCAAACAATCTAGTTATTTCTATCAACTCTTGTCACCTAGGTTCAAACAATCCCTCACATTTCAACCAAAAACACTTCTTTTCGAAGTCCAATTTGCTTGGGTTCAGGACAGTTGGACACTTGATGCATGATCAACATGCACATCCTTGTCGAAATCTTGACCTGCGAACCTACAAAGAATGTGCTGAACAAATGCAAGTTTCTAATGAGTAGTTCCCCTGTTCCTTGGGGCCCTGCATGCAGGACTCTAAACCTAGCTCGGAGTGGGAGACTTGAAATAGATCTGTACTTAAATGCTGAGGCGGCGGGGAGGGGTGGTGGTGGTGGGGAATGAAACCCAATATAATGCTGGGAAACTTCACAATAGACTCCCTTATCAGTCTGTAAGACCATCTGACTAACCTCCAAACAAATAATTACTCTATAACTGGACTACGCCCTCCACCCCCAATCAGGCCACTACCTGACCACAACCTCCAACATGATCATTAGCCAAGTACCAACTTTATTACAAAATCTCCCAACCCAACTATTCTCCAATCCAAACAATCTACTCAGCCACATTCTCCCTGATTTACTAACCCACCCATGAAGATTGGGCCTTTAAAATGTATCATCGAGAACATGCCACATTGTGCCATGAGAAGACAACTCTATTACTCTCCTTCAGAATCCCATTGGGTATGCTGCACTGTGCATTTAGACGAAGCTGCGATTGATACAAGTGTACAAAATGATCAGAGGTATAGATAGAGTGGGGAGCCAGAGACGTTTTCCGAGGGTTCAGGTTACTATTACGAGGGGGCATAGTTTTAAAAAGTGAGTGGAGGTAGATTTAGAGGAGATGTCAGAGAAACGTTCTTTACTCAGAATGGTAGGGGCATGGATTGCATTGCTGGAGATGGTAGTGGAGTCAACCTCATTAGGGGCATTTAAGCAGCTATTAGATAGGCATATGGATGATAGTCTAAGATAGGGGTGGAGGTTTGATAGACCTTAGGTTTAGGGTAAAAGTTCGCACAACATCATGGGCTGAAGGGCCTGTACTATGCTGTACTGTTCTTCACTCTAAAGCACAGCAGCGTTGGGTCATAAAAAGCTTTGTGTAGCTGTAATGTGTGTAGTGTTGTCACTACTTATAAAAACACATGGGTGTGAATCTTCTATTGGTGGTGAGTGTCAGCAGCCTATTAGACTTTGGTGACCTAGTTAAAAAGCTTATGCATTCATTTGGTAAGCTGCAGTTAAAAGATAGCATCTTTTCAATATTTTAATGATGTATCAAAATTAGTCATCTACATACGACTAATAAAGAAATTTATAAAATAAATTAATTCCTTTTAATTTAAAAGTTTAATCCCTAGTCTTGTGTATTTTTAATTAGCTGATCTCTGCCAGAATGGCAGTGGTGTGTGATACTTAGCTGAAGTGCTTGTGATTATAGAAAGCAAGAAAACCTGTCATCATCCACCATTCTGATCAACAGCTAATGGCCTTACTCAAACAGGATTTCATTGTATCACATTCTATTGCAAATAACTTCCTAAAAATCAATGTTCAAAACTCAGATACAAGTCATAACTCTCAGTTAAAGAAAATATAATGTTGTCCTAGGAACCAGCACCATTATGAATTAGCAATGAAAATATACAGTTTTTCTCATTTCTGATTAACGAACATCAACATGAAGTGTTCATTCTGTTGTTAGCTCCACAGGAACTCCCTGACCCACTGAGTACATCCAGTGTTTTCTTTATTTTAGATTTCCAGTTTCCACAGTGCTTGGTTTTGACAAAGCCTGAAGTGTTTTCTTCAGGGAGGGCAGTTTCAGAAAAGGTGTCCATTACAAACAAGTGAAAAGTGCCTGTCCTGATTTAAAGGTGGTGGTGTAATGGTTTAACACACTTGGGATTAAATCCCATTCACCACTCCATGTGAGGATTCTCGACAAAATTAATTTGAATAGCTTTATTCTACCTCCTTATTAAATGAGCTCAACATTCAAAACCAGCAATTCATTGCTAAAAGATAACTTGAGCACTCTCTCAATCTCAGCATGGCCCATCATTGAAAGCAATGTGGGTCAAGAACAGGGCAAGAACACTGCAGCACAACATATCCTTTAATTGCCAGTTCACTCAGAAATGTGGCATTGATAACATAATGGAAAAAAAGAAGTCTTTCACAAACATTGAAAAAGGTAACTCTTCAGATGCCTTAGTTTGAATAAACGTGTATAAAAATCAACCTGTTCACACATAATGTACCTCAACAGCAGGTGGGACTTTACCAAAAATAGGGACATTACCAACGTGCCACAAGGCCCTTGTTAGGAAACTTAAGTTAGTAAGATGACTGGCATTGCAAATTATTGAATTGCTAAACAAAGTATTCTTGATGACCAATAGGATAAACAAATCAACTATCAAGGGAACTGTATCCACTGTACCCAGTGTGGCTTTCTCTACATTGGGGAAACCAAGTGGAGGCTTGGGGACTGCTTTGCAGAACACCTCTGCTCGGTTCACAATAAACAACTGCACCTCCCAGTCACAAACCATTATAACTCCCCCTCCCATTCCTTAGATGACATGTCCATCATGGGCCTCCTGCAGTGCCACAACGATGCCACCCGAAGGTTGCAGGAACAGCGGCTCATATTCCGCTTGGGAACCCTGCAGCCCAATGGTATCAGTGTGGACTTCACAAGCTTCAAAATCTCCCACTGCATCCCAAAACCAGCCCAGCTCATCCCCTCCCCCACGGTATCCCAAAACCAGCTCAGCTCGTCCCCGCCTCCCTAACCTGTTCTTCCTCTCACCTATCCCCTCCTCCCACCTCAAGCCGCACCTCCATTTCCTACCTGCTAACCTCATCCCACCTCCTTGACCTGTCCGTCCTCCCCGGACGGACCTATCCCCTGCCCACCTATACTCTCCTCTCCACCTATCTTCTCCTTTACACATATTCGGTCCGCCTCCCCTTCTCTCCCTATTTATTTCAGAACCCTCTCCCCATCCCCCTCTCTGATGAAGGGTCTAGGCCCGAAACGTCAGCTTTTGTGCTCCTGAGATGCTGCTTGGCCTGCTGTGTTCATCCAGCTTCACACTTTGTTATCTTGGATTCTCCAGCATCTGCAGTTCTCATTATCTTACACAAAACTCTGGCAAATTCACCTTGTCATCTGAGATCTGTAACTGAAGTAGTGGCATCATATTTTTCACACTTGAAATTCTAAATTACTCATGAATTTTAAATAAATTATTTCATTTGTGTAATTTGTAATGGTTGAAGTCAGGAGAAGATGTGCGTTAATGATCCACCCTGGTCAAACAGTGGTTTTACATTCAATTGCCTAGAAGCTTCACTGGAGGCACACTGACGATGTTACCTAACATGGTGATTAAACGTCTACACCCAAGCACACTGGTTCAGCGAGCAAGTCTACTACCTCATCCATAACCCGAGCTACAAATTTCTCAAAAACGTTTACCTAGTATTTTGCTGTACATTATATCGGTGGTGTTTATAATGGATACTGATTATTTGGAGCTTAGTTTGTTTGGTTGGCTGGTGGCTGGTTTCTTATGCTGAGTGGTGCTAACATCATGGGTTCAATTCCCAAACTGGTTGAGATCACCATGAAGGACCTGTCTTCTCCACCTCACTCCTTCCCAGAGGTGTGTGGTGACCCTCAGGTCAAACTCGCCACCTGTTGTCTCTCCCTCTAAATGAGAAAACATTTTGAGAAAATTCTATGGTTCCTTCAGTTTCTCTGCCTCTAAGAGGTTGCATGTTTAACATCTGTGGATTTATATTTGAATATTTAATTTTGGAAACTGTGTGCAATTTATATGCTCGTTAGCAAACACAAAGGACAAGATAAACAACAAATAAATCTGCATTTGATGATGTTGAAGTAGGAATGGTGGTTACAACACTGGAAAAATCTATTGTTCATCACTTTAGAGAGTCTCAAGTGTTAACCTAGGTTATGAGCTCTATTCCCTCGAGTTATGTTTGAAACGCAAGCTTTTGATACAGGCAAGTGACCAGTAATAGACCTACTAAATCAACGATCACACAGCAGACAGCCAAGAAATCCAGCAGTAGTGAAGGAAAGGAGAACCAAACATAATTCTGATTCCAAACTTGTTTCTCTACTTACCACAGAAACTATTACTAAGTTAATGTTTCTAATTGCTGGAACTTTTGCACAGACTTGATGCGTGTGTAAATCAAGAGCTGCATGGATATTTGAGGTTTATGCCCCTTTTTTCAGAAACAGAAGGCTCACTGTACAATCATGAGATGAAATGCACTGCCTGAAGTCAGACAAGTGCACAAGAAATGAGAATCTGCAAGGCTATTGAGAAAAACAGTAGTGTTTTTTAAACAGCTAACAGTGGTAAGACCGCTCTGTCTGTACCACATTATTCTGTTGCAAAAAGTCAATTTATATATGCATGAGTTTGCCTCCTGGCTCTCCCAGAAATTTTAATACTGTAGGTAAAGTGCCTAGCCATCATGAAACAAACTATATCTGTGTATTGGCACTTGTAAAACTGTTGTGCCAAATAATATTCTTCTTCAGTTAATCATTTTGGTTACTAGGTGAGCCAAATGTAAAATTACACATCAAGTGGGGAGGTGATGGCCTAGTGGCATTATCACTATACTGTTAATTCCAAGACCCAGAAAACATTCTGGTGACACAGGTTCAAATCCTGTCATGGTAGATGCTGGTATTTGAATTCAATAAAATATCTATGATTAAGAGTCTAAACGTGACCACGAATCCATTGTCGATTGTTGGAACAACCCATCTGGTTCCCTGATGTCCTTTAGGGAAACAAACTACCAATCTTACCTGGTCCGGCCGACACGTGACTCTCTGGGCAATAAATGCTGCCTAGGCAGCAACACCCTCATCCCGTGAATGAATAAAAGGGAAAAGGAGCTCACACACTATGAACAATTTAAGCCATTAATGACCCACCAATGGTAATCAATCTTATGGTAGCAAATAGCAGAGCTTAATAGCAGTGCAATGCCTTTAACCAGTCAAAAGAACCTTATTTTAAAAAACATTTAGTTTGCCACTTTTCACCAATCATCACAGGAGAGAACAATTTCAGAATCTCCAGATTTAGGTTGGCTAGCATGGAAGTGTGATACACTAGCAAAAATACACTCAGGTTACCGAATGCTACAACTCATGATAATTTTCTTAAGGTTAATGTTCAGTCTATATTTATTGTTTATATTTATAGTCTTACCATAATTTGTTTTAAAGTTACATGCAGGATTTACCTTGCCTGATCTACATTCACAAGGTAATCCCTTTCATTATTCTATGCCTCAGCAAAAGACAATCATTTTTATTTTAAAATATAGCCCCAATTCTCAGATTTGGGAAAAGGAGTTCTTGATTGTCATTTTGGCAATTAATTGCAGATATGGATAAAACTTAACATGCTAGCTGCAAATTTGGCACAGGATTCTAGTTTATACATCTGTATAATTGTTTCTCCCTTGCCATCATCTTGTAATAGAATATTCTTTAATTATTTATAAAAATATTTTCATAATGTAGTACTTAAACTCTATTTTCTTACAACTTCTACATTTACACTGGATTTAATCCACAAATATTATTTACACTGTGTTAACCATATGTATATTTGTTCCATGCCCTTTGTGTTCTGGGGTACACATGGCACTTTTAATTTTAATTTTAAATTTAAATTTAATTTTAACTTTCATTGGTTAATAACAAATGCTCATACTTTCAAGACTGTTTTTCCTTGTTTCTAAATTTAGACAATTGTTTGATAGCACACCTAGGAAACAACATCCATGTGTACTATTTGCTCCAATAATGGGACTTAGCTCAAATGTTCACCGGCTTTCACCCCAGCACTTAAAAACCATTAAAACATTGAAGCAAATTTGATTGCAAATCATAGAGGTTAATGTATATAATGACATGCAATGATTGACAATTTACCAAAATACTTTTACCTTTTACTAGGCAAAACACTGGAGAGTTACAACTCTAAGAACTAAACCAATCAGAATCCTTTTTTTATTCTGTTTAAATGGACCATCTTACAATGGCTTCAGGAATTTGAAGAGCTAACTTCTCAAATTTTAGAAGCAGTAGCATTACAATTGCAACTAATTATGTTTTAGACTGTCTCCTTCATAAGAAAGAAATATACATACACACACACACACACACACAAGCGTTGCAAGTATCGGGGGGAAAAAAGCTTTCCTCTCTCTTAGCTACCAGACAGAATACTCGTGGAAGCTAATTGGCTGGTTGAAGAGACAGAACAGGCAGACATTTAAGAAGACCCATTTCATCTTGATGTGGTTGAGACAGGGAATCACCCTGAATGCACCACTGCTACTGGCTGGTTCAGAATATTCACAGAAATGAGGTAAATACTTTTTACAGCTACTGAACATTATGACTTAGTAAGATTTTACTGAAAGAACTGATGACATTGTTGCTAAGCTTGTAGATGACACAAAGATATGTGGAGAGAAGCTGCAGAAGAACTTGGACAGGCCAGGGCACTGGGCAAAGAAGTGCTAGATGGAATATAATATGGAAAAATGTGAGGTCATGTACTTCTGGTTGAAAGAGTAGAGGCATGGACTACTTTTTAAATGGGAAAAGCTTTGGAAATCTGAAGCACAAATGGACTTTAGAGTCCTAGTTCAAGATTTTCTTAAGGATAATATGTAGGTTCACTTGGCAGTTGGGAAGGTAAATGCATATTAGCATTCATTTTGACAGGGCTGGAATACAAGGACAGAGATGTACTACTGAGACTGTATAAGTCTGTGGTCATACCACATTTGGAATATTGAGCCCCATATCGAAGACAGCACATGCTGGCATTGGCTCGGGTGTGGTGGTGCAGTGGGGGGAACAGGGATGGTTTGCAAGACTGATCTCGGGATGAAGGCTTGTCATATGACAAGCTGTTGAGGATTCTGGGTCTATGTTCAATGGAGTTTAAAACGATGAGGGAGGATCTGATTGAAACTTACAAAATACTGACAGGCCTGAGCAGATTGGATGTGGAGAAGAAATTTCCATTAGAAGAAGAGATTAGAACCTGAGGACACTGCCTCAGAATGGTAGAGATGCCTCTTTAGAACTGAGAGAAGGAGGAATTTCTTCCTCCAGAGGGTACTTATCTGTGGAACTCAGTGCTACAGGGGGCTGTGGAGACCAAGTCATTGAGTGCATTTAAGACTGACATAGATAGGTTCTTAGTTGGTAAGGGGATCAAGGATGATATGAAGGCGGCAGGAGAATGGGGTTGAGAAACATATCAGCTTTGACAAATGGGGGAGCAGACTTAATGGCCAAAATGGCCTAAATCTGCTCAGCATCGTTATAAGCTACTCCATCCGTATTGTTTCACATTTATGATCTCTTCCTCAATTCTACCCAATAGATGGCGATTTGACAGTCTGAATGAATTTATATATAAACCTATTAATCAGCAATATGTATTGAGAAGACTTTCTTCCTTCATCATCTGTCCAACATCTGTAATCTATTCCACAGTCATTAGACTATCTCAATCTTAATGGATCAGAGATAACAAGGTGTAGAGCTGGATGAACACAGTAGGCCAAGCAGCATCAGAGGAGCAGGAAGGCTGAAATTTTGGGCCTAGATCCTTCCTCAGAAACATTTTTCTGAAGGGTCTAGGCCCAAAATTTCAGCCTTCCTGCTCCTCTGATGCTGCTTGGCTTGCTGTGTTCATCCAGCTCTACACCTTTGTATCTCAGATTCTTCAACATCTGCAGTTCGTACTATCTCTTAACGGATCAGACTTCTGATTTGTTATTCGAGACAAAAATAACAGACAATCTTCTGCACTTTTCATAATAATCACAATGAATTTACTTTTATTAGTGATAATTTATGATACTTAGTTTTAAAATAATAAAATGCTACACTGTGTTAAAAGAAATAGGATATATTTTAAATGGACTAGCTTTAATGTTAGTATCCATATTTTAATATGATTGTAGATCCTTCCGTTAGTTATAACTAAGACGAGGCACATTTTTCTCTACAAATACAGCAGAATTTTACTACGTGCTTATATACTGTAAGTTTCCTTTGCTTTAAAGCTAATTTTATCTCAATATAGTCAACAATTTCTAGCTCTTAATGCAATGTTTTTGACATTGCTTACATAAATAAACAAATTGTATTCCCCGTGTTCTTTTAATTGTAGAATAATGTCAGCTGTGGCTCAGTGATAGTGTTCTTGTTTGAGCTGGAAGGCCATTCATTCAGGTCCAACTCTGGACATGAGTGCATTATCCCAGCTGATATTTCACCGTATTACCAAGTATATGCTTTCCTATTTTGGATAAGGTATTAAATCAAAGTCCTGCCTGCCCTAACTGGTGGACGTATTGGATTTTGTTAGAAAGACTAGGCAGTTTATCCCTGATATTCTCAACGATATTTAATTATCAACAGCACTAAAAACAGACCATTTGGTGATGATCACACTGCTGTTTTTGGAACTTTATACAATGCAAATCAGCTGCAGTGTAATTCCTACATTGCAAAGACGACAACTTGAAATTTACCTTGGTTATAATATTATCTAAAATATCTAGTGCCTCGACACTTACTTAATACTTTGTAGGTCTCATTTAGTTCATAGCTTCTTCCTGATGGTTAAAATCAGCCAAGGAAATATATGTGCAGGAGTGGTGACTGAACCTTCTCCATCTCCCAAACTGCCAATTTCATCTTCCTACCATCTAGATAAACTGTTTTCTGATATATCCTGTGTTCTCTTTTACTCCACCATTGGCTGTGATCTATGTTATTGATATTAGTTTCAACTTAAATTTCTCCTTTAGGAACATAAATAGTTTGACAATAACTCTCTTGCTTTTGATTTCACGAATTACCACTGAATAACATAAATCATCACAGCTAGGACAATCTAGCAAAAAATAGTGTTCATTACGTTATTTGCATAGAAAGATAATCTGTTTTAGTTCACCGACTATCAGTATCAAGGCTAGTCAATCAAGTCCATAGTAACCATCCGGGTTTATAATCTTGGTTAACATTCATTTGCAATACGAAGCATATGCTTTATACGGAGTAATGCTGTGCTTCCAGTGGGATACAAACTAAAGTTTCTTTATGCTTAACGGAACATTAAAAGGACATGAAGCTTGTTTCCCCTTTGCTAGCATGTTTTCTTCCAACACTACCTCCAAAAACAGATTAACTGGATAGTCATAGCATTTCTTTCTTAAATGTTCCTGTATGAATATGGCTGATATCTTTGCCTTGAATAGTGATTTAATGCACATCAAGCTCATAAGATGCTCAAGACTCAATAGAATGCTACATGTAAGGACTGTTGTATAATAGAAAGTGATGAGTGATACAGGGCAGCAATTTAATATTTCATTTTCAACGATTTTTCTCAGTACTAACCATCACTACTCTTTATTCAATTTACCCTCCATGGAATCCTTCATTCAGTTCACAATCTGAGCTATAAACATAATCACTGGAGCTCAGGTTAATTTTGGTTGTACATTTTGAAGCTTGCACAAATCACAATTCAGTGGATTTCATAATTTTATGAGCAACAGGGATAAACATACGATTATTTGATCAAGGGAGCCTTGATCTGCTCTACCAGCTGCAGAGGCTGATTTGCTTTTGCAAATTATTTTCTACCTCAGTAACTTATACTATCAAAAGAGAGAGGATGGAAAAAAAAAGTCAAAAACCCATGACTACACAGTTATCAACCGTTCAAGAATACAGTGTTATCTCATACCACGATGGAACCTAAGGTTTTATTTTTTCCTATTCAAAGTCTAATTTGAACCTTTATTGGGATGTGTACAAATGGGCTGACAGCCTGAAGGTAGAGCCAGACTTGCATGTCAGAATCTATTTGGAATGATGTCCATGTTTGATACTCACAGGAATGAACTTTTCCTTAGTTACTGTTGAATTAAGAGGTTTACATTTATAGAACCTTTTAATCACATCTTCCAGAAATCTCTCAGGCACTTAAGTAAATTACTTTGAGATACAATGACTGTTGTTTTGTCAATCACAAGCTCTATCTTGCCAAGCGTAACTTTGAGTTTTGACCTCCTGTTGGAATAAATTTGTAATTTCCATTAAGACAGTGATATGCAGTTATATTACTTTCGTTTGAAATGCGGTCTTTTGCTCATCTCATCTTGATTTGCTACTTTAAATATCACGATTTTTTCTGAAACTTCCTTCAAGGTGACATGTCAACTTGTTTCAAATGATCAAAATGATCCTCAAGTCAATTTCTGTTTGCCAATTTTATGGTATTGGTAATTGCTTTTCCCTGTACTATTCATACTAATATGTTACTTCTGTAGACTTACTATAGATAAAGGGTTGACAAAACAGCACAAATAAATACTTCAGCACATTTTACCTACACTGTCAACTTCTTGATAAATACCAGAACCAGGTAGGCAATCTAGGCCATTTCAGATGACTTATTCACCTGGTTTCTGTACTGTTACATTACATGGTTTCATCTGGTTACATTCCTAAGGAAATCCATAAAATAAGAGGTTTTCAAGCTTTAGCTCCACCAATAAGCATGGTTTCTCTCAACTTGGTAAGTAGTGTGTCACTGGTGGGAAGATATTTTTAATTGACCTGTTCTGATATTTTCTGACAGACCTTGAACCTGGGTTTTCTGGCCCAGACGTACAGACACTCTCCATGACACAAGATCTTTTCACACTAAGGGAAGGTAGTTTGCATGATTTCTTTTGACAATAAGATCCCATACATAAAGGTGCAGATTTGTGTAGTTTGAAATCACAAATATTATGATAGGTTTCCAAATATGTCAGCATCCAACTGACGATACAAAAATTAGGAAACTATGCACAGCAATAAAATAGTTGGTGCTGTCTGGAATAAAATAAAACCCGTTACTTGGGGAAAGTGGTCATTTTTTTGGCTTTTTATACAGATATGTGCCATATTTCCCACCTCATTCATTTTCTTGCTTAGATCAGTTAGAACAAACAACCAATGAGTATTTATGATTCTGTTAATGTTATTTTACAATTATCCTCAAGGAAAATTTAAAGATTTGGCCAAGAGGAGTTTTCAGATGATTATTTTTTTCCATTTTACCTGAGACTTTAACTTAGGAATTACAGGCATGTTTTCTCATGATACAGGCATTTTAGTAGAACTTGAGAGAAGCAGCTGAACATTGGGTACCGATATTCATTTTAATTTTTGAATTTGCAGCAATGGGTTAGAACAGATATACAATACCATAAGAATTTGACAGTTGATGAAAAAAGGCATTTTGTTGAAGCTTTTCATCTTGCACACTTGAGGACAGTTCAAATAAATAACATTTTAAAGGGAAAAAACAACATTTGTAAGAGGATAAGAGGAGTGTGCTGAAGGGTTGGCAAGTTATCTCTGATTGATAGAGGCATTGCAACAGAGAATGACCAGTTAATAATGACTGACAGTTAACTGTCAGGCTTTAAATTTTAAAGCAAGCAAGATGACTATGATTGACCAAGGCAGTCCCCTGAGAAATAAATCAACAAATGGCAGTCATCTATTTTGTTGAGTTCAAATTGATGCAGTGTGTACATGTTCTTCATATCTGCGAAGTCCAGAGCCCTATGCATCTGTACAACTTCAAGTATATGCAAGTGCGCAACACAGAGTCCAACTGGTACTACTAAACTGATTATCAATGGGATTATTTGCACATTGAAGATCATCCAGCAAATGCTGTTAATTGCAGAATCACATCTAATGTTGGACACGACATTCAGAGTTTTGCAAGGGCTGGCTGGGAACCGTCAGTATCCTGATTGTTGCAAACTACCGAAGGGATATACTACGTGATACAACTTGGCAGTCTTTGGGCTATATGACCTATATTCCTGACTGCACATACATTAATCGGTGCATTCTCCATGGTAACACCTCTAGCAGAGTACATTTCCAATCCAGCAGCACTTTCCTCTCATATGGATTATACGTTGATTTATCCTTAAAACGTTATTTCTGAGAACTGTTTCAAGAGTGCAAGATGAAAAGCTACCCCAGAATGTACTTTTCCCAGCAATATTAAAACTATAAACTGCCAAACAACAATTTGAACACAAAGAATTAGGAGAAATTGATGGTTTAGTGACAATGTCACTACACTAATAATTCAGAGACCCAAACTTTTGTTTTGGAACACAAGTTCAAGTGCCATCACTATGGCTGGTTGAATTTAAACACAATTAAAGCTAGAATTGAAAGCTGCCTCAGTAATAAATCATCAACTGTCAACTTCTTGTTCATTAATATCCTTTAGAGAAGGAAATCTGCCATCCTTACTCGGATCTAGTCTGCATGCAATTCTCAGTACTCAGAAAAAAGCTTGACCCTGAACAGTCCTCAGAAATGGCCTACTCATTTAATTTACAATTAGGAATAGGCAACAAAGAATACATGGTTTTTTTAAAAAAGCAGCCACATTACAGCCTCTCAAACTCTGACTGTCTCCTGAACCAAATTTTCCTGTCTGCACCCCATAAAACTTTGATATCTTTCACCATTGAAAACCTAATTCAGTCTTGAATGTATTCAACAACCCAGCTCCTCACTCTGAAGAGAATTTCACAGACAAATTACCTTTTAGGGAAGATAAATCCTCAATTTAGCCTAAAATTGAAGACCTAGGCCTTTAATTTTAAACTTAGGTCCCCTAGTTGTAGATTCCACCTAACAGAGAAACTACACTTAGAATATGCTTAGAATCTTATTCTAATATATAGAGGTTAACATCCACCCTATATATTACAATGAGATCACTACTCATTTTTAGACCATAAGATACAGGAACTGAAATAGGCTACTCAGCCCAAGACTGCTCCACCAGTCAATTAGATATTGCTAATGTGATCATCTTCCTGTCTTTCCTTACTAACCTAGATGCACTAATCGATTTAAAAACCTGCCTATTATTTCAGGCTTGAATATACTGAATGACCGAACTTCTACAGCCCCCTCAGGAAACAATTCTACAGCCCCCTCAGAAAACAATTCTACAGATTCACTACACTCAGAAGAAATTCTTCTTCATCTCGGTTTTAAATGGCCTATTTATGCAGGGTATGCCACAAAAGGGAAATCAATATCTCAGCATTGACACTGTCAAGCTTGCTAAGAATCTTAAATATTTTTAAATATTTATATAACAGACATGTTTTGACACATGTTTGGAGGAGGTGCATCATGGACCCCAGCCTCTGGGACAGAGATAGGGTGGCTTTCATTGCATCACAAGAGCTCTTGCAGGAACCTTATATGTTTCAATAAAGTGGCCATTCGTTCTTTTAAACTTCCATGAGGGCAGGCCCAACCTATTCAACCTCTCTTCATAACAAAATTTGTCCATGCTCAGGATCACCGTCATGGGCCTCACTGGACTGCTTCCAATGTTAGTACATCTTTCCATAAGGGGAACAAAACAATTCACAGTATTCTAAGTGTGGTCTGACTGGTGTCATATTCACTTGAAGCAAGACTGCCCTATTCATATACACCATTCTATTTCAAACAAAGGCCCACAATTAATTTGACTTACCTGTAACCCACAGAACTTAGATGCTAGTTTTCTGTAATTTTTGCATGAAAACCCCCAAATCCCTGTCTTGCAGGATTCTGCAGTCTCTCTTCATTTAAATACTTTGTTCCACTATTCTTCCTGCCAAATTGCATTACCTCACATTTTCCCACACTATATTCTATCTGCCAAGTTTTTGCCCACTCACAGCCTGTCTACATCCCTCTCCACACTCTCTGTAGCATTCTTACCAGTTGCCTTCCCACTTATTTTTGAGTCATCCACAAACTTGGCAGTGGTAAATTCACTTTTCTCATTCAAGTCACTAATATATACTGAACATAACTATGACCTCAGTACTGATCCCTGTACACTTCATGAGTTACAGGTCGCCGTCCTGAAAATGAATGCCTTATCTCAACTCTCTGCCATCTATTCGTTAACCAATCCTCTATCCACACTAATATACTACCCCAACACCATGGACTCTTATTAAGTAGAGCAGGATGTTACTGAATGCCTTTTAGAAATCCAAGTGCATTTACTGTTTTTCCCTTTATCCATCCTGTTTGTTAAATAGAAACAGGAAACAGGAGCAAGTATAGGCCCTTCAAATCAGCTCTGCCATTCAATATGATCATGGCTGATCTTCTAGCACAGTACTTTGTTCACGCTTTCTCCTTTGATCCTTTTAGGCCGAGGAACTATACCGAGCTCCTTCTAAAAGACATTCAACTTTCTCACCTTAACTACTTTCTTTGGCAGGGAATTCCACAGGCTTACCATTCTCAAGGCGAAGACATTTCTCCACATCTTGGTCATATTCAGCCTACTCTATACCCTTAGACTGTGACTCCCATTTATTGGGAACACCTTTCCTGCATTTACTCTGTTCAAATGTTCTAGATTTCTGTGAGATCCCCCCTTATTCTTCTAAATTCTACTGTATAAGGTCCTAACTGATCCAATCTCCCTTCATACATTAGTCCTGCCATCCCAGTCTGGTAAACTTGTGCTGTACTCCTTAAATAGTCAGAACATCTTTGCTTTGGTAAGGAGGCCAAAACTGCACACAATAGTCTAGGTATGGTTTCAAGAAACCATGCTGACCCTGCTTGATCAAATTGTCATTTTCTAAAAGCGCTTCCATTACATTCTTTATAATTTTGCTGACATATGCTCTAATGACTGATGGTAAACTAACTGGCTGAGAGTTACTAGTTTATCTGTTTCCTCACTACCCACCACTTTATTCAATAAGAATGTAATGTTGGCTGTTTTCCAGTCCTGTGGGACTTTTCCCCAATCTAAGGGGTCTTGGAAGATTACATTTTCAGCATTGACTATCTTTGTAGCTAATTCCATTAGTATCCGAGGATGCATCCCGTCAGGTTGAGGAAAACAGTTGTCATTAGCCCCTTTAGTTTCGCCAGTCTTTTTTCTCTAGTAATAATTATTGTATTTATTTCCCCTGCCCTTTCTCCACTTAATGTTTTTAGTATTTTTGGAATGCTAGTGTTTTCTACCGTAAAGACTGATTCAAAGTATTTGTTCAATTCTGCTGCTATTTCCTAGTTCCTCGTTATTTTCCCTGTCTCATTCTCTAAGAAATTTGTGTTCATCTTGGCCTCCCTTACCTTTAAATATGTAAAAAGGACTCTCTTCTGAGGAAGGGTCAATGGACCTGAAACATTAACTCAGCTCCTTCAAAGATGCTGCCAGACCTGCTGAGCTTTTCCAGCAACTTTGTTTTTGTTCCTGATTTACAACAACCGAAAGGACTGCGGATGCTAAAAGAAAGTTCTTACGGTCCACTTCTAGATAACTTGCTAGTTTACATTCAACGTTTATTCACACTCATTTTTTGGTCATCTTTGTTAGTGTTTAAAACCATACCAATTCTCTGGCTTACTACTAATTTTGTCACGTTGTATATATGTTTTTCTCTTTCATTTTGATGCTCGCCTTAACTTCTCTGGTTAATAATGATTGGTTTATCCCCTTCCCAGAATCCTCTCCTCACTAAATTTCTCTGTTGTAAGTTATGCATTATTTTCTTCAAATGTCTGCCATTGTTCCTCAACCATGATTTTTGCTAAATTACATCCCCAGTCAACTTTGATTTTTTTTTGTTGTTACCTTTATTTAAGTTTAGCAGTGTTGTTTCCAATCCATCACTCTCCACCCAAATGCTAAATTGTATGATGTTATGGTCACTGTTTTCTAAAGGATCTTTTATTCTGGCTTCATTTATTAAACCTGTTTCATTTCACATTACTAGATTCAAAATAGTCAGATCCCTGGTTGGATCCATACATTTTATTCCATGAAACTGTCCCAACAGCCACAAAGAAGTATTGTATCCCTGTCAATTTGATTTTGCCAGTCACTTGAAGATTGAAGTCACCCATGATTAATGTACTGCCTTTATTAAATGTCATTATTTCATCTCTGTCTCTACAGTATAGTGACTCTTTGGGCGTATGAACTACTCTCACCACCCTTTGGTTTGCCTTATTCTTATTTGCAGCTATATGTTTTGCTCAACTATTCCCTCCCGTATTACCCAAGCTACCTCACCACCTTCCTCTTTTGGCTTTTCCTTTTGAAAAGTTATGTGTCTCTGAATATTTAGTTCCCAGTTTTGATCTCCTTGTAGTCTTTATACAGACATGTTTACAAGATAATACTCACTAACCTCTATTCATAGATTGTACGAACTGCAGATGCTCGAGAATCTGCGATAAAAATGTGTAGAGCTGGATGAACACAGCAGGCCAAGCAGCATCATAGGAGTAGGGAAGATGACATTTAAATGCACATATATTGGAATGAAGAAACATTAATTTTGCTTTCTGTAAATAAAACAACTGTTCCCCCTTTGATCCTGGTTTACTGCATTTCTTTATGTTGGAAGATTCTTTCCCTTCCTATTTTAATTTGGGTATCATTACCAAAATAGTTGCCCTGCAATGCTAACATATCATTTTGCTTTGAAAACTTGTGTTTCTTTTCCACTGCCCTCCCATTCTCTTATCTAGTTTGAAGCTCTCTCGACAGCTCCAGTTACTTAATTTACTAGAACATTGGTTCCATCACTGTTCAAGTGGAGCCTGTCCGATCAAAGCAGGTTCCTTCCACACCAGTGCTCCGTCAGTGCTCTCAACAGAAACCCATGCCTCTCAGGTCAATATCTGAGTGATACATTCAACTCCTTAACTTTATTTAGCCTAGAGATATTAGGAACTGCCAATGCTGGAGTCTGAGATAACAAGGCGGAGAGCTGGATGAACACAGCAGGACAGGCAGCAAATGAGCGGGAAAGCTGACATTTCGGGTCTGGCCTTTAACCTATGTTAGTTTGCCTATAGCTCTCTTAGTAATCCAGCAATTATACCTTGGAGTTTCTGCTCTCTAATTTAGTTCCTAATTGTTCAATTATTTTTCCAGCAGAACCTTTCCTTAACCATCAATGAAATAAGAACTAACTTAGATAATGGCAAGGGATTGCTCCCCTCCCATTCCAGGTTCTTCTTCAGTTCTGGTACTGGGTACAGGCTTCATAACCGTCAGACAATTGAAGGGTATGAGGCTCCTCAAATGCTAGTCCTCAAGTCCTCTGCCTTACCTGCAGTCACATCCTCCTGTCCCTAATCACAGGCTGCATTTGAATAGCCTAACTTGAGGGATGCAAGTACCTCCCTGGTAAAGTGAGCAGACAGTATTCCTCCTACCTAAGGTAGCACAACGTTGCAGGTCAGATTCCAGTTCAACTCTGATCCAAAGTTCCTCAAGCGGCACAAGTGTGCTACGGGTACATTTTCCCTGGATAACCTTGTTATCCAGCAACCCCTACATAGTGCAGCAGCAACACATCATGACATGTTATATAATTTATTTGTCGATTTCTCTAGTAGCTCTGCTCTTTATATTTTACTCCAACTTCTTTTTTACAACTATATCAACTTTATATATAAAGCTAGGTTTCAAAAAGAGAAACCTAAACACGGTCCAAACCAACTTCATTTCATCTTTAAAGAGCAGAAACACTCACCAATCAGCTTTCATTGCATGTGTACCACATTGTGATTCATGACTTGGTTTCTGGTCTTGCAACATGTAAGCCTCTTAATCTGCATCTTTTAAACTCGCTTGCTCACCTCTTGCTGTAGGAAAGTTACTTCTTGCAGTAGATTTTACTTCAAGCATCTCTTTCCCCCTCTGCTCTGAATTCCCACTTTGAACAAAATTCCCTGATATATTTAGAGTCATAGAGCACAGAAACCAACCTTATGATCCTACTCGTCCGGTCCAACGAAACATCCCAATCTGACCTCGTCCCATTTTCCAGCATTTGGCCCATATTCCTCTAAACTCTTCCTACTCATTTATCCAACCAAATGCCTTTTAAATGTTGGAGTTATACCCATCTTCACCACTTCCTCTGGCAGCTCATTCTATATACACAGCATCCTCTGCATGAGAAAGCTACCCTTCAGCTCCATTTTAAAATCTTTCCCCTCTCACTTAGACCTATGCCCTCTAGTTTTGGCTTCCCCCAGCCTAGGAAAAAAACCTTGGCTATTCACCCTTTTCCATGCCCCTCCTGATTTTATAAACCTGTATAAGATCAGCCGTCAGCATCCAACAAAACACTCAGTTGAAGTCTCCCACATGCTAACCATGCTAAATTTCAATGGGTTTATGGCCCAATTTGCTCAATCTTTTTTCATAAGATAGCCCATTCAACCCATGAATCAGTTAAGGGAATCTTCTCTCAACTGCTAAAGATGCAATTATACCTTAGATAACAAGGTTTAAACTGTTTATGGTATTCCAGTTGCTATCTCCTAAGGCAGTGCACAAATGTAACATCACTTTCCTTTCCTTTATACTCAATTCTTCTAACAGAAACACCTCACTCCATCTCATCAGTGGCCAAAAATGATCAACCTAGGTCTTCAAGTCCAGCAGCTAATTAAATTCATTGTTTTCCATTCATAGTGTACGTATGATGGAGCAATGTTATGGCATCATGCCAAATAATCTGTGAAATATGCATTCAATTGATTGAACAAAAATTCGGAAACTACGCACAGCGGTAAAATCGTTGGTGCTCTCTGGAATAAAAAAACATGTTCTACCATTTAAAACAATCATGGCTGACTGAACTTGTCATTGCATTTTACCCACATAATCCTTTATGGCACTAGTAATTAGAAATATTCAATTTCTACCTTAAACATACTCAAAGACAGTTTCCACAGCCCTTCATGGCAGAGAATTCCAAAGATTCATGACCCTCCAAAAAACATTCTCATCTCAGTTTTAAGGGGCATCTCCCTTATTTATAAATTTTGCCCCATGGTTCTAAACTCCCCAACATGTTAATGAAATGGCTTTTGCATGATGTTAACTGAAGATATACATAGGCCAGATAACAAGGTTTAACGCACAATAATGCAATTTAATCTTCTACATCCAATGCAAAAATTGGACCTCTCATCAAAAAAATTGTAGTCAGTGTAGCTGCCTCAGTACTGCACTAGCATGGCAGTTTTAATTTTGTACCCAAGTCAAAGAAGTGGAACTTTGATGTAACTTTCTGACTCAGAACCAGGGATGATGTTATATTTAGAAAGCTTCACATTAAGTTCGCACAACCCGATAAGTATTAAAGATTGATTTGGATACACATCAAGATAGTAAGATTAGTGATAACAATTGGTAGTTATGTTTGAGTCAGCTCAATACGACCCTTCAAACAGATGCCAGATTGACATCTCCTTTCCAAATGGCGTACATGTCGAGACTCAATGTGGTAATTCAACATCACACGGGTTAATGTTCATTGAAGATAAGAGCTCAATGGTAAAATTCAGTATTTTCCATCTTGCACGTTGCATGAAAAGATATGCCTTTAGATAATTTCACTTTTTGAGTTTGACAAAAGCTGAAGAGTTTGAAATAAAATTTGCACTACTTAAAAAAAAGTATTATTCTGTCCATTGCTCATGTCTAAACTCCAGGCACCAATTCTCCTGTTCACAGAAATGATGGCAATTCTCTCTGATCTTTGCCAGTAGGCTGGCTCATTTTATCATTAGGACAAATGTGTTCCCTCTGCATGACATCTTTGCATCCAATTTCTCTCTTATAATTACTTTGTGTTCATATCCAGAGGGCAGTAGCTCATGATTAATCACAGTTCCCTGGACAAAAACAATACTCTGTCATCTTATCCATTCTTTAAAGTGAATGCTGGCATTTACTTTATTTAAAAGCCTCATCAGAGCCATCTCCATCTCTCTTCACCCAATATCCAAATACAGGAACTGGCCAATAACCAACCATTACAGAATTGCAATCGGGAATTAGCGTCTTCACCGATTTTGCTTATACTCCATATCTCAGAGTGCCTGCAGCATCTCTGTGGCTAAACTAAACCAGCTGAAGTTACAATTGCATTTAGGATGACAGTGTACAATTGTGCTAGTTTAGATTAGATTAAATTCCCTACAGTGTGGAAACAGCCCTTCGGCCCAACAAATCCACACCGACCCTTGGAGCATTCCATCCCCCTAGAACCCACACAACCCTGAACACTATGGGCAATTTAGCATGGCCGATCCACCTAGCCTGCACAACTTTGGACTGTGGGGGGGGAAACAGGAACACCTGGAGGAAACCCGCGCAGACACGGGGAGAATGTGCAAACTCTGCACAGACAGTTATCCGAGGCTGGAATCGAACCTGGGTCCCTGGCGCTGTGAGGCTGCAGTGCTAACCACTGAGCCACCGTGCCGCCCCTAACTTGATATCCTACCTCCAAATGTATTTGTTCAACTTTGGGTTTAATTGGAATTTACAAGGACAAAGTAAATTACGCATTGATCAGATACAAGAAAAGCTCACTGTTGTGAAGCCATACATTGTACTCAAAATCCTTTTGTGAATTCACTGGGTGGAACCCCAATTGGTTCTTGGTCATACTCCTATGTCTTGAAATCACTGTCAAAGATGGCTAAACATTTGTATTATTGTACTGTCTGTATTCCAAAGCTTCTGAAATAGAGACAATTCTTTTACAAAGTCTCACGAGTATAATTGTCCTGAACAAGTAAGAATAGGGTCCATCTCCCATTCAATTAGCAAATACCTCTGCAATCACCTAACTACTCAGTTAGGTGGTAACAAATATTAGGGCAGCATGGTGGCTCAGTTGTTAGCACTGCAGCCACACAGTGCCAGGGACCCGGGTTCAATTCCAGCCTCAGGTGACCGTCTGTGTGGAGTTTGCACATTCTCCCCATGTCTGCATGGGTTTCCTCCGGGTGCTCCGGTTTCCTCCCACAGTCCAAAGATGTGCAGGCTAGGTGGATTGGCCATCCTAAATTGCCCATAGTGTTCAGGGGTGTGTGGGTTACAGGGGGATGGGTCTGGGTGGGATGCTCCAAGGGGCAGTGTGGACTTGTTGGGCCAAAGGGCCCGTTTTCACACTGTAGGGAATCTAATCTAATCTAATCTAACAAGAGAAACTAAATATACAAGTTGATCTACTGGTATGGTATAAAGTGATTACATTTATACAGCATTAAATGCTGTCTCAAATGCTTCAAAGCAATTCATGTGCAACTATTTAGGTTAGTGCGTGTCGACTCTTAGTAGATTTGCAACAAGAACTCAGCAATCCTATCAAGTAGCAATATTAAATTTTGGTGTTGCCATTTGAAAACTAGAATATTATTTCTGTCGTGATACAGTGTTTGTTTGAGTTTGTCTGATCATAAATCCTTCTGTACAGCACTTGTTTGTTTTAGTTTGTAGCTGGAGTTAGACAGTCAAGTGACTGATTTTCAGAGGAAATTCAAAAGACTGCACATGCTGCTGCTAGCAATGCCATTTATATTTAAAAGTTCTGGAAAGATCGAAGATTTTTAAAGTCATGTAAATACACTGAACTTTTAGCAGCGGCAGCAATGCACTGCCAGGAAATCTTTAACAAGAATGCAATACTATGATGTACACAAGCTGGCTCTGTTTCTACACTGCTAAATCCACCACCAAAACCACTGGACCCATTTTTTTCAGAGTTTAAGGGAAATAAGACTGAACAATGTAAACGACAGGGAGTTTAGTGTCAAATTTCCAAGATGTGCCGAGACCTATAAGAATGTTGTTTTATCTTGTCCAATTGATGAAATGTATTCCATGATTAAGAGGCAAGTTTCAATAACAGCAAAAGTGCTCATGTTCAATGCAGTTCTTTGGAACCAACTATTGTGCGCAGGATGTGGGCATTGCAGGCTAAACCAACATTTTTATGTCATCCCTAATTGCTCTGTAGGTGATAGTGGTAAACTGCTGAACTATGGTTGTCTAAATGGCACGAGTGTACCCACAGCATTAGGGAGGGTATTCCAAGATTTTGGCCCAGCTCCAGTGAAGTTACAGTGACATCATTCCAACTCAAGATAGTTTGAAGGAGATCTTGCAGGTGGCAGAGATGCAACTACTGCCTTTGACTTTCTAGGTAGTGGAGGTTACAGATTTAGGAGATGTTACCTGAGGAGCCTTAGTGGGTTGTTACAGTGCATCTTGTACACAATGAACATTGCTATCACTGTGCAGGGTGCATGCTGAATGTGTTAGATGGCTGTCAATTGAGCAAGCTGATGTGACATAGATGATGGTGTAAAGCATCACTCTGTTTTTGCAGTGCACGCATCCAGTGAAGTGAAGAAGAAATATTAGCACAGACTTGACATGTCTCGTAGATGATGGATAACCTTTGAGGAGTCAAGTGACAAATATTTTTGATCTGCTCCTAGAGCCACAGTATTTACATGGCTGGTCCAGTTCAGTTTCTGCTAAATAGGAACCCCCAAGAAATTGGTAGTAAGGCACCCAGCAATAGTAATGACACTGCACATCAAAGAGCATGGCACAAATGTTACTTTTAATGGCCAGCCCAAACCTTGTCCAGGTTTTGCTGCATTTTAACATAAACTGCTTCAGCATCTGAAGAGACAATCTGTGTTAAACTTCTGCAATCACCAGCAAAAATCCCCACTTATCATCTTAAGATAGAGGGAATGGTGTCCTAAAACATCTGAGGATGGTTGGACTGAAGACACAACCTGAGGAATTCCTGCAGTGATATCCTATGGCTGAGTTGAATGGCCTCCAACAACCTTAACCATCTTTGTTTGTGCTGTGCGTAATTCCAACTAGCAGAGAATTTCAATGGATTTCCATCAACTCCAGTTTTGTTAGAATGTCTTGATGCCATACAGTCAAATATTGTCTTGACATCAAGGACAGTCACTTCACTTCTGCGATCACCAGCAAATGGACCAAGGCTGTAATGTGTTCAGGTGTTAAGTGGTCTTGGTGGAACCCAAGGTGTGCATCAGTGAGCAGGTTTTTTTTCAATATTTACATTGTATGTGGCAGCACTATTGACACATTACTCTCAAACATCAGCAAAGAGGTGGAGTGTGATGAGGGCAGTATTTGGCAGTTAGATGTGTCAATTTTTTTTCATGACAGGACACTACTGGGCAATTTTCCATTGTTGTGTAGATGCCAGTACTGACACTTTACAGGAGCAGCTACTGGCACACCTAATTGCGGAGCATAAGTCTTTAATACTATTTGAAGAAAGCTGTCAAGGTATATAGCCTTTGCATTATCCAGTGTCTTGAGTAATTGCTGATATTAAATGGCTTCAGCTGAATTGGCTAAAGGCTAACTTTTGTGTTCTTTTTATAATTCTAGGATGTACTCCAGGGATGTAGACAAGCCTGGCTGGAAGTATTTGTTGCCCATCCCAAGTGGCCCTTGAGAAGATGGTGGTGAGCTCCATTCGTGAAATGCTGAAATCCATTTGGCGTAGTTCCATCCTCAATGCCATTAGGGAGGGAGTGCCAGAATTTCTTTCTAGCAACACTGGTAACCTATTTCCAAGTTGGATGGTGAGTATCTAGGAGGGGATTGTGCAAGTGGCAGTGTGCCCATGTGTTCACTGTACTTGTCCTTCTAGATAGTATTGATCACTAGTTTGGAAGGTGCTGTCTTAGCAGCCTTTGTAAATTTCTGCAGTGCATGTTCCAGATGGCACACCCAGCTGCTAATGAGCATCAGTGGTGGAGGGAGAGAATGTTGGTGGATCTCAGCACCGATCAATGTTTCGTACCCGAATTGTTTCAAGCCTTTTGAATGTTGTTGGAGCTGTACTTATCCATGTAAATGACAAGTATTCCATCACACTCCTGACTTGTGTTACTCACTGCAGATTTCATTCTTCTGACCAGATCTCGTAGCCACTATATTTATATGGCTAGTCCAGTTCAATTTCTCATCAATGGTTTTCCCCAAGTTGTTGTTAGTGGGAATTCAGTGATGGTGAAGCCAAGTGCACAGCTTAAACTGATCCATTGGTGGAGACATTTGCTTACTGTATGCTGCTTGGCATACAGTAGTTCTATTGTGCAGCTTCAACAGGTTGATGCTTCATTTTTAGGTATCTCTGCTGCCTCCTCTGGTAGGCCCTCCTGTACTCTTCATTGAATTAGGATTGATTCCCTTCATTGCTGATAAAGGGAGACTGGGTTATATGCCAAAGCATAAAACTGCAGATTATGCTTGAATATAATGATGCAGCTGCTGATGGCCCACAGGTCCTTAAGGATGCCCAGTCTGGAGTTGCTAGACAAGTTCAAAACCTATCCCATTCAGCATGCCACACAACATGATGGTGTATATTTTCAACGTGAAGGGTGAACCTTCTTTCAACAAGGATTGTAGTGGTCATTTTCACTGATGTGGTCATGGACTTTTGCAACTGCTATAAATAGATTAATAAAGATAAGCTCAAGCTCTAGGATTTTTTTTTCTCCACTTTTTTGCACGCTTGTTGTTTTGTTGCTCTCATACTTAATTATTTCAAAACAATTCTTCCCACATATATTAAAACAGTAAATCATTAAATCCAAATTGGTATTTCTTTGATTCTTTGGGTCTGCAGTTATCAAGCTTAGTCTTGCTGTGCTTGCATGAGTCTTTCAATCTAGCCAGCCTGTAGGAAAGGTTAAAGCAAAAACACTTTGGACTAATTAGGTTTATTTTAATTCATCGTCTACAATTCTGCACTGTTTAATTGTAGCATGATCAGAATAGCTAATGGAATTTTCCTTAAGTTTTAGCTGATTTTCATCTCAGTTGCATTAAGCTTGTTGTCAATTGAGATACAGTGCTTAACCGGTTGCCAGTTCTGAACATAGCTAAATAGTTGAACACAGGTTGTATTTTGAGTATTAGCATGGATTAAAGGATATGAAATACTTTTCCAAACTGTGGGTTTATTTGACATGTGGGTCCTCAACAGGTGTCATTTCCTGCTCTCGCTGAACAGAAAAATTCCAATTTTCACACTGCCCTCAACTTCACATAATGTATCTCTGACACGTCCACCTCCATTTGAGGATAGGCGATCAGAGGGAAAAAAGTCATCATAAGCTCCCTGATCTATACTTCTCAGCATATCACTTGCTGTAGGAGCTACATTTCTTTCTCAATCAACTTCACTTATGCTCAAATAATACTAGTCTTCAAACTAACGCTCCCAGTAAGCCTTCCTTTCTCTCAACCAAGGATTCACACAGCCCCCTTCCTTCAACCAGTGAATGTATTAGAGGACCTGGTCAATCTAATTCACACGTCTATCCTCATCACTTGTTGACTAAGACAGCATTCTCCTCAGTCCTGCCTTTCCATCACAGCAGCCTTCATATTAATGGATCACCCTCTGCCATTTCTGACATCTCAGTATAAAATCAGCAAAACAGCCCCTCCTCCTTTAGCATCCTGCAGAGACTGATCTCTCCACAATTACTGGTTCACTATTCAGTCCCTTCCCCTTCCAACAGCATGACTACTTGCAAGCTCAGGAGATGCAACACCTCTCCTTTTTACCTCCTTGCTTCTCACGATCCTTGATCACAAGATGCCTCTCAGGTAAACAGGCAACATTCTTACACTTCTTCCAGTACTATCGCTGCTCACAGCACAAACTCCTGTACACTGAGGATATCAGAAATAGATTGGTGACCACTTTGCGCAACACCTCTATAAAGTCTGCAAGCATATTGCTGAGCTTCCAGTTGCTGGTCATTTTAATCTTCTGCTTGCTCCCAACTCTGACCTTTCTGTTCTTGGTCTGCTGCAGTGTTCCACTGAAGCTCAGCAATAAGGAACAGCATATCATTTTAAAATTTTGCACTTTAAAGCCTTCTGGATTCAAAGTTGATTTCAACAATTTTAAATCGGAACCTCCAACCCTACTTTGTTTCATTTTCAGTTATTGTTTTTCTTTGTCTGGCTCCTCTCTATTTCATTGGCTAGGTTTTTAAAATGGTGACTACTCAGGATTCTGCTAGTAACATATCTTCCGTAGACATTTTGTTTCTTTACATGGTTGAGCATTGAACCATGAAACTTGGTCATTTAATCTGCCCAGTCCTGGATCCCATCCCGACCTCAATATTGTTCTCCTCTCAACTCTTGCCACTTTCATTGGCTCAAAATTCATTTTGATTTTTTATTTTTAAAATTCTTGTTCTAATTTTAATGCAGCATCAAAGACCTAAAATCTTAAAACCATTTCTGTCTCCACAGAGGTTACCAGATCTGGAATATTTTTGGCATATTCTGTTTCTGTTCCAGATTTTTAGCAGCATGTTGCATGTGTCCAGATTTATCTGATCTGGATAATAACACGTTATATAACTACAACAACCAAAATCCACAATCTGATAACTTCTCAGCCAAAATGGAATAAGTAACACAGAAGACAGATTAATTCAGAGTATGAACTCTCTAAAATTTACAGGGTCATAAAATCAGCAATTCTGCCTTCAAAGTAAAATCTATTTAGAAAGTGTGTGGGAGCTTACAGAGATAGGGCACCATGACAACATATTGATAGGGTGTTATTTATAACTACAGTGCTAGCCTATTTTATGGAATAGTAAAAAGGCAGCTGCCAATATAGAATGAATTTGAACAGTCATAATACAGTTCCACTAGGCTCAGGGTCAGTGTAAATTTGTCTCTAATTTGACACTTAACTGGTGATGTCACTTCGAAATGCCACACAGGGTCTCAAATACAAAATCGTAGCACTGATAAAATAGTGAATCCCTTCCAAACTGTAACTGGGATATAACATTGCATGAGAATCGGGTAACTTATCCTGTGTTTAATAGTGAACTGCTCAATGTGACATGAATGTGATTGATACAGAGTTGAACATGAGAAATAGTCCCATTCCATAGCAAAGTTCTTCGCCTCAACAATATAAAATGATAAAGTGCAATTCTTTGACACTCAAGTTTCCCATTCAACAGACTTTGCAAGGCAACATGGTTCTTTTATTTTTTAAGTGTAATATCGATGCAGAAATCATTGTATTGTCACTGAAATCAAAATGCAATACCATTCATCTAATACACAATGACATACACTGAAAGTGCAGATAATTTTCTATGGAGAACAATAGAAACAGGAGTCGATCATTTAGTCTCTCAAGTCTGTTCTTTCATTCTGAGATCGAGCAGACACAGAATGCTGGAGAAACTCAGCAGGGCTAGCAGCATTTAAGGCGAGAGAAATGGAATTAATATTTTGAGTCTGATATGGCTCTTCTGAGACTGTGATGGATCGGAGATGTATGGCATTGCAACCATCACCATATGCAGTACTGAACTAGTCATGTCGAGTAGTTGACTGCCATTGATCTTCTTTGCCTACAATGTGTTTAAGAAAGTAAGAGATTGCCTTAGATATCTAGATCAGCAAGAACCACACTCTGGACTGATTTCTCATTGCTTCCCAGGCCCAGCAACGCAGAGTCAGTAGTGGCACTGGATAAAACCAGCTAATTCGGCACCGACTGTAGATCAAATCTGAACCCTTTTCATCTGTACGGTACAAATATTTATTCACATGTTTGTCTTTTTAAATGGTATGCTCATAAGGATGTGGTGACACAATTTACAAGTCAATTTTTTTAGCTGCCTGTGTCTTACAAACCAGCGTCAAATAATTCATTACAGGTCAGTACAATAGACCTTTTGTTAGTAGAATGTTGTTTTAAACCAAGTGGAAATCCCATGGGGAGAACAGTGTTTTTGTTCTAAGCAGAGACCTGAATCTGTACTAACAGTGTTTTGAAACACACTTCATTATACCTTGACAGAAAGTTGCCATTTCAAGCTTCATTCCCTTGAGGCCATGCAGGTAAATAAGGAGCAGCCACCTGGATCTAAGAGCAACACCACGGAGATAAATAGTTACTGTTGTGTTAGGTTTCGTGGATCATCATTGTACCATAGCATATGACTTGAGAATATAAAGATCTCACGCACGGTCTTATCCAGTGATCAGTTGATGCATGACACAATCCTAGAAGCATGCTACTCTGTGTGTTAAGACCATACTCTGTGGACTGAACTGGTAACAGGATTTGTTTACAACACTGGACTGAGAAAATATTTGCAGTATTTTTAAAAAGCTAATTACTGACCCACGTTGCTGGTCATGTTTACACTGTTGCTTTGCGAGCAGTGTTGGAATGGGAGAAGGTGTAAAAAGAGTTGGCATGGGTTTTGGGGTGTGTACACAAAGTGAGATTCAGCTGGCGACAAATATTGATTTGGGCAATTGTAACACGTTGTGGATGACCTTGGAAAGGGGAGGTCAGGTCTCACTTACTCTTTCTCTCTCCAATGAAAATACCTGAAGCTAAAATAAACCCAGATTTATTTTCCTCCCACAGGTTGCTGTAAGCTGTTGTTTTTATCAAATAAGTTGAGTCTGTGTTATTTATGAATGAGTAGTTCTACACATGCTCGAAAGCAGTGAAAGAACCTGAAGAAAGAGATCAGAGAACTGAAGGACTCGGGAAGTAAAAGAAATGCCTCAAAGAAGCCTCAGGGCAGGTGCTACAGAACTGTTTCCCCAGTTATTTTCCCTCTGCCTGTTATATCAATTTTGTTTCTGTCTTTCTGTATGGTATACCTCAGAAAGGGGTTAGCATTTTAACTAGAAGAATTACAGTGTGTCTGTGATTTATGAACGTTGAACTTACAGATGTTCATTTACAAATGTGATCTCGTACAGGGATGTTCGAAAATCCAACGTATGAATGGCTCTGTGACAATGGGAACTGCAGATGCTGGAGAATCCAAGATAACAAAGTGTGAAGCTGGATGAACACAGCAGGCTAAGCAGCATCTCAGGAGCACAAAACCTGACGTTTCGGGCCTAGACCCTTCATCGGAGAGAGGGATGGGGAGAGGGTTCTGGAATAAATAGGGAGAGAGGGGGAGGCGGACTGAAGATGGAGAGAAAAGAAGATAGGTGGAGAGGAGAGTATAGGTGGGGTGGTAGGGAGGGGATAGCTCAGTCCAGGGAAGACGGACAGGTCAAGGAGGCAGGATGAGGTTAGTAGATAGGAAATGGAGGTGCGACTTGAGGTGGGAGGAAGGGATGGGTGAGAGGAAGAACAGGTTAGGGAGGTGGAGACAGGCTGGGCTGGTTTTGGGATGCAGTGGAGGGAGGGGACAAACTGGGCTGGTTTTGGGATGCAGTGGGGGTAG
Source organism: Stegostoma tigrinum (assembly GCF_030684315.1). Taxonomy (NCBI): domain Eukaryota; kingdom Metazoa; phylum Chordata; class Chondrichthyes; order Orectolobiformes; family Stegostomatidae; genus Stegostoma; species Stegostoma tigrinum. The sequence continues at coordinate 20,051,936 of NC_081370.1, forward strand.
GAGAGATTTTGAAGCTTGTGAAGTCCACATTGATACCATTGTGCTGCAGGGTTCCCAAGCGGAATATGAGTTGCTGTTACTGCAACCTTCGGGTGGCATCAATGTGGCACTGCAGGAGACCCATGATGGACATGTTGTCTAAAGAATGAGAGGGGGAGTGGAAATGGTTCGCGACTGGGAGGTGCAATTGTTTGCTGCGAACCGAGCGGAGGTGTTCTACAAAGCAGTCCCCAAGCCTCCGCTTGGTTTCCCCAATGTAGAGGAAGCCACACCGGGTACAATGGATACAGTATACCACACTGGCAGATGTGCAGGTGAACATCTGCTTAATATGGAAAGTCACCTTGGGGCCTGGGATGGGGGCGAGGGAGGTGGTGTGGGGGCAAGTGTAGCACTTCCTGAGGTTGCAGGGGAAGGTGCCGGGTGTGGTGGGGTTGAAGGGGAGTGTGGAGTGAACAAGGGGGTCGCGGAGAGAGTGGTCTCTCCAGAAGGCAGACAAGGATGGGGATGGAAAAATGTGGGTTCGGATTATAGATAGCGGAAGTGTCGGAGGATGATGCGTTGTATCCGGAGGTTGGTGGGGTGGTGTGTGAGAACAAGGGGGATCCTCTTAGGGCGGTTGTGGCGGGGGCAGGGTGTGAGGGATGCATTGCGGGAAATGCGGGAGATACGGTCAAGGGCGTTCTCAACCACTGCAGGGGGAAAGTTGCAGTCCTTGAAGAAGGTGGACATCTGGGATGTGCGGGAGTGGAATGCCTCATCCTGGGAGCAGATGCGGCGGAGGTGGAGGAATTGGGAACAGCGGATGGAATTTTTGCAGGAGGGTAGTGGGAGGTGGTGTATTCTAGGTAGCTGTGGGAGTCAGTGGGCTTGAAATGGACATCAGTTCTTAGCTGATGCTTGAAATGGACAAGCTCGTCCCCTCCCCCCACTGCATCCCAAAACCAGCCCAGCCTGCCTCAGCCTCTCTAACCTGTTCTTCCTCTCACCCATCCCTTCCTCCCACCTCAAGCCGCACCTCCATTTCCCGCGTACTAACCTCATCCCGCCTCCTTGACCTGTCCGTTTTTCCTGGACTGACCTATCCCCCTCCCTACCTCCCCACCTATACTCTCCTCTCCACCTATCTTCTTTTCTCTCCATCTTCGGTCCGCTTCCCCATCTCTCCCCATTTATTCCAGACCCCTCTCCCCATCCCCCTCTCTGATGAAGGGTCTCGGCCCAAAACATCAGCTTTTGTGTTCCTGAGATGCTGCTTGGCCTGCTGTGTTCATCCAGCTTCACACTTCGTTATCTTATGTGAATGGCTCTGTTATATTCTCCTGCATTGTGATGTGACTTGAGTACAAATTAACTTATGAACAGACTCCAGAACAGAAACCATTCACAACCCAGGGGCTGCCTGTATTTGTCAACAGTTCATGGTCATTTGTGATTAGAATCTTTCCTCATACTAAACAGTACTTGTTAAATTCAGAAATCTGGCTTCCTGATCACTCAAATCTAACCAAAAACCAATAGGTAAATTGGGGGCTTTGCATACTTCAGTAAAGTCTTTAACTTTTAATGACAACTATGGAAATAGCTGGGGTTGATTTGCAGCATGCTACCTCAGTGTGACATGGCATCTACTGTAATTTAACAGTTTAATGACAGCCCAGACACAGATGTGCCTTTGAATTTAATGTTTATACATATTAGTCAGCTGTACTAAACATCGAAAGAACTGTGGATACTGTAAATCAGGAAGAAGAACAAAGTTGCTGGAACAGCTCAGCAGGTCTGGCAGCATCTGTGAAGGAGAAAACAGAGTTAATAGAGCCCAGAGAGTTCTGAGGAAGGGTCAGCGGATCAGAAATATTAACTCTGTTTTTTCCTTCACAGATGCTGCCAGACCTGCTGAGCTTTTCCAGCAACTTTGTTCTTGTATAAACATCGATTAGATTGTTCAATACCATGCTATTGTCATCCTAGATTATGCTATTAATATAAGTATTGCCACATCAGGTAAAATGCCTTGCTGTTGGATCCACTTCAGGTACTACAACCCGATGCTAACTACAGCCAATACCTCGGTATTGCCATCTCCAGAAAATAAAACATACTGCAAGTTGGAAACTTTCTGGAATGAAGTCAAAATGATTTCATAGGGCAAGAAAAAAAGAACATAACAGCAAAAATTGATCACATACAATAAGGTGGGGATACCTTCCTCCTTTCATTTGTTGCGCTTACACCACTTGCATAGCTTATAATGATACATTTGTCGCATTAAACAACCTTTCTCAGATGCAACTTGAAACATATCTCAGATATGTCAAATGTTGACTGCTGTTAACATGCAAAGATTTCTCTCGTTGCTGTGGGCAGGAAAAGATGGGAAGTGTTTGGTAAAGAGATTTAATATAACAATCAAACCTGAAAGAGTATAGAGTGGTAGGATTTAAGGTAGTATCAGAGATTGTGTTCTTGCTAATACTCTGCTGGCGGCACATTCATTATTTACACTGATAAGATTCAAATGATGCAAAACTGGACATTCTGCTGCTCTTTCAGTCTAGATAATCAACTCTTGTGCACTACTGCAAATCTGCCAATGATCAGCTCAATCTAATGTCAGTGAGTGCTGTAATAAAAGGTTGTATTTAATAGTCTAAGGCAAGCACTTTCTTTAGTGAAAACAATTTAAAGCCCCAACACAGTTCACATTTGGCAACATTACTGCTGCATAACAGACATTTGGGAAGAGGAAGTTATGATGTTGACCTTCAAACATCTTTAACAGTGCTGCTGGAAGCAAAATTAAGTAATTCAGAGGGTATTGGTTATACAGTTTTAAAAGTACATGTCTTATCTTCAACAGATAATCCATTTAATTTGTGTGGAATTGAATGTTTAACATAAGCGACTGAGAAAAATACTCCCTCCCCCAAATACTCCAATTAACCCAATTGAAGAGTGCATGCTAAACCCACTGAATAGTTGCACGGTCAGAAAGGGGGAGGAAAAAAAATCAAAATCTAAAATTTATAGTTTTGTTCCCTCTTGGGTCCACATGGATATGCATAGAGATCCACATGTATCCACTGCCTCTGGGTGAACATACTCTAACAAGTAAACCAGAAGTTATTGAAGAAATTCAGCTGATATGACAGCTTTTGCAGAAAGAAGTTAATGTTTTGAGATCCAGTGACCCTTGCTCACAACTGTTAGCAGCTGGGTGTAGGGTGGTGAGAGTGTGGAGTGAGAGAGGCGCTACGGAAGAGCTAAGGTTATGGACCAGACCAAACTCCCTCCAGATATATCAAGGAGATAGCCTTGACCCTAACTTTTATCTTCTTTAAAGGGAAGTGTAAGGTGGTACATTCCAGATATAGTTTGAATGGTTACACTAGTTGGCTTTAAGCAAAACACACTTATTCTTACCCCACAGTTAAAATAAAAACAAAAGAAAAAAGAATTGATATCAAGTTAACTCTATTGGAAAACAGAAAAACTACTAAACAGCAACTGTTTCAATATAGTAACATCCTCTAAACATGCCATTGGTAAAGGCTAAGTTAGAAAAATAGATTGCCTCACATGCAATTCTGGAAATGGGGACAGAACATCAGCTTTTGGCTGTGGCCAAGAGACATGTGCAGTTTCCACAGCCAACTTCTAAACCCCGGCAGCTACTAAAAGCAAAATTAAAACCCTAGTTCTGTGCGAGCCCGACTCCACCCTTTCATGCTGCTTCTATTATTCCAATTTTAATTAAAACCCTAAGGTCTCACAAGCTGTTTATTTTATTAGCATTGAATAGACAGCACTGTGTCTGTCTTAAAATCTCTCTTCAAAAAGAAAAATCCAGGACAAAATACACTTCTTAAAACCATAGTATTGTCACAGTGTATAAACAAGAAGGGTATGGAAAGCATGCCCGGACAGAAGAAAAGTTGAATAAGTAAAAATAAGAGCTAAGAGTGAGAAAATGGGTGAGCAATGTTGATTGGGAGGCAATGTGATAAAGGGCCTGAGAGTAGATCTCGGTTTCCATTTCTGGGGATTGGTTGGCCACCAACACACAAAACAAACCCAATGACATCCACAGTTTGTTGACTATACAGGAGTCCATCCCATTCTCCCAGCTTCTCTATCTCTTTCACATTTGTTCTGACGATTGAACCTTTCAGAGGGGGACCTCAGAAATGTCAATCTTTTCATTCAACCGAAGATTCCCCGTGGTCAACAGAGCACTGAACCATGTCCAACCTATTTCCCGCACTTTGACCTCACCCCTTCCCTACTGTCCCACAGAGTTTGCCTAGTCTTGACTTATTACCCCACTAGTCACCATATCCAAAAGATCGTAAGCAGCCCTTTTTTTTGAAGAAACCTCCAACAGAATGCCATGACCAGACTCATGTTCCCCTTCCCTCCCCTGTTAACATTGGATGGGACCGTTTCTTCTGGGAACTCTGGTGCACTCCTATTTCACTTAATTCCCCTCATCCAACACATTGGCATCTTGAAACAGCAGAAGACATTTCTCTTAAATGTCTGTATGTTCAATCAAGGTTTTGGTTATTCCACTGAATCTCTGCAGCTTATCTCAGTGCTCTTTTATCTTCAACATACTGAAGGATTATCATGAGTAACTTATTATATTTTACCAAATCTCAGTTGCTTAACACAAGACGGGATCAAAACAACAGATTGGTGAAGATGCTGAGGTGTGGTTGGTGGAAGTGGGAAAGAAGAATGAGAAATTGTTGTCTGTCAGCTCACTGATTTTCATACAACTTACTGTATAAGACTAGCTATGGAATTGTATTTGCCACAAGCTTCAGAAATGCAAAGTGAACAATTGATATTTTTGACATAAATCAACACCATTATGGCAGGAAGCAGAGCACTGGAACAAACAGATCCTTTCAGAGAGGCAGACAGTGAAAAGGTGGGTAGAGAGTTCAGGGCTGGCGTCTCAGCTGTTGACAACACATGTTAATGATTTGGATGAAGGAATCAAATGCAATATCTCTAAACTTGCAGTTGACACCAAGCTGGGAGGCAATGTGGGCTGTGAGGAGAATGTCAAAGGCTGCAGGGTGACTTGGACAGTCTGGTTGAATGGGCAAATGAAATATAAAGTGAATAAATGAAAGGCTATTCATTTTGGTCACAAAAGCTGGAAGGCAGATTATAATCTGAAACGGAGCAGTTTAGGGAAAGGTGACGCACAACAAGACCTGGCTGTTATGGTGGAACAGTCGTTGAAGGTTGGCATGCAGGTGCAGCAGGCATGGATGAATACAAATGGCATGCTGGCCTTTATAGTGAGCGGATGGTTGTAGTGGATTAAGAATGTCTTGCTGCGATTATACAGGGCCTTGGTGAGCCAATACCTTGAGTATTGTGTGTAGTTTTGGTCTCCTAGTCTGAAGAACATCATTCTTGCCATTGAGAGTGTCCAGGAAAGGTTCACCAGACTGATTTCCGGGTTGGCAGGACTGACATATGAGGAAAGACTGGATCGACTGGGCTTGAGTTCACTGGAATTTAGAAGAATGAGGGGAGGATCTCATAAAAACATTAAATTCTGATGGGACTGGGCAGACTAGATGCAGGAAGGATGTTCCTGATGTTGGAAATCCAGACATGGGGTCACAGTCTAAGAATAAGGGGCAAGCCATTCTGGACTGAAATAAGGAATAATTTCTTCACCCAGAGTTGTGAACCTGTGGGATAAAATTCCACAGGAAGCTGTTGGGGCCAGTTCATTAATTTTTCCAAGAAGAAGCTGGATATGTTCCTTGCAGCTAAAGGGATCAAGGAGTGTGGGGACAGCGCGGGAATGGGACATTTGAGATTGCACGATCAGCTATCATACTAAATTGTGGTGCAAGCTCAAAGGACCAAATGGTCCTTTGCACCTATTTTCTATGACTGTCAACGTATTATCAATGCAAAGAACAGATGTATTTATTACAGCTAAATCTTTTTTATGCATTGAAGATAAAACAGCTGACTCATTCAAAAGAATGGTTATTTTGAAAACAATACGACAATACAAATCAGTGTTGATTGTAAAATAGAAAGCATTCCTACAGACTGTTTGCACTGTATAGCAATAAGTCAAATTAAGGTAAGGTGCTGAGTAACAAACAAATACGCTACATTTGGATGGGACACAGGAAGCCATTGCACCGATTTCATAAATTTCATGTCCATCCACAGATCACATATTTTGTTTTGTTATGCACAATTTCTAAATACAAATGAGATATATTCCCAGCTCATTTACAGCAATCATGCAGCCTAAGTGGAGGTTGGTGAGTGTGAAGTTAGTCTTGCGAAGCTTCTCAAGCCACTGATTTAGCTTCATGCTTAAGTTACAGCGGAAGTTTAGCTAAAAGAAAGCTATTCATTCATAAGTTATGGGTGTCACTTTCTCGACCAGCATTTATTGTCCATTTTGATTTGCCAAGAGGTTAAGAGTTAAGAGTCAACCACATTTCTGTGGGTCTGGAGTCACATGTGAGCCAGACAGGCAAGGACAGCAGATTTCTTTGTTTTAAAAGGATGTTACTGAACCAAATGGGTTTTTCATGAAAAAAACAGCATGGTCACTTTCCAGATATTGAATGAATTCAAATTTTGTTACCTGCCATGGTGGGGTTTGAGCTCAAGTCCCCAGAACATTAACCTGGGGTTGAGGATTGACAGTCCCATGACATTACCTCTATGCTACTAGCTCTCCATAATATATATTGTGCCTTTTGTACCCAAGGACGTAGTGTAAGTTTATAAAATCTATAAAAAGATGAGTTGGGTGGAATTATCCAGACCCTATTGGAGTTTTTAGAAAGAAAACAAGAGAACTTACTTGAGCAAGGTGCAAACACAGAAGCTCCTGGCAGTGGGAGGAAAAGCCTTTGGTATCAAGTTCTCAAAATTTCAGGTGGGTCAACTTTACCAAACCGCATAAGCAGGAAATTTTTGCATGCATTAAAAGAGCATGAATACTTATTAAAATTCCAATCCACTTGAGTTATGCTCAGGGGCACAATTTCCTCATCTGCAACAGAATACATAAGTATTCTAAAACTTGCCTCTATATGTTTGATCCGTACTGAGCAGGATAGACTGCATCATCCCAGATTTAATGAACATAGTGTACATCATTTTCTCAAACAAATTGATTCATTGTATTGACAGGAATACTTTTTAGAATGAAGGGCTCAATGCTCAAGAGCTTCTCTCAAACTGGGTTCACTGCAGATCAAGCTTCCACTTCTGAAGTCATTACAATGCTCGGGGCAAAAGTTGATGGGGCCTATGAGTATGCTGCAACGAGGCAGGCATACTGGCTCAGCAAGAATGCTGTCCATGGCCTGTATGCCACAGATAAAAAATGTAATCAACTGAAAGGAGCCTTTAAATAAATGCAGAGAATGCAACTTAAAAGGCAGATAAACTTCACTGATAAACAAGAATGCGCAGAATGCAAAGTGAAGCTAGGGGAAGCAGGAGGGAAGCAGGATTGTAGGAGGTAGTGGTAACATCCAGTAGACTGGAGGGAGCAGAGTGGATCTCCTAACAGAGTCAAAGTTCGAGGGGTAATGGGGGATAACGCATGGAAATAGATATTTAGAGTGGGGGAAACCGAATGGGGTGATTTGAAGAGCCAGAGAAAATGAATTGGGAGGAGCGGTACAAGGATGAGGCTGGTCTTTAAAAATGCTATGGCTGGTAGGTTCATGGGGGAAGGGAAGGAATATCTGTGGATTTGATGAAACAGCCCATTTTTACAGAGATGATCAAAGGAAAACAAAGGGGAAAAGGACCAAAGAAGGCCATCTAAAGTAATGGGGAGAAAAATACACTTGAAAAGAAAGATTACAAGTACTGGAAAAAAAAGGGAATTAACCCTCGGGTTAGTCATTCAAAATAGGAATGTGAAGCAGAACAGTGGAAAAGGAAGGGACCCTCAATTTGTTAGCAGGACATATATGCCCAAAGCAAGCAATGAAGCGTGAACCTCAAAAAAAATCACTGAATGTGCAATCCTTTGTTCACCATCATTGTCAAAGCCTCAATGACTGTAAATTCAATGCCACTGATGCCTCAAAGCCTAAAAATTCTCCACGCCAGCCATGTTATGTCAAACAAGAACATTTCAAAAGGATGGCAACCCACACTCACCAGTAATCCAGATGCTGTGGGTGTTCATGCAAAATGAGTTGTAAACAACAGTGCATAAGCTATTGCATTTGAAAGGTAACGAGATTGCAGCAAATTGCTTGCAACATTGATCAAATGGAGATATTAATAACATTTATGAAAAGCAATGTTGACATAAATATCACAGAGATCTAGCACCTATTGGCACCAGGAAAGGGCATGACCTATCATGGGTTACAGAAGATGGATGTCTTCATGTACAAGTGGTAACAGGGCAAGTCTTTCACCGAACACAGAACCGGCCTGAGAAACACCCACAGGGTTTATTCTTCATGTCAGGATTTTGACTGAAAAGTTCTACACATCTCTTCACAGATTTCACACATTGCATGTGCTGAAACCAGCACCAATCTTAGCAATGATAAAACTGAAAGAGATGAGGAGGAGAAGAAGGGAATATGATATGGTCCGAAAGCAGATGAAATGTCTGATTCTTGAAAGTGGGACGTTGATGTTGTCGTCATGATGGATAGTAAAGTTTCATTTTCCCAATGCTTATGAATGAAGTAGAATAATATCTTCTGGATGTAAGTTTGCTCGCTGAGCTGGAAGGTTCATTTTCAGACGTTTCCTGACCATTCTAGGTAACATCATCAGTGAGCCTCCAATGAAGCGCTGGTGTTATGCTCTGTTTTCTATTTGTGTGTTTGGGTTTCCTTGGGTTGGTGATGTAATTTCCTGTGCTGATGTCATTCCCTGTGTTGGTGATGTCATTTCCTGTTCTTTTTCTCAGAGGGTGGTAGATGGGCTCCAAGTCAATGTGTTTGTTGATGGAGTTCTGGTTGGAATGCCATGCTTCTACGAATTCTCGTGCGTGTCCCAGTTGTTTGCTAAAGATATTTCCTGGTCCCTTTTAGCCCTCTTAATTCCTTGTTTCAGATTGGTCCTACTTTCCCAATATTCTTCCAAAGCTTCGTCTGTTTTCAGTCGTCTAGGCCCTATGTATGCTTCCTTTTTCCTCTTTGCTAGTGTCACAATTTCAGCTGTCATTCATGGTTCCCCAATCTTGCCCTTTCTATCCCTTATTTTCACAGGGACAGGTCTGTCCTGCACTCTAATCAACCTCTCTTTAAAAGCCTCCCAAATATCAAATGTAGATTTACCCTCAAACAGCTGCAGCCAATCCACATTCCCCAACTCCTGCCGAATTTTGCTATAGTTGGTCTTTCCCCAATTTAGCACTCTTCCTTTCGGACCACTCTCGTCTTTGTTCATGAGTATTCTAAAACTTAAGGAATTGTGATCACTATTTCCAAAAGTAATCCCCTACTGAAACTTCAACCATTTGGCCGGGCTCATTCCCCATCACCAGGTCCAGTAAAGCCCCTTCCCATGTTGGACTATTTATATACTGCTCTATAAAACGCTCCGGGATGCTTCTTACAAATTCTGCTCCATCTTGACCCCTAACACTAAGTGAATCCCAGGGAAAATTTAAATCTTCCATCACCACCACCCTGTCACTCCTATATCTTTCCATAATCTGTCTACATATTTGTATCTCTATTTCATGCTTCTTATGCCAACACTAGTAGCTGCAAATTACTACTTGTTAGCCAGCTGGAAGTGAAAGAAACAGATTTGACAAGAGGAATGTGATGGACACGTCCATCATGCAAGGCTGTGTCAGTCCTATTGGTAGCAACCCTATTATTGTAAGAAACAGTCAAAAGTGACACATACTCTGGCAGATGACGAGAGATCATTTATCCCTGTGTTGTGCTGCATGGAGGTTGAAAGGATGCAAGAAGCCACAAAAATCAGAAATCATGAACCTCCAGAGGGATTAAAACACAAAGCTAGTTTTAAATATATTTGTGATTCTGACCAGTGGCCATTCTAATTTCAGAAAACTGAGCTTTTGCTTGAATTTTTTTTCCTCTTTCCCCCAGCAACAGTCTCCACCTGTTTTATATGGTAATTTTATGATGTCTGTTTTCAGACTGCACAATGGAAACAAGAGGACCTGGCATTGTTTAAATTAAACAGGAAATGAACTAGGTATATGGATACAAACTGAATGAACTGCAGATGCTGTAAATCAGAGACAAAAAAACAAAATTGCTAGAAAAACTCAGCAGATCTGGCAGCATCTGTGGAGTGAAATCAGCTAATATTTCAGGTTGACTGACCTTTCCATACAACTGATGGTATTTTGGAAAATGTTGGTTTATATGCTGAAGACGGGGTGGGGGGAAGGGGTAAGGAGGAAACAATAGGTCAGGATAGAGCCCAAAAAGGGAGAAGAACAGTTGGGCATTCAAAGAAGTGGATAACGTTCTGGAAAGGAGGTTGAATAGCTATTAATGGAGGCATGATGACATGGAACTGGAGGAATACAGTAGACCAGGCGGCATCAGAGGAGCAGGAAGGTTGATGTTTTGGGTCGGGACACTTCTTCAGAAGGTTCATCCGGCTCCGTACAGTTTTGTCTCTGACTCCAGCATCTGCAGTTCTTGCTATCTCCAGCTATTAATGGTGGCTGTTAATGGCAAAAAAATGGGTCGTGTGCAGACTATGCAATAACATGCCTGGCTGTGGTGGGTCGGCGGTGGGAGGCGGGGGGTGGGGTGGCAGTGGCAGAGTTGAGGCAAGGACAGATGAGAGCACAAGCCTTAAAGTTATTGAGCCCGATACAGTCCAGAGAGCTTCAGGGTCCCCAAGCGGAAAATGAGTTGCGATTCTTCCAGCTCGGTGGATGGTTAGACATGAGCACTCAATTAGCAGGACAGGGGAGTAATGGAATCTAGATGTGACAAGCATATGTAAGAAAGCTTCAGTGATAATGGGAACTGCAGATGCTTCGCACGTACACTAGCCCCAAACCCCACCTCTTCCTCCGTTACATTGTATCGGTGCCGCCTCTTGCTCCCCAGAGGAGCTCGAACAGTTCATCCACTTTACCAACACCTTCCATCCCAACCTCAAGTTCACCTGGGCCATCTCCAACATATCCCTCACCTTCCTGGACCTTTCTGTCTCCATCTCAGGCAATCAGCTAGAAACTGATGTCCACTTCAAGCCCACCGACTCACACAGCTACCTAGAATACATCTCCTCCCACCCACCCTCCCGCAAAAATTCCATCCCCTATTCCCAATTCCTCCGCCTCCGCCGCATCTGCTCCCACGATAAGACATTCCACTCCCGCACATCCCAGATGTCTGCGTTCTTCAAGGACTGCAACTTCCCCCTCCCCCCCACCCCTGCAGAGGTCGAGAACGCCCTTGGCCGCTTCTCCCGCAACACCTCCCTCACACCCCACCCCTGCAATAACCGCCCTAAGAGAATCCCCCTCGTCCTCACATACCACCCCACCAACCTCTGATACAATGCATCATCCTCCGACACTTCTGCCATATACAATCCGATCCCACCACCCAAGACATTTTTCCATCCCCACCCTTGTCTGCCTTCTGGAGAAGCCACTCTCTCCGTGACTCCCTTGTCCACTCCACACTCCCCTCCAACCCCACCACACCTGGCACCTTCCCCTGCAACCGCAGGAAGTGCTACACTTGCCCCCACACCTCCTCCCTCACCCCATCCCAGGCCCCAAGATGACTTTTCATATTAAGCAGATGTTCACTTGCACATCTGCCAATGTAGTATACTGTATCCACTGTACCTGATGTGGCTTCATCTACATTGGGGACTGCTTTGCAGAACACCTCCGCTCAGTTCGCAATAAACAACTGCACCTCCCATTTGCGAACCATTTTAACTCCCCCTCCCATTCCTTAGACGACATGTCCATCATGGCTTCCTGCAGTGCCACAATGATGCCACCCGAAGGTTGCAGGAACACCAACTCATATTTCGCATGGGAACCCTGCAGCCCAATGGTATCAGTGTGGACTTCACAAGCTTCAAAATCTCCCCCTCCCTCCACTGCATCCCAAAACCAGCCAAGCTCGTCCCCTCCCCCCACTGCATCACAAAACCAGCCTAGCTCATCCCCACCTCCCTAACCTGTTCTTCCTCTCACCTATCCCCTCCTCCCATCTCAACCCGCACGTCCATTTCCTACCTACTAACCTCATCCCACCTCCTTGACCTGTCCGTCCTCTACGGACTGACCTATCCCCTCCCCACCTATACTCTCCTCTCCACCTATCTTCTCCTCTATCCATCTTTGGTCCACCTGCCCCTCTCTCCCTATTTATTTCAGAACCCTCTCCCCATCCCCCTCTCTGATGAAGGGTCGAGGCCCGGAACGTCAGCTTTTGTGCTCCTGAGATGCTGCCTGGCCTGCTGTGTTCATCCAGCTTCACACTTTGTTATCTAAGAAAGCTTCAGTGATTGATTTTCTTCGATTAGTGTGGGGATAAATATTTTGCAGGAACAGAAGAGGGCAAATGTTGTGATGGAGAGGATATCAGGAGCTCAGTCAAACATGGTACCAAGTGTTTTAAATGTTTTTTTCAGAATCCACAAGCTTAGCTGACGGAAGATACAGTTCACCACAGGACAAGATGTTGATCAAGCAACATGATAGCACAAAGTTTGGATTCATTGAGCATTAGGTGTCAACTGATGATACAGTTGTACCTTATTAGGTTGCATTTCGAAGTTGAACACATCTGTTGATGTTGCTAAGAGGAAGAATGTAGAGAACAGAAAGGTAGCAAGGTTTTGGTTGAACATTTTGGGAAACTTTATGTTATCCGGTATTGTGAAAATGCAATTACACTTTGTACAAGAGGGCTGAAGGCAAAAAATTATCTACTGAATCCAAATAAGACAAGATATTGGAGGCAGTCAAATTATAATTCAGCATAACATAACTTTTAATATCTGTGAGTAATAAACAGCTTTGCATCAAAAGATACAGATTAAGAGTGCTGAGATAACTTGATAAATGGCAAAGAAAAATAACCATCTGCATGTTAGTTAGAAATGCTTCAGGCAGAACATGATTTACAATGCTACAGCCAGTAGCAGACTTAATGCCGTTACATAGGGTACATGAAGAAAGTAAACTTAGGGTGGGTAATAGGAAAAAAAAAATCAGTGTAAACGCAGATACACTTCAGACAAACACAAAGTCAAAGAAATGGCAATAGCGGCATGAACAGTGATAACTGAATGATTTGTAATAAGTGCATGTCAGGAGAGTGAATCTATAGTGAATTGAGCTCTTGATCATAAGTATACTTGCTTAATGCCAACTTGCTTGGAGGGGATAACAGTCTGGAATGTGAAATATCACTCTAAAGGTATTATTCCTCTGCAAATAGATTCTGATTGCAAACAACTAGAAATCACAGAATGCTTGCTTTATTTTGAAATTAACCGTATAAGGCAAAGTGCTTGATAATATGCAAGTGGGCTGAAATCTCATCTTTAGATGACAGCTAGGAGATCATTGTAGCCTTTGTGTTGACCATGAAAAAGCGCAGCAACCATTTTCACATGCAACTATCACCTTAAGAGCAAATACGATTGGAAGATTCAAGGTAATTATTCTTAGTGGGAACACACTGGCATCTCCCACTCAGACTCCAGACATGATGGCACTTAATTTTAGAATGTGCACTATCGCTAGTTTCTCACCAATGTTTGCTCATGAAATGAAACAACTTCTGACTGCAGACAGTGTAGATGTACGCTTCATCACAGGAACTAAGTCTGAGCCAGTCTGATAAGTAGAACTGTTTATGCAAAGCTTCAGGTTAGAATTCAACATATAATAGAATTCAGCAATGTGATTTATTCTGAATTAACTAGATCAGTGAAGCTTATGTGAACCTGTTTCCACTGGCAGAAAAATTACAATAAATTATTAATTGGTATGAATTTCCATCTCCCACATGATTATTTTGTCTCTTTTCATATCAAGAAGAGTAATTATCCTTATGAACATGAGAAGAATATCGGGTAATATGACAGGCTCCAATGTCTTTACAAAAACCATCAGGAGAGAATAAACTTTCTCTCCACCTACCTTCTTTACTCTCCATCTTCGGTCCGCCTCCCCCTCTCTCCCTATTTATTCCAGCTCCCTCTCCCCATCCCCCTCTCTGATGAAGGGTCTAGGCCCGAAACGTCAGCTTTTGTGCTCCTGAGATGCTGCTTGGCCTGCTGTGTTCATCCAGCCTCACATTTTATTATTTTGTAAGAGAGCTAGTTTTTTTTTAAACTTGCGTGTCTTCCAGTTTGTTTTCCTCTTACATGAATCCTTACCATGAGAAAAGTGCTGCACCACAGTACTACTTGCAAATACTGGCAGGTGATCTCGTTGTGAAGGGGATTACTGGTGGGCTTAATGCATCCTTACTTGTTGAACTTCCATGCATACTTCCCAACAAAGTATGTGGAATAGCTAGAAAACAACATGGGTGAGTACAGCTGCTTATCCTGACCACGATCAATCAACAACGTATATTGGTGACGACCATACTTGGCACGTTCACTAAGTTGTTGAACTGGCAACTGAACAGCCAGGCAGATGCAGGTCAGACTCAGCTGACTTTTCTGTACTCAGAACTCCTGAACAATTAACATGAGAAACAATTACTTCACAGCATAGCCAAAATGTAGGGATGCCTTATGCAGAACTAAGATACTATGGTTATTCTCAAGTATAAGTCATAGAATCACAAATCTCAGTTACTGATTGTTCAGTCCAATTTGTCCTTGCAGACCAAGTTTCCCAAGCTAATCTGGTCCCATTTACCTGCATTTGACCCATATCCTTCTGAGCCCTTCCTATTTGAGTACTTGCCCAAATGTCCTTAAATGTTGTAACTGCACCTACATCTACCACTTCCTATATTGTACAACAATGAGTCAGAATGCAAAAAGGAGAGAGAGAGCTTGGCGACATAGAGAAGTGATAGTGCAATTACAATCAGTGTCAGCAAAACAAAAGAACTGATCATTGACTTCATAAAGAAAGAAGGAGAACACACCGCGAATTACATCAACAGAGCAGAGGTTGAGAGGGTGGACAGCATCAAATTCCTAGAAGTGACGATAACCGACATCCCACATACTTGTGACGGTCAAGAAGGCATTACAACGCTTCTTCATCCTCAGGTGGCTTAGGAAATTTTGCATGTCTATTCAGACCCTCACCAACTTTTAGAGATGCACCATAGAAAATATACTGTCTAGGGGCATGATGGCCTACAATGGCAACTGCTCTGCCCAGGACTATAAGATTTGACAGAAAGTTGTGTGCACAGCCCAGACTATCACGGAAGCCAACCTTCCATCCCTGGACTTCATTTACACTTCTCATTGGTGTAGCAAGGCTGCCAAAACCACTCTCCTCCCTGGCAATGCTCTCCTAGAATATCTTCTGCCTTATGGAAGGCACTGAAGCTTGAACACTTGCACCAACAGGTTCAAGAACAATTTCTCCCTGCCTTTATTAGACTGATGAATGAACTCTAACTTCAAATAATGTTTATCTTGCTTCATGCATCTCCTATACAGTGTAACTCTATCAAACTTTTCTTTACCCTATAGAGTTATAGAGATATACAGCAGACCCTTTGGTCCAACTTGTCCATGCCGACCAGATACCCTAAACTATGATCTGTATGTCAATACTATGACCTCTACTGCTCGCAAACAAAGCTTTTCACTGTACTTAGTTACACGTGACAATAAATCAAATCAATCAGTTCTTCTCACACATAAACCCAATTGTGTGTGAGAAATTTGTCCCTCAAGACCCTTCTAACTCTGTTTTTTTTCTCCTCACCTCAAAAATACACCCTCTAGTTTTGAACTCCCCTCTCTATGGAGAAAATCTTCGCTATGCACCTTATCTATGCCCTTCATGATTTTATAAACTCTACAAAAGGTCACTCGTTAACCTTCTACACCCCAGTGAAAAAAGTTCCAGCCTAGCCAACCTCTTTACATCTCTAACCCTTCAGTCCCAGCAATATCCGGTCAAATCTTTCCTGTCCCTTCTCCAATTTAATAATATTCTTCCTATTCCAGGGTGACCAGAACTGCACACAGTACTCCAGAAGAGGCCTCGCCAACATCCTGTACAATCTCAACATGTTGCCCCAACTCTATACTCAATAGAGTGGGCGTGCCACATGCCTTTGTAACCACCCTGTCTACTTGTGATGCAACTTTCAAAGAACTATGTACCTGAACCCCTCAGTCTCTCCGTTTGACAATTCCCAGGGCCCAGCATTGACTGTACATTAAAAGCCTCTATAAGGTCACCCCTTAACGTCTTACACATCAGTGAAAAATGTTCTAGCCTATCCAACCACTTTCTAACTCTAACCATCCAGTCTGAAGGGTCACCAGACTTGAAACGTTAACTCGGTTTTCTCTTTCACAGATGCTGCCAGACCTGATGAGCTTTTCCAGCAACTTTAATTTTTGATGTTTTGTATTAACTGTATATTGTACATTTTACCAAAATGCAACGCCTCTCATTTATCCGAATTAAACTCCATCTGTTACTCCTCAGCCCATTTGTCCAGTTGATCAAGATCCCTTTTTAATTATAGATAACCTTATTCATTGTCCAATATACCACGAAATATGGTGTCAACCACAAACTTACTAACTATGCTTCCAAAATTGTCATCCAAATTGTTTATGTAAATGACAAAACAACAGCAGACCGAGCACTGATCCCAGCAGAATACTGCTGATTACAGGCCTCCAGTCCAGCTGACTATTTGTAATGCATCTATTTTCTTACCCAAAATTATATTGTGTTAGTGATCATAATGACACTGTGCCAGAAACCTTAACTGAAAAATAGCCATAAAGACCTGATCACTGGCTTTATCCAAATAACTTAATGTCTCCTTATGGAAAGAATCTGGAATTCACTCAGACTATCTAGTTGAAATCAGAAACTCAGCAATGAAAGAAGTTCAGATGCATGCCTATGTTTTGATTTTATATTGCACAGTCATGGAACATCATTGCCTATTACATTTGAGCAGAATAAGCACAAAGTTTTAAATTTAGCAAGGACACAAACTGCAACTACTGTATCCTGCATACATTGCCTTATGTCTCTCAATTTTCATAGCACTATGCATAAAAAGTTTGCCGTGATAACCCTTGTCAGCTCAGCGGGATTTGATAACCAATCACAACATGATTGATCTGTTAGTACATGTAATACTAGAGGTGATTGCGCAATGAATATTGGCCAGGACATCTGGGAATATCCCAGGCTCCTTTTCAAATAGCTTCATGGGATATTTTATATTCATCCGAGTTATTGGAAAACGCAGGCAGAATGTGTAATGGCTCATTTTATCTGAAAGGTGAGTGCATTACATCAGAGACACTGATTTTTCAGGCTAGGATATATTCTCCATTATATTGGAGTGAGGTTTGAAATAACTTGCAAAAAGTTTGTGTCGTTGCAAACAATAGTGAAAATGTTATTGACTTGAGCTAGACTGAACAGATGTTACATCAGCAAATCAGATCCCAGAACGGAATTCAACTTGATAGATTATTTTATTCTAATTTAACATAATGACTTTCCACCAAAACATAAAAGAGTGTAGATTTTATTTTAACAATAAAACAGAAGTTTATTACATTAGAAATTTTTTTAAAAATTGAATGAAGCTAAATGGCTTCAAAACTTTCAAAGATTTCAAAACATACAGCAAAACAAAATCCCATCCACTCCCAAACACCATCTCACAAGTAATCAAAATCTAGATACATGTCTAGGTTTAACATGACTGGCTCTTAGTTTCTGAACTGTTGCTCAGAATTCTAAACAAACTCTTTTATCTGGAGGTGTTCACAAATAGCAATCGTTGCACTGAAGTAACACATTTCCTTAACTGCCCTAAACAACGATCATCTTTTTTTCTCCACTAGTTGATACTTGCTTCTGACACATATTGGATGTCCTTTGAAAGTAGACCCAATAGCTTTCTCACTATGGTTTTTTTTTTAAATGCATCTAACACCATGCTACAACTAAAGCTTTAGTGTTTCTTTTCTCCAGACATAAAACCCCACAATATAAGCCACTATTGCCATTAAATTTCCATTAATGTTCCAGGGCTCTTGCAGTCACCTACTCCTTGACAGAAACCAATTTGAAATCATGGTTCCAAAAAAACTAACTTATCAACTTCTTTCACAAAGAAAAACATCAATATAGACTAACACTTCAATCTTGGAAGTTTATAGCATATATTGTGTTTTGCTTCCATTTCTCATACACACATTAAAACTTTCAGTTTTCTCGGATCTGATCATACTGTGGCTACCATGGTTCTATTAAAAAATGCATACATTGCCTTCTGGTAGCTATTTGTTAATTACCATTAAATGATGTTCCCAGTGTTACATTATCAATTCAGATAAGTAGAAGTCTTGGCTGTGAGTGAATGTATGAAACAGTTGCTTCTTAGAAAGGGAGATGCTTTAGGACTGTTCAGAAACAGGTTTCCTGAGGGTCAGGGCTTTGATTTGAATTTCCTGAGCAGAAATGTTTGATTAAAATCCTGATGGAATTATGTGGAGTTGAGAAAATCTAATCTCAATTATATAATGATACAAGGGAGAGGCTATCAGATTCTTATGGCCTGGAATTAAAAAAAACACAGCTAAGGGTTAAACTCTATGTTCAGTAGAGAAGAAATTTCTCTTTGCTGTTTAAGTACTGTAATCAGGTGCTGTTAGGATTAATGGTATTGTATTTTATTGCATTTTGAAATCTTTAAATTTGCATTCTATGGAAATAGTTTGGTTTATTCAACTTTATCTTCATTTCTTTATCAACATTGTTACAATTGGATGTGACTGATTTCTCTCTTCTCTAGTTTTTTGCACGATGGCAAGAAGTTTTTTTTGGAAAAAGTTAAATTTGCCAATTCAGGGAGTATTTAACTTTTTGAGATGTAATCAGAAAGGGACAGACAGACTTTGATTTATAACACATTAAAAAGGATTATTGTATAGTATTTAATCTGGTCTAAGTAAAACGATTTTTGAAATGCTCTGAAATTCCTATACCCCATAGAATTGTTTATAACATGAGGGCATCGATTAAGCAACTTAGAATCCAGTGAAGTTACAGTCGCCAGACCTTGAGTATTTCTGATTTTTTGGCACACAGATAAACCTGATGATCCTGTTACATTCAGCATCAAGGCATTTTAAAAACAAAGCTTGATAATTTATCCATGTATTTGGAGATATCAGGTGCTTGGGCAAGATCATTTCAAAATCCCTTTATGCAGCACTTGGATAGGTAAAATTACCAGATGGGTTTGAAACTGATGAGTTGTCTGGAGATAAAGTGAGAAAGCAAACATACTCAGGATCTTATGAAGCAAAGTACTGTGGAAGCTGTTAATCCAAAATAAAGACAACAGTGCTGGAGAAACTTAAGAGGTCTAGTAGCACCTGCAGAGAGAGAAACAGAGTGAATGTTTCAAATCAAGTATGACTTTTTCAGAATTGATAGGTTTTTGTTTCTCAGTTCCAATGAGTCATACTCTATTTGAAACGTTAACTGTTCCTCCCTCCACAAATGCTGCCAGATGTGCTGAGTTGCTCCAGCACTTTGTATTTAGTTGTACTCAAAGTCTTGCTCCTTCAGCATATCAGTTACTTACGGTATTGTGCAGAGAAAATCATTACCTAAACTCATTAAATGCAACTGGCTTATCACATGGCCTTATATCACTCCACAAACAACATATGATCCTGTCTAGTGTAGTCCAGTTGCCTGATTTCAATGATAAGAATATATATATGGGCATTCCATTCATAACTAGAGTGTCATTGTTAAAGTGATAACGGCTGAAAGATTGTCTCCACTCATTTGAGTACCCGCATTATTGTCCTGATCCTTTGCCAATCATGTGGGCAATGGCTCCCATTCATACTTCTGTGATACAATTGCTCTTGATGTGACTCTGTTGGCAGATCGCCTCCATTTCAATAGTTTGGAATGTAAAAGGTGCAGTGAAGCAAATCTGCAATCACCTTTAACTGTAATCTCAATCACTGGAATATGGCCTAGCCTTTTTAAAAATTCAATTTGGATTCCCGGCATGTAAATTTATAAAGCATGGCTTATGATGATAAGGTCTGTGTCAAATGCCAAAGAACACTATTAAATGGCTACTGCACAGAAATGCAATATTCAGGCATTGCTTTTTCAGGCCACAGATACTCATCTCCCAGGAAGTAACTGAATCCATTAAGACCCTAATTTAGTGCAAGAAATTAGCCCATTTAGAAGTCTTGTATGACTACAAGTATCCCTCTAACAAAATCAATATAAATCTTTAAATAGGGAAAGAACAATATAATTCAAAAAAGGTAAAAACCAAAAGAACTGCAGATGCTGTAAATCAGAAACAAAAACAAAGTTGCTGGAAAGGCTCAGCAGGTCTAGCAGCATCTGTGAAGGAGAAAACAGAGTTAACGTTTTGGGTCTGGTGACCCTTCCTCAGAACTGACGGTGGCTGGGAAAACGTCAGTTTATGTGCACAAAATAGGGAGGTAGGTGGGGTAGGGAGTAAACGATAGGATAGAACCCTGATAGGACAGGATAGGATAGGGCTCTATCCTATCATTTATTCCCTACCCCGTCCACCTCCCTCTTTTTGCATATAAACTGACGTTTTCCCAGCCACCATCAGTTCCGAGGAAGGACCAACGGACCCGAAATGTTAACTCTGTTTTCTCCTTCACAGATGCCGCCAGGCCTGCTGATAATTCAAAAGGCGTTCATTTTCTCTTTTTATGGGAATTACACAACTGTAAGTCATGATTTAGTTCATGTATAATGTCATTAATGCCTCCCAGAAGCAGAACTGAGATTGAAATAATCAGTTACATTTATGATGTCATGATCAGGATGTTTAAAATTCATGGAATGCAAATCTGTTTTGCTAATATAAAAGTAATGAAATTGGATCAGTTTTATTGATGGAATTTAATTACATCACCTAATGTAATCATCAACAACTACAACTAGAGATAATGGGAACTGCAGATGCTGGAGATTCCAAGATAATAAAATGTGAGGCTGGATGAACACAGCAGGCCAAGCAGCATCTCAGGAGCACAAAAGCTGACGTTTCAGGCCTAGACCCTTCATCACACCCTTCATCTGATGAAGGGTCTAGGCCCGAAACGTCAGCTTTTGTGCTCCTGAGATGCTGCTTGGCCTGCTGTGTTCATCCAGCCTCACATTTTATTAACAACTACAACTATCTTCCTATGTGTCGTACCTGACAGAAAGATGGTCGTGGTTGCTGGAGGTCAATCATCCCAGCTCCAGGACATCTCTGCAGGAGTTCCTCAGGGTAGCGTCCTTGGCCCAACCATCTTCAGGTGCTTCATCACTGACCTTCCCTCCTCAGAAGTGGAGGCGTTTGCCAATGATTGCACAATGTTCAGTACCATTCATGGCTCCTCAAATACTGAAGCAGTCCGTGTTCGCACGCAACAAGATCTGGCCAATATCCTGGCTTGGGCTGTCAAGTGGCAGTGACATTTGCACCACACAAATGCCAGGCTATGACCATCACCAATAAGAGATGGACAATCTAACCACCATCCCTTGACATTCAATGGTGTTACCATTACTGAATCTCCCTCTATCAACATCCTGAGGGTTATCATTGACCAGAAACTCAACTAAACTCATCACATAAACATTGTGCTGAGAAGAACAGGTCAGAAGCTGGGAATATTGCAGTGACTAACTCACCTCCTGACTCCTGAAAGCCTGTCCACCATCTACAGGGCATAAGTCTGGAGTATGATGGATACTCCCCACTTGCCAGGATGAGTGCAGCTCAACAACATTCAAGAAGCTTGACACCATCCAGGACAAAGCAGCCCACTTAATTAGCACTACATCCACAAGAATTCACTCCCTCCACCACGAAAACTAGCAGCAATGTGTATTGTCTACAGGATGCACTGCAGAAATTCACCAAAGATCCTCAGACAACACCTTCCAAATCTACGACCACTTCCATCTCGAAGGACAAGAGCAGTAGGCACATGGAACACCATTACCTCCAAGATCCCCTCCAAGCTGCTCACCATCCTGACTTGGAAATTTATCACTGTTCGTTCACTGGGTCAAAATCCTGGAATTCCCTCCCTAATGGCATTGTGGGTCAATCTATAGAAGGTGGACTGCAGCAGTTTAAGGTGGCAGTTCACCACCACCTTCTCAAGGGCAACTAGGGGTGGGCAAAAAATGCTGGCCAGCCAGTGATGCCCACATTCCACAAATGAATAGGAAAAGAAACATAAATGGGCAAAAATCAGGTGATTCTTAAAAGGGAGAAGAGATGGAGCTGCTTGACTCAAATAACTGGTTCCAACAAGCAAATTTAAAACTAAAGCAAACCAATTATCTTATCATCACACAGACATCTTGCATTTTGTCATATATTCTGCAAGGCAGTCAGGCTGATGCCCCAAGACACAGACATCTTTTGTAAAATAGTATAAATGGGATACACTGCTTGTAAGGGATGTCATCCTTTAGTAGAAGGTTCTATTACCATACATGAAGACAGAGGTCTTCTTTACAAAATCTATTAGTATTCAAGGTTGCTTTTATCTCACACTAAAACCAATGAGAGTGGAAGAACATTAAATTATAATCAGCATGCAATGGTTCTCTGCTTGAGCTTGGTATGCAAAATCAAGTGTAGCTTTAATAAGAGATAGTAGGAACTGCAGATGCTGGAGAATGTGAGACAACAAGGTGTAGAGCTGGATGAGCACAGCAGGCCAAGCAGTATCAGAGGAGCATGAATGCTGATGTTTTGGGCCTAGACACTTTTTCAGAAAAAAAATCAACTCAGTTAAAGATGTTCTTTGGTCTGCCCAAAACCTGTTAGTCTTCCAGAATAAAGAATTGACCTCGACCAAGTGTTGCAGGCCAGCACATTCCAAGGCGCAGGACTACATGCTGAAGGATGTACTAAAGCTCGAGGCAGTTTCCACTAAGGCACAATTGGAAAAGACCACTGTATGGGGTCTTATTGCTGAAGTTAAATGGGAATCCATTTAATTGTTGGACCTTTCTAGTGCCTCAGATGCATGTAAATGAAGTGTTGTACAATAAGAGCTGCTTTTGATTTGTTTGTTGGATAAAGTCAAAATCCAATATTTGTTTGTTTGCTTCCTCCAAGTGTTACTATACAGAACCAAACTGCATTTGTGACTAAGATTTTTTTTAAAATGAATATCTTTGAGTAAGTTTATTCAAGTTGCAATATTGCTGCAGAATTTTTTGGAGAAAAATAGTCAGGCAATTCTTAAAAGGGGGAAGGGATGGAGCTGCTTGACTCAAATAACTGGTTCCAACAAGCAAATTTAAACTAGAGCAAACCAATTATCTTACCATCACACAGACATCCTGAATTGAAGGACAGACAGAACTGAAGCTCATGGAATTCACAGGAAGGTTAAAATCAATTAAGGTGTCTGCGTGATGCCTATTCTGCACTGGAAGGAATTGCACTTGGTACCTGTTAGTCACATTTTTTGATGATGTTTGTATTAAGTCTTGAAAATTGTATCTGGGATGGAAATACAGGATTTTTGAAAAATCCGTTGTATGTTGAAGCACTGGTTCCTGTGAAGTCTGGATGATTTTTTTCTGGGGGCTGATGTTTGGGTTAGTTGACTGTCGAAATCAAACAACCCTTAATAATGATGTGGGTGAATCTTGTTTCAGTAAGGAAATTCACAGGGATAAAATGGCAGGTTTTATCATGTATCCCCTTTAGGTTGTCGATTTTGCTTGCTTTCAAATGATTTTTCTTTATAGCTCATGAAACCAACTTATATTTAAATTTGTAGGTAACTGTGGCATCTATTTATATATTGATTGTAGAAATCAAATTATGTGCACAATGCTCGCTATGGTCACAACTGAGTGCAACAAATAGGAAGCACTCAGCTTGCAAAATCACAAGCATCAAATCAGCTATTGTTTCCAAATATTGACACTTCCAGTGGAATTTTGTGAACTGAGCACTTTCCATTTGTAGCAGTGAGGATTTTATGATTCATTTCAAGCAAGATGTACATAGAAATTGAGTGGATCTATCCAAATAAAATAGATCCCAAATACTTCATTTCAAAATAAAACGTGTGGGGGAAAATAATGTAACATTGTGTAGAACAGGAAAAGTCTACGTCACACCCCAAAAGAATTGATGTAGCATGAATAATGGTTGGCACATTGAGAACACTTTCACTGAGATAAGACTGGGATTATGAACATTCTTACATAGATTGTGTTGATGATGCCTTGTTACCAACTGCTTATACCTTATTCAATTGAACACATTTCAGCCTTTTAATTTAACTTTATGTATTATTGTACACATGGTTTTGGGGCGGGAGTGTGGGGTAAATTGACCACAAGCTTCTGACATTTATTAATTGAAAATAAATTGTGATTTTCAAGTGAAACGCATCAATGCTCTAATCACTTTTCATGAAGTCACCTGTTATGTAATAAAATCTCCAGCATTCTAACCACTTTAGGGAACATGTCATAAATATCTTTATTCAAATATTTCCAGGAGGACTCTGAACATGCAACTAGATTCATGAATAAACACTTTAAATCAGACAAGCATTAATAATGTTGTGTTGCATTAATGTAGCCTGGTTGAAATTATTCTCAAGAGTATGCAATGCCTGATCAGTAAAAGTAGAACTCATCTCCAAAATTCTTCAGACAAAAATAATTTGAGTTAGCATAACTGCTATGCATTTCAACTGCATTGTACTGATGAGAGTAACAGTTATAATCTGAAATGTGATATCCATTTTTAAGGTTCCTTCCATGTCAACATACAAGGAGGTGATTTATGCTTAATAGTTTAGGAATATGGGAACAGAAGTTAGCCGTTTGGTCCCTCAAACCTTTTCCACTAGATCATGATTGACTTGTAACCTTAATTCACATTTCATCCTCATATCCCTTAGTTGACTTTTGTTAGCTAAAGACATAAATCTGAATTCATCTAACATCAATTGTCATTTGTGAAGCAGATCTTTGAACCTCTACCATATTTTGTACAAGGTGGTTTGCTAATTTCACAGCTACAAGTTCCGGCTCTAAGTTTTTGGTTATGCCTAAATTTGGGACATGACAACCAAAAATTGTTCCTCCCAATCGACAATCTCTACTCACATTAACAATTAAACATTCAAATCACTTCTTATTCTTCTAACTCAAGGAAATACAGTTTCATAGTCTGGCATTATTCTGGTAAATCTGCACTGTACTCCTTCCAGTGTGAAATCATCCTTCCCAAAGTGTGGGACAACAAATTCTTACCATATTTTGTGCGGATTAAAGATTATTTCAACTCCTTGTATTCAAGTCTCCTAGATCTGAAGATCAACTTGCTATGAGGGCCAAATATTGCACTAGCATTTATTATTATATTCTTTATCTCTTCATGACCTAATAAGCAGCACACATGGACCTAAAATCTCTTTTGGACTTCCAAAGTGTCTATTTTTCACCATTTACAAAGCATCCTGTTCTATAATTTTTTTAGGAGTTGTATAACTACCTCACACGACTTTTTTTGAAGATTTGGATTTTGAAAGGTTTTATGCCTCAAGTCTTATTTCCTAAAAACAAAAGGGTCAGTGAAAAGATATTTGAACTTTTCTATAACAAGGCTGCTTGGAGATCATGTGACTTGTGATAATTGTTATTCTTGATAGCTTGAACTCACTTCAGGGAATAGGCCCGACTAGTTTATATCTGAGGTTTATGCCTGAGTTTTATGAATGTCCTGTTTGAACAGTGTATGCAGACTTGAAGTTTCTAGAGTTTTAGAATTAGTTGAGGAAAGCCTGGTAAGAACAAGCTGACCAGCTCATTGTTCTCATTTCCGAAGCATCCTTATGACGAATACAGTGTCAAGCCTCAATTATTCTGGAAGAAAGTGACTGAAAGAGCTTCTCATTGTTATATTTTCTAAACAACCCGTATCTGCCAAGATCCAGAGACTATTGTGTATGATAAGTAACTTGACAACAATTACAAACCTACCAAATAGCCAGAACAATCTATTCCTTATCATTTGAGCCTTACAGAAATCAAACTCGGTCATAAAGTATTTCACTTTTTAAAATTAATGTCTCTGCTGATGCTTACTTCCCCCTTATCACCTTTACTTAGGAAGTATGTTTGATGTTTTGAGTTATTCCATATTATAAATTGTGGGAATTAAACAATTCTGCATCTGCATTGGATGGGTTACAATAAATGTGTTTAGGAAAGAAACCTGTTCTATGGATTTTTAAAATTCTAACTCTAATACAAGTGAAACATAATGTTGGCTGTGTTGGACTTGGGTAGAATATGTTTAAATCTCATGTTATCTATGGAACATCTGGACTATTGAAAAACATCACATTCCTTCCATCTTCGTCATAATATACATCTATACTGAATGCTGTCCTATAAGCAGATATGCCTATGTCTAAATGAGTGTTCATTCCTCAATAGACCTTTAAGGGATCTAGAAATTCAGTCTGAAACATTTGCTGTAATAATATA
The DNA here is from genome assembly GCF_030684315.1 of Stegostoma tigrinum. Lineage (NCBI taxonomy): Eukaryota > Metazoa > Chordata > Chondrichthyes > Orectolobiformes > Stegostomatidae > Stegostoma > Stegostoma tigrinum. The sequence continues at coordinate 20,078,718 of NC_081370.1, forward strand.
CTAATTTGGTTATCCCAATTTGTAAGCAATTATTTGGTAAATGCTATTTGTTGTAATCAGTCTGCTAATTAAATCACAAATGCCGTCAGTCTGCAAGATAAAATATAGCATTAGCAATTTGAAGTTTTTCAAAACTACAATAGAAGTGTACTATCTTCCCACAAAGTAATAATTATTAAAATTATCCATACATTTGATGTGATATTCATGGTGAAAAATGATGCACGATAATAGCCAGCCTTTCACGTTCTGTCACAATCAATCACTTGAAGGAACTCTGAATATTTATGGACTTTGAGTAAAAACAAGATGCCATATATTAAGTGTCACAGCATCTCCAGAAGATGAACAAATACCATGACTTACCAGTTATGCTTTCAGCCACAGATTCAGTATGCCATACAGATATAGTTAATCACCACTATTCTTAATGAGGATAAAACAGGCATATTATTAACAAAAGTAATTACACACTTAGCCCAGGTCATAGTTTCATTCTGATCCCCACGACCACACCATCACCTATCCATATTTGAAGCTAAATTCGACAGTGTGCGAAATTCTGATCAACTAATAATGTAGAGTGCTCATTCACCAGAGGCTACCAGGGCTTCAACTAATAATAATAATGCCACATGGAACAAAGCAATTCAGCGCCATTATGCCTATGCTGATACTTTGTTAGAATTAATCATTTATTTTTGCAATATTTCCTATTTTTCCATTTTTTTTTCTGTTATAATATTTACCTAATCATCCCTTAAAAGTCACCATAGCATTCACTCCTAACACCCTCTCAGAAAGAACATTCCAGAGCATAATAATTCTATAAAAAAGAGAGTTTCACCATGAAGTGACGAAAAAAACATTCAGGTAAGTACATGAACACAAAATTTTTTAGAGGGAAATGGACCAAGCACCGGCAGCTGGGGCCAGTGTAATCTGGGAATATGGTTGGCATGGACTGGTTGGACCGAAGGGTCTGTTTCCATGCTGTATGATTCTTATGACGCTGACCTTATCTCATGTAGGTCCTTCAGTTACTGATACTGATACTCCATCAATAGAAACATGATATTCTATTTACCCCATCAACATTTTTATTATCAACACCTCCATCAGATCTCTTTCAACCCCTCTGCTCAAAAGTAAAGGATCCACACCTACATTTCTTGGAAATCCCTTGCCCTTGATAGCTTCTGCATCTTGTCCAAGGCCTTATATCCTTCCTAAAATGTAGTTTCCCATATAGAATGCAATATTCAATTAGAGACCTGACCAGCGATTTGGATAGGTTTGCAATTACTCTCTTACATTCAAATCTATGCTTCTAATAAAACAAAGGTACTCCAAACTTGCGCACAAACAGGGCCTTAATTGTGGTAATTACTTTTAATTCACCCATGAGACAGTGCTGCTGTCTGGGCCAGCATTTATTGCTCATTCCCAAATGGAAATAATAAGGTATCAGTGAGCTGTCTTCTTGGACCACTGCAAATCATTTAGTGTAGTGACACCCACAATGTCATCAGAGAGGGATTCCAGGATTTTGACTATGTGATACTGAAGGATGCCATACATTAAGTATCATGACATCTCCAGGAGATGAACAAATACCATGGCTCATCAGTTCTGCTTTTAGTAGGAGAACAAAGGATTGGTGATATATTACCATGTAAACATGGTGGATGATTTGGAGGGAAACTTGCAAGTGATGCGGTTCCCAAGTATCTGCTGTGCTTGTCCTTCTAGATGGTAGTGATTGTGAATTTTGAAGGTGCCAAGGAGCCTTGATGAATTGCTATATATGTTTTACAGATGGTACATACTACTGCTATGGCACATTGCTGGTGGATGGAGTGAATGTTTATGGATGTGGCGACAGGCAAGTACCCTAGATGGTGTTGAGTTTAAGTGTTGTTGGAGCTGCACTCATCCAGGCAGATGTAGAGTATGCCATCATGCTCCTGAATGCGTTCTTTGTGATGGACAAGCATTTTGGAGTCAGGAAACGAGTTACTCACTACACGATTTCTAGCCTGACTTGGTTTTATAAAAGCAGAAAAGTGGATTGAGAAATATCAATTCAGCTATGTTTCAGTGAATGACACAGCAGACTCAAAAGGGCTGAACAGCCTACTTCTGCATGTATGTCCTTTAGTCACTGGTTTGCATATTATTACTTGTCAGTCAAACCTGGATGTTGCTCAGGTGTTAAAGCTCAGGTTGTCTCAGGGGTATCTCCTCCCTACCTCCCCACCCATACTCTCCTCTGCACCTATCTTCTCCTCTATCTATCTTCAGTCCGCCTCCCCTTTTCTCCCTATTGATTTCAGAACCCTCTCCCCATCCACCTTTTCTAATGAAGGGTCGAGGCCCAAAACGTCAGCTTTTGTGCTCCTATTCAGCTCCACACTTTGTTACCTTGGATTCTCCAGCATCTGCAGTTCCCATTATCTCTGATCACAATTTTAACCTCACTGCGAAGCCTCTTCCAAGATGTTTAACCTGAAAAAGTTACCCTCCTCCCTCTGGACCAACCTCAGGGGATCTCTCTCCCACTGCAACTCCCTTGTGGTCCCAAAACCAGCCCAGCTCGTCCCCACCTGTCTAACCTGTTCTTCTTCTCAACTGTCCCCTCCTCCCACCTCAAGCCGCACCTCCATTTCCTACCTACTAAACTCATCCCACTCCCTTGAATTGTGTTCATAGGCACACCTATTCCCTAACCAGAAGTATTCACTATCACTTTTTTTTCCCTCCCTCTTGCACAGCTGGGTAACTGATGATGCTACACCTTGATTATGACTGCACTCCTCTCGGAAATAATCGTCCTTTCCAGTATCCGAAGGAGAAAAGCAATTTGCCAGCAAGATTGTCTCAGGAGTATCTCCTCCCTAGCTCCCCACCCATACTCTCCTCTGCACCTATCTTCTCCTCTATCTATCTTCAGTCTGCCTCCCTCTCTCTCCCTATTTACTTCAGAACCCTCTGCCCATCCACCTTTTCTGATGAAGGGTCTAGGCCCAAAATGTCAGTTTTTGTGCTCCTAGATGCTGCTTGGCCTGCATAGTTCATCCAGCTCCACACTTTGTTACCTTGGATTCTCCAGCATCTGCAGTTCCCATTATCTCTGTTGCTCAGGTTTTGCTGCATTTGAACATGGACTACTTCAGCATCTGAGAAGTTTAGAACGGCATTGAATATTATGCAGTTAATCATTGGTGAACATCTCACTCTGACCTTATCATGGAGAGAAGGACATTGTTGAAGCAGCTTAAGTGGTTAGGTCAAGGACACTACCCTGAGGACGAGAGATCTCCTGGTGATGAGATGACTAACCTCCAACGATCTGCATGCCAGGTATGACTCCAAACAGTGGAGAGTATATTCCCTGTAACCTCCACATCACCACCCCCTCCAACCCACCAGATGCCCCCACCCCACCCAACTCTCTACAATTCCTATTGTCTTCAGTTCTGCTTGGGTTCCTATCACTTTATTATCTTAGATTTACCAGGATGCTGTGTGGACGGGAGGACAGGTCTTCTGAGGAAAGGTTGACGAACCTGAGACTTTTTTCGTTGGAGCGAAGAAGGATGAGAGGTGACTTGACAGAGGTGTACAAGATGATGAGCAGCATAGATAGAGTGGATTGTCAGCGACTTTTTCCCCAGGGTAGAAATGATTATTATGAGGGGACATAATTTTAAAGTGAATGGAGGAAGGTTTAGGAGAGATGTCAGAGGTAGGTTCTTCACACAGTGGTAGGCCTGTGGAAATATGCTGCTAGCAGTGGTAGTGGAGTCACATACTTTAGAGACTTTTAAGCGACTCTTAGATAGGCACATGGAGGATAGTAAAATGTAGGGTATGCAGGGTAGAATGATCTTAGAAGAATAACAGGTCAGCACAACATCGTGGGCTGATCGGCCTGTACTGTTCAATGTTCTAGCCTTGATGTCAAGGGTGGTCACACTCACCTCACCCTTGGAATTCGTGTTTTGTCCATGCTTGAACTAAGGCTTTAATAAAGATCAGGAGCTGAGTGGCCTGGCCAGAATCCAAACTGAGCAATGAGCAAGTGCTGCTTGACAGCACTGATGATAACACCTTCTATTTCTTTACTAATGATTGAGAGTAGACTTGATGGGTTGCTAATTGATGAGGTTCGGGATGTTTTTGCTTTGTGTACAGGGCATACATGGACAGTTTTCCACATCCTTCAGTAGATGCAAGGGTTGTACCTGAACTGGAACAATTTGGCTGGGGACATGGCATACGTTTTAATTACAATTGTATGGCTTTTCATTTTTCTGCATGTTTATACTTGGCTATTGTGGTACTCGAAGTATTCCTAAAATCTTTCGTCTTTGTGATCCAAAAACCTTTCTCAAACAATAGAATTCACCAAATATCCTGCCCTCCAATATGCTGTCATGAGCTTGGTGTTCAATAAGAGATACAATTTTTCACAAAGGGAAATTCTTTATTATTCCAAAAGACATATAAATTAAAATTCTATAAAGCAGTAAAGGGAAAGGGAGTCCTTTCTCACTGAAGGAATCATTTGAAACAAACTTGCAGAAAAGCTCGAATAAATCCAAGGAGGAGTTGTAATAATGCAAATATCACAAATCTTCCACCATAAATGTTGATGGGTTCAGGTGCTGTTGCATAAAGAACCACCTAAATTTGTTTAAACTTTGAAAGCCAAACACAACTTTGAGATTTTTTTGCTGCCAGCTGTGTGGCACTTAAGATGATGTTTTGTGCCGTGGTGGTCAACTCCGTCAAGCCTGGTGCTGTTCTAGAGTGCTTGGCAGTCTCTGCTGCATATAAAGATAGAGGGCTGAGGTAGTGATTTGCTGGCTTTATTTTCCAGGCACCCCTCCTCAGCAAGCTGAAATTCTCACTTCTTCTAACAACCTTCTAAGCAGTTAGCTTCCAGAGGCCACGACTGCTAGCAACAGCAACTGTCTGTATGGAGTTTGCAGATTCTCTCCAAGTCTGCGTGGGGTTCCTCTGCAGGCTCTGGTATCCTCCCACAGTCTAAAGATATGCATGTTAGGTGGACTGGCCATGAGGAATTGCCCATACTATCCAGGGATGTGTACGTAAGGTGGATTAGCCAGTGGAAATGTAGGGTTACAGGGATAGGGGGGGGGGGTGGGGGGGGGGTTGAGGTGGGATGTTCTTCAGAGCATCTGTGCAGACTCAGTGGGCCAAATGGCCTTGTTCCACACAATAGGGATTCTATAGCTGCTTCTAGTTGTTGTTGGTGTCCTTGCAATGGACACTGTTTTACATGTTGCACAAGGTAATGATTATGAGAGATAATGGGAACTGCAGATGCTGGAGAATTCCAAGATAACAAAATGTGAGGCTGGATGAACACAGCAGGCCAAGCAGCATCTCAGGAGCACAAAAGCTGACGTTTCGGGCCTAGACCCTTCATCAGAGAGGGTCTGATGAAGGGTCTAGGCCCGAAACGTCAGCTTTTGTGCTCCTGAGATGCTGCTTGGCCTGCTGTGTTCATCCAGCCAATGATTATGAGAGGTTTATTTTTAAGAACATCTGAAGGTGTCATAAGAATATGCATGAGGAATGGCAAAACATCTCAGCATTTTGAATAATAAGGCTTCTCAACTTGATTCTACAATAGTTTAAGTAACAATGTCTATTGTGCCAATGCAGCATGCATTATCATGCAATGAAGTATAACAGACAGTTTAAGAAAAGACCATCTTCTTATTAAACTACTTAGTGTTATTCCTCCACCATACTGGACAAAGCAGGCCCTGGAGATCCCAACCTAAAAGGAGAATAATGCTAGCAGGTCTATCTTATGGCAGAAGTCCTGCTGGGTCATAGTGTACAATGAAAGAATTTTGGGGATATGCTGGAATGTAGACTTAAGGTTAAAATTAGATCAGCCATAACTTTATTGAATAGTGGAGCAGGCTCAAAGGGCAAATGTACTACTCTTGTTCCTTGTTCAAAGTTTGTATGGTACAAAATAGTACCAGCTTAGCTGCAGCATTACAACATTATGTATAGAGAAAACTGAACATTGCTACATTGTTACAGTCAGGTGAAGAAGCATCACAACTCTCCTCCTTTCTCCCCTTATTTGGTCAGTCATGACAACTTTTTAACAAAATTTTCTTAAACATGCAAGATGTCACAATTGAATATAATTTAGTTACCCAGCTAAATTAACCTGCTCAAAAATGGAGAGATAATTCAAAAAAGTTTTCTTGAGTAAGAGTAAGTATTTTATTACCTGAAAATCATGTCATGACATACGCATAGATAGTCAATGAGCTCACAAAGGGAGCCAAGGAGGAGTATCCGGTACAAACAGGAAGATAAAGGCAATCACATTGGCAATTTATGGTTTTGTTTTGTTTTGTTTAGAGACATTGAGCTGTAAAAATTAAAACACCAGAATCCAATTGTTTACCTGTTATGATTCTCTGTAATGGCACAGTTGCAGAGATTCTAGAGTTCAGTGAGTTGTCCATGTTCCAAATTGTTTTTCATCAGGTAGTTTGAAATAGAGACAAACAGGCACAGTGTGTCTTCCAGTTCTCGTTCACAAATCTGCTTTCTCATCATATTTTCTCTGTTGCCCAGAATCAGCTGTTGATCAAGATCCATTTGTCTATTCCAGAGTCTCCTCATCATTTCCTTAAACTAAATACTCCAGAGAACCTTTTAACTCAATTGGTAACTTCTGAATAAGGAGGCACTCATGCAGTATTGGTTGCTCATGCACCTGACTGAGGATTGCTAGTTTGCTTTCATTTGTGGAAAATAGTTAAAAGGGAAATGGAGCTGGATGGATGCAGAATGCAATAAACATCAGAGAAATAACAGCAACATCAAAGCAAAAAAAAAATTAAAATTCAATAATATATTTAAAATAAATATTTCAAGTTTTCATAAGTATTTCATTCAACAATTTACGAGAAAGAGTTTGTCGACTTGACAGCTAAGGCTAAAATTGAAAGAGAATAAATTCAATGTGAACAAATCATAGTTCCATGCTGAAAGCTAACAAAATAAAGCTGCATTATAAAAAGGTGAAATAAAGTAATTAATAGTGCTACAGGTACTGCATAGAGTGTAACAATAAATAGAAAATGAACACTGTTGGAAAACAAACATCAGAATCACATTAAATTGAAACAGATAGGTCATTTCAGCGATTCTTAAAAAATAAAAATGAGGTGTTGAACTGTGCTCAACAGTTCAGTTAACTTGACCATATCACTGGAAAAGAGCAATCGCAGCTGGAAACCGGAATCTAAATTGTAAATTGGAAAAAATACATGAACACCTGTCGAGCAGAATGCATGTCTAATATTTTAATAATCTATTTTCTGTGCAGTTCGCTGGTTCTCATGTAGGAAAGACTTCTTTCTTTGACAGCACTTAATACGGTAGCTGTAATTAATTCAGTAATAATCGCAATTTCGGTTTCAACTGACATATATAATTACTCAAAACAACATTGTCTCGGCTTCAATATGAATGATTGTTTCTGATGAAGAAAACTGGTGTCAACTTGAGACATAAAAATTATTGAACGGTAGTGAATATTTTGACGCAACATTGCTGATGTAATCGTTCAGAACACAAAAAAACTAGACACGGATATTATGGTATTGAACAATCCAACATTGATTATAACTAGCTATCATGTACAAAACACTACATTCATAGTGCAACGTCAACAGTTACATAAATCACATTGTTATGGAGTCCAAGATCCTTTTACCAGTTATCACTATCCGTTATCACACTATGATATAGTGATGATGTTACATATCTTCAAACCATTCAAGGGTCGATGGAAGTTTTGCAAACATTGGGAAATTCACATGATTAAATCTTCTATGGCAAAGATTGAATATCATTAGATTCTACTGTATTTTCCACTCAGAGATGTCAGGATTCTGCTTCAAGTGTAATGCTGACATTAAGGAATATTAGCGCCTTAGAGCCTAAAAAGCATCTCAAGACAGATGATTCATGTTAATCATTTCAAACACTGTCTGCAGTTTTTGTCCCCCTATTGAAAGAAAGATTGAAAATGCATTTGTGGCAGCTCAGAGAACGTTTACTAGATTGATGCCTGCAGTGAGTGGGATGTCTTGTGAAGAAAGGTCGGACAGGCTGGGCTTGTTTCTACTGGAGTTTAGAAGAGTGAAGGGTGACTTAATTGAAATGTGCAAGATCCTGAACGGCCTTAAAAAGTGGACATGGGAAAGATATTTATTCTTCTGGGTGAGTCAGGAATTGGAAGACCTGTTTAAAGTTCAAGTCACCTTTTTAGGACAGAGATGAAGAGGAATTTACTTTTCCCTGAAGATCGTGAGACTTTGGAATGCTGCCTCAGCTAGTCGTCGTTAAACATTTTTAAGGCGGAGGTGGATAGATTTTTGTTAGACAAGAAAATCAAAGGGTTTCGAAGGTAAATTGGAATGTGGAATTTAAAACACGTAAGTTGTGGCAGGAACTAGTGATGAACATTTGCTCCTGCTTCATATGATTCCTATGATTTCAGGTGCAGTCACCCTTACTTCTCCCATCTTGAATGCAAATCTTTTGTCCATGTTTGGAGTAAGGCTGTAATGTGTTCAGGAGAGGAGGGGGCCACAAACTGAGCATCAGTAAAAAGGTTGTGTGTTGAAGAAGTGTTTTTCAATTGGGCTATCCAAGATACTTCCAACATGTTGATTGAATACTAATTGGTCAGTTGGATTTGTCTGGCTTTCTACAGGCAGGCTACAGTTTGTTAATTTTCCACATTTCCAGATGGGTGTCGGTACTGTAACTGAATGTTTCACAAGCTTGGACAGGGGCATGGCTAGTCCTAGAGCACAGGTTTTCAATACTATTGCCAGAATGATGCAAGGGCCCATAGCCTTTCTAACATCCAGTGTCCTCAGTTATTACTTGATACCATGTAGTGCTAATAAAATTGGCTAAAAAGATTAATATCTATGATGCTGAGATTCTCAGAAAGTAGTGAAGTTGGATCACCCCTTCTACACATGACCAAAGATTGCTGCAACTGTTTCAACTTTCCTTTTTTTGCAGTGCTAAGGTTCTCCAACATCAAAAATGCACTTTTTCATGGGGTTTCCCCTCCATTAATTGTCCACCATCATCCATGACTGGGGGATTGCAGATCTTAGAGTGTGAGATATGCCACGCCATGAGGTTACAGACTGTGGTGGATTATAATTCTGCTGCCCTAACGGCCCACAGTGCCTCATGGATGCTGTTCTAGAGTTGCTAAATTTGTTCAAAAATCTATACTAATTATTCAAGCACAGAGTCAATTAAATGAGAAATTTAACAGCAACATGTTCAAATCCTTCAGGAAGTGATTACCAATCCTCATACTTCACACAAATCTATACTTAGATACAGTTTGTTGATGAGCCACATGAATAAATGGACATTAAAAACAGGAACTGGAAGTCTTTCCTTGCAAGAAAACACCAAATCTAAAGCCAGGAAGCATATAGGAAACAACACAACTCAAAAGACTACTGCCTTACAACAAATTTGAAGGTGGAATAATTGTTAATCATGGCAGTGCATCTCTGAAATACAAAAATATTGCAATGTTTTTGATTATATGCGAAAGGAGACAGTATTAAATCCTTAAAAGAAAAATGCCCAGTGACTCATCAGCACTGTCAGAATAAGTGAAACACCCACTGATTCTTTGGCATATCTGTAATGTGGAAATTCACTGATTTACCAGCACTGTTTGAGAGTGATATCCCCACTGAGTCATCAGCTGTAATTTTGAGTGGATATCCCCCGATAAAATCAGAACTAGCTTGAACTAGCAGGAATCATGACCATTGCAATTTTGTAATGTACAATACAGAACAGTTTCAGTCCAATGAAATGAATGTTTTGGCAGGATGACAAAATTTATTGTGTATCACAAAATACTACTGTAAATGTCTTACGTAGTTTTCATTGTTATCATACGTTATTAGTGTTACCACTTTGGGTTGATGAGCATTCACTTCAATACAATTGGCAAACTGATGTCAACTCCATCTCAGATTACAGACAAAGCCATTGTGTGAAAAGAAACTGAACCTTAGAATTCTTGGAAAAAGACATCACCTAAACCTTGTTCTTGTTCACTTTCCCACTGATCACTCACTTGTCAGGCTGATACATCACCTAAAAGTCAAATTTTCTTTAAAAAAAAACTTTCCTCTGTGTCTTTTATATTTGCTGTGAAACCTTGAAATTCCCTTACATGAATAGTGGCACATAGACTTTTAGTGGGTTGTATAACATTCTCTTATTCACTGTATCAATGGAGATATGAACCCATCTTTCCTGATAGCATCAAAGCAAAGGAATTCAAATCAGTTCATTATTGCATCATCATATACAATACAATTCCATGTGTATTATTTGTTCATTGCCTTCTCTAGCAGATAAACAATGTCATTCTGTGCTCAACTACAGTTAATCACATTAATTAGTGGTGATGCATTCAAAAGCATTCAATCTGCTTTCTCAAGCTTTCACTCAGTCAAGGCTCAACATCTAGTCATGACCTACTAAAATCAATGACCATTAAACAAAATCACACAGCACTGTCAGCACATCAATTTCAAAAAAAATGTTTTCCTTTCAAGGGCTCCACAGTGTTCAACTGAAATCATTGTAAATCAACTGACAAATCAGGTAGCTAACCAAATGCCTGCTCGGCTCAGAAATAATAGTGAGAAGGAAAACCTCAAAACAGAAATGTTTTCAAGTTCCATTTGCAAGCTGCGATTGTTTAATGTAGACTACTTCGACAGGAATCAGTGTTGCTACAATTAATTAAGTTGGTTAATATAATTGATTTAAAATGTGTAACTATATTTTTATTGTTACATAATATTGTCCTTCACTCTATTTTCACTGACTCCTTTCCCCAGCTGCTCTCCCATTTCCTACTGAAATCTATTCTCCCCATTCCTTCTCACTCTCCTCTACTCCTCCTCAATCTTCCACCCATGTGCTTCTTTTGTTTTCCAACCTTCACCTGTCTCCCTGTACTCACCCCACCGCCTCTCCCAAACTGTTACCATGCTATACACATCTTTTAACCTAAAAGGGACACACACGTCTTTTAACCTAAAAGGGACAATTAAAAACAATTGGGAAAATTCAGTGGTTTAATCAAACTTTCACTAATTTTATTTTTTAATGATGACTCCAGGAAAAGTGGGGCTCAACTTCCAATGTACTATACCAGATAGTTGTGATAATTCCAACTCATTCCTAAAAAAAATAGATTAAATGTGAAATTGGTGGTCTCGTATGCAAACTCTCCTTTCACTCAATATGCTTACATTTAGCCTGGCCCTCAGCTTTCTCTTCAATAAAATTAAATTTCTATCCTAACACATCCTGATCAGATGTTGTTTTGTATATATTAGCCCAAATAATGTATACAGAGGCATGGGTTATTATTGAGGCAGGTATCTAAGCACTTTTTTTAAAATTAGTAGGTACACATCTCAAATCTGCATATAGTTTGGGTCCATGCTTATGTTACTATTGTTTTACATATATAATTAGCTGATTAATTGCGTGCTTAACTGACCAATTGTTTAACTATTGACTTAACACTACAGGGAGTAAGATGAAGACCTATTACATAAGACGTTCATCTGGTTCATTTAAACCTATACCGCCTTTTGAAGATCTGTGCAATAAATACAACTTACCCTCACTATGTTAAGTATCCAAATGACTAATACTCTACACTACTCTCAACACAAATGTCAGTTATCAAGACTTAAAACTACATAGATGTTTCCTTCCATGCATAACAAGTTTTGGTCATTCCTCTATTTTTCCATCTTTTGGAAAACTGGTATTCTTATGCTTCTCACGTGGGACTATAATTTGGCTGGAAGTACATTAGTAACTATGAAATATGAACCTTTCAATTGAGATGAAGTTTTCTCAGATTAAAAAGCATCAACATTGTTGAACCCAAAATGTTGTGCTGTTATACCATACTAAAAGACGAGGATAAAATATATAATTATGTTTATATCAAGCATATGAAAACTCCAATTACGAAGACTAATTTATTTGATACAGCGTCTGCTGCTGGTTTACCAGAACAAGGTAGACGGAATGGTCTCATTCATCATGGTAAAGACAACAGAAGAAAACAACCGAACATTTTATAACTCAAGAGATCAGAAACATCGTATTGTGATCACGAGATACTATAGTGTAAGATTTTACAAAGGTATATGCTTACTGACAGATTAAGGAATAGTTTCTCCTGCTAAAAATTTATTCAGGTAAAAATAAAAAAATAACATTTTATGAACTTTGCAGAATAATTTTGGCGATGCAATGAAGATTGTTCTGCTTTAACATGGTCAATTACAAATTACAAAGTCACAGATTATTGACGCATTGTTACGAATATATTTTGGCTTTGTTCTGGGAAGATGCTACTTTTGTATGTTATCATAGGCATTTATCCTCAATACACAAACTAAAGGAGAATAAAGACAGAGTTCTTCCACTTGACAGATATTCAATGATTCCTGCCGTAAAGTGTATGTTGAGCAAAACAGACTGTCTTCTGCAACAAGGAACAAAAACAAAGTTGCTGGAAAAGCTCAGCAGGTCTGGCAGTTTCTGTGGAGGGGAAAAAAAAGTTAATGTTTCAGGTCCAGTGACCCTTTCCCTGAGTAAGGGTCACCGGACCAGAAACATTAACTCTTTTTTCCCCTCCACGGAAGCTGCCAGACCTGCTGAGCTTTTCCAGCAACTTTGTTTTTGTTTCTGATTTACAGCATCTGCAGTTCTTTTGGTTCTTAGACTGTGTTCTGCTGCTCACATATTGAACAAGTATGTTAAAACTCTTTTGAGGTTGACCAGTCAATTAGGTGAGGAAACAAAAGTTAGCGAACACTCTCCATTTGGAAGGTGGGAAAATTGAAGACAGTGGGGTAACGTGATCGATTACATCTCATTCTTCGGAGCTCCAGAGAACGTAAGCCACTGCATACAAATCTCATGACATTCCGAACACTTGTCTACGAAATAAAGAGTTGGTGACAAAGAACTCATACCATCATCTTACAAAACTAGCAACTAACCACCTCCATCATGACCTTTTACACTTTTCACCACCCTGAGACGACCTCCATTAAAAGTGCAAGGAAACAGGTTGGGGGACTGGCCGAAAGCATTTTACGCTATATTCTTGACCTGCAAGACTTTTGCCAATGCCTCTGAAATTTCTACTCTCGCTTCTTTCAATAATGTTAGACCTATCTTATCCAGTCCTGGTGCCTTATCAACATTGAATAATCTCAGCTTTGCCAGCACTCATTTTCAATTTTAAACCTTTCTAGTTAGCGAGTTTCTTTCTTTTGATTTGCTTTCCTCCTTCCTTTGAACTTTGTGTAATCAGCATAACTCTCAATTGAACTTACTACCAGGCATGATAAGCACACTTCGTCTCTAATGTACTTTCCATCTCCATTTTTATCCAGGGAGCTCTGAACAGGTTTATTCTCCTCTTCTTTTTAAAGAGGTAATATGCCTTGGCTGTGCAAAAACCATGTTCTCTTTGAATTGTTAAACTTTTTCTCCAACCTAATTGGCTGAGCTCTGCTCTTGCCCGATTGAAGACTGCTTTCTGGTTGTTTGGATTGACCAATGTCATTTTCCAATTTCATCGTAAACCTTATGATGTAACGATCACTGCTCCGGATAGGTTTCCTTGCTGTTACTTGACTTGGCCCACTTTCTTCCCATTGTCTCTCTGCATACACAGACCAGCTCCAGCAGTGTCTTCTTTCTTCAAGAACTTGAGTACTGCTGTAATTCAAGAAATTCTCCTGAACACAATCTAGGAACATTAGTCCCTTGCTTCTCTTTACATTACCTGTATATCGACAGGGACGGTGGTAATTGAAGTCATCCAGTATAACCACTCTATGATATTTACACCTCTAATTTCCTTGCAGAATTTTCCTCTACATCCTTCCCCACCAGTTGATAGGTATAATTACATTACTTGATGTAAATAGTAGACTATGTATTCCTTAGTTTTAGCCAAAACAATTGATAGCACGAATCCACTGAAACACCCTCTTTCTCCAATATTACACTGCTCATCTTAAAACAAAAGCCTTGCCCTCCTTGCTTTTATTCTGTTCCAATCTTTTCTGAACACCTTGTAACCAGGAATATTTAACATGCAGGCTTGCCCTTCATTATCACCACACAGTGTCATAATTCCACAAGGCATAAGGTGGCGGCAACTACATAATCTTATCATTGTACCAATGCATTCACGTACAAAGAGTGTGGCCCTGATTTAGACTTTACTATTTCTGCCTTGCTCCAGTTCTAACTATTAACTTGCTATTCCGTATTTTTGTTCTATCTGCCTCTCCCAGCATTTTGTCCACTCCAGAATTATTTTCTAACTTTCTCTCCCGGCTTGCATACGCCTGTTGAGTTAGTTTAAATCCAACCAATAACATTAGGAAATCACCCTGTAAGAATCTAAGTTTCAGCTTTGTTCAAATGTAACTCATTCAACTTGCAGAGGAGCCAAATCCAATAGCCAATCCCAGGCTCCCAGGAATCTAAAGCGCACCCTTCAAGCATCTCTTTCCAGCCTTGCACTCATCTGGCTTATACTCATTTGTGCACCCACTTGCATTTTATTACTCATTAATGGGATGAGAACATCGCTAGCTGGGCAGCATTTATTGCCCATCCCTAATTGCCCAGAGGGCAGTTAAGAATCAACCGCATTGCTGTGCATCTGGAATCACATGTAGGCTGGACCAGGTGAAGATGGCAGTTTCCTCCCCTAAAGGGCCTTAATGAACAAGGTGCGTTTTCCCAACAATCAACAATGGATTTATGGTTATCATTAGACTCTTAATTCCAGATTGTTTATCTTGAATTCAAATTCCAACATCTGCTGCAGCGGAACTCAAACCCAGGTTTCCAGAACATTATCTGGGTCTCTGGATAAACAGCACAATGATAATAATGCCAGGTCATTACCTTCCTTATTGCTTCACTGGGACTGAATTGGAGATTACTTCTTCAGAGATCCTGTTTGCTAATTTTCCACCCAGCTCCCTAAAATTTCCCTTCCTAATGTGCTAGAACCAAATGTAAAGTATGACCTCTGGCTGTTTGCCCTCTCCTCAAAGAATGTCCTAAAGACATTTTCAGTGACATCCATGAGCCTAGCACCAGGGAAACAACATACCACCCTGACAATAAAATGTGAGGCTGGATGAACACAGCAGGCCAAGCAGCATCTTGTGCTCCTGAGATGCTGCTTGGCCTGCTGTGTTCATTCAGCCTCACATTTTATTATCTTGGAATTCTCCAGCATCTGCAGTTCCCATTATCTCTGATACCACCCTGACGTCATGTTGATAGCTGCAGAAATGCCAGCTGCTCCTTCAAGTAAAGAATCCCTTGTTAGTTATTGCTTTTTCACTACTCTTCCTTCCCTCCTGTACTGTTGGGACACCTCTGATGTCATGGGCTTGGCTTCTGCCCCACTCCTGAAATGACCCACTGCCCTCAACAATATGCTGAATAGAAAACTGGTTAATGAGTGGAACCTCAGTGGATTCCTGCAATACCAGCTTGTTTCTCCTGGACTGCCTTGCAGTCACCCATTCTCTATCTGTCTGTTTTCCATTAACTTGAGATAGGAGGACACCTCTGAACATGTTATACACAGTTATCTGCTTTACAGATACACTTCAGTGACTATGACCACATCTCAAGCTCTAAAATCCAGGGCTCAAACATGAGCAACCACTGACATTTTGTACCCGAGGGCCCTGACTGGGTTATCAAAAGGGTTCAAGACTCCTTGCACACCACTTGGTAAAGCTGCCCAGCTATCCATTAGCTTATACTTTTTAGTTACTTCACATCTCTATTTCAAAAATATATTTTATTCATAAAAATATCTTTAAATATATACACAGTGACTGAAGAAGTTCAGTTCTCTACATTAGCATATGGGGAAACAAACAACTGGGGTTTGACTGTCCAACAAAACAAGCCAAATGCACTTCTTACTTATACAAGGTAATATTTACATATATTCCAGGCATTAAGAGGGTCCAATAACTGAACAGATCCCAATTTCCCACCAGTGGAAAGACTTCAGGCAATGGACTTTCCCCACTGCGCCTTGGCAACAGCTACCCCAAGCTTTAGTGCGTCCTTCAGCACGTGGTCCTGGATCTTGGAATGAGCCAATCTGCAACACTCAGTTGAGGTCAACTCCTTGCTCTGGGAGACCAACATATTTTGTGCAGACCAAAGTGCATCTTTCACCAAACTGATGGTCCTGGAAGCACAGTTCACGTTTGGCTGGGTGTGCATCCAGGGGAACAGACTGTAGAGCACAAAGTCCTGTGTCACAGAGCTGGTCAGGATGAACCACGACAAAATAACAATGCATGTTTCCCCAGGCTTCCTCTGCAAAGGCATATTGCAGAAGCAGGTGTGAGATAGTCTCTAATCTCCCTAGCCCCAGCCCAGCCATTTTGAGGGCTGTGTGTGGTGGGGCAGACTGACTGGGCATATTGAAGGATCTCACAGGAATGCCCTTCCCACTACCAGCCAAGTGGTGTCTTGATGCTTGTTGGTAAGTTCTGGTGATGAGGTATTTTGCCAAATGACTGACAGTTGTTCAGGTAATAATCCAATACAATCCACCCTCGCCTTTCCTTGCAGGTTCTGAAGGATGCTATGTATTTACCACTTCCTGATGAATCTGTGATCAGAAGGTGTTTTGCTTTGCAAATTTCTCCCCAAAGGACAGGTGATCCTGAATGGTCCAAGTACTTGGAGTGTCCTGTGGTAACAAGGCCAGTCCTATCCTTCACAATATTGAGGGTCTGTACATAGCTTGTTACAGCCAGACACAATGGTGACCATGAGGAGAAGGGTGGTGTTGGGTGTGTTCTTCACCCCGCTTATCCAGAGTTTTGTATGTGGGGTCCCTGCAGACTTGGTGCATTTTAGACCTCCAGATAAAGTGTAAGATGGCTCAGGTGGCTGCAACGGTGCAATTTCTGGGAATGGGCCACCTACAACGTCTAACGACCAGGCTTTTACCCGCAATGGAAAGGGAGAGGAGCTCCCAAAAGCCCGGTTTCTGCCTCATCTTGGCAATGCGTTTTTCCAAATTTTTGCATAGGCCCCAGCCCCTCAGAACCATACTCCCAGCACTTTCAGGCAATGTGTCCTGACAGTGAAGGGGGTAAAGGATCAGTTGACCCAGTTCTCAAAGAACATACAGGGTGGCACGGTGGCTCAGTGGTTAGCACTGCCATCTCACAGCACCAGGGATCCAGATCCAATTCTGCCCTCGGGTGACTGTCTGCATGGAATTTGCACATTCTTCCCATGTCTGCGGGAGTTTCCTCTGGGTGCTCCGGTTTCGTCCCACAGTCCAAAGATATGCAGGCTAGGTGGATTGGCCATGCTAAATTGCCCGTAGTGTTCAGGGATGTGTAGATTTGGTGTGTTATAGGGGGATGGGTCTGGGTGGGATGCTCCAAGGGTCAGTGTAAACTTGTTGGGCTGAAGGGCCTATTTCCACACAATAGGGGTTCTATGAACATGGCCTCTTTCTTGCCTCAATTTACCTTGGCTCCCAAGTCCAGTTCAGGCTAATCACAGATGCTTATGAGTCTACACAATCACAGAGGATGAGCAGAAAACCACAACAACCTCCACGCACAAGGAAGCTTTGACCTGCATGCCTCTGCTGCCTGGAATATTCACTCCTCTCAGGATGAGAACCTAATAATGGACTCGGCAAAAGCCTTGTATACAAGGGGAAAGTGGGCAGCCCTGTCTTTCTTCAGATCAGATTGGGAAGCTCTCTGATTCGCATCAATTAATTGAGACTGCACTAACGATTTTGGTACAGAGCAGTTGGATCCAATTGTGGATTCCGTCCCCAAAGCCCATATTGGAGACCATGTCCCACATGTAGGTGTGCAATTCAGAGCTGAATCAACTCTAATTCTATTGCAGAATTCTGTTCCTATTCTATTGCTTCAAGTGGAAGTACCTCCTAAATCCCCATCAACCTCCATCACGTTATACTAAAATGATCCTTTGAAAAGTGTTTTTTCCCTTTTAAATTTTCTCCATGCTTACTTCTGATAGCTTGTCAACATCAGGCCATGCAGGCTATTCAATCCCAGGTAAGCCCAACTCCATCTTCACCAGATGTCAACTCATTTTAATTGGCTTATCAAATCCCGATATTCAAGGCATACTTCCATATAACACAATGATGGAGTGTTTTTGCACCATGATCAAAATGCCAAAAACTTGGCTTGCTTTTCTCAGTAGACAATACGAAACTGGGTCAATGCCATGAATTACCCTTTGTAATTGTGATGATGTAATACCATGTTGATGCTAAGCACAACCTATGCTTCAACACATTTGTTATGTTTTTTTTGTTTTTGAGCTCTCTTTTCACCATAATGAATGGTCTGCACTGCAAAAGATGTTTATGAAACTGCAAAATTTAACCAAATATGCAGCTGTGGCTAATTTTACAATTATTCTTTTGTATCTTAATCATATAAATTAAATAGTTGTACTTTCTTCCTCTGCAATAAAACATTTTCTTTCAATGCTCATTGCACCACTTCAGGTTTCAAAACATTCAGCATTGATTACGATGGCTTTTAGTGCAAAATATTTCATCTTCAAAAAGTGCACTGCAATTTTTCTCTTACCAGAGGATAAAGATTTGTGAACATTTCCTCGCCATGATTGTCTGACACAAAAAGTGACAAATTCGTTCTGTTCTTTCACCATTGATCAGTGGGAGGGTGTGCCTTTGTTTTATTTCTATGGAAAATCTTAAAGGAGGAGAGAAAGGTGGGAAGCTATTGAAGCTACTACCACTAACATTGCAATGATGGAAATATGGGCAATATGGCTTCAGAGCTAGAGGAAGGCAGAGTTCTTCAAAGACTTGTATGGCTGGTTGGGGGAAGTTAGAAAAGCTGTGAAAAGTCTGTCCCAGTATCTGGTACTGGGTTAAAACACAAGCTAATGAGCAAAAATGACCAACACAAAGATCAGTGATACATTACAGACTGAGTTATTCAGTTAATCAGTACCCAGAAAGGGATGCAGTTATCCACCCCTAACGATAATGTATATTTGATGCTCATTTTGCCAGGCAAAACTTTTCCACTTTAGCAGCAGAAACACCATTTTGAACCAAAATTTAATATTTAAACAATATACCAGCACTTATTCCTTTAAATCAAAAGATGTTAATTTAAAGTCCCTCTGTAGTGACGTTATGTTTATAATCCATTCGGTGCAGTGATAAGAGTTCACTAACTGTGGAACTGCTTTTCTTCAAAGGAGAGTTTAAATCGTATCTACTTTTCAAGTGGATGCAAATAATTCTCTAACTTTTGTGCTAATTTAACTTTGGGTTTCTTTCCATCATAAAAAAAGTGTCTGCCTTTCAAAACTGTTTGATTTGTTGTAAAACAGTCTGGAACGATCAGGGTGACTCTCTGCAAGAAGTTCTCTCTTCCTCACAGAGTCAAATTAATACTTAGTCCAATATTTCCTACTTAGCTTCATTCTTTCAAGATCCTTAATACTTCTAAAATTCCAGAAAGTTCTTCAGTCTGTTCTTCCTACCATTTGAGGCCTTTGAAATGTTTACTGTGAGGATAGTCACTACCTGATGTACTAGTATTCCCTTTTATTCTTTTCAGCCTTAAAAGTACTTGCACTGCCCATCTAAGACCTTCACCAAAGGGCTTTTCAAATTTTGGTAAGAGTCTTACATGTAATCCCCCAGGATCAGTAAGATGACAGAGACAGACAGAACAGGCACGAGTCAGTGCGGAAATCCAGAACTTCGTACTGTGAAAAATCATTCCAAAAAAAAACACAACAGGATTTGGCTCAGATATGACTACACATTTGAGCAATGAGAGAAAAAGCTGACCCAAGCCTAAATTTGAATTAACTTATTTAATTCAGATTTACAAACTCTGACATCCCCAAGTAGTATTTCAGTGAGAAAAGTTCATTTTGAGGGATGGAAATAAGCAAAGTGAAATGATACAACCAAAGGAGCCTAAATGACAAATTTTCTCTTAAGGTACAAGCACTTTCGTTGTTTCTTGATCTCCAGGGTTATTATTTCACGTGTGAAAATGCAAAATGAAGTATATTCTTGGAATTATGCTTCATGCTTTGCAGCACTTTTTTTACAGTATAGTTTTCTAAAAAGAGATTGGATGCTATTTATGGATTATATGATTCTTAGGTGGATAGCTTCCTTTCAGTAATATGAAGGTTGATAGTAATACAATCATATTTTGACTTGCAGGCCAGCCCTTGGGCTAAACTCATGATCGAAGCTGATATATCAATGTAGAAGACCATTTTCTGCAATAGTTTAAAAGATGGTACTTTTAACAAAGGACCTTGTTCTGTGTTCCAAATGTACGTCGGAGGTTACATGGCATTTTTCAAAAGAACAAGGAGACCCTGGACAACATTTTTTTCTTCTAAATAAACTCGAAAACAAATGAACTGGTCATCCATTCATTGCCTTGTTATTTTATGGAATACAGCTATAATGAAATGGTTGAAAGGTTTTTGGTATGAACATTTTATAGCTTGCTCAAGAAGAAGATGAAGTAAGGAAATAGGTAGCGTGAAATCAGACAGATGCTTAATCAGGACCTGAAAGACAGAAAAGTGAATGGACTTGAAGTCCTGAAACAGCAGATGAAATACTTGGTGAAGAGAGAGCAATAATAAATAACAAATGTATTGTAATTTATGAACTGTCAACCAGAATGTATGCAAATTAAAAGCTCTGTCATTTGACTTCACACTGTGATACCATGTTCTAGATCAACTCAGCTTTTGATGTAGTTAACTGCATAGTGTCTCCTGAACAAAACAAGGTCCAGCCTATGCTTAATCAGAAACTCCAAAATCTCATTAACTCAAGTAAATTTATTAGATTGGTGAATTTTGTCTTATACGGATATGAGTGGGACGAAGGGGTGGCTACTATTGGTGACATTTTCACTTCCTAATGGATGGTGAACTTGCATATAGTGTCAATATGAATGACAACATGCCTATTTTGATGCAAACTCACAACATAATAGCCTTCAACCACATGATGTGCAGCCTGACATAATAAATGGACTCAGATAAAGTACCAATCATATCACTGACGTCAGTGAAAAAAAAATGTTCAGGTATATCAAAACATTGTGAAGAGAATGGGAGATAATAAAATAAAGAATTTGTCAATAAATAATTTTCAAACCACTAACAATGAATAGTAGTGGTCTCCCTACAAATTACAGAGTCCAAGTTCATAATGTTTAAATATTTTTAGGGCAGATTTTTGACTACCGAGGGGATGAAAAATTAATTGGAGATAGGGGCAGCACGGTGGCTCAGTGGTTAGCACTGCAGCCTCACAGCACCAGGGACCCGCGTTCAATTCCAGCCTCGGGCGACTGTCGGTGTGGAGTTCACACATTCTCCCCGTGTCTGGGTGGGGTTCCTTCAGATGCTCCAGTTTCCTCCCACAGCCCAAAACTGTGCAAGGTAGGTGGATTTGCCATGCTAAATTGGCCGTAGTATTCAGGGGTACGTGGGTTATAGGGGGATGGGTCTGGGTGGGATATATCAAGAGGTGGTGTGGACTTGTTGGGCCGAAGGACCTGTTGCTACACTGTAGGGAATCTAATATGCAGAATTTAGAATTGAAGTTAAAAGCAGATCAGCAATGATATTATTGAATGTTTGAACATACTTGAAGGGCTGACTGCCTATTCTTGTTTCTTGTCCATGTTTTTATGTTCACTCAGAATTTCTTAATAGCATTGATTTGGGTGGGTTTTGAATTTCCTTGTTGCATGTACAAACAGCTTATGTTTTAAGAGAATTCAATCTAATACTTAGGAACACTGGTTCTATATCAAACTTCTCTGCCAAAATTTTCATCAAGTGGTTTGTATCAACATCAATGATGCCACAGTGGCATCTTAATTGAAGTATTTACACCAGCTTCTGCTAAATTCACTGCACACCCAAACCACTGCAAATATACTTGCACTATGGTAATTACGTTTTTGCACGTTCTCTTACAAATAGTTGCATTTTCACATGGCTTTGTAGCTGAAAAGATCAAGTGCTTGATTAGTAACAAAATGATCATCAGTTCCAATCCTGAAACTGTCCAACATTCCACTTCATCAGTCACGATCAAGTGATAGCCTTTTTGTTCAGCTCTTTGCCAGACAGTCAGATGGGTCACATTGTTAACAAGGCATTGAATCATAGGAGAATGAGACAGTTGGCAGGGCACAAATTGCCCTGCTTGTTCCCAGTCACATTCAGCACAATAGTCTTCAGAGAGCTAATGTCCTTGCAGTATAAAATGTATTACATTGCTTTAAGCACTCAGAGATAGATATATATTAAAGCCATATTTACAAACCTTCCAGTAGAGATAGCTTTCCTTTACCTAACTGCAGCCACAATCCTCTCAGATTTTATCTATGCTAGTCAAAGCAAAAGCAAATGCATCTTTAGGGAAAAAGCAAAAGGCATACGTTCGACAATCAATGCAATCTAACTACATTCCTCGGACCATTATATCCCATGGTAACAAGTGATCATATAAAATAAACAGTTTAAAAATATTCTTTGTACTTAAAAAGTGTGTTCTCCCTGTCAGCAATTATTGGTCAAATTTTAAAAAAAAAAATTAGACTGCTTCTTTCAAAACATGGAGGAAACTGGGTCACGTGCTTTGTTCCAATACCCGAAGGTTTTCAATTACAACTCATGCAGTAATTCTGTAACCACTTTGACACAAAACTTCTGCTGATAATATTTGTTCCAACCAGAGTTACATTGAATTCTCCTCCAAATTCCACATTGTTTTGTGGGAAGATGGCTGACTTTCTTTTATACATCTGCTGCTTGGCCGGAATGAGGATCCCAATAGATATGTACACGCAGCTTCTCACCTGACGTAGAACACATTTTTAAAACGTACAGAATCCTTTACTCTGATTAGACTCTTGTACGTTCCTTTATCCTCACACTTTGTTTATACTTATATGCAAAGCCAGAGATACTGCCCTTCTTGATCCCATGAGGGTGTCACACTTACCCAAGACAAACTGGAAGATTTTCTGAGAACACAGAACATAGAACATCAATCTCACCTAGTCTAGTAGCCTGTATCTCAGTATTCTCCTTGACAACATTGTCATTTTCTAGAGTGAATACTGTTGAAAAATATTCATTTAGCGCTTCCCCTATCTCATCTGACTCCACACACAAACTTATCACTACTATCCATGATTGGGTCTAATCTTACTTTTGTCATTCTTTTATTCCTTAAATACCTATAGAAGGCCTTAGGGTTTACCCTGATCCTATCCGCCAACAACTTCTCATGTCTCCTCCTGGCTCTTCTGAGCTCTCTCTTTAGGTCTTTCCTAGCTACCTCGTAGCCCTCAAGTGCCTTAACTGAGCTTTCACATCTCATCCTAACAATAGCCGCCTTCTTCCTCTTGACCAGCGATTCCACCTCCTTCGTAAACCACGGCTCCCGCACTCTACAGCCTCCTCCCTGCCTGACAGGTACATGCTTATCTAGGACACACAGGAGCTTTTCCTTGAATAAGCTGCACATTTCTAATGTGCCCATCCCCTGCAGTTTCCTTCCCCATCCTATGCTCCCTAAATCTTGCCTAATCTCATCGTAATTGCCCTTCCCCCAGCTATAACTCTTGCCCAGTGGTATACACCTATCCCTTTCCATCACTAAAGTAAACATAACAGAATTGTGATCGCTATCACCAAAGTGCTCACTTACTTCCAAATCTAACACCTGGCCAGGCTCATTACCCAGTACCAAATCTAATGTGGCTTCAGCCCTTGTTGGCCTACCTACATACTGTGTCAGGAAGCCCTCCTGCACACACTGGACAAAAACTGACTCATCTATAGTAGTCGAACTATAGTGTTCCCAGTCAATATTTGGAAAGTTGAAGTCCCCCATGACAACTACCCTGTCTCTCTCACTCCTGTCGAGAATCATCTTTGCTATCCTTTCCTCTACATCTCTGGAACTATTTGGAGGCCTATAGAAAACTCCCAACAGGGTGACATCTCCTTTCCTGTTTCTAACCTCAGCCGACGAGTCCCCAAACATCTTTTCTGCAACTGTAATACTGTCCTTGACCAACAATGCCACACCTCCGCCCCTTTTACCATCTTCTCTGTTCTTACTGAAACATCTAAATCCCAGAACCTGCAACAACCATTCCTGTCCCTGCTCTATCCATGTCTCCGAAGTGGCCACAACATCGAAGTCCCAGGTACTAACCCATGCTGCAAGTTCACCCACCTTATTCCGGACGCTCCTGGCATTGAAGTAGACACACTTCAAACCAACTTCTTGCTTGCCGGTGCCATCTTGCTTCCCTGAAACTTTATTTCGGACCACCCTACTCTCAACCTTTTCTATAGTCGAATGCTCCTTAAACTGACAGATCTAGAATCTGATAGATCAGCGGATCAGGTTGGGTCTCACTGAATGCTTTCATACATTCCAATCTCTACCATGCAGCTGGCAATCATCCAGTAGACATATGCAATGCCCATTATTTCACTTGAAATTTTTCATGATCGGGGAACACTAAAGGAAATTAATTAAAAACCAAAAGAACTGCAGATGCTGTAAATCAGGAACAAAAACAAAGCTGCTGGAAAAGCTCAGCCAGTCTGGCAACATCTGTGAAGGAGAAAACAGAGTTAATGTTTCGGGTTTGTTGACCCTTCCTCAGGAAATTAATTGTTTAATTAGTAAAAACATTATAACTACAGTACACAGCATGGGTCTTTATTATTTGAGTAATTATTTCTTTAATTGTGCTTTTGAGTTTATGTTTTTAGCTCCAATGACTGTGAGGTCCCCTAGTACTTTACAGATAGATAAATAAAGCCGATCACAGAATTTACAAATGATCAGGATGTCTATCTGCCCAACATATAATAGTTTGTTTTAAAAGAAAGAGAAGGGAGTCAAAAGAAAATACAATGTTTTAAAAAGTGTGATATTTAAAAACCAGCAAACAACTCAAATTACTTGGAAATACCATTCCCAGAATTTGGATAGAAACAAAGCATGGAAACAGATCCTTCAGTCCAACACATCCATACCAATTAAGTTTTTCAAACTAAACTAGTCCCACTTACCTTTCTTCAGCCGATATCCCTCTAAACCTTTCCTATCCATGTATCTGTCCCAATGTTCTAACAGTACCTGCATCTACCACTTCCTCTGGCAGATCATTCCACACACGAACAACACTGTGTGAAAAAGTTGCCTCTGAATTCCCTTCTAAATCTTTCTCCTCTCCCCTTAAAAACATGCCCCCTAGTTTTGAACTCACCCACCCTAGGGAAAGGACCTTTGCTATTCACCTTATCTATGCCCCTTTATAAACCTCAGTAAGGTCTCCCATAAAGCTCCTACACTCCAGAGAAAAATGTCACAGCCTATCATTATAACTCAAATCCTCCAGTCTCAACAACACCCTGGTACATCTTTACCGAATCCTCTTCAATTTAATAAAATCCTTCTGACAACAGGGTGACCAGAACTGGACACAGTACGCCAAAAAAAGGTCTCAACGACAGCCTGAACAACTTCGACACCATGTCCCAACTCCTATGCTTGATGGTCTGAGCAACAAAGGCAAGCATGCTGATCGCCTTAACCACCCTGTCTACCTGTGACGCAAATTTCAAAGGACTATGTACCTGAATTCCTGGGTCTCACCGTTCCACAACACCATCAGGGCCTTACCATTAACTGTACAACTCCTGCTCCTGCTTGTCTTACTAAAATACAATACCGTGCATTTATCCAAATTAAAATCCATAGCTCTCTCCACTGCTCACTGGCCCATTTGATCAAGATCACTTTGCAATCTTAGATAATTTTCATCAGTGTACACTATACCACCAATTTTGGTATCATCCACAAACTTACCAGGCCTCCTAAATTCTCATCCAGATCATTTATATAAGTGACATGTAAGAATGGACCGAGCTCCAATCCCTGCAGAACATCACTGGTCACAGGCCTTCAGTCCAATAAACAACTCCTCCATCACCACCCTCTCTTTTTTACAGTTAAGTATCCAAGTGGCAAGCTCTCCCTTGATCTAACTTTATGCATAGCCTCCAGGATATGACCTGCCATAAGGTAAGCAAGAATAAAATGGGTGAACCTAATATCATCCATCTATAATCAAAATAAAGTATTGCCTTCTCATTTTGGAATTGCACTATTCTTTAAACAATTCAAGTATTTTCCTCTAATACACCATTGTGGTAATTCTGAAGCTGTAAATGTTCATATTACATTGGCTGTATCCAATCTACTAATGTCACGCAGTCTTTGGCTGGAGATATGGTATTCCATTCTAGCTTCTGAGGGAAAAGGTGCATCCTGGTACTTACTACTACTATGCAATAATGCTTCTTGTTATCCAACAACAGTGCCTCTTCTACAGTGGTGCATCCTTGAGCATTAATCAATAGACAGACGCAAGTTAAAGCAGAGACGAAGGAAGATTGGTGGCAGCGAAACGCTACAAAAAACATTTGTCTGGGACCACACTCTGGTAGAGATGATAAGCATCACAAAATGCAAGCAGTAGTAAATCGGCAAAATGTCACAATCTACCAGCAAATTTGTTCCATGTGAAAAGAACTTCTAAGAAATTTGGAATTCTGACCCCAGTTTCATTTGCAGAAGTGTTTCTCAGCTAATGTACCTATGTAGGTCACAATATCTCTATATCCTCAGCTCAGATTCACAATTCTCAGTATTTTCTGATGCCAGATGGAGAAACATTTTTAAATGATATTTTTAAACCTAGAGGTTGCTTATTCATGGTTCGTATTACTTTAAGTTGCTTTACCAAACTTACCTGCTGCATCCAAGATAACAAAGTGTGAAGCTGGATGAACACAGCAGGCCAAGCAGCATCTCAGGAGCACAAAAGCTGACGTTTCCAGGTCTAAACCCTTCATCAGAGCTCTAAACAAAGGGTGTTGCTATGGGTCTTCACATGGTTCGGAGTTATTCCTATCCTACTATCGGAGCATTTCCTTTCCTGTCCTCCTCAGGATCTCTCCCACAATACATTATAACATCCACACAAGTATATGTGGAGATGCATAGAAAATATACTTTATTTTCTTTAAGTCAACACAAAGAACAGACAATCTGCAACCTGTTAAAGCTGCAGCCAACCAGGTAAGTGGGGAATATTTCCCATCATACTCCTGACCTGTGCCTTGTAGATAGTGGACAAGCATCTGGAAGGCAGTAGGTAAGTTACTCAATGCAAGTTTCTAGCTCTGACCTGCTCTTACAGCTGCAGCATTTACATGACTATCCTGGTTCAGATTCTGCACAATGGTATTAAGATAATGTTCAGAACTGCCAAAGAGCATGCAGACTTTTTAAAATTTTATTCCAAAATGCATTCTTTGTTAAAAGGAGGACTAATACAGGAAAACTGCAGATTTAAATTTAGTGACTATCTGGCAAAATCCTGTGTGAAGCTAATGTAATCAATTGTAAATTGTAAGGAAATCTTCAGAAAGGGAGAGATTTAACAAATAGAGGTAATAAGGACGGCTAACCTCCAGCTCTTCTCTCTCAGCTAAAAGTCACAGCTTTCCGCCATTTCTCAATTACCCTCCATAAGCACAGAAGAACAGGATTTAACAAGTCACTGAACACTACTGGAGTGATTATTCAGAATGCATGCAACTGATTGGGTTTGAGTGTTGGCATGCTGTGGAGATCACAGACAAAGAATTACCCCTTAGTTAGCAGTGTGTTACAGGTAAAGCCAAGCTGTCACTCAGAGTGCTACAAGCCAATTAAAATAATGAGCAAGGACAAAGTAACTTCAATCAGCCTACAAAACCACAGATTAAAAAATGTCTGTTCAATTTGAATGACAATGCTTCCAGTAACATCCACTAGAATGGCCACAACATTCATTAATCCATTCTTCACCAAGTTCAGAGACTAATCCATAAATCTGCAGGCCTGCATGTGCGTGTGTGTTAGGGAATAACATGCCCAGGTGACATTTTCCTTCCTCAATGTGACAGAAGTATAGTCTTCAGCTCACTGATTCTGAGGTGAAGCTCATCAAGTGCTCACTTCAGATATGTTTACCTAAAATATGCTGATATCTAGAAGTTCCAATATCTTGGAGACTCAGCACATCACCTACTCTACAAACATTATTGTATACGAGTAAATTTATTACTTGTATTTAATTTAGAATTTATATTTCTAATGCAGCTAATAAGTTCACAACCAGAGAACATAAACTCAAGATGCTCCACAAAAAGAGGAAAAATTATGAGGCTATTTTAAAAAAAATCACTAAATTATGATTATCTGGAATGCGCTGTTTTTAAAAAAGTGTTTGGAAGTAGATTCAGCTGTAGAATCTGAAAGGGAATTGGAAAACATCTTTAAAAAATTTATAGCATTTTGGGGAAATTGCAGTGGACTGGGATTAATGGATGGTTTTCCAGTGCAAAAACTCTAACTTGAATTGTATTATCTACAGAAATTACTTAGTCTTCATGGTTTAAAATCCTTACAATGTGGAACAGGCCTGTGGCCCAACAAGTGCACATCAACGCTTCAGTGTCCCATCCGGACTCTCACCTCTACTCTATGCCTGTAATCCTGCATTTCCCCAAGGCTAATCTACCTAACCTACACATCCTTGAACATCATGGGCAATTTAGCATGTCCAATCTACCTAGCCTGCACATCTTTGGGCCGTGGGAGGAAACCATGGCACTCAGAGGAAACCCACACAGAGAGGGAGAGGATGTGGAAATTCCATACACAGAGTTGCCTGAGGCTGGATTTGAACCTGGTTCCTTACCACCGTGAGGCAGCAATGCTAACCACTGAGCCACCATACTGCTCTTAGTTTGGTGTTTATTACTATTAATTTTTTTTGGTGTTTGTAGCTCAGGGGAGAATGCACAATCACCTACTTAAAGGGAGCTTCAAATTAACTGGTATACCAGAAACAAGCCTAAAATTTTCCACAAATTCCTGCCTCAATTTATTGTACATAGTGCATACATCTTATCCATCATGATCTGCATGCACTGAGGCAATCAAGCTCAAAATTAGAGCTGCAGATGAAGCATTGATTTAATTGTGTGATAATATGTTGAAAAGATTGTTTTTTACTGCATCCTGTTCTGTGGTTTCCAGAATGCTCGAGAGTCAGAGTAAGTTTGACAAATTCATGGTTTGAAATAATACGTGCTTCATCTCAAGTGGTAAGGTATACAAAGGCTCAAAATGGAACCTGCTATAATAGCTAATAAAACTGCTATTAAAAATACATAAACAATGTTAGAAGAAAGCTGCATGGATCTATTTGATTTGAAATTCTAAAATTTATGCATTAAAAAGCGACTGTCTTGATCAGTGCAGTTACAGCTCGGATTTGTCAACATATTAGAATACATGAGGTGGAATGTATGAAAGGGAACTGCTGCTTTGATGAATTCAAACTACAAACTATTCAACTCAAATAGTTTATTATCTGTATGCAGAGTCAAGATTGTTTTTTCTCATATAGGTGTTCACACCGCATTTATAAAAGCACTCTTGAACATCATAAAACAATTTTAGGATTTTTCTTGCAGAAGCAAAATTTGGCAGGAAATCACAATGAATATTAAACAGGCGATCAAAAGCTTGGTCAAAGGGGTAGGTTTTAAGAAGCATGTTAAAAAGAAGATGAAAGCAAAAGCAAAGACAGACAGATGGGACAATGGAATGACCAAAATGAGAAACTGCCGGAGAAACTCAGCCGGTTTGGCAGCATCTATGGGAAAGAAAACAAAGTTAACTCTGAGTCCAGTGACCCTTCTTCAGAACTAGCAGAGAACCACAAAAGGTCAGTCCTAGGGTCGCAATGGAAATGGAGACTCCCAAATATTCCTAGCCTCAATGGTGGAGGAAATCACCATTGCAAAAGATAAACTTGAAGCATTCAGCCTCCTCCAGAGGTCCCCTGCAACACAGATATCAGTCTTCAGTCAAATTAATTAATTCCATGTGAAAGCCAGAACTACCCAGAGGCGCTGAGTCTTTGCAATACTATGTGCCCTAACAACATTCCAGCAATAGCACTGAAATCACGCATTCCAGAACCTGCTGTGCCACTACCGAAACTGTTACAAGTCCAGTTAAACTGCACAAAAATGTGGAAAATTTCCCAGATATATCCTGCACATAACAAGCAGCACAAATCTAACCATGCCAGTCAACTTTTAATTATCAGTAAATTGATTGAAGTTGTCATCAACAGTGCTACCAAGCTGCACTTGCTTAGTAATAACCTGCTCAGCAACATTCAGTTTGGGGTGTGCCAGGTCCATTCAGCGCCTGACCTCACTACCTCCTTACTTCATTCAGAGAAAGAAGAGCTGAAGTCCAGAGCTGAGATGAGGTGACAGCTGCTACTCTTGACATCAGAACAGCACATCTCTGAATACAGCATCAAGATGCTCTGGCAAAACTGGAGTCAACAGGAATCAAGGGGAATCGAGGTTCAAGAACTAATCTTTTGGCACTCTTAGTTGCATTGTGCAAGCTGAAAAAGATCTATTTTTCCCAATTGGATTCTGAAGAATCACTGGACTCAAAAACTTAACTCTTTCTCTCCACAGATGCTGCCAAAACCGGCTCAGTTTCTAAAACAATTTCTCATTTTGGTCGTTCCATTGTCCCAACAGCATTGCAGATCCACCTACACCAAATGGACAGCAATATTTCCAGAAAGCAAATCAACAGCACTTTCTCAATGACAAACGTGATGGGCAGTAAGTGAATGGGATGTGGTTGTGTTTGCTGTCACAAATGCTCCTTTTCTGTGATGAACATAAGACTTGCTAAAGTTTCAGTGATGGGCGATCTACCACCATCGAACCTAAACAGGACACGTGTCTTACACAACAAGAAACAAATAGTTTGCAAGGTAGCAATTATAATTAACCTTAACTAAAGTATAATTATAACAATCAGAAGCCAGTATACCATATTCACCTTCATCTGGACTTGACGCGAAACTCTCTCCCTTTCTCTGTTCAACATTTCAAACCATATTTTCTGCATCTATTTAGTTTGCAGCTTTCAGTTTTAGCCTGGTTTTTCCATTATGTATGTTTTCAGAGGCAGGTGTCAAACAGTATTCCATTCACTTGTCCTCCAGAAAATCTTTTATGTCTTCAATTATCCCATTACTACTCCCCTCAATCAACTATTTTGACATTTAGTCTCCCACTCTAACAGATATTCCTTTTGTTATTTTTCCACCTTTCCCCTTTGACTTGCTGAAGACCTATTACAATTCCAACCTGTGATAATGGGAACTGCAGATGCTGGAGAATCCAAGATAATAAAATGTGAGGCTGGATGAACACAGCAGGCCCAGCAGCATCTCAGGAGCATAAAAGCTGACGTTTCGGGCCTAGACCCTTCAGAGAGGGGAATGGGGTGAGGGTTCTGGAATAAATAGGGAGAGAGGGGGAGGTGGACCGAAAATGGAGAGAAAAGAAGATAGGTGGAGAGGAGAGTATAGGTGGGGAGGTAAGGAGGGGATAGGTCAGTCCAGGGAAGACGGACAGGTCAAGGAGGTGGGATGAGGTTGGTAGGTAGGAGATGGAGGTGTGGCTTGGGGTGGGAGGAAGGGATGGATGAGAGGAAGAACAGGTTAGGGAGGCAGAGACAGGTTGGACTGGTTTTGGGATGCAGTGGGTGGAGGGGAAGAGCTGGGCTGGTTGTGTGGTGCAGTGGGGGGAGGGGACAAACTGGGCTGGTTTTGGGATGCGGTGGGGGAAGGGGAGATTTTGAAGCTGGTGAAGTCCACATTGATAGCATTGGGTTGCAGGGTTCCCAAGCAGAATATGAGTTGCTGTTCCTGCAGCCTTCGGGTGGCATCATTGTGGCACTGCAGGAGGCCCATGATGGACATGTCATCTAAAGAATGGGAGGGGGAGTGGAAATGGTTTGCGACTGGGAGGTGCAGTTGTTTATTGCGAACCGAGCGGAGGTGTTCTGCAAAGCGGTCCCCAAGCCTCCGCTTGGTTTCCCCAATGTAGAGGAAGCCACACCGGGTACAGTGGATGCAGTATACCACATTGGCAGATGTGCAGGTGAACCTCTGCTTAATGTGGAAAGTCATCTTGAGGCCTGGGATAGGGGTGAAGGAGGAGGTGGGGGGCAAGTGTAGCATTTTCTGCAGTTGCAGGGGAAGGTGCTAGGTGTAGTGGGGTTGGAGGGCAGTGTGGAGCGAACAAGGGAGTCACGGAGAGAGTGGTCTCTCCGGAAAGCAGACAGGGGTGGGGATGGAAAAATGTCTTGGGTGGTGGGGTCGGATTGTAGATGGCGGAAGTGTCGGAGGATGACGCGTTGTATCCGGGAGGTTGGTGGGGTGGTGTGTGAGAACGAGGGGGATTCTCTTTGGGCGGTTGTGGCGGGGGTGGGGTGAGAGGGATGTGTTGCAGGAAATGTGGGAGACGTGGTCAAGGGCGTTCTCGACCACTGTGGGGGGAAAGTTGTGGTCCTTGAAGAACTTGGACATCTGGGATGTGCGGGAGTGGAATGCCTCATCGTGGGAGCAGATGCGGCGGAGGCGGAGGAATTGGGAATAGGGGTGGAATTTTTGCAGGAGGGTGGGTGGGAGGAAGTGTATTCTAGGTAGCTGTGGGAGTCGATGGGCTTGAAATGGACATCAGTTACAAGCTGGTTGCCTGAGATGGAGACTGAGAGATCCAGGAAGGTGAGGGATGTGCTAGAGATGGCCCAGGTGAACTGAAGGTTGGGGTGGAAGGTGTTGGTGAAGTGGATGAACTGTTCGAGCTCCTCTGGGGAGCAAGAGGCGGCGCCGATACAGTCATCAATGTACCGGAGGAAGAGGTGGGGTTTGGGGCCTGTGTAGGTGCGGATGAGGGACTGTTCCATATCCGGAGGTTGGTGGGGTGGTGTGGAACATTCCCTCTTCCGCACCTACACAGGCCCCAAACCCCCCCCTCTTCCTCCATTACATTGATGACTGTATTGGCGCCGCCTCTTGCTCCCCAGAGGAGCTCGAACAGTTAATCCACTTCACCAACACCCTCCAGCCCAACCTTCAGTTCACCTGGGCCATCTCTAGCACATCCCTCACCTTCCTGGATCTCTCAGTCTCCATCTCAGGCAACCAGCTTGTAACTGATGCCCATTTCAAGCCCACCGACTCCCACATCTACCTAGAATACACTTCCTCCCACCCACCCTCCTGCAAAAATTCCATACCCTATTCCCAATTCCTCCGCCTCATCTGCTCCCACGATGAGGCATTCCACCTCCGCACATCCCAGATGTCCAAGTTCTTCAAGGACCGCAACTTTCCCCCCACAGTGATCGAGAACGCCCTTGACCGCGTCTCCCACATTTCCCGCAACACATCCCTCACACCCCACCCCCGCCACAACCGCCCAAAGAGAATCCCCCTTATTCTCACACGCCACCCCACCAACCTCCGGATACAACGCATCATCCTCCGACACTTCCGCCATCTACAATCCGACCCCACCACCCAAGACATTTTTCCATCCCCACCCCTGTCTGCTTTCCGGAGAGACCACTCTCTCCGTGACTCCCTTGTTCGCTTCACACTGCCCTCCAACCCCACCACACCCAGCACCTTCCCCTGCAACCGCAGGAAATGCTACACTTGCCCCCACACCTCCTCCCTCACCCCTATCCCAGGCCCCAAGATGACATTCCACATTAAGCAGAGGTTCACCTGCACAGCTGCCAATGTGGTATACTGCATCCACTGTACCCGGTGTGGCTTCCTCTACATTGGGGAAACCAAGCGGAGGCTTGGGGACCGCTTTGCAGAACACCTCCGCTCGGTTCGCAATAAACAACTGCACCTCCCAGTCGCAAACCATTTCCACTCCCCCTCCCATTCTTTAGATGGCATGTCCATCATGGGCCTCCTGCAGTGCCACAATGATGCCACCCAAAGGCTGCAGGAACAGCAACTCATATTCTGCTTGGGAACCCTGCAGCCCAATGCTATCAATGTGGACTTCACCAGCTTCAAAATCTCCCCTTCCCCCACCGCATCCCAAAACCAGCCCAGTTTGTCCCCTCCCCCCACTGCACCACACAACCAGCCCAGCTCTTCCCCTCCACCTACTGCATCCCAAAACCAGTGCAGCCTGTCTCTGCCTCCCTAACCTGTTCTTCCTCTCATCCATCCCTTCCTCCCACCCCAAGCCACACCTCCATCTCCTACCTACCAACCTCATCCCACCTCCTTGACCTGTCCGTCTTCCCTGGACTGACCTATCCCCTCCTTACCTCCCCAGCTATACTCTCCTCTCCACCTATCTTCTTTTCTCTCCATTTTCGGTCCGCCTCCCCCTCTCTCCCTATTTATTCCAGAACCCTCACCCCATTCCCCTCTCTGATGAAGGGTCTAGGCCCGAAACGTCAGCTTTTATGCTCCTGAGATGCTGCTGGGCCTGCTGTGTTCATCCAGCCTCACATTTTATTATCTACAACCTGTCCCAGTTCTGTTGAAAGGTCATTGACTTGTAAAATCGACTGTTACTCTCTCAATAGATGTTGTGTATTTCCAGCATTTTTGCATTTATTTCAAAACTGCAGCACCTGCAGAATTTTGCTCTTGCTTCTGTTTTAATATCCGCCATTTTTGACCACCATTTTTGGCTCAAATGATATGTCATACTGACAGATCCCTAGGGAGGAGGCCGTAGTTTTGTGCCATGTCTATTAACAACTTAGTTACAACAAAAGTGTGACATATTCAAATTTGTAGATCTGACAAAATATAGACGATTGATTGCAAGATCTTAATTTGCATTCTTGAGAATAGGAGATTAAGATGTAATCCAATTGATTTGGAGCAATTATGGGTTAACTGAATCAATCATTCTATAAAGTGCTGGTGCTCTGCAATTAACATTAACTACTACATTGCAAGCATTTAAGTTTAATGTGCTGTCTTCTGCTACTCTGCAAGTGAATTCTGTGTGAATCTGGGCACTTTTAACAGCACTTCTCTGACTGATTGCTTATTAGCCCAAAATTATACTGACTTACATACATATAAAGGCTTTCTCCGAACATAACATTTTAAACCTTGCCCCTCTCACAAATATTCTCGACAGTTGTGAAATAGTCATGATGCTTATTCGTCAGTGTCTTTGGCTGATACTTATATTTTTTCTACACCACACAGAGGTATGACTGCCTCTTTAATATTTTTATCTCACACAGTGCAATGCTGGGCTAAATGGTTTTGGCTTCCAGACACCATACTGAATTTAGTTCAAGGCTGTAAGCATTCTGTCCAATTTCTTTCTGATTTAGGAGCTTTTAAATTTCTGTCTCTACCACAGGCATAACTGATTTCTGATTCTTTGGGTAGGAACACAGATCCTCTCCTTCTGTCATACCATTTGAGATCAGCCAACCCAGTGCAGACTCAAGATATATGTTGGATCTGCCTAGACTCTACAGTTAAATTAGAGGTGGTCTAATGGCACAGCTTTAGTGTCCCTGAGTTGGAAGTTCAGACTGCAAATTCCACAAAAGGACTGGATGGCCAAAAAAGGTATGAGCATCCACAAACAAATCCCTCCACTATATTTTAACAGCAGGCAATACATGTGACAAAGATTCCTGGTGAGCTAGGCAATGTGCAAACATTGGAGCTTCTACCATCATTATCCACAGTTCCAGGAATGACCAAGCTTTGCATCAAGGGGAAAACTCTCCATTGGTTGGAATCATAGAATTCCTACAGTGTGGAAACAGGCCTTTCGGCTGAACAAGTCCACGCCGACCCTTGCAGCATCCCAACTAGAACCATCCCCCTATAACCCACCTAATCTACACACCCTTAAACACTATGGGCAATTTGGAATGGCCAATCCACCTAACCTGAACATCTTTGGACTGTGGGAGGAAACCAGAGCACCCGGAGGTAACCCACACAGACATGGGGAAAACGTGCAGACTCCACACAAATAATCGCCCGAGTGTAGAATTGAACCCGGTCCCTGGTGCTGTGAGGCAGCAGTGCTAACCACTGAGCCTGGCACATACGACGATGGCTGAGATTGTTGGAGGCTAGTAATCTCAGCTCCAGGATATCTCTGGAGTTCTTCAGGGAAATGTCCTAGGCCCAACCATCCTCCACTGCTCCATCAATGACCTTCCCTCCAACATATGGTCAGAAGTGGGGATGTTCACTATCGATTGTTCAATGCTCAGCACCATTTGTGATTTTGCATTCCATGTCCAAATGCAGCATGATCTGAATAACATCCAGGCTCAATGAGTGCTAAGTAACATTCACACCAAACAAATGCCAGGCAATGACCATCTCCAATAACATTGAATCAAACCACTGTCCCTTGACATCCATTTGATTTGTAAAACATAGTCAGCAAGTGGGACTATTTCAAAACTTTTACTTGAGACACACAGGGGCTCTTGTGCTGCAATGGCAATGTCCCTACCGCCAGGGCTGGAGACTTGAACACAAGTCCTGTTTGCCCCAGAGGGATATAGCGACATCTCAAAACAGAGAGTGACTAAAAAAAAATGAAAAACGTGCAAGTTTTGTAGCTGACGAATGTCTTTTAAACACAAGGACTGGGAGGTGATTGCATTGTCGTAATATTATTGAGCTTGTAATCCGAAAATGCAACCTGGCTCTCTAGTCCAGTGGCAGATGGTGAAATCTGAATTAATTTAAAAAGTCTACACTAATGGTGACCATGAAATCACTGTTGATTCACTAATGTCCCTTAGGGACAAATAATCTGCTGTCCTTACCTGGTCCAGCCTATATTCGGCAGCAGAGCCACAGCAGCATGGTTGACTCTTAATGCCCTCTAAAATAATGTAGCAATCCATACCGTTACATCAAAATAGGTAAAGTCTAAAAGGAATGAAACCAGACAGGCCACTAGAAATCAACAATAGCCAACCCAATCCTGCCAACCTTTCAGAAGTCCCTGTTAATAATACCTGTGGGTTTGTCAAAATTTGGAAAGTTATCCCACAGACAATGAGCAACAGGCCAACATAATCACTATCAGAATCATATCTTACAGTATCCCAGACACCGACCTCAGCTGCTGAGGGGGCACAATGGTATTCGGTCAGGACAAAGTTTCACTGGGAGCCCTCATTTGTTCTGGATCCATGAAGTCTAGTGGCATCCAGTCAACCATGGGAAAGGAAACAGCTTCCCGATTACCACCCACTAGCTTTGCTTTTGCCTAATCAATCAGCACTCATTCATGTTCAGAACCACTTGGAGGCCAGATTAAGGGTGGCAAGGGCACAGAATGTACTCTGGGTGGGAGTCTTTAAATGGCTATCACCGAGAGTGTTTGAGTAGCACTACTTCTCCTCCAAGCTGACTTAGTCCAAAAGGACAACACTGCGAGAGTGGGCCTGCGGCGGGTGCTGCAGGAGATGAGGGCCATGTCTTCACCAATCTGCTTGTCTTTCTGTTTACTGATTAGTAGCTGTCATACAATCCCTGTGGAAACAGTCACATTTTCACACTGAGGATACACTCTATGTTGTTTGGTACAATGCTATGATAAATGGGCCTGATGATGTAACCATTGAGCTGTGGGAGCAAACCTGGCTTGGTGAAGAGTTCAGGAGGGAATGCAAAGCGCAGTGCAAAGCATAAATCAACAGCACTACTTGCAAGTCAAACAGCAGTAGCGTGCAGTAGACAGAACTGAGCAGTCCCACAACCACCAGATCACTAAAGGTATGTAACATACAGTCAACAATGGTGGTGAACAATCAAGACAATCAAATAACTAAAAGGATTGTAGCCCCACAAATAACCCCAACTTGAATCTTGGAGGAGCCAAGGTATCAGTGCAAAAACTAAGCTGACAGTTACATCCATCTTCAGCCAGAAGTGCCAAAAGAATAATCAATTTCTGCTTCCTCCAAAGGAATCCTAGCATTTCAGGTCAATAGCCAATTTCATGGACTCTACATGATATCAAGAAATGGCTGAAGGCACTGGATACCACAAATGATATCAGCCCTGACGACAACTTAACAATAGTAATGAAGGTATATGCTTGGGAAATAGCCATGACTTACAGCAGCTATTCCAGTACAGCTCAAAACTAGCATCAACCCAACAATGAAGATAGTTTCTCAGATACGGCTTGTTTGCAAAAACCAAGACAAGTATAATTCAGCCAGTTTAGTTTACTCTCAATCATGAAAATAATGGAAATGGTTATCAATCGTAATGTCAAGTAGTACTTGCTTTGCAATAGCCTGTTTATTGTCCTCAGTTATGTTTCGCTAGAGTAACTCAGCTCATGATACAATTAAAGCAGTGGTCCTAATATGGTCAAGACAGCAGAACTCCAGAGGTGAGGTGGGGAGAGAGTGGCTGCTTTGATGTCAAGTAGCCCAGCAAAATTGGAGTCAATGGAAATTAGGGAGGAAACGCCTCACTGATGGAAATTGTCTCATGCACAAAGGAATGTTTTTGGGTAGTTGGAAGTCAATCATTCCCAGGACAAGACTGCAGGAGCTCCTCAAGGGAGTGTCTTAGGCCCCACCATCTTAAGCAGCTTCAATTACTTTCCCACCATATGGCCAGAAATGGTAATGTTCGCTAATGACTGTGCAAAGTTCAGCACTACTTGCAACTGCTCAGTTCTTAAGGAAGCCAGTGTCCATAAGCAGCAAAACCTAGACAACATCCTGGCTTGGGCTGATAAGGGAAGTAGCATTTGTACCACAAAAGTGCCAGGTAATGATCGTCTCCAACTAGAGAGAATCTAAACATCACCTGCTAACATGCAATGGCATTTACACGATTGAATCCCCTGCTATCAACACACTGGGGGTTAACATTGACCAGAAACTAAACTGGACCAACTACAGAAATACAGTGGCTGCACGAACAGGTCATAGGCTACAAATCCTGTAGTGAATAGCTCACCTCCCATCACCCGAGTCCTGTCCACAAGTCGAGAGTGTGATGGAACACACTGTACTGTTAAATACCCCTTACCCTGCTGAACAAACAGTGGTTCTTAAATAAAAAAGTGATGTAATATTCTTTGTTTACTTCGAAGATTAAAACTTCAACATATAAAAAAAAACTTGACACCATCCACGGTAAAACTGCCCACTTGATTGGAACCTATCCAAAACTTTCAATATTCACACGCTTCACGACCGACAGTGGCAGCAGTGTGTGCTATCTACAAGATGCACTACAATAAATCAAAACCATGACAGTACCTTCCAATCCCATGATCTTCACCATCCAGAAGAACAAGGTCAGCAAATGCACCGAACAATTCCACCTGCAAATTTCCCTCCGAGGCACACAAAATCTGGACAATGTCACTGCTCCTTCTTTTTTACTGGGTCAAAATCCTGAAATACACTTCCTATCAGTATTTTGGATATACAGAACTGCAGTGGTTCAGGGAATCAGCTCATCACCAACTTCAA
The DNA here is from genome assembly GCF_030684315.1 of Stegostoma tigrinum. NCBI lineage: Eukaryota > Metazoa > Chordata > Chondrichthyes > Orectolobiformes > Stegostomatidae > Stegostoma > Stegostoma tigrinum. Next base: position 20,118,544 of record NC_081370.1, read on the forward strand.
GAGTAAGTGGGGCTTGGTGATAAATGACATCCTCAGCAGGGATAGCCATATCCCATAATTTAACAAAAAAAGTCTGAACATTTGTTTATGCTTCCACTAATGCTGCAGTTTTCCCGGTAGGTGAAGGATTAGCCTCAATTGTGAAAATATTGCGTAAATAAGGAATCCGATGTGGTGATTAATGTTTGAGTTTTACAAAAAAATTGTTGCAAGTGTACAGCTTTAAGGTTACGTATTGGGACTTTGGAATTAACATGTACAGAGGATTGAATAACAAACAGGGATCAGAGTAGAAATAAATGGATAAATTGTCAGATTGGCAAAAACTCTCAGGAGCAATTACCAGAAAACAAGGAAAGAACATCAATGAAAGCAGGCTTCGTGAGAGGAATGGAAACGGATATTTGCTGAAAGCTATCTATTTTCTCATCCGTAAAGAGGAATCTTCAAGGTTTTATTTAATCAGTGTCTTTTGAACGAATAAACTGTAGGATACACCAAGATCCGTTCAACTGTAATCGAAAATGACTTCTATAGACCCATACTCTCACATAATAGTAAGTTCAAATGTCCATTGTTAACACAACCCAATAACTTGATCAGGTTTTCTATTTACTGATTGCATTTTTTTTTCAAAATGTTGCGCATGTTCATACTAGAAAATGCTGATACTCTGCAAAACCTTGAAAATAACTTTGTCCCAGTTACTATCAAACCAGGCCACAGCCTAAACAAGAGTTTCCATCAAGTTTCTCCGATTGCTCGTTTGTTCAGGCATCCACCTTCCTTTAGCCCTGCTCCTAATCACCACTACCTAATTTTGGTCTCTCGCTGTGGTATCATCTCCTGAAGATGAATGGACAAGGACTTCATAAATTCTGACTCATAATTGGTTTAACCATCCCAGGATCTTGCTGAATCATAGCAAGTGCCATTAGATTATAATTTCTTTGGCTACAGTGACTCAAGAATTGAACGTGATAAGATAGCTTTGGTTTCTCTTCCACACAACTAACATATTCTCATCTCCTAATTCAATTTCCACTTACCGCACATTCCATATTTGAATTATTGCAGTTAGATGCCCACCTTGTACCTGCATTGTGGTCAAATACATAGATGGTAGGGTCCTGGGTAATTCTGTCAAACGGAGATACGCAAGGGCTCAAGTACATAGTTCTTTGAGAGTTGCATCACAGGTGAACAAGATGGTTAAAGAAGGCATTTAGTACACTTGACTTCACTGTTCAAACCATTGAGCATTGGAATTGCAACGTCTTGCTGAGGTTGTACAGCACATTGCTGATACCTCTTCTGGAGTAGTGTACACACTTCTGATCGCTCTGCTATAGGAAGGATGTTTTTAAATTGGAGATAATTCAGAAAAGATTTAGCAGGATGCTGCCAGGTCTGGACAATTTCAGTCATAAACAGAGGCTAGATAGGATGGGACCTTCTTCACTTCAGGGTAGGAGTTGAGGGGTGACCACATAGAGGTTTATAAAGTTATAAGGGGCATAGATAAGGAGTATAGCAAAGATCATTTGCCTAGGTTGGGGGGGGGGGGGGGGGGGGGCGGGAGTTCAAAACCAGGGGGCATATTTTTAAGATGAGAGGAGGAAGAATTCCAAGGGACCTGAGGGGCAACTTTTCCATACAGAGGGTGCTTCATATGTGGAATGAACTGCAAGAGGAAGCGTTGGATGCAGGTAATTGTTACAACATTTAAAAGCCATTTGGGCAGGTACATTAAGCGAAAAGGTTCAGAAGGATACGGGGCAAACACAGGCAAGTGGGATTAGTTTAGTTTGGGAAACTTGGTTGTCATGAATGAGTTGGACTGAAGGGTCTGTTTCCGTGTGGAATAACCTTACAAATGGAGTGCCTCAGGAATTATTGCTCAGGCCTTAACAATTTATGAAAAAAAACAATGGCTTTGATGAATGGGCCAATGGTATTGTAACCAAAGTTGTTGTAAAAAACAGGTAGAAAGATGGAAGAGGACACAAACAAGTACTTTGCAAAGATATTAAAGATATGTTAATTGAGTGGACAAAATTTGGCAGATGAGTTATATCGGACAAGTGGGACAGAACACAACACTTCATCGGAGACAACTGATGATGTTACCTAGCAGGGTGACGAAATGTCTGCAACCAAACACACCGGCTTAGTGAGCAAGTCTACAACCTCATCCATAGCCCAGGCTATAAATCGTCTCAAAAACTTTAGACAAGTGATTCTATTGAAATATATTCTGAGGCGGCTTGACAGGGAATCTTGCAAGAATGTTTTACCTATGCACAAGATACAAAATAGGTTGCTGAAGGAATGACTGAAAAGGAGAGGTGATTATTAAATAACTGGACTGGTTGTGAACAGAAATTGCAGAAAAAGTGTTGCAATAAATGATTTAAGATGGAAAATCTGTAAATCAGTGAGTATTTGTTTATTAATTCATGGTTTGAGAGAGTTGTTGGTTCAGCCACCATTTATTGCTCATACCTAATTGCCCTTGAGAAATTCCTCTACCACTACAGTTCATGTGGTGTCATGGCAGTCACTGTATCATCTGGGAAGGGTTTCCAGGATTTTGACCCAGCAGCAGTAAAGGCATGGCAATATATGTCCAAGTCAAGTTGGTGTTTGGCTCGGAAGGGGAACTTGCAGATGATGCTACCAAGTATTTGCTGCCCTTGTCCTTCTAGATAGTACAGGTCACAAATGCAGAAGATGTTGGTGAATCAGCCGTGGTGAGATACAGCAGTACATCTCATAAATGGTACACATTGCTCTCGGATGTAAAGGGAAGGTGCAAAGGAAAGATTAAACTGCCAGTTATCAGGAGTGATGATTTTACTAAGTGCAGCCTAACTTTGCTGAATTATACTTCAATCTTTAATGCTTTAAGGCTCAATGAGAATCTTGATGAAGAGGCTGGGGATGTTCGGGAATGGATGGATTAGTTAAATTAGCCTTGTAATTCATTCAGTGAAACTGTGCTCTTACTATATCTTGTTATATCTGTTCTTGTTTCATATCTGGTCTTGTTACACGATTGATTTTATGCATGCATTTCCTCAAGTCATCTGAAATTGCTCAGCATTTTTTCATACTATCAGGATTTAGCATTGAGGAAGGTCAGTCATTAGGGGAGTATTGACGAATATGACTCTCTTCTTGTTCTTTCCAAGACGACATAGAAATATATACATGTCTTATGGATATGCTTCGGCACTAGTTAAATTTGATCAATTTTATTATATTAATTAGGTTTTGACATCAAAACAATTTTATAATTAAAAGATGAAGTGTTTTAAGTACCAGGATGTGATTCTACTAATGCAAGTGGTTCAGATGACTGGATTCCATGTGCAATTTCCATATTAAAATCTGAGTGAATGATTTGCTTTCCAACTGGTTCATAAGATGGTGTGAGTTAGAAGGCTTAGAATTACACTTTTCTTTCCGCCCATTATCTCTCATGGGAATCTAGAGCTAAGGGGGCACAGTGTGTTAATAACCTTTGGAATTTTCTTCCTCAAAAAGCATTGAGACTGGATCAATGATTATATTCAAGGCTGCGCCAGATAGCTTTGCAACTTACAAAGGTGTAAAATGTTACGGGAGAACAGGCAGGAAGTTAGAATTAAGGCCACATCAGATCAGTCACGATCTTACTCAATGGCAGGGTAGGTTCAATGCAAGGGATGCGCTAATACTTCTCCTATTTCTCTTGGTCTTTATCATGTCAACATGATTGGGGCTAGGGGTATAAAAGAACAGTAATGCCAAGACAGTAGTGCTCTTGAATATGTTCAACTTGATGCCATGTTGCAAAAGCATGGATCAGGTTTATCTGGCATCCTGCTTGGACAAAATATCCTAAAACTGAATAGATCTATATTCATAGGTCAAGGCTTATATGGTGTAGAAGTGGGTAACTGGCAGCCTTGGAAGTCTACCTCAATCATGAATCAAAACAACAATAAGCAGTGAGAAAAAGTACTGAAAATGCTCAAAGAATTCCAATCAAGCTCCAGTAGTGTGCAACACTTTTAAAAGATATTGTAAACACCTGTGATGCATTACCAATGTACAATACAATTGTAATATTTACTCAGATATAGAAGGTGGCATATCTGTCATTAGATTTCATAGATTGGAAGTGTTACAGTACAGGAGGACGACATTCAATTACATGGGCAATATTTCTTCAGAATTGGCTTTGAGGAAAGAAATCAGAAGATATATAAGAGATAAAAAATAATTATGAACATATCACTGACTAAATTGGACATTTCATGCTTTATTACAATTAATAGGATGGTTATTTTCAATACCAGGTCAGCTGTAAAAACAGATTAACAACTCAAATGAAATGAGCCACATGACAACAAATATGAACGTGTTATAAAATCAGAATGTTCTTAAAACAAACAGTAACATTTCTTGTGTTGCACCACTCAATCTTAATTTCCATATTTGGTTAATTCTGCTGTTGCGTAGATGAGACAATCTTTTAAAAATGGCACTTCAAAATTAAAACAATTTGCATTTATGAAGTACCTTTAAATGTAATCAGATATACTAAAACATTGCAGGTGTAATCAGATGTGAATTTACACCAAGCCAAGGAGAAAATCCATTAGACCAGGTGACCATTGGGTCATAAGGTCAGGCATTAATGTCTTAGAAGAAGTGAGTTCATGAAAAACAGAGGGGAGTGTGTGTCAGGGTTCCCAGAACTTTACGCCTGTACAACTTGAAACATGGCTGTCACTGTTGGGTGATGGAAGTGGGGCATAGTTAAGAGATTAGAGTTAGATGCACATAAATTTCCTGAGAATTGCGGATGCAGCAGTAACTGAAATTATGATGGGATTCAAGTAAGGTGAAAACTTATTTCAGAATTATAAAATATGCTGTTTAACTGGTATTTTACCTCGCTGTAGCCCAAATAAAGATGCTGTAAACTATTTAGTATAGTGTATATTTAACCAGTCATTACATTACGATGCTTCCCATTGGCATTTTATTCATAGTTTAACATTTGAGTGCCAACGACAGGGTGAATTCCAACGATACCAATAGCCATAACCTTCCTTCACTGTTCGCAAGCAAAGAGGCAAAATGCAGGTACTTAAAAACTACATGTTGATGAATAAAGTACGGTGTTGGAGGCACCACCTTTGAAATATACAGACAGCATGTTTGGTTGGCTATGATTTTGGCCAGTTCCACTGTAACCATTCCATGATTTAAAAATATTGCTGTGTCAAATCACTTCCCTCATTCATCAGTCTTGTACCACCACTAGTTTCATGCAAAATAAACAAAAGATTGTTTGATTTTCTTATCCTTCTCAAGACGGTTTAGGTGAGACCAATTTGGTAAATTTTGCAACCTACAGTTTTATATGTTACAATAATTGTATATATCTAGCAGCTCAAGCTACTGAGCATTCAGAGAACAGACCCATGCTGTATAATGCAATGAAGCTCATGTTGCTGTTACAAATTGAAATGAATTTTGTCAAGTTCCTGAAGTGCGCCAGCTGATAACCCAATTTGATACCACACTAATACAGCCAGCAGTGCAATTCCAATGGAACTTTACACCTTAAATTTACCTCTGTGCCTGAGATTTAAATTTGTGACACCATTTAACCCCATACTGCCTCATTCAGCTTCTTCAAAGCAAACCACTTTTAATTGCCACCTGGAAGCCCATTATTTTGATGCAGGTGATATTAGGCAGAAGATAAACTGTAACTCTATGCCAACTGACCACACTTTCTTATGAGCCAGTTGAAGAACAAACTATTCACTCTGTCTTTTGATATTGAAAGTGCAATAGAATCCAGACATCTGAATGGCATGCATTAATGTAATCACTCCTAGTACTTATTTATTAAGGCCTTTATAAAACATTTCAAACCCTTTATTAATTTGTTATAATATTTTTGGAAGTCCAAATTCAATTTATGTAATAGGGTTCACCAAATTTTAACAGTGCCAAAGCATATCTGCAGAATAACTGTATCTTGGAAAGAATATGCAGTCAAGTTTATCAATATTGACCTTCATCATGACTGACCTTCCTCAAGTGTAACCAATCCTAACTCTTGAGGTAATTCATGTTTGAAAAATGAACAATTTCAAGTGTCAAGGAAATTCCTGCATAGGTCAATCATGCAAAGTTTCTCTGAATGAATTACAAGGCTACTTTAACATCCAATCTCAAATACACAAGTTTCTTTTACACCTAAGTTCACAGCAAGTCTTAAAGAACTGAAACACACTCATAGCAGTCACAGGCAACACATAGTAAAATCATCCATTCTGAGAAATAGTAATTTAATCTTTCATTCGCGTCTGACCGTAATGTTTACCTTCTATGTGATATAGTGCAGTAACTCAACAAAGGCTGATTCACCACTATCTTCCAAACCTAATCTCTACTGCCTAGAAGGAGAAGGGTAGCTGATGCATGGGTACACCACCACTTGCAAGTTCCCCTCCACACCATACATCTTCCTGACTTGGGTCTATATTGCCATTCCTGGGTTATAACACAAGGCCCACTCCCCAGTGGCTTGGAGGGTGTAACTGAACTCTATCCACTATACCATGGACTGCAGAGGTTCACGAAATCAGTATACCACCACCTTCTTAATGGCAGTTAGGGCAATAAATGCTAGCTTGACAGCAACCTCCACAATATACAAGTTAATTAAATGCTCGCTGATTACAGTCACTATCTCAATTAATTTATCTTTTAGTCCCTGTAATTTCAATTTAAAGTTCATTTAAACAAATACTGCTCCACTTTCAGGGCGAGTCCTCGCCAATCTATTTGGTCTCTTGTGCATTTCTCACTCCCTTATTAATTCCCTGAACCACATCCCCTCCTGTCCGTCAACTATCACACTATTGTTATTGCTGAACATTATTCTATTAGCCAGAGTTGATACTTAATGGTATTTTCAGGAGTAAATGATGTTGTGGATTAGCTTGCTGACATTTCATCTTGTACTTCAGTGAAGACTAATGAAATTAAAAAGGTTGCTCTGCCAGCTGGAGGGTTCAACTTGGAATGCATTTATATTTGGGACAGTTTTCAATTCTGTATGGAAATTCATTTTTTTAATATATCTTATGGAAATTTAATTTTTTTCCAATCAACTTGATTCTAAAATAGCAGGTCAATGTTTGTTTTTATTCGTATATCCTTGAACTAAGTGTTACAAGCTATTATCCTTCATGATGCAAAACAGAAATGAATAAACAAAGATGAATGAACTACCACCTTTAGACAGAATTGGACATTGCACTATTCTTATGAATAATAATTATAGGCTAGTAACTCTATAAAGAGGAAATGAATAGCAAGGATTTTGTTGTATGATTGGCAATGAGATTGCCAAGGTTCACTAATTTTATAAAATTAGTTCATGGTATGTAACCAGCATTTTTTACAATCACTAAATGCTCTTGAATTGCTACCAGTGACCTGCCTGCTTGAACTTGTGGTCACACTATGGCTTTAACAGATGTAGGTTGGCCCTTTTTGAAAAAAAAGTGAAGAAGATTGAGACAGAGGCGATGAGTGGTCTGTTCCAAGCCAACAAAATAAACAGCTTGTGAGGCCTTCAAATTTTTTTGTAAAACATCAGAACAGAAGCAGCATGAATGGCTGGGGTCAAGCTCCCACACAACCAGGATTTTAGTTTAGCTTTCAGTAGCTGTAGGGGTTCAGAAGCTGCTATACATCTCTCCCTACTACAGCAAAATGCTTGAGTCCCCTCTACCAGAATTTTCTCAATGTTCTTTTCACCTTGACTGAAGAACCATTACCTGTGAGACAATCAATTTTACTGAACTTGCCTTTGGCGAGAGTGTGTTTATGGGATATTATTATCTTGGAAAAGCTAATTAGTAATAGTTAATATATACATTACCTTGTTAAGTATTTCAATAGAATCACAATTAAGTTAGTTCTTTTATTTTTATTTTGTATTTTGACCAGTAGTTTGATAAATCAAATTGCAACCGGAACACTTCACACTTGCCTGTAAAAATAAGAAGAAGTGGGCTCTAGGTTATCTTCATATATTTTGAGGGGATTTGGTCAGGTCCATTAAAAACTGCTGCAAGTCTATTGGGGATAGTTAGATTCACAATGCTGACAGGAAAACAATTCAAGATTTTTGACCCTGTGACAACAAAGAAATGGTGATATATTTCCAAGTGTGGATGATGTGCAGCCCAGGGGAACCTTGAAAGGTGGTGCTATTCCCATGCACCTCCTGCCCTTATCTTTGTAGGATACAGGCTCACAGGTTTGAATGGGACTCTACAAAGAGCCTGGGAGAAGTTGCAGCTGCACATCTTATAGATGGGGCAATGATTCTATACCTTTAAGAGGTATGTTCTGTCTGTTTCTCTTGTGGAGGGATGTTGTCACAGTGGTGTCAAAATGTCTCCTATAGACAGTCAGTTTCAAATTTTCCCTGGATCTTGTTCAAAAGTAAGACAAAAGAATTATGAATAGACAGGGTCCGGCTCACCGAAATCCAGAAGAATTTATTTTTGCTTTCAGTTAGTTGGTATTTTTTTTGCCGGCCACTGGAGCTGAAAGCTTGCATTCTCTGCTACTAGAGTGGAGTGAGTGAGTGAGTGAGTGAGTGAGTGAGTGAGTGAGTGAGTGAGTGAGTGAGTGAGTGAGTGAGTGAGTGAGTGAGTGAGTGAGTGAGTGAGTGAGTGAGTGAGTGAGTGAGTGAGTGAGTGAGTGAGTGAGTGAGTGAGTGAGTGAGTGAGTGAGTGAGAGAGACTTCCTCTTAAAACTCATAAGGGGGAGTTTTTGGCATTGCTTTCTCCTGGACTGGAGCAAGATAGCACATGAGAATCATAACTGCTGAACTGCTTCTGCCAAGGGTATATTTATGGGACGTTGTCTATATTGGAATAGTGAATGATTACTGGTTCAATAATGCATTATTCTGTTAAGTATCGCAATAAGTAAAGTTCTGCCAATTCTTCTTTTTTTGTTGCGTTTTAACTGTGTTGTAAGAATAAAAAGTATGTGTATGTGTTGAGTAAGAATTAGTTGTGGGCCATTCAAATCATATCTGGAACATGGTGACTTCAAATTGCCTTCTTTAAAAAAAAAATCTAACCATTAGAGTCTAGGCTATCTCGATAGTACACTTTTCTTGGGGGTGGTGGTTGGCAGAGTGGCTGGTGTGGACCATAACCTGGGCCATATGCCTCAGCATGTTGAAGATGGTAGATGAGGTATCAGTAAAGTGGGCTGTTTTGTCCTAGATGGTTTGAGCTTCTTGAAACATTGTTAGAACTGCATTCTTTTGGGCCAGTGGGGTTTATTCCATCACATACCTGACTTGTGCCTTGTAAGCAGTGCACAGCTTTTGGGGAGTCGTGAGATGAGTCATGTCCTCTGGTTTTCCTGGTTTTTGACTTCCTCTTGTGGCCACAGTATTTATACAGTTAATCCAAGTTCAGTTTTGCATTGATGTTAAATCTAACAAGATTGACACCAGGGGTTTCAGAAATGGCAATGCCATCGTGTCATGGGGAGATAACCAGATACTCTTATTGGAAATTGTCATTACTTGTAACTTATGTTGTGTGACTGTTATTTGCCACTTCTAGCTCAAGGCTAGATGTTGTCCAAGTCTTGTGTATTTAGATATAGGTTGTTGCAGAAACTGAGGAGTTGTGGAAGGAATTGAGCAATATTGCGATCATTAACAAATATCCCTGCTTCTGGCCTTATGATGGAGAGAAGGTCATTGAAAAAGCATTTCAAGATGTTAAGCCCAGGACACCACTGTGAAGAACTCCTGCAACAATGTCCTGGGATAGAGATTATTGAACTTCAAGCACCATCTTTCTCTCTCTTGACTCCTCTGGTTCAAAAACGCAGCTCACTACCACATTAAGGTCAACCAAGAATGGGCAATAAATGCTGGCCAGCCCGGGGCGCCCATGTACCACAAGTGAATATTAAAAGAAGTGTTAAGTCTGATGCCACCATCCTAGCTTACTCGAGTTTTGCTAGGATTCCTCAATTCCGTACTCAATCAAATGCTGTATTGATGTCAAAGAAAAATAACAGCAGCTCCTAACACTGACAGATGTAGAGTTAAAGGCCAAAATTTGGAAGCTTTTATTTGTGATACCTTAATCCCTTACACATCACGCTGTCCCAACCTTCAGCAATGACATATACATAGAGATCACAACAGTGGTGTGAGCTTAAGTTAATTACCCACTATGTTCATGCCAAAATGTAGTCATGGCAAAATGTTAGGGTTTTGAGTAACTCAGTTTTTAAGCAACAAATACTCAGCTTTTCTAAAAAAGTAATTTCGAAATGTGCATTCTCACAACCTAAGAAAAAAAATTGAGATGTTTCTTTAATGAATAATCAGGAAGTGTTTCCTTGCTTCTCTTCCTATTGTGATATGGGATCGTTCAAATTTTGAACAGAGGTAGTTGTAGTGAAAGATCAAAACAGTAGGTTTAAGGATCTTATCCAGGAAAACATCTCCAAAAGTGTCAAAGTGACTCAACATTAAACTGGAGTGTCAGCTTAGGTTGCACGCTGAAGTTTCTGTACTCGTCTGAACTCATCATCTGCTGACTTAGGAGGTCAGAGTGCTACCACAGGTCAGGTATATTTTCACCTCTTGCTCTGAATAACAAAAATATTGATTCAGGTCACCTACCAAATGTGTTTTGCGATCAATGTTGCAACAGCTAAACTGGCCATCTTCCTGTCTTTGGGTTTCAAGGTTGAAAGTTAAAGACAGACTCATACAAGAGCGTGAGCACATAGTTAGGACACAGCAAGAATTAAGGCTGGATTTCTAGAACTGACAGAGAACAGCAATTCCTTCTGGCAGTTTTTTTAAAATATGGCAGACAGTTGTTTTGTTTGCCAGACAATGGTTGGTGTCTTTACTTGCATTATAAAATCAACTTTTTAAAAAAAACAGTATATCAGCTTCATTTGTTAAAAATGACTGATGGATTTGGGAATTGTGTAATTTGTTCTCAAATTGCTATTACTTTTTGACATCCAGACTCTCCCATCTGTTTTCTGAAAGGAGAATATTTGGTCAAAATGCACAAAATATCTATTTGATCTTCCAGAAATTAAAAACGAATGTTCATAGCTTCCACAGGTTTCATTCAATTCAAATTGAAAGTTTTAAAGATAATTGCAATTATTGTGGTATATTTATTTAAATAATAACTACTTGTTAAAACTTCACTGTTCAGAATTAAATTTCTGACTTCCTGTGTGCTATACCTTCCAAGATCACATATCAAAGTCTGGAACACGCTACATGCAACAATGCTCAGATCAGTTATAGCTTTGCAAAGAAAAATAATGCACCTCCATTTTCAATACATGTTCTCGGTGGGTAAGGGTCCCTAGAAGTAACATATAATCATTTTTGTTCTACAAAGTATGATATCAAACATTACTTGAATAAAAAAAGCCAAAGTAACTGCGGATGCTGTAAATCAAACAAAAACAGAAACAGCCAGAAAAGCTCAGCATGTCTGACAGCATCTGTGGAGAGAAATCGAAGTTAACATTTTAGGTCCAGTGACCCTTCCTCAGAATGTTCCTCAGAACCAGACCTGCAACATTAAGTCAAACGCTGTTTTGAATATATGGAAAGTAAAATATTCACACACTTGGGGGAATTGAGTTAGGTTAGAGGAAATAGTTATTGGAAAAGGCACAATTATTTGCAAGGATACCACAGTCAAGGCTTCTTCATAATGAAACAAATTGGATCTCAAATTACAGCTGGCAAAACAGGAGGTGCTAGTCTAACAATTTAACTTGAAGGTAATGCAACAAATAGTTAGAGTTTTGAAGTTAATTACAAGAATAATGCAGATCATGCAGAGATTGATACTGCGTATGGACAATTAGCAGCAAGTCTAAATAAGGATCGGGGATTGGCACAGCCTTGGTGGGCCAAAGGGCCTGTTCCAGTGTTGTATTGTGGATTGTACAGTATTGTATAGATATGAGATCAGAAGCTCATTCTGGATAAAGTATGACACCAGGTTGTAAAGGAACTGGCTTAATCACCGATTGCTAGCAGGAAGTAAAAAAGAAAAAGTCAGCAGTTCAGGAACACAGTTTGGATTAAGAACGGAAAACAATAACTCCCATCTTATAATATTTAACTTAAAAGTGATTCTGCACATCAAGTAGTGGATTGAGTTGGATAAACATTATGATTTTGAAAGTGAAAAAAAATCAAGAAAAATAATGAAGTAGAGCTGCATGTTGTCATTGCACACGTGAAAACAAATACCTTTCCTTTGGATGACGTCTAATGTAGTTTACTCACATTCCTGTAATTAAAATCGGATACTCAGTTAAAAAGAACAAATGGACCTTTCACTCAAATTGGTTTTAATATTTTGACCAAATCGCTGACTAATGCTAAATTAGAATTACAATAGCAATTCAGAGGTCCCACTAATCTTAGTATTTAAAACCAGTTCAGTGAACTCCCAGCTGACTCAGAAGTTCCTGGGTCCAAGGCATATCCTAGTTCTTATACACAAGGTCAAAATGATATTTAACAGCAGTATTAAAGAGTGATGTCCTGTCAAAGTGCTGTTCTTTGGATGAAATATTCAAGTAATACCTGCCCTTTCAAGTGTATAGAAAGAAAATGCATGACATAACTGAAAAGAATTATGGGATCTGTGCTTTGGCCAATATTTACCCTGCAGCTAATAGAATTCAGTTAGATTATTTGGGCCGTTTTCTTTGGAGGACCATGTTGTACATTAATTGTCTGCTGGCCTTCCTTCGATTTGGAAAAGTACATTTCAAAAATGGTACTGAGGAAGCATAATTGCACCCCAAACGTTATCTCTGATTTCTCTCCACAGATGCTGCCAGACCTGCTGAGCTTTTCCAGCAATTTCTTTTTTTAATTACATTTCAACACTATTTTATTAGTTGTGAAGCATTTTAAGATATCCCTTGATCATAAAAGGAGTTGTTTAGAAAAACTGCCAAATATAATGTGATACTGCAAGCAATACATTTCCTCCACTTAGTAATGAGTATTAATCCATTAAATTATTTCGATCATAAAAATAATTACATGCGTTGCATGATATTTGAATAAAAAATGTTAAATCAACTATCAGCAATGTGCACAAGTCTCTCGGAGATAGCAAGAACTGCAGATGCTAGAGTCAGAGTCCTGAAGAAGGGGCCAGGCCTGAAACATCGACTCTCCTGCTCCTCTGATACTGCCTGACCTGTTGTGCTCCTCGAGCTCCACACTGCATTAAGTGATGTACATATTTTGTTCCATTAAAAAGGTACTTGATCCAGCAATGACTGATCTAACTTCTTAATACCATCAGTGTTTGTGCACACAAGCACACAATTCTGAACACAATATATTAGATTAAGTTTCATTTAACTATTAGTCAGCATGAAAAATAGACAGAGGTAGGGTGGAACATATTTGTATTTCAGAAGATGTCTGTCACTATCTAGGGGGGGTACAATGTTCAGGATCTTATCATAACATGCTATTTGCCTGAAATTCAGAGACAATAATACCACTGCAGGTAGTCACAACAGGCTTAGCTCTGGTACAATATGCCTCCTGGGAAAAAGGGTTAATGAGAGGGGTCAGCCACCAATGATTTAGCGACAGTATAAGGTTTACTGTGCTGTGTATGGAAATGCAAAAAAACCAAGCAGAAAATCAACTTGAAAGTGAGAGGGAAAAAAAAAAACCAGAGCTGGATGGCAATGGAAAATGAGTTATATGGTTCCTTTAAAAAAAAGCTGCGAGATGATTAAAGGTCACACAAAATACTGTACTTGATTTACAGCAATGAAGAACTACACTGCACAATAGAGGACCAAATTTTTTTTAAAAACAAAATGAGAAGTAGTAACAATGATATGATTCGACACACAGTGTAGGAAAAATATTTCTCCTATACATTTGTAATGATTATACATCGCAAAATTGGAAAGATAAACACAATAAAACAAACCATATTAGAGAGAAAGGGTTAAATAAGACGACAGAGAATGAACACAAAGGAAGAGTGTTTACTGTTAATTCTGGAGCTGTAAATTTTATAAATTTTACCCACAGAGCCAGAACCAAATGTAGACAAGTGAACCTAGACGCTTCTAGTCTGTATTAGTGAGATAACCAACTATGCTACATCAGCATCCTTCATATTTTACACAGACCTTTCTGATTATGTACAAAATTATACGGATGGTGGTGGTTGTGGTTGGGGATTGGTAGGCCATATCTTTACAGTCATTATAATAAAATGTGAGGCTGGATGAACACAGCAGGCCAAGCAGCATCTCAGGAGCACAAAAGCTGATGTTTCGGGCCTAGACCCTTCATCAGAGAGGGGGACGGGGAGAGGGAACTGGAATAAATAAGGAGAGAGGGGGAGGCGGACCGAAGATGGAGAGTAAAGAAGATAGGTGGAGAGAGTATAGGTGGGGAGGTAGGGAGGGGATAGGTCAGTCCAGGGAAGACGGACAGGTTAAGGAGGTGGGATGAGGTTAGTAGATAGCTGGGGGTGTGGCTTGGGGTGGGAGGAAGGGATGGGTGAGAGGAAGAACCGGTTAGGGAGGCAGAGACAGGTTGGACTGGTTTTGGGATGCAGTGGGTGGGGGGGGGGGGGAAGAGCTGGGCTGGTTGTGTGGTGCAGTGGGGGGAGGGGACGAACTAGGCTGGTTTAGGGATGCAGTAGGGGAAGGGGAGATTTTGAAACTGGTGAAGTCCACATTGATACCATATGGCTGCAGGGTTCCCAGGCGGAATATGAGTTGCTGTTCCTGCAACCTTCGGGTGGCATCATTGTGGCAGTGCAGGAGGCCCATGATGGACATGTCATCTAGAGAATGGGAGGGGGAGTGGAAATGGTTTGCGACTGGGAGGTGCAGTTGTTTGTTGCGAACTGAGCGGAGGTGTTCTGCAAAGCGGTCCCCAAGCCTCCGCTTGGTTTCCCCTATGTAGAGGAGGCCGCACCAGGTACAGTGGATGCAGTATACCACATTGGCAGATGTGCAGGTGAACCTCTGCTTAATGTGGAATGTCATCTTGGGGCCTGGGATAGGGGTGAGGGAGGAGGTGTGGGGACAAGTGTAGCATTTCCTGCGGTTGCAGGGGAAGGTGCCGGGTGTGGTGGGGTAGGAGGGCAGTGTGGAGCGAACAAGGGAGTCACGGAGAGAGTGGTCTCTCTGGAAAGCAGACAGGGGAGGGGATGGAAAAATGTCTTGGGTGGTGGGGTCGGATTGTAAATGGCGAAAGTGTCGGAGGATGATGAGTTGTATCCGGAGGTTGGTAGGGTGGTGTGTGAGAACGAGGGGGATCCTCTTAGGGCGGTTGTGGCGGGGGCGGGGTGTGAGGGATGTGTTGCGGGAAATATGGGAGACGCGGTCAAGGGCGTTCTCGATCACTGTGGCGGGAAAGTTGCGGTCCTTAAAGAACTTGGACATCTGGGATGTGCGGGAGTGGAATGTCTTATCGTGGGAGCAGATGCGGCGGAGGCGGAGGAATTGGGAATAGGGGATGGAATTTTTGCAGGAGGGTGGGTGGGAGGAGGTGTATTCTAGGTAGCTGTGGGAGTCGGTGGGCTTGAAATGGACATCAGTTACAAGCTGGTTGCCTGAGATGGAGACTGAGAGGTCCAGGAAGGTGAGGGATGTGCTGGAGATGGCCCAGGTGAACTGAAGGTTGGGGTGGAAGGTGTTGGTGAAGTGGATTAACTGTTCAAGCTCCTCTGGGGAGCAAGAGGCGGCGCCGATACAGTCATCAATGTACCGGAGGAAGAGGTGGGGTTTGGGGCCTGTGTAGGTGCGGAAGAGGGACTGTTCCACGTAACCTACAAAGAGGCAGGCATAGCTGGGGCCCATGCGGGTGCCCATGGCCACCCCCTTAGTCTGTAGGAAGTGGGAGGAGTCAAAAGAGAAGTTGTTGAGCGTGAGGACGAGTTCAGCTAGGCGGATGAGTGTGTCGGTGGAGGGGGACTGGTCAGGCCTGCGGGACAGGAAGAAGTGGAGGGCCTTGAGGCCATCTCCATGCGGAATGCAGGTGTACAGGGACTGGATGTCCATGGTGAATATGAGGTGTTGGGGGCCAGGGAATTGGAAGTCCTGGAGGAGGTGGAGGGCGTGGGTGGTGTCACGGACGTAGGTGGGGAGTTCCTGGACCAAAGGGGAGAAAATGGAGTCCAGAGAGGTGGAGATGAGTTCGGTGGGGCAGGAGCAGGCTGAGACGATGGGTCGACCAGGGCAGGCAGGTTTGTGGATTTTGGGAAGGAGATAGAAACGGGCCGTGTGGGATTGGGGAACAATGAGGTTGGAGGCTGTGGGTGGGAGGTCCCCTGAGGTGATGAGGTCGTGAATGGTCTTTACAGTCATTAGTTGTGTTTTATGTCACACAGTCTGCCTGTCAATAGATCTTTAAAGAGACATGCTCATTATATCATTGCTGTCTCATAGCATACAGTAGGAAGATATAAAACAGAATCCATCTTAACTTGGACAAGTTGAAGCATGATGCGCGGTTGAAAACACACTGTTCGGATATAATTGAATAGTTTAGCACTATGACAGGCATGTAATTGTGTGTACATGTGCACACAAGCTGTACTAAATGTTGGGACTCTTCAATATCAGGCTTTCCATGTCCAGTTTCTTGTGTTACCGGAGATAACATAAGCATTGCCACTTCGCGTAACATTTCCTGCTAGAGGCAAAACTCACATCTATAAGTAGTCTCATTTTTAATTCATTATCTTGGTCCCAGTCAAAGAGCACAAACCAATTAAACATGTTCATTTTGTATTAATTTTGATTGGTTTCCTCTGATACAGAGATGGGAGTAGATAATTTCAATGCATCTTGTTATATGTGCTGAAGCAAACAAAATTCACAGCAGCCACGTAATACACTGCAAGATGCAGAAAAAGAAAGCTACCATTCAACACATGACTTCAATATTGCTTTGTAGTAAGTCTTAGGATTGAATGCTTTTTCCTTCATTTCAAATAAGTTGCTTCTGATCTATACAATCACACTTCAGCCACCACATTTTATTAAATTCACTGAACAGTGCAATTCCATGAGATAACAACCAACTGCAGAGAATATTTCAATTAATTTGAAATAACCCCATACAGTAGCCAAAGCAGCATCACAGGAGATTGATTACAAATCGGTACAGTTCAGATGATTGGTGATGACAGTATTACACTCCGTGGTGTTGCTTCAGTACATTTCACTGAAGCTTCCCTTCAATTGTAAAATAGCCCATCTATCAATTGCAGGAAAAATAAGAAAGGTGGTGAGAAGATGCAGAAATGAGCTTTTATTAGTTAAAATTACAAGCAGCTCTTTTGGACCAGACTTATATACTGCTTGTAAGGAAAACTGGAATTTCCTCCCTAATGGTGATGTGGGTCAACCCACAGCAGGTGGACTGCAGTGTTTCAAGAAGGCAGCTCACCACCATGTTCTCAAGCAATGAGGAACAGGCAATAAATGCTGGCCAGCCAGCGATGCCCACATCCCACAAATGGAAAAAGAAAAAAAAACAATGATTAACTGGCTTTAGATTACAACATCCATGAAATAAATGCTAGGAGTACGTCAAAAAATTTCAAATGAAACCAATGGCACAGTGTGGTAGCAGGAAGGAAAAGCGACTATATCCTGGAATGCATAGAGATGGACAGAAATTCGAAGTGAGAAGATTTCAGAAAGGCACAGCCATGATCATGCCTATACTACAGGAGTGTCCAGCTACGTAGGCCATCAGTCGAGTTGCAATTTTATGCCATATCCAGTCATCACTAGTCATTACTACATAGAACATAGAACATAACAGTACAGTACAGGTCCTTCGGCCCTCGATGTTGTGCCGACCCATCATACCGATCTCAAGCCCATCTAACCTATACTATTCCATGTACGTCCGTATGCTTGTCCAACGACGACTTAAATGTACCTAAAGTTGGCGAATCTACTACCGTTGCAGGCAAAGCGTTCCAGTCCCTTACTACTCTGAGTAAAGAAACTACCTCTGACATCTGTCCTATATCTTTCACCCCTCAATTTAAAGCTATGCCCCCTCATGCTCGCCCTCACCGTCCTAGGAAAAAGGGTGGTTAGGCAGAGCCTATCTAACCCTCTGATTATTTTATATGTTTCAATTAAGTCACTTCTCAACCTTCTTCTCTCTAATGAAAACAGCCTCAAGTCCCTCAGCCTTTCCTCGTAAGACCTTCCCTCCAGACCAGGCAACATCCTAGTAAATCTCCTCTGCACCCTTTCCAAAGCTTCCACATCCTTCTTATAATGCGGTGACCAGAACTGTACACAACACTCCAAGTGCGGCCGCACCAGAGTTTTGTACAGCTTCAACATAATCTCTTGGTTCCGGAACTCGATCCCTCTATTAATAAAAGCTAAAACACTGTATGCCTTCTTAATAGCCCTGTCAACCTGGGTGGCAACTTTCAAGGATCTGTGTACATGGGCACAGAGATCTCTCTGCTCGTCTACACTACTAAGAATCTTACCATTAGCCCTGTACTTTGCCTTCTGGTTACTCCTACCAAAGTGCATCACCTCATACTTGTCTCCATTAACCTCCATTTGCCACCTCTCAGCCCAGCTCTGCAACTTATCTATGTCTCTCTGCAACCTATAGCATCCTTCGTCACTATCCACAACTCCACCGACCTTAGTGTCGTCTGCAAATTCAATAACCCATCCTTCTATGCCCTCATCCAGGTCATTTATAAAAATAATAAACAGCAGTGGACCCAACACCGACCCTTGCGGTACACCACTAGTAACTGGTCTCCAGGATGAACATTTCCCATCAACTACCACCCTCTGTCTTCTTTCAGCAAGCCAATTTCCGATCCAAACTGCTATATCTCCCACAATTCCATTCCTCTGCATTTTGTACAATAACCTATTGTGGGGAACCTTATCAAACGCCTTGCTGAAATCCATATACACCACATCAACCGGTTTACTCTCATCTACCTGTTTCGTCACCTTCTCAAAGAACTCAATAAGGTTTGAGAGGCACGATCTTCCCTTCATAAAACCGTGCTGACTATCCTAAATCAATTTATTCTTTTCTAGATGATTATAAATCCTATCCCTTATAACCTTTTCCAACACTTTACCAACAACTAAGGTGAGGCTCACTGGTCTATAATTACCAGGGTTGTCTCTACTCCCCTTCTTGAACAGGGGAACCACATTTGCTATCCTCCAGTCATCTGGCACTATTCCTGTAGACAATGACGAGTTAAAGATCAATGCCAAAGGCTCGGCAATCTCCTCCCTGGCTTCCCAGAGGATCCGAGGATAAATCCCATCTGGCCCAGGGGACTTATCTATCTTCACCCTCTAAGATTTCTAATACCTCTTCCTTGTGAACCTCAATCCCACATACTACTTCAGAAATTTTATTTCTAAAGAGACTTCAGCAGCAGAGGAAGCTGTTGATACATGTACACAAATTATTGTGTAATGAAAGCAGCTAATACAATCCTGAGTTTCATAAAACATGTACAAAATACTGATTCAACCTCACCAAGGGACAGGCAATAAATGCTGGCCCAGCTGGCCATGTTGATGTCACGCGAGTGAATTCTTTTTAAAAAGGAGTTATTATGTCTAGTTCTGGACGCCGCACTTCGAGATCTGAAGACAGTAGAGAGGATGCAAAGATTCACAAAACTAGTTCCAGGGATGAGAAATTTTAATTGAATAGACAAAGAGAAAAGTCTCAGTGTCTCCAATTTATGGCGATTGTAAGAAAATTTGATTGAAGTATTCAAAATCATGAGGTGACAAGAATGAGTGTGAGCAAATAAAAGGAGAGAGAGAGAGAGTAAAGGAAAATGCTTCCATTGGAATGATCCAGAAACAGTGGAAAAAGGATTCCAGGTTAAGAAAAAGTACTTCATCTTTCAACTCAACACTACAGCCTTCATGATCTGACATCAAGTTCAACAACATTGGATCAAAACTGTTGCGTTCATCATGTTGTGTAGGTTTTTTTTCTGCTGGATCATTTTTACTAAATTTTTTTTTTATCTTTTCATGCTGCATTCAGATGGCCCTAAGTAATCGTTCCTTCGCCTCCACCGCATCTGCTCCATAGATGAGGCATTCCACTCTTGAACATCCCAGATGTCTTCTTTTTTCAAAAATCACAACTTCCCCTCCACAGTGATCAAAAATGCCCTCGACCGTGCCTCCCGCATTTCCTGCAACTCATCCCTCACACCCTCGATCCACAATAACAACCAAAACAGAATCCCCCTTGTCCTCATGTACCATACCACCAACCTCCAAATCCAACGCATCATCCTCCAACATTTCTGCCATCTTCAATCCGACCCCACCAAAGACATTTTTCCCTCCCCACCCTTCTGCGCTTTCCAGAGGAACCACTCTGTCCATGACTCCTTTGTCCGCTCCACACTCCCCTCCAGCCCCTCCACCTTTCCCTGCACCTGAATCAAGTGCGACACCTGCCCCTGTACCCCCTCCCCCCCCACCCCCACCCCTCACCCTGATCCCAGGCCCTAGGAAGACTGTTCACATCAAACAGATGTTCACCTGCACATCTGTCAATGTGATATACTGTATCCACTGTTCCCGTTGTGGCCTCCTCTCGTCGGGGAAACCAAACAGAGGCTTGGGGACCACTTTGCGGAACACCCAAGCTCAGTTTGCAACCAACAACTACACCTCCCAGTTGCGAACCATTTCAGTTCCCACCCACCGCCCCCACCCCCACTCCTTGGACGACATGTCCATCCTGGGCCTCCTGCATTGCCACAATGACACCAGCTGAAAGATGCAGGAATACCATCTCATATCTCGCTTGGGAACTCTGCAGCCCAAGGGTATCAGTGTGGACTTCACAAGCTTCAAAATCTCCCCTTCCCTGACCACATGCCAAAACCAGTCCAGCTAGTTCCTGCCTCCCTAACCATTCCTCCCACCTCAAGCCCCACCCCATCCCCTACCCACTAACATCATCCCACCGACACCCACCCCCCGACTTGTCCGTCCTCCCTAGACTGACCTATCCCCTCCTAACTCCCCACCTATGTTCACCTTCACTGGTTCCTACCCCGCCTCTTTGACCTGTCTCCTCTCATCCTATCTTCTCCTTTATCCACCTTCTATCCGCCTCCCCCGTCTCCGTATTTATTTCAGAATCCCCTTCCCCTCCCCCATTTCTGAAGAAGGGTCCCGACCCAAAACATCCAGCTTTCCTGCTCTTTCGATGTTGCTTGGCCCGTTGTGTTCATCCAGCCTCACACTTTGTTATCTCAGATTCTCCAGCATCAGCAGTTCCAACTCTCTGCATTTTTGTTCTAACTGGTTTCTCTATTGTTAATTGAATGAACCTCCCAGTTTCAGCACACAAGGTCAATGGCCATTGTCAAGAATTAACTCACCACTTATTTTTTAGTAGTAATTATTGCAGGCATTATTCAATCCAAAGGAAACAATAGAAACTATGCAAGATAAATCATTTTTGCCTGAGACACTAGTCAACAAAGCAATCTGTCAACACATGCTTCATTTAATTTCTTGATGTCTTTGTTATTAGGTAGTGCAAACACAAAGCTACAGTAATAGGTCAGCCATGATTGTGAAATATTGGTGGTGATGAATGCGAAAGTTCATCTTGCAAAACAAAAATCCCATATATGTCATGGCCTTCAGCAAGATGGGGTGGAGATTATGCTTTTGAATATTAGGCATTCTAGTGCATTTAATTCAGGTATTATTAGGCTTTTCAGCAGAAACAGGATCTGCTCCACCATTCAATATGATCACAGTATTTTTTTAATTCATGGGATGAGAGCATCATTGGTAGGCCAATATTTATTGCCCATCCCTAGTTGCCCACGGGCAGTTTAGAGTCAGCCACATTGCTTTCGGTCTGGAGTCACTTGTAGGCCATGCCTGATAAGGATGGCAATCTCCTTTCCCAGAGGAGATTAGTGAACTGGATGGGTTTTTCCTGACAATTGATAGTGGATTCAGGGCCATTAGACTCTTGCGTCCAGATTTTTTTTTTAAAATTGAATTCAAATGCCACCATCTGCTGTGGTAGGATTTGAACCCAGGTCACCAAACTATTACCTGGGTCTCTTTTGTAATAACCCAGCAGTAATTCCATTGCAAGGCCATTGCCTCCTCTGAGCAAACTCAGTCCAATGTTCCCACTTTCTTCCCAAACCCTTTGATCCCTTTATCCCCAAGAACTATAGTGACTCATTCTTGAAAGCATTCAACGTCTTGGCCCCAAACACTTTGTGGCAGAGAACTTCTCAGCCTCACTACTCACTATGTCAAGAAATTCCTCCTCATCTCAATGGCATATCCATAGTCTTACACTGTGACCTCTGGTTCTAGGTTCCCCAGTCATTGGAACCATTCTTTCCGTTTCTACCCTGACAAGTCCTCTTGGAATGCTCTCGGCTTCCATGTGATCCCCCTCATTCTTCTTTATTCAGTGACTATAGTCTTAACTGACTAAGTGCACCTTCAAAAGTCAGTTGTGAAATCCCAGAAATTGGTCTGGTAAACACAATGAATTGAATGGTTTCCTTGTGCGCATTAAGATTCTATGAACCAAAAGTCACAGGCCACTGTAGTTTAGTGGTAAATGCCATTGTAATATTGAAGGTTTCAAGCACACAAAGTATGCATATTTAAACAAAACCCCTGTGCAACTGTGCATCAGCAAATGAAGCATAATAGTACAGCACATCAAGTGGCTTATTTGGCAAAGCATTAAAGTAGTGCTAATTCAGTTGAAAAATCCATTGACAGTATTTGAAGGATGAATGGTGGTCTGGTGAGTGAAGACCATTACATCCAACATTAGTTACACTTAGCAAGTCCATGTTAGCACTTCGGTCTCCTTCAGTGCATTCTTGTCCATCACCATAATCAAAAATTCCCTTTTTTGTCACATGCTTTGCATAAATGCATCTGTTATTCACCTCAACCAATTACTGTGGTAGCAAGATCCATATCCTCTTTCATTCTTTGGGTAAAAGGTTTCTTCTGTAACCTATTTAATTTCTTACTATCTTAAAAGGATGGGTTCAATTTTGCTTGTCCTTCAAACGATAACACGCACCAGGCTTGACTTTATCAGTCCTTTACGAAAAACTGGAAAAACAGTATGGAGTGCCCATTGTTTTCCTGCCATGCCACTCTAACAGGGGCAGGAAAGGTGCAGGTTACTGGTTATTTATGGTTTCCTCTGCTTGCATTCAGAAGGTAGCTTTCCTGACATTAACACCTCTTCTGGACATAGACTTTGTGACTTTACATACCCCATTACCATTTTCTTTGGAAATGCACCACGAAACTTTTCATAATGTCATCTCTTCTATCTTTCACCCCATCACAGATTTCCCGTTTTCTTCTTGCTACTCCCTCCAAACACCAGACTTCTAGTTTCTAAGGTTTGATGAAATTATTTTTACTGAAACGTAAACTCCACTTTTCACAAGAGGCTGCCAGAACTGCTAAGTACTACAAGAATTTTCTTGTGCTCTGGTTGTGGAAATTCAGGTTATGCCAAAAACAAAGTTCAGTAGAAATCATGATGCAAATTTCATTAATTAAAATTCCAGTACATATGAGATTTCAGGCTCATTTCCCAAAATAGACAAAAATCAGCTGTCAAGTTGCCACACCTTTTTTGCAAAATAAAGCAAAGTGAAGTAGGTACAAAAACAGAAGTTGCTGGAAAAGCTCAGCAGGTCTTGCAGCATTTTTGAAGAGTTATCAAAGTTAGTGTTTCAGGTCCAGTGGCCCTTCCTTAGAACTTCTGAGCCTCCACAGTTCCTTTGTTCTTTATTTATAGAGAAGTAGATGTCTTTCTAAACATTTCCAGGCACTGCATTTAAAAATAAATGGAAAATAAACATTGCTAGACTGTGAAAATCAAGACATTGATTATGATGCGTTCAGCAGACATTATGTCCTGGAACTTCCTTGTCTGGATAGGTGTATGTGCACCAAATGATAATATCTGTTTTACCTGTAGTATTTGAGAGCTACTTAGAAAACTGTTCTCGGTTTGGAACAGTTTTCTAGATCTCAAAGATCTCAAAATGGCATTGAATTCTTATCTAATGCCAGCATCATCCCCTATCAAACAAACACTCGCAAAACACGAGAGAGATTTCTTGACCTTCAATTGCTGACTCACCTATGGGGTTTAAACAATGAGGGCACAAAACAAGTAGTAAGCAGGGTTTTTTTTCATATCTTTCCTTCAATACATTATTTATCTCTACATTCATTCTGATTGCTAAATCAGAAACCCTCCGAAGTTAGATGATAGTGTTTCATCCTGCCAAATTTCGAGATGTTTCATTTTTCACCTTGGTTTTTATCTTGGAAATAGAAAAATTAAGTGGAAAAATTAAAAACAACAAATATTAAGTTTAATTTGCCACACATTTTGTCACCTGTATTTGCTAAATAGCCTTTTCCCTAATCGTACATTTCAACATTCATTCATTAACTCAAATTAGAGATTATTTTATTTACGCTAGTAATGCTCAGAGAAGTTTATAATTGAAAGCCTTCATATTTCCCAAGTGCTTGGCCTTCAGCTTAAAGACAGATTCTATATTCAAAACTGTATGACATACATTATTTCATGAGATTTAACTTCATTCAGTTCAATAGAAACGTGCTTCACATTTAAAATGTAATGAAACAACATGTACACATACATTTAATGTTAATGACATAGATGGATAAAAATAACAACACTGTTTTAAAATTAAGAGATATGCCGTGGTTGTAAAACAGGTGAGGTCTGGGATTGCCTATCCTATACTTCCATGAGACATATTCAAAGAATTTGCAGCATTTAGGTTTACAATAAATTGAGCCACAAAGACATGCAAGATCAGTTGACAGAAACAGGGACAAAAAACATGGCAAGATCAGACAAGTTTATACTTCAGTTGCTGATCCTGTTGGGCAAAAAATTAACTCTTCTAACACTTCTGCATCTGTAAAATTCCTCTTTCCTCAAAACTAGCTTACACTGTGGGCCAGTTGACCACACAACAAATAATTGTGATACTGCCACTTCCTCCCTCTTCCGGCAACAACATTCAAAACATTCAACCAGCAGCTGGGTTTGGTTTAGAACTGCTAACTGGTATTTGCTTCTTCTGCCTGGTACAGCAAAAATCCACACGCCTTCTGTATTACAGATTCTTGCCCTCCTTGCTCCACCCTTCATAGTTCCCAGAGATCCTTCATGCTAAATCACCATGTTTGATTTTTAACCAATAAATTTTACACCACAAAATTTTCTGTTGCCGTCTTAAAATTTACCTGGTTATTCAACTGTCAAGGGAGAAAAAAAAAGTCCAATTATTGAGTCATCTGTCCTAATTTTCCGGCACCGAGGCGCTGCTCTGGTCTATATGCAACATCTTGTTTTTTTTTCTCCCCTGATTTAGAAGCAGTTGGACCTTTCACAGATTTAATAACAATATTGTAGCCGTTTCCATTTCTAAACAATTCCTTTTTCTTATCTTGTGAATGCTATTCTTTTGACAGCATGACAGCAAAGCATTATAGATACTTTCTAATCAACCTATTCAAGTATGTTATTATACCCTTCTAGAACAGGTGGTACTTGAACCCAGGCCTCCTGGTTCAGAGACAGTAACATGACCACTGCGCCACAACAGCCAAATACAAGCTTGCTCTTTGTGTTTGCAACATGATTTTTATCTCATTTCTGAAGGATCATCACCCAAATAATTAGCAGTCGTGACAGACCCTCATTACTCAGTAACAAACTGCATTTCTCCAAATACAAATTTTCCAAGCATCTAATAGACCTTGAGAGAAAAAAAACTTGCCTCATTAGATGCTTGTTAATTTTCAGCTCAGGCTCTTTAATGCTGAACAGAGAAGAAAAGGGAAAACAGCAGGGAAATTGGACTAATTGTTAGCTCCTTCAAAGAGATGGCACAAACACAATGAATTGAATGGTTTCCTTGTGCGCATTAAGATTCTATGAACCAAAAGTCACAGGCCACTGTAGTTTAGTGGTAAATGCCATTGTAATATTGAAGGTTTCAAGCACACAAAGTATGCATATTTAAACAAAACCCCTGTGCAACTGTGCATCAGCAAATGAAGCATAATAGTACAGCACATCAAGTGGCTTATTTGGCAAAGCATTAAAGTAGTGCTAATTCAGTTGAAAAATCCATTGACAGTATTTGAAGGATGAATGGTGGTCTGGTGAGTGAAGACCATTACATCCAACATTAGTTACACTTAGCAAGTCCATGTTAGCACTTCGGTCTCCTTCAGTTCATTCTTGTCCATCACCATAATCAAAAATTCCCTTTTTTGTCACATGCTTTGCATAAATGCATCTGTTATTCACCTCAACCAATTACTGTGGTGGCAAGATCCATATCCTCTTTCATTCTTTGGGTAAAAGGTTTCTTCTGTAACCTATTTAATTTCTTACTATCTTAAAAGGATGGGTTCAATTTTGCTTGTCCTTCAAACGATAACACGCACCAGGCTTGACTTTATCAGTCCTTTACGAAAAACTGGAAAAACAGTATGGAGTGCCCATTGTTTTCCTGCCATGCCACTCTAACAGGGGCAGGAAAGGTGCCTAATGGTCTCCTCATGGATGCCAGCTGAGCCAGGAAAAGGCAATTAACTGGCTAAGGCCAGCAGCAGTTGGCCATGTTACCTCATAGGAAGACCACTTTGTTTACACTGATGGTCCCTTACTGCTCTCTTATTGTTTTGTGGGTAGGTGGGGGCTGAACTCCTATCAGAGTACTGTGTAGCCTGTGAATGAGTCCTGGCAGCAATTGGCACAACCCCCCAAGATGGCCCAACAAAAGCTCACTAGGACCTACATGGCCCACCAAACCCACATTGAACTGATGAAGGGGGCAGCTGGTTTTAATGAATTCTTCAGCTTCCAGACATTTTAATCAGCAGCCCGCACTCGTGCAGATGTTGAAGACGCTGAACAGCAAGCAGCTCTTCAATTGGTCAGTACCTCCGAGGAGAGAGAGTGGTTCATCTTCAATAGGACTGCAACTGGAAAGACACACCAAAACGGCAATTAAATACTTGCCTGCCAGAGGTTAATAAAAGAATCATTAGATTACTTTGTTGTTTAGCTTTATTCTGCTAAAATTACTGTATTAATAGTAAATTGTTCATTTTTGTCTAAGCTATAAACCTGCCGGCTAAAATTTGTTATTTGTTTGGAGCAATGGGCAATTTTGAGGGCCAGTTGAATAAGTTAATCTCACCGTGTTGTGAATCCAGTGATAATAAGGCTGATTTGGTTTGGCCTTCTATTCCTAGGTCAGAATAGTGGAGGAACCACAATACAGTTCCAAGTGAGCACAATGTGTGGCTTGGAGGAGATATTTTAAGCTGGCACAGTTCCCATGTATTTGCTGTCGTTGTTTGTCCAGGTAGTAGAGATCAGTTGAAGGAAGCTTGGTGAGTTGCTGCAGTGAGGATCCTTACATAGAATATACACTGCTGTCACTGTCCATCAGTAGTGGAAGGTGTGAATATTTACGCTGGTTGAAAAAGTAACAAATCAAGTGGCTTGGTTTGTCTTGGGTGGTGTTAACCTTCAAGTCTCATTACAGCTGCACTCATCCAGGAAAGTGGGGAGGCACTCCTTCTTGTTGGTTCTATGACCAGCTTCTGCACAACCAGTCTGGCACTTATGTCCTTAAATACTCAGCCAGTTGTAGTTCAATAGTGATGCCACTGAAGCACACTTGATGATGGACATTGAAGTGCCCCCATTCAGAGTACATTGTGTCCTTGTTACCCTCACAACTTCTTCTAAATAATGTTCAGCACATAGAAGCACTGATTTATCAGCTGAGGTTCTTTGACCACCATGAAACAGAGTTCCAGAGGCAATACTGAAGAGTACTAGAGTGACTCTAGCCTGATTGTGTGCACTGTGCCACCACTTTTGATGGGTCTGTCCTGTTGGTGGGACTTGGCCGCTCCGGTGGTGGTGATGGAGAAGTCTGGAACTGTGGCTACAACACATGGTTTGGCAAAGATGTCTGTACAATGAAATAATAACAGAAATTGCTGGAGAAACTGAGCAGATCTGGCAGCAAAGATAGTAGAAATTGCAGATGCTAGAGAATCTGAGATAACAAGGTGTAGAGCTGGATGAACACAGATGCCAAGCAGCAAAGGAGCAGGAAGGCTGATGTTGCGAGTCTGGACCATTCTTCAGAAACCTGAAGAAGAATGGTCCAGACCCGAAACATCATGTGCGCGGCTGGGGCTGCAGAGAGGAAAATAAACACAGCCAGACTCCCTGGAGTGAAGTAAGCTGTCGCTGCTATCCCAGAGATATGTCAGAGTATATCTGAAAAGTGTGTGTGAAACCGGCCAATTTTGGTGTTTATCCACCAACTATGATAACGAGGGTCAGCTCAAGAACATAGGGGAAGGAATTAGGCGGAGGCTTATTTTGCATGCCTTCCTGAAAGTACACTCAAGGCACCAAAAAATGTTGCCTCTGGATTTAATTTACCAGGCTTGCTTCTTGAACTTCCGCTTCTTTCCCTTTATTTTACTACATATTATTTGGTTTTGGTAGTACATTTGAACAAATATGAATGCATGGCATACAACATAGCTGCATTAAACAAAAGCAATACTAATTTTATGGAAACACGTTCTATAATACTGCACAGTGTAATCCATTCAAAGAGTTGTTCACCTGAGGTTGCAGTCTAGAAGGAGACCGGTTCTCTGAATTTCTACTTGGATTCTCCTAATGACTGCTTATAACTTACTGAGAGATCACCAGATTCCTAACAGAAATACACAGTGACTAAAAAGGTCTATTCTCAGTTGAGATAACAAGGTGTACAGCTGGGTGAACACAGCAGGCCAAGCAGCATCAGAGGAGCAGGCAAGCGGACGTTTTAGGCCTACACCCTTCTTCAGAAATTCCTACTATCTCTAATCTCGGTTGTGTTTGTTATTTCTGTGGTAGATTTTGCTTCAAATCTCATTCCACACGAAAACATAAGTAAACATCAAATTAGGAAAGCTGTGTTGTCCCCAACTCTCTTCAAAAGAGATACATAAAACTTAAACAGACAGGGATCTACCCAACTTCAAGGGAGTTGGAACAGTACCTTTAACAAGAATAATGATTACAGCAGTGCATGAGAAAACATCACCTCGATTGTGTGATGGTAATTGAGCGTACTGTTCTACTTTATCATATTCCCAAGAGGAGCAACCTAACTAGTTGTAACATCTGAGGTAATGGTGAAACTTTCTCAGATGTTGGAGGCAACCACACCAAACCACCAAACCAAAAATACACGTCATCTTCAATTAAACCAGCACTGCATGGCTGAGGCGTTTTCTTTGGTTTGACAGTAGAAGAACCCATGTTGAAGCTCATAAGTATTACCAATGATTTAAATTGAAAACCAATCAACATAAATCATAAGATTTTGATATCCTTGCTATTTTTATGAGACCATATTGGATTGAAATAACATTTTAGGATTTGTCTGTAACTATCTTTGAAATAGTTTTTAGAATGGTTTGAATTTCTGCTTTTGAGGCAATAGCCAGGGGCAGCCATTTGTAAGAAACTGGTTCTCTAGACTTGATAACTTGAAGCTACCAAAGGGCTCAGGTTAAGCTGTGTGTTTGTTTGAACTAGAAAAACCTTAAATTACACTGAGTGTGTCACCTTCAAAAAAATAAGTTAAAGGTTTGAACTTCAAAGCTTGAACAGATATTGTGAACCTACCTTTAAACAAGAATGTATTCTGAAAGACGTGGAGACAAGATGGACTGCAGATGCTGGATGCCAGAGTCTGTAGGTACGAGGCTGATGAGAGAGTTATGGAATGAATGGTCCCTGCAGAAAGCAGACAGGGCTGGGGAGGGAAATGTCTCCTTGGTGGTGGGGTCTGATTGTAGGTGGTGCAAACTTTGGAGGATGATGTGTCGGATCCAGAGGTTGATAGGGTGATGCATGACTCCCTTGTCAGCGCTGTGCTCCCCAATTCCTCCACCACAGCAAGTACCTTTCCCTGCAATCACAAGAGGTGTAACACCTGCCCCTACACCTCTCCTCTCAACTCCATCCAAGGCCCGAAACAATCCCTCCAGATCCAGCAGAGATTCACCTGCACTTCATCCAAACTTTTCTATTACATCCGTTGCTCCCGACGTGGTTCCCTCTATATTGGGGGACCCAAACGCAGACTCGGGGACAGGTTCGCAGAGCATCTATGCTCTGCATGCAACAACTAACCTGTCTTTCCAGTGACAGGAAGGTCACTTGTCAATGGAGGAAGCTGGTACAATTACACCAATTAAAAGACATCTGGATGAGTGGATGAGTGTATGAGCCAAATTCGGGCAAATAGGACTAGATTTATTTAGGATATCTGATTAGCATCGGTGAGTTTGACTGAAAGACCCGTTTCCATGCAGTAAAACTCTATGACTTTGTGATGGACAAAGCTCATCTCTATATGGCCAAAATGGATGAGCCTTCTGAGGTAGTACTTTAATACTATTAGATCAGCCCTAGATAATGATCTCAAACTCCTGCATTTGCTCATTGCAATCGTTCACACAGGCTCAAGCCAAATGTAACAGACCAATCTTGAGGCAATCTTTAACTTTACAGTCTAAAGCATGTAGCTAAGGAGAAATATCTTGATCATTGTGTGGATTAAGTAATCTACTGGCATGCACTCAATTGTCTTGCTGGCTAGCTTCAGCCTCACTAAAGTCACATCCTTGGGATTCATTGAAATATTTTATTCCATCACATGTTCTTTTCCACCTCAGTGGGTGTTGCTTGAATCTTATGAATTATGACTAAAACCTGCATACTAGTAACACTGCCACCACTGGGGTATTGGTATCTACTGGACAGAACTTTTCAGAAAGTCAAGATGGTTGGCAGATGGAGTTGAATCTGGATAAATTTGAGGTATTGCATTTTGGTATAACAAACAAGGATACATATTATACAATGAATAGTAGGGCCTTGGGTAGGTTTGTAGAACGGTGGGACCCAGGGGTTCAGGTACATAATTCTTTGAAGTTTGCCCCACATATAGACAGGGTAGTTAAAAAGGCATTTGTCATGCTTGTCTTCATTGCTTTGAGTTGGAAAGTCATGTTGAGCTTGTACAGGGCATTGGAGAGGCCTCTTCTGGTGTACTGTGTCCAGTTTTGGCCATCTAGGAAGAATATTATTAAAGCTGGAGACGGTTCAGAACAGATTTACCAGGATATTGCGAGTGTGGAAGGTTTGAGTTATAAAGAAAGGTTGGATAGGCTGGGGATTTTTTTCACTAGAGCACAGGAGCTTGAGAAAAGTGACCTGATAGAAGCTTATTAAATTATGAGAGATATGGATACAGTCAATAGTAATTGTATTTTCCCTAGGATAGGGGATTTCAAGACTAGGGGGCAAACTTTTAAGGCGAGAGGAGAGAAATGTTAAAAAAGACATGACGGGCATTTTTTTTTAATGTAAAGGGTGGTTTGCATGTGGAATGAACTTCCTGAGGAAATGGCTGAGGTGGATACAATTACAACGTTTAGAAGTCATTTGAATAAGTTCATGAATTGGAATGTTTTGGAAGGATATGGGCCAAGAGCAGGCAGGTGGGACTAGTTTATTGTGGGATTACGTTTGGGGTGGACTGATTAGACCGAAGGGTTGATTTCCACGCTGCATGACTATGACTCTGAATGCACATACTGGCATTGCAATGTGATGCTACCAATTACAGAAATGATGATTCATTTTATGCCAAGAAATGGTTTCTCAAAGGCTGTATCATGGACTACCACTTGCTGGAGTAATCATCATCCACGATGCAGTGGTAATTTGATAGCACTACCTCCCTTGTCAATTTTAGTTTTGTGCATGTGTTAGAACATAGAACATAGAACACTACAGCACAGAACAGGCCCTTCAGCCCACGATGTTGTGCCGACCATTGATCCTCACGTATGCACCCTCAAATTTCTGTGACCATATGCACGTCCAGAAGTCTCTTAAATGACCCCAATGACCTTGCTTCCACAACTGCTGCTGGCAACGCATTCCATTCTCTCACAACTCTCTGTGTAAAGAACCCACCTCTGACATCCCCTCTATACTTTCCTCCAAACAGCTTACAACTATGACCCCTCGTGTTGTCCTGGTTTCTTTTTTCCAGGACATATGATATTCATAAATGTAAAAGATTTTGATTGCTTTAGTACTGGCATGGTGTTAATAACATGAAAAGCTGGGTCATCATCTTAAATTTGCTTCTCACGTCACCAATATGTTTATATATGTGCATCTTAACACATTCCTTGCTGCCAGTGTTGGCAGTTTGATGTACTCTGCTGATTATAGCCATTTTGGTCTCAACTAAATCATGAACATAGTGCTGGTCTGTCACTTTGGCTTCATATTTGCATCCAACCTGAAATAATGCAAATAACTGACCAGAAGATTGTTCCTAAACGTTTTAACTGACCTTTAATTTTTAGAGCTCTTTTCTCAGGATCTATCACTAACAGTAATTTTGTCATTCAAACCAAGAGTAAAACTCTCCTGCACAAATTGGAAATCCTTTATAAAAATAACAGTGGGAATGAGAAATTCAGCATAACTTCATAGTTTCTGGCTATTTTGATTCAAATATTCCATTCATAAAATGAAACATTCCATACACATTCAAAATCTGACTTAGCAACATATTCTATACCCTCAAAATGAAACAGATTGATGCTGTCCCATTCTATGCGTCTCTGTACAGCAAGGATTTAAAATAGTACTTGAATTTAGAGTACACTGATTTTCTTTTAGCTATCTAAAAAGCATTCTAAAGAATGATCACAACTAAACAGTAACTCAACTCTCAGCTTACTAACCAGGCAACCTATAGAATCACTTAAATTAAATATGTACTTTTAAAAAAAAAGGTCAAAAACTCATGATGCGGTTCACATGCACGTTAACATTGTCATGTGGCATTCCTCAATCCATACTATCACCAGGATTTGCAAATTAATTTGCAATGAAACCTCACACCTATTAACAAAATGCAGAGATGAACACAAGAGGACAAGTTAAACATGCATCCATTATTCTCCACAATGATAATTTCAAACTCACCCTGTTCTTTTGACCTTCAAAAAGGTTTTTTTCTTCCTTCTGCAAATCAAAATCAATACATATTATAGTCCCTTAAAAACAAACTGGACAAAACGCATTTTGAAAGGGTAGACAGACGGAGTGATTTTGGGGCTCTGAATTGAGCTCAACTGCCTTCAATCTAGCTGTATATAGTTGCTTCGGTAACATCTCATCTTTCCCATGGATCTTCACCATATTCGCATTAGATGAATTCATCATAGCCTCGCCAAACCATTCAGCATTGATGAATTTGTTTACTCTGATCTTCACATCACTTCAACATATCATTTTGAGCGTCTGGTAAAGGGCTTGAACTCATCCTTTGACCGAGAGGCAGAAATGCCTCCATTGAATGGGGGGGGGGGGGGGGGGGGGTCAACATATCAACAAGCAGCTTCAACGTTGCAGGATGAAAATTGGATACTGCAACTCTTCAAACTTGAACAGATTGATGGGAACCAACTTGTTTCTCTGAAATTAAATAAACACCACCCCAAATACAATCCATTCTTAATGCATTTCAGAACACTGGCATTTTCACAAATGCAGTGACAAATAAATACATAGAGAGAACGGGAGCTCATCCATTCCAATGAAGGCAAGTCTGATCACAAAATATAGTTTCTACAAATAAGATAAATTTACAGAAAAGACTTCCTGCATATTAGGATATTTAATGTAGAACATTTTCAAACACAAAGCATACTATTTGATTCATGAAAGTGTGCTCATTGGTTCTCAAAAGGTGCTATAACAATACTGTAACTGAATAAGGAAGACCCAAGCATGTATTAGCACCTAATGTTAATGAGGTGAACCTCTCAACTTAATGTTCCATTAAAATGCATTTATGATGCAATTTCAAGGATAAGGGGGTGCCTGCAACACAAAGCCAAAGTAGTTTATAGTTAAAAATTGGTCCCATGTTCTCTTTTGAATAGGCGCTAAATAGTACAAACTGTAGCTTCAAGCCTGCTCCGCTATTCAATAAGATCATGGCTAATCAGATTTTAACCTCAACTTTAGATTCTTTCACATCCCTGATAATCTTTCATCCATGGTAATCAAGATTCGACCTATCTCTGCTTTAAAAATAAACATTTGCACTGTCAACATGCATACACAATTATTGAATAGTTTATTGATCTGTTGTATTGAATACAGTAGTGATCTGATTTGCTTAGTGTGGAACAAAGTCGGGACAGTAACTGACTCTAGTAGACAAGTCAATCTTTCACTTTCAATTTCTCCCTTCTTTCCTGAAGCCATGGCATCTTGCCGACATACAATTTGACAAAGCACTTTTCATAAACCCACCTAACTGGCCGTTACTTATGGGTGAGCACAGCAAGTGCCAGGAGGTGACTCACCTTGGGTATCAGAGCAATGGCTGATCTTGTACTTAAATGAGTGTATTTTCCAGTTTGTGAGCTGGCTAACAATAAACAGTCAGCCCTAGCCGATTATTTTCCTCAGTCTAACATTTGGGTACTCTGACCAACATCATTTTGACGGTTTGGGTCACAATATAGTTTTGAATTTAAATTCAGGTTCATTATCAAGTAGACACTGCAATGAAACACTGTTTATTTCAGTGATGATTAACATATTACAGATTTTCCATGAAACAATAGCTGCCTTTATTTTGCCGTTATTCTGGTGATTCCTGGAATATCAACTGCAGTTCTCAGCACAAGTTATTTATTTGTAGACATGTGATGCTGCCTTCAGCATTACCTACTGCATAGGTTGAGTTAAGAATTATATAAGAGGACTAAGCTATTCAGCCCCTCAAGCCTGCTCCATCATTCAGTAAGATCATAGCTGATTTGATAATGGTTTTTGCTTCACTTTCCTGACTACACCATAACTTTTTACTTCCTTGTCAAGCAAAAATCCGTTTAGTTCAGCACAGAATGTATTTAATGATCAGGCTGCCACTGCTCACTGTGAAAATGCATTCCAAACACTAATGATCCTCTCAGAACTGCAATCCCTCATCATTTCCATCTAAATAGGAGACTTCGTATTTCTAACTGTGCCTCTGGTTCCAAATTTTCCACAGGGGTAAATATTGTCTCAGCATCTCAAAGGTCAGTGCCCCACTTGCCTCAAAATTTTACGTTTAATTAACATTCTTCTAAACTCCAATGAACGTATGCATAAACTGCTCAACCTTTAAACACTCAAAAATGCTTCACCCCAGTAATCAGCCAATTGAATTTTCTCTAAACTGTTTCCTATGTAACTATATACTTTTCCTAATTATGATCTAAAATGAATTACTAACTGCAGTCTCAATGATCTGTGCAGTTGTAGAAAACATCCTTACTTGTTATACTCCATTCCCCTTGCAGTGCCATAATTCAGTCTTCATAATTATTGCTGTAACTGCATGCTGATTCCCTATAATTCACATTTGAGGATGTCCAGGTTCCTCTATACCTTAGCATTCTGCAATCTCTTTCCACTTAAATGATGTTCTGCTTTCGTATTCTTCCTGCCAAAGAGGACAACTTCATATTTTTCCTATACTATAGTCATCTGTCAATTTCCTGCCTATTCACTTAACCTATCCATATCCCTCTTATATCCTTAAAATTCGCTTTCATATCGAACCTTTGCATCAACAACAAATTTGGCTTTTTTTCTCCTTATTCATTCACAGAATGAGGGCATCACTAGCTAGACCAGCATTCGTTACCCATCCCAAAATATAATCAGTTCCTCCATCCAAGTCATTGATATAGATTGTGAACAGTTGAAGTCCCAACACTGGTCAATGTAGTGCTCCACTAATTATTGCTCGTCTTCCTGAAAATGATTAATTTATTCTAACTTTTTTTCATCCCTGTCCATGCAAAATATCAATCTCACTCACTAACATCTTAACTTTAAGCATTTTACCTTATCCCTGTAGGCTATCGAATATCTTTTAGAAATCTAAATATAATGTGTGCACTCTCTTCACTAAATCCTCATGGCATCATAATAAATTCAAATACAATTTCCCTTTCACAAAACAACACAGACTCTGTCCGACTGTATGAAATGCTGTGCCCCCACCTCATTAGTATTGGATTGTTAGATAGATGTTCAGCTCACAAGTCTGTAGGTGCCTATTTTCTATTTTCCACCTTTCATGAATAGTGCTGCCACATTTGTGGTTTTCCCACCTTTCCAATGATGTTACCTAGAATGGTGACGAAACGTCTGAAAACTAACCTTCCAGCTCAGCGAGCAAACTCACATCCAGAACCTCAACCTGAGCTACAAATCTTCTCAAAACTCGGTTACATGTAGACTATCGCAGAATCAATACAGTTACAAAGTCTGATTCAAATCCAATTCCAAGTTTGGAGGACTGTATTGAGAAGGTGGGTCAAGCAACTTATATTTCTAAGTTTGACTTAGAAGATACTGGTAGGTACCTTTATGCAAAACAGCCAAGACAATTTTCGCTTTTATAACAAGCTAGAAAGACCCACTGGATATTTCTCCCAGAAATTGAATATTCATCAGAAATATTCCACAATTGAGAAGGAAAACACAAGCTTGGGGTTGGCGATACAACATTTAACAAACTGGGGAGGAAGTGGCTTAATGATAATGTCACTGGCTAGTAATTCAGAACCCCAAATTCATTCTGGGTACATGGTTTCAAATCTCATTGTAACAAGTGGTGAAATTTTGAATTCAATAGAAAATCGTTCAAGTTTATCAGTGGCTCAGTGGTTAGCACTGTTGCCTCACAGCACCAGGGACCTGGGTTCAATTCCACCCTTGGCTAACTGTCTGTGCGGAGTCTGCACATTCTCCCCATGCCTGTGCAGATTTCCTCTAGGTGCTCTGGTTTCCTCCTACAGTCCAAAGATGTGCAGCTGAGGTAGATTGGCCACACTAAATTACCTAACGTTCAGGGACGTGTTGATTAGGTGGGTTATCAGGAGATGGGCCTGGGTGGGATGTTCTGAGGGTCAGTGTGGGCTTGTTGGGTCAAAGGGCCTGTTTCCACACTGTAAAAAATGTTACCAGTACTGCGTCTGAGATAATTATATATGCTGGTCAGAATACATTAAAGCTTTTGGAGAAATTTAAGGACAAAAATTCTAGACTGTTTAGATGAAGCTTATTACTGCAGTCGTTTTATTTGAAAATCATACATGTGACAGGAAGAGAAAATGAAATTACTGATGCATTGTCGCACCTTGGATGAAGAAAGAGAGTGGCATTTGATGGCAGGAGTACACAGACTAAAACAGAATATAGTAGTGAATGCTTGTATGCTTAGAGTCAGTGTAATATACATATAATATATTGGTGTGCTAAGTGTAAAACAAAAGGGTTTTAAAATGAAGCCATTTTTGTAATTGATGGTTTTCTTAAAAGTGGAGTTAACAATGCTGCTACTTTTTTTTTGATTAAGTGGTCATTTCAGCGGAGCTACCAGAGTCCACGGAATTTAACAGTTAATTTAACAATGAATTTAACAATGGAAGGGAGTGCCCAGTTCTCCCAGTTCAGGTTTTTAAGCTGTGGCAGTCCAGAAGTGTTGCAAGCTTCAATAGAGGATTCCTTTGACTTTGTCTGAAATCTCTCCCTCGATGTTGTTCCCAACTGGCTGTAAGAATCTGTGTCTGAATTTATCTTTTTGCCATTTATAGGATGTCACTATATTGATGTCACTATATTGAAACAGTTAATTTGTTAAGTTGCTGTATCGGATTGGCTGCTTTCAAATAGTTAAGTTACACTAAATTCCGCTTCGGTTCATGTTGCAACTGTAGTATTTAAATAAATTCTCTTTTGCTTAAAGTCGAGTGCTTTGACCAATTACATTACATATGGAACACTCGCTTCACATCTACCTTTAAAATAAAGAAAAGTTAGGGTCCAGGCAACCTTCTTAAAATAATGAGGGGGCCTGGTCCATAATACACCTAAAATCATTATTTTCAGATGTACTAGTGAGGACACCCTGAAGAGATGTGTGCATACGCATTGTCAGGGGAAGGATTGAGCAGACGATAAATTTGAGAACAACAGAGCACGATGGGGCAGTGAATTAGAGCACAAATGCTTTGCATAACAAATGATAGCTGCAGATAGAAACCTGTGAAATTTAGACATGCACAAGTTATTTATTCAAGTTTTGCACTTTAGAGGCACCAACAAGAGATTAGGCAGTTTCCACAGGAAAGGGGAAAAAAAGGATTTAAACCTAATTCATCCTGGGACAACTCTCACTAAACAAATTCTAAAACAATAACAGACAACGCTGTCATATTTAATCCTCTGTTGCTGTGTTACAAACAAACCCTGAGAACAGTACAGTACAGGTCTAGGGCCTTCAGCTTACCATGTCTGCACCGACCATGAAGTCATGCTAAACTAATCTGACCTACCTGCACACAGTCTACATTCCTTATTCCCTGCTTGTACATATGTCTGTCTAAATGTCTCAAATGTTGATATCATATCTGCTTCTACCACCTTCCCAGCAGTGCATTTCAGGCACGTATCACCCCATATAAACAAAAATTGCCTTGTAAATCTCCTTTAAACCTTTGCCCTTTCAACTTAAAAACTTATGCTCCTAGTATTGGATATCTTCACTCTGGAAAAAGGACTCCAAAGATCTACTCAATCTTGCTTCTCAATTTTATACACTTCCATCAGATCTTGAAAAGAGTGAGAAAGATAAATGGAAGGAACAATTATTTTTAAAACCTTAGGGACAGAACATAAGATAACAAGAAGCAGATGGACTTGGAGTTGAAATGAAACCAAGGAGTGGAAAAGCAAAGATAATCATACACTGTGACAGTGCTGTGAAAGAATTAAAGATTTAACTCAAAGGTCACACTAACTCTCATGTTAATCCATTAGTTAGATTGGTGTCACATTGCTCTCACCCAAGCTGTGTGTTAAGAATACACTTGTGTGTTTAATTCTGGAGTACGACAGCTAGCTGAGACATTTTAACATTTCATTTACTATTTTAGAAAGCGTTAGACGCGCACACAAATTCAGACAGTTCCGCCATCTGTCTCATAAATACCAATTCCACTCAAACATCATTCTGCAAATTTCTCTCTGGATATTGAATAATCAATCCTTGGAAGCATTTATCTTGGGGAGCCAAATGGCCTTCCTTTATTCCATTCTCTCCCATTCATTGCATGAAGAGATTGATGTGTTAAAGCTTTGTGTAAGTGCAAATACTACTGTTAGCATGCAGGCTGGTAGCATGTTAAATTCTCTATCTCAGAGCCAATTTGAATTGTTATTGCAAGGTCTTTGTACATTCACGTTTTTGCCCTTACCTGGAGAGGCAAGACAATAATATGCAACAGTCTATTAGAATTTCTGACTGCAATGCGTGCTGGAAGGAAATTTTACAACAGCTTATTGTTTGCTGGATACTTGCATAGACAGCGATAATTTCACAGTGAGATCAGGATCAGGGTTTCCAGTGCTGATAATTTTACAGGTGAATAGCACTGTGCAAACTCACACAAAGGCAGCAGAGGGCTATGAACATTTCTGAGTTCTGCCCTCCCCACTACCCCTACAACCACTCATCAAATCATTTCATTATGAATAGTGTAACCTCAGAGAAAGGAGGATAGTAATCACGCTTCACTGTAATATGTTTCCCCAATAAACTTCCAGGAAAATTTCTGAAATCAGATAGTGAACAGCTCTCAAATGAGAAGTTAACTTTGAAAGCATCAACGCCCTGTATGAGTAGTAAATGCAGTTCTGGCTGGCTGTGTGCTGAACTTGTACAGGTTTTACGTGTAGTACAATGCAAAGAATAAAGTAACAATTCAAATCCACAAATTCATATGCAGAATTTCTCATGCCATTGTAAAGTGCTGCTTGAATTAATGATACCTAAAAAGGAGTAAATTAAAATTAGCTGTCAAACTTACTGTATTAGAATAGAAATTACACTTCAAAACTACTTTATTTGCTGTAAATGACTTTTGAAAATCCAGCAATCATGCAAGTTGCTATATAAATGCAAGGCTTCCTTTTAAAAATACCTTGACCATATAGGTCAATTTATTTCAGAAATCAGTTTTTAAAAAATAATTATTTGACATATGTTCAATGTGAACAATAACACCAATACAACTTTTATGAAGAAATCTTTAAAAAATTTAGGACAAAAAATGCCAAACATTACATCTTAAAAGCACTGGATAATCATGAAGGTATCATGTACATGGAGCTTTGTTTATGAATAATTTATATAAAAAAAAAGACAGCAGCATCCACTGATATTTAGCAGAACAAAGGCAAGGTGCAAATTTTTTGAACTCAAAAGGATACACCTTCATTTTAAAACAAGCAATGGAATTGATTTTCCTAAAGGTTAATGAATTTCTCTTCAATAAAATGCAGCAGCATATTTTGTACACCCATTATAAATGGGTACGAATATAATATTATTTTCAGCTTTCATTGGAAAATTTGATATAATAATTCATGCAAACATGTCTTGGTATAGTGTAAAATAATCTACAGACAAATGAATTCTGTCAACACATTTTCCTTTTTTTTGTGTTATGTTTGTCACTACTATAGCTGTGTTGTAATAAGCTTTGCTTTGATCATATCTATGTGTCAATGAACAAATGTCAGATTTGAGTTTTGTGGCTTGTCACATGTATTGTTTTCTGCACTGTTTATCTGATCAGCTACATTATGGTGTTGTCAGCTTTGTCTTAGTGGTAGTAGTCTCACCTTTGAGTCAATCTCATGACTGATCATAATTCATGCGGAAACTGTAGTACAGTACGGATGAAGCATAGCAACTTTGAGGGTACAATTCTTTGAATATTAGAAATTAAACAAAAGGTCTATTCCTCCCTCTCGGTCCATGTAAAAGATTCCATTACATAGATAATACTTCTTCCACCACCATTGCCGAAAGTTATGATTATTTGGCCATTCTGTCCTTATTGTTGTGTGTGAATCCATGTGCAAAACTAACACGTTTCTTACAACACTAGACAGTAGGTTAAGCAGTTGTAATGCATTTTGAGAAGGTAAAGGTAGTACATAAATCCAAGTTATTTCTTCCTCACAAATGTAACTTCTCCCATTTTATGTACCACTGTGCACCAGGTGTTAACAATTTTTAATATGTTGTTATTTAAGAGTAAAATTCTGAAGGAAAACTCTGATATTATTTTACAATTCTGAAAATGCCACGGTTTAGTCAGCTATTGAGAGAAAAAAAATCTAAGTGCTTGAGCAGTTTGGCAGACCATCTGGGATCAAAAGGACGAGGATAAGCAACTGCATCTACTCATTCAGAAAAACTTAAATTAATGGTAAAAGTTTTAAAGAAGAAATCATAATTAAAACAATGTATTTAATGGTAAATTAGGCACTGAAACAGCAAGAGGAAGGAAAAAAATTGGAAGATAACTCATTGAAGGGGATATTAAATGAGGAGAAAAGAAAGGGAAGCAAGTTTATTTTTCTTAAAACATGAAAAAAAATTACTTCTAGTAGTTAACAATCATTTCAAAGTGTGTTCGACTGGCAATAATTAACACATTGCGCAGTTATGAAAGTGCTTAGACGGAGATAGATAAGCCAAACTTTCTAGATA
This sequence comes from Stegostoma tigrinum, assembly GCF_030684315.1. NCBI lineage: Eukaryota > Metazoa > Chordata > Chondrichthyes > Orectolobiformes > Stegostomatidae > Stegostoma > Stegostoma tigrinum. Next base: position 20,160,579 of record NC_081370.1, read on the forward strand.
CATTTCATAGAATCCCTCAGCATGGAAACAGGCAGTTTGGCCCATCGAGTCCACACCAACCCTCCAAAAAGCATCCCACCCAAAGTCCAATCTCTACCCTGTCCCTGAATTTCCCCATCGTTAACCCAACTAACCTACATATATATCATTACTAAAATGCAAATACAGAAACTTTACATCACTCTATTCATTTTAGTGGGATGCCAGTCAGTTAGGTGCTATTTATGTGACATTAATAGCAAAGCAATACACCAACAAACACAAGTTCTTAATATCTGTGTTTAACTATGCACCTGTCCACAACAGAATTGGATGTGCTATTTGCACCTCAATAAACAGTAGATGTTAACAACTTTACTGTCATTTGGATTGCAAACGTCAGGTTCATACAACCAGTATTCTAAAAATGTATCTCCTTTAAAGTGGCAATCTCTGGTTTGGCAAACTCTGCTGTTTGGCATGTCCTGCCAACACAAAGCCCTGCAGTCCTTCTGGTTTTCCAGATTTGTGTTAACAAGTAAGGAGATCACATTTATTCTCCAAAATGACTGATTTTCACTTCAGTTAATGTTGGATAGCGTTTCTTAGACAAGTTTAAATATTTCCATGCTGACCCTGACAGGTGACATTCCACGGTCCAGCAAATTCTACAGTCCAGCAAAGGCATGGTTCCAAGACTATAGATTATGGAGATACCACCTGCACATTCTTTCCAAATAATTGGTTTTGAACATATTTGTGCACACCAATTTGCTACTTGCCAATTATACAAATAAAATGTTCTGCAATTGTACATTTTAACATTCTCTAATCAAAATTCAGCTAACCAGCTCCATTTGACATGCTTTTCCAACAGCCATAAAATTACACACATTAAGGAAACACAAGTGAAAATAAGTTATACACAGAAATTAACAGCCAGTTATATAGAAGGAGTGACACATGGCTGTAGGTATCAAAAGGGATCAAGACACAGTCAACTCAAAACTAGACCAAAACAGAAACAAAAGTTTAAAAACCACAAAAGGCTGATATGATCACTATGTGTAAAGCAGGAAATGTTTTAACACAACAACAAGATGATTGTTGGAAATAGAGGAAGTCAGCTTAAAATTACAAAGGGCTCCAGGTGCTTAATGCAAGGCAGAAACTTATACAACTTTGCAAAATAAATAATCACTAAAACAGTTTTCACTGTTTGCAAAGAGACATGATCATAAGAAAAAATATTGACCAATCAATTCAGAGATGTCATTTCACACCTCTGGAGCAGGGGAGACTTGAACGCAGGTGCTCTCTTTGCGAGGTAGAGACACTCCAACTGCATCAAAGGAGCTCTTATGATCATTGTAAAGGGGATTATTTTCTAATCAAACACTTCAGAAATATTACACACCTTTGGAGCAGGTGCAACTTGAAACTAGGCTCCCTGGTCCACAGTTAAGGTCCCTCCACTGTGTCAAAAGATGATGATTGTAGAGTGTGTAATGAATAACCACATTTAGATGTTTCAAAGACCATCAGACCAGATGAATATTAACAGCAGTAGAATGTTTAGTTCCTTGAGTCTGCTCTACCATTCAATAGGATTACAGCTTGATCTGACATTTCTCACATCCACTTTCCTGCCTTTTACCTGGAAATAGTATATTCTTGATAAATAAGGGAATCAATCTCAACCTTAGAAGAGACATATAAGGACTCTGTCCCCACAACTTTCTCAGGCAAGGAGATCCAATCACACCCAACCTTCACAAGAAATTACTCAACTGAACCATAAATTTTATTCTGAGACTATGTCCTCTTGGTTTTAGACTCTCCCGTGAGAAACATCCTCCCAGCATTAACCCTGTCAAGCCCCTTCAGAATTGTATATGTTTCAATTAAATCACCTCTCATTCTTCGAAATCCCAATGAATAGAGTCCCAAACTGTTTAACTGTTAGTCATGAGACAATCCCTCCATAATGAGCATCATATGAGGTGGTTCTTCTCTGAACTGTCTCGAATTAAACATCATATTTCATTCAATACGGAGGACTAAAGCTGCTCACAGCTCTCCAGATATGGTCTCACCATCATCTTGTACAGTTACAGAAAGACTTCTGTACACTTCTATTTCAACCTCCTTGAAATAAGGGCTAACATTCTATTAGCCTTCCTGATTATCTGCTGCACCTGGTACTAGCTTCCTATGTTTCATGCACAAGTATCCCAAGCTCCTTTGTGCTGCAGCTTTCTGCAGTTTTTCTCCAATAATATTGTCTTTTGTTCTCCAGACTGAATAACTTCATATTTTCTCAAATTATACTCCTTTTTGTCTAATTAACCTATCAACATCTCTCTGTGAACTGTTAGTAACCCTCTCACAATTTGCCTTTCTGCCTAACCTCTAACATCCTGGGTTTTTACCATTTAACCCTTTGAGAGGCATTTTGTTGAACGGATTCTGCAAGTCCAAATAAATCACCTTTCCTGGATCCCCTCTATCTGCTCTTGTCGAGACATCCTCGAAAAACGAATAAATTAATCTGACAGGATTTCCCTTTCATGAAGCCATGCTGACTCTGCTTGATTGGACCATGATTTTTCAAATGTTCTGTTATTTCCTTAATAATTAATTACAATCCTTTCCCAACATTAAGTGTTAGACTAATCGGCAAGTAGTTACCTCCCTTCCTTATTGAATAGCAATGTCGCACTAGTAGTTTTCAAATCCTCTGGTATTTCCTCAGAATCCAAGGACTTTTGCAAAATCATCCTGAATGATTAGTAGGTAGTAATCTTCCAGGAGAACCTAAAATTCTGGAACAGGTCCAGAAGATTTGAAAACTGCCAATGTAACATCTTTTTAAAATTTTCTTTCTAAATAAAAGGTAACTATAGGCCAGTAAGCTTATCATGTGTTGTTTGGAAAATGTTTCAGTCTATGAGAGGGTGTAATAGCAGAGCATTTAGAAATATATATAATTAAATAAAATCAGCACAGCGTCAATGGGGAATTAATGCCTGACAAATATATTAGAATTCCTTGAGAAGGTTAAAAGCAGTTTAAATAAATGGGAAGTTGTGAATTTCGTACATTTGGGTATTTCACATTTGCTCAGGTATCACACAAGCTACTTAACATAACAGCCCAAGTCATTTGGAGGTAGTATATTAGTTTGATAGGAAATTGGTTATCTAACTGGAGGGAGAGTGCTGGATATGGGGAGTATTTTCTGGATGGCCACCGCAATTAGTAGACTACTACAGGAATCAATAATCATTCATAAAATGCCCAGAGTGCTACACTATAATCAAGTTTGCAAATGACAAACATAGCTGGGAAGTCAAGTGCCTGCAAAAAGTTATAGACAGGTTTAGTGATTGGGCAAAAATCTCTGTAGACAGCGTATTATGTGGGAAAACGTGAAGTTATGCACTTTGGCAGGAAGAATATAACAGCTGATTATTATTTAACTGGAAAAAGACTGTAAAAGCTACAGCATAAATGGAATTGAGAGCCCTTATACATAAATCATGAAAAGCTAGCACCCAAATTCAACTATTAGCAAAGGCAAATGGAATGTTGGCCTTTATTTCAAAGGAAATGGAGTATAAATATGGGGAGGTCTTGCTAAAATAATACACTGGTTAGATCACAGCTGGAATATAGTGAAGAGTTTTGGTCCCCTTATCCAAGAAAAGATACACTGGCATTGAAGCAGTACAGCGAATGTTCAGTAGGCTGATCCCAGGTCTGGAGGGTCCGTCTTATGTAGAGAGATTCAGTAGGTTGGGCCTACACTCCTTAGAGTTTCAAAGGATGAAAGGTCACCTTACTGAAACGTGCAAAGATTTTTTGGGGATTTGACAGGATTGGCATAGAAGGCTGTAGACGCCGAGTCATTTTCTTCACCCCTAATTGCAAATAAGTCAACTTTTTACTCATCACAATATTTCAAAACTTCTTAATCATTAGATTCCACTAAAGTAAAACTGTCTAAATCACAGTTCTACAAAAAAAACAAGTTCTGCAAGTTCCAATTTCCATAAGCATTTCTCACACACAAACTACTTAATCTAAAAGATTATTTGTTATGTATGGACATAATTATAATGATGCATTCACCCATTTCTACAAACAGCATGGTCAATACACCAGGCCTCTGAACAATCAAGAGCGACAGATATCTTCTCCGTTATTCCTCTTCATGTGCTTCACAATTTCCACCAAGCCAACTGACTCCCCACACATACATGCATGAAAACATTAGAGAGTTTGGATCCAAAAGCATTACCCTTCCTTGGAGCCAGCTATTTTGAACAATACCTAGCCCCTTCAAAACATATCAAAAAGATAGCCTAGACCCTAACTTTTTCTTATTTCAAAGGCAGTTGCCCAGCTTTGCATTCCAGATGAATTTTGATTGGTCAAACCACCAGGCTTGAAACAAAATACATTGTTCATACATTATTGTTAAAATCCAGACAAAATTTTAAAAAAAATTGGTTTAAATAATTCTATTGAAATACTCAAAACAATAAACTACTCATTAACTGTTCCACATAGTAAGGTCGCATAAGTGTATCCCTTGGCAAAGGCAAAAATCAGTAAAATAGACTATCTTACATGCAATTCTAGCAGCAAGAGAACCCAAGTTTTTAAGCTGGAGCAGAGACAGAGAGAGAAAGAAAGGAAAAAAAAAGTAAAAATGAGAGAGAGAGCGAGCGCAAGAGAAACATTTCAAGTTCTGTGTACAGTTCTGGTCTCCACATTACCAAAATGATGTGGATGCTTTGGGGAGGGTGTAGCAAGGTTCACCAGGATGTTGCCTGGTATGGCGGGTACTAGCTATAAAGAAAAGGTTGAGTACATCAGGATTATTTTCATTTGAAAGACAGAGATTTAGGTGGGGACCTGATTGAGGTCTGCAAAATCATGAGGGGTATAGACAAGATGGATAGCAAGAAGCTTTCCCCACCCCCAGAGTGGGGGACTCAATTACTAGGGGTCATGAGTTCAAAGTGAGAGGAAAGTTTGTGGGAGATATGCGTGGGAAGTTCTTTATGCAGAGGGTCGTGGGGGCCTGGAATGCATTGCCAGCAGAGGTGGTAGACACAGCCACGATAGTGTCTTTTAAGATGTATCTGGACAGGTGCATGGATGGGCAGGGAGCAAAGGGATACAGACCCTTAGAAAATAGATGACAGGTTTAGACGGAGGATCTGGATTGGCGCAGGCTTGGAGGGCTGAACGGCCTGTTCCTGTGCTGTAATTTTCCTTGTTCTTTGAAAGCTAAACTAAAAATCCTACTTTGAGGCAGCTTGGCCCCTCCCATTCAGAACACCTCTATTGTTCAAAATTTTTTAAAAAACAGCCTAAAGTGGGGTCAATAAGAACTGCAGATGCTGGAGTCAGAGATAACAGAGATAACTAGAGGAACACAGCAGGCCACGCAGCATCAGAGGAGCCTACAAGCGCTTAAACTTTATTGGCTAGAAGCAGACTTCCATCTCAACCGCTCTTCGTAAAAAAAGGTCAATCTACGCTGCTTAAAGCCATAGTGTCATCACACAGCATAGTTGTGTCTCAACAACATGTACAAAAGGAATGTACTTGCTTCGCAGGTTGTACTATGATTCTTCCGATAGCAATTCGTGTATAAATGAAAGAACTTCCTTGGTCTTCATTTCAGCAGCCCTGCAGATCAGTAGAGTGGGTCAGCAATGGAATACTATTGGATCAACGTCTTCACAAGCTGATTTCATTACATTTAACGTTTCAGTGACACAGTGGCTTAGTGGCTAGCAGTACTGCCTCACAGCACCAGAGACCGAGGTTCAATTCCACCCTCGGGTGACTGTATGTGGAGTGAGCATGTGCTCCCTGTTTTGCGTGGGTTTCCTGCCTCAGTCCAAAGATGTGCAGGATAGGGTGAACTGGTCTTATTAAATTGCCTGTAGTGTCCAGGGATGTTTAGTTTAGGTGGGTTAGATATGCGAAATAAAGGGGTAAGAGAATGGGTCTGGGTAGGATGCTCTTCAGAGAGGCAGTGTGGACATGTTGGGCTGAATGGCCTGTTCTCACACTGTAGGGATTCTATGAAAATTAAAATATCTTTCTCCTGTCTCTGCGCCGAGTAGCAAAACTCTAATATATATCTTCAGCTCAACTCTCACAACTCTTTCCTTTGATCCACCTGCCTTCCTGTGCTTTCTAAGTATTATGTCCACATAAACACCTCTACATAATTTAGTTGGAAGTCATACAACATCAGGTTTAGCTGAAGTCACAAGCTTTCAGAGTGCTGAAAGCTGACTTCACACTGATGATAAAATGTGAGGCTGGATAAACACAGCAGGCCCAGCAGCATCTCAGGAGCACAAAAGCTGACGTTTTAGGGCCTAGACCCTTCATCAGAGAGGGGGATGGGGTGAGGGATCTGGAATAAATAGGGAGAGAGGGGGTGGCGGACCGAAGATGGAGAGAAAAGAAGATAGGTGGAGAGAGTATAGGTGGGGAGGTAGGGAGGGGATAGGTCAGTCCAGGGAAGACGGACAGGTCAAGGAGGTGGGATGAGGGTAGTAGGTAGGAGATGGAGGTGCGGTTTGGGGTGGGAGGAAGTGATGGGTGAGAGGAAGAACAGGTTAGGGAGGCAGAGACAGGTTGGACTGGTTTTGGGAGGCAGTGGGTGGAGGGGAAGAGCTGGGCTGGTTGGTGGTGCAGTGGGGGGAGGGGACGAACTGGGCTGGTTTTGGGATGCAGTAGGGGAAGGGGAGATTTTGAAGCTGGTGAAGTCCACATTGATAGCATTGGGCTGCAGGGTTCCCAAGCTCGAACAGTTCATCCACTTCACCAACACCTTCCACCCCAACCTTCAGTTCTCCTGGGCCATCTCCAGCACATCCCTCACCTTCCTGGATCTCTCAGTCTCCATCTCAGGCAACCAGCTTGTAACTGATGTCCATTTCAAGCCCACCAACTCCCACAGCTACCTAGAATACACCTCCTCCCACCCAACCTCCTGCAAAAATTCCATCCCCTATTCCCAACTCCTCCGCCTCCGCCGCATCTGCTCCCACGATGAGGCATTCCACTCCCGCACATCCCAGATGTCCAAGTTCTTCAAGGACCGCAACTTCCCCCCACAGTGGTCGAGAACGCCCTTGACTGCGTCTCCCGCATTTCCCGCGATACATCCCTCACACCCCGCCCCCGCCACAACCGCCCAAAGAGGATCCCCCTCGTTCTCACACATCACCCCACCAACCTCCGGATACAACGCATCATCCTCCGACACTTGCGCCATCTACAATCCAACCCCACCACCCAAGACATTTTTCCATCCCCACCCCTGTCTGCTTTCCGGAGAGACCACTCTCTCCGTGACTCCCTTGTTCGCTCCACACTGCCCTCCAACCCCACCACACCCGGCACCTTCCCCTGCAACCGCAGGAAATGCTACACATGCCCCCACACCTCCTCCCTCACCCCTATCCCAGGCCCCAAGATGACATTCCACATTAAGCAGAGGTTCACCTGCACATCTGCCAATGTGGTATACTGCATCCACTGTACCCGTTGTGGCTTCCTCTACATTGGGGAAACCAAGCGGAGGCTTGGGGACCGCTTTGCAGAACACCTCCGCTCGGTTCGCAATAAACAACTGCACCTCCCAGTCGCAAACCATTTCCACTCCCCCTCCCATTCTTTAGATGACATGTCCAACATGGGCCTCCTGCACTGCCACAATGATGCCACCCGAAGGTTGCAGGAACAGCAACTCATATTCCACTTGGGAACCCTGCAGCCCAATGCTATCAATGTGGACCTCACCAGCTTCAAAAGCTCCCCTTCCCCCACCGCATCCCAAAACCAGCCCAGTTCTTCCCCTCCACCCACTGCATCCCAAAACCAGTCCAACCTGTCTCTGCCTCCCTAACCTGTTCTTCCTCTCATCCATCCCTTCCTCCCACCCCAAGCCGCACCTCCATCTCCTACCTACTAACCTCATCCCATCTCCTTGACCTGTCCGTCTTCCCTGGACTGACCTATCCCCTCCCTCCCCCTACCTATCTTCTTTTCTCTCCATCTTTGGTCCGCCTCCCCCTCTCTCCCTATTTATTCCAGTTCCCTCTCCCCATCCCCCTCTCTGATGAAGGGTCTAGGCCCGAAACGTCAGCTTTTGTGCTCCTGAGATGCTGTTGGGCCTGCTGTGTTCATCCAGCCTCACATTTTATTATCTTGGATTCTCCAGCATCTGCGGTTCCCATTCCACTTCACACCTGATGAAGCAGCAGCACTCCAAAAGCTTGTGTTTTCAAATAAACTTGTTGGAGTACAACCTGGTGTTGTGTGACTTCTGACTTTGACCACCCCAGTTCAACACCAGGATCTCCACATCATATACTTAGCTGCACCTTTGGTATTGCCATTTTGAGGTTTTCGTACATCCATAGACTTGATCATGGAAATCTCTCTGTTCCGTTTTAAATCCATGATTGATTTCCCCCAGTCATAGAAGGAAACTCAAGCTCAAGCAAGTTATAACTGCACTTCCAGGAAACCAGTTCTTTTCCTTTTAGCCTGCGAGTCAATCTGACATTTCTCCATTTTCTAACCTCTGTGGCCTTCACCTTCGATGCCCCATCTTCAGTAAAACCTTTATTCACCCAATCGTAGGACAGTGCTCCACGCCCACCACCCCACTTTGCCCAAAGAGAAAGGAACATAATTTAAGTATATTCCTTGAACCATATTAAGCATCATTGAACTTCATCTGTGCCATGAGGGTATTGGAACAAAGACAAATAAGCTTCCCCCACCCCCATTACCAGTCATCTCCCGAAATGTTTCTTTTCTCTTCTTCAATTAACAAGTGCAAGAAGCTCAACAACTTCTTTAGCACTAAGGCCCAGACTCTATTCAAATGCCTCTCCTGTTCTTGCCCCTCTTCCTCTGGAAAGCAAAACATTACCATTAGTTCTTCTCCTCATATCTTTATTTTATTCTCCTGTTTCTTAATTGTCTTTTCTAAACCTCTCTCATCCTGGCCCATACAAGTTGACGTTGTAACTGGCTTCCCTCTACTCAAAGTGTACGCGGTTTAAAATCTTGCCTGATCTACTCTGTTCTTGTAACTTTTTTTTGCAATTCTACCTCAAACATGTTGATGCTATCAAATCTGCATCCGAATATTCAGGGTCTGAAACACAGCTGCTCATTCAGATCTCTAATGGCATGTATTCTGAACCATTCCTTCAAATCTGTACCCTCGTACACTCATACCCTTGGATCCAACATTGATGTCAGTGTCTTCAATCAATTGGGTTTTGCACTTTGGAATGTCCTGCATAAACGTCAGCACCTCTCCAAAATTTTCCCTCCTTTAAAAAAGTCCAGTGCTTCAAAGTTTATGGCCACAGCTTCCAATACTTCCACGTTTGATTTGGCATCCATTTTCATCAAGCTTGATCTGGGAAGTATCTTGAGGCATGCTTCCTACATTAAAAATGCTTTATATATTCATGTTATCATAGTTTGTTTAAAAAAAGTCATAACAGCTCTTAACTTTCAAGGAAAAGAATAATCACAGTCACTGTGCAACAAAGACAAAGACAATCAACCCTTTCTCCAGAGACAGAGGATGTCAAATGATATATTTTCTATCAGTATAAAATGTCAATCACCTGTAGTGCTACCTGGGGCAACATACTCACCTCTATGTGTCGTTAATTCTAAATAATTAGCTTGGTCTCCTTGCTGCATTCATGTTTGTAAATCTTTACAAAACCAAGTTTGTTTAAGCAACAAATTTAGTTGGTAGTACATGATAAACATGATCAATTCCATACAATTAGATTTAACTTTCACCTTCCCGTTCACAAAATAATACAAAAAAAAATTGACGCTTCACTAATTCCTAACATTTAAGATGCATCAGTGGCTGCTGCTGCTGCTATAAGTTTGTGGTGAAGACTGAATAGTTGACAGATCCTGCTTGATTTGAAGAAGAATAGATTAGGAACAATTGCTTAACTTACAAAAAATCTGACAAATATTCCCCTGAGCCAATAACTGCTGATTAACTTTGTTCCTTGAAGAAAACAAGGATTAACATTTTATAATTGAACAAAGCTATCAACTGTAGGATATGCAACAGCAATTATCTGCTGCAAATGGCTCATGAGACCAGGAACGCCAATGAGTAACTTAGCTTCCTTTCAACAATCAAATTGAGTTGTTTAATACTTAATATTAGGGTTAATGTTTCTGCTTAACATTTCTCTATTCTTCACATCCATTTGAAAATGATCTCCAGAGAAGAAAAGGAATTAAAACTCTTTAAATTTACATGGTTGAGGACTTCAGATTATGGGATGAGACAATCTATACACTGGATTGCTGGAAAATGAGGCTGAAGTACTAACAGTGGGGAACAAAGAAAAGGCAGAGGAACTGAATAGGTACTTTGCATCAGTTTTCACATTGCAGACAGCAACAGCATACCAGAATTCAAGAGAGTCAAAGGCAGAGTGCAGTGCAGTGGCCATCACTGAAGAGGGGGTGTGGCAAAAGCTGAAAAGTCTAAAAGGTGGATAAAATCACATGGATCAAATGGATTACACTTCAGAGCTCTGAAGGACATAGTGGAGGATATTGTGGAAGCAATAGTGGTAGTGATCTTTTAGAAATCACTGTAGTCAGGGACAGCCCACACTGGAAAATGGTTAATGTAACACCCTATTTAAGAAGAAGGAGGGTGGCAAAAGTCAGGAAACTATAGGCCAGTTAGCCTGACATCAGTCGCTAGTAAGATTGGAGTACTTGAAAGTACATGGTAAAACAGAGCTGAGTCAGCATGACTTCATCAAGAAGTGGTCATGTATGACGCATCTGTTAGAGTCTGAGGAGGTGACATATTAGGTGCAGGATAACCAGTGGACATGATCTTCTGGATTTGGCAAGGTGCCATACAGGGCGGTGCTGAATAACATAAGAGCCCATGGCATTAAGGGAAAATGTACTGGCACAGTTAGAGGATTGTTGATGAGAAGTAAGCAGAGAGTCAGGATAATAGGGTTGCCCCCCACCCCCCCCCCCCCCAAACAGTGACAGCTAGTGTCTAGTGGAGTTCCACACATGTCAGTGTTGGGACAACTATTCATGTGGTACATTAACGATCTGGACAAAGTAGCTCGAGTTGCAGAGGAAGTTGTAGACTTGCTTGCCGAGCTGATGTGTTTCATTGCAGACATTTTATCACCCTGCTAGGTAAAATCATCAGTGCACCTCCAGTGAAGCATTGGGGTTCTATCCCACTTGTTATTTACATGCCTCAGTTTGCTGTGGTGGTTGGCATTATTTCTGGTTCCATTTTTCAGTGGTTTGTAAATCAGGTACAGTTCAATGCATTTGTTGATGGAGTTCCAGATGGAATGCCAGGCCTCCAGGAATTCCTTAGTATGTGCTATTCTGGACGTGTTGTCCCAGTCAAATTCATGTCCTTCTTTGTCTGGTGTATTGAGACCAGTGAGAATTGGTCATGTCTCTTAGTGGCTAGTTGGTGTCCATGTATCTTTACTGTCAGTTTTTTTCCAGTTTGACCTTTGTAATGCTTCTCACAATCCTGACGCAGGGTGGTTGTTGGTTTGTGGGCTACCCTGCTACCTAAGGGTTTGAGTAGCCTTGTGATCACCTGATACATCCCTGATGTACGGTTGTGTTGTGTCTCATTGCAGGTGTATTTGCAGATTGTGCTTTCTGGGTATCCATTCCTTTTAAAATCTCTGCATAAGTGCTCATGTTCTGCTTTGCACAATTCTGGATTGCTGCGCATATTGTGGCTCATTTGAATAATATCCTAATGTGGCTCTGTTTATGGGTGTTGGGTCATTGATGGTATAATCAAGTGTCTTGTCCATTTTGTGGTCTTTCTGTATACGCTAGACTGGAGTTCCCTGTTCTTGCGTTCTACCATTACATCTAGAGAAAGGATAGTCGGTTATTTTTCCCTGGAACGTAATGCAATATTTTAAGATTATGACTGAAATATGGAATCAAAGTGGCTTATGAAAGGATGGTTGTATTAGACAAAACTCACTATGAGGATACATAAACAGGAGGAAAAATATGGATGCAGAATTATTAGATTTTCAAAAATTATTGATAAGATGCTGTAAAAGACATTGCTACACGAAATTTGAGTTCTCGTGATGGTGTAATATATGAGAGTGAGAATTAGTTAATGGAAACAAAATCAGATGGAATAAAAGAGGCCGTTTTCAGATTGATACACTGTAGTTAGAGGATGACTCTGATGCTCAGTAATTGGGCTCAAACTAATCATTTGCAATCGATATCTACGACAACACAAGGGAATAAATGTACTGTAGTGTAATTAAGCTAAATGCCATCGCTAAAATTAGATGTGAGGGTTCCTGTGCTGCAGTGGTATTGTCCCTACCTTTTGGCTGGACAGTCCAGGTTCAAATCCCATCTGCTCCAGAGATGTGTCTCAATATAGAGTCATCGAACTGTATATCATGAAAACAGACCCTTTGGTCTAACTCGTCCATGCCTACCAGATATCCTAAATTAATCCTGTCTCATTTGCCAGCATTTGGCCCACATCCCTCGAAACTCTCCCACTGAGATGCCTTTTAAATACGTGTAATTGTACCTGCCTCCACCACTTCCTCTGGCAGCTCATTCCACACGTGTACCTAACTGTGCAAAAAGGTTGCCCCTTAGGTCCCTTTAAAATCTTTCTCCCCTCACCTGAAATCTATGCTTTTTAACTGTAGCCTCCCCCACCCTAGAGAAAAGACCTTGGCTATTCACCCTATGCATGCTCCTCATGATTTTACAAATGTCTATAAAGAATACTCCAGGGATAATAGCCCCAGCTGCTTCTTATAGCTCAAATCCTCTAACCCTGGCAACATCCTTGTATATCCGAACAACTCGTTAAAAATATTTCAAAGTTAGGTGAGAAACCAAACTGGGAACTTGGAAGTTGCCAAATAATTCAGATAGGCCAAATGGATGGGCAACAATCTGGCAGATAGAATGTAATGGAGAGAATTTTGAAGTTGACCACTTAGGTCTGAAGAATAAAAATATATATTTGTTAAATCGAGAAGCTGGTATTGTGGGATCATGCCTTAGATATGAATCAGTTAAAAGTTAAAATGCAGCTGCAGCAAGCAATTAGAAAACAAAAGGCATCTTATAGCCTTATTACAAAAGGAATTGGGGTAAGAATAAATAAGTCTTACAAAACTATTTAAGGTCCTGGTGAGACCACACTTGCAGTACATGCAGTTTTGGTACAACAAAAAAATGTATTATAAAATGAGTTCAAGTTATTTTCAAAGAATTTATATAACAAGTATGAATTAAATTGTTATTTTGTTTGTTTTGGGAATGCAAAGATCAATTAGTTTGGTTTCTAGAATGGGAAGATTGCTCCGGGAAAAGAGATTGCGTGATTAGGCTCATATTCCCTAGAAGTTAGGAGGTGAGTAAATCAAACATTTAAAATCTTAGCAGTTGATAAGGTAGATTCTGAGATGATGTTTCTCTCAACTGAACAGTCAGAACTAGGAAACCATAAATTCAGAATAAAGGGTTGGATACCTAGGAATTATATGGGGGAGAATTTTTTCAAAACGTTTGAGTGTCTTTGGAATGCTTTACCAAGCACTACGAAACTCTGTCCTTGAGTTTATTCAACTTGGAGATCAAAAGTTTTTTTTTTGAGTACTAGTGATGCAAACATAATGTGGAGAGGTTTGCCAAGGTAAATCAGCCATAATGTATTAAATGATGATCAATGCTCAAGGGGCAGAACAGCCAATTCCCACACATTTTCTTAATATTATCTCTATTTTGCAGCAATTATGTATGATTTGAGAATTGTCTGTAAAAATGTTTCCTGCATTTGATCATTTCAGAAGAATCAGTGCACTTAAAAAAAACAACTAATATCACAATGACTATACATCAATTTGTGCCCTGCAATCTCATTTTGTTTACACATAAAATCCTAGTTTTGATCTTTATCACATGAAACCATTTTCTACAATGGAACCCATGCAGAACATGCCAAGTTTAGAATTCTACTCAGTAGAATTGTGTCAACAATTTGGTTTATAGAAAAAAATTCTCCTGTTATGAAAACATTTCAAAATTCTAAACTGAATTATCTGTTCATGTTACTTTTTCTTATTACAAGTGCTACCATTTTGTGGGCTTTAGAAGGTTATTTGGAAAAATATTGAAACATGGTGAAAATGATTTGGAAAGGACTGGGTAACTTAGAAGCGTGCTTTAAAATTTTACATTTAAATAAGTGGAACATCTTCCCACCTCCTGTTATTGTGTGGGTGTATGCATATGACACATGAAAACTCAATTGGCTCCACTCAACACCTGCTGTTTATAGCCGTAATTTGAAACTTGCTTCCACACTCCAAAAGAAACAATCTGACACATCAACCCAGCTTTAGCATATGCTAACTCTTTTTTGCCTCTCAAAGGTCAAAGTCAAAGTAAACATCCTCCTCTGAATGTTAGTTTAATTGGAGCTATTTTACCTAAAATTCTACATTACATTATTAAATGATCAATATTTACTTTACGCTATTCACTTTTAACTGCTTTCAATAACCAATTCCACACCCAAAACATGTGGAGAATAGGATGAGAATTACTGAGTTTGACTTATATCCAGAACATATACAAACAACATTCTTTCTACAACTGCCTCACGAATGCATACTTCAGTCACAAACATAATGCCAAATGAGACATGTTAACCTTTTAACTTCAAAATACAGCCAATTAACTTAAAAACAGGAAAGAGTTTAAGAAGAACATAGCAGAAAAGGTACAAAGATTTTTTTTCTTTGTTGGGGTGGGGTGGAGGGTGGGCAAAGTGATGGTTTAAGGGGAAATAAATATAAAATGAGTCACTGATAAATTCAACAGTGAATTCAGGGGAGACCTCTTTAGCTACAGAACAGCTACAATAATGGATCTCACAATAAAATAGATGTGCTCTAGGGAAAACTAGATAAACAGACAGTGGAACAGCTTATTATGCAGGTAGGGTCATATGAAGAGTGGGAGGAAGCTCATGTGGAGCATCAACCCTGGTAATGGATTAGTTGGGCCAAATGATCTGTCCCTGTGCTGCATAATGCTATAACACGAATTTGGAAATAATACCTCCACTGGCTTTCTTCTCAAGAATTGTAGAATAATTGCAACACAGAAGATGGAAGCTTAGCCTGCTGAAACCCCAACAGCGTTTGGCAAGAACAATCCAGCTAGATGTTAATTGCATGCAAAGTTAAACACATAAGCGCTCTTGTGGCAATGATAGTGTCTCTACCATGGGACCAGAATGGCCACAGGTTCAAGTCCTACCTGCCTTAACCTGTTCAGACATACTATAACAATCTAATTTAAGATATATACATATGGAGAGCATTAATAGATGCTTACTTGAGCACAAATAAAGCAAACACAAAGGAGTCTTATGATGCAGTAGGAGCATCCCTAAACATGTTCAAACGCTACCTGCTCTGGAAGTGTGCCATAATATGGTCTGAAAAAGTTGATTAGAAGTATCTATAAAGCAATGTTTAAAGAACAAAATGTGTTCAGTCAAGAGGTATATGCCTGTAATACTTCACACTCAATAAATATATCCCAAATAAAGTCCAGCCTTGGATTCTTCATCCAACCAGCTGTCAGGAGTTTCACGAGTTCCACTCTGATCTTTCTCTGCCACCTACAATTTTCTCTCCAAGTACTTAACAAGTTAATTTTTCAAAACAATGACAGAAACTGCCCTCACCACCATTTCAGGCTGTGCTTTCCAAATTCTCATCAATCACTGCACAAATAATTTCTCATGTCTCCTTTGGCTCTTTTGTCATGACTCTTATTCTTATTGGAAAAGTTGATCTTTCTAGATAACTCTATTTTGAACACTTCTACCAAATCTCCTCCAAAGTAGAACTTGTAGTCAATCCAGGAGTCGCTCTGGTACATATTTTTTTACAAACCCTCTAAAACGCTTAGTCTGAACTGCACCACGATAGCTAAATCTGTGTTTTATCATACAATATAATTCCTTTTTTTTGTATAGTGCATCTATATATTCACACACAAAGCCAAAGATTGTGTGCTTTCTTAACCGTCCTTGCTGTTTTTAATGATATGTCTCCATATATCCTGAGGTCTTGAAATCTGCATTGCTCTTCCGGTCATGCATCTATCTATACTACCAACTTCTATCCTCTTGAATTACAAGAGCGATAATAGAATGTGCAATAATTCTAAATTTTGTCTCATCTGCAAAATTTGAAGCTGTTCCTTTTCCACCCAAGATCAAATAACTAATATTGCAAAAAGCATTGGTCCTCATACTGGCCCCTGTGAAATCCCACCACATACCTTTCCCCTTTCTAAAATGCAACTATTTGTCACTACTCCATTTCCTGTTCAATATTCGTTATGCAGCTCAACACTGCCTCTTTTATTCCAAAGACATCATCTTTGCTGGCAGGTTTACTTTAAAGATATTTATTAAACATTTTTTAGGAATCCATATATGTTATATTGGCCATTTTACTCTTAGCAACCCCTTCTTAATGAAATTTTCAGCACCATATGGAATAAGGGGAATTTGGGAATAGGGGAGTCGATTTCAGATGGGGGTGACAAAGTTGATCAGCTGAATGGTCTGCATCCATTCTTTGATCCAAAACTAGTTAAACATGATTTGCCTTTTACAATGCATTTTGGTCTTCTGTAATTAATCCACAATAAACAGTTGATTCTGTCCCAGAAAATTGTTCAAAAAACTTGCCTGCTAGTTAGGTTAAACTGTTAGGTCTGTAGGTTTATCCTTGAGATATTTTTAAATCAATCAGTTCAGGTCTGTTATGACGCACCTTTGAAGCAGATGGGGCTTGAAGCTGGGCCGCCCTGGTCAGAGGTAGGGACATTACCATAATACAAGAACGCCTATTTCAATGAATATCAGGGTTACCACTTACTCACTACCTAGATATTTTTATAATTAACACATTCAAAGATTTAATTACACACGCTAGATCAAGTGAGGTGCCTCCTGGTTCAGAGGTAGGGACACTGCCACAAAAAATACTTTGTATTTTTGAACAAGGGTGTAACATTTGCAACTTACCATTATTCTGACATCACCATATTTAAGAAGGCTAATGACTAACCTTCATAATTCACAATGCTACTTCCCTCAGCACCCTATCTGGGCAGGCTTTCTTGCCTATTTTCTAGTACCATCTCTGTCAAATTTTAGCCTAAATATGATCTTAAGTAGTTCCTTTGATTTGACTTTTTTCTAAAAATGTGTAATCCATCTTTGGTAAATGGATGCAAAGTACTTGTTTATGCCCTCTGCCTTATGTGTCTGTCTCCATTTTGGACCCCAATTGTTCCATTCATCTTACTAACTTCTTACGATTTATATGCGCATAGAAACTAACAGGTCCCCATTTATGTTGGTTGCCATTTCTTTCTCATTCTCTTCCTTTACTCTTCTTATTTCCCTTTTAACTTCTATTCCAAACCTAGATATATACAAAAACCAAATCAGAAATTGCTGGAAAAAACTCAACAGGTCTGGCTGCATCTGTTGAGAGAAATCAGAGTTAATATTTTGGGTCAAGTGACCCTTCTTCAGAAAAGTATAGCAAATTCAGGATTATTCAACTTTTTTTTTAAGTGAACCTGACATCTCTAATGCGCTTATTTCATTTTAATCTTGCAGTATTTCCTCTGGCATTCACAGTGCTCTGGTTTTGGTTGCTTTAACTTTTCACTTCATGGGAATGCATATGAATCATCTGCTGAAAAGCTCACCCAACTGCAAATAGATTTGAATTACATTTTTGCCCATCTATTTTTAATTTCAATGATACCCATTGCTGAAAGCTAACAGTTGGTGGATAGACAATGATGGAGTTGCTCAGAACTCTAACAAGTACAACTTTACAGTAGTTTATACACCAGTAATTGTTAATAATGTAATACTGAAAATATCTCACCTGGTTCCCTCTGAATTCCCTGCATCCACAATATACCCTTATGTTATCATCCCGGAGAGTCTTCAGCTGGCCAGGCTTGTACCTGTCTCAATGTCTTTCCTCACTTCTTTGCAAGGGTTGGCCTCTGGAGTTGTCACTGATCTTGGCATCTCCTTTGGCTATTTTTTTTAAAAGTGGTTCTGTCCAGTGTATGATTTCATCTGCCCCGCATATTTGGAATTGCTTATTCTTTCAGTCAGTCTTGGCCCAAGTAGTTTTACCATATATGGTCCGATCACCCCATTCCAGCTACAGTCAGTATTTGGTAATATCTTTCTGCAGGGCCACTCTACCCGAATGGCTGAGTTTAGTTCAGTCCACTGAAAATTTTTGTTTGAGTTCTTATACTTTCAGCCTTACCCAACATCACTTTGACCAAATAATTTTCTAGTTGGCTTTATGTCTGCTATACAGTGTTTTCTTAATATTGTTCCTTGCCCTACTGTTGATCTAAATCTTATGAAATGCTACAATCATTTTTCCGCTGAAGACAACTACTCAATTTGATTGACTTCAGTATCCAGAACCAGTAAACTTCCCTTCCCTGTTAAGCCAGGGACATCCTGATGAAGGAAATGCCCCTGAAAGTGTGCAGAAATGCTTTATTTCTTTAGCCTGTAGGCCAAACCACATCTTAAACTGAAATAACTGAAGCTTCCATGCATGAAGCAGCTATTGTTTGCCAAAGGTTAAAATAAGATTGCAGCAGCAGGACTGATGCTTTTCTAGTAATAATCAAAATTCTAACAGCTACAATAACCACAGCGTTGATAAGTCAAGATAAAAGAGTTATCTAATGTGGGAGATTCCGCTAATACATTTCACGTAACTACACTACTACTACTACTGCCCGACACTAAAAACTTCCTTTTCTCGAAACAATCCCTGTTATTTGAACTTGCTTGCTTCTACTGCAAACCTTGGCTCACTACCATTAAGCTTCATGAACTCCAGTGGAACAAAATCTATCCCTCTTCATTCTGAACTCAAAGTTCAAATCCTCATCTTTAAGACCGTCAACCATATTGTCACTTCCCATCTCCAAATTCTTCATGTTCTACCTTCTTCCCCAAATGCCGCATTCCTCCAGCTTGCTTATCCATCCCTCTTCCTCTAACCCATAGCTTTCAGTCATCCAGGTCTCATTCTCTGGAAATCTCTTTTACAAACCTTTCTCCCTTCCCCATTTCCATTAACAAATTGCTTGGAACTTACAACTTCGACATGGTGGAGGAAGTCTTCCTATGACTTGGCACTGATTTGTCCTTTTCTATGTTACTACTACTGCTGCAGCAATGCAAGTCATTTCATTGTATCAAATGATTTTATATCGCTTGGACAATGAGAAATATACAAATTCTTTTCCATCAAAATAACTCAAAGAAAAGCATTAAAACTGACATATGATAGCAATTTTCATTTGTCTAGAGTGATTCCTGAAGGCTACTAACTCTGTCACTCATTACGCAAGGTAGTGAACAACCAAAGCACATCCAGAAATCACCAGAAGTGGGAAGCCATCCGAGGTGAAAACAACAAGTAACATTTTGGTTAAAGGGATTGATCTTTTTTACAAGCTGTTTTTAAGCTCTGGGGAATGAATCACCTATGAAAGTATCTAGTCGCTCTGTAACATTGCCTTCCAACCAGTGAGGTATTTTCACACTCTTTTAGAACAGGCGGGTCTTGAATGCATGCCTCCTGGTTCAGAAGTAGGGACACTATCACCATACCTCAAGACACTTCTTTCAGAAGTTGTGTGCAGCATGAAGTGCGGTAGGCTGAAAGGGAGTGTAGCAAGGATGTATCCATTTGCAGAAGGTCTGGCTTATGCCTTAGGAAAATAATTAGCAGACTGCTATTTTGTCTAAAGTTGCAGTCTATGAGCAACAGTATAATGTGACACTTCATTATGACGATGCTACTAAAATCAGAGCGAAAGAGGTAGTATAAAGACCCTGGATGAGCTGAAAATTTATTTTTTGAAAAAAATGGTACTAGAAAGGTCAGCTGTTATTTTAGTTGATATGTCACCAGATCAGAGCAGACACATTCAAGTGGAGGGAAATCCATTAAAGGTTGTGGAGGTATTTTTTCTCATATAATCATTTTCTGATTTTGATTTTACGTGGTCCCTTGCTGGACAGATAGAATAATAAACAATGCAAGTTATAAACTTGACATACTAGCCTAGGAATGGCATAAAAAAAAATTTACATTTATAATTCAATTTAGTACAGCTAAAGACACCCTAGTTGAGACAAGTAACGTTAACACAGTTAAACACATTTTTACAACCTATTTTGGTCATCATATAAAGCTCCGCTTACACAGTGATTTCTTCTAAAATACTTTGAAAGAAATGAAAAATAAATGCTTACATTTCTAGTTACTGTAGTACTTTCTACTCTTGCTCTTTTACAGTAGGTATGTCATTCCAACGGAACCGAGACTGACCAAAGTATTTACATCAGTTAAACATACTTGCTCTCATGACATTTGTTTACTTTATTCCATACCACATACATGACTTTTATCCTCCCTCTTGCCAATAATAAAACATAAACAGCATACTAAATACATTACTGAAACCACAACATGCACCTTTTTAAATATACTGAAACTAAAAATATGTTATTCTACGTTTGTATAGGTGGTGATCACAAACCAATTTGCAAAGTTTAAGCTGGTTTGGAAACTAATGGTGTGGAGCTCTCTCCAGGGCACAATGCTACAGTTCCATGCTACTGACCAGAAGTCACACTGTTGCTGTCAGCCTTAAAGCACTGCGATACAATACAAGCCAGAATCACATGGCACCATTATCATGATGTCGATGTCAATGTTATTTTCTGAAAATAAAATTAACTTAAATCCCCTGACAAGATTGATTTTCATTCTATGATTTGCAAAATGTATACTTTACCACTGCCACCTGAAGATATCCGAATTCTGAGACTACATAAAAATTTTCACAAGATTAAAAAAAAGCTTGAACATGTTGGAAATCTAAAATCAAAATCAGAAAATACTCAAAATAAGTCGTTACTGCATCTTAAAACTGTAAAAGATATTTTCCAAATGGGGAATTCTATTTCAAAAACTTTAACCAGGCATTTATTTTGCAATGTTGGTAAATCTGCATTTCCTGTTTTTTTCTTAAATTATACAAGCATTCACTTTTGGGTCTAACTTCCTCACTCTCATGGTTGTCTTATTCCTTCTCCTGAATCATTTAAAAAACATTTTCACGAGCTCCTAGCTTCCATAATTAACAAACAATTACCAAGCTCTGATTGCATTTGACAAGTATTTCACAGATATAGACAAGTAATTCCATACTCAGCATGTCAGTAAGTACTTGGAAAGAGAAAAGGCAGATTTTGAAAATTTCAGGTGGGGTCCTTTTGACTGTAGCCAGATCTGAAAGAAGTGTGCACATTCAGAATCAATCTTCTCTTACAATTGTTGAATGCCTGAGGATTTAACAATTTTGGTCATTAGGAGCCATTACTTCTGTCACTCCTCCGTACAGTTATGAAGGTACTCCAAAAATTTTGAGGCACTTACAATTAATAGCTATGTTTCTTTTAAGATGCCTGCAGCATATCACATCATTTTAAGCAGTAACAGCCCGAGGCAATCCTGAAACTCAAGCAAATATGGACAATCTCAAACACTTGTGAAACTCACATTGATTTATTATAGATGGATGATCAACAATAAAAAGAAAGGATTACAATACACTGGCCAACTAATCTTTGACTCACCATGGACCAACAGAGGCATTGTAACCAATGAATGCTAACCAAATATTAAATGGATCTCATTGATGATTCATTGTATTTTGCAAGCTGTGTTCAGACAACTCCCCCCGACTGAGATCTTGACTCACATTCACTTCTTGAACTTTAGTTTCAATCCTGACATTCAACCACTGTTCACAGCTACCATCTTCAAAAATTCCTGAACAATACTTCCATAACTCACCTAAAAAGAAACGCAGCTATTAAATGTAAGTGCATCTCACAAACCTGGTACCTTCACCCTCATCCACAACTATGTAAAATATTGACAAACAGGAGGCTGGAAGAACACATCAAGCCAGGGATCATCTGGAACAAAGGAGCAGTTAATATTTTGGGTATTACCCTTCTTCAGGGCTGTCCTGAAGGGTAATACTCAAAACATTGACTGCTCCTTTCCTCCAGTTGCTGCCTGACTTGTTGCATTCTTTCAACCTCCTGATTGTGTACCTTGGATTCCAGCATTTGTTTTTTTTTGTCTCGATGTAAAATATTGATCTACAACAGAAATGCACCAACCTTAACTTTACTTAATATGCAAAATTTACACCTGATACTTTTGAGTATTTAAAGTCACTGGTAAAATTTGTTATGTTTAGCTAATGGTTATTGACAACATTGCGAGAAATATTCTGCTGAAACTTGGAAAAAATGCAGATATCAGTTAAAGCTACTAAATTAGCTTTGTGTTGACTTCGTTTCCTAATAGTGCCGTAGTTTGAAGTTCAGTGCACAGAACAACAATAATTTGATATGTATGTTTGATTATTTCATTCAAAACCTTTCACTATATGTATGAAGTTGAAAGATCGTCTGCCTATGAAATGAAACGAAAGTTGAAAATGGCTCAAGACAACTGTAGGAACTGTAAACAAATCAAATTATATCCAATAGTTGCAAAATTATTTATTCAGGTGATTGCTGTGTACTATTACTGTCACTAGATGGCTCTAGTTCATCTCCAAAATAGGTGTATTCATGACATCTAGTGGCAGATGAAAAAAGGTTGCAGCTTCTTCCCATGCATTAAACCTTGCATTTAAAACGAAATAACTACAAACTGAGAAATTCAAGTTTTCATTCCAGAATGTTTCATAGAGACCCTAATGACAAGCATAAAATCTACAAACTTACAATAGCTTTACAAATAAATTATCATATTCCATGATAATTTTCAATGTCCACATACATATCCAAGTATTAATACTTTTAAAAATGTCAAACAAATTTTCACCCAAGGCATAAAAAAAAAACTTAACCTAATGGAAACTTCAACACCTCTACCCATCTGGAAAGCAAAATAAAAGATAGAAGACTTGGACTCCACACATGCTAATATAATGGAATTGCCCAGTTTTGCAGTGGTAATGACAGTGAAACTATTAGCATCTCCTATGATATTTAACTGGAACCAACAGCAGCTTCAGGATTCCACACAGATCGAAACATTGTCAGCAATTCTACGCTTTTCCAGATGGCAACCCAACACTCCCCTAAACCATACAAATCTCCAATGACTGGGAAATCTATTAATTGGGAGAATTTTCATTTTTACAAATCATTGCTTTTCACTGTAAAAGTTACAACTTGTTGTCTGACGGGCAATTGTACTTTCTAACAGTGTAATAAGTTTATAATTACTGCTGAACATCTTCAATTGAGCTGAATAAATAAAATTAATTTCTGCAGTACCAAATTTCTCCCAATGATTAAAATTATGGATTTAATCATTTAAGTTAAAGTTCATTTTAGTGTCTATGTTAATCCAATCATTTATTTTGCCACTACAGTTTAACTTAAAGATGACGCATCGTGAACATTTAATTTGTTACACATGAATTCCAGATGTGAATGCCCCTTACCAATTTCCTAACATCACTACTCCTGCACACCAAGGCATCTCTCTGACTTAGTACCAGAATTCAACTGCTGTCAGGAAAGGAGAAAAACCACAAAAGGGATGCTGAATCTTTGTAGGCAAGCTTTGTTGATGAACAAAAAAGCATGGGTTAATATGTTTAGCTGTGTTTTGGAAGAAGAAGCAAAGAATAAATGCTTTGTTACTGCTAAATTAGTGGAAACTATACATAATGTAGTTACACTACAAAGGCCCATATCACTGACATTAACATTTTGTGGAAAGAAATGTGATGTAAATTCCAAAAGTACATCCAGCACAGCGAGCCTTTCTACTGCCTCAAACCAGGACTCCAAATTGAATCTGCACTTACAACTGAAATGTTGGTACAAAACTGGGACCCATGAAAATTAGTCTCATTTGCCTTCTAGAAAAATGCTGATAAAACTTTGCAAACTACAGCTACTTAGATGCTTTAAGTCTGTGAAGTCATCACTATCAAGGCTCAAGTATTAAAAAGGAATGGCTGTAGGCTTCACAATCAGGGACCAATTGAAAGACTATCCATCATCTACACTCACTTATTTGCAGAAATGCACTTCTATCAGGGATTATTGGATAGTGAGCAGAAGCAGTAGAGAAAAAATGGTCAATTTTTTTTCCACTCTTGTAAACACCAATGCCAAGTCAAGATCTTTCCATCGAGACCTAGGATTGTATCAGAGCCTTTGCTGATTTATACAATTCAAACAATTTGTAACATGTATCAATCAACAAGCTCAGAAGAATCTAAGTTGTCTCGTACATAAGCTAAGCACCAGTACAGTCTACAGAATACCCCACATATTATTCAATTCATTGAAATTGTCACATGATTGCATGGCATTATATTAACAAATGGCCTGTAGGTTATTGTTGGAACATTCTGGTTTGTTTTTGAGCTCAGCACAGATTACCATTTTAAATTGCAAGACTAATGCACATCAACTTTCAGCATCTAATCACAGAACATTGAAGGAAACTATTCAGCACCTTGTGACCCTGCTAGCTATATGCAAAAACAAGTCAGTTTGTACAATTCTTTTCCCCATAGCTCTACAAGTGTTTTCTTTTTAATGGTCTCATTGTATTATCATTAAACTATTAATCAAGAGACAACTAATTTTCTGGGCACCCTGCAATTGCAGAGGATGGAATTTGAATTCAGTAAAAAGCCTGGAATTAAGTTTAATAATGACCATGGAACTATTGTCAATTGCCAGAGAAATCCACATGATTTGGTAATGTTCTTTCGGGAAGGTAACTACCATCATTACTTGATTTGCACTATATGTCACTCTAGACCCACAGAACTGCAGCCGACTCTCAATTGCCCTCCAGGCGATTAGGAACAGACAATAAATGTTGTCCTAGACAGCAACACCACGTGCTGTGAATATTAAAATAAAACTCCCCTTCAAATCTACTTCCACTACACATACATTCTAGGTCTTAATCATTCACAATGAAAAAAAAATCACTCAATGCATCTGGTCCTTTTGCCGACCATTGGCGTCTTCTGTTTCTCGACTCTTCTATTAAAAAGGGAAGGAACAGTTTTTTTCTCCCATGTTTACACTTATCCAGAGTCATGATGGCATCAAGCATCACTATTATAATTTGTCTCAAGATTTCTTTCACCCAACAAGAATAGTTTGAGCTTCTCAAACCAATCCAATCACATATAGTTAAAATTCCCCTTGCCAGGAACCATTCTTGTAAATCTTTTCTACATCCTTTCCACTGCCTCAGAGAAACCAAAAACCCATTAATTTTCTTGGCCATAAATCTAAATTTATGAACACAGGGTGGTGAAACAGGTTGACCTTGGGGCATTGGCATTGCTTCCCTTGGTATGTACTATTTTTCCTTTCGTATTCTCTATGCAAGTCTTCCCTAACGTTATTCTAAATGGGGTGCTTAAAATAAACTACCAAAAATCCTGTTGAAATCCTAATTGTTATTTATAATGTTGTAAAGGAAATGAAGCAAAATTAATTTACTGTCATTTATCCGGACTGTCGGCCCGGCAGTTTTTTTTAGAAAAAAACGATGTAAAATGGGAAATAATTAAGATTTAATTGTCGCGAGTATTAATGAATTGGGTGTAAACATTGCAGAGATCGTTGTATCGAAATCCGGATCAATATGCTTATTAGTTGCCCCGTCAATCTGGTGATAGAATTATCCACTGTTTTCAAAATCATGGGTTAATATTCAGCATTCAGTCTGTTCTCCCCATGGCAGGTAAAGGCCTTTGAGAATTTATGATCCAACCGTAGGCAATGAAAAGCAACACCTGTGCCGCTGAAATATGTAACAGGAAGAAAAATCTAAATCTATCAAGAATACGTTTTGATGCATTTTTCAGCCATCACCATTTCGCATTGGTGATGTGACTCAGCAGGTGAATAGCCAACAATGTTTGTAAATCAGTTTATCTTAACTTAAAAAGTGGGGAAATTGCAGCAATAAGTCCATTAAAAAGTACGCCGTCTCTAATTATACACAGTTCAACTTGAATAGACCAAACATTCTGGACAACGAAAAACAATTAAAATGGAACAGCGCGTGCAAAACAAGGAAAGTAACTAGACACACCTATCACATATGTCCATTTCTTTCTTCCATTCCCCAATAACCATTCAGAAGCAGACAATTAGTCAGTTGACCCTACAACTGTTATGGTGTCGTCAAGCAAGAAGAAAAACTGAGTGTAATAAATGTTTTTGGGCAGCGTTAGAAAGTGATCAATTTCTCGTTTCAACCGAACAGTCGAAGGCAATGACTTGCAGCGTGTTTACTGCCACCACTGAGCGGGTATTATTTCAGGTCATTTCACCCTCAGCAGACCATAGTTTTCTTTGGTGTTCTCCTGCATATTAACTGTTTAACTGCGGGAATTTAAGTTATTCGTGCAGGACTAATCTTTGCATTTGAAGGTCAACGCATACAACGCTGAACCAGATTTTACTCCCATCCTCGCCACTACTCATTGTAAAAAAAGGGACTGTCAACTGTTTGACAGCCAGGCGGTTTACTCTTTTCGCTGCTAAGCCAGACTGAATGCAAATCTACAGCAAAGTGCACAGACCCTCTGGCTACCTGTCCTCTGTCCTTGAAGGACGTGTGCCGAATGGAAATCGTACCAATCCAGAGATCTCTCCATGAGACCATATCGCCATTTCAATCATAAACCTTAGTCAAGGCAACCTTAAACGTCCACTACTCAAATGCTTATATAATAAAAGTGATAACGCTCGCTGCATCGGGTTTATTGTTTCTTATTCCGTCCGCTGTGCATCCCGTGTTCCCACATGGAGACAGTACTTCCTCTTCCCCACCCAGGCAACAAGGAAAGATACACGACAGAAAATGGAGCACAGATTCCCTGCCAAACACATTACACACAAACATCCACCTGCAGCACGGTAGTTCTTGCTGCACAGCGGGATCCAGGACTGAACAGGTGATATCTCGATCTCTCTCTCTCTTTCATACACTCACTCACTCCCTCACACACACACACACACACACACACACACAAAGGAGGCGCAGGTGGGCCAGTCTCCCAAGATCTTCATTCCAAATTGCGCCGTTGAAAGGCGTTTTAATCAACACGCGTTTGATTCATTGATAGAGAACAGGAGGGCGCCAGGTGTGGGAAGATGCAGTTTGAAACCGAGCCTTGGATTGAAGCTATTATCCATTTGAAATCTTTGTTCCAATCAGTACTATGTAAAGGGGCAGTAGAAAGCAGTTCGGAGGAAAGGCGCGGTTGGTACAGCATACCTTCAATAGCACGAACGTACTGTACTGCTCCACCTTGACACACTCAAACCTGTATAAAACTATTTGGCACAACAATACGTGAACTGTGCAAGGTATTTTACATTAGAAATTATATTTTAGCCACTAATCAAACGCGCTCGCTGTTTAAACACACCGGGAGGGTGGGGGTGGTGGTAGTAACTGTTGTATAACATCGTCGTAGATTTGTGACTGCACCGATGTATTTAAAATCCACCCGTTACTCAACTGCATTCTTGAGTAGGTCTTATTATTACAAGTGTAATATGAAATGAACGTTTGGGTTAAGCCAATATCTAAACCGTATCTAAGTTCTCAGTAGAGCTTTCTCAGTGTCAGGACCACATTTCCTCATTTCAATAAAGGTGTTTTTTGCAGAAGGGTCAAAATGTCAACATACAGAATTAACCTGTTAACAGTAACATGAAACTCACGAAAAATGATTAGCTGGAAGTACAAGCAAAGATTTATTGCACAACATCGAAACAATTGATTGTTGCAAGTCCTTTCAAACCAACTTTTTTACTCAAGTGATCGTCCTCCAAATTATCAGAACATCCACTTTCAAAATAACAACTTCGTTGTGCCTCTATCTCGCCAAAATCGTAAAAAAGGTCAAAAAATGCTCATCCTAAATCTACACCATCTTAGGTTTGTGTTATGACCTAGATGCAAAGAGAGAAAGGAAGGGGGAAAGAGAGTAATGTTCCGGAAGGTGCCTCACATCTCCTGACCTTGAAAATGAAGATGTGGAGGACAATTCTAACGTAAAATAATGTTTAAAAGATGGACGGGGGTGAAGAGGGAGATTTTGCACTTGCATGGGCTAAAGAACCGAAGCCAAACAAGGAATCTGGCAAGATACTAAAAGGAAACATGAATAAATATATGCAGACGACTCAAAAAATTGGTTAAACTGCAGGCATTATATCCAATGGGCTAGATTTAAAGCGAACATAGCCACGAAATCTCAACAATATAACAAACCTAAACAAGACTCACACAGTAAGAGGCAACTGCCAAAGATAAAAGCTCATCCATACACAAAGAGGGACATAACAGACAAAAGCATCACATTAAGTATTGTAATTGTTTCCTTCCTCTAGAACACCAACTAATGACTGATAATCGTGATATCTCTCGCCTCGACATCAGGCGAGTGCGTTGTGCTAGCGCCAAGTCAACCACTTCTGAGACTGGGTGTTTTGCAACTTCCCAAATAAAAATCTCTCACACACATTCGCATACACACACACACACAACCTAAGCGAGACGATTCCATCCAGCGGACAAAATAAAAAGAACACTATCTTTAAAACATCTTAGAAGAATAGAGGACCCGCCACGAAGCGGACTTTAGAACGCGACAGGTTGACTGAGGAAGATAACTGCAGCCACAAAATAAGGAGCAAAACAAATCAAAAAGCCTGTTCCATTGTCAACCAAACACCCAAGCGATGCAACCTTTTCTAAAAAAAAACACTTAATTTCCACCTCCCTACCTTTCGGAGTGTCCTTGAGCATTTTTATTTCTCTCCGGGAGTAAGTGTCCGGGGGGGGTTTATTTTTGTTTATTTTCCTTCGTGCACAATAAAAGCGAAGACTCAGAAAGCGCCGTGTTGCATTTTTACATATAAAGGGAGAGAGGACGCGGCGCTGGCTGCTATCAGCCTTCTCCTGCAAACACAGACTTTCTCTGACTCCCTGCCTGCTCGCTCGCTCCCACGCGCTGACAACACTGCCACACTCAGGCTTGCTCGCACCACACACTCCGCGGGCACGCACCCAGGGGCGGGAGGGGAGGAGGCGCGCGGAAGCGCCCGTCCAGCCAGTTGGCGAGCGCATGGACAAGTGAGACGGGAGAGATGTTCGCAAAAGGCTTCTTCCCCCGCCCCAGTCGTCCCACAGGTACGAGGTAGAAAACGAAAGTGGTTCTTTTGTGTACATACCAGCCTATCTGGTGTCGCTAATCCTGGCTACGTGTGTAGAGCTTAATTTCCTTTGTAAACCATTTTCTTCCTCCACCACCAAATCCTCTTTTGAATTATGTCCGGATCGCCAAGTAGGTTTATCGTCGCCTTTGCAGCTGTCCTCCCCCCGACCATCCCCATCCCCATCCCCATCCCCATCAATTCCCGGTCCCTGGAGTTGAGCAGAAAGCTGTTGCCTGCCTAAAATTATTCTTAGGATATGGATAATCCCCAGCTCTACAAAATAGCCACGGGCCGGTGCTGCCTCCTGAGACTCCCACTGTGGGAGTGCTGCACTGGAGAAGGCGCTCATTATCCCGAGGACAGTTCTCCTTGGCCAGTGTTTATACCGGATTTCAGACTTTGTCCATCCCAGTCCGACACTGGCATCTCCACATCATGGCAACCAATGTTTATGCCTCAGTAAATACCAGGACCTGTGTGCAATGCTACACTTTTGACATTACAACTGTACATTGCTAAAATACTTTACTACTTTCTTAAAAGTGCTCCAGCACATGTTGAAGACAAGAAAAGTCCCATGCAAATGCAAGACTGCCTTTTAGTTTGGACCACTTTTGCTTTTTTTTAAAATTACACATCATGTCTCCCCAGTGTTTGAGTACTTAAAATGAAATTAGTATCTTGAAATGGCCTTCCTGTTCAGAAATATTATTACATTCTGAGCATGTGAGACTTGAACCCTGGCTTTGTTGATTCAGGGCTAGGGATACTACTGCTGCACCACAAAAGGGTCCCCCTCAAATGGTTAATCATGCAGCAGGTTTGTGATCATGCACTCAGTCTGATCCAACAAGCAGCCACAAAGTGAGGTCTCTTAATCTGTTTTTGGAAGAGAATTGGAGAACGGAAACAAGGAACAAATTCCAAGGCCATGATATCCACAGCTGAGTGAACTGAACAAATACCACCCCATACCACCCTACCAACCTCCGGATACAATGTATCATCCTCCGACACTTCCGCCATCTACAATCCGACCCCACCACCCAAGACATTTTTCCATCCCCACCTTTGTCTGCCTTCCAGAGAGGCCACTCTCTCCGCGACTCCCTTGTCCGCTCCACACTCCCCTCCAACCCCACCACACCCGGCACCTTCGCCTGCAACCACAGGAAGTGCTACACTTGCCCCCACACCTCCTCTCTCACCGCTATCCCAAGCCCCAAGATGACCTTCCATAGCAAGCAGGTGTTCACCTGCACATCTGCCAATGTGGTATATTGTATCCATTGCACCTGGTGTGGCTCTCTCTACATTGGGAAAACCAAGCGGAGGCTTGGGGACTGCTTTGCAGAACACCTCTGCTCGGTTCGCAACAAACAACTGCACCTCCCAGTCGCAAACCATTTCAACTCCCCCTCCCATTCCTCAGACGACATGCCCATCATGGGCCTCCTGCAGTGCCACAGTGATGCCACCCAAAGGTTGCAGGAACAGCAACTCATATTCTGCTTGGGAACCCTGCAGCCCAATGGTATCAATGTGGACTTCACAACCTTCAAAATCTCCCCTTCCCCCACTGCATCCCAAAACTAGCACAGTTCTTCCCCTCCCCCCACTGCATCACAATACCAGCCCAGCTCGTCCCCTCCCCCCACTGCATCCTAAAACCAGTCCAACCTGTCTCTGCTTCCCTAACCTGTTTTTCCTCTCACCTATCCCTTCCTCCCACCTCAAGCCGCACCTCTATTTTCTACCTACCACCTCATCCTGCCTCCTTGACCTGTCCCCTCCCTACCTCCTCACCTATACTCTCCTCTATATCTATCTTCTTTTCTCCATCTTGGGTCCGCCTCCCCTTCTCTCCCTATTTATTCCAGTTCCCTCTCCCCATCCCTCTCTCTGATGAAGGGTCTGAGCCTGAAATGTCAGGTTTTGTGCTCCTGAGATGCTGCTTGGCCTGTTGTGTTCATTCAGCTCCACACTTTGTTATCTTGGATTCTCCAGCATCTGCAGTTCCCATTATCACTGAACTGAACAAATGTTTACTTTTGGTACCAAAAGTGTTAGGATCAAACAGGGCCAAGTTGACTGGAACACAAGTTCAGAGCAAAGTAGAGCCTCTTAGTCTTGTGCTTTGATATGAATGGGCTGTCATGAATCTATAGTGTTGATGTATAATGCTGCCACATTACTATCGATAACCAATGATCGTTGCATGTTATTGTTCATGATGACACATAATACTGCAGACTTTGGTTAGACCCGCAGCATGTTATTCCAGCTGTTTGGCTTGTCTCCAGCACCACCTTGTTTTTGTTTTTTTGTAATTATCTCTCTGCCTGAATTAATTGAATATATAGATCAGCCCCTTCACTTAGTTTGCAGCTGCTGACTCTTTACTCACACCATCTGGTAATTTCGATCACCTGTAGAAACTCATTATTTGACAGTCTACTTATGCCATTTGTATGATCTTTAGATCTCTCTGGCCATTGATCTCTCGAAAAATACATGGATGTTTTTCTTCACTTCACATGTCAAAGGAACAATGCTGTGAAAGCTTGTGGTTTCAAATAAACCTGTTGGACTATAACCTGGTTTCATGTAACTTTTAACTGCAAGTGAAACCGAGAGAGTGGGGAGACTGTTGTATTGGGCACAAAACTAACTGATCTTAATTTTCTACCCTTTTTTAAGATCACCATTATAAGTTGTTATGATCATGTGTATATTAGAAACTTATTTTTGTATGTAGTAATTATCTGCTCCATTAAGTGGTGGCACTGGGAAAAGTTGTCAGGAGGTGTATGCAAATTGCATTGTTTTCACTTTACGACTCATAGATTTCCTGTGGCTTTGCTTGCACTCAATCAAAATATTTGCTATTTTATAATAATGTGTTATTCCATATTAACAAGCTTGTGATACCTACTTGTAACACCAATACAGCATTGAGGTACCAATGGCAAAAAGGAGTGGACATAACAAAAACAAAACAGACTTGCTCTAATTACATAACCATACAGTAAAACAATAATATGACGAGGCCCAATGTTTTCAAATTAGTGAGATCTTTGCTTTTTTTAATGTTGTTTAGAAGCCAGGTTTCACTGAGATACACTGCAGAATTTAATGGTCACAACAGTAGATTTATCTGCTGGCTGTTGAGTGGTGGCAACCTCACCGTGTCCTTTTTCAGTAGCTCCTAAGGGGTAAAATGCAAATTGAGCAGCCTCCTGCTCCTGTCTGAGTTCCCTGATCCTGCAGGTAGAATTTTGTACTTTTAAGAACTGGTAGTGAGTTAGATGTGAGTGGATGTCCATTATTGGCTTTGCTATAGGAAATGGTAATTCACTGCATTTTGTCATAGGGAATGGATCATTGTCCGAACCCTGGAATGCAGGAAAGTAGAACTGGCTGTCTTGGGTTAGTAAGAGAGGCTATTCCTGTACCACCTGCAGATTATTACATTTGGCACAAGGAGACAAAACAGCCCACAGGCATTCCTGTCAGTCTTTCCCTGTGCTTGCCCATAGGTGCGGTTTCCATTCATTAATGATTTGGTGATGGAATGAGACCTCTAAATAAACACTTAAGAGCCTCAGTTGCCCTCCAGTTGGGAAAAGTATCTAACTCTTCCTGACCTGGTAATTGAAGGAAAATAAACCCCAAAGAATTGCAGACACTGGAAATCAGAAACAAAAACAGAGATTACTGGGAAAACTCAGCAGGCCTGGCAGCATCTGTGAAGAGAAAGTGGAATTAATGTTTTGGGTCCAGTGGTCCTTCTTCAAAACTTATTTTAACTAGGAAACATTTAGTATATATTACTGAAAATGAGGAGTAAGTAATGTGGAGATGGAGCCCAGAGTGAGAACAACAGTTGGGCAAACAAAGGACTGAGCAAATGTCAGCCTGGAAGAATTAACAGCTGCTAATGGGACCATTAGTAGCCGATAATAGATTGTTTGTGGTAACAATCCATGACGACAAGGCTTGGTGTTGTGAGCTTTGGGATAAGGACACAGGAGAGGTGCTCAATCTGTAAAAGCAGTGATGTCATTATTGAGTCTTGAAAGCCAAATGAAAGGCCAATGGAAAAGGAAATGCTGTTCTTCCAGCTTGCACTGCGCTTCACTGGAGCACTACAGCAAGCTTGAGAGAGAGATGTCGACCAGGCAACATGGTGATTTGTGAAAGTGGCAGTCAACAGGAATCTCAGAGTTATTTTTGCAGACAGAATGTAGGTATTTTGCAAAGCGGTCACCTTTTCTGTGTTTCCTCAATGTAGAGTAGCCACATTGTGAGCAAATGTAGTGGACTAGATTGAATGAAGTGCAGGTAAATCATTAGTTCACCTGGAAGGTTGTCGAGGGCTTTGGATAATGAGAAGGGAGAAGTAAATGGGTTGGTGTTATACCATCTGCAATTGTAAGGGAATGTGTGTTGGAGTAGAGAGGCATTGGGAGTAGACCAACATATCTTGGCGGGAATAATCCCTGTAGAAGCCTGACAAGAGGGAATAGGGGAATATATGTCTGATGGTGACATCCCTCTGGAGATGGCAGAAATAGTGGCTAAGGATCATTCAGATGTTGTGGGAGAGAAGACAAGAGGTGAGGGCTGAAGTGCAGAAGATGGGTTGAATGCACCTGAGGGCCCTGTCAGCCATGGTGATGGGGAGTTCTTGGCGGAGGAAGAAGGTAGACATTGCAGATGCCCAGTGTAGAAGTGGCATCATCAGAACAGATATGGCGGAGAGGGAGAAACTGGGAGAATGGAATAGAGCCTTTAAGGAAGGAGGGTGCGCAGTCAAGGTAACTTAATTGAAGGGACTCAGGAATGTAATAAGTTCTCCACTGAAGCCTTTCTGCCTAATCATACTATCTCTAATTATCAGCCAACTACTGGGAGGTCTTAAGTTTCACTTTTTTTCTGTAATTGTAATTTGGAATCATTTTCATCTTTTGACAAAGTGGCATGCTTTATAGAATCTGGAAGAAGGACAACCCCTCACTTGTTTTCACTTTAGTTGTAACCTTGTCTTCCATTTGCTCTATATTGTGCTCTTGTTCTGTATCCAATAGAAGGACACTCATGGAGATTCACCAAGTCAAGATACCACAACAAAAATTATGCAAGGCAAAATAGCTCCTTGCCTGAAAATCTTGAACAACCACCTTAAGTATTCTTTATTAGTTGTGTAAGCGAGAACGGAATTTTCAAATTGACTCAAGTCAAGTCTGAGGTTCCAAGCAAAGCTTGTGGTTATCCAAATCCCATGAGCTCAACCACTTAGTGTCTTCTGGGTAATCAATGACTTTTCTCAACATATGCAAGTCAAATACAATGAGGTTTGACTTGCTTGTGGTGTTGGCTGATTATCATACAGATGTTTCATCACCATGCTAGGTAGTTTCATGAATGCGGCCTTCGATGAGGCGATTTCTACTCTGTTTGGAATCTATATGATCCAGCCTGTTAAGTTCAGTTGTGTCACTTCTGGTTCTTTTTTTTGCATGGGATCTAATTCTCCATGTTTGTTGATTGCATTACAGGTGGAAAACCAGTTTACAAAATACCTCGCAATGTCTGCAACAACCACAACATTGGCCAGACCGGAAGGAAACTCATTATCAGGATATACGAACACCAGCTGGCAATAAAACAACACAACAAACTTTACATCATCTCAGTGCTCTCAGCCAATGAAGGCCATCATTTGAACTGGAACAACGTGACCATCCTGGATCAAGCCAGCCACAGATACACATAGGAATTTCTAGAGGCCTGATTTTCAACCTGTAATGCAATCAAAAAACATTTGGAATTAGGCCCCATAAACAAACCCATGTGAAAAAGAACCAGAAATGACACAACCCAGATGGAGCAGATCATATAAATCATATAAACTCCAAGCAGAGCAGAACAACATCTTATCATCAGAGGCTGCACTGATGACGTTATCTAGTATGGTGATGAAGCTTCTGTGGGATAACCAGCCAGCTCAGCGAGCAAGCCAACCACCTCATCCACAACCTTCGCAAAAAAACTTAGTCAAATACAATGTTCGTTATGATAACACATTTTTGGGACGGTGCTTTAGCTCCAATTATTCTGTCATTTGCTCTCATGGACCTTCAGTAAATGTTTACAGAGTTTATTTTAGAACGAGTGTCTTTAACCTAATTCATTCCTCTCATTTTGCTAAAGGCAGCAATTAGAATATTTAAAACTGTCAACATGATTCAGGTGGCAATCAGGCTCCTTAATTGTTAAGCCAGATCAGATAGTCAAGACAGATAATTAGTGGCATTTTGCTTTAAAATGCAACTTTATTATAACATTAACTAAATACAATGAGGAAAAAGAAGTTTCTCCAGAGTTTATAGAATGATAACTTATGTGTCACCAGGAGCCTTTTTTACTTCCCTATTGATATATATTCCACCTACTCACTTAGCAAACACAATAAAACATGACTGTACAAGAGTTATATACATTTTATTTAAGTAGAGATTTTAAAATTTGTTCTCTAACTTCAAATAATTCTGAAAGGCTTTTTAGCACAAACAACCAGAAGCTACTGAATTTTTTTTTTGTATCAGTGCAGCTACCTGAACAACATTGATGAATCCTCAGATATGAGACAACTGAACATGTTCAGAGAGTTCAATCTAAATTTAATTCATAGAGACACAGCTGTGGGTAACAATATAAAGCTCAAGCCTATTTTTTTTAAAGCCTGAAAGTTTACAAGTATAAGCCTTAATGAAGGCATGAAAAACAATTCAATTGATAACTGTAATCGTGTTATTGTGAAATATTATTTAAAAATGCAATATCGTTAAACTCTTACTTTGGACTTAAAGTATTCAGTTACAGAAAAAAAAGACAAATGTATAAAAGAAAGCGTTTTGAGCAATTTCTAACTGCCTGCTTGCTAGATTGCTTATTCAGAGCATTTTATGGTGAATATGGATGTTGAAAATTGAAATGGTAACAGATGTTAAAGACGTGACAGTTGCAACAGAAAATCAAAATATGCAGGCAGGAGGTGAATGTAGACTTATGATAAAGGTAGAGTATGAATGTCAGTTCTGCAAATTCAAGATTGATCACACTGTTACCCCTCTCATCCAAAACAAAATCAGTATCCCATTAGTTTATTCAAAGAGAAAACTGCCACAAAGGATGAATTAAATAAAGAATACACTTTTCATTGCTTGGAAAGCAAGCTGTACTATAAAGATCATTTATTGCTGCATCAGCGTAGAGTTTCTCTTTTTTCACACCAACCTTTGTGGCCTTTCCAGGTGAGGTTCCCAGTTAAGTCCTTGATTACCCTTTTGCATAGAAAAAGTCATTAATAACTGGCTTGAGACTGGCCATATGAGGAACAGCTGTTACTGTAAGGTACTGGAGTCTTGCCAGCAAACGTGAACCAAGAGAATTAGGGAAATGTAACTTTTTATGTGATGTATTTCCTTCATGTCTATGTGCACTTCTGCTTACTTCTGTAAGTGGTGACTGATTGGGAAGAAATGACTGGTATTTTGTTACACCTTTCAGAGCCCAAGGACATCTGAGAGTATCTTACAGCTTATCAAATACTTTTGAAATGTCACTGTTACAGGAAGTGTGACGGCTGAATTGTACACAGCAAAGTCCCCGAAATGGTAATGAAATGACTCTCCTTGCACAGTGATTGAGTGATAAATATGGACCTGCATAGTAGGTGAGCACCTCTACTCTTTTTGAGAACTGCTGAAGGATCTTCTCACCTGAGGTTGGCACTTGCACCTCAGTCATCTGACAGGCATCATCAATGATAGTGAATCATTCTGTTAGTGCTGCAGGAGTGCTAGTCTTGACTATGTGTTTCAGACTCTAGAGTGAGACATTAACCCACAATCTTCTAACTCCGAGACAAGTTGTAAGACGGAATCAAAATTGACAGCATAAAGATTTCAATAAGTGTACGATAATGTTATAATTCTGCTATAATTTGCATTAATCTGTTGTTAATATCCTAATGATTGGGTAGAACGTGAAAACACAATGTAAAATTTATAAAAACAAAGGAAATTTGTCCTGAAATGACTACCAGGTCTCTTAAGTAACTAATTTTAGTTTACTCATATTGTCATGCTTTTCTTCTATGGTACACATGATTTGACACTGATATTGCAGTGCAACTAATTCTGGAACAAAGCACATATCATCTGTCTCTATATTGATTAAAAAAAACAATGCTTGTTTAAATGAATGTTTGTTTATGTTTGCTTTAGCATCAAATATGTCAGAGCAATGACTTATTATTTATATAATATCTTTTAACAAATTAAAACTTGTAAAAGCTTTTGGCTGCAACAATATCAAACAAAACTTGATGTTGAACCACATAGGCAATATTACAGCAGATAGCCAAAAGCTTAGTCAGCGAGATAACTTTTAAAGAGTATCTTAAAGAAAAAAGGAAAGGTAGAGAGGCAGAGAAATTTAACGAGGATATTTCCAGAACTTCGGGCCTGGACAACTGAAATCTCAACCAGCAGTGATGGAGCGATTAAAATTTGGGTTCATTAAGAAGCTATACTTGGAAGAATGCAGGGATCTCACAGAAATTTCTGGCTGGAGGAGATTACAAAGATAGAGAGGTGTGAGGCTTTTGCAGCAATTTGTTAACAATGATAAGCATTATAAAATCAAAACTTTGACAATGAGCCAAGGTCGGTCAGGTGCATGGGAGTTAATGTGAGTTATGACATCACCACAAGAGTTTTGGGTGACTTCAGAGTCATGGATGACAGAATGTAGGAAGCTAGCTGGGAATGCGGTGGAATAGTCCAAGCTTGGCAGTAACAAAGAAGTGGCTAAGGTTTTCAGCAGCAGACAAGCCAAACAGCATGATGTTACTGAGGTGAAAATAATTAATTTTAGTTACATTGAAATATATCATTGAAGCTTAACCTTAGAGTTAAATTCAACCATTAATTTGGTTCGGCATTATCCAATTGCCAGAGAAAGTGATTGACTAGAGAACAGTGTTTTGTGGCAAAGATTGAAATTAGTAGCTTCAGTCTGCCTAGTGTTCACTTGCAAGAGCTTTCTGTTCATCCAATACTGGATGTCAAAATGTAGAGACAGCGAAGGATCAAGGGTGGGATAAGAACTGGTTTGCACTAGTATAGATATGAAAACCAGGGCAGGTTTGTCACTGTGTGGCTTCAGGTAGGGGTGAAGTGACAATGCTTTTGGGACTGTCTAGCTGTGAGTGACATAAGAGAACCACACAAGAAAAATCCAACCCAGCTGGATGATGGTAGAGAGGCATTTAAGGAGGATAATGTGTTCAAACACATGAAAGCTTCTGGGCAGGTCAAGAAAGATGAAGTGGGCTAGTATACCTTTATCACCTTGATTAGAGCAGTTTGGTACTATAACAGGGTTATAAAACCTCACTGGAGAGATTCAGATATGAAGTTACTGGAAAAATGGGTAATGGTTTGTGAAGTGGCAGTATTTCCAAAGACTTTAGAGAGGAAAGGAAGGTTGAAGATGGAGCCGTAATTTACAAAGATGATAGAGTCAAACATTGGACTTGAGGAGAGGAGAATAATAATTGGTGATTTGCATGAGAAACCTTTTGCCGATTATTAATGCCTTTGCTGGAAGAAATTACCTAGCTCAGAAGGGTGATGGAGCCAAATCAACATACACTGTTGAAATAATACGACCAAAGTAAATTTTGAGATTAGTGATTGTGTTTACTGTCATCAATTCAGCTCTTTTACATTATCAGGTAGAATGATTATCAAACTTGAGTATTCATGCTATACATAAGGAATTTCAAAATGAACAGAAATAAAGTAAAGTTATTCATAGTTTGAGACCATTATAAGGTAGTATATCTACTGAAGTTGAGTGATATGTTGATTTCCATTTCAATGTTGCAAAAAGAGAAACCTCCAAAGTTAAAATTAAAATTTAATCAGTGTGGAATGATCTTTTTTAGTTCATTCATGCGATGTAGACATCATTGTATCAGCCAGCATTTATTGCCTAGAGCATTTCTGCAAGTCTGAAGTCACGTGGAAGCCTGACCAGATAAGGATGGCAGATTTCCTTCCCGAAAGAGCATGAGCAACAGTTGTCAGAGGTTGCATGGTCACCATTAGGATAGTTTTATTTTTAATTCTAGATTTCTATGGAATTGACATTTCACCATTTGATGTGTAGTGAGAATTAACCCATGCCCCCAGAACATTAGCCTGGTTTAGGTCTGGCCAGTGACTAGTTTACTAGTCCAACAACATTGCCATTAAACCACTGCCTCCCCAGTGCTGGGATTTGAAGTGGTTCAAGTGTTCAGCTCAACCCCGGGCAATCTCAAGTGACTGAATATGGACTGAAACAGAATGGCTGGTTAAATGCTGATATTATTTGTATTAGATGTACCAAGTCAAGTTCAGTTTGAGGACAATTTTTGTCTTTCTATCATGCCATATAATTTTTAAAAATGGATGATAGTGTGATCAAATTTACTTAGTGTTTGATGTACCAACTTATTGTAAAGATCTAGCAGTTTTGATGTAGACCTTGATTGAGAAACTAGAACTACTGCCAAAAACACTAGATACATCTCAAGCTAAAATGAAAAAGTTCAGACCCCAACTGCATTCGCACTTCAAACCATATTTCCTAAGCTAATTCCTCACCCACCTCAAAATTACTGCTGTTACATGACCATTTTGAGAGAATCTTGAACTTCTCTTACGTAAAAATGTGAAACTTTTGAAAGACATCTTGCTTGTACTAGATAGCTTGCTGTTTGTCTATGACGGGCATCTTTGTCAATCAAAATTGTTCTTTTTCCTTTTCTAATGTCCACATAAATACACTTACAGCGGAGATCATCGAGTGGGAAAGGATTGTTTTTGCTGTTTAGGTTATATTAAGTGATTCAAATGGCCAGATAATGTTCTGAGCTGCTAAATGGTTTCTAGAGATGTTATTCCTTTTTTGACTACTTTTGTATAGACAATGATAATAAGGAGGAAGAACATCAGCAAATGATAGAATAAAGTGCACTACAGAGACCAAGTAGAAGTTGGCTCACCCATAAATACCTTTGCCATCCAAACAAAGTGCATTGGTCCAGAACAACATGAAGATATTTATCTGAGGAGTAATTCACAAGGAGGCTGCTTTTCTCCGGGAGGACAATCTCAATATAATGTCACCCTCTAAAGCAAAACCTGCAGCTACCTACTAAAGCTAACATGGCATCACTTGTTGCAGTCAAGCTTACTGCAGCTCTAAGACTCTTTGCCTATTGTTGTTTCCATGCAGATGCATTGGTTATTAACAACATAAGACACTGCAGGTTTAACTTGCAATTAGCTGAGTCACTGATGCTACACTTGCTGGAGAAAATAGTTTTGTACCTTACGTGAATGATAACAGGAAGGAACTGGATACAGCTCTGGGAATCATACAAATTTCAAATGTCCCCCATGCCCAGGCCTCACTGATAGCACATGGCTATTACTCCTTCAATTTAGGACTGATTGTCATTTTTGTCTAAGTGCACTGAGTGGAAATTTAAACCACAAACTGGACATATAGTCAAGGTTTTAAAATAAAATTCAACACTTTGGCAGCATTGAATATAGCAAACCTCAGAAGTAAAGATATGATCTAACTGTTATCCAATTCATTTTGGAAATAGTAGAAGGTGGTAAGCTTAGATTCAAAAAAATAGGTTGAGTGGGAAATATATTTCTTTGATAAATACCTTTCCTCAATTATCTACATATATCTGGTTCCCAAATATAAATACATTAATGGCAGATGGATAAGCATACATTAACATCCTCAGAAAAAATTAAGTACAGTGGTTGATTTTTCTAAAAATCCCAGGTGCACCACTCTATGCAGTAGAAGTCTTGGCAGAATTATTTATGGACTGCCTATAAAGTGAATAATAAGTCTGATCATTGTTTTTTTCCATCTACTAGCGTAATACTTCTCAACCCAGACAGGTGGTTATTTTTACCCTTGCAGAACAGCATTCTCCCCCACAGATCAGCTGTCAGCCTGAGCAATACAGCCTGTGGATAATGGAATATGGTTTGAAAAAAATTACAATGACAATTCTTGACTTTCACGCTCCAACAATTCCAGTCAACAGGGGCTTTGGCTGTCAAATGTCCATACAATATCAGCTTACACCTGCTGAGTACCAAAAACTAGTAGAGATTGTAGACCTCATGTAAGGAGTTGATTTGGACAATTATTATTTTTGTTGGAGTAATCATTGCATGCTGGCCAAATCTGTAGCATCTTGGCACCATTAAGCTAAACAAATGAAGATTTGAACACTGCTGACCTTCAAACTTGTACCTTTCCTTTTATTTTTCTGCTGTAGTATTGTTCCTTGAGAACTTCTGGACCTTTCTCAAATGGCATTATATGCATTGAGGTGTTGAGAGTGAGTGATGGCTTTCTGCTCTTTTTAAACAAACAAAATTTATTTAAACGTTCCCTGACGGGGCACTGTTAGAAAAATACAAATTAAGATTAATGGAAACTTGCATCAAAACAGAAACTTACTAAATCAAAATTGTCTGGAATGATGATGCACCTCAGTGGTAATTTCCACTCTTCTACATAATAGCCAGACCTGATCTTACCTTTGTTCCATGCCCACTGCCAGGTACTAAAAGCAGAGTTCATCAGAGGCCATTAGAATTTCCCTTTCTTTTAAATCAGTGGTCTATGCTTCATTGGGTAAATAATCCAAGTCATTCTAAGGGCAAACTATCAGGATTGGAATTGGAATTTCAATTCAATCTAAGAACTGTCTGATTTCAATAATTAGTGTGGTGATACCATTATTGTATATTTTCAACCACTGGTCAGATTTGCAGGTTAAATCTTGTCCCATCAACTCATATATGTCACTTCATTCATCCTTCCCACCTCCCAATTTCCATTCTAATTTCTTCTCTGGTCTCTCCTTCCCAACTTTCTCTCCTTTTCCTTGCTTCTCCTGCTAAGTCCCTCTACGGTCTATTTCAGCCCATCTCTTGCTATCATCTTCCCTTTCCCTCTCTTTCCTTCCCCTCATGCACCCTCTTGTTCTATACCAATTTTTACTTTGGGCTATATCCAAGTTGCATCCTGGCCCGGTTACCCCTTAATCTTTTGTTTTTCTTTAGCTGTGAAAAACATTTAGTTTTCATCCTGTGTAGGCAATACCATGGCTGATTGACCAATAATATGTTTTACAACTTGCTTATGTATGTTTCTTGTTTACATTTTCCTTATCAAATGTCTCCTGTGTCTAACTTATTACGGAATTTATTGAAGTAAACTTGTTAGGTTGTAATTACATATTTCTTACAGTGGAGGCACTGCAGTACAATCACTGGCAGGAAGGTGTTTTGCATTCTGTCAAAATAGATTGGATTATTTCAAATAAGTAAAAATGACTTCTGAATGCAAGTATGTAAAAGTTAAGATGTATATTTAAATTATTTTTGTGCCCTTCTAAGACTATGCTTGCTGTTGACTTACCAGCTATTTCATCATGCGATGAAATGGGGTAAATAATTGCAGTAATAATCTCTGAATGCTTAGCACTTTTTACTCAAAAAACAACTATTTATTCATTTTCTAATCCAGATTTATCTCAACCTGGAATTGGCTTGTTTACCAAGCAGCACTTAATTGCATTTTCGAAGTGGGCAATGGAGTCTGTAAGATCCTATACATTGTATAATGGCAAGTTGATTCACATCTTGCTAAATGGTACTCCAACTAATTGACCAGTTTGCTGCCAATTATATTTTGTACCCACTTGGCTTAGAGCATTGTGACAGATTGTTAGAAAGTGTTAACCAATGATTCTTTAATGCAGAATTGAATGAAAGTACATTTGCAGACCACTCTAGAAACTTTCAGTGGTGAGGTAATGATCGTGTGATGGCAATCTTTGAAAGCCATTAACACAAATAATTTAGAGTGAATAATATATATGAATAATGAATGAATTTCATTACTTAGCACATGTTTTTTGAGTTGAACATGTCTTTCTGTCATCAAGAAATAATTTCATTTGATGAGGTAAAATCATGATAATTAACCATTAAACCCTATTTTGAATAGTCATATGTTATGAAGAACAAATGTACATTTATGAAGCATTTAGTACTACATTTTAGTGAAATGTTTAGGAAAGAGAACAGTAGAATTGTAAATGTTCAACACTTCATGAAACAAGGGTACAAACATAAGCCTAGCAACAATAGATCAGTGAGATTAACTTCATAGTTAAGAAATGTTTAGAAACTGAAAGTGAAAAAAATATATACTTAGTGAAGAGCTAGCATTGAGTCTTTTAGTAAAAATCATATTTAACTGTCTTACTTTTTTTTAGAAGAGACAATTGATCATTGCAGTGCCATTGGTCTGGTACACATAGACTTCCAGAAGATATTGATAGTGCTGCAAAAAAGACTTGTGAGAAAAGTTAGAGCTAATGGTACAAAAGGAACAGGAGCAACATGCAGTAGAATCCAAAATTAATTCAATGACAAAATACAGAGAGTGAAGATTACTGGATGTTCTTCTTTGGGCCAAAACAACATTGCAGTGGAGTTCCCAGGAGTCAGCTTTGAGACCCTTGCTCTACTTGATACTTCTTATTGATCTAGACCTTGGTGTAGAGGTGCTGTTCTTAAATTTATGTATAAATAAAGGAGAGAAAGGCTTAGCTTGGTAGAAAAGTTTTACAATAGCTATATGATTTGTGTTCTCAACTTAAGGCAAAATCTCCCCATGACATCAGCAATGGTATGAAAACATTGGAAGAAAAGCATGAGATGGACAGTGAGAAACTTACCTTTGTCTACAGTAGAAAGTCCTATTTTCTAAGTAGGTGTTCAAATGTAGGTAATGCTCAATAGTGTGCAATGGTTTAGCATGCATTGATGTCCTCATTATTACGTCAGCTAACATCATTGATATACAGTTTCCAATTCTCCTACCTGCTGCGTAGAAACCAAACAGCAACAATCGGTGGTGTAGTGGACAGTGAAGAAGGTTACTTCAGAGTACAACGGGACCTTGATCAGATGGACCAGTGGGCCAAGGAGTGGATAATGGAGATTAATCTAGTTAAATGCGATGTGCTACAT
This sequence comes from Stegostoma tigrinum, assembly GCF_030684315.1. Classification (NCBI taxonomy): domain Eukaryota; kingdom Metazoa; phylum Chordata; class Chondrichthyes; order Orectolobiformes; family Stegostomatidae; genus Stegostoma; species Stegostoma tigrinum. The sequence continues at coordinate 20,205,363 of NC_081370.1, forward strand.
TTTTGTAGGACAAATCAGGGCAGGATTTATATACTTAATGGCAAGGTCCTGGGGTATGTTACTGAACAAAGAGATCTTGGAGTACAGGTTCGTAGTTCCTTGAAAGTAGAGTCACGGAGAGACAGGGTAGTGAAGTGGGTATTTGGTATGCTTGCCTTTATTGGTCAGTGCATTAAGTTTAGGAGTTAGGGGATCATGTTGATGATGTACAGAGCATTGTTTAGGCCACTTTTGGAATACAGCATTCAATTCTGGTCTCCCTGCTATAGGAACTAATGTGAAACTTGAAAGGGTTCAGAAAGGATGTTACCAGTGTTGGAGGGCCTGAACTATAGGGAGAGGCTGAGGAGGCTGGGGCTATTTTCCCTGGAGTGTCGAAGGCTGAGAGGTGAATACAGAAGTGTATAAAATCGTGAGCAGCATGGATAGGCTGAATAATTAAAGTCTTTTCTCCAGTGTAGGAGATTGCAAAATTAGAGGCAGTAGGTTTAAGGTAAGAGGGGAAAGATTTAAAAGGGACCTAAGGGACACTTTTTTCATGCAGAGGATGATGCTTGTATGGAATGAACTGCCAGGCCAAGTGGTGGAGGCTGTAAATTACAGCATTTTAAAAAAGCATTTAGATGGATATATGAACAGGAGGTGTTTGAGCGGTGTGAGCCAGGTGCTGGCAAATGAGACTAGATTAGTTTCAGATATCTGGTCAGCATGGACAAGTTGGACTGAAGGGTCTGTTTCCATGCTGTGCATCTTAATGACTCCAATTCCTAACATAATCTGGGGACTCCAGGGCCTACTTCTTTGGCCCTCCACTTTGAACAACAATCTTGAACATCTCAGGGCAAGCTCCATAGGAAGTGGCCACATGTAGCATGTGTCCTTTAGGACCTATAGATCATATGCCAAACTCTACCCCTCCAACATTTCTGGGACAATTGACAGGAACCATGCAGTCTAGTTGAAGACTGCTAATTGCTTCCCCATCACTAGTACCAATGTACAATGAATTCGAATGCACTTCTCCCACACCAATCTATGGGCCACTTTTTTACTTCTTTAATCTTGTAGACACTATTTCAGTTTGCATGTGGCCCAGGTAATAATATCTGGATTATTACCTTCCCGGTTCTGCTTTCTAATTGAACCCTTAGTTGCTAATCTTCCCTAAGCATAACTTTTATCTACAGGTATTGTTGGTACCTAGGTGGACCAACAACTTAATCTTTTCCCTCTCACTCCAACTTCCTCTGCAGCCCACCTAATCTTTGGGACTCTCGATCCTGCCTGCAGAGAACAGTGTCTATTCTCCTCACTATACAATCCCCTACTACAATTACATTTCTCTTTTTTCCTCCTTTTGAATGGCTGCCTGTACCACAGTGTTATGGTCAGCTTGCTCATCCTTCCTACAGACCCCACTTTCAACCACACAGGAAGCAAGGTCCTGACGAAAGGTTTCAGCCTGAAACATTGACTTGCCCGCTGCTCGGATGCTGTCTAACCGACTGTGCTTTTCCAGTTTCACAGTTGTTGACTCTAGCTTCCAACATCTGCAGTCCTTACTGTCTCCAAGAAAGAATCTCAAACCTGTTAGACTGAGGCTTCTTCAGCACTACCTCCTCAATTTCTCTACCTGCCTCACTCAGAGCCACGCTCTCTTGTCCCTGACTACTGATTGAATTTGAGATAGCTGATCTCAGAGGTGTGATTGCCAGGTGTATCCACATAACTCTCCACCCCTCTGATGTGACCCTGGCAGTAGACTGTCTGAATTTACTAGCTGCCTGCACCACCTTGAACAGGCATTGGGTAATTATACAAATGAATCCTTCTTGGATTTTTTTGTTGAAATCTCCAATATAGTTTTTTTTTTCCTAATCAACCTGTTCAGGGATGTTATTAAGCATCTCTGGAGCAAATTGCACTTGAACCTAAGCCTCTTGGCTCAGAGATAGGGTCACTACTGTTGCACCACAAGAGCCCTCATTCCAAAATGTTTTACTATGCAAGCATAGAACAATGGACCCTGGAGGTAACTGGCAAGCGGTATCAATGGAATCGATGACAATCATTAAGGAACCAATATTCCTATATGGGAACAGGAAGAGTGGGCAAAGGCTCACTCTTAAGGAAGGTTTCTCACATAAAGGCAGGTAACTCTGACAAACTTCATGAGGCAGTAGACCAACCCACTTGGAGCAGCCATCAAAAAGATGGCATAATGGAGGATGCAGCAGCACTCAGAGAAAGAAGCCCTAGAAAAGGGAAAACAATCTGGTGCCCAAAACGTGTGGCCCCAATTAGTGTTTAAAACCATATCATAAATTTAAGGAGCTCTAAATTTTAAAAAACTGCCCTGCACTGTGTGGAAAGTTTGCAGCATCATATTAGACATTTATGCTATATCTCAAAGTTTAGCTCAGAAGTTCCAATAAATTTTGTTATGAATGACTTGCATCAATATATTGTCCACTCCATAATTTTCTTTGTCTTTGTTGCTGATATGTTATCCAACACTAAAAACAGCATATGAGAAAATTACTATAGTTTCACCCTCAAAACTCACTTGGGGCAATGAATTTTCTGCATTTAATCAATCATCAGTCTGCCATCATGTAGAATAAAAAAATGGCTCTAGAACCATGGCTCACAAGGTCAATCTGAAGATAAGCTCCAATCTCATCATCATAAATGGAATCACAACTACCTCTTCTGTCTGGAGGAGCACAGAGTTCAAATTATCAGCTATCAAATTGCTCTGATTTAGGTAGATAATTTGACACAGTAATCATTGCAATTGTACTAAGCATTAATGTAATGGAATATTTCCTAGTACTTGATTGCTTTGGAGTTCAGCTTCAATATAACCAACATAAAGAATCACATCATTAAATTATTTCCCTCAAATGTGCTAAATTCTGAATATTCATGATATCTTGATGATAATTCATGGTGTGCCTTGCTTCAAAATGGACTACAACATACAGTTGTATTCCTGACTTTTGTTATACCTCTGTTGGTAAGTAGGCAAGTAAACAAAAATCGCAATCTAGTTTAAATTGCGTAGAATAGAATGTTTATCTCACAAAACAAATTTTGACCTCAATGAAGTATAACTGAGTAATGTGTAACAGCAGAATAATGGTAAGTAATTATATGTCACCTTGCTTCACTTTTTGCTCAATATTAGCACAGTTGTCATTGAATTAGAAGGCTGAGTTCACTTCAGTGCATTCTTGAGGTGCAGTTTTTCAGATATGTTAAACAGAGAGCATGTTTACCCGTTTAGGTCAAAGTGAATGATTCAATGTTACCATCTTGAATAAGTACCAGAACATAAAGAATTAAACAAATGTGGGGATGGTTATCAGGTCTGTTATCATAACTCCTAACAATTGACCACTGGAGATAAAGTACAGGCTTATGATTGTTTTATTCACATGCGTATCACTCCAGTCAAAACTCTGAATATCGAGTAGCTTTATACAATTTTGTAATTACCTACATTCCATAACCCATTTTCTTCTTTTCCATGTGCATCACTCAAAGGTGTGAATACATTGCATACTGCTCCTGTTGAAACCACATGGCACCCCCCACAACCTACAACAATCAAGCCAGCCAAGTTTATCATCAGACAGGATTTAAAGCAGATCATCTCACACCCTCCAAAGCACCCCCATCCCCCCTTTCCAAAAATATACATTAACCTAAAGAGATTGTTTTTGAACTATTTCGCAACATATTTACAATATCAGTCAGAATTATTTAGGAACTAACGTCGTGGTATCAATAGATTGGTTAATGACTGCCACTATTGTATTTGCTGCAGTATATTTTAATTAGTCTTCCAGGAAAGCTTTGATTTTGAAAGTAGGTCTGCCTTGTATTGAAAATCATTAAGATTAGTTGGAGCTTATCATAGAGGCTACCAAAGAGAACATGCAGTAAATGTTTATATTTACCTCAGCATGCATCAAAAAGGAACAAAAGTGTTGCAGGTTGTTGCTCATACCCATTACCAACTGCTAACCCTCAACTCCCCACTTGTATCTAACCCACCTGCAGCCACTTAATACCCCAGACCATTCCCCAACCTCAGTCCAAAATAGCTTGTCACATTCCCCACTCCTTGTCCCATTAACCTTAGCCACATTACACAACACCCTGCTCCCCATCCCCATTGTATCCTGTATCTCTCTAGTCACCATGCTCCATTCTCCTTGCTCCATGCTCAACTGCTCCACTCATGCCCCTCCCCACTCGCTTCCACTATCTACTCTCCCCTTTTCCACTCTTCTTTTCCCTAGTTTCCCATTCCCCTCTCTCCCATTCCACACTCACCCTTATATCAAGTGGCAACAGATGTCTTTTCCACTTACCTGGATAACATCTCTGGATAATAAGGGTGTTTATAACAATTGCTCCTGCAGGGCACTTGCCCACCAGGTCAGTGACCAATTTCCATAGCATTAGCTTCTAGGAGCAATGAAAGAGACAACAAGCAGCCCTAAGGTTTTCTTATGTGCTTTCACCCAGGCTGTGACTGAATGACAGGAAGGGAAAGGGGGACTGTTCCTGCCAGGCCAGGCAAGTGAGGATTGACATGCAGACAAGCTCAATAGCTATAGGGTTATTCAGTGGTTTTGGCTCAGATCCAAAATAAGTGTGAGAGACAAATCCAATTCTTTATTTGGACACATGCCATCTAGAGGTTTTGTGAGTGATGCACATGGAAAAGAAGAAAATGCGTGAGCAGACCATATATGACCAGAATGCATACTCAAGGAGTTTCGGCATCCTATATGACTTAATAGAGTTGAAGGTGGGAAAGGTAATGTGGCATGAGACCTGGAAGAATGAAGCACTGTTATTACTCTGGTAGTTTGATCCAGAAATGGAACTGGTAATTCTTCCATTGTCTTCCCTGGAGAAGAAGGTCCAAAATGCTTGGGAGAAGGTGAGGACCATCGAGGAATATCTGATCTGACAATAATGACTCCGATGGAGAAGGATATTACCAGGAATTCACCAGTGATCCTGAGACAGCACGTTCCAAACCCACAAACACTTTCATCTAGAATGACAAGGCAACAAATACATGGGAACACCACCATCTGCAAGTTTTCCTTCAAGTCACCCACTGTCTAAATTTGGAAATATATTGCCATTCCTTCAGTGCCATTGGGTCAAAATCTTGGAATCCCCTCCCTAACGGCATTGTGGGTCAACCTACAGCATGTAGACAGCAGCAGTTCAAGAAGGCAGCTCAGCACCACCCATGCAAACTTAACCTAGATTAAATTTCCTATTTGTCCCATACACTTCCCAAAATATTTCATGTGCCACATTAAATCTCAGTGCAATGGTAATTTAATTGCTGTAACAGCCTCACAATTGCCTCTTTTTGGAAGGTGGTCAAGCTGTCTCTTTCAAGGCCCAATAACCCTCTGTATCATTGTAGACAATGGTCGTCATGTCAACTTCCTGACCTGTCACCTGACTTTATGTAGGAACTAATAGAGACATAATGCAGGGATATACACATCACTGTCATACTTTATTTACAGCAAAAATCACTTAAATAAGATGGCAATTTTGCCTTAAATAAAACTTAATAGCAGAGAGCCTTCTCACTCGCACCCTAGACTGAATACTCGGACATCACAGAGATCGCAATAATACTGTAAACTTCCAGTACTTGAGGTATATAATTTTTGCTAGTTTATTGAGAGTGCCAGTTCATAAGGTACCAGTTAAAACAAAGTTTGTTGTACGATAAAAATAATGTTTCACCTGGAAAGGAATGCTTGGGTCTGGATTGGGAAGAGAGGAGGGGAAAAGCAGGTGTTGCAAATCATAGTATCATAGAATCCCTGCTGTGTGGAAACAGGCTATTCGGCCCAACGAGTCCGCACCGCCCCTCCGAAGAGCGTCCCACCCTGATTCATTCCCCTACCCCTGCATTTCCCCATGTCTAATCTAAACATCCCAATCCTTCCATTCCACTGGCTTACCTGGAAAAATGGTGGATGGAAATTTTCAGTGGGGTGATTATTTTGTGCTGTGACTCAAGACAGGTGGGGAGGCATCTTCATAGCTGGGTAAGATGTTGGAAATAAAATTGGATTGAAGGTAGGAGACAGGTAGGGCTTTGGTGGAGGTTTGCTTTTTGGAGTGGAAGCCTGTTTCCAGTGATGTGCCACAAGGATCGGTGCTGGGTCCACTGTTTCTTGTCATTTCTATAAATGATTTGGATGTGAATATAGAAAATAAGTTTGATAAGTTTGCAGATAACACCAAAATTGGTGGTGTAGTGGACATCGAAGAAGGCTACCTCAGAGTACAGTGGGACCTTGATCACATGGGCCTTTGGATCGAGGAGTGGCAGATGGAGTTTAATTTAGATATATTTGAGGTGGTGTATTTTGATAAGGCAAATCAGTGTAGAACTTAAACAGTTAATGGTAGGGCCCTGGGAAGTGCAAGCTCAGAGCTCCATGAAAGCAGGATCACAGGTAGGCAGGGTAGTGAACCATCCTCCAGATACAACGCATCATCCTCCGAGACTTCCGCCATCTACAATCCGACCCCACCACCCAAGACATTATTCCATATGACATGTCCATCATGGGCCTCCTGCAGTGCCACAATGATGCCACCTGAAGGTTGCAGGAACAGCAACTCAGATAAAGCCCTAATTGCCATTTGTTGTCCATTGCTAATTGCCCTTGAAAGTATGGTGGTCAGCCACCTTTGGCAATAGAAGTCACTCATTTGGAAAGTGTTGATAAAGGAGACTTGCTAATGGAATGTACTGTTGCCACTGTGCATGATGATAAAAGAAGTGAATGTTTAAACAGGTACATGGAGTGCCGACAATCAGGCTGCTTTGAATTAGTTGAATTGAGCTTCTGGAATATTCCTGGAAGCTCACTTAACTTGGCCAGTAGAGTATATTCCAACACATATTTGACGTTTGCCTTGTAGACAGTGGACACACTTTGGGGTGTCATTAGGTTTATGAATCACTGCTGAATTCTCAGCCACAGACCTGTTGAAACCACAGTAGTTATATGGTTGATCCAGTTATGCTTCTGGACAGTGGTAATCTCAGAATTTTAATGGTGGGTTATTCAGTGATAGTAATGCTGCCTGATACTAGAGTGGCATGAATGCGACTTACTACTTATGAATACAGGCATGAATATTTTCTGGACTTTTTAAGATTTGATTGCAGCCATCATTGAACATTCCCAAATTCTGACCTATTGTGATAGATGGGGGTTTATTAATTGTTTTTTTCCTTATTCATTCATGGGATGTGGGTGTCACTGGCTAGGCAGCATTATTTGCCCATTCCTAATTGCTCAGAGTGCAGTTAAGAGTCAACCACATTGCTGTGGGTCTGGGGTCACATGTAGGCTAGACCAGGAAATGATGGCAGTTTCCTTCCCTTAAGGACTTTAGTGAAGCAGTAGAAGCTAGATTGATCTGGAACACAGGGTTGATCTGAAGACCTCCTGCAGTGATGTTGCAGAGTTATGATGATTGGCCTCCAAGTACCCAAACTCTCTATTGGATATCACTCCAATTAGTGGAGAATTTTCCTTTGATTCCTATGTACTTTAATTTTGTGACATGCCACACAGTCACATGTCACCCTGATGTCGAGGGAAGTCATTCTCATCTCATCTCATCTCTTGAGTTCAACTGCAGGGCCTAGAGCTGGATGGCCCTCATTGAATGCAAAGTGAGCATCAATGAGCAGGCTATTTCTGAGTGAGTGGCACTTGACATTACAGTGATGAAACCTGCCATCACCTGTATAGACAATTGAGAGTTAACAGGGGAAAGAGGTAATTGGCTGGATTAGATTTGTTCTGCTTTACACATTCTCTGATGGAAATCAATGTTGTGATTATACTGGAACAGTTTGGCTCGAGGACTGAATTATTCACGAATCTACAACATTACATTTGGAAATTTGTAAGGCCCCATCTTGTTTGCTGTATCCTTGATACCATGTGAAGTGAATTGAGTCAGCTCAAGACTGTCACTTGTGATAGTTTATCCACTTGGCAGGTATGGTTGAAGGTAGTTGCATTGATGCTCTGGGCTCCCACAACATTAAAGATGAGAATGTTGGTGGAGCTTCCTCTTCCATTTTGACGCTTAATTTTCTGTTATCATTCATGATTGCAGTTCTGCCATATTCAATGCTTAAATCTGACCTGCTGTTTGTAGGATCATTTACCCTGGTCTATAACAATGAATTGCGCAATTGACTTGAAGGTAGGAGACAGAGGGTGGTGGTGGAGAGTTGCTTTTCGGACTGGAGACTGTGACCAGCAGTATGCCACAAAGATCTGTGCTGGTTCCACTGCTTTTTGTCATTTATATAAATTATTTGGATGTGTATATAGGAGACATAATTAGTAAGTTTGCAGATGGCACCAAAATTGATAATGTAGTGGCCATCAAAAAAGATTACCTCAGAGTACAATGGGATCTTGACCACATGGACCTTTAGATCGAAGAGTGACAGATGGAGTTTAATTTAGATAAATTTGAGGTGTTGTAGGGCCCTGGGAAGCATCATCAAACAAACAAACCATGAAGTGCAGATTCACAGCTGTTTGGAAGTGGAGTCACAGGTAAACAGGATAGTGAAGAAGGTATTTGGTATGCTTACCTTTATTGGTCTGTGTCCAGGACTGTATGCAATTAAAGGCTGAAGTAAAACTCAATCTCGCATGGGCAATAATGGAAAGCAGTGTTAAAATAATCTCTCCTGGCGTTGAATAAATTAAATCCTCATCTTTGGGACACTTTTTGGTTTCTCTGGACAACTGTTTGTTTTGATTGAATAACTTGTTCCTGTTTTGTTTGGCTTCAACTTTCTCTGTCTCCTTCGTACTCACAGACTAGAGCGTTGTCTCAGAAAAACATACGACAGAACATATCCAATTTTAAACTTTGCTGTAGCTGCCGATATGCAACAGTGGCTACACTGTTACAGTTGTGACCAGAAATTCCCACACCACCAACCCGTGTTCCGGTGCAGGATACAGTATATTCAGCCCGCATTAGCCCAATGCAAATTAATGGATAGTGACCCAAGAGGTGTCCGTTGTTTTTACCAGCCCATGGATCACTGCAACCTCAATACTAAATAATAATATTTATACTAAATGTGCTATCACTGCCAGACTAAACAAGGTGAGATTTATCTCGTCTCCATTTCTAGCAGAAATGAATGGCAGTACAAAATTGGTCACACAGAGCGGTTGCAGTTGGAGAGAATTGAAAATCTAGATGGTATTGGGAATGCTCAAAGTAACACTTAACAAAGTTGGACCCTGGAAGGTAGCAGGTGCATGAAAATACCATCTCGTCTTCCAACTTCTTTTCCAGATCATACACCATCCTGCTTGAACATGTATCTCTTGTTATTTGCACTGATCTTGCTGACTGATATTTAAAAATGTGTAAGGAGGGATTCAGAAACACACAAACAGGTTCCAGAGTGTAAAAAGAATATTGAAATATATCACTATAAAGCATTGGTTATATTATTTTAATTTTAATCGGAAATTTGCTCAAAACACATGAGAATGCAGGAAATTAGCAATATCTGGATTTTGCTTGAGGGCAGGGCTAGGTTAACAATCTACCGCGGGTTGTGATTGAGGTTTCAATAAATTGATGAAAAACAAAGGGAACTCAGGCTTAACGTAAAGCTATGATTAAATCATACACACAAATTTCCTTGATTTTTTGCAATGAGAATCAGCATTTCACCATATTCAAGCCGTGGTCTGACAAACACTTCATGGGAATCCTATACCATATCTCAGGAGAGCTCAATTACCAATAATCACTGTGATGCAGTCAAACTGCTCTTCTTAAAAGCCATCTACTTGATTTAGTGGTGAGCTGCAGACAGTATACAAGATTGTTGTGTTAACTATGGCTAAATGTAGGAGCTATGCAGCTAGAGCACCAGGAAGGAGAGAAGGCTTCTGCACTCATGAATGCAGTTTTGCAAGTCTTAGTGGTAGACGTTGATAGGAGGAAATAGGTCATGTTTCTCAGGAAGGTCCTCAAAACCAATCTCAGAAAAGAACAGGAGCAGATAGCCTAGAAGATCAATGCCTAGGGTCTGTGTCCTAAGATTGTCTCAGGAAGAGCCTTGACCTTACAGGTGGTTATTGTCAGTGAATGTATCGTCACATAATATTTAATGCTGACTGGTCCACAAACCTCTCACACTATTCAATGCATTACATCCTTATTTATTGTTCACCTGTTAGCAGTCCCTGTGATTCAGAATTCAAACTAATGCACCACCATCTTTTCAAAAGCAACAATGGATAAGCAATAAATGCTGACCAAGCTATGAAAGTCTACATCCACTGAACAATGTAGAAAATAAGCTCCTTCATGATGACTTAGAATATGCAGCATTCTCATCATTCACTAGTAACACTCATTTTGATTCTATTGTGTGTCTGTGCCCTGTCAGCAAGAAGGAGAAATGTCAGTGATTATGCTTCATAGATGAAGACATGTGAATGGTGGCAGGCTAGTATCATTGGAATGCTTGTGGGCATTCAAACTTGGCAAAGAATATCACATGGAGCTTACTCTCTCCTTAGGTGATTCTCCATTTCTTTGATGTAGATCAAGAGGCACTGCAATTACAACCACTGTACATGTGGCAGCCTTTGTGTAGACAGGCAACATTCTATGGATATGCAGCAGCACTTTCTTCCAAATCTAAGCAATACCTCCAAAAAAACATTCCACAGTATTTCCAGAAACTGTGAAATAGCAGAAATTACTTTACATTACCTTACCTCTGTGTTGAGTGATTGGCCCTGTAAATAACACCAGTGCAGGGCCCCTCTTGAAGCTAAACATGTGTTCTTTGGTAAGTGACAAGTGAATATGTTGAATGTTTGGTCCAAGTTTATACATACTGTATCATACACATGGAAATATGACGTGATTATAACCGTGGGATATGACTGCCTCAGAAGGACTGGGAGTTGAATATTATTGGATATAAGATTTTGGAAATATGAAAATCTTAAATATTCACAAATCAAACTTCCTGTAGAATACATAAAATCTTGTGTCTCAGGTAAGGGAGAGGTGTTTTGAATTATTTGACTTTTCTCCTGCCCATTACAGAGGTGAGATTTTACAATTTCTTTTTTGTTTTGTTTTCCCTTTTCAAAAACATAAGCAGTGGTGTGCTTCCCCAAAACCTGTTTATGAGGCCTGATTTTGGAAATGAGACTTTGAGATGTTGGAAGCTTTTAGGTCATAGAATCATAGAATCCCCACAATGTGGAAACGGGCCCTTCAGCCCAGCAAGTCCTCATCAACCCTCGGAGCATCCCACCGTGAACCATCTCCAATAACCCTCCTAAGCTACACATTCCTGAACACTACAGGCTAGTGTTCAGTCTTTTAGCTCAGATTGAAGCTGCTTTTTGCTGTTTTCTGCCCTTGATAGAAGAGGAAGACTAATGGGAAAAAAGCCAAATCTTTATAACTAAAGCTGTTCAAAAACCAGCAGTTTCAGTCATATGACTGGGTCTCCTGGTTGAGACATTCAGATAACAAAATCAAAACCATTGCGTATATAATGAGATAACTGCAAAGGCCATTGGTATCATCTAATAAATAATACATTTTGGTGACTTTTTTTGAATGGATCGAGCATAAACATTTGGTTCTTTTGTGTTGCCTTGATTGGAATGTCTACACAATGCACAGAGTATGATTTTCTAGGAGGATGGTTCAGCTTTTGTCCTCTGGTTACTGCTGATCGGAACTTTTCAGAAATTATAGTTAGCTGGTATCACACAATTGACATAAGTTCTCATTACAGCAAAATATCCATTTCAAAAAAAGACGAGAGAATGTAAAATTTGAAAAATAAACAATTCTGCTTCTGCCTTCTTGGCATATCACTTGTTATTACTGCCTTTCTTTTTCCACATTCATTCCCCAGGTAATTTTGTTTTCTAAGTTTTCTAAAAGATTGAGATGTGTAATTTGTAAAATGCATTTTGATGTTTTTCATTTTAATTTTAAAAATGCCATTATTAGTTTGCATATCGTATTCATTTTAATCAGAAGTTTAAATGATAATGTGGTGGAATAATGTGTTCATCATGATCACAGTACATGTTAGTATAGTATTACGTAAATAAAATTGCAGCCACACTCATTAATAGGTGCGTTAGATTTATATGGCAATTTCATTTGCAAATTGGTTGAACCTAGATGATTATACCAAACTCTTTCCGTGTCTGATGTGCACAAAACAATATTAAATTCAGGAATTCATAAATGCAGGTACAATGATTCAACACTGTAGGGGCAGTGTTCCTGCAGGGCAAGACTTCCACCAATCCTTTGAATCTACTACAATCCATTTTCATGGTGTGAATATCAGATTTTAACTCCCTCTGAAGACCAGAGCCTGGGAAATTCAACGGGTAGGTAATTGGATGTGAGCTGAAGGTAAAGTACACTGCAGTTTAATTTTAATTCCCATTGTTAGCACACTAGTTAACAAATTTTCTCCGATGTTGTTTTTGCTCTATTTATTATAAATGCAAACCAATTTAATATAAAATGTTAAGTGTGTAAAAATGGTATTGTAACATGTCTTGTAATAGCAAAATATAGAGATACTGGAAATCTGAAATGCCAGTACTCAGTAGTGCACCCACTGAATATTTCCAGCATTTTCTGTTTTTACATAAACATGATGCTCAAGAGCTCCATGCAAGCAAATTAATCAGTACGTTACTTCAGGAACTTACCTCTTCATGGCCTGTTTATCTTAGAATACTATTGTCTGCTGGTAGGCAGACTTTGGCACAGCTCTATAATGTAAATGAGGTTTTGACAGCTGATTACAGAGGTTGCATTACCTTGGCAGCAAATGTAAACACTGCCTAGTACTTTGCAGGCTGATTTTCCTTCTTGCCTGACAGCATGCTAAATCATCACTCTATGTGTTCTTGTTTTAATGCTAGTGTAAACTTACCTCAAGAATGATTTAAAAACTGGTAAGCAGAATGAGATTTGTAGCTTTCACAGATTTACCCACATTGTGACTTGCTTATCTGGTGCTGTAGCCTGCAAGATACATGGAGAGGGTACCTACAACCTCCCTGTTCACTCAACTCTCAGGTTTTGGGTTGTTACATAACTATTTCAAATAAATACACTTCTGTAATAAAATTGCAGTCCAGAAGAATGGGAAACTCTCATGACGTAATAATGTATTCCTTCCTGCAGGCAGGAAATTATTGGCTTAACTCCCACCTATGTCATAGGCACTATATCATGTCATGTCTGAGCAGGTAAGTATAAGGGAAGAAAAGAAGAGAAAAGCATTACATGAAACAAATTGGATTAATTTGCATTCATTAGGCCTGTTATGCCAACGCAAAAAAAAATTAGTGTTAAAACATTGGGCTTAAGATCACAGGATAATTTTATTCTCTCAAGCTCCTTGTCCAGAGATTCACTGCAGCACTAAAGATAAAAAAAAATTTGGATTTTTCTTTTAAGTCTGGCTTTGGAATGCATTGGTGGAAATATTAAACCCTAGGCTCATGGGAAGTAAAACAAAATCTTTGATTTATAGAGAGGGCGTACAATTCATTTCCACATCTGTTTAATAAAGGTGCATTTGGATGATGTAAGACACCTGATTCAGAAGTCAGAGATTTCCAGTTTGGATGGGGACTGGAACTTACTGCCACAATTATGAGCATTTTTCAACACATTTTAAGTTGATTCTAAATTTTATTTGGGTGGCACTGATTTTTCAGGGTTTGTGAATGGAAGCAAGTCTCAGTTGTAGTTCAGAAGGATTTTACACTTCTTGTGATTCCACTTGAATGAAAAATTATTTCTTGTTGTTGCTGTCTTAGTTTCCTCTTGTCAAATGTTTGATGGAGAGTCTTTTTACCTTTTCTCAACCTTTGTAGATATCAAACTGACAAAGTCAAGAGGGAAAGTTCCTTAAGTATGTAAGTAGGCTGAACAGTAGATTTGGCCATTTTTAGGACAGTTTTATTACCCGTACTTTCTGATGGTCAGATTGTTGTTTTTGTGGAAAAGGTGAAATTTGAGTAATGGGACCTTACGGATATCTCTTTGTACAGACTTCTTGGGAATTACCTGGGATATTTAAGATTCCAATGCGCAAATATCCTTTCCTTTGAATCCTCCAAATGTATCCATTGAAATTGGAGAACTCGGTGTGTTCTGCTGCAGTTATGTAAGTAGGTAAATATTTAGCCAAGCTCCTGGGTAACTGTTAAACTGATTCTCAGCTTACCAGTTACATGCTCCATAGACCCCATAAACCCCCAGACCTTGACTTAAAAAATCCCTTTTCCCCCAGGGTCTGAAAACCTACCATTACACCTGACTCTTGTGAAAAGTTGGGTAATAATTTGCCAACTGTCCTGCTCTATTTGGGACTTTTCAAATTTAGGATAGAATTTCACATTCTGAGGGAACTCTGATCCTAATTTGGAGGAGTACAGATCTGTAGATGAGGCACTAACTACTAAGAAAGTATTGTTAAATGATTTTTGATCAGAAGGAAATATTTCAAGACAACAGAAATTTCTGAGATTTCCATACTTTTAAAAAAAGGAAAAGAAACAAAATAGATGAAGTGCAGTTTTGAGCTGGAACACAAAATCAATGCATTACCATCTAAAAGCTAGTAGCTGGAATACTTTGTTCATGTCAGTCAACATGTAAGTAAAGTTTGAGAGACAACAAAAGCAAAATTTGTGTTGTTACAGAAGAAGTTATTGTTAATTTTCACTAACACAATTAGTTTAATGGTAGTGTTCAATGTTTTTAAGACAGAATCATGAATAATGGAAACTTGATAATGGATTGAGCATCCCATGACACTCTTACTGAATTGCAATTGTTCAAACATGCAATGCTGTTCTGTTTTACTGATCGAGTAACAAATGATCCTAAGAAAAATACCCCTAAAAATCTTGCTTACCATTGGCACAAGGAGCTTCCCAGATGTGCCACATCCAGTCTTTGCGTACTTGATCAGAAAAATTCAGAAGATGTCTGCAAGATTCTTGAAGCCCTAGCCAAGATAAAAATTAACTTCCGCATTAACAGACTCCAATTCATGTCAGACGGACAGTAAATCCAAGACCCGGTAGACCAGTTTGTCAGAAATGTGACAGCAAACGGCATGAATCTGACTTTTCCAAATTGTCAAGAGAAGCACTTTATATTACTCATTACTACCACACCAATTAAATCATTTAGGAAGAATCTTTTTGGAAAGAAATTGAGCCCTATTATTTGTTCATTGCTTGAGGATGAATGCTAATGTAAAACCATAGCAGCAGGCTAACAACAGTTACATGTTTTGGGTGCAGGTAACGCTGTTGTTATAGTCAGCAAAATGCACCAAACCAACAAAATGGTAATAGATGCGGCTTGCCATACTTAGTCAAATATTATCCAGGTTTTCTTGGTATCTGTAAAATATTGGATATCAAGTGACAATGGGTGCCCATATGTAGGAAATCTGGTTAAAAAGTTAAACCAGACTCCAGAACAAAACACAGCTAGCCAACATATGGTGTAACAGGAGGACGTGCTGACACAGTGATAGTATCACTAGACTAGTCATCCAAAGCTCTAGGCTAATGTTCTGTGGTCATGGATTTGAATTCAGGTGGTGAAATTTGAATTGAAATTAAAAGCTAGCCTGATGGTGATCAGGTAGCCATCACTGATTGGTTGATTTTTGATCGTAAAAGAAATATTGGTTTCGCTAATGTCCTTCAGGGACGGAAATTTGACATTCTTACTTGGTCTGACCTATGTGTGACTATAGGACCTCAGCAACATGATTGACTTGGCTGCCATCTGAAATGGCCTACTGAGCCAATTATTTCAAGCTAAACTAGGAAGGGACAACAAATGCAAACTTTGCCAGCAGCCGCCACATCCCACATGAGAATAACGAGTGGGGCAGCACAGTGGCTCAGTGGTTAGCACTGCGGCCTCACAGCACCAGGGACCCAGGTTTGATTCCAGCCGCGGGCAACTGTGAGGAGTTTGCACGTTCTCCCCATATCTGTGTGGGTTTTCTCCAGGTGCTCCGGTTTCTTCCCACAATCCAAAGATGTGCAGGCTAGGTGGATTGGCCATGCTAAATTGCCCATCGTGTTCAGGGGTGTGTGGGTTATAGGGGGATGGGTCTGGGTGGGATGCTGCAAGGAGCGGTGTGGACTTGTTGGGCTGAAGGGCCTGTTTGCACACTGTAGGGAATCTAATCTAAAATGTAAGAATGTGCACAAATATATGTATGTCAGTGAAGTTCAGACTTAACCAAATGGAAGGGAAATTTCAAAAGATGACTAAGCCTTCCCTATTATAAAAGTGAAGTACTACAGGTTCTGGAGAATAGAAATAAAGACAGAAATTCCCAGAGAATCTCAGCGGGTCTAGTTAGATCTATAGAGAGAGAAACAGGGTTAACATTTCAAATCCAATATGCCTTTTCAATTAAGCTTTCCACATTGTTAATCTCATGTAGCAAATCAATGGTATAAAGCAATCAGAAGTTTTTATAGCCATTAGTATATATCCTGAAAAGTCAGGACAACACACATTAAAAGCTAAAACATCAAAAGGAACTCGTGCAAACACATCACAATGCTTGCGAAAAGACACATATCTAACAAGTGCCACGTGGTCTAATTTTTGAGAGATTGTCTTACGTTGTGTAACAGATCACTAATTCTGTGCATTGGCATGACCACATTGCATCCCAAAATATTTTACCTGAAAGATACCAATGGTTCAGCGGATCTTCATATAATCACAATTCATGACACTGAAACCATGCCAATCAAGTCAGTCAACAATTTCCACGACTAGGACTCTAATTTCAGGAATAAACCAGGCACCATGAAAATTACATCTGTCACACTGAGCAGATTACTCATTCCAAATAATTCCCTTTGGCCCACATGTTCATACTCTAAATGTTGAAAACATTTTGAAGATTGATTTGTATACTTTTGTCTGAGGCATTGCGAACAGTTTGGATAACTGCTGAAGATGCGTAACTACTGGAATTACAAAAAGATCATTGTCCAGCTTTGTCCTGACAGTAGTAATGTTAGACCATAGACCATAAGACCATAAGACATAGGAGTGGAAGTAAGGCCATTCGGCCCATGAAATCCACTCCGCCATTTAAATCATGGCTGATGGGCATTTCAACTCCACTTCCCTGCACTCTCCCCGTAGCCCTTGATTCCTTCTGAGGTCAAGAATTTGTCGATCTCTGCCTTGAAGGCATCCAACGTCACAGCCTACACTGCACTCTGTGGCAATGAATTCCACAAGCCCACCACTCTGGCTGAAGAAATGTCGTCTCATTTCAGTTTTAAATTTATCCCATCTAATTTTAAGGCTGTGCTCACAGGTCCTAGTCTCCCCACCTAATGGAAACAATTTCCTAGCGTCCACCCCTTCTAAACCATACATTAGCTTGTAAGTTTCTATTAGATCTCCCCTCAACCTTCTAAACTCTAATGAGTACAATCCCAGGATCCTTAGCCATTCATCATACGTTAAACCTCCCATTTCAGGCATTATCCGTGTGAATCTCCGCTAGACGCACTCCAGGGCTAGTATGTCCTTCCTGAAATGTGGGGCCCAAAATTGGACACAGCATTCTAAATGTGGTCTAACTAGAGCTTTATAAAGCCTCAGAAGCACATCGCTGCTTTTATATTCCAACCCTCCTGAGATAAACGACAACATTACATTCGCTTTCTTAATTACGGACTCTACCTGCAAGTTAACCTTTAGAGAATCCTGGACCAACACTCCCAGATCCCTTTGTACTTCTGCTTTGCGAATTTTCTCACCATTTAGAAAATAGTCCATGCCTGTATTCTTTTTTCCAAAGTGCAAAACCTCACATTTATTCACATTGAATTTCATCAGCCATTTCCTGGACCACTCTCCGAAACTGTCCAAATCTTTCTACTTTATATTGTGAACATCTCAGGTCCATAAACTACTCTTCACACCATGCCACTAACTGCAGTCTTCTAATGCAAGAGTGATACATTTATTTCTACTTCTTGCATTCTTTCTGTTAGCCAGTCCTTAATCCATGTGAGAACATGACATCCTATACCATTGGTTTTAATTTTGCTAACCAAGCTCCTGTCAAGGACACGATCAAAATTTTCTGAAAATCCATATATACTACATGTATCAACTACCCCTTATCAGATTTCTTCGTAATATCCTCAAAATGTCTTAGCACGTTTGTTAAACACAGATTCCTATTTGCAAATCCATGTTGATAATGCCCAACCACTTAATTTTTATGTGTCCATTTATCATATCCTTTATGATAGATTCTAATTCTTTCAGTATGTCTGATGGTCAGTTAATGGATCTGTAGTTCCTTGTTTTTTTCCCTTGCTCCTTTCTTAAATAGTGGGATAACGTTTGCAAAATTCCAATCTGCAGGATCATTCCACAATTTTTGGAATTTTGCAAAAAGACCATTAATGCATCGACTGCCTTTATAGCCACCTCCTTCAACACTCTGACATACATCAGATCCTGGTAACATATAAACTTACAGCCCAATTATGTTTCCCTACAATTCCTTATGAATAATAATTTGCTTATTATTCTCTCTGGACACTTAGTTTCCATATCAGTTTCTCGGTCCTCTGTCACTGAATTCCCAATCTTCACATTTATTACCATTTCTGCCCACTTCATAAGCTGCTTATTTTAATTTTATACAAACCTTAACTTGCATTGTCATCCACTGTTGACTAATTATTTTTTAGTTTTTGTGCCTTGAAAGAAAGAAAGGTTATTGTAATACCAGGGTCCCACTCTCTAATTAGAGAGAGATCACTTGTGGTGGCTTAACCTGAGAATCACCACACTTCAGGCAAGGGGAGAAGTGAAGAAGGAGGGACCTTCAAAGTAACCCCAGTCAGTGTGGGAATTCTACTCAGCATCATTCTGCGTTGCAAATCAGCAATCCAACCCACTGAGCTAACCATTTAAAGGAATGTATAGTTATTGTCAGCCATGCAACTGTTCTTTAAAAACTGACCACAGCCTCTGTACAGTTGTGTCTTTTAACGTATTTACCGAATAAAGGTCAGACAAATTGTGCCCATTCTTTCTTCAAATTTGCTTTGGATTGAACTACCTCAGTTTGAAAAAAAATACAAAATTTTATCCTATTGTGGTAACACCCTAAAAGTTCTTTCACAGTAAGATTATTAATTAACCCTTTTTCATGATATAGTATTAGATCTGAAATAGTCTGTCCTCTAGTTGGCTCTTCAACATACTGCTCTGGAAATCCAACCTGATGACACTCCCAAGGTATGTCCCCCACAGATGTAAAGCTCAATTACTTTATACTGTCTCTATCCAAATTGAATTCACTCATGGATATTGCACTGCCCATGTGACAAGCTTCACTCATCTCCTGATTTATAGCATGACTCACGCTGCCACTACCATTTAGTGGTCTGTAAATAACTCCAATCAAGTAACTCGAGCTGCCCCTTTCTGTTCCCCCAAAACATTCTTTTCTGTGCTGAATAGCCTTAAATATTGAGCTCTCAGACCAAATCATTGTGCAGCCATGTTTCTGTTATGGCAAATATAAACATTTACCTCAATTTGGGCCTTTAGATCACCAACTTATTGTGAATGTTATGAACATTCAAGAATGTTCTTAACATTGCCTTTTTGACATTTCCTCACATTTGAGGCACACTTTGTGCATTGCTTTACTTCTCTTGTCTTGTAGTCTTCCCTCACAGCTTTTCTACTTCTTGTTACCAACTTAACACCCTTCCAATTTGTACTATCAACCTAATAAGATAGGTTAAACCAACTCCAACAGCACTAGCATATCTCCCTGTGAGGATATCAGTCCCTGCCTGGCTAAGGCATCCCTAACCAGCTTGCATAAGTACCACCTGCACAGAATTGGCCCCAATGCTTCAGAAATCTGATGTCTACCCTCCTGCACCAGTTTTTCAGCAATATATTCAATCAACTGATTCTTCTGTTCTTATGTTCATTAGCACGTGCCACTGGGAGTAATCCTAAGATTACTGCTCTAGACCCTGCATTTAATTTTCTTTTCCCTGAATTTTGCTTTCACAACCTCATTTGTTTTCCTACTTAAGTTGTTGGCACTAAAGTGAGCCACAATAATGACTGAACCCCTCCCCTAAAAGGATGTCTTGCAGCAATTCTGTGACATCCTTGACCCTGACACAAGGGAGACAACACATCACTTATCCATACTGCAGAAATACCTGCCTGATGCCATGGCTGTAGAATCCCCATGTACATCAGTAGTGATTGTAATGAAGTCAGCCAGGTGGACCTCACGGAATATGAGTTCCCTTTTTGGGCCAGATTGACAGCCTCAATCGGGAAGCCCTGGCTGATAGGTGAAAAACAAGAGTGTCAAACATCGTGTCATTCCGAGAGCTGGCTCGGAGGGAGCTGGATCAATGTCAAGTATTTCCAATGCATAATTAAAGGGTGACTTGGTGATGGGATACTAGTCTCTGGAGTTATTTCATAACAAGTGTGCATGTTTGGCTCAAGTTTTTGTCTTGTAAAAATATGGACATTTTCTTATATATCTAGTCAATAGGTCAGTATGCATTTAAGAGACATGCTTCTGATATAATTAATGCGTCACAGCATGTGAACTGAAGATCTCAGACTCCATCTTACCTTGAATGACTTGAAACATAATGCTCTACCATAATCATGGTCCTCTGTTGTAAGATAATAGTGTAATGTGAGCCCAGATATGTAGGCACTTGAGAAAAGTAATGTTTCTATATAATAATTAGTTTTAAAAATGTCTTGGATTCTTCAAACCTTGAAATCCACGACTAGGGTCTTACATTAGGGGAGATAATCATTGCCCCAACAGGTAAAACATCCTGTTGGACACAAATTTGTAATATGATGTATCCTAATCATGTCATAATTAACAATAGTAGAAATCAAGTATTATGGCTGGGAAAGTATTAATGTCTATAAGTTTAAAAGTATTAATTTGCTCCTTTAAGCTTTGTCTGTGGGAAAGTGATAAATTTGGAACCACTGAACATGAATCTCAGTTTTGCCCTTAGTGGTTTAAAACAGGTGCACGGTAATGATTGGGAATTTGTACGAATTCAGATTAAATCATTGCCCCACTAAACAGAACAATGCTTAAATCCAATGCAATTACCCTACTCACATCAGGTTTGATTTGAGTTGAGATAATAATAATTTAGCAGTTAACAAAGGATGTTCCAAGAACCATCTTTAATTCACTCATGAGTGTGAGACTATAGTTATGATTGTAAGTGAATGCTCCCTGGGACAGGATTTTTGGGAAGTTGGTACATGTGAAAGAACTGGAGTTTAATTTATGTTTCTAGCAAGACTGATCACTCAATTGAAGCTGCAACAAATATACCGTTACTCTTTTAAAAATAAATTACTTTGAAAGTTTGCTATCTAAAGTGTTGTCCTTGCCTTGATTATTTAAAGTTTTGTCAGAACCAAAGTGAATCTATTAACTTACCAGTGGCAAGGTCATCTAACGTAAACATGTTGTAGATGTTTACAGATGTGATTGACAGCACAATAAAAGAAGACCATGACCATGAATAGCACCAAAGCTATACAAAAGTAGGACCAGAACATGCAGAGGAGAGAGATACATGGCACAGAGTTGTATGGAGGGAGGTGCCTGGCAGGGAATTCATCTCCAGATCCTTCCAAGGCATAACTAGCAACATATCCATGTTCACTTAGTTGGCTGAGCTTGAAAGTGTCAGGCCTGAGCAGGAAGGCTTGTTTACCAGGGCAGAGATTTGTGTCGAGTTTCCCTATGACAGGAATAGCTAGAATGAGGACAAATTTGTATTTTTTTTTCTCTGGTTACATGGTGATGTCAACTACACACAGACTGTAATCCAAGTGTCACCACAGCAGTGACGGTGTTTTTATGTAATACCAGGGAAACTTATAAGGTTTTGTTTTTGACAAACAGTTTACGAAATTATGTTGTTTGGAATAAACAATGTGAAATAAAGTTCTGCAGAGTAAATTATTTTATTTTATTATCAGCAATAGATTGCAAACAAGCATCTGACAGTGCTATCAGACTTTAATTCCTGATACATATATGTACTTGACCTACTTGACCTGAAAGATTATTACATCACTTAATCATCTCATTAATCTTGTATTGGACCTTCTGGAAATTCTGTATGTTGGAATTCTCTCCACAACAGGACTGTAGCTGCTTCAGAAGGCAACTCACCACCACCTTTGCAAGGGCAATTAGGGATGGGTCCTGAATGCTGGCTTAGCCAGCAATACTCTTTCGAATGAATAAAAGAACACAACAAACCTTTCAGAGAAGAAATTCCATCTCGTACTTGCCTTAAATGAGTGCGCCCTTATTTTTAAAATCCTAATTCTGAATTCCCCCAACGGTGAAAGATCCTCTTAGCCTCTCAGGCCATCTCAGAATCTTATATGAATTTGCAATAAAACATGCAATGCTAGAAAGATTAATATAACCCAGAAAAGTGGGAACATTTTAGAAACCAGCAAAGGAAAGGAATAAATATAAATGGAGCAAATATATATGGAGCAACTGGAGTATGAAAGTAAACTAACTTTATGGGGTCCCAGTCCATAATAGCACAAGCTAAACAGAGACCTTTTAGAGAATTCCTGGAGGCCTGGCATTCCAACTGAACTCCATCAACAAACACATTGAACTGGACCAGATATACAAACCACTGAAAAACAGAACTAGAAGAAATGCCAACCACCCCAGCAACCCAAGGCATATAAATAACAAGTGGGACAGAATACTGACACATCACTTGAGGTGCACCGATGATGTTATGTAACAGGGTGGCGAAACATCTGCAACCAAACATACTGGCTTGGTGAGCAAATCTACAACCTCATCCGCAGCCCGAGCGACAAATCTTCTCAAAAACTTTAAATACACCACCTTATTTAAGAAAAGAGACTTTGAACTTTTATAAATCACATGATGATGACACCATTTTGCTGCCTGCTTTTAATAAATTACAGAAGAAGCTGTTATGTGATTGGTTGATTGATTTTATTTATTGTCACGTGTACCTAAGTAGAGTGAAAAGCTTTGTTTATGAGCATTACAGGCTGATCATAGGGTGAGAAAACTTGGACAGAGTGAGGCATACAGGTTACAGCACACAGGGCGTGCAAGAGGCAAGAACAACATTAACAAGATCAACAATATTTGAAGTTAGAGAGTCTATTCATCAGTCTAATAACGGCAGGGAAGAAGCTGTTCTTGAACCTGCTGGTGTTTGTATTCAAGCTTCTGTATCTTCTGACAGAAGAGATTGTAGGAGAATATTACCTGGGTGGAATGGGTCTGTGATGATTTTGGCAGCCTTTCCACTGCAAAAGATGTGTAAATGGAGATCGTGGAAGGGAGGTTAGCTTCTGTGATGGTCTACGCTGTGCACATAACTTTCTGTGGTTTCTTAAGGATGTAGAGACAGAGTTCTATCATGGAACCATCATATGAGCTACAGTCAAGTAAACAGTCAAAATAATTGATGACAATACCTTGAAAGTGGAAAAAGAATTCCACCCAGTATATTATACTACCTGGTATCAGCTTAATAAGGATCTTCTGCTTTATAAGATCTTTGCATCAACAAAAGCATCAACTCACCCAAGAAACTACAGATCTTTCTTGAAAGAGAGATTGAGACAAGTATACATTGTAATTGTATTGTTTTTCTTCATCTTTATTTAATCATTGTATGTGGTAGTATGTGTATGAAATGTTATTTTTCAAACATCTGCGATGGTTGTAAAGGTTATTTACTTATCTAAACAAAAACCTGTTGCTGCAACATTTTAAATTTGGTGTAAGAGTAAGAAAATATACACCTTTTGTACATACACATATTGACCAAAAACAATGAAGAGGAATACATTTCTGTGACTATGCGAAAAGAATAAATGGAGCTAAAGTAAACATTGGTCTCTTAGAAGATAAGTCTCTGAAATTAATAGTAGAAAACATGAAGATGGCAGAGACTTTGAACAATTACTTTCTATTTTGTATGACACAAGTGGAAGACACAAATCGTCCCAACAATAGTGGAAAATCAAGAGTCAGACATCATGGGACAACTTTAAGCCATCACAAAACCAGAGAAGATGGGGTAGATAAACTAATAGGACTAAAGAGCAACAGGTTTCCTGAAAGTGATTTCCAACACCCTGGGATCCTAGCAGAAGTGTGCAGAAGTAATGGATGCGTTGGTTGCAATCTTTCAAAATGTCATAGATTCTGGGAATGTCTCAAGAAACTGTAAACATAAATTTCACAGCAATATTCAAGAAGGGGCAGAGATAGTGAATAAAAAATGCTGTAGGCTAATTAGTCTAACAGTTGTCATTTGGAAAATGCTAGAATCTATTATCAAGATCATCACAGCATTATGTTTTGCAAGAAGTACAGAAAATCAGAATATAGTAAACAGTATTCACATTTGATGAATTTATTAGAATTCTTTAAGAATTTTACAAGAAGCCTGGAAAAAAGGAAACGGTAGATGTCATGTATTTTGATTTCAAAAAGGCTTTCAATAATGTCATAGAAAAGATTACTGTTCCAAGATTGAAGCTCAGTTCTCAAGAATACTTAAAACATTAATTCTGTTTTTTATTCCATAGATGTTTCCTGACCTGCTAAACATTTCCAGCACTTCCTATTTTTATTGTGCTCAGCTGAATTGTAGTCTTGCCCCATATGATTCCACCTTGCCCACTTACCCTCTCCCAATCAAATCCACATGGAAACTCCCTTAACATTAATATCAAGACAAGTATCACAATTTTATTCTAATCATTCTATTAAGTTTCTGTTGCGTCATTGCCTTTCCAGCTGTAATGTTGTTTGGCACATCACGTTTTTTAAAATTTAAAACAAATATATGAAATTCTAATTGTGCTGACCTTTTCTATGTACTTTATATTGCACTGCTTGACTTCACATTGTTACTTAATTGAGTAAGAGATTTGTGTTATGTAGGATGTAATCTGTCCTGCATTCCAAATGTCCTAAACCCTTCTTTTGTTGATCTTGCCATCTGGGCATAAATTCAGTTTACCCTTACCTTACAACATATGGTCTGCATCTGCCACATCCAATTTGAGAAGTGGCAGGTGACTCTTCTTCACCAATTTGAACTTCAGCCTCTTCCCCTTTTCCTGTCATACCTTCTCACCCTTGAACAACACAACTTAATGCAGCAACCTCTTTTAGCCATGATGGGATGAAATGAGTGATAGCCCTTGACACCAAAACCACATTCGACTACAAATGTCATTAAGGAGCCCTTGCAAAGCTGGAATCAATGGACAACAGGGAGCAAATTCTCCGCTGGTTGGTGTCATACCTGGCATGTAGGAAGATGGTTGTAGTTGTTGGAGGTCAGTCATCTCAACTCCAGGACATCTCTACAGGAAACTTTCAGATATTTTTCTAGACTAATCATCTTCAGCTACTTCACCTTCCCTCCTTCGTAAAGTCAGAAGTGGATATGTTTGCTGATGATTGCAGAATATTCAGCACCATTCATGACTGCTCAGATGCTGAAGCAGCCTATGCTGAAATTCAACAAGATCTGGACAATATCAAGGCTTTGGCTGACAGGTGGAAAGTAACATTTGCAGCACGAAAATGCCAGGTAATGAACATCTCCAATAAGCAACAATCTAACCACTGTCTCTTGACATTTAATGGTGTTAGTATTAATGAAACGTCTACTCTGAACTTCTTGGGGGTTACCATTGACTAGAAACTCAACTGGACTCACCACATAAACACAGTGGCCTCAAGAATATGTAAGAGGCGAGGAACACTGCAGCGGGTAACTCATTTCCAGATTTTCAAAGCCTGTCCATCATCTATAAGGCACAAGTCAGGAGTATGACAGAATCCTCCCCACTTGCCTGGATGAGTGCAGCTCCAGCAACACTCCAGAAGCTTGTCACCATTCAGGTCAAAGCAGCCCACTTGACTGGCACCAAATCCATAAATATCCACTCCCTCCATCACTAATGTTCAGTAGCAGCAGTGTACACTATCTATAAGGTGCACTGCGGAAATTCCCCAAAGATTGTTAGACAACACCTTCCAAATTCACAACCCATTCCATCTAGCAGGTCAAGAGCAACAGATATTTGGGAATGTCACCACCTGTAAGATCCCCTCCAAGCCACTCACCATCATGACTTGGAAATATATTGCCATTCCTTCACCATCGGTGGGTCAAAAACCTGGAATTCCCTGCCTTAAAGCATTGTGGGTCAAAGAATAGCACATGGACTGAAGCGGTTCAAGAAGGCAGCTCACCACCACCTTGTCAAGGGCAACCAGGATGGACAATAAATGCTAGCCAGTCAGCGACACCCGTGTACCAAGAGTGAACTAAAAAAAGCCCCATCTTTTGTGACTTTATCCTTGAATTTCTTTGCCATATATCTTCTTTCCTGCCTTGAAAGTTTTTCAAATGCAATCACATGATTACTAACTCCATTCCCTTTGTCTTTCCTTCCTGATTTTTTGTCTGTGCTTTTCACTCTCTGTAAAACAGTTCGACACTTTTTATGACATGGGACCACTGTATAATTGTTTGTTGTTGGTTGTTACTCAAGTCACTGAGAAGGCTGAACAACTGAAATACAATTCCAAAGAAAACTAAAAATGCAATGAAAAGAAATAAATATTGCAGATATATTGATGGAACATTATTTGAGAATTGCATAGTTAATGTGCCTTTGATTGAAGCAAGATTAGAGCCATGTGTTTATATTTGCCCCTTGGTGAATTGATTGATGAAATATACGACACTATACTTCAGGTCAGTTTAACACCTTCCGGAACTGACTCAGTTTTTCCTCATTTCTTACTAATCAATAGTTATGGTGAACTCATGGTAAACTAAATGCTGTTAGCATTTTTATCAGCATTCTGCCTTGATACAAGCATTCGATGAAATAAAAACAGACTGCAGCAATCATTTTGGACTGAATTTTTAGATTGATATGGGATTGGGAATGGCTGTATCGCAGAAAACTGGTTAGTGAATGGAGATGCTGGGAGTCGGTCTGTCCTCCCTCTTACATTTATTTCCAGAGGGGAATCTTCAAGCATATATTTTCTACTGGAACCACAATGCAGGGGACGGGTGGTGGCCCAATGGTATTATCATTGGACTGTTAATCCAGAAAGTGGATGATGTTTTGGGGACCGGGGTTTGAATTCTGCCATGGCAACGGCAGATTTCTGAAGAAATTTCTAGGCCCAAACATCAGCTTTCCTACTCTTCTGATGCTGCTTGGCCTGCTGTGTTCATCCAGCTCTACACCTTGTTATCTCAGATTTTCCAGCATCTGCAGTTCCAACTATCTCACGGCAATGATAGAATTTGATTTCAATAAGTATCTGGAATTGAAAGTCTAATGATGACCATGCATCAATTGCCAATTGTTGGAAAGACCATCTGGTTCACTAATATCCTTTAAGGAAGGAAACTGCCATCCTTACCTGGTATGGCCTACATGTGACTCCAAGATCCACAGCAAAAGTACTTGACTCTTAACTGCCTTCTGGGCAATTAGGAACAGGCAATAAATGCTGCCCAGGCAGCGACGCTCTCATTCTGTGAATGAATAAATAAAGAAAAAAAATTGTTTTTGCATACTCAAGTAAAAACCCAATAATGTTGTCTGTGTGTACATGATGAAACACAATTAATATGCAGTTAACAGACAGGCACATCATTTCGTGCTACTGACCAACTACTCATGCCAACTTACTGGCACCGTGCCACCACAAGTTATTTTAAGGGAAAACCAGGTCACAGACAATTTGCTAATTGATATAAATAAAAGATCAATCAAGTCAGGGATCAGAGGATACCTGGAATTTTGCGGTCAGTCTGCAGACCCCTCACAATATCAATAGTATGGCAGCTACTTCTCAGGCTGTTTCTGGCCTGGACTACTTGGCCACAGCCTTGACCACAGGCTACCCAGTGGAAATGTTTTTCCTCCATAGTAGTGGGTTCAGATTCGTATTAGTTCAAAATGACATTTTTTAAAATTCAATTTTTTTCCTGCCTTCCAGCCTCAGAGTTCTAGTAAGATGAATTATATTGATGGTTCTAAAAAATTACAAGATTTAACCTCATTTAAAAAAATTCTTAAGCTGGTAATGATTTTTAATGATGAAAACATGATGTTTATTAAATACAATTATTTAAACCCTCTTTCAGCTTGTCAGCTCAGAACTTTTCCAAAAAAAAAACAATTTTGCCTATCTTTTATGGGACTGAACTTATTTCTGGAGTGAGATAGCAGCTGTAATTTCCCCAGCTTGTGACTCAGATTTTTCTCAGAGTAGCTTTGGTGGCACTCTTTCTGGTCCTCACTACGTTTTTAATGGTTTTCCTCCCATCTGGCTTTGTATTATTAATGCTTCTAAAGAAAGATTAATTGCAGCTCAAGCTCTCCAGTTCTGGGCTGCTGGAGGTTCAAGAGCTGGCTAGATATGTAATATATGTATCTAGATATGCTAGATATGTCTGGGCCATCTCCAGCACATCCCTCACCTTCCTGGACCTCTCAATCTCCATCTCAGGCAACCAGCTTGTAACTGATGTCCATTTCAAGCCCACCGACTCCCACAGCTACCTAGAATACACCTCCTCCCACCCACCCTCCTGCAAAAATTCCATCCCCTATTCCCAATTCCTCCGCCTCCGCCGCATCTGCTCCCACAATAAGACATTCCACTCCTGCACATCCCAGATGTCCAAGTTCTTTAAGGACCGCAACTTTCCCCCCACAGTGATCGAGAACGCCCTTGACCGCGTCTCCCGTATTTCCCGCAACACATCCCTCACACCCCGCCCCCGCCACAACCGCCCTAAGAGGATCCCCCTCGTTCTCACACACCACCCCACCAACCTCCGGATACAACGCATCATCCTCCGACACTTCCGCCATTTACAATCCGACCCCACCACCCAAGACATTTTTCCATCCCCTCCCCTGTCTGCTTTCCGGAGAGACCACTCTCTCCGTGACTCCCTTGTTCGCTCCACACTGCCCTCCAACCCCACCATACCCGGCACCTTCCCCTGCAACCGCAGGAAATGCTACACTTGTCCCCACACCTCCCCCCTCACCCCTATCCCAGGCCCCAGGATGACATTCCACATTAAGCAGAGGTTCACCTGCACATCTGCCAATGTGGTATACTGCATCCACTGTACCCGGTGCGGCTTCCTCTACATTGGGAAAACCAAGCGGAGACTTGGGGACCGCTTTGCAGAACACCTCCGCTCAGTTCGCAACAGACAACTGCACCTCCCAGTTGCAAACCATTTCCACTCCCCCTTCCATTCTCTAGATGACATGTCCATCATGGGCCTCCTGCACTGCCACAATGATGCCACCCGAAGGTTGCAGGAACAGCAACTCATATTCCGCCTGGGAACCCTGCAGCCATATGGTATCAATGTGGACTTCACCAGTTTCAAAATCTCCCCTTCCCCTATTCATCCCTAAACCAGCCCAGTTCATCCCCTCCCCCCACTGCACCACACAACCAGCCCAGCTCTTCCCCCCCACCCACTGCATCCCCAAACCAGTCCAACCTGTCTCTGCCTTCCTAACTGGCTCTTCCTCTCACCCATCCCTTCCTCCCACCCCAAGCCGCACCCCCAGCTACCTACTAACCTCATCCCACCTCCTTGACCTGTCCGTCTTCCCTGGACTGACCTATCCCCTCCCTACCTCCCCACCTATACTCTCTCCACCTATCTTCTTTACTCTCCATCTTCGGTCCGCCTCCCCCTCTCTCCCTATTTATTCCAGTTCCCTCTCCCCATCCCCCTCTCTGATGAAGGGTCTAGGCCCGAAACGTCAGCTTTTGTGCTCCTGAGATGCTGCTTGGCCTGCTGTGTTCATCCAGCCTCACATTTTATTATCTTGGAATTCTCCAGCATCTGCAGTTCCCATTATCTCTGGCTAGATATGTGTTCCTTTTTAAAAATTGCTGAAGGAATTTCCTCTTCCTTCTTTATAGATGTTTGTGGATTCTTTCCCTTAATGATGATTTCTTCACATTTTAAAGAATCTGCAGCACTATGCACTATGTTTGACAAGTCTTTGGTTAACTTTTCTACACTCAGGCCCTGGGGAGTGTTGCCGAACAAAGAGACCTAGAGGTGCAGGCTCATAGTTCCTTGGAAGTGGAGTTACAGGTAGATAGGGTGGTGTAGAAGACATTTGGTATGCTTGCCTTTATTGGTCAGTACATTGAGGATAGGAGTTGGAAGGTCATGTTGCAACTGTACAGGACACTGGTTAGGCCACTTTGGAACACGCAGTTCAATTTTGCTCTCTATTCTCTAAGGGAGAGGAAATTTGAAAGAGTTCAGAAAAGGCTTACAAGAATGTTGCAGGGTTGGAGTATTTGAGCTATAGGGAGAGGCTCAATAGGCTGGGGTTATTTTCCTTGGAGCGTCGGAGTCTAAAGCATGACTTTATAGAAGTTTATAAAACCATGAGAGGTAATGGAAAGGGTCAGTAGATCCCAGGGTAGCAGAGTCTGAAGCTAGGGGACACAGGTTCAAGATAAGAGGGGAAATATTTAAAAGGGACCTAAGGAGCAACTCTTGTAGACAGAATGTGGTGCTTATATGGAAGGAGCTGCCAAAGGAAGTGACGGAGGCTGGTACAATTACAACATTTAAAAGATTGGATAGCCGTGTGAATAGAAAGGATTGGAGGGATATGGTCCTAATTCTGAGAAATGAGACTAAATTGATTTAGGATATCTGGTCGACATGAACAAGTTGGACCAAAGGATCTGTTTCCATGCTGTATGATGTGATGACCCTATGACTAACTGCCTTGTTATGACCTTGATGCTCAAGAGCTTCAGCTGAAAATCATCAAATCACCTCAAAATCTCATGGCACTGTGGGAGAAGTAGAATACTGTGATTGAAAAGTAATTATCATGAAGGACATAATAGCTTTAATCAATAAGGAGGCTGTCACCATTATTATCAGTAAAATGCTATTGTCCTTGATCGTCTCCATACAGAATGATTTGAGGCAAGGAAGTAGGTGTTGGAGAGAAATAGGCAGGGTGGATTAAAGCAGGATTGACAGGGATCATTTCCTGCCCATGTTAAACCTGTGGTGGTTCTTCTGATCCTCTTCTTCATTGTGAAAAAGAAGAACTCAGAAATCTAATGGCCAACTCACTAGTTCCTGAAATCGCATTGAATGTTGCTAAACAGCCTTAATATACATGTAAACTAGAAAAAAAATTCTTAAAATAATATATAAATGTAATAAACTTTGAAAAGCTAAAATGAGAAATACAGGAAGATGAGTTGTCCATTCAGCCTCTAAAACCTGTTGAACCAATTAGTGACATCATTTGAGTAATCTCTTCCTCAACTTCATTTACTTCTCTTTTATTCCATCACATTTACCATCTTTATCTAATAAATATCTGCTCTTCAAACTCTTGAATGTTTAAATTAAATTAGCATCACCAGCCTTCTGGAACCCTGATCAGAATCTCCTCTCAACAACAGAGCTCCTTTCTTTGGTTAAAAAAATGTGCCAGAGTGAGAATCTGTGTGAAATTGTCACTTCTTAGAAAATTTGGCCTGCTATATTTTTGTCTGAAGTACTGGCAACTAAAAATGTGCTCAGTACTGTAGATTGGGTGTGACAAAGGATCTGTGCGATTAAGATATTTGAATGTGTTATTCACTTTTGAATTCCAATCCTTTGAGAAGAGGATAACACTTCAAGAGGCATTTTGATTATGTTTTATGTTGACGTTAGTGTTTAGTAATTTTTAACACTTAACTTCTAACCTCTCAACGCTGTCATTTATATTTTTTAGACACTAAAGTGATTGACCTCACATTTGCCCCATCGGGATCCATCCACAGGTTGCACATTCACTTAATGTGTCATGTCCTTTCTAAATACAATACAATATAGCACAAACAGGTCAATCAGCCCACCAAGCCTTCAACGATTCCTAATCCTTATTTAGACCGGCTACTTATTGTCCAGATGCAATTTCTACCTTCTGTTCAACTCCCGTTCATGTGTCTACCAGGATATGCTTTAAACGTTGCTAACTTATCTGCTTCCATCACCTCCACTGTTTTCCAGGCACCCACCACCTTCTATGTGAAAAATCATCCCTGTACTTCTCCCCTAAATGTTCCCCCCCGTCACTTTGAACCTGTGTCCTCTTGTAGTTCACCTTTGCACCCTGGGAAAAAGCTGCTGACTATACACTCCATCTATATCTCTCATAATTTGGTGGGCCTCTATCAGGTTGCCTCTCAGCCTCCATCTTTCCAGTGAAAACTTCCAAGTTGATCAGACTTCCACTCATAACTAAAACCCTCCACAGCAGGCAATATTCTGATAAACGTTCTCTACACCCTCTCCAAAACATCCACATTCTTGTGGTAGTGTGACGAGCATAACTGCATGCAATCTTCCAAGTGTAGCCTAAGTAAAGTTTTATATGACCATAACATAACTTGCCAACTTTTATATTTGATGCCCTGACCAATAACGGCAAGCTTGCTGTATGCCTTCTTGACAACCTTATCAAACTATGTTGCCACTTTCAGTGATCTGTGGACCTGTATGTCCTCTGTGTGTCAATGATCCTAAGGGTTTTGCTATTTGCTGTATAATTTGCCTGAATTTTATCTTCCAAAATGCATCACCATGCATTTTTCTGGATTAAACTCTCTCTGCCCAAATCTCCAATCGCTCTATATCTCGCTGTATCCTTTCACAATCCACCTCACTATCTGCAACTCTATCAATTTTTGCGTCATCTGCACTTTTTAAATTAAGGCGCCTACATTTTCCTCCAGATCATTTATATATATTACAAACAAAATGGGTCCCAGCATAGATCCTTGCAGAACACCACTAGTTCCTGATCTATATTCTGAAAAGCCCCCCCCACCACTGCTACTTTGTCTTCTATACAAAACCAGTGTCCATCTGGCTAGCACACCTCAGATCCCATGAAACTCCATCTTCTGTACCAGCCTGTCTATGAGGTACCTAATCAAATGCCTTACTGAAGTACTTGTAGACAATGTCTGCTGCCCTTACCTCATCTATCATTCTTGTCACCTCCTCAAAAGCTCGAATACATTGGTGATATATGACCTTTCCTGCGCAAACCCATGCTACCCCTCACTAACAAGTCCATTAGCTTCCAAATATGAATAAATCCTATCTCTCAGTACCTTGTCCAACAGCTTCCCCACTACTGACGTCAGGTTCACCAACCTATAATTACCTGGATTATCTCTCTGTCTCCACTAAAACAAAGGAATAATACCGGCCATTTTTCAGTCCTCTGGAACGTCATCTTTGGCTAAAGATATCTGTTAAGGCCCCAGTTATTTCCTCCCTTGCCTCCCACAGTGTCTTGAATAAATCCTATCTGGGCCTGCAGATTTGTCTACCTTAACGCAATTGTAATGTCGGATATATATTTCTGTATTCTTGCATACAAGTCATTACAATATGTAGTGAAAAGCTGAGGCTCTGTTGTTCACTTCTTAGGTACACCTTTTCTGAAAGGTTGTTGTTATCACCTGTATTCTTGTATCATTTACCACTCCACTAACTCTCCAAAAATAGGTGATTAGCTTGAGGAAGATCCAGCTCTTAATGTTCCATAAATTGTTTAATTAGTTAAGTAATCATATCACCACCAGGACTAGTTTATTTGTAAAAGGATTTATGCAAGAACATTGATGTATTTTTATGGCAGCCCATTCTGCAAATCTTCTACTGGAGTATGTGAATAAAATGTTTGCATTCTGCATGAGGCTTATTAATTTTATTTTTGTCCCACTTGAATGCAATTTAAGTTAAATAAGCTACTTGTAGCACTATATCCATATCAGTTTAGCTGATGAAATGAACGAAGTACCTCCTAATTCTATTATGATAACGGGGAGAAAGAAAACACCTAGAGATTTATAGTATTATGGCATAGAATGAAACTGTTCAAAAACTTTAATGAGCAAACATATGTTACACTTTGACTTGCCATAGTGACATGACCTCTGCTGCAAGTGCTTTCAGTTCAGGGTGACCTATTCACAACCTCCAGATGAAACATGGTATCAGGAGTGAGTAGCTGAAATTGTGTGAATCTTTAAGCTTTAATTTAGCTAACTACTCTAAGAAACAATGTAAAAGACTTAAAAACAGCAATTTGCAACTTTCCACTGAGTGAATCAGAATGGCTGTGAATTCCAGTCAGTGATGCTGGAAAAATGTAAAGTGCTATGAATTGGAATTTCTGACAAGTGTCAATGGCAAAATTATGAAGTAACTACAGAAGTAAATCTGAAACAAAGAGTAGCAAGTCTGTTAAGTGTGCTAGGAAATAAGTGCTACAAGACATATCACGCATCTCAGTGAGGAGCAGAAGAGCCAAACTGGTGAAATTTTGTAGTCCTTGAACACACATTTTGAATCCTCTACTAATATCCCTTAGAAGAGTTTAGGATTTAATGCTCTGTTTGTGTGACATCAAGGTTGCAACTACACATGTGCAGATGGATCACAGGCATGTCTTTTGTGTTGGGAACATACAGTACTTATTAATCTAACAACTTAAACAAAGCACAGTAAAAGTCATCACACATAAGTTCAAGGAAATGAAAATAAAACTTCTGAGGACACATAGATCATGTGGATGACATTTCATTGCAAATTAAAACCACACAGGCTGCATCACCATAGTGCAATACCATCTTCAAACCTTGTCTCCACTGTCAGAATAAGGTCAAACATAAACTGGAGGAACAACAACTGATTTTTTGCCTCAAAACTTACAACCCAATGGCTTTAACATTAACTTCACCAACTTCAATGTCCTCCCTTCCCCTTTATGACCTGACCTAATCTGTCCATCTTCTTTCTCACCTATCTGCTCCACCCTTCCCATGGACCAATCACAATAACCCTGTACATGCATCTGCTTATCACCGTCTCTCCTACCCTTCCCTCAGCTCCTCCGCCGTCCTATGTTCTTCCTTCCTCTCCGCCCTCCCCCACCAGTGCTGACAAAGGGTTTTGGTCTGAAATGTTGACTTACCTGCTCTGCTTTCCCAGATCACACCTATAGATTCTGACTTTTGGCATCTGCAGTCCTTAACATCTCCAAGGGGAATGTAGTATTGAGATACATGATCAATCTTGATCATATTGAATGGTGCCATAGGCTAAATGATCTACTCCTACTCTTAATTTCTATCTTTATTAGCCTCTACAACAATAAGTTGCAATTTATATCATTGAATCCCTACAGTGTGGAAACAGGCCCTTTGGCCCAACAAGTCCACACTGACTCTCAGAGAATCCCACCCAGACCTGTCCCCCTATAACCCACCTAATCTACACATCCTGGGACACTTGGCAATTTAGCATGGCCAATCCACCTAACCTACACATCTTTGGACTGTGGGAGAATGTGCAATATTCACACAGACAGTTGCCTGAGGGTGGAATTGAACCCAGGACCCTAGCACTGTGAGGCATCAGTGCTAACCCCTGAGCCACCATGCAATGTTTTATGATGTGTGTGAATGCTCTCCATATTGACTTTAACCAACAGAAGTATCAGGAAATCCTAATGTGATGAAGAATAGAGTGTTGTTTCCTCTCACTTTTGTGGAAACTGTGCAACATCTTTTGTAAATAATGCCTCATGCCATGCAATTTTAGTAAATTAAATCAGAAATTGCTGGAAAAACGCAGCCAGTCTGGCAGCATCTGTGGAGAGAAAGCAGAGATAACTTTTCAAATCCAGTGACCCTTCTTCAGAACTCCTGTGAATTGAAATAAAAATCTGAAGTTCTTTTTTGAACATTTTAAGTGCCTTATAAGCTTAAGTTGATGAAGATATTTTGAGACCCTGTCTGCCCAATCATTACATTGTTAAATTAACTGATGGGCTGGAGCTCTGTGCAGATGTGCAACCATGTAACCATGGCTACGATAGTCAAATTTATAGCCAGGCAGTATAAATTATGTCTTTTAAACTGTGGGTTGTTACTGGAACTCCAAGCTGTGGAAGCTTCGACTTATTGTGCATAATTGTTATCTGGAGCTCAATTAGTAGCTAGCTTAATATGAGTCCAGTTTAGTTGAATGAGCACCTTGGGCCTAATTTCACAAATCTGTGCTCCTGTTGAGCAACTTCACCTGTTGGGTGTTGACATTGGGAATGATGGAAGGATCCAGCAAGTGTTTTATACCTGTTTATTTTGTGAGTTTGTAAAACCTGTCTTTATCTGATACAGCTAATGAATTTTACATTTTGGTTTCATTGATTTCACTTGTATGGCAATCAAGTCTACTAATTACTATAACTTCCTTGACCAGCATGTTTGATATCTGTATATTATTTTACCAGCAAATTACTGCTGATAAGATATTTCTCAAGGTTCTTATCCTATCAGACAGCCTGAGCAAGGAGAAATTACAAGCCGCTTTACTTTTACTATTAGTTCAAATCAAATACAGCTTTTCAAATACAAATATCAATTGAAATTAATTAACACCATAATTCAATTACTTCCAACTTTCCGTGCAGAACTGATCATAATTCAACACTGTTTAGAACCTAATTGGCAATCTCACTCAGGCCATAAACATGACTGAAGTGGAATTGGAAACTCACATGCAAGGTGACTTAATTAGGTGGGATGCAAAATTTTGATTTCCCAAAGGACTGAGATGCAGGGGTAATGTCAGTGGCTTGTTTGTGATGTGCCAAGCAATACACTGGTCTGTGAAGTCTTTTTATTTGTAATATATTTGCATTCCATGACTACTTATTAGTATCAGAGATAATGGGAACTGCAGATGCTGGAGATTCCAAGATAATAAAATGTGAGGCTGGATGAACACAGCAGGCCAAGCAGCATCTCCTGAGATGCTGCTTGGCCTGCTGTGTTCATCCAGCCTCACATTTTATTATTTACTTATTAGTATTACAGATTTTAGTAAAACCCTGCCTTCAAAATAAGGTTAACGGTGTCTGAAAATCTTGCGGTGCCCAATTCACATTTTAAAATGGTGTGCACCAATCTATTTATTTGTGTGTACAGTGATTGATTTTCCTTGTCTGCAGCATAACAGAGAGGAACAAATCATGACAACTTTGCGTGTGCGTGTGCGTGTGCGTGTGCGTGTGCGCGTGCGTGGGAGAGGGAGAATGACAGATGATAGATCATTCACTACAGTATAAGCAAAAGGAAATGTCCCAAATCAATCTGTGCCAAACATGGGATGTGCTGGTAAAATTAGCTCTTGAACTAAATTAGCCTGCACAACTAATGGACATATGCATGTGACTGAAGTGACATTAATGTAATGTGAAATTTAAAAATGAGAACCCATGTCAGCTTTGCGCTCTAAAAGTCTTGTGTTAACAGCAGTGAGGTTGCGCAAGTAAGTTATGACCATGATTTGACCTAGGGGCTCTTTTAGAGCCCACCTGTACTTGCATGATCAACTGATGACAGGTTTCACCAGTTTAAAAAAAAAGCTCCATTGTGTGCTTAATTATGTAAGTTATCCGTGCATAGCACAGAAATTTAATTTTAATTGTTGCAGCTTGGGCAAAAAGAAGAAGAGAATATAAGTGGTGCATAGTTCCAGTTATGATATCGGGAAAGACATGTTGTTAACAAAGCCTTGGCCAGAATGAACATTACAGGTCTGTGATCTTTCATCAGAACTGGGAAAAGTTGAAGATATAATACATTTTGCGCAGGAGATTGGGTGGGACAGGGTCAAAAAGAATCTTTTGTTGTTGCTTCAATTAAAGGCACCTCCCTGATAACCAGTTCTACAGCATATCAGAACTGAATTAGTCTGCCAACAATGCTCTCATTGTTTAGTCTATTTCCTGGCACATTTTATCAATATGACTGCCCTGTTTCCTCCTGTACCAGTAGTAAGAGTGGAGTCAGATTGCCTGTCTGATCACTGTGCTGCTCCTCCTGGCACCTCAGGTATATCATTAATTAGAGCTCCTTTGAATTCTATGAAGATCATCTTGAAATTAGCAGAGCAATTTCGAGTGTGGCTCAGTGGTTGATGTATAATTCCATTCAAAAACTGATTCTGTGAAAAATCCTTCCACTGTTGAACCTCATAACATTTCACAGCCAATATTTTTGAACTTTGTAAATAAAAAGTGTCTATAAGTTTATGCATGCTTCTTGTAGCATGTGCAAAATCTTAATAATTTCATTTGTAATAGCCCTTCAAATCTGTCTCTTTTTCCCTTGATTTGGATTTTCTGTTCCAACATGCCCCCCTGAATCATTACTGTTAAAAACAGAATAGCTAATTAGTCATCTCTTTGTTGCTTGTGGGATGTTACTGTGAACAAAAGAGCTCCTGCATTTGTCTGTATAACAATAGCTGCCACACTTCAAAGTATTCATGGTGAAGTACTTTGAGGTGCTTCTAAGAGACATGATAATTTGCTATATAATTTGCAAGTCTTTCTCTCTCTTTATTTTAAGACATACTGATTATAGTGTCTTGTCTTGTTCCAGGTAAATCATAGATATACTTTGATGCAATGTAATTTTCACTGATCTCCCATTGTAACAATCTATTAAAAATACACCCTACTGTATAATGTAATCATTAAGAGTAATTTGTACACAGATTAAATTCAAATATGCATTTACTGTTAATGACAATACATCCCTACACACATAAATCTAGAGGATCAACATTTGAAGAGAAATGGAAAATTTTAAAGAAAGTTCTAAGCTAACACTTTGGAAGGTATCAACACGTAAAAATTTAGAAAACTTGTTTCCTTTTTGTACAAAGAATGTGCTCAATCTTTAAATTAAATGTTGTTACAAATTTAAAAACTGGTGTGTAGTACGTACAAATTGCTCTTTGTATGAAAGAACGATGCTGAAATGCACCCACTGCCAATGGAAACCAAAGCAGAATGTGGATTACAGGTAATTATTGAAGAGGAAAGCCATTTGACCCAGCTTGATTTATCTATCTAGAGACATCCTAACGTCACCATATTGTTGCACTCAATTATTACTAATCTAATTCCAAGATTCTTGCATTCTCTTTTGTGCTTGAAATTTTCATGTAAATTACTATTTTTCCATGTGAAGAAAAATCTCTTAACTGTCCTAGAAGTGCCCTTCTCTAGTTTTGATCTGTGTCTGCCATTTCAACTGCCAAAGATCTATTTAGTCATAGACTGGGACAACATTTACTTTACTCTTCACAATCTTGGATGATGTATAATATCACTTATTTATATTTATTTCCGAGGTTGAAAAGTCCAGACATTTCCAGTTTTTCCTTATGTCACAAGTTCTTAATACTAGATGACAAAAGGTCACTGGATTCAAAGTATTAATTCTATTTTTCTGTCTACAGATATGGCCAGACCTGCTGAGTTTCTCTTTCTGGTTTTGTTTTAGATCCACAGTTCTTTGTTTTATTTTATATAAGTTTAGTGGTTTTCCTCTTCAGTTCCTCCTGTCTTTCCCCGGCAACCAGATCTGGTTGGTGTTCAGGATACTCTTTGGCCAGGGCATCATAAATTTTGAGAATTGCAAGCTCTAATTAACATGCTACTTTTTTGCTCATGCATCCCAAAGTTCTAAAGCCTTTGTTGATTGCTCTGGATAGCCATGTTTAGTACTGAATCTGCAACTTGGAGAAAGGATTATAGCTCAAAACATCAGTGAGTGGAGCTAAAAAAGGATTTTTAAAATAAAGGCCGAAAACACT
Organism: Stegostoma tigrinum; assembly: GCF_030684315.1. Classification (NCBI taxonomy): domain Eukaryota; kingdom Metazoa; phylum Chordata; class Chondrichthyes; order Orectolobiformes; family Stegostomatidae; genus Stegostoma; species Stegostoma tigrinum. The sequence goes on from NC_081370.1 coordinate 20,245,481, forward strand.
GGTGAGAGTATTATCAGTCTACATAATAGTAATCGGAGTGTTGGACTGTGTATAACTCATGAGGTTAGAGGAACATGTAACATGGTAATGAAGTAAACCTGAGGCAGTTTAATTTTAATATAGACAGGGCAGACCAAATTGACAAAGTATACAGACGATGAATCTAAGGAATGCAATTGAAGCAATTTTCCAGAACAATATATTGAGGAACCAGAAGTCAAATAAAGATTTTCTTGAGTTAATTAACTGTCTCTTTTGATGTTTTTAGTAACTGCATGGTACTATGATGTCTGTTGATTCCTCCTTTTAACAATATATAGTAATGAAAAATATATCACCTGCTAATGCAGAACATTATTTTCATTCTCCACCCTGGTTTCTTCCCTTCTCTTCATAAGTTGGGACATAAGGCTAAAATAAAACCTTCAGTAACATTCCTAATGTTCACTAACTCAAGTTGAATGGCAACACAATGTCATTGAATTTTTGGCTTTAGATCATTTGATGATTTTAACTAGTTATTCTGCGAATTTCCCGTGTATAGAAAGTGTTGAGTGAATTGTGCAAACATGGGATATACATATTCATTAGATCTTCGATGACTGCTAAACCTTTAAAGGGAGGCACCAGTTTTTAAATCGCACGTTGGCCAGCTGGACAAAGGAGATGGTGAGATTCCCAGAACTGCCAATTTAGTAAACAAAGCCTTGAGATTTTTTTTAGAGGAAAGTACCCTGGCGAAATACCAGTTTTGAATCATAGGGAAAATTTGCAAATATGGTCCACCTGTAGCCAACATCAGAAGAAGTGATCAGTCATGTGAAGATCATTCATGGTATAAATAAGAAAAATAGTTATCTAAAGAGGGAAAGTACTAATCCAGAGATTCTTGCCAGTTTGTCCTAAACAGCACGACCCCAGCTGTGGCTGTAAAGGAAACATCACATCCCATTCAGATGGAATTTCTTTAGGGCTCCCTTTGTTTCCCATCTCATTTCAGAGTAAAATCAAAGCAATACTTGAAATTAAACAAATGGTTATTTCTGCTGTATCATCAGTATTTTTGACTTGTGTCCCATAATGTTATAGCAGAAGATTAAAGAATCCAACTGAAAGTCCAGGTTGCAATATTTTTACTATTTAGTCCAAATTCCCCAGTAACCCTTATCTTCAATCTCAAATTTTATAACTGTACATTGAAGGTTAACATCACAATTTTGTTTGAATTTTCTGGAAATCTTTGACATCAGTGGGAACTGAAATAAACATTGAGCGCAGATAAAAGTCTCCTCTCTGCTGCCAATAAGAGTCTTATAATAGAGATGATAATGGGAACTGCAGATGCTGGAAAATCCAAGATAACAAAGTGTGAAGCTGGATGCACACAGCAAGCCAAGCAACATCTAAGGGTCTAGGCCCGAAATGTCAGCTTTTGTGGTCCTGAGATGCTGCTTGGCCTGTTGTGTTCATCCAGCTTCACACTTTGTTATCTTATAATAGAGATAGTAGGAACTGCCGATGCTAGTGAATCTGAGATAACAAGGTGTAGAGCTGGATGAATACAGCAGGCCAAGTAGCATCAGAGAAGCAGGAAAGCTGACATTTCATGTCTAGACACTTCTTCAGGAAAAACAAAATAATTTTTTTTCTGAAGAAGGGTCTAGACCCAAAACATCAGCTTTCCTGCTCCTCTGATGCTGCTTGGCTTGCTGTGTTCATCCAGCTCTACACCTTGTTATCTCACAGTCTTATAATAAATCAGTTATCTTCTCTTAGTTCTCCGTGAACAAAGTTCATAGAACAATGGCCTAGGATTTTGCAGAGTGAAACTTGTGGCAATTTCTGGCATCAAGATTAATATATAAACCTGGAACTTCTTGAAGGGAGGCAATGACCTAGTCATATTATTGCTGAAGTGATAAGCCAGAGACTCGGGTAAAGTTCTGTGGACCCAGGTTCAAATCCCACCATGGTGGATGGTGGAATTTGAATTCAATAAAAATCTGGAATTACAGTCTAATGCTATCCATGAAACCATTGTCAATTTCAGAATTTTCGGAAAAACCCATCCAGTTCACTATTGTCCTTTAGGGAAGGGACCTGTGATATTTACCTGGTCTGGCCTACATATGACTTCAGTCCAACAGCAATGTGGATGACACTTAATTGCCCTCTGGGCAGTTAGGGATGGGCAATAAATGCTGGCCTAGCCAGCAACACCCTCATCCCGTGAAAGAATTTAAAATTGCTGTCAGTGATGTCTGCTCTTCCGTAGGTTGCTAATGGCAGTCGCCATGGATAATCTGCTCAGAGATTGCGGTTATGATGCTAACTTAAGCTTTTTTTAAGTTAGGGCTTGCATAGTCAGGAATTACCAGATTTTTTGTAGCATCATAATGCTAAACAACTTCTCTATCTTCTAATTTTCTATCCACTCACAGACACAACATTTCTCAGACCTCTCCATTCTCTCAGCCCACCTGCCTGAGATCCCAAGAGCCAGCAATCTGTCCACATTCTCTTCCAGCCCCGTTCGATTCTCATTTCAAGCCAACCGTGGAAAGAATGGATGGGACAGTGGGGAATGATTAGGTCTGTGAGGCAAGGGGGAGAATGGGCCCTCCCAGTCTCCTCCTTCCCCAAACTCTTGCTCCCCCCACCAACCCCCTCCGATCTCTTCCTCTTGACCAATATTTAAAGGCAAAAATAGTTTAGATTAAATTACCTACAGGGTGGAAACAGGCTGTTCAGCCCAATAAGTCCACACCGCCCCTTGAGGCATCGCTCAGACCCATCCCCCTATAACCCACACACCCCTGAATACTACGGGCAATTTGGCATGGCCAATCCACCTAACCTGCACATCTTTGGACTGTGGGAGGAAACCCATGCAGACATGGGGAGAATGTGCAAATTCCACCCAGACAGTCGCCCGAGGCTGGAATCGAACCTGGATCCGTGGGGCTGTGAGGCTGCAGTGCTGACTACTGAGCCATCATGCCACCCTAAATTTTTAAGTAAATACAGCTAAAGTCAAAAAGTGTATTCAAACTGAAAAGTTGCAGACACTGCAAAACAAGTTAAGGAATCGAGCCGCAAGAAACATTCGTGGATGCAGCTTTTCTCATTTTGACAGCCAGCCATGACAAAAGTGCACAAGCAGATACTTCATAAATCTCATTCACTAGCACCGTGTGTGTCTCCCTAGAGAATAGTGCACATGTTTCTCAGTGTCAGCAACTGCAGCTTTGAAGTGACACTCTTTCATTCTACTGTTCCAATCAAAATGAACAATTTCACATATTTTATACTGCATCTGCCATGTATTTGTCCGCTAACTCAACTGGTCTAAATCACACTGAAGCCTCTTTTCATCCACCCACTCCCATTAGCCTTGTGTTGTTGGCAAATTTGGAAATGGTACTTTCAATCTTTCTTATTGGTAATTCCTGTATTCGGTGACTAGTGAGTAGAGAGTGCCTGACCTTGACATCAAAGCCTCATTTGACCAAATGTGGTATCTTGAAGCTCTAGGAAAATTGGAGTCAATAAGAGTTGGGGAAAAACTCTGCTGATTGAAGTCATACTTGAATCAAAGGAAAGGAAAATGGTTTTGGCTATGGGGGTACATCATTTCAGATCCAGGACATGTGTGTAGGAGCTCCTCAAGATAGTGTCCTAGGCCAAACCATCTTCAGCTGCTTTATCAGTAGTCTTCCCTCCATCATAAGGTCAGAAGTGGGGATGTTCACCAATGTGTACACAATGTTCTGCACAATTCATGGTTCCTCAGAAACTGAAACAGTCCGTGTTCAAATGCAACAAGCCCTGCACAATATCCAAGCTTATTCTGAAAACTGGCAAGTAACATTCTTGCCACACAAATGTCAAGCAATGACCATCTCCACTTAGGGGCAATCTAACTATTGCCCCTTGACACTCAATGACATTACCATCACTGAATCCCACACAATCAATAACATTGGGTGGTTATCATTGAACAGAAACTAAACTAGAACTAGCCAAATACATTGGCTACAAGAACAGGTAAGAGGCTAGAAACCCTGCACTGACTAACTTACCTCCTGGCTCCCCAAAGTCTGCCCACCAGCTACAAGGCATAAGTCAGGAGTATGATGGAATACTTCCCACTTGCCCAGATGAGTGCAGCCCCAACAACATTCAAGAAGCTTGAAACCATCCAGGGGAAAGAAGCCTGCTTGAATGGTAAAATATCCACAACATTCACTCCATCCGTCACCAATGATCGTTAGCAATCATGTGTACCATACACAGAAATTCACCAAAGATCATTAGACAGCGCCTTCCAAGGCCATGGCTAATTCCATCTAGAAGGTCAAGGGAAGCAGATACGTGGGAATACCTCCACCTACAGGTTCCTCTCCAGGCCAATTACCATCCTGACTTGGGTTTTGCAGGATTTACCTGCACTTCATTCACTGCAGTCTGTTATGGACTAGACCAAACCCCTCAAAATATAGTAAGAAGATAACCTTTAAAAGATTAGTATGTATATTTTATATTTAAAATATATTTAAAATATATTTTATCTCATAAAAAGTTGGTATGTATGCTGAAGATGAGATGAGGGGAGAGAGGAAGGAATAAACAATACGTAAAGATGAAGCCCAGAGAGACAGAATAACAGTTGGACAGAAAAAGGAATGGGCAATTGGGTGCTAATTGAAACTATTAGTCGCTGGCAATGTGATGGCTGTAGTAGCAGCCCAGGCGATGACAAGGCCTGGTGTGTGAGGTTTGAGATAAGCACATTGTAGAAGGCAGCCTAAAATTATTTAACTCAATATTGAGGCGAGAATACTGCAGAGTCTCTTTTAAATATATAAAATATATTTTATAAGATAACTTTTATACTCTAACTTTTTCTGATTTTCAAGGTATGGGCAAGGCATTACGTTCCAGATGCAATTTGATTAGTCAAACTACTCAACTTTAAGCAAAACTCACTTTGTCTTTACGGTTAAAGTAGAGACAAAATAAGAACAAAAGAGAAAAAGTTGGCTTAACTGTAATTCTATCAAAATGGTTAACTAAATAACATATGTTTGTATATTAGCAGCTACTAATTAACTGTATCAATATAGTAACATCCTCGTTAACACACATTTGGCAGAGGTAAACTCAGTAAAACAGATTGTCTCACATGCAATCCCTGCAGCAGAAAAAGACCCCAAGCTTTTAGCTGAAACAGGCAGAGGAATCAGAGCTTCCACATCCAATATCGAGACTCTAACAACTCCTGTAAACGAAAACTAAATTCCTGGTTTTGTCGGAGCTTAACCCCACCTAGTCAGGCTGCTTCTATTGTTCCAACTTTTTTAAGAAAAAACAAGACCTCACAAGTTGTTTAATTTAGTGCTTTTGAGCAGTCCTCTCTCCACCTCTGCTTTAAGCTTGACTCATTTAAAAAAGGGACAAAATAAGCCTCTCAAAGGCATAACATTATAATTTGCTGCTCACAAATGTAGCTTGAGCTAACAGCAGTCTTGGCGAAACAGCAAGCAGACTGGGCAGTTGCTTTGGAACACATCTACATTCATCTGCAAAAATGACCCTGAGCTTCCAGTTGCCTGCCACTTCAACACACCGCTGTGTTTCAAAGCCAACATCTCTGTCTCGGTCTTGCTGCAGTGCTCCAGCGAACCTCAGCACAAGCAAATGAACAGCATCTCAGTTTCCTCTTGGAGACTGCAGTATTCTGGGCTCAATATTGAGTTAAGTAATTTTAGGGTGCCTTCTCCCATGTACTTATCCCAACCCCCACACACCAGGCCTTGTCATCACCTGGGCTGCTGCTACAACCATCACATTGCCAGTTACGAATGGTTTCAATTCGCAGCTATTTGCCCATTCCTTTTTCTGTCCAACTGTTATTCTGCCTCCCTGGGCTTCATCTTTACATATTGTTTACTCCTTCATCTCTCTCCTCACCCCATCTTCAGCATACATACCAATCTTTTCCAAGCTACAATAAGTTCTGAAGAAGGGTCACGGGACCAGAACTGTTAATTCTACTTTGGCTGCACAGATGCTGCTGGACCTGCTGAGTTTTCCAAGCAATTTCTGTTTTCATTTTGGATTTCCAGCATTGCAGTTCTTTGGTATTTTTGCACTGAGGACAGACCTGTTCAGAACTGGTTTCACAAAGTCCAGATTGCCAAAGTGGGATGTAAATGGAGCCAAGTGACCACTTATATCGTCACCTGTTCCTGAGAAAAGTATGTGCATGATACTTGAGCTAACACTATTCTTGTTCCCATAGAAGTGGGAAGAGAGAGAGTGTATCTCTCTTTCTTGGCTTATCATCAGCAATCTCTTTATTTACCTATCCATTTTTTTGTCTCTGTCTCTGGGCACTGCTTCCATGTACTGTATTCACTCCCCTCATCCTGTCATCAGCATAAATACTACATTTTCCTGACTATTTTCAGTTCTGATGAAGGATCCCTGAATTCAAAACATAAACTGTGCCCTTGTCAGTACATGCTTTGAGACCTGCTTAGTATCTCCAGAACTTTCTGTTTTTGTTTCAAATTTCCAGCATCCACAATTGTTTGCTTCTTAATAACATTTTCATTGTTGTTTTCAACTCCTCCCATGGACTTAACCATCTGAATATCTGATCTGCAGCTTCACAACCTTCCATTAACTGTACTCCTTTAACACCATCCTCTTGAGCATTAATGATTTTAATCACTGCAGTGTTGTGAGCCATTCCTTCAGCTGTCAAAGTCTGAAGCTGTTGAATTCCGTCCTTAAATCTCTCCTTTTCTTTCCTCCTAAGATTTTTAGAAACTTATCTATTTGAACAGGTTTTTGTGATATCTGCTCTAATATCTTTCCTATGTGCCTGGTGTCAAGTCTATTTTGATATGCATTACGATTGAGCTTCTGACCCAGAGCTTAGACATAGTAAGAACTGCAGATGCTGGAGTCAGAGATAACACAATATGGAGCTGGAGGAACACAGCAGGACAGGCAGCATCAGAGGAGCAGGAAAGTTGATGTATTGGGTTGGGACCCTTCTTCAGAAATGGGGAGGGGGAGGAAGCTCAGAAATAAGTAGAGTGAGGAGAGATGAGATTGGGGAAGGTAGGTGGGATGGTGATAGGTGAGTGCAGGTAGGTAGTGCTGAGGATTGGTTAATGAGGTGGGGGGGGTTGGTTAGGTGGGAGAGAAGATGGTCAGGTTGTTCAGGTCAAGGAGGGAGGAATGCGAGGGAGGATGGGAAATAGGATGAGGCCGGGGGTGGGGACATTTTGAAACTGGTAAAATGCACATTTAGGCCATCGGGCTGTAGGGTCCCAAGGCAGAATATGAGGTACTGCTTCTCCAGTTTGTGGGTGGCGTCATTGTGACACTGGAGGAGATCCAGTTTGGACATGTCTCCCAGGGAGTGGTAGTGGAAGCTAAAATGGTTCATGACCACAGGATGTTGTTGATTGTCATGTAAAGAGTGCAGATGCTCTACAAAGCGGTCTCCAAGCCTCTGCTTGGTCTCACCAATGTAATGGAGGCCAAATTGGGAGCAGCGGATGTAGTAAACCAAGTTGATGGATGTGCAGGTGAACCCCTGTCTAATGTGTAAGGTTTGTCTTGTGCCTTGAATGGAAGTGCTCGTTCACTTTGGCTGCTTTTTTATTTTTCTCTTTCCTTGTTTTTCTTCTGTCTCCTATTTCTCTTCCTTACCTTTTAAGCTTGGATGGCATTGGCAGCAGACCTTGAGCAAGCCCAGCACAGAGGAGAGTAGGCCCAGCGCGGATGTCAAGCGAACGCAGCGTGGACCTCGAGTGAGCCTTTACTTACTTTTCAGGACCTGGAGTGAGAAATGGCAGCTCCTACATCGGCCGAGGCGATGACAGTGAGGTAGGCCTAGCAGCAAAAGACAGCACCTGGGATCTGCGACATTATCATTGGTAGGGTCTGCCGTTGGCAGCAGCCAGTCAGTAGCAGAAGGGCATAATGATGACATCAAAGTGGGCTGAGCAGCAACAGATGTGACTCCGATGTTGGTGGTTTCAGAGCAGGTGATGATGAGGTGGTGAAGGAGGGAAGGTGGTGCAAGCGCCATTGATGATGATGAGCTGCTCAGGACTGATAGACTCTCTTTAAGATAAATCTTTTTTTCCATTATTCTTAGATTATTCAAATTGGCGCCATATCATGACAACACTGGAAAAGCTTTTGACTGTATTTTATTGTTTTTCTTTCCGTGAAATATATGTGAAAATAAATCATTCAGTTCAATTATTCAATCATTCAGTTCGGGGATGGGACTTGCAACTTTGGGCTACTTGATGAGGATATTGAAGCAACATTCAAATCTGTGGAAGTGGCAGGAGGATGGTAAGAAGGCAGATGACTGGTGATAGATTGTGTTCGGAATCAAACAAGGGACTCTATCCAAGAGGGAAAAACAAAAATGGCAAGATCAATGACAGGAACAGGGAAAGGAAGGAAAGAAATGCCAGAGAGTGACCAAGATCAGAAAACGAGGAAAGAGTGTGGTGGGTTTAATTCTCAAGTGATAGTTAAAATGTGCACCTTGATGGGCACATGATGAATTCAGGTTACATGGGTATGATAGAGATTTAGATATAGAGGTTAGAGATATCCTGGTCCAATGTCAACTTTCCTGTTTACTTCAGTTGTCCTGTACGCATAATTTTTTACAGTAAGTACCTTAATGCCACAATAAAATCTGCATTTTTTAATTAATCAATCATCAGTTCAGAGTTGCCAAACTTTGCTGAATAGCCTTATCTGCAAAATCTCCAAATTGAGATAAAAAACTTCAACTGAAATTTTCCTGTATTCACTGAGTATCCCTCTGTCAGTCAGGGCTCAGTTGGTAACACTGAAACATCTAAGTTGGTATGGTGTGAGCTTCAGGATATTTATATTTTAGGACTTGAGCACAGATCTACTCTAACATTCGAGTGAAGTAGAAATAGAAAAACCTTTATTGTCATGTGTAATTAAGTACAGAAGTACAGTACTACAGTGAAAAGCTTACCATGTCACCTTGACTGGCACCGTGTTAGGTACAAAGTACCTAGGTACAGACCTTAGAAACAAAATACAGAAATAAAGGGAAAAAGAAAGGAAAAAAAGTTACACTATTTACTGCTGTTCATAGTATATGTTTTTTAAGAAGGGAATAAAGTTAAAAAGATAAACATTAGAGTCTTTCAGAAGATCAGCCTTCTATACTCACAAGCCCCTGGTTGCCTGCATTAGTCCCCCGTCCAACAAACGTGCCCACATTGCTTGGGCCTCCAACCCACTGGCCATCCCTGCTCTGCGCAAGCCTCCAACCCACTGGCCATCACCGCTCTGCATGAGCCTCCAACCCACTGGCCATTCCCGCTCTGCGCGAGCCTCCAGCCCACTGACCATCCCCGCTCTGCACAAACCTCCAACCCACTGGCCGTCCCCACTCTGCACAAGCCTCCTGGCCATTGGCCATCCCTGCTCTGCACGAGCCTCCAACCCCCTGGCTATCTCTGCTCTGCACAGGCCTCCAACCCACTAGCTATCTCCGCTCTGCTCAAGCCCCAACCCACTGGCTATCTTCACTCTCCATGACACTCCAACCCACTAGCTGTCCCTGCTCAGGCCTCCAGCCACCTGGCTGTCCTTGTTCAGTATGAGCCTCCAGCCCCCTGACTGTCTCTATGCCACATGAACTTCCAGCCCCTTGGCCGTCCCTACCCCATGCAAGCTTCCAGATATCATATCTATTTTCCCTGAAGGGTAGCAGTTGATCATGTTGAGGGTGATGACTAAGGAGCTTTCTGCTTCTGGGGTGAGGATATTCATGCATGTGCTCAGTGTCTCTTCAGAGGGCAACTGTCAACCCCTGAGCTTCTCTGCGGTTTACTCATGGTAGAAAACAAAAGCATCTCTGGAAATAATGTGCTGGCAACGGACTGCCTCAGAAGGTCCCTCCACTGCCCTCTTCTCTTTGGTCTGTCTCCATTGCTGACACTGAATAAGTGCAGCAGTGCCATCCATTGATTAAGACATTATACCGAGGCCTGTTCTGCTTTCTTGGGTGGATATAGAAGATCTTCTTGTATCTTTTAGAAGAGCTGAGGAGTGTACTGATCCTGCTACAGTGACTAATATTTACTTCCAATCAACATTACAAAAATAGATTGTCTGGTCACTATCACAATTTTGTTTGTGAGAATTTGCTCTACCAAATTGCAGTTTGCAATAGTGACAATACATTAAATGTATTTCAATAACTGCAAAATGCCCTGGGACATCCTGAGGTGGTGAATCATCTTTCTGGTCCTTCCGGCCCTTGGTTTGCTTTTCATCAAGAAAGTTCTGATAAGTTAAATAGAACTGAACTGTGTGAATATTATAATTAAGAAACATTCTCACCATGTGAACTTCTAGAAACACTTTTAAAGTTTATATCATCTACACCCAAATGTGGCTCTACTGAAACATCGTCTGTACTCAAAAGTGGTGAAATGTGGAAAACGATGTGGTGACTTTAGTCAGTTCTGCATTCAAAAACAATGTCAATGAACCGGAGAAACTGATTTACATTATAAAGAGCAGATATGTGACAGTAATGTGAATCAGGCCGTTAAATCAGAGGATAGGAATATTTTGAGCTACCCTGTCCAAACCATCCATGCCAACCAGATATCTGAAATTAATCTAGTCCCATTTACCAGCAATTGGTCCATATCCCTTTAACCCCTTCCTATTCATGTGCCCATCCAAATTCCTTTTAAATATTGTAATTGTACCAGCCTTCATCACTTCTTCTGGCAGATCCTTCCATACACGCATCACCCTCTGTGTGAAAAAGTTTCTCCTTAGGTCCCTTTTAAATCTCGCCCCTCTCACCTTAAAACTGTGCCCTTTAGTTTTGGGCTCTGCTATCCTGGGGAAAAGACCTCGGCTATTCCCCCTATCGATGCCCCTCGTGATTTGAACACTCAAGGGAAAATAGGTCAGTCTATTCAGCCTCTCCCTATTGCTCAAACCCTTCAACCCTGACAACATCCTTTTAAATCTTTCCTGAACTTTTTCAAGTTTCAGAACATCCATCCTACAGTAGGGAGACCAGAATTACATGCTGTATTCCAAAAGTGGCCTATCCAATGTACTGTACAGCTGCAACATGACCTCTCAACTCCTATAATCAATGTACTGACCAATAAAGGCAAGAATGTCAAATGCCTTCTTCACTATCCTGTCTACCTGCAACTCTATTTTCAGAAACTATGAACTTGCACTCCAAGATAATAAAATGTGAGGCAGGATGAACACAGCAGGCCAAGCAGCATCTCAGGAGCACAAAAGCTGACGTTTTGGGCATAGACCCTTCATCAGAGAGGGGGATGGCATGAGGGTTCTGGAATAAATAGGGAGAGAGGGGGAGGCGGACCGAAGATGGAGAGAAAAGAAGATAGGTGGAGAGAGTATAGGTGGGGAGGTAGGGGGGTGATAGGTCAGTCTAGGGAAGACGGACAGGTCAAGGAGGCGGGATGAGGTTAGTAGGTAGGAGATGGGGGTGCGGCTTGGGGTGGGAGGAAGGGATGGGTGAGAGAAAGAACAGGTTAGGGAGGCAGAGACAGGTTGGACTGGTTTTGGGATGCAGTGGGTGGAGGGGAAGCGCTGGGCTGGTTGTGTGGTGCAGTGGGGGGAGGGGACAAACTGGGCTGGTTCTCCAAGGTCTGTTTGTTAGTTGTAAGTTCTTGGAAAACAGCAAGAATTATAATTAACTGATACATTTCTTTGCAGTTGGAAACTTCCAGTCTCTGATAAAAACCTGGTTCCTATACAAGTGCAATGTGACCTTGTCTCAGAATACATTGGTGTTCTTTATATTGAAGCCAGGGACTCTCCTAATGAAGAAATTTGCAAACAATATATAATTGTTTCTGTGTTTTCCTGGATCTTACAACTAGTTTAAGATTTGACGTTATTCTTGTGTGACACCAAGGGTGCAACTTTGCAGGCATAGGTGGATCACGAGGACGATTTTTGTGTTGGAGGCTTACACTCTATGTTATTATTATCTCTATCAATCTAACAAGTTAAACAAAACAAAAGTCTTATTGTACAAAAGCCTGAAAGCACAAAGTCCAACCACTGGTAATATGATGCTGGGTTATCAGTAAATATTTTTCTACTCCCTACAATATCCCAGTGAATACTTAAAGGTACAAACAGAACTAACTGGTTTTCATTGTTTGAATTGTGGATTTTTGTATTTTATTAAGAGATTCGAAGCACATAATTTCAAAATCACAAACAAGATGCTCTGATGCTGCTTGGCCTCCTGTGTTCATCCAGCTCTGCACCTTGTTTACTCTGAACAACGCCTGTCCTTGCTGCTGTTATACATTGTCAATAAAAGTTAACAACTGAACTGTCGACCTTGGCTAACCAGAAAGACTATTAGACTTTATCGAGCACTGCTTCTTTAGGTGGTGGCATTAGCACTACCAACCAAGTCCTTCCATTTCCATTTCTTTGGTCCTGCCCTGCAGTTGAATATGTTAAGGGCCCAGTGTATGAAATTGACTATTTTCTGTCCTTTCAAATACCTTACAGGTTGTTTGTTTATATATTTCTTACCTTGAAAAGCTGAAAATCAACACCCTGTACTTTTAGATTGATGCAGATTTTTAAATCCTACCGTAGCATCAGATTTACACTTACTTTAGAGGACAAACTGCCTTTCGATGTTGCAAGATTGCTTACAATATGTGGATAAGGCCAAACACAAATTGCACATAGAATCATGGAATGGTTAAAGAACAGGAAAGAGCTATTTTCCTTTTTGTGTTCAAGCCAGTTCTGTGCAGAGGCAACTTAACTGCCAGACGCCAACTCTCCGCACCACCTCCTACCGCCCCCTCGACCCCACACCCGAGCAACAAACCATCATCTCCAACACCATTCATGACCTCATCACCTCAGGGGATCTCCCACCCACAACCTCCAACCTCATTGTTCCCCAACCCCGCACGGCCTGTTTCTATCTCCTTCCCAAAATCCACAAACCTGCCTGCCCTGGTCGACCCATCGTCTCAGCCTGCTCCTGCCCCACCGAACTCATCTCCACCTATCTGGATTCCATTTTCTCCCCTTTGGTCCAGGAACTCCCCACCTACGTCCGTGACACCACCCACGCCCTCCACCTCCTCCAGGACTTCCAATTCCCTGGCCCCCAACACCTCATTTTCACCATGGACGTCCAGTCCCTATACACCTGTATTCCGCATGCAGATGGTCTCAAGGCCCTCCACTTCTTCCTGTCCCGCAGGCCCGACCAGTCCCCCTCCACCAACACCCTCATCCGCCTAGCCGAACTCGTCCTCACCCTCCACAACTTCTCTTTCGATTCCTCCCACTTCCTACAGACTAAGGGGGTGGCCATGGGCACCCGCATGGGCCCCAGCTATGCCTGCCTCTTTGTAGGTTACGTGGAACAGTCCCTCTTCCGCACCTACACAGGCCCCAAACCCCACCTCTTCCTCCGTTACATTGATGACTGTATTGGCGCCGCCACTTGCTCACCAGAGGAGCTCGAACAGTTCATCCACTTCACCAACACCTTCCACCCCAACCTTCAATTCACCTGGGCCATCTCCAGCACATCCCTCACCTTCCTGGATCTCTCAGTCTCCATCTCAGGCAACCAGCTTGTAACTGATGTCCATTTCAAGCCCACCGACTCCCACAGCTACCTAGAATACACCTCCTCCCACCCACCCTCCTGCAAAAATTCCATCCCCTACTCCCAATTCCTCTGCCTCCGCCACATCTGCTCCCACGATGAGGCATTCCACTCCCACACATCCCAGATGTCCAAGTTCTTCAAGGACCGCAACTTTCCCCCCACAGTGGTCGAGAACGCCCTTGACCGCGTCTCCCGCATTTCCCGCAACACATCCCTCACACCCCGCCCGCGCCACAACTGCCCTAAGAGGATCGCCCTCATTCTCACACGCCACCCCACCAACCTCCGGATACAACGCATCATCCTTCGACACTTACGCCATCTACAATCCGACTCCACCACCCAAGACATTTTTCCATCCCCACCCTTGTCTGCTTTCCGGAGAGGCCACTCTCTCCATGACTCCCTTATTCGCTCCACACTGCCCTCCAACCCCACCACACCTGACACCTTCCCCTGCAACCGCAGGAAATGCTACACTTGCCCCCACACCTCCTCCCTCACCCCTATCCCAGGCCCCAAGATGACTTTCCACATTAAGCAGAGGTTCACCTGCACATCTGCCAATGTGGTATACTGCATCCACTGTACCCGGTGTGGCTTCCTCTACATTGGGGAAACCAAGCGGAGGCTTGGGGACGGCTTTGCAGAACAACTCCTCTCGGTTCGCAATAAACAACTGCACCTCCCAGTCGCAAACCATTTCCACTCCCCCTCCCATTCTTTAGATGACATGTCCATCATGGGCCTCCTGCACTGCCTCAATGATGCCACCCGAAGGTTGCAGGAACAGCAACTCATATTCCGCTTGGGAACCCTGCAGCCCAATGGTATCAATGTGGACTTCACCAGCTTCAAAATCTCCCCTTCCCCCACCGCATCCCAAAACCAGTCCAACCTGTCTCTGCCTCCCTAACGTGTTCTTCCTCTCACCCATCCCTCCCTCCCACCCTTAGCTGCATCTCCATCTCCTACCTACTAACCTCATCCCACCTCCTTGACCTGTCCGACTTCCCTGGAATGACCTATCCCCTCCCTACCTCCCCACCTATACTCTCCTCTCCACCTATCTTCTTTTCTCTCCATCTTCGGTCCGCCTCCCCCTCTCTCCCTATTTATTCCAGAACCCTCACCCCATCCCCCTCTCTGATGAAGGGTCTAGGCCCGAAACGTCAGCTTTTGTGCTCCTGAGATGCTGCTGGGCCTGCTGTGTTCATCCAGCCTCACATTTTATTATCTTAACTGTTTGTACTCCCAGACTCTTATGCAAAAGCCCAGAAAATGTTTTCTCAAATGTCAGTACTTTAACAATTGAGTGCTCCAAAACCCAGTTTGACTTGGTAACTGCAGTGGAGAAGATATCAATGATCTCTGCTTTCAATCCCATTGAGGGATATGGGATAAAGGAATGGTTACCTTATTTTCATATTATTGGAAAGCGCACATGTTTCAAAGTGTGAATCTTAAAAAGAGACTAGAATATGTAGCATATTAACAATCTTAGCAGCATATTTGCTAGCCAGCTGCATTTCTGCCCTACTGTCCCATGTGCACAGATTTCCTTCATTCCTAGTGAGTCTGAGAATACAATAGTTCAAAAGCTTCAGTAAAATTCTGATTTATAAGCCAACTCACTGCCAATTGCCTTTCACGTTTATGCTGCTGCCAAGCAACATTAATACTTAGCATCCACTCTGAATGCAGTGATCGCAAACCTTGTAATATAGTTCCAATAAACGAAAAAAGACTCCAAAATCACAAAGGCACCAAGAATAAAAATTGCGGAATTAATTTACATGCTGTTTTTCATGCATTAGGGCTGTAGGTAAGGCAAGAGGACACATTTTTTTCTTTGACTTAGATCTATATATTTCACCCTGTAAATTGCTACATGGTTTTTCTTTCTCCCTGTGAATTATGCATCCTAACTGATCTTACTAACATATATTGCAACAAAGATTTTACACTGAAAATGCACTCTGGACCTTACAAGGTGAAACTGCTGTTGAGAATGATTGATATAGACTGTAGTGAAGTGTTTCTGAGACTGTTGAGTTTCATTAGTAATTTCTGTAGTCCTGCAATACAGTTTGCAGATTTGTTGTTTTGCAATTCTGCTTACTGGCATGTGGGTTTTCTCCTGACAAGGTTGGCCCTTCTTATCTCTGCTCATGGTGAAGGCTTCCAATGAGTAGCTGTGACATATTCAATGGGCAGAGTCTTTTATATCATTCTGATGATGGTGGAAGAGAATTTTTGCTATCACAGCAGGAGAGCAGTGGGATAGGCCTATAAGTACTAAAGGAGGATGGGGAAGCAACTGACGTGCAATTCTTTCCTTCAGATCCAGCTTCAAGTCTTTGGATAAAATAACATGCATCTAGCTTGCCTAAGGGAATGATTCCGCTGTGCAGAATTTTAACAACTGTTTCAAACAACTGCAGCCCAACTCCTGTACAATTCGCAGCACGTTAAATTGTAATCACAGTGAATTGTAAACAGAACTTAATAGACAATCTATCTGGTATTCTATCAGATAATGTTAGAGAGTGATGGGTAAATATGATTACTCTTGTATTTTAAAAATATTTCTCAAAAGGAATCAGTATAGAACATGATAATGAAAATTAAGACATTCTTTCATTTTTGACTTTGTAAGAAAATTTGATGATTTCTGAGGCAATTGCAAACATGCCTTCATCATTTTGTAGTATCCATTGAGGAAAAGCATTTTTAATATTCTAGATTTCTAGCTATTTCTGTAAAAGAATATGTCACATTATATGAATGACACTAAGGATTGCATCAATTGAAGGATCTATTGTGGATTTTAAAAATATGTATTCGTACATATTCCTATCTTTTAAATAGGTACAGCCTGGAAACAGTAGATGAACAATTGGTCATATACATGCTATTTTTGGTAATGCAACCATAGCTACAGAGATTTTATTAATTGAACAGTGAAAATACTTTTGTCAGATGATAGATTGACATTTAACAAACCACACCATGGGTGGAATTCCCCTGCCTAGTTCCTGGCTAAAGAAATTTGAGTCAGGAGCCAAATGGAGGAGGAATGACTTTTCCTGAGGCTCCTTATCTGAACCATGGTATGAGCATTCAGTCTCTCACGTTCCCTGTCTCATCACAGAGGGTACATGGTATATGTCAATGGACGGATTTCTAATTAAAGGTATCATGACATTGGTTACAATGGCTCACTGGCACTTAGGTTTTTGAACTGGAGCATTCACAAGAATGGAGAAGAGAGAACGGAAGGATACCCCAACCACTTCCTAATCACCAGTCTCTCACTTTTACCTAGAGGTCGTGTTGTGGGATCGATCCTGCATTGAATGAGTTCTCCTAAGGATTGCAAGAAGAGGGCAGCATCTCCAAAAGCAAGCATGCATAGAGGTAGACAAGGGAGTCATTGGTAGAAGGGTGGCACCCTCCAATTAAGAGACACAGCAGCATGAGGATCCAGGGCTTCAGCAGAGCAGAGAGGTAAATAGTATATAAACATTTTCAGGTGCTAAGCTTCACATCAACTCTAATAATATATTAGGGTTGCAGGTGACTTTGTCCAGAAAAAGAGTTCCTACTCTTCCACTGTTGGTGCACTCTCAGACGTAGAGCCTGTGACTGGAGAATGAGGAGGGTTGAGGGGTGGGAACTTTTGATGTAACAAGCTGGAGGAGTTAGATGAATACTCATCGAGACCGGGCTTGAATGTACGGTGGGGATGAGAGGAATATCCAATAGAGCTGGAGTGTCCGCTGGGCCATTGGAGTAGAACCCAAGTGTTATCTGGGCCCAGGAAGCAAAAAAAATCAAGCATGAGATTGATGGATCCATTAATGATTGGGTAGATAGTACAGCCTTTATGCATTATGCAACTTTTTACACCACTGAACAAGCTTATTCAACTTTGTTATCATTTACACAAATCAACATGCTGAGAAGACAGCACAGAGAGAAGAACTTCCTGTAAAGAAGAGATGATCAGGGTAGCTGAGGCCTTAAATGTACTTTATGTTTAGAAGCCCTAAGTACAAAGTAATGGATAATATGCTAATTGTTTATCTAGATGACAGTCGGTATCCTATATTCCATTTTTACAAAGGTTTACAGGAAGCCACTTGCAGATTATATTTTTCCATGTTACATATGCCTTATAGAATAATGTAGCAAAGGTTTGTGATGTTCATACCACTGGTGCCATCTTTAGACCCCAGTTGGGAATTATTTCAGATAGTGCAAGCCAGGAATGTCCTTACCTATGAGGTCCTGCACCATTATTGTGTATGAAATGGCCCAGAAAGGCAAATTAGCTCATGACAGTTCCTAAACAATATCTGGAGATTATGGTGGATGGGGTGGTGGAAAGAAGAGCAGTGCTTTGTCCTTTCGACTGGCAAAGGAGGCCACAGCACCAGATTCAGCCAGCCTGGACTGAAATAGTAGCTTGAATCAGTGCAGTGTCCTGCGTAAAACTCGATGCACTGAGAAGTTCAGTGATCTTCTTCTTCAGTATGATGTAAGCGCCACTGTAATCTCTCTGTGATGTCACACTCACAGGGCCAGTACTGACTGTACTTCACATGCACGTCACTAAGATTCATGAGCTATAATTCTCATTATTCCAAGCATCATGTCCACTCAATGGCCCTCACACCTCTCATCCTCTCAAACTACTGATTGTTCCTGCCCTCTATGCTTCCCACTTACTCATTGTGGACAATGTAACACCTCCCCTGCTCCTGCATTACCACTAACTCTCATCATACTCAACCAACACAAAAACTCAGCAGGTTTGGCTGCATCTGTGGATAGAAAGCAGAGTCAGCATTTTTGGTTTGGTGACCGTTCTTCACAGCTGGAGTTGGATGAGCCGCCTTGACTGATAATGGTAATACCTTATCACCAACCGTGTCCTCTCTTGACACATCTAGAAACTGGTCCCCTTTGACTTTTGGACATGACATTTAGCTGAATCACATGCAATATATTTGCTGTGTAATTTGCTGTCACCTTGTTGTAGACGTGCCATTGATGTAGCACAGTGCTATACAGACATGCAGACCCATTCCATTGACTTTCAGTGTTCTGAACTATAACTAGTTCTCTTAGCACATAACAGCACTGCATGTCAGAGGGTCCAGCAACCTCCAAATAAGCACAAAGACAGTGCTATGAAAGTAAGTTAAGACCCACACAATGCATCTTGTGTAAAGGCATGAGACCACAGGATTGTTACAACACGCATTGTGGCCATTCAGCCAATTGTGTGTGCACTGGATCTCTAAGTGTTTAAATTCAGTGTTAGCCTCCTACCTTTTCCCCATAAACCTGCATGTTGTTTCTATTTAATTAATGATCCAATTCCTTCTTGAATACCTCAATTGAACATTCGTCCACTCGCTGTGTAGAAAGGTATTTTTTCCACCTCACATTTTCTTCATTTTCACCTTTAAGCAGTGCTGTTGAGTTTTCAATCCATTTATGAGTGGGAACAGTGTCTCTCTGTCCTCACCCCTTATGATTTTGTAAACCTCTATCAAATACCCTTCTAATCTTCTGCATTCCAAGGAAACAGTTCCAACTTCTTCAATGTTCCCTGATTACTGAAGTGTCTCATCCATTAAATCATTCTCACAAACCCTTTTTCACTTTCTTCAGCGCATTCAATTCCGTCCTATAGCATAGCACCCAGAACTGTACACAATACTTTAGCTGAGATCCAACCATTATATAAATTCATCATAATCTCCCTATTCTTCTGCTCATTGCCCCCGCTTATGAGCCCTCCAACTCTATAGGTTTAGTAACAGCTCTCTTTACCTGTCCTGGTGCCTTTAAAGATTTATGTACTTATATACTCAGTTCTCTCTGCTCCAGCATACCGTTTATTTTGTATTGTCTCTCCATGTTGTTTGTATCAAAGGGCACAATCTCACACTTCTCTATTTTGAGTTCATCTGCCATCCACCTGCCCACCCCACCGACCGAGTGATTCCTTTTAAAGTTCTACGCTGGCCTCACAGTTGACAATTCTCTCGTGTTGGATTATCTGCAAACTCTGAAATTGATCTCTGCACTCCAAGACCTGCATCATCTTAAAATGTATCGCTAAACACGAGTCCCAATTCCAGCACCGAGGGAACTCCAATATAAACTATCTTACACCCCAAAATATAGCTATTAACCAGCGACTCTGTTTCCTCATCCTCAGCAAGTTTTATAACAATGCCTTCATATTAATTTTATGACAAATAATTGTTTCTAGAAGTTTTCCGCCATCAAAGTTAAAATGAGTGGTCTGTAATAATAGGCCAGTCTGACAAACTTTATTGAAAAACAATATACTGACTGAATTTCCCAATCCTCCAGCACAATCATGAATGTAGGAAAGATTAAAAGATAATTGCCAACCTCAATTTCTTCTCTCAATTCCTTCAACATCGAGGGCATCTATCATCTGGTCCCATTGCTCTATCAACTTTAAATACTGACACCTTATCCAATACATCCCTCTTACCAATTTTAAGTTCCTGCTGTGTCACCATGGCCTGACAGACAGGTATCTTGTCTTTGCCTCACTTTCTGGAAGCTATGTTTCTCCCAGAGGGCCACAGAAAATGATCGATTCAGTAGTTTCACACTGCTCACAGGATAGGCATAGGAGTCCGTGTGGTGATCAGTGCCTGTCAAGGTATTCTATAAAAAACCATGAATAATAAGGAACCTTAACGTTTTGAAAGACACAATGAGACAGTCAAAGTGTTACGTTTGTGTCAAGTTTCACACTGTACAGGAGGTTAACGCCAGTGCACCCAAAGTGATTTTGACGTTCTTAAACCTTTGTTTTCCTACCATTAGCACCTTTGCAGCCAAGCTAAGAATGTCTGGTGACTGGTTTTCCTTAGGTAACTTTGTCAGGCATTCCCTGGTGATATGGTGCCTAATGGGTTCTGGGCTGCTGTCAATCCCCTGGACATATGTAGATATGAACTTCCTTGTCCTGCTCTGATAGAGGCATTTAGGTGCAGAGGGTATCTCTGAAGTGTCCTGAGATGACAATATCTGTTTGTGCATCTGCCACTTATCATCCCTACCAGTATGCAGACGCTCCTCTTTCACTGCTTGAGGGAATAGGGCACCTCGTGGGTGGTTAGGATCCCTAGGACTCTCTCCCCTCCCCAACCTAGTCAATGAATGAATACATTCAAGGTTCGAGTAATAAAAGTCCTTGCACATACCTGGCAGAAACCAATTGTAAGGACTCATCTGTCTCTCAAAGGTGATTGCCACCCATTCCAGAAGTCAGTCATGCAATCCAATGCTAATGCCACTTAGAAATATGGAAGATAAGTGCAGGAGTACTGTCATAAAGTGGAGGTTGACACCCCCCTCTATGAACTAAAACTGTATCACCCAAAGGGGAGCACCTCACCCTATAATCTGTTGAAAGGAGTGTGAGAAGAGGTGTAATCCATTTTCTCTGCAACTTCTAGTGGTGAAGTAAAAGAAATCCCTAACAATTACATTACAATCAACAAGTAATAATTTATTTAGTTAACTCTAACAGTAAACAAACTGCTGCTTAGCTTGCTGACGGTACAGCCTTTTGATACAGATGTTTCAATTCAGGTGCTCTGTGCACCTGCAAACCCACAAGGTGCTGCCCAGACATCCTTTTTGAATCTCCAAGCATAGGAAAAACACAACATTTTTTAAAGGGACCACACAGTGCTTTCCCCCCGATCATTTTACAAACTCCGTTATTTTACAAACATCAAATTCAGGCATCCTGCCTCCCAGTCACCAATGCTCTGCCTAACTTTGCAACACCTCCCCATCATGAATAAAATGACTATTTCATTTCATAATGAAATCATTATGAATAGATGGCTTCATCTTTTTCTTTTAAAACCTTAACTCCATTATATTACAAGATTAATAGCTCATTAATCTAGAGTTATGCCTTTTATACTAATTCTATTTACTTATAACATTGAATTCTACAATTTCTATCTTATATAAACATTTTTCTTTCAAACCCACGATAAAGCATCCAAAATAACATTTTCATGACCCACGACATGTACAATCTGTAAATTAAATGCTTGTAACATCAGACTCCAACAAAATAATCTGGCGTTCTCGTCCTTAAATCTCTCCAGAAATGTCAAATGATTGTGATCAGTATATACAACTGTCTTTGATACATTGTTTACAATGCAAATATTAAAATGTTGCAACACCATCACCAAACTCAATAACACTTTTTCAATGATAGCAGGAACTGCCAATGCTGGAGAATCTGAGATAACACAGTGTGAAGCTGGTGAAGGGTCTCGAACCGAACCGTCAAACTTCCCTGCACTTCTGATGCTGCTTGACCTGCTGTGTCCATCCAGCTTCACACTCTTTTTCAATGGTTGATATATATTTCTGGTCGATATTGAGTTCTTTTAAAAAAAAACAATTAGTTTTTCAATTCCACAATCATCCTCCTGTAACAACATATCTCCAACATCTACATTGCTTGCGCCGATGGCAGCTTTAAAGGGTTTCAAAAAATTTGGCAGAGCTGAAACTGGCATGGTTATTAACACTGCTTTTAAATTCTCAAATGCCTCCTGGCATTGCTCTGTTCACTGAAATTTTGTGTGCCTTTTTTAACAAATTCCTCAGTGGTGCCACCATGCTACTAAAGTTTGGTACAAATTTTCTGTAGATTCCACTCAATCCTAAGAAAACATAGCACTTCCTTCTTTGAGGATGGCCTTGAAATTACTCAGTGGATTTTGTTTTCACATTTATCAGTATCATCTGTCCATGTCCCAAATTGTGCTGTAAGAACATCACTTCTGCCTTCACAGATTCTGTTTTTGCCAAGTTTATGACGCTTTGCCAAATGCCTCGTGATCTTTCCACAAAATGATAAAGATCACTGAGTCATCCATATAGACAGCACAATTAGTCAAACCTGCAACAACTCTGTTCATAAGTCTTTGAAAAGTAACTGGTGTGTTTTCCATTCTAGAGGTCATGACTTTAAATTGGTATAGCCCATTTGGGGTGACAAAAGCAGAAATTTCTTTCATTGTCTCCAACAAAGGTACCTGCCAGTAACCGTGAAGTAAGTCCAACTTTGTGATCTAAATGGCTTGTCTTATTTTTTCCACACAGTACTCCAGCCTTGGAATTGGGTATAAATCAGATTTGGTCATGGAGTTGACCTACCGATAATCTACGCAGAATCATTGAGTATCAAGCTAGATTTTAATTTAAGCACTAATGCGTATTCATCTGCCATCTCAGCAGCTCTTCTCGCTGTTTTAACCTGCTGTTCCTCAACATGAATTTTTATCGCTTCTGGAATTGCGTTTTTGAACTCCTGCAGCTGAATGATATCTCAAAGATTCTCATATGTTTCTTCTAGCTTTAATGCTCTCATCATTTATCAAAGCTGCTCTGCTTAATGCTTTCAAGCTTGAATATAAGTCTGCCTTGGTTCCTTTCTTACATTTCTGAACCGTTGTGTATATGCTTCTGGTACCAATTCATAGGCACTCAACATAGCCTGTTCTGACAGCACTGCAAACACCTCACTACCCTGTCTATCAACTTTGTCTGAAATAACATTACTCACATAGACTCTGGTCAGTTTATCCATTTAGCCAATTTCTCAAAGGAAATAAAGAAGGCTTCTGCATCTCTTTCATCAAAATTTGATAATGTTTGGACATATTTGTATATGTTCCTACCAGGCTGTAGGCTGTGATAAGTTTGCTCATCATGACTTCTATCTTGTACTTTTATTTCTGCCATTTGAAGTCTTTTTGCTTCAAGTTCCAATATCATCTTTTCCAACTCAAGCATTCTTTCCCTTTCTTTAAGTTCACTTTCTAACCCCAGTTATGTGCGACATAATTTTTTCTAACTTCACTGCATTTGATTGGTTCTCTGTAATAGCTCAATGCTCAGCAAATTCTTTCCTGATATTCCTAGTTTAACCCAATTCCAACCTGTTTGCTAATTCTAAAAATGACCTGATTTTCTGTCTTTATAAACATTCTTGACAAATTTCAGAAGCATCTTCAACACCCAAAAGCTCTAACAATGTTAAAAACCATTTGCTCACCTTTGATTTAACCAACAACAAACAACTACAATTAAACAGATTTTCCACTTCTCATTTAAGTTTAGTTTAAAGATCTAGGACACTAATCCCCAAATCTATTTAAATTTGCTGGGATCTTTCATACCCCAAATCTGTCCAAATCCATTCAGATCCAGAACATGAACTGGCCATGTCCTGGACCCCAGCCCCCAGTCTGTTATAAAGCCGAGGTTGACCCCTGCCCTCTATGAACTAACACTGAATGAGCCAAGGGAGAGTGCCTCGCCTTATAATCTGTCAAAAGGAATGTGAGAAGTGGTGTATCCATTTTTCAGCAACTTATAGTGATTAAGAAAAAAATCTCTAATGATTATGTTACAATCAACAAGTAATAATTTATTATCTAACTCCAACAGTGAACAAATTAACTAAACTAATAACAAATTGAACAAATCCCTTCTAACTACTAACTATTCCAAAATAAAACAAAATTCTAATGACATGCTGTTCCAATAAATATAAATCCCGCTTACATAAAAGAAAAAAAAATTAAAAATTAGAATTTAGTCTCTCGAAATTACAGCCACATTATGTGTATTCTGGAATGTTCTGTGTCTTCTCCATCAAATGTTCTGTCAGGAATGCCTTTTCTGTTGAATACTTCTGTCAAGAACATTAACTAGTTGTGCCAGGTGCCTTTGATTGAGATGGTGCTTTCTCTAAGGCTTAGAGAATTCTTTGAGAGCCTGTGATTCTCTCTTTAGAGCTGATGTTTGTTAAATCTGGCAGATGGCTGTTCGTTCCCCTCTCTTTGTCCAACTGCCCTCTTCTTTTATATCCTTAATCACAATTTCTTACAATGGGATTGATCCAATGTTGTCAAAAGCATCAGACTTAAATTTCATAGAAAAAGTGTCCAAACCTGAAACATTATCTTTTCTGCTCATCTGATGCTGCTTGGCCTGCTGTGTTCATCCAGCTCCATACCTTGTAATCTCAGATTCTCTGGTATTGGCAGTTCCCACTATCTCAGACTTAAATTTAATTGGTTTTTAGTATCTAAGTGCCTGGTTCAAATTAATTGGCTAAATTTAAAACTTGTTGTCTTGATAACAAAACGAAACTGCTGCTTGGCCTGTTAACTGTACAGCCTTTTGATATAAATGTTTCAATTCAGGTGCTCTGTACATCTGCAAACCCACAAGCTATTGCCCAGACATCCTTAAGAAAGGGAACCATACAGTGCTTTCCCCCAGCATTTTACAAACATCAAATTCTAATGTCCTGCCTCCCAGTCCACAAATGCTGTACCCAATTTCACAACAGATCTACTCCAGGCCCTTCGAGCCGGCTCCATTACTCAACATGATAATGACTGATTATTCAACTCAGTACTCTCTGTTTCTGCTTTTGCCACATGCCGTTTGATCCCTTTAGACCTTAGGACTATATCTGTATCCTACTTGAAAACATTAAATGATTTGGCCTCGACTGCTTTCTCTGGCCAAGACATCAGGCAGAACTTGAGCGGACTCCTCCATCATTCACTTTAATCTGAGTGACATCTTTGGCACCTCTACCACAAGTGTCCCTGCTTGTTTCTGCAGCTTCATCAGCTCATTAATGGCTGGTACAGATGGCTATAATCTTAACTGGAATCAGCTGGGAGAAATTTTGCATCAGTCCTCTGAGTGTTGGAGATCCCAGCTATTTCTGACTCCCTTCACTACGGGTCTATATCAGTGCTGTCCTCACCAGAATATGACCTGAGCTGAACCTAGATAGAATACCCATTGAGGTGAATGTCTTTGCCCTTGTTGAGGATGGGAAGGATGGCCTTGTTATTGTATCCTCTAAAATTTCCAGTTGTTATCAAGTCTTAGAGTCATACGGTATGGAAACAGACCCTTCAACCCAACCAGTCCATGCTGACCATATTTCCAAACTAAACTAGTCCCACCTGCGTACATTTGTCCCATATCCCTTGAAACATTTCCTGTTCATGTAATTATCTAAATGTCTTTTAAATATTGTAACTGCAGTCCTGTCCACCACTTCCTCTGGAACTTGACTCCACACACGAATCATTCTCTGTGTAAAAAAATTGCCTGATATGTCTTTTTTAAATTGTTCTCCTCACATCTTAAATATATGCCCTTAGTCTTGAAATCTCCCACCCTAGGGAAAAGTCTCCCACTATTCATCTATACCACTTATTAGTTTATAAAACTCTATCAGGTCAACTCTCAACCTCCTATGCTCCAGTGAAAAAAGTTCCAGCCAATCCAGCCTCTGCATATAACTCAAAGCCTCCACTCCTGGAGACAACTTCTTCCCGTCATAGAATTAGAGGGGCTGGTGGATATTGCGCTGGTGCTGAGGCTGATTTATAGTCTTGGGAGTGAGATGGGAAACTGTAAGAAAAATGTAAATATCAGTTAGTGTCATGAGCTACCACCCTAACCTAAGGGTTCCTTCGATGTTGCCACAGCTGGGAGTAGCAGATTTAGAAACTTCTCACTGAGCACACATCCAAGCCTGGCTTTGGCACCGGTGCAGCCCCCTTGCTCTCCTGCTGGCCTGGCAGCATTGAAGAGGGTCACAGGCTTAATGTTCGGCATCCAACATCACATTGAAAGGCCTGCAGGTTAGAGCAAACTGTGCTTGGTGCACAATTACATTACAATACTACATCTTGTTAAAAGCATCATTTGTTTGAAACATCATTTTCTTTGTGTGCCTATTTAAATACATCTAGTAATATGGCAGTGATTGGAATGCCAATGTAAATGAGGTAGTAAATAACCATAAAGTACAATCAGATTGTTACTGCTGTTCGTGTCAGGGACGCTCAACTAAAATCATGTGTCGTGTATGTAATGGTAAATTTAAAGCTGTAAGATAAGAAATAACAGAGAATGGTAATTGTTAATTATCAATTATAAATGAAGGTTTTGAAAAATTCCAGACTACACAGCTATATTTGTTCAGTACCAGATATGGGGATAAGAAGTAGGGATTGATTTCTGATGCCTATAGATTTTCTTTTACTTGAATCCACTCTGCCACTTTTTTGTTTAAAGTCTTATCTGACAATATAAATATGACAATCAAGACAGACATTGATTTAGTGTTAAAAATAACATGATTATTTTACCAGCCAGAGACAGAAGTCTCTGATACAAAAGTTATATTTTGATTAGTGTTTGTAATGAATAATTTCCTCTGATCTAGTTCGATGGTAATGACTTTTGACAAATTTCTACTTTCCTTGTTACTCAGCAATGGTTAATGCAATCTACTCATACTGACAGAGAAAATTGTTTTGAGATACAAGGAAATTTAGCAGTACGTATCTTGAGTTCTGTTATATGAGAATGAAATTTACTTCCAAAGAGCTTCCTGGCAATACTGATAATTGGACTGGCTTTGTAAATCTAGAAGCTGAAAAGAATGATCTAAACCTCCCCAATCCCGGCCTCATCTCATGTCCAACCCACTCTCTCATCCCCACCTCCTTGACCTGTCACTACCTGTCCATCTCCCTCCCCACCTATCCACCCCACCCTTCCTACTGACCAATCCCCACTATCCCTACCTGCATCCACATATCACCATCCCAACTATCTTTCCAAACCCCATCCCTTCTCTCTATTTATTTCCCAGCTCCCTTCCCCCTCCCCAAACTGATGAAGGGTCCAGGCCTGAAATGTCCACTCTCCTGCTCCTCTGATGCTGCCTGACCTGCTGTGTTCCTCCAGCTCCACAATGTATTGACTCTGACTCCAGTATCTGCAGGTTTTGCTATCTCTGATGATCATATATCATTTAGGAGCTCTCCTCTGGATGTCAAGATAAAACAAAGCAAACTGTAAATTGTGTAATTAAGATAGAATATCATTGCAGGATGCAAAACCATAACACAATCCATTCAGAAGGTAATTCATGATAATGACTGAATTCTTGCTGCAGGATATCATTTTCTAAGTTGAATAGCTTTTCTTTCTTTTGATAATATGTTGCATGTAAAAAAAACTTGCATATAAAAAAAGCCAATGCAACTTTTGATAAATACAATCTTGAAATGAAATATCATTATGTCCAGAGCATGAACTAGCTGGAGTTTCAATTTTATATTTGAGCCTTTGGACAAAACTGATCAAATGCAATGTATGGGAGCTACTCTTAGCAGTTGAATGGGAAATTCTGGTTAAATTCTAGCATAATATTTGCAAAATTATAAGACAAAGGATAAAAGGGATTCTAATTCAATATCATATTAGATGAATCTAATAGACAAGTTTAGGGGCATCAAGGTGGCTCAATGGTTAGTACTGAGATTAACAGCATCAGGGTCACGGGTTCAATTCGTTCTCCCTCTGTCTGCATGGATTTCCTCCGGGTGCTCTGGTTTCCTCTCACAGTCCAAGGATGTGCAGGTTAGGTGGATTGGCCATGCTAAAATTGTCCAAAGTGTCTAGGGATGTGCAGGGCAAGGTGGATTGGCCATGCTAAAATTGTCCAAAGTGTCTAGGGATGTGCAGGGCAAGGTGGATTGGCCATGGGAAGTGGAGGGACACAGGGATGGGGTGGGTCTGGATGGGATCTTTTTGAAGGTTTAGTGTCAACTCAGTAGGCCGATTGGTCTGCTTCCATACTGAAAGGATTCTGTGAAATCTAGGATTTATGTCAGGAAATTCTCTATATTAGTGTTGTCAACATATAGCACAGATTTCGAGATAAACAGGTACAATAACAGGAGTGGAAATATAATTTCCTTCTGAATGATGGGGCCAAGTTGGATGGAGATGCCTGTATCACTTTAGAGCTTATCGAATATATTTTCTTGAACCCATTTGATAAACTCAGTTTTGTAAGTAACATGGTGGCTAATAGACCAGTAATCCAGATATGAGTTCAAATCTCACCATTGTAGCTGGAGATTATGAACTCATTAAATACGTGAGGAATTTTAAAAAAAACTGTCTCAAATGATTACCATGTAACTACCAGATTATTTAAAAATGTGTCAGTTCACTAGCCACCCTTACCCTATATCTAACTCCCGGTGCTCAACAACATTACTGACTCTAAGTTGTTCTGTGTAATGGCATACAAGTCACTCAGTTGTGAAGTTAAGTCAGCACTATCTTCTCAAGAGCAATTAAGATGGCCTATAACTACTGGCTTTGCCAGAAGAACCCACAACCTCTGAATGAATAATAGTACCAACTTGTTGTACAAGATTTACATACAAACATCAAACACTTTCATCCTATATTCCTATATGTACTCACATGAATTAGTCAACCAAAGATAACGACATCTTAGTATTGTAGATTTATAGAATTGTAGTCTAAACAAGTTGAATTTTCTGCACCTGTACCTGGTGAGCTTAGAGGAAGGGAGCACATTTCATGAGGTGGGGGTAATGGCATGCCCAAACTTTGCTGTTTTGTCACCTTTACTTAAATTAAGTTTGAGAGAAAATGGTCCATGGTCAACCTACCATTCCACCACCAATTGAGGCCCTAAAGTGGCCAATTGAGGACCACGTAAGGGTCTCAGACTACGTAAGGGCCTGATAGAACTAAGCCAACTGCAAGTGAGCCTGTCACTATCCACACCCCACTACCACTCATTTCCCTGACAGTGTATAGGCGAGTATCTCGGATCCCTAATTTTTCTGGGACTTTATCTTATCCTGTGAAGGTAGACACAAAGTAATTGTTTAGTTTCTTCACCATTTCCCTATTCTCCATTGTAACTTTTTCCTGTGTTGTCCCCTGCTACCCAACTTTCTAGGTACGTTTTCCATCATTTGGATGCCTGCTGGTGGTGATTGAACCATGCCGTGAAATTCACTGCTGTCCTGAGACCTTACGTTCCACAAACCTAGCCCTCCTTTCCATCTCTGCCCGATTTGCTACATGCCTCCCCAAAAACTGCACTGATTTCAGTGGATACTCCTATGATGTTCTATACCCAAATTCAATTGTTATCACCTTCCTGTAGCAAATCCTATTATCATCACACCATCCCAACCCACACCATCTTCTCAATTGTTCCCATCACTCCTGAAGTGTCTTCTGCTGCTTCCTATTACAATCTTGTCCCCACTCCCACATAAACCACTCTAAGGCTCTCTTTCCAACCCTGTTACCTGCCAATCCCTAGTTTGCCCATGCCTAGATTACGCCGGTCTAGTGGTGTCCCAACACCATGTGCTTACCTGCCTCAGGTCCTGCCATTCAAATCAGCAGAGTGTAAACAAAAATTTTACTTCCTGCTCTCTTTGACTGGCCCCCTTCTTCCCATAAAGTAGAGGCCCTTATGTTACAAAACATATTAGGAAGGTGACTTTTGTATTTCTAGAATAATTGCAAAAATGTATTGAAATACAGTAGTTAAAAATTCTCTGGAAATGATCATCAGAGGATACCTTTCTGCTATAAAAATTATTAAATTCTAACATAATTTTGAGAAAATCCTCCTCTCAAATGAGGTACTTTGCTTGAAAATATGTACCTTTGATACCAGTGGAAGGAAAGCTATTATAAAGTGAGAGACCAAACTGAAATGTATCAATAACAAAGTATGTGTGAGAATAAGAAAATAAACCATTAGAATTCCCAAACTTGGCTTTTGGAGTGTAGGGCTGTAGCAAAACTTTGTGTACTCAAATTCTAACCAATTCATTCATGAATTACGTGAATCACAATTCTTGAAATACTAAGCCCTGCAAGTTCTAAACATGACTGTATTACTAATATATTGATTTCGAAGGGTTTATGAAGAGACACAATTGTTGGTTAGGGATCAGGATACAGAAATAAAGTGAGAGGATTAAAAATTATCTTTACTCACCAGACAGTCAAACAAACCACCCTTGATTTAATACAAACTGATATTTAAGAAATAAATTAAAAGCTCAGCAAACTATTCTTTGCCTCTTGCATTGTAGGCAAAATTCTCAACTGAGGAAGACCTAATATCAGATATACCTGAAAAGGATCTACAATAGGTAGATTTAGAAAGGTGACTTAAGGGTAAATTAGTAGCAAAGCAATGGGAGGCCTTCAGGGAAGTGACAGTGCGTTGAAGGCAAAACGTAAAGCATCTACAGAATGTATTTTGAATGATAAAGGAATATAAGTGAACATAAAATAGAACAAGACTATTCTGATTGTACAATGAGGTTACTAAATGAGATTTGATTTTTTCTTTCATTACTAAGTCTTTTCATTTCTTGTGTCAAGAGGTCCGGCTATTATCCATCTCTTCAGATCAGCCGTCAACTTCTGCAGTTATACGTTCTCCAGAAACATCGGCGGTTTTGCTCACAATACACCAGATGTGGTCTTGATTAATCCCAAATAACTGTATAAAGGCATTTCTAATTCTGAACTCAAATCTTCTTGCAAAGAAGGCTATTTGGTGTTCTAATTGCTTGCTGTACCTGCCTGTCTACTTCCATTGGCTAGTGTATAAGGAGCCTGAGTCCCTTTGTAATTCCACTGTTTACAACATATCACTATTTAAATATAATTGTTAAGTTTTTCACACCAAAGTGCATAACTTCATTTAGCTAACTTGTATTACATCTGCCATCTGTTTGTCCACTCACGCAGCTTGTCTAAATCATCTTGAAACCCCCTTGCATGCCCCTCACTGTTCACAATCCCAGCCAGGGAATTGTATCATCAACAAACTTGGAATTGTTGTATTTGTTTCTCTCACCCAGGTCATTTATACATACTGTGAACGGCTGGCACTCAAGCGCTGATCCTTACAGCATCCCGCTAGTCATTTCCTGCCACTCAAAAAGTCCCAATTATTCCCACTGTTTGTTTCCTGCCCACCACTCAATTCTTGATCCACGTCAGTATGTTACCCCCAATCCCATGTACTTTAACTTTACCAACTAACCTGTTGCGAGGGACCTTATTAAAATTCACATACACCATAAGGCTGGTTCTTCCTTAAATATTCTACTCTGATGCATTCTCAAAAACTCTACAAAGTATGATTTAACTTTCATAAACACATGCTGGCTTTGTCTAATATCCTTAATGCTTTCCAAATTCACCATGTCTTTTATAATAGATCTAGCATTTTTCCCATCACCCGTGTTAGGTCTACTTGCCTGTAATTCTCTGTTTTATTTCTCACTCCCTTTGTAAATAGGAATCACTTCTAACCATGGGCAAAAAGAACGCTGTGAATTATCAATATACAGTTCTATAAGTTGAAACTCTAATCACCTTCTTAAATCCCTATACACACATACAAACAAAGATAAACAAACAGATATGAGTGTTTTGTGTAGAGAAGAAGCACTTGGAAATACAGTTCAATAGCACCAGTTGACAGGATTTGATGAGAGATCCCTTTTGTTTTCTAAATCCTTCTGTTCACTGAGCTTCATATTATTTCTCAGTTCTCCCAGTTAGTTTCTGCAGCAGAAGGAGAGAGAGAGAGACAGGCAGAAAACCGTTTTATTTTGCCATGCACCATTTATCAATTCATCCGTGGTGTTCTATCACAGCAAAATTCTGCACAACTACTACCAGCTGAACTCTTGTCATACCATCTTTATCAAAAAAGACGTGCAAGGTGCAAACAAAAGTGAATGATTCGCCCTTGTGTTTTTCCAGAATACCTGTTTTGCAGCTGTCCTTACCTATCTTCACACTATTACTCAAACTGTCTCTTGTGGTTACACCATGACTGGGGGAAGAGGGAGATGATAGAGGTCTCCAGATGGTTAAACTGTGCTGAGCTTTCAGGGACTATTTTCAGACTGCACAATCTCAGCCTGTGTGGCAACACACTGGGTGCACTGGCTAGCTGGATGACAGGACAACAAGTAAGGTCACTGAAGTCAGGGGAGCACAAATGTTGTCACCTAGGAGTGCTGTCATCTGTTCCCCAGGAAAGACAGCTCAGAAATCCTTGTAATCTGTTGATGTACTTGCTTTGAACATTGGGATCGCAGCCATGATAGCAAGAGGTTGAAACTTTTTGTTCATAAGTTCGTAGTTTGGAAGAAAGAATGTAATTGTTCATATAGTTCACCAGAGATTTACCAGGACATACAGATGATGAGGGACTTCAGATATGAAGAGAGATTGAAAAAGTGGAATTGTTGTCCTTACAGCAGTTGAATTAATGAAATTATTGCATAGAGTTTTTGACAGAAACAACAGAGAAAATAGCGCCAGTTGAGACAGTTAAATTCCCAGACTACTGTGGATTTCTGGGGACCTCTCCCTTTTACTTGCCCTGTTGTGATATCACGACATTAAGGAAAGACTAATAGAGATGTGTGGAGAGCCATGATTAGGAGCCTTTAGAAAATGAGGACCACTCATAGAAAGACAGACAGAGAAAATAAAATCCCTCTTGCAAATGGATCAATGTCTAAAGGTCATATATTTAAAAGCTTAGTAAAATGTCAGGAGCATTTTATTCACTCTTGTCAGCATCTGGAATGCTCTTTTTGAAAAGATGATGAAATCAGTTTCAACGTTTCAAAAGGAAGTTGAAGATATACTGTCTGCCAGGAACCAATCTTTCTTAGGGAAATTGGGAGGACCATATCCTTTATCTCCCAATCAGGTCTTGCCTGTCACCAAATGTGCGCTGTCCTTCTACAAGAAGAGAGAGCAAGACAAACTTGACTGTTTTTAATTGTTTTTGTAGAAGGCGGTGTAGTTAGCTGATGGGGGTGGTATGTGGGCAGCAGGCAAGTTTAGAGAAGAACAATATTTGGGGGCAGTGACCATGGACAATGGTTGCAAGAAGGATAACAGGCTAAGGCCATTGCCTGCTCAGATAGGGATCAGAAATGTTGGGGAGAGGGGAAAGGATTGAATGGCAGCTGTTTTCTTCTTTTTATGATGTGGAAGTGCTGATGTTTGACTCGGGTGGACAGGTCAGAAATCACATGACACCAGGTTATTGTCCAACAGGTTTATCTGAAAACACAAGCTTTCCGAGCCTTGCTCCTTATTTGTGGACAGTCAATCAATGTGGTGTTTTATAAATTCTTACTTTGAAAATAAAACCAGCCGGAACTTATAAATTCTGTGTGTGATACTACCTCTGTCACTAGCATCTGAAGAAAGAGTGAGGCTCTGAAAGCTTGTGTTTTTAAATAAACCTGTTGGACTATAATCTGGTGTTGTGTGATCTCTGACCTGATCTATGTTGCAATTTGAATGCTGGTAAAGTCAGAATGTGGGGCTTGTCACCTGACAATGTTTATGCCTTGACAGATCCAGCTATTTTGGTGTCCTGGATTCTCTTGGTGCGTGGTCTCCAGGTTGGAGGGACCACGTTTCTGCTGCAGACATCTCTGTCACTCTCATGACTCTGTTCTCTTCTTCCATTCCAGAGGTTTCTTCATCTTTCAAGTGGGGTATCAAACCTATGCTCTGTCCGCTTGTCCTGATGATGCAGGTTGATGATAAAGATTCCATGACTTCAAAAATGAAATAAAAAACTTACTTTTAAATTACACATGATCATATCCCAGAATATCACAATACACTTTGCAGCTAATTGATTTGATCTGAAATATAGTCACTATTGACATTTAGGCAAATGTACAGACAATTTATTAACACTAAGATCTCACAAATAGAAAATAGAAGTCCTCACAATCATTTTTGTTCGTAGTGGAATGAAAAATATTGACGAAGATATTGGCAGAACTCTGCACTATAAGAACACTCTATAAACAGTATAACCTTTACCTCCATGTGAAACCACAAACTTCTGATTCAATGATGAAAAATGTCAACATAACCGAAGGATAGAAAATTCTCTTAGTATCTTACTAAGTTGTTCCAAAAAAAAGTTACCTGGCATTTTTTATGGGATTTTGCTTTGGGAAAACGAATTGCTCCCTATCTGCACTGTTGCTTCGGAGTTACAACAGTTGCTTCGTATATGTGAAACACTTTGAGCTATTTCTGACATATAGATTGACATCCATTTTTTGACGGTGTGTATTTTGGAATGTTTTCCTACATTTAAAAGTATTATGCAAATACAAGTTCCTAGTGCAGCGATTCAATCATTTCCAGGGCTAGGGGGAGTGATTGGATGGGTTGTAGGGAAGACTTGATATGCAGAGTTATTTTGATTCAGATTTAAATCTCTCCACAATGAGAAAGTTTGAAGTAAATAATATGAAAAATGTTGAATAAGATGGAAAATAGAGATCACGTGAAAACATGTTTTCTGTATTTTCCATTGAAAATGGGAGCTGATATTTTTAAATTGAGTTTCACTGGAAATATTGCAACATGATTATTCACTTATTTAAGCAAATGTCCATTTTTAGAGGACCATTTCCATTTGGAAGTCCCCAAATCTGCAAGATAGACAGTACCATTCATAAGAGATGGAAGTAAAAGGTCCATCTGTCTATCAAATTTTAATGATGATGCAGTAGCCTTGCTATTGTCTTAACAGTAGCCTGGTATCCAAAACTGATGCTCAATTACATCTTTCTTGAGGTGGCATTACATTTCTGGATATTAGACTCTTCAACATCGCCTACAGCATACGATATGGGAGTAAGAAAATTACTTTTTGGAGTGTGTTTCCACTGACATTCATTTGAACAGTTTACTGAGATTTAGCTACATAGATAACATTTGAAATCAGATTATACTGACTTAATCATTTCCTCATCAATATGTACAATTACTGCCCTTTGTCGTTGCCTTTTGTCTCTCCTTTAGCTTCCTCATCTCATCAACACTATCACTTTCCACAACATTTGTATAACACTGGTGCCAGTTGTAAGAATGAATGGTGACAGTAGATATGCAGTTGATGGTATTCTTAGACTGTCATTAGTGGTTCACTGACTCTACTTATTTTGTGTATATAGAAGATTGTACGTTATCACTACATAAGTAAAATGGGCAACTCTCTATGTTTTCACCCAATGAACAAAATACGCTTTTTTTTTACAACTTATAGAGTTTAGGATGAAAGACTGGCAAATATTCCATTCACTGTCTCTGAGTCTGTTGTTTCATCAATCAGTTTGGATGATTTGGTCTGTTGGTAGTATTCTGAACCGATTTAGGTTATGGAGTTAAATCCATTTCAGGAATTAATCAGATAATTTAGGCTGAAATTTCAAAGTTGTGGTAATGAATGCTGTACCACTGCAGAAACTGTCCCTCAGTTGTCACATTAAGCCAGTTCCTGACTTGGTTTAGAAAAAAAAGTGTAGGAATGATTTTATGACACTTTATTAAAAAAAATGAATCTCAATGCTCTGGATAACATATACCTGTCAAGCAGCACAAAAAACTAAATAGAATAACTACCCATTCAGCTCAAACATAGTGCTGGGTTTTGTGTATAAATGGTTGCTTTGTTTGCCCAGCTTTACAACACTACAGGCAATCCATTAATTAGCTAAAATAGTCCACTTGTTCACATTTCCTATTCATTATGGCACACTTACTGTCATACTTTGACAAATTTGTTTATTTTGTTGATGATTTGTTGGTATTTGTATTTCATCCAGCTAATAATCTCACTTACTGATTTCTACATTATTTTTGTTTCTGCAGCAAAGATGAAGGAAGCATGGAAATTGTTCAGTTGGCTGGACAGCCTTTTTACAATGCAGAGTGATACCAACAGCAATTAGCCTTCAGGTTAAACCACCACCTATGATTGTTTTCTAATGAGAGGCAACCCCATGGTCTGCTAAGACTACTTTTACTGTGGAGGTCTTATGGGGCAGTGATGGTGTTTCTGCCTTTGGGCCAGAACCAATGGGTTTAAGTCCCACCTCAGGACTTGATGGCTTTGCAAGTTGCATTCATAATTTGACCAAGAATGTTCATCTTCTGCCTACAAATCTTTCTAATGTACATGATGGCAGGCTGTAACAGTGATACAGTATGCTACAGCAGACCACTACAGTATTTTGTCAGGCATAATTATGAACTCATCCAATTGAGGCCTATGGTTTCCAATGCCATTTTTAAGCATGCTATCTAAAGGAAGTGATTAACCTATAAATATAAGCACTGCTAAAAATGAGTTCTGACATAACTGCATTTTTCACAATATTAAACTTACCTTTTGAATTATTTTTGTATATTTGTGAGTGTTCAAGTGTATTTTTGTTGGAGCACTGAGCCCCTAGGAAAACTTGGATTTGGGTTTCTCAGCTTGATAATGACTGTGATAGCTAAAGACACAACTACATTTTTTGCCATAGCCCAGGTGCCCAGAATGGACAGCCAGCCAAAATCTGAGCCCATACCTGATGGAGGATTCCCTGAGTACATTAATGTGATTCTGTCAGCAGAATACAACTATCATTTCTCAGGTTATAACAGCAATTATAACACTGTCTGTCTGAATGATATCAAACCATAATAAAGCACAAACTTGAAACATTTTTCAGTTTTTATGTTTTCATATCAGATTACTTCCAAGCAGTTAACTTTACAAAATACAATTAACGAGAGAGAGAGATTTGTGGAATAGAAAAAGGAAGTGAGAGAATCGGAGAGACAGAATTTTCATGTAGAATTTTTGGCACAAATGCACCAGAATTATGGAAAGGTGCGACTTTTACCACCTGACCAAATGAAATGGACCCAAGTTTAACTTCCAGGTTGATAAATCAGTGCACTTTTCAGAGTTAAATTCATCTTTTCATTCACATACACACACTCTTTCTCCCAGAGTCTGCATAACTCTAAAATATGTTTCTAGTTGATTACTACAGTTGCAGTGTTCTGAACTCAGTGGTACTGTTGTGGTGAGAGCATTAATTGAAATGTTCATCAGTGAATCTCATGCTGACAAAAATTCTGATGACTGAGAGAGCATCTACTCTGAAGCTTTACTGTTTGGCAGATTGAGAGAAGCAGAACTTTGGTACTTTGAGATATATTGTTGATTGAAATAAATATTTCATTGGATAAAATGATGTATTTTCCTGTATTTGCTGTGATAAATGCCATGGGAGATCTGTTCCTGCTCATTTTGGGAGATTGCATATATTTGATATTTTGTTTTTTATCCTCAGATATCAGAAGTTGGAATTACACATATGCAGATTTGTTATATCTAATTGGTTTGGGTTGATTTGTGGGATGAATTTTGTGTAGAAAGCAGATCCTCTGTCACCGGGGTCAAAAATGGATGGGAAGGGTTCTGAGGAAGGGCCACTGGACCTGAAATGTTAACTCTGTTTTTTCCTTCACAGATTCTGCCTGACTTGCTGAGCTTTTCCAGCAACTTTGTTTTTGTTCAAAAATAGGTGGGTTATTTATTGCAAGAGGTGCCATTGCCATTTGGACTATCGGGAGCCCAAACTAACGGGCCTATTTGATACATTTAAAACATCCAAGAAATTTGATTTTGTGAAAGAAATTCAGGAAGATGAGGGAGGAGGGTAATGATGTCGTTGAGATGATTGTAGGAGATTTTGAAGGCAGAAAGAGAGATGACAAGATACTCAGCGGAATTTTCCCATTTTCAGATCAAGTCAGTGAGGCAGATTTTCTGACAGAATTACAAACTTGATGCTGGAAGTCACAGCTGGAGAATCAGAGGATAGCAACTCTAGAACTCAAGCTAGTGCCACTGTGAGGGCATTGGCTGCCACTGGTCCACTACCTCCTGGATTCTCAGATAAGGTTTACTGCTGATGGAGGTGTGTCATGTTGGTAGTGGGGCTGGAGAAGAAGGGGTTTCTGGGTGGGTATGCAGTTTGTGGGTGACCAGTCTAGGGACAGGATTCTCAGTGAGAGTTACTCGGAGTTCAGAAGCGAGAGAACTGTTGAGAATAGCCCATTACCCTAGGTTTCAACCCACAGAAAAGAGTACAAATCAAGAATTCAGATTTCTTTCCTCCTCCCAACCAAACAGATAGTCTGTTCATGTTTGTCTGCTGACTGGGTAGGATGATACTTCATGAAATAATTGCAACCCTAGTTGATGAGGTCCTTAAGTGGTTATTAATCAACCATGTAAGGGCCTTAATTAGCAGCAGATTAACTATGGGCCTTCCCAAGATTTAATTTTTGACACAGCAGGAAAGGGGTGGGTAACTCCCTGATGTGAACTCACATAATTACCTCAGAAGCCCCCACCTTTCCTACCATTTCTCGGAATGTGAACATTTTGCCTGTTGTGGATAACAAAATCCCAGACAAAGTACTCAGAATATATGAAAATTTCAAACAAACATGGGAATTAGGAGAAGGATTAAGACTTTAGGTCCCTTAAGATAACTTTACCATTAAATATGGCCATGGCTGATTTGATTATGCCCTTAATTCTCTTTTCTATGTATCTCATTTACAGTTTGATTATCTTGCAAATCAAGTCTCTATTCGTAACCTCTAACTTGGATGAAAATACTTATGATACTTCAAATTAAATTTTGTGTATCCTACACTTTAAGTGAAAATCAAAATACATTAAAGCAAGAGTCATTCTGCAGAAGGATGCAATCTGAAGACCTCTCAACTTTAGGAAAATAAAAGAAAGGGCAAGTCTATTAAAATTTGTGCTTGAATGTTAACAGGTTTAGGCACTTTGCTTAATAACAGCATGACTACATTTCAGTGAAGCTGCACTTTCCAAAATAATGCATTAAAAATGCAGAAGGACCTTTAGAAAAACTCACTTTTTCCAATAATTTCTTCTAATGATTAATTCAAAATTGCCCCATTGGCTGTTTCCCAAGAATTGTGGAAGAACAATTTCAGACTTTTAGATGATTCTGTGCCTGTGCCTGCGGAACTGAGATGTGCTGTACTTCTATCAAGTTTATCTCTCATGCTCATAATATTGATACCGATGCAAAGTTGTTAGGCAGGGATTTTTGGATTTTGCTATCACAAGTCATGACGGTGGTGATTTGGAGGAGAACTTAGAAGTGATGGCATTGGCATGCATTTGCTGCCCTTGGCCGAAGTGATGGTCACAGAGTGGAAAGGTCAAAGCTGACTCGCTGATTTTCTGCAAAGAATCCTGTGGAACAGGGTTATCTAACCTTTTTGCATGGAAGGTCACATTTCAATTAATGTTTCTTGGGTGTGGGATGGGGGACAATGACCAGGTTTAGTCCAATAAAGTCAAGATGGTGGCAGAGTAGGACACTCCTATTGGAGCTCTGTTCCGCCTGTTCTTTTTCCTCCTCTCCTGTTTTTATTCTTCTTCTCTCCCCTCAGCACTGGAGCCAGTGGCAAGCCCAGAACAGTGAGCCCTCGTAC
The DNA here is from genome assembly GCF_030684315.1 of Stegostoma tigrinum. Taxonomy (NCBI): domain Eukaryota; kingdom Metazoa; phylum Chordata; class Chondrichthyes; order Orectolobiformes; family Stegostomatidae; genus Stegostoma; species Stegostoma tigrinum. The sequence continues at coordinate 20,285,658 of NC_081370.1, forward strand.
CCTGAAAGTCTGTGAGCAGTGAGCCCTGCAGCAGTGCGTAGACTGCGAGCCTGGGAGAAGGGTGTTGAAGAGCTCCGCAGCAGCACGCGGGCAGCAAGTGTGAATTAGCGGCATGAGCAGTAACAGGAAGGCAGCCCAAGGTGAGCAGGAGAAGGCAGCCCACATCCCTGGAGTGTTGGAGGGGCTGAGGGGCACTCTCAGCGGCATAGTGTGGGCTAGGAAGCCCGGAGCAGGACATTGTTGGTGGCACAGTGTGGACTGGGAACCTTGGAGCAGGACTATGGCGGTGGCATGCTGTAGCAGTGGAGAAGGGAAGTTTAAGCTATCCTTGCTTTTTATGACTTTATTCTAAGTTAATGTGAATGATGTTTCTGCACAGCGGCGGTGCACATTTTTCACTGTTTTGTTTTGAATATATGTGACAATAAAGGAAATTCCACACATGTCACAATGAGAAGACAAGGTGTAGAGCTGGAAAACAGAGCAGGCCAAGCAGCATCAGAGGAGCAGGAAGGCTGATGTTTCGGGCCTAGACCCCCAAAATGTTAGCTTTCCTGCTCTTCTGATGCTGCTTGGCCTGCTGTGTTCATCCAGTTCTACACCTTGTTATCTCAGATTCTCCAGCATCTGCAGTTCCTACTATCTCTGATACATTTCACAATGATAAGGTTTGATGTAACAGTAAACATGAATTTAGTGAGAAAACAATTCCAAAGCAATGAATTGATAACTTAAATAAGTGAATGCTTAATCACAATTGCCTTTAAAAAGTGCAGAGCAAACAAATAAAACATTTTTTGGCCTTTTTGTTATGAATCAGAAATATAGAGAGCAAAGGACTGGGCTCCAAGGCCTGATCATCAGGGGAGTGGTACCAATTGGATTTGAACTAAAGAATTAACTAACACTGGCCAAGATTCTGGTAGTGCACACTCTGAGCTGACCTTGGCAGAATTCATATAAATGCAGAGGCCCAAAGTGGCTTGTCTTTCACCCTGGGATTACCTCATCTCCCAATATGTTTTGTGTTTAGGTTTTGGGAGGGAGGAGGAGGAGGAGAGAAAGGGTGAGTGGCTATCCAACTCATTTTACGTCTTACGGTTCACATGCTCTTTTCGTCTGCCACACTGGTGCATATTCATTCCTTCACCTACATGCATGTATCTCTATCACAAACTCACTATCCCTCTCTCCACTGTATGCCGCACCACCATCTTGACTGCCTCCTTATGGGAGAAGTCACCACTGCAACAAGGAAGTAGACTCGCCTTACTCTAGATATGCTTCCTGGCTAGGAGCCTTTCTCCTACATTTGCCCATTACTTGCCATCTGTCATCCCAGCAGACTCACTGTTGTTGTTCTACATGTGCAGGCCTCAATCTTTAATAATACAACCCTTGTTTACACAATTTGTCACTCTTCTATTCAAGGTATATCTCTTCTTTTGCTGCTGATAGGCTGAATGGACCTGGTAGCATATCAGCACCAAATGCAGGGAAGAACACACTTTCATTGAAGGAGCATTCCTTTGCAGAACCTCTTTTACTTCCTGTGTCTGGACTCTGGTATTGAGCCAATTCGGACTCCTTGATGGAGCAGGGACTCCTGGCTGAGGTAGCCCTGGAACAGAGACTTTGCAGAAGTCCTGGAGCCACCAGCTGTTGAAGATGAACTCTACTTAAGTACTTTCTTCTTTTTCTTTTCACCTCAAAAAGGCACCAGATTGTGGCAACAGAACACTTTTCACTGTATCACCTTGGATATATGTGACAATAAATCATTCATTCATTCATCCATCATTCATCATTGATTCATTCATAAATCATTCATTCATTCATTCATGCATCCCTTGGTAGGTCACATTGTGGCCAACAGGCTGCCTGTTGGACAAGTCTGCCATAAAAAGTGCACACACTGCAGCTCTGGGATGCTGATAGTGAAGGGAGTGTATTTTTAAACTGATGGATAGGTTCCAAAATGCAGATTCAACCTGCAAAGATTCAAAATGCAGATTGCCTTTGACAGTGTTGCTGTTTAGCTTTTGACAGTTCTTTGAAGTGCTTACTTCTGGTCAGGTGGGAGAATACCATTAAATTCCTGACTTACGTCTTATATGTGGTGGGAGTATTTGGCACTCACGAGCTAGGCCAGTCATAATATAATACCCATATTTTGATTTATTTTTCCACGGATTTATATCACTCACAGATATCAACATGCTCAATGATATGATTACACATAAGTTGGGAGAAGTTGGGACTTGAAACCAGGCCTCCTGTCCCCTAGTAGGTTGACATTAATTATACATTTAGGTGAGTTACTGTAAATGGCAACTTTTCTGGATGTTGCTAATGTGGAAAAGTTGTTGATGTTTCGGACATGAATAAACCTGCTATATAATCTTAGTCAGTTGCTGACTTGCATTCATGTATGTCTCATTCTGCTTCCACCATGTTTGGCTTATTGAAGCAAATTCATTCACTGTTGTATTTGAAAAGTAATGAAAGGGTTCAAACTGAGGAATTAACTATGAAGGTATCATGAGGACTTGTGGGTGGAACAGTTTAAGATCTCAAAAATTTGAGACCTAACATCTGATCCTTCTCAGTCTCTAAAACACTGTCTGTTATATCAGTGTAAATATTTTTGAATCTTCTGGAGCAGGTGGAACTTGAATAAGTGCCTTCTGGCCCCTAGATAGGGGCATTACCACCTTACAACAATACCCTTACTATACCAGTGTAATCTAATTGCTAGCATTATAATAAATTGTATTTTATGAACTACACAAGATTCTTCTACTTAGACAAAGAAGTGGTTTTCTCCATCATATTATACCAAGCAGGTCCTGCAGTATCCTATAACTTAAAGAGTGTAGCAGCAACCTTCATCATGACAGCAGTTTATAGAGTATAGAGAGATGACATGCCCATATAAGTTGGTAGGCAGCAGTGAGAATTTGATTTCACTTATCTGACAAGACAGGATGGGCTATGATTCCTGATCTTCAAGCTCAACTTTCAGCTAACTGTTCATATAGTATGGCCATCAACAGGGAAGAGTTGAGGATTTCAAAACCTGCAGAAGAAATCCTTGTGGCAATCCTCAACAAGGAAGAGTTCTCCAGTGAATGGTGAAGGCCTTTCGGACCTGCTAAGAGACATGCTGCAACAGAAAAGATAGAAGTCCCTGGAGATGTAGAATTAGTAACTTCATATTTACAGGCTTCACCTTGAGTAGTCTGTTAGAGCATTCTCAAGATGGAGTTCTGCGTAAATAAAGCAGACAGTGGAAAACTCTGTGAATAAAGTACAAAATCCCTGGTGGGTTTCTTAAAAGGAAAGAATAGTAATACAGATTGGAAAAGCACAAAGGCAAAAGATTATATACAATTCAGATGGAGTGTTGCACTCATAGTGATTGGACAGCACCAGGCACAGCTACAGAAGCAGAAGTAAAGGGATCATAAAAGAAATATTACTAAGGTTGCAAGCTCAGAGATATCACAAAGTCAGCAAAGCAAAATGGTTGGGCAGATTAAAAGTAGACCTCATCTAACAGGAAAAGAAAGTGAGGAGACTTTATTCAGCCCCACAAAAAAGGCAGAAGTTCCTTCATCTGAGCCGAGATAAATGTAAGATAATTTACACAAAATCAGCTGTAGGAATCATTTATTAAAACTGCAAACAGTGGGATTTATGCAGTGAAGCCACAGGAAAGGTAGAAATCTCCACATAGCCACAAAATTCAAGGAAACTTTCCAGTACAGCAGCAGATCAGCTATCCCCATTAAATAAAAGACTTTTAAGCAAGCAAAATATGTGATAACATTAGGAAGACATGGCATTAGAAATTGCTAGGAAGACATAATTTCAGAGATGGGCCAAATGGAATGTAGAACGTCTTGGAGATAACAATTTTGAGGCATAGAAGAGCTTTCAAATTAGATACTAAAACAAAAGCTGACCAAATAAACATACTTCCATGACAGCTTACCTGATGATATTATAGCTTGCCAAGACACAAAAGAAGAAACAGATACTTTCAGAGAGATAATCTGAGCCTTTGACAATTACTTCAACTTGAAAATTAATAAAATTCTTGAAAGAGCAAGATTTGAAAAATCAGCATATGAAGAGATTATCTAAAGAGCTTTGCTTAGAAGCAAGGAATTCCTATGTGTGGATGCAAGCCATTTAGCCCATTGAGTCCGCACCACCCCTTTGAAGGGTATCCTACCCAGACCCATCCCCCTACCCTATCCTATCCCTGTAATCCTGCCCTAACTAATCCTTGAACACTACGGGCAACATAGCATAGCCAATCAACCTCGCCTGTACACCTTTGGACTGTTGGAAGAAACCCACACAAACATGAGGAGAACGTGTCAACTCCACACAGACAGTTGGCCAAGGATGGAATCAAATCTGTCACTGTGAAGTAGCAATGCTAACCACTGAGCCACCATGCCAACCCCCAAAGGAGCTTAAATAGAATGCAGAGAAAACAAGAATGCCTTGGATCCTGAACAAACTCCTGAGTTCTAAGGCTACCAAGTTATTTTGTAAATTTGTTCAATTTGGAATTGAATTTTTTTACATGACAGTTATTTGAGCATAGAGAAAAAAACACAGATAACATCAGAAATCATACCACTGTAACTTGCCCTGGGTGGGAAGACAGCTTTTGTAATTGGACTGTTCAAATAATAGCAAGGTAATGATTAGGTGCAATCATCCTCCATGGACTTTGGTGCAATGCAATAGTATAAGAAAGAGTGCTTTAAACACAAAGGTTGCAGAGATATGTTGTATTGACTGATGCAAATGTAGCTGGGATATGATCAAACAGCAGTAACACAGACTTTGTGCTTCTACTCAGTGGTAATGATATTGTGTTTTGATTTCACTGCTTAGACATTAAAATTCATCAAATGTTAATTATGCTAATTAAAATATAAAATATTGCCATCATTAAGAAAATCACCTTGAAGCAACGTAAAGTGTGAGTTGTAGGATTAAAGGGTTAAGTCATGATGACACCCTCTTATTTGATAGTACTTATTTTGCACAGTATGCTACCTGGTAATCAGTTCCACAATGTTAACGTACATTGTTGCCTTCTGGGGAGCATGCCCTGATTTTGGACAAGATAATCCTTGCTGTATTCACACTCTGCGCCATTTTGGCAACCATTAAAAAGATTGGCTGTTTCACTCTACTTGTCCAGGTTCTGTCTATCACCCTCCCGTTGAGTTTGCCTTCTTTACTCTTACTTCTCACTTCTGCTCAATACAGACTTTATCAAGGCTGCAAAATACTTCAGAATTAAACACAGCCTTTATGAAAGTGGGAAGATTTTTTGCCTCCATGAGTGGCCTTGTACCTTTAAGCCTGGGACAATGTGAGAAGAGTGCATTGCCTAAATATGGAAATGAACTGACCTTGTGAAAAGATGTCAGTCAGTTCTCTACACTACTTACATGTGACATTCAGCTTTTCTACTGAGACTGCAACTAGATATGGTACTTAATGCAATAATTTCTTATCAGCACTAGCAACTACAGTCAAGCTCCAGATCTGCTTTTAACTGAGATAATAAAAGATAGCTTATGAGGGATGTTGCCCAGAATTGCTTTAAGTTATCTTATCAGTCCTGGCAATTTTGTTTTCTTCTCTCAGAGGTATGTACAGTGTGGGCTGTGGGCAAGTGAGTGACGCTATGGAGAGAAATTCTAGCTTCCTAAATCTCATGTAATTCTTTACTGTTACAGCTTTCCATGATGCCCTCATTCATGTTCACCGCTAGGAAAGTCTGACCAGAATGGTCAGGGCTACAATTGTAATGTTATAGCTTTTGAACTGGGGGAAGTACTCCTGCTCCACTTGGCCAATAAGCACGGATGTAAATTCATGAATCTCATGAATTATGTTATTCTCATCTTCTTTTACCTTCTTGGTTTTCCTTAAGCTTGGAAAATCAAGCTGAGTGTGGTTAAAATTAGAATCATTATTAAAATAATGGCCTCACGCACCCTAACGCAATTATTCAGATGCTCAATCTGCACCTGATAGTTTATTGGTGGTTTGCCCGTTGTCTTGGCTCTGTTAAAACTGTACATAGGCAGGTGAGTTTCGGTTTCAATTTTATAATTTTTAATCCTCCACCTGAACAAAATTAATCTATATTGGGTGCATGACGGTTTGCGCAATTAAAGTTTATTCCAATGACACGTCTCAATGCAAAATTTGTACCTGATTCCTGTTTTACCATCATATTACATTTTTAAAATAGCTGGAAAGAGCTTTTCCAACAGGACCAATGAGTGATGCTACACTTTACCCACCTATAGATTTTCCAGTAAAGTTTATTTGTTCCCGCAGCTTGTCAGTTATTCTAAATGTGACTGACATCGAGTGAGCAGATTCCTTGAATGTAACTTTTAAATGATGAACAATGCACTTGAATTTCATCAGAAAAGTTGTTAAATAATTTTAATTTTATAAAATAAGTTGAATTTTTAATCAGCTGGATTACTGAAGATGCATATGACAGCTTTTCAGTACGCTGGGAGATGATGCCTTGCAGCCTAGCATGGGAAATGGAGGAAACAAAAGGAGTGTGCAGTTGATTGAAGCCTATACAAAAAATTTCAGCAGCAGTAGGGGAGAGGATTGGCAGAGACACATTTTTTGTGGAAATGGAAATAAGCAGACTTGACAAAGCACTTGAAATAGGATGTGATGTTCAGCACAAATCAATAGGGCACAAAATTATACATTTGATTGCAGCTAAAACAAACTGTTAGAAGGATGGAATGGGCAGCAAGATAACTGAAGTTCGGTTGACCTCTGAACAGGACGGAACAGCTATGTTAATATTTAAAGGGTGAGGATTTTCTGACTTAGTCAGGACTTGATGTTGGAAATGCAACTGGAAAGGGAAGCTACAGGTGAGTTTGAAGAGATAGGAAATGCAGATGCTGGAGAATCTGAGATAACAAGGTGTAGAGCTGGATGAGCACAGCAGGCCAAGCAGCATCAGAACAGCAGGAAAGCTGATGTTTCGGGCCTAGACCCTTCTTCAGAAATGGGGGAGGGCAAGGGCGTTCTGAAATAAATAAGAAGAGAGGGGAGGCGGATAGAAGATGGATAGAGGAGAAGATAGGTAGAGAGGAGACAGACCGGTCAAAGAGGCAGGGATGGAGCCAGTAAAAGTGAGTATAGGTGGGGAGGTAGGGAGGAGATAGGTCAGCCCAGGGAGAATGGACAGGTCAAGGTGGTGGAATGAGCTTAGTAGGTAGGAGATGGGCGTGGGGCTTGAGATGGGAGGAGGGGATAGGTGGGAGGAAGGACAGGTTAGGGAGGTGGGGACGAGCTGGGCTGGTTTTGGGATGCAGTAGGGGGAGGGGAGATTTTGAAGCTTGTGAAGTCCACATTGATACCATTGGGCTGCAGGTTTCCCAAGTGGAATATGAGTTGCTGTTCCTGCAACCTTCAGGGAACATCATTGTGGCACTGCAGAAGACCCAGGATGGACATGTCGTCTGCAGAATGGGAGGGGGAGTTGAAATTGTTCGCAACAGGGAGGTATAGTTGTTTAGTGCAAACTGAGCGTAGGCATTCTACAAAGTGGTCCCCAAGCCTCCGTTTGGTTTCCCCAGTGTAGAGGAGGCCACAATGGAACAGCGGATGCAGTATACCACACTGGCAGATGTGCAAGTGAACATCTGCTAGATGTGGAAAGTCTTCTTGGGGCCTGGGACGAGGGTGAGGGTGGAAGTGTATGGGCAGGTGTAGCACTTCCTGTGGTTGCAGGGAAAATCTAATGTGGTATACTGCATCTGCTGTTCCTGTTTTGGCCTCCTCTACATCGCAGAAACCAAGCGGAGGCTTGAGAATGGCTTTGCAGAAGCTTATGCTTGGTTCACACTAAACAACTACACCTCCCAGTCACGAACCATTTCAACACCCCCTCCCATTCTGCAGACAACATGTCTCTCCTGGGCCCCCTGCAGTGCCACAATGATGCTACCCGAAGGTTGCAGGAACAGCAACTCATATTCTGCTTGGGAACCCTGCAGCTCAATGGTATCAATGTGGACTTCACAAGCTTCAATAGCTCCCCTCTCCCCACTGCATCCCAAAACCAGCCCAGCTCGTCCCTGCCTCCCTAACGTGTCCTTCCTCCCACCTATCCCCTCATCCCACCTCAAGGCCCAACTCGTTATCCTACCTACTGACCTCATCTTGCCTCCTTGACCTATCCATCCTCCCTGGACTATCTCCTTCCTACCTCCCCTCCTATACTTCCAATCCTTGAAAGTTGTCACCCAGGTTGACAGGGCTGTTAAGAAGGTATACAGTGTTTTAGCTTTTATTAATAGAGGGATCGAGTTCCAGAACCAAGAGGTAATGCTGCAGCTGTATAAAACTCTGGTGCGGCCGCACTTGGAGTATTGTGTACAGTTCTGGTCACCGCATTATAAGAAGGATGTGGAAGCTTTGGAAAGGGTGCAGAGGAGATTTACTAGGATGTTGCCTGGTATGGAGGGAAGGTCTTATGACCTTCGTAAAGGCTGAGGGACTTGAGGCTGTTTTCATTAGAGAGAAGAAGGTTGAGAGGTGACTTAATTGAGACATATAAAATAATCAGAGGGTTAGATAGGGTGGTTAAGGAGTGCCTTTTTCCTAGGATGGTGACGGCGAGCACGAGGGGGCATAGGTTTAAATTGAGGGGTGAAAGATATAGGACAGATGTCAGAGGTAGTTTCTTCACTCAGAGAGTAGTAAGGGAATGGGATGCTTTGCCTGCAATGGTAGTAGATTCGCCAACTTTAGGTACATTTAAGTCGTCATAGGATAAGCATATGGACGTACATGGAATAGTGTAGGTTAGATGGGCTTGAGATCGGTATGACAGGTCGGCACAACATCGAGGGCCGAAGGGCCTGTACTGTGCTGTAATGTTCTATGTTCTATGTTCTATACTCACCTTTACTGGCTCCATCCCTGCCTCTTAGATTGGTCTGCCTCCTCTCCACCTATCTTCTCCTCTATCCATTTTCTATCTGCCTCTCCCTCTCTCCCTATTTATTTCAGAACCCCCTTCCCCTCCCCCATTTCTGAAGAAGGGTCTAGGCCCGAAATGTCAGCCTTCCTGCTCCTCTGATGCTGCTTGGCCTGTTGTGTTCATCCAGCTCTACACCTTGTTATCTAAGATGATTTGAAGAGCTGGTCATTGTTCACAGCATATGAAAGCTAGTATCTTGCTAACATTGCTAACACATGTCAAATGCATATAGGTTAAAAATTAATTATAGGGTATTAGGTCACACAGCAGGTGATAATGGTAGTACAGGAGGACAGGCCTGTCACAAATTTTCATGACACTTGTATTAATGTTCACATCTAGATTGCAATTTTGCCAAGGAAGCTAAGTAGCTACTGGCAGATACTAGATTATTTATTTTCTTTGAATTTGAATAATAAATATTTGCAATTGTATGGCATTTTTAATTATATTGTGTTGTAACACTAACAATAATTTAATATATACAGCACATTTAATGTCATTAGCTTCCCAAACGAACTTCATGTGAGTACTGTAAACCAGTGGAGAAGCTGAGCCACATAATACTAAGGAACATTGCCAAAACTTGACCAATGAGTTTGGTTTTAAAGAGTGCCTTCAAGGGAGAAAGAAGAAGTAAAGAGTCGGAAAGATTTATGGGCTTAATTCCAGGCCTTTGTGCTTAGACAAATGAGAAATAATATTCTAATTAAAATTGGGTATGCTTAAGAGGACAGAATAGAATACTTCTCATTTCTCGAAGGATTGTGGCGTTGAAGGAGATTATAGAGACAGGGAGTGAAATGCCGTGGAGAGATTTGAAAAAAAAGAATTGAAATATTAAAATCAAGGCATTTTTTGATGCATAGCCAATATAGGCTACAGAAAGAATGGATACAGGGGATTGGTGTAAACTAATACATGGCTAGCCAGAAGTGTTTTGGATTATCTAGAAATTACAGGGAATAGAATGGAAGTGACTAGCCAAGGGCATATTGAAATATTCAGTTTTAGATTTAACAATGACGTATTTGGAGGTTTCTACATGCTATGGATTTAGGAGTTTGGGAAAATGAAATTGCGTGCTGTTGTGGAGATGGAAATAAACAGTCTTAGCAATTGTGTGGCTCCAGGCACGTGGCTGAGCACTTAACAAGAAGGACTGTAAAGTTAAAATTTATTTCTTTAATTTACTACCTTTATATTCTATGTTTTGGTTTATTTTTCAGTGTTTTGAGATGGCACCAGAGAGTGGCAACACTAATACATTTCGCCATATTTTGTTACAAATTGCATGCGACAAAAAGATAAATCAAATCAAATCTAATCAAATTAATATCTGGTTAGAAGTTCACCACGGGGTCAAATATGACTTCAACATTGTGAACAGTTTGGTCAAGTGCCAGACAGTTGTCTAGGATAGGGATGGAATCAGTAATTAGGGAATGGAGTTTGGATTGGGAATGAAAGCAATGGCTTCCAACATCTTAATATTTAACTCAGGAAAATTTATATTCATAGAATCAATACAGAAGGATACCATTCAACTAATTGTTTCTACGCTAGCTGTCTGGATGAGCAACTATGTTAGTCCAGTTCCCAGATCATTGATTGTAAACGTGTTGTTGGTCTAAGGGCGAGTAAGCCTCATCTGTTCCAAGAAAAAAAAGCAGTTTCTTTTTGGTTTTGATTCAGTATTGCTGTTGTTGAATAAAAGTGAATATTTTGAAGCTTGTGATGCTCTCTCATCGAACAATGATAAGATGTAATGCTATTTTGGGCATTAGGTGAAGAGTAGCATTCTATTAGATGGAGTTTTAACACAGCATGGCACGAAGGACTGCACTTCTTGTAGCTGCAGTTACAGTGAAAGTTGAATCAACAAATGATATAAAATAGCAAAACAATTATGAATCTCAACTTATATTTACAATAAAGCATCACCCGGGCCACCTATGTGCCCCCCAGAAGCTGTTGTTTTTCATTTTCCTCTGAATATGTCCAGTGTGAAGGGATGTTTGTGGCTGGCCATGCTTGCTGTGATGCATTGCTATGTTTCAAACATGGCAATGGGAACCGTAATCCTGGAAGGACCTGGCAGTGATGAGTACTTCTGTCATCACATGCAGCCGTTCATAAAGATAGAACAGTGGAGTAGCTCAACTAGATTATTAATGTACTGCCCCAGGGAGGCATGACTGCTCTTGAGACTTTCTAAAGTTTGAGTCAATGTAATCCAGTGGGATTTGTTTTATTCTCTAGAGTTCAAACTCCATACTCACAGTGCTTCTTAGACTCAGTGAAATTTTTATGCAGCTGATTGCTTCCAAAGAACCAATAGGAACTTGTGTAGGATCTCTTAATCCTGAGACCACAAATGTATCATGGTTCTACCTGATGTAATTTGTACCAGATCACACCACTTTATCTCATTTCCCCATACTGAGGTCACTGCTGCAGCTAGGTAGTTTGCTAACATAGTTGACTTCTCCTGGCGCAGGGCATAATAGTTTGTACAGACGTTGATTTGAGAGAACAATACCATAAAGTGGCTGAACTTCATTTGTAGAAAAGGTTTCTGTTTTGTCAACATGCAACTCATCTGTGGTCATTAGTACCACATGATGTCTGTGATACATAGCCTGAAAACTTCCCGGATGCCTATATTTTTGAGCACTCCCAGGTTCATGCCTCATCTCAATAAGTAGATACTTTATGAGGGTGGTTGGCGTATTGCAACGGCTAACCTCCACAACCATGGCTGATGATTCCATGATATAACCCATGACTGAGGCCAATTGTAGACATATTACAGCCAGTTTTTTTCTTTGGGGCCATGGTGGAGCAGAATATAGGCCCCCTGAAGATGAGGTTCTAATATTCGAAACATTCTGGGGAATGTCTTGCAGTATACTGCTCTATCTTTTCGGCTGCATTATCTGAGCACAACTGCACCTGGCAGAGAGGGGATGTGATGGATTGTGAAGACCTCGGAGAGCAACAGCAGTTTGAGGAGGAAACTTCAGCTATTAAGTAGGAGAAACATTACTGTCAGTCTGATAGAGCAATGCTGCATCTGACACGCAACAAACCATATACACTAAATTGATGCCTGATTCCAAGAAATCCAAGTTGTGTGACGTTATCAATCATTGGTAATAAATTTATTATTGTTAGAAGCAAGCAGCCCCTGCTCAGTCCCAGAAGTAAGTATAACATTTTTTTGAAATTGCTTTCTTGGCTTTTCATCTTGTTCAATAATGAGCGATGTTAACAACAGTTTGAAGGTTTCACAATATGTGATATTTCCACATTCACAATGTCAAGATGATATGCTGTGCATTTGGGAAAGAGTAGCACAACTTCAGACAAGCTTCTAGCTTGAGATCATTTGAGAGACGGGTAGCTTGGTTCTTGCAGCTGCAGTTACATTGACAGTCAATCAGACAGAAGGTGATAATAAGTGGCAATACATTTGCGAATATGATACGCTGTTTCCAATAAAATGTCACCCATGCCTCTTATGAGTCATCAGAAATTTTTTTTTTCATTTTCCTTCCACTCTGTCTAATGTGAAAGGCCATTCCCAGCTGCAGTATTTGACCTAGTATATAGCGGGGCTTTAAACACATGGCAGCCTGAATCCAGGAAGATCTGAGCAATATCTCCTAGCTGATTTCTCGTAAAATTCATCCTGTAATGTATTTACTTCTGCAATAAATAAATCTTTTGATAATTTTTCTGTGTTCATTTTACAAGAGGAACACAAAGAACACATCATAATGCCAGCTTACATATAGCATTGGAACATTTATCTTAGAAGGCTGTTCAGTGCTTGGTGTTTAAAAACAATACCTCAATAGTTAACTCTGGAAGGTCATTAAAATTATAGCAGCTACATTGCTGAGTTCAAGATGGAAGTCCACAAGAGAACAAAATCAAAGTGTTTCAACTCACCCTACAGCGCAGCAACCTCATCAGGAAATGGATGGTCTGTGTCGTATTTTAGTTAGTCAGAGATCAATTAATTAATGTCTCAGTTAATATGTGTTAGTGGAACCTTCTCAGTCTTTAAAATCAGTAGATTGGGACTGTCAGAGTGTTAAGGGCTTGGATGGAGAGAAAATTGTTAAGTGTGCGCAAGAAAATTTCCTTGCTCAATGAGGATGTATTGACCAGAGAATGAGCAAAACTTACATTCTCTTGGGAAAGAAGTCAGGAAGAGTCATAGTCATACAGCAATACAGCATGAAACCAGGCCCTTCAGTCCGAACTGGTCCATGCTGACCATGGTACCCACTCAGCTAGTTTCAATTGTCTGCATTTGGTACATATTCCTCTAAACCCCTCCCATCCATGTATCTATCCAAATGTTTTTTAAATGCTACAGTTGTACCTTCCTCAACCACTTTCTCTGGCAGCCCACTCCATATATGCACAACTCTCTGCTTAAAGAGGTTGCTCCTCAGGTTGTTCTTAAATCTTTCCCCTCTCACCTTAAACCTATGTCCTCTTTTTTCAATTCCCCATCCCTGGGAAAAAAGACTATGCATTCATCCTGTTGATGCTCCTCATGATTTTATATACCTCAATAGGTCACCCCTCATTCTCCTACATTCTAGGCAATGAAGTCCTATCCTGGCCAAGCCCTATACCTCAGGCCTACTATTTCTGTCAATATCTTCGTAAATCTTCTTTGCACTCATTCCAGTTTAACTATGTCTTTCCTATTACAGGGTGACCAAAACTGTACACATGCTCTAATTGCGGCCTCACTTGACATGTATAACTGTCTACAACCATAACATAATGTCCCAACTCCTGTAGTCAATGCCTTGATCGATGAAGGCTGGTATGCTAAATGTTTTCTTCACCACCCTGTCTACCTGTGACACCGCTTTCAATGAACTATGTACTTGTACTCCCAGGACCCTCTATTTCACAACACTCCTCAGGACCTTACCATTTACTGTACAAGTCCTACCTTGGTTTGACTTTCCAAAGTATGACACCTCACACTTATTTGTGTTGAATTGCATTTGCCAATCCTCAGCTCGCTTCCCCATCTGATCAAGATCCCTCTGTAATTTGTGATAACCTTCCTCGCTATTCACAATACCTCCTATTTTTGTGTCATCCACACATTTACTAATCATGCCTTGTACATTCACAGCCAGATAATTTATGTAAATAACAAATAACAAAGATCCCAGCACCAAGCCTTGTGGCACACCATTAGCCACAGGCCTCCAGTTGGAGAAACAACCTTCAACCATCACCCTCTGCTTCCTACCATTGAGCCAATTTTGAATCCAATTAGCTAGCTCTCCCTGGACTCCATGTGGCCTAACCTTTACGAGTAGCTTGCCATGCAGGATTTCATCAAAGACCTTACAAAAGGCCATATAGATAACGTCCATTGCTCTACCTTCACCTGTCCTCTTGGTTAGCCCTTCAAGTCAAGTGACTGAGATTTCAATGGGAGAGCACTTTGGGGCCAGTGATCATAATTCTATTAGTTTAAAATAGCTACGGAAAAGGATGTACCTGATTTAAAAGTTAAAGTTCTAATTTGGAGTAAGGTCAATTTTGACAGTATTAGATAAGAACTTTCAAAAGTTAATTAGGAGAGGCTATTTGCAGGTAAAGGGTTTGGTGGAAAGTGGGAGGCCTTTAAAAATGAGATACAAGAGTTTGGAGACAGTATGTATCTGTTAGTGCGAAGGGCATGGATGGTAGGTGTAGGGATTGCTGGATGACAAGCGAAATTGAGGCTTTGGTCAAGAAGAAGGAAGCATATGCCAGGTGTAGGCAGCAGGGATTGAGAGAATCCCTAGAGGAATATAAGGGTAGTAGGAGTACACCTAAGAGGAAAATCAAAAGGGCAAAAAGGGGACATGAGATACCTTTGGCAAAGGGGGTTAAGAAGAATCCAAAGAGACTCTACAAATGCATTAAGGGAAAAAGAGTAACTAGAGAGAGAATAGGGCCCCTTAAAGATCAACAAGGCCATCTATGTGTAGAACCACAGGATATGGGTGAAATACTAAACAAGTTTTTATGTCAGTATTTGTAATGGAGAAGGATATGGAGACTAGAGAACTTGAGAAATGAATAGTGATATCTTGAAATGTGTCCATATTACAGAAGAGGAAGTGTTGGACGTGTTAAAATGCATAAAGGTGGATAAATCCCCCAAACCTGGTCAGAACTTTGTGGGAAGATAGGGAAGAGATTTCTGGGCCCCTTGCTGGGTTATTTGTAGCATCAATAGCTACAAGTGGGGTGCCAGATGACTGGAAGTTGGTTAATGCAGTGCCATTATTTAACGAAGGTGGTAAGGAAAAGCCAGGGTACTATAGATGGGTTAGCCTGACATCAGTGGTGGGTAACTTGTTGGAGGGGATTTTGAGGAACGGGATTTATGTGCGTTTGGAAAGGCAGGGGCTGATTACAGAAAATCAGCATGGCTTTGTGCATGAGAAATCATGTCTGACTAACTTGATTGAGTTTTTTGAAGAAGTGAGAAAGAATGTTGATGAAGGCAAAGCGGTAAATGTTGTCTATATGGACCACAGCAAGCATGTGACAAAATTCCAGACTGGTTAGCTAAGTAGATCACATGGAATCCAAGGGGACCTAGCCAATTGGATACAAAATCGGCTTGAAGGTAGGAGACAACAGGTGGCGATGGAGAGTTGTTTTTCAGACTGGAGGCCTGTGATCAGTGGTGTGCTGCAAGGATCAGTCCTGGGTCCACTGCTTTTCATCATTTATATAAACAGTTTCGATGTTTAGTAAGTATGGTGGAAAGTGTGAGGCTGTTAAAAATGAGATACAAGAGTTCAGAGATGGTATTGATCTGTAAGTGTGAAGGGCAAGGATAGTAGGTGTAAGGAATGCTGGATGACTAGCAAATTGGTGTGCAATGGTCAGTGAAGAAGGTTGCCACAGAATACAATGAAATTTTGGTCAGATGGGCCGATGGGCCTAGGAGTGGCAGACGGAGTTTTCTTTAGATAAATGTGAAGTGTTGCATTTTGGTAAGGCAAATTAGGCCAGGACTTATATAGTCAATGGTGAAGGCTCTGTGCAGTGTTGACAAACAAAGAAACCTTGGGGCCCAGGTTCATGTCCTTGAAAATAGACTCGCAGGTAGACAGGATGGTGAAGAAGGCGTTTAGCATCATTGCCTTCATTGGTCAATGCATTGAATATAGGAATTGGGATGCCATGTTGCGGCTATACAGGATACTGGTCGGGCCATTTTTAGAATACTGCATTCAATTCTGGCCTCCCTGATACAGGAAAGATGTAACTAAACTTGAAAAGGTTCAGAAAAAATATACAAGGATATCACTGGGACCTGAAGTTTGAGCTATCAGGAGAGATGAAATAGTCTGGGGCTTTTGCCCTGGGATCGTTGTAGGCTAAAGTTTATAGACATTTATAAAATCATGAAGGGCATGGATGGGGGGAATAGCTAAAATCTTTTTCCCAAGGTAGGGGAGTCCAAAACTAGAGGTTTAATTTGAGAGGGGAGAGGTTTAAAAGGGACCTGACAGGAAACTTCTTCACACAGCTGTTGCTGTGTGTATGGAATGAACTGCCAGAGGAGGTGGTGGAAGCTGTTACAATTACAACATCCAAAAGGCATCTGGATGGTGTTATGAATAGGAAGGATCCATGAGGATATGGACCAAATACTGGCATGTGGGACTAGATCAGTTTAGGATACCTAGTTGGACTGAAGGATCTGTTTCCATGCTGTGTAAATCTATGACAAGCAAAGCAATACTTGAATCAATCTGGATGTGATAATAGAAACCGGGTAGTGTTTTTCTTGGAGTAGTTTTCTTGCTCTGGTAGCAGTTCCTAGTCAAAGCACGAGCAGAGCTACTGTGTGTGGACTTAATGTTTTCCAAGGTTGTGTTCCATTGAATTGTTGCTCAAATCCACCATTTTGATTAAAAGAAGAAGTGCAAAATGCAAAGAAGATGTGCAAAACTCCATTTTCTCTCCTAATTTTGGTGCAAATGGTGGCCATCTTAAGTCTTATTGTAATTAATACAATTGCAGTCTGCGCTCAGCAACATTCATTGAATTACTGCACAGTATCCTGTTACAGGAATCTCACTCCCAGATCAAAGGTAAGTATCAACAACCGCGGTTATGAATTAAAGCAGTATAGTGCATTTTAACTGGTAATTGTTCAAGGTATCGCTTTGAAACTTCTAAAACCTCAGTGAAAATACAAAGGTGTAAAATATACAAACCACAATGAATATTAAAATTCTGAATATGGATTGTCAAGCTATGGACCTCATAGCAGAATTCCAGTTTTTTTAATTAAAAGATTACACTTCACTTCACTGACCAAAAGTACTTGACGAAGAACTGAAATCTGTTAGAAAGTTCAATACTTTTGGAGATGAAGTTTTCAGGAGAGTAAATTCTGCAGCTTTTCCAACAATGACAATTAAAGGTTTCTGAAAGCCGTAGAGAATCAGCTCAAACTTAGAGCAACTTTCAAAATTCACAGGCTCGAGTTTATATCCTGTAGGCCACAACTGAGTAAACTATTAACCAGTTTGTGGACAAGTTTCAGCACAAAGATTCAGGGTGTGACTTCAGTGAAAGAGAATTTGCTGAAAACACATGTAATTGATAATACCTTAGACAAAACTAAGTCATTCAAGAAGTACTGTTAGAAAATGGGAGACAGATGAAAGTTTGAAGCCATTGTGCAGGACAGCAACACCATCATGCTCTCATGTTTGTAATAATAATAGCAATGGTAAACACAGTCAATTTACCACCCAAATCATGCGTGATGTGCACTTTATCCCGTTTATTATTGTGGAATCCAGGATTACCCAGCATATGCAGGCTGTCTACCTCAAAGGGGCACAGTGCAAAAATGTGGAGAAAGTAATTTCCTCAGGAAAGACTCAAGATACAGCTCAAAACTCAACAATAAAACATGAAAAGGGATTAGCCAAAATCCAACAAAAGGATGTGACCAAAGTTACATATTTAAAGTGTAACAGAATCATAAAGCTCTGTAGCATGGAAATAGAAACTTTGGTCCAACTTGTCCATGCTGACCAGATATCCTAGATTAATCTAGTTCCATCTGCCAGCATTTGGCCCATATCCCTCTAACTATTTCCTATTCATATACCCGTCCAGGTGTCTTTCAAATGTTGTAATTGTACCAGCCTCAACCACTTCCTCAGGCAGCTCATTCCATACACGCACTACCCTCTGCATGAAAAAGTTGTCCTTTTGAACCCTTTTAAATCTTTCTTCTCCCTCCTTAAACCTGTGCCCTTTAGTTTTGGACCTTACTACCCTGTAGAAAAGACCTTGGCTATTCACCCATCTACGCCCCTCATGATTTTATAAACTTCTGTCAGGTCAGTCTCCAGCCTTCTAGGGAAAATAGCTTCAGCCTGTTCAGCCTGTCCCTATAGGTCAAACACTCCAACCTTGGCAACATCCTTGTCAATCTTTGCTGAACCATTTCGAGTTTCACAACAGTTTCCTATAGCAGGGAAACCAGCAGTGCACTCAGTATTCCAAAAGTGTCCTAACCAATGTCCTGTACAGCCCAACATGACCCCCCCCCCGACAATCCTATACTCAATGCATTGACCAATAATACCAAGCATGTCAAATGCCTTCCTCACTATCCTGTCTGCCTGCAATTCTACTTTCAAGGAACTATGAACCTGCACTCCAAGGTCCCTTTGTTCAGCAAAATTCCCCAGGACCTTACCATTAAATGAATAAGTGCTGCCCTGTCTTGCCTTTCCAAAATGCAGCATCTCACATTTATCTAAACTCCATCTGCCACTTCTCAGCCCATTTGCCCATCTGATCAAGGTCCCTTTGTACTCTGAGATAACCTTCTTGCCTGTCCACTGTACCACCATTTTTGGTGTCATTTGCAAACTTACTAACCATATCTGTGATGTTCACATCCAATCATTTATATAAGTGATAAAAAGCAGTGGACCCAGCACCGGTCATTGTGGCACACCCCTGGACACAGGCTTCCAGTCTGAAAACTAACCGTCCACCACCAACCTCTGTCTCCTAGCTTCGAAGCAGTTCTGTATCCAAATGGCTAGTTCTCCCTGTATTCCATGTGATCTAACCTTGCTAACCAGTCTACCATGCATAGGTGAAGATCAGAAAATACTGTAACAGGGTGGCACGGTGGCTCAGTGATTAGCACTGCTGCCTCACTGCACCAGTGACCCAGGTTTGATTCCAGCTTTGGGTGACTGTCTGTGTGGAGTTTGCACATTATCCCCATATCTATGTGGGTTTCCTCTGGGTGCTGTGGTTTCTTCCCACAGTCCAATGATGTGCAGGGTAGGTGGATTGGCTATGCTAAATTGCCCATAGTAACCAGGAATATTTAGGTTAGGTGGGTTAGACATGGGAAATGTGGGGGTAGGGGAATGGGTCTGGGTGGGATGCTCTTCAGAGGAGTGGTGTGGACTTGTTGGGCTGAATGGCCTGTTTCCACAATGTAGGGGTTCTATAATTCTTGAAAGCAGTTTCTAGATCCTAATTAAACTAAACACATGGTCAATCTGACACACCACATTGTTAATGTTAGAAGAACTGGAGCATTCACTGTGATCAAGATTATGTATACCACAAAACATGACATAATTTACAATCCAAAATTGCCACATTGAGTGCTAACATTGTACCATTACACAATTGGATAAAATGTATGCAGGCACAGTATGGTGATGCCTACACATGACATATAATGGATCCAAGATTCAAGTATCAGGATATTAAGCCTTAAGGGGCAATTTGTGCCATATGAATGGATACCAAATCTTTATTGATAGAAGTAGTCTATTTTGGCTTTCCAGTGGACACAGTCTTCATTTCATAATGATGCAAGAGGTGGAGAAACGTATGTTCTCACAATAATGATCATGGACAGTCTTCAATATTGATGTAGTCCACTTTGATCTTTACTAGAACAGAATAAATTCAACATGCTACAACAGATGATGGTCATTTGCAAGAGCTGAAACATATCATCATTAATAGATGGTCTGAACGCACTAGTAGGTTTCCTGTTCATTTTGGCCATGTAAGGATAGGTTAGGCCCATCAAGGATTGTTAATTTTAAGGATAATGAAGTGTTAATTCCCAAAATCTTGCATCAAGACGTATTTAGCCATTTCCATATTAGTCACATTGGTTCAGAGAAAACCAAAAAACCAGCATGTAAATCTCTCTATTGGCCTTGCACAAACAAAGACATGGAAAGATTGATACTAAACAAAGCATATAAACTTCATCAAGCATAATGTAATAAAGTATACAATTCAAAGAACCACTTATTCCACATGAAATTCCATCTAAACCATGTATCAATGTCAGATACACTCTCAGTGCTATATTTGGTGACATTACCAACATTCTTTCATTATTCAAGTCAAGGGTAATCTTTGACACATTAACCACCATCTTCAGCATTTTTGTTGTCTCAATTAGCTGTTCATATTAGCCAACAATCCTTGATACATTGGTAAAGCCATTCCAAGATAAGTGCAATAGCTGGTGAATCCAGCATATATTACTATATTATCCACTATATTATCCAAATTTCAATGGTCTGTACAGAGCATACTGTACACATTTTAAGGCATGGTCCTGAAGTGTAAACAAATTATCAATATTTCAGGATTGCCATGTTAATGGTACAAAGTTCACCTCAAGGCAGATATCTGTTTTCATCTGCAACATTTACTTTCAGAAGACAGGTCTGTATTTTTCTCGCAATTCATATGTTTCTTAAAGAGTGCCCATGTTTCTGTGTTGGAAAGCTGAGATAGAGTGTTGCATGTACTCAATAAAATAGCATGAGATGGAATGATTTCAACATCATTCAGGTCAAAATGTCAGTGCATGAGACAATAATAGCAACATCTTAATTCATGAAAGGACACAGAAAATGTACTCTATTCAGATCACATAATAGTGTTACTATTAGACAGAACAAGAAAGAAAAATCAAATTATTTATGTTAATATACAGGTATTCAAGGTGATGATTGTGACACTAAAAATATTATGTTAACACCACAAGATATCACAATCATATTAAACCGTTTACATCAAATATATTGGCAAACAACACACAATAAACATGGAATTGTGTAACAACGTTCTATTAATTGTATGAGAACTTGATCCCAGTAGTCTAGTTTTGCTGAAGTGTTATCTCAATATGTAAAGCTAATGGGTGTAATTGCATTATTGTTATATTTGATCTGTATCCTTGTACATCCTTTTCATTAAAATTCCTTGAAGAAAAAGGGAGGATATTATGATATTGTTGTATCGATGAGTGGGTAAGCAAGTACTTTGAAGAGACTTAAGTGAGGAATCAATATTACATAATGCTATGTGACACTTTTGTATAAAGGAATCGCCACCATCTTGAATAGACACTGCTGTGCTTTGTAATTCTGCAGGAATGTTAGCTATTCAACCAACCTAGACTACACAAATGTCTATTAAAATGTTGTGTTGTAGTTAATTGCTTTAAGAATAAATTTTCTGATACTGGTTCTCAGTAAGAACCCAGTCTTGGTGCTCATGCCATGAAAGATAACATAATAGAAAAACACAGCAGTGAGCTCAGAAATAGAGAGTGATGGTTTGGGGGGGTGCAGATAAGATTGTTGAGCCTGGAGGAAACACATTTGTGTCTTATCCAGTACAGTGCTGTGAATGCCATTACAAGTCCTACCCTGTTGACGTCTTTTTAACTGTTGAATTTTCCAAGGGCTGACAACCCTGGCTGAACATTAATAAACCTACAGAATTGTTTATTGACTAACATGGCTCTTCAGAGAAGATTGGGCATGCACCTGCGTTAAAACTGGAAATGTGTGGGTTAGAGCCAGATTTGGAATTAACATATTTTTCTTTCTCACTTACCCCAACCTACTCTTTCTTGGAGGCTGACATTATCCTGATATTGTTGTTCACAAAAGTTGCCCAATCTACACGTGATAACATAAGATGTTTTACTGGCCGATCACAGTGAAATGATGATGATTAGTAATCATTTCATAAAAATTACTGACGTTTCTGTTATGAACGGAACAGTTATAGCAGAAAAAATGCAAACTTCAAACCAAGCTTTCCGATTAAGATGACCAGTCAGTGCAGACAAATTTATAACTGCCCCAAATGTTATTCTGATTAAACTAAAATAAGAATATTCCTAAATGCTATCCTAAATGTTAAAATTGAATGTGAATGTACTACTGGATAGCCAATTCTTGGTTAGAATAACCTTACTGCCTCAGTATTAAATGATACATCATGCTGACCATCAAGATCACTTCCTGCCTCAGTCATGGAGCATCATTTAGTTTTGGCTGTATCCTTCTTGGTAATGAATGCTGGGAAATAAACCACAGAGTCCCAGAGTTTTGCTAAATTATAGGCATGTAGGTAATGGCCCAGTGGTATTATTGCTATACTGTTAATCCAGAGAGCCAGGTAATACTCAAGGGACCTGTCTTCAAAACCTGCTGTGGTAGATGGTGGAATTTGAATTTAACAGTGAAAAAACATCTGGAATTAAGAACCTCCTGATGACTGCAAAATCATTGTTAATTGTCAGGAAAAACAAATATGGTTCATTGATGTCCTTTAGGGAAGGAAACTGCTATCCTTACCTGTTCTGGCCTACATGTATTTCCAGACCCACAACGATGCCAGTGGCCAGTCAGGAATGGGCAATAAATGCTGGTCTAGCCAGTGATGCCCCCATTCCATGAATAAAGAATAATCTCCAGCTAGATTTGTCCACTTCTGACTTCACTTCACAGTGATAAAGCAAAATCTTCCAACAAATGTTGGCATAATTAAATTATCTTAAACCAATTGTTTAGCTACCTCAGATTACAAATACACTTCAGGCAAAATGTTCCTGCGACAGTTCTAACAAATTGGCTAATGTGTTTGAGCGAAATTCCCCTGCTCATGATTTTAACACATTTATCACTCGGTTGCTGTAAATGGATTGACAGTTCTGTGTGCTATAATTAAATGAAATGATTACATTTATCTGAAAATTTTCTATGCATTTTTTAACAAAGAAATCCTGATATTAGAAAATTACAACTAGTTGTGCACACATCATTATCAAGTTCTAATTTTATACCTTTAATGATCAACATGCAGTAATAGGGTTCTTTGCATTCCATTTATAAGAATTTTTTTTCTCCAATCTGCACTACTAAATGTAATATGATTCCATGCATTTTGCTTTCAATATTGGCTTAGTCATATGCCTATATCTTACTATGTTTCAACTAAATAGAGAGCATAATTTAAAATGGTATCATTAGTTGTTCTTCTTCCCCACTGTTATAATTGCCCATAATATTTTATGAGCTATTAACACTGTACAAAATGCAGAGGAATGGAATTGTGGGAGATATAGCAGTTTGGATCAGAAATTGGCTTGCTGAAAGAAGACAGAGGGTGGTAGTTGATGGGAAATGTTCATCCTGGAGACCAGTTACTAGTTGTGTACCGCAAGGGTTGGTGTTGGGTCCACTGCTGTTTGTCATTTTTATAAATGACCTGGATGAGGGCATAGAAGGATAGGTTAGTAAATTTGCAGACGACACTAAGGTCGGTGGAGTTGTGGATAGTGACGAAGGATGCTGTAGGTTGCAGAGAGACATAGATAAGCTGCAGAGCTGGGCTGAGAGGTGGCAAATGGAGCTTAATGCAGACAAGTGTGAGGTGATGCACTTTGGTAAGAGTAACCAGAAGGCAAAGTACAGGGCTAATGGTAAGATTCTTAGTAGTGTAGATGAGCAGAGAGATCTCGCTGTCCATGTACACAGATCCTTGAAAGTTGCCACCCAGGTTGACAGGGCTGTTAAGAAGGCAGACAGTGTTTTAGCTTTCATTAATAGAGGGATCGAGTTCCGGAACCAAGAGGTTATGGTGCAGCTGCACAAAACTCTGGTGCGGCCGCACTTGGAGTATTGTATACAGTTCTGGTCACCGCATTATAAGAAGGATGTGGAAGCTTGGAAAGGGTGCAGAGAAGATTTACTAGGATGTTGCCTGGTCTGGAGGGAAAGTCTTACGAGGAAAGGCTGAGGGACTTGAGGCTTCATTAGAGAGAAGAAGGTTGAGAGGTGACTTAATTGAAACATATAAAATAATCAGAGGGTTAGATAGGGTAGATAGGGAGAGCCTTTTTCCTAGGATAGTGATGGCGAGCCCGAGGGGGCATAGCTTTAAATTGAGGGGTGAAAGATATAGGACAGATGTCAGAGGTAGTTTCTTTACTCGGAGAGTAGTAAGGGAATGGAATGCTTTGCCTGCAATGGTAGTAGATTCGCCAACTTTAGGTACATTTAAGTCGTCATTGGATAAGCATATGGACATACATGGAATAGTGTAGGTTAGATGGGCTTGAGATCGGTATGACATATCGGCACGACATTGAGGGCCGAAGGCCCTGTACTGTGCTGTAATGTTCTATATTCTATATAAATTGCCCGTATGGTGCAGGGATGTATAGGCTGGTGGATTAGCCATGGAAAATGCAGGGTTATGGAGATAGAGTAGGGTGGGTGGGTCTGGATGGGATGCTCTTTGGAGAGTCAGTGTGGATTCAATGGGCTGAATGGTCTACTTCCACACTGTAAAGATTCTATGATCTATGATTCTATGAAAGAACACTGACCTCCTGACTCTAAAGTAGTATGGAAGACTTGTGCCTATTCTCTGCTGAGACTTACTTGAATTGGAATTGGCTTCTCGTCTTGTTGCATTCTGATAGACAAATGTTTAAATATAGTTGAAAAAGGTATAATTCAATTTAATGACCATTTACCACAATTGTATTCACATATGTGAAGACAATTTGAGATAACTTTTTGATTTCTGCTGTCTGGGAAATAACACCATGCAGGATGAAGGTGATCAACAGTTTGCCAATGGAGAGGCAAGCATGAGGAGGAAATCTATTATTTCCTTATTTTTTCACAGAAATAATCTATACTTAATTTCTGTTCACTATCACTTATTGTGTTATGTTAAATGTGCTGTTTTGACAGCCTGCTTCATCTTCATTAGCTGGTGAAATAAGTTGTTGTAAATATGCAGTCAAGCAAATGGTATTCCTGACAGAGATAGCAAGGACTGCAGATGCTGGAGTCAGAGGTAACACAGTGAGGAGCTGGAAGAACACAACAGGCCAAGCAGCATCAAAGAAGCAGGAAAGTTGACGTTTCAGGTCAGGACCCTTCTTCAGAAGTGGGGAGTGAGAAGGGAATTTTGAAATAAATAGAGAGAGGAGGGGTGGGGCTGGGGAAGGTAGGTGGGATGGTAATAGGTGATTCCAGGTAGGCAGTGGTGGGGATTGGTCAGTGAGGTGGGAGGGGCAGATAGGTGGGAGCAAAGATGGACAGATTGTGTCAGGCCAAGCAGGTGGGGATGAGAGGGAGGGTTAGACATGGGATGATGCCGGGGGCGGGGTGTGGAGATTTTGAAACTGGTAAAATCCACATTTAGGTCATTGGGTTGTAGGGTCCCAAGGTGGAATATGAGGTGCTGCTCCTCCAGCTTCCAGGTGGCATCATTGTGACGCTGGAAGACGCTCAGGATGGACATGTCAGCCAGGGAGTAGGAGGGGGAAAAAATGGTTTGCGACTGGAAGGTGTTGTTTGTTGCAAACTGAGTGCAGGTGTTTTACAAAGCAGTCTCTGTTTGGTCTCATCGATGTAGAGGAGGCCACTGACCTTCCTCAGCCCCACCCTTCCTCTCTCTATTTATATCTGAGCTCCCTTCCCTGTCCTAATTTCTGGAGAAGGGTCCTGACCCAAAACGTCAACTTTCCTGTTGCTATCTCTGCTATTCCTGACAGCCTGGCTTACAGTTTTCTATGTGAGTCCCATGTATTGAGGGGATGTAACTCTTTCGGATTGGAGAATTGAATGGTGAGGCCATTGGCCATTGCATCTTTGATTTAGGTGATCAATCTATCCCTTCTGCAGTTAGGAGGTGAAAACCTGCCATTCTTCCTGAATATCGGATCTGTAGGCTTGTCCAGCAGGGAAAGAATAGAATAGGAATTTATTGTCACTTGGATTTATGAAAATGCAGCTACATGAGTATAAGTCACCACAGTTCAGCACCATTTTAATTGCTGAAATGATAAAAGGAAATAATTGAGTCAAAGTTAGGACAAAGTTAATTTTTTTGCTCCCTCCATGGCTCTAGGGATTCTGAAGTGGCTACAGGATGCCATGGCCAAAGCAAGGATTTCCAGACTAGGCCCACCATGCTGCTACTGCCAAAGTTGTTACCAAAGCCACTGCATCGCTGCCATTTCCACGAGGGACAGACTGGACCCACCAAGTCACTGATGCTGACACTGTTGCTACTTCAGTCGCCACCCAAAACCACCACATTGCTGCCATAGCAATGTGGAGTAAACCAAACCACCATGCCATCACTGCTGAAACTGCTGTCAGGAGGGACGCACCAGACCCACCGACAAAGAAGCCTTCGATAAAGCTGTAGCCACTATGGCCACGAGGAGTGGACGTCTGGATCTTTCATGCTGCTGCTGCCGCTGTAGGGCCTCGCAACTACATTCATCCACCACAGCTGCAGAAAAGAAGAAAAGGTGAACTCTGATACAAAAGAGAAATGAAGAAACAAAACAAAAGAAAACAACAAAGAAGAGTGTGGCCAGCCAGGTGAGTGAGACCATACAGGCGCAGAGCCTGAACACTTCCTACTGTACCCCAGCTGCTGCCATCTTGAAACTTGAAGATGACAATCACCCATGAATCTTAGTGACAATTCTTGAACATCTGATTATAAATCCATCTCTAACTCTGTACAAGATCAGGTTTCTTAGTTTCTTTCTGCATAAGCTGTATATGCACAGTCTCAAACCAGCTCCCCAGTGTTTGCAAGTTCACTTTACAAATTTTACTGCAAATCCCACATGGTTTGATGAATCATACCTGGAATTCTGATTTCCATATTGTAACCTAGAGCTTGAATGATAAAACCTTAATTAAAGCAAATGATTTACAATTACATCGCATTATTTTGAACTCCGGACAAATCTGAATTTTATCCAAAAATCAAAATATTCATTGCTTAGTTTAGGTGGACCAAGCAGAGGATGTCAGTTAAGAAGAAGGATGGGGATGAGCAATCTATAATGAGTTTGATCTGGATTAGACTTTGCTGGCGTTAACATGGTGAAGTCAATTTGTAGCCAGCAGCAATCAATGGTTGTAATACAGAACTAGAAGGAAAACTCCTGCGCCATGTGGCTGCTCATTTTATACTTTTTCTATGCAGTGGTGCTGAAAGGCTGAGGGTTCAAACCCCACTGCAGAAATTAACATTATTTAGGTTGACACTTGAATGTTATTGTTCAAGTGTGATATAAAACTGCAGTCCTATCTGCCTTCTTAGATATGTAAAA
This sequence comes from Stegostoma tigrinum, assembly GCF_030684315.1. Taxonomy (NCBI): domain Eukaryota; kingdom Metazoa; phylum Chordata; class Chondrichthyes; order Orectolobiformes; family Stegostomatidae; genus Stegostoma; species Stegostoma tigrinum. The sequence goes on from NC_081370.1 coordinate 20,313,269, forward strand.
TGTCTGGAAGAACTCTTCAAACAACACCAGAGGATAGTTCATCTGGGTTCTAGTTAAATTATTCCTCAATCAAATTTACCTACATAGCAAATGTATAAACAGAAAATGCAGGAGAAATACAGTAAGTCTGGCAGTATGTGTGTCAAGAGAAAACATTAATGCTTTTAGTCTGATGTAATTCTTCATCAGAACTTCCTTGGTGCTGAAGAAGTGATGTCATACTTCAAGCATTAACTCTGTTTTTTTGCTCCATAGATGATACTGAGTTTGTCCAGCACCTCTTGTTTCTATTGCAGATTTCCAGCATTCGTAATATTTTACTATTATTGAAATAACACACAGTCTGGCCATTGTCATATTGCTGTTTGTGGGACATTTTTGTGAGACTATTCACTGCTTATATTTCCTATTACCATATTAACTAAAGTTAAAAAAATATAATTAGCTGTAAAGTACTTTAGGAAGTCTTAAAAGTCTGAAAAGTGCTATTTAAATCTAAATTCTTTCCTTACAGTTTTCAATATTTGGAAGACTCTTGACATGATTTATGAATTAAGCATTCAAGAAAAGGGTATCAAGGAGAATTTAAATAACTGTGATTGTCTTTTAATTCTTTCCTTGAAAGATATTACCAGAGGTAAGCATTCTGAGAGTCTGAAATAACATGAGAGAAGTATCTGCACGGGGAATGGACAGGGGAAAAAGCTGAATGGCACAGACTGGCAAGTTTTTCTTCTCCTCTAGTTATAATAAATAACTTTTAAAATTATGAGATGGCAGTTTAGTTCAGCCAAGTGGAGTGTACAACTTATGGCATGCATGAAGTCATGAACACACAACATGTCCCAGAATGACACATATGCAGGAAATGTCACTGCTTATAAGAACAGAGTTGTGGTTTTATAACATGAGCAGCAGGTTGAGTCATGATTGTGCATCCATGTGGCACAGGATTATCTGGGTAACATGTTTAGAGAGTTGGTCAGACCAAACATTAGAAGCATACAGGCGGCAACCAGGCAGCCTAAGAAAATGAGGCTACAATTCAGACGTCCATAGGGTCAATCATGCTTACTAATGATATTCCATTTTGAATTCTGGTCAAGCTGATGGTTCCTCAGGCAAGTACAGCACAGCCATAGGCAGCTCAGCTGTACAGATTGGAGGCGGCTGGGCGCTTAGCTATATGGGAGCAGGGTTTAAGAAGAATGGAAGAGTAATATTGATAGGACATTCCAGAGTCAGGAAATCAGACAGACATTTCTGCAGCTCTCAATTTATGTAGCTTCCCTGGTGGAAGATAAAGGGTCTTATTGAGCAGCTATAGGTCATTCTTCTGTGAAAGGGTGATCAGCCAGAGGTCACGGTTCACGTTGGTGCCAATGACTTAGGTAGGAATGGCAATGAGGTGCTGGAAGTAGATTTCAGGGAGTGATATTGAAAGACTGGACCTCAAAAGCAGTCATCTCTGGATCACTCCCAGTCCCATAAGCTAGTGAGCATAGAAATTGGAGAATTGAGTGATTGAAACATGTTGCTGTGGTGTAGGAATGTTGGAAACAGAGTACTAGGGCATTGTGGCCAGTGCTGGGGAAGGTGGGTGCTGTGCAAACTAGGTGGTCTACACCCAAACAGGATCACAATAAATAACAGTGCAGGGAGATACACTCGTACTATTGGAAAACAGTTCTTCTAAATTAGCAGGAGGATGGAAGCCTGAGGGCAAATTCAGAGCAAAGAATGAGAGGCAAAAACTTAACAAATGTCTCCAAAAGACATAAGAAACAAAGGTTAAAAATGTACAGCACAGAAAATTTGCAATGTTAGAAGATATAAATGTAAATATAAGGAGGATAATGAAAAAAAAAGCTGATGGGCTAGGGGCACAGAGGCATGTGGCAGCATGGTTTTATTGCTATAATGGAACCTTGGCTTAAAGTGGAGCAAGGGTAACAGCTCAACATCCCTGGATATTGAACTTTCAGGCAGGATAGTGAAAGTGATAAAGAAAGGTGAAGTGTAGCAGATATTTGTCATCATTCAGCTATGTTATTACCTCTGGAGAAGGTAGGAGTTGAGCCTAAGCCTCTTGGGCCTAGAGCCAGGGACACAGCCACTGTCCTGAAGAGCCCTAACCCAGGCCACTTAGATATTTTCTAATTAAGCTACTCAGCAATGTTATTGTACACTTCCAGAGCAGATGAGACTTGAACCTGGGTCTCCTGACTCAGAGGTAAGGACAGTGCCACAGGAATCCCTAATGCAGGTCTCTCATTATTGGTTAAGGAATTAACCACAGCAGGGAGCATTTGATAATATACTAATGAAACATCAAATTGGGCCAATTTAGTTGAGCTCAGAAATAAAAAATGGGTGGCTACTCAGCAGTTGCGTAGTCTAGAGCTCTAAATAGTGGCAGAGACTTAGAACAGCAAATATATCAATAAATTTCTGAGTGCAAAATAGAGCAATAATAATTAGGAATTCAATTAGCTAAATATCAACTAGGAAACAGTGTGAAAGGCTCAGAAAGCACAAAGTTCTTGAAATTAATTCAAGGGAATTTATCTGGGCAGCATGTAACATGTAAAACAAGAGTGCACAATTTTTTGTTTAGCGTTAGGCAATGAAGCTGGGCAAGTGGATGAAGTAGCAGTGAGTGAACAGTTTGGAGATAGTGATCATAATGCAGCCAAGATTTAGCATGAATTTGGAAAGGGACAAAGGTAGAATAGGAGTAAAAGTTCTAAGTTTGGTGAGGGCAAACAGTATAAAGCTTAACATTTGACCTGGCAAAAGCAAACTGAATGCAGTTACTTGAAGGAAAATCAGTGGCAAGTAAAGTTTTATTCAGGTGGTTATCCTCAAGTCTAGAAAAGTCTTAGGATAGAAAGTAAAAGTTGTCAAACTTATTGATTGCACAACAGACAAATCAGATTCCCTGAAACATTTGTATTCGTAGAAAATAGATAATAAGACAAGTGCTGGATCCTGCAAGATAAGAAGGAATGGACAAATCACATGTTCAAGCCTCATGTACCACCATCAGTGATACTGCATTTTCTTTGTATTTACTGATTCAACTGTTCAGAGTCTGACTTCCCTGACCCTGATGCTGGTTGGTTTTTAAAACAAAAGATAAAAAGTTTAAAAATGAATAGAAAATACTGGAAATGCAAAGTACACTCTTCCGACACTCCCCTTCTCATTCCCGAAGATTTCACATGACCCTTGCTGCTTATTGCACATGTACATAATGAATATTAATCCTACATGACTGGCTGCAGAGATACAACTTGAGTCTCACTGTATGAGCTCTTATTACATCTAACCTCTAAATTCTGTTTCTTTCTTTGTAGGTTAATATGTTGCATAACATTAAGAGTGGGTACTAGATTCAAATGATGAATATGTTTAGGCTAGTACTTTGCAAATTATAGTGTTAGAGGACACAGATGTACCAAATCAGAAACTTTCCCCACATCAGAGTGAATTCTCATGCTTTCATCTTACTCTGCTCATGCATACACACAGTCACTTACTACTTCACAACACATGCTCAAGAATAATGGATAAGGCACAGTCTATTCTTAAACAATCAATATTTGAAAGGTTGCCATGTACCTGTAAATCTAATATGGGCTCCTATTCATTTTCTACAGATATGTCAAGGCGGTTTTGCCAGATCCTGGTGACTCATAATGCACTTCAGAATACTTTTCATCAGTCATTCCCTAATCACAGTTGCATCTATCCTGGATTGTCTCAGTGATAATGGGAACTGCAGATGCTGGAGAATCCAAGATAATAAAATGTGAGGCTGGCTGAACACAGCAGGCCCAGCAGCATCACAGGAGCACAAAAGCTGATGTTTCGGGCCTAGACCCTTCATCAGAGAGGGGGATGGGGTGAGGGTTCTGGAATAAATAGGGAGAGAGGGGGAGGCGGACCGAAGATGGAGAGAAAAGAAGATAGGTGGAGAGGAGAGTATAGGTGGGGAGGTAGGGAGGTGATAGGTCAGTCCAGGGAAGATGGACAGGTGCCGCCTCTTGCTCCCCAGAGGAGCTCGAACAGTTCATCCACTTCACCAACACCTTCCACCCCAACCTTCAGTTCACCTGGGCCATCTCCAGCACATCCCTCACCTTCCTGGACCTCTCGGTCTCCATCTCAAGCAACCAGCTTGTAACTGATGCCCATTTCAAGCCCACTGACTCCCACAGCTACCTAGAATACACCTCCTCCCACCCACCCTCCTGCAAAAATTCCATCCCCTATTCCCAATTCCTCCGCCTCCGCCGCATCTGCTCCCACAATGAGGCATTCCACTCCCGCACATCCCAGATGTCCAAGTTCTTCAAGGACCGCAACTTTCCCCCGACAGTGGTCAAGAACGCCCTTGACCGCGACTCCTGCAATTCCCGCAACACATCCCTCACACGCTGCCCCCGCCACAACTGCCCAAAGAGGATCTCCCTCGCTCTCACACACCATTCCACCAACCTCCGGATACAACGCATCATCCTCTGACACTTCCGCCATCTACAATCCGACCCCACCATCCAAGACATTTTTCCATCCCCACGCTTGTCTGCTTTCAGGAGAGACCACTCTCTCTGTGACTCCCTTGTTCGCTCCACACTGCCCTCCAACCTGACCACACCCGACACCTTCCCCTGCAACCGCAGGAAATGCTACACTTGCCCCCACACCTCCTCTCTCACCCCTATTCCAGGCCCCAAGATGACTTTCCATATTAAGCAGAGGTTCACCTGCACATCTGCCAATGTGGTACACTGTATCCATTGTACCCGGTGTGGCTTCCTCTACATTGGGGAAACCAAACAGAGGCTTGGGGACCGCTTTGCAGAACACCTCCTCTCGCTTCGCAATAAACAACTGCACCTCTCAGTCGCGAACCATTTCCACTCCCCCTCCCATTCTTTAGATGACATGTCCATCATGGGCCTCCTGCAGTGCCACAATGATGCCACCCGAAGGTTGCAGGAACAGCAGCTCATATTCCACTTGGGAACCCTGCAGCCCAATGGTATCAATGTGGACTTCACCAGCTTCAAAATCTCCCCTTCCCCCACCGCATCCCAAAGCCAGCACAGTTCGTCCCCTCCCCCACTGCACCACACAACCAGCCCAGCTCTTCCCCTCCACCCACTGAATCCCAAAACCAGTCCAACCTTTCTCTGCCTCCCTAACCTGTTCTTCCTCTCACCCATCCCTTCCTCCCACCCCAAGCCGCATCTCCATCTCCTACCTACTAACCTCATCCCACCTCCTTGACCTGTCCGTCTTCCCCGGACTGACCTATCCCCTCCCTACCTCCCCACCTATACTCTCCTCTCCACCTATCTTCTTTTCTCTCCATCTTCGGTCCGCCTCCCCCTCTCTCCCTATTTATTCCAGAACCCTCACCCCATCCCCCTCTCTGATGAAGGGTCTAGGCCCGAAACGTCAGCTTTTGCGCTCCTGAGATGCTGCTGGGCCTGCTGTGTTCATCCAGCCTCACATTTTATTATCTTGCATCTATCCTGGAGATTTTTTTAAAGTTTTATGGTGGCTGGCCATCTGAACAATTACAAAATCATTTTTATATTTATCTTGTAGTGTGGCTTCTGCTAGTATGATTACTTGGGAACACAGGATCACAGGCTTTGCAGCCTTATTTGTACCATTATCATTAGTATTAGACTAATATTGATTTCTTGAGATCGATTATTTTTAGCAACTGAATATTCAGTTCTTTCCACTCTTATCGCTACAGTGTTTAGGTTAATAATTTGTATGCATTCAACACACTTGAAAAATGTGGACAAGTCAGCCTCGATTCAATGTGGTTTGATTTTTGCTTTTTTAAAAACTTGCTCTATTTCTTCCTTTGCTATTATCATTATACTTAATGAAGGATATTATGCTGTACAAAACCAACCAGATTTGCTACAGTAATGTATTATTATCAACTGATAATGGGAACTGCAGATGCTGGAGAATTCCAAGATAATAAAATGTGAGGCTGGATGAACACAGCAGGCCAAGCAGCATCTCAGGAGCACAAAAGCTGACGTTTCGGGCCTGGACCCTTCATCAGATGAAGGGTCGAGGCCCGAAACGTCAGCTTTTGTGCTCCTGCGATGCTGCTTGGCCTGCTGTGTTCATCCAGCCTCACATTTTATTATTATCGACTTTTCACTTTCACAGACTAGCTGATATTTACAAATTCTCTTTAGTGGAAATTAAAGGAAGCAAGAGACAAGCTTTGTCAGTGTGTATAGACATACTGAAGATGTGTAACTAGAATTAATCTCAGTTAAATGATATGAAGTAGATAACTTGAATGCAATTTCACAAAAAAAATGTAAGCTAAGGTATGATGGACTTTGCTGTTAGTGTTGCTACACTGGATATACAATTTCCAGTGAACTTCTGTAACCACCCCATCCTTTAAAGCTCCCATCCCCTTTAACAGATGCAGTATTGATTTTAAGAAACAACGTACTTGAGTTTTCTGTCCTCCCACATGGAGAGCTGCAATATCCAGTGTGATTAACACAGGCAGCTTGCCTGTGAGAACCAATCACAAAAATTGATTGAGCCTCTGGAAAACATCAGGTAGGAGTATACATATAGGTATACATATGAACAATTGGCTCCTGCATCCGTAAAACTTTTCATCTAGACTGGTTTAAGATACCTTCTATTCAAAGTCAAACAGTTTCCTTTCTCCTTCAATCCAAAAACATTACTTTTCTCTGAAACTTAACTCATCCCTCCAGTATTTTTACATATTCTATAATGTATAAAGTAGGGGTTATTTCTGTTTCTTTTTGGTTTCACTGTGAATGCTGCCAATCACTGTCAGAAATAAACTATTCTTTTAAAATAGCTTCCACGATTGACAGTGCTCAGCATAAATATCATGTTTCAAGCTCATTCTATTTTTGACTTAATGCTGTTGAGGCTATCCTGACTCTCATTGGGATACAGTTACTTAAATACTACTGTCTTTTTATTTGCACTTGTTCATGGAATGTGGGTACCACTGGCAAAGTCTGCATTGATTATCCATCCATAATTGTCCTTGAGATGAGATGGTAAGCTGCTTTCTTGTCTTGCTGCAATCCATGTTCTGTGGTAGATCCATCATGTCGTTAGGGAAGGAACTCTAGAAATTTATGACCAGTTATTAATTTTAAATCTAAGAAAGATAATTTTTTTGTAAGCCAAGTATGAAAGGATACCGGCCAAAGGCAGGTATATGGAGTTAGCCCACACATCAGCCATGATCACATTAAAAGTTGGAACAGGAGCCGAAAGGGCTATTCCTGTACTATGTTCCTATATGTTCGCATGATGCTGATATATTTCCAAGTCAAGATGAGTTGTAACTTAGAGTAGAACCCACAAGTAGTTCCCATGTATTCCTATTGTTTTTGTGCAGCAGCAGTGGTGGCAACCTTGGAATGTGCTGTTGAACAAACTTTTATAACTTATCTAAGGTGCATTCTACCAATGCGTGAATGCATATCAAGGATCAGCAGCCAATTAACAATGGAAAACCTCTCCTTCTTTGCATGATTTTCATAGAGAGAAGCTTTGTTAGTAATCAATTTTGCAACCTCTCAGGAAAGAGGGTTTGCCATTATATGTTCACTCAGAGCAATATTTGCACATACGCTTTAGTTTTATATTAAGTATGCTGGTTTTCTTAGCTTCCTGAAAGTGACCATAAGGAGATGAAGCAATCTGTAGGAAAATAGTACATTCAATAATCCGTAGTTCCAAATCCTTTCCTTGTTTTTTGTAAGTTTGCATCCCTTATGCTGAGAGGTTACTTTCTATACTAAGAAAACCACTAAGAGCCAACAAGATGAGGCTGTTTTCTTTAACGCGATGTAGTTTATAATATGATCAGAATCAGTTACAATTTACATTGGTATGATAGACATAGGGCAGAATGTTCCCAGGCCATGAACAACATGGACATTGATGAGAAAGTTGAGAAAATAGGGTGAGATTGGCAATAATGAGATTCTTGACATTGAAATTGTTATGAAAGCAGTAGATAATATTACTTGACAAGTCCGATCCCTCATTGAAATCTGGCTTGATGAATTGTATTTTGTTTTATTGGTTTCAGTGAGGAGGTTAATCACTGAAAAACAAGCAAACAGTGCTGTAGATTTGGGTTTAACAATAAAACAGAAATCTACAATAGAAAAGAAATGAAAATAAAATAGAAGAAACAAACTAAACACATATTTAAAGATTTTGAAACAGACAGCAAAATATAATCCCATTGATCCCAACAGTTATAAATTGTTTTCTCCATTTCTCAGGAGCACCTGCTTTACAAATCTAGCTTCAGCTAAGCACCCTGCAGAACCACTTAAACTGAAACTAAAACTGAAAGGTTTCCCTCCCACCTGTGATTGTCAAGCAGAACATACAAAAATTTAAAAACATTTACGAGCAGATTCAAGAACAGCTTCTTCTCCACTGTTATCACACTTACGGAAGGATCTTTCATATATTAGAATTGCTTCCTCTGCACTTTCTCTGAAGCTGTAACACGATAGTCTGCATTCTGTTCCATTACCCTGCTGTACTTATGTAAGGTATGAATTGTCTGTCTAGCGCACAAAACAATACTTTTCACTGCATCATGGTACGTGTGACGATAATAAATCAAAATTAAATCGATAAAAAATGTTGTTGATGTCTATTTTGGTCTTACGTTCTTAAGATAAGTTGTCCATTATTTGTACATCCGTACACGTGTGGGTATATAATGTGAGCATGATACAATGATCCTGTGTTTCTGTTTCTGTTCCTCCCTGCACTAACGTGCTGATCATCTTTACTTTTCAACTCCTTTTGAAACTTTTTTGGTATCTGTCAGCCACGTAGCTTCTTTCTTAACTTTCTGTAAGGTACTATTTCCATGTCAAAAGTAACCAAATCACATGAAGTAATGCAGATTGTGATGTATAAGTGGATACCACTTTTTCAGCAAAAAATAATCAGAGTTTCCTCTATACTGTTGACCCACTTTTCAGGTATAATATTCCATATTTGCATTAGTAACTGACCTCAATTTTTCACCCCGGAAGTTTGCATTTTATTCACACTGTAAATCAGTGATTGGGAAGAAGCAGGCATGCTGGGCTATGTTGCAAAGAAGATGCAGAGAAATTTAACACCCACCCACCCACACAGAGCACAGAACATATGGCTTGCCAAGGGATGAAAAGAAATGTGCCTTCCAGCAAAATGAATGAAGTACAAATCTGCTTTTAGTTGTTTGAGCCAATTTAGTGTTAGGCTTATGTCACCTCACTAATTACTTCAAGTCTGGAGATTGCTATCCATTATACACTTCATGAGGTGGTGAAGAGTTGAATCAAGTGATGGTGGCGGAATAACAACTGTCTTAACAGCCACACAATTGTACTGGGAATGCTTGAGAACTGTGAAGTGTACATATTGGTTTTAGTTGTGTCAGCAGGTTTCTCATGGGCAGGAATGGTTGCTGGATCTTCCAGGGTTTAGAACATTTAAAAAGAATAGGGAGGGGGGAAAAAGAGGAGGGGGTGTAGCACTACTAATCAGAGAGGGTATCACAGCTACAGAAGCTTCCATTGTCGAGGAAGATCTGCCTACTGAGTCAGTATGGGTGGAAATTAGGAACAGCAAGGGAGTAGTCACCTCGTTAGGGGTTTACTACAGGCCCCCCAATAGCAGCAGGGAGATTGAAGAAAGCATAGGTCGACAGATTTTGGAAAAGTGTGGACGCAGTAGGGTTGTTGTAATGGGTGACTTTAACTTTCCTAATATTGATTGGAACCTCCTTCGAGCAGAAGATTTGAATGGAGCTGTTTTTGTAAGGTGTGTTCAGGAGGGTTTCCTAACGCAGTACGTTGACAGGCCAACGAGGGGAGAGGCCATTCTAGACTTGGTGCTCGGAAACAAGCCGGGGCAGGTATCAGATCTTGTGGTGGGAGAGCATTTTGGTGATAGTGACCATAACTGCCTCACATTCTACATAGCTATGGAGAAGGAGAGGATTAGGCAAAATGGGAGGATATTTAATTGGGGAAGAGGAAACTATGATGCGATTAGACATGAGTTAGGAAGCATGGACTGGGAGCAGTTGTTCCATGGTAAGGGAACTATAGACATGTGGAGACTGTTTAAGGAACAGTTGTTGGGAGTGATGAGTAAATATGTCCCTCTGAAACAGGCAAAAAGGGGTAAGATAAAGGAACCTTGGATGACGAGAGCGGTGGAGCTTCTTGTGAAAAGGAAGAAGGTAGCTTACATAAGGTGGAGGAAGCTAGGGTCAAGTTCAGCTAGAGAGGATTACATGCAGGCGAGGAAGGAGCTCAAAAATGGTCTGAGGAGAGCCAGGAGGGGGCGCGAGAAAGGCTTGGCAGAAGGAATCCGGGAAAACACAAAGGCATTTTACACTTACGTGAGGAATAAGAGAATGATCAAAGAAAGAGTAGGGCCGATCAGGGATAGCATAGGGAACTTGTGTGTGGAGCCTGAGGAGGTAGGGGAAGCCCTAAATGAGTTTTTTGCTTCTGTCTTTACGAAAGAAACGAACTTTGTAGTGAATGAAACCTTTGAAGAGCAGGTGTGCATGCTGGAATGGATCGAGATAGAGGAAGCTGATGTGCTGAAAATTTTGTCAAACATTAAGATTGACAAGTCGCCAGGCCCGGACCAGATTTGTCCTCGGCTGCTTTGGGAAGCGAGAAATGCAATTGCTTCGCCACTTGCGAAGATCTTTGCATCCTCGCTCTCCACTGGAGTCGTACCTGAGGACTGGAGGGAGGCAAATGTAATTCCTCTCTTCAAGAAAGGAAATAGGGAAATCCCCGGCAATTATAGACCAGTAAGTCTCACGTCTGTCGTCTGCAAGGTGTTAGAAAGGATTCTGACGGATAAGATTTATGACCATCTGGAAGAGCATGGCTTGATCAAATACAGTCAACACGGCTTTGTGAGGGGTAGGTCATGCCTTACAAACCTTATCGAGTTTTTTGAGGATGTGACTAGAAAAGTTGATGAGGGTCGAGCTGTGGATGTGGTGTATATGGACTTCAGTAAGGCATTTGATAAGGTTCCCCATGGTAGGCTCATTCAGAAGGTCAGGAGGAATGGGATACAGGGGAACTTAGCTGCTTGGATACAGAATTGGCTGGCCAACAGAAGACAGCGAGTGGTAGTAGAAGGAAAATATTCTGCCTGGAAGTCAGTGGTGAGTGGTGTTCCACAGGGCTCTGTCCTTGGGCCTCTACTGTTTGTAATTTTTATTAATGACTTGGATGAGGGGATTGAAGGATGGGTCAGCAAGTTTGCAGACGACACAAAGGTCGGAGGTGTCGTTGACAGTGTAGAGGGCTGTTGTAGGCTGCAGCGGGACATTGACAGGATGCAGAGATGGGCTGAGAGGTGGCAGATGGAGTTCAACCTGGATAAATGCGAGGTGATGCATTTTGGAAGGTCGAATTTGAAAGCTGAGTACAGGATTAAGGATAGGGTTCTTGGCAGCGTGGAGGAACAGAGGGATCTTGGTGTGCAGATACATAGATCCCTTAAAATGGCCACCCAAGTGGACAGGGTTGTTAAGAAAGCATATGGTGTCTTGGCTTTCATTAACAGGGGGATTGAGTTTAAGAGTCGTGAGATCTTGTTGCAGCTCTATAAAACTTTGGTTAGACCGCACTTGGAATACTGCGTCCAGTTCTGGGCGCCCTATTATAGGAAAGATGTGGATGCTTTGGACAGGGTTCAGAGGAGGTTTACCAGGATGCTGCCTGGACTGGAGGGCTTATCTTATGAAGAGAGGTTGACTGAGCTCGTTCTCTTTTCATTGGAGAAAAGGAGGAGGAGAGGGGACCTAATTGAGGTATACAAGATAATAATAGCCAGAGACTATTTCCCAGGGCAGAAATGGCTAGCACGAGGGGTCATAGTTTTAAGCTGGTTGGTGGAAAGTATAGAGGGGATGTCAGAGGCGGGTTCTTTACGCAGAGAGTTGTGAGAGCATGGAATGCGTTGCCAGCAGCAGTTGTGGAAGCAAGGTCATTGGGGTCATTTTAGAGACTGCTGGACATGTATATGGTCACAGAAATTTGAGGGTGCATACATGAGGATCAATGGTCGGCACAACATTGTGGGCTGAAGGGCCTGTTCTGTGCTGTACTGTTCTATGTTCTATGTTCTATGTTCTATGTAACTGTATATGTTAGCAGCTAACTGTCAATTAAGTTGCTCATTGGGATGTATTTATGAAGTGCTGCCTTCTTAGTACAATCAGGTGAGATGAGACATAGGCTTTAGTTTCTTTGTCTTAAGAATTGTCATGAATGTTAACTTATCAACTTTTTAAAGGTTGTTACAACTTTTCAAAGCATTGCTTGACTTTTATTGCTTTTAAAGGTTGGAAAACAGGACAATACATTGAATATCAGTAAAATTAATTGTTTACACTACATCTGTGAAATGCTTTTCTCTTACACATGTTTTAATAGGATAACATTCTATAGTGGTGAATATTTGAACAGAATCATGTCTTTGCCCTTTATTTTCCGCTGGAATATCCAGCAACATGGCAATCAGATTCATTATTTCAAAATTTCCTCATCATATTTTTGGTAAATTGAACGAATATTTTATTAAGGAAGGAATAACCAAATTAACACTGTATTTGCATGACACTTAAAGTAAAACTTTACTATTTATACGACCACCGAAGCAGTCATTTTTACAACAGTCTTTGTTCTGCAGAAAGCTTTGGTTATATTCAGTTTCATAAGGCCTGAACATTCTACTCAATCATTTGTACAAACACATGGATAACGCACAGCCACTTCCAGTCAGTCTTTATTTGCTTTCTGCTTGTTTCTTTTCAAAGAACAGTAAATAGAAATACCTGCTGTTAAACCACGATTGCAAGAACCCAGGCCAGAAACTGAATCTCCAAGAATCTTATTATCAAGATATTCTGTTCTCTTCATGAAATTGCAACCTTGTAACACAACATTCCCCCTTCCCCTCCCCAAACCTCTCACAACCAACTATATCAATTGATGATGCAAGAACAATCATTATTATGCAAAATCAGGGCTTTGTAAGACCAATTTTCTTTCTTTTGTAATACAGCATTTACATACATATTTCTTCAGAAGGTTTAAATTTACCTATTGATTTTAATTTAATCTGATTTTATCTTCCAATGTTGTTAAAATAATGTATGATACTGCTACATTTATGAGATGTATAAGGTTATTGCACTCTGGGATCAGTGCCTTTAATTTAGCGTAAAATGAGGAGGGTCAGATGACCTGTTCTGAAATCTGCCTGGCAGCAAGTCTGGGTGTTTGATTGTCAGCGATTAAAAAGGACCAAATTATTTCACTGTCAAAGAGGTTTTTGTACTCAGAGACAATGGCTGTAACTTGTGTGTTATCAATGGATAAACGAGGAACCTTTCAAATGTTGAAAATGTCACATGGTAAACAATTGGGCTTTAAATTGTCCATTTGTTTCCAAGATAAAATTGAGTAGGAGTCTCAAAGATAGTTAATTAGCTTCTCTATGCAGATATAAGACCAATGCATTCATGTTGCCATGGAGATGATTTTTGAGGGGGAAAGGGTCTGCTATCTCCCTGAAAATTCAGATAACGCCAATTTGTCAAGATCCATAAGTGATAGCGAGATCAGTGATTATGGCTCATTATTGTGATTCACTGTGCGGGAAGGTGGGAGTTCGTGTTTATGTGGAACTCACCATAACATGGATTAGTTGAAACAGAACAAAAAAACCACCAGAGAGAGAAAGGAATAGAAAGATTTGTTGACAGCATTAGATTAAAAAAAAGTCGAAGGAAGTGTATGTGGAGCACGAATGCTGGCTAGACAATGGCCTAGTGGTATTATCGCTAGACAATTGATCCAGAGGCACAAGTAATGTTCTACAGGCTTTGGTTTGAATCCCACCACTGCAGATGGTGGAGTTTGAATCCAATAATAATCTGGAATTAAGAGTCTAATAATGGCCAAGAAACCATTGCCGACTGTCAGGAAAAATCCATCTGGTTTCCACATCTTGCATCCTTCTCTCAGACACCTCCAGATTGAAATTGTGCTCTGATATTAAGACCCTCATACTGTCATTTTCCACTTCATATGCAAAAGTCTTGTCCCCCCAGAGCCATGCACAAGGCTGTTGCTGGAAGATGTCTGAATATTTCAGTATTTATATTTATATCAAATAGGATTCAACGACAATTTGTTTTAAGTCGTGTCGGTTTTCACAAGCCAGTGTTGGAGAAACAAAGAGATCCTACCTGTGCAACAAAGCACTATCACCATCTTTCATCACCACCACCACCGCTTTCCCAATGCTGCTTCTATATTTCTTTGCAACAGGTAGGTTCTCTTGACCACAAAGTCCTTTCTAACGCGTTTCATCAGCTACCATGCATTGCTTTGCCACCAAATCTACTAAGCATCTATTACAATTCGATACATAACTAATCCACACCAAAAACCCTACTCAAACATTGCCACCTTACAATCCTAAATTGCAAGTAGTCTTCTCACCCATCACAACACAATATTCACCAGATCTGCTGACTAGCGCTGTACCTCTTTCCCACGTCATGACTTCCCATAGTGAAGCAATTCTCGAACACTCAACTCAGTCTTAGTAGACCCTAGGCATTCAATTCCCTGTACTCCAAATTCCACCATATCTGAGCCCCTTATCTTTCCCTCCTACTTCTTCCAGACTTTCTCAACCAGGAGCTACTTTGACAAAAATGATCAAATCAGTTGCTATCTGCCGTCTAATGCTCTATAATTAATCACTATCCTTTAGCACCTGTATAATTTATGTGCTTTCTCCATAGAGAAAAGGTATTTTTTTAAAATTAGAGTCAATGGAAATCCAAAGAGATTGGTGATCTAGGTATTATAGTAAAAATACTTCAAATATTCAGACAAAATACACAAAGCAATCAAAAAGGTTAATGGAAAGAGATTTTAAAAAGACATGAGGCCCACATATTTTACACAGAGGGTGGTTTGCGTGTGGAATGAACTTCCTGAGGATTGATAGACGTGGGCACAGTTGCAACAGATAAAAAACACTTCGATAAGTACACGAATAGCAAAGATTTATAGGGATATGGGTAAGGAGCAGACATGTGAGACAAGTTTAGTTTGGGATTATGTTTGGCATGGACTGATTGGGCCGAAGTGTCTGTGTCCATGCTATGTAACCCAATGACTCAATGTAAATCATTTTCCCATAATGCACAACAATGGTCAGACAACAACTGGAAAACTGTGAGCATTCTGGACATTAGATCTTAGAAAGATTATATTGTGTATATTTACCAGGATCATGGGGGTGGGTGGTAGTTATGCAAATGAGCATTGTAGTCCCTGAATTTAAAATGTTATTGCAATAGCTCCATGAATCCCACCACCAAGTCACCCTTTATTTACAGGTGCACAGAGCTGGCTCCTAAAGTGAGCAGAAGCCCCGAATCTCCTGTTTCTAGCTGTCAGCCAGGACCCCCTGATTGGACCAAAATAACGGCCCAATCAGGCAATTTATATTCCCAAGAGATCCACCTGGCTGATGTAGTTTCATTCACTACAGTTAAGGGGTGATTCGCTTGATGTTTTCAAGATATTAAGGAATACAAATAAATTAAATTGGAAAAAAAATTCTGCTGGTTGATGGTGTAAGTAGGGTGGGGGGAGAGGTATGATCTTGGCTGTGGTGGTTTACAAATTGGAGCCAGATTTTTAAGGCGTGAAATTAGGAAGCATTTTCTACATAAATAACTTGGTAGATATCAATTCCACAAATGGGAATTGTTGCACGATGTGTTGTTAATTCTAAATTTGAGATTGATGAATTTTTATTAACCCAAGGCACTAAAAGAAAAATCTGGAGTTGGATTGCAGATCCCATATTGACTGGTGAAGTAGGCGAAAGGGCCTACTTCTATTCCTGTGTTCTGACGTTTTCTACCACTTTACTACGGATTCCAGAAGTTAAATAGAAAGAAAAAAAAATTAACTTCGCATGAGTGTGTAATAATAACCAAGATTACCGATTCATATATAAACAGTGACCATAAAGTTTCTGCCTGAAAATACCACCAAATCCATTAGTTCAATCAATGTTCCTGATAAAACAGCATGGATTTCATAACTTAAAACAACATCTTCTCAGTTAATGTGACTATTACCAGAAGATAATAAAAATATTTATTCAGTTTGCATCTAATATCACATTGTAGCCTCCACACCCAAACATTGCACTGTATTAAAATGTGAGGCTGGATGAACACAGCAGGCCAAGCAGCATCTCAGGAGCACAAAAGCTGACGTTTCGGGCCTGGACCCTTCATCAGAGATGGGGATGGGGGGAGGGAACTGGAATAAATAGGGAGAGAGGGGGAGGCGGACCGAAGATGGAGAGTAAAGAAGATAGGTGGAGAGGGTGTAGGTGGGGAGGTAGGGAGGGGATAGGTCAGTCCAGGGAAGACGGACAGGTCAAGGAGGTGGGATGAGGTTAGTAGGTAGCTGGGGGTGCGGCTTGGGGTGGGAGGAAGGGATGGGTGAGAGGAAGAACCGGTTAGGGAGGCAGAGACAGGTTGGACTGGTTTTGGGATGCAGTGGGTGGGGGGGAAGAGCTGGGCTGGTTGTGTGGTGCAGTGGGGGGAGGGGATGAACTGGGCTGGTTTAGGGATGCAGTGGGGGAAGGGGAGATTTTGAAACTGGTGAAGTCCACATTGATACCATATGGCTGCAGGGTTCCCAGGCGGAATATGAGTTGCTGTTCCTGCAACCTTCGGGTGGCATCATTGTGGCAGTGCAGGAGGCCCATGATGGACATGTCATCAAGAGAATGGGAGGGGGAGTGGAAATGGTTTGCGACTGGGAGGTGCAGTTGTTTGTTGCGAACTGAGCGGAGGTGTTCTGCAAAGTGGTCCCCAAGCCTCCGCTTGGTTTCCCCAATGTAGAGGAAGCCGCACCGGGTACAGTGGATGCAGTATACCACATTGGCAGATGTGCAGGTGAACCTCTGCTTAATGTGGGATGTCATCTTGGGGCCTGGGATGGGGGTGAGGGAGGAGGTGTGGGGACAAGTGTAGCATTTCCTGCGGTTGCAGGGGAAGGTGCCGGGTGTGGTGGGGTTGGAGGGCAGTGTGGAGCGAACAAGGGAGTCACGGAGAGAGTGGTCTCTCCGGAAAGCAGACAGGGGAGGGGATGAAAAAATGTCTTGGGTGGTGGGGTCGGATTGTAAATGGCGGAAGTGTCGGAGGATAATGCGTTGTATCCGGAGGTTGGTAGGGTGGTGTGTGAGAACGAGGGGGATCCTCTTGGGGCGGTTGTGGCGGGGGCGGGGTGTGAGGGATGTGTCGCGGGAGATGCGGGAGACGCGGTCAAGGGCGTTCTCAATCACCGTGGGGGGAAAGTTGCGGTCCTTAAAGAACTTGGACATCTGGGATGTCCTTAAAGAACTTGGACTGTATTATTCATTTTGAAATACTGACTGTTTCTCTTCGGCACCCTCCAACAAATAAGCACATTTCAATTTGCAAATCTTCCTCACCAGGCAACAAATCAACTCAGGATAAAAATGGTGAGCTGAAAATATACAGGCCTGCTCCCTGCCAACATGAATGTCCCAGAGTTGAACTTATGGCCTCACCAATTGGGAGAGATTTAACTTAGCAAGGAATAAAGGAACAATGTTGAGGATTCATCTGCTTCCTTGTCACATATTTATCAGGATACCAAAAGTTCAGTTTTCAAACTTCACCGGCATTATGTGTTATTTCACTCTGTTGCCTGTTAACTGCTATTTCACTTTCCAGACCCTTCAGTTGCAATCAGTTAGAAATCAGGGTAATGGAATCAGTATTGAGAGGATAGTGGCATGAAGCAAGGGTCTCATTGCGAGAGTTTAGGATGCTCTCACAAATTATAGAATGTAAGACATGAAGCATTAATGGTGGAAAATGAGTTTAGTTCTTGCCCCACTGGTACAGTGCTGGGTGGTGCCCCAAAGAGCATCTCTTGACTATCAATCTATCAAATACCCATGATATCTACCCTCTAGTCATTTAGCACTACACCTGAGGTCGGTGAGACATTAAATATCTTCTGCAGGGCTCCAGCAGTTTCTTCCCTTGCCTCCTTAGCAGCCTGAGATACATCTCATCAGGCTCCAAGGATTTATGTATCTCCATGCCTAAGACCGCTTCCTTATTGATCTTAATGTGTTCTAGAACATTACTTAGAAAGGCGTTTGTGACAGATGATCAATGGAATAGACAGAACTTTAAGGAAGACATATTCTGTGTGAATTTGAAGAGATTAAGTTTAAATTTATAGTTGTCTTAATAATTGGGTTTATATGAGTGGAGCTTGTGTTTATTTGAACAATATTCGAGTGAAATTTAGTTCAGTTAGTCCAACAATGTCTTTTCCCTTTGTGACTACAGGTGAAAAGTATTCATTTAAGATCTCATTATGGGCTCAACGAACAGGTCGCCCCTTTGGCCCCTAATAGACCCCACTCTTTCCCTGGTAATTCTCTTACTCTTAACATGCTTACATTTACTTAACATACTTTTTGGAAATTTTCTTGATCCCATCTTCCAAAGATATTTTGTGGCCCCTGTTTGCAGCCCTAATTTCTCTTTGAGCAACCTCCTAAACTCTCTATACTTTTGTTTTTAATACTCTGTGCCTGACATATACTTCCTTTTTTTTCTTTACAAAACTCTTGATATCCCTTGACATCCATGGTTTCCTGGACTGCTGCCCTTGTCATTACTTCTTAGAGAAACACACTGGCCCTGAATTCTCACTAAACTACTTTTAAAAAGCTTCCAAATATTGACTTACCTGCATGTAGTTGGCATAAGTAGCCCCATCTAGATATGCCAAATCCTCTGTAACGATATTGACATTGGCCTTCATCCAATTTAGACACATAATTTACACATTGAACTCTGGACGCTTGCATGCTGGACTATTAATCCAGATACCTAGATAACATTCTGGGGATCTGGGGTTGAATCCAACCATGGCAGATGGTGGAATTTTAATTCAATAAATGTCTGGAATTAAGAATCTACAGATGGCCACGAATCCATTGTCAATTGTCAGCAAAACCCATTTGGTTCACTACTGCCCTTTAGGGAGGGAAACTGCCATCCTTACCTGGTCTGGCCTACGTGTGACTCCAGACACACAGCAATGTGGTTGACTCTCAACTGCCCCCGGGCAGTTAGGGATGGGCAATAAATGCTGCCTAGCCAGCAATGTCCTCATCTCATTAATGAATACAGAAAAAAAATTACCCTTATCCCTTGCCATAGTAACTCTGAAACTTTGTTGCAAAGTTATAAAGTATTTATGAATTGGAAGGCAGCAAATTAGAATTTGTCGGTAAAAATGATCATGGGGAAAAGCAGTGCTGTGGTCCCTTAAAGAGCTTGTGGCTTTATCTGTGCCTGTAAGTTGACAAGCACTGTGCACAGAGAATGAAAACACTTTGTATTGAACAAGCAGCATTTTTACCAAGACGACGTTTGAATTTAGTCAATTAATTTAAACAAGCACCTAGCTACGGAATGTCAATTGCATGTAAATCTGATGGTGTTGACAACATTGAACCAATCCTCCATAAGAAATACCATTATGTGTTTATGGGTATTAAGATGGGGGCATTTTTGAAAATTCACAGAGAGCCAACTGCCATCTAAGAAGAGAGCCAAGCTTCAGTCTGCCATCTGAGATACAAACCTTGCTTTCAAATAAAATTACCGAGTTCTCTGAAAAGACCTATCAAAGCTACCGTAGCATTTTAGCTCAAAGTCGTCACCAAAGAAATTAAAAAGAAAAACATCCAAGACGGAAGAATCATCGGACGAAAGGCTTTTGTGACAGATGATCAATGGAATAGACAGAACTTAAAGGAAGACACATTCTGTGTGAATTTGAAGAGATTAAGTTTAAATTTATGGTTGTCTTATTAATTGGATTCATATGAGTGGGGCTTGTGTTTATTTGAACAATATTCTAGTGAAATTTAGTTCAGTTAGGAAGTATTTAGTAGTTCAGTGGGGAACTGTCTGTCAGTTCGTAATTCTGTTAATTTGTTCATTGTTGGGATTAAATAAATAAATTGATTCTTGTTATTTGTAAATTGGAGATTAGAAACTATCTTTCTTTTAACAACTTTTAATAGTTTACACAGGGAAAGGCAAGTTTATCTGGGTGTTGCAGAGTGTAATTATTAAAGGGGAACCCCTAGTCCTGTCATAAAAGAATGGGGTTAAAATTGTTTCAGAGACAGTAGGAACTGCAGATGCTGGAGAATCAAGGGTCTAGGCCTGAAATGTCAGCTTTCCTGCTCCTCTGATGCTGCTTGGCCCGCTGTGTTCATCCAGCTCTACACATTGTTATCTCTATAAAAGAATGGGGCTTGTGTTTTAGTTTAATTAGAGGAGAGGTTTGGCTATTCCCCCTCTGTAACAACTTACAGAGTTATGGTCACTATCCCCAAAATGCTCGGCTTCATTCCCTATGATTACGTTTGGCACTGACCCATCTCCAGTAGAATAACCTTCATACTGTCAGAAAACTCTCTCCTGGGTACATTTTAAAAATTCTACTCCATCTCATCCTTTCACACTAAGGTAATCCAGTTAATGTTAGCAAAGGTGAAGTCCCCTACAACTATAACTCTGTTTCTCTGACTCTTTCTGTGATTTGTCTCCATGTCTATTCCTCTATCTCCTGATTGTTGATTGATTGATCGATTGATTTATGAACAAATTTGTCAAAGTAAAGTGAAAAGCTTTGTTTATGAGCAGTACAGGTGAATCACAGTAAACAAGGATGTACAGGTCAAAGGTTGTAAGAAACACTAAGACAGAAGCACACAGGGTTGCATTGCACAAGGCATTCACTAGGCAAGATCGTCTTTAGCAAGATCAGTATTGAGGCTAGAGATTCCATTCATCAACCTGATAACAGCCAGAAAGAAATTGTTCTTGAACATGCTAGGGTGTGTGCTCAAGCTTCTGTATCTTCTGCCTGACTGAAGAGTTTATAGGAGATCTTTATTAGGATAGGATGGGTATTTGATGATGTTGGCTGTCTTTCTGCAGCAAGGAGCTGAGTAAATGGAGTCCATGGAGGGAAGGTTGGCTTCCATGATGGTCTGGGCTGAGCACACAACCTTCTGCAGTCTCTTATGGTCCCGGGCAGAACAGCTGCCATTCCAGGCCATAATGCATTCAGATAGTATGCTTCCAATGATGCATCTGTAGAAATTCGTGAGGGACCTTTAGGACATGGCAAATTTCCTGAGCTGCCTGAGGAAGAAGAGGCATTGTTGTACGTTCTTGACCATCGCATCAATGTGAGCTCCAAGAGAGGTTATTGGTTTATCATCAATCTGAGGAACTTGACATTCTTCACCCTCTCAAAATCAGATGTAGATGGGGACGTGTTCTCCTCCTTTCTTTCTGAAGTCAACGATCAGTTTTTTTGTTGTTGCTGATGTTGAGAAAGAGGTTGTTCTTATTGCACCATGACACCAAATCCTCTATTTCCCTATTGTATTTTGATTTGACATTGTTGGATATCTGTCTTGCTATGATGGTGTCATCAGAGAACATGCAGTTGGTGTTCATTCGGAATTTGGCAACACAGTTATGGGTGTATAGGGAGTAAAGTAGGGGGCTGAGGACACATCCTTGGGGGCCTCCAGTGTTGAGTGTTATTGTGGAGGAGGTGCAGTTACCTATCCTCACTGAGTGCGGCCTGTGAGTCAGGGAGCTGAGGATCCAGTTTGTGAGGGTGGAGCCAAGACCAAGGTCATGGCGTGTTGAGATCTGAAGGGGATAATGGTGTTGAAGGCAGAGCTATAGTCAATGAGAAGGAGTCCGACATAGGCGTCCTTGCTGTCCAGATATTCCAGGAACAAGTGCAAGGCTAGGGATATGACATCCACTGTGGACATGTTGTATCAGTGAGCAAATTTAAGGGGATCGAGGCAGGCTGGGAGATTGGAATTGATGTGGGCCATGACCAGGCTCTTGAAACACTTCATGATTATTGAGGTCAGAGCCACTGGCGGTAGCCGTTAAGGCACACTGCATGTGCTTTCTTAGATGCAGAAATGATGGTGGCCTTCTTGAAGCAGGTGGGAACTTTGGCTTGTAGGAGGGAGAGGTTGAAGATGTCAGTGAATACTTCCACCAGCTGGTCTGCACAGAAGTGAGTGCTCAACAGGCCACCGTTCAGGCTGGTCAGTTTCCTTGAGTTGGCTCTCAGGAAGACCGATCCGATGTCTGCAGTTGTGACAGTGGGAGCAGGTGTGTCCAGGGCTGTCAGGGCAGGTGTCACCGCACCGCTGGCATTCTGCTGGAACCAGGTGTAGAAAGCATTGAGTGGGTCACTGATGGATGTGTCTTTATCAACCTATTTTGCTGTGCTTCATTTTGTATCCACTAATGTTGTTTAGGCCTTGCCATAAGTGGCGGGAATCTGTTTGGTAGGTTTGGGCATCCAACTCGGTCCCATTCTGCCTCTTGGCATCCCATAGGGCTTTCTGCATGTCATATGTGGATTTCGTGTCTAGGTCTGTGTCGTCTGACTTGAATGTTCCATGTCTGGTCTTCAGCAGAGAACAGATCCTGGTTCATCCAAGGTTTACTGTTGGGGAACGCTCAGATTGATTTGGTACACAGGCCTCCATGCATTTGCTAATGAAGTCCGGAAGCCTGACATTGGCAGGCCTGTAGTACAATCCCAGCAATGTAATTGCCCTATTTTTATTTCTGAGCTATACCCAGATGGCTTCATTTGAAGTCCTGTCCACAATATCCTCCTTCATTACTGCAGAGATGGCTTCTTTAATCAATAATACCACGCCCCACCTCTCTTACCCTCATGGTATGATTACACTGGAAGACCGAGGTTCAAGGATCAATGTTTGCAGATTAAGTCATAATTCAAAGAGATGTTGGGAACATGTGAAGCTTGGCACTTAGGGCTTGACATGGCAAGTGAGGATGAATTAATGTGGAAGTTTCAGGTGAACAGGTCCGGTAATCACCAGGCTGAGCTTGTGACTCACAGCTTAAAACAAGGCTTATTTTGCCATCCATACTCATGTGAATCATTAATGTTGAATTGAAAGAGAAAATATTTGCAATGACACTCAGAGTGGGCAGAGCATACTTTTCCTTTCTGAGCATGCAGCTCTAGTTGTGCATGTTCTGAGGCCTTTAGGGATTAATTGCATTAACAGGTACTTACATGGTAGAAATTGAATAACCTGTAATCAAAGCACCTTGCATGTGAAATGCGTGTAGTACCCAACTATGTGGTGTACAAATTCTGGTCATAAGAAATCTTGATTGCATATGCGATATTATCTTGACATTAGAGATTACTTACAGTCATCTCTGTGAAGCAGAAATAGTCACAAGACATCTTAAAAGTGGCACTAGCAGGCCACTATTCACAAAGATAATCCGAGATCTCATAATTTGTACACAGGGGCTGAATTGATTTCCTCTCACCTTGAGCTCAGCATTTTCACTGACATTCTCTTATACACACTTCTGCCTTTCTCGGGTGGTGTGGGGAATGCTGCTGGGACTACAAAGTGTAAGTAATCCTGCAGCATTCACAGTCTCCTACTACATTTGCATGATGTGGCTTTTGCCACATTGTATGGAACAAGGCTCCTATGAGAAAAGTCTATTTAGAGGCATTACATTGCCCTCCTTTTCTGAGTCTTCGATGTCTCACTGGTGGAGGACTTTGCTAAAATGGTGTTTGTGTGTGATGCAACTGCTGACTAGTTATATTATTAAGTATCTTTATTGTACCTGACATTCCTCACCCAGGCTCATTGGAACCGTAACCAAAGGAGCCAGCCACAGCAATGACAGCAGAGAGAAATAAAAGTGGAACAAATGCATCACCAAGCCTAGGACCAGAGGCAACCTCACGCAGCTGCCAAATCTGGCTCCAGCTGAAGATGTTGCATGGTCCCCTCAGGAGGAACCAGAAGCCCAGGGTCAATCTCCAGGTGAGTGAGACACAGTATCACCACAGACTTAGGATGCCCCAGGACACTGTCACAGAACTATACTAACAGCTGGAGTAAGACCTGTTTGAAGGGATGTGTGGTTGTACTAACTTGGTGGTGTCAAGGTGATAGTTCTGTTAATTCTTCTTGCAACTGGCTGTTTCTAAGGAGCCACTGGGGACTTTTGTGATATCTCACAAAGCTCAACCCACAAGTATATCAAGGCTGCTACCAATGCAAATTGTGCCAGATCACACTGCTTCATCTGGTTTCCCTGTGACAAGGCCAGTATTGCAATCTGTGCAGAAGACTTTACCAAGATGGCTGGCTTCTCCCAGTTGTAGAGCTCTATAAATTACATATGACAGATTGAAATTGCCTTCACATGAGGCTGACTTTATCAACAGGAACAAAGATTCCATTCTATAAATGTACAAGTCATCTGTGATCATCAATTCTTTATTCTCGAAGTCTACACTAAGCACCCCGGAAGTTGTCATGGTGCCTATAATCTTGAGAACTCACAAGTTCCTGCTTCAGTTCGAGGGCTGAATGTTCTACATACATGGTTCGAGGGAGTCAATTGCTGCCATCTGCAGCTGTGGCTGATAACTCCATTACGCAAAACCTGGCTGAGGCCAAGAGTAGGTATAATGTCCATTCTTCATCAAGTCTGTCATGAAGCAGATGATAGTCCTGCTGAAGAATAGGATCTGATTCTTGAATCAGTGTGTGGGCACCTGCGATGTAATCCAGGTGGAGTATGCAGCACAATCCTAGCAGGTTCTGCATAATCTGAGCAGGCTAAGAGGAGACATGATGAATGCTAAAGGGCTGGAGAAAAGCAGCAGGCTTCCAAGGAAGAAGGTGAGAACACTGAGCAGGGAAAGTGTTACCTTCTGAATGATAGAGTGGTGCAGCTTCAAGCACAGCAAGCCAGATGAAACTTAATTGACCCTCCTTTCAATAGACATTCCCAGAAGCAAATACAGCTTTTCATTGTTTTCTTTTCTTCACTTTTGTTGTTGCTGTATAAAGGTGAACCTTTTCAACCAAAGTCTTTCCAGTATGTCCCACATTGAATAATGACAAGATGTTATGCCACAACAGGTATTAGGCACAGACAAGCACTCCCTTAATCAGGATTCCAAGATAGTGTGGCGCTGAGGATGGGTAGCTTGTGTACTTTAGTTCTTATAGTTGCAGTTACATGATTACTGTCAGAGTGTGATGGTGTAAAATAGCAATGTTAAAATGTGTATTTGTATTAGAAATGGGGTGTTAGCTGTGCTACCTATGTGACCGCAGAGCATTGTCCTGATGGGAGTTACATCCTGCTTGTCCTCCCTCCTTCCTCCAACAATGCTTCTTTTTATGACTCTGCTCCCACAATTGCTGCACGTAACCCTTCCTTGTTTATTCTGTCTGCAATCCCTCACTCAATCACCAAAGGTGAAAATCTGGCTGAACCTGATGGTTTCATTCAAGAGTTCAACTATTTGCATCACTGTTGACTTTAGTACATGCTTTATTTTTGTACATTTTTCTCACTTGCTTTACATGATAGTTCCAAGATCATTACACACTAAGATTCCCAAATTTAGCAGTTCTTGGTGGTTCTGGCAGAGACCATTTAACATTTTAAGGTATATTGAATTATTCTGGGTCAGTTTTTTGCCTTAGAGAATTTCTCAAATGCCATTTACTTTCTTTTGACATATCCATGGGAGGTTTCTCACAGAGTTTATGTGACTCCATTGCCTTGTGCCACCTGAACACTGGTCTTAAATCAATCATATGTCTGTTGTACTGTAAGATTTGCAATCTTCTCATGATCTGTCTGTGATAGTTCAATACAGTATTTCATTTGGGAAGTGGATTTCTCCTATTTAATATTGGTCTCACTCCTTGTTGCAAACTGAGCTCTTTTACACACCTCCGCTTTAAAACCTCTGCTCGGTTCACAATAAACAACTGCAGCTCTCAGTCGCGAACCATTTTAACTCCCCCTCCCATTCCTTAGATGACATGTCCATCCTGGGTCTCCTGCAGTGCCACAATGATGCCACCCGAAGGTTGCAGGAACAGCAACTCATATTCCGCTTGGGAACCCTGCAGCCCAATGGTATTGATGTGGACTTCACAAGCTTCAAAATCTCCCCTTCCCCCACTGCATCCCAAAACCAGCCCAGTTCATCCCTGCCTCCCTAACCTGTTCTTCCTCTCACCTACCCCCTCCTCCCACCTCAAGCCACACTTCCATTTCCCACCTACTAACCTCATCCCGCCTCCTTGACCTGTCCGTGGTCCCCGGACTGACCTATCCCCTCCCTACCTCTCCACCTATACTCTCCTCTCCACCTATCTTCTCCTCTATCCATCTTCGGTCCGCCTCCCCCTCTCTACCTATTTATTTCAGAACCCTCTCCCCATCCCCCTCTCTGATGATGGGTCTCGGCCCGAAATGGCAGCTTTTGTGCTCCTAACATGATGCTTGCCCAGCTGTGCTCATCCAGCTCCACACTTTGTTATCTTGAGCTCTTTTACTGACAGCTATTCGTTAATCTGCCTAGTTTAATCTGAGAACAATGCTACTTCATTGTTCACCCGCAGAACTGGAATCACACATCTTAATTACTTAACATGCAAAATTGTTCTTTGTTTCAGAGTCACAAATTGGCCAGCCAGTTCCCCGTCTCAGATACTGACCTGCTTGTATTAGAATTGGAAGCTATTCCAATGTGTCACCTGGTTTCAACATTCAAACTGGGAGTGGCGAATATGCCTCAGGGATCCTGCTGACTGCACCAATTGTTCTGATGAAAAATTACCACTCCTAAATCTGCATGATTCAAGCAAAGATTTTATTCAAGGGAGATGATTATTTCGGTTACCTAAAGAATGTCTCAACACGCATTTACAATTCTCATCCTCATGCAGCCCCCTGTTCGCTAGGCATTCAGTCTTAGGTCTGCTGCTTTCTACTATGACTCAACTACCTTGACTGGATCAGAGATAATGGGATCTGCACATGCTGGAGAATCTGAGATAACAAAGTGTGGAGCTGGATGAACACAGCAGGCCAAGCAGCATCTTAGAAGCACAAAAGCTGATGTTTCTGGCCTAGACCCTTGGTCATCCAGCTCCACACTTTGTTACCTTGGCTGGATTGACAGTTCCTCTCATCATCTTGTTTTGTGCGTCAATGAGTAACCCAATTACGCGGGATGTTATAGTTACAATATAGAAGAATTCAAACACAACTACAGCTCTTGTTTCAACACTGTCATACACTTTAAATTTAAGTCTTCTAATATTAATCTCTTCACCCTTAATTCAGCAGCTGGCTATATACATTGAATATAAAAGTGAACTTCCAACACAGGCGTAGGTGGTCTCCATTTTGAAGTGTCATTGGCATCTTAATGTAAAAAATAGGTATACCGTAAACTCACATGCATCTTTGCAACACAGATTACATCCACCGACGATATCTTCCAGTTGCAAGGCACTAGTAAGTAAAACATGCATTTGTGAGTGAATAATTGATGCTGACTATTAATGCAAGTTGAGCATGTTGTGGTTGGGAGGGATGAGTCGGGTCGACTTTTGTGCAACTGTATGGAAAAACATAATTTTAAAGGGCCAAAAACATTAGATTGCTTTTTGCACTATGTTAAATTATATGCTTCTTTGAAATGGTATAATGGGAGCTTTTAAGATAATAAAATGTGAGGCTGGATGAACACAGCAGGCCCAGCAGCATCCCAGGAGCACAAAAGCTGATGTTTTGGGCCTAGACCCTTCATCAGAGAGGGGGATGGGGTGAGTGTTCTGGAATAAATAGGGAGAGAGGGAGAGGCAGACCGAAGATGGAGAGAAAAGAAGATAGGTGGAGAGGAGAGTATAGGTGGGGAGGTAGGGAGGGGATAGGTCAGTCCAGGGAAGACGGACAGGTCAAGGAGGTGGGATGAGGTTAGTAGGTAGGAGATGGAGGTGCGGCTTGGGGTGGGAGGAAGGGATGGGTGAGAGGAAGAACAGGTTAGGGAGGCAGAGACAGGCTGGACTGGTTTTGGGATGCAGTGGGTGGAGGGGAAGAGCTGGGCTGGTTGTGTGGTGCAGTGGGGGGAGGGGATGAACTGGGCTGGTTTTGGTTTTCCAACATAAAGCAAAATGTCCTCGATTTGAACTGAATTGGAACAACTAAAGATGAAACCCATCCATGTGAATTGTGATCCTGTTGGGACCCCGTTAAATGCTTTAATGGTACCTCTGCCCCACCCATTTCCCCTAAATACAAAAACCTTTTAGGCAGGTTCCTTAGTTTGCCTTAGTCACAGTCTTGAGCAGAACATTGCTAGAGGCAGAACCAGTTGCTAAGTACAGAAGCAAGATCCTTGAATTTCTATGACCCCACCTTTGGTGGGCCCACCACATTAAAATAGAGTCTATGTATCATCTGACATACTATCTGTGTGTGAATAACACATGAATTGGAAAGTTGTGAACTGTCTGTTTATGGAAGGGGGTAAAATAAGGTGAAATAAAGAGACTTGTGAAACAGCAGGGAAGGAAATAAAGCAGCAAATTCAGTGGAGCAGGTTGAAGAAGAAAATGTTTTTGAGACCAAAGTGTGACTGAGTAAAGAAGTGAAGGTGGGAGGGAGCAAATTAATTTTGACATTCAAATGGCAGCAATTAATAATATTGATCGGCTCAAAGGCACTAATTTATTGAAGAATAATTTTTAGATTGGCTATGAAAGAGATTAATATATTAGTAGTCATGCCCTGGCTGTCATTAAAGGAATGCTTTCTTAGAATTATAATTTGAGGAGAAGTCAGGCAAGAATTGGAATTAGTACAACCTTCAATTCATTTATGTGCCTTGAATTGATTACTAACCTGAAGCACATTCATGGCTTGTGCCTGGTGATTTATATTCAAGGATTAATTGATTGACCAACCTCCAAGTGATCAAGTTGATTATTTCAGGGCAATTTATTTTATGGAACAGAAGACAAGCTATAAGTGAAGTGATTAAGATATTATGAGGCATATATACTATATGTGTTAAGATTGAGTTATACATTTTTGGCTTGAATTTATACCTCAAGTTGAAATATGTATGTGCTGGGAAATATAATATATTTAGTTTGGAACAAAGAGGATAAAATTTGGAGAGGCTTCTCTGACTTTTTCATTGTAGGTGGTAGAAGAGTATCAGGAACCTCTCTGATGGTTCTGTGGTATTTCTGCCAAAGGGCTTCTAGACAAATAGGAGAATGTCCTCAGATGTTCTCCCATCAGTACCAGCATTAAACAGTGTCAGGTTAGATACTGTATGATGAAATGTAAATTTCTCTCCATTCTTCCCTTATTAGCTTCCACCTCAGGGCAAGTTTCACAATTTACTGGCAATTAGTGCCTCATTTGAAAATTTTGATCCACGAGTTCATACTCACTAGTAACACCAAGTGAACAGACCAAACTTACTTATATAAGACTTATTATAACGATTATTATTTGATAGTTCTGAAGTGATGTCAGGAATGCACATTTTCACTGTATTGTGGAAAGTTTCCCCAAAGAAGCTTTTGAGCCTTGGCCAATTGAAAGTCATGAAACTCAGATTGATAGACTTTTTGGGGTAA
Organism: Stegostoma tigrinum; assembly: GCF_030684315.1. Taxonomy (NCBI): domain Eukaryota; kingdom Metazoa; phylum Chordata; class Chondrichthyes; order Orectolobiformes; family Stegostomatidae; genus Stegostoma; species Stegostoma tigrinum. Next base: position 20,343,098 of record NC_081370.1, read on the forward strand.
GATTACTGAGCGAGGTGAACTGAGGTGGGTGAATTGAGTGAACATCCATAACAAACATAGCTTAATTTAATGGTGAAGCAGGTTTAAGGGGCTGAATGATTTACCCCTCTTCTTATATGTCTCTAGAACATAGAACATAGAACGTAGAACAGTACAGCACAGAACAGGCCCTTCAGCCCACGATGTTGTGCCGACCATTGATCCTCATGTATGCACCCTCAAATTTCTGTGACCATATGCATGTCCAGCAGTCTCTTAAATGTCCCCAATGACCTTGCTTCCACAACTGCTGCTGGCAACGCATTCCATGCTCTCACAACTCCCTGTGTAAAGAACCTGCCTCTGACATCCCCTCTATACTTTCCTCCAACCAGCTTAAAACTATGACCCCTCGTGTTAGCCATTTCTGCTCTGGGAAAGAGTCTCTGGCTATCAACTCTATCTATGCCTCTCATTATCTTGTATACCTCAATTAGGTTCCCACTCCTCCTCCTTTTCTCCAATGAAAAAAGTCCGAGCTCAGTCAACCTCTCTTCATAAGATAAGCCCTCCAGTCCAGGCAGCATCCTGGTAAACATCCTCTGAACCCTCTCCAAAGCATCCACATCTTTCCTATAATAGGACGACCAGAACTGGATGCAGTATTCCAAGTGCGGTCTAACCAAAGTTTTATAGAGCTGCAGCAAGATCTCACGACTCTTAAACTCAATCCCCCTGTCTCTATTAGATCAGTGTGACTAAGAAGTGAAAAGCTATTGTATCATTCAATTCCCAGTAAATATGTGTATTGACCATGATGATGGTCTATGCAATTCAAGTTTCACAAACTACTCTATTGGAACTTCATGACATACATGTCTGCAAGCTAAGACGGCTAGAAAATGAGGCAGAAAGTGTTGGAAATACTTAGCAGGGCTGGCAGCAACTGTGGAGAGAGAGAGAGAGGGAGAGAGAGGCAGAATTAGAATTAATGAGCAGAATCTCTGGGCCTGCAGAATGTGAGAAAGTAGATAGAAGCCTGGAAGGTTATGTAAGTTGTCAAGATAGATGCTCAATGCCTTTGACCTCAGCCTAAGTATTCCCGCCTGAGTTGCAATTACCTCAGCTCAAGGTAGGAAAAATGATCAGTTGCTCACTGACAGGTAAACCTGTCTGAATTTCCTGTCAGCTGGAAGGGAGCCCTTTCTCTTCATTAATTTCTGCATGACTGAGGAAATTGTGATGGGACAGGGGTGGTAGCTGCTATACATCAAAACCCTGCCCTTGCTTGTGACTCCCATGAGACCCCAGTTCCTGATAGCTGGAACAACATCTCCATAGAATCATTGAATCCCAATGGTGTGGAAGCAGGCCATTCAATCCATTGAGTCCACACCGACTTTCCGAAGAACATCCCACACAGATGCAGTCCCTTACCCCATAACCCTGCATTTCCCATGCCTAAGACACCCAACCTGCACATCCTTGCACACTATGGGTAATTTAGCATGGCTAATCCACATAACCCGCACATCTTTGAACTGTGGGAGGACACCAATGCACCCAGATGTAACCCACACAAACACAAGGAGATTGTGCAAATTCCATGCAATCACCCAAGGATGGAATTGAATCCAGGTGCCTGGAATTGTGAGGCAGCACTGACCCCTTGTGCTGCACAAACTCCAGGGTTCTCAACTGGATGAAAGACCTGCTGGTACCTGCTTAAGCACTTGATGAGTACAAAATCAGGTGGGCTTGCCCTGTGACAGCCAATGCAGATGTCTCGGGTTTTTCTGAAGAGGAGTCCAGATCCGAAGCATCAGCTTTCCTGCTCCTCTACTGTGCTCATCCAGCTCTACACCTTGTTATTGCAGACTCCAGTATCAGCAACTCCTACTATCTCCTCATGCAGATGTCTCTGTGGTTTTTCAGGCAGTGTGTAAGATACCTACCTAACAAAGAAGATTCTGTTCAACATGTCAGAGATGCAACCTTTTGTCAGAAGAATCCTGGTTAAATGTATTTGATCTGAATCATTACAGTTGCTTTTCTCTCTACAGTTACAACCAAATATGCTGAGATTTTCCACATTTAGTGCCTTTATTCTAGATTTTCAGTATGTGCAGCATTTTGCTTCAAGTAGGAACTGGGTTGGTCCTTTGGAAAAGTAACGTGTTGCGTAATAGTAGAAAAGGAGTCCGCTGAGTTGACAAGAAAGGCTTTGGTACAGAGAAGTGGAGGCTTATGTGTTAGCTTACCTGAAAGTAAAATTCAGTCAAATGTCAAGGTTAGGTATAGGATCAAAGGACCACTAGCAAAAGGAGTCAGGCAACTTCAAAGTTGCAGATGAATATAATGATAAATATATGGTTAGCTTGACCGAAGTGAAGCAGCAGACTAAACATAATGCCAATGTCAACAAGCAAGTATAATAGAGTCACAAAGTGAAGTAAGAGGCATAAGTACATTGAAGGCTTTGGTTGAGCTGTGGAGCAGCAACCGATAGTGAAACAGGATGGAGACCAAACTAAAAGAAAGCTTTCATCTATAATAAAGGCTCAGAAAGATTGATGGTGGAAGCTGAGTGAACCAAGGACAAAGGCAGATTGTTGGAAAGCAGTGCAAATGGAACTAAGCAAGGAGTACAAAAAACAGACTTTATCTGCACAAATTGGATGGAGAGACTTTTCAATGTTGAAGCAATAGACCAGAGGACCAGCAAATTTGTTTTCTTGAACGTACTAATCGACACTCTTTTTCAATTACATAACTCCACCCTACAATAAAAAAAGTAAGTTTAATTCAAAGTTAGTGAGGAATCAGCTTTATATACAAAAGAAATACTTATGAGCTCCCTAACGTTTTGAGACACTGTATTCCTTAAAAGTTTTAACATTTCCTTTGGAACACTTGATGTGGCTAATTGTGCTGCTACCTTTCTAATTCATGTGGCATCTTATATAATTAGGTGAGATTCCTATTCATTGAACTGTAACAGTTGAAGGTATCCTGTGTGCTTTCTGAAAAAAAAGCATGTCTGAAGCTAAGACGTGAAGAAGGAGGTCGGTGTTGTTGCGCAAACTTAAAAGCTGGAAGGAAGGACAAGTTTTAAATAGAGTCAATGAGCTGGCTAATGTGAGCTGGATCAATGTTACAACTTGGCCCTGCGGCAGTATGATTATCATCTCTTCCTTCTATATAGTCCTACTTTCAAATGTCATTAGCTGTAAGTCGAATTGATGCCAAGGATGATTTAGTATGCATTTTTTCATCATTAAGATATACTCATTGATCTCAAATCTATGCTAGTCAATAGCTGCTTGAAAGATATCCAGAGTTAGGTTCAATGAAAAAATGTACTCTCACTTGATCAATGTTTCCACCGTTGCATTTGATCTAATGACACCTGCTGTAAATACATGCAAGTGTATGTTCAATGGGCTCAGCTGTGTTGTGCCTTTGTTCAGATAGCTTGCTAAATGATGAATGGTATCTTCTTGAGTAAGATGCTAGACAGTACCCAGTGCCTGTGGAATAATACGTCTGTCAAAAATCAATCACTTCAAACAAGAAGGGGTGGAGATCAGCAAGGATTGAGAAGAAAAACCAAAACCATTGTGCCTAGGCAAAGTGCTATGGGTGTTCCAAGATGTGTTTCAAATATGGAAGTTGCTTGTACTTTTTAAATTTGATCTGAAGTTAGGTCAAGTTATTTCCTTTTACACTTGTGCACTGGAAAATGATATGTCATTGGCCTATAATGTTTTTAACCTGGCCAGAAGGTTTTGCAACTAAACCATCTGAAATAAACTGCATCAGTCATGATAGGTCTGAAAATGGTTTGTAAAACCATGTAAACTGTTAAAAAATAATAAATAAGGGGAAAATACCCATGCATTTGGGGGAGAAGGTGACAAAACTTGAGTATCCTTGGCCAGCTTATCCTCGCCAGTGCATGCCTCATATCATCAAAGTTAGCTTTCCTGAACTTAAAGAAAGCTAGCTTTAATGGTGTGAGGCATGCATTGGCTAGGGATGAGCTAGCCAAAGATATTTAAGGGTTTGATGGCGAATAGGCAATGGCAGACATTTAAAGAACACATGAATGAACTTCAATAATTGTCCATCCCTAGCTGGCATAAGTGTAAAATAGGGAAGGTGGTCAACAAGGGAAATCAGGGATAGTGTTAAAGCCAAAGAGGAGGCATATAAATTGGCCAGAAAAGGCAACAAACCCAAGTACTGGGAGAAATTTAAAATGCAGTAGATGAGGACAAAGGGTTTAATTCAGTAAGGGAAAATATAGTGTGAAAGTAAGCTCACAGAAAGCATAAGTACTGACCACAAATGCTCCTATCAATATGTGAAGAGAAAAAGACTGGGAAAAACAAATGAAGGTGTCTTGTCGTTAGAATCAGGTGAATTCATAAGGGACACCAAAAAGCTGACAGACCAGTTGAACAAACACTTTGGATCTGTCTTTGCTAAGAAGGACACAAATAACCTTCAGGAAATGGTAGGGGACAGAGGGTAAAGCATGAAGGAGGACCTGAAGGAAACCCTTATCAGTCAGGAAATGGTATTATGGAAATTGATGGGATTAAAACCTGATAAATCCCCAGGGCCACATGCTGTGCATACCAGAGTAATTAAGGAAGTGGCCCTAGAAATAGCAGATGCATTGGTGATTATTTTCCAGCATTCTGTAGACTCTGGAAGAGTTCCAATGGACTGGAGGGTGGCCAATATAGCTCCACTCTTTAAAAAAGGAGAGAGAAAAATGGGGAATTATAGGCTGGTTAGTCTGACATTGTTGTTGGGAAAATGCTGGAGTCGATCACTAAGGATATAATAACTGAGTATTTGGAAAGTGGTGACAAAATTGGTCTTAGCCAACATAGATTCACTACAGTGAAATCATGTTTTATAAATCTTATGAAATTCTTTGAGGATGTGACCAGTAGAGTGGATAAGAGTGAATCAGTAGATGTTGCGTGTCTGGATTTTCAAATAGCTTTTGACAAGGTTTCACCGAGGACATTAGTAAGGAAAATTAAAGCTTATGATATCAGAGGTAATGTATTGTGGAGAGGCAACTGGTTGGCAGACAGGAAGCAAAGAGTTGGAATACATGGGCCCTTTTCAGAGTGGCAGGCAGTGACAAATGGGGTAATGCAGCTTTCAGTGCTGGCACCTCAGCAGTTCTCAATATACATTAATGATTTTCATGAAGGAATTGAATGTTGTATCTCCAAATTTGCAGATGGCACTAAGCTGTATGGCAGGAGGATGCTCAGAGGCTGCAGGGTGACTTGGACAGATTGGCTAAGTGGGCAAATGCTTGGCAACTGCAATATAATGTGGATAAATGTGAGGTTATCCACTTTGGTTGCAAAAACTGGAAGGCAGATTATTATCTGAATAGGACCAGTTTAGGAAAAGGTGAGGCACAACGAGACCTGGGTGTTATGGTAGGACAGTTGCTGAAGGTTGGCATGCTGGTGCAGCAGCCAGTGAGGAAAGCTAATGGCGTGCTGGCCTTTGTTGTGAGAGGATTTGATTATTGGAGTAACAGTGTCTTGCTGCTGTTATACAGGGCCTTGGTGAGGCCACACCTTGAGTATTGTGTGTAGTTTTTTTTTCCTAGTCTGAGAAAGGACATTCTTGCTATTGAGGGAATGCAGTGAAGGTTCATCAGACTGATTCCCAGGATGGCAGGACTGACATATGAGGAAATACTGGGTCGATTGGGCTTGCACTCACTGGAATGTAGAAGAATGGGGGAATGTCATAGAAACATATAAAATCCTAATGGGACTGCACAGGCTAGATATAAGAAGAATGTCCCGATGTTGGAGAAGTCCAGAATTAGGGGTCACTGTCTCAGAATAAGGGGTAAACCATTCAGGACTGAGGTGAGGAAGAATTTCTTCACTTAGAGAGTTATGACACTGTGGACTTCTCTCCTACAGGCAGCCTATGGGGCCAGTTCATTAGATATATTCAAGAGGGTTCTGGATGTGGACCTTGTGGCTAAAGGATCAAGGGGTATGGGCAGAGGACAGGAATGGGATACTGAGATTGCATGATCAGCCATGATCGTACTGAATGGTGGTGAAGGCTCAAAAGGCTGAATGGCCTACTCCTGCACCCATTTTCTATGTTTCTATACTGCCTTTAGATGAGAAAAGAGGCAAAGAGGTTCAAGTAGAACAAAAAACACCTGTATTGTCTGGTTTAGCCAATAACCAGCTTCTGTCCAATGTTTTTGAACTGATTTGACTCTTTTAAATGATGCTGATTAATTAGCGTTATCTGATTGCTTTTTTGTAAATTCAATATTCCATGGAAGAGACAAAAAGTTCTGATCTTTAGGTTTATGTGAGTCTTGCGCATTTTATGTTTATTATCTCTTTTTCTCTAATCACAATTCAAGTAAGATAGTCTGTTTTACATCTGTATTAACTATGGGTCTCAAAGTTTTAACTTTTTCATATATAGCATCATTATTCCATTTAAGCCTTTTGTAGAGATTAGCTAATTTTAGCTTTAAAACAAATCCTGCAAATGATGTTTTGAAAACTTAGCTCTTTATTGCTAAAGCGTCTTCAATATTCCTTGCTGATACTTAGTTTCCTTTATTACCCAACTGGATTTAATAGTGTACTTTTATATTGTTCGGTCTCTCTCTTTCTTGCTCTATCCTGCTTCCTGCCACACATAAAAGTGTTGACATAGTAGAACATCAGGATTCCTCTGATGCCTTAAACAAATTATTACTCATCTTCATAGGTACATAGGAGTGAATCTTGACATAGTCAAGCGTGAGATAGGGAGCAGACAGAAAAAAATGGAAATTTGCCTCTTGCACTGGCTCTTTGAAACTGGAACACCTTCAATGTCCCATAAACATTGGTTTAACATGAATACTTGCAGATTCTTTGATGCTGAAGTGGTTTGGATAATTAATGATGAAGTCATAATGCTATAGTATAGAAGGATGCAGAAAATGTAAGTTTGGAGCAGCACTGAGAGGAGAGACCAACTTATCAGGTGACTGTAACAGATAATTGGAAATAAGTGATATTTAAGGAAAAACCTGCCTGGCTGAACAGAGCTGGGAGATGGAAACAATGCCATTGTGAAGTGGGAAGGAGAGTGTGTAAAAACGTTGAGAATTGGTTCGGGTACCAATATTACAGCGAGTCTAGAAGAGGGTCAAATGCCCTCAAGAATTGGGTTACAAGAGCCATTGAGATAACTTTTCTGTGAATGATTGTTCAGTTGGTCTTGTGAGTACGCAGTTTTTTTACTCTGAATTTCCTCAATGTGACTTTTGACATTGTTACTTGGAAGTATGTTTTACCAGCAGAGGGAGTCATACAGAAGTTTCCTGGGATAATCCAATGTCACGATTTTTGATGAAGGCCTGGTGCAATTTGACATTGGAAACTATGCAAATTACTGACACCACTACCTTTCCATCCTGTCCCCAGCTAGTTCTCACCAGGAAACCTCGGTGCAGCAATAGAATAACTCCATAAAATCTACTTTGCAGATTCTCAGCAGCAACACAGCATCTCTGACACGCAAGGTAAACGCTGATAAGTTGTTTTCCTGGTGATCTTCAACAAATTACCTGATAACATCTCTTAACCACTGTATCAATTCAGATTGAGATCATGTCTATGCAGGCACCAACTGAAACCCAGGCACCATATTGAAGCATCAGGTGTAAGGAAGACTTTCAAACCTTCATCTGTAAGTGCACCATGAGTCATACACTCCTGGGTCTTTACATTCATTATCCTAGATGTAAACATTTCACATGCTCCCTGCAGGGAATTGGTACTGGCATTAAGTCCGAGTGAATTTGCACCCAACCATTAAGAGCAAGGCAGAAAGAAATGAAAGCACCTCATAGTCCACACTTCCTCCAAACTCCACCCACCCTGGGCATCACCACACTCTACACTCTGCTACTGCAGCACCACTGTACTAATTCCTTACACTGTACTCTGAGCAAAGAACCTACAACTTCCTTAAAATGTCTTAACTGTCTTACATGACCACAAAATACCTTCATTCACTTTATACTCCCTACAGGCTCATCCCCCTATAAAAAGTTTCATGTGTTCTTTAACTGACAATTATAACCTCACAATTCACAACCTCACACCCTTTTGACACACTCAGAGCTGCTTTGGTGCCAATTGGTAGGATGAATAGGAGATATGGCAAATGTACTGCTGCAATAATCAATAAGTGAATGAAATGCCTTGTAATAACTGTCCTTTGCAGTGAAGAATGGTTTAGTTTACATCATAGATAAAGTAGACACTCTGGCCACTCTGAGAATGGAACCCCTGCAAGTTTCCCAGATAATATTGCACAGATGTCTGTTGATCGTCTGGAAAGAAATGGTGTGGTAAACGGTGATGACCACTGTCATTTTAAGTATCATGACGAGCACAGTTGTGGTGGAGTCAATTTAATGTCTTGTGCTCCACCAAAGTCTGAAATTATCACAAATTATGCTGAAGATTTATTGAATATGTTTTGAAATAATACCATGTGCTATGTTTGATAAACAAACTGTTAAAGGTTTTAACATGTGTGCAAAACTCTCTAGTTTACCTGTCTTATAGACTCAAGGTAACAGAAAAGACAGACTCGTTAAAAGTAATTAGACTCTAACTACAGGCAAACAGTTAGTTATAAACTGTCATATATAACACTACAGATTACACACATACACACACCACATACACGGGAGTAAAGAACAAGGACAGACGGAAAACTGGGAAATTGGTTTTAGTTCATAGCATCTATTGGCTCTTACTGATCACGAGGTCGCTCTTGAACCTTCCTTTTGGAATGCTTCCATTAGGCACAGGGTGGCTGGCTTCCCACATATCAATTAAAAGTCACAACTTACAGCAACTACTGAAGGAAAGATGAATTGGTTTCCTTTAGGTTTAAAGTGGGCTTTGACAGCAGAGAATGGAGAGACAGCTTCTGAGCCTGGGGAGATGTGATCTGTATCTTGTTACGAGCTGCAAATTGTTCATTTAAATGAGAACCAATCACATAGTATCAGAGATAATGGGAACTGCAGATGCTGGAGAATTCCAAGATAATAAAATGTGAGGCTGGATGAACACAGCAGGCCAAGCAGCATCTCAGGAGCACAAAAGCTGACATTTCGGGCCTAGACCCTCTCTGATGAAGGGTCTAGGCCCGAAACATCAGCTTTTGTGCTCCTGAGATGCTGCTTGGCCTGCTGTGTTCATCCAGCCTCACATTTTATTACCAATCACATAGTTTTTTTTAGATTATATTCCCTACCGTGTGGAAACAGCCCCTTCAGCCCAGCAAGCCCACACCAACCCTTGGAGCATCCCACCCAGACCCATCCCCCTATAACCCACACACCCCTGAACACTACGGGCAATTTAGCATGGCTGATCCACCTAGTCTGCGCATCTTTGGACTGTGGGGGGAAACTGAAGTACCCGGAGGAAGCCCACACAGGCATGAGGAGAATGTGCAAACTCCACACAGACAGTTACCTGAGGCTGGGATTGAACCCAGGTCCCTGGCGCTGTGAGACTGCAGTGCTAACCACTGAGCCACCGTGCTGCCTAAATGGTAGGCAAAATGTTATTGATAACTGGTCGTTGGGCCATAGGTCATTCAAACATGTTTAGAACAGTGGTTGCACTTCAGTTTTCAGCCATACTGTCTGGGGAAGGAAGGGGTTAAGAGCATCAAAACCGAAATGACAACATGAAATGACATGAGGATGAATTTTAGGTGTATCCTCCAGTTGTCTAGAGCAGAGATTCTGCGGGCAGAAGAAGCCAGATCCATCAGAGGGAGCACCGGCCAGATGGTCTCCCTCCAGCAGCTCAGATCCTGACATTTCGGTGCTACTTTAGCTAGATTACAACCAGCAGCATATTTCAAGGAGTATGCCATTGACATATCTCTGCAGCTAGTTGAGGTAGAAGCACCCAAGTTTGCTGAGATTCAGAGCATTACTGGAGACAAGGCACATGGTCAGCCCAAGGCTGGAGAGCAGCCCATTCATGATTTCATCCAAATGCCCCAAGCAGATACAGGAGGAGCAGTCAGATTTGGCTGAAATGATAGGAACCCTGACTCAAATGTTGGAGGAGTCGTTCAAACACAGTCTTCAGCATACTGCTTCTTGCATGTGGGGTCTAGTTGCCTCCATGGACTGGTTGGTAGCTATCTTGGAGAGCCAAATTCTGTGCACTCAGTGTCTGCTGGATATATTATTGTACTTACACTCCATGGCCCCAGCCTGTAAGGTGATAGGGGAATGAAGAACCTTGAACTCATTCCATTTGACCCTTCCTCACATGGGATCGGGCAGGAGCCAGCAGACACTCAGCCAGAAAAAGAAGCCCTTAAGATGTCTCCTCTCAGAGGTATCCAACCCATTCCTTTCCACCTGACTGCCATCCTCAACCCTCTGTGAGGTCAAGCAAAGTGGGTAAACTACACCTGGGTAGTACTCACTAAGAGTATCTAGGCCCTGTAGCTACAAATGCCCCTGGGCTTTCCTGATCAAAACTGTCAGTCCAATACAGGACAAGGTCCCTCCAACAAAAACAAAATTGCTGGAAAAGCTCAGATGGTCTGGCAGCATCTGTGGAGGAGAAAACAGAGTTAACATTTTGGGTCCAGTGACCCTTCCTTAGAACTAATCTCTCCAAACTGGCTGTGGACACAGAACTGCACCTAGACATAAGAAATCAAAGGGCAATTTTGACCTTTATGATGTCACATGGTTGACACTTAATTGTAAAAGCATGATCTCATTTTTAAATATAACCTCAATAGATCGATGAGCGAATGTTATTATTAGATGCAACTGTAGGAATGAAGGTGGAGTGTCACATGATATGAGATAAATTCTAGTTAAGCAAAGGTATTTAGGGCTTTGTAGGCCACAGATCATCCACGATCTCATTGAATGGCAAAACAGACTTGAGAGGCCAAATGACCACCTCTTGTGCCTATGTTCCTACACTGTTCTAACCCTGCCTGATCCATTACCATCCTTTCCGTAGTGCCAATCCTCACATAAACTTTGTGACTGAATGAGGGAGAATCCAATGTTGTCAAGGCTTCCATCTGTTTGTAAACTTAATCTTTATTGAACAGCATGAATGACAAAGAAAGTTTAAACCATTAGCTGCAGTTGCAGTTGGGATTACAAAAGGGATGCTGGTCTTAGGAGTATCAATACATTTACAATCAATGAATAATAACTTCACATAACTCAGTTCCACTGAATGAAATTCAGAAAGGTATACTGCCTGCGTTGCTTTGGCCAACACTGCTGCTCTGTGTGATGCTGAAGGCACTGTTCTGTCTGGAGGAATGTTCTCATTTGCCTACTCGTCACAATGCTGTGGCACTGGTGGATCTTAGTCATCCATCCCATAGGCTCGAGGCATCTTCTGGTTGTCCAGTGCAGGGATTCTGAGGATCAAGTGCATCCCCTCACTGGACCATATCAGTACTGACCTCTAGGCATTACCTATATGGAAATCTGATATGGAGATGCCCTCAACAGTCCCAGTGGAAGAAGGTGTTGCTTTGCACATACTGAAGACAACATGTCTTGGCATTCTGAAATAACCAAGAGTGAAGCTGGATGAACACAGCAGGCCAAGCAGCATCTCAGGAGCACAAAAGCTGATGTTTCAGGCCTAGACCCTTCATCAGATGTGGTTAATGAAGGGTCTAGGCCCGAAACGCCAGCTTTTGTGCTCCTGAGATGCTGCTTGGCCTGCTGTTTTCATCCAGCTTCACACTTGGTTATCTTGGATTCTCCAGCATCTGCAGTTCCCATTATCTCTGATGAATTGGCATTCTGATTGCTGCATTTGGACCAAGTTTGGCACCATTCGCCCATTCTCAACTGCATGACATTTCATGGATGATGAGTAACTGTGGCTCTCCTGTATCTTTGCTGTATCATGGGGGCACTGTGTAGCCCCACCCCCAACGTCAGGTACCAATTAAGGCTGGTCCAGAGCTTCCAAATGCATCTGTTCCTCTTCTATTCATGTAACAGCCCTTCATATGCTGGAACAACCACGGCTTCTGTCCCTGGATCCAATGAATTAAGGTGGGAAATATGAGAAGCAAAGCAGCACTCAATAAGGTAATCATTCAGCAGTTGCTGCACTCACAAATGATATTTGGACAGCATCCTCCACACACTAGGGCCTCCATCAAGGAGTCCTCTATGTGGATGTTGTGCACAATGTCTGTTACTCAAGCTTTTTGACACACATACAGCAGTAAATTGTACACATGGCAGCAATAATTGGACCTCTCGCTCAGTATTACTTACCAGCTGTGCAGATCCTCTGAGGCCTGTGTATTCAGTGACTTCCTGAACCAGAAGTTAATGCTGTAATCTGTGCACCGATGCCTATTCTCATGTGCAGAACATTGAAGTGAGTTAGATGGAATGTTGCTGTCACACCAGACACAGTATCTAAGGAGGACTGCACTACATGTAGGATAATGGAGCAGGTATTCCATGTTCCAAGTTTGAAATGAACAGCTCCTGCACCTTGTGCTGGTTTTGGAAGCTTGGAGAGTTATTGATCCTTTCGAAACACGGGTGAATCCTTCCAGCCCAGAAGACATTGCTAGTAGATGTTTTCATAATCATCCTGTTCAGAGACATTATAACACACTGCTGGAGCAGATAGAAATTGAACACAGGCCTACTGGCTTAGAGGTAAGGACTCTACCATGGCACCACAGTAATGCAAACATCACTTGTATCTCACAGCTATTAATAGGATTAATTTGTAATGCCGAATGATGTGGTCAAGAGTTTTTGTGGCTCGGTTGTTTAGTTGTTGCAGTAGGTTAATGTGCAATGTCCGTATACAGATCACAGATGTCCTTCACCTGAACTGTGTAGTTGTCTGTTTGGTGCTGTTGCACTTTAAAGATTATCACAATGCACTAAAATAGAGTGTCCTCTCTCAGAGTGAAAAAAACATTTATCCCTGCCCATGTTTCAGTGTGGCTTTCACCGTATTATCATGATTCAGTTGAGGATGGAAGGCAACACAACTCTTGGAGTGAGTTTCATTCTCAGCCTCTCGGTCTAGGTGATCCTCCCCCACCACCCCACCCCACTTCACGCTCCAGCCCACAAACCCACAAGTTCCTTTCTGCCTTGTCCTCCCTAGCAACCCCATCAGCATTGATCTTCCCACATTCCCTTTTAGTTAACTGCTCATCTACTGATGGATGCCCTGAGTCCCAAGGGATACAGCTTAATCGTGCCAAACATAACCACGCACTGTTCCCCCATTGAAGCCAACTGGCTATTGATGTCCTCCCCTCTCACAGTACCCCTTGCCCTCCCATGATGGTCTTTTCCCACCCTTAAACAATAAGTTGCCCCCTTCACAATTGTTATTACCTCTACATCACAGCGTGCCGCCTCCAATCCCAAACATTGACTTTGCCAGTGCCCCCCTACACAAAACCCTTAGATGTAGAGAATCTCATTTTTACAATCTCACCAATTTTTCCCAACTAACATGCCAATAACATTCAGGGGCTGGGAATATTTAGCTCTATGTTTCAGTGACTGATGATCAAATGAACAAAATGAAACCTGTAAAACCAGATTTCATTCTAGGATTTGACTTGCTCAGTTGGGATAATACCAAGTCCTTTGATCTTTACAGGGTTTCTACTTTTAATCTCGTCTAGCAGCCTTGGGAAACAAAGCAAGTGAAAGAAGATGAGCTGGACTTGGTCCTTCAACTCGGTATCATTGCAACAGTGTTACAGATTATTCAATAAGCAACCCCGTCTTCCTGGTTAACAGGTCAATGTGTAAGGATAAATATATCTTGGCAGAATGACTTAAATGGTTAAGAAGTAACAAAGTTCTCAAGAAAACAGAGAGCTTTTGAAATTGGCTTAAAACAATAGAAGTTGCTGTTCAGAAAAGTCAAAAGACTAGTTTCAGAGAAGATAGCTGATATATGTGGACACAATATTAAGTAAAATAGATAACACAGTTCCTGGAGGAACACAGGCCAGGCAGCATCAGAGGAGCAGGAAAGCTGACGTTTTGGGTCAGGACCCTTCTTCAGAAATGTGGCCCCCTCCCCATTTCACCCCTGTAAGGAGCTGGGAAATTAATAAAGAGGGGGGCAGTGATAGCAGGTAGAAAGTGGAACGGATAGGGTGGGAGAGAAGACGGACAGGCCAAGGAGGCAGGGATGAAGCTAATAAAGGTGAGTGTAGCTAGGTGGTGGTGGGGATTGGTCAGTAAGGTGGGAGGAGCGGATAGGTGGAACACCCTTCCCCTCCCCCATTGCTGAAGAAGGGCCCCGACCCGAAATGTCAGCTTTCCTGCTCCTCTGCTGCCTGGCCTACTGTGTTCCTCCAGGTCCAAACAGTGTTATCTCAGGCTCCAGCGTTGGCAGTTCTTACTATCTCTGCATAGGTAAAATAATTTTTGTTCCATAGTAAGACATAATTAGCAGATCCAGTAGGTTCCAGGAAAAGGGGACGCAACATGACACTTCACTGAAACTGACATGTTACAAATGAACAAATTGTAAACAGGAATGGAAAAAGGAAACAGGAGTGGGGAGAAAGGTGTGAAATATTTTTGGACTAATTGAGACAAGAGCTGAATAATTCACAAGCCAAAGTAATAATTTTTCTATGACAAGCAGTTTAAAATAAGGGAAGTGTTAGATTTTGTCCATGTGAAGAGCCTTTTGTGAGTTAGATAAGTTGAAGCAGGCAATGTGACGTGTTTACATTACATAGGCACGGACTTAGCTCAGATGTCAAACATGACTTTTCCCAAGGAAACATCAATCACTGGAATATCTGCGATGGGTTCAGGGTTAGGTCCTCATGCAGGGAATGCAACTTCACTGAACCATTCCAAATGCAACTGATTGAATTTTATTCATTTCATTTTTAAATATTTCAATTAAAAATTGTGGCTTAAGATGAGATAGCCATAATCAAGGACATATCAAAATATTGTAATGTTCAAATATAGGAAAGTTTGCATTTGACAAAATGGGATGAGCAAAAAGACAATTATTGTCAAAGCTAATGTAAAGATGTAGGTTTCCTTTAAGCATTCCTGGTCCTGGTAATGGGTCTACTAAAGTCCACAAATCCCAGTTCTATTTAAGTTTAAGAGAAAAACCCGGAACTGATTGTAAGTGAGGACAGAAAGCTGGCAGATGATATCACTACAGAACAGGTGTTGGATGGGCTGCATACAAGGTGCAAATAGAAATAATTATCAACACAAAGATTTTCCTTTGCACAGATTTCTGTTAACAGCTCATGAATACTCTTCCAGGGTAATTGATAGAAAGGACATCTGGCGTATACAGAAGTATTATGTTTATCCTATTTTTAAAAGTCCCCCTTATTTTCATCTTTCTCTTTTAATTAGCCCTTTGGTACATGCCATTCAAAACTGGATGATAGTAAGATATCAATTTACGATCAATTCAGCATGATATTGGAAAATGCCTCCTTGGGCAAAAAGCGTCTCTTCAGACAAGGGGTACATTGAAAAGAGGAAAGCCGTGTTGAGGATCAGTCAATTAAAACTTCAAAATTGAAATTGATGGATTTTTGTTGGAATCCCTACAGTGCAGAAGCAGGCCATTCAGCCCATCAAGTTTACACAAACCCATTGAAGAGCATCCCACCCTGTATTGCGCATGTCCAATCCACCTAACCTGCACATGTTTGGATTGTGGCAGGAAACTCACACACAGGGAGACTATGCAAACTCCACACAGACAGTCACCTGAGGGTGGAATTGAACCTGCATCTCTGGGTCTGTAGGGCAGCAGTGCTAGCCAGTGAGCCACTATACCATCCTAAAGGAAAAGGCTTTATGATCTAATTGAATGGTAGCACAGACTTTATGGGCAGAATGGCCTACTTCTGTTCCACCTGTTCTTAGTCTGTTCCTCAAAATAGCAGGTTACTCCCTTCATCTCTGCAATTGTTGGTCCTACGGTGTCAAAACAGTCCAAAGTTAAGTCTACGCATCCTGCTACGGGTGAGCAGGTTTGAAGAAGAGAGAGCTTGGTATCCTGTATTTTCACATGGACCTTCTCTGTTTGTGCTGGGCCTCCATATGGGCCACCATTTCCAAGGCTGATCCTTTTTCAACAGCAAGTACAAGGGTGCTAAGGTGGAAGCCAGAGTATGTACAAATTTTCCATGATAATTCACCAACCCAAGGAAAGACCTAAGCTCCAGTACAGATGTGGGAGCTGAGATACCTTTGATTGCCCTCATTTTAGCTTTGAACGGGTGTAACCTGATCTTGTTGACTGTGTAGCCTAAGTGGGTCACTTGGGGTGCCTAGAACACACATTTTGTACCCCCCAAGGCCTATCCCTACCTTGAAGAAATATTTAACACCTCTGTCCAAGTTCTCTAAATGCTCTTTATTGGTCTTTCTGGTTATTAGCACATCATTCAGATAAATGGCGACTTGGGGTAAGCATTGTAAAATGTTCTCCATCACCTGCTCGAAAATGGCACAGGCTGATGATACTCCAAATGGCAGTCACGTATACTTGTCCACTGTGTTTGAAATCCCTACAAAGGTAAACTGACCGTTTCAGTTTCATAATCAGTACAACTGGTGCTGCCCATACTGCAAACTGGATTGGTTTGATGGTTCCTTCCCTTTCTAGCCTCCCGATTTAAGCCTGTACATTTTCATGTAAGGCAAATGTCACTGGGTGGGCATTTCATCTTGTAGAATTGCTTCTCAGTCAACATGTAAAGTAGCCTTGGGTCCATTGATAGTCTCTAGACTTCCTTGAAAAACCTGTGGGTATTTAATTAGAACTTCATTTAGGCAGCCATTTTCAAATTGGAATATGTTGAACCAATCTAGTTGAATCTTTCTCAAGCAATTTTGTCCCATCAAGCTTGGGCCAAAACCTTTCACTACCATCAGTGGTAACTGAACTAACTACTTCTCATAAGAGACTGAAACCAAAGTTGTACCCTTAATCTGCCAGGGTTCCCCAGTATATGTTCTCAGTTTGCCCAAGGTCTTATGCAAACTTGTGTTGGAGTTCCGAGTGAATTTTGGTAAAGGTTGGCTTTGCAATCGCTGATCTAGCCACACACAAGTATCGAGCCCCGTTAGAACTGAGTGGCGATTTAACAAAATCAGTTCTGATTTGGGTGTTGCTAAGCAACATAACTGTTCCAAACCAGATGTAGGCTGACTTTACAGGGTATGCACTCTCATGGATACTGGCCTATGAATTGTCATACTCAATTCAGGCCTAGTGGGACTCTTGGTGTCTTGAGTCTGCATGTCAGCAGCAACTACAATGGCCTGCTGGCTGGATTCTTGAGAAAGTTTTGACTATTTGACTGAGGTTTGGCTTTACTTTGTGATTTTGCTGTGCAGTGGCCTCAGGCCCTTTTGTTCAGAATATGTCTTGAGTAAGGCTACGCAACTGCCTTCGCTCAACCTTAGCCAGACTGGTGAGGGTGTATACTTCTGTCAGCATGCCTGTACCTTTTATACTCCACTTGCCATATTTTACAATGATAATGCCAGTTGTAGAGCCGCTTTGAAGACTAGTTGGACTTCAACGAGTAGGTGCTTTTGCATGGTCCCATCATTAATCCCACATACCAAGAAGCCCCACAGAACCTCACTTAGGGTAAAACCAAAATCACATGCCTCTGCCAGGGATAATGGGAACTGCAGATGCTGGAGAATCCAAGATAACAAAGTGTGGAGCTGGATGAACACAGCAGGCCAAGCAGCATCTCAGGAGCACAAAAGCTGACATTTCGGGCCTAGACCATTCATCAGAGAGGGGGATGGGGAGAGGGTGCTGGAATAAATAGGGAGAGAGGGGGAGGCGGACCGAAGATGGAGAGAAAAGAAGATGATAGGTGGAGAGGAGAGTATAGATGCGGAGGTAGAGAGGGGATAGGTCAGTCCAGGGAAGACGGACAGATCAAGGAGGTGGGATGAGGTTAGTAGGTAGGAAATGGAGGTGTGGCTCCCTACCTCCCCACCTATACTCTCCTCTCCACCTATCTTCTTTTCTCTCCATCTTCGGTCCGCCTCCCCCTCACTCCCTATTTATTCCAGGATCCTCGCCCCATCCCCCTCTCTGATGAAGGGTCCAGGCCCGAAACGTCAGCTTTTGTGCTCCTGAGATGCTGCTTGGCCTGCTGCATTCATCCAGCTTCACACTTTATTATCTTGGATTCTCCAGCATCTGCAGTTCCCATTATCACAAAGACTGAATTTTTTTTTGTCAAGTGTGAGTTTCGTGAAGTCTAGTGAGAGCCCTGCCCCCATATCTTAATAAATGGCCTTGTTAACTACCTACCCCATCCTGTTGCTGTCTTTTACAATTGATTCAAAACCACACTTACCATGTGCCACTTCCTAAACAACTTGCCACTCACTGGATATTTGCTGAAAGGTGGCCCAGATCATTTTGAGAGACCGCTCTGTACCCAAACAGGCATTGGCAATCCAATATTGCAGTACTGGCAGTATAATAGATCAGCAGCCACAAAATCACACTGCCTTCGTATGGTTAATACTCCCTCGCTCCAGTCTCTTACATTAATCACTGTTTCATGGCAGTTTAAGATAATAAAATGTGAGGCTGGATGAACACAGCAGGCCAAGCAGCATCTCAGGAGCACAGCAGTTTACTTCACTTCAAACACATAACATTTAAAAATCCTCTCTAAGTCTCTACTATTCTTTCCCCAATGCCCAGTGGTCACTCACAACTTGTCATTGCCCAGTAGGGTGTTACCATATATTCGCAAGCATTTAGACAAATGCAAATGTAAGATTTAATTGAAAGCCAGCAAATGGGAACACAATGGAAACAAGTCCAAGCTCCAGCTCCATACAGGCCAAAGCTGGCAACTTGACGTTGACAGTCCGTGTTGGTCAGCTGCACCCAGCCAACATCTATTGGAACCATGTATCAATGAGTTTCTGTCTATCTTGTAACTGTGGCTCTGTCATCCACAAGTTCGCCTTCTTTCCAAGTGAATGTCTTCATCCTTCTCCTTGGATGATTGCTGTCATGCCCCAGCACCTTATTACCTGCTCCAAATGTGCAGGACGTAGTGCACCAGGATGCGGCACAAGCTGCCCAGACAACCCCCATCCCTACCATCCCCACCCTTTCAAGACCACTTCAAGTACAAAGTAACAGTGACTCTGCCCATCCAGAGTACAGTCCAAGCTAATTTTCTGTTACATTACCACCTAGAGAACAGCAAGTGATGGCAGTGAACACTGTTAGCACTGGATCCCCGGTACCCACCCAGAGCCTCCAAATCTATTGTTACCTTGCTCTATCCCAGCCCATTTTCACCCATCACCCTGATGTGGAGAACTACAATATTGTACTTTGTCTCCAACTGCCCTTCCTGTGCCTGAGCCCCAATACTACACCTTAATGATGTCCATTCTACTTGCTATATATTCCCTGTGGGGGTCATAACATCGGTCACTACCAATAACCCACTTCCTTCCATATTCTACCATATCCTCTGATGCTGTTCCGTATGCCCCTACACCATGAATTTCCATACATGAGCATCCTGGCTTACTCCTCTGCTTTCCCACATAGCCTTGAATCTTCTCAGTTTTGGACATGACTATCTGGTTGAATGTACATGCAGTCTGTTCACTCTGCAGCCAGCTAGAACATGTTAATTTGTAGTCTTGGCAAGCTGTCATGAGAGACTGCTTAGAGAGCAGGCAAGCAGCCCTAAGATGTAGCCTGGCCCCTGTCAAACCCCATGCGTACAGTGTTTTCGCGGCAGCCTTTCAATCGTTACCAATGTGCCTTGCAATGATGTGCTTCCTAAACAGCCACGAAGTGGAGCGGTGGGGTGTGATGATGATTGTGAGAGTTTGGAAAGGGCTGTTGTATGGCTTGTGTTCATGAGGTGAGTTGTGATTAGCTCTTAATTAGCCACTCATCACTGCCTAATTCGGCAAAAGTGTAAAAGAAGAAGAGAGATGCTCCTGGCATTGAGATATTCCTTGATGGACATCACGTCTGATTTTGTCACAAATCTCACGTTAGCCCACATCACTCACGTCACTAAAACATTCAGCCCAAACAACCTTACAAAATGGTTTTCAAAAGCTGCATTACTACCCTCAGCTAGTATTGAAACCAAACTGTGAGCATCTGACAAAAGGAATCAAAAGTTACATTTTGAATCCAATGAACATTCTAAAAGATGAATTGAAGCACCTTGACAATGTTTCCCTGGAGACGTGAATATTTTCTTCTATTCCAACAAGGCTTGGCATAATCAGAACCATCCAGCTCATGGCTGAAACATTTAGTGTGACCTACTTTGAGTAAAAGACAATGTCTGTACTCCACACGCAGGCTAAACCAGCTTCTAATATGGAAGTATCATTTTAACATATTTGGGATAGCAGCTATTTTGACCTGTACAAAAGTTAGCTGTGTGTGTAGCCAACGCCACCATTAAATGGTTCAGTGGTTAGTATGCTCAGTCAAAATCTGAGGTAGCAAGATATGCTATGAGAGATGGGGCCAACAAGGAGCAGTAGAGTAGGGGCTGATGCTGCTGGAAGTGAGGGTTGGTGGGGATCCAATAATGTTGTGAAGTGCAAGGAGGACAGTAACTAATTATCAGCAGCGCGTTGGGCATACTGTAGCTACCAATGAAGAAGGTGACATTGACCAGCTGGGCATCTGGAGGTGGCAAAGTGGCTGAGTCACGGCAGTGAGATGTCTTTGCCACAACCTACACATGCATATGCATGTTGGTCTTTTAGGCTTTGGCAACACACACCATGGTAAAATATTGTTGACAATATTTTGTGCAGAGACTATAAAAGAAACATTTTGAAGCAGACACTGCTTCTCAACAGGAAGAATAAGGAAAGCATCGAGGATGCTTTACTACGCAAGATTACTAACAGCCACAATCTGCAGTGCCATAAAAGCAAATTGAGGAACTTTCATTCACTCCCAGGATCTGTTCTGTTCAGCCCACATGTGGGAGCAATCTCCAGCTATTCAACTGCAGAACCCAGCATGGCTACTGTAATTTGGCTTCAAGATCCCAACCCCATTACTTCTGTAGGAGATTATTCAAACAAGCCAGGCCGACAATGAGAGCACAGACTGACTTCATTTTCATCTTTATCCTTACTTTAAATTTTTGTATTTATATGTTAATGAATAACATAATTGGATTTGTCATCAACGGACTTTAATCAATAGTTGCAAAATAAACCTACCATTTGTCCTGTTTAAAGCATTGTGTTAAAGGTTGTGTTGCTCATTATTTTTAAATTGAAGTACTTGAGAATGAAATAGGCTGCAAATGATTTTTTGCAAATTCTTAGTTTGTAGACCACTCTTAGGACATGTTTGGTCTGTGGTCATGCCAGGAGTTGTGGTCCTGTTATTGAAGAAAGAGCATTCCTACTGGAGAACAACCAATAGAACAGCAAACTGATCCCTGAAATAACAGGATTGTCATTTCAGAAAAGATGGAGAAGACATAACCTATGTTGTCATGAGTTTAGAAGAGTGAGTAGTGATTTCATTGAAGCGTGCAAGATTCTGACATGATTCAGCAAAGTAGATGCAAGAATTGTGTATTGCTGGGATCAAGAACCAATGTTTACAGCCTCAGAATATGACATAGGCCTGAGATGAGGATGAATTTCTTCACTTGGAGGTAATGATTTCTTGGCACTCTTTACACCAAACGGATGGGGAGGCTTAGACAGAGATCAGTAGATGTCTCGATATTAAAGGTATTAAGGATTATGGGAATTCCATGTGAAATTGGAATTGATGCAGAAGATCAGCCATGTTCAAGTTGAATGGCAGAATATAGTTGAGAGACCAAATAGCCTATTCCTGCTCCTACTTCTGATGATCAAAGGGTACTTTGGGTTCTGACAATATCAGTTCCTGAACACTTCACAGTATTTTGACTGTATCTCAGAAACCTAACAATAACTTAGAGCTTGTATCTTTTTTCATTGAACTCTGCAGAGGTTTTGGCAGTTTTATTATTTTCTTGTTTCATTAAATGCCATTTAAAGCACCTTTAAAATACCTTGGCCAGATTAACTAATGAGTGCAAGAATTTTGACCTCATTTTGTATTTTATACTTTACAAGAATAGTTTTATCCACAGCTGAATCATTTGGTTGTATATACTCATTCTTTTAAATGGCTTCACATTTGCTTGTCTTTGTCAATTTAAGAATTGATTTCACCCTATTTTGTTTGACAGTGCTGTTGAATACAGAAAAGTCACAGGCAAAGGCAGTGCCCAGCTATTAAATGTCAATGCTTCATCTATCACACAGTAGGTTATATTCAGAAAATGAGTAGAAGAGGAACAGTCTCAGAAGAACAAAGAATTAAAAAGCTGCCAATACAAAAATTTTAATGAAGCAGAACAATCTACAGCAGAAGAATACCTAAATTTTTCTCAGCTAAATAGGTCACCTGACCATATATTTTAGCAAGTTGATATTTATGACAATGGTCATCTCACAGGCTTCAAGATTGATTGTCTTTATATTGCTGGAGAATGAGCCCTTGTTAAGAAGACACTGTCTACAGGCAGCAAAGTTTGCAATTACATGGTTCAGGAGGTGTGGCATTTAAGATTAATGGTTTGCCACACAAGACAACTCTCCAATATATAGTTCAACATCACAAGTAGCTCACAATAAAGAACTCTCACGTTTGAGTAAAGAGGAATGCCTTTACCTCAGTCTTACTCAAAAGGTAAACGAGATTAAACAGTAGAACTTTTGAACAGAAATGCTATAAATTATTTAACGGGCTAAAAATGTTAACTCCTGAACACACTGTATTAGACTGAATTATGCTGGCAGCACCATACTGAAAAAAAAAGATTCTAAACCCTTGTATCTCCAAATGGCCAGGATGAACCCAAATCCCTTAATGAAACAAATTAACAAAGAACTTGCAATTCCAATTTGTGTCAAAATTACGCAGCTCATCAACGCAAGAGAAATCTACATCATGTCCACAGTTAATGAGAGTTTTGTTAAACTGTCCAAAAGTAGAGATTTCACAAAGCTGGATGCAAACAATGGATTCTGGGACCTTTTTGTTGGATGAGCTATCAAGGTTGCTTGTTACATTCTTAAATGTATTTGGGAGATAATACAGATTACCATTTGAGGTTGCATGGGCCCTAGGGATCTTTCAATGGATTATGTCCAAGATATTGCAAAGGCTTCATGGACTTACATGTGATTTGATGACATAATGATACAGTGCAACACAATTGAAGAGTATGAACAAAAAAAACTATGGTCATTCAAGATGCTTGGATATTGTTCATATAATCTAATGGTGGTACAAGGAACTACAGGACACTTTCCTATCACCGGTCACAAAAGAAAACAAAGTTGCTGGAAAAGTTTCCAGACCCAAAATGCTAACTGTTTTTTCCTTCACAGATGCTACCAGACCTGCTGTGCTTTTCCAGCAGCTTTGTTTTTATTCCTGTTTTATAGGAATCTGCAGTTCCTTTGGTTTTTATTTCCTATCACAGGTCAATTGTCCAATGGGGAGCTTGATAATGCTAAGGACATTACAGACTTCAGACTGTCAGGATGAGGATTAAAGTCAATGATCTTCAACAGAGCAAACTATAAGTTTTCTAGGTCTGAGGAGCACAAGTTCTAGAATATTAATGATACCTCCAGAACTCTTGAGACTTGGGAGAGATGAGATAGTGGTGAATGTAAGCATTTGAACAATTTAATCAAACTTGTGTTAATCATTGAAACAAACCTTGAGACTGCTGCAATATTGTGTATGGGTCTGAAAGGGTTACTGCCGAGAATTAGACTTGATTTGATTTAATTTGATTAATTAATGTCACAGGTACCTAGGTATACGGAAAAGTTTTGTTTTGCATGCAGTACAGGCAGATCATACCATACAAGGTCATATAGATCATAGGGTGATTGAACAGAGAGAGGCATATGAACTTATGGCTGCGTAGGAGATGTACAAAAGCAAGATACTATTGATGTAGATTGGGGTGTGTCTTCCTGAAGTCAATGATCAGCTCCTTAGTTTTGCTGGCATTGAGGGAGAGATTGTTATCTTTGCACCATGACACCATGCATTCTATTGCTTTCCTGTATTCTGACCCATCATTATTTGATATCCAGCCTACAACAGTAGTGTCATCAGGGAACTTGAAGATGGCATTCAGGCAAAATTTTGCCACACAGTCATGAGTGTACAGGGAGCACAATAGGGGCCTGACCTTGCATCCTTGTGGGGTGCCAGTATTGAGGATTATCATGGAGGAGGTGCTATTGTTTATCTTTTCTGATTGTGGTCTGTGAGTCAGAAAGCTGAGGAGCTAGTTGTAGAGTGCAGAGCTGCGACCCCTAGAAATTGGAATTTGGACATTAGTTTGGTTCGGATTATAGTGTCGAAGGTGGAGTTGTAGTTGATAAGTAGAAGCCTGATATAGGTATCCTTATTATCCAGATGTTCCGGGGCTGATTGTACAGCAAGGGAAATGCTGTCTGCTGTGGACCTGTTGCGTAGTTGGGCAAATTGCAGGTGATTGAGGCAGGCTGGGAGATAAGAGTTAATATGAGCCATGACTAACCTCTGGGAGCACTTCATAATTATGGAGGTCAAAGCAACCGAGTGGTAGCCATTGAGGTATGTTGCGTGTGTTTTCTTTGGTATCGGGATGATGGTGATCTTCTCACAGCAGGTGGGGATTTCAGGCTGTAGCAAGGAGAGGGTAAAGGTGTGAGCAAATACTCTCACCAGTTGGTCTGCACAGGATCTGAGTGTACGGCTAGGGACTCCATCTGGGCCAGTCACTTCCATTGGATTTCACTCCCAAGAAGGCCAAACTGATGTCTGCAGTGGTGTCTGAGGGAACAGGTGCATCCAGCTCTGTTGGTGCAGGTGACACCTTTCCACTGGCAATCTGCTTGAGCCAAGTGTAAAAGCCGTTGAATATATCAGGGAGGGATGTGCTTTTGTCTGCTGTTCTGTTCTGCTTCATTTTGTATCCCATCATGTTGTGTAGGCCTTGCCACTGGCCGTGGGTGTCATGTGACCAATTTGGGTCTCTAATGCAGATATGACGTAAGCACCACCCACAATGATAGTGTCATATGGACCTGCAAGGAGAACAGTTTGGAATCTTGAAGAAGTGAGACTTAACAACTGGTCTTCCCCAAATTCCATGTAACAATATCTGTCACATCAATACAACTGGTTGCTTACAAGTAATAAAATGTATTGTATTAACTACAAGAAACACTTCTTGTGAGACAGAAAGTGGTTTCTCTCTACCACACTAGGCCCTGTGGCTTCTTACACTTAAGGAGGATTGTGGCAGCAACCTTCATCATAAGCATTAGCTCACTGTAGTAATATAGCATGTCCATACAACTGTAGCTGGGCTGTTGTGTGAAAAGTGCAAAGTTAACATCAAATCATGCATGTTGATTGATTGAGACCTCGATCTGCCTGTTCTGCATGTTTCCAGTACAGACTCTCTGCCATTGTGCACTACTTAATGTAGCTCCTGGCATGATTCACACCAGAAGAGTGGAACAAAAATAGGACCCATTGCATCAAACAGCAGGCCTCTGGGCAGAACCATGTCCCTCAAATAAGTCTATTCAGTAGATACTGATCCATTTGTCCTTTTATCCCATTTCAGTGAATCTTGAACTATCACCTGTTGTCATCACTAACTTTCCTGTACTATCTTTCCATGGCAAGCAGTGTGCATACTGAAGTAAAAAGAGAGCACAGTGTGGAGCTGAAGAATCACAGCAGGACAAGCAGCATCAGAGGAGCAGGAAAGCTGACTTTTCGGGTCGGGACCCTTCTTCAGACATCGACCCATTTCTGAAGAAGGGTCCTGACCCAAAACGTCAGCTTTCCTGCTCCTCTGATGCTGCCTGGCTTGCTGTGTTCCTCCAGCTCCACACTGTGTTATCTCTGACTCCAGCATTTGCAGTTCTTACTATCTCTAAAAAGAGAGCATGTTGAACACCCAGCAGGTTAGACAGCATCTGTGGTGAGAGAAACAGGTGCCAGTTCAGGTCAGTAACTTTCATTATTTATTACAGCATTTTATCTCATCTTCAGTTTTGCAACATCTGCAGTATTTAGCCTTGATAATAACATGTACACTATCTGCTTTCTGATTGTAGTTCAAGTTAATTTTCTCTTCTATCCAGTCTCTCATCAGAACATGACATGGCTCACCTACTGCTTAAACAGTTATTGCAATCCAGAGCCATCTGTTTACCAGTTTGCTTTTCCCATTGTTTCAACTAATCTTAGATACTAGCACTTCCTTATCTGCTAATGACCTCCTGATGTGATTAACTTTTGATCAGAGTGTTCCAACTGTTTTGCCCCTCTGTCTGATGCTTCAGCAGTTGTATTTAGGTTTACAACAAATGCCTGAAAAGCACTTGCCAAAAAAACTCATCCATGGTGAGTTAATTGAAGAGAAATGTTCATATGGATGCTTAATAAAAACTTCAAGGACACACTGAAGGTCTCACTGAAAAGTTTCCAACCATTTTTGAGACATGGGATAACTTTGCATATTATTGGTCAACAATTGGTTTCGTTTTGAACCTACAGCACATGTATATCTTGGACTTCCGCTTAGTATGGCAGAACTTGAAGCCTCCATTAGACACATGAAGAATGGAAGAGCTGCAGGAATAGATGAGATTCCTGAAGAGATTTGCAAACTTAAGAGGTGCATGGCTTATCCATCAACTCCATCAAGTTTTCTTGGGCAGACAAGAAATCCCTGCAAAGCTCAAGGATGCTGCCATTACCGTCTTCAAGAAAGATGACGAAGTGGACTGAGGGAACTATCGAGGAATCTTCCTATTCTCCACCCCAAGAAAGATCATTGCCCAAATCCTCGCAGGATGCATTCTCCTAGTCTCAGAGGAAACCCTTCCTGAAAACTAATGTGATCAAACTATGGAACTATGGATATGATTTTCACCGCTCAGCAAGAGCTGAGGAATTCCAAAAGAAATGCCAGGAACACCACTGACCACTCTGCATGGCCAAGGTTTTTCACTCAGTCAATCGAGAAGTTTGATATTGAGATCTTGTCAAAAGTCAGCTGACCAGTGAAGTTCATCAACATCTCCATCTCCTCCACATCAAGATGTCCGTGATGACCATCATGATGGTAATATATAACAGACTTGTTTGAGGCCAACACAAGGGTCAGACAGATGTGTGCCATTATCCCCATTCTTTTTCCTTCATCTTCATCACCACCATTCTTGATCTAGTCAAGAACAACCTTCCATGTGATGTGAGCATTGTCTACAAGATGGAGAGAAAGCTTTTCAACCTCAACCATTGAAATCCAAGAAGAAAATGACACCGACCTCCCTTGTGGAAGAGAATCTTTAAACCTGACTTAACTCTTTCACAGAAGTGTACCAAAGAATTGGTCTTGGCTTCAAACTCCTGAAGTTTCAAACCCTTTACCAACCCATCCCAAGTCAAGTTCTGTTCTATCCTTCCACTAGGATTAAAGAAGAAGTCCTCCCAAATGTGGAACATTTCACCAACCTGGGAAGCTACCTCTCACCTAACGGTGACATCGATTGGGCAATTCAAGATTGCGTTCGATCTGTGAGTGCAGCATTTGTATGCCTAAGGATGAGAGCCTTCAATGTCTATAACATTCATGCTGATATTAAGGACTTTGTTCACAAGGCAACCATCCCTCCAACTCTTCTAAATAAAACCAAAGAACTGTGGATGCTGGAAATCAGAAAAAAAAACACAAATTGCTGGAAAATCTCAGCAGGTCTGGCAGTTTCCGCAGAGAGAAAGCAGAATTAACATTTCAGATCTTATGACTCTCCTTCAGAACAGGTTGGATAAGGTTGGTACATATGCTAAAGATGGGGTGGGGGGAGGGGCTGGAGTAAGCAATAGCTGGAGAAGGAGCCCAGAGAAAGAGAGAAAGATCAAAGGTTGGGCAGACAAAGGAATGGGTAACAGGTAAGCCGAGAAGAATCAATAAATACAACCAACCTATTGTCAGCTACTAATGGTCCCAATTAACAGCTATTGATACTCCCAGGCTGACCTTTACCCATTCCTCTGTCTGTCTAGCCATTGTTCTCTCTTTCTCTAGGGCCAACCTCTACCTATTATTTACTGCTCTCCCCTCCCCATCCCATCTTTACATATATACTGACCTTTTCCTTGCTACAAAGTTCTGAAGAAAGGTCACTAAAGTGTTAATTTTGCTTTCTCTTCGCAGAGACCTGCTGAACTTTCCCAGCAATTTATGTAACTCTCCTTTATGGGTCTGAAACTTTGACTATGTATAATCACCACCTCAAGACACTTGAGAATTGTTATCAATGTTGATTGAGACATATTTTCCACACTAGCTGGGATGATGTGCATGCTGACATCAATGAGCGTGAAGCAGCTAACAGCACCAGAATTGAAGATACAGTTGTGCTGTGCTAGCCATGTACTTAGGATGCCTGTGTTCTAATTGCCCAGCTTAAAGAAAGCACTTGAAGTGTGTCTTCAAAGGAAGTGTTTCAAAGACTCACTGAAGTGTTCCCTCAAGAAATGCAACATTGATGTCAATGCATGGGAGATGCTTATTCAGAAGAATCAACTCAGAGGAACCATTTGTATGAAATGACACAATTCCTGACAATACTTTAATGGCAAGAGGAAGTGAGGAAAGAAATGCCAATGATCTCAAGGCCAAGGACTACTTCCAACTCTGAGAAACACCAGCCAAATATGTGATCAGAAATGTAGCTCTAGAAGCGGTTTCATCAGCCACACAAAGTCCCACAGAATCCATGACCAATGACACACCATCTCCTTGGGGGACACTCATACTTGTCAGTCGAGGGCAATGGCATGTGTGTTCAACAGAGGGTGAAGAGTTGACCAGTTCTACACCAGGCTGCCCAGTTTTCACGTTGGTCAGTCTCTGGTTTTAACTGGTCCAGTGCCTGACTTTAACCAGGTGCCTCATTGTCTGAGGTTTTTAGTTTGATGTGAGAGTCTCTGTCCTTCCTTCCCTCATGACTCCTTCTGACTCACTTCCCTCATGGCTTCTCTTCTACCTGTCTCTCAGTCAGTTTGCACAAGGGAAAAGAAAGATTCCTAGGACCTGGTTTGGGAAGAAGAGAGGTGTGAGGTCATTGCACAGAGTGCTAATCAGGGTCACTCCTTTCTCACTTGAGTTGAATGTATCTCGATTCTTGGCTTAAATAATTCCAAGGGGACTTAATGCATTGATCTAACCATAATTTTTTTTTCTCCTCAGTTGCAGTTGTGTGTGTCTTCATGTGCTCAGTGTTTTGTCCCTGCTGCACAGTGTTTGTGTGTGGCTCCCCAATTAGTGTTGTCTGTGTTTGGGACTGAGGCTGGTCAATAGCTGCTCTAGTTCAAAGTATGACAGATCTCTGATGTGTTATCACACCTGAAACTTAACTCAATGCATTACAGTTGACATCATGTTCACCTTTGATTTTGAAGGACGAACATGATTGTAGTTTATGTCAGATCAATTCAGTTTTGGAAGACATTAAAGAGTAAATGTTTTGCATCCTTGTACTTCTAAACTTCAAATGTTGGCTCTTTCTTTCTCCTAATTGCCAAGTATTGTCCCCAAGTGTCCCAACAGCAACACCTATATTTGGCTTTTCTGCTAGACAGCCAGTCAGGGTATCAGTTTGGTTGGTTATTGGGTATGGAAGAGGAAAAAAGACTGATTATAAGTATTTGACATTAAAATTTGACAAGGCATCCATGCCCTTGACATGTTGGCTTCTCTAGCTGTTTCTTAATTCTCACTTACCCTCCCTGCCTATCTCTGCACAGTTTTTACCAGACTTGTAGTATTTTCTGTTTTTATTTCAGATATTCAGTATGCAGTTTACTGTTTTTGAATAATTGAATGCTGTCAGTGTTGCAAGGCAGGTGCAGCCAGGCATAATAGGCATTTTAAGGGTAATTTCACTGACTTTTTAAAAGTGCTATAGATTAGCTTCTAAATGAACACTTTGTTTTCATCAGAACTCTGCAATTATGGTGTCATGACCATTGAACATAGCTCTGGACGCTTACAACATATTGGATTTTTAATTGCAGCATTTTTTTTAAAGGAGAGGTAATGCAGCCAAAAACATGATTGCAGATGTAAAGCCAACGGTTTCCTGGAGACGAATTCTGCAATGCCACTCTTCAAAATGTCAAAGAAGCTTCAAAGGGAGAAATGCACTGTCAATTGAATTGAAGTCTTCTGTGAGTATCTTAAACTGTGAACTTGATGGAAGTAAAGGCAACAGTCTTTCACAGCCTCCTTTTCAAGTATACATAGGGGCAGGGTTTAAAAGGAAGTGTGCCCAGTGGCTGAGGTATTCATGTACTAACCTGGATTTGTACACTGGTGTGCTGTGAAAGTCTCAATTGAAAATACATCTCTTCATCATCCCAATGTTGCAGGTAAAGTATTTCTCATTCTGAGTGCTAGTAAACCAATTCAAAAGTAACAGGACAAAATAATTTTGGCTAACCTGCAAAAACGAGGATCATAAAATTGATCAACCATCAATATTTCACATCACAAGCAACCCAGACACTGATTCAAATAGCTTTTAATTTTTGTCTTTTTGGTAGTCATTTCTCATTTCTAAACTATGTATGTGTGTTGTGTTATTATTCCTTCTTGTATTACTAATAAACTTGCCATTTTGATATCTCAAGAAAATCTGGTTAAATTGAGCAGAAGTTATCCATAGGAAAGGCATCCTTTGAAATTCATCTTCTTGTGACCAACTGAGGCACTGGGGAATGAAGAACGGAAGTCGGTTCATCCTTCCTCATCCAGGTGATTAAAAAGTTTGAAGTGTGTCATCTGGAAATGAAACAAATTGGGACTCCTCACCTGGGGACAAGTTGTAACAATGGTCAATATTTTATTTTCTACTGTTCTGTGATCATTATTTTTGTAATGTGACATTTAACAAATGGTGCACTAGTCTATACATTATGGAGGACCTCCCTTTCTTTTACAGAGCAGAAGAAGATGAGAAGATCTAAAAGAATTGGATCATCACTGGTAGATACTGCACACGCAGCAGGAAGGGGTAGCAAATGTGAACAAGAACTGGCCATTTGTGGCCTGATGGGATCTGCCCAAGAGGAAACAGATCCCATCCTCCCCTTTCAGGGTCAGGCCCTGCAGATTATTGGAGATGGACGACCAGTGGCTAGCTGCATGGGGCCTATTGGACTTCCTGTTCCAGCAGACCCCATGAAGCGGCATCAATTACTGAGCCATGGCTCTGGCCATTGGCCATCCCATTGCAGGATGTCCCTGCATAGTGGCAGCCTGGAGTCTCTCAACTTTACTGTTTTGTGCTTCTAACTTCTTCAGGGGATGGTACAAGATGGAGGCATATTCACAGTCCTCATGCTGCACTGACAGTTCTGAACTTTACTAAGGCAGCAGCTTGTGCTGGGGAGATTGCAACTCTTTGGGGTCCCACAGATTGTCTTAAAGCTGATGGCAGGTATCGTAGCGGTTTAATTTTCTACCCCTAAGAGATCATTCTGGCAGTGCCCTGATGACCAGTGTAGGATTGGGTACCAGAAAAGGCCCTGAATTTCACTTTTTTAAAATGCATAAGATTCCACCAATCATGTTCCATATGACAATATTTTTAATAACAATAAACATTTTAAATATATTTTATCTGCAGGTGCTGCTATGAATTTCCTCACATGTCTTAATGGGTTCCATCCTGAGTACAAATTCATCTTCAAAAGACAAAATACAAAATACATAAAATGAGCTCCCTTACCTAATTTCCTTATTGAAGAATCACTCAAGGGTTCTCTACGACTGTCTGCACAAACCTGTCTTCGTGGGTCTGCTTACAAGATTGGTCATCTTGTAAATGGAGTCAGAGCCATTTGTTCACCATACAAGATTGATGCTGAAACATGATGTATCAAAGCCTCCTTGCAGGATAACGGCTACTTTGGGGCAGCACGGTGGCTCAGTGGTTAGCACTGCAGCCTCACAGCACCAGAGACCTGGGTTCAATTCCACCCTCGGGCAACTGTCTGTGTGGAGTTTGCACATTCTCCCCGTGTCTGTGTGGATTTCCCCTGAGTGCTCCAGTTTCCTCCCACAGTCCAAAGATGTGCATGCTAGGTGGATTGACCACGCTAAATTGCCCATAGTGTTCAGGGATGTGTAGATTAGGTGGGTTATAGTGAGGTGGGTCTGGGTAGGATGCTTTGAGTTTCGATTTGGGCTGAAGGGCCCGTTTCCACACTGTAGGGATTCCATGATTGAAATGTTTCTTGATATATATTGCACAAGCTCATGAAAAGCCCTAAGGCACTTACTGTTAGTCCTGAAAAGTGTCCAGTCAACTTCAGATTACTTTAGAAGGGTAATGTATCTCACACATTTGCATAACAAGGTGAAGCTGACAACCAATTTAGGATTATCAGTTGAGTTTGCAGGGGAATGTACTTACCTTAGTTGGAAGTTACATATATTAATACATAGGGTCTAAGAAAGAACATGTACACACACTCATCATTTCAATTTAGGTGACAGCTATTCACACGTTGATTTCTTGTGGCAATACCATGACTAATCAGTCAACCAGCCTGGTATAAAAGTTAAACAATACCTTTCAGTTAATAGTCAATTACCATTAATTATTGCCATCTCTATGGCCATGTCTCCACCAATCAACGACCCTTGCCAACCAATGACTATTCTTCTCTCATGTACAATAAATTTTGGTTTTCGCTTTAAATTGGTATTTTCGTGGTTTGAATTGATGAATGCAAGCGACAAAACTTTGATAAACTGTGCCTTTTTCTCAGTGAGGCAATTAGCTTCCTTAATGACATTTTGAATTTAAAAGTGTGAATGTAATGAGATTTCCTTCCTTCTTCCCAGATCTCAATTGTCTTGCATTCTGCAATATTTTCCCGTGGTAACATTCAGCTCCTTGTTTCCACCACCTCTCTGTCATGCTACCCCAACATTGCAATTTTTCATTCAGGTATCTGGGGAGGAAGTGGAGAAGAGAAAGAGTAAGTTTAGAAGAGAGGAACCCTAGAAATGGTTTGGAAGTTTGAAAGTTAGTTGAAATGCTGTTTCAATTGGGTGATTGGAAGGAAAACTGCCTTTGCTTTAGGGGGTTTTGTACAATCCGGCTACTGTGCTCAAGTTAGACATGGCAGACAGGAGCGACTTCCCAATATGTTCATGTTGTTCCAGGTTTTTTCCTGCCCACATGTGCTTCTGAAACTAATACTGTACATTGAACTTTTGGTAGTGTAATTACATCCTCTAGAACTATATATTACCAAAAAGCGCTGTTCATTTTGAAACCCACGACCTATATTCAATGCTGTTCTCTGTTCATTTACCATTGTAAACAATGAGAAACTGGAAAGCTGCGATTGCCGTTGTTATTGGTGAGAAAATCCAGCTCTGTATTTTCAGTTTCTGATCAAAATTTGTCAGTCCACAGAAAATCCACCAATGTCTTTTGAACAATGAAGGCTGGTCTATTATATTGACAATTGCACGTGAACCCAGTATATTTGCAGTTGGCTGTATTGTAAGTGTCTTCAGTTTTCCAGGGACTTTTCATCCCAGCTTTGTCTTACCTCCCCCATTTTAAATGCCGTAATGTTTCCTGCGCTTTGATGACCCAACGTAATTATGCTGCAGCTGTACAAAACTCTGGTGCGTCCACACTTGGAGTATTGCATACAGTTCTGGTCACCGCATTATAAGAAGGATGTGGAAGCTTTGGAAAGGGTGCAGAGGAGATTTACTAGGATGTTGCCTGGTACGGAGAGAAGGTCTTACTAGGAAAGGCTGAGGGACTTGAGGCTGTTTTCGTTAGAGAGAAGAAGGTTGAGAGGTGACTTAATTGAAACATATAAAATAATCAGAGGGTTAGATAGGGTGGATAGGGAGAGCCTTTTTCCTAGCATGGTGACGGCGATCACGAGGGGGCATAGCTTTAAATTGAGGGGTGAAAGATATAGGACAGATGTCAGAGGTAGTTTCTTTACTCAGAGAGTAGTAAGGGAATGGAACACTTTGCCTGCAATGGTAGTAGATTCGCCAACTTTAGGCACATTTAAGTCGTCATTGGATAAGCATATGGACGTACGTGGACTAGTGTAGGTTAGATGGACTTGAGATCGGTATGACAGGTCGGCACAACATTGAGGGCCGAAGGGCCTGTACTGTGCTGTAATGTTCTACGTTCTATGTAAGTACAAATCTTGGGAAACATAATTATGATCATCGCAATAATAGAGAAGTGAAATACAGCAATTCTGAAATTAGAAAGGAAGTGTTGGAGAAACTCACATCTGTGGAGATAAAAGCAGAATTAATGTTTTGAGTCCAATGACTTCTTCAGAACTGAAAGGGGCTTGAAACTGAATTTTTAATGCAGTTTACAAAGGAGAAAGGGAACAAGTAGAATAAGTGTTAATGACTTTAATTTGCTGCTTTTGTATAGCCACAAGCATTAAAAATTGAGCAGAAGAAAAAATCTTCGGAGAGGATCAGAAATTAATAAGAAATGTCTAAACTGAGAGCGAAATAACAAAGTATAGAAAATAATAACAGAGAGAATAATAGTGATATATTTACCCCATTTGCCTCAGGCAATGAAATTTGCCAAATTGGTAATATACTTAATAAAATGTGAGGCTGGATGAACACAAAAGCTGACGTTTCGGGCCTAGACCCTTCAGCAGCATTGAATATAGGTCGTGGGTTTCAAAATGAACAGCGCTTTTTGGTAATATATAGTTCTAGAGGATGAAGGGTCTAGGCCCGAAACGTCAGCTTTTGTGCTCCTGAGATGCTGCTTGGCCTGCTGTGTTCATCCAGCCTCACATTTTATTATCTTGGAATCTCCAGCATCTGCAGTTCCCATTATCTCTGGTAATATACTTATCCTGGAAGATGGGGTAATTATTTTCTTATCCTCTTATGCAAAATTTGCAACACAAAACTTTGAATGTAAGTCTCATATCATGTGATTTGATGCCACAGCATGAGTTTGATTCTTTATAGACTGTTTGAGGAGTTGGCAAAGTGAAGTACTGTCTTCAGGCTTAGACTTCAAAGTAACACTTTTTATTATTCATTCAGTCTAACTACCATGACGCGTGGCAGCAAGGATCTACAAGTTTCTGATCTTACAGTTACAAGAAGGTACAGACTAATCTATTTTTTTTTAGATCAAGTCCATGTACTCATCATGTTTTTATTCCAGAACATTTCACACTAGCGTGTTTTCCAGAATGATCCTACTAATCCGTTTTAACTCTATTCATTTTATAACCTGTGAAGTGCATCTTTGTGACATTATCCTCAGTTTGCTGCAAGAGGCCTAATGCATTTAGACCATAGTAAGTGCAATAACAGGATGCTGCTTGTAGGTTTGAGAGGTTGTGATTTTCAAAGATGCTGTGAAAGGAGTCTTCATGAGTTACCGCAATGCCTCTTGCAGACAGTGCACACTGTTGCCCCTTTACACTAATGGTGGAGGGAGTGAATGTTGCAAGTCGAGGATAGGGTGTCAATCAGGTGGGCTATTTTGTGATAAATGGGGAGGCTGGAGAAATTCAACAGGTCTGGAAGCATCTGTGGAGAGAGAAAGAGCTAACAATTTCAGTATTTTATGACTCTTCTTTGCATTGGAAAGATGTCTCAGAAAATTTTTATTTTGCACTTTGACAGAGGTAGAGGCCCAGTACAGATGACAAAGGGATTGCTAGTGATGGAGAAAAAAAAGATGCAAAATGGATGTAAATTTATGTGTGAAAGGAGGAAAATGGGTCCTCTCTGCTTCGAGCTAGATAAACTAGATACAAACATACAAGGCTATGGACGGAGTAATGAAGGGGCAATGAAAAGCTGGGGCAAGAGACAATGTAAGAAAAATCGAGAACATACATGAAGTGGTCAGCTAATTCAATTCAATATTGGGACCTTGAGGGGGTACATGATATTTGTAGTGGAATATTTGCAATGGTATTATCATTGAATATCAAGAGGCAGTAGTAGGATTCTGTTTGTGGGAGATAGTTATTGCTTGACACTTCTGTGGCATGAATACTATTTGACACTTTCTATTCAAGCCTGGATATCGTTCTGATCTTACTGTGCTTAGACAAGAACAGCTTTAATATCACAGGCATCACAACTGCTGCTGAACATTGCAAAACCATCAGCAAACATCCCCAATTCTGGCCTTATGATAGAGGGAAGATCATTGATAAAACAGCTGAAGATTGGTACGTGGCAGAGTTATAGCTGTACTAGAACAGCTTGGCTAGGACTATGGACAGTTTTATCACAGAATATTATCAGGACCTGTAGTCTTTTCACTACCCAGTATATTTAGCCATTTTATAACATCATGTGGAGTGAATCAAATTGGTGGAAGTCTGGCATCTGTGATGCTCGGGACTTTAGCAGGAGACTGAGGTGGACTGACCTTTAGACTGGTGGAGAGGTATATTCCAGAATTTAGACATAGACAGTTAAAGGCACTGTCACAAATGGTGGAATGAGCCAAATCATACATGTTCAAGATTCCGGAATTAGAGGAGCACAAAACTGTATTATAGTGGAGGACGTTACAGTGTTAGTTCGGGCGTGGAAGAATTTGAAAACAAGAACAAAAAAATTTAAATCAAAGCATTGCTTAATCAGAATCCAGTGTAGGTTGGTCAGAACGAGTGAATGGGTTTTCGTACCATTTAGAACATGTTAGAAGTTATGTGTTTAAATCCCATTTCAGTGACTTGCAGCATCTATATTGTCACTACAGTGAAGTATGAGAAAATCTTGCACTGCCAGGGGTTTTGTTCTTTGAACAGAAGATTAAGTCAAGGGCTCTGCCTGCCTGTTCAGGTGGATATAAAAGATCCTATAAGTACTACTTAAAGATGAGTAGAGTAAATCTATTCCTCAACCAACACAATCAAAAACAGATTATATAGTCATTATCACAATGTTGTTTGATGGGCCTTGCTGTACACAAGTTGGCTTCCATGATTCCCTTCAATGTAATAGTGACTACACATCAAAAGTATTTAGTTGACAGCTAAGTGCTTTGCCATATTCTGAGATTGTAAAAATTATTATATAGATGCAAAATCAACTAACGACCCTATTACCTTATTGTGCATTGTAATTGGGCAGGCATTAGAGTTTGTTTTCACTTGATAAAATTACTTTTGCACAGAATTTTCACCAGTTGGCTTACTTCCACAGTTGTGCTGATTATGACTTTTGTGGATAAAAGTATTTCTTTCCATAGTATCGTGACTGTCACTTTTTTCAGATTGTCCACCACAATTTAGTGAACTTTTTGACAATTTATAACTGAGAACATTTCACTTTAGAAATGCCCAGTGGCCTGCAGGCTTGGCCTGCTGTGTTCATCCAGCTCCATGCTTTGTTATGCTGTGAAACCAGGTTGTTGCACTAACCTCACGCTGTTTTCAGAATGGAGTGGTTGCAGGCATTATTGGAAAGACATGTGACCTCGTATTGAGTATGTTCTGATTGCCCACTAGGACTCCAAGAGGAAACTGATCTAATTAGTGCTACTTACAGGCCTGTTTTAGCATTTCTATTGCCGTTAAAGGTCCCCAACTACTTAATATACTGAGTATAAGTTTCTTGATAATTACATTATAATTTTCCTCTTTGGATTCTGTCCAATTTAAAATATTAACATTCAATTTATGACTTGTTTTTAAAATGCTTTCATATTCACCTTGCAAAAATACACAATTTGAAACAACATTATTTGTATTATCTAATAACTCAGGGCAGTGTT
Organism: Stegostoma tigrinum; assembly: GCF_030684315.1. NCBI lineage: Eukaryota > Metazoa > Chordata > Chondrichthyes > Orectolobiformes > Stegostomatidae > Stegostoma > Stegostoma tigrinum. The sequence continues at coordinate 20,381,187 of NC_081370.1, forward strand.
GTAATACTGATGCTATCTATAGTTTGTGCATATCCCAGCAGCACAACTGAGATCTCTTAAGTTTTGTCTGAAAAATGCAAGAAGATGCTAGACTCCATGAGAGAAGATATAATAACTGAGCTCTTAGAAAATAGTGACAGAATCAGCATGGGTTTATAAAAGGAAAACTGGAGTTTTTGAGAATGTAACTAGTAGAGGTGATAAGGGACAGACTTGCATGGTTTACTTGGACTTTCAGAAGTCTTTCAGTATGGTCCCACATAAGAGATTAGCATGTAGGAGGGACTGTTGGTAGTGCACAGACATTGGTAGACATAGGCAGACAGGGAACAAAGAATAAGAATAAACAGGTCCTTTTCTGAGTGGCAAGCAATAAGTAGATTGCAGGGATCTGTGCTTGGAGCCCAGATATTCACGTTATGCATAATTATGAGTTAGTTGAGGAAATTAAATGCAATATCTCCAAATTTTCAAATGACACAAAACTGAATGGTAGCGTGAGCTGTGAGGACAGTGCAAAGATGCTTCAGTGTGATTTGGATAAGACGTGGGCAAATGCATGACAGATGATATAATGTTGATAAATATGAAGTTATCCACTTTTGCAGCTAAACCAGGAAGGCAGATTATTGTCTGAATGTCGATAGATTGGAGAAGGGGGAAGTGCATCGAGTCCTTGATGTCCTTGTATACCCATTATTGAAAGTAAGCACGCACGCTTAACAGGCAATGAAGAAGGCAGATGGTATGTGGGCCTTCATAGTGAGAGGATTTGTGTGTAGGAATAGGGGTGCCTTGCTGCAACTGTACAGAGCCTTGGTGAGACCATACCTGGAGTATTGTATGCAGTTTTGATCTCCTTCTCTGAGGTAGGAGTTCAGATGAGAGAACAATGGCAATGAAAGTTTAACGGACTGATTCCTGCAATGGCAGGACTGATGACAAAGAGACCGGATTAGTTAGGACCATATAAAATTCTAACAGGATTGGACTGGGTAAATGCACAAAGAATATTCCTCATGATCAGGCAGTCAGGAAGCAGTGATCACAGTCTAAGGGTCATAATGAATCAGACCAAACTCTCTCAAAGTACATTGGGGAAAGTAGCCTTGGCCTCAACTTCTCTTATTTTTAAAGGCAAGTGTAAGATTTGGTGTTCTGGATGCAATTTGATTGGTCAAAAACTACCAGGCTTGAAGCACAACGCACTTTAACTCTGTGGTTATATTACAAGCAAAATGAAGAAGAATTGGTTGACTTAACTGTGTTGGAAAACATGATGTTAGAGATTATTTAACTACTAAACAGTAACTGTTCCAATATAGTACCATCCCATAAACACACCTTAGCAGAGGCAAATTCATAAAATAGATTGTCTCACATGCAATTCTGACAGCAGGAAGAAACCCAAGATTTTAGCTGTGACAGAGAGAGGAGTAACAATCTCCACACCCAGCTCCAAGACCCCAGCAAGTACTGTGAGCTAAAACTAAAATCCTGGTTCCTTTGGAGCTAAACCCCACCGCTTCATGCTGCTTCTATTGGACCAACTTTAAAAAAAAAGTTAGCTGGGCTCAGAACAATCAGTTTGGCTCCAAGTTTCTTATACTTGCTTTCAAAAGAAACATAACAGAACAAATCCTTCTTAACGGCTCATGTCATATTAGAATAAAGGTGGGCCATTTAGGACCGAGTTGAGAGGAGATTTCTTCACCCAGAGAGTCGTGAATCTATCGAACTCTTTGTCACAGAAAGTGGTTGCTGCCAAAACACTGAAAGTTTTCAAGAAAGAATGAGACATTGTTCTTAGGGCTAAAGGGATCTAAGGATATGGGGTAAGAAACAGAACCAGGGTACTAAGTAAGATGATCAGCAATTATCATATTAAACAGAGGAGCAGTTTAAAGGACTGAATGGCCTGCACCTGCTCCTATTCTCAACTATTCTATGATTCTAAAGAGAAGTTACTGTCTTTTCTAATCACTGAAAATTAACTCACAGGTAGGAATAAGAAATGTAACTCCTGTTTATTTATATGACATCCAGGAATTGTTTCACAGCTGGTATTTAAAGTTTAAAAAAATCAAGGCAGGGTAGTTTGATAAGGGTTTAAACTTTGATGCATATGTAACTGATTATAATAATATATAAACAGGAGCTGGAGTAGGCCATCTGTCCTTTGGAGATTGCCACCTCATTTGACAAGATTGTGGCTTCAATCTCTATTTCACATTTCTGCACAATCTTTTAATGTCCCCACTTTCTTTACTGTTCAAAATCTATTAATCTCTGTCTGAAGTATACCTAATGACTTAGTATCCACAGCACTTTGGGTAAAGAATTTCAAAGTTTTTCTTAGTACTTGAACAAAGATATTTCTCCTCTTTTCAGTCCTAAATAGCTAGTGACAGGAGGTAGTGTGATAACTGATGATCTGCCACTATCATACTGTGATACCTTTGTTGTTTCCTGTAACATAAGGATGAGGTGTAAGTCATGTAACACCGAAGAATTTAATGAACTTTTACTGCAGCCCTAGTATTTACATTTGTACACTACAATCCCAGGCACGTACAATGACATAGTAAGGGCATGATGGCAATGTCCCTTAAAGGTGTATTGCACTGATACACATGTCTTACTGCTCAGTGATGTCACTCAGTGGAATCGCATAAACATTTCCTCACTCTCTTTGTGCGTGTTCAACTTGTTGTACATTGGACTGAGCTGGCTTCTGGACCTTTACACCATAGAACCATTTTGGGAATGACATCATATTATTTGGACTGATTGCATATCTTGCAAGCTTTTTCTTGTATCCAGGTATTTATTAATTAATTCTGACTCACACATTCTGTCTTTATTATTTATTTATGGGATGAGGACGTTGCCGGCTAGGCAGCATTTATTGCCCAGAGGGGAGTTAAGAGTCAACTACATTCTGTGGTTCTGGAGTCACATATAGATCAGACCAGGTAAGGATAGCAGTTTCCTTCCCTAAAGGGCATTAGTGAACCAGATGGGTTCTTCCGACAGTCGACAATGGATTCACAGTCATCATTAATATAACTAATTCCAGATATTGAATTCAAATTCCACCACCTGCTATGGCAGGATTTGAACCCAGGTCCCCAGAATGTTGTCTGGGTCTCTGGATTAACAGTCCAGCAATAATACCATGAGGCCATCATCTCCCCCTCATTGTTATATTTCTCTACCTGCCCACTGGCCATGCATTTGTTACATTCTGCTCCTTCATCCTCACCAATGTAGGTTTGGTTGACTTTGCTTGAATGAACATGCACTGTGTATGCTGCACCACTGAGCTGTAAGATTCAGAGATAGTAAGAACTGCAGATGCTGGAGTCAGAGGTGACACAGTGTGGAGCTGTAGGAACACAGCAGGCCAGGCAGCATCAGAGGAGCAGGAAAGTCAATATTTTGGGTCAGGACCCTTCTTCACCTCTTCTGAAAATCACGGGTGATAGGTTAGATGCAGTAAAGCGCCCTGTCAACCACAGTGGGTAGGAAACCACGGTTATGACAGAAGGAAGCTGTGCCAGTAGCACTGTTTTGGAAAGTGGCATCATTTTAATGTGCAGAACATCAGGATGTGCCTCCCACCCCTGGACAGATCTGTATTGATAAGAATGACAACTAGCTTGTCAGTGTGTCTGAGCTAAAGATCACCTCAGTAGAGAAGTAGTGAGAAACTTTGGCTCTGTCAGAAGTGCCAATACACCAACAGCTGTTACATGGCAAGGCATGGATGCTGCAAGCATGCACGTAGAATATAAGGGAGCAAGCACGAACAACGCAACTGACTAGCTCTGTGGTGCAGCCTGGTCAAAGCCAAGAATCCTGTTCTTGCATTCAAAGTATTGCAGCTGCAGCTTTTCAATGCTAATTGCTGGTATACCCTGTAATGTGAGTCTGCTTCCTAATTGGCCTATAAATCTATTGGAGAGATGCTTTGATGTATATGATGGCAGATGCCAGATGCCAAAGTCAGTCGACAAGGGATGCATACCAATGGATCATGCCCTGAGCTACAGTCTGATAACATGGAGTTAGTTCAGAGCAAGCAGCACGCTTAATCCGCCAAGTATCAGCTCTGGTTTCCAAAGTAGCATCCAGAAAATTTTGCACGATAGGAATCTGAATGTTAATGAGGTTAGTTGGTCCTGTTTGTATCCTGAGTTTACAGGAGACCACATCATGAGTAGCAGATGTAGTGTATTAAATTGAAAGCAGTACAAGTAAATCTGGGCATGCTGTGTTCATCCAGCTTCATACTTTGTTATCAAGTAAATCTGGGGCCCTCTTATGGCTCACTGGTAGTGTCCCTACACCTGGCAGATTAAGCTTGCTCGTTTCAAGTCTCACCTGCTGCAGAGGTGTGTGTAATAACATTTCTGAAGAAGTTGATCAGGAAAAATAGGTTAAATACAAATCTTTTAAAAAATTCTCAAGTAAATCTGGAAGGATCGTTTGAGTCCTTGGGCAGTGAAAAAGGAGGAGATAAAAAAGAGATAGTAAGAACTGCAGACGCTGACGTCAAAGACAACAGTGTTGAGCAGGAGGAATCCAGCAGGCCAGGCAGCATCATAGGAGCAGGAAAGTTGACATTTTGTTTTGATGCCAGTCTAAAAAGAACAGGCAGATCCACTGGGACAGAGGGAATGGGAGAGAGGACATGATAACAGAGAATGTAGCAAGTAAAGCTAAAAGAAAGGGAAGGAATGGGATTTGGAATTTGAAAGTGTGAAACTCAATATTAATTCCAGGAGGTTGTAAAGTGCCTAGTTTGATGATGAGATGTTGCTCCACCAGCTTGTGCTGTGATTCATCGGAGCACAGCACCATGCTGAGGACAGACACATGGGCATGTGAGCAGGATGCTGAGTTAAAATGACTAGCTATGGGAAAGTTGGGGTCCTGCTGGCACACAGACCTGAGGTGTTCTGCAAAGCAGTTACCCTGGCTGTGCTTGGTTTTGGGGAGTGGTGTTGTTGGCCATGGAATGAACTAGGGTATCCTGGAGGGAACGATCACTGGGAGATAGAGAAGGGAGGATGTGTTTGGTGGAGGATGTGATGGTTTGCTGGACTTGTCTGAAATGGTGGAGGATAATGCTTTGAATGTGGAGGCTGGTGGGGTGAAAAATGAGGACAAGAGGAACCCAATCATGCTGTTGTGGGTGATGGGAAGGGGCAAGGTTGGAACCACAGGTGATAGGTCAGATGCAGTAGAGGACCCCATCAACCATAGTGGGTAGGAAATCACGGTTATGAAAGAAGCAAGCCATGTCAGTAGCATTGTTTTGGAAGGTGGCATCATCCAAACAGATGTGACGTAGGTATAGGAACTGGGAGATTGGGATGGAGTTCTTGCAGGACGTGGGGCGTGAAAAGCTGTAGTGAAGCTAGCTGTCGGAGTCGATGGCTTAGCAGTGGATGGCAGTGGGCAGTTTATTTCCCAAAATGGAGATAGAAAGGTCAGGGAAAGGAAGGGAAGTGTTAGAAACGGATGCTGTGAAAGTTATAGAGGGGTGGAAATTGGAGGTAAAATGAACAAAGTTTTCAAGGTCCTGGCAGGAGCATGAAGTAGCACTGAAGCAATCAGCGATGTTCCAAAAAATCATTTCGTCCCATCAGGCTCCACATTCAAAGGATCATTCTCCATCATTTCGGATAACTCCAGCAGAATGCCACCATCAAACACATTTTCCCTCAATCCCCTGTCTGCATTTCACAGGGGTTGCTTCTTCTGGCACTCCCTAGTCCATTCCACAACGACCAACATCAACCCCCTCCCCACGGCACCTTCGCATGCAACAGCAGAAAGAGCAACACCTGCCCCTTCACCTTCTCCCTGCTCACCATCCAGGAGCCTAATGAGTCTTTCCAGGTGAAGCAGCATTTCACCTGTACCTTCTCCAATCTTGTGTATTGCATTCACTGTACCCAATGTGGCCTACGCTACATTGGAGAAACCAAACGCTGACCAGGTGACTGCTTTGCGGAACACCTCTGGCCTATGTGCGAGCAAGACCCCAACCTTCCCATAGCTGGTTATTTTAACGCATCATCCTGCTCACTTGCCCATATGTCAGTGCTCCAGCGAATCACAGCACAAACAGAAGGCACAACATCTCTTCTTCAGACTAGGCACTTTACTGCCTTCTAGGCTTCATATTGAGTTCAAGACCTTCAAATTGTGAGCAAACTCCCATTTCTTCCCTTTCTTTTAGCTTTACCTGTTACATTCTCTGTCATCATGTTCTCTCTCCCATTCCCCCCATCTTGGTGGATGTGCCTGATCTTTTTAGGCTGGCAGGTAGAGACACCATTGTTCTGTCATTCTCATATTCCGATCACTTAATCTGAACTTTCAACATCTTTTTTCACCTTACACCCGCTACCCCCAAATTCCTCCTCCCCCCCAAGTATGGCGTAAATATTGTCCTGTCCACACTTCACTTCAGTTCTGATGAAAAGTCATCTAGACTTGAAATGTTAACATACTCTCTCTCCATGGCTGCTGTCTGACCCATTGTGGTCTCCAGCATTTGCTGTTTTCGGTACAGTTTCCAACATCTGCAGTAATTTGCTCCTACATGGCTTCGCTGTGGCCTGGGTTGCTCTGCCTCCCCGTGACAGTGTTGCGATTAAAAGAGAGGCCTGAAGCTCTTGGTAGGTGAGATTACTGCCCATGGAGATTTGATTTAGGGGGATGGCCCACGGTAGACTTACTGTTGCCTGATTGGCTTGTGGTTTAGCAGGTTTCAAGAAAAATGAGACAAGAGTAGAAATTGGAGGCAAAGTTAATGAAATTTTTCAGCTCATGGTGGGAGAGTGAGAAGCAACACTAATGCTTACTCATGACAATCTGACTAATTAATTAGTTTTTATCTGGTGTCACTGGTGTAAGTTAGATCACATAGAATAATAATTGATTTTCTTCTTTCTTCTCCGGTAAACATTAAATTAGAAACCATATTTTATTAATGCACAATTGCCCAAGAGTGAAAATAAAGCCAAGGTTCAGTTTGTGGATGCTCCTGTGCTCTCCCTCCTCTAAGCCCAATTTATATTGATCCAACCGAAAGAATTTTGCTGTTGTTTTAAAAAAATGAATTCTGAAGTAAAATACTGCCTCTGTTTATCATTAAGCATCAAACTACTGTGATATAAGTCAGATCATAGTACTGGAGATGAATCTGGTAAGTGTGCAAGTGGCACTAAAGTATAGCTGTGATTAATTAGAACGGATGGTTGTGTACAGCTGAAATTGATGTCTACTTAGTAAAAACACAGCAGCAACATAAATGTTATCTGGATATTTTGCTGGCAGTAGGATGAGCATGCTACTTTTAAAAATAATTAAAGAGGGTGTGTGGGCTGATTTACTGGTAGACAACAGTTTGCTTTCCCACTGAAGCTACAGGGTTAATTAGAGTAGATACTCTTCTGCATATCAGGGGATTTTGTGTAGGTGTACCAGGGACCACTAATGCAACAGTACAGTGGATTGTTTGTGCGAGCAAATTGTTTTGTTATTGGCAATTCTCCAATTGATGACTGCTACCATAAGGAACCTGAGGCAATATTCCTTCTATGTTTGGTTTGTGAAATAAGGCTATCCTATGGTCACAATATCATCTTCAAGTCCAAATCATGAGAGAGCTCAAAGTGACTGTGTACTAGTACTGCATAAAATGGTAGAGATGTGATTGGAAATGAAAAGCCGGCACTTTGTTAGTGACAGGTATAGCATACATTCTAAAATGTTGAAAACCTCATTGTAATGAGGGGTGGCACAGTGGCTCAGTGGTTACCTCTGTAGCCTCATAGCGCCAGGGACCTGATTCCAGCCTCGGGCGACTGTCTGTGTGGAGTTTGCATATTCTCCCCATGTCTGTGTGGGTTTCCTCCAGGTGTTCTGGTTTCCTCTCACAGTCCAAATATGTGCAAGCTAGGTGGATCGGCCATGCTAAATCACTCATAGTGTTCAGGGGTGTGTGGGATGCTTCAAGGTGCGGTGTGGACTTGTTGGGCTGAAGAGCCTGTTTCCATGCTGTAGGGAATCTAATCTAATCTAATCTAATGGATGGGCAGGGAGCAAAGGGATGCAGGCCCTTAGAAAATAGATGACAGGTTTAGATAGAGGATCTTGATCGGCGCAGGCTTGGAGGGCCGAAGGGCCTGTTCCTGTGCTGTAATTTTCCTTGTTCTTTGTTCTAATGTTTGACAGTGACTATCATTTTTTTTCTTGGACATAGGACTGCTTGCTTCCGAGTGATGTTGATCATAATAGTTGCATGCAATATGCGCTGTGTAAGCCAACAATTTGAGAAGGTCTCTACATTGGGGAGCACAAGAGTTCCAAAATTGGAGTTGCTACATTTCACTGTTCCCAAATACTGCCAAGGCACAAAGGTGGGTTCTTTATGTGAGGTTTTCAATTTGTGACTTGAAACAATGGAAATCTTGAAATCCGGATTAAGTAGGTGAGCTTGCAGCATGGATAAATACCTAGGACTTCAATGTCGTGGCCATTTCGGAGACAAGGATAGAGCAAGGTCAGGAATGGATGTTGCAGGTTCCAGGGTTTAGATCTTACATAAAGATCAGGGAAGTTGGTGAAAGAGGGGGAGGTGTGGCTTTGTTGGTCAAGGACAGTATAAGTGTGGCTGAAAGAACTTTTGACAAGGACTCTTCAACTGAGGTGGTATGGGCTGAGGTCGGAAACAGGACGGGAGAGGTCACACTGCTGGGAGTTTTTTTATAGGCCTCTGCAAAGTTCCAGGGATGTGGAGGAGAGGATTGGCAAAACGATTCTGGGCAGGAGTGAAAGGAACGGGTGGTCATTATGGGAGACTTTAACTTCCCCAACATTGACTGGAAATGCTATAACTCTAGTACGTTGGATGGATCAGTTTTTGTCCAATGTGTGCAGGAGGGTTTCCTGACACAGTATGTCGAAGGGCTGACAAGAGGGGAGGCCACACTGGATCTGGTACTTGGCAATGAATCAGGCCAGGTGTTTGATTTAGTGCTAGGTGAGCACTTTGGAGAGAGTGACCATAATTCGGTTATGTTTACTTTAGCAATGGAAAGGGATAGGAACATGCCACTGGGCAAGAGTTATAAATGGGGGAAGAGCAATTATAATGTGATTAGGCAAGACTTATGAGGCATAGAATGGGGTAGTAAAATGCAGGGGATGGGGACAATCGCAATGTGGAGCTGGTTTAAGGAACAGATATTACGTGTCCTTGATAGGTATGTCCCTGTCAGGCAGGAAGGAAGTGATAAGGTAAGGGAACCGTGGTTAACTAAAGAAATTGTATCTCTTGTTAAGCGGTAGAGGGAGGCTTTTGTGACGTTGAGACAAGATCGTTCAGATGAGGTGATGGAGAGTTACAGATTAGCTAGGAAGGATTTAAAGAGAGAGTTAAGAAGAGCAAGGAGGGGATATGAGCAGACATTAGCAGGTAGAATAAAGGAGAATCCTAAAGCTTTCTGTAGGTATCTGAGGAATAAGAGGATGACTAGGGTAAGAATAGGGCCAGTCAAAGACAGAAGTGGGAAGTTGTGTGTGGACCCTGTGGAGATCGGAGAGGTGCTAAACAAATATTTCTCATCTATTTTCACTCAGGAAAAGGAGAATATTGTAGAGGAGAAGTCTGAGTTATGGGCTATTAGAATTGAAAGGATTGAGGTTAGTAAGGAGGAGGTGTTATCAATTCTAGAATGTGTGAAGGTAGATAAATCCCCTGGGCCGGATGGAATTTTTCTGAGGATTCTCTGGGAAGCTAGGGAGGAGATGGCAGAGCCTTTGGCCTTGATCTTTGAGTCCTCATTGTCTACAGGTTTAGTACCAGAGGACTGGAGGATTGCAAATGTTGTGCCCTTGTTCAAGAAGGGCAGAAGAGATGACCCAGGTAATTGTAGACGAGTGAGCCTTACATCTATCGTAGGAAAGGTTTTGGAAAGGATTATAAGACAGAGGATTTATAATCATCTAGCAAGCAACAATTTGATTGGAGATAGTCAACAGAGATTTGTCAAGGGCTGGTCATGTCTCACAAACCCCATTGAGTTTTTGAGAATATGACCAAGCATGTGGATGAGGGTAGGGCAGTTGATGTGGTGTACATGGACTTTAGTAAAGCCTTTGATAGTGTTCCACATGGTAGGCTATTGGAGAAAATACAGAGGCATGGGATTGAGGGAGATTTAGCAGTTTGGATTAGAGGCTGGCTTTCTGTAAGAAGGCAACGAGTGGTGGTTAATGGAAAATATTCAGCCTGGAGTCCGGTTACTAGTGGTGTGCCTCAAGGATCTGTTTTGGGACCACTGCTGTTAGTGATTTTTATAAATGACTTGGATGCAGGCATAGGTGGATCGGTTAGTAAGTTTGCAGATGACACTAAAGTCGGTGGAGTGGTGGATAGAATGGAAGAATGTTGGAGGTTGCAGGGAGACTTGGATAAGCTGCAGAATTGGGCTGAAAGTTGGCAAATGGAGTTCAATGCGGATAAATGTGAGGTGATTCACTTTGGGAAGAATAATAGGAAGGCAGAATACTGGGTCAATGGAAAGATTCTTGGATGTGCAAAGGGATCTTGGTGTCCATGTCCATAGATCCCTGAAAGTTGCCAACAAGGTTGATAATGCTGTTAAGAAGGCTTACGGTGTGTTAGGTTTTATTGGTAGAGGGATTGAGTTCCGGTACCGTGATGTCATGCTGCAACTGTACAAAACACTAGTGCGGCCTCACTTGGAATGTTGCGTACAGATCTGGTCGCCCCATTCCAGGAAGGATGTGGAAGCATTGGAAAAGTTGCAGAGGAGATTTACCAGGACGTTGCCTGGTCTGGAGCGCAGGCCCTCTGAAGAAAGACTGAGGGACTTGGGTCTGTTCTCATTGGAGAGAAGAAGGCTAAGAGGAGATTTAGTAGAGACATACAAGATGATCAGAGGATTAGATAGGGTGGACAGTGAGAGTCTTTTTCCCAGGATGATGACGTCGGCTTGTACGAGGGGACATAGCTGCAAATTGAGGGGTGATATGTTTAAGACAGATGTCAGAGGCAGGTTCTTTACTCAGAGAGTGGTAAGGGCGTGGAATACCTGCCTGCCAATGTAATTAACTCAGCCACATTAGGGACACTTAAACAGTCCTTGAATAAGCATGTGGATGATGATGGGATAGTGTAGGGGGATGGGCTTAGATTAGTTCACAGGTCGGCTCAACATCGAGAGCTGAAGGGCCTGTTCTGCACTGTATTGTTCTATGTTCTATGTTCTAAACAGTTCAATTATTACTGAGCAGTAAATTTAATCAGTTGGATTGAGTCAGTCAGAGGAGGAAGTTGTTACTTCTGGGCCGCTAGTCAATTAGGTACTTTGGGGCAAGGAGAAGAGGCTTGTGGTCAGGTGACCGTGGACCTAAAATTGAACATTCTAAATTGGCCCACAGCTAGAGCTATCAAACCTGACAGAAAATTGATCAAACTAAATTAAACAGCAGCTAGCAAGTGTCAGCTATAGACAACAGTGAAAACAAAGATCAAAGAGTACACAAAGGTTCAAGGGGAGGCAATTGCAACCAGTCCAAGGTTTGTGTTTTGGAGAAATGTTGATCAGATGCTCTGACATCTTGACTGCCAAAGTGTGTGCACTTTACACCTTCCAGTGTGGCAACAGTGAAGGATACTGATGTGACCCCATTCGTTGATTTTAACCCAGCTCATGACTCCTTTGGTCAAAGGTTTTAGAATATTCTGGAAGGCCACAGCAAGGGGGTAATAAAACATACATCTGAGTGCCACCCCCTCGGTGAAAATGCATTGAAGATGCAGTGAAGACTCAGCGAAGACTCACAGGAGGGTTTCGCAGATGAACTCCTGGCAGAAAGCCCAGGAGAAGATCTGCCCTGACCTAAGAGACCCACCTTCATGGAAAAGAGTCAGCCCTATGTCAGAAAAGAAGTCACGATGTGGGGATGCTGATGTAGGGCTGGGATGGACAAGGTCAAAAATCACACAACACCAGATTATGGTCTAACGGGCTTATTTGAAAATGCAAGCTTTCTGAGCTCAGCACCGAGAAAGAAACCTGTGGGACTAGAACCTGGTTTGGCGTAATTTTTGACCTCAGAAAAGAAAGAGATTCCAATGTCCCAGCTTAAACATGTGGATCATTGGATCATTGTGGGTAAAATCCTTTGTCAGATAGAGCTCGGTAGACAGTAAAAATTGTGGCAATTTGGGAAATGCTCACATAATGTTTAAAGAAGGAATATTTTATTAATAAAATTGAGGTGAATGGCAAATCTAATTCTTTGTCCCTTAGAATACCTTTGAATGACAAGAGCATTTGGGTAAAATGTTGTTATTACATAAACTGGCCAAAGTGTCCAAAGCAAGGACAACAGGCTTCATTTACAAAAGCGATGCTGTAGTGGCATCCAAACCATTTGATTCAGAAGAAGACCAAGGAGTCAGGAGGTGCAATTAAAACTCGGGGCTAGGGTAGAGCAAAAGCCCCAGGAGTTATGGAGGCTTAGAAGAAACTATGTGCAATTTTTTTTTAGCTGAGCGCAAGGTTGTAAGAAGCCCACAAGCAACATTTGCTTTGTTTAGCTGAGAAAGATTACAGCTCAAAGAACTGAAGCGATATTGCGAATTTGCTGAAGCTAGCTGTCTGAGAAAATCAGAAATTGTGAGCGGATAATGGAGTGCACTTTCTAGCATCCATTGGAGCACAGACATGTTTGGGAGAACTGCCAGAACACCAACAATTATTGAAGCCGACAATGGTCGAATGCCTTTTGAAAGAATTCTGAAGATTGGTATGCAACAATGAAGAATTGAAGTCACTTGTAAACTTTTAAATGAGATTTGATGACCCACAGCATCATGAGCCTTTGGGGAAATCTGTGAAACATGTTGTGAATGCATTTGGTGTTTGATGTGCTTTGAGGGGTGTTTGGCCCGGTGGGGCCTGTTACCCATGTTTACTTCAGATTAATTCAAATTGAATGTTAGAATTAAAGTTACATTAGGTTGAATTACTGCTCTAATTTTGCATCTTGGAATTTACAGTTTTGCTCAAAATTGTGGAATTTTGCAGCTTTATTTTCTTAACCAATACCTATGATCTCACGCACGTCTGCTTTAACACAAAGGAGTTCTTGGTGCCTTTGTGAATTGTGATGTAAAAGTTGAAAGTCCAGTCTGGTACCATAGTACCTGTGTGCTTGAAGGTAACACGGTGTTGTAGCTTCAACAAGTGCTTACTTCTGAGATATAACACATGCTGCTCTAAAATGTTTTTTTGAAGCTGGGTTGATTATAACTGAAGGATATATTACACCATGAGTTAGAGACTGGAAGTGTAATTAATTGGGGAACTTTACCTAGGGTCTGAAGACATGAGAGTTGAGCTCAACAGAAAGTTTAATTTCTTTCCTGAGAGAAGTTCATAATAGTTCAGATAACAAGTCATCTCAACAGAAAGGCTTTTTTTTTGGGAATTTTCTATCCAGGATCACTTAATTAGAAATCTCCAGTTCAGTGACTAGCCAGCATGTTAACTAACTAAATACAATAAACACAAGAAAAGCAAACATAAACAAATAAACGTAATAGAACTATAATTAGATTTTATTGTCATGTGCATGCAATTTAGGAATATGTGAGTACAGTGAAAAGTGTGCAAAGTTGCCATTCTCCAGTTATTTTGGTTACAAGACCAATAAAAAAAAGGCAAAATAAATAAAGAACCAAAAGATAAGAAAACATCCAGACCTTAAAACCTAAAGTCTTATCACCATAACAGTGTTTGGAAAGCACAGCCAAGAACGCAGGCTTCTGGGCCCAGCCACGGCCTGGAATCTAGGTCAACCAATCACAGGAAGGAACTGCGTACTTGTTGCCGGCATTGCCTGTCATCACCAGCAGGAGCTTTGCTGATGCTGCCACTACTGCCCCGAACATTGGGAGGAACTATATTGTTGCTGCTGCTGGCACTGCCATATCCAATTGCCAGGACAGCCAGGAGGCTGCCGCCATGATGCAAAAGGCCTACGCTGACTGCCGATGCCATGCTGCAATTGCCTTCAATTGTCAAGAGGACCCTGAGAGTAATCACAACCGCTGCTGCTATAATGCCCTGCTTTTGCTGCAGATGCTGTGCTGTCACATCCTCTGTCCACCAAGAGGAGCCTGGGGGCTGCAGCCTCTGATCCCACTGCCATCTCCAGGCCCCAGGAGCCTGCTGCCATTCTGCGCACAATCTGCTCTTGCTGCCCTGTCACTGCAAAAGGCTTTAAAGAAAAGATAACCAAGTAAAAATTTAAGTGGGCATCCTTCCCTGCGTCTATCATTAACTTAAGACTAATGTCAACAAGAAGGATTAGTGGCAATGACATTTTACATAGTTCTGGTGATCTTGATCACAACATATACTATGCTAACTGGGAGATAGATATTGCTACAAATGTCATAATCATAAATGATAAATATATAAACGTAATTATGGACACTGACTTGACCAGTACTACAATCAATTGGGATCATACCACTAATTACAACAGAGACTTATGAAGGTGCTGTGCTGACTGACGTGAGGGAATACAAATAGAAAAGAATGTCTTAAAAAATGAGAAGCTTTGCGGAAGAATATTGCCAGTTATAGATTGATACAATAAAAGCATTCAAAAAGAATTGGGAACAAACTAGTTGAGCTATGGTTACAAGATGAAAACTGATGAAATCTAAAATTAAAATAAAGAACAAGAACATTTGTTGTGAAGCTGTGGAATTTATTTTCAGGTTTAGTGGTGCGACAGAAATAATTTCAACATTCCAAATTGTATTATAGATGTATGAATACAAAAGATAACTAGATTTCCTCATGTGAAAAGCCAATGGTTGCACATATTGATTGGGTCAAATTTACTTATCTTTCCTTTTGTAGCTTTCATGCAGTTCTATTTGCCAGAGTTTAGCGTGAAGAACTAATTGCAGAGAAAAATGGTATTTTGGTAGATCAGAGCAATATTGAAAAACAGATGTATCATGGTGCATCCTGTTGATACTACAGACTGCAAAAACAAATAACACTTCAGTTATACACCTTTTATTGCTTTGTCACTTCACTAGACACTTTATACAATGAATTACTTTTTGAAGTGTGGCATCTATGACTAAGTACATGAAAAACAGATATGCTGCACCAGCAACAAGTTATAAATGTAAGTAAAATTAATAAAAGTGGATGGATTAGAATTAATAGCCACGTGGAGGTTATATGCCAAAATGGACTGAATGGCTGAATTATTATAATCAATTTGTTTGCCTTGATTATATTTTTTGCAGAAATGGACAACTTTTGTGGAGTAAAAATGGACACTGAGCAGATGAAAAAAAGACACTAGAATGTTTTCTGGTCAAAAGTTTAGTTGATTCTTAACTGCTGTCTGAAATGGAGCAGTGAGCCACTAAATTCAAAATTCTATTGATAAATGTCCTTGCTAGCAACACTAAACACAAGAATGAACAATAAAGAAAACCTTGAACAAAAGCAGTTTTTGGAAATAATGAAGGAGATAACAACTTGGGGATGTTTACAGAGGGGCAGCTTGAGGGAAAAGAAATAATGACTGAGTGAGCACCAGTAATGGAGTAGAAAATGCGAAGGGCACAATGGTGCTGTAAAAGGAGACAGCACATCTATGAACGCATGACTGTAAGCAATCGTTGCAGTGGTTTGGAGTCGATGACCATGGGAGGCATTGAACATGGGGCCAAGTACCGTGGACATTTTTTTGATCAGGCATATTTGAGGTAGGCCACAGTGGTCTGAATAAATTACAGCTAGTGAGATTATGGGCAAGGTAAGGTGTATTAGAGAGGCTCAGCGATAAGGTGATAAAACTATGAATTAGAATGCAATTGTTGTGGAATGAAAGTTTATAATGCTTTGAATTTGATAGAAGTGATTCTGGTGACAAATCGGATGTGGAACTGTAAACAGATTGAATTGAAAATCAATAGAGAAACACCATAAATTTGGAAGCCAAATAAAAAAGTTATTGTGTCTGGAATAGTACTGTAAGAGACTATTATATCAAATGTCAGCTGTGTCATCAGCAAAATAAAAAGCAGGTGGCTTATTGGAAACATTATTCATGTGTTTTTAAAATATGAACAAGATCAATAAGTCTGAAAAAAGGAAGTTAATAACCTCAGGAAATTCTTCCCATTACAGAAAAGGTCATTCAATTTTGTACTACGATGGCAACAATAATGGAGGAGTGGTCAACGTCAATCCAACAAGTTTGCTCCCCATCTGAGATGCAAAGTTTCTTTTAAAACCCATGTATTTTATTAATCGCCTTTCTGCCTGCTGTGAAAATGGAAATGTCACTTTGGATTTTGTTTTTTACAATGTTCAATCTTGACTACTGTGACTGCTTTTGGCTTTCTGGCATAGTAGATAATATATTCACTTTGGCACTATTTCTGAAGTGATTTACAAGAATGATCCCAACGTTAATGAATCTAATTTAATCAGAGATGTTAAAAGAGCTGACCTGCTTTCCCTAAAGCAGGATTCTTAATCTTTTAGATTCTGTGGCCAACCCCTCCCATTTTCCTTCTTAATATGTCACAAGACTTTGTCTTGCATAAAGATAATGATGCAATTAAATATATATATATAATATTATTTTTGTTTTACTTAATTAATGCAATATTTCTCATGAAAATATAAAGTGGTAAAAATACTCAGTAAGTCTGCCAGCATCTGTAGTGATAGAAATAGAGTCAACAAGCAAGATATTGTTTCCATGAAACTAACTGTGATATTGGGTTTAAAAGTGGGAGCTATATTCTCTTGGCCAAGATAATAAAATGTGAGGCTGTATGAACACAGCAGGCCAAGCAGCATTTCAGGAGCACAAAAGCTGACGTTTCGGGTCTAGACCCTTCATCAGAGGTCTAGGCCCGAAACGTCAGCTTTTGTGCTCCTGAGATGCTGCTTGGCCTGCTGTGTTCATCCAGCCTCACATTTTATTATCTTGGAATTCTCCAGCATCTGCAGTTCCCATTATCTCTGATGCTATATTCTCTTGGCGTTTAGTTTAGTTATCTCGTGCAATTACATTCTCCTCAACTGATTACATACGCATGCTGAAGTAAAATGCCAACACTCATTGACAGAAAATGCTGAAGCCCACAGACGGTACCCAAACTGTAACTTTCAGATGCCTTAATACTTCATTCCGTACAAACCAGGAGCATCACTCAACGTTCGTACAAACCACCCTCTCAACCCCACTAATTATTGTAGACTTTCCTTCCACCCCCCCGCCCCGTCATGCATCAATTTCCACATGTAACTTGTCTCATCATGACCCCTTTCCGAACATTCCTGAGCATCCTGCTGATTCCTGATCTATTGAACTCACCATGCCCACCCTCAGCCTCATGTATCACTTACTAAATTACTTGCTTGTTCACTCTCACCAACACACCTTGTTACCTAGGTACCATGCTCCTTGCACTCAGTTAGGAACTGCCACTTTTCCTTGTTCCTCTTATAGCTATCATTGTGCCTCTGCCTCCTAGTTGTCTGTTCTTGTATCCAAGTATCATTCTGACCTCTCTAACACCGATGGTCTTTAACTCCCTGCTATACCTTCTTTGATGAGCTCCTTTTTGTTTTAAGCCCCTTGGGCCTACGCTGGTAAGTTTTTCTGAGATTGGTTGCAGCTTTCCAGCTTGGGAGAGCAAGATGTGTCACATGGTCTCTATCCCCTACACATTTTGACAGAATGGCCTCGAAACATATCTGTATTGGTACCTTTTCCAAGGGATACCCTGGCTATCCAATGAAATGCATCAAGAACAGGCTTGCTCTTACCTGGTCTAATCTCGACACTCCAGGGTCCAATTACCAGGGATTATGAAATAAAATTTTGTGGAAGCAGCTGTTCCTCTAATAGGCTTATCTCCATCCAGTAATTGTGAATGAACGAAATTTGGTCAGCTCTCAGTCCTGTCCCCATGATAAAGAGGGATGCAGGTTCGGGCTGAGACTTGGGATGCCTCGCTTTTTCCAGCATTTTTGCCACAATGAGAATGCTATCTGTTGTGGCAGAAAGTGGGACCATACACTGGAAATTGAAACAGGTATTTCTGTTCATGCCGTCCAGGGTGTGGGAGTGATGGTGGTGAATAGTGTGTGAGGAAAGTCATTTCTTGATATCACTTCTTTATTTCAGTACTACTAATTAACTTCACCAATATTTAAGACTAATCACCGCAGCATGGAATCTCGTGCTTATAGTGTAGGATGTTGAAAATTATAAACTGCAATATTCAGAATTTTCTTCTCACTTGTCTCTTTGGCTGTTTCTCCTTTCATACATATTTTCTTCTTCAGATCTTTACTTTTCTTTTCATTTGTGTTTTAAATTCACCTTCCTCATTTTACTTTTCTGGCAATATTTAATGTTGGCACCAGAGATCTCACCCACCACCTGAAACACTGGCAGGATCTTCCAAGCATTGCACTTGGTATAGGTTTGGGAGAATTACTTATCTATCATGCCATTCTCCATTGCTTATCAGTGCCACTTGGAGTGATGGCAGATTTTAGTAATGTACTGACCATAGGCATAGGACCAACAAGGGAGGGGTGGGATGAGGGGCACAGAGAGGAGGTTGATGCCAAGGGTAGAAAGGTGTCAGAAGGAAAGACAGAGGATGGTTCACTTAAAAGTCTCAATTAAAATCCAGGCAGGAAAGTAGTAGCTTCAGAACTCTGCACCCACAATCCATTGAAATACCACCACCACCACCAACAAACTTACCACTGGGGTGGCACTGGTGGGGAAGGAGTAATTTTTGGCCTCTTTCTTTGCCAATTCTCCCATTGTTTCTCCTACTGTTGAATAAAATGTCAGCTGCTCGTGTGCCATTTCAAAGCCACATATCCAGCTCTTTGCTTCTCAAAAATATTTTTGGAAAGTAAGAGCATAGGACAAATTGCCCAATTAACACATGCCACAAAATATCTCAGTATAGCAACATTTGGCTTAATGAGGTTGAATTTTGTTTGAATTTCCATTGCGTTTGCCACCTTTTCTGTCCATAACCTCAAATTAAGAGTCAAATTAATCTGGAAAAAAAGCCAGACAACATCTTCCCTGTGTTCTCAGTTTTTGATTATTCTGTCTTCGAAGTTCCAGGGGATGAGAGGGAAAATCTCTCTAATATTTAACTTCCACTTCTCAGGATTTCATATAATGAGCACATTGTCCAGCAAAACTATGTCGAGAACAAATGTGTTACTATGTTCCTATGGAATTCTGATACCTACTGTTAAAACAGAGATATTATCATATTAAAATAAAGACATATTAATTATTGATGAACAATGTTGTTTCAACTGGGAAACTTTTTCTTGATTGTGTGCTATATAAATGTTAATTGTGGGTTAAGCTGTATAACACCTATGTCGTTAATTTTACATGTATTTACATAATAAATCTGTTATAACAACTGATGATACCAAGCAAAGTACATGGGTCTAGGCCCAAAACGTCAGCCTTCCTGCTCCTCTGATGCTGCTTGGCCTGCTGTGTTCATCCAGCTCTACACCTTGCTTTCTCAGATTCTCCAGCATCTGCAGCTTCTACTAGTCTGGATGTGAGTTTGCTCACTGAGCTGGAAGGTTAGTTTTCAGATGTTTCGTCACCGTTTTTTTTATTTGAAAAAAATATACTTTATTCATAAGATGTACAAAAAATAAAACATATTTATACACCTACCCAGTCATGCAAGCCGCTCCGGGTTACCCAGGGGGTACATACATCAACTAAAGGCAAACAACAAACAAAGAAGAAAAAAAAACAAAGCAAAGAAAATACCCCGGCAGTCGTCACCCCGCACAGTCCCAGTTGGCCCCCAACCAGTTGGGGAAGGCGCCAGCTGGGCCCAGGTACCAGATAGGGCCCTTTTTTCTATTCTGGACAAGGGGTTTCATACCGTGGTCTTTCCCCACCGCGCCTTGGCGGCTGCTGCCCCAAGCTTTAGCGCGTCCCTCAGCACGTAGTCCTGGACCTTGGAGTGCACCAGTCTGCAACGTTCGGTCAGGGTCAATTCTTTCAGCTGGCAGACCAGCAAATTGCGGGCAGATCAAAGAGCGTCTTTCACCGCATTGATGGTCCTCCAGGTGCAGTTGATGTTGGTCTCGGTGTGCGTCCCGGGAAACAGCCCGTAGAGCACGGAGTCCCGCGTCACGGAGCTGCTCGGGACGAACCTCGACAAGTACCACTGCATCCCCCTCCAGACCTCCTGCGCAAAGGCACACTCCAGCAGGAGGTGATCGACAGTCTCGTCCCCCCCGCACCCACCCCGAGGGCAGCGTGCGGTGGCGCAGAGATTCCAGGCATGCATAAAGGATCTCACTGGCAGAGCCCCTCTCACCGCCAGCCAAGCAATGTCCTTGTGCTTGTTTGAAAGTTCTGGCGATGAGGCATTCTGCCAAACAACTTTGGCAGTCTGCGTGGGGAACCACACGACGGGACCCACCCTCTCCTTTTCCCGAAGGGTCTCGAGGATACTACGTGCTGACCACTGCCTGATGGCCTTGTGGTCAAAGGTGTTTCCTTTCAAAAATTTCTCCACGAAGGACAGGTGGTACGGAATGGTCCAACTACTCGGAGCGTTCCACGGCAACGAGGCCAGGCCCGGCACAGCACAGGTTTGGTCAGGGTGAATCACCGACTCCAGGACAGACCTGACCCGGTTGGCTATGACCTTGGCCAGGATTTTGTAGTCCACGTTCAATAGTGAAACGGGATGCCAATTCTTAATTTCTTCCGTCTCCCCCTTCCTCTTGTAAATGAGGGTGATGATGCCCTTCCTCATGGACTTGCACGTTTCCCCTGCCCGAAGCGCACTATCGTACACCTCCAGCAGGTCCTGGCCGACCAAGTCCCACAGAGCGGAATACAGCTCGACTGGTAAGCCGTCGATCCCGGGAGTCCTATTCCTCTCCAAGGACTTGAGGGCTCTGGTCAGCTCGTCCAGGGATATCGGCCAGTCCAGCCACTCCCTCGTGCCGTCGTCTAAGATCTCCGTGATAGACGACAGGAATGACTCGGAGGCCGTGCTGTCCGTGTGCTTCGTGTTGTACAGTCCGGCATAGAAGGATCTGCTGATCCTCAAAATGTCAGGCCGAGACGACTTCACCGAGCCGTTGTCCTCCTTCAGCCGGCTAAGCACAGAGCTCTCTTTGTGCACCTTCTGAAAGAAGAAACGCGAGCACGTCGCGTCCTGCTCCACGGAGCGGACCCTGGACTGGAAGATTATCCTGGAGCCCTCCGCGGTGAAGAGCGAGGCTTGCTGGCCCCTCACCTCGCGGAGGTTCTCCGTGACATCGACCGCCATCAACCGCAGAAGGAGCAGGTTCTGCACCCGTTTCTGGAGTCGTGACAGCTTTCCCCGCCTGTCTCTCGCCTTCCAAACACCCTTGAGGACAAAGAACCTCTTGATGTTCTCCTTCACCGTCTCCCACCAGTCGCCCGGAGACTCCAAGAGGGGTTTCACGGTTCTCCAACCGGCGTACTCCCTCTTAAGCTCCTCGATGTTCTCTGGGGTCAACAGGTTTGTGTTGAGCTTCCACGTCCCCTTGCCTGCTGGCTGGTCATCCTGTAAGTGACAGTCGGCCAGCAGGAGGCAGTGGTCAGAGAAGAACACCGGCTCGACGTCGGTGGACCTGACAGAGAATGCCCGTGACACAAACAGGAAGTCTATCCTTGAGCGAATAGACCCGTCTGGCCGCGACCAGGTGTTCCTCCGCTGCGCTCCATCTGCAGGGGTGCTGAAGACGTCGAGCAGCTTGGCGTCCTTCACCATGCCCATCAGGAATCTGGACGTGACGTCCAGTTGACTCCCCCCACCCGCTGTCCGTACCCCGGACCTTCCATCTGCATCGATGATGCAGTTGGAGTCTCCGCCAATGATGACCGGCCTGGACGTAGCCAGCACGGGTGGAAGCCGCTGCAGGATGGCCAACCGCTCATTCCGTACTGCTGGGGCGTACACGTTGATCGACCTCAGGGGACCGTTCCTGTAGGTGACGTCAGCCACTAGGAGGCGCCCCCGCACCACCTCCTGAACTTGAGAGATGGTGAAGTCGCGCCCCCGCAGCAGAATAGCCAGGCCCGAGGAGCGACAGTCGTTACCCCCCCGACCAGAGCGAAAGCCCACAGGTCCAGGCGCCAGACCATTCCCTGTACCTGCCGAGGTGCGGTATCCTGCACTCCTGCAGAAACAGGAGGCCCGCCTTGATGGTGGTCAAGTAGGCCAACGTGGATACACATCTTGCGGTGGACTTGACACTGCGCACATTAATGCTCGCAACTCGTACCCCCATTGTGGGCAGTGACCGCTGTACCCTCCCCAAGTCCAAGGTCCAGCCCCTCCATCTGTCCCTTCATGCCCATTGCCTGGACTAACTGCTGGATGCTCTCCGAGCTCAGGAAACCGTCCGTGCTGCCTTCCGGGTGACATCCCCCCATCGGGGGTGCAGAGGCAGGAGGGTCCGGCTCTGGGTCAGGTTGGGGACGCGCTGTTTCCTCCTTCCCGCCTGGAAGTTCCGGGGGGACCTCCAGTGCCCCAGCGGCATTTGACTGGGTGACGGAGGGAGCCTCAGGATGCCTCCCGTCACCTGGAAGCGTGGTGCTGCTTTCCTTCTTCCTCGAGATCTTTAACTTCTGCTTCGGGCGGCCCCTCTCCAAATCCCCCTCGTCAGCCCTTATAGCTCCCCTGTAGCTGCCTCTTTCCGCCTGATGGTTGCTGTTCCTGGGCCCGTCGACGCACCTTCCTCCTCACTTTCCGGACCGTCGTCCACTCCCCTGGGTCGCCTGTCGCCGCCTCCATCGACTCGGGGTTGTCGGGGGGAGCGGAGCCTGCAGGGGCGCTTTGCTGGCCTCGGGCCCATCCTGCGGGGCTGGGCCCTCCTGCACGACCTGGCCCTCCTGCATATTAGTGGGGTCCTTGTTGGGCCCTGGTGCCTTCCTCTCCTCTGGGGGGGCTGGCCCCGCATTGCCCCTGCCGGCGACCTGGGCGTAGGTGGTCCCCCACTGCGGGCATGCCCTATAGAGGTGGCCCGCTTCCTCGCAAAGGTTGCTGCTTTTCTCTTGTGGGCAATCCTTTGCAAGGTGTTCCTCCTCCCTGCAGATGGTGGCTTTGCAGTCGGCCACCATGTGACCTGACCTACCACAGGCATGGCAGACTTTAGGTTGCCCTGCATAGGTCAGGTAGCCCTTGCTCCTGCTGATCGCGAAGCTGGGACGGTGGGTGTACGACGTTCCCGACCGCACCCATCCTCAGCATCACCTTGACCTGCCTCTTACTGGTCCAGATGCCAAAGGGGTCCATGATGTCAAAGGGGTCCATGATGTCAGTTAGGTCCCCTTCCACCTTCACATACCTTCCGAGGAACATCAGAACATCAACTGCTGGCACATGCGGGTTGTACATATGTACAGTCACCATACGGCTCCTCTGTGCTGGCATCACAAACAGCGGGACAGTGGTCAATACAGAGAGGGGGCCCTCACCTCCTTTCTCCTTGAAAACTTCCAGGAAGCGCTCACAAATCTTGGCACTCCTGAAGGTCACGTCGTAAAAACCTCCTCTGGGGAAATCCTGCAGGCAGTAAATGTCCGCAGCAGCGAACCCACAACAGTCCAACAGGACCCTCTTCACGAAGAAGGTGCGGTCCACAGGTGCACCTTCATCCACCTTCTTCACAGAAACACGGATGGTGTTCCGACCCCCTGACCTGGGGCACGAGCCCTTGCCGCAGCCATCGTTGCAGGTTGGCTGCTCCCCTGAACCAGCGTTAGGTCGAAGCCAGCATTAAGATCCACTGGTCGCAACGGTGCACAGCCCACCCGACGTCCTCCTTTCACCTCCAAGACAGCACTCTCCTCCTCTCGGTTCACAAGAGAGTGGGTCTTTATTTTGTTCCAGATGTAAGCTGGTTCACTGAGCTTGCCGGTTTGTTCCCAGATGTTTCGTCACCATACTAGGTGACATCATCAGTGAGCCTCTGACAAAGCGCTGGTGTTATGTCCCACTTTCTATTTATCTGGTTAGGTTTTCTTGGGTTGGTGATGTCATTTCCTGTGTTGGTGATGTCATTTCCTGTTCTTTTTCTCAGGGGATGGTAGATTGGCTCCAAGTCAATGTGTTTGTTGATGGAGTTCCGGTTGGAATACCATGCTTTGAAGAATTCTCATGCGTGTCTCTGTTTGGCTTGTCCTAGGATGGATGTGTTGTCCCAATCAAAGTGGTGTCGTTCCTCATCTGTATGTGAGGATACTAGTGATAGTGGGTCATGTCGTTTTGTGGCTAGTTGATGTTCATGTATTCTGGTGGCTAGCTTTCTGCCTGTTTGTCCAATGTAGTGTTTGTCACAGTTCTTGCAAGGTATTTTGTAGATGACGTTCATTTTATTTGTTGTCTGTATAGGGTCTTTTAAGTTCATTAGCTGCTGTTTTAGTGTGTTGGTGGGTTTGTGGGCTACCCTGATGCCAAGAGGTCCGAGTAGTCTGGCAGTCATTTTGGAAATGTCTTTGACGTAGGGGAGAGTGGTTATGGTTTCTGGGCCCGTTTTGTCTTCTACTGCCTCCAAGCTTGAGAACCAATTCTGGTAGAACAACTATACTCAATTCTAAGGTTTCACACATTATGAATGCTTACTTCTGGTTCAAGAAAAACCAAGAGAATATTTTCTTCAGGTTTTGTTCAAGGAGGGACACTTGTATGTAATTATTAACCGTTTCAGAATGGTTCGTGTTTCACCCAGACCCTGCATGAGGTTCCCCAATTTATTATGTTTCCAACTGGGAAACCTCAAATGTTCAAGCCCCCGGGGTGAGGAGATATAAATTTGCACTTTATTCATCCACACATCCTCAATTAGTCACAACAGGATAATTTAAAAATGGATATGTTTCTGCCAAACCCAAAAGAATGTATGTTTTGAAATGAACCAATTTAATCATGCTTACGTTAATAAAGAGTGTGAGTTTATCAATTCATAACCATGAGAAGAATTAGTCATGCAACACATATACACACAGATTTGAAACAAGAGCTGAGTGCAAGGAGAAAAATGGTTAAAAAAGCAGATGTATGAATCAGTTTTTGAATTGTTCATGGAGTGCTTAGTTAAATGTTACAGCTGTTGCAGTGCAAGTTACTGGTAGCATTAACATTGACAGTTGAATAGCCAATTTCACAATATTTAGTTTTGCAGATTTGCTGAGATTCTGCTGCTCTGATTCCTTTTGATCATGGCTGAATTCCAGCATTCAGGGGCGAGAAGGTATAATTCTGTTGTCCTGCTTCCATTTCATGTAGCTACTATGAGGTCAACTTACAGCTCCTAGGGTGACAGTGTTCTTTTTCCTGCAACATAGGGTGGACCGCGGGATAATTTTTTCCGCTGTGACCTTTGCAGTCTAATGCTGAAACTCATGTACATGTGAACATTTTGTCCAACTAGCTCACTCCAGTGGAATTGAAACTGTTTTTTTACCCCTGTCCTTATGTATTCTTCAAACAGAAAAACACAAGACACGACTGCAGTTTGGGACATAATCCACAGGCAGTAGTTTGGTGTTGAGCAGGTTCATCAGCAGGATTATCTTTCTAGTTACAAGAGATCAGTCTGTTTTAATGTGCATCTTTCGCCCTTTAAAGGCTGTTTGAAGTGCATTAGCATCCGAAGGTATGCTTTATCAAGAGTCTCTCTCTTATCTCTCTCTTTCTCTAGAGACAGCCGCTTAACTTACATCCACAATAGTATTTGGCTGTATCAGCCTGTGGTCATGTCATTGGACTGGAATTGACCAACACAGTAGTGGAAGCTTGAAAGCAAAGAAATAGTGACCTGGATTTTGTGGTCAGTGTCAAATGACAATCTTCTCACTGATTTTGAAGAAAGCTAGATTTCACAATTGTTAATGTAAATATGTTGCCAAGTGAAGGAGATCTCCAGATGTTCAACAACACAAATGTCATCACGAAGGTTGAGCAACCAATCACATTTAACGATTCTCACAGACAGAAAACGATGAAATATAATAGATTTTTAACCCATACCTTGTATAAATGTTACAGAGAGAAATAAAAATTGAGACATATACATTAGAAAGAGAAATATCAAAATATACTCAATAAATATGGCACTTTAAACATTTTAGTAAAAAACTGACATTACACAAATATGAAATTTGTTTTCCAAGACCAGTGAGGTTAATCACCAGTACATTATAAAAAAAAGTCTAGTTACACTCAGTAACAAGGCTCAACTTACGCAGAGCTTTTATACTGTAATATTACAGGGACAAAAAGGTCAATTTGCATCTTCTCAGCAATTTGTGATTGATTTAAATCTGCCATGATTTCAGCAACACACCAAGTGGAGAAACAGCAAATTACTGGCATCATCTTCTGAATTTATGCATTTGACTGTGCGTGTGTGGGCTTTGGACATTGCTGTCACTTCATAAAGTAATTCACTAGTGAACACTGAGTGCTTCACAATGATTACAACTGTAACATCCAACTGAAAAAATATGAGAAAACTGCACAGAAAACATTTTGTTCAGAGCTAGGTCTGCTGTGTTCCTCCAGCCCCCACTGTATTTATTTTGTTTACAGCTTGTGGTTATATTGCAGACTTTGTCTTGGTTGTGTGCTTCAAATCTAGCAAGTGTAATTTATAGTCCTGTGACATTTTCCATGAATTTTTTGATGCAACACTGACTTTTATAATGTTGGTATCTCTTTGGTACAGAAGCATAAGAGGCATTGTCTTATTAAGACACTGAGGGTAACTCTGGCATTTGGACTTCATAATGAGTTCAAATTATTCTCTGATGTGCAAAGGAGAAACTTTGATATTTCCAGGATTATATCCTGCAGCTTGTCTCAGTCAGAAAGCATTTGTGAATAGTGAAATTATTTTCATAAAGCAGTTGCTACTGAAGGCAAATCATGCTGCATGATTCATCATAATGATCTTTTAATCACACAGGGCTGGTCACAGGGCACATGCAGTATGTGACCTATCTACTCTGTTCCACACATTTGCCTACTTTCGCCTTTCAGTGATGAGAAATGTTGTCTGCAGATAATCAGTCGTATAAGTCCTTTGTACTTCCTTTATTTCAGATTGAAAACAAGTGTATGTATTTCAACAACTGTTTCAGTGGATAAAAAAGATTCAATTTTACAAAAGGGCCATTACAAAATAACCAATAACAAATTTCTCACTTAATATTTTGGATGTTTCATGCAGTACGCATCTGGGACTTTAGGAGCAATATCTGAGTGTTTAAATCAGGTTTAATTTCCTCTGGTAGCTCAATGTTTAATATGTTTGTGGAAAATTCCTCCGTGTGCTTGCTTAACATGGTTATTACCTGGGTTGGAGTAAATGGGAATGAAGTAACAAAAATGAAGCTTACACAAGCACATTAACCAGTGTGCGTCCAGAGTTCAATAAGCTCCAAAAAGGCTAAAGTAATTCCGGATAACATAATAAATGGATGAAATTATCTAACATAAATGTTCACCTATTTATTGTTAAAGTTCTGGCAAGAGAATGTTATATATGTGTTTGTCAGTAATTTCGTTAAACAACAAGACTGTTAACAATCACATTTGCCAGCCGCTTTTCATGTTCTCCCCATCCGACTGCATGTCTATGATTTTGCTGCCTCCAGGCTTCACTTCAGGAGCACTCCTGAAACACGCCTCACTTGCCTCCCAAAATGTACATTCTCCAGTTTGACCATCACTTAAATTGTCCACATCCTAACGCACACTCCATTCCAGTCAACTGCCTCACTTGTCTTCATCAACTTGCATTTGTTTCTAAGCCATGCTTAGAAAATCACTTTCAGTTACAGATCTTGCCATGATGTGAATTACTTTCACTCTTTTGACTCAAGGGCAAGATTGTTTGGACTCTTCATGGACAAATCTGAGCTGGAGATGGGGGTATGAGGGCAAGGTCATGGGGATAGGGGCATGTAAAATCCTATCAATCCTGTAGGCTGGCATTGGCATTGATCGCTGACAATATCAAATTAGATCATGTATGACCAGTTGTGGATTGCAAACAAAGTGTGAATGAAGTGTACTTCTGGAAAACTGACCGTGGAGAACTCGTTATGGAGATTAAATGAGACATAAAACATAGAAAATAGGAACAGGCCCTTCAAGGCTATTCTACCATTCATTATGAGGATGGCTGACTATTCAACTCAGAAACCCCTTCTTGCTTTTCCTTCGCATCCTTTGATCCTTTAGCTCCAAGTGCGATATCCACTGCCTTCTTGAAATTATGCAATGTTTTGCCCTTGACTAATATCTGAGCTAGCAAATTTCACAGACTGACCACTCTGTGGCTGAAGAAATTTCTCTTCGTCTCAGTCCTAAATGGTTTACATAAACTTAGGCAATAACCCCTGAGATAATGGGAACTGCAGATGCTGCAGAATCCAAGATAATAAAATGTGAGGCTGGATGAACACAGCAGGCCAAGCAGCATCTCAGGAGCACAAAAGTTGATGTTTCGGGCCTAGACCCTTCATCAGAGAGGGGGATGGGGTGAGGGTTCTGGAATAAATAGGGAGAGAGGGGGAGGTGGACCGAAGATGGAGAGAAAAGAAGATAGGTGGAGAGAGTATAGGTGGGGTGGTAGAGAGGGGATAGGTCAGTCCCGGGAAGACGGACAGGTCAAGGAGGTGGGATGAGGTTAGTAGGTAGTTGGGGGTGCGGCTTGGGGTGGGAGGAAGGGATGGGTGAGAGGAAGAACAGGTTAGGGAGGCAGAGAAAGGTTGGACTGGTTTTGGGATGCAGTGGGTGGAGGGGAAGAGCTGGGCTGGTTGTGTGGTGCAGTGGGGGGAGGGGACGAACTGGGCTGGTTTAGGGATGCGGTGGGGGAAGGGGAGATTTTGAAACTGGTGAAGTCCACATTGATACCATTAGGCTGCAGGGTTCCCAGGCGGAATATGAGTTGCTGTTCCTGCAACCTTCGGGTGGCATCATTGTGGCACTGCAGGAGGCCCATGATGGACATGTCGTCTAAAGAATGGGAGGGGGAGTGGAAATGGTTTGCGACTGGGAGGTGCAGTTGTTTGTTGCGGACTGAGCGGAGGTGTTCTGCAAAGCGGTCTCCAAGCCTCCGCTTGGTTTCCCCAATGTAGAGAAAGCCACACCGGGTACAGTGGATGCAGTATACCACATTGGCAGATGTGCAGGTGAACCTCTGCTTAATGTGGAATGTCATCTTGGGGCCTGGGATAGGGGTGAGGAAGGAGGTGTGGGGGCAAGTGTAGCATTTCCTGCGGTTGCAGGGGAAGGTGCCGGGTGTGGTGGGGTTGGAGGGCAGTGTGGAGCGAACAAGGGAGTCACGGAGAGAGTGGTCTCTCCGTAAAGCAGACAGGGGTGGGGATGGAAAAATGTCTTGGGTGGTGGGGTCGGATTGTAGATGGCGGAAGTGTCGGAGGATGATGTGTTGTATCCGGAGGTTGGTGAGGTGGTGTGTGACAATGAGGGGGATCCTTGATGCAGGAACAGCAACTCATATTCCGCCTGGGAACCCTGCAGCCTAATGGTATTAATGTGGACTTCACCAGTTTCAAAATCTCCCCTTCCCCTACTGCATCCCTAAACCAGCCCAGTTCGTCCTCTCCCCCTACTGCACCACACAACCAGCCCAGCTCTTCCCCCCCACCCACTGCATCCCAAAACCAGTCCAACCTGTCTCTGCCTCCCTAACCGGTTCTTCCTCTCACCCATCCCTTCCTCCCACCCCAAGCCGCACCCCCATCTACCTACTAACCTCATCCCACCTCCTTGACCTGTCCGTCTTCCCCGGACTGACCTATCCCCACCCTACCTCCCCACCTATACTCTCTCCACCTATCTTCTTTACTCTCCATCTTCGGTCCGCCTCCCCCTCTCTCCCTATTTATTCCAGTTCCCTCTCCCCATCCCCCTCTCTGATGAAGGGTCTAGGCCCGAAACGTCAGCTTTTGTGCTCCTGAGATGCTGCTTGGCCTGCTGTGTTCATCCAGCCTCACATTTTATTATCTTGCTTATCTTCTGTGACTGGTTTACAAGGACACCCCAGTCTCATTGCACATTCCATTCTCTCAATTTTGAGACATTCAGCTGAAATTGTCTTCCTGTTTATGCCACCAAAGTGGATTACCCCACATTTATCCACATTATGTTGCACTTGCCATAAAAAGTCCACTCACTCAGCTTGTCCAAATCATGCTAAAGCATCTTTGCATCCTCCTCACAGCTCACCCTCCCACTTAACTTTCTGTCATCTGCACATTTGGAGATATTGCTTTTAGTGTTCTCATACAAATCATTAATAAATATTGTAAATAGCTGGGGTCCAAATGCTGATTCCTCTTATACCCCACTAGTCACTGCCTGCCATTCAGAAATAGATCCATTTATTCCTACCCTTTATTCCCTGTCTGCCAACCAGTTTTCTTTCCATCTTAATATACTCCCTGAATCCCAAGTGTTTTATTTTTGCACCCTAATCTCATGTGGGACTTTGTCAAAAATCTTCTGGAAGTCTTAATAATGCATCCACTGGCTCCTGTCATCATCTCTACTAGCTACATCCTGGAAGAATTCTAGTATATTTGTCAAGCTCTTTTGTAAATCCATATTGACTCTGTCTGACCTTACCACTATTTTCCAAATGCTCAGCTCTTAATTCTTTTACACTGGAATCCAGAATTTCTCTCACTATTGATGTCAAGCTGACTGGTCTATAATTCCTGCTTTTTTTTTTCTCTGCTTCCCTTCTTAAATAAAGGGGCGCATTAGCTATTTTTTTAATCTGTAGTAACTTTTATCGAGTCAATATAATCTTGGAAGGTGACTACCAATGTATTTCCTATTTTTAGGACCATTTCTTTAACTACTGTGGGAATGTGTGGCATCTTCCAATTAGTTGCACATCACTGTACCAAGGAACTCAAAGATTCCCTTTTCAGGAGGGCCAAGCAATATATACAGCATTGCATTGACCTGCATAGTCAGCTGGAGAGAACCAATGGGTTTGGCACTATTGTGGGACTCCTCCACATACAAGGGTGATTGATGTCATATATGAGGTCCTCAGAGAATAGCCAACTCTTTTGTTATCAAGAAGAAAATCCATTTCTTCAACATTCAACAGGTCCCCTCTTAAGCTTTTCATTTTCCTTGCTCACTTTCAAGAATGGATTCTTGGTAAAATGTATTATCCATTAAAGATGGATTAAAGGGGTGGAAGCTAGGAAGTTGCTTCCGTTAGGCGGGGAGACTAGGGCCCATGGGCACAGCCTTAAAATTAGAGGGGGTAAATTTAAAACTGAAATGAGGAGACATTTCTTCAGCCAGAGAGTGGTGGGCTTGTGGAATTCGTTGCTGCAGAGTGCAGTGGAGGCCGGGACGTTCGATGCCTTCAAGGCAGAGATCGACAAATTCTTGATCTCAAAAGGAATCAAGGGCTACGGGGGGGGGGGGGGGGGGGGGGAGTGCAGGGAAGTGGTGTTGAAATGCCCGTCAGCCATGATTTAAATGGTGGAGTGGACTTGATGGGCCGAATGGCCTTACTTCCACTCCTATGTCTTATGGTCTTATGGTCTTATGGTCTAAGATGATGAAACCAGTGAGTAACTGTAGAACAGGCAGAACGAAAATAATATCTAGATATGAGGTGATTCAAGTTATTGTCAAACAGACCATAAGTTTTGAAAAGATGAAATTTCGGTGTCTGGATCATTCAGCTGGGGCATTTCGGACCCAGTGAAGGTCCTCACATTGTGGTGGTTTGTTGTGCTTGTGCAGCTTCACATTGCTGAAGGAGGAGGCTTGACCAATGATGTTATTGTAAAGCGTGAGTCTCCTAAGACGAAGAGAGTATTGAGGAACCAATTACCAGCTGCAACATCCCAACACAACAGATGATAATGTAGAGAGAATAAATAATACATTTATTACAAACACAAGCAGACAAGCAGTAAAGCCTTAACTATTTAGCTGTGAAACTCAAGTGTACCTAATATGTTATTGTAAGTTCATCTGCGATACTCCTTCTTTGGTGCAAGCTGCAGTGGAGACAGGCTGCTGACCTTGCTGCCGCTGAACCTGTGAAGACCTCGTAACTGCCCTCTGGCTTCTTGAGGCTTGGGGTATGCTGCCATGCTGTGGGGATCCCTGCTTAGCAGCAAGAGCATCCTCTGTTATTGCAACTGCTGGAGATGGGGGTATGACTGGTATTAGTGGAGCTGATGAGCTTTTGTCCACACCAGGGTCACTTTGATTCTCTCATGCTGTTCAGCAGCAGATATTAAAGGAAACTTGAAGCAACATTCAGGTGCTGGTGGTCCATTAAAGATGTTGCTGGTAATTGTATCAGCTAATGATGTGGCCGTTGCCTCAGTTCCCGGTGCTGCCTAAAAATGGTCACCTCCACAGCACTCCTGCTATTTGTTCATTAGCCAACTAACTTTAGTTTCTGACAAGAAAAAAACTCACTCTTCCTTTGCCTCCTTGCTAAGTCATGGAAAATTCAAGTATAGCTTCCTCCTTTTTCTCCTCTTTCTAGTCTATCCTTGCTTACCATTTTGCTTTGTGTCACTTTCTGAAATTTGGTCCCATAAACCTTGTTTGACTTTTAGCCACTTTTGAAAGTTTCTCTTTGGCTGCATTTCTGGTCATTTCCACTAAACTTTAGCATTGGACATCTCTTTCTCTTCTGTGATACATGACATAACTATATTCATGCAAGGTCATGTGGCGGATAAGTGGGAGAGAAGATGGACAAGTTGTGTCAGGTTAAGGAGGCAGGATGAAAAGGAGGCTTGGTCATGGGAAGACACCAGGCCTGGGGAGATTTTAAAAGTGGTGAATTCAATGTTTAGGCCATTGGGCTGTAGGCTCCTGAGGTGGAATATGAGGTATTGCTCCTCCAGTTTGCGGGTGGTTTCATTGTGACACTGGAGGAGGCCCAGGATGGAAATGTCACCAGAGAATGGGAGAGGGAGTTAAAATGTTGGGTGACAGGAAGGTGTTGCCATTTGACCCCAATGAGTTCTACTTATAACTTTCCTTGGCATGGCGTACTAGCTTTCAAAGGTTCTATTTTCACACATTATTTTTAAAATGTCTACGAATTCCTCAATCTCATGAATTCATTGATCGAACATTGAATGCCTATTTTATCTCTCTTTTCTCCAATTGTATCAAGTATTTATGAATTAACTACGTTCATTTACTTCTGTCTGGAAATGCTGACCTGCTCTTCAACATCAGAGGCGGGATGCTCATTGATGATTGTCCAATATACAACACCATTCACCATTCTTCTTATACTGAAGCAATCCATCTGCAATGGGAAAGAATTTAACTGTTTCCCCTTGAAATTTAATGGAATTTCATTTCTGAGTCGCCCACCATTAACCCCTTGGTGTTCCCATTGATCAGACATTTTACTAGACCATTCATAGCAATATAGTATCTGCAACAACAGGTCACAAAGCTGGCAATTCTTGCAATTACATCAGTGACTAACTCCCAAAACTTGTCTGTTATCTACAAGGCACAAGTGAGCATTATGATTGGATATTTTTCCAGTTGCCTGAATGAGTACAGCTCCAACAGCACTCAAGAAGCTTGGCACTATACAGGGCAAAGCAGTCTACTCAAATTACTATCCTATTCACCACCCTAAACCTTTCAGTCTCTTCACCACCAATGAACAATGGCTGCAGTCTGTACCGATAAGACGCACATCAAAAACTCAACAACGCACCTTCCAAACAAGCAGCAACTACCATCTAGAAAGTTAAAAGGCAGCAGATGCATAGGAACACCACTGCCGCAAGTCACATAGCATCCTGATGTGAACCATCTTGCTAATCCTTCATAGCCGCTAGAACAAAATCCTGCAATTCCTTACCAGAACTCTAGGTGGACCTTTACTAAATGGACTGCAACAGTTAAAGAACCCAGCTCAATATCACTTTCTCCAGGGCAATTAAGATTGACCTTGTCAGCATTGCCTATTATCCAAGCAAACAAAAGAAGAAAACTTAGACCTGAAGGGAGATAATGTCTTGAGAAGAAAAATCCTAAGTGTCTCTGTGAGAGTGGGATGATGCAGGTGAGTAAGAGACTGCTGTGGTAAATGATGTTCTGGCTGGTCAGTTGAAAATTCTAATGTTACTTAGGTTTTTCTTTTTCATCTAACCGTGAAACAAAAGCACGTAAAATTAACCAAGATTGTTATCATGAAACACAATTAAGTACAAGTTGCTGCACGCAGCTCACAATGGGGAAGGTGACAGGTGCATGCAGTGAGCAATTACGCTCTTCACGTTTTCTTTCCTCTGGGCTGATTGCATGTGTAGCTGAGTGAAAGAATATTTTAAGGTGAAGTTTAAGATGTAAAGAGTATTGTGCTGCTCCTTGAATGCTGATAATAAGCAATTTAACCCTACAACTAAGTGTGAAAGCAGATCTTTTGTTCAGTACAGTGCATTTTGTTGCTACCTCCATATCCCCAATTCATTGAACATATTCTGACACTCTTGCCCTACATGAGTATCCTATTAGGAATGAATGCCCATATCACTTGCTACAAATGCTGCACTGCAGCTTTCCTACGGGTTGGCTTCATTGAGGTGATACATTTATCCAAGCTGCTCCTCTATCTCAGCTCTCTGTAAAACCTTTGTAACCTATAGAATGACTATTCTGTTGCTCTCCTGTTATCCCACCCTTTACGATTCATTCAGTCTCCACCAACTTCAACTAAACCTCTATTGCCTAGCTGTTGGCTTATACCAAGCACTGCTTTCCCATCACATCCACTGACCTGCACAGTCCTTCAAGATCATGGCCTTGTGCTCCTTGTCTCTTACCTTTTTATAAAATGGACAATCCTTACTCCAGACTGTACATTTTACCAACATTTTGTATGATCTCCTTGGCTCTATCAGTTCAGGATTTTCTCCCTGAAACACTTCACATCTCAATTGTACTTTCATCCTTTATTGAATCTCTTTAAAATGCAACTTCTTGATGAAATATTTAGTTAGCCCTCCTAAACTTTCTCTCCGTGACTTGGCCATATTTTCCTCAGGCCTTCCTGCAGTACTTTGAAATGTATTTTAGCATTAAAAATGCTTTTTCGATGTTAGCTGATGTTGATTTTTGCCTGAACAGAAACTCAAGCCTGGTCTGACTCCCTGTGTAATACCTCTGTGATGCTTCCTATGCAATAGTGTAATTTTACAATTTAATATCCAGGCATTACAAATCAATCACCAATTAGGGAACCAAGTGTCATTTTCCTTGTAGAAATGGAAATGAGGCTAATTGGCCACAATATTTTTATATCTATCTTTATTCTATTTTCACTCTATCACTATGTTTTTTGTGATTGTTGGGCCCACTGACCAGAACATTCTGTTTCAGCACTCAGTATATGATTGGAGTTCATAGCAAGAAATATCACACTCCCATCTCGTAATTCATGGCACTTTTTGGTGTTCTGAGTGCTAAAGCGGCCAGTGTGGTTCTGTTCTCCTACATTACCTTGTATTCCTGCTTCATCGTCAGTAAATACAGAAGAAAATCTTAACTTGAAATTTATAATTGGCTTCCAGTTAAGCCATTAAGCCCTGATTGGCTGCATTTGGTGTTTGTTTTAATGCAGAAGGTGATGGGAAGGTCCATGAATTGAATATGTTGCCTTTATTTTTGCTGGCATGAGGTGATCAGTGAATGTATCTGAGCTGTAATTTCCAGCTGGTTAGCTTTTCCTTCCCATGATGCAGGGAGTATTCTTCCCTGTTTGTCTGAGCAGTAAAGATCAAGGCAACTTAATGTACTGACCTGCAAGTTAGATCTGGACCATTTCTGATAGCTCACCAGGTGCACCTGAATTTCTGATTCCAGTTTGGCCCTGTCCTATGTCCCCACTGTTTCATGCCATAGTTTATTAGCATTTACTTAAATGTGAACAGGTAGTTCTCACCTAGTTCAGCTGTGACTGTTGGAAGTCAAAATCCATTAAGTTCAAGGGCACAGCAGTGGATTTGTAATACTGGATAAGTGTCTTTAGAATGTTTTGCTATTTTTCATGTTGCACTGCAATTGAATCACACAATATAGTATGCCTGGCACAAGATAACTTTGCCTCTTTTGCCATAAGAAGGACTAGATTTTCATCTTGGGATGTAATTAGTGATTGTTATGTAAATTGTTCTCAAATTTACACCCATTTTAAAGTGTTTTCTTCATTTCCCTGTTCTAAATTAAGGTCATTTTCATTTTTAAAACTGCCTGGGTAGAGTGAAAGCTAAAATAACCATATTTACTGAATTAAAACCTCTGACCCCCCCACGAAAAAATTAGCCTTTGGTTTTTTGTAGCTTTTACATCACCACAGATAAGAGCCAATAAAAATTACACAGAAATTAACAAGCAAATAAACTGTTGATACAACAATCTTACACAAACACCTGTATCAATTTCTGCACAAATGTTGCACAATCTTACAGTCATTCCAACTCAGCCTCTGAAACACAGGATCTCTCACTCAGTCAGTTTGGTCCTTGAGTTGCATTCCCCATTAGCCTTATTTCATCTGAGGTCCCAAGGTGCAGTTAACCTTAAGAAGACACCAACATCTATAAATCCCCTCTCGGTCTAGTCACAACAATCTTCATGGCATAATTTTCCAGAGTTCCTTTACAAATAACCAGCCAACCAACAATATCTAGTTCTGTTCCTCTCAGTTCATTCACATGAGAAGTTCACACCACTTTCACAGTTCATTCCCTTTTACCTCAGTTGTGCGTCACTTTCTCAAGAATTCTGGAATTCCGTCTTCCTTCTTATTACCAAATACAAAATTGTCCTTTTGTAGTAAGCCTGGCATGCTCCTAAACAAACATTGAGTTTGATAACTTTGTCCTACTGCAGCACACTGTCTGCGTTTGTGTACTGATATAATTCTGCTTTCTGCTGCCCTTTTTATCTGCCAGCCACATGGCATCTGGTCTTAACCTCCTTCCTGCTGCTACTGCTTCCATGTCAAGCCTTGACAGGTCTCATTAAAAATATTCCCTATTATCCAAGAAAATTACAATTGATTCCTCGACAATTGATGCAAACCCTTAAGTCCTTTCTGAGCATTCTTAAAAACAATTACCGATTCTGCAGAGATTTTAAAGACAGGGCTTTCTTTACTATATTACTTATTGGTAAAAGATCATCACGTTATTGCCAAATATAGAGCCTATCGTGAACCAGTGCATTTTTTTTTTGTTTAAGGTTGCCATAAAACTATCCTTTGATTTTTTTTAAGAGTCATAATTTGCTAATATATGATAAATACGGCTGAAAATAGCTTTTTCTCAATAAACAAGCATTTTAAATCAGTGCTGGTCAACCACTTGGGATTGACTCTGTTTTAAATAACAAAGCTGCGTTATAAAATTTTTAAAATCTTGTTAGCTTGGGTCATATAGTCAAACCCTATGCAAGTTCAAACAAAATAAAACAAAAATTCCAAACTTGTGGAAAACATGCCTGTTGGTGCCTTTGCACCTGAAAGATTCAACTTAATTTTTACAAACCTCGTAAATGCTTATAATTGGCACAAGTAACAGAGTTCACTCATCTTAGTTGTGTGGCTAGATTTTTGGTGAGGGTGTGTTTCTAATGTACTGTTTTTAAAACAGTGGAAATTTCAGCTACATGGAACATAATTTTAACACAAAAATTCTGTGAACTTTCCTGGTGATTACTCCAATTTCAAATAAAATTTAGGAAGAAAAACTCTAGAATTGGGTGCAGGGTACTTTTGTTTGCCAATATGTTAGCAGAAAGTAGCAGACAGCAGAAAATGAGTGAGGTAGTGTAAAAAGAAGATGTATCTTTAATGATATTAGTACACTTAAAAGCATCCCCAGTTCAGGTAGGTTCTTTGCAAATTCTAGTGTGTTAGAAGAATGCATTTGAAAAATACGTAGAGTAACTGTGCCAATTATAACATACATCAAGCTACAGTCTTTTGCCAAAACAACTAATAAATCATTGATTTGTCTAACTTTTATTTCACTGAGCTTTTACATGGAGCCCTGTATAGATTTGAAATTCTGAAGCATACATTCATTATGAAATTGTTAAAATTTTCCAGGTTCCAGGATGTTCATTCATTTTAGCATGATAGTGGGACATCATTGAGAGAGTGTAATTAGTATTATGATTCTGCTGGCCTTCCCAGAATATGATAGATGCAATCCACATTGCTTTGTGAGTTCTGCATTGAGTGAAACTTCTCAAATAAGAAAGCGCTACCTCAATGTTTAAGTAGGTACATTAGAAAGAGAAAGCAAACAGCATGAGGTAAATTTGAAATGTTTAGACAGGGCAACCTAGGACTGGATCAAGCGGCACATTAGTTGAGCTGGTATCAGTTATTCCCTTCTTCATGGTCATTGTTACCAGAATAAACTGAAAGTGATGTCCTCCTCTTCATCAATCACTATCAATCAACTCCTTCAGCACCCCGGATCACTTTTTCTTTTAAAATTTTAAGGACAACAGAGTAAATATTGTGTGACCATTAATTCATCTGAGGGCCAGAGTTGAAATGTTGTTGTACAACATGGGATGTTACAACATCTAACTAGGTGTGCCATCACTAATCTGAAGCCTCCACTTTCCTATTAATTTATTCATTTTACACTTCAACAATCACCACAGAACTAACAGCAGGAATGGATTGTATGGTTCATCAAATCTACTCCACAGTTTAATACAATCATGATGATGTTGGACTTCAACTCCATCCACTTCCAATCTTGAAAAACAAACAGAACGGCCATAAAACCCATTTGTAAAAACAGTCAGGTATTTTCCTTCAAGCAAGGTAAAGAAAATCGATCCAGCAATTATCTTGATCCACGTGGTTTCCAAATAAAAATCTTTTAAAAAAAGTACCTTTAGCAATTTGTCCCAAGGCAGCTTACTACCGAAAAGGCTGTAAATTGGGACAGGGGAGTGTGCAGCAGGACCTGGGTGTTGCTGAAGGTAAGCATGCAGGTGCAGTAGGCAGTAAAGAAGACAAATGGTATGTTGGCCTTAATTGTGAGAGGTTTCAAGTACAAAAGCAGGAATGTGTTGTTGCAGTCATACAGGGCCTTGGTGAGACCACACCTGGAATATTGTGTGCAGTTTGGGTCTCCTTGCCTGAGGAAGGATGCTCTTACTCTCGAGGGAGTGCAGCAAAGTTTTACCAGGCTGATTCCCGGGATGGTGGACCTGATGTATGAGGAGAAATTGACTAGGTTGGGACTGTTTCTGCTAGAATTCAGTTGAATGGCAGGGATCTCCTAGAGGCTTATAAAATTTTAACAGTACTGGACAGGGTAGATGCAGGGAGGATGCTCCCGATAGTGGGTAGTCCAGAACCAGGGGTCAGGAAAGACAATTTAGGACTGACATGAGGAGACATTTTTTCACCCAAAGAATGGTGAGCCTGTGGAATTCATTACCACAGGAAGTAGTTGATGCCAAAACATTGAATGTATTCAAGAGGCGACTAGACATAACAGTTGGGGTAATTAGGATCAAAGGTTATGGGGAGAAAGCAGGATTAGACGATTGAGTTGGATGATCAGACATGATCATGATGAATGGCAGAGCAGACTCAAAGGACCAAATGGCCTCTTCCTGCTCCTATCCTTCTATGTTTCTATGTTTCATTTACATTTTTAAAAAAACACTCCCGGTATCTCCAAATAAATTGAAAAATATTTGTTTCCAAAATCCTTCAAACTCAGTCCTCAAAATAATACTAAATGTGAGGCCTTCATAACAGTGATCATTTAAATCTGTCTCCCTAATAGGTAGAAGAGGATGTTGAGAGTGAGTTCAAATGGTAAAAGTATGATATCTAACTCCAATCCAGCACTAATAGCATTACTTGTTATTGATGTTTTCTCTTGTGGATGAATCCAGAACTAGGAGTCATGTTTAAAAATAAGGGTTTGTTCTTTCCACAGGACTGTTTGGAACTCTCTTCCTCACAAGGAGTGAAAGCAGAGTTTTTCAATATATTTCAGATGGAGGTAGATAAAAACAGCAAAGTTTAATGGGGGCATGCGGTTATTAATACTCAGTGGAACTTCTGTGGCATTGTTGCTGGCCCACTGCTTTGGGTCTTGTCCCCAGTGGAATAAATAAATATAAAATCTTTCCAGTGACTAAAAGTGTTGATAATCCAAAGACGTAACATGAGGAAACAACTTTATTTTTCCCAATGAATTGAGCAGCTGGGATTTGGAATGGGCTGCCTGACTGGTTGATGGAGGCAGATTCAATGGTAGCCTTCAAAAAGGAGTTACATAGGTCCCTAGGAAGATAAAAGGTGCAGATATATAGGGAAAGAGCAGGGGAGTAGAACTGAATTCACTTTGAAAATGTCAGCATTGATTCTAAGGGTATCCTTTGTGCTATGCTGTTGAATAACTGTATAATTTAAAACAACCTGTTTGTTACCTTTCTTGGATAACAAAGTGTAGAGCTGGATGACCACAGAAGAAGGGTCTAGGCCCGAAATGTCAGCCTCCCTGCTCCTCTGATGCTGCTTGGCCTGCTGTGTTTATCCAGCCCTATGCTTTGTTATCTCAGATTCTCCAGCATCTGCAGTTCCTACTATCTCTGTTATTTTTTTTGCCCTTATTTGGTCAATTAATTTCTTTTAGTGCTGGTCTGCAGTGCTGATAAGAGGTCTAGTGCCATTCAATGTCAATGCTATCTTATTCCATCGTGCTGTCAAGCCTAGCTTTTGCGGCTCTTGGCAGGTGAATAATTAACATGAATGAAGATAATAATTTACACACATCTCCATTTTGCATTCCTATGGTTGCTATTTTTGTGGCGTCATTAACTTCTCTGTCACAACTTTTTGCTATCATTTCCATATTTTCCAAACCACTGCAGGCTTATGTCTGTTTTCTATGCAGCTGCCTTTTAAAAGAATATTGCCAGAGGTTGCTGAGCTCATACATTCATAATTCAAACCTTTCCCATCTAAATAATAATTCGTAATCAAGGAGGAAGATAAATAAAAGTATATAGGAAGTGGAGAACCAGAAAGAAGTGGACACCAGGGCTTTCAATCTGTTTACTTGTATCCAGCGCAAACAATGCTCCTGTAAGATTGAAGCAGCTGCTCAAATATTCAAACTGTTTCCTGGCAACACAACAGTCCATGTAGCCCTTAGCCCCCAGGTATGTTTAATATGAATTCTATAGAACCTGAAATGCTATAGGATCAGTTTTGGTAACAAATAAAAACCTCAAATTTCACACAGGCCTCGTGGGTTATTTATCCTTGCCATGAATACTTGATGCTATTTTTCTTGATTTCTGCTTACATGTGTGGTGTGCTGCCTACATATTGAGCTTTTTGCTTAAAACTGTTCCAGAGGTAATCAAACTCCCAGTGGATCTGAAGAGATGATGAATTATTTGTAATAACTTTGCTGTTCTTCTCATACTGAGTGAGGCGCTATTGAAGAATCTGTGACTGAACCTGATCTGGTCTTCTGTGATAGCCAAAAGAAAGACAGGAACCAGGTTTGGAAGCATATTAGTTGTCTCCCCTTCCATTCATGGCACTGATGTACAAAAAGGGGAATTAAGGCAAACAAAATAACAGCCACTTTTTAGCTGGGGAGAGAATGTTAGTAAGAAAAGAAAGGAAATTTCGCTGTATCTGTCGAGTGGCATCAACAGTGAAACTTGCAGTAATTGCTCCAATGATGTGACTGGTCGAATAATTACACAAACATTTAACAACTTATTCTCGGATTTTCCAGGTTAGATATTGCAGTACAACATGCATATTTAGCTTAAATGTTTCCCTTAAATTGTCACAAGTTAAGTAAGAGACATTGGGAGATAGCAGAACATTGTTATTGCACATTTTTAGTGGGCTCAGTAGTGCTGATTTTAATGTATTGTTCAATCACATGGTACAATGTATTCTTTCAGGGAATTGTAGGGAGTGCTGCCTGGCTCACAGCAGATCAGCTCGCTGGTTCTGACACTGGGCTTATGAGCATAATATGATGTGGTGGAATAACACTGGAGGCAGATGTTTCAGAGGCCAAGAAAAACTCTGATTTTATTGAACAGACAAGCAAAATTAATATATTTACAAAACAAAGAAGTGAATATCAAATTAAACCCCCAGCCTCCGAATGAGACCATCTCCCAGTTAATTAAATACAGTGGATAAAGTAAATATGATGGGTAGCTGTTACTATACCAGTGAGAGGAAAAGAGGAAGAGAGTTACCTGTTCTAATCCACTTCCCTTCCGTGGAGGTAATTTACACAGTTGACCCCAAACTCCCCTTCCCTGTCTAGTGCAGCTGAGTTAGAGACCTTAGGCTCACCCCTGGTGTGAAAACCACGATTTTGACTGGTTCTCACTGTAGTCGCTTGCCATAGCTGGGGCTCTGCGAAGGGCAGCGGGTGCTGATAATAGTCAGTCAGGCAGTGTCTGTCGATGCCGTTGGACGGGTGGGACCGGCCTGGTGAGCATCCTGGATTTTCTCCTCCTCCTGATGGTTTTGCGAGCGGGTTGTTTTTGTGGCTGGTGGAGAATGTTGCTGATGTTGCCCCAGTTGGCGTGTTGTATCTCGGGAGCCTTTGGTCGCCTCTGGACATTGAGCGGAGGTTTGTGGTGTAGAGCTGGATAAACACAGCAGGTCAGGCAGCATCAGAGGAGCAGGAAAGCTGACAGTTCAGGTTCGGGCCCTTCTTTGGATTCTGCCTGGCCTGCTGTGTTCATCCAGGTCTACACCTTATTATCTCAGACTTGAGCATCGGCAGTTCCTACCATCTCTGAATGGAGGTTTGTAGTTCATTTTCAGTAGTTGATTTTGTGCTCCTAAGCTGCTGCTTGGCCTGCTGTGTTCATCCAGCTCCACACTTTGTTATCTCGGATTCTCCAGCATCTGCAGTTCCCATTATCTCTCCACACTTTGTTATCTTGGTTTTGTTGTACTGGTTTCGTGGTGCCCCACTCACAGTGCAGGATTCTCCCTTTCTTTTCTTGCTTCTCTCTCATTTTTCCTTGGCTTTTTGCTACACCTTCCACTTCACTCTCTCTTGTGCTGGGCTTGGGGTCTCCAGTTATATCCCACTGCAGGCCTCCCCTTTATCTCCTGCCAAATCTGTGAGCTATTGTTCCTCTTTTCAGAGTTGAAAAGGCTTCCTGAGTACTGGAGTGACTAATAATCATTTTTCGATTGGAAAGAATGGTTTTGATGGGATTGGAATGGCTAGCGTTTCCTTCGGATTGGTGTCTGTTCCCATAGTGGTGTGAAGGTTCCAAGCTGAAACAGATTTTCATGCAACACAGAGGGGTGGAATGTTCGGCACCTTTGTGCCTGAGCACTGATTTGGAAGTGAATGGTTTGATACCTGTGTAGGCTGCAGAGGATCTGGAATTGTTAGGTTGTTATT
This sequence comes from Stegostoma tigrinum, assembly GCF_030684315.1. NCBI lineage: Eukaryota > Metazoa > Chordata > Chondrichthyes > Orectolobiformes > Stegostomatidae > Stegostoma > Stegostoma tigrinum. Next base: position 20,424,882 of record NC_081370.1, read on the forward strand.
TCCTGTAGGCTGGCTTGCATTGTTATAGCTGAGGCATGAATGGGAGGTTTTCCTTTTAGTTTCGCTTAGCTAACCCCGTCTCAGCCATCTGCCCTGGGCATGTATATTCGCCAGTTTCTCCCAGCCAACCTTTCCCTGGCTCCATTGCAGTCCATGGTTCCTGGAGTCCCAGTGACTTTAATCTGAAATACTATAATTCTCATAACTTCTTCATTGAGAGGGCTTTTAAGCCCAGGGTATGTCCAACAACTGATTGGGGATTTTTGGCCCACCTTACAGAATGTAAATGATTTTCCATGAATTTCAATGGTTTATTGGAAGAAATTTGAGGAAATGTTGGTAATACAAGTGAAAATATATTTAGATTTATGATAATTAGATTGTTTGGGACATATTAAATAATTGATCAATGTGACATTTGCTTTGTTTATCTTATTCACTGGTTTTTGTTTGGGTATTAGGCTTAACAGTGGAGATGAGCAGCTAATGGTTTCTTGTGAAAGTGAAAATGAGGTAGTTAATTACATTAAGAATTATTTCATTAATCTAAACAAAGGGAAATCTTGTCAATATTACCAGGTTATTTTCTCCACTCTGTGAAACTGTTTGTTCCTGCTGAATTACGATCCAATGGCTCAGCTCACTGTCTATTGTGATGTCCTTGTAGTTTATATTACATATTGACGTGCTCTTTCATACAGACACACAGACAGGTTGCTTGCCATGTTGCCTATTATGATTTGTCTGAGGCAGAGGGTGGGGCCATCTTGTGGTATGGCATATTGAGATGTCAATCTAAAACCTACAGCATGTGCAGGTGGCTGCATGGTAAAACCGTTGAGCATATGTTGAATCAAATAGCCATGATGAAAAGTGGGTGTGGGCTACTCCTCAGTCCAGTCAAGGGGAGAGGGGCTGCTGTTGATGAGAGGCACAGTCCACATATGGTCCAGGGGCTTAGGCACAGTCAGTTGTCTGCTCAGCCCATCACTGTTGGGGGATACTTCTGATTATAGTCCACAGAGTGGGCAATAGTCAGTCCTGTAGAGATATTACAAGCAGTAGGGGAATCACAACAGACCAGGGTAGGCATCATTAAGGCATATTTCTGGGACTCAGGGGGCAGAGAGGAAAGTGGTAGAAAAACTTTACTGTGTTAGATCTGGACCTAGGGTCTTTCAGTGTAGTGCGAGGCAAAAAGGAAGTTGAAGATTCTGGAGAGGTATCTGGCAACCTGGTGCTGATTGACTAAAAGGTCATTGGAATTGGAAGAGACAATGACCAGAGTAGGTGGAGTCAGTCTCAGATTGATGGGCAAAAGTGCAGGATCCACATTTGCTGTATGCTATGATAGTAGGAAATTTCAGCCGTACAGACGATGTGCAGTGAGCAGCGTGGCTTTGTGTCTGCTATGCTATGACATTGTTGGTGAGAAGCAATATCAATTTGTACACGTGCATAGCAGCATTTTACACATGGCATGGGTGCCAGGGATTAAAGTTTTTTGGCAGATATGTAGTGAATGACTAGTACTTCTGGGAGTAGCACAAGGTAGGATGGGGCTAGAATCAAATGAGAGGGATGCCATAGTGACAGGTAATGTATTTAATGAGGTGATTTTGGTAAGATATGGTAGACATCTCGCTAGGCCTCATGGTGAGAAATCCTGTAAAGAACTCAATGAAACATACACTTTGCGAAATAAAAAACATAAACTGTTTTACACTATACAACACGATACAACAATGACTTGAAATGGGCTATTTAAAAACACCAGAAATAAAGATTCAAACATTTTACTCTCAACAGCAACCTTACAGATGCTAAACAGAAAATACTGGGGAAACTTAGCAGATCTGGCAGCATCTGTGAAGAGAGAAGCAAATTTGATAATTCCGAATGCAATATCACTCCTCTTCAGAAGAAGAATGATTTCATGCAGAATATATCACCAAAATCACGAAATCCTGAGAAACAATAAAGGTCATGAATAAATTTGTCAATAGATTCCCTTAGAAGCTGTATTCTTCAACTAAATTATACTGTTTCTGTTATCTAAATGGTTCTTCATATAAGGTCCTCTCATAATATTATCAATGGTATCCATCTCTTCTGTTACATTCTGCTGTTTAAAACTTAGTCTGCACCTGGACATTGTTCTTCTCAGGACTTCTAATGTCACAATTTTCAATTGCATGACGAGTTTTCCATACAGTCCAATTTAATTCCCTGTCTGGAGAATCTGTTAAATGTGTTTGAACGTATAATGACTTTCTCCATTGTAACTGCATTTAACTGTGGATATTTCTGCTATTTAAATACTTCACTAGAAAGCTGCTGACTTTTTAAAAAATTGTTTGTTGATGCATCTGGTTTTGCTGTTCAGTGCTTTCAATTGAATGCTTATTTCCAATGTTAAATATTGAGACATCTTCAACGAGTTTCTTAAAACACTACTTTTATAATGTTTCATTTTTGCATTATAGGATAGTGAAGATTGATTATAAAGTTTGTTTTTCATTTATAACAAAGATTAATTTCTAAATAAATACTGAAAGAACTGCGGATACTGTAAATCAGGAACAAAGACAAAAATGCTGGAAAATCTCAGCAGGTCTAGCAGCATCTGTGAAGGAAAAACAGAGTTAATGTTTTGGAGCCCAGTTCTGAGGAAGCATCACCGGACCTGAAACGTTAACTCTGTTTTTCCCTTCACAGATGCTGCCGGGTCTGCTGAACTTTTCCAGCAACTTTGTCGTTGTTCAAAGATTAATTTCTATCTTCTTATGTTTGTTTGTATAATGTTTTAAAAAATTCTGTTAACTAATGTAAAAGAACTTCTAGATGTTTCAGAATTATTCATCTATTTCTGTTGAAAAAATGTGCTCAGAAATCTGTAAAAAGAAAGGTACAGGAACCAATTTTAATTGTGCCTAATGAGCAAGCAACTTTGAACTGGAGACAAGATTTAAAGGTTAAAATGCTGAAAAGTGTAGAATTACTATTTTCTTTCGAGTTGGAGAGAAAGACTGTAACTTTGCATCATTTGCATCATATCTTTTCAGCTTATCTCTTTTTAAACTTTAAAAAATTTGCATTGTGCTGATTTGATCTTAAGCATTATTTTTGGATATACAACAAAAGTTTATTTTTACACAAACCAATGACTTTTAGCAAACTCTTCTTCTGGCTTTCACTTCATACTCTAATTGGAGAGGGCTTTCACTTAAAGTTGTATTTACATTCCTGAAAATCATGACTTTAAGAGAAAATAAGTGAAGCATTGATTCCTATGACAATTAATGTTGGAGTTAGAATTGGTTTCCACAGGGTTTTCCTTAACAGTGAAAAAATAATATAAGATTATAGCTGTATTTTCTAAAGTGACCGTATCACTCTTACTTGAGCAGAATTCTGATATTGGTAAACGAATGATAGAGAGTCAGTTGTGACTGGATTACCTGACATGTCCTTCCACTCCCTGCTTCCCCATTCCCTTTCTGTAATGTTGGCCAGGGATCCCATGATGGATTGCAGTTTGAGACTGGTGGTGAAGCACAGAAGAACTGTTGCATGCTAGGGATTTGGGTATAGGTGGGATTGGGGTGATGGTTGGGGCATGTGGAGCATGATGGCTGCTTTGGTCTAGCTGCACTGCATTGTTCCACTGTCTGTGAGCCACAGTCTACCATGAGGGCTCTGCCAATCCGAATACCACCTCGGAATGGAAGTGTGGGAAAAGGGGTGCTGTTCATTTGAGAAGTTGCTGGTGTACCTAGAGGAGGGGAGGACTGCTGAATTGAAAGTGACAAATAGCATGAGGGCCTTGGGGAGAGGAGGCAGGCAAGGCTGCTGAGTTTAGTTCTGTCAGATGCCCTGCAAGTCATGGGGGGAGTACATTGAAGAGCTTGGAGATTTCTGGAGCTCTGCTGGTCGGAAGGGACAGCTCCATCATGTTAGGGTGGGTCCTCAGGGTGGTGGTGGTTTGCACAATTCATCGGGGTGGTGTATTGTCTGGCAGTGGTTGCAATCTGACCAGGGTGAGCACAGACTTTGGTGGCTAGTCTAGGCTTGGTGAGTATGTCTTCACTGGTGAAAATTTCAGGCAGTGATGCAAGTCTATACTGTGGGACTGGCCTCTGATGTGGGAGGGGAAGAGGTCATTCCCAAATGGCACCATTCAGGCCAAAGGTGATATTGCAAATTTCACAATGTTCAGTGAGATTTATCATCCCAAAATTTTAGTGATGTTAAAATGAAGCAATGCTAATAGGGACAGCACTAAATGTGGTTAAATGAGGTTCTTAGCAAGTAACTATTTTACAAAGATTTCTTCCTTGAATTTTCATTACAATTTTAAGATGATGCCCATTCACTCAATACAGTGATTGAAGCCTTCTTTTATTGGTATAGGATATTTTCTTTTAATGTAAGAATTTCCACACTTCCTCCAAGGGATTTTACTTAGTTCAATTATCTGTTATCAACTATTTTATCCAATTTATTGATTTTTAAATTTTCTTGTAACTTTGAGAGATTTTCTGTGGTCTTCACTTGTGTTTTTGTTTGTTTTGTTTTTAACTATGATTTATTGCTTTGAACTTCTACAGGCAGGCTGTGTATTGCTATTGCTTCTGCAACCTTTCCAATCACTGCTGCTTTCACAGAAGCTGACTAGTCTTTGTGCTTTTAAGCTGCTAAATTTTGAAAGATACACTCATTGATTTCTGACTTGAATCTTTTTTTTCTTCCTCTTAGATGGCTGTAGCTTTTGTATATGTGAAGCTCTTGTCTGGCTGGCACTGTCTTAATGAAATCTGCAATTCTGTTCACCAGGGATATGTTGTGGCTGTCTCCAATTTGCACTTGGATCACTGCTATACTGATACTTAAAAGTTAGTTACCTCTCCCAGCAACAATATTTTATATTCTACCCATAGATTATGTTGTGATGTCAGTTAATCCCTACAGGTACTAACGACCTTTTATACAACATCCCTCATCCCAAGTAATGACGTTGTATATCTATGCTGCACTGCCTTACTGTTAGGCATATCTTTGCATAAATGCTGAGACCAGAATTACACAGTGTTCCTCATGTGGACTTACCAAAACCCCTGTTAAATTTTATCAATACTTCCTTAATCCTGTACTCCAATCTCCTCACAATAATAGCCAACATTCCACGATTTTTGGAGATAGTATTCTTACGACCAAGGTGAATAACTTTACACCTCAGTATCCTTGTTGAAGGCTATTTTCTATGTTTGCAGAACTGTGTTTGAATTGAGAATAACTTCTGGCCAACTTTCCCCTTCCAAGTGGCTTTATTCAGTGAAAATGTTTCCTAAGGTTATTATATAGTCACTGTCTTGTTTCTGATTGCAGTATTATGCTGTTTGGGACACAGCATAAACATTGTCCTGATGCTGCAGCCAGCTGTTCAAATATTCAATCTGTATCCCAGCAACAGTGCCCACCACATGCTTTTTAGTAATGCAAATTTGATGTACTTTCTACCAATGTTCTATATTTGAACGAGTTAGAAGAGCCACTCTAGGCATTGTAGAAACTTTGCAATACTAGAATTCCCTTGGTACCGTGATATTGCCAGGTAATAATTGTTCATTTCTGTAAATTGAGTTTCTAATTTATGTTGGTGAGTTGAATTGCTTTAGTCACTCCCTAAGTGTTTCTGTGGTAATAAGAGCAAGTCTTGTTGCTCTTTTAGAAACAAACTATCAAGGTATTGAACATAAAGCTATGGGGAGTTTAATTTCCTTTAGCACCACATGAATAACTGCATTGGATGAAATTCATCTCTAAGTTACTTCGGCTAGGAGAAATCTGCACATGGGAAAGATGTAACACATTTTATGTGCTATAGTTCACCGTTACTCTGTCAGTATGCTGTTGGGAGAGATGCCATGATATCATTGATGTATCATAACGTGGTCAGAAATCACACAACACCAGGTTATAGTCCAACAGGTTTATTTGAAAACTTAAGCTTTCAGAGCCTCAGTCCTTCTTCAGGTGTTAGTGAGAGAGCTCCAAAATCTTGTGTTTTCAAATATACCTGTTAGACTATAGCCTGGGTGTTGTGTGATTTCTCATTTTGTCCACCCCAGTCCGATACCGATATCTCCACCTCATGGGTATCATAACATGTGACATGAAGGCATAAAGATCTCTTGTACTCCATCTTACCTCAGATAACGTGTAACATAATATACTCTACAATAAACAAGCTGCCTTGTCATAACCTAATATTAGTCCAGACATGTACGCGCCTAAGAATTGTAATATTTATACATAATAGTTAGTTGTAATGTATGTCTGTAAGGTTCTTTAATGTCACGTTATCCACTCTCAATTTTTTACGTTACTGGAGATGACATAAGCTTTGCCTGTCAAAGGCAAACTCTCAGAACACCATGGCAGCATGAAGTACTCTGAAATCTCAAGGGGAATATTTGGGTTTGGATGTTACTATTTTGTTTTAGAGTGTGTTTTCGAGTGAGATTTATAGCATGTTTTTCTTACACAATGTTCTGCTCTTTGCCTCATTAATTTTACAGCCAGGGACTAAAGTGCCCATCTCATACAGCTGAATGGCAGGAAGCACTGAGGTGCCAACATGGTTTGGAGTTTCTGCAGTTGGCATAATATTTAACACCCAGCTGCACACCATTTTAGGCGTTGCAGACCACAAACTGTCCTTCAGACTTCGGTGCTATGCATCCACGTACAGGAAATAGCCCAGAAAAGGAACTTAACTCCTCAGTAAGCCAACTGGGACCTGGAGATGCTGGTGGATGGGGTGGTGGAGAGGAGGGCAGTAATGTATCCTGATGATGAGCAGAAGAGGTCACTTAACCAGACTGATCCAGCATGGAATGAGATATTGTCTTGGGTCAATGTAGACTCCAGGTTACACACATTTCACAGCAATGCAGGAAGACATGCACTCCACAAGAGTATCATTATATTCTCTCTGCTATCTCACACTCAAAAGGCCCGACGCTCTAACCCTGCCACCTCAAACCAAGGCTCATGTCTGTAACTCTCAGTATTACATGTTTCATGTTAACTCAATGGGTCATATCAACGTCATCCTCCTTTACCACAAACCCTGCACTCTATACTTCCTGCTCACCTCTGGAAACACCTTATCGCTTCCATTGCTCATGCATCACTTACTAAGTGCTCTCCTGCACAGTCTAACATACTCTCTCCCTCCTTCTGTTTGAGAAAATTACTGCACTTGCTGAATTCTGTATTGAAAACAACAAATGCTGGAGATCACAATGGGTCAGACAGCATGTATGGAAGGAGAGCAAGCTAATGTTTCGAGTTTAGATGCTGTTTCTTCATAGCTGAAGTGAAGTGTGGAGGGGGCAGCAGTTATGCTATAGTCTGTGGCGGGGACAGTGTAGGAATGGGGGTAGTGGGTATAGGGAGCTAGCGGAGAAAAGACATTGATAGTTCTGATAAAATGATCAGACTGTGAGAATGGCAGGATAATTGTGTGTTGTCCTCCACCAGGCTTAAAAGAACAGACAGTCCAACTGGGATGGGGGGAGTGGAGAAAGGACATGATAACAGATTGTAACAAGCTAACAGAAAAGGAAGAAATGGGAGTTAGTTTACAATTTGAAGGTATTCAACTCAACATTAAGCCCAGGAGGCTGTAAAGTCCCTAGTTTAAAGATGAGATGTTGCTCCCTCAGTTTGTGCTGTGATTATCTGGAGCACAGCACCATGCTGAGGACAGACACATGGGCATGCGAGCAGGATGCTGTGTTAAAATGACTAGCTACAGGAAAGTCAGGTCCTGCTGGCACACAGATCTGAGGTGTTCTGCAAAACTGTCACCCAGGCTGCGTTTGGTTTCTCCAGTGTAGAATAGGCCACATTGCGTACAGTGAATATAGTACGTAAGATTGGAGAAGGTGCAGGTGAACTGCTGCTTCACCTGGAAAGCCTGTTTGTTTAGACTGTGGGTTGGTGAGCAGGGAGAATGTGAAGGGATAGGTGTTGCACCTTCTGCTGTCACATGGGAGGGTTCTGCGGGAAAGTGGGGTGGTGTTGGTGGTTGTGGAATGGACAAGGAAGTCCCAGATAGACTGATGCCTACAAAATGCAGAAGGGCATGTAAGGGGAAGACATGTTTGGTGGTGGCATAGTGCTGGAGTTATCTGAAACCATCAAATCCCTACAAAACCCTTTGGCCCAACAAGCCCACACTGACCCTCAGAGTATCCCAGGAAGACTCATCTCCCTGTATAACCCTCCTAATCTACACATACCTGAACACTGTGGGCAATTTAGCATGGCCAATCCACCTAACCTGCACATTTTTGGACTGTGGGAGGAAACCGGAGCACCTGGAGGAAACCCACGCAGACACAGGGAGAATGTGCAAACTCCACACAGACAGTTGTCGGAGGGTGGAATTGAACCTGGGTCCCTGGCGCTGTGAGGCAGCAGTGCTAACCACTGAACCACCATTCCAACCTTTAAAACAAAAAATGCGCATAGGAAATGGTGGAGAATAATCCTTTGAATGCAGAGGCTGGTGGGATGAAAAGTGCTGACAAGAGGAACCCGATCATGCTGTTGTGGGTGATGGGAAGGGGCAAGGGTGGAACCACAGGTGATCAGTCAGATGCAGTAGAGGGCCCTATCAACCACAGTGGGTAGGAAATCACGATTATGAAAGAAGCAAGCCATGTCAATAAAAGAGGTAACAAAGTGTGGAGCTGGATGAACATAGCAGGCCAAGCAGCATCTCAGGAGCACAAAAACTGATGTTTCAGGCCTTTGTTATCTTGGATTCTCCAACATCTACAGTTCCCATTATCTCTGATAGCCATTTCAGTAAGATTGTTTTGGAAGGTAGCATCATCCAAACCATAAGACCATAAGACCATAAGACATAGGAGTGGAAGTAAGGCCATTCGGCCCATCAAGCTGATGGGCATTTCAACACCACTTCCCTGCAATCTCCCTGTGGCCCTTGATTCCTTCTGAGATCAAGAATTTGTTGATCTTTGCCTTGAAGGCATCCAACGTCCTGGCCTCCACTGCACTCTATGGCAATGAATTCCACAAGCCCATCACTCTCTAGCTGAAGAAATGTTGTCTCATTTCAGTTTTAAATTTACCCCCTCTAATTTTAAGGTTGTGTCCACGGGTCCTAGTCTCCCCGCCTAACGGAAACAACTTCCTAGCGTCCACCCCTTCTAAACCATACATTATCTTGTAAAAAACAGATGCAATGTAGTCGAAGGAGCTGGGAGAATGGGATGGAGTTCTTGTAGAACGTGGGGTGTGAAGAGCTGTAATGAAGGTAGCTGCGGGAGTTAATGGCTTTACAGTGGATGGCAGTGGACAGTTTATTTCTCAAAATGGAGACATAGAGGCCAAGGAAAGGAAGGGTAGAATTGGACCTGGATGATGTGAACGTTATACAGGGTTGGGAATTGGAAGCAAAATGAACAAAGTTTCCAAGGTCCTGGCAGGAGCATGAAGTGGCACTGAAGCAATCATTGATGTTCGAAAAAATCATTTCATCCCATCAGGCTCCGCATTCAAGGGATCATTCTCCATCATTTCAGAATACTCCAGCAGAATGCCACCATCAGATTGTTGAGGATAGTGCTTAGATCTATGAACTTGACATTGCAGTCCTGTGTAATCAGCTGGATGAGGCAGAAGATCAACTTTGCAGTTACTCTTCAGAAAAGAAAATTCATCTTCATAATTAGCATCCTCAATCTCCTAGTCTATTAGCTGCTAAGTTTCCCACATTTTACTGTGTGTTGTCATTCAACAGATTCAACAATTTTGTTGAGCGTGGTTCTCAATAGAGATGACGTGAGTTTATTGTTGCAGTTTGGTCTAAGACACGCAAGCCCATTCTTCATCTTCAAATCATGGTTTCTTGCATCTGTCTGCTTGATGAATTATACTTTTGCTTAGCTTATTGTTTTGTGATTTTCTTTTCCTTTTTGTTTTTGTTTTAACTTTGCCATTAGATAGATTAAGAATGGTCAGCAGTATGCCAAGACTACAACAGTCATAAATTTGGTGAGAGACTTTCCAGTCCACAACTGAGGGATCAATTGATTTGTGAAGTAGGACATGGCTGGATTGTTCAAATTGCTTTCCCTTCCATATAATGGCTCTCAGATTGCCTTTTATCAATTTGTTAAATCATTTGGTGTCACCATTTGATTGTGGGTTGTAGTGGGTTGATGATTTTAGTTTATAGGAAATTCTATAGCTTTCTAGGAACTCTTCGAACCAGCTGAAAATAAACTGCAGTTCATTGTCATAAAATGTGAGGCTGGCTGAACACAGCAGGCCCAGCAGCATCTCAGGAGCACAAAAGCTGACGTTTCGGGCCTAGACCCTTCATCAGAGAGGGGGATGGGGTGACGGCTCTGGAATAAATAGGGAGAGAGGGGGAGGTGGACCGAAGATGGAGAGAAAAGAAGATAGGTGGAGCGGAGAGTATAGTTAGGGAGGGGATAGGTCAATCCAGGGAAGACGGACAGGCCAAGGAGGTGGGATGAGGTTAGTAGGTAGGAGATGGAGGTGCGGCTTGGGGTGGGTGGAAGGGATGGGTGAGAGGAAGAACAGGTTAGGGAGGCAGAGACAAGCTGGACTGGTTTTGGGAATCTCCCCTTCCCCCACCGCATCACAAAACCAGCCCAGTTTGTCCCCTCCCCCCACTGAACCACACAACCAGCCCAGCTCTTCCCCTCCACCCACTGCATCCCAAAACCAGTCCAGCCTGTCTCTGCCTCCCTAACCTGTTCTTCCTCTCACCCATCCCTTCCTCCCACCCCAAGCTGCACCTCCATCTCCTACCTCATCCCACCTCCTTGACCTGTCCGCCTTCCCTGGACTGACCTATCCCCTCCTTACCTCCCCACCTATACTGTCCTCTCCACCTATCTTCTTTTCTCTCCATCTTCGGTCCGCCTCCCCCTCTCTCCCTATTTATTCCAGAACCCTCACCCCATCCCCCTCTCTGATGAAGGGTCTAGGCCCGAAACGTCAGTTTTTGTGCTCCTGAGATGCTGCTGGGCCTGCTGTGTTCATCCAGCCTCACATTTTATTATCTTGGATTCTCCAGCATCTGCAGTTCCCATTATCACTGCAGTTCATTGTCCTTCATCATAGCTTCCAGCAAAACCCATTTTGTAAATAACTTATCATGAATGCCAATAACTGAATTGATAGTAATATAATTTGTTGGAATGATTTCTGGCCATTTCCTATGTCGATCATGAATAACAAGCAAAATACATTGATTTCCAAGGACCACTTGTATTTTCCATAAAATATTAACTTGGAGTAGTTGCTATGGTTTTGTTGATGATGGATTCAGTTGTAGATGTTAACAGAGTTTTCAATGTTCCTGTGTATTATATAGTTTCTAATGGACTGTTCCATATGGGAAGCTGTTTCTGACCACAAGGCTGCTCCACAAGAATATTTCCATCTTAACACTCAGAAGTCCTTCCTGGAAAAGGTGCAATACATATGGCTGTCATGCATTTAAGATAATTGTACTTTTGGTATAGCTGGTCAAGTTTCATGTGCAATACCATTGTCATGAAGCAATATGATTTCATGGCACACGATGTAGTACAAAATCAGTTTTTCTACTAGTTTGTAAGGCCACTTGATTTTTAGATGATGGCCTGCTTTCTATCATGCAATGCTGCTGATTCTGCCCTCAATTTCTGTCACATAACAAAATTCAGTCATGTGTGAAATGACTGTGATCACAAAGTCTCAATGATGCATGTTCTGTGCTAGCACTGATTCTGTCTGATAGTAATGTGGTGAAGCATGTCAGCTTCTTTGTGTTAACCTATAAGATACTCCAGCTGAAGGTTTGAACTAATAAGAGAGATTTGGTCATCTGTAGATACACAGAAGTTGATGATCTATCTAACAATGCAGATAACACTTAGTAATTGGCATCTGTGCTAGATATACATATCTTAATGTTCACAAGAATAATTACATGTTTATTCTTCCTATTCTCTGTTAGAATTTCTGTGCTGAGTGTCTGACAGTGAGATTAATGCATAAGTATTGTGTGAATCCAATTCCAGATATTTCCTGATGCATCTGTTAGAGAACACATTACTGGATGTGGGTTAAAATGTATGAGGACTGCTGAAGTGTAGCACAACAACAGGCTCTTCAGCCCACCATGTCCATGTTGACCACAATGTCATTCTAAACTACTTCCATCTGCCTGCACATGGTCCATATCCCACTATTGCCTGTCTGTTCATGTGCCGTCCAAATGCCGCTTAAATGTTGCTGTCGTGTTTGCTTCTGCCACTTTCCCTGGCAGCAAATTCCAGACACCTACCACCCTCTGTTGCAGAAACAAATTGACTTGCATGTCTCCTTTAAACTGTCCCTCTCTCACCTTAAACCTATGCCCCATAGCATTTAGGAAAAAGACTCCAGCTATCCATTCCATCCATACTTCTCGTAGTTTCACTTTACTATAGCTGCTGTCACTCTGAGCTGTTGGTAAATTTCAGATGCTGGTAATGTTCATTGGTCCTTGTTGAGCATTAAATTGAGCTGTGAAAGTTGAGTGCACATTGTTAATTAAAGGAAGCAGGTGCCAAGATTTTGACCCAGTAATAAATGAAACAATGATCATTTGTTTCGATATCAGGACATTTTTGCAACTAGTGTAAACCTCTGTCCTTTATCTTTCTTCTTGGTTGAAGGGACCATAAATTCGATGACATTCTCATGAAAACCTTGCTCAATTGTAATTGTGCAGGAGAGTTGTGCTGAGTTGTGCCTGCAGGTTAAAATCCTGATGTTGTATCAGTGATAATGGGAACTGCAGATGCTGGAGAATCCAAGATAATAAAATGTGAGGCTGGATGAACACAGCAGGCCCAGCAGCATCTCAGGAGCACAAAAACTGACGTATCGGGCCTAGACCCTTCATCAGCGAGGGGGATGGGTGAGGGTGCTGGAATAAATAGGGAGCGAGGGGGAGGCGGACCGAAGATGGAGAGAAAAGAAGATAGGTGGAGAGGACAGTATAGGTGGGGAGGTAGGGAGGGGATAGGTCAGTCCAGGGAAGACGGTCAGGTCAAGGAGGTGAGATGAGGTTAGTAGGTAGGAGATGGAGGTGCGGCTTGGAGTGGGAGGAAGGGATGGGTGAGAGGAAGAACAGGTTAGGGAAGCAGAGACATGTTGGACTGGTTTTGGGATGCAGTGGGTGGAGGGGAAGAGCTGGGCTGGTTGTGTGGTGCAGTGGAGGGAGGGGACGAACTGGGCTGGTTTTGGGATGTGGTGGGGGAAGGGGAGATTTTGAAGCTGGTGAAGTCCACATCGGAAGTCCCACTTCCGACAGACAAAGGGGGTGGCCATGGGCACCCGCATGGGCCCCAGCTATGCCTGCCTCTTTGTAGGTTATGTGGAACAGTCCCTCTTCCGCACCTACACGGGCCCCAAACCCCACCTCTTCCTCCGTTACATTGATGACTGTATCGGCGCCGCCTCTTGCTCCCCAGAGAAGCTCGAACAGTTCATCCACTTCACCAACACCTTCCACTCCAACCTTCAGTTCACCTGGGCCATCTCCAGCACATCCCTCGCCTTCCTGGATCTCTCAGTCTCCACCTCAGGCAACCAGCTTGTAACTGATGTCCATTTCAAGCCCACCGACTCCCACAGCTACCTAGAATACACCTCCTCCCACCCACCCTCCTGCAAAAATTCCATCCCCTATTCCCAATTCCTCCACCTCCGCCACATCTGCTCCCATGATGAGGCATTCCACTCCTGCACATCCCAGATGTCCAAGTACTTCAAGGACCGCAACTTTCCCCCCACAGTGGTTGAGAATGCCCTTGACCGCGTCTCCGGCATTTCCCGCAACACATCCCTCACACCCCGCCCCCGCCACAACCGCCCAAAGAGAATCCCCCTCGTTCTCACACACCACCCCACCAACCTCCGGATACAACGTATCATCCTCTGACACTTCCGCCATCTACAATCCGACCCCACCACCCAAGACATTTTTCCATCCCCACCCTTGTCTGCTTTCCAGAGAGACCACTCTCTCCATGACTCCCTTGTTTGTTCCACACTGCCCTCCAACCCCACCACACCCGGCACCTTCCCCTGCAACCGCAGGAAATGCTACACTTGCCCCCACACCTCTTCCCTCACCCCTATCCCAGGCCCCAAGATGACTTTCCATATTAAGCAGAGGTTCACCTGCTCATCTGCCAATGTGGTATACTGTATGGATTGTACCCGGTGTGGCTTCCTCTACATTGGGGAAAACAAGCGGAGGCTTGGGGACCGCTTTGCAGAACACGTCCGCTTGGTTCGCAATTACCAACTGCACCTCCCAGTCGCAAACCTTTCCCACTCCCCCTCCCATTCTTTAGATGACATGTCCATCATGGGCCTCCTGCAGTGCCACAATGATGCCACCCGAAGGTTGCAGGAACAGCAGCTCATATTCCGCTTGGGAACCCTGCAGCCCAATGGTATCAATGTGGACTTCACCAGCTTCAAAATCTCCCCTTCCCCCACCGCATCCCAAAACCAGCCCAGTTCGTCCCCTCCCCCCACTGCATCACACAACCAGCCCAGCTCTTCCCCTCCACCCACTGTATCCCAAAACCAGTCCAACCTAACCTGTTCTTCCTCTCACCCATCCCTTCCTCCCACCCCAAGCCGCACCTCCAAGCCCTACCTACCATCCTCATCACAACTCCTTGACCTGTCCGTCTTCCCTGGACTGACCTATACCCTCCCTACTCTCCTCTCCACCTATCTTCTTTTCTCTCCATCTTCGGTCCACCTCCCGCTCTCTCCCTATTTATTCCAGAACCCTCACCCCATCCCCCTCTCTGATGAAGGGTCTAGGCCCGAAACGTCAGTTTTGGTGCTCCTGAGATGCTGCTTGGCCTGCTGTGTTCATCCAGCCTACATTTTATTACCTAAAATCCTGATGTTGCCTGAGGTGTCAGTTTCCCAAAGCTGCTGTCAGTATCTGAGAGCCAGGGTGAGCATGTTCCTAACATCGCATTCAATCCATTAAGAAAGTCCTTTAATATTTAAAGTTTTCAAGAAGATTTGAGCTCGGGTTATGAATGAGTTTGTAGGCATGCTTGCCAAGCCAGTGGGTTTGGTTGCAAATGTTTCGTCAGTCTGCTAGGTAACATCATTGGTGTGCTTCCGATGAAGCGATGGTGTTCTGTCCCACTTGTTACTTATGTGCCTTTGTTTTTTGGGTTACTTGGTACCACTTCTGTTTCTGTTTTTCATTGGTTTGTACACAGGATCTAATTCAATGTGTTTATCAATGGAGTTCCAGTTAGAATACCAGGCCTCCAAGTCATTCCCTGGCATGATTGGCTTGTGCGATTATGGACGTGTTGTCTCAGTCAAATTTGTGTCCTTCTTTGTCCATGTGTCGTGAGTCAAGTGAGAATTGGTCGTGTCTTTTGTTGGCTAGTTGGGGCTTGTGTATCTGTATTGTCAGTTTTCTTCCGGTTTGGCCTGTGTAGTGTTTCTCACACTCCATGCATGGTATTTTGTACATTACACTAGTTTTTCTGGTTTTGGGTATGGGATCCTTTACGTTTGTCAGTAGCTGGTGTAGGGTGGTTGCTAGTTTGTGGGCTACCCTGATGCTTAAGGGTCTGAGTAGTCTTGTGGTCATCTCTGAAATGTCCATGATGTACGATAGGGTGATTAGTGAATCTGGTCGTGTTGTGTCTTGAATATGTAGTCCATATGTGTGGTCTTCCTATATACGCTAGCCTGGAGTTCCCCACAGTTTTTGCATTTTAACATTATGTCTAGGAATACGGTAGTCAGTCGTTCTTGTCGTTTGTGAATTTTATCCTGGTAAGGATGTTGTTTATGTGTTGGTGTGTTTCTTCTAGTTTTGTGCATTTGATAAGCATGAAGGCGTCATCTAAATAGCGGGCCCAGAGTTTGGGTTGTGTAGTGGGGAGTGCTGTTCGAAAGTAGACATGAGGTATGTCGAATTAGCTATGATCCTACTGAACGGCAGAGCAGGCTCAAGGAGCCGAAAGGACTCCTCCAATTCTTTTTTTTAATGGCTTTATGGTCTAATGTGCCGACTTCGGATGAAGGTAGACCGGGGGAACAGTTTCTTAATAATTCAATTAGAAAGGAGAAGACTGCTGTCTCAAGCTAAAGAGAAAACACTTGCTCTGTGCTGTCCATCTGTTTATCGTTTGAGATCAGTTAACACATCTCAGCTGTTACAGTCATATGCATTTTCCATTAATTTAGCTGAAATATGAGCTTACATTATGTAAGCTGTTACTTCATAATGAACTTAATAAGTTATCTTAACATCACTTGTTTCCTTGACTGCCCAATTTGGATAGTCTGTGATACCTGAGCCTTAAAGCTCAGTCGGGAGCTAAGTGTGACAGTGTCACAAATTTGCATGGATCCCATGATCTTGGCCATTGGAGAAACAGATGTCAGCAAGTACAAGGAGATTGCAAAGAGTGTGAGTGGTAAGTGCTCAAGTAGTGCAGGAAGTCGTCATCCTCTTGGCTGCAGAAAAGATGATAGGTCGAGGCTGCAAAATGCATTTGGGAGATCGCCTGAAAACAAAGAAAGTCAGCAATTGGCAATGGGGTTCAGCTGGGATTTTGGGTTCTGTGGTGAGTATCTGGAGGGGCAGAGGAGAGAAACAAGTGACAGGAAGGATATGAAGTCTGTGCTCTCAGCTCTGGAGCAACTAGTTAAAAGGAACTTGGGGTGTAAGCAAGAATGAAAGCATTTATCCAAATCCCTCAAAGAGAGTGAAGGAATTTTACTTAGCTACTTGATGAGTCTAATGGAAAACTTGATAGATTTTTGCTACATCCTACAAAGGCCCAGGGACTGTGACCAAGAATAGGAGCTGTGTGGGTAGATGGATAACAAAAGTTGACTGGAGAAACAGAGCTGAACAATTGACTGCCTTCAAAGTAGAGAAGGTTTGGGCACATTCAAAAGCAAAAGGTAGGACAAACAAATCAAGGGGTCATTGAATGATTTCAATTAAAAATGAAACTGATTACAGAAAGTTCAGAAGGGAAGCAGAAAACAAAGAGAAGTAAAGAGAAATTATGAAAAAGCCTCAAAAGCACCAGCAATTATAGATCAGCCCACATTAGTTTACTTCTGGAAACAATTATTCTAAATAAAATTAATAGTTTCATGAAAAAATGTAAATAGACTCAGAAGGGATAACCTGATTTGGTTCTGGAAAAATGGCCTAACTTGCTGCAGTTCTTTGAAGTGGTAGGAAGGAGGGTTGATGAGGGGAAGGCCATTCATCTGTTGTATGTGGACATCATTCAGTCTACTGATATGAAACAAACTTGCGAGGAAATTTATAGGTCATCGAATAAAATAGAAAGTAGCAATGCAGATATAAAGTTAGCTGAGGGATATAAAGCAGAAAGTTAGGGTGAATGAGAATTTATCAGGCTGGAGGAAGGTTGCTAGCAGTTTGGTTTTGGGACATTTCCCGAGACGTTGAAATTGTTCCCCGAAGACCAAGACCGAGACCACTTACAAGTTGGCCAATGATGGAAAAGTTGAAAATTATAAAGTGTGAGGAGGACAGTGTCGAAATTCAAACAACATTGATATGCTGGAGGAATGGGTGGATGGGCGGCAGGTCGATTTCAGTGGGAAGAAGTGTGAGCTGATATACTTTGATCAAAAAACATGAAGAAGCGGTGTAAAAGGAAGGGTACGACTCTGAAAGGTGTACAAGGAGCAGAGAGTGTATCTGTACTTCGGCCATTAAAAATAGAAGAACTGGTAAAGAGATATGTTGGTAAAGCATTCAGTATTCCAGGCTTCATACATGGGTGCATTGAGTACACATAAGGAGGTTATGGTGTACTTTTAAAAAACACTGGTCAGACTTAGCTGGAATATTGTGTGCACTGTGTGTCACATTATTGGCGTGAGGCATTGCAGGGAGTGAAGAATAGCTTTACCATAATTATTCCAAGTTTGAGACCCTTGAGTTGTGAGGAAAGATTGGAAAAGTTGGAACTGTTTGCCTTAGAGAGGAAAAGGCTAAGAGGACACTTGACAGAAGGCCTCAAAATCGTGAGGGACCTGGAGTAGTGGATAGAGAAAAACTTACCACTTTTCCCATGGTAGGCGAGTTCAAAACTGGAGGGCATAGTTTTAAAGTGAGAGGGGAAAAATTAAAATGGACCTGTGGCACAACATTTTCACACAGAGGGTGGCACGTATACGGAATGAGCTGCCAGAGGAAGTGGTCGTGGCAGGTACAATGACAGCATTTAAAAGACATTTGGACAGGTACATGGATTGGAAGTGTTTAGCGGGATAGGATCAAAGACAGATGAATAGGACTAGTTCAGTTTAGGAAACCTGGTTGGCATGGATGAGTTGGGCCAAAGGCTCTGTTTCTGTGTTGTATGACTCTGTGACTTGTAAAAAGATTAAGTAGTTTTAAAGTATTGGGTAAAAGAAGCAAATGCAAGATGAGAAAAACTTTAAAAAAAGATTGAATTGCGGATTCTGCAAGTCAGAAACAAAAACTGAAATTGCTGGAAAAGCTCGGCAGGTCTGGCAACATCTGTGGATGGAATCAGAGTTAATG
This sequence comes from Stegostoma tigrinum, assembly GCF_030684315.1. Taxonomy (NCBI): domain Eukaryota; kingdom Metazoa; phylum Chordata; class Chondrichthyes; order Orectolobiformes; family Stegostomatidae; genus Stegostoma; species Stegostoma tigrinum. Next base: position 20,443,591 of record NC_081370.1, read on the forward strand.
TTTTGGGTTCAGTGACCCTTCCTCAGAACATGTTCTGATGTTGCCAGTCCTGCTGTGTGTTTCCAGCAATTACTGTGTTTGTTTGTGAGAAAAACTTTCTTCACAAAGTAAGTAATTAGGATCTGAAGTGAAGTGGAGACAAATCAATTGAGACATGAAAAAATGTTTTTGATGATTGTTTAAATAAAAGCAATGTTCAGCGTTACAGGGTAAAGGTAGGAGATTGGCATGAATTTCAAATGTTCAGTGGGCCAGTACAGATCCAATGGGCCAACTAGTCTTCCCATTTACTGGGATTGCTGCATGATCTGTCAGGTACCACCATTGATCTGCTAGTTTAGCACCATAGCGCAAAAGAAAATACAGTACAGAAGTAAGCTCTTTGGCCCATCTAGACTATGCCAACATATGATACCTTTCTAAACTAAAAACCTTTTGCCTCTACCATTTGTACTGTTTTCACAAAACCACCCAATAATTGACAAAGCTCATTGCTGCAAGGAATGAAATTCATACCTCAGTTTAGAAAATATAAAAAAAATCAACAAAGTATTTTTTTACATGAAAAAAAGATGTAGGAAAATAACATTTGATCACTAGGCAGTATTGGGCTTTAAGGAATATAGCCTGCCTAAATTTAAACACTGTGAGATGACTGATGATTTGGAAATTTCATCGATTTGGAAATCTCATTGATTTTTGCCGTTGATTCAGATGTTTGTATTCAGAAAGAAAAAATAATCAGAGCATGCAGTGATTGTTGACTTTGAGCACTGCAGATTAGATAAAGGGAATGCATGTTTGATTAAATTACCCTGTGATACTAAATGCTGTGGATATCTGTCGCAGTACTGGTTCTGTCAGTTGTTCCTATTCTTAGAGGTTGAGACCAGATATTTTATATAGGACTCTTTATATGTGACGTCATGAGGTTCTGTTCAACAGTAGAAGCAAATGCATTGAGCACAGTACTTGAGAGTATAAGATATTTTCAAACATAAAGAAAGCATGAGAACTGTATAATATTCTGGTTCCACACTGCATGTATAGTTAACTATAGTAAATAGCCTTGTTTTGGAAAGGAGTTAAAGTGGAATTCCATAGCAATAATTAATATCCAATTTTCCACAATTGAACTCAAATCTCCACTGAAAATACTTCTGATTATTTTTAAAATCGTTCCTTGGATGTGGACATTGATGGTAAAACATTTGTAGCTGATTTCCAATTGTCCTTGAAATAAATGCTGGGCCGTTTCAAAGGGCAGTTAACCACATTACTGACTGTTTCGAGTCACATGTAGGCTAGACACAATATGACATCAGATTTTCTGGCTTAAATGACATTAGTGAGCCAGATGGACTTTTATGAGACTCAGTGTGGATTATCATGGTCACCATTACTGAAGTTGGCTGCCTAACTACAGATACATTAATTGAATTTAAATTCCACCAACTGCCATGATTTGAACCCATGTCCCCGGACCAGTAGTATATTGTTGGAATACTAAACCATTGTAACCATCCCTCCAGAAGCATACAGTTAATACACCCCATGGAAATATTTGATAATATCAATCTACAGCTATCCTCATTACCTTCTTCATCTGAATGTTAATTCAGCTGATTTCAAAATCAATAGCTTATGGTCTTGTACAGTTCTATCAAGGACTGAGAACAATTTCAATATTCAGGAACATTTCATGGTCTGGGATCATGTCTTTGTTTTTAAATGACCTCACCTAGTATATATAGCCATTTCAAGTAAACAAAATAAAGTTTCAGGAACTCTGAGCATCACCTTCTCAAGGTCACACTCATTCTGATTTCCAATTTCCATCACACAATTTGCTTTAATCATTCAAAACCTTTGCCCTTCTTTCTGACTTAAATAAAGATTACTGATATGGTTTGTACCAAATGTTTGTGATTATTTACACCTTGATCGGAATCTTAAATTTCAATTACTGCACTGAAAGGATGGAACAGTATTTTCTATCAAAACAGTGCCATGCATAGACCCGGCTTGTATTTCTACTGCCCAATGCTATTTCCTATCAATGTTCTGTTTGCCTTTCTCAATCTACTTGGTTTCATGTATGGGCTGACTTTTCACTGCAATGTTGGTTCTGTATAAAGTTTTGGGACTTGGTTTCTATTGAAAAAGTGGGTGGAAATGTGTAATTTGGAGAAGGCAAGTGAGAGTGCACAGAATTAATTTTCTGCATTCACTTCATTCAGTCTAGCAGTTTTAAGATAGCAGTAAAATTATGACCCATTTCATTGTCAGTCTCGGGTACAATTTTGAATGCAGGATGTTTGCAAATTCAGCCTTAAGAGTTACACTAATGAAGAAAGAATTACTACCTCACACCCACTGCACTTCCATACTGCAAAAGCATCAAAAAGCTTCTGCCATAGAATGCACATCATGCTTGATATCAGCCATTGTTCTGCTTGTGTGTATCACAATGCTGCATTCTGCACTTTTGCAGTCTGTCTTTGCCTGGCATGAGAATGCTTTGCATTACTCAATTTAAGCCATGGTTCTGCTTGCCAAAACAAACAATGCTATCTTTTGCTTTGTTCCAGTCAAGTAGCTAAAACTTTCTATAATTGGAGTCTTCACCTATAGTTCTGCTTGGCTCATTAGGGAGATAACTTTGTTCTGGCATCAGTTCTGGTGTCTGGTAGAGATATATTCCTGTCAGTTCAACCATAGTTCTTTTCGCCTGCTTCCATTCCTTGCTATCTGACACATTCCATGGATCTACTAATCTGTTACAAGGTGGTGCATCCAAGTGGTTCCAGTCATGGGACAGCTTGCCTGAACACAATCTAAAATTACTTGGCTTTAACTGTCCAGGATAGACTGTTTTGTCGAACTAAAACCATGATGCAGTGTATGTGCATTCACAAGTGTATCACTAACATGGATTTATTCACTGGGTTGATAATTGGATATTTTCTATGTTGTTTCACTCCTCTAGATCCAGCATGTTATTTATAGGCTAAATGACTGAGTCTCAAAGGTTCACAAAATAAAGTATATTGATATAAGTTTTTAACCAAGATTATATGTCTTCTGGAATTTGTTTACAAGATATTTAAGTTTGATAAATGAGATGCTCTATAATTTACTAAAAACTATTTTCTTTTGTGTTTTGAAAGGAGTCCATGTGATGAGGAAGAGCAGGAACTCCTCAAAGGATCATGGGACCTTACTGCTTTCATATTTCCTCTTTTTGTCATCATCATGATTGGCTCTACAACATCCCCTTACCTTACATTGGGAACTGCTCCTTTGGGGTAACAATGGTATCAGGTGCCAAATCCTGCCCATTGGTTTCCATGTCATTCCTACAAGCATTAGGCAGGAGACAGATGTAAAACCGTTTTTACAAAGACCCAGTTGGTTTGGTCTCATTTCTTTCCCAACTTCCTGGCCGACTGCTTGTTTAGGGACATCCTGTGTCCCAATGCCAGATTGAGTTAAAATTAACCTTATAATTTTCTTTTGAACCATAATAAACTTGTGCGTTACACATAGGATTAAAATAGTTTGAAAACAATATCACTGACACCAAGTTCATTTTCATGAAATTTACCACTGATTCACTGTAATAATGACTGGAGGCTGACATTTTACGCCAATTAGTAAGTGTTCAGATAGAACTAAAATGGAAGCCAGATGTTTGGAAGCTATCGGTAGTGCTAGATATTTAGCAATAGGTTGAATAGTGGTCTTGCTACTAGTACTACTAGCAAACTCAGTTTCTTTTTAAAGCCTTAGCTAATCTACGGTGGTAACCATATTCTCTTGCCAAAGAGTTGGCAGCATTAGTTGGCAGTGCATATCACAAACTATGTCATTTTGCTTTTGCATTGCAAATTTTACTTCAATTGTGAGGTAAATTCTAATTCAGCATTTAGTCTGAAAATATATTTGGAGAGTATGTTTTTATGCTGATGTAATGCATATAGATGATTTCCTGTGTATGTACTGGATGAGAATTCCCTTTGCAACATTGAACAATGGTGCTGAGAAAAATCATTTATTCACTTGTTTATTATAGATAAAATGAGTTGTAGAGCTGTAAGTAGGGAAAATATTTAAGGCAGACTTTTACAAGCATTTGACAAAGTGCCATATAAAAGAAAAGAAATAGATTAAATCAGAAGCAATGCAAATCTGACACTGCAACGTAAGTTAAAAATAGAAACTAAAGGATCTAATATTGACCTATTCTACATTATTAATGAGCAGGCTAATATCTTAACATGATATTCCTCCTTTAATAATATGTTTCTTTTTCATTGAGTATTTGAGAAATGGAGAAATAGACTTCTGTCTACAAAATTAAATTAGTTTCAAGACATTTGTAAGTAATGTTTAGCTCATCATCATTTTTCCTCTGTTACCTCAGACTATGTGAAGCTGAGTCGCCATAATATTGCTTGCAGTGATGTTGATGTTATTGATGTTTTGGCAAGTACTTCCAAACGATCTTCTGTCTTTGGCAATTATATTGTGCATTCAAAAGTTGCTGTTTTCCTTGCAGTTAAGGACCTCTTGTGTGGTCATCCATTCTGATCAAAAGTTACAGACTGAAATGTAAACTTTGTTTCTCTCTCCGGCGGCCTGCTGAATATTTCCAGCATTTTCTGCTTTTGGATTAAGATTTTGTTTTCTGCCACTTCTCTTCCAGGAATGCCCACAGCAGAGATGTTCTGTTCTTTGCTCTGGAGGAATTTGTATTTGTGCCTTTTACCTTGTCTATTTTCATTGGTGTCTAATTGCATTGCAATGTTTGGTCATGTCTCTGCTTTCATAGCCACATTTTCTTGCTCAGTGACTGCATCTGGTTCCATGCAGATTCCAGTAGAAATTCCACCTTATGTATTTTGGATCAATGTAAAGTTGCAGACAACTCCTGGAATTTTCATTAGTTGCCACATAAATACTTTTGATCTCTCTCTTCAGCAGCACTGAGGCTATTGATGCTGAGATAACAAGGTGTAGAGCTGGATTAACACAGCAGGCCAAGCAGCATCAGAGGAGGAGGAAGAAGGTTGATGTTTGGGGTTTAGGCCCCGATACTCAGATTCTCCAGCATCTGCAGTTCCTACTATCTCTATCTGATACTGTCCTGCTTTTCATTTTCATTTTATTCTTTTAACCATTTGACTACTTCAAAATATTTTTCTCTTCCTTTCAGATTTTAAGGATTAAAGACTCCAACAATTCATGGGTACAAACATTCCTCCAGGTCTATCTTCCCAATAACTTTCCTCTGACGCCATCCCTTCTTCTTATCTCACCCCTTGATGTTTATTCTTGAAACCCTCTGACCTTCACCTTTCAAGTTCCTGAATGACCTGTCCTTGGGCAAAGGACTCGGCTTTATCCCTTTAATCCCCATATTTACTTATTTTTTTGTTCAGCATGATTTTGAGCTCTACTTCCATAACCTTCACCTTGCTAGCTACTTCTTTGATCAATGTTCCTCCCCAGTCTCAGCAGTCCTTTTCATATTCTTCCAGTGTTGTTTCTTCAACTTGGATTTCTCCCTTTGCGTACTGACCTCCCCTCAATCCTTGCTGTTATCAAATTGATCCTAGCTGTTGCTGTCTTTTTATAGCATATATAGACAGGTTGACAAAGATAATTGATGGACGAAGAGCTGTGTATGTTGATTATGTGGATTTTAGTAAAGCATTTAATAGAGTCCCACATGGCAGATCAGTACAAAAACTAAAATCACAAGGGATTTGGGGTGGGTCGGCTAGATGGATACAAAACTAGCTGAGGCATACAAGACAGAGTGTAGCGGTGGAAGGGTTGTTTTCAGAATGGAGACCTATAACTAGTGGTGTTCCACAGGGATAAGTCTTAGGTCTTCATTGTTTGTAGTATATATAAATGATCTGGAGGAGAATAAGGGAGGTCTGATTCATAAGTTCGCAGATGACATGATGATTGGTGGAGTTGCTGATAGTGCCGACGATTGTGAAAGTATATAACAGGATATGGATAGCAACTTGGGCACAGAAATGTCAGATGGAGTTTAATCCAGACAAATATGAGGTGATGTATTTTGGAGGATGAAATTTAGGTGTGAATTATACTGTTAAATGCAGGACCCTTAGGAACATTAACATGCAGATGGACCTAGGCGTGCAGGTCCACAGTTCCCTAAAAATGGCAACACAGATGGCCAAAGTGACTAAGAAGGCATATGGTGTGCTTGCCTTCATTGGTCGGGGCATGGAGTACAAGAGTTGGCAAATCATGTTGCAGCTATATAAAAACCTTATTAGGCCGCATTGGGATTATTGTGTACGGTTTTGTTTGCCACATTACCAGAAGGATGTGGAAGCTTTGGAGAGGGTGCAGAGAAGATTCACCAGGATGTTGCCCAGTTTCAAGGGCATTGGTTATGAGGAAAGGTTAAAAAGGCTACGATTGTTTTCATTGGAAAGATGGCAGCTGAGAGGAGACCTGATAGAGATCTACAAAGTTATGAGAGGCACAGATAGGATGTACAGTCAGAGGCTTGTTTCCAGGGTTGAAGTTTCAATTACAAGGGTACTCATGTTCAATATGGGAGGGTAAATGTTTATGGGAGATTTACGATGAAAGTTTATCACGCAGAGAGTAATAGGAGCCTGCAATGCACTGCCAGAGGAGCCAGTGGAAGCAGGCACGTTGGTGACATTTAAGAGGCATCTGGAATCGTTACATGAATAGGGAGAGAATAGAGAGATACGGACCAAATAGAGGCAGAAGATTTGTGTTTTAGTTTAGTCAGGGCATGTTGATTGGCACAGGCTTGGAGGGCTGAAGGGCCTATTCCTGTGCTGTACTTCTCTTTTGTTCTTTGTTCATTTGTTCTCTTGTTTTTGTTCTAGTCTGTCTCAGGAACCCCTCTATCAACACTTTTTTTTCTGGTTCTTTGATGATTTTGGTGTGCCATTTCTTGCCTTCCCCTTGGATTGGGAAGCTTCATCAGTTTTGCTTTCACGTTCCATCCTTTTGCCTTCAAATGGCCTAACTCTGACTCTTCCCTTCCTCAACTTCTCTCCTCCATTTCAGGGAACTGAAAATTGATGAATATGCGTTATAAGATCATTGACTCTTACAGATACCTTGATTGCATTTCCTCACACCCTGCACCCTGTAAGATTTCCATTCCACTCTGTCAGTTTGTGGCAACCCAGTCATATTTGCTCTGACAATGCAACTATCCATGCATGCCTCTCTGACATATCCTTCTTGCTCAATTCAGGATTCTGCCCATTGCGTTTGACATAATTGTGAACTGTCACCAAACCATTCCCCACAGTCTGTTCCCACTCCTTCCTATTTTCCTGGGGCAATGGTAGGGCTCTCTTGGTCCTTACTCGCCCAACACCCCTTTCCCCTCTCATTGCAGCCTTTCATGTAAGAACAGGAAATGTAACAACTTCCATTTCACCTCCCGTCTCCTCATCATACAATACTCCTTGAAGCAACAATTTTCATGTCTTAAAACTTAGTATACTGCATTTACTGCTGACCAGTGCAGTCCTCACTGCTACATTGGAAGAATGAATGCAGACTAAATGACCAATTTAAGGAACAATTCTATGGCCAATGTTAATTTATACATTGTTTTAATACTAACATCTCCCATCACAGTCGACTGTTGTGTTTCAATAAGGCTCATCACAAGATCAAGGACTTGCAAGGAAGACCCCTGGACATTAGTTTCCTGTCTTTCACACAACGATACTGAAATGCATCTGGAAACCAATATTTAACTTTTTCATCACCTTCAAAGTACTCTATTGTTTATATTTTTCTAACCAAAATGAATAACTTCCCAATTTTTTAACCTTCCTAATTCTTTGTCCCAATGCTGATTCCTGTTACCTCCCCACAACTTACTTTCCACCCAATCTGTTATCATCAACAAATTTTAATACGTTATACTTGGCCCTTTCACCTAAGTCATAAGTAGGTTGGGGAAATGTTGAAGCTTAAGCACCCACAAGTAATGGTCTACCACCTGGAAATAACCTATTTCTCTACTCTGTTTTCTGTCTTTAGCTAATCCTCCATTCATTGATTACCACCGATTCCATAAGCCCCTATTTCTGTACTACATTTGTGTGCCACATCATCAAACATACTTTGAAAATCGAAAGTGTAGGACATTCAACGGTTCTCCTTTGCGTGTCCTGCTCCATAAATTCTCAAAATTTTTAAAATAAAATCTAATCCATTAATAAGACCAGGAAATAAGACTCTAGGATTCAAATTAAAAAGAATGAAAAGCCAAATTAAAGAGAAATAAGTGTCCAGAGTAATTTGTCAAGCATAGTAATAAACGAAGTAAGACATTTCCTACAGTAGGAGAAAATGTGTATCAGAGGAGAGAATTTCAATGAGTTTATTGTGCTTTCCCCATTCTTGTCTGTCTGTAACTTCAGTAAGGCCCTCATGGCAGGCTGATACAGAAGGTGATGTCACATGGGGTTAGAGGTGAGCTTGCAAGTTGGATAAAAAACTGGCTCCGCCATAGAGGGTAGCCGTGGAAGGGTATGTTTCTGAATGGAGGGCTGTGACTAGTGGTGTTCCTCCAGCATCCACATTGGGACCTTTGCTGTTTGAAATATATCTAAATGATTTGGAGGAAAATGTAACCTTGGTTAGGCTGCATTTGGAATATTCTGTTCAATTCTGGTTGCCACACTACCAGAAAGATGTGGTGGCTTTGGAGAGGGTACAGAACAGATTTACCAGGATGTTGCCTGGTATGGACGGCATTTGGTTTGAGGATAGGTTGGTGAAATTTGGGTTGTTCACATTGGAATGATGGAGGTCGAGGGGCGACCTGATAGAGGTCTACAAAATTATGAAGGGTATGGACATTGTGGATATCCATAAGCTTTTTCCCAGGTTGAAAGAGTCAGTTATCAGGGGCCATAAGTTTAAGGTGTGAGGGGCAAGGTTTAAAGGTGATGAATAAGGTAAGTTTTTTTTTACACAGAGGATGGTGGGTGCCTGGAACTCGCTGCAGGGGTACGTAGTCGAAGCAGATACTGTAGTGACTTTGAAAGGGCGTCTTGACAAATACATGAATAGGATGGGAATAGAGGCATATGGTCCCCGGAAGGGTAGAGGGTTTTACTTGTGACGGGCAGCATGTCAGTGCAGGCTTGGAGGGCTGAACGGCCTGTTCCTGTGCTGTAATTTTCTTTGTTCTTTGTTCTTTATGTTCTCAACTTGCTATTTTCATGCGCCAAGTGCATACTGTGTTTGAAAGCAGTTATGGTCTGTGATTTTCCAGCAAAACTGGGCTAATAGTGCAAAACCTTTTTCTTCCATCCTTGTTTAAGTAACAGCACCGGTCAATTCGGCTATATTGACTGTCATAAGTATGCTACCAACAGTTTTCTTTACTACAGAAATTTTGCCTTGGCAATGTGTTTGTTAGTACTTTTTGTCTGTGAAAGTTGAAATTCAGAGTTGTTGTTTCTTATTGATGTGGCACTGATAAAGGATATTCAAGGCTGTGAAAAATATGAATTGCCTTTGGTACCACAGTATATTTTGTTTAAGTCTTTGCCTAACCCTAACACTACCTGGGTCGAATGATTTCTTTCCCTGCTACTCTTGTCTTTAGCTGTGGAACTTTGCTTATATTAGTTCAAGGTAATTGTTTTGTCAAGCAATTTAGATAAGCAAGAATTATAGGTGAAGCATTTTGAATAACCAAATTTCTGGAAATAATTATTAAGATTTCTTGTTTTCAAACTTCTGTTTCAAATTAAAGTGGGAAGTAAATTTGAAAAATTTGGGGTTCTTGGTCATCAGTTGCCACCCACTTTGCTTATGAGGAGAATTGTTAGACATGTAGTCTGTTACTTATTGATAAGGTGTTAACATTGTTATAAAAATGCTTTGTTTAACATTGGTTGGAGGAATAAAGTTTTGAGGGTTGTGGAAAATGGATTCATTTCAAGTTATGTGGAAACTCCTGGCATGATTTCTTTAGAGAATTTATTGAAAGTTCACTGGCTGTATTGGTGATTTTGTTTTAATAAGGTTTCCTGTTGATCACATTACTTGCGATATATCTTTGCTTTGCTGTAGACCATCACTGGGGCTAATTTGAACAGTGACTGACTTGGAGTGGTTCTTGTTTTGGTTGAGGGAAATCCTACTGAGAGCAAGGTGAGTTGGAGAAAATCTTGCTATGAGTAAGCCACCCAATTGATCTCTCTTATTTCAGAAAAGAAAGCCCTTTTGTTGAATTTAGGATAACAACTGTTTGTACGTTTGAAAGAATGATTGAAGAAACATCTCAAGATTGTATTTCCTGAGCAAACTGAGCAAGATCCCAGACATAGTTATGATTTTATGAAGAATGGTCTAGGCCCAAAACATCAGCTTTCCTGCTCCCCTGATGTTGCTTGGCCTGCTGTGTTCATTCAGCCCTACACCTTGTTGTCACACATAGTTAGTGACTTGATCACCCAACCTGACAATCAGAACCCCCCTGAAAAAAAACACTTCCTAAAGTGTAAAGTGTTTGGTTTTTTCTCTCTCAGAAAGTCAATCCCAGTAGAGAAGTCAATTTTTAAAAATCTTTTCCTGAAGAATGTGTAAACGGTGTGTATTTTAGGGATAGTTAGAGAGAGAATCTTATGGTTCTGTGCTAACAATTGTGTATGTTAACAAATGATTGCATCTTTATTGAATAAGATTTTTGATAATAAACCAATAATTGTTTCTATTAAGAAAAAAAAATGATATGCCTTGTTTTAAAATTTGATAGTGAGAAGGTTATCTTGGTAATTGGGGAAAGAATTTTTATTTTATGCTGTGACCCATGAAGTAGTAGGACTGCAGTCTCAGTCATTATAGTATTCTCATGGTGTATGTCAATATTCCAGCATATTAAATCTTGTATCAAAATCTATCACTCATTTTCAGGTTTGTGACCTTAAATTTTCTAGCAATTTACACATTGAAATGGCATAGCTGTAATGCAATTCACGATTTCATGAGATGGACAAAATTCAGGCTTAAATCACCTATGCTACAGAGAACATTCTTCAACCTTTCATGACAGTCCGGTGAGAACTTCATCCACTGCTGTTCACTGGCATTGTTCAGCCATTATTCCCATTCTTCACCTGCACAACACTCTTTCTTGCCTGCACAAATTCCTGAAATATGCTGGTTCTGAACAGATGTAATTTGGACACGTGTTCATCGGTACGCAGATTTCCTTTTGACTTATGTTTAAGATTGTCAACAGCAATCTGCCCATTTTGACTTCACTTTTGTTGTAAGTGGTAATGGTTCCGAAGGAAATAATGTTCATGTTATGTTGGCTCCAATTATTTGACTGATAGCACAAAAGTCTGTGGCTGGAGACAAAGAGAGTTAATCTAGTTTTCAGAGGGAGTACCAGTTCCTAAGTAATGGTAATTGACTCTGAACAAATGTAGTTTTACTTATTGCTATTGTGCAATAAATCTTGTTATCTGAGGACAGTGCAGATGCTCCAGCATAGTACATCCCCTACCACTAATCATTAGAGAGGCCCAAGATGAAACAAAGGCAGTGGAAGATTGGCAGCAGCACCCCTTACTCAGTACCAGATATCAGTCAAAAGCCACCAGACACCAGCAATGATTATCTGTGAAAATACCAAAACTGAGCCGCAATCCCAGATTTACAGGTTTAAAAAAGATGTGTTCAAAAATTGATAATATATTGGACAGTGATATCAAAAGATGAAATGTGTACACTGAGTTAGTAGTTGCCAAATAATTGCTGCAGAACAGCAAAGTGGCGTCTCGCTGAGTTAAGTATCAACCAGAATTTAACTTCAGAAGCAGATTATGTGATGATACTTGATCAAATGCTAAGAAGGAGCACATTCAAAGTTGAATAAAAATACATCAATGATTTTTCAGGTTTGGCTTTAACAATTTAACATTGTTGTTTACGTAAAGAAAATAATAATATGTTATAATACTGAATTGAGCATTGCTCCGTTAAATGTATTTAAGTGTATTAACTTTCACTATTTTGTAAAGGGAACAAAATTTGTACAAATTACTACAGAATAAATTTTGGCCAGTATAGGACAACTATTGTTGAAAATCTTAAATGGTAACTGGAATTCTAAATATGGTGTCTAGAAGATTCTGCGTGCCAAAATCAGAATTCTTTTTTGAAAGACTTCATTAGTAGGCAATTGGTAACAATAGGAGACTGTTAACAAACTAACTGACCTAATTATTATTGTGCATATTCCATAATATGGTTAGCGTGGGCAGGCAGGCAAGAGTTGGAAGGCCATGTTAAAAAAGCATGATGGGGGTGAATTTCATTCAGTGGGAGTCCTATGCAGCTTGTGGATATTCCCACTGATGTACTAACCTCTCACCTTCTAACCTCCAAAGTCTGTGCCTCCACTCCCAGTCTCCCAAACTCTTGCCAAACTAAATCCTGGACTTACTATCTAGTGACGATTCCCTCTTCAACCGGAGCTTCCTGCAGTCCAACTATGCCCAGTACTGAGTTCTGGCACTGCTGGGGTTGCAAGAGCTGTTGGTTAAGCAGATTGCCCATCAACCGCCTAAGGCAGACATCCACTCACTGAGGGGAGAGGTCTGACTCTGTTTGTTTAGACTGCCAACAGCATCTTATTGTTGCACAGCAACTTTTTTTCACGTTGGCGATTCACTTTTATAAGAGATGAGTGAAAGAGCAGACATAGGCCATTCAGCCCCTTATGCCTGCTCTGTCATCCTAGATCACGCATTTCACAATGCCAAATTCTGCACTTTCCCCATATCCTTGGAGGTCATCAGTAACTAGAAATCTGTCAGTCTCTCTCTTGCACTTATTTCAGTCACTGCACTTCAATGAGAATTGTCCCTCTAGCTCACCTCACAAAAAAACCACCCATAAGCCCCGTTCTTAGCCACTTAGTCCCTCAAGTCTACTCAAACATTTCATAAGATCATGAATGATCTGCAGCATAACCTGTTGTGAAGTTGGGTAGGGTACTTGTGGATTGGGAGGCAGGAAGTTAGAATTTGGTGCTTGTAAAATGCTAGGGAGAAAGTAGTGGGTAGTCCCTTTACAGATGATACGCATTTTCCATGCTTAGAGGTTTAAAAAGGGCATCTGTGAGCAGCTTGAATGTTTTCAAGAGCATGAATTGAATCATTTATATTAAAAGGCCGCACAATTAGCAGGCCAAGCTGCAGTTTTATTTTATTATCAAGACAGCATGTTTGAGATTTAGCCAATCAATTTAAAAAGGCACTTACATACCAAAAAACAATTAAATTTAATTCTGATGGTTTTTGCAACATAGGACCAATCCTATTGTAAGAAATTGATATGTCATCAAGGGTATAAAGGAAGAAGGCAGTTGGACAAAGACAAGAAAGTAAACTGCCAACTGTTGGGATTAACAACTCTCAGATCTTATGAGAGAATCGCTGGCTCTCGCAGTCTCCTCTAAGTTTTAGAGAAAGCACCATCTAAATCAAAAGTACCTGCACCACAACTAGTTAATATTCCTGGCAGAAGAATCAATGGACAAGGTGATCCTGACAGAACATTCGACGGAGAAGACACAGAATATTTCAGAAGACACGTAACCTGGCTGTAATTTTGAGACACTAAATTTTATTGTTTGTTTTTATTTATATATGTGGGAATTGTATTTATTGGAACAGCATGCCATTAGAATCTTGTTTTATTCGGGAATAGTTAGTGGTTAGAATGGGTTTTTTGTATTGTTAAGTGTTTAGCTAATTTGTTCACTGTTAAAATTAGATAACTAAATTGTTACTTGTTGATTTTAAAGTGAGTGTCAGGAACTTATTTTACTTAACCACTAGAAGTTGCTGAAAGGCAGGTTACATCACTTTTCATATTTTTTTAAACAGATTATAGGATGCTCCTCTTTGAGTGTTTCAGTTTTAGGTCAGTGTGGCCAATCTCTCCTTTACAATAAACTCTATATAACTAAATTTCCCCATATATTTTAATAGCTTTGGTTAATAAAAACTAATAAACTCAGTTTTAAAGCTAACAATTAACAGCATCAATTGGCATTTGTAGAAGAACATTCAGAACATGCACTGCTCTTGTGGTGCAGTGGGAGTGTCCGTACCTCTGGTCCTAGCTGAAATCCCACCTCCCACAAAGGTGTGCCATATGTGACTGGATAGGGTGATCTAAACACAAACATCTTCACTACTCTTTGCATGTAGGGGTGTTGTCAAATTTCACACCTAAAGGGTTTAATTTTCAAGTTTTCTCTATCCACTCAAACTGTTGCCTTTAATACATTGTAAACTTTGGTTCAATCATCCCTTGTATTTCTAAATTCCGGGGAATATAGCACTAGGCAAGAGCAAAGCAAATGCATGTGGTGGATATGATTTGAATTAAAGACATTACAAGAAATTGAAATTATTCACAGGAAGAAATTTGAGAAAGGATCCAAAATCAAGACAGGCATTTGCTGCTCAAAAATAATTATTTCATCTTTTATTTATTACGTGAGATATTATACTCGGTTCCATATGTCACAAGCAACTTGATTCTAAGTGGGGCATGTTGCACTCTTAAAATTCCAGGAACTATGTTAATTGCAGTAGAAATGTTCATTGTCAGTGGTAGGATTTTTTAAGCAGGTGTAAATGGAAATGATTCCATTTTTGTGAAAAGCCTTCTGGTTCACTAGTGGCCTTGAAGGTAGAAATCTGCCATGTTTCCTTAGCCTGGCATATATACTAGTCCAAATCCACATCAATGTAGCTGATTCTTGTAGCTCAGCAAGCCACACAGACACAGAATCTCAGGATGAGAGCAACTTCAATAACACTCAAAAAAACTTAACACCATTCAGGGGCAAAGCAGGCTGTTTGATTGGCACTTCATCCATCACCTTAAAACTCTGTCTACTGATGGCAGCATCTAACATCTAGCCAATCCATTGTAGCAATTCACCCCAGGGTTTCTTTGAAAGCAAATTCCAAATCTGCAACCTCTATCATGAAAATGGACATCAACAACAGATGCAAGAGAAGTCATGAAATGATAGTTCCCCTCCAGGTCACATTCCCAAAAGTTGGAAATATGTCAGTGTTCCTTCACTGTTTTGGAGCCTGGAACTACTTTTGGTTTGGAAAACCTGCACAGTATTACTGCAACAGTTCAAAAAGCTACCTATAAAAAGGCAATTGTGAGTGTGCAATAAATACTGGGTTTGTCACCAATTTTGGTATAAGGTACAAGGAAAGAAACAATAGCTGTTTGCAAAGTAAAGCTTCCAGGCATGACAGGAGACAGCTGGTGAGAGAAACAACATGAGATATGTTTAAGATAACAAAGTGTGGAGCTGAATGAACACAGCAGGCCAAGCAGCATCTCAGGAGCAGAAATGCTGACGTTTCGGGCCTAGACCCCTCATCAGAGAGGGAACTGGAATAAATAGGGAGAGAGGGGGAGGCGGACCGAAGATGGAGAGAAAATAAGATAGGTAGAGAGGAGAGTATAGGTGGGGAGGTAGGGAGGGAATAGGTCAGTCCAGGGAAGATCTTCCCTGGAATGACCTATCCCCTCCCTACCTCCTCACCTATACTCTCCTCTCTACCTATCTTGTTTTCTCTCCATCTTTGGTCCGCCTCCCCCTCTCTCCCTATTTATTCCAGTTCCCTCTCCCCATCCCCCTCTCTTATGAAGGGTCTAGGCCCGAAACGTCAGCTTTTGTGCTCCTGAGATGCTGCTTGGCCTGCTGTGTTCATCCAGCTCCACACTTTGTTATCTTGGATTCTCCAGCATCTGCAGTTCCCATTATCACTGAGATATGTTTAATTCAGGTCATCCTTACCAATCTACCTGTCAAGGTTACATCTGTCCATTATAGTATTGAGAAGGATGACTAATGTAAAGCCTGGTAAATAAAATAGTTTCTGAACAGATCTACCAGCTCAAACATAGGCATCCACAGTGCATGTCACTCTTTCAACGAACTCCAATAAATTTTTTAAACAATTCTAAATCATGGTTTATGAGTTTGTAAAAGTATATGATAGGCTCTGGGCATAGTAAAATGGTACACCTCAGGTTATGGAGACCTTAGGCGGCCTGGGTTTATGAAAGAATAAATGTTAAAGTGAAGTGAATCAATATTCAGCTTATATGTAGTAAGATTATCTTTTCTTAAGGAATTTTCACATTTTCTCTTTACATGTTGCTTTGATAAGTAGACGCTGGGTTGCAGACACTTCTAAACCTTTGCTATAAAAATGCATATTTACTTGAAATAGGAAGAGAAAGAAACAACTGCTTGCAGTTACATAGCAGGCTTAGCAGGAAATGACCCAAGATGTTTAATCAGCCCAAAAGGAAAGTGGGCACTGAATCAAAGAAATAGAGATTAGGATCGGTGGTCAAAACTGCAAACTGGTGCATTTCCAACAGTGTTATTGAAGGAGAAGAAAAGAGAAGTAAAGCACTTCTTGCAGAGCATTCCATTGGAGGACTAAACCCTTTGGATTGGTGAATGATAAATGCACAAAAGGCTGGAGACAAGTAAGGGACTGACAAGGTTTTTGTTCATTGCCTCCTTTTCAAATATGATGCATTAATGTTCAACATGTGATTAATTAATTTAAAAGGCAGTTGTTACATGAGCGAATGCAGCAACAATGATTACCTGTTGAGCTGTTAATGGTAGCTTTTGTTGAGGGTAGGATGTTGACCAGGACACGTGGCTATGTCTCTGCTTGCCTGCAAATAAAGTCCAGTTGAATCTGCAAATGGAGCTTTGGATTAAAATGATATTTGAAGACTGGCATCTATGAAAATTGAATATTCCTCTGAATTAAGTGTCAGATCACATTCAAATTTGGAAAGACACAACTTCCTTACTCAGAGGTAACCATTGTACCAACTGAGTTCAGTTAACATTAAAATTGCAGTTTGGTGCTTTAAAGAAAAGGCTCATAATATGTGTGCACTTGCCTATTTATTCTACAGTAGTCAATGGCTTTAATGTGGAAATCCCATTAGCTTCAAACAGAAGAGATCAATCCACAACAGATGAGCATTACAGGACTTTGTATTTCACTCACTGACCAAAGTTTTGCATTGGTTCTTCATTGCTTAAAATTATTCAGCTGTGATACTCAGCCTCCTACTGTGAATAAACTGAGCTCCCTAATAAGTTTCCTGAGATATCCTATAGTTTGGTCAGAGTAACTCCAACACGAACATTCAGAAATCCTGCCAAGACTTACTCTTAACAATGTAATCTTTTGTTTTAGATGTCTGAACCTGCCTGTTTTGTCATTGCCTGGTTGGAGGTTAGACACATGCTGTTCTTTGGGCGATGGAAGCTATAGGCAATGAAATTGATGCACAAAGAGAAAAAAATCATAAATGGGAATCCTCAGACTTCTTGCTTTGTTTCTGTTTGTTGCTGTTTTTCTTACATGAACTCTGCTTTTCAAATTCTCTCTTATACATAACTGCTCAACAAGGTCATTGAAACATCTAGGTGGTGACAGCAATTTAGAAGAGAGAAAAAAATGCAGCAGGGGTCCAGAACATTAGCAACAAGCACTTCTTCTTGAAAGGGTATAAAAAAAGGAAGTAATTCCAACATAATGATACTCCTAGCACCTAAAACACTCCAGTAAGTTTTTTTTTGTTTACTTGATGATCTGAACAGTGCCATTCAGGATTTATAAATTAAATAGAGATTTGCCTAGCGTCTAATGAATAGATGTAGACAATTATTGTTCTGAAACTCCAAAGAATGGATCATTAAGCCTTCTTTGTTTGACCTTCTGCTATTCAGAGTGAAATTTCTATAGTGCATGTGTTTCTTTCTGCACAAGATGACTCACTTTATGTTTTATGTCAAGTAACTTGTCTAAGAAGATTTTACAGTGTTACAATAGTGTTCAGCCAAGGCCATGGAAAAACCAAAGGTTTCTATAAGGAATTAAAGGGAGTTGTCTATAAGGTTTTCAAGAGAAATTCTTCATAATTGTGGCACTATCCTACTGCCCTCTGAATTTGTGTGTATTTCTTATTTGAAAATCACATTGATGAATGTACAGATTAGCATCCTTCTCCTTCCTTAATTCGCTTGGCTGCTCTCCCACTTGCCTTCACGCTGGCTCTGTTCTCCTATTCACCCTTGATTTTGTTGTTTCTATTTGATCCATAGTACACATTAGCACTAAGTTCTCTTTCTCGTTTCCAGTTCGCAAAGGTGTTGTTTTCTGTGTTACTCCCACCTACCCACCTGTAATCTTTCCCTATTGCAACTTATCCTTGATCACAACTTTAAGTTGTTGTCACAGCAACTTGAACCGTACAGCACACAGGACAGGAATTCTTGATCTCACAAACCTAGTACCTAATATGGAGTTCACTCCACTGCCATTCAATGTCCCGGAGGATCATCAGATAGAAATCAGGAATGAGAATGAAGTATGAATCAGGGGTAAAAGTTGAGAAATTTTCACAGCTTTCACTACAGACACATAATTGTGGTTTCCCGCTGTCACTGCCTTTGATTGAGAAATAGTGTTTTAACTGTCTGGTATATTTTTGTGAACTTTAAGGTCAACAAAATAATGAATTATTCAGCTCCATCTATCAAAGTCTTCCATAACATTACCCAATGGTTTAAAATTTATACTTTCTAGACTTTCTTATTATATGATGTGATTTCTAATGCATTACAAATTTTTTTTGGCTACAGATATGTAAAATGGCAAATTATTTGGTTTAAACATTATCATTAATGAAGGTATGTTCACTTTCACACCTTTACCTCTATTTGATCAAGCCTCACCTTTACATTCTTGTAGAAAACATTTTCTGCTATTCTCCACTTCAACCTCTTCATTTAATCATGTTCCAAAAATGCAGAGTAGTGTGCATAGTGTAAAATAATTGTTCTGAAAGTGTTTACCTCCAGCCAATCTAATAATGTCATAAGGATGTGAGTAGGTAAAGACAGACATATTACATAGATGATTTGGAGTTGGAGTGTGGTGTGTCAAAATTTGCACATGACTCTAAGGTGAGTGGTAGAGCAAGGTGTGCAGAAGACACTGAAATCTGCAGAGGGATATAGATAGTCTAAGTGAGTGGGCAAAGGTCTGGCAGATGGGGTACAATGTTGATAAGTGTGAGGTCATCCATTTTGGTAGGAATAACAGCAAAACGGACTATGTTCTAAATGGTAAAAAATTGCAGCACGCTGCGATGCAAAGGGACTTGGGTATCCTTGTGCATGAATTGCTATAAGTAGGATTGCAGGTGCAGCAGGTAATTAAAAAGGCAAATGGAATTTTGTCTGCCATTGCTAGAGGGACAGAGTTTAAAAACAGGGAGGCTATGCTGCAGCTGTATAGGGTCCTGGTGAGGCCACACCTGGAGTACTGTGTGCAGTTTTGGTCTCCTTACTTGAGAAGAGATATACTAGCATTGGAGAGGGTGCAGAGGAGATTCACTCAGTTGATTCCAGAGTTGAGAGGGTTGAATTATGAGGAGAGACTGTTTAGACTGGGATTATGCTCATTGGAATTCAGAAGAATGAGGGGAGATCATATAGAAACATATAAGATTATGAAGGGAACAGATAAGATAAGATGGAGGCAGGGAGGTTGTTTCTGTTAGCAGGTGAAACTAGGACTAGAGGGCATCACCCCAAAATAAAGGGAAGCAGATGACTGAGGTCAGGAGGAACTTCTTCACCCGAAGGGTTGTGAATCTGTGGAATTCCCTGCCAAGTGAAGTGATTGAAGCTACCTTGCTGAATGTTTTTAAGGCAAGGCTAGATAAATTTTTGAACAACAAAGGAATTAAGGGTGAGTGGGCGGGTAAGTGGAACAGAGTCTCAAAAAGATCAGCCATGATCTCATTAAATGGCAGGGCAGGCTCAAGGGGCCAGATGGGCCTACTCCTGCTCCTAGTTCCTTTATTCTTATGTTTTTTATATTAGCATCTTGAAAGGGACAGACTGTTCTTCTAGGTCTCCCCCTTGTCTTAGTAACAATAGGGAGAGATTTCCCACTTCTAGTGGAAGTGTTTTGTCGAGTGAGATTCAGGCATTCCATTTTCTATTATGGAATAACTTTTTATGCAGTTTTCTGCTGTTCAGGTCATGGATTATTCAGCCAAATTCTTAGGTGCTTTTCCTGAGGAATTGTACAGCCAGAGAAGTGGATGGGCTGGCCCATGCCAGAACCCTATGGCCAAACACACCTCTGCCACTGTATTTGAAGTTGCACTTCAGATCCTATAATCCAGGAAAATCCCCTTTACACTCTGGTGTTTGAACTTTATCATGCAGGATGCAGCTGGGAGGAAATGCAAGCTGATTCCTTGCATTGTGGTTAGGAACTTGGAGCCATTAATGGACAGAGAAATGGAAAGAAGAGTAGTCCTTTTTCTATTTGACCACCTTAGAAGGCCACACCTCTAGGCCAAGCCATTTGGATACTCATTACAGCCTGGGTTTGTGCTGCGTCCAGGTGAAGTGGGATGCCAGAAGTGCAAAAAGAAGACCAATGATCATTTATTTTCTACAAGGGTAAGTATCACTAACTTTTCTCTCTCACTTACCACAAATCACACTAATTGCCATTGTACACACCTCTCACCAATGTTCCTGGACTACAATTCTCACAATTACATGCATCGTACCCTCTCAACTACACTAACCCTTTTCATTGTTCAAAACCACGGACCTTTGCAGTCCTCTGCATTTTATCCTTACTCACCAGGGACCCGTCACCACCTCTCCTTTTCATGCATCACCACTACCTGCTCTTTCACCCACTTCCATCACACTTAATCTCTCCTTTTGTTTCAGAGAATTGCAATTCACATGTCCAATCTCTGCCAAATGATAAAGTCAGCTGATAAAAAGCCTGCCCAAAATTCCATCTCTTATTCAGTGCTGTGCTATATTATGCTTGATCCTATCAGAGCAATGTTACAGTCTACGGCCTCTGAAATACTGAAATATTGTTGACGATGAAAGAGTCAAAAGGCGATTCCTCAGGAACTCCTCTCAACCTGCCAGATACAATGAGAGATTTCACTGCACAACTCTTAATGTGACATCCTGATAGAAGCTTTGAGAGCTACCTCACCTTAGCACCATGGGATGCTAATACACTGATTGCTGCTTTTTAGATAAAAGTCAGTAGAACATGTAATGTATAGATATTTGAAAATAGGATCACTGAGGAATATCAGGCACATAATTACATAGATTATGAAATATTTATTCAGCAATAAAATACACTCAAGGACTGAAAACATAACAAGCTCCATATGCCCTTTGCACCGAGCAAGGGCTGTTGCCAGATTGTCAAAAGAATATTAAACAATTGTACAAATTTGAAACAAACTTATTGGTCCTGGAAGTGTGTTTTCTTTTCATTATCTCTGGTATCTGGGTTTGATGATGCATTCCTCTGTCTTTCTCTTGGGTCATCCCCTTGCTCAACATCCTGATTTTAAGCCTCATTTTCATCTTCAAAAGATTGCTGTTTTTGTTCTTTGCCAACTTCATCTAAATTCAGGATATACTCCTTTATTCACTCCAGCTGTGAAAGGGCCAGAATGCCACAATAATGTTGCACAACCCATTCTGGGCAGCAATCATTGATTCTCCCAGTCTGATTGTTACCCATTGCTTTGCCTGTCGAACTGTTTGTTGTCTCTTCCTTGACTCCACCTCAACCTATTGTTTACTCATCCTCCTCACCATCCACCCTATCTTCAGTTCAGAGACTAACTTTTTTCTTTCTACAATCACTTCTGAAAGGTCACTCGAGCCAAAATGCTAATTTTGCTCTCTCTGCACTGGCGTTGCCGGGCCTGCTGAATTTCTTCAGCAATTTCTGTTTTTATTGTAAATTTCCTCAAACACTTTAGAACTGGTTGGCCTTATAGATGCAGCTGGTAAAAGAGGATGGTAACAGCTATTGGCCAAACACAACCTGGAACTAATTGGCATCATGTATGCATATGGTAGTTAGGAAGCAATTTTATAGGAAATTAGAATATCCAGGTAGGAAAATGAATATTGCAAATAAAAAATAGGACCAGTGTGTGATGGTTGCTCCCTGCAAAACAACAGAAAATAAACAATGCCAAAAATTCCCTGCCGTAGGTTATATTTTATCAGTCTTCTAATATCACAGCAATGCATTGTATTGCTGTGTCATCATTGTCCTCTCCTTTATTATTTGAATGTTTATATATTTATATACACTTAATTGTTCCAGATATTTACTTCTATTGTTTGACTTTTATTAAATAGGTTCCAAGTGAATGTTTTGAATTCAATTCTAATTATGCATTGGGGCCACATATAAATATTCAGAAACAAATTGACAGGTGAGACAGTCACCCAAAAACTGACAGTAATTTGTGGTTAATTTGTCGCTGTACATTGTCGCTGTAATCAACAAAGCAACTCATTTGCTGACCAAACTTTTCAGCTCTAAACCAATTCATATGACAGTTGCACTTTTTAGTTGTGTTCCATTTCTGTTTGTTTTTGTTATTGTTGTTTTCTGAATGGTAAGCCATTTCAGCTAAGGGGATAGTCCGACAACTTGTAATCAGGCATCCAGTGTTGTCAGTAAAGAGTAAACAGTTGGAGGAAAGTGAGACCAGCTTGGATTATACTGCGTGAAGAACAGTTGAGTTTCTACACACTATAGACTTCCTAACACCATACTTCATTTCAAACCTTTGGAGGAGTCTCTTCTATTCATAATTTTGGTGGAATTCTTTCAGATTGCTGATAAATACAGGAACATTGCTAGATTTTCAGCCCCCAACCTATTTCACTATTCTATTAAGCCATGGTGGATCTTTGCTTCAACTCCTGTCTTTGCTCTATATTCCTTGCTATCCCAAATAAGTAAGACTAAAGAATTCATAAATTCTACTAGCTATCAAGTCCTGACAGGAATTGTGATGTTGGTTGTTCTAAGCCTTTGCAGAAAATATGAAAAGCAATGTGTTTCTTTGCACATTCTTTGCATTTCTGAAGAAGGATCTAGGCCCGAAATGTCAGCTTTCCTGCTTCCATGATGCTGTTTGGACTGCTGTGTTCATCCAGCTCTACACTTTGTTATCTCAGATTCTCCAGCATCTGCAGCTCCTGCTGATACTTTGATTGGGACCTAGGTTGCTTCTTTTCTGTTGTAAACTCTTATGTTTCAGAGAAGAAAATAAATAGATGAATGAAAAAGCAAAAAAAACGTCTGCAAAGGAAGCAAAATAAGAAGTGGTAATCATTTGTTCTGTAGTTAACAACAAAATACATTTTAGGTACAGAGGAAAACTATATAAATAAACAGGTTATACGGCACAATAAACATTAAATATTGACAATGACAACAACAAAAGCAAAGTTGCTGGAAAAGCTACGCAGATCTGGCAGCATCGGTGGAGGAGAAGACAGAGTTATCGTTTTGGGCCCAATGACCCTTCCTCAGAGCTGTGCTGAGGAAGGGTCACCGAACCCGAAACGTTAACTCTGTTTTCTCCTCCACAGATGCTGCCAGACATGTTGAGCTTTTGCAGCGACTTTGCTTTTGTTCCTGATTAACAGCATTCACAGTTCTTTTGGTTTTTATTAGGCATTAACAATTCACTTTGGAGAGGTGAGGAGGGGTGAATCAGCTACCCTATATTTCACAACACTTGATTGACTGCAGCAAAGATTTGTTTTACTTTTCTCTTGCTTTCAGCTACCTCACATTTTAATTGAAACACAGTACTAGTCAAAATTATAGGAGCTAATTATGCAATTTATTTGATTGAAAGGAAGAGAAATTTTCTTTCTTACTAACTTCTGGGAAAAATATAATAAAATGCAACATTGAGTAGGCACATGGATGATAATAAAATGTAATGTATGCAGGGTAGTTTGATCTTAGAGTCGGATAATAGGTCAGGACAACATCGTGGGACGAAGGGCCTGTACTGTACTGAACTGTTCTATGTTCTATATTCGAACATCAAATACAATTATAAGGTTTAAAAAGGGGAGGTGTCTAGTACAATAGTGTTATGAAGTTGTGTTGAGTAATTTTGAATTGGAAGGCCAGAAGCTAGAATTTGTTCATAAAAATGAGAAGGGGGAAGAGTGAGTCATCCCTTTAAGAGGTGATGTGCTTTTCTAAGCTCGGAGATTTAAACAAAAAGGTGTCTGTAAACAGCTGAGCAGATACACACAGTGCTGAAATGGAAATATGTATCAATTGTCTGCGTGATTGGAATTCTTAGGCTTGTTTTGATATTTTAGCAAATAGCTGGAATCAACCAATTAATTTAAACCAAGCGCTTAACAATTGAAAGCCAGTTGAATTTAAATCTGATGATTTTGACAATCTCGGACCACTGCAATTGTAAGAAAATGCATATGTCATCCAAGGTATATAAGGAGAGGGTTTTTGAAAATCAGTGTGAGAGTGAACTACCATCTGAGAAATAAGTACCTCGCTCTCGAATGAAATCGCTAAGCTCTCTAAGAAAGTACCATCTTATTCATAAAAGGTACAAGGGCACTTCTGATTAAGAGTTGTCACAGTGAAAACATCACTGACAGTGGAAGAACGGTGTTTATGAATGGAGAGGCAGTATAGAAGATGGAATATTCTGGAAGACACATTCTGTGTGGACTTTGACAGGCTAAGTTTTATTTTTTTTTACTGCTTGGGTTATATAAGTGGGACTTATATTTATTGGAATAGTATACTAGTAGAATTTTGTTCAGTTAAGGAATAGTTAGGAGTTGGAGGGCATTTGTTCAGTTTGTTAGCAGTCCTGTTAATTTGTTCACTGTTAGGGTTAAATAAATAAATAGTTACTTATGACTTATCAAATGAATATCAGGGATTTTCTTTCATTTAACATCCCCATCTCTGTAAATTTTTAACAGGTTAGGTGAGATGAGGGTGAACTTCTCTGGATCTTTCAGGTTTAATTATTAGGAGGGGACCTCCACTCCCACCGTAACAGAATGGGGTCTTGTATTTCAATTTTAATTATCACAGGGGTTCAAACCCCCACTCCCCCCCTCAACAATAGAAAGATAAAGGCTCTGCAATGTAATAGCTTATTAGACTCCTTGGTGTTGAAATCAAGATTATGGCTGTTTACATGATATTTCACATCCTCAGCAGCAGCAAAATCTGTAGATCTCCTTGAGTTCTTGGAGAACGAATGTTTCTCCTGCTTTGATCCTATTTTATAGTAAAACTAGGCAAGGCAGATCCCAGACGGAAACCTGTCCTAATATTAAATTTTTGTAGTTACCGTGCTGGTTGGTTGCTGAACACAATGTGGCAAATATCCTTCAACAAAAGACCCCAAATTAATTATACGAAAGAAGAAACTAACAGACAAAGATTTTAATTTATGGCAGTTTGGATAGATTTTAACATAAGCATCAAAGTAAAGTTTCATCCTGTTTCCTCACACTATCTTGATTCTTACCTTATCCTTACAGATACTCAATCCCAGAAAACTATCACCTCCATTTCAGCTCTGTAATTTCTGACCTGCATGGCTGTTTTCAGTTCTTCTTTAAATTGCTGAATTTTATGAAGTCTTTCTGTGTCCACTGCCATAATGGCCTAGCCATTTTCAATTCTAAACAACTTGAAGACTTTTTCTGTAATCTCTCTGAACTTAGAAGCTTCACAAACTAAACCCTTTCGGCTATGTTGACTAGATCTCATGTATCTACTGTTAAACCCACTTCTGAAGTCAAAACAAATCTAATAGCCCTGATCTCTCTTCTCTGCTTGACATAAACCAGTAGTTTGAACATTACATCCATTAACACCACAGGTGTCCAGCAGGGAACTTAACTGAAGTCACTTGCCTCTTAGAAATGGTGTATTATTCCAAATAACATTCTGAATTCTAAAAAAAACCTTCACTGAGATGACAAAAGTTCATCTGCCTCTATTTTAAAATGCAAATCTGAAGTGATAATAAAATATTTCAATTTGCTTTGTGGTAGCATTTCGAATGTTGAGAAGATAACAGTGAAAGAGAATCTTCCAATCCTTGCTATTACCAATCAATTTCCTTTACTTTTCTGCTGCTCTGCTGAAGAAGTGATAAAACAATGTTCATTTTGTGTTTCCTTTATTCTGGCTCAACTGAAATTTGAAGATGGATTAGTTCTAGCAGGTAATTCATGTACAGAATAAACAACTTCTCATACAAATGTAAATTAAAACAGAAGATGTGAATTTCTTGACATCTGACTCAAATGACTTGTTTAATGCCTTTCGATAAAATGTTAATTTCAGTTCAGATGTTTTAATTAACTTTGTCGTGGTTTCCCAAAATTGCTTCAGTTTGCGGTCAGGTTATTGCAGGCATTTTAGGTCCACATTTCTTCCTTTTTAAAAATCATTTTACTCCATGAATATCTCAGGTAGTATCCCTACCCCTGGCCCAGAAGGTTCAGATTTAAGTTTTGTTTGCTTCAGAAGTGGGTAACGACAACTCTGAACTGGTTGGTCAGAAAAATAGGTTAAAGTCAAATATTGTTGAAAAATTAAAGCCCATAATTTATCACGGTTGTACAAAAATATTTTGTATGATGATGGCAAAAAACATAGTTTAATATTATTACAGAGATAAATTTGAGTGAATTTTAATTTTTTCCTGATTGTGGTCTACCTAACTGAGAATGACTTAACAGTGCAATTTTATGACCACATTGATTGATACATTCATATAAAGTTCTATTTGAACCAGCTCAGTGACTAACCAATTTATTTACCAGTTATCGATGAATTAAGAAAATACAGGCTGCAATGTATGCTATTGTATGACAAATAGTGCAAAGAGGAAAGTAAAGTTATAGATACCTGAAATGGAAATGTTTCCCAATGCTAATGTTACATGTCTCAATGTGAAATTAGCAATACAAAAGTTAGCTTTCAAAGTAAGTACTTTGTGTTGAAGTGAACAGTTTTTTTTTCAGAGAGAATCCACAATCTGAACTCACAATTCTATTCAGGTTTATTGGACACAAAAAGCTGTAAGTACAGTAAACGTACTGGTGCCAACCACCCAAAACGGGCTTCCTCCACCTCCCAAATCCCCAGCTGTATACAGAACCTTCCCCACAATGTGCCCACCGCCATTGGCCATGTGACCACTGTCGGACCACCCACGGATGATGTCACATCCTCCGCCGCTGGGTACCACACTTCCGGGACAGCGAACGCCATCGACACCGCAGCTGATGTCACCGCCTCCATTTCTGAGGTCAACACCATAGACTCTGAGGACACACCTACCATCACTGCTGCTGCTGCCACCTACCCCGCTCCGCCCACTGCCAACGGTGCTCCGCTCATGCCGACGCCGATGCAGCTCCACCCACTGCTGACAACGCAACTCCACCCATCACCGCTGCTCCGCCCACCACCTCCACAGCCAGCAGCTCCAGAGGACACAGCAGCACCCAGCCCTGCTGGGTCTTCACCATGCCCCCCAGACCTCCCCCTTACTGAGGATGAACAGTCAGGCCTCGGTAAAGGGCTCACCCTTGTCCCCCTCCACCCACACGTCAACGGTTACAGGCCACGTTTGGACATAGAGCAGTTTTATCGCCACCTCTGCCTCCACACTTACTTCTTCAACCGTGAGCCTAACTCTCCCTCTACTGACCCCTTCTCCTACCTCCAACACACCCCCTCCTGGAAGCCACCCAAGGCCTCCTACCCTCCCTCAACCTCTTCACCTTGAACTACTGCCGAGACATCAATCGCCTCAAATTCTCCACCCCTCTCACCCGCTCCAGCCTCTCCCCCGCTGAACGTGCAGCCCTCCGCTCCAATCCCAACCGCACCATAAAACCGGCGGACAAGGGAGGCACAGTTGTGGTATGGCGCACTGACCTCTACATTGCCGAGGCCAGATGCCAACTCTCCGACACCTCCTCCTACCGCCCCCTTGATCATGACCCCACCGCCGACCTCCAAACCATCATCTTCCAAACCACCCACAATCTTATCCCTTCAGGTGACCTCCCACCCACAGCCTCCAACCTCATTGTTCCCCAACCCTGCACCGTCCGCTTCTATCTGCTTCCCAAAATCCGCAAACCTGACTGCCCTGGTCGACCCATTGCCTTCGCTTGTTCCTGCCCCACTGAACTCATCTCCACCTATCTCAATTCCATTTATCCCCCTTGGTCCAGGAACGCCCTACCCACGTCCATGACACCACCCACACCCTCCATCTCCCCGAGAACTTCCAATTCCTCCGTTCCCAGCACCTCACCTTTACCATGGACGTCCAGTCCCTATACACCTGCATTCCCCATACAGATGGCCTAAAGCCCCTCCGCTTCTTCCTGTCTCGCAGACCCGACCAGTCCCCCTCCACTGACAGTCTCATCCGCTATTCTGAACTCGCCCTCACCCTCAACAAATTCTCTTTCACTTCTTCCCACTTCCTACAAAGGAGGTGGCCATGAGTACCCACATGGACCCAAGCTATGCCTGCCTCTTTGTAGGTTAAGTGGAACAATCCCTCTTCCGTACCTACACTGGCCCTAAACCCCACGTCTTCCTCCGGTACATTGATGACTATTTCGGCACCGCCTCATGCACCCACGAGGAGCTTGAACAGTTCATCCACTTCACCAACACCTTCCACCCCAACCTTAAGTTCAACCCAAGTATCTCTAATATCTCTCTCTCTTTCCTAGACCTTACTGTCTCCATCTCATGCAACCACCTAGAAACCGATATCCATTTCAAGCCACCGATTCCCACAGCCACTGAGAATACACTTCCTCCCACCCACCTTGCTGCAAAAGTGCCATCCCCTATTCCCAATTCTTTCACCTCTGCCACATCTGCTCCCAGGATGAGGCATTCTACTCCCAAACATCTCAGATGTCCTCGTTTTTCACAGTCCGCAACTTCCCCCCCGCTCAGTGGTCAAGAATGCCCTCGACTGTGTCTCCCACATTTCCCGCAACTCATCCCTCACAACCACACCCCCCCCCCCGCAATAACAACCAAAACAGAACCCCCCATCCTCACATCCTCACGTACCACCCCATCAACCTCTGGATCTAAAGCATCATCCTCCGACACTTCTGCCATCTGCAATCTGACCCCACTACCAAAGATATTTTTCCCACCCTTATCTGCTTTCCGTAGGGACCACTCTCTCCATGACTCCCTTGTCCGTCCCACACTCACCTCCAGCCCCACCTCACCTGGCACTTTTCCCTGCAACCGCAGGAAGTGCTACACCTGCCCCTACACCTCCCCCCTCACCCGCAAACCAGGCCCCAAGACTTTCCACATCAAGCAGATGCTCACCTGCACATTTGCTAATGTAGAATACGCATCCGCTGCTCCCATTGTGGCCTCCTCTATATGAGGGAAACCAAGCAGAGGCTTGGGGACCACTTTGCAGAACACCTACGCTCGGTTTGCAGTAAACAACTGCATCTCCCAGTCGTGAACCATTTCAACTCCCCCTCCCATTCCTCAGACAACACTTCCATCCTGGGCCTCCTGCTGTGCCAAAACAATGCTAACCAAAGGTTGCAGGAACAGCATCTCATATTCTGCTTGGGAATCCTACAGCCCAATGGTATCAATGTAGACTTCAGAAGCTTCAAAATCTCCCCTCCCCCTACTGCTTTCCAAAACCAGTCCAGCTCGTCCCCGCCTCCCTAACCTGTCCTTCCTCTGACCTATCCCCTCCTCCCACCTCAAGCCCCATCCCATCTCCTACCTATTAACCTCATCCCGCCCCCTTGACCTGTCCATCCTCCCTGGACTGACCTATCTTCTCTCTAACTCCCCACCTACACTCACCTTTACTGGCTCCATCTCCGTCTCTTTGACCTGTCTGTCTCCTCTCCACCTATCGTCTCCTCTATCCATCTTCTATCTGACTCCCCCTCTCTCACTATTTATTTAAGATCCCCCTTCACTTCCCCCATTTCTGAAGAAGGGTCGAGGCCTGAAACATCAGCCCTCCTGCTCCTCTGATGCTGCTTGGCCTGCTGTATTCAACCGGCTGTACACCTTGTTATCTCAGATAACAATATTAGTTGTCTTTTGCTTTCTGCATCAAAATATTTATATTGAACAGGAAAAGTTAATCTATCCATATTGTTAGTTAAGAAAACATAAGACAATTTTCTGTCTGTGCCTTTGCATTCTTTTTAATCAGATACAGCAATTAGATGAATGGCATTTCCCTTGTTACCCATCACCAGTGATTACTATTCAAAGCTTTTACATTTTTAATCACAACACAATTATGTCTTGGACTCTTGTTATGAAACTGTAAAAATAAATTGTGTTGATCACCAATCAGTTTTGCAACTCAATTGGTTATATTTGTTGAATTATAATTATTTTGTTTTTAAGTGGAATATTGTTTTTGCACATTTTGTCTATCTAACATATGCAAATGTATGTTCTAAAGAGGCCTTATCTGACTTGAAATATTAATTCTGCTTCCTTCTCCACAAATGTAGCCAGACTTGCTGAATTTCTCCAGAACTTTGTTTTATTTCAGATTTTCAGCATCCACAGTATTTTTCTATGATCCAGCTGTAGGAATTGGATCACTTTCTATTTTGTGTTTCCAGGTTAATTATCACAGGATTAGCTACAACTCCATCTATGCAGCCCCAAATAGCGTGTTGAAGTTCTAACAACATCCAGGCTTGTGCTGATAAGTAGCAATTAACAACCATGCCATACAAGTGACAGGCAATGACCATCTTCATCAAAAGAGAGGTAAGCATCACTGCTTGATGTTTGATAGCATTACCATTGCTGATTTCCACCATTATAATCATCTTAGGGGTTAGCATTGACTAGAAAGTGAGCTGTACCAGTCAAAAAAGAGCTATGGCTACAAATCAGAAGCCAGGAACTCTGAGGCAAATAATTCAGCAGGCTGATGGAACTTTCCACTTATCTGAGTGGGTATGACTCCAACCACATTCGAGAATGTTGACACAATCCAGTACAAAACATCCTGTTTAATTTACTCCATCTTGAAAATTCAATCCCTGCACTACAGATACATGATGATAGCAGTCAGTACCAGTATGCACCATCTTTGACAGCACCTTCCAAACCCATGACCTCTGCAAACTAGAAGGATAAACATAGAAAATCCATGGGAACAATGCGACTTGAAATTTCCTCACCAGTGACCCAATGGTGATTTTGAACTATGCCGCTGTTTGCTCAGTGTTACAGATTCAAAATCCTGGAACTCCTTTCCTAATAACACTCTGGGTATTCCAAAAACTGCAGTAGTTGATGAAAGCGGCTCAACACTACCTTCACTGGGCCAACTAGGGATGAACAATAAATAGTGGTTGAGACAAAGATACCCACACATTTTATGAATGCAAAAAAAATTCTAATATCAGATGACCACCTTCTTCTGCATATTCATTGTCTAAGTTAAACAAAAGCCTTTTAATCATGTTTCTTGTACTTTAAAAAACTCAGTTGTGCATCAAAAATCATTACAAATGAAATTCTCCCTGCACTGACAGCAGTAATTCAGGAAGAAAACTTACCACCACTTTCTCAAGGGCAACACAGGCAAGTAATAGAATGCTTTGCCTTGGGTTTTTAACAAAAAGAAATTACACCTGAAAGGTTTTGATTTTCACTATTGTTGCATGGTATTTATGATGACAGCTTTGTAGAAAATGTAGTGTGTGTGAAATTTGCTAAAAATGACGTGATACAAGAAAATGACCCA
This sequence comes from Stegostoma tigrinum, assembly GCF_030684315.1. Classification (NCBI taxonomy): domain Eukaryota; kingdom Metazoa; phylum Chordata; class Chondrichthyes; order Orectolobiformes; family Stegostomatidae; genus Stegostoma; species Stegostoma tigrinum. The sequence goes on from NC_081370.1 coordinate 20,475,478, forward strand.
ATCTTCATTACCAATGTAACAATAAAGCATATATAACAAAATATAAGCACTGCTGTTAATAAAAATTATTGTAAAATATTACGTAAACAGAGAAATCAAAAATTATAAGAGAAATGCCTCAAGTGCAAATGAGGAAGGAGCCTTTCTTGCTGAGGAATGAATGCTGCATTCCATACCTGACCATCAGTTAACCTCTGACACCACAAATATGGGTGAACCAATTCAATATGAGTCTTATGGTTAAAGTATCTTAATTACTTTGCTCAAATCTATGTGAATTCAAAGGAATGCAAATTAAGTAGCATTTCAGGGATGACAAGCACTTTATTAAAATGAAAGGGAAAATAATTGTTCTTGCTCATGCTGAAGTTAAAATTATGCAGTAGGTTAACACAATATGAGAGACACTGACCCTGCTACTGTTGAAATTATAAATACAATAAATAACTTCATAATTACAACTAGGCAATTCAAGAGGGAAATCAGAAAACACATTTTTCCATGAAGGCTGTAATGAAATTAACAAATCATGGAAATGATTAAGGTGTACGTTAAGTTTAGAGGAATTGCTTTAAATGAAATGCACTATGTTAAATTTTTAAATAAATGCCAAAAATGCTGTACAGGAAAGCAAATGAGTTTTAGGGACGTCTGAGGGTGATCAGGCATCTGTGACAGAGCCAGATATTAGGACTATTTGAACCAGAAGAATTAATGAAAGCAAGGTGATAAAATTTCCTGTCACAGCGACAAACTATAAGGCAACAGACATGTATCTCACACACTGTCAGATCAGTAGCCACAAGAAAGGATTGAGCTCAAATAGAATTCCCTCAAAGCTTGAGACAAGACAATATAAAGAAATTATTACGAATTGTGTGTATATTTTTCTTTAAATCTATTTGATTGAAGGTAAATTTTTTGAAATATGGAATTAATCAATTTGTCCAAATTGAACATATTAATCTCATGTCATAGTTGTCATTGATATTGTATGATACAATATTAATTTCTACAGCATAATTTAAAATTTATTCTTAAATTAAGTGTTCAGAAGCCAATAGAAGAGTTCAGTCTCATACTTAAAATCTCATGAGTCCCCAGCAGTATCCAAGAATTTGTAAGTTAAGATTCCAAGGGCTGATATTGGTGAGCTTAAAAACTAAGTTGCTTCTAGTGTAATATCCTTGGAGATATTTTCTATTATGAGAACATTTTGCTGGCTTGGATACAGCTTGGGAAAGGACATTTCATTACAGGATACAGCCTCTTGCTGCTAAAGGTAAGGATCTTTAATGATATGAAATTTCTTATCATTAAGGCTTTAAGCTGACCATAAGTTTGATTTAGTAGGTTTACCTTCCTGGGGTGATGATGGTAGTGGGTGGGTGAAGGTAGAAACAACATGAAGAAAGTTAGTTAAGTTTGGAAGTCTCTACCAGAGAGCAGTGTATGCTGAAACAATTGAATCTTTGAAAACTGAGATTGTTAGTTTTCTGGTTTTCAAAGTTCAGAAGTGATGAGCAGAAAGGGCAGGTAAATACATTTGTGATCAAAGGGCTAGTTAGTTCAACCGGCTACGTGGCTGCAAGGTGCTGCAGAATAATACAGAGCGATCTGATTGAAGTATATAAAAATTATGACACGCATTGGCAGAGTAGATTGTGAGAATTTTTTCCCATGGCAGACATTTCTAAGACTAGGCAACATAAGTTTAGGGTGCGGAGCAAGTGGTTTAAAGGAGATCTGGGAAAAGAAATCTTTCACCCGGGGGTTGGTAGAAATATTGGATGTCCTATCTGAAATGGTAGGGGAAGCAGGTTCTTTTGCAACTTTTAAGGTCAGAGTAGGTAGTGGACCAAGTGCAGGTAAATAGGATTAATGTAGTTTGATATTTGTTGGTCAGCATAGATATGGTGGACCAAAGGGCTTTATGACTGAATGCTCTCTAAGGCTTTGGATGAAACATTTGTTTTCAGCCCCCATTCACAGAAAAGACAAACAAATAGACAGTTAAGGGATAAATTTTAAACAATAACAAAACTGGCTAGATTACTTAAATGGCACTCAGAGTTTTGCAGCTGTCTCCAAGACAGTGTTATTACATAGACTAAACTTTACAAGGTGAGGTTGCGCTTTAATGTCTCTGGACTGATAATCTAGAGATACCCTAATCAATGATTTGGGGATATGGGCACAAATTCCACCACGGTAGCTGGCTTAATTTGAATTAATTAAGGCTAGACTCAGTGATGGTTACAATGAACATTTGTCAATTACGATGGAAGAAATGTACTATCCTTACCTGCTGGATTATGTGTGAGGCATTCAGTAATGGTAATGCCATTGAATGGCAAAGGGATATGACTAGATTTTCTCTGTTGGAGATGATCATTACTTGGCAATTATATGGCATAAATTTTACTTGTTATTTGTCAGCTCAAGCCTAAATGTTGTCCAGGTATTGTTGCATATGACCATGAACTGTTTTGCTATCTGAGGAGGCTTGAATGGTGCTGCATATCGTATAATTATTAGCAATCATCTGCAGTTCTGAACTTGTGATGGAAAGAAAGGCCATTGATAAAGCAACTAAAGCTGAATTCAAATGCTGAAGAATAGCAGTGATGTTTCAGGACCAAGATAATTGACATCCAGCATTCGCATGTCCCTGGGTATATCATATCCCACCAGCAAAGATAGCAGTACCTAGAATATAGTCAAGATGTAATTGCACTGGGTGTCCTCAATGTTGACTCCAGCTCATGCAAAGTCTCATGGCTCCAAGTCAAACATTGGCAAGAAACTCTCCGACTGTTTACTATCTACTGTGCTGAAAACCTGTGCCGCTCCTCCATCCCCAGCTGATGGACCAGTGCTATTGCTGTCTAACAACAATTTTAAGAAGCACTGAGAATGGTAAAGGCAAAAATGTAGTCTGTATTGGGAGGTACTATGTTCATCACCAAGGGTGGCTCAGTAGTAACACTAGAGGCTGAGCTGGCCAAGCCTTGAAGGACTTTGCTGCTAGACTGAACCTGTGGCAGATGGTGAGGGAACTAACAAGAGACCAACTTTCCTGATCTCAACCTCACCAATCTACCTGTTGTATCCACATCTGCCAAAGAGAGTTTTGTTAGGATTTACCATCCCATTATCTTTGTAGAGTTGGCATCTTTTCTTCACCATGCAGACCTCGTCCATCATGTTGTATGGCACTAACCACCATGCTGCATGGAATTGATTTCAAATAGTTATGGCAACGATAAATTGGCCATCAATCAGGTGCTGTGGGTTATCGGCAGCCACAGAATTACATTCAAACACAACGTTCAACTTCATTGCTCATTATAACACCCACTCTATTATAACCATCAAATCAGGAGATGAACCCTGGTCCAATGAAAAGCAGCATCAAAGGTTACCTCAAAATTTGGTGCCAACTTGGTAAACTTACAACAGAGAACAAATGCATGCCGAACGGTGGTTAGAACAGAGCTCAGTAATTCCACAAACAAGGAATCAGATTATAGCTCTACAAATCTGACACATTCAGTCTTATATAATGATGAGCAATTAAAAAACTAACAGGAAGAGGAGGATCCACAGGTATCCCCATACTGTGTGATGGAGGAATGTAGCACATTAGTGCAAAAAAATGACTGAAGTATTTGCAACCAATGTCAATCAGAAGTGATAAGTCGATGCCCCATCAAAACCTCCTCTGAGTGCCCCGTATCATAAATGTCAGCCTTCATCAAATCCAATTCACTCCACATGACAGAAAGAGAAGTCAGAAGATAAATTGTGACGAGGATACAAAGAACTACTATGAACGGGTATAGATTGGCTAAGTGGGTGGGCAAAGATCTTGCAAATTTTATACCATGTGTTTATGTGTGAAATTGTCCATTTTGATTGCAAAAATAAAAAAAAAATCTAAATGGTAAGAAAGTGCAGAGTTACAAAATTCGGGGGAACTAAAACAGAAGGAGCTGGAAAAGCTTAGTGGGTGTGGCAGCATCTGTGAAGAAAAAGCTTCCAGCAATTTTTGTTTTTGATCCTGATTTACAACAGCAACAGTTCTTTCAGTTTTTATTTCGTAAATTTCTGGGGGATCTGGATGTCCCAGTACGTGAATTTCAGAAGGTTAATGGAGTAGGTACAACTCATGGAATGTAATAGGTTATTGCGAGGGAAATTGAATACAAAGGTTGGGTGTATTTACCTCAGCCAGGACATTGATGACATCATATTTACTGTTTGGTAGTAATTTCATTACTCAAAGATGGATGCAAATGCATTGGAAACAGTTCAGAGAAGGATAATAAATCTAATTCCTGGAATGGGTAGCTTGTCTTATGAGGAAAGAATGGATAGTCTTGGCTTTTTTTCCAATGGGAGTTAAGAAGAGTAAGAGATGCCTTGCTTGGAGCATATAAGATCCTGAGGGATCTCAACATAATGCATGTAGAAAGAATGTATCCTCCTGTGGGAATGAAGGCTAACTATTGAAAAAAAAAACTAGCCAATTTAAGACAGTATTAAGAAGATTTATTTCTCCTCACAGAAGGCTGTGAGCCTTTGGGAATCTTTTCCTTGAAAGGTGGTGATAGGAGAGTATTTGAAACTTCTTAAGGCAGAGGTAGATAGATTCTTGATAACCAAGAGGTGAAAGGTAATGAAAGGTAGGCAAAAGAGTGGAGTAATCAGATCTTTCAAGACCTTATTAAATAGTGGAAAAGGTTTGAGGGACTGCCTACCCTTGTTTCTAATTAATATGTACATTTGTAAATATCAACAAATGGCTTAATGTACTGCATTCTGAAAAGGCTATGGGCTGTGACAACTTTACGGCAATAGTACAACAGACATGCACTCCAAAAATAGTTACACTCTGCTTGAGCACAAGTAAAATGCTGGCATCTACCCTACAATTTGGAAAATTGCTCAAGTAATACCGTAAGACCATAAGATTCAGGAGCAGAATTAGGCCATTCAACACATTGAGTCTGTTCCACCATTTCATCATAGCTGATGTGTTTCTCAATCCCATTCTCCTGCCTCCTCCTCTTAACTCTTGATTCCCCTACTAATTAAGGACCTATCAATGTGTATTTTAAATACACCCAACAACTTGACTTCCATAGCCTTCGGCAGCATGAATTCCACAGATTCACCATCCTCTGGTTGAAGAAATTCCTCCTCATCACTGTTCTAAAGGGTTGTTCCTTTACTCTGAGGCTTTACCTTCAGGGCTTAGTCTCTCTTGCTAGTGGAAACACGTTCCGCATGTTCACTCTACCCAGGCCTCTTAGTGTCTGTAAGTTTCGGTGAGATTCCCTCCTTATCCTTCAAAACTCCATCATGTACAGGCCCAAAGGCTTACCATAGCACAAGCCTTTCATTTCCAAGATCACTCTTGCAAACTTCCTCTGAGGCCAACACATCGTTCTTTAGATACAGAGTCAAAACTGCTTGCAATATTCCAAATACGTTCTGTCCAGACTGTTGCCCAACCCTGGCAGAACATTTCTGCTCTTGCATTCTAGCCCTCTTGAAATGAATGCTAACATTGTTACTTTTCAGTGATAGTAAAATACTACAGCAGTGCCGGTGGAACTTGTATGTTAACTTTAAGAGAATCCTGAACTAGGACTCCTAAGTTCTTTTGTTCTTCAGATTTGCACAGCCTTTTCCCCATTTGGAAAATAGTCTATGCCTCTATTCTTCCTGCCAAAGTAAAACCTCACACTTTCCCACATTGTATTCCATCTGCAACTTCTTTGCCCACTCTCCTTGTCTGTCCAAGTCCTTCTGCAGAATCCCCAATTCCTCAACATTACCTGTCCCTTCACCTATCAATTGCAAACTTAAGAACAATATCCTCAACTCCCTTATCCAAAGTGTTAATGTTTCACATGAATATTTGTGGTCCCAACCTGTGGAACTCCACTAGTCACCAGCTGTCATCCTATAAAAGAGTCTTTTGTCATCACTCTCTGCCTTCTGCCAGTCAGTCAATCCTCTATCCATGCCAGTACTTTTGTTCTTAACACCATGGGCTCATCTTATTTGGCAGCCTTCTGTGCAGCACCTTGTCAAAGGCCATCGATAGATCCAAATAGATCACGTCCACTGCCTCTCCTTTGTCTAACTTACTCGTTCCTTCCTCAAAGAATTCTAACAGATTTGTCAGGCATGACCTTGATGAAGTCGTGCTGACTTAACCCTATTTTACCATGCACTTCCAAGTACTTTGCAATCTCATCCTTAACAATGGTCTCTAAAATCTTCCCAATGACCAAGATCGGGCTGATCGGCCTCTATTTTCCTGTCTTCTGCCTCCCATTCTTCTTAAAGAGGGTGTTACATTAGCCATTTTTTTGACCTTTGGGACTCTGCCTGACTTCCATGCTTCCCGAAAGATCACCGCCAACACCTCCCCAGTCTCAACCATCTCCTTCAGAACTCTGGATGTAGTCCACTTAGTCAGAGTGATTTATCCACCTTCAGACCTTACAGCTTCCCAGCACCTTCTCCTTAGTGATGACCACCACAGTCACCAATGCCTTCTGATTCCTATCAACAAAAAGCAGGAAAAATATAAACTGAACCAAGTACTGCCGAACCAGTCTGTTCCAAATCATCAATAAGAAGATCAACTGTATTTTTGATAGTGCTATCAGATGAAATATGACAAGCAATTACTCATTCTCTGATATTCAAGTTCGTTCTCCGAGGGTCGCTCAGCTTCAGATCTCATTAAAACTTTGATCCAAATATGGTCAAGAGAGCTGAACCCAAGTGGGTGGGGGATGAAAGGGAAAGGAGATTGACTGCCCTTGACATCACGACAGCAGTTGACTGTGTATATTATCAAAAAGCCCTAACCTTAAAAAAAAACTTCTCTTCATCATAAGGTTACAAATGGGTATGTCCACGTCCAACACTCAACAAGCTCAACACTATGCAGGACATCAACTTGATTGGAAGATCATCCACCATTTTTAACATTCAAAATGTCCATTATTGATGAATAGTGCCAGGAGTCTGTACACCATCTACATGAAGTACTGCAGCAACTCACCAACATTCCTTTAGTAACACCTTCCAATCCCTCAGATCCAGAATGGCAAAGTCACTAGACTCACAGGAACACCACAAACAAAAAACAGAAGTTGCTGAAAAAGCTCAACAGGCCTGGCAGTATCTGTAAAGAAAAAAAAACAGAGTTAAAGTTTTGGGTCCGGTGACACTTCCTCAGAACTTGAGGGCTCACAGGAACACCACCATCTGTAAATTCCCCTTCAAGCCTCAAACCATCCTGTCTTGAACTATACCACCATTCCAGTGGTACAGCTACAGGGTCAAAATCAAACAGCACTGTCAGTATACCTAACTCCCACAGACTCCAACGTTTCAATTCAATGGCTCACTGCACCTTTTCAATGGCACATGTCAAAAATGAACAAATAAAATAAAAGCAACTGAATGAGGGAACAAAAGGTAAATTTTTAATCCTGATTTCAGTCAAACAAATGGACAGAAATGACATATTTTCTATCAAAGTCTATATCTCATGAAAACACAGATCTGTAGCTGTATAACCTATGCTCCGTACATTTATGAAATCCCCTTCATAAAAGTTTAATTTAGTTTCATTTAATTTAGGTTTGGTTTATGCCAGGAAGAGAACATATGTAAACCTTTCGTAAAAATACCAACTCTCGGTTCTCAAATACAGACAATGGTTAATATCTCCTCTGAGGACAAAACTCATGGAGCTACTAAACCAACTTCACAAAGACTGCAGGGCGCTAGGAATTGCAAAGAAATGACCAAGTCAGGAGTGTAGGTCATGGATTCACTGTCTCCATCCTTATTCCGCATCAGGGAATATTTCTAGTACTGGAATCAAGTCTCACCCACCATTTTTAATGGCTCCACAGTCTTTCTGAATCTGTGAAAACTTGATCTGATCATTGAAGGTTTGTGAAATTTACTCTCAAGCAGTGTTAATGCTTGGATTTGCCTGTTACGACTTAATTCTTTCAATGTGCTCTGCCATTCTGCTTTACTCTTTTAGTTGTATTGTATTTGAATCAAAGCCTACAGTTGTAAAGATGTCTTTAGTGGTGAAAGATTTAAATTACAGGGACAAAAGGGAAGATATTCTGGAACTGTTAGAGCTTTCAACATTGAGAAAATGTTAGGAGCGAGATTGATGATCACCATAGTGAAGACAAATCACAAAACCCATTTCAGTTGATCTCAGTAAATAAGTTGGCATTCATACAAAGTAGATTTCCCTGCATTATACACTTGCCAGCACGTTCTCTGGCATTAGTGGATGAAAGTTGGATTTTAAATCAAAACAAGTGAGCCTTTACTCCAAATAAATGAAATGTATTCAGCTTGGATTCTGTAGCGTTGATGTTAGAGTTCTTGCTGACAGTGCACATGCCAACGGTTTGAGCTTTAGTGTCTTTGCTTGATAAGGAAATGCAACACAATCTCAACTCAAAAGCATTTTACATTCATAAACTAATGGATTATGGTTGGGAGATATCTGCAAGCAAATTATTGAATACCAACAGGCTCTTCCCAAGAAAATCAATATTTAAACCTTGTTTTGCTCTGTGAAATGAAACTGAATGAATTGATGGCCAGTCCATGACCTTAATTCATTGAGGTAATGATGTAAACAAGAGGATCCAATCAAAGAGAAATCAGAATGGTTGGGAAACTGGATGCTGTCCAAGAAGAGTGAAAAAGACAAGTTTTGATCTTCAGACTTTAACAAATCCAATTGGGAAATTTGAGTGAAATCCGAAAACTTCTCAAAGTCAATGTAAAATATAACCAATGATGTAGGATCCTTGAGCATAAGTCAGGAAGATTAAAATAACTCAGCCCAATCCACCCTGAAAAAGCATTGTTATGAATAGCTGGGGTCTCATGGCCAGTTTGGACGTGCCTAAACATAGATTTGATCAAGCAATTGACATAGTCATATCACAGAATTAAGTCCAACAGCCAACCTCTGTAGACTCTTCTTAAGACAATGTTTCCAATTTATTGGTGTCTCTATTCCGGTTGGTCAGGACCCATACTGCTATAGGAAATACCCCTGAAAACAGACCACAAATAATATCCCTTTTCTCCCTTTACAAAATCATTATACCAGTCAATACATGGGTAATTAAAGTCATCCATTGTAGCCACTCTATGATAGTTACACCTCCCTGTAATTTCCTTGCAAATTTGTTCCTCTGTATCCTTCTCACTTGGTGGTCTACAGGTTACAGTAAGTAATGTAATGCTGTCCTCTTATTCTTTAGCTGTAAATTCTGTCCTTGAACCTTTTGAAATATTCTCTTTCTCCAGTTTTGCAATCTTCCTTAACCAAAAGAACCCACTGTTCCTCTTTTTTAAACTTTTCTTTATTTTCTGAGCTTCTTATAACTAGGAATATTCTCACCAGAGCTGCCTTTCATTATCCAGGGCTCCATAATCACCACAACATCACAATCCCATAAGGCAATCTGTTCCTATAACACCCCAGTCTTATTAACTATATCCTGTTCATTTCACATACATGCAGTGTTACCCAGATTTAGATTTCATTACTTTCTGTCTTACTTCAACATTGCTATTAACTTACTATTCTCTCTTTTACTTCTCTGCTCTCCCAATGTTTTGCACACCTTGCTTTCTAATATTCTCTCATGCTTCACACATCCATGCTTGGTTTAAACCTTCCCAACAGCAAAATACACTGAAAGGAACCTAATTCCAGTTCTGGTGCAGTTTGTACTGGTGTCTGCTGCTCCAGAGTCAGCCTCAGTGTCCTAGGGATCTAGAGCCAGCTACTTCGTCTTTCCAGCCATTCCTTCATCTGTCTTTGTAATTCTGTACTTACTTGAATGTGGAAGTTACTACTTTAGAGGTCCTGCTTATTAATTATCTGCCTAGTTCCCTACATTCCAGTTGCACATCCCTTTTCCTAGCAATGTAATTGGTATCAATTTAGAGCATGATTTCTGGTTGTTCACTCTCCCCCAGAAGAATGCTCTGCAAACCTAGCAGCATGGACGAAGCAAACCATCTTCCAGTTATTTTGGTGGCCTCAGAAATGCCTGTCTTGTATTGGTACTGCCTTTCTACTCTTTTTCCTTCCTTCTTGCAAATCAGAGTCACACATGGCACCAAAGGCTTGGTTTTTGCTATCACTCATACAAGGATCCAATAGTTTCACTGATACAAAGAATGGAAAGTGGGTCCATCAATACAACCCCAGGGGAACTCCCGCATTACCTGCCTATTTCTCTTAGACTACCTGATGGTCATCCTTTGCCTATCTGCCTTCTCGCCCCTAACTTGTGATGTGACTATCTCTCTAAACATGCAATCCAATTAGTTCACTGCATCACATTGCATTTCGTTGACTTCATACACTGCTCAAGCTCTGAAACCAATGTCACTTCCTGTACATGGGCTCTTATGAGTCACACAGGTATTCACAATATGCCGTAGGTCATTTGCAGAGCTGAGACACCATACTCGATCCTTAAATTTTTAAACCCAATGATTACTTTATAAGTTTTGTTACTCTTACTTACTTCAAGCTTACTTTATTAGAGATTAACAGAAAGCCATTAATTATAAGTTAGGTCCCTCTCCGGCACCCATCAATTAGTACCTTGCCTGTGCTACATTAAAAAAAATGTTTCTTTTCAAAATTACTGGAGTTGAACTCAGCCCCCACCAGCAGCTGCTTAATAATCAAACTGCTCATGACTTTCCTGCAATGTCACTTTTGAACCTTTTGTCAAACGCAGTTGAGCAGTCCCACAATATGCTCCCTCACAGAATCATACTCCAAAGAAGAGGCCCTTTAGTCCATCAAGTCTGCACTGCTAAAACTAAAGGCTAAATATGATGTACTCTCATTCCCCTTTCAGGTCTGCTTCTTCTCACCCCTATTACATAAGTGAAAGCAACATGGTCCCTTGCAGGCCCAACTCCTCTTGCCCTTATTTGTGTGATTGCACAATATGTAGCAAGTATGATCTGATCAGGTGGCCATTAGTGTGCAGGTTGGGTTTGATGTATCCCTTTTCAGAGTAAAACCTGTGTGGTGAGCAAGTGGCTAACCAATGTTTATCACACTTTCAGTGAGCCCGATCAAATAGCATGTAGAGCTGTAGGAATCCCAATATACATATGCTTCAGCCATGTGGTCGATAACTGTAGAGAATCCATTAGTGGATGTTCGAAATTGGCCCAATGCAAAACCTGTGTAGAGTGCATATGCCGAAGACCTGAGCTGAAAGGCCCTGATAGAATGCAATTTGAGCATCAGTGGAGCAGATTATTGCTCAGCAAGTGCTCCTTAACAGTACTGTCAATGACACCTTTCATCACTTTATTGATGGTCGAGAATAGACTGATGGAATGGTAATTGGCTGAGTTGGATTTGTCCTCCTTTTTTGTGTACAGGCCTCACCTGTGCAATTTTCCATATTGTTCGGTAGATGCGATGATTTAGCTGTGCTGGGAGAGCTTGACTCAGGGAGCTGCAAGTTCTGGAGCATAAGTCTTCAGTACTATTGCCAGAATGTAGCCTTTGTACAATCCAGTACCTCCAACCACTTCTTGATTGTACAAAGAATGAATCAAGTTGGCTGAAGACTGGCATCTGTGATGCTGGGGAACTCTGGAGGATGCCGGAATAGATCAACTACTTGATACTTCTGGCTGAAGATTGTTGTGAATGCTTCAGCCTTGATAACAACCTTCAGCCTCAATTTTTGCAAGGATGTGCTGTCCACCCGTCGCCAGCCCCTCCACCTATCCCCACTCACATCTCCAACTTCCTGCAGTAAATTGTTAAATTGTCCAACACATTCATGACCAGATCTGGCACGACTAGAGAGCATAGATCTGTTTCATTGATTATGGAATTGCTTATCCTTGTCTATCACTTGCTGTTTATGCTTCTGGTGTGCAAGTAGTGCTGTTTTATAAATGACCTGAAAAGATGTCAGAGGATATTGAGATGATCTTAGGAGTGATTGAGAAATGGATAAGTGTGTTATGAGGAAATGTCCCTGTGGAGTGTTGAAAGGGGAGAGCAGAGGAAGGCTGGTTTGGTTGTCACAGCATGCTGGAGCAAGACATGTCAGAGGAACCTATGTGAAATATTGCATCATCGAAACACATATAACCAAGATGGAGAAACTGGTAGAGTAGAATGAAGTTCTTACAGGTCTCAGGATGTGAGTTATAGATTCAGAGTCATACAGCATGGAAACAGACCCTTCAGTCCAACTCATCCACAATTCAAGTTTCCCAAGCTAAACTAGTTCCACTTCCTGCATTTTGCCCATATTTCTTTAAACCTTTGTTATTCATATATCTGTCTAAATGTCTTTTAAATGTTGTAACTGTGCCTTCATCTACCACTTCCTCTGGCAGTTCATTCCTTGTATGAACCACCATCAGTGTGAACAAGCTGCCCCTCAAGCCTCTTTTAAATCTTTCTCCTCTCACCTAAGACCCCCCCCTACACTAGAGAAAAGACCTTTGCTATTCACCTAATCTCTGCCCCTCATGATGTTATAAACCTCTGTAAGGTCACCCCTAACCTCCCATTCTCTACTGAGAAAAATCCCAGCCTATCCAGCCTCTCCTTAGAACTCAAACCCTCCAGCCCTAGCAACATCTTGTAAATCTTTTCTGAAGCCTCTCCAGTTTAGTAATATCCTTCTTATAGCAGGACAACCAGAACAATACTCAAAAAGTAGCCTCAGCTGACTAGAAATGAGATGTTCCACTTATTCCGAAGAAAGGAGGTTGTATCTGAGACCCAGGCATAGACCCAAGGCAACACTATTTATTGGAGGATGTGAGTGGAATTGACAGAAATTGTTCAATACCTAAACAATCTCAGTCAAATGGAAAAGGCTGATGGTGGATTGTGACTGATTGAGTCTTCATTTGAGGATGAAGCAGACAGATCTGGTACAAACCTGAGGGTTGGAGCGATCTGATATGCAATGAGAAAGGAAATGTTTAGGGCCAGGAAACTGGAAACATCTAGGGTGTTAGAAGAGTGATAGGGAATAATTGGGAAGAGACTGTATAAGGGGAGCACAAATTAAATTAAGATAGGAAATTTTAAATTCAATGGAATAGAAACAAGTGGAGTAGAAAAGGATAGAATGTACTGTGGGCAAGGAGGTAGAGGCAGACTAATAATTGAATGTTTACTGCAAGCCCATGGATTGCTGCAACTACCTAATCTAGAATTACTCCATGTGCTCTTTGTACGGGCATCGTTCTCCCAGTTACTCTATTTCCACTGTATTCATTATGAAGAAACAAACTTCCACGTTACCACTTTCAACATGACTTTGTTTCTATATACTGAGGATTCCCACCCAGTATTGTTGACAGAGCCCTCCAGCATTTCCAATGTGTCTGCTCTCAGCCCTGTTCCTCCTTCCCAGAACCATGATGGCGCTTCCTTGGTTATCACCTTCCTCCTTATCAGCCTCTACATTCAACATTTCATTTTCTGCCATTTCCTCTAACTCCAATGTGATACATTCAAACACATCTTCCCTTGTGCTCCCTTTCCAGGATTCCAGAGGCACCAATCCCTCTGAGATGATCTGGTTCACTTCTCACTCACATCAAGCAGTCTACCCTTCTCTAGACCCTTCCCGGGTCTAGGCCCGAAACGTCAGCTTTTGTGCTCCTGAGATGCTGCTTGGCCTGCTGTGTTCATCCAGCCTCACATTTTATTATCTTGGAATTCTCCAGCATCTGCAGTTCCCATTATCTCTATTCCTGATCTGAAATGTCAGCTTTCTTGCTCCTCTGATACTGCCTGGCCTGCTGCATTCCTCCAGATCCACACTGTGTTATCTCTGACTCCAGCATCGGCAGTTCCTACTATCTCCTTGTAGACAAACAGGAAACTGGAAGAAACTAGCAAGCCAGGCTGCATCTGGAGGAAAGGAGAAGTCAATGTTTCAGGTAGTATCCTCCTGAAGAAAAGTAATACCCGAAACATTGTCTTCTCCTTTCCTCCAGACGCTGCCTGGCTTGTTGTGTTCTTCCAGCCTCCTGTTTGTCTTGAATTCCAGCATCAGCAGTTTTTTGTCTCATGCACAAAGCTTGGTTAGTCGCATGACTTTGCTTTAGCTGCCATCGCTAGCTCAAAAATCCCATTATCTTTTCAAATGGTAGCTTTGATTAGTTTAATAGTGTGCCATTATCTCAAGGAAATCAAAGTTTTATTCTAAGTAATTGACTTCTGTATGCTTCATTCCGCCACTGGTGGGGTCTTCAAATTGTCAACCTTGCACTTCCGTTCCAATACAGTGGGACGCAGAATACATAATAATTCAAACTGTGGCAATGTTTGTGTGCTTGTTTCAGTTTAAAAATAGTGGGCAGCATCTTCCCATATGTTTGCACAGTGTCATTTTTATTGTGTTTCATGGAGGGTTTTCTCTGTGAGGCTTAATGAGTTTTCACCCATAATCATCTCCAACTTGCCCCCTTAGCTACCTATACCTCCCATGATTCTGCTCTTATTTGGTAATAGTCCAATTCTTCTACTTGCCATAACCAGATGTACATGCCATTGCCAGGTGTATCCCAGGTAACTGTGTCATGAAGGAAAGTTCAGCTATTCACCCAGTTAAACACTGACAGTCTAGACTTGTCCTTCACCATGCACATAATGGCACAGTAACCACAAATCTCATGCCACATGCCTGTCAAGGCTCACACGTCTTTGCATGTACAACTGCTCATTCCTACCCCAATCACTGATAAACATCAGGCTACACAATACAACTTTCCTTGGTAACATCCCATCTTACAGCCCTCTCTAACTCAGTGCTACTCTTTTCCTAATCCCCCCTACAACTTAATGTGGGACTATCACTTTTCAGGAAAGCCTTTAGTCACCTCAAAACATTAACTTTCATTTGTAAACAAGTGCACAGGAATCAAGTAAAAACTGAAGTTGTTGGAACAGAATCTAACTGCTTGTATTTTGAGCACTAACAATTTTACAGTCAGTCAGTGAATGATCACTGCCCACAGCTCTCACCTATTGGAACTGAGTGTCAATTAAGCCTTGTGTGGCTTGTAGTACCTGGTGCTGCTGTGTTTTATGATGCATTAGGTGATGTTATTTCTGCTCATTGCTTGATCTTCTTCCTCAGAAGACTGTTCTCACTCTTACAGTACTTCAGAATCTATAATGTCGCCTCACGTCTGAATTCAGTTGTACTGATCACAGCATGCCAGGATTATACGGCACACTCCGTCTTGGAGGATACTGAAAGGCCCCAACAGACCAATACAAGGAGTAGAATCAAATCTTCAACAGGCCTTTGTAAACTCCGCCATGGCCCAAGTCAAAGAATGGGCTGTACAGTACCAGTGCATCACCTAATTCAGGGCATTGCATGAGAGAGTCATCAACCATGCTCAACAAGGAACACAAAATATCTCAAGGATATAAACATTGTGGTTACCTCCAGGGTACTGTGCACACACTTCTAAGAAGTGGCATTGATGATCACAGATGTTGTGCGGTTTAATGGAATCTAATTCTTTTCTATTGATGAACTCAGCTGTGTTGTGATATGGCCTTCTCAACATCATGTATCGACTATCTATCATGGTCCTGCACTTGGAGGAAGCAGCTATGTTACTGAACTCTAGTGCCCAAGCTGCAGCACTGACCGTCGCACAGAGAAATCAAGTGAAGGGGTATGATGAGGCACAAATAGCAGCAACCAAAGTCTCAATACATTTACAGGTGGATGATTGGGAAACCCTGCGGAGGTTCTCAGTGGATCACTGAGTTGAGCCAATTGCATAAATGTTCAATACAGCTGTCACCTTAATGGTCAACAGAATAGGATGGCTACTCATTCCTCACGGTCACAGGCCCTGCTCCAAGAGATAGCAGAGTTCAGCAATTCCGTCCAGAGATGCCCTCAGCCTGTGACGATGCTATGCCTCACTCTTTCAGAGGAATTGGCAATAAAAATGGAAGACCCTGTCTCACGTGTGCCTTCTGAGCGACCTGAAGTGCCCTTCGGCTGTGATTTCTTCATGTGGAGGCTGCTCAGAGTGTGCTGCAGGTTATTGCTGGTCCTGTTTTTGATGATACATCTGTTCCTCTTCCCTTTCTTTTCAATTTCACTACATTGCAGCAACAGTGACAACCAGCTCTGTTGTAGCTGGATCCATTAGTCATAATTGCAATGAATCTATGTGGGAACATGAGAAACAGAGCAATGAGAGCAGTCAGAATTTGCATTACTTACAAATGATTGCTTAACATATTCCATCATCTATTGGAACATGGAGTACTCTGACAAGGAGAGCCATGGGGTGATTCTTCTTGGAATTTTGGCACTGGACCTTATTCCAATGAAGCAGCACAACTTAGGCCGCAAACAAATAATAGGAGATTGTAAGTACTACATCAGTACTGGAGTTTTTTCTCCTAGCATCACGTTAGCGACAAAAGACATCATTGCATATAAGAGAGCCTTGCATGATACTTACAGTATAGGTAGTGAAGAATCAGTCCTGTGCCCCATGCGCACCTTAGGGGTTTTGCGTTAGTTGCGTACATCGTGGCCTGTGGTTGCCTCTTTTAAGGCTGTGATTACTTTTGCTTCAGAGATATTTAACGGCAATCTATATGGTCCAATCACATAGTCAATCTTGTTTACCAACACACAGTTGAACACTGCATGCTGGATGATACACAATTTTAACCTGTACTCTGCTTGTACATGATCGATGCAATTGCCCCTCGGGGATCTCACATTTTTCACCCGAAAACGCACACTGACAGCATTCACTCTGAGCATGGTTACAGCTATTATCTATTTGTAGGCTGCATTCAGCAACTGTCAGATTGTAGAAGCCAATGCAAGTTGCATTCTGGTACCAGCTTGGCTTACTTGTCAGATTCCCACACCGAACATTTACGTCACTTCTTACCCAGCATTCACTGGACAATCAATCTCTACTGAATTTCTACTTGTTCCCACCCAACTGGTCAAATTTAGTTCCCAACTTTCCTCCTTACCTCCTGAGCCCCATTACTACAGCTGACCTTCCCACACACGCTGTCGAGGCACAATGGTGGTGATCACCTCCCACCTCATTTCTCACAACATTCTGTGTCCGACTGAACCCAGTTTGCTCTTCACTTATACATTGAAATTTTGCTTTTCACTGTCCTTGTCACCCAGCACACCAGGTTGCTGCCTCAAATTCTTACTGGTCCCCTTATCTCGCTACTGCAACAATGTCCCCTGTTACCATCCTCAAAACATTCATTATGCTTTCCCAGGACTGACGGTGTGCACACCTGTGACCAACTTAGGGAGACAGTTCTGACTGATAACAGACAAGATGCCTCGCAAAATATCTTTCAGCTTGGTACTGCACAGCTTCTACAATCAATATTGAGTCCAATCTCATTAGCTCATAACCCCTGTCTTCATCTTAGTCTGGGATATTGTCTTTTTTGGTTTTGCTGGGTCAACATTGTTTGTTTCTTTATATCTTCATATTGCATTTAGATGGTGTTTATGTAGCAATCAGACCTCATTTAGACACAATTTATGTATCATTCCTATATAAATTACCATTCTCTCTGTTTGACTATTGCATCAAGAAATCTTAATCCTCGTTGTAACCTTCTCCTTTGTTCTCCATGTCCCCTCACCCTTTATTATAGGCTTAAAAACTTTTCGTAGCTTTAGTTCTCATGACCAGAAATGTTACCTCTGTTCTTTTCTACCAGTGCAGAGACCTATTGAATTTTCTAGCCCTTTTACATTTACAGCATTTGCAATAGTTTGTTTCTGTATTACTGAAGTTTGAAGACTATTAGTGTGAAGCTGAGCCTTTGATCACAATTAATGAGAATGTCTAACTTTAGTACAACCGACATTGACTGAAAAGTAACTAGCGACTGAATACAATTTACTAATGGGGACGGTTTCTCTGACACCAGCGAATTGATTGTGCTATTCCTAAAAAAAAACATAATGAGTTTTACCTGACATTATGCTATCATTTTCATTATGATGACTCCATTAACATTTCTCCATTGCTCCTGAAGTCAGATTAATTAGTCCAAAGACATTATGTTAACATATTTGTTTAATGAACAAAATGTCTCCAAACTGTTCAGTTTTCAAACTTTCTCTAATTAAAATTGGGCTTTTTGAAAATTTAAATTTAGAACTTTCACAATAGAATTCAAACTAATATGTTTGGATTGAAATTCAATAATGTTCAAATGCTACGTCTAGACTACTGTAGTCACGAGAACTCAAATATGAAGTACACAGCTTGTAAGCAGATGTCTTAAGCTTCATTACTATAAAGTCCTCAGGTTGAACACGCTGTTATGTTGACACATAAATCAGGGTGCTTGAAAAAGCAATGAGATGAGTGTCCAGAGCAATTGGTCTGTGCAGACGTGCCAAGTTTGTGAATGAAGAGCTAAAGCAGATTCATGGCAGAATAGATCTTGCATGATGATGATAGATCTTTCAGTCCAAATGGCACATTATGTGAAGGAAATAGAGAAATTATCTCAAAGAAGTTGATAGCAGAGCTGCTAAAATCTGTTGATGCAAGGCATCTAAGAATTATATCAAGTCTAAGGAACATGAGCTGTGGTCCACATGCCAAACACAAGCAGCTTGGACAAAAACAAAAGCTAGAAAAGGGAATAAGAAAACTGAAAGGCTGAGAAACCAAGGACAAGATTCAAAAAGGACTATTGAGAAAAATAAGGAGAAGACAAACATTGTTTGTGTTTGTGGACAAGCTTAAAGGTTTTGTGCCTTAATGCGCGGAGCATCTGCAATAAAGTGGATGAACTAATTGTACAAATAGATGTAAATTAGTATGATATAATTGAGATTATGGAGACATGGCTGCAGTGTGACCACAGATGGGAACTGAATGTTCCAGGGTATTCAGTGTTTAGGATGGACAGGCACAACGGAAATGGTGGTGGAGCAGCATTGCTGGCTAAAGAGGTAGTTAACACAACAATACAGAAAGGATGTTAGCTCTGACAATGTGGAGTATATATTGGTAGTGTTGAGAATTACCAAGGGGCAGAAAACATAAGTAGGCGTCATATATAGACCCCCAAACTGCAGTGGTGATGTCAAGAATGGCATTAAATAGGAAATTAGAGATGCATGTGATATGGAAATATCAGTGATCATGGTGATTTTAATCTGCACGTGGATTGGGCAAATCAAATTAGTCACAATGCCACAGAGAAGGAAATCCTGGAGAGTAAATTGGATGGTTTTCTTGACCAATATGTGGAGGAACCAACTGGATAGCCAGCTATCTTAGACTGGTTCCTGTGTAAGAGAAGGGAATCATTGCCAATCTAGCTGTACGAGACCCCCTGGGAAGAGCGACCATAACATGATAGAATTTTTTTATCAAAATGGAGAGCGAGGTTGTCGATTCAGAGACTAGGGTGCTGAAAGTCAATAAAGGAAACTATGTGGATGTGAAGTGTGAGTTGACCTGGATAGATTGGTAAGAGTTACTTAAAGGGATGACAGTTGATAGGGGACGTGTGGGGAAACTGCAACAATTGTTTATTCCTGTCTGTTGCACAAGCAAAATGGGTAAGAGGGCTGATCCATGGCTTACAAAGGAAATAAGAGATAGTATCCAATCCAAGGAAGAAGCATACAGATTTACCAAGAAAAATAATAAATCTGAGGATTGGAAAGTAGTTGGAATTCAGCAAAGAAGGACCTTGGGACTGAATAAGAAGGGGAAAATAGAGTATAAAGGTAAGCTTTCAGGGAGCATGAAGACTGACACTAAGACTTTCTATTGGTACCTGAAGAGAAAGAGATTGGTAAAGACAAACATAAGTCCCCTACAGACAGAAACAGGCGAATTTATATTAGAGGAAAAAGAAATAGCTGAGGAACTGAATACATACTTTGGTTCTGTCTTCACTAAAGACCATTCAAATCAGACACCAGAATTGTTGGAGGATGCAAGAATTTACTGAGCAGGAAGAACTGAGGGAGATCAATACTAGTAGAGAAATGGTGCTGGGAAAATTGTTGGGATTGTAGGTGGATAAACTCCCAGGGCCTGATAATCTATATCCCAGAGTACTTAAGGAAATAGCTCTAAAAATAGTGGATGCATTGATGGTCATATTCCAGGATTCTATAGATTCTGGAACAGTCCCTGCAGATTGGAGGGTGGCTAATGTCACTCTAATATTCAAAAAGGGAGTAGAGAGAAAACAGGGAATTATAGACCGGTGAGCCTAATATCGGTAGTGGGGAAAATTTTCAAATCCATTGTCAAGGATTTTATAGAAAGCAATGGCAATATCAGACAGTCGACATGGATTTATGAAAGGGAAATCATGCTTGACAAATCTGTTGGGGTTCTATGAAGATATAACTAGTAGAATTGATAAGAGGGGGCTAGTTGATGTAGTATATTTGGACTTTCAGAAAGCATTTAACAAAGTCACACATAAGAGATTAATGTGCAAGATTAAAGTGCTTGGGATTGGGAGAAGTTTATTGAGACAGATAGGAAACTGGTTGGCAGAAAGGAAACAAAGAATAGGAATTAATGGTGCTTTTTAAATTGGCAGACATAGATCGATGCGAGGACCCCAGCTATTCACAATATATATTAATCATTTGGATGAGGGACCAAGATGCAACATCTCCAAGTTTGCAGATGATACCAAGTTGGATAGGAGGGTGAACTGTGATGAGGATGCAGAGATCCTTCAGCATGATCTGGACAAGTTGGGTGACTGGGCAAATCAGTGGCAGGTGTGGTATAATTTGGATAAATGTGAGGTTATTCACTTCAAAAGCAAGAACAAGAAGGCAGATTACTTCCTGAATGGCTGCAAATTGGGTAAGGGGAGTGTGCAGCAGGACCTGGGTGCCCTTGTATACCAGTCACTGAAGGTAAGCATGCAGCTGCAGCAGGCGGTAAAGAAGACAAATAGTATGTGTTAGCCCACTACAGCACATACGAGGCCTTGTTATCACATAGTCTGTCATTACACACTACCCATTGTTAACCATTAACAGCTATTCACCCTCCTAGCCAGATTGTTATCCACTCCTTTATCTCTCCAACTACTCGTCTCTCTCTGTGGACTCTACTACTGTTTACTCCTTACCCAGCCCCCTCCCTACTCTGTCTTCTGCATATAATCTGATATTTTCCTTGCTACCATCAGTTTTGAGGAAGGGTCACCAGGCCCGAAACGTTTTCTTTTCATAGACGCTGCCACAGCTGCTGAGTTTTTCCAACAACTTCTGTTTTTGTTTGTGAATTACAGCATCCACAGTTCTTTTGATTCTCATCCTCTGGTTAATTGTTTTGTTGTTCACCACTATTCGTGACAGAATGTGACAGGACGTCAGCAACAAAATCTGACCCTTAGGTTCTGGGGTCCCTTAGTCTTATTTGTTGTGCGCAGTTTAGGCTGTTTAGCATGCAAGTAGAGCTCTGTTGTCATTTCACTGGGCTGATGTGTCATTTTTAGGCTGTTGCTTCTGGCGTACCCTCTGCATTCTCCATTGAACCAGGATTAATCTCCGCTTGATGGCAACAGTAGAGTGGAGGATATGATGTGACCACAGGCTGTGGATTATCATTCAGTAACATTCTGCTGTTATTCATGGCCACAGTGCCTCATGGATGCCCAGTTTTCAGTTTCTAGGTCTGATCAAAGTCTATTCCATTTCAGACAGTGATAGTGCCCGACAGCATGATGGAGGATAAACTAAATGTGAAAATGTTTCTACAAAAAGAAGGGCATCTCACAACCATAAGTAAGATAAAAATCTCCCCATTTGGGTTCTTAATTTGGAGGTCACTTCTGTGAAGAATTTATTATGTATGCTGCAATGTAAAGCATCCTTTCTGAATGACTAAGGTAATAGAGCAGCTGTCCCCGTTTAATCGAGTGTGCAATTTTCTTTGCTTAATATTTATTACATTTAGAAAGAGGTTTCCATATCATCAAAGTATTTTGTACGAAATGTGGCTACAGAGTTTTGTGTTCAACTCTGAGCTGACTGAATACAATTGTAATTGTTAGTAACACAGTGGAGCTACTCAGGAAATAATGCCTTTTGATTGCCCCAATTGTTTTCTTCAAGAATTCAATGTTCATTCTCATCATTAATATCTTACATGAACTCCCCTTGATATGAGCTGTTGTTGGTAACCCTCATTCCAAAAAAATTATTAATAGCTTCACTTGTCAAACTGTGCTTGGATAAACTGAAAAGATATTGATCTCTCTATGTCTTGCAAATGTATAGCAATGCTAAATGGAAAGAATGATTACTAGCCTGAACTGTGAAAGTGACCCAGTATGAATTCTGAATCAGAGACGCAAGCAATGCCAAGCTGCTTTCTATGTCAGGTGGAAATACAGTACACCAATATCTTCCCTATTAGGGACATAACCTTTCTTTTTACAGCTTAAAGGTATGTAAAAGATCTGGTTATGAAAAAGGAAATGGTAAAGAATAGCACATCTTAGTTTAAGAAAAATGCATAATAGTCTTTGAAGCCTTCATTATTAATATAAGGCCAGATCCGGTGTAATTATTTCTTATCATCTATTCTGTCTATACAGATAGTTATAACTTTGTAAGATTTTCCCATTGTGCATTAAATTTGCATTTTTAAATTTGCAAAAATGTCACTGGTACAGCTGGAGAAATGTTGGGCATACCTTAATGAGGAAAAAGATCAATGTTACTGGTTGAATGGGCACAATCTCCTGTTTCTGCAATGAATTGAATATATTCCTGGGTTTTATCCTTGGTCTCTCATTTAGCTCCAACATTGCTGGCTGCTGTTGTAAGTAGACTTGTGCCCGCGATGATTGGATTGTGCCTTTATCCGCCCAATTATTGGATAAGTAAGACGAAAGGATCAAATAGAAAAAGAATTGTTATTCTACACTGGCATACTGGAAAGTGATCCCATATAATGTCCTTCTTCCTGTGAATATATATATATGCTAAAATTTAATAGACAAATACACAATACTCACATACCTAGAGTAACTGCAAATTTTGTTTTTATATGTGATCTATAAATAAATAAATAATCTGAGCCGATGATAATGGCAATTCCACTTTGAATAAGCCAGAATCTTACCAGCACTTTACTGTTTCTGCAAAGTCTCTCTGGCACCAGCAAAATAATTGCTGATCTAGCCTCCCAAAAAAATCCAAATAGAATTGGGTCTTGAAATATCTTTAGCAAACAAGGCTAAGGAAAGTCCCATAGCCTTTTATTCGTACATAAAGAGCAAGAGGGTAATTAGAGAAAGGTTTGGCCCACTCAAGGACAAAGGAGGAAATTTATGCGACGAGTCAGAGAAAATGAGTGAGATTCTTAATGAATACTTTGCTTCGGTATTCACTGAGGAGAGGGACATGACAGATATTGAGGTTAGGGATAGATGTTTGAGTACTCTAGGTCAAATTGGCATAAGGCAGTGGGGAAGTGTTGGGTATTCTAAAAGGCATTAGGGTGGACAAGTCCCCAGGTCTGGATGGGATCTATCCTAGATTACTGAGGGAAGGGAGAGAGGAAATAGCTGGGGCTTTAACAGATATCTTTGCAGCATCCTTGTACACGGATGAGGCCCTGGAGGACTGGAGAATTGCTAATGTTGTCCCCTTGTTTAAGAAGGGTAGCAAGGATAATCCAGGTAATTATAGACCAGTGAGCCTGATGTCAGTGGTGGGCAAACTGCTGGAGAAGATACTGAGGGATAGGATCTATTTATATTTGGAAGAAAATGGGCTTATTAGTGATAGGCAGCATGGTTTTGTGCAGGGAAGGTCATGTCTTACCAACTTGATAGAATTCTTTGAGGAAGTGACAAAGTTGATAGATGAGGGAAGAGGTGTGGATGTCGTATACATGGACTTTAGTAAAGTGTTTGATAAGGTTCCCCATGGTAGGCTGATGGAGCAAGTGAAGTCGCATTGGGTCCAGGGTGTACTAGCTAGATGGATAGAGAATTGGCTGGGCAACAGGATACAGAGGGTTGTAGAGGAAGGGAGTTTCTCAAAATGGAGAACTATGACCAGTGGTGTTCCACAAGGATCTGTGTTGGGACCACTGTTGTTTGCGATATATGTAAATGATCTGGAGGAAGGTATAGATGGTCTGATTAGCAAGTTTGCAGATGACACTAAGATTGGTGGAGTAGCAGGTGGTGAAGGGGACTGTTGGAGAATGCAGCAGAATATAGATAGATTGGAGAGTTGGGTGGAGAAAGGCGGTTGGAGTTCAGTCCAAGTAAATGTGAGGTGATGCATTTTGGAAGATCCAATGCAAGAGCGAACTAAACAGTAAATTGAAAAGCCCTGGGAAAAAACTGATGCACAGAGAGATCTGGGTGTTTAGGTCCATTATACCCTGAAGGCGGCAATGCAGGTCGATAGAGTGGTTAAGAAGGCATATGGCATGCATTCATTCATCGGATGGAGTATTGAATACAAGAGTTGGCAGGTCATGTTGCAGTTGTGTAGGACTTTGGTTTGACCACATTTGGAATACTGCATACAGTTCTGGTCTCCACATTACCAAAAGAATGTGGATGCTTTGGAGAGGGTGCAAAGAAAGCTCAACAGGATGTTGCCTGATAAGGACGGTGCTAGGTATGAAGAGAGGTTGAGTAGATAAGGATTACATTAGAGAGACAGAGGTTGACAAGTGCCCTGATTGAGGTCTACAAAATCATGAGAGATATAGACAGGGTGGATAGCAAGAAGCTTTTTCCTCAGAGTGGGGGACTCAATTGCTAGGGGTCATGATTTCAAGGTGAGAGGGGTAAAGTTTAAGGGAGATACACACGGAAAGTTCTTTATGCAGAGGGTGGTGTGTGCCTGTAACACATTGCCAGCGGAGGTGGTAGAGGCGGGCACGATAGTGTCATTTAAGATGTATCTAGACTTATTCATGAATGGGCAGGGAGCAGAGGGATACAGATCATTGGAAAATAGGTGACAGGTTTAGATAGAGCACCTGGATCAGCACAAGCTTGGAGGGCCGAAGGGCCTGTTCCTGTGCTGTAATTTTCTTTGTTCTTTGTTCTAGGACCACATAGAAACTTCAAACTCCAGAGCTAACCATGAAAGAACTACACTGAATCTTTAATCTGGCCTCTTTTCACAAATTTGCCGTACAGCTGTCAATCAGGCTGCTTGATTTTTTTTATCATTTCTGCCAGATGACTCAAACTATTTGAACAGTGAATATGCCAAAACATGCAATATTATTACCTTTATTTACATTGATTGATTGACATTTCCAGTCTTCGAACAGAATTAATGATTATATGACAAATATGAAACTCCTGTGGACCAGTGGTTTGGAAGTAAAATGCTTTCGTTATTTAAGTAATTAATTTATTAAACTCTCTTTCATTTGATAGGATTCAAAACATAAAATGCTGATAAATGATCTTGACCTGCAAAATTAAAATGTGCATATCTGTACTATTCAATGCCAACTGACAGAAATCAACATTAATGCTCTATTGACTGAAGCTAATATTGTAAAATCTAATGGATAACCTAAGAAATGCATAGTTGCCTAATTTGTGTAACAATGCACAATATTTGCTGAGCATCCTTGAATCTCTGACTCTAGGCCAGATGACTCACTGCATTTCTGCAGCTTCTGGGCAATGAGAGCCGCTGGGTCCCATTCACCTGTCTGTTACCCTTGTTCCTCCCTGTGCACATAGATGAAGCCCTTGTTTGATGCTGTCAGAAGGGGCTGAATAGGTGCCTGCTCTCCAGCAGTCCTCCAAGTTCCAGGGGAATGGAACATTTTTTCCTCAATCTACTGTGGACCCACTGCAGTGAGGTGCTCACCAGATTGTGCTACAAGACCTTCTGTGCCCACAACCGCGTCAGTATCGCGGCTAATGTGAGGAGTGCAGAAGGCAGTCTTGTTGATGCTTCCTCTGAGGACAAGACTACTGAGGCCTCAGATACAGTCTCTGGGGAGGCCAGCAGTTTCATTGCGCAAGACAGGAGAGAGAGAGAGAATGAGAAAGGGCGTCATGTCAGGTGATTAGAAGTAGTGTGCAGCTGTTGAGACTGACAGCGGGGTTGCTGTAAAAGTTGCAATGAAATGAAGAGTGGCACTCATTCAGATGGTGAGACGTGGATGTATTGGCATCCACAAGGGTGGGCCTAGCCTTCTCCAGTGAGGGCCACGATTCTCTCTTCATAGGAGCTGAGACTCCAAATGTCAAGTACCCCTTCACTTTACCATGTTCTTTTAGCCCTTATGAGCTGCCTTCTCCTGAAATGAGATAAAGGGAGGGATCGAGTGAAATGAAAGGGGTGGCATGGCCATTAGTGCTGGTGCAGATGGTGAAAGATGGTGAAGTATCCTGGTAAGTGTGTTGGCAGTGCAAAAGTCATGTAAGGTTTAGTCATCTTATTGAGCAAGAGCAAGTAAGGTGAACATTTATTGCTCATCCTTAATTGCCCAAAAGGTATTTAAGAGTTAACCACATTGCTGTGGGTCTGGATTCACATATAGACCAGACCTGGTAAGGATGACAGTTTCCCTCCCTAAAGGATGTTAGTGAACTGGATGGGTTTTTCCTGACAATCGCCATTGATCATCAATGATTAACATTACATTCACTTAAGTCCAGAGTTGTTGAATTTTAATTCCACCATCTCCCATGGTGGGATTTGAACCCAAGTTCCCAAGATATCCCCTTAGTCACTGTGGATTTACAGACTGGCATTAATACATCTAGACCACAGCCAATCCACATAATACTTCAGAAAGTATTGAAAATGACAGATCCTGTGCCTTGGTTAGAACAGAGTGCAGTAGCAGAGAAAGAGTGACTGTGATATAGCAGGATCAAGAATATTGTACATATGCTGGCAGAACCGAGAAGGTCATTGTCCTTTTTTATAACACTTCTGTTCATTCTTCCTCACCAACAAGATGGCACTATGTACCATTCCAAAATACTAAAATATTAAGGGCAATGGAGGAGAGCAAATAAATAGAATGACTATCAGCAGAAAAAAAGTACCAGGGAAAACGATGGTGCTAAAGACTGCTACATTCCCTGGATTTAATGGGATCCATTCTAGGATATTAAAAGAAGTAGTTATTGAGATAGTGAAGATCCTGCTAGTAATCTTCTAAGAATTCTTAGATTCTGGAAAAGTCCCAGAGAATTGTAAAGCTGCCAATGTCACACATTTATTTAAAAATGGAAGGAGACAAATAAAAGCACAGAACTGAGGCTTGTTTAGCTTAACGCCTTTTGGGAAAATACAAGATTCTATTATGAAGGATGTAATAGCGGAGCATTTAGAAATAAAGAATATGACCAAGCAAAGTCAACATGGCTTCAAGAAGGGGAAATCATGCCTGACTTATTTCTTAGAATTCTTTGAAGAGGTAACAAGCAGGATAGATAGAGGGGAAACCATGAATGTAATATATTTAAATTTCCAGAATTTGTTTCATAAGGTACCACATGTTCTGTGCAGCACTGTCTTCCTCCAAGTGCCAGGGACCCAAGGTGCCAGGTTTGATTCCAGTCTTAGGCGGATATGTGGAGTTTGTACATTCTCACCGTGTCCATGTAAGTTTCGTCCAGGTGTTCTGGATTCCTTCCACAGCCCAAAGATGGGAAGGTGAGGTAAATTGACCTTGTTGAAAATTGCCCATGGTGCACCGGGACACACAGGTTAGGTGGGTTAGCCATGGTAAAAACCCCATGTGGAGTTATGGGGATGGGATGGGGGTTGGAGCCGGGTGGGATGATCTTTGGAGGGTTGGCACAGATATGGCAGGCCAAATAGCCTCCTTTTGCACTGTGGGGTTCCGGAATTCTATTCTATATTTGGCTACTTAATAACTTAACAGCCCATGCATGACATTGGAGATATTATATCACCCATGGGCAGAAGATTGGCTTACAAATAGAGGTCAAAGACTTGGAATAAAAGGGGGGCATTTTCAAGCTGATTGGTAATAATGGAGAGCCACAGAGATCAGTGAGGGGCCAGAATTATTTGCAATATAAGTTAATGACTTGGATGAAGAAAATGAATGTTCTATAGCCATGTTTATGCATGATGGAAAAATAGATGGGAAAGCAAGCTGAAAGAGAGTCTGCAAAGAGATACATTCAGGCTAAGTGAATGGGCAAAAACTTAACAGATGGAATATAATGTGGCAAAATGTGAGTTTGTACACTTTGGCAGGATATAGAGGAGCTAAATTCTTTTTAGTGGAGAGGGAATACAGAAAGCGACAGCGCAGAGTTTTGGGAGAATTTGTGCACAAATCACAAAAAAAAACTACCATACAAAGAGAATTGTGACTCTATGTTTCCTTTCTCAGATGGGCTTAGGCTCTATCCTTGACTGAGCAGGGCAGCTTTGGGATGGCGGTGCCTATGTTCATCCCATTGTATAGTGGCCTTTAAATAAATGGCACAGGCATCTGGGATCCTGGTATTTCGTAAAATGTCAAGTGGCAAATTGTTCAGGAAACAGAGCGTAGTAAAATGGGGCTAGAATTGGATATGAGACATTCTGTACAGGAGGTGTAGGTTATTAATGAGGCATGTTTGGTGAGATATGGTAAACAATCATGCTGGGTTGTAATTGTTCCAAAAAGCCTAATGCAACTCACAGCTAAAAGGATATAAGAATCAGCCTCCTTGTGCTGCAATGTTACATAGTAATCTAACTATACTTGGGATGCAATAATACCACCACTGTGCATTTATGCAAAATTGACATCATGAACCAGCAATCAGGTCCTGATCTAACTTCAGAAGAGGGATAAAATAGCCCTCTCCATTGCTAACTTCCATTCCCTATTTCAGATTAGATTGATAGAAAATGGATAATAAATCTAATTGCCTGTCAAACTGCAAACAAGAATCTGCACATCCTGCATACTTCATGAACAAAAACAAATCCTTTTAATATTCTGAAAAAGTAGACTGCCTTTCCTGAAAAAATCAAAAAATAATTCCTACTTGTGGAGTGGAGCTTTATGGATGCAAATAAGTTCTGAAGAAGCTTCATATCAGAGTTGAAACGTTAACTCTATTTCTCTCCACAGATGCCACGCCTGCTGAGTTTCTCCAGCATTCTCTGTATTTATTTCAGATTTGCAGCATCTGCAGTATTTTTCTTTTATATAAACTGACCTTGCAGGTGTAGAAAGGCAAGGCATCAGGCTATTGGTTTTGGCACTTTGCTCCCGTTCCCTCTTGTGCGGACATCATCATGACTTAGCTCCATACTCATGCTTTTGATGACCCTCACGTGTCTTTGGTGATCCAACTATTGCAGAGCTAGGTTTTCTGCAAAACAGAGGGCCAATAAGGTCAACAGCTTTGTAGAATTTAATTTTAATCTTCAAATAATACAGTACTGTTTCCAGGCATATTCATATAGTCAGCTGTAAGATATTTTAAGGCAAAAAGAAATCAAGGTCATAAATGCAACTGCTACAAAAAGTTGTTTTGGATCTGGGAAATCTTCCCACACTAAGATGGACACCTCAGACTCGGAGACAATAACCTAAACTCCAGTCATGGCTTCCTAGATCCATCTCCAACATTTCCAGCCTGTGGATGGAATGGCCATCTCCATTTAAAATCTAGGCCTTAGTGTCTAGTTATCATTCTAGTAATTCTGAACTGTATTCCAAGATGCTGCATAGCTGCATTGCCCAGAATTGCTCATTGTATTCCTGGTCTAATTTGACCAAAGCTTTGTATTTCCATGCAAATTTTAGTTCTGTGGGAAGAAAGGCCAGCATTCCATTAGCTTTCTTGATTATTTTCTAATCCAAGTGATACTATTCTAATGATCTACATACCTGAACTCAAGTGTCTTCTAACGGTCACAGCTTCTTGCTATTCTCCATTTATGAAGTACCCCGTTCCATTCATTTAGGTCCCAAGTTGCTGACCTGACATTTGCCTATATTGAAATTCATTTGTCCATTTGTCTGTTTTGCCCATTTTCTGAATCTCTCAATATCTCTGCAATTCAACCTTTGCCTCTATGCTGCTTGCGGCAGCATCTTTTTTATGTCATTGGCAGATTTGGATATGTGACTTTCTATCCATCATTTAAACATTAGCTAATGCACTGAGTAGCTGAGGCCCTAAACAGAACCTCAAATCACATCCTGCCACCTAGAGTAACTGTCCTAAACTTTGTCACTTGTGGCTCAGCCAATTCCTTAACCTGGTAAACAATTTGTCTTCAATTCCATGCGCTTCAACTTTAACCAACAATCACTTATCATGGATTTCATTAAATGCTTCTGGAAGTTTGGATGATTAACATTCATAGATGTTTTTGCCCACGTTCCTATTATAGTGCAGTCTAACCTAGTGACTTCTGCCACCTTGAATCAGAAGGCCAGGTGATAAAAGGGAGCACCACCATCTTGAAAGTCACTCACTACCCTGACTCGTAACTATGTCACAGTCTTTCATTGTCACTCTATCAGGATTCTGCAAATCAGTCTGCTACAGCAATATAGATGTAATTGCATTGTATAGACTTCAAGAAGGTGGTTCATCACAACTTCCCAAGGGCAATTAGGAATGCCAGCTTTGCCAACAATACCCAAATCCCAAGACCAAAAAATAAATTCCCACCCATTACATTAGTGACCTCTTTCAAAAGAGTGCAGTCAGGTTCATAATACAATCATAGTAAATATGTTAAAAACATAAACTTCTGGAAAAACCCAGCAGGTCTGGCAGCATCCATGGAAGGAAGTCAGTGTTAATGTTTTGGGTTGACTGACCCTTCCTCAGAACAGAGGAATTGAAATTTCTGCTTTTGTTTCTGATTTACAGCATCTGCAGTTCTTCTATTTTTAAAAAAAATAAATATATGATTATTACCCCCTATTGACTGAAAAGTGTCAAAGTATTCAGTCACTGGTATGTTGTGTATTCTACAGATTTTCTTCTGTTGCCTTATACTGAATGAGGAAAGGATGATTCCGGTCTCTACTTACAACAATGCTATAATACAGCAATAGAGGAAATAATGGGATAGAACATTCACAGTGGTTCATTGATCACTGACTATAACTTCAGCAGGAGATCTGCAGACAGCTTGGAGAAACAATTCACACAATCTACATCTTCAGAGGTCTCTACTGTTTTCCACGGATGTCATGACAGGAATTGTAAGGACACCAAAATTCCAGTGGTACATGATTTTCTCGTTTCACAAAATAAGAGCAATTCTTCCTCGACGGCATTCACTGTAACAAAGTCCATACCTGCCTACAGCAAGAATGACTATTTAAAACTGAGTATCAGAAGCAGTGAATACAAGCAGAAATGAAGTTACAGTCTTAGAATACGAAGGAACACCCACAAAATGAAACACAGGAAAGGAGTGAGAGAAATATAAATCACATTTATGGCATCTTGTGAAAAATTGAATAAGCTGCCACAATTAGACAAACCTGTTCAGACAGAATCACCAAATTAAATTGTATCCAGTAGTCAAAAGTCACATAGGGAGTATGCTTAGTAAGTTGATGGAAATCCTTGGAGATTTTTTGGAAATGCAATAGATCCTATGGTCATTTATCAAAATAATTTTGAACCATGTTATTATTGGCTGTGAGCAGATTGCAATGATGCTGGTTGTGTTTCTGAATTAAGGTATCCATTCAACACATAGTAAGCTGAGCACTGACAGAAACACCCATACTTCACTGTACACTGGTTCACCATTAACCTATTTCATGTCAGACTAATAATGACACCGTGGCAATGTATATGGGTTATTGTTATGTGAGACTAGAGTGCAGGAACTGAAATACTAAGATACAGAACATTTTATCTTTTGAAACTTGATTTCAACAAGAAATAAGAAAGATGTGTTAGCAGATTTAAATTGATTGGGTATTCAGTTTTCTTTTAATGTTTTCACCCTTGCTATCAATCAATGGAAGGCCTGCTATGCAAAAAACCTAGGAAGTGTAAAAAACATAATTTAAATTAATTCAGAGATACACTGAGTGAATAATAGTTTGAGGATTATCAGTTCAGGGCATGAGCTAATAAAAATGTGTCCCCTTATTTATCACCTTATTACAAAACTCAGGTATTTTATATCCACTGAGAAGAAGACCCAATGTTCTATTTGTCATCAATTGTAGATTTGGAACTAATTATACAGAAGTGCCTGTTCACAACAGTAATACTAAGAGAAAACTCTTTTGATCCTTTTTTGCAGTTTCCTGATTTTATGTCAGAAGTTAATTGTATTCATTCCACAATATTATTATCAGTAAAATATGTGATAGATGACCCTTGAATGAGGATGGAATATTGAAGACATGAGTGCATTGTATTGTGTGGATGATAGCTTGCCCAGACTGTCTCCTGGAGATTAGTGCATTAAAAAACATAGCACTGTAAACCATTGAAAGTGAGTCTCAAGAATTTAGGGCCCTGGTTAAGAAATAATGAAGCTGTCAATATAATATATTATCCTTTCTACTGACATCAAATATTTTCTCTTTCATCTGACTTCTTATGCTTTCTTGCAAAGTACTGACTACTGAGTATTATTCCACATAGAATAAATTTCAGCAAGTAACTCATTTTGCAAGGTTCTTCCAAGATAGTAAGATCCAAAAATGAGAATTAGATGCAAGGCAAGTGGATTTGAGGCCACAATCAGATCAACCATGATCTTATCGAATTACAGAGCAAGCTTGAGGGGCTGATGGCTTAGCCTTCTTGCTTTCTCCCTTGCATTTGTTAAATCAAGGGATGTGTATGTCACTGGTTGAGTCAATACTTGCCCATCCCTAATTGCCCCTTAAACTGAATGGCTTGCTAGGCCATTTAAGAGTCAAACACATTGTGCTTCAGTAGGCCCAGATCAGGTAAGAACATCAGTACACCAAATGGTTTTCAATAATCTGTTTATCATTTTTTTAACTGAATTCAAGTTTCACTATTGGCTATTGTGGGATTTGAGCCCATGTTCCAGAGCATTAACCTGAATCTCTGGAGTACTATTTCAGTAAATACTACTCCACCACTGTGAGAAACAGTCCCTGTTCACAAGTTCAGCCTGAGACAAAGCCTTGGAAACAAGACAATTTTATTCTGTACGATCTTGCAAGAAAGGGTGTCTGCTAGACAGGCAAACCCTACGAAGAATGTTAAACATTCTTATACAATTTACGAGTTGCAGAATCACGTCTCCCTGCTCCCATTGCTCTTATCCTATCATTCCCCGTCCTGTCGGACAGCCCCTGTTTATTGCTCCCTTTTCTGCCGGCCGAAGGCCCCATTCCCTTTTTTTTATTGCAATCCGTATTTGGCTATCCTAAAGAGCACTAGACATGCTGTACGTGCGAATCGTCACGTTTACAGAAATAAGCCTCTGCTACAACACCCTTATCTCTACCATGTCCTTGTCTGCAGAAAGAATGTTTCTGGTCGTGCTAACTGCCATCTTTGTAGAACCTAATCTCTGGTTAATGATAAACTTCTGCTACAAAATCTTGTAAATTTATGCTATAATATCTTGTGACTTTCTGCAATAAAATCTTGTGACTTTAATGGTCTGCTTTTGCAAGACCCCACCATTCATCCTTACCTGCAGAAACAGCATGTTTAATCTCTCACAATTCTCCCTTTTTCTTTTTCTCAAACTGTTGTTTCTGCACTAATTAAGCCCCCTTCTTTAAATTCATTTTCCCATTTTCTGCCCTCTTACGCCTGCTGGCGTTGAGGTTCACAATCTTGTACACGGTTAGCCCTTAAATCACTCTTTGTGATGTTCGTTTTTCGAATTCTAGAAGCATTCTTTGACTTTCTCTTTGTTGCATACCATCTGCTGATTGTAAAAGCATCTGGTGATGTACTAGGGTTCGTTCCCCTAGAGATGTCATTAATCGGTTCAGTATCCATTTGAGGACATTAAACCCCACCACCAGACCCACTAATATCAATAATCCATAGATGGCCAAATTAACCAACCACCTTCCCCAAACAGTTTATCCCCAATTCCCCATTCCCAGCCTTTTTCATTCCGGTATCGGTTACCAGCCTCCCTTATTTTGGCGATTTAGTCACGCATGTGTTGGGAGATATCAGTAATATTATGGGAAACCTCAGGTATGTATGTACAACATTCTTCCCCGATTAGGACACAGGTACCACCTTTCTCTGCCAAAATATAATCTAGGGCCATCTATTCTGGAAAATCGTTAGTCTGGCAGCAATCATTTCAATCGTTATGGCCGCCACTTGGGATTGAGTCTCGGCCAATGCATCGGCAGTATTGTTGGCCAACTCCTCCAGGGAAACCGCCAGCTTTTTTATTTCTCTTCCTGCTCGGGCGGTCCCATACATAGGTATTAAAGTCCAGAGAAAGCGACCCCCTTCAGTTACTTCTCGGGGTGTCCGCTTCTTTCCCTGCTCATTCTGAGTTATTTCGGGGGTTTCATCTAACAACCTCAGATGGGGCATTACATAGGCGAGGTAGCAACAGCCACTCCAGCCTTTCTGACTTTGAGGCAGTGTTAGATCAAGATCATAACGTTCCTGCATTTCTACGCTTCCTACGCATTCGGTCACCCGAATGTACCTTTCCCCGGGGATAAAGGGATAGGCCTCTAGGCCACATATCCAATATGTCCCGTTCAATATGTGGGGTACATTTGTGCCAGTAGCTTGGCTGGTGGCGACATAAGATGAGTTTCCTAACTAGAAGGGTGCGCTGTCATTCTGATTGCAGAAACAAGTGGTATTGACTACTTCTTTCGGTGGGGAAACCCTGAGGCCGTCGATAGCACCCAAGGTTTTCAAAGCTGGTCGTGGGAACCATCCTGCGAATTTATAATCACCCCTTTCAGATCTCCATTTGGTATCATTTGAGCCCAAGTCAAATTGTTGTGCCTCGTACACCTCTCTATTGGTAAATGGTACTACCATGAGAGGGATTCTAGATTCTCCATGGTGTGGGATCGCAGCGCATACCCAACAGTCGGTACGCCCTGTTACTCTAGCATAATTGTGACATAACGCGGTAAAATGATTCTTCCCAACCCCCTTGGCAACTAGCGCTAATATTCTCGTAACAACATAAAGCTGCCTGCTCATTTCAGCTTCTCAGCACCCCCCTACCTGTCTATTCCCTAACCCTTTAAGTACCCGGGAGGCGTGGGTTCTCGCAACGCTTACAATTCAAAAAAAATTTTAACCAATACTTAAAGTTTCTCATATCAATTCAGTTCATACTTTCTGCTCAGTTTGACTTTCAAAGGGTTGTCTGTAGGATGAGCTTGCCACTCGGCTGGAGGGGAAGGAGCGTCCACCGGACTCTTAACACGAGTGTGATGACTCCACCCTTTTTCAGCAGTACGCATGACTGTTTCAGTAGTCAGGAGGGTTAGGAACGGTCCCTCCCAGCTTGGGTGCAGTTTGGTATCTTTCCAGGTTTTGATCAGGACCCAATCACCCAGTCGTATCCGATGTACTGCGAACTCTAGTGGAGGTGTCTGGATCAACAGACCCTTCTTCCTAAGGACGGACAAAGAAGAACCAAGCGCCACAATATAGTTCTTAAAAAAACTTATCATTGAACTCTACAGTTGGTAATTCCCCTTTTCCACCCAAGAAAGGTAATCCAAACAACATTTCATAAGGAGAGAGGATATAGGGTATTGTCTAACCCGAACCGTCTCATCTTTTCGAGTCAGTGTGATTACCAATGGGGTAATAGTTAGGTGCCCTGCGTTATCAGCTCTCGCCCCCACATCAGGACTGATTTGTTGTTCTTCCCTAGGCGTTAACATAGCCATTGTTACAGCTACCGCACTATTCTCTACCCCAATTTTTAAGCTCAGCAATATAATCAAATCCCTACCTAGTAAATTACTCCCAATGTCGGGAATGTATAGTAATTGTCCTGTCACTTCCTTATCATCGTTTCTAATTAGGGTTAGCTCAAAAATAGGTACTGGGAATCCTTCGCCTTTTTCTCCGGAAACCCTGAGATACTCGCTAGTCAATTTAACACTAGTAGGTATAAAACTTAGGGATGACCGTGCCGCACCGGTGTCCACCAAGAATACTGCCTCCTCCCTTTCAGGTCCCACCTTTAAGTTTATCAAGAGTTCCTGGTGGGCCTTAGGAGGAAGGAACCCCTGACTCCCCTAATCCTCATTGAGGGCCATTAGGGAGACCGTTTCCCTTTCCTGTGTTAACTCTGGGCATTCCCGCCTAAAATGCCCCACTCTTCCACAACGGTAACATCCTGCCTGTCGTCTCCCGCGTCTAGTATCTACCTCGCCTCTTTGTCTCTCTTTCTGCCTCCGTGTTCCCTGTTCAAAACTTTCTTTCTTTGTTACTTCGTTAATGGCGGCGACCATCATTTTTGCTTTGTGTTTCTGCTTCTCATCCTCCCTTTTTACATATACCTTCTGCGCCTCTCATAGTAATTCCTCCATCTGTCTCTCACTCCATCCCTCTATTTTCAGTAATTTCTTTTGTATGTCCGGCCACGATTTAGTTACAAACTGGACTTTTAAAAGTCCCTGATCATCGGGATCCATCCCCGAATACTTCCTTGTGGCCTCCTTGAGCCTTTAAAGAAATGTAGAAGGAGTTTCATCCTTCTCTTGTCGTACTTCGAAGGCTTTAGCAAAATTCTGCGATCTGGGTGCTGCCTCTTTAATTCCCAATATTACCATTTCCCTCACATCCCGCATTGATGCTCTATCGTGTCTATCATTATTGTCCCAATGAGGATCGGCATTCGGGAATTTCTGATCTGCGGGGACCACATTCAGTCCTGCTGGGTGTCTTTTTTCCCACTCCTGTAAGGCTGCCCTCCTAATCATACCTCGTTCTTCCCCCGAAAATAGGGTTCCTAGAATTGCCATCAGTTCTCCCCAGGTATATAAATTGGGTCCTAGGAATTGATCTAACTGTTCGGCCAGTCCAACCAGATCCTCTATAAACCTTTCCATTTCTTTTTTTAAAGATTCTGACTTCGCTACTGGTTAAGGGCGCATCCACATACCCAATTTCACCATCCCCAATCAGGACATCCCTTAAAGGGTATAATTTTTCCTTTTCCTTTGTTTCTGCCCCTCCTTTACGTGTGGTAGGTCGTGTAATTCTGGGCCTTCTAGGTTCCGCGTCTTTTACCTCAGAGTTTGTCTCTTTTTCAGGTGCTGGGGTTTGTTCTGGGGCTGTGGGCTGGTTGTAGGGAGGTGGCAAACATGTTAGGGGATCCCATTGTGGTTTCTCTTGTTCTTCCTTTCCCTGCCCTCCCCCTGATCTTTCTGTAGTCATAGGATATAGTCTTAACTTCGCACCTCCTATCCAACAAGCCGCATAATGTGACTCTTTCTGACTGAATGGTTCTTTCCGATTGATGTATATATATATATAGGTATTGGCATAGCCAATCTTCGTCGGATCCATATTTGGGCCAAAAAAAAATCAGGTACCTTAATGCTTTCTCTAGACCAAACAAAACAACAATAATTTATCATTGTAGTCTTGTCTTTCTCCCGCGTCCGGGAGCCGTATTCTCAACTGCCCAACATTCTCCCCAAAAGGACTGTCGGGCGGAATATATTCCACTTTGACGTTATTTGCAGATCAATCGCTACTCAGGCAACTCCCCTTGCCTCCCATTGTTGCTAATTTAATTAATCTTGTCGAGATTCGGTGGCACCTTCTTCCACACCGACTTCAGGGTCCTAACCCACGCATGGGGGATTTTCCCTCTTAACAACCGGTCTAAGGCTGGGTGCTCGAATCAGGCAGACACCTTACTCGTCCGATTAATCAGGCCAATTATATACTTTTTATATTTTGCCAATTCCCCGTACTGTCCGTACGTCCTGGCAACCGAGGCAATACTTAAAGGTCAGTTTTCTTACCTTGGTCCGTGCACGGAGTTACCTGGTCGTTACAACTCTTCCCTGTACTTCCGTACGTCCCTGCAGCAATACCTGCAGCAAATACCGCTGCTCTCCCGGTCGCCTGGACAGATCTTTAAGACCTTTCCTGATCTGGGTCTTGTGCACAAGAGTTACCCGACCGGACCCGTCGCGTCTACCCGTCTTGTTTTCAAGGTCTCCCAGTCCAGATCGCACTCGCCCAAACCGCAAACGACAAACAAGGGAGTTGGAGATCGCCAAAATCGGCGAGGCGCACCTTCCCTGTCGTCCCAAGAGTATCGAGCGGTCGGAGTGTCGTATCCCGGACGAGCCCCCAATTGTGAGAAACGGTCCCTGCTCACAAATTCAGCCTGAGACAAAGCCTTGGAAACAAGACAATTTTATTCTGTACGATCTTGCAAGAAAGGGTGTCTGCTAGACAGGCACCCCAACGAAGAATGTTAAACATTCTTATACAATTTACGAGTTGCAGAATCACGCCTCCCTGCTCCCATTGGTCTTATCCTATCATTCCCTGTCCTGTCGGACAGCCCTTGTTTATTGCTCCCTTTTCTGCCGGCCGAAGGCCCCATTCCCTGTTTTTTACTGCAATCCGTATTTGGCGATCCTAAAGAGCACTAGACATGCTGTACGTGCGAATCGTCACGTTTGCAGAAATAAGCCTCTGCTACAACACCCTTATCTCTACCGTGTCCTTGTCTGCAGAAAGAATGTTTCTGGTCATGCTAACTGCCATCTTTGCAGAACCTAATCTCTGGTTAATGATAAACTTCTGCTACAAAATTTTGTGAATTTCTGCTACAAAATCTTGTGACTTTCTGCTATAAATTTTGTGACTTTAATGGTCTGCTTTTGCAAGACCCCACCATTCATCCTTATCTGCAGAAACAACATTTTTAATCTCCCACAACCACTACACCAACAACTGTTACCCTCCACCACCACTCCCCCTCCCCTCATCCACTGCTCTCCAAACAATCCTGGATCCTTTTCTGTTCTTAACCTTCTTTTTATATTTGTTGTATTATTGTTTCGGACTTCCTGGTCTTAATGAACTGATAGATTTATATTGGGGTTGGTACTGCTTGCATGGGACTGGGAGTGTTCTACTGATAATATAAATGCAACATTTAACACAAAATCGAAACAAACAACTGGCCCACAGTTTATGACTCATATTCCATGATGACAAAGAAGATGTGAACTGGAACTTATCTGTTATTACTGAAAGCAACTTCAAGGATGCAAAATAATGCAGATATCCAGAAATTGTTTTTGGGATACATTTCTCCACTTATGAGGCACTGCCAGATTACAATAAATGTAAAATCTATTGACTCATTGTGCTGTTAGTCTTACTGTTGAAACCAAAGAAAATTATTCCTTGTACAGTGAGATAATTGGATTTTGAAAACATATTAATTTCATAACTATTGCTTACACTCTCACTTGCTCTGAAACACTAACCTTTATTTGTAGGATATCAAATTTCTCAATCATGCTAAAAGGTTTTGCATATTTGTAATTTCTAAAAATATATATAAATTATATAGTTTCAATTAAATCTAGCCATAATAATTATAATAGTCATAATTTTGTTACCTGAAAATTTTAATAAAAAGTAAGGTAAAGTTTTTGTTTAATCTTCTGAGTTTTCTGTTGTTGGGAACATCTTTTTATCATTAAAGAGTATGAAGAAATTGAATACGATATTGTTTGAGCATTCCGGACTAAAAAAGTTCACCAAAGTTTTGAACGGACATTTGAGAAATGAACCACCTGTCAATTACTTAAAACTGAAGTAACTTTGGAAAAGTGACAATTAATGTTTTTAAGAGTGGCAAGCGATGAGATTTATGGCTTGAATTGCTGCACAAAATTGGTTTGGAAGAGATGGAGCTTGTGTGTTGAACATTGTCTAGAAATACTCTTCTGGAGTTGGTTCCTGCTTTTTTTGTGACTTGAGGACACGAGTCAAATTTAATAAGCTTCTAAAATGTGCAATCTACAAATTTCTTCCTCCAGAAAATACAAAATGAAACCTTTAAAGAGGACAAACTGCACAAAGCTGTCTCTTAGTGAAATATTTCTGGGAACTTGAAACTATTCTAAATATTAGACTTTGAGCACTCAATAAACTCTGAAAGCTGAATTGTAACTTTCGTTTAAGTACCTAAAATCTAACGAACTTCCTATCTGAACTGAACACTTCCAATTTGAACTGGTCTGAAGATTTTCCTTGACTTATTTATTCATTATTTTGCTCTCATTAACAGAATATTAAGGGAATCATAAGAAGCCATCCTATTTTATCCTTTGTATTGGAACTATGAGCCCTCAGTATTTATTTGTTTCTTTAAAAAGAAACATATACTCTTTACATAGCTGTATGGCCTTGTTTCTTGTGTGAACGTGCTTGTCTGGATTAGGGAGAAGTAATTCAATTTCCAAATGAGAGATCAGTTATTAACCAAATTTTACAACTTGCTTAAAAAATGTTTTGTTAATAACAAACAAGTTACTTTTGAATTTCTGGTGAAAACCCAGTGAAATTTTCTTTTATTATGGATAACAGTAATAAGGGGAAACAGTTTGCTCTTTTTGGCGATTGACTTAGTACAGTGATACTAAAGGCACCGTTTGTGGAGTAGTGGGGCTTGATTGCAATCACATTTCCATTGCTTTTAAGGGAGGAGATGGCCTATTGGCGTTATCACTAGACTGTTAATCCAAATTCCCAGGTAAAGTCCTGGGAACCTGAGTTCAAATCCCAACATGATGGAGGGTGGAATTTGAATTCAATAAAAATCTGAAAGTCTATTGATTACTATGAATCCATTTCTGATGGTCAGGAAAAGCCCATGTGGTTCACTACTGTCCTTTAGGGAAGGAAGCTACTGTCTTTACTTGGTCTATCCTACATGTGACTCCAGGCCCACAGCAACATGGTTGACTCTAACTGCCTTCTGGGTTTTGAACAGATTCCCTACGGTGTGGAAAGAGGCGCTTCAGCCCAACAAGTCCACACCGCCCCTTGGAGCATCCCACCCAGTCCCACCCCACTATAACCCACACACCCCTGAACACTACAGGCAATTTAGCATGGCCGATCCACCTAGCCTGCATATCTTTGGACTGTGGGTGGAAACCAGAGCACCCAGAGAAAACCCATGCAGACACAGGGAGAATGTGCAAACTCCGCACAGACAGTTGCCCGAGGCTGGAATTGAACCTCGGTCCCTGGTGCTGTGAGGCTGCAGTGCTAACCACTGAGCCACCGTGCCAGGATGTACAATAAATGCTGACCTCACCCACAAGGCCCACATCCCGTGAATGACTGAAACAAAAATTTCCCCCTGTCAGTGTAGCAAAATGTGAAAAAAATTCTGTGTAACTGACTGCTAACCCAACTTGCCGACATTACATTTACTGTATGCCTGGAAATCCTCATGATTTAACTGGAAGATTGAAGAAGATGCCACAACAATTGTTACATTTGTGCAGGGAGCTTTCTTCAATGTCACCACAGAGCACCTTGCTTTCTCACAAACAATAAAATCCATGCTAGTTACACATACAAAGGAAAGAACCTCAGACAATGTAACATTTGTTCAGTACAGGTCGTTCTCCTGTAATGCAATAGTTGCATTCTTTTGTGACCTCACACTATAGAAAATCATTATAGAAAATTACATTATGGGGAAGTTGCCACAGAAAATCATTATACCTGTACAGCAGAAAGTTTGCATTATCCAAACAGCGTCATCAATTGCATTACAACCAATTTGCATTAACGAAACACACGTCTTAGCAGAACTACCTGTATTGCGCTGGAATAATGGACAAAACTTTGTATTTGTGTCCTTAGCACTCACGACTCTGAATGAGAAGGGAAATACAGTTTGTAAAAAGGTAAATTTAGAAATTATATTTCATAGAAATCTGTTACAAGGTCTCTTTCAAATATTATAGTAACCAAAATGTTGAATGGAGAGTATAGAAGAAACTTGCTTTTCCGAAAATAGTGAGAATATGGAACTCATGATAGTAGTAATGATGAAAGAGTTGGAGTTGGGGAAATTAGTTGAGGCAGGCAATGCAGACATATTTGAGGAAAAGGTAAATACCATATGAGGAAGAAGATGCTCAACAGTTATGCTGTTATTTAGATAAGGAAGGCAAGAGCAGGCTTGAGTGAAAAATAAATACCAAAAGGCTGAACAGTCTGTTTTTGGGCCTTATATATTCTATTCAATGTGTGCTGTGTATAATCTATTCATT
This sequence comes from Stegostoma tigrinum, assembly GCF_030684315.1. Lineage (NCBI taxonomy): Eukaryota > Metazoa > Chordata > Chondrichthyes > Orectolobiformes > Stegostomatidae > Stegostoma > Stegostoma tigrinum. The sequence goes on from NC_081370.1 coordinate 20,517,901, forward strand.
GTATCTACCCAGAAGAATAAAAACCTAGAATGGCTAAGTATTGCAGGTATGTGAAATCCTTGGAAATGATTATTGATGAAAACAAACTAAAAGATCAAAGTATTTGTTAGCCATTCTAATGTTTTCATTGAGCTGAATAGAACTGCTAAGAATTAGAAGCAAATCACATAAAATCAGGGCACACTAACCCACTTATCATATTCCAAGCTATTGATTGTAATGCCAGTAAAATAATTTGACAGCATCATTTAAACATTCTGTGAGAGGAAAGAGAAACACTCCATTATAACAGCTGCAATTACAATTCCATAAAGAGGATCCAGATCTAATGGTATTATTTTGCATACTTAGTCAGATTTAGAATAGAACAGCTCAATTCAGATGAGATGAGGTCTCCTTGGAAGGAGCTGGAATATGATTAGCCTATTCATAAACCATAGAAATAAATCTAAGATCTATAATTAGATCAGTGGATTGTGGAAATTAAATAATTCAGATTGGAAAAGGAAACAGTGCTATTACATAAAATTGTTCAAACATTTGGCAAAGTCTGATTTTTGAAAGTATACGGGTTATCACGGCAACAGCTAGGTTGATCCTCTTTCAGACCATCAAACTATACTAGAAAATTTTTCCTGGATAAAGACCAAAACTGTAATTTTGTTTTAATTTACCCATGGTTTAGAGGGCCTTTACCCTGCGGTGGGGAGTCCAAAACTAGAGGCCATAGGTTTCAGGTGAGAGGGGAAAGATTTGAAAGGAACCTGAGGGACAATGTTTTCACACACAGGGTTGTGTGTGTGTGTGTGTGTGTGTGTGTGTGTGTGTGTGTGTGTGTGTGTGTGTGTGTGTATGGAATGAGCTGCCAGAGGAAGTGGTGGAGGTTGGTACAAATACAACATTTAAGTGACATTTGGATGCATGTATAAAATATGAAGTGTTTAGAGGGATATGGGCCAATGCTGGCAAATAGGACTAGACTAATTTAGGGTATCTGGTTAGTATAGACAAGTTGGACCTAAGGATCTGTTTCCACGTTGTACTTAGCTGTGTCTCTATGGCTCTATGGGATAAGTATGTCACTGGCTAGGCCAGTATTTATCGCCATACCAGAGAACAGTTAAGAGTCAACCACATTGCTGTGGGTCTGGAATCACATTTATTCCAGACCAGGGAAGGATGGCAGTTTCCTTCCCTAAAGGACATTAGTAATTGGTAGTATTGTAGATATTAGTAGTGTTGTAATAGAGTTAAAGACAAGTGTTTTACAAAACCATTAGATACAGGAGCGGAGATAACGGGAACTGCAGATGCTGGAGAATCCCAAGATAACAAAGTGTGGAGCTGGATGAACACAGCAGGCCAAGCAGCATCTCAGGAGCACAAAAGCTGACGTTTCGGGCCTAGACCCTTCATCAGAGGGTCTAGGCCCGAAACGTCAGCTTTTGTGCTCCTGAGATGCTGCTTGGCCTGCTGTGTTCATCCAGCTCCACACTTTGTTATCTTAGATACAGGAGCAGAATTGGTCATTTGGCACACCGTTTCTACTCACTATTCAAAGAGATCATGGCTGACCTCATCAACTTTAACTGCAATTTCCTGCCTTATCGCCCTGAAGTCATCAACAAAACAGTCATTTCATTTGACTTTGGCATTACCTTTGTAAAAGAATCTGCATTGTGAACACAGCAGATTAGTTTGAAACAAGTAAATGTAAGCTACTGAATCAGCTGCAAGATATGTTCGGGACCTTGGACCATGAGAAAGAACAGGGTATAAAGAAATGTGTTTTACCTTCTGTAACTGCGTGGGAAGGTACCAGATGACATGAGGAAGCATTAGGATTTGTGGAGAAGTTGATTGAAGACCCACAGAGGTAACAGCCTCTGCAGAATGCTAACAAGGGAGTGGATGGGAAGATGTATTTGGTTGTGGCATCTTGCTGGAGTTGGCGGAACTAGCAGAGGATGATCCTTTAAATGCAGAGCCAGGTACGGCAGGAAGTGAGGACAAGAACAAAGAAAACAGTGAGGAGCTGGAGGAGCACAGCAGGTCAGGCTGAAGAGTAGCAGGAAAGTTGACATTTTGGGTCAGGATGCTGTGCTATCTCTGACTCCAGCATCGGCAGTTCTTACTATCTCTGAACAAGAACAAAGATAGTTCCATTTGTGGGCTCTATGAGATTTCTTACGCAACCATCTGCTGCTCATCTCATCAAATATGCATCAAGCTCCAATGCACCCTTCCCATTGAATCATGCAGACACTGAGGCAGAAAAGCTGCTGCAGCTGAGACCTGCTGGTGTAGATGCCGCACACATTATATGTAAACTCTAGCTGTACAGCACCTCAAACTAGGAATGGCTGTACAGCACCTCAAATGTTACCAGCTAGGAATGACCAGTCTAAAGGTGTTGCTCTACCATATTTCAAAAGTAGATTGCAGCGAAAAGGAGGTTGAAACACCCTTCCACCAACAGCAACCTGGAGATCCTGGTAGACAGGGTACAGGAGTGAAAGGTCATTCCCTTTCCCCAGGACTCCCAGTGGACACTACGTTCCCAAACCTTACCAGCTTGGTTTAGAACATAGATAGAACATAGAAAAGTATAGCACAGTACAGGACCTTCGGCCCACGATGTTGTGCCGTGGATTAATCCTAATCCAAAAATAAAATAACCCAACCTACATCCCCCTCAATTCACTGCTGTCCATGCGCATGTCCAGCAGTCGCTTAAATGTCACTAATGACTCCGCTTCCACGACTACCACTGGCAAAATATTCCATGCGGTCACAACTCCCTGGGTGAAGAACTTCCCTCTGACGTCTCCTCTATACCTTCCTCCTAACACCTTAAAACTATGACCCCTTGTGGCAGTCAGTCCTGCCCTGGGGAAAAGGTTTGTGAAGGACAACTGGGTGAGGGCCATTTTTGTGGTCAGAAGGAATATGAGGCGGGAGTGCAAGGAGGACAATAACTTTCTGTGCTCTACAAAAGACCCCATCTTTCCTCTGTTACCTCATACTCATGTTAATTCATATCACTACATGCGGAATTCTCACCAAGGTTAATGGTCCACAGCAGTCACTAATGCAGCATCTTTAGTTAATGGTTAATAGTTAATGGTTAATGGTTAATGGTTTCTACCCACCTCATCCTCTGAAATTACTATCTTTCTGCTCACTCACTCAGACACTGCACTACCTGTTGTGCTCCTGCACTGCAACTCAGAGCTCTTCCAGCTCCCTCCGTCTCACTTAGTCCTCCCTTTGTCTCATTGTGGGAGAAACTATTTCATAAAAGGAAAGAAAGGACAAAAACAGTGGCAGAGTGGCTGGCAATGTGTCCTGAGCCCCTGCCAGGGGAAGATCCCTCACACAACTATATTGAGATATTGTAACAGTAGCAGGAGAAATACTACCTTGCCCCAGTCCCAACATCACCCATGAAATGTAACATTGAGTATATTGGCTCATATTATCACAGACTTACAGTTGACTTTAAGTACTTTTAGCACTTGTGCAGCTATGAGACCTTTGAACGTGTTTAAGTATTGATGAACGAAGGTGGCACTTTCAAGATCACCTGTGATTGCGTCTGTTTCACAAAGCTTGATTGGAATAATTTATCATGATCAATGACATGTATATGATTGCTTTAGGTCAAGAATTGTAGTATATATTGTTGGTCAGTGCAAGAGCTGCATGTGCAGATATTTAAGTGAAGATATCATTGATCCAGTGCGTGTCTGATTAATATAATTGACCAAATGGCCTCATATAATCCACAAGTGCATCTTGGCCACGGATAAAACAAACCCACTGAGAGAGTGCTGGCAGTTATTTTTCGTCTTTGTTGCACAGTTGAGATTTGGTGCAAGATGGACCAATATCTACATCATATTCCTGAGAATGACTTCCAGGTTCTGCCTGAAAGCCGTGATTTTCCCCTCTCATTCAATGCCTTTATTGTATCCTTTTGTACATCTGTCTCAGCCCACCCCATCAGCTTTGAGGTTAACCACACACCCATTCAAACCTTCCATACAACTATCAATATCCCTTTTTTCCTTCAAACTTCTGGCCTGCTACATTGACATGTGCACTAACAAACTACATTCTGTTGCCTTGTGATAAGTCCCACCCGCACTTATAGAACCCCATACTCTCTAACACTGTCTGAGATCTGATCCTTCTATTTGGAGTTGCCCTTCAGTGTAGTGTCTCCAATCCTCAATTCCTATTTAACCAACACAGTATGGATTAACCCCTGATGAGCCCTTTGACATCAGCTGCTCAAACAACCACTCCTGACTGTGGTCCTTTCCCTGAACTGACTTGTGAAGACAGCTCTGACTGAGGACAGCACAGACCTCTCACAAATGTCTCTACAGCTCCCCTTCTGACTTGCCTGTAATCCCAGAGTGGTTGGGCTTGTCCAGTGGGGCTGATCATGGTTCAACTCCTGAACTGAAAGCATACGGATCTTCGGACCCCGATCACACAAAGTGCCAACTGATGGTTGTCAAGAACTTTGGACTGAGATTGGAAGGTGCTCTTGTCTGAGCATGGTGGCACCCTCTAACCAAGCCATAACCACGTTCAATCACATGAGTAGTACATATCTTGGACTTTCAGATATGGCCATTATGTTGAGGTTTGCTTTGAAAGCTGCTGGCACATGCTATAAATCTGACATTAATATAGCACGTTGCAGTATAGCAACATGTTTACCCTATGTCTATTAAGTACTGGCATGCATTACAAGCTGTCTGCCCACTGACTATACTACCTATGCTCTGGGATGTTGAGAAATAGTGGTCAACATGGAGGCCTGAACTCTCCAGGAAACCTCAGACTTCCAATTTGGGATTTATCGCCACCCAGTTTCTCAAACGTACCTGGGAGAAATGAAAACTACATATAAATGAGGCAATATTAACTGAGACGTAGATGCTCATGCACAGAAGTAGCATCCTGACATATTCACCTAGACATTGAAACCTTAAGGGAAATCAACTTTTTTCTCGAAGCTGAGCATCTCATTTTTCAATTCTCAGTGCATTCTTCCAATTTTTGCTAGTGCCCATGATGGTCAAAGGCTGGGAAACTTCTATTAAAAGACTTGAAAATTTCCCCACCACTGACATTAGGCTGGCTGGCTTGGAGTTATCAAGTTTATTCTTATTCCCCTTTATTTAAAAGGGGAGTATAGTTTGTAATCAGCATGACTATTCTATTCTGAGTGCTGTCAATGTTTCAAGAAACCCATCATGAACTACTTTTATCTATAACATTTTCTCTACTACTCCTTCATTTACTGTGACATGTTTTTCCCCATTCTTATTCTGTTCTTTAGCAAAGAAAAGATGCAAAGTTATCACTTAGTATATCTGCTTCCTAGAGATGATACATTTTTTGGTCCGTAATCAGCTTCGCTCATCATTTGGTGTTGTTTTTATGATCAAGATGTCTTGTCCATCCTGCATCATGTCAAATTGTTCATCGCTATCTTTTAATTAATTTGTATTTTTCTTACTGACTGTATCTGTCATCTCATGGCCTAGTCACCAAAATTAACCAAATCTGATTTCACTTCTCATTGTTAGGCCTGCTTTGGAATCAGCTGTCCCAGTGGAGATTTTCATGTATTCGCTTTGCACAAGCCACAAATTACTGCAAAGTTTTATTTGACGTCAGCAAAAGCATTAATTCTAATGGTAAATAAAATCCCAAAAGAACTGTGGATGCTGTAAATCAAGAACAAAAACAGAAGTTGCTGGAAAAGTTCAACTGGTCTGGCAGCATCTGTGAAGAAAAAAAAGATAGAATTAATGTTTTGGGCCCGGTCACCCTTCCTAAGGATGTTTTGCTGGTTATAAGACTATAAATGGAGGAAGTACAAAATAATTTGAAAAGAAGTATATCTGTTCTAAATCTGTAAAAATATAAACATACATCAATTGAAGGAAATAAGTATAACACATCTAGAATAATTGGAAATGCCTCCATTCTATGTATTGTTCAAAGGTTTGAGTACAAACAATTAGAAGAAAAAAATCTCTCCCAGTCATATAAAATACTGACTAACCAGAGTAGAGCCTGTAATGGTTAATGTCATTTGTGTTTAACAAGACTAAACTAATTGCCAAAGTAACCATCTACACGCATACGTAATGATGGAAATGCCAGCTGCCATGTTGTCAACATCAAAAGAAAAATATCCAGTGCCTAGACATGATAAAAAAAATTGGCAGTAAGCAAATTGGACTAAAAGGCCTCTTTTGCAAAACTGGACTGTCGTGTAAGCAGATGATCAATAAATCACAGACTTGTTATAATGCAGAAGGAGGCCATTTGGTCCAGTCTGGCTGCACTGGCTCTTCAAAAGAGCATGATTACCTAGTGCCAATCTCCTGCTTTTTCCTCATATTCTTGCATACTATTTCTGTTCAAATAATCATTCAATGCCTTCTTGATTGCTTCAATTGAACCTACCTCCACCACATTTGCAGGCAAAACATGCTATACCTTAACTGTTCGCTGTCTGAAAAATCTATTCCTTACATCGCCTTTGCTTCTTCTCCACATCACTTTAAATCAATGCTCTCTCATTCTTGTTTCCTTCACAATTTCAAACACCTCAGAAACAGAAGCAAAGAAACTAAAAGCATGAGTAGGCCATTCTGCCCTTTAAGACTGCTCCCCCTTTCAATATGATCATGGTTCATTATCCAACTTAGTTCCAGCGTTCCTTCTATGTTTTTTCTTCTGCATGGACTTCTGATGTCTGTGTGGCAGTGAATTCATCAACTGGAAGTTAATGCTGTGATCTGCTTTGGCATACCAACCGCTGTGTGCAGAATGTTGGAACAAGAGAATTGCTCAGTAGCCTGCCCTTCTTTTCTGCCATACCCTTTGATCCCTATCGCCTTAAGAACTATATCTAACTCCTTCTTGAAAACCTTCAATGGTTTTCTGTGACAGCGAGCTCCATAGGCTGTCCGGGTAAAGGAATTTCTTTGGTCAACCTTTGGCCTAACCACTTTCCTGAAAGAAACAATTGCAAGATGCAGTTAACACATTAAGTCCTTTGAAAGGTATTTGTTTGCATGTTTAGTCTGCAGATTGATAAATGTTCTATCCAGATTCACTGCAACACCAAAAATTATTGCTAGCTTTACTCTCATCTCTCTCCTAAACACTTCTGTTTTGTTCCCAGTTGAACTTCTGTTCCCCACCTCATGGTCATTTATACTGGGAGTTGCCAGAGGTTGCTTTCAACAGTCTAGAGGTCCATAATCCATCATTAATTTGCCAGTCAGGTACAGGGGGGCAACCAGCTGCCATCTGCAATTTAAATTAGTCTTAGACGTCAATATTCATGGGCCTCAGGCCGATCCATTCCAATGTGGCGGTAATTGGATAGCATCATCAATATGTGATTGTAAAAAATTGTGAGAAGTGATAATTGTGCACTATTTGTGATGAGCCAGTGGAAACCAACACTAAACCAAAAAACCTCAGAGTGGGATATTTATGGGAAACCTTAGGCAATAATTTTTGGAAAGGAGAGTTATGGGATTTTCTTTCATCCTGTCAAAGTACAAAAGTCAGTGAAAGATACAAAGTAAAATTTTGCTCTGAAGTAGAAATTAACAAAGGAGGCATAAAATACACTTGCCTTAAATATTTCATAACTGTTAAATAATAAAAAGCAAAGAAGCAAGTTATGATGTGTATTATGACTGATACTGAAAGGATCAACAAATGTTTTCTACTCTGGTTAGTCAATATTTTATATGACTGGGGAGATAATTTTTTTCTTCGAATAGTTTGTACTCAGAACTTTTAACAACATATAGAATGGAGGCATTTCCAAATTTTACACGTGTTCTACTTATTTCCTTCCAGTGATATCTTTTTACACATGTTGAAAGGGCTGGAGTTTGGTATTAATCAACCAGTAAATGGATGGACTATGTTTAATCTCAGATATCTCTGGGAACCTTTCAAGTGAATGGCCTGTGATGTGCTGTTGCACTGTTTAAAAATCGGTGCTAGTTCCAAATAAAACTGAGTCAGTGAAACTAGTGGCTGCGGCTTCAATACCAGGCCCAAGCTGGCAACTGCATTAATTCCACACTGGTCTTTGCCAGAAAACTGAAGGCTATTGTATGACCACCGGGGAAGATTTCAATGTCCTACTGGCCTATGTAGATAGATAGTATGGTAAGTGTTTTTAGCCCTAGTTGTTGATTGACATTTATTCTTGAACCTTTCATGTTATTCTGTATAAATATCAATGATTATTGTTGATATTCAATTACTCAGTGGTTCTTCAATAATCAACAGCTATATTTATAACTGAGTGATTCTTAATTATGACATAGGCATTTTGGTTATATAATGTCAATGACAATCAACAATTCTTAATGTGATAAAGGCCATTGCTACGGAACTGAACAATCCTGCCCCTTTTTTCCAATCATTGTGTTATTTATAATATTTGTAATGGACTGAATCTGAATTTCTTTGACTAAGTTGGAGTTGTTTGAAGTTTTTGGGAGGTTTTTCATCACAAGGACTGTTGGGTATTTTTGCTCTATCTCATAAAACTCAATTACATTAACTATCCATCCAATCCTATGGTGTCTCGCTTGTCTGATTCCAGCCCATCTTACTATTTACTATTCACTGAACAACTCAGATATCCCAGAATTGACCAGCTTCGCAGGCAATGATGCCATCTTTAAAAACCCATTGTGCGCCTGGACAAGTACTGTCAGTTTGGAGCTGTAGTGTACAGTTCCTGACGTTTGCCTGAACATAGCAGGTGAGGGAAATTTGTAGGCAGGGATTTTGAAGTCATGCTAGATGGAGTGGTGAATGACAGGGAAGTCCTGCTCTCCTCTGGACCAGCACAAGAGGCCATGACACCATACCATGCCAGCCTGCTCTGCAGATACAACTCAAACCTCAGCCACTGCAGGAATGCACAGCAATTTAGGAAAAAAGGTCAATGTCCTTCACTCTCCTGCAAGTTCCTCTCCAAGCCACTCACTATCCTGACTTGGAAGTCCATCACCACTTCTTCACTGTCATTGGGTTAAAAATCTGGAATTTCCTCCCTAATGGCATTGTAGATTAACCCACAGCAGGAGGACTACAGCAGTTCAAGAAGCCAGATCACCACCACCTTCTCAAGGGCAGCTAGGGATGTGCCAGCCAGGGACACCCATGTTCCACAAACGAAAAAAAAAATTCCACTCATGTAAGTTGTAATTTTCCCTGATATCTCACACTCACTCTCTCTCTGCTACTTCACCCACTCCCACCAAGGTTCATGCTCTACCAGTCTTACTACTGTCTGTTGTAATCTTCCCTCAGTCACTGTCAGCCACTCTAATCTCTGGCATCACTCACCTCCGGGCTGCCTGTACATACCTCACCACCTGCACCAAATGTAACAGAAGTACCTCCATTTTCATCTCATTTCATCGCCCTTAATACCTGCATCTCTCTCATTCCAGGAGGATAACAGCCCACAATAGGACAGGAAGAATCAAGACAGGTGGTGGACTGCCCGACATTCAGCTCCTCCTGACTTTGACTGCTCTGTGTGGCTGACTGACTGTATCTACACTCCTTGGCCGGTGTTGGAGACTGCCCCTGACTTACTCTGTTGGAACTGCTGAACGAAAGCTATCTCTGTTGACTTAACTGAGGGCTGCTGACAAGTATGACAAGCTTCCTGGCTTTGTGTCTGCACTAAATAGTATGGCAGTACAGCACTCCTATGATAACACTTATTGGAGCTGGAAGAACAGAGCAGGCCAGGCAGCATCAGAGGAACAGGTAAGTTGATGTTTCAGGTGGGAATCCTCCTTTGGAAATTCTGAAGGAGGATCCCGATCTAAAATATCAACTTTCCTGCTCCTCTGATGCTGTCTGACCTGCTGTGTTCTTCCAGCTCCATTCTTACAGCTCGACACGGTGTTATCTCTGACTCCAGCATCTGCAGTTCCTGCTATCTCTGAGTCAGCACTGTGAGCCTTGTACCTCTGGCTGTGGAGGTGGAAGTGCAAAGATGCAAGGCAACGTAGTGATGCTGTGAACATCCATATGGACTGAGTGTGACTGATTATTATGCTAGCAAGCGAACAGGTCAGAGATGTGAACTGCTCCAGTCCATGGGCTAAATGTATGACCCTAAGCAGGCAGTGACCTGGTTTCAGCATTACAATGATAGTTGCTGGTGCAGCCCAAGTTACAGCATTAAAGTGCAGAAGTGTACTGAAGTGATCATTGATGTGCCACAAAGGTTCTTAGATGCTAGCACGTGTAGAGAGTGCCAATTGTCATGGATGTGCAGTACACATTGGCCAGTGCCTATGGACCATATCTTGATATTCCGGTGCCCAGTGTCCAACATAGATGTCCTTTGGAGCAAATGCCAAGGTGAAGTGACCAGGTACCTATTCTGACTTGCATGTCAAAAATTCTCGATATCTAGATTGTTCAGTGTGTAAAGTAGGATGGAAAGTTGAATATTGATGAGGTGAGGTATGACATTAATAAGGTATTTAACAAGCTATTATCCACCTAAAGTGGGCAACTCACTGTTGCTTAGCAAGAAACATGCCTCATTGTCTGCCAGACACGTAAGAAACAGAGCAAGTTGCTCCGAATATCAAGATAGGCCTCACCAGATAGCTTGCGTGGATTCTGCCACAGACCTTACCATAGGCTACGTTATTTAGGTCCTTTAAGTTTCCACCTTCTAATTTTAAATCAACTTTCCACATCAAATCATGTTAAATTTACTTCAGAAATATCTCAAATAACAACAGTGAAATTAATCAACACTTATTCCTTTGTTTTGGTGACATTGGGTGAGCAAAGAAGACTATTTTCAATATTTACATGGAACTTTTAACATCTATTGAACAACTATTTACTTGGAATATTGTGTCCAGTTCTGGTCGCCTTATTATAGGAAAGAAGTGGAGGCTTTGAAGAGGGTGCGAAGGAGGTTTACCAGGATGTTGCCTGGACTGGAGGGCTTGTCTTACGAGGACAGATTGACTGAGCTGGGACTTTTCTCTCTGGAGAGAAGGAGGAAGAGAGGTGACCTGATCGAGGTGTACAAGGTAATAAGAGGCATGGATAGAGTCGATAGCCAGAGACTTTTCCCCAGGGCAGGATTGACTGCCATGAGGGGTCATAGTTTTAAGGTGTTAGGAGGAAGGTATAGAGGAGACGTCAGAGGGAGGTTCTTCACCCAGAGAGTTGTAAACGCATGGAATAGTTTACCAGTGGTAGTCGTGGAAGCAGAGTCATTAGTGGCATTTAAGCAACTGCTGGACATGTACATGGACAGCAGAAAATTGAGGGGAATGTAGATTAGGTTATTTTGTTTTTGGCTTAGGATTATTCCACGGTACAACATCGTGTGCCAAAGGGCCTGTACTATGCTGTATTTTTCTATGTTCTATGTTCTATGTTCTGTCATGAAAGTGGAATGCAGACTACTGATCCTTGAATACCATTCGCCAATTTAATACTTGGGACTTTAATGGATGGAAATGATTTTTTAAAAAAAATCAAAATACAGGAATTGACTGACACACACAAAGTTACGAAATTTCACAAAACTAACATGGATTAGACAAAAGACAGTTTGACCTGATATTAACATTTTCCCTAACAGCAATGAAACCAGTCAGCCAGGTCCACCTTGGAGACATGCAAAAGCCTTCATCTCTTATTTGATTTATATCTTTGTGAGAATCTTCACATGTTGGAGATGAAACTTTGCCTGCAATTATTAAGCCCAGGCACAATGACCTCTGCAGAAGTGGAATACACAGCGAGGTTATTTTTTGAAGAGTCCTTTGTCAGATGAAGAAGCGGAGCTAGGCTAAAGAATGTGGAATTGAACACAATTGGTGTTCTCCCTTTCTCTATAGAAACTCTGACTGGGAAGAAGCATCAAAAGACCAAGAACTTAAACAATAATTGCAACAGTTGATACTTTTGATTGTTCAACAAGCCAAATTTCAACTGTGGTCTCAGGTTATAAAAATACACTTCAAGTAAATTGAAAAGATCCTAAACTGCATATTATTCAACCTTCCTTTGTACTGCACACTGATCACTTTTAACTTTATACCTGTGACTGCAAGAGCACCATGTATGTGACTTTGCATCTTTCAAATTGATCTTCTTTTCGCTCAAAAATACCTTGCAGTTGACTCCTTATTGTTGACAGTAAAAAAAAGGTTATTGACATTTTAACTGGAGAAGGATATAGCTCCATGCTACAAAGAATTTATAAATTTTGTTGTGACCAATCTAGGAGGTATAAAACAAAAGGGAACTGGTTCAATTTTCTCATCTGGTCAGAACAGCACAGAGCAGGCATAATCATGTTCAGCTTTGTATCTTATCTGGAAAAAAAAACTGCATCAGTTAAAAAGTGATCTACCCTTAAAAAAAACACATAGATTTGAAAGATATTTGCCTTCACATTTTATTCAGAGAAGAGACATTTCAGAACGTCTAGTGTTTTGTTCATTTTATTGGCACATATACAACTAAAATTATAAAAATGGTGAAATTGATTCATGCTAGCAGTGTGAAATGGGTGTATATTAAATCAGCAACTTGTTATACAGTGCGCCAGTTTATACTATCTGTTGAAATATTGTGGAGGTTTTAATTTTAAACCAAGTGAATGCGACAGTGATACCAGAGAACCAGCCTCAAAATGGGTTTTAAGTGTTGCCTGTGAGCCAGCAGAAAGAAAATTGGAGATGATGAAAAATCAGCTGTTGGTTTGTTACAAGCCCTTTTCAAGGTGCTGGCTTAAACCAGTTCCATTTCCAAAACATGATCCTCAGACTAATGCCTCAATTAATCCCACATGAGGACGGTGTTGTACATTAAGTGAAGTAGAAGTTGCCATCATTCCTCACAAAAGCCTTTGAATCCTTTGAGGCTTTCCTTCAAATGTCACTCATTCCCTATAAATGCCATAATTACCAATTCTTATTTAATATAAACGAATATCAGGGCTCTTTGTCAGAATCTCTCATTCTCTAAATTATCCTAATTACACAGAAATCAGGAAGGCATGCATTGAAGTGTAAAATTTACACAGTCATCTTCCTTATCAACAAAGACTGCAAAATACTTTCACAGTGCTTGAAAATGGTAACATTACAGCAAGGTCACTTGTCAACTTTCGCAAATCATCATACCAAACCATCAGTGTTGGTTTTTTTTGGCACAGTAAGATGACAAGGGAAATTTGTCAGCTCAATGACAGCATTTTAACTTGGTGCCAAAATCATTTGGAATGGACGAAGAGATGATAAAGTGAAAACCCACTAAAAACTGGAAATTTGAAATGAAAAGAAAAGAAAGTGCTGGCAATACATAGTAGGTGTGCTGCTTGGTGAGAATGTGGAACTGGCTACCACAGAAAGTGTTTGAAGTGATTATCATAAACACATATATTAGAGGAGGCTTGAAAAGTACACATGGCAGAAAAGAACATAGGAAGAGAAAGAGTGATAATGGGAACTGCAGATGCTGGAGAATCCAAGATAATAAAATGTGAGGCTGGATGAACACAGCAGGCCAAGCAGCATCTCAGGAGCACAAAAGCTGACGTTTCGGGCCTAGACCCTTCATCACAGAGGGGGATGGGGTGAGGGTTCTGGAATAATTAGGGAGAGAGGGGGAGGCAGACCGAAGATGGAGAGAAAAGAAGATAGGTGGAAAGGAGAGTATAGGTGGGGAGGTAGGGAGGGGATAGGTCAGTCCAGGGAAGACGGACAGGTCAAGGAGGTGGGATGAGGTTAGTAGGTAGGAGATGGAGGTGCAGCTTGGGGTGGGAGGAAGGGATGGGTGAGAGGGAGAACAGGTTAGGGAGGCAGAGACAGGCTGGACTGGTTTTGGGTTGCAGTGGGTGGAGGGGAAGAGCTGGGCTGGTTGTGTGGTGCTGTGGGGGGAGGGGACGAACTGGGCTGGTTTTGGGATGCGGTGGGGGAAGGGGAGATTTTGAAGCTGGTGAAGTCCACATTGATACCATTGGGATGCAGGGTTCCCAAGCGGAATATGAGTTGCTGTTCCTGCAACCTTCGGGTGGCATCATTGTGGCACTGCAGGAGGCCCATGATGGACATATCATCTAAAGAATGGGAGAGGGAGTGGAAATGGATTGCGACTGGGAGGTGCAGTTGTTTATTGCGAACCGAGCGGAGGTGTTCTGCAAAGCGGTCCCCAAGCCTCTGCTTGGTTTCCCCAATGTAGAGGAAGCCACACCGGGCACAGTGGATACAGTATACCACATTGGCAGATGTGCAGGTGAACCTCTGCTTAATATGGAAAGTCATCTTGGGGCCTGGGATAGGGGTGAGGGAAGAGGTGTGGGGGCAAGTGTAGCATTACGTCATCCCACCTCCTTGACCTGTCCGTCTTCCCTGGACTGACCTATCCCCTCCCTACCTCCCCGCCTATACTCTCCTCTCCACCTATCTTCTTTTCTCTCCATCTTCGGTCCGCCTCCCCCTCTCTCCCTATTTATTCCAGAACCATCACCCCATCCCCCTCTCTGGTGAAGGGTCTAGGCCCGAAACGTCAGCTTTTGTGCTCCTGAGATGCTGCTGGGCCTGCTGTGTTCATCCAGCCTCGCATTTTATTATCTAGAAAGAGAAAGAAACCATTTAACCCCTGGAGCTAGTTCCAACTTTCAATAACGCCATGGATAGTTTACAAAATAACTTCACATAACCATTTTGGTCAATTGTTTTAATACTTTTGATTAATAATAATAGAAATAGAAGGAGGTTGATAGATAGGATGAAGGAAAGCATGAGTAGCACTGAAAGATTAGTACATGCCAATTGGATTCAGTGGTCTATTTCTTTGCTGTTTATATGTACTACTTTTAACAGTGTAAAATAATTCTAAACAGAGAAGGTTCTTTTGTTATATAAATGAAAGGAACAGACATGGAGCCAGCATGGAAGAATTTGGAGAGATGACTGATATCTTTGCCAGTAAAGGTAAGCTTAAAATGTTTTAAAACCAAATGTGCTCACAAGGAAATAGATGGGAATGATCTAGACCTGAAACGTCAATTTTCCCGCTCCTATGATGCTGCTTGGCCTGCTGTGTTCATCAAGCTCTTCACCCTGTTATCTCAGATGGGAATGTAAGTTGGGATGGGAATTCCAGACAGTAGAGTTGAAGAAATAAAATCAGAAAGTGTTAGAGAAAAGCAGCAGGTCTGGCAGCATCTGTGGATAGAGAAAACAGAGTTAACATTTAGAGTTCAAAGATTCTTCTTTGGGACTGTTGTGGATTCAAAGCATCCTCTCTGTTTCTCTCTCCACAGATGCTGCCTGACCTGTTGAGTTTCTCTGACATTTTCATGCTTTTGTTTCAGATTTTTAGCAGTCACAATAGTGATAGACTCAGAGATATACAGCACAGAAGCTGACCCTTCGGTCCAACTCGTCCATGCTGACCAGATATCCTAAATAAGTGTAGTCCCATTTTCCAGCATTTGGCCTCTGTCCCTCAAAACCATTCCTGCTCATATACACATCCCAATGCCTTTTAAGTGTTGTAATTGTGCCAGCCTCCACTACTTCCTCTGGCAGCTCATTCTATACATGCACCATCCTCTGCATTAAAATCTTTCCCCTTATATCCTTTTTAAATCTTTCCCCTCTCACCCTAAATCTATGGTCTCTAGTTTTGGACTCCTCCAACCAGGGAAAGAGACCCTTTCTATCTATCCTATTCATTCCCTTCATGATCTTATAAACTTCTAAAAGATTGCCCCTCATCCTCCGACGCTCCAGGGAAAATAGCCTCAGTCTATTCAGCCTCTCCCTATAGCCCCCAATCCTGGCAACATCCTTATGAATCTTTTCTGAACCCTTTCAAGATTCACAACATCCTTCCTATACATGGAGAACAGAATTGCATGTAGTATTCCAAAAATTGCCTAACCAATACCCTGTACAGCTGCAACGTGACCTTCCAACTCATACTCAATGCACTGACCAATAAAGGCAAGTGTACCAAATGTCTTCTTCACCTTCCTGTCTACCAGCAACTCCACTTTTAAGGAACAATGAAACTACACTCCAAGGTCTTTTTGTTTACCTATGCTACCCAGGATCTTACCATTAAGTGTATAAGTCCTGCCCTGATTTGCCTTTCCAAAATGCAACACCTCACATTATTCTAAACTAATCTCCATCTGCCAGTCCTTGGCCCATCAGCCCATCGGATCAAGATCCTGTTGTACTCTGAGGTAATCTTCTTCGTTGTCCGCTGCACATCCAATTTTTGTGTCATCTGCAAACTTACTATCCACACCTCCTATGTCCACATCTAAATCATTCACATAAATGACAAAAAACAGCACAGCTGGCACCGACCTTGTGGCACACCATTGGTCACAGGTCTCCAGTCTGAAAAGCAACACTCCATAACCACATGTTGTCTCCTACCTTCTGGCCAGTTCTGTATTCAGATTGCTAGTTCTCCCTCTCTTGTGTATGATATAACCTTGCTGACCAGTCTAACATGAGGAACCTTGTCAACTGCCTTACTGAAATCCATATGGACCGTTTCCACCGCTCTGTCCTTATTAATCCTTTTAGTTTATTTTTATTTCGTGGAGTTGAAGAGGCTGAAGGTATCGCTTATAGTAGTGAGAAAAAAGAAAGGGGAGATGCAAAGAAGTCAATGTTGGGAATTAAATTGATTAGAAATAATTGTAGAATTCATACTCCTCCAGAGATGGGCCATCCATTGCTTAAGTGTTCTCACATCTAACTCTGAAATTATTAAATAAATACAGGTTTCACTTTGAATTCTAATTACCCCAATTCAGCTCATCAGTTTCTCATTGAAGTGTTCCCATTTATCGATATTCAAAATAAATTCCTATATTGAGAGTTAATTTCCTAAACAAACTGTGAAATTAAATACTTACAACCACACTATCGACCTCTGTCTGATCAGGGATTCTTTAACTACTAGCAGCAGTTTAACAGAATGCAAATTTTGTTCTCCAGAGTTTAGTATCAATATCCACATTTACTATATTTTCTGATGCTTGTTAATACAGAATAAGTTATTGTGTTCTCATAATATTCCTTTGTGTATTGTTTTAGTACAGTTCCAATTTAATGTCTAATCTTTGCTGCATTAATTAATCTGCAGCAATTGACTTCTGCTGTTTTGATCATGGGAGAGAAAAAAAAGCACAGCTCTGATTTTCACATGGAATGCTGTTGCCTTTAAACATGAGCTAATGGCAATAACCCACAATGGAATCTTATTCAAAAGTATTAGAATGAACTAATCCATATGTTTCCTAATTTTATATTGGTGGAATTCCAAATTCCTTCGCAATGATTAAATATTCTGCCTTATTTTTCAGAAATATTCTCTTGGAGTACTAAATATATATATTTAAATGTCTTTTTAACATAATTTTAGATCCTATCTTAAGCCGGCCAAAGAATAATTTTGTTATCTGTAAATTTATACTAAAACGCAGAATTTAAAATATTTTATAACTTCCTAGTTAATGAAGTATGAATGCTCCAAGTTCATTGCTGGCTTGTAGGGACTTGCTGAAATCTCTGTGCTATGAGGTCTCTCA
The DNA here is from genome assembly GCF_030684315.1 of Stegostoma tigrinum. NCBI lineage: Eukaryota > Metazoa > Chordata > Chondrichthyes > Orectolobiformes > Stegostomatidae > Stegostoma > Stegostoma tigrinum. Next base: position 20,535,602 of record NC_081370.1, read on the forward strand.
GATGTGGCATTAGAATTGAGTTACTATTAGAAAAGGGGATATCATGCAACAGAGATTACTGGATACTTGCAGGCATCTTTATTCAAGATCGTAGCCAGTGCCCTTGCTTAGCTGTCTGCAAATTCCAAATGATCATATGAGTTTATAAAATTGTGTATGAACATAAATAGGCAGGAACAGCAAACAATTGGGAAGGCAGGTGTTCAGTTAGTCTTCATTACAAGAGGATTAGAGTTCAAGTAAGGATATCCAACTGCAGTTAAGACTGCATTTGAAGCATTGTGCACCCCTTTGGTCTCCCCACCTAAGTGAGGACAGACATGCCAGAGAGCAAAGGTTCATTAGACTGATACCAGGGATGGCGGGATTGTTGTATGAAGAGAGTATGAAGGATAAGTGGGGAACTGATAGAAACGTGTAAAATTCTACAGCACTAGACAGATTAGTTGAAGGGAGGATGCTATCCCTGTTTGGGGAGTCTTGAACCAGGGATCACAGTTTTAGGATAGGTTGTAGAGTATTTAGGATTGAGAGGAAGAAATATTTCTTCACTCAAAGCAAGGTCAACTGTGTAATTTGCTGTGGAGAACTATGGAGGCTAAGTTACTAAGTAAATTCAAGAAAGAGATTGTTATGTTCCGAGATATTGGACGAATCACTGGGTATGAAGAGCAAGCAGGGATATGGTGTTGAGACAGAAAATCAGCTTGATCAAATTGAATGGTGGAGCAGGCTTGAAGGGCAGAATGGCCTAGCTTCTACATTTCTATGTTTATTTCCTTCATCTGCCTACTGAAGTAATATGCCCAAATGTTTATGCTATGTTTTCATCTCTGCTCTGGAAATTTTGGTGGACAGGAAATGATGCCAGTGTTTTATCAGAAGTCTCCCTCTCATCCATCATCCATTCCCATATCCTCCAAAGATGATCACAAAATTAAGGAAACATCCTTCTTCATGACCTAGACTGACCCGTAAGGATTTGTTAAAGGAGACAGTATCCTTCCTCAATGTGCTTTGCAACATTTTTCAGAGAATTGGACAAAAATAAACTTCAGGAAATGATCAAGTTTCAAGGTTAGAAAGTGAAGAAATCAGCCATTTTACATAAACTAGGAACCATTTTACAAGTTGGTACATGTTCCTTTCTTCACAATGGCTCATTACAGACCTTGAACATTACGTAAAGCATTTTCTTCAATTTTGGAAAAGCATTAAGCTTAAATTTCAATCTGATATTACAAAAGTTGATGTGTATTTCCATGGCAATTTCATTCACCAACCCTCTAGGGTACAGTAGGTACTATTAAATTGTTATTTATCTCACCACTGAATTACAGCATTTCATAATTTCTCAAAGTAGAAGCTTCAACATTCTTTACAGATCAGCAGAATGTTCTGGAACCCCTACTGATGTTTTGAAGGTTATATTAATTAGCTTAAATTTCTCTGACATATCCCAGAGACACTATCCTATAAAAAATAGGCAGGAAGATACTCTTTTAGTCTAGTTTCATCTGTATGTTTTCATACAGGATCAGTTCTTTGAAATCAGTGGGGAAGCAGCTTTGAAACAGGCGGTTAAAAGACTGGGTGAGGAGCTGAAATGAACCTGTGGAACAGCAACAAAGGTTTCTCAGAGACCAAGGGTATTTTTGGATTGGGGCCATTAAATAAGAATACATTGAGGCCTGCACTCAAGCTGGCTTATCCACAATTTTGAGAAGCTTAAGGAAAGTTGGATAGTCACCTAGACTTGTCCTGAGACACAAACCTGAGATTTGATTGCCTTTATGAAGCAGTAAAGTACGAGGGATAGTCTTTACTCAAATATCTACTCCAGTTGTTGGCTTTATCTAAATGTATGCGTGCCGTAGACAATGAGAGCGTGTCTCTTGGTTCAGCTGCAGAAAAGGAACACATTGCCAGGATCCTGGGGATGATGTCGGATGGCGGCAACTGGTGGAGCAGAGAGGGAAAAATGAACTTTTGAAGCTGTTTCAGTTCCAGTAATATCAGTTTAATTTTAACTTATTCAGAATTTTACCACTCATACAATTTATTCAGTAATTTATTAATCCAAGATGGCACTGCAACATGGCAACATTGCCCACTTTTCACTGTACTTGGGTACATTAAATTAAATAAATAAATCTATTGTCCGAAACTGGTTTGCAGTTATCACAGCACTTGAGCATGAAGCAGGCATCAGGATGAAGAAACAACTTCATAAAAGCAAAATAAATTCAATTTACTTCCTTCTGCCAATTTTGCAATTTCCTCAGAAAAAGGAAGGCTCTGTGTTACTTCTTGCTGGAGCAGCACAATGGAAATCAAGCCCCATGATTCCCAGAGTTGAGGTGAGACTCTCAGTAAGGAGCTAATTAAAGGGGAATTAGGCAATTTTTGCTCTTCAATGAACTTATTAACTATACATCCAACCTCATTAATATGCAGTGACTTGTCCCACTATACACTACGAGAAAGCTGGATGGCGATAATTCTTGATTTGGAAGGCAGAGTGGCCACCAGGCAATTTCAGCTCACCACTGGCTGTGAAAGGCCTCCATATTGCTCACCATATAATGGTATCTCAGGGCACAATCCATGTGCACCAGCTGCAATCACCCCTCATGAACAGGCATTGGCATCCGATACTTGCCAAGACAGGTAACAACTGCTACTATGGCTCATGACACCATTGTACAGCTGCCTGACTGACACAGAGTGCAGATACAATGTTAGTGCCATTTTCAAGCAAATGATAGTGCAGTTCTGCTGCTTGGACCCGTTTCAGGGGAGTCTTCCAGTATAGTCTGTACACTGTATGCTGCATCATCCTAGAATGTTGTGCTTTGCACAATTGGCACAGACAATGAAGCAATTCAATAAATGCCGAGGAACTGGGGGAATGGGAGCAGTCTTCAAGGAGGAAAACGGGAATGATGGGAGGCGGAAGCTCCCCTTGTCCATGTCAAAGCTCAGCTGCGTCAGGTGCTACAAGCCAGACAAGGCCTGATTTACACTGGCTCTATTAAGTAAGGGCTGACCATTGAGAAATGTTTGTCATTGGTCATCTTGCCAGCATCTGGTTCGCCTTGTGGGGGTGTACAGCAGCCTTTACTTGTCTTGTGTTGCATTTTGCTGACTGTAAAAAAGGAATCTCAACTTTGGAATTGTCTGATCATTTCCCTGTAAGTGATGTTCCCTGACTAAACAATGAGTAGCTACAGGTCTGTTATAGGTAATAGTGACAGAGTAGTTGTGAATCAGAGAGGGTGGTTACGTAGGATGAGGCTAAGGCAAGCTGAATGTGTGGCTTGGTGTTTAACCAATGGGTAAGAGAGTGGAGTTGTATGTGTGCAGGAGTGTCAGCCATGTCGGCTTTGTGCTGTGAGCAGCATGGCTTTATTGTGCTGTGCCATTATATTGCTGGTGAGGGGCAACTCCAGACTGTCTGGTGCACCTCGGCCCCAGGGAAAAGAGGCTTTCAGTAGATATCCAGTGAGTGACAAATAGCTCTGGGACTGTTGAATGGTCAAGTGGAGCTAGAATCAAGTGAGAGAGGCTTAATACGAGGAGTATAAGAAGAGAAACTCTTCATGAAATTTGACAAAATTAACACTTAGCCAAAAAAAGTAAGAGTCAGCCCATTGTTTTCAATGGCAATTCCAAAACTAATTCACCACACCTGAATCCAGCCATCTTCCTGACAACCACCTGAGACGAAATCAGACAGTTCATAATTTAGTGTAATATTTGATGTGAGATGAGCTTTCATTGCATATCCACACTATCTCTAAGACAGGCACTTACACCTCCATAAGATCACTTTACTCTGATTCTGTTTCAGCTCATAAGCTGCTCAAACACTTATTTCATGCCTTTGTTACCCAGAGACCCAACAATTCCAAACTGATCCTGACAGTTGTCCAGCATTCCATGCTATATAAACCTGACTGCATCCAATAATCTGTTACCGAGATAGTAGGAACTGTTGATGCTGAAGAACCTGAGATAACACGGCGTGAAGCTGGATGAATACAGCAGGCCAAGTAGCATGAGAGGAGCAGGAAAGTTTGACTTTTCGGGCCGGGACCCTTCTTCAGAATGCTGCTTGGCCTGCTGTGTTCATTCAGCTTCACACCGTGTTATCTTGCATTCAATAATCTGTGTGCCATATTGTACTTTGCACCATATCTTGTTTAACTATTTCCACTGTGTTCACTAGCCTGCACTGTTTTGATTAAAGAATTCTCTTCATTGTTTTCAAATTGGTCCCTGGACATGCTCATCCCAAACTCTGTCATTTCCCCAATGCTTCACAGTGCTTTGAGACATCTATGCCCATCTAATTCTAGTCTGATGAACATTCCCAGTTTTAATGGCTCTCCCATTGGTGTGTGCTCCTTACTTTCATCCTACACTTCTCTGCTTTCTGGCCTCACTTTTCTCTTTCAAGACATCTCTTAAAATCTCTCTGTTTGATCAATGTTCTGGTCACTCTATTTTAATATCTCTTTGCATGGATTGGAGTTGTATTTTGTTTCCATTAAAGTGCCTTAGACTGTTTATTATTTTAAATATTATTTGTTGTTGTTATCGGTGCAGTTGGTATTGCCTGCCAAATGCTAATAACAAACTCTCTTGGGGAAAGTGGATCTTCGAAATTGTGGTTCAGATTCTAAAGAGGGGCTGCAACACATTCTATCTGGAACAAATAGGGTAAGATCTACTTCTCTCTTGTTTGATGCCTAGAATACCAGGTGCATTCCCTGCCCTTTTTTAGATAGTGGAGCAGGATATTGACTTGAGCCAATAGAACAAATACCTGGGTCCCTATTTAACAATTAATCTGAAGGATATCACTTTTAACATCGAACTAGCCACTTCAGTATTGTACTCAAGACCTAATCTCATATTGATGTGCTGACCTGGGTGACAAGTGAACACACAACATTTTTAATTGTTTGTAACAATTTTACACCCTGAGCCAAAGTAAACATGAATGCAAAATAAAAGTTCAAGGAAGCAAATCTAAAAAAAACGAAGGTTGTTATTTTACATCAGATTCCAATTCCACACACAGTCTGCTATTAGTCGTGCTTTATAATTTTTTGCCAAACTAATTTGACAATTTTCTCCAAGGTTGAACTTTTAATTACTCTCTTTAGTTTTGTGGAACATCACAGACAACAAAAAATTCATGGCTTTCAACTAAAGTGTCTCTAATTATTGTCTGGGAAAATGTTCCATATTATCCCAGGTGACAGGAGCAGCACCCATACCCTACCAAAACAAGCATTGGCAGCAACTAAAAATCACTTGGGCTCTCATATTGGGATCTATTATTCCCCTGAAGTAGTGGCAATACTGGATACGAAATAATATTTTACCTATTAACCCAGTTGTGCCTGACTGCACTAACGCGTAGGATACCAGCAGTAATGAGTAGATACATGAGCCACAGTACTCGACATCCCACAGAAAAGGGCTTGGGAATCATGTAAACCAAACACTCTGCACCTGTTCCTTCTGATTGAAGGAATGTAAAACTCTATGCTCCTTACTAATTTTCATGATTGTGGCCTGCAGGCAGTGTGTGTTGTGCCATTGAACAGCTCCAAGCCTGAGCACAAGGCCCAAAATCATTCTTTTTCTTTTATTTAACCTATTTTTCCTAACTAACCTGCTCAGATATGTTATTACACACCTCTGGAGCAGGTGGGACTTGAACCTGGGCTTCATGATCCAGGGATAAGGGCTCTACCTCTGCTCCAGAAGAACCTACTGAAACAGTAAATGGTCCATCCTTGGTTTCAGTTAATAGCTGAATGTGCTGACTAATTGCATCACTAAGACCGGCAAAATTGTTGAAGGTTAGCGTCAATTAAAACTTAGTCTGCATTACTTACAGCAGTGGTGCATTGTTATTTAAAGAGGCAGATGAAATCCAAAACAGTTTCTGACTTGTGTGTGACATAAGTACATAAAGGTACATTGAGTACTTTTAAGACTGAGATAGAAAGGTTCTTGATTATCAAGGGGACCAAGGGTTACGGGGAGAAAGCAGGAGAATGGCATTGTGGAACTTATCAGCCATGATTGAATGGCGGAGAAGACTCGATGGGCTGAAAGGCCCAATTTCTGCTCCTATTTCTTATAGTCTTGTGATCTTATAAAGTTCCAATATATCTCTTTGACATTGTTCTCGAGGCCTTGTTTAATGAGGCACAGAAGAGCAGAGAAGTGCTACGTCAATTGGAGAAAGGTAGACCCTCCAATAAACTCTGGGAAGGCAGTGAAAGCAGATAGCCATTGCAATCACTGCCAAGGATCTCTGCAAAATACCAGGAGAAATTACTTCACATGAGTGACCAAGTCAGTGCATCTTCAAATGTACCACATGCACTGTTTGCTAAACGACATCTAACTCAAAAACAGAAATTGCTGGATAAATCTCACCAGGTCTGTTAGTTCTGTGAAGAGAAAGTGAACTTTATACCCTCTCCCTGCACCCTCCCTTCTGCATAAAAACCAACATTTTTCTTGCTAATATCGGTTCTGAGGAAGGGTCACCAGACCTGAAATGTTAACTCTGATTTCTCTTCACTGATGCTGCTAGACCTGGTAAGCTTTTCTAGCAATTTCTGTTTTTGTTCCTGATTTACAGCATCCGCAGTTCTTTCGATTTTTAACAATATCTAACAATCAGGACTGATACCTTTACATTCACAGTTTCACCATTCCTTCACACATTGCATTGCTGATAGCCTCATAGACACAAACTACAGACTGTATAAACTCTCAGGTGCTCCAGCATATCTACCACCTCCCTGAAACAGATTGAATTCTCAAAATTGTCAAGAGAAAATTATATTCACGAGCGTTGGAACAATGACTGCTGAAATAATAAAATGTGGGAATAACATCAAAACTAAAATAACACTATGTGAAGCTTGATGAACACAGCAGGCCAAGCAGCATCAGAGGAGCAGGAATGTTGACATTTTAGGTCGAGACCCTTCTTCGGAAAATTTAACCCCACTTCAAAATTAATCCCCCTTTTCAAAACCTACCTACCTCCATCACCCAATCTCTTCTAATGTAGATGTTGTAGATTGTCAGAACTTGCAACCTGACCATTCATCTCCCCACAACCTTGCCCTATGCTGGTCTCAGATACCCAGGGATCACCATGTGCTGGTGTAACTACAGATTGAAGTGTAAATGATAATGGAGTTGAAGGCAAATTGTTACTCACACCTACACTTGCGCCATTATCTCAGATACTGACACTGCACATATGGAAAACTGCGGGTGGATTGGGAGACCCAGGGCAGGACTTGCCTCCAGGCCAGCCAGAAGGAAAGGATTATGTTTGTATCAACTCCTAGGACTGTGAAATTTCCTCACAATTTCTGCTGCACAGAACTCAGGCAAAGACTGTGATCAGACAGACTACTGAAGAAGCCTGATAATTATGCACAAAAGAATGCTTGGGGCTTTGGCTGCTTAGCAGAACGTTTCCTTCATGGATTGTGGAGCAATCTGACACCAACCTTGCACAGGAGTTTGTGCAGAACTTAACGTTCATCGCTCCCATCTGGCATGCATGACCAATGTCATTCGTCAAATTGTGGACTCAAGCAAGATGCAAGATGTGATGGTCAATAGCACAATTTCCAATTGGTGCATTGTGTGTTGCAATAGAAGCTCAGCTTGCTGCCATGCTCACTCTGATTGCTACCATTTCGGTTCCAACTCAGGCTACCAACTCAGTTCAGGGTGGACATCAATCCAACAACTTATCCTTCAACAGATTTTGAGAATTGCTGTGGTGCCTCCCCTTGTCCAGAGAGATGATTTTGTTGCTCAGGAAGACAGCATTCATTGTCCAATCAGTGTCAATGTACCAAGGGCCTTTCAGTTGGCAGTTGATGAGTGTGGAATTAGGTTCTTCATTTCACACCCACTGAAGGTCTTCAAGGACAGCAGGGCTGAATGAAGCTATTGTGTAGTCTTTGACCTCCTGCTTTCTGCTTTCCCCAGTCTTTGTACTGCTCTCCCTTTTTTCAGCTGCTTGCTGTACAACTGGTAACAAATGCTGTTGTACCATGACAATGATGTTGTGCTGTCAAGTGCCACAAATTATGATAAATAATTGAGGATTTTTTTTGCAGAGTGCCCCAGGCAGTGGAAGTGATTGTTCAGCACATCACTGTTTTGTTTTATATCTCTAAGAGTGGCAACATGGATTTCATTGTACGTGTGCTACACATACCTACATGGTTTATACACCGGAGTTGTCACCTTTGCATAACCCTTGCTGCTTAGTCATCACCACTGGTTTTGCCATGACAGCTCAAATGTAGATGACACAGTGGACTGCTACAGCATTACGGCATCTTGACAGGACACAGGGGGGCAGAGTCTTCCCAACCCCTGAGACAAGTGGGCAATGTTAATTCATTTGTGAAAATACAGAAAAATCAGCACACATTCACTTGTCAATTTAAAAAAAGAGAAAGAACTGTGGATGTTGTAAATCGGAAACAAAAACAGAAATTGCTGGAAAAGCTCAGCAGGTCTGGCAGCATCTGTAAAGAGAAATCAGAGTTAACGTTTTGGGTTCAGTGACCCTTCCTCAGAACCTTCCTCAGTCCAAAAATGTGCAGGTCAGGTGGATTGGCCATGCTAAATAATCCCAGGGATATGTAGGTTAGGTGTATTAGCCGTGGGAAATGCAAGGCTATAGGGTAACTCAGATGCTCTTTGGCAAGTGGGTATAGATTTGTTGGGCCAAATGGCCTGTTTCCACACTGTAGAGGATTCCAAGGTTTCTAAGACTCCAAGGCTGACCAGGGCACCTTGCTTGCAGGGATAAGCGCCTATTTGTCTAAGGTGCACCCATGGCTCCTCACTTACTCTCCGAGCACTCACTCACTCTGTGCTAACTTGGATGCTTAGAACATTTCTGCCTTGCTTAATTGCACTTTGCCCCCCACCCAGAGCTTGAAGGTTCACAATACTTTTGTCCTGCTTTGCCTTCATGCACAGACGCAAAGCCAGGTAGGTTTACAGCAGTGATCAGTTAAGGGCTTTGCTGGGTGACTCTGTGCTACATTAAAATTACACCTGTAGTTGGCAAACAAACCACACATATTTCAGTAAAATTGCTGCTGTAAAAGGGGCCAACACTGTGTTTATGAAGAGAGGGAATTACAGTGAATGGGAGGACAAGGGGTACTGCAGGATGGGTGCCATCAATAGTTAGCAGCATCCAGGCTTCAATGAGGGTGTGAGAACATTGCACTACTACGGGTGGCATGTCTACCCAGTGTGCCCCTGGGATTCAGGAGATAAAGTGTCGAGATGACAAGTTACACAAACGGTTTGAGTGGAAACGTAGAGAAGATTAAAACCAGCGGCATTGATGCGCATGGTAAGGAAGAAGGGAATATGAAGATTTGGTGGGTTGCCTGGATTGAGAATCTGAACCTATGTTTCACTGTGACTGCTGTTTCCTTCCATTGTCATCCAAATCACTGTGCACAATGGGAACGAAAATGGTTGCCACCACACCCAGTGTGGCCAAGTAATTGGTCACCCTGTGAGTGAGGGGAGTCCACATTTGTGTGCTGTGAGACCCTTCAAACGCTGATAGGAATAAACAGGCATTCAAACAGTACAAGTAAAAGTAATCTGTGAATACAAAACACTGTATGTAAACATTGTCAACTGGAAGTCCTGGTCCCAAGCACTCTTGACCACACTATACAATATTATGAATCATTCCCACTAATAGCTGTGACACGAACAATGTTTTGTGAACTGAAAAAGCTCACCCTCGTTGCCAAAGTAGCAATCACCTTTCAAAGTCCCATAACCTATCTAAGGTGCAGAAAATGCTCACTTCCCACCGTGGACCATAAGACATCCACAACATTGTCCTGTATGCATCACTGCCTTTCTTGGGTATAGTGAAGACTGAAAGTGGGGGAGAAAGGTTCTCATTAATACTGCAACACTCTGTCCCAGGTTGTTTGCTAAGAGGTGTGAGCAACAGAATCAGACAATATATGCAACATCTAGGTAGTTGTTGGGGTCCTCTATGTCCCAGTGTTTAGAGGATACTGTCTAAGTATTATTTGTGCAGTGACTGCTGAACGATCACTGGCCTGAGCAGCAGCTTTGTTTCTGCTGTTGCCCATGTAAGGTCCTTGGGACTGTCCCCTATTCAGCATATGATAAGGGCTGCCACATGCATGGATAAGCAAAACGTGACCACAAGCCCAGGACTAGCATCAACCTCCACTGACATGTAGCTGAATCCGAGTGCAGAACTTACTGCTTTAGGTGCCCTCAGGGTGTGGCAAAGATGCAGAGGAGTCACAGTCACTCACCTTGATTGATTGATTGATTGATTACAGAGATAGTAGGAACTGCCAATGCTGGAGAATCAGATAAAATGGTGTGAAGCTGGAGGAACACAGCAGGCCTAGCAGCTTCAGAGGAGCAGGAAAGTTTGATGTTTTTGAGACCCAGGTCTCAACCCGAAACGTCAAACTTTCCTGCTCCTCTGATGCTGCTTGGCCTGCTGTGTTCCTCCAGCTTCACACTGTCTTATCTTTGATTGATTGATTGATTGATTTATTGTCACATGCACCGTAATACAGTTTACGAGCGCTACAGAATATCATAATAAGCAAAGGATGTACAGATCATGACACTGCCGTGAAAGCGTTTCCAGATGAGAGAGGGGCTGTGACTACACACTGCCCAGAGGTGCATATCAGAAGGTTATGTCATGCTGCCAACATATCTGCAATGTCACACCTCTTCTCACTGGGGTCACCATGGTTGTAGGATGGCTGCTCGATATCAGGTTTCCATGCAGGTCATGTGTGGGTCTTTGTGCTGGTGTCATCCAGACAGGCGATGCAGATTTGACAATTTCTAGTATAATTCAGGCCATTGTGTCCAATATGATTTGAATGGGCTATGGATGCTGTTTCAGGCACTGAAAATGCAGCACCTTAATGTTGGCACTGCTCAATTTGATTTTTCACACAAGGTCTTTTGTTGGATTAAAGATCTAACTGTTTTATCTCCTTGCCAAAATTTCACTGACAAGCATTCACATAGAACTTTCTCAATAGAAACTGTTCTTTTCCTTTTATTAGTAAAGCTGATCTTTTTAATCTCTGTAATGAACAAAATGGCATGAAAAGCCAATGTTGCCTTTCATCAGTTAAAACTAATCCATTGAGATTGTTTCTCATACAGACAAATTCAGAATGTACTTGACCAATTTTTTGTATACTGATATCAAAGCCTATGAAAATTTGAGCTGAAGTTTTCAGATCATTTGATTTGAAAATTGCTAATACCCTGAATCTTAGTTCTGTTTGCATCATCTGTGTAATGGAACAATTGTGTTTGAAGAGCCAATCCTAAACAGATGGGAGTCTCTTTTAAATATTAAATTGCAGGTATAACCATTCTGTATATCAGTGCCTAGTATTAGGAGTACAGGATATCGCTTTTTGGATTATTCCTTTTTGAAATGGATATCTAGAGTTGCTAGGAAAAGATGAAGGGCAGAATCTTGCAGGAACCTGACCACCATGGATTATGGTGAGAATTGTGGCAGAACAGTGCAAGAAGTCCAGCAAAAGTTGATAATGGTAATATATAGCTGCTTCTTATAACTAAGTTCTGGGTGTCAAAGTGAGATTTCTCACTCGACAGCTGTCAGTTGCCTACTTAGGGGAATAATTGGTTGTTAACAACCTCATCAACTATAGATCTTGCCTCATCACCATGCACTTATCTATCATACTACCTGTTGTGAATAAATTAGATGCTAGGATGTCAGAACAGGCAACTGGCAACTTAGCTAATTGCTGGCTCTGAAAAGCCTTCATATTGGTCAACATGTAGCAGAATCTCATAGCGTGATCCATGGGCACAGGCCACACACCCTTCATCCATGGACTTTGGCATTCAATAACTGCCAATCCCTCTGTATCCTCCTGCCACATCTCTGATTCACTTACAGGTTGAGATCAGCATTGGTGGGTGCATTGGTAACTAACAATGAATGGCTACTGAAAGGATATTTTGCATGCAGGGACAGGCACCCAGCTCACCAATGGGACCCAGGCTCCATCTCAGGACAGATTTCTTGCTCTTTGCACATGCTCATTTGCTGTCTACCTGCTTGCTGACGATATTCATGCTTTGCTCTTCCATGCTAAATAATGTAGTGACACTTCTGCCAGAGCCCAAAATGTATCACTACTGCCACAGAGACATGCTCCACTGTGCAGATACATAAAAAGCCTGCTTGTTACACTTATCAGTTATAGGACAATTATTCAACCAAATGGTTATGTTTGAAAGAATGCGGGAATAGTTCTCAGTCCAATCAAGGTGGAATCACCATTGGTTAGAGAATCCCAGTACTGTCAGTCATGGGTGGAGTCAGCACACTATCCAGGCGCTAGGCCCCAGTCAGGAGATATGTCCAAGTATTATTTGGAGATTGGACAATGGTCAGTCCTGAAGGTCCATCTCAAACAATCAGGGAAACTGCTTCTTGTCAGTCAGTGAGCTTCAAAGACAGCAGGTGGGAATCTGCTAGTCATGTCTAGGAAAGATGTTTGGAATAAATACGTCATAAAGTCATAGAGTCATAGAGTAATACAGCATGGAAACTTGCCCCATGGGCCAAACTGGTCCATGCTGGCTGCAATGCCCACTCAGCTAGTTCAAATTGCCCGCATTTGATCCATATCTATCTAAACTCTTCTCATCTGTGTAGCTATTCAAATGTTTTCTAAGTGTTGCTATTGTACCTGCCTGAACCACTTTCTATAACCGTCCATTCTATATATGCACCACTCTCTGTGTAAAGAAATTGCCCCTCAGGTCCTTCATAAATCTTTCCCCTCTCACCTTAGACCTCTGCCCTCTAGTTTTCAATTCCCCATCCCTGGGAAAAAGTCTATATGTATTCATCCTGTCTATGCCCCTCATGATTTTATTCATCTCAATAAGATCACCGCTCATTCTCCTAAATTAGAAGGAATAAAGTCCTAACCTGGTTAATCTCTCCCGATAACTCAGGCCTACTGGTCCTGGCAACATCCTCATAAAACCTCTTTGCACAATTTCCAGTTTAACTATGCCTTTCCTATAACAGGGTGACCAAAACTGTACATAATACTCCAAGTGCAGCCTCACCAACAACTTATACAACTGTAACGTAACATCCTAACTCCAATGCTCAGTGCCTTGACCAATGAAAGCCAGCAAGCTAAATGCCTTCTTCACCACCCTATCTACCTGTGACACCACTTTCAATGAAGTATGTTCTTGTACTCCTAGGTCTCTCTATTCCACAACACTCCTCAGGACCTTACCATTTAATGTGTAAGTCCTATCTTGGTTTGACTTTTCAAAGTGCAATTCCTCACATTTATCTGTAATGAATTGCATTTGCCAATCCTCAGTCAGCTTCACCATCTGATCAAGATCCCTCTTAATTTTTGATGACCTTCTTTGCGATCAACGTTTCCTCCTAATTTTGTAAGTTTGTGGATGATACTAATCATGCCTTGTACATTCACATCCAGATCATTTATGTAAATAGCAAGTAACAAATGTTCCAGCACTGAGCCCTGTGGCACACCACTAGTCACTGGCCTCCAGTCCGAGAAATAACCTTCAACCATCACCCTCTGCTTCCAGTTATTACAGATATTACAGTTCTAGAAACACAGGTTATTCAGCCCATTATGTCCATGTGAACTCTTTGCAAAAGCAGCTCAGCTTCCATTGTGTCTACTTTGAATTCAGTTAGCTAGCTTTCCCTGGACCCCATGCGACCTAACTTTCATGACTAGACTGCCACGCAGGCCCTTGTCAAAGACATTACTAAAAAATTACTAAGACAGTTGGAGGCACTATTCAATGTGATAGGTCTGAATCCTTCCTACATTTCAAGTGTTTCTTCTTTCTGTCCTGAGGCTTAACTTTTATCACATGTGTTACTTTAGTTTGCATTTACACACAATTTTCTAATCTAGCGAGTTTTGAAAAGATTTGTAGCTCAGGTTGAGGTTCTGGATGTGAGTTTGCTCGCTGAGCTGGAAGGTTAGTTTTCAGGCGTTTCGTCACCATTCTAGGTAACATCATCAGTGAGCCTCCGACGAAGCTCTGGTGTTAGGTCCCGCTTTCTATTTATCTGGTTAGGTTTCCTTGGGTTGGTGATGTCATTTCCTGCATTGGTGATGTCATTTCCTGTTCTTTTTCTCAGGGGATGGTAGATTGGTTCCAAATCAATGTGTTTGTTTATGGAGTTCCGGTTGGAATGCCGTCTTAGTAAGAGGATTAAATTACAACTTCCGGGATGCAGACAAGAAAGATTTCTTAGCAGCGTTAGAAGCAACACTGAAAGACAACAAACTCACAGAAGAAACCCAGCAAACCATCAGACAGACAGTTGCACCAACACTAAGCAGGAAAAAGGAAGAAAACACACTCAATACGCAAGAAAGGAAAGCCCTAAAAGGACTCAAAAAGACAAAAACATCATTATCCTACCTGCAGACAAAGGACGCTTGACAGTCATCTTAAACCGAACAGACTACATTGAGAAAGCGAACGCACTGCTTGCAGATATCGACACTTACCAACAGGTGGCGATAGACCCGACCCCACAACTAGAGAACCGAATCACAGCCTTACTCAAAAAACTTCAAAAATCTGGAGAATTAAACAAGAGAGACTTCCAAAAAATGAAACCAGATGGATCCAACACACCACGCTTCTACAGACTACCAAAAATTCACAAACCAGGAGCCCCCCTAAGACCCATAGTGTCGCTACCTGGAACACCAACCTACAGATTAGCCAAGGAACCACACTAAAGACTAAAACACCTAGTAGAAGACTCCCACCACTCCATTCGCTCCACCCAAGAATTCCTGAACACCATCAAAGACACCAAGATAAAGGATGAAATAATGGTCTCCTTTGACGTAACAGCCCTGTTCACATCCATCAACATCAACCTGGCCAAAGAAACACTGATGACACTATTAGAAGAACAGAAGACACATACACCAGACACCACCAACCTCATCAGCAAGAACAACATCATCAAGCTAGTGGACCTATGCCTCACCGCCCACTTCACTTTCAATAACAAAACCTACAGACAAACCAACAGTACACCCATGGGATCTCCGATATCAGGGTTCTTAGCAGAGGCTCGAACAAACAGCTCTGCCAATCATCCAACCCAAACTTTGGGTCCGCTATGTGGATGACCACTTTGTCATCACTAAACTCCACAAATTAGAGGAGACTTTCAAGATCGTCAATAATACCCTTACTGGCATAACATTCACAAAAGAGGAGGAAAACAACAACAAACTGCCATTCCTAGATGTCACAGTAGAGCGAACAGCCAACGGGGAACTTCAAACCAGCGTCTACAGGAAAACAACACATACGGACCAAATACTGAACTACAGGAGCAACCATCCCAACACCCACAAACGAAGCTGCATTAGAACATTATTCCAACGAGCCACCACACACTGCAGCACAGAGGAACTACGCAGAGCAGAGAAAAATCACCTATACAGCGTATTCAAAAAGAATGGGTAACCTATGAACACAGTCCGCCGATTCCTCAGCGACAAACCCAAACAAACAGACAATACGGGCTCAGAAACCATAACCGCTCTCCCCTACATCAAAGACATTTCCGAAATGACTGCCAGACTACTCGGACCTCTTGGCATCAGGGTAGCCCACAAACCCACCAACACACTAAAACAGCAGCTAATGAACTTAAAAGACCCTATACAGACAACAAATAAAACGAACGTCATCTACAAAATACCTTGCAAGAACTGTGACAAACACTACATTGGACAAACTGGCAGAAAGCTAGCCACCAGGATACATGAACATCAACTAGCCCCAAAATGACATGACCCACTATCACTCGTATCCTTACATACAGATGAGGAAGGACACCGCTTTGATTGAGACAACACGTCCATCCTAGGACAAGCCAAACAGAGACACGCACGAGAATTCCTAGAAGCATGGCATTCCAACCGGAACTCCATCAACAAACACATTGATTTGGAACCAATCTACCATCCCCTGAGAAAAAGAACTGAAAATGACATCACCAATGCAGGAAATGACATCACCAACCCAAGGAAACCTAACCAGATAAATAGAAAGCGGGACATAACATCAGCGCTTCGTCGGAGGCTCACTGATGATGTTACCTAGAATGGTGACGAAACGTCTGGGAACAAACCTTCAAGCTCAGTGAACCAGCTTATATCTGGAACAAAATAAAGACCCACTCTCTTGTGGATCGAGAGGAGGAGAGCACTGTGTTGGAGGTGAAAGGAAGACGTCGGGTTGGCGGTGCACCCTTGCAACCAGTGACTCTTAATGTTGGCTTTGGCCTAACGCTGGCTCAGGGGAGCAGCCAACCTGCAACGATGGCTGCGGCAAGTGCTCGTGCCCCAGGTCAGGGGGTCTGGAACACCATCCACGTTTCCGTAAAGAAGGTGGATGAAGGTGTACCTGTGACACGCACCTTCTTCGTGAAGAGGGTCCTGCTGGATTGTTGCGGGTTCGCTGCTGCGGGCATTTACTGCCTGCAGGATTTCCCCGGAAGAGGTTTTTACGATGTGACCTTCAGGAGTGCCAAGCTTTGCGAGCGCTTCCTGGAGGTTTTCAAGGAGAAAGGAGGTGAGGGTCCCCTCTCTGTATTGACCGCTGTCCCGCTGTTTGTGATGCCAGCGCAGAGGAGCCGTATGGTGACTGTACACATGTACGACCCGCATGTGCCAGCAGTTGATGTCCTGACCTTCCTTGGAAGGTACGTGAAGGTGGAAGGGGCCCTAACTGACATCATGGACCCCTTTGGCATCTGGGCCAGTAAGAGGCAGGTCAAGGTGACGCTGAGGATGGGCACGGACGGGAACGTCGTACACCCACCGTCCAGCTTTGCGAGCGGCGGGAGCAAGGGCTACCTGACCTATGCAAGGCAACCTGAAGTCTGCCATGCCTGTGGTAGGTCAGGTCACGTGGCGGCCGACTGCAAAGCCACCATCTGCAGGAACTGCAGGGAGGAGGGACACCTTGCAAAGAATTGCCCACAAGAGAAAAGCTGCAACCTTTGCAGGGAAGCGGGCCACCTCTATAGGGCATGCCCGCAGCGGGGGACCACCCACGCCCAGGTCGCCGGCAGGGGCAATGCGGGGCCAGCACCCCGGAGGAGAGGAAGACACCAGGGCCCAGCAATGACCCCACTAATGTACAAGAGGGCCAGGTCGTCCAGGAGGGCCCAGCCCCGCAGGATAGGCCCGAGGCCAGCAAAGCGCCCCTGCAGGCTCCGCTCCCCCCCGGCAACCCGGAGTCGATGGAGGTGGCGACAGGCAACCCAGGGGAGTGGACGACGGCCCGGAAAGCGAGGAGGAAGGTGCGTCAACGGGCCCAGGAACCGCAACCATCAGGCGGGAAGAGGCAGCTACAGGGGGGCTATAAGACCTCCTCTGACGAAGGGGATTTGGAGAGGGCCCGCCTGAAGCAGAAGTTAAAGATCTCCAGGGAGAAGGAAAGCAGCACCACGCTTCCAGGTGACGGGAGGCGTCCTGAGGCTCGCTCCGACACCCAGTCAAGTGCCGCTGGGGCACTGGAGGGCCCCCTGGAACTTCCAGGCAGGAAGGAGGAAACAGCGTGACCCCAGCCTGACCCAGAGCCGGACCCTCCTGCCTCTGTACCCCCGACGGGGGGATGCCACCCGGAAGGCAGCACGGACGGTTTCCTCAGCCCGGAAAGCATTCAGCAGTTAGCCCGGGCAATGGGCACGAAGGGACAGATGGAGGGGCTGGACCTTGGACTTGGGGAGGGTACTGCGGCCACTGCCCACAATGGGGGTACGAGTTGCGAGCATTAATGTGCGCAATATCAAGTCCACTGCAAGATGTGTGTCCACGTTGGCCTACCTGACCACCATCAAGGCGGACCTCCTGTTTCTGCAAGAGTGCGGGATACCGCACCTCGGCAGGTACGGGAAATGGTCCGGCGCCTGGACCTGTGGGCCTTTGATCGGGCCGAGGGGTAACGACTGTCGGTCCTCGGGCCGGGCTATTCTGCTGCGGAGGCGCGACTTCACAATCTCTCAAGTTCAGGAGGCGGTTGGGGGGGCGCCTCCTAGTGGCTGACATCACCTACAGGAACGCTCCCCTGAGGCTGATCAACGTGTACGCCCCAGCGGTACGGAGTGAGCGGTTGGCCATCCTGCAGCGGCTTCCACCCCTGCTGGCTACGTCCAGGCCGGCCATCCTGGGCGGAGACTTCAACTGCATCATCGATGCAGATGGAAGATCCGGCGTGGGGACAGCGGGTGGGGGGAGTCAACTGGACGTCACGTCCAGATTCCTGATGGGCATGGTGAAGGACGCCAAGCTGTTCGACGTCTTCAGCACCCCTGCAGACGGAGTGCAGTGGAGGTACACCTGGTCACGGCCAGACGGGTCTATTCGCTCAAGGATAGACTTCCTGTTTGTGTCACGGGCGTTCTCTGTCAGGTCCACCGGCATCGAGCCAGTGTTCTTGTCTGACCACTGCCTCCTGCTGGCCGACTGTCACTTACAGGACGACCAGCTGGCCGGCAAGGGGACGTGGAAGCTCAACACGACTCTGTTGACCCCAGAGAACGTCGAGGAGCTTAAGAGGGAGTACGCCGGTTGGAGAACCGTGAAACCCCTCTTTGAGTCTCCGGGCAACTGGTGGGAGACGGTGAAGGAGAACATCAAGAGGTTCTTTGTCCTCAAGGGTGTTCGGAAGGCGAGAGAGAGGCGGGGAAAGCTGTCACAACTGCAGAAAAGGGTGCAGAACCTGCTCCTTCTGCGGTTGATGGGGGTCGATGTCACGGAGGACCTCCGCAAGGCGAGGGGCCAGCAAGCCTCGCTCTTCGCCGCGGAGGCCTCCAGGATAATCTTCCGGTCCAGGGTCCGCTCTGTGGAGCAGGACGAGACGTGCTCGCGTTTCTTCTTTCAGAAGGTGCACAAAGAGAGCTCTGTGCTTAGCCGGCTGAAGGAGGACGACGGCTCAGTGACGTCGTCTCGGCCCGACATTTTGAGGATCAGCTGATCCTTCTATGCCGGACTGTACGACGCGAAGCCCACAGACAGCACGGCCTCCGAGTCGTTCCTGTCGTCTATCACGGAGGTCTTAGACGATGGCACGAGGGAGTGGCTGGACTGGCCGATATCCCTGGACGAGCTGACCACAGCCCTCAAGTCCTTGGAGAGGAATAGGACTCCCGGGAGCGACGGCTTACTGGTCGAGCTGTATTCCGCTCTGTGGGACCTGGTCGGCCAGGACCTGCTGGAGGTGTACGATAGTGCGCTTCGGGCAGGGGAAATGTGCAAGTCCATGAGGAAGGGCATCATCACCCTCATTTACAAGAGGAAGGGGGAGAGGGAAGAAATTAAGAATTGGCGTCCCTTTTCACTATTGAACGTGGACTACAAAATCCTGGCCAAGGTCATAGCCAACTGGGTCAGGTCTGTCCTGGAGTCGGTGATTCACCCTGACCAAACCTGTGCTGTGTCGGGAAGGAAAATCGCTGAGAGCCTTGCGCTCATCAGGGATACAATCGCCTACGTACAGGACAGGCGGGTGGACACCTGCCTCGTCAGCCTGGACCAGGAGAAGGCCTTCGACAGGGTCTCTCATGCTTACATGAGGGACGTCCTCTCCAAATTGGGGTTCGGAGAGGGCATCCGCATTGGATCCGGCTGGCCTACGCCAACATTGTTAGCGCAGTCTCGATCAACGAGTGGGAATCGGACAGTTTTCCTGTCAGATCTGGAGTCAGGCAGGGCTGCCCGCGCTCTCCTGCCTTGTTCGTGTGCTGTGTGGAGCCGTTCGCCGCATCCATCAGCAAGGACGTGAGCCTGAAAGGTGTGACTATCCCAGGCAGCAGAGGCCTTCAGGTCAAGACCTCCCTGTACATGGACGATGTCGCCGTCCTCTGCACCGATCGTCGGTCGGTGAGTAGACTATTGGACATCTGCGGCCAGTTTGAACTGGCCTCGGGTGCCAAAGTCAATAGGGGTAAGAGTGAGGTCATGTTCTTCGGGAACTGGGACGACCGCTCCTTCATCCCCTTCACCGTCTGGACAGACTACCTGAAGGTGCTGGGTGTTTGGTTTGGTGGAGCTGGGGCCTGCACTAAGACTTGGGAGGAGCGTATCACCAAATTGAAGCAGAAGCTGAGCAGGTGGACGCTCTGGTCCCTCTCCATCGCGAATAAGAACCTGGTTGTCAGGTGCGAGGGGCTTTCGGTACTGTTGTATGTGGCGCAGGCCTGGCCTATTCCCTGGACCTGCGCCGCTGCGGTCACCAGGGCCATCTTCCACTTCATCTGGGGGTCGAGGATGGACCGGGTCCGCAGGGGCACCATGTACAAAGACCTGGAAAATGGGGGAAAGGGCATACCGAACGCCACCCTCACTCTGACAGCTACCTTTGTGTGCGGCTGCATCAAGCTGTGCGTAGATCCTCAGTACGCAAACACCAAGTGTCACTACTTACTGAGGTTCTACCTGTCCCTGGTGTTGCGAAGGATGGGCCTGGCCTTGTTGCCGCGGAGCGCTCCGAGTAGTTGGACCGTTCCGTACCACCTGTCCTTCGTGGAGAAATATTTGAAAGGAAACATCTTTGACCACAAGGCTGTCAGGCAGTGGTCAGCACGTAATATCCTCGAGACCCTTCGGGAAAAGGAGAGGGTGGATCCCGTCCTGTGATTCCCCACACAGACTGCCAGAGTCGGTTGGCAGAATGCCTCATCGCCAGAACTTTCAAACAAGCACAAGGACATTGCTTGGCTGGCGGTGAGAGGGGCTCTGCCAGTGAGATCCTTTATGCATGCCCGGAATCTCTGCACCACCGCATGCTGCCCTCGAGGTGGCTGCGGGGGGGACGAGACTGTCGATCACCTCCTTCTGGAGTGTGCCTAGGCGCAGGAGGTCTGGAGGGGGATGCAGTGGTATTTGTCGAGGTTCGTCCCGAGCAGCTCCGTGACGCGGGACTCCGTGCTCTAGGGTCTGTTTCCTAGGACGCACACCGAGACCAACATCAACTGTGCCTGGAGGACCATCAATGCGGTGAAAGACGCTCTTTGGTCTGCCCGCAACTTGCTGGTCTGCCAGGTGAAAGAACTGACCCCGACCGAATGTTGCAGACTGGCGCACTCCAAGGTCCAGGACTACGTGCCGAGGGACGCGCTAAAGCTTGGGGCAGCCGCCACCAAGGCGCGGTGGGGAAAGACCACGGTATGAAACCCCTTGTCCAGAATAGAAAAAAGGGTCCTATCTGGTACCTGGGCCCAGCTGGCGCCTTCTCCAACTGGTCAAGGGGCCAACGGGGACTGTGCAGGGTGACGACTGCCGGGGTATTTTCTTTGCTTTGTTTTGTTTTCTTCTTTGTTTGTTTTTTTTTCCTTTAGTTGATGTATGTACCCCCTGGGTAATCCGGAGCGGCTTGCTTGACTGGGTAGGTGTATAAATATGTTTTATTTTTTGTACATCTTATGAATAAAGTATATTTTTTCAAATTTTAAAAAAAAGGTGACGAAACGTCTGAAAATGAACATTCCAGCTCAGCGAGCAAACTCACATCCAGATTTTCTAATCTCATCAGTTGTGTGTTGTTTGACATCATCCAATCGTAACTGAAAAATGTGCAAGCTATGAGCATAAACTGAACTCGGAAACCTAAATCCAAAACAATGCTGTGCTTCAGGTCAGCATAGCATTTGTTTTAAACTTGTCACTATAAATTGCACCATTAATTGAACATTTAAGTTTGGATTCTATCCTTGTAATAAATTTACAATTGATTTGGCCAGATGCACTAATGATCTCTGAGCACATTAGTCCATTTTTGTCATTGACTGCATCATTGAGCAGCTCATTGAACGATATAGGACACAGTACTTTGAGGGATAGAGGAAGTAAATCCAGAACATTACTTTTAGAAACAGTGGAGCAGCAGGACTTGAGGGGTTGTGTTTGTTTATGATTACTTGTAAAATTTAGGAACGATATTCGGAGGCATGAAAGCTGAATGTGTTATCGGCAATTTGTTTGATGCCAAGATAAAATCATGTAATGTGAGTATAGCTGAGGTAATATTTCAGTCTTATAGTAAGGACTCATAGTGTACACAACATTACTTTGAATTACAGCACAATTGTTTCTCAATCACATTTGGAATTTTAACCCTAGTACAGGTGATAGGATAGGACTTTATGTGGTGATGATTGGCCAAAACTTCTGAGAAGCAGGAATCATTGTTGGATGATGTACTTGATGTGGAGTCCATTTTGGCAGGATAAGATCAACAGGGTGATTCAAACCATGGCCTGGTTTTTATAGCACTGGTTCCTGCATTTTGGTAAGTACAGGGCTTTAATGTCCCAAAGCCTATCAGGAAAGCTACAGAGAGAAGGTAAAGGTATAAGGTACCTGGGGAAGGGAAAGGGAGACAGATGGTTGAGAGATAATGTGGTGAGTGAGTAGGTGATGAAGTCACATTGCAGGTAGATGAGGTGCAGGGTAGCAGGTGGGTGAGGGCACAGGTTGGCTGATGGAGTAGTGTAGCACCTGGGTAGATATGGGCCTGGTGACAGGTTGGTGAGGAGACAGGGTATTGTGTAGGTGTGTGAGGTTGAAGGAAAATGTGTGACTGGGTGAGGGGGTGGGGTGGATGTGGGTCAGGGATTAGGATGGCAAGTAATTCAAGGGAGTAGAATATCAAGTGGGTCAGTGAGGTAGCCAGGTAGCAGTTGCCTGAGGGGATAATGTGGCAGATGGGTGGATGAGATTGGGAGATGTTCAATAGGGCAGGGGATAACTGAGGCAGGTGGAGGTAGTGAGTTTGGGTCAGGGCAGTAGACAAGATGGATTATGAATGTGGTTTAGGGGCGTGACAGAGGGGAAATCAGGCATTTGTGGGGACAGTCAGAAGGGGCATGGGTGAAAAGGGGATTGTCAGTACTATGATTACCAAGGAGCTTGAACTGCTTTTGATCCTTCTAAAGCTTCCTGGAGAATGGTACAGTTAAGTAAATTGGAAAATGTAAGTTTTTTTATTCTAGCCCTGAGTAGGAGACCCTGCAGGGGGTTCCAGCTGCAGGGAAATTGCCCATCAGAAGATTAAACCTTTTTAAGAAATTCCTGTGTAGCCAAAATGTTGGAAAGTTTGAGGGGTGCTGCTCCTATCTTGGGAGAGGATGGGGTAAGTCTGGTCTCCATCCAGCCAGGGAACCGAAGGGTCTGTGCAAATATTTTTGACTTTGACGAGGAGTGCCATCCAGCTCCCAGATACCTATGTTTGGTTTTAACATACACATGTGAACAGTTCTTGCTGGACTCGATCATTTTCTAATTGGATACAAATGATTTTTTTGCATTGATAAGAAATGTTGATGAAACATTTTAAAGTTGTTTTTAATTTGGCTCCAAATTTCACTTGGTTGCCACACATTGCCAGCAACTCTGGAAGCTGACTTGGGAAATGATGACAAGTATAAACAACAGGTCAGCTGTGTATTTGCACATTGTTATCGTACCTGTCCAGAAATCACTTACTGCTCAGTTGGCGCTTCTAAGATATAGTAGCAAGTACCTGCGACAGTACAAATATTATCAACTCAGAAGACGTCAAACTGACAGGTTCAGGATAGGAGCTACTTGGCTGTCACTGTCAGCACACCAGAAGAGACAATCATCAGCCACAGCAGCGTGGACGTGCAACACTGAGGTTTCCAGGTGGTGGAGAATGAAAGGGCTTCTCTCTTCTCTTACAATGAGGAGGACAAAATGGATGAAGAGCTAAGCAGTGGAGGAGGATAAAGACAGAACACCCATGACCAGGCAAGTTGTTCACATTGTTGCCCAGGCTGTTGGGGATGCTCTGATAGTGTATAAGTGGGAAACAGTACAAAACAAAGTTCATTCCCACTGCCATCACCATATTCCCTACTCCCTTACCATGCTCAGCACCATTGCTTTGAAGCTATATAGTCCTTCTACCAGTCATCTACCACACAATGGGTTCCAGCATATATTAACATTCACTATAGGACAAGATGACCTATGGGCCTCTAAATGAGCAACATGTGGACATGGTGAAAATTATTACTTTTTTTGTGGAGTTATACAAATGCTGGAAAGCTAGAACAAAAACATTTTGTCTAATATTTATATACACATTTGTTGTGATTTATAATTTCTTCACCAATACTTTACAGCACATTGTGCAATTGTGTGATTTTAGCAAAAGTTTAGGTGGCCTTCTTGGATCCCTGCTGATTGAGATGTTCTTGGCTTAGCTCCTCTGTGTTTTGGAGGTCATCGTTTCTCTGGTGAGATACCACTTAAGGTACTGGTGGGTGGTGAACGTGGAGGAGTGGATATTGGCTGAGAAGTGTGAACATTGGAATTCCATCTTCCATGTTCACTTTCTGCATTATCTTTATCCAAAGCCAGTCCTGCATCACTCCTACCATACCGCTGCAGACCACATAGGCTGAAGCTAGGTTGTAAGGCTGTGGATATCTGGTTAAAGGTGGCAAAAGAATTGGTATCTAACAATTGCAGAGCTGTGCAGCTTTGCAGATAGACTGCCCATCCAGGGTTAATGTTCTCACAAATCTCTGCAATGTACTAGTGATTCTCTTCACTCTTGTGGACAGTGTAAGTAATATGTTAGTCAAATAGTTGCTTAAGGTATCTTTAGCATCCTCCCTCTGAATGTGTCTGTGTTCAGCTGAGGTTAAAGGGGGATTATTCTTCTTATTCCTGACATGGATTATCTACAACACTCGCTGACACCAATGTCTGCTTATGCTCATTTGTGAATTGTGAATCACAAGCTGAAAATCCAACTGTCTGACTGGACTCATTGAAGTGTGAGTTTCTGTGCTAGTGCATTGATATACAGTTTACGACAGTGTAAGCTTTGCAGGAATCGAATCCTCTGAGGAATTGCATTCATGGATATTCTGTGGTACTTGTTCTCATGTGAAGGCCTGGAAGCCAAATGAAAGGGACATGATTTAGTCTTCTTGTAAATTCAGTTATTGATGAATTCAGCACTTACGAATCAAAGATATTTGCACGAGATATTTGTGAGGTTTCAGTCACTGCAGCTCTGGATATAATTATGTTATTTAACTTCTCCAGAATTTTTGTGAGTTAGACCAAAGTGGTAGCCCATTATCAGTTCGGTCCCCTACCTTTGTGTTTTATACTCTTGTCTATGAGAAATGAAGGGCATATTTGTAAGTGCAAGGAAGTGAGGTATTTTCTCAACGGATGGATGCATCACATTGCAGAAGGATTAAGGTGAATGTCAATGGTGGGTCAACAGAGAAGTGATGATTGAATTGAAAGTGAAGATTGTTTGTTGTGGACATTGAATGGATCTGACAACTTAGTAAGACAGCTTAGAGGGTGAGTAGGGCTTAAAACAAAAATGTAATTGCATTAGCAAATGTATACACTTTTTCTGACCTGATTTCGACCGTTGAAGTGGTTTTGACACTGCATCCAGAATATCCAGGGCACAATGTTACTGCTTTTCATCTCCTCACTACTTCAATCTGTGCCTCCTAGTTCATTGAACCAAATTTCTTCCTCCAATTGCTGGGAAGAAAAGTATACCCTATTCCTCTGGTCAGCACCTGACAGCAATTGTAATGAAGAGTCATTGAATCTGGATGCTTTTCCTTACTGTATTATCACTGTACAAATTGAAAGCTTCCAACTGCTATTTGTAACTTTCCCTTTAAATGTAACAAAGATCAAATTTGAATCATGAGAGTATAAATGAGAAATTCAGAAGTCAGGTTAAATTGGTACAGTTGAGCTGAGATCTCATGTTTATAATGTGTTCAATTGGCTTCCAGATTTCCCTCTGCAAGTCGAGAGCCACACTAGTTAATCGCCCTCTGCCCCATCACAACTGAAGGAACCATTGCAATTGTGCTTTTCTTGTATAGTTACTCATCCTTAATTTGGAAAATCCAGTCTCATTCCATTTATACATTACATTTAAGGCTGTGTTAGGAATTTGTCTCAGTGTTCAACAAAAGCTGCTCACTTCTTATCATCAGGACAGAGCAGACACTACCTCAGCACTGTCATAATATAAATGAAATAGCCATTGCTGTCAGCACACTTGCCACCAATGATACTGAGAGCCAGCAGATTTTGACATAGGAACTGTTAACTATCCAGGATTCCTGCTGACAATGAATTCTGAAGGTGCAGGACAACAACAGCTTGATATTACTATTGATCCAACCAACTGCTCATAATGAAAACAGAAAGGGCTGTATTTTTATTTTGTTTGCAAACTTTCAACACCTCCAGGTTGCATTTGGAATAAAAAGAAATCAAAGGCATTCTATCAGAAAGATATCCTTAGAAGTCCAAATATCTGTTGCATAATTTAGATTCCTTTTGTAAAAAAGGATTGATATATTATTCCAAAAGATGATTCTTCTTAACATTGATTTATAAATCATTTAAGAAGTGTATGGCCACTAGTGTTCATGA
This sequence comes from Stegostoma tigrinum, assembly GCF_030684315.1. Taxonomy (NCBI): domain Eukaryota; kingdom Metazoa; phylum Chordata; class Chondrichthyes; order Orectolobiformes; family Stegostomatidae; genus Stegostoma; species Stegostoma tigrinum. The sequence continues at coordinate 20,562,289 of NC_081370.1, forward strand.
TGAAATAAAACTCAGTGGTAAACAGGGCATAACCTACTTTAACTAAAGTGACTTTAGAAGAGTGACTCACACCATCAGCATGGTCCAAAAATGAGCACATGTTCAAATCTAATTCACTTGTGGCCTGGGATGATATTATTCTGCTCAAAATTATTTTACATCTAATTGGAATTCCCCATTTGGAAACTAAACCCTTGATAAATAGGATTTGTACATCCAGTTTATTTAATTTTCCTACATTGATCACAACAAAGACTCAACTAATTTCTTCAGGCCTATATAAAATATTACTAAATGAAAAGGATACAAAAATAATGAGTAAATTCTTCTACTCTGTTTTCCCAGTGAAGAAACTGCATTTGAATGAGTGGGAGATGGAGGTATAACCACAACAGTGAACCATTCAGTTCTTCATTCTGTATCTTAAATTGACAGCTCAGGATTATATAAATCACACAAACAGTGCAAAAGACTAAAATTCAAGGTCCTGCTATTAAAGTAAATGTTTACTTACATTTTGTGATAAAGCATAATAATTGTATAGATTCACATCAACTGTAAACTGATGAAATTTTACGACATTTAAGATCAATAGTATTAGCTTGGCTTAGCTGATGGTATGCCTGCCTCCGAATGTTTGTTGAGTCAACCATTACAGAATGGATTCCTCCCTTATTGTGATTCTGAGATAGTGCTTCATTGGTAGAGGTGCTGACCTTAGGATGTGATAGTTTAGCTAAGTGACTAAACACAGTATGTGGCTCAACTAACAGTCTTTCATTAAATATCATCAGTATACACAGCCCTGGAAAAAAGTATTATTGTTTCACCTATGCAGCAACAATTACTTGGTTTGTGCTTGAAGAATGCTTCAAGACTTTTCTGAGAATGCTGTTAGTGAACCATAAGCATTTCTTTCCAGCTCCAATGTCTGTAGCAGGATGAGCTAATAATTTTTTTTATGTGGTTTTTATGTGGACACTGAAGTCAATTTCCTTGTCTGAGACATGGGCAGAAAATCTCAACTGACTAACGATTATTAAAAGTGTCATGTATAATGGGGCTGAAACTTAGACCAAAACTTTATTTTTGTTTAGTGGGGGTCAGCAATAGTAATTCAAAGGTCTTACATATCTGTTAAGCAATGTAATTGTTTGAGCAAGGTTTCCTGAAACAATTCTGGTCAGAAAAAGAAGTCCATAATATCCTTGTATACATGTTGAACACTGCCCCTGCTCCCTGGGTCCCTCAAGGCAATCTTTTAAAAAAAGCTCTTAGGACCACAGCCAGGAAAGACCCATCTCTTGCCAAAATTCAGAAAAGGCCAGAACACACAGTTACACAGTTCTGATTCTGAGTTCAAATCACATCAGCATCTTCACAACGTTATTGGGCCGTGATACTAAATTTTGATGAGGCAGCTGCTAGCCTGCAGTCATTTATTCCATTGGAATTGGCAGGGTAAAATAGCAGTGGCACAAAGATATCAGAATTTTAGTGAGAGGGAGCTGGCTCCTATTTTACTGCACAACCCACATGGTTTTCACTGATTGTGCAGAGTTAAAAAAATCAATTCTGATCAAAGATCATTGATCTGAAACGTTAACTCTCTACCTCACTCCACAGGTGCTGCCAAACTGGTTGTATTTCCAGCACTTTTTATTCAAAATCAAGTTCTTTGTTTCAACAATTTACACTGAGTTTAGTGCTGATATTGCATACCACAATGCAATTGGCATCTGACTGACCCATCTTTCCATCTGACACATATACTCTTCGAAGTGAAGAAAGGTGTTCTTATTGGCCTCTTGGAATTTTTCCAGGTTTTATTTCTTACTTTGCGCTGCAATTTGTATGAGTGGGAATGGCAGCAAGTCTAATCCAGTCAAGAACTAAGATAGAGATGGGTCAAGGCTGGAGCTGTGTTTAAAGAGGGAGTCTGTGGAAACCATTAAAGAATGACTGAAAAAAAAGGGGAAACAGACTTCTGTTTCTGAATCAAAGCAAAAATCAGATTGTCGTGTTTGATTTAAATGTTAGAAATTTCTTAAGCAAACTCAAAATTCAAATCCAAACCTAGCCAGTACATGGTTGGATGAAAGTTTGTGCAGTCGGGGTCATAATATGGATTCTAAGTGCAATCTGAATTCTGTGTGTATCCAGGCATCAAATTCCTCAACAGATATTGCCTATGTCAGTCCGTTTGGAAATATATGGAAAGGTGCATCTTCCATGTTATTGATTCACAGCAAAAAGTTGCAGCATATTAAGCAAGTATTTTCTCAGACAAGTCTACTGAATTGCAGGTGTTGTGTTTTATGTACCTGAGCTAATAAACAGATGTCAACATGACAAACATACCAACTTCTCTGTTTGACTGTGTCAGTTGAGTTCTGGCTCAATCCCTCTGAAAGATGAGACATTTTTAATTGTCATGAACACACACAAAAACATGCTACTTTCATAGGCAAATATAATACTGAAAGATTGTCAGCTCTATTGTAACCTATGTCATACACTTGACTAGTAATGGAGCCAGAAGAGATTTTTATAATCAGAGAAAGGAGGCCTTCCAATTTAACATACGAGTGACACTTGGTAAAATAAATGTCAAAATCGTCAAGGTGCATGTAAACAATCTTCAAGTGTGAGAGAAATATTAGCTAGCATACATAATTTGCTGGGGTGGATAAAACAGTAATGCAAAGAACAAGTTAATTACCTACAGCAATGATTAAAAAAAATTATGGAGAATGGTAACATTAGTTTCTTTCTGTTTCAACCATGAAGCTTTAATATTCACTGCTTTACAAAAGACCAGTTCCCATATAACACCAAATTTGTTTTTCCAACTATTTATTCCTTGCACAGTAGTCCCTAATGCATTATCATCAAAAACATTTGTTTAGGATGGCAGAAGTTTCCACGCGCAGATTTCGGTCAATTCAGGAAGACCCAATGTCAAATTTTAAGGTGCAGAAATGTTAATGATTGTAACACAGTCTGTTATTCTAACCATGCCGATGGACAGACCATATTTGGAATGTTGTGAGCAGTTTTGGGTTTATCTAACGAAGGAGGGATATGCCAGTCTTTGAAAGGATCCAGAGGAAGTTCATAAGAATGACCCCAGGATGTTGGGCTTGTCATGTGTCTGTACTCGGTGGAGTTGAGAAGGATGAGGGGTGATCTCATTGAAAAGGTAAAGAATACTGAGAGACAAGGACAGAGTGGACACGGAGAATATGTTTCCACCAGTGGAAGAGACTAGGACCTGAGGTCACAGCCTCAGAGTGAAAGGATGACCATTTGGAACTGAGATGAGGAAGAATTTCTTCAGCCAGATAACAATTTAACTGTGGAACTCATTGCCACAGAAGGCTTGAAGACCAAGTCATTGAGTGTATTTAAGACAGAAATGGATAGGTTCTTGATTAATAAGGGGATTAAAGGTCGAGGGAGAAGGGAGGACAATGGGGTTGAAGAGTACGTCAGCTATGATTGAATGGTGGAGCATAATCAAAGGGTCGAATGGCCTAATTCTCCTCCGATATCGTACGGTCAAATATCAATCCAGTATCAGCATTTCTTTCAATTTCTTCTCGCTGATGTTCTCTCCAGTTTTCCTCCTCCCAATTTCTTGCTTTCTTCATCTTCTCCAGAAACATTACTTCAGAGTGGGCAACATTTTTAGTTCTTCTCCAGCACTTCACTCAATTTTGCTTCCTTGTGAGCATTGGCAGAGATCAATGGCCAATCCGAGACCTTGTCCATTATTCATACAGGTGCTGTACTAGTGGAAGAACAGCTCATCAAGATGAGGGGACCCTGTGTAAACTTTGGTCACTTTGGTTAATTAGTGCGTAAGCCAAGAGGAAAAATTAGACAAACTTAAGTTTGCTTCACTTAAATTTTGCCAATGATGTGCTTAAAGTTTACAAAATTAAGAGAGGTATGAATAGAATGGATCATTGGAACATTTTTCCAGGGTAGAAATGTCAATTTCTAGGGGCTGTAGTTTAAGGTAAGAGGAGCTAAGTTTAAAAGAGATGTGAGAGGCCTTTTTTTTTTAAATAGAGGGTGGTACGTGCTTGGGATGCACTGCCAGAGAAGGTGGTAGAAACAAATTCAGTAGCAATGTTTAACAAGCATCTTGACTGATATATGATTTGGGAAAAGGTTTTGAGTTGAGAAAGGCATCATGTGTCAGTGCAGTGCAGTGGGCTGAAGGACATGCTCTTGAGCTGTACACTTCTTTGTTCGTTATTTTCTCGTAACGCTGGCTGTCGTAAGTTACTATAAAATAAGTAGGGAATAAAGCTTGAGATATTCCTAGTTTGAACAGTCTAGAGGCAGAGATGTCAAATATTTTCAGAATCAGAACACCAGGTTAGAGTCCGAGATAATGGGAACTGCAGATGCTGGAGATTCCAAGATAATAAAATGTGAGGCTGGATGAACACAGCAGGCCAAGCAGCATCTCAGGAGCACAAAAGCTGACGTTTCGGGCCTAGACCCTTCTCTGATGAAGGGTCTAGGCCCGAAACATCAGCTTTTGTGCTCCTGAGATGCTGCTTGGCCTGCTGTGTTCGTCCAGCCTCACATTTTATTAACCAGGTTAGAGTCCAACAGGTTTATTTAAAATCACAAGCTTTTGGAGTGCTGCTCCTTTGTCAGGCGAAGTTGCATTCTGAAAGCTCATGATTTTAAATAAACCTGTTGGACTATTAACCTGGTGTCATGTCACTTCTGATTTTGTCCAGCCCAAATACACAAATATTTTCAGGGCTTATGCTGAATTAATTCTGTTATTCTGGTAAGGATCAGATAGAACCCAATAGAATACAATAGGAGCCTAGATTTTACCGCCTACCAATGGAATTTTGCAGGAGGCTAGAGTCATAAAACGCTATGGGTGCTGTGGTTATGGCCTAATTGCTGAATCTTACCTCACCAGATTGCAGCAGAAAGAGTGCACTGCGCTGTTGGGTGGCAGTCTGCCAATATGCCAAAGAAGGTTCTGAAGTGGTTAGGTAGTAGTCAGTTGAGGGACTGAGCCTGTCTTTAGGATTTAAGCAGAAGCGTGAAGGACCAAGGTCATTCATCCAGCCTAAGGGTTTTCACTACGCAAACTGGTGGCAGGAAAGATGGGGTAAAGTGTCTCCTTGACCAGGCACCTGAGCTCATCACTGAGCACCCACCGCCATATGCCACCTCTCCCCAACCCCAGAATGTCACTCCCATTCCATTCCACTGGGAAAGTTCTCATTGTTTCAACATTACCTTTATGGACACTTGGGCACATATTGTTCAGGCGCATAACTGTGAAGTAGTTATAATCCTGATTTTTGCAACGCTAAATTTCAATGATGAATTAGTGTGAAACTAATGCTTTAACTGGGTTATCAAGATAGTGATCTAAAATATAAATGCACTTTATTTCTTTATCTTTCATTCTCTCTTGCTGTCACAAATTGGCCTTATTTGTACTAGCAGCATGTACTTAGTTAACATGAGGTAAAATCTGACCAGAGGCGGTGTTTATTGCGAACTTTCCACATCAAGCAGATGTTCAACTGCACATCTGCCAATGTAGTATACTGCATCAGCCGTACCTGTTGTGGCCTCCTCTACATTGGGGAAGCCAAGTGGAGGCTTGGGGACTGCTTTGCAGAACACCTACGCTCGGTTCACAATGAACAACTGCACCTCCCAGTTGCGAACCATTTTAATATCCCCTCGCATTCCTTAGACAACATGTCCATCCTTGGCCTCCTACAGTGCCATAATGATGCCACCTGAAGGTTGCAGGAACAGCAACTCATATTCCGCTTGGGAACCCTGCAGCGCAATGGTATCAATGTGGATTTCACAAGCTTCAAAATCTCCCCTCCCCCCACTGCATCCTAAAACCAGCCTAGCTCGTCCCTGCCTCCCTAACTGTTCTACTTCTCACCCATCCCCTCCTCCCACCTCAAGCTGTACCTCCATTTCCTACCTACTAACCTCATCCCATCCCCTTGACCTGTCCATCCTCCCCGGACTGACCTATCCCCTCCCCACTTCCCCACACATACTCTCCTCTCCACCTATCTTCTTTTCTCTCCATCTTCGGTCCACCTCCCCCTCTCTCCCTATTTATTTCAGAACCCTCTCCCCATCCCCCTTTTCTGATGAAGGGTCTAGGCCCGAAACGTCAGCTTTTGCGCTCCTAAGATGCTGCTTGGCCTGCTGTGTTCATTCAGCTCCACACCTTGTTACCTCGGATTCTCCAGCATCTGCAGTTCCCATTACCTCTAACTAGAAATGTCTTTTTCCAGTTTGCTCAGAATGCTTGTTGCTTATCGGAGTCTTGTGTCTGGCATTAGCATTCTCAATGCCATTTCACCCTCCCCCATCTCCAGTTCTGGGCAGATCAGATTTAACCTGGTGCAAAGTCTTCTCCCCATTTGCAACTCTGCTGGAGCTATATCTGTTGTTGCATGAGGGGTGGCCCTATAATCAAGTAGGAACTGGGACAGTTTGGTTTCCACTAAAGATGTAAGCTGTTTCTTTAAGCTTGCCTTCAAAGTGTGGATGTGCTTCCAGAGTCAGTGTATTGCAAAAGATTGCAAACAGTTCTTCTATCATCGTCCCCGTGCTTGATGAATGAACTCAATGCATGTCCAATTACTTTGAGTATGCATCGCAATGACTGGCATCGCATAGTCAACATGCAACTGAGTCTAGGGTTTATAGTCCCCATGAATGTGTGTGAGCTGCTGGCAGTAATTTTTATCCTTCTTGGCACTCTGGCCACTTCCCCACTAATACGGCTATGTCGGTATCTAATCCTGGTCACCAGACATAACTGTTCAACAACATCTTCATTTTGGAAACTCTTGGATGACTTTGATGGAGTTCAGTCAGTGTCTGGCAGCAACCATTACTTAGGACAGTCAACCTTGCTCGCTATAAAAAATATGGCATCCTCTACTGCGATCTGGTGTCTCTGGTTCCAAAATGGTTTTTATCCTGGTTGCGATGGCCCTTTTGTTTCCCATTCACACCAGCTGCCTCAATTTTGCCAGAAAGAGATCTTTCTGTATCTAAAATTTGATATTGTCAGCTGTGACTGTAAGTATGTCAATATAATTTAAAGCCATAATGGACTCTTCTAGTGGTGGTACCAATGGTGGTACATCTTCCAGTGGGAAAAGGCTCAATGCATCAGCGTTTGCTGTTTGGCCTCCTGGGTGGTGTTCTAACTTGCATTATATGCATTTAGTGTCGGAGACCACTGCTGAATTTGGCCTGAAGCTATGGCTGGCACTGCCTTATCCTCTTTAACTGGGCCGAGCAGGGGTTTGTGGTTCTTTGTTACTACAAATTACATCTGTAAAGGTATTGGTGGGTCTTCCTGATACCAAATATGAATTCTAAAACCTCCTTCTTCATTTCGGCATACTTTACATTAGCCAAAGTCCTGGATGTATACATTATTGGGTGTCCTTCTCCTTTGGTCCACCTCTGAGTTAATACTAACCTGATGCTGTACAGGGAGACATTGCATGTTAAAACCAAATATTGCTTAAGATTCAAAAGACCAGCACCTTAAAAGATGAAGGCTGTTGCTTCACTTCCCTGAAAGCTCTGGTTTTGTCTATGTGACTATTTCCAAGGCTGACCACTCTTCAGGAGTGGATGCAAAGGTGCCAGGACGGAGGCCAAGTGATGTATGATCTTTTCCTAATAATTCACCAATCCAAAAAAAGACCTAAGCTCTGGTACAGACACGGGAGCTGGGGCACCTTTGATTGCCCTCACTTTATTTTCCAATGGGTGTAACCTGGTCTTGTGGACCCTGTAGCCCAGGTATGTCAGTTGGCTGCCTTGAACACACATTTTTCCCTCCTGTATGCTGCCTGGGAGAAATGTCTGAGGACTATGTCCGAGTTCTTTAAGTTCTCCTTATTGGGCTCCCTTGTTATAAGCATGTCATCTAGGTAAATGGTGACCTGAGGTAAATCTTGTAAAACTTTGCCTGCTGAAAAATTCAAGAAATGGCAATCTTGTATGTTGTTACAAACATGTATGGGTATTATTTGCAGCATACTTCTCGCTGAATCTCAATTGCATGTACATGTGATTCATGCCCAGCTTTGTGAAGGACAGCCCCCCTGCCAGCTTTGTGTGCAAGTCCTCTACTCAAGGGTTTGGGTATTTATCAATCTGCAAAAAAAAACGTTCAGTGTTTGTTTTAAATCCCCACAAAGGCATAACAACTCATTGAGCTTCACAAATGGTCTGGTCACAGATTGGACTGGTTTGCTGATTCCTTCCCTTTCCAGCCTTCTGATTTGTCTATCTATTTTTGCCTGTATGGCACCGGGCTAGCCTTACAGAATTGTGGAATAGTTTCCTGGTTGACGTGCAAGGTGGCCTTTGCTCCTTTGATGTTGCTGGAAAAACTTCTGGCTATTTAATTAGGCTTTCTCTCAGGCAGTCATTTTCTAATTGAAAAATGTTGTGCCAATCTAGGTGAATCTTTCTTAGTCAATTTCGCCCCAACCAAGCTGAACCTTGCGCTACAATCAGTGGTAACTGAACCAGTTGCTTCTACCAAGAGAGCAGAACCAAAGTTGTACCGTTAACCTGTAAATATTCCCCGGTCTTGGTTCTCAGTCTAGCCGAGGTCTTGCATAAACTTAAAGGTTGGAGTACAATGTGAATTCAGTGCGATCACTGAAATGGCTGAGCTGATATCAACCTCCATGAGGACCAGATGAACATTTAACCAGAAGTTTATTTCGATTGGTTCCGATTTGGAAGTTGCTAAGTAATTTAGCTGTTGCAAACCAGATATAGGTGGACTTTCCAGGGTGTGCACTCTTCTGGATAGTAACCTATGTGTTCTCTTACTCAGTTCAGGCCTAGAGGGTCTTCTTTGCTGTCTTGAGTCCGCTTAACAGCAGCAACTACAATGGCATGCCGGCCCGGATCCTGAAGAAACTTTTAACAAGTTGGCTGAGACTTGGCTTTGTTTTGGGGTTTTGCTGTGGGCTGACCTAGAGATCCTCTGATCGGAATATGCCCTGACTGAGGCTATGCAATTGCCTTCACTCAAGTGGTGTTCCCCAAGCTCAGTTGGCCTGGTGAGAGTGTACATTTCCATTGGACTTCCCTGCAACTCTTGCTCCATTTGCTTGTGGTGCCTGCCTGAAGTCCATTTGGGCTTCAGCAATTAGGCTCTTTTGCATGGTTTCATCTTTAATCTCATACATGAAACAGGCTTTCAGCTTCTCATTAAGGGTTAAACCAAATTCACATGCCTCTACCAATCATCAAGCAAAAAACCTGAAATGGATTCACCTGGTTCTCAAGTTGCCAAATAAAACTGACAGCATCTCTGAATTAGAGGAAGCTTAGGGTCGTAGTATTCCTTAATTAAATCCGTCAGCACTTGAAATATTTCCTTATTTGCTGCCTCAGGGAAAGTTAAGTTCCTAATAACCAAGAAGGTTGCGGGTCCACAAGGTGTCAGGAGAATTAATTGTTGCTTTTTACTTGCCCCAATGTTCTTTGCCTTGAAAAAATAACGCATTTTTCCACATACTGGGCCCCTGCCTTTGACGGCAGGATCAAGTAAGTCAAGCTTCCCAAAAAATGACATGATGCCAGAAATGCTTACCCAATCTCAAAGATGACCGAGCAAACTTCTTCAGAAGTGTGCTTTTCTCTCATCGCCACAGAAATGACTCCGGAGGCTGGTATCCCATCACCAAGTCACCCTTTATCAACTCCTTCAGAGCTCAGTCTCAGAATGAACAGGATCTCTGACAGTCCTGTTCTTATCTGTCAGCTAGGGCTCGCTGATTGGACCAGATTACCAGCCCTAATTAGGGAACTCATATTCTATGAGGTCTACTTGGCTGACATTGTTACAATCACTACAGTTGCAAAGTGTAATAAAGGAACATGTCTGTCAGCATTGGCTGAAAACATCATTCAAGCTGTCAACTGTGGAGAGGATGACTTTATGGAAGTGATTTCTATGTGGGGTCACATATGCTGACATGCGACTTCCTCTGAACCTGAAAAGCACTGATCAATGGGATGGTGGAGCTAACTGTATCTGTCAGAATCTTTCTTGAATCCTTTTCAAATATTTCACACTGGGAATAACACTGAGGTTGGCTGCCATCCATCACACATTTTTCAAGATGGTGCTCATTGGCTCCAATTGAATGTGCTGGAACATTATCAGATAGATTTGTGCCTGCAAACTAGAAGCCAAAAACTAATGATTGCAGAGTCATTTTCTCCTCTGTCAGATTTCAGTTTCATCTCTGATTCCTCTGGCAAAGTAAGGACAACACTTGAACAAATGCCCACATGGAAAAAGAGTGAAAGCACCAGACAAACAGTTTACCTTGGCTGCTCAAGTGAAATAGTGAATCTTCTTCCTGCAGTGGAAGGGAATCATCAAGTTTAAAGAGGTGGACATCATTATAACAGTCATTTCTTCTGATAAAGTACATATCATCATATTCACTGCTATCCAGCCCCTGATTTGAAATAGACTTACGTTCCTGTCCTGTATCTCTGTCATTTTGATATGTAGCTCTAGCTCCCTGAAACCTGGCACTTGTTTCCTCAGTCTGACTGTCAACCTCCTCCTTTGGTTACTTGTTTCCTCCTGTGGTACCATATCCCTTTTCAAAAACAACTGGCTTTATGCTCTGCTGCTGTTGTCTCTTCCCTATTTGACACTGCAGGGATCAGTTGACACAGTGGACTGGGTGGCTGGTTTGCAATGTAAAGTAATGCCAACAGCCTGCATTCAACTCTCCTACTGGCTGAAGTTACCATAAGGATTCCTCCTTCTCAATCTTTCCCCTTGCATGAGGCATGGAATTATTTTAGGCTAAGCATCAGGTCAATCCACCGGTTGTCTTTTTTTTACAACAGAGAACAGACCTATATTTTCGAAAGAAGTGTCCCGACCCCCCAAAAAACATCAACCTTCCTGTTCCTCCAACGCTGCTTGGCCTGCTGTGTTCCTCCAGCTCCACACTGTGTTAGTGTCAGATAAAGGAGATATGATGATTTTACTTGTTAACTGAGAGCAAAGACAAATGTCACAGCTAAAGGTGGATGGGGGTGGAGACATGTGGCTGTCAATTGTGTTGTGGAGGAGGGGAGACTTTACCTGTTCCAATGACCTCTCTGAATTTTGGGCTCCTTAATGTTGTTAAGCAATTTTCCCTAATTTAACTTTGTTATCTATTATGTTTTCTGAATTCACTCTTACTTGCTATTCTTTTCCTAAATGCTTAGCTCTTTGCTGTGTTTTCTTTGGCTGCAGATGACAAATGTTAGTGAGCAGTATGGATTATTGTGCTGCCTAAGATGCCCTCAGTAGACTAGAAAATATAAAGAGTGAGCTTGGCTTATAGTCTGTACCATCTGTTTTTCTTTCTGTATGGTTACAATTGTGTGGGGAGTATGTTTATTTGGTCAACAGGGATTGCTTCACATTCCTCTGTTTGCGGTGGTTCTTTTTGCTGGCAGGTATTTAGCAGCATTTAGCTTCCAGTTCTTACTGTTTGTAATTGCTACAACAGTGAAAAATGTGTTCATTTCTTTCACTCCCTTAACTTTACCAAATTGGTTTCAAGGGGTAGATTTGTTGTCTCAGTCAATGAGACTGTTCCAGCCCATTGCAGTATGCTGAGACAATCTCGTCAATCAGCTCCAGAGGTTCTAGTGTTTCTATCAGTTCAAGTTGAAAACCAAAGCTGTTGTTATGAGTTGTTGTCAAAAGACTGTGATACATTCATTGGTGTTTTGAGTGCTCTCTGTTCCTCACCCATGAAGAAACCATGATTTGAAAGTCCAACTTCACCCTATCACCATTAATCTTTCAGTGGATTGCCTGATTGAGAGAGAACATTTGGATTTAGATTTTATGTGTATTCACATGTACTCCAGGACAAAGATGTAGTGAAAAGTGTACAATGTCACTATTCCTGTAATTTCAAGACTTAAGGAGTACAAATTAAAATTAGCAGGGGTTCTTGATGTTTGTGGTTCACTTTGCCAGATTACTGTACTCAGAACTGACCTGGAGAAGATAACAAAGTGTGGAGCTGGATGAACACAGCAGGCCAAGCTGCATCTCAGGAGCACAAAAGCTGACGTTTCGGGCCTGGAACCATCAGAAGGGTCGAGGCCTGAAACGTCAGCTTTTGTGCTCCTGAGATGCTGCTTGGCCTGCTGTGTTCATCCAGCTACACACTTTGTTATCTTGGATTCTCCAGCATCTGCAGTTCCCATTATCTCTGATCACAACATTAGCCCTGGAGGAGAGATGGCTGCTGTTGTTATTATGTCACCCTGTGGTCTCAGAATGAGACGGGACTGAGGATTGGGTGAGTGATGAAGAGGATCATGGTATACAGGGGGGGAAAGAAGGGGCCAGTTGCAAGCTCAGGACACATGGTCTCAGTGACTCTCACCCCTCTCAGTGTCTCTTGATCAGACATTGGCTGCTTTTGGATGAGGTACTGAACCTCACAAGTCAGCCTTTATTGAAAAGAGATAGTGAGAACTGCCGATACTGGAGCCAGAGATAACACAGTGTGAGCTGGAGGAACACAGCAGGCCAAGCATCATCAGAGGAGCGAGAAAGCAGGTCGGGTTTTGAAGTAGGGTCACAACGAGAAACATCAGCTTTCCTGCTCCTCAGATGCTGCCTGGCCTGCTGCGTTCCTCCAACTCCACACTGTGCTATCTCTTAGCCTTTATTGCAAATCCCAGTTAAGAGTCAGTCACATTGTTGGATGGTCTGGAGTTACATGTAAGGCAGAGAGGATAAAGAGAGCAGATTTCTTTCCCTAAAGGTCATTGATCCAGATCTCTGTCTGACAATTAACAGTCGTTACATGTGTTAAACTAACTTTTTAATATAGATTTTTATTAAATTCAAATTTCACTACTTGACACAGTGGGATTCACACCCATGTCCCTAGAACATTAACTTGGGGTATTGGATTACTAGCCCAGTGACATTATCACAACACCAGCACTTTCCATATGATGTATTTTAATGCCAGCTTTTTGTTTTTAAAGCTCCATAGTTTAAAGGCACCATTTAACACATTTGGGACACTTTTGAATGAGAAACTTCCTCTTGAAATATAAGAGCAATATTATAGGCTTTGTTTCCTGTTTTTCCTGTATGACAGCCCTTGGTCCACCATTGAGTTAGTAATGGTGGCTGTTTGAATCCCTGAAGTGGACATTAATTGACCACTCAAAATCCTCAATTGACAGCAGGTCAGGAATGCTGCCCCTCCTCCTGTCTATCTCTCCTCCACACACGCACAAATATCCGATTAAAAGCTCCCTTGACTTGATGTGAGTTAGATCCAAAATTCTACCCATCATGTTTTAGGGTATACAGCATGACATGCAGGTTACTAGTGAACAAGTCACTCTCTGCCATGTCTTACTTAAATAAGCTAAACCTACCATGTCAACAGTTTCCCAAAGCCTGAATGAATTGCAAGATCCAAAACATGGGCTGAATCTTAACAGAAAATAGCCAAGTGTCATTTTGGTCAAGTTTCATGGAAGGTTTCTGTCCATGAGACAGTGACATTTCTCGCATTGTTATCCCAAACACACCTCACTAACTAGGGATAATGCCTCTATGTTGTCCCTCCTGTCTGATGCTAGCCAATTCTCCCACTCGCTGTAAGCAGAGGTACTTTCTATTGTTGAGACATTCTGGATGTCTGATACTAGTAGCTTTTCTAAAATGTGGTGCTGGGATGCTGTTGCTGCCTGAAATGGTTCTTGATATTTGCCCTGGGCAGGATAGATAAAGGGAATTGGGCATACTGCTTTGTGGACGGGGACTTTGATTTTCTGGTGAATGGCTGGTGCAGAAGGTAGTCACCCTCTTTCTCCAAGACCAGCAGACAACATCTTCCAGACTAGACCAAGGTTGCTGTCAGTGGCCAGTGCAGTCTCTGCAGGAATATTCTACAATAGTGCAGGTAGGTTAATGAGCTTCTACACTCTGCTAGGGTAAGAGGTAACTTACACTCATTCTATCTCTGCTGCTGCACTCACATCCCACTAAGGCCCATGGTCTATGACTGGTGTATTGCATGCAGCATCTTCCCTCACACTCTCACCCACCCAATCCCCCCGACTAATTATTCTGCATAGTATCTGCATCTCCTACTCTCTCAACTGGGAGACCTCACCACCTTTCCTCCACCTATACAAGCATGAATAGACAACCACTTTCAGCCCACTCAATCGCTCTCTGTCTCATTCCAGGAGAAAGCTGCCTACAGTACTCCTGAAAGAGCCAAGATGGGTGCTGGGTATCTAACAGATGGTTTCAGCTCGGAGGCGAGGTTCCTGTTCATGACCCACAGCCTTGAGCTAATATTGGAGGCTACCTTGACTGATGGTACAGGAACTTCCTGATTGATGGCAGCACACCTCGTTCCCCATGAGTGCTGACTGCTCCCCTCTGGCTTTGTGACAATAGCCGTTTTGTTTGTGCACATGCAGTGTCTGCCAAGTGGGCTGATGGTGCATGTTATCAGCATGACTTTTAGATTGGATAGTGTGATATTGCAAGCTGACCACTCCATTGACTGATGGCAGCTGACAACCATGATAAACTGCTAGGCTTTCTGAATGTGCTGAATAGGAAGACAAGTTAGAAATATTGCACTCCTTTAACTTCTGGCTGAGGGGGTAAAGCTCAAAAGGCATGACAAGGCCGGGCATAAATGCTGTCCACCTCCTGGTAGATGCAGTGAGTGAGCACTAATAGAGTGAATGCACAGTCCTGAGATGCTCCCTGGTCTAGGGAGCACAGTGTCCTTGCAACAGCATTGCAATGAACAGTAGAGATCAATGTTCTCTCTAAGCTGCACAGCTAACTGAGAGCCATCCCTCCACTGTGCATAGCAAATGGCGTTGGCATGCCAAACATGGAATTGACTTCAGGAAGACCCTAGTGTGCACAGACCTCAAAGACCCGGGCAGCCAGAAAGAAAATTCCAGCAACTGCTGGTACCACTGTGTTCCAAAATGCAGCATGTTAAGTGAGGGAGCATCCTTAAGTGGGTTAGACATGTGCCAAGATGATGTGGTAAGGCTGGTACATATTGGACAGAAACATCTGTGCATGTGGCTGCTGTCCATGGAGTATAGAACTTAGAACATTGAACATTATAGTGCAGTACAGGCCCTTCAGCCCTCGATGTTGTGCCGATCTGAGAAACCAATCTGAAGACCATCTAACCTACACTATTCCATTATCATCCATATGTTTATCCAATGACCATTTGCCCTGAAAGTTGGCGAGTCTACTACTGTTGCAGGCAGGGCAATCCACACCTCTCTCGTGCTAGCCATCACCATCTGAGGAAAAAGGCTCTCACTGTCCACCCTTTCCAATCCTCTGATCATCTTTTATGTCTCTATAAAGTTGCCTCTTAACTTACTTCTCCCTAATGAAAACAGCCTCAAGTCCCTCAGCCTTTCCTCATAAGACTTTCGCTCCATACCAGGCAACATCCTGGTAAATCTCTCTGCACCCTTTCCAATGCTTCCACATCCTTCCTGTCATGCGGTGACCAGAACTGTACACAATACTCCAAGTGCAGCTGCACCAGAGTTTTGTACAGCTGCAACATGACCTCATGGCTCCAAAACTCGATCCCTCTACCAATAAAACCTAGCACACTGAACGCCTTCTTAACAACCCTATCAACCTGAGTGCCAACTTTCAGGGATCTGTGCACATGGACACCAAGATCTCTCTGCTCATCCACACCACCAAGAATCTTACCATTAGCCCAGTACTTTGTATTCCTGTTACTCCTTCTAAAGTGAATCACCTCACATTTTTCCACATTAAACTCCATTTGCCACCTTTCAGCCCAGCTCTGCAGCTTATCTATATCCCTCTGTAACCTGCAACATGTTCCCAGACTGCTGCTTGGCCTGCTGCGTTCATCCAGCTCCACACTTTGTTATCTCGGATTCTCCAGCATCTGCAGTTCCCATTATCTCTCTCACATCCTTCCGCACTATCCACAACTCCACTGACTTTAGTGTCATCTGCAAATTTACGAACCCATCCTTCTACGCCTTCTGAGATGTTGGTGCCAGGGGTCTGAGATAGATATCTGGAAGAGAAAGTGGCAAACTGGAGTTACCAAGTACCCCTTCTGACTTTGATGTTAGGAATTCTCAGCATCCTTCCAGCAGGAGGGAGAATAGGAAAACTGCAATATTGATAAGATGAGATCAGGTAGTATTGAGGCTGATAGTGAGCAATAAACACCATTAATACAGCTCTCACTGTTCAGCAGCAAGAATTTTGTCTTAGAACCTTGGTGCTGATAGGAATCAACAAGTATTACTGATTTCATTTCAGGCCCTGCCGCCTCTGCATGCTCCTAATCATTTGATATGCGTACCAGAAACTCTTTGCAAGGCTAATGTTGGAAATATGTGCATACACCTCACACCCCATTTCAAACAATAAATATCTATTTGGACTGAATAAATAACTGTTCTATGGATCAATTTAGCTTCTTTTCATGTCTGCAGTATATTTGGTAATCCTGTTACAGAATCAAAGCGGTTCTAAATAAACAAATTCTCTCAAATTATTTCAGATAGCAGCCGCTGAGTTACTGCTATCGCTGACTAATCTTTTCAATTCTCATCTACTACATTACCCCAAGTTATTATACATCAACTTAAAACATTGCACTTGTGACTCACATAGAGAGTATTGGACAGCTGAGAGTAATTTGAAAGCAATTACATGGACTGATTCAGGTAATACCATGAACTAAACTATAGTGTAATTTAAGTAGCTCATTATTGCCAGCCAGTCTTCAAATGAGACCTTTGCCTTAAAATCACAGGTGAATGCCTATTGCATAAGTAGGGAGATTTCATTCTAATTTGTTATGCCTTTGAGGTGGGTGTGATGGAATGGTGGGAGGTAGTCTGTCATAGTGAACTTGCATGGCACCCACCCAATTGCAATGAAAGCACATGTTAATTCTGTTTTTCAGTGTCCTCTTGCTGAATGCTTCCCAGTGGATTTCATTTCAGATTTTCAGCTTACATACTATATGCTTTTGGCCTTATGTGGGCCATGATGAATGTTAGCCTGAGGGATAGGAGAAAGTCGGGTGTTTTTTTTTGTGATCAGTAAACCCATAAGAACAGTTATTTTTGGAGAAGTGGCAAATTTATCCACAAGATCTGATGAATATTTTACACCTCTATTTTCTCGTGATGGCCAGGCAGATTGAGAAACTAGTTGGCTGGCTTGCAGTAAGTCCTTTAGCATCATATCACAGCCAGGGAGCAAAGAGGATAAAAATAAGATTTATACCAGTAACTGTGGGTTGATCAGAATTGTACACACTGGTAGAGCCTCTAATGCAAATCAGGGGCCTAGAAAAGCATTAGGAGATGGAGATATTGGAGAATCAGAAACACTGGGGAGGTTAAGGGGGCATGTTAGCACTTGGAAAACATTGAGGGGGTGGGTTGAAGATACTGGGAGCTTTGGATTGATGAAAGTTTGAGACATCGTTGTTAGATGGAAGGAGTGTGATGGTTGTTCATTGGTAGGGCAGTGACATGTTTGAGATTGGAAACTCAAATTGGAAGGTGGCTAGATTTGAGTCCCTCATTTAATGGTTAGAAAAATTAAATGTCAGAATCAAACTCTTCTGGGGAAGGCTGGAGAGTCAGAAGGCTGAAAGATAAGTTCATGAGATGTACTCAAGATCAGAAGTTGGGGAGAAATTGGGGGGATGGTCAAGGGGGGTGGGATTCTAGTGGTGAAATGTGTCAAACAGAATCTGGCAAAGGTTGATTATATAAAATTATTAGGAGGGGAGGATGTAGCTTCACTGGATCCAGTGAATAAAATGAAAGAACATTTAACTCTGAGATCCAGATAGCTTTGCCTCTCTAAGCTGCTGTGTTTCCCAAGTCCCACTGACCCTAGCCAGCCAAGGTGGAATTTCAAACAGATTAAATCTTAGACATGCAGCCTCATTGCAGTGTCTAATGAAGAAACCCACCTGCCTGGGCATAAACCTTCATACTCTGTCTCAACTCCAATGATGTTGAGGTGGAGTCAGGAGTCTGCCTCTGGGATTGGAGATTTTTTTTTGCAGCTGAATACCCATCCCAACCAAACCAAGTCCATCTCTTTTAGGGCAGGGGTGACAATTAAATTTTTCACAAGCTTGTTCAGTGAACAGTTAAACAATGTGACAAAACTAGAAATGCTATAAATGCAAAAAGAGGCCTGTCAGCACATTTTGTAGAGTAAGCCAGTTCTAAGCAAACAAATTTATAACTGCATAGCCAAACAGGGCTGCCACAGAGTGGGTAAAGGAGATGGTAGCTCATTACTTTTTAGTGCAGGCAGGACAGCCTGTAAATGGGCAACTAGATTTAGCAACTAGATCCAGCCTCACATTTTATTATCTTATCCAGCCTCATATTTTATTATCTTGGAATCCAGCCTCACATTTTATTTTCTTGGAATCCAGCCTCACATTTTATTATCTTGGAACGTCAGCTTTTGTGCTCCTGAGATGCTGCTTGGCCTGCTGTGTTCATCCAGTCTCACATTTTATTATCTTGGAATTCTCCAGCATCTGCAGTTCCCATTATCTCTGATACTATTTTAACCTCACTGCAAAGCCTCTTCCAGGGATGCCTAACCTGAAGAAGTTACCCTCCTCCCTCCGGACCAACCTCAGGGAATCTCTCTCCCATTGCAACTCTCTTGTAATCTCTTCGGCCTTGAAACTGCTCGACCATGTCCTGAAGCAAACCAGATACCACAGCCACATCACCTTCCTCAGCACCTGCCTACGGAGCCAGATCATCCCCAAGGGACTACAGTCTACATTTCAGCCTTCCCAATTTGGCCCCAACCGTGACCACCTCTACACCCAGAATATTCAGACCCTTCAGAAGCGTTTCTCCCTGCAAGTCCTGAAACAGACACTCGCAGCCATGCGCCAGCACCTCCACACACTGCAATCCAGCCTGCCCCAGCTCAGAGCCTCCCTCTCCCAGACCTGCAAAAGACCCCTGCTGTTTTTTATCCTCCGCAGGATCCACAGACTGAATACCCAGTTTCACTCAGCTTTACTGGACACCAAAAATCGTAAGTACAACCAACTCACTGGCCCCTGCCACCCACAAGAGGATTCCTGCGCCTCCCAAATCCCGAGTCTGTCCCTGTCTCTCCCCCACCACGCACCCGCCGCCATTGACCATGAGGACACGGCCGGAGACCCCACCGATGATGTCACATCCGCCTCCGCTGGCCACAGAACTTCCGGAACCGCTGCTGCAGTCACCACCTCCACTTCCAGGTACAACACCTCACACACCACCCTCACCGCAGATGCTTCCGCCCACCCCGATCCTCCAACCGCCGACGGAACCACGCCC
Source organism: Stegostoma tigrinum (assembly GCF_030684315.1). Classification (NCBI taxonomy): domain Eukaryota; kingdom Metazoa; phylum Chordata; class Chondrichthyes; order Orectolobiformes; family Stegostomatidae; genus Stegostoma; species Stegostoma tigrinum. Next base: position 20,581,816 of record NC_081370.1, read on the forward strand.
ACGGCCGACGGAACCCCGCCCACGGCCGACGCCGACGGAACCCCACCCACGGCTGACGGAACCCCGCCCACAGCCGACGCCGACGGAACCCCGCCCACGGCCGACGACCTCATCGCTCCGCCCACAACGTCCACAGCCAGCAACCCCAGAGAAGACAGCCACACTGAGCCCTGCCTCATCTTCACCATCCCCCCAGACCTTCCACTGACTGAGGATGAACGGTCAGTCCTAAGCAAGGGGCTCACCTTTGTCCCCCTACAACCACACATCAACGAATACCAGTCACGATTGGACATAGAGCAGTTTTTCCGCCGTCTTCGCCTCCATGCCTACTTCTTCAACCGGGAGCCTAACCCTCCCTCCACTGACCCCTTCAACCGCTTCCAACACAAGTCCTCCTCCTGGACACCACCCCCAGGCCTCCTACCCTCCCTCGACCTCTTCATCTCCAACTGCCGTCGAGACATTAACCGCCTCAACCTCTCCAGCCCTCTCACCCACTCCAACCTCTCCCCCGCAGAACGGGCAGCCCTCCGCTCCAACCCCAACCTCACCATCAAACCCGCAGACAAGGGTGGCGCAGTGGTAGTATGGCGCACTGACCTCTACATCGCCGAGGCCAGACGCCAACTCTCCGACACCACCTCCTACCGCCTCCTCGATCATGACCCCACACTCGAGCACTAAACCATCATCTCCAATGCCATTCATGACCTCATCACCTCAGGGGACCTCCCACCCACAGCCTCCAACCTCATTGTTCCCCAACCCCGCATGGCCCGTTTCTATCTCCTTCCCAAAATCCACAAACCTGCCTGCCCTGGTCGACCCATCGTCTCAGCCTGCTCCTGCCCCACCGAACTCATTTCCACCTATCTGGACTCCATTTTCTCCCCTTTGGTCCAGGAACTCCCCACCTACGTCCGTGACACCACCCACGCCCTCCACCTCCTCCAGGACTTCCAATTCCCTGGCCCCCCACACCTCATCTCCACCATGGACGTCCAGCCCCTATACACCTGCATTCCGCATGCAGATGGCCTCAAGGCCCTCCACTTCTTCCTGTCCCGCAGGCCCGACCAGTTCCCCTCCACCGACACCCTCATCCGCCTAGCTGAACTCGTCCTCACTCTCAACAACTTCTCTTTTGACTCCTCCCACTTCCTACAGACTAAGGGGGTGGCCATGGGCACCCGCATGGGCCCCAGCTATGCCTGCCTCTTTGTAGGTTACGTGGAACAGTCCCTCTTCTGCACCTGCACAGGCCCCAAACCCCACCTCTTCCTCCGGTACATTGATGACTGTATCGGCGCCGCCTCTTGCTCCCCAGAGGAGCTCGAACAGTTCACCCACTTCACCAACACCTTCCACCCCAACCTTCAGTTCGCCTGGGCCATCTCCAGCACATCCCTCAGCTTCCTGGACCTCTCAGTCTCCATCTCAGGCAACCAGCTTGTAACTGATGTCCATTTCAAGCCCACCGACTCCCACAGCTACCTAGAATACACCTCCTCCCACCCACCCTCCTGCAGAAATTCCATCCCCTATTCCCAACTCCTCCGCCTCCGCCGCATCTGCTCCCACGATAAGACAATCCACTCCCGCACATCCCAGATGTCCAAGTTCTTCAAGGACCGCAACTTTCCCCCCACAGTGATCGAGAACGCCCTTGACCGCGTCTCCCATATTTCCTGCAACACATCCCTCACACCCTGCCCCCGCCACAACCGCCCAAAGAGGATCTCCCTCGTTCTCACACACCATCCTACCAAACTCCGGCTACAACGCATCATCCTCCGACACTTCCGCCATTTACAATCCGATCCCACCACCCAAGACATTTCTCCATCCCCACCCCTGTCTGCTTTCCGGAGAGACCACTCTCTCCGTGACTCCCTTGTTCACTCCACACTGCCCTCCAACCCCACCACACCCCGCACCTTCCCCTGCAACCGCAGGAAATGCTACACTTGCCCCCACACCTCCTCCTTCACCCCTATCCCAGGCCCCAAGATGACATTCCACATTAAGCAGAGGTTCACCTGCACATCTGCCAATGTGGTATACTGCATCCACTGTACCCGGTGTGGCTTCCACTACATTGGGGAAATAAAGCGGAGGCTTGGAGACCGCTTTGCAGAACACCTCCGCTCAGTTCGCAACAAACAACTGCACCTCCCAGTCGCAAACCATTTCCACTCCCCCTCCCATTGCTTAGATGACATGTCCATCATGGGCCTCCTGCAGTGCCACAATGATGCCACCCAAAGGTTGCAGGAACAGCAACTCATATTCCGCCTGGGAACCCTGCAGCCCAATGGTATCAATGTGGACTTCACCAGTTTCAAAATCTCCCCTTCCCCAACTGCATCCCTAAACCAGCTCAGTTCGTCCCCTCCCCCCACTGCACCACAAAACCAGCCCAGCTCTTACCCCCACCCACTGCATCCCAAAACCAGTCCAACCTGTCTCTGCCTCCCTAACCTGTTCTTCCTCTCACCCATCCCTTCCTCCCACCCCAAGCCACACCTCCTTGACCTGTCCGTCTTCCCTGGACTGACCTATCCCCCTCCCTACCTCCCCACCTATACTCTCTCCACCTATCTTCTTTACTCTCCATCTTCAGTCCGCCTCCCCCTCTCTCCCTATTTATTCCAGTTCCCTCTCCCCATCCCCCTCTCTGATGAAGGGTCTAGGCCCGAAATGTCAGCTTTTGTGCTCCTGAGATGCTGCTTGGCCTGCTGTGTTCATCCAGCCTCACATTTTATTATCTTAGATTTAGCATTGGGTAGAATTGCTAAGCGTTGATCACTGGGCTGTGTAGGTTTGTGAAATGTGGGAGTGAAGGTGAGATGCAGGCTTCCAATCTGCTGTGACTCAAGAAGCTGTTGATTTCCTCTTGAACAAAGCAAACAGGAGTTGTGAACTCATTCATTAAACCAGCCTAATTGTTTTAATTAGAAAAGCAAATGCAATGCAGCACTTGTGTAGTGGAATTGTTCTGAAGCTGTGAGATTGAGGTCATTACAGTTAGGTGATTAACTGTTTGTGTTGCCATGCTGTTGAGATAAATAATTGTTGTTCTCTTGCCTCTTGATAACATAATTTGGGGATTAGAACAATCTGGAGATAAAATGTATCAGATGTTTCAGTTTCACCTCAGGAGTCTTTTTTTGTGTGCACAAGTGTTTTCTCTGCTCAGGAAAGGCAAGGTTTATAAAAGGTTGTTTAAAGTAGTTTACAAGCACACCTGTAGATCTTTTTAAAATCAACCTGTTCAGATATGTTATGATACAACGCTGGACCTGGATCAGAGCTAGGAACATGACCTCTGCAGCACAGGAATCCATGCACTATTTTTAAACAACTTGCTTTGATAGGCTAGATAAGGGAAATGGAGTTTGAACTTACAGCTTTTGGCCCAGATGTAGGCATACTACCACAAGCTTGTAAGACCACCCTTTTCATAGTTAAATGGTTTTGGGGGAGGAGAGTCTAAGGAGGAGGAAGTCAGGCTAGGAAGGAGAGGATGCCTGATCTAGCACAGTCAGGCCAGGCCTTGGTTGTGGAATCAAGATGGGTTGGCAGGACAAGGGAGGTTTCTGGTGAAGGGTGCAGCTGTCTGAAATCGGGGGTGTAAAATATAGTGGAGGTATAGTTGAGAGGGTGGGTGTCAGTGTTGAATGGAGGCAGGGAGCAGGTGGGTTAGTTGGATAATAATGTTTTAAAATCCTCTAGCATAGTTGGACTGTTAAAAGAATTCAGAGGGTTCAAATTCACTTGAGTTTAATAGACACTTGGAGGATTTCTTCAGAAACAGGGAAAATGCCTCTTTTGAAAGAAAATTTCTGATCTATTACCAGTCAGCTACATCAGGAATTCCTCTTGGTCCCAGTACCCAACTCCAATTTACTCTACTCCAAGAGCACTGGCCATTGGAATTTTTCAGCCATCACCTTTTATTGTACACAAGAAAAAAATTTTAGAATCCTATGCATATGACTGAGACCTGGAGAAGCAGATGCCTTGCTTACTGTACTTTTCAGAGGAACTCACAATACAAAATCAAATAGCTACTTAAAAAGAAGTTCAGTCAATGTTTAGCATATGTTGAAAGATACATTTACCAGTCCAGCAACAACTTCACATTCAGTGGCATTATCATCACTGAATTCCCCACTGTCAAATATCTAAGGATTGCCATTGACCAGAAATTGAGCTGTTAATAAAGCGGAGGTCAACCCCCCCTCTGAATAACTAAACCTGAAACACCTAGAGAAGCTTGCCTCACCTCTTAATCTGTTAAAGTGTGGAAAGTGGTATAACCTGCCTTTTACAATGCCCACTCTCTTAGAAAGGGGAGGTTAAATTAAATGAACACCTGACAGTCACTCTATAATCAACAAGTAACAATCTATTTGTGTAACTAACAGTGAACAAATTAGCAGAATGACTAACAAAAAAAACCACTAACTATAACTTTAACCACTAACTATTCCCAAATAAAACAAAATTCTAATGGTATGCTAGTAAGATCCGTCTATAGAATTAAATTAATAAAGAAAAAACATGAATCAAAAGTCTCTCAAAATTATTGCCAGGATACATCTTCCAGAATATTTATTGCCTTCTCTGCTGTTCTTCAGTCAGGAACACCTTTCTCTGTCAAATTCTTGTTCATGAATATTAGTTAAGAATGCCTTTGTACTGTCAGTCAGATGATGGTTTCCTTGAGAGCTTAGAGAACTCTGTGAGAACCATCTTCAATAACATGTTCACAATGATTGGACTAGCCACATAAATACAATGGTTACAAGAGCAGATCAGAGGCTAGGAATACTGCAGTAAGAAACTCACATCCTGATTCCTCAAAGACTGTTCACTATCTACAAAGCACACGTCAAGAGTTAAATAGAATACTCGCCACTTGCCTGAATGAATGCCTATCCAAAAACAGATAAACTCAATTGAACACCCCACAGAGCCCTTTGAATAACAAATATGGTCAAGACAGATTCCAAAGATTTCTCAGCTATCCTGGACAACAGTTATGCTGTGGACCACCAAATATTATTTAACTGTGGACCACCAAATATTATTTAACATTTATCTCCCCTACAAGGGTTTCCAATTATTCATTTTTGAAACCTAGTTTTGAATCTCCCTCAAAAGCCATTGCATCACTGGCTGCCTCAATGATTGCTCATATTTTGGTAATGGTCTCTGTTTTTCTGTGAATGTTGTCTCCTGAATTCTTGAGACTGCGCTCTAGCACCAAGCCATGGGTACATTTTCAGATTTTCCACAGACTTCACTAAACTTCCGTGGTCCTTGAGTTTCACTAGCCTCCAATCTTTCTTTTCTGCACCAAGGAATTGTTGCTTGTGTGTTTCCTTCACCTCCACTCTCTTCTTCAGCCACGATGAATTATCAATGACTCCCAGGCTTATATCAAAGCTAGAATTATCAATGACTCCCAGGCTTATATCAAAGCTATCCACTGCTCTGGGTAGTTCTCAGGGATTTTACTTGATATTTTTCTAATCAGCCTGTTCAAACATGTTATGACACACATCTGGCATAGGAGGGAGTTGAATCCCTGTCTCCTCTCTCAGAAGCAGGGACACCATCTCCAAGCCACAAGAGCCTTTCCCAGGACTTTTCCTGAGCCGTAACCCTAACAACCTGAGCCCCTAACCTATCATGTGACTGACCTTTTACAGCTGTCTCGTGGTCTGGCTGCCGCGCCAGTCCTGGGCTGTAGTTTCCATAATCCTGCAGGTGGGCTCTTGATGACCCAGATGGCTGGGAAATGGCAAACAGCACACATGACCTATCATGCTGCTGCTCTTAACCATCACCAAAACTTGTGGCCTACAGGAAGAGGAGTCTGAAACAAGGTAAATTCAAGTTTTGTAACATACTTTGCAGGTACTGCATCCTCTTCCATCCAACTCTATTAACTGGCTTACAACATATTTACAACATTCATCATGTTTTGGATGGATGAGGCAGACAGTTTAGTACTGCTTTACAATACTTTACCACTGTTTTATGTATCTGTTGCATGTTTCTATCTGATTCAAAGTTAACATGAAGTTAAATCCAGGAGTTCTGAAATTCAGAAATGGCTTGATGTAGATTTCTGGGTTTGAGAGGTTATAATACACAACTGAATTCTATATTAAGTGTGAAAGCAACTTGCCCCCAACAAGCACTTAGCCCTTAAAGATTAGATCAATATGATGGAAAAGCTGGCCAAAGTTGATTGACTAAAAGGTATGATGACAAATGAAGTGGAAAATATTTAAGATCAATGAAAATATTTTCCCCCAAACAGTAAAATCTCAGCAAGAAGGGTCACTCTATGGCTTAGTGTGCAAGTTAAGGATTGTATTAGATTAAATAAAGAAGCTGATAATGTGACAATGAATATCAGTAAGTCTGGGAATTGGAAGTGTTTTAGAAACCTGTAACGAACCATCATAAAGTTGAAAAAAGGGTGGAAAAATTGAATATGAGAGTAAATTGGCCAGGAACATTAAAACAGATTGCAAGGGTTTAGCGAGTACAATTAATGACAGAACGTAATTGACGTAAATGTTTGTTCCTTAGATGCAGAGACAAAATAAATTATCGTCAGGAATGAGAAAATGGCACAGAGACTAAACAAATATTTTGCATTGTGTTCATAGTTGAAGAAAGACATTAATTACCAGAAGTAAAGAACAATTCAGAAATGAGAAAAGAGTAAGGAACATAGGGTAATTAATATCAGCAGAGCAAAAGTATTAAGTAAATCTAACAATCCCAGGCCCGAATGGTTTACCTCCACAGGTCCCAAATGGTAATTGCAGAAGTAGTGGATGTGCTGTTTATGATTTTCTCAAATTACCTAGAATGGTCTTAGTGGCTTGAAAATGACTAAATGTTACTCTGCTAACACTAAACCAATTGCAGGAAACAAGGAACCACAGGCCAATTAGTCTGACATCAGTGTTCAGAGTGTATCTGAACCCTGTATTAAGGAATGATTAAAAACATATTTATAAAACAAAGAATGATTAGAAAAAGTTAAGTTGGCTTTATTAAAAGAAAATCATTTTTGAAAAAAAATTAAAATATTTTGAAGATATAGGGTACATTAAAGAGATCTAGTAGATGTAGTATACTGAATCATCATTATCTGTGGGAGCTGGAGGCATGAACTTACTGTGGATATCAAAATAACTTGGATAACCCACCTACGTAATTCTCCTATGCACTGTGAAGGACCATGTCGTCAAAGTGGATGAGTATTTAAGAAAAAATATTTGAGGGTCAACCTGACAAATACATAGATCAACAGATAGTGAATTAACAGATTACAAGGAATGAATGCATACTTGATTAGTAAAAAAGTGTTCAACAAGGTGGCAATTAAAATACAAAATACAAGATAAACATTCCTGGAGTTGGGGTTAACATACAAGTATGGACTGTGTATTAGACTGAAGGAAAGAGTAGGAGTAAAGAGCATTTGGTTGGCAGGGTGTAAGGATCAGAAACCAGAATCTAAACTAGTTACAATCTATAATAATGACTCAGATGAAAATTCCAGAAGTAATCCACTTCTGTTTGCTGACAACACTAAGCTAGGTGGGAACAAAAGTTATGAAGAGGATACAAAGAGGCTACAAAGAGAGACACTGAGTTAAAGCCGTGGGCAACAAGATGGCAGATCATGTGTAATGTGGACGAGTGTGAAGTTACTCACTTTGGAACTAAGAATAACAAAATTGAAAATGTATAAAGACATGAAATTTATAAGTGATTAAGTATTTGTGGTAGGAACATAGAACGTTCATTTGTAGTACAGAAAGCATTAGGAAGGCAAATGACATGTTAATCTTTATTGCACAGGGAGTAGAGTTGAAGAATTTTCTTGGTGGGCCAAGAGGCCAAAGTCTGTCCTGTACTGCTGTTTGTTTTTTTTTGTTCTTTTTTCCTTGTTCTAATATAGAAGCCTTAGTGCAGTTGTATAGGATATTGGTGAGACTATACCAGGGGTACTCTGCACAGTTTTGAGTTTGTATTTTTGAAAATGGCACAATTTCAGTTGAGGCAGTACAGTGAAATTTCACTAAATTGGGATGAGACTGTTGTCCTATGATGAGTAATATGGGACTATACTCATTGAATGCTGGAAAAATCTGAAGATACTTGATAGGCACTGAAGGATTCAGAAGAATTTTTGCTCCTAAGGTAGAAAATGCCCCACATCAGCGTACCCACCTTGAGCAACACTGTACTGAATAGTACAATTGTCATTTTGAGATATGAGGAGCTGATACAAGATGTGGTTAGGCCGATCACCAGATAAGAGTTGGCCATGGGGAATCACCAAATGTCAAAATGGGTTGTTTAAAATACTTTCCTTAGTTCTTTTAGACTTTGTCCAATCTATTTTGTGAAATGTTAGGCCTTTGGACCTCGTATCTCACCACCTCACTCATCCATCTATTCCCCATGTCCCCTCATATCCTCTATGCTCACTCAAGCACCCCAGTCACCCTTATGGTGTCTTTCCAGTCATTCAGACAAAATTTTCTTAAGAACAAAACTGCTTTCAACAAGATGAGATAGTAGGAACTGCAGATGCTGGAGAATCTGTGATAACAAGGTGTAGAGCTGGGTGAACACAGTAGGCCAAGCAGCATCAGAGGAGCAGGAGAGCTGACGTTTCAGGCCTAGACCCTTCTTCAGAAATGGGGGAGGGGAAGGGGGTTCTGAAATAAACAGGGAGAGGCGGAGGTGGATAGAAGATGGATTAAGGGGAACTTAGGCAGAGAGGAGACAGATTGATCAAAGAGGCAGGGATGGAGCCAGTAAAGGTGAGTGTAGGTGGGAAGCTAGGAAGAAGATAGGTCAGTCCAGGGAGGACGGACAGGTCAAGGGGGCGGGATGAGGTTAGTAGATAGGAGATTGGGGTGGGGATTGAGGTGGGAGGAGGGGATAGGTGGGAGGAAGGGCAGGTTAGATTAGATTAGATTCCCTACAGTGTGGAAACAGGCCCCTTGGCCCAACAAGTCCACACCGCCCCTTGAAGCATCCCACCCAGACCCACACCCCTATAACCCACACACCCCTGAACACACAACGGGCAATTTAGCATGGCCAATCCACCTAGCCTGCACATCTTTGGACTGTGGGAGGAAACCAGAGCACCCGGAGGAAACCCACGCAGAAACGGGGAGAATGTGCAAACTCCACACAGGCAGTCACCCGAGGCGGGAATCGAACCCAGGACCCTGGCGCTGTGAGGCTGCAGTGCTAACCACTGAGCCACTGTGCCACCCCAAGGGGAGGCAGGGATGAGCTGGGCTGGTTTTGGGATGTCGTAGGGGGAGGGGAGATGTTGAAGCTTGCGAAGTCCATTTTGATACCATTGGACTGCAGGGTTCCCAAGCGGAATGATTTGCTGTTCCTGCAACCTTTGGGTAGCATCACTGTGGCACTGCAGGAGACCCAGGATGTCATCTGTGGATTGGGAGGGAGAGTTGAAATGGTTCGCGACTGGGAGGTGCAATTGTTTATTGTGAACCGAGCGTAGGTGTTCTGCAAAGTGGCCCCCTAGCCTCAGCTTGGTTTCCCCGATGTATATCCCCACCATTCTCCAGATCTAACGCATCATCGTCCGACACTTCCACCATCTGCAATCCGACCCCACCACTAAAGATATTTTTCCCTCCTCACCCTTATCTGCCTTCCAGAGGGACCACTCTTTCCGTGACTCCCTTGTCCGCTCCACACTCCCCTCTAGCCCCACCACACCAGGCACTTTTCCCTGCAACTGCAGAAAGTGCTACACCTACCCCTGCAACTCTCCCCTCACCCCCATTCCAGGCCCCAAGAAGACTTACCACATCAAGCAGATGTTCACCTGCACATCTGCTGATGTGGCATACTGCATCCACAGTTCCCGTTGTGGCCTCCTCTACATTGACTCCTGCAACTTTTGAAATATAAGGCCAAAGAAGATAGTTTGATCAAAATTGAATAATAATGGTAGTCATAATGAACGCTAAAGAAGGAATCATGAAATAAGTAGCGGCTATTTACTATATAAAGTCCAAACCTTCTGCAGACATCTTTTCTTTCAGTAACTCGATCCAATCCATTTTGAATATCCTGGAGAAAGGTACCTAACAATATGATTTTCTCCCTCACCAACAAGGATTAATTTCCACTGTTCATTACTCTGTCCCATTCTACATCTTCATATGAACATGTGAACAAGGAGCAGGAGTAGGCCATTCTCCCCCTTGTACCTGCTCTGCCATTTAATAAGATTACTGCTTATCTGATTGTAACCTCAAAACCACATTCCTGCCTAACTCTGAGAATATCTAAAATCCTTTCCCACCACAAATCTATTTACCTTTCCCTTAGAATTATTCAAGTACTATGCTTCCACCATCTTTTCTTAGAAAAGGATTTCAAAGATTCATGGCCTTCTGAGAGTGAGTATTTTGCCTCATTTGAGTTTTAATTAGGTACCCCCTTGTTTTTAAAGAATGACCAATCATTTTAGATTCTCCCTTAACAGGAAACTTCCTTTTCAAAGCTACCCTATCAAGACCTTGCAAGATGTTTTGTTACCATCAGGGCACTTCTTACACTACTGAACTCTAGCAAATACAAGCCCAGCCTGTCCAGTCTCTCCTCAGAACAACCAACCTATTCAAGGTATTAGTATGGTAAACCTTCTGTGAACTGCAATGCATTCATAACCTATCCTAACTAAGGTGACCAGCACTATACACAACATGGTAGATGTATTCGCCCTGTATAACCAAAGCTTAACTTCCCTACTTTTCTAACCATTTCCTCTCACAAACACTAGAATACAATTAGCTTTGCTAATTCTATGCTTTACCTGCTATCCTAAGCTTTTGTGATTCACTCACCGAGACACACAGGTGCCTTTGCTCTTCAAAACCCGATAGTCTCTTATTTTTCAGTCTTCCGGTCAAATTGGACAAATTTGCATTTTTCCACATTCAAATCCATTCACCACTTCTTTTTCCACTAACTTAAGCTATCTACATCTTTATATGGCCTACTCGCATTCTCTTCAAAACCTACTTTTCTATCTATTTTTGAGTCATCAGCAAACTTGTAACCAACGCTCTATGCTTTCATTCAAACTATTTTTTTACATTGGAAGCTATTAAATTCTTGGCACTGATTCTGGTGGAGCAACATTTGTTACATCCTAGAGTTAGAAAGAACTGTGAATGCTGGAGTCAGAGACAATACAGTTTGGAGCTGGAGGAACATTGGAGGAACATGCCTGCTGTATTCTTTGGGCTTCACACTATTTATGACATCTTACCAACCTTGAGGAAGAAAAGTGTTTCTTTGATGTATGAGGAGAGATTGATTAGGTTAGGATTGTTTTTGCATAAGTTCAGAAAAATGAGGGGAATCTCTAGAGACTTATAAAATTCTAACAGGACCAGACATGGTAGATGCAAGAAGGATGTTCCTGATAGTGGGTGTGTCCAGAACCAGGGGTCACAGTCTAAAGATTCGCAGAGACCATTTAGGACAGAGATGAGGAGACATTTCTCCTCCCAAAGAGTGGAGAGTCTGTGGAATTCATTATCACAGGAAGTAGTTGATGCCAAAACATTGAATGTATTCAAGAGGTAGCTCGATATAGTACTTGGGGCCAATGGGATCAAAGGTTATGGGGAGAAAGCAGGATTAGGCTACGGAATTTGATGATCAGCCATGATTGTGCTCCTATCTTCTATGTTTCTATGTTTCTCAGTTTCCTGTAAGCCAAATAATCTACATCTTTTATAATGCAAATTGATGCAAATTATCAGTTAATTCATCTGCTGTCTCTTTATTTTCCATTACCAGGATTTGGGCAAAACACCATATAGTGGTAATGTCACTAGACTAGTATGCTAGACCCCCAGGGCAAAGTTGTGTGGAAACAGGTCCAAATCTCATCATGGCACTTGCTAAGTTCTAAATTCATTGAAAAGCTAGACTGATGGTGACCATATAACTACAGTCAACTGTCTTTAAAAATTTAGTTGACTAATGTATTTTAGGGATAGAAATTTGCTATCTTTCCCTGATCTGGCTGGCATGCGACTCTAGACCAACAGCAATGAGGTTGACTTTTAATTCTCTTCAATGATGAATGCATAAAAATGCTACTCCCTATAGAGGCTTTTATTTTTCTGCAATAGTCTGTTGTTGTGTCTAAATCAATGCAAGTTACTTTTAATTTGGCTATTTATTAAGAAATCTCACTATCAAATACCGAAACAACTTTTTAGTCTTTATTGCACATAGCAACCAAAATAAGTCCTCTCAAGCAAGTTAAGCCTCAAAAGTCACCTTGGCTATGATCTAGTTAATGGTGGAATTTAGCTACAATTCCAAGCAACAGTGCCTGTCCCTGGATGTGACCAAGATTTGATTCTTGTGCAGTGTTGTTCTTTGAAGTTCACTTAAGGGAAAGTTCTCGTATTTGATTCTTGTACGATTTGTCTCCCTTTCAAGTTTGTGGTTTGACATTATTGATTATACTACTGGAGTCCTCAAGTCTGTAGTTTATTTTCTTACCAAAAGTAGCTCCCCTGTTCCTCATCACATTCAGTGTTAGCTGTCTGTTTGAAACAAACTGTCCTGCAACTAACCCCTTTACTTCAAAACATTCCTTCTATAGGCAATGTTAATTGCCCATTTTTCATGAACAATTTATCAAGCAATGTTATCTACTCTTTCCCAGGAAACAGCTCATTTGTGTTGGTGATAATGGGAACTGCAGATGCTGGAGAATCCAATGTAACAAAATGTGAAGCTGGATGAACATAGCAGGCCAAGCAGCATCTCAGGAGCACAAAAGCTGACGTTTCGGGCGTAGACCCTCTCTGATGAAGGGTCTAGGTCTGAAACATCAGCTTTGTGCTCCTGAGATGCTGCTTGGCCTGCTGTGTTCATCCAGCTCCACACTTTGTTAGCTCATTTATGTTGCTTTGGTTCCTTCTTCCCAGCGATGGTTAATTAGCATGGTGGTTTCAGTTTCTTTACAATGGTTTCTCCTTGACCCTTTCATCTCAGGAAACAATTTATTCCAGAAAGAGCTATTACTGATTCCTTCAATCCACGAACAGTTATTAAAGTTCTGAAGTTTACTTTGCCACACTTTGACGTGGCACTTTATCATGTGCCTGCTGGAAATCTAAATAAAATATGTCCACTAGTTCTCCAGTATTCACAACACATGTTACATCCTCAAAGAACTCTAATAGATTGGTTAAATATGATTTCCCTTTCACAAAACTATGCTCACTCTGTCTTATTATGTTTGAAATCATCTAAATGTCTTGCCATAACTTATTAAATAGTAGCTTTTAATGTTGCTAGCCAACTGGCCAGTAATTTCCTGCTTTCCTGCTTTTCATATTCCTTCATTTGTGAATATGAGGGTTACAGCTGCTACCTTTTAATCTAATTTGTCTACTATTGCATCAACCATCTCACTTGCCACATCTTTTGAGATCTGGCATGATGTTTATCAGAACCCAAATACTTGTTAGCCCACAATTTCAATAACTTATTTTCTACCACTTCTCTAGAAATTGTAATTTTCCTAAGTTTCTCTCTCCTTTGCATTTACATTTATATTTATATCTGCCTCTGGGATGTTACTTATACTGTATATAGTTAACATTGATGCAATGTACCTGTTCAATTCACTTGCCATCTCTTTATTTTCCATTATAAATTCTCCAGATTCACTCTCTATAGGACAAATGCTCACTTTTTTCTCTTTTTAAATTTTGAAAATTTTATGCTAAGTCGCACTATCTGTTGTGTATTTTTTGACTAGCTTTCCAATGTACTTTAATTTTCTCTCCTCATTAATTTTATCATTATTCTTTTATATTCTTTATATCTTGCCAAAGCCTCTGATTTGTTAGCTATGTTTCCGCATTATGTGCTGTTCCTCTTGAAGCTGAATACAATATTTAAGATTTTTAGTTAACTAGGATGAATGACTAATCCCAACCATTGTACTTTTTTCTTAGTGATAATGGGAACTGCAGATGCTGGAGAATCCAAGATAACGAAGTGTGAAGCTGGATGAACACAGCAGGCCAAGGTCTCAGTCTCCAGCTCAGGTAACCAGCTAGAAACTGATGTCCATTTCAAGCACACTGACTCCCACAGCTACCTGGAATACACCTCCTCCCATCCACCCTCCTGCAAAAATTCCATCCCCTCTTCCCAATTCCTCCGCATCCGCCGCATCTGCTCCCAGGATGAGGCATTCCACTCCCGCACATCCTAGATGTCCACGTTCTTCAAGGACCACAACATTTCCCCCGCAGTGGTCGAGAACGCCTTTGACTGTGTCTCCCACATTTCACACAACACATCCCTCACACCCCGCCCCCGCCACACCCGCCCGAAGAGGATCCCCCTCATTCTCACATACCACCCCACCAACATCCGGATACAACGCATCATCCTCCGACACTTCCGCCATCTACAATCTGACCCGACCACCCAAGCCATTTTTCCATCCCCACCCTTGTCTGTCTTCCAGAGAGACCACTCTTTCCGTGACTCCCTTGTCCGCTCCACACTCCCTTCCAACCCCACCACACCTGGCACCTTCCCCTTCAACCGCAGGAAGTGCGACACTTGCCCCCACACCTCCTCCCTCACCCTCATCCCAGGCCCCAAGATGACCTTCCACATTAGCAGATGTTCACCTGCACATCTGCCAATGTGGTATACTGTATCCATTGTACCCGGTGTGGCTTCCTCTACATTGGGGAAACCAAGCGGAGGCTTGGGGTCATCTTTGCAGAACACCTCCGCTCGGTTCGCAACAAACAACTGCACCTCCCAGTCGCAAACCATTTTAGCTCCCCCTCCCATTCCTCAGATGACATGTCCATCATGGGCCTCCTGCAGTACCACAATGATGCCACCCAAAGGGTGCAAGAACAGCAACTCATATTCCGCTTGGGAACCCTGCTGCCCAATGGTATCAATGTGGACTTCACAAGTTTCAAAATCTCCCCTTCCCCCAGTGCATCCCAAAACCAGCCCAGACTGTCTCTGCTTCCCTAACCTGTTCTTCCTCTCAGCCATCCCTTCCTCCCACCTCAAGCCGCACCTCCATTTCCTACCTACCACCTCATCTCGCCTCCTTGACCTGTCCGTCTTCTCCGGACTGGCCTATCCCCTCCCTACCTCCCCACCCATACGCTCCTCTCCACCTCTCTTCTTTTCTCTCCATCTTCAGTCCACCTCCCCCTCTCTCCCTATTTATTCCAAAACCATCTCCCTATCCCCCTCTCTGATGAAGGGTCTAGGCCCGAAACGTCAGCTTTTGTGCTCCTGAGATGCTGCTTGGCCTGCTGTGTTCATCCAGCTTCACACTTTGTTTTGTTGTACTTTTTTCTTAGCCTGGGTTTATCTATTCTTTCTATTCTGAAATACCTCCTAGAATATCTTCATGATTGACTAATGCCTTTAACCAATTTTGCCAATTCACTTTCGCCTACTCTGCTTTCATGCTGTCATAATTACCACTATTTAAATTTAGAAAATGTCTTGGAGCCACTCTCGTTCCCCTGAACTGAGCACAAAACTTCATCACATTTAATTACTCAACTACCATCTGTATCTTCCTGACCTTCACTGGCCTCCAATCTCCCTCATTTATTACATTTAAATTATTGTGGTTTCTGTAAAACCCTGAATGCCCTAACTCTGCTGGACTCCTCCAGCATTGTATTATTTCCTGAATAGTCTACTCCTCTGGTCCGATTCTCTTTCTGTATTCCTTCTCTTTCCCCAACATCTGGCAGCAAAGCCTTCAGTTGTGGTCCTGATTTTTGGAGTCTCATCCAGACCTCCTGATATAATGTTCATTTCAAAACCATCTTAAATCTTCAACATCTATCTCCTTACCTATATTCTTAATGAACTCTTCTAATTTCTTTTTTATTAGCTCACCATTTATTTCAATTTCCCATACTCATCTATGAACTATCTAGGAATATTGCTCATGTAAAAGAAGCAAAACAATTTCTGATTATTATTTTTATAACAGCATGACATTTAAGAAATGAACAATCTCAGAATCTATGCTATAAAAAACTCTTGGAAAGTGTTTTTAATATTTTGATATGAATCATGTTTGTAATTACTGCAGCATGCATTTCCTTGAACTGACTAGGGGTCATTGATCTGTTGTATGTTTGTAAGCTTGTCTGTTATTTCATAACCTGAGCTTCACTTTAACATAAAATATATTCAATCCACCCATAAGCATGTTCACAGTGCAGCAATTTGAATAAAACAACGATGTAAGAAAATTTTAATAAACCACTTGAACACACTCCAGAAAGCAGAATTAAGGCGTTAATGTTTGTTCCAAGGCATGGAGCATATTTAAGTATTTTACATTTTATGGTGTTTTTTCGCATTTAATTGCAAAGGTAATCTATCTTTTGAAAGATTCAAAACTAAATTCTAGCATACATTTACTTCTGTTGTCTTTGGCCTTTAGTCAAGAGGCTTTTGTTCTGAAGCTTTGTAAAGAGAGATCTTACTATAAAGGAAAGAAATGATCATCCATCTGCAGTTATCACTGCTGACAGCCTACCATTAACCCCCCAAGAATTGAAGAATTCCTCCTTGTAATTGGCTATTAAATGTGACAGGATTGTCATTTTTCAGAATTTCTCCCCAGTGGTTTGAGCTCATATTTCAACCTAAATTTGTCTATCTGCTGTAATTGACAGCCTCAAAAACAGCTAGGTATATTTTAGCATTGTTAATCTTCTATACGTAGATTAATAATAAATTTTAGTTTTAGCATTTCTTTATGGGGAAGGTGGTGATACGGTCCTCAGTTCCTGATGCTGTAATTGTGACACCAGCAATAACGAGAAGCCCTCAAAACGTATTGAGCCTCTGGATTTTTTGGGGTGAGATCTGGTCACCATTGTATATGCAAATTCCAAATTGGTCTCACTGCTAAGGGGAAGAGTTGCCTGCTCAAACGTTAAAAGTTGGTGACTTTAAAAGATGTAGCTCCTGAAAAGATAAGCCCCAAAACTACTTTTCAGTTTTCCAACAAGGATTCTGGATAAAAAATCATAGGCAGAACATTTCAGGCCCCTGCTGATGTGTTTGAAGGGGAGGAGCCCCACAAATTACTTTGTACCAACCACCTACCTCTCCCACATCTGTGCTTTCATGGGATGCTAGTGAGGTCTTCCCACTTTCACATCAATTGAAACCCTTTATTGACCAATCAGTGGCTCCCTAAGGACCATTTTCCACCCTCATCTCAGTATAGAGGGTAATAGGAGGAGTTCAGGTTTATGTGGAGGAGTAGCTAGTCACCCTGCACATGCCTCAGTGGGAGGGGTTAGTAACAGCCCAACTTCCAGATAATTCCCCCTTCCCACAAGAGGTCTTTACTTTATTCTGAGGTACTCCCTCACTGCTTGATTATGCTAGCAAATTTCCTAGCTTCCTTTTCCTCCATCCCTCAGACATTCTCTCCCCACCACGAGACTAAAGACACACCAGTTGCTCTGAGCTCCAGCAGTTAGACTGCTTGTAGTCCCAGCAGTCTCACCTATCCCAGCAGTGCTTCCCCTGTACAATTAAAGTTAGCCAACAGCTTTCTGAGCTGGGGCTTCCATCTCTGTAAATGGTGAATATTTCAATTCTAGTCAATTAACACTCAATGGTTCTGATGAAAGATCACCTCACCCTGAAATGTTAAGGTTGTTTCTTTCCACAAATGCTGCCGACCTGTTGAATATGTTAAGCATTTTTTTGTTTATGTTTCAGATGTCCAGGCATCTGTAGCACTTTGGTTTTGTTCTAACAGAAGTCCTTTTTGGAAGACATAGTGGTGGGCAGCAGGAGAAGGCGTGGTTGGATGACAGATGTCGCAGAATCACACTGAGGATTTGCCACAGTGGATATATGAGAATGGCATAAGACAGGTGAGCTTAGCACACCATGGCAGCAGGTCTCCTCGAAGTAGCTGATACAAACAGCATTAACTGCATTAATGCACCATGTAGCTATGAATGGCTACAGACCTCACTAAATCTTTGGATGATCCCAGCCTGTTAAATTCTGTGCATAAAGCGAAAGAACAGCTGTGGGAGTTAAAAGGTTGAAGGATGTCCTAGATATCCTTTCATGAATTTTGTGCCCATTAGTGGTCTGGGTGTATT
Source organism: Stegostoma tigrinum (assembly GCF_030684315.1). NCBI lineage: Eukaryota > Metazoa > Chordata > Chondrichthyes > Orectolobiformes > Stegostomatidae > Stegostoma > Stegostoma tigrinum. The sequence continues at coordinate 20,600,109 of NC_081370.1, forward strand.
TTGTTCAGGAATGCACTCACCAATACTCTTTTTTAAAAATTATACAACAGCTATGTGGAGTGCAACAATAGGAGCCTGTTCTTATCTGAATTGAAAATTGCACGTGAGCTTCCTCAAGCTTTTCAAAAGTGGACTGAGCAACACTTGCCAAAACAAGCCAGACATGTTCTGGTAAATTGCAAGATAGCAAGCGAAAGTACAGAATGACTTTCAAAGTAATTGCTGCTTATTTAATCTGAAATAGATTCCAGGGTTCAAGAAGGCTCATCACCATCACTTCAATTGGCAGCTAGGTAGGGACAATCAGTTTTAACCTTGTCAAAGATACTCTCACATCCCAAGAATGAACTTAGCAAGCTCTTACCTCCAAGAATTAGTCTGGCAAACCTGATGCACTCCCTCTTTAGGTAAGGGACCAGACTGCATATGATGCTCCATGTGTGGCCCATTTAGGTTTTCTTCAATGGATGCAAGATATGTTTCCTTCTGTACTTCAATTTTCTTATAATAAAGACCAACTTACCATTTACTTTCTTGCTGGCTAGTTACAGCTGCATGTTGGTTTTCAGTGACTTTTGAACAAAGACAACCTGGTCCTTTTGGACACCAACATTTACAAATATCTCTGCATTTAAGAAATATTGTTCCCTCTGTTCCTCTGGCCAAATCGGATAACAGCATATTTATTCACTTTATATTCAATCTGCCATGTTCTTGACCACTTACTGCATTGTCCTCAGAGCTCACATTCTAACCTACGTTTGTGTTATGTGCAAAGTCAGAAATATTACATTTAGTCCCGACATCTGAATCATTTATACAGATTGTGAATAGCTGGGGCCCAAGCATTGAACCATGTTGTATCCTACCAGTCACAACCTGCCAATCTCAGAATGACCAATTTAATCCTGAACTCTGTTATTTTTTTGTTAACCAATCTTTGGTTCATGCCAATTACTTTCTCCCTATCCCATCTTACTCCCTATCCCATATGCCCTGATTTGTTTAGTAACCTCCTGTGAGGGACCTTATCAAAATCTTTCCGATAATCCAAGAACAGTGCTATTCTGCTATTATACTCTGCTATTAACAACCACAAAAATTTTCATCAGGATCGTCAATGTGAAGACCAGATCCCTGGTAAGATTCCCTAAGTTATTAAGTTTCCAGATGGTATACCTACCTTGTCACCTCCCAGGTGAGAAGAGATGAATTGATCTCTCTTTATTATTCATCTGGGCCTTTGGACGGTCACACTATGATTAAAAATTTATAAAAGATCCCCTCCTTTGTAGAAAACTTTCTCCCAGGCTAAATTTGTGTTTCAAAATAAACCAAATAATCAGGCTTTTCTTGAATAAACAAAAGAGTAGGTTTATTTATTACTAAATGTGAGAAGGAATAATGACACAACACACATTGCGAAGGCAGTGAAACCAGTCAACCTCATACTAGGAAGCATGAAAAGATTCTCATCACCTGTCTAGTTTGCATCAACATGAGATTCTTGTCTAGAATCTTGTCTACAAATGTCAATCCAGAAAAAAAACAAAAAGAACTCCTACAGATGGAGAGTAAACAATCAGTTTGTACTTCAAGGGAGTTCTTTGGAAAATGGCAGGGGAGATTACTGTAGTTTGCAGAAGTGAAACAGGCTGAAGAAGATTTTTTTCTCTCAGAACTCTCAAGAAGAAAAGTCAATTGACAGTATTCTTTGAACAAAATATCAAGAAAACATAAACTTAGAAATTCTATTGCAATATTTTCTAATGCTTGTGCGCAAGAAACCAAATAAACCCATGGTTATCTCCAGTTAAAACTGTGCATCTGAAGGACACCCAAAGGACTCTACAATGTACTTTCTTCCATCATCCTTTTATACTGGAGACTTGCCTCTCGAAAACTTCTTCTTTGTATGTGTGTAAGGGTCTAAATGCCTGCACAAAACTGCATGAATTACATCTTTATTAATTTTCTTGGTCTTAACAAGTAATAAACTTGTTTTATTTTGACTGAAGAATGCCTTGCACATGGCTCCTTATTGAGTATAATGGGAAGAGTTAACTGGATTTTAACTGGGGAAAAGTATAGCCATGTGTTAAAACAAACTTAAACATTTTGTTGTGACCAGCTGGGTAGATTGAAAAGAGGCCACAGTGACTTTAATAACACTCTGGGTCCTGGGAATTTGTCAACTTTCAGTCCAATTTGTTCATCCAATACTGTATTTTTAATCATGTTAATTACTTTCAGTTCATCGTTCTTACTACTCACGTGGTTTCCCATTATTTCTGGAAGATATCTTGTATTTTCCCCCATTAGGACAGACAGAAAATAATTAATTAGCTTCTCTGCCATTTCCCATTATAAATTCTCCAGTCTTTGCCCGTAATTGGCCCACATTTGTCTCTGTTAATCTCTTCCATTTTAAACACCTATAGTTTTTGTTTTGTTTCTTGTTAGTTTACATTTATATTTTAATTTCACCTGATCAATTTCTTGATTTTTTTTTGTCAAATTCTAAAATGCTGCTAATCCTCAGCTTTACAACTTGCTGGTGTGACTTTATAAGACTCATCCTTTGATTTAAAACAATATTTAACCATTAGCCACAGTTGGCTTACTTTTCCTGTTGGGTTGCTGTGTCTTATGGGAATGAATGCATGTTATTAGCTATGCATTAATTCCTTAAATACTTGGTCATTGCCTTTTAAAATGATTCCCCAGCCCTCTACTGGTAATATGTTCCTCACACCTTCATAATTTCCTTTATTTAGATTTTTCCAAGATCCTAGCATTGGATTGAACTACAGTGTTTTCAAACTTAATGGAAAATTTCAACAGCTAAAAACAACTTTAAAAAGAAAAATAGAAAAGCCAAATCTAAATGCTTAGCTGAAGGCACGCCCAGAGGTGAACTAAACAAAATTAAAATGTACCAAAAAGTAGAGAGCACGATTGCAAAGTTCTGCATAACTAAAGCACCTAAAAAGAAAAGAAGAACGATAGATACCAAACTCTCGCATGAACTGGAAGGCTATGGATCTATAAGTTCAAATCTTTTTTTTAAATGTAGCTATGTTTTAACTGCAAATGTAAGCTGTGAAAATATTGATAGCAATTGGAAATAAAGGTAACCAAAAATCAATTCTAATCAACTTCTTATCTAAAGAGGTCCAAAAAGATGCCTAAAAGATACAGAAAAAATGTCAGAAGATCTTTGAGAATTATTCATCTAGAATTCATGTTTTGCAGGCAACAAATACGGGAACCATTGGATTAATTTGTCAATAAATATTATAACAAGCACAACTGATGGAAATTTTCACAGGTTGAGCTATCAGTGCAAATGGTGAAGTTCATAATTGCCTCAACATCTATCCAAATGTTCTAAAAAAATCTGTAAGCAAAACAGTAAGGTCACAGCATCGATCCATCTCTAGAAGGTGGCAAGTATAAGAAACCATTGTAGAGAGACTACACTACTTGCAAGTGTGCAAGGTGGCCATTGTTTGCACTATAGGCAGGACACAAAAAGCAAGTAAGCTGAGTGTGGTGTAGTCTATTGCAGCCACACCAAAGCTGCTCTGCATTCCAAAATTTCTGCAAAGCCTATCTATGTGCTTTAACCCTTAGCGTAAGAGACTTATCTTCAGAAAAGAAGGCATGTTGTATCACCGCTTTAAGATTTTTTCTTTATGTGCAGGTGGCCCAAAAACCAGGATGTCACCAGAGTGACTAAAGGCTACAGTACCTCTGAATTGCAGCATTCTACGCCAAAGATATGCCTAAAGATCATTTTGTACTCTATTAAATTTATCTGTAAATAAACCCACAAGACGCCTTCAAGTAAATGGTATCCGTGTACCTCATTAATGCTACCATATAAAATGCTCACAGCATCAGTACACTCTGCTTCCTCATGTACCTGAGAATGAAGTGACCTGGTTAATACCTAGTTCTGTCACATTCTACTTCTGTTCCTCGTTCACAAATTACGGTCCATTGTCCAAAATGATTTCCTCTGGGAACAATATATTGAAAAAAAGAGCTTTTTCCAGAGCACTATTCACTGCTTTATCTGTAGTTGTATGAAGTTTTGAAATGATGATTCATCTGGAGCAAATATCTATCAATACTATATGCACCTTTCCTCTGAAGTCAAATTAATTTGCTGCTCACCTCGGCTAAGGCTTACCTGGAAGTGTTGAAGGAATTAGTGGCTCTATTGACACCTGACTATTTACGGCACATTTAGAGCAAGATGATATAAAATTCTTTAATTCATGATATGATGAACTTGGCCATTAAGAAGGAACCATCCTCCCCATCCCACTGGAGGAACCATTTCCCTCCCTAATGTAAAACCAGTTAGTGAGTGAGGGACACTCAAAGCGCTCTTGCCCTCCTTGTTTAATACCTGTGAACTATCTACCTGGTGACTATTTCCTCTCTGCCCTCACGCTGCTAAACTACACAGTGCCTGTGTCTTTCAAAATGTTATTCATGTGTTTCACACTGTTCACATATTCAGATTTGCAGAAGCAGCACAATGACTCCACCTGTCACCTGCATTTCAAAAAGCCTGAAGTCAACTTTTTGCAGCTGTTGACCACTCTCACAGGTGTAGGCCCATGGCATAGTACACACCAAAAACAGAGAGAAATCAGTTGGCCACAGTAAGTAAAGAAATACAGAATTAAAAGAACTTACAGATATGGGAAAGAAATTAGCCTTTTGAAAATACACTCAGAACTGAGGGAGTAACTATTTTTACTTCTCACATCACTGTAGATGAAGAATATTGAGCTTTCTTGAGGTCTTGGGTCGTATTCCTCCTTCTGTTCATCCCACCAAAGACAGTTCAACTTGTTCATTTTTTGCTGTACGTGGGATCTTGCTACGGTTTTTGCTTTTGTAACCGCACCTATTGTATTCGAGAGTACTTGTGTGCGAAATGTTTCGAGAAATTTCTGAGGTATGATAAAGATTTGTAAATTTATTTTCTAGCACAATACAGTGATGTTGAAATATCAAACTAATGTGCAATAAATAGAAGAGTACATAATTGTGAATAGTTCGGTTAATGGCGCTTAATTCTTTTTAAAAGGTCAAGGCAATGTTTTGAATTGACAGCTTAATTTTTTATTCCTGGAACCTGGGCTTGAATTCAACTCAGGCTGATAGGCTGAGAATCTCCTGTCTCTGGTGGCTGTCAGCATTGTATTGTAAAACAAGATTGGACAAGCCTGATCCAATTCCTCATTACTCAATTAAAAAAAAATTGACAGGGTGAGAATGGCTGGAGTGGGAAGTGTAAAAGAAATACAGTTCTAATTTAAGAAATGGATTTCTGACGTCACGTTTAATAAATAGTATGAAATAGTATGGGATTCATGTATATATATTATCCAATATCTGATTTTAGTAACATGGGTATCGGAGTACAACTTATGTAACATATTTTGCTAGAATGTTGTTGTTGTGCTTTGTGAACTGGTTAATGGGTTTAATGTTACAGTCTGAACAAACATATTCACTCCTTTTTTTGTTTTGTTTTTGAGTGTATGTGTGTGGACCTGATTTGCATTGCATAGCTTCTTTACAAATTTTCAGCCCCATATGCACTGTAATTTGCTTGGCTGTTTGATTGAGCTCTGATTGCTCAGTATATAGGGAACATTGATCTGAACAAAAACACAACCGTAATGCGTATTTGTAGCAGATTCCAGAGAAGTCTTCTCAAAGCTCTTCTTATTCTGCAGATCCCTAAATGCAGAATAAATATTTGTCTATTGAACAAGGAGAAACAATCCTTTCCCAGAGTTGAGGTACTTTTCCTGCTTTATTACTAATCCAAAACACAGTTTCTTGGTTCTTTTATTCATAATTGAAACCAATGCTCTGATGACATTTATTAAATAAAACAAAAACATGCTAAAAAGGCGGGGATAAAACCACTTTTAACTAAGACAAGGCTGGCACAGCATTAAAAATTATGAGGAAACTTTTTTTTGTGACTGTCTATAGTGGGATAGTGTAGGCCCATCTGGGGCATTCAGAAGGGCAGATGGGCTTAAGCCTTTATTCTGTTTTCCTGTGCCAGGTTAAAATTATGATATTAAATTCTCAAAAACTTTCAAGCAAGTCAGCCTTCATTGCGGGTACCTGGTTGTGAGATGTTATTGGGATAACATCCCATTGATTTCTACACTTCTACAAGTTAATGTCCTTTATCTGCCTACACATAGGTATGCAGACACTGCCTTCAAACTTCCTGCCCAACTAGAAATTAGGCGTAAAACTTTGTAACTCCTTATCTTCTTACACATCCGCATGTAGACAATGCTTTAAGCTTCCTGTCTGATTAGAATTAGAGTTAAACTGTGCAAATCTTTATCTTCCTGCACAGGGGTACGTGGAAACTGTCTCAACTAAGGCTAAGTGAGGAATATTTGTAAAGCTGTGAGACTTCTGAAGTACGTAACTTCTGTCTCTGACAAAGGGGCCAGGGCACTGACTTTGTTCCAGCCAGGCACATCAGCAACTTGAAATTACTATCTGTCTCGTTAACAACTTGAAATCGCCTCCTGCCATTAGCAGTCACTTCACAAACGATGGATACTATATCCTGGTCTTTTATGTTCTTGATGTAATAATTGTTCTGTATGCTGTCTTTGTCTGTTGTAATAATTGTTTCATGTATCATGTCATTGTGAGATGTGAAATTGTTTCTGTATTATGTACTTAGTAACGTATAAAAAGCGGGGACTATCCGCTGCTCGGGGAGAATTACTTACGAGACTCTGCACTCTGTGCCAGGTTAAGTACAGTGATTCTCCACAGCTTGTACTTGCTTGGTAATAAAGGATTTATGTTTTTCTAAACAGACCAGTGTCTTGTTATTGCATCAAGTCTGTGAGGGCATCCGAAAACGAACCTGACAGTTGGGTAGCCATTTCCCTGGAAATTCTGGTGGCTGCTCATTTCTTCAGTAGCCTAGGATATGAACCAAAGTGTTCCCTGGCCTCAGATTTCATAATGCGAGACATGCAGGCTGTTCCATCAAACTTGCCCATGAGAAATAACATCTATGGGAAGTCTAGCAAATTGTCGCTGCTGTCCCACTTTTAACAGTGAAAGGGCTGAAGACTGTGCATCTCACTCCGCCTCCCCAAGTGAGCTAACCACTCTAATTGAGACCTGCAAGCCTGACTGAGGTGTCAATGTTGGGCAAGTGTTACATGTAAAATTGGCAAAGTATGCTGTGCTTTTTACTGGATTCTGAGGAGTGGACGGAGGCAAATGGGAGACAGAAGTTATTATAAATGCTGTTGATGTAATGCAGGGCTGTATCACAAGGTATAGAAAGACTCTAGTGAGCCCTGTATCATAATGCTTAGATCACAAATTTCTTCCATGCTGTTGAATGAAGAAATGGACTGGTAGTCATGGGTCATGCAGGATGAGTCTCACCATATTGAGATGGCTGCATGACAGGCCTTTGCTCGGGGTTGGAGCCATCCAATAGGAAACCAAAGGTTATGATGACTAGGCTAAGTTCACAAAATCAAACCAATCATCTTTCTGCTATTAACTGTGAGAGCTAATATTACAATGATGAAAGTTGTTAGTCTAGTTCATTGGACATATTCTGTATGCTCGAGGAATCTGATGGAGATAGCTGGCACCCACTCTTGTATATGGCAGTCCTCTGCAGTGACAAATGTAAAATACTTTATGTTCCTATGACTTTGAGTTATCATTGAGTGGATAGTGATACTAAACCAGGTAGTGTGCAGCTGATCATCCTTTCATGATACTGCCCATGGGCAGTGACCTCCATTCATACTGGAAAGGTACCGGTTACGTGTCTCAGGAACAGACTGCCCTTTCTCTGCTGGATGGCCTGCAAAAGAACCTCTAGGGAGGCATTCCTGAATAGTGTAGATTCTGTTTGGTCTCAGATATTTCCAGGAATGAATGGAGTCCAGAAAGTCCCAAATGCTCATCGGCATTTCTTATTCACCGGGTCATAATGTTTAGCATTTTGCTTGCACATATGCAATGAACTGAAAAGGATGTAAGTGCGTCAGGCAACCTGACCCACCCTGAGCAGAGGTACTTCCCATTTTTAGGTGCGGTACCACATTTACCCTCCCAAAAAATAATATTTTGACAGATGCATCAGTTTGTATTAAATGAAGTGATAATTTCATGCTACTGGATAAAAAAAAGCTCACATGGAGCATGGAAAACATGTCTTAATTTAAATAATATAGGTCTAGTTGGCATAGAGTTTTTGAGTCAAACACTACTGTCACTATGACATATTTTGAATACTGCCTTATATTTTACCTCATGTATCATGTACTACAAAGACTTTGCTCTTGTTGGGAAAGATATCTTAAAGCTTATTAACAGCACTAACTATTTACATTGCAAAAATACCACAGTCTTATATATGGTATGGTTCTTCGCTTACTGGTGTTACTGAATGTCACATACGTATACCTGGCTGCATTACCTTGACAGCCTAACTAAGGATGAGGTGGTGATTTTATACTGGAGCATTATTGCTTTTGTGGTTTGAAAACTATGTAGCAACACACCATTGAATTTATTTTATTCTATTGGCAGAGGTTTCCAGCATCCCCAGGGTTGGTGGCTCAGCAACACATAATGGCTGCTCCTGATTTTCTGTGACCCTCTGAACGTTGGTGGTGGAAGGAATGGATTTCTGTGATGCCAATCATATGGGCTACACCTGGATGGTGTCATGCATCTTGAGTGCTGTTGGAGCTACTCTCATCATTTCTGGAGCATGCAGTACAATGTGATCTGCTTCATCTGTTTGTAGGCTCAAGGCCTTACCAGGGGCAGGTCATTGCAGTTGCAGAATTTGGGTCAGTTCCAACTATTTGGGTTTTATATGTTGACTGTACATTAGGGGTAGAACACTAAAGGAGATACAGGAGCAGAGGAACCTGGCTGCACAATATATATGTGTACAGGGTAGGATGACAAATTGAGTGAGCAATTAATAGAACATACAGTATCCTTGGATTTATTCATAGGGGCATAGAGTACACAAACAAGACATGTAGCTCAAACTTGTATAAGTCACTGCTAAGACCTGAGCTTAAGCAGTTCTAGGTGCTCCATTATAGGAAGAATGGAAATGCATTGGAAAGAGTGCAGAAACAATTTACACAGGTGGTTCCAGTGATGAGAAAGTTCATTTCTGAAGATAGTTGAAGCAGTTGGGACTGTTCTCCTTGAAGAGAATGCAGCTGAGTAGAGGTCTGACAGAGGTTATCAAAATCATGAGCGGCCTGGATGCAGTCAATAGGGAGAAGCTCTAAAAGGATCAAGAACCCAATGACACAGAACTGAAGTGATTTGCAACGAAAGTCAAATGTGATATAAAAAATAGGTTTTTCACAGGAAGAGTAATTAGGATATGGAATGCACTGACTGGAAGTGTGGTGGGTGAAATAACTCCACAGAAGCTGGTATCATGTCATGAAACCATCCTTTACCTACACATGGAAAGCCCTTGACACTGGTCCAGCTCCCTCAGAGCCAGCTCTCAGGGTGTTATTATCTCTGACACTCCTGACAATTTCTGTCAGCCAGGGCTCTCTGATTGGACCAGGTTAACAGCCCAATCATGGAACATATGTTCTATGAAGTCAACTGGGCTGACAACATTACAATCACTACAGTGGAGACAGCTTCATTTGAGGAATTCAAGAGAGCTGAATGATTATTCGGATAGAGGTAAACCATTTAGGACTGAGATGAGGTGAAATTTTTTCACCCGGAGAGGGTGCGCCTGTGGAATTTTCCTCTACAGTAAGCAGTCAAGGACAAAACTGTGTAATTTCAAGGACGAGTGAGATTTTGCACTTGGAGCTAAAGGAATCAAAGGATATGGGGGAAAACTGGGGAGAACTATGGAATTGGATGGCCAGCCATGATCATGGTGAATGGTGGAGTAAATCTGAAGGGTCAAATAGCTTACCACTGCTCATATTTTCTATATTTCAATATAAATAATGTGCATGGATATGGGGATTAAAATACAGGAGCTTGCGTTTGGTAATGATGCTTATTTGAAGGGTCAGTATAGGAACAAAGGGCTGAATGCTCTTATTCTATGTCATAAAACTTTTGTGATTCCATTAACAGTTTGAAAATAGAAGATATCACAGTGCCTGAGTATGATAATTAAAATCTCACCTTACGATAACAGTCTCAAGAATTTCCATCTACCAGAACTTTTCTGTTAGACCTTGGAATTGGCTGCTAGACCTTCAGAATCACTGCATTATACTGAGTTTTGAACCTTGGCTTGTACTTAAAGTTCTTAAGGTTCAGAAATCATTCCTGATCAAATACTTAATACTCAAGCACCAGCATTGATTTAATTATTTAAGAGTCCACTCTATGGCTTTGCTTCTATCTGAACATGCTCTGAAAAGGCACTCAATCAATTCATGACAGGAATCATTGCACCTGTATTCTGTAATCCCACGTGAGTCAGGTGTAATAATATAGCTTTCAGCAATCAATATTAATTATAATTGGCAGCACCTTTTGAGACTCTGTGTCAGAAGGTTTTGAGTTCAAGCCCCACTGCCTAGAACAAAAAAGACAAGACAGACACTTCAACTGAGGGAGTACTGCACCTTGGAGTTAGTATCTTTTGAAAGTAAGCTCACAAATGCCCTCTCAGATGGTTGCAAAAAATCTTGTGACACTATTTTAAAGAAGCATAGGCAGTTACGCTTTCTGCCTGGCCAACATTTATTGGGAAAACCACAAAGCAGGTTATGAATATCACATTGATGTTTATGAGAGCTTGCTGTCCACATATTGGTTGCCACATTCACCACGTTGTACTACAGTTCAAATCTGCCTAATATTCCAAGTCATTTTACCTTCCTATGCATCTCCGCAGAATTCAGAAAAATCTTGACTTCTTATGGCCTACTCCGAGTACATCATAGAATCCCTACAGTATGGAAGTAGGTTGTTCGGCCGAATGAGTCTACACTGACTGAAACATACAACTCTGCATTTCCCATGGCTAATCCATCTATCCTGAACATCCCTGGACATATGGACAATTTAGCATGGCTAGTCCACCTAATCTGCACAGCTTTGGATTGTGGGAGGAAACTGAAACATCCAGAGAAAATGTGCAAAACTTCTCGGTTATCTGAGGGCAGAATCGAACCTGGGTCCCTGGCGCCGTGAGGCAGCAGTGCTAACTACCGAGCCACTGTGCCATCCTCCACTTGGATTTTGTCATTTAAATAATTTAGGAAAATCAAAATATTAATATTCATTACAAATGGTATTTAATTCCACTAATTGAAAACAAAATACTGAGTTTTACTCTTCGCAGCTGGATGTTCTGTCAATCAACCCTGCCCTTGGCTGTTTTCACAAGGGCATAGGAAGGGAATGTGTCCCAGAAATTTCCTGCTCCAGTGAGGAATAAAACCCACAGGATTGTAGGCTGACTGAGAACTTACATCAGGTAAGATTTTAATTTCATGTCGGCTGCTGGGGTTAGCAGCTGTCAGGTTTCACACCAACTGCAGTGAAGTTTGAACCATAGATTGGAGGAAGTAATGTTAAAAAGTCAAGTAAATGGTTTGCCTCCTGATGTTGTATTATTTCACAGAAAGGCATCAGATAGTTAAGACCATTAGATGACATAGGACATATTAATGCTCTAGCATAAACTGTTTCCATTTTACTCTACATGCATCCAGCTACTAGTCAGACTGCAAATCAAACAGTCAATTAATCAGCTTGTCCAGTACGTATATAGTGTGACAGAAATTTAAGTTTTAAACAAATTGACCAAAGTCATGTAAAATTACAGTTTTCATTAAAATTAATACAGGTCAAGTCTCTTTTATTCACAAACCTCAGGACCAGTTGTTTTTCAAAGTGAAGGCTATTTTAGGTTTTCAGGTAAAATAGATTTGCACAGTTTTAATCATTTGTTTGAACATGGCAAATAGAGTTAAAATCAAGGTCACAATGTCTGTTTAAGTTCCGGGACCTGTCAAGTTCTGCCAATTGTGTAGAAAATCTCACCTTGCTAAATGAGCCAGTTAAATAATTCAGAATGGTTAGTACCTCCTGTGAGGGCTGCAACCAGCTATTATCGATCACATTGTGTGCATAACTGTGTATAAATAACTATTGGCAGAGGAGAAGAATCAGGCACAAAACAATCACTAAAAGACATGCATTTACCAGGATATACTATTGTCCACTGTGGGTCCATTCACGTTCATTCAGGTCCTTTGCTTAACTTGAAGTGAGCCAAGAAACAAAGATTTTCTCCAAAGGGCGTGACATCAGCTTCTGAAAGTCCATTTGAGTCCATTTCAATCAACTTTGAAAAAACCTTCGGTTTTTAGGTCTTTTCAATTAATAACTGAATAAAGGATAAAGAATACCCAACCAGTAGAAATTATTGCATATAGAATGCACTACTTGAACAACCTTGAACAACGGCCGAGAAACCAATAAAAACAATTGTAGAAGTGACCAGGACTTGTAGGGGTATTCAAACACCTGTGACAGAAGTCAGACATGAAAACTATTTGAACCATAACAATTCATTAAAGTAACAGTATAAGCAAACTGATAAGATTTATTTTTGCCGATGCGTAATGAATAAAAACCAGTCTGTTCCATTCTGTCATCGAGACAACTTATTAGGCACTGTACATAAATCAAAAAAATGCACAGGCAGACCAGCAGTCATTTTAGTATATGAGAAAGAATTATGTTCAAAGACAATTCCATTTTTGAAAAGTGGAGATATAGATATCTTAAAGGAACTATACTCGTTTGTGTACATAGAATTCTTCAAAAGTCAGAATGGGTCCAGTTCACTGTTTCTTGCTCCAGACAAAATCAAGTCACAGCCAGACAGACTGGTAAAGAAGGCATTGGAATGCTTGCCTTTATTGCTCAGATCATTAAGTCTAGGAGTTGGTGTTTCACCTTGCAGTTGTTCAGGATGTTGGTGAGGCCACTTTTGAGTACTGCATACAGTTCTGGTCACCTTGTTATAGGAAGGATATTATTAAATTGGAGAGGGTGCAGAAAAGATTTACAAGAATGTAACTGGGATTGGAGGGTATGAGTTACAAGGAGAGGCTGGATAAGCTTGAACTTTTTTCACTGGAGCAGAGAAGATTGAGGGTAACCTTATAGGTGTTTATAAAATCATGACGGGTATAGATAAGGTGAATAGTAAAGGCCTTTTCCCTATGGTTGGGGAGTTCAAAACTAGAAGGCATAATTTTAAGAGGAGAATTTGAGAGGAGAAAGATTTAAAAGCGACCCGAGGGGCAACTTGTCACAAAGAGGATGATTCATAGGTGGAATTATCTGCCAGAGGAAGTAGTGGATGCAGGTAAAATTACAACACTTAAGAGAAATCTGGATAGGTACGTGAATAGGAAAGGTTTAGAAGAATATGGGACAGGCAAATGGGGTTAATTTATTTTGGGAAACTAGTCCGGCATTGACGAGTTGGATCAAAGGGTCTGTTTCTGTGCTGTATGACTCTATGACACAATGACATTCATCTGGGACAACTGTCTTGAATGTCACAGGGCATGTTCCGTCGTTACCCACCCACAGCTCATGGAGGTTGAAATTGGGAACATAACTTTAGCACCTCACCAACGCACTTTCATATCCTAGGGTCACTTCATGAATGGAAAAGGATTCTATTCCAGTAATGTACAAGTCATCTGTGAGCATCAATACCACAACTTAGATATCTGTGCCAGGTACTCTTGGAGCTGCCCCAATTTCCATATCCTTCAGAATTCCCAAATTCCTGCTTCATTTCAAAAATTGGGTGCTTTACAAGGATGTTTACTGGGAGATAAAGACTACCTGCTGCAACAGTGGCTGTTGACTTCATTAAGTAGATCCCTGTCTGAGGCCAAATATAGACTCAATGCAGTCCATTCGTCAACCAGAACCATTATGAAGTAGATGACAGGGCTGTTGAAGATGAGGTTCTGATGCTTGGCCTGGCTTGGGAGACCTTGCAGTAAAATTCAGACAGAGTGTACTGCATAATCCTAGCATGCTGTGTTCTGCACAGAGAAGGAACATTACCTTCAGCATGATAGAATTGCACAGTGTCAAGTTAACAAGCTGGCTAGGACTTAATTAACACCCAGCTCCAATAGATGACAGCTGGATACAGTGAACTTTCATTTACAGTAAATTTGTTGTGACTCAAAAGGGAAGCAATTCCTGTGTGTTCCCAAAATCAAACGCAGCTTTTATTGGTTTCTTTTTTTTGGTTTTGCTGCTTTTCTTTAGTTTGAAGGCTCTCCAGTATGTGAAGCACCCACGCTGAGAAATGAGAAGGTATTAGCTGACATTGGGCATTTCGGAGAAAGTAGAGCTTTGTTGGATTGTGTTCTAAGATGACACCAGGGATGGGTAGCCTGTGTAGTTTGGTTCTTTAATAGCAATATTCTATGAATGTGCACTTGTAGTTACAATGAATTGCCATCCATGAAGCATTTCTCTTTATTCCTTTCCCATGATGTGGACTGTAAAGTACTGCTGATGTTGGCAGCGCTTCACCTGGTGCACAGCTGGGCTTTCATAACTGACCTTTAAATGGTCATCCCATACAGATCCCAGCAATGGAGTGAATTCCTCATCTAGTGAGTGGGATGATAGAATTAGCAGAGTGTCATAGAGTTTTGGTGCACAGCTAATGAGATGAGTTCCAAAGAGTAGCATGAGAAAACTCTGCAATAGTAGTACCCTGCATTTGAAGAATATGGTGTCCAATTGTGAGGGATACACATCCTGCCACAAGCAATTTTGAGCATGCCATTGGTCATTACAAACTGATAACACCATAAGACTTTAAGACATAGGAGCAGAAATTAGGCCTTTCTGTCATAGACATTTCTAGAAGCTGAAGTAATCACAGGTGACCTTCTCAGAAGAGCAGGGAGCTGACTTCTTCTCACCTTCAACTGCAAGTATTTTCAAAGCAGCTTTTTTATACAATCCTGCCCTTATTTGGTGATATGGAGTGTGAGGCGGCTGTGGAGTGGCAAAGTTTTCAATAATCCTCCCACATTTACAACCTCCTTCTGCATTTGCGTAGAATGGCTTGTGCTGTGTGAATTGGAACAAAACTCACTCTTCCAAAGCTCCGTACAGCGGGATTCCACAGAATGCCTTGTTGGAGTCCTCCATGTCCCACTCTATGGTGGGCTATGTTAAACTGTATGTCACCCAAATGCTGACCACTCACCATTCTACTTCTCATATTCTCACAAGGTCAGTGGAGCCATGAACAATGGATCCAGCCACGGCAATGAAGGTGCAGAGAAATAGAAGATGTGCCAGCTAGCCCAGAACCTGCACCAACCTCCAGCAGTGGCCAAATAGTTTCCAGATGAAGATGTCAGCCTGAAGATCCCCTCAGGATGTGGACGTGGTACTTCAAGGTGATGGCTGCACTACATTTTAATGCCATTAGTCGCTTCTAAGGATCCACAACAGACCTGTGTAGAATTATATAACGCTCAATCCAGAGGTGTATCAAGTCTGCTATCAATACAATCTCTGAAAGGTCGCACCATTTGCTTTATCATGTTTCTCTGTGACAAGACCAGTGTTGCAGCCCTGGCAGGAGGCTTTGCAAACGTAATTATATTGTCCCAGACACAAAGAGCTATAGACTATGCTTATATTGCATTGTGAGTATCACATCATACTATATTTTTCACTATATATGCCACATCGTATTTTACCATAAATCAGCTTAGTATCAACTTTGGCAGGTTTCATGGTGAAAGCTGAAGTATAGAACTTGCAATTATTGAGTAACTATCACATCCTCTGGCTATCACATAGCAGAAAATGATTTATTTTTCAAAGTGTTGACCGTCATTATGCAGACAAATGAGGAAGGTTGTTTAAGAATGCTTTAAAGCAATTTAGCCAGTCCCTGTGATTCAAAAGATGATGAAGATTGCTGGTCTTGTTTATGGTTTTTGTATATTATGTCTTATGCAAACAATGCAATATATAAAATCTCAAACCTAGGATCTTTCTTCTGTTCACCGTTATGTCAGAGCTACATATGAGCTCTACTCATGTTTTCAGATCTGTTTCCAATGTGCTGACACTTTCCCGTAAACTGCTACAGGGCTTCAAGTTCTATAGCAGTGGATCAATTACTCTCCTCTTGAGGGAATTGTGTCAGTTCCTAGTAGATATCAAGTTGTAACTGTTGCACAGCTCCTGATTGATCTATTCCAGAATCATTGTGAGTCGCTCTTGAAGGACAAGACAAATGTTTTAATAGCAGTACCTGACCATCTGTTCCAGTGTTGAATAATGATAGTCAGTTCTAGTTCTTGCAGCCTAGCAAGAACGCTGGAAGCAACAGACATTAACAAGTATTTGAAGGAAATGCTAACAATAGATGATGAAAATCACCTCAAGCATAAGCTAAATACAGAAGGGGTCAGTAATACTTTACATTTGGCGATATTTTAGTTTGCAAAACTAAAGTCAGTATTTTGGCCTTATGGTTAATAGCAGTCATTGTTGAGTGTGCGGGCATGCCACTACATATCTCAAAGCCTGCATCATTTGGCATCACAAGAGCAATATTATTGTTCCAAATTAATAGATGGTGCTATTTGCATTTTTCAATATCATTTGTCACATCATTTTACAATGTATGCTTTTCTTCTTTTTGAATTTTTGCATAATGAATCGAGTGCTATCTCCTTCACAAAAGATATGTTTTGTAACTGGATTGTGAGAAACTGTGCATATATATTTAGATTGCTGATTCCAGATTTTATATTTTTGAATCTTAACATCTGTTAGTTTTCTCTGTGAATGGTGTTACTCAATGTCTGATGATCACAAGAAAAGTAATTACAAATATTTCCTAAAATGTTCATGCTTTATCTTATATATTACACAAAGTGGGAAAGTTGCGCAGGCAAAATTGATACCGAAGGTCACACAACTCTGCATGGGCAGACTGTAGGGTTTTGAACAGCCAATAAAAAGCATTCTCAGTTTCCACAGTCTTGTTGATCTGAAGTACATATGTGTACTTAGAGGTTACAGTTCATTTGAAGTTTGGTCCCGTAAAGAAAACATAGTTTTTATATGTGAATTCAATGTGACTAGAATTAAAATCACTCCTTTTCTTTGTTCAAGATAAATGGAATTATCAGCACTGTACTTAAGATTAATTCAGGTCCAAAACTGAATGATAAAGCTTTTGTTTATCAAGTGAAAGCACAAACAGAGCAGTGTAATTCTGCACTGTGCCTACAAATTAACTCCCAGATGTTTGAATCGTAGAATACTTACAGTGTGGAAGCAGGCCATTCAGCCCATTGACTCCACACCAAACCTCCAAAGAGTATCCTATTCAGAACCAGCCCTACACCTACACATCTCTGAACATTATGGGCAATTTAGCATGGCCAATCTACCTAACCTGCACATCTTTGTATTGTGGGAGGAAACCAGCGCATGTGGAGGAAACCCATGCAGACATGGAGAGAATGTGCAAGATTCACATGGACTGTCACCTGAGGGTGGAATCGAACCTGGGTCCCTAGCAGTGTGAGGCAGCAGCGTTGACCAATGACCCTCCATGCTGTTCAATGAAATACTCAGCATCTTTATAAAATATCCCAATACCACATACAGTAGGATGCTTTGATTTTATGCAAATCTCTTCTTCATTATAGTATGTTTTCATATTCTTTAAATCTTTTTTCTTAGTCTTCTTCTGTGATTCAGTACATTCAGTGGTATAACTACAATAATTATGGTTCTCTGCCCTACTTCTCATTGATATGTGCAGAAATCACTGTGAATTGAAAGAAGATATTAAATTGCAGACTTATCTTTCAAATGGTGATGGACTGGTTTGCCTATCTTTCAGGAAATGCCTGCTCCAAAATGAATTAAATTTGGCTTGTGCAAAACTGGTGGGATCCATGATTTGGAAAGGGAGTCCTGGTAACTATCAGTCAGCTGAATGGTTATAATCTCAAACCAAACCCTGCATCAGCATTTAATTTGCACAGGTAAAACATATGTCCACATAGATAAACATCCTTATATATATAATTGGTTTTACCCGCAACTACATTCTGTAATGCATCTGTTGAGGTTGATTTAGCTCAGTTGGCTGACTGGCTGGTTTGCAATGTAGAGTGTTGCCAACAGTATGGATACAATTTCTGCACCAGCCGAGACTGCCATGAAAACCTCCTCTCACCTGATCTGTAGCAAACCTCAGGTTAAACCACCACCTTGCTATAATGAAAGACAAGACCTGTGGTCTGGTAAGATTATGCAGGGTTTGGTTTGAGATTACACCCATTCACCTGACTGATAGGTGCCAGGACTGCCTTCCCAAATCATGGATCACACCAGTTTTGCACAAGTCAAATTTAATTCATTTTGGAGCAGACATTTCCAGAAAGATAGGCAAACCAATCCATCATCATTTGAAAGATAAGTCAGCAACTCTTGACTTTTATTGCATCTGTTTCAGGTAGGTTCATGCAAAAGAGTAACTTAAAAACGCTGGGACAAAACCTTTGTAAGATCAATTTGTTTTATATTGTACTTCATCAAAAACCGTATAATCTTACTTCCACAAGGGTTCTTTGTGATTTGCTGTCAGCAGTACCATGTGATGTTAGAATTGAGAAGTTAGAGTAGACATTTAAAATTGCCAAGCATTTATCATATTTGGAAATACCAGCTTAATAATGCAAATAGTTGAGTATGAATTTTCTCTTTGCCTGAAGTGTAAACAATGAACAAGAAAAATCACAAATTCACTCTTTATAAACAGGCTTGTACTTTCAGAGAAATCTTCTCTCACAAACATATAATCTATATATGATAGCACTGTGGTGAAATGAGTTGTGTCAATTCAGGCTTCTACTTATCCCTAAACAAAGGATTTCCAGTTACCTTTTGATGTAGTGATGTCTGTTAACAACCTATTGTCACAGAAAAGTATAGAAGCCTTCTTCTGAATTTAAGCGAGATAATGATATAACACTGCAAAAATCAGAATTAATCTATTAATGAACAGATACAAATATTTCTATGTGAGATTTCAGATAATGCTGAATATTACAAAATTCAGGATGAGCAGTATAGAAATACACAAAACTTCAGAAGAACTTAATTTCAAAAATGGATATTTATCCTTTCTCCCTCCCCATCATTAATATTCCGCACCAAAACCAGCACAGGAGTTACACTACCAAAAATTAAACTGTGCAAGAGTTCAACCTGAATAAAATAAACTACCCTGTCAAAACAAAACAGACCAACAGATCATTTTTAGTGAACAACAATTTTCTTTCTGGATCTTGTGCTTTCAAGGGAAACAAAATATTGGGTGAATTCCAAAACCGGCAAGCAATGGCACCTACCAGTTCACTACCAGTTCACTGTCAAAATTGCCTCATCAGTGTGGAGAATTACCAGCATGAACTCTATTATGGAGAATACAGGCTACCAGGTACAGTACATTATGCGAACGTTCCATCTTACTGCACTGCTATACAGCCTAGCATTTTGACAAAAAGGCAGAATTCAATCCCTACCAATTTATCAACAATTCGAGACTAAGGGAGTGATTAATTACAGCTGTGTTCACAGATTTGACTCAAGTAAAAAAGTAGAAAGAATAGCTGGGCATTGAGACATTAAAGTGACCCTTGGATAGGCACATGGATGATTGTATAATGAACGGTATGCAGGGTAGTTTGATGTGAGTAGGATAATAGGCCGGCACAACATCCTGGGCCGAAGGGCCTGTACTGTGCTGTACTGTTCTATGTTCTATTAATGCCTTGTTTATGTGGAAAATGATTTCTCATAATTCAAACCATTGCAGACTTCTTTTCAGAATTAAATGAAATCGAATGTTGGATTGAAACATGTAATTACACTCTTTGGGATACTCAACAGATAATGTGAATATACCAATGCTTAAACAGAAATACCAAGTAAGTTGGCTTGGAGATTTTATGAGAACATGTTTTCTGTCTGACACCCAACTTCCATCTTTGGTTGCCTTCAGCAGTTCTCCATGTGAAGACATGCTTGAAAGTATCATGCAATTTCTGTGGGCATTCTATGAAAGAGACCTGATTATGAATATAACCTGAGAAAACATTTATTTATTAACTTGCTATATAAAACATTCAGCATGTTAGGCCTTTTAACAGCCTCAAGGTAACATTTCCATAACCACCAATACTACTGTTTACATTGAAGTTCAGCCAACGTCAGCAGGCATTTAAATACACTGACTCAGTGAATTATGGCATTTAAGGGCCACTTGATTGGTCACATTGCTATATTTGACATGCAGCACAGTGTGAATTTTTAGGGACATTTTCTGTTTAATTTTGCAGCTGTAAAAAATATTGAGAGAAGCTGCAAGGATGCTGATGGGCTCATATCTGTGGACAAAATCAATATAGAAAATGCCTGAATGATTACTTTGTAAAAGCAGTCACAAGGAAAGACATTAGTAACAATACTGAAGTCAGAGATAACCTTAGAAGAATTAATGATTTCAATATGAATGAAATGGAAGTTTCAGCTAAACTAAAATAGCTCAAAAGAAATTGAATCCCAAGAGACCCATGCTATTTTCTGCCAGAATGCTAAAAGAAACTTAGGGGAGATTCCTTTGACGCTGAAGTTGTGGGACAATTGTGGGAGTCAATGGGCATTGAGGAAATACCAGGAGTTTAGAAACAGGATAGTATATTTGCAATCAGAAATGGAAAACGGATACAAACAAACATAGAATATTTTGTGATAACAAAGTGTGAAGCTGGATGAACACAGCAGGCCAAGCAGCATCTCGGGAGCACAAAAGCTGATGTTTTGGGCCGAGCTCCTTCATCGGAGAGGGGGATGGGGTGAGGGAACTGGAATAAATAGGGAGAGAGGGGGAGGCAGACCGAAGATGGAGAGTAAAGAAGATAGGTGGAGAGAGTATAGGTGGGGAGGTAGGGAGGGGATAGGTCAGTCCAGAGAAGACGGACAGGTCAAGGAGGTGGGCTGAGGTTAGTAGGTAGGAAATGGAGGGGCGGCTTGAAGTGGGAGGAAGGGATGGGTGAGGGGAAGAACAGGTTAGGGAGGCGGAGACAGTCTGGGCTGGTTTTGGGATGCAATGGAGAGGAGGGGCTGAGCTGGGCTGGTTTTGTGATGCAGTGGGGGGAGGGGACGAGCTGGGCTGGTTTTGGGATGCGGCGGGGGAAGGGGAGATTTTGAAGCTTGTGAAGTCCACATTGATACCATTGGGCTGCAGGGTTCCCAAGCGGAATATGAGTTGCTGTTCCTGCAACCTTCGGGTGGCATCATTGTGGACATTTTATCTTACTTTAGAGACACCTAAAATAATTAAATTTATTCTTAAGTGTAAACTTGAGCTTTATTGTATAACATTAATTTTGTAAACTCTACATAACTCCTTAAGCAGATTTTTTTTGGCTGATCAACATCCTTACTATTGTGCGGTTACGAGTATGTGATGGGAACAGGGTCACAGGACATGTCACTTTCAAAGATGCGACACTATAGTCAGGTGATATGCTTAGTGGTTTTTCTGTATCCTATCCCACATAACATATGCCACAAAGAGTTGGGTTTGTAGTCAGTCAGATATCTGCAGGTGTGACATACCATCCTTACATACACTGTCTGAGTTATTTGGTTACTTTGTTAACAGGTTTACCCTTTATCACCTTTACACACCCACTTCCAGCAGAGTAAACCTACCCTGCTAAACCTATTGTCAGCTTAAAATCACAATCAAGAAATATTTCAGACAATTAAAGGAACTTAGTTTTTTTTTATCAGTTATCGACTGTATCCTGCAATGAAATATCTGGGTTGTGCTCCAGGAATTTTCAAGCCAAGAAAATTAGCTTAGGGCAGAACATATCTAGTGGACAATTATGCAGAAATGACATTTTTTAAAGTTTACCAAATGAGAACTAAGAATTCAACATTAAGAATTGTAGCTTTGGTTATCTGGATTTGGGATCATGAGGTTTAAAAGTGTGAGACTACAATTCTTCTATAACTGTTAATGAAATTGATTTATGAAATGTATTGAACCAATTCTAAATTACACTATAATAATGAATATGACGTTATAAAATATCAAACATAGTTATAATGGGCAACAGGTTGGGTTTTACAATAAATCACGTCCAGATACAATGCTGCTCATTTTTCAACAAGCGCCATGGTAGAGCTAATCATAGGCCTGGCTCCAATACTTGGATTGGTGTAGGGATGTTCCAGTAAATGTCCAGACAGGCTATGATGCATAAAACTAGCATGCTGTGCACTGTAATACCGGAACAAGTAAAGACAGAATGTATTGGACACAGCAGTCTGCTGGGGAGGAAGGTGAGGACATTAGACATGAGAAACATTACCTGTAGAAGAATACAGCAATGCAGCATCTGGTGCAACAAACCAGACAGGAGTTAGTTGAAACCAGACTCCAACTGATGTGAATCCGGTGAAGTCATCTTTCATTGACTGCAAATTTGTTGCTCCTCAAATAGCAAGCAGCATTTTGTTCTGGAGCAAATATAACTCTTCCTGGGTTTTATTTTGGTTTTGCTGGTTTGAAGGTGCTATGGTTGGGTAGCCTGTGTAGTTTAGTTCTTATAGCTGATGTTACAACGAGAGTTGATCGGATAGGTAACATGAAATTGGAATATATTTGTGAATCTGGGATTCCATTTGCAATGAATTGTCATCTGTGCCATCTATGTACCATCAGAATCTTCTACATTTCCCTCTCACTACATTAAATGTGAAGGGCTGTTCATGGCTGGCAGCCAACCTGACGCGGAGCATGGACTTTAAATATAGTGCTGGCAGCATGAATATTGGAGAGATATGGCAATGGAGAGTGGTTCTGCTGCTGGTGAGTGTTCAATAGTACCAGCAACGTGCCAAAGAGGCGTGGCGCATACATAATGAGGTGAGCAGAGTAAAATTGCCTGAGAAAACTCACTGATTCTCTGAGAGAAGCTCTCTGTGAAACTCCTTGAAATTGATAGTTTGCTGATTTTTGATAAAATTTAGCTCATGACCCCTTATTCTCATAAAAGCTCTGACAAGAAAATTCAGGCAAAATGTTGCAATTTCCTGGCACAAGTGGAAAACAGTGTAGTTGAGATAGGAGGGTAAGGAGTCAGTATTCCAATCTGAAGGCTCACACTGAATGAAGGAAGACTGTGAAACATGGAGAAGGTCTGCCCTTTGTGATGTATGAAAGCAGCCATCCTATTTGATAACGTCTTCCCTGCACTAGAAGTAAATCATCCAGATTTTCCAATCAGCAGTAAAGTTGAACATATCCCCAGTGACTGTGAATATAATTGCTGGCATAACTTTTTGCACACTTGCAGATATGGGTCTTCTGACTGCATCAGATTCTTCAGTGTAGCTACACATTTGGGCATTGGTGAAGAGGAGCAATGGAGGGGACATGCTTCATCAGCTGCTTTGTTGAGGTAAGCTTTTCTAGGGCCTAAGGGTTTGAGTGGAGTTAGTGAAGGGTTAGGTGAGTGACAGTGGATAATTGACTAAGTGGATGGCCAAGAGAGAGAGTGGTTGAGTATGTGGGCAGGTGGATGACTGGATGGACAAGTGAGTGAAAGAGAGTGATAGATGAGTTAGTGGATTGGTCAGGGAGTGATAGTTGAGTGGTTGGATGATCAGGTGATGAATGCATTACTAGTTGTGTGAGTTATTGAGTGGGTTAGAGTCATAGAGTCACAGAGTTCTACAGCACCTTGACAGGCCCTTCTGCCCAAACTTGTCAATGCCGACCACAATGTCCATCCACGCTAACACCACTTCCCTGCACTTGGCCCATATCCTTCTAAAACTTTCCTATCCATGTATTTCATTGAATCCCTACAGTGTGGAAACAGGCCCAATAAGTCCACACCGACCCTTACACCATCCAACTCAGACGCAACCCCCTATAACCTACCTAATCTAACATCCCTGAACAGTATGGACAATTTAGTATGGCCAATCCACCTAACCTGCACATCTTTGGACTCTGGGAGGAGACCGGAGCACCCAGAGGAAACCCAATCAGACACAGGGAGAATGTACAAACTCCACACAGACAGTTGCCTGAGGGCGGAATCGAACCTGGGTCCCTGGCGCTGTGAGGCAAAATGCTAACCACTGAGCCACCGTGCCACCCCTAAAGGCATTTGTCCAAATGCCTTTTAAATGTAGTTAATATACCTGCTTCAACCACTTCTGCTGGCAGCTCATTCCATATGCCTACCACCCTTTGTATAAAAAAGCTGTTGGGATGTGCATGGTTTGTCCAACTGGGGGATTGGTAAGACATTTGAGAGGGGGTATATTTTTCAGGGAGTTGGCAAGGCAGGCTGGGGTTATCGTGAGTAGTTGTGTTCGGAGATTCATTATTGGATTGTGGGAATGGTTGATTGCAGAATGAGTTTCAGGTCAAGACTGTGGATTGAGATGAGCTGAGGTGTTACCTGCTGGGGTTGGTGGATTTGGTTGTAACATTACTCACTGCGTAGACTAAGCAGAATAATGATTCTAGTGTAACAATTTGGGCGACTATCCAGTGTTAGTCTCCAACACTGGGCTCAGTGTAAGAGACATTTATGGAAGGTTTAGGACAGCACAATCAGACCATTCGAAGTTTCAACTTCACAAGCAATTACCAGGCATGGGCACAAGTCATTCGTTGATCAGGGTCATAAAGTGCATCAATGGTAGGCATAGAGTCAGAGTCATACAGAGTCAACAGGCCCTTTTGTCCAACCAGTTCATGCTGAACATAATCCTAAACTGAACAAGCCCCACCTGCCTGTGCCTGGCCCATGTCCCAGAAAACCGTTCCTATTCATTTAACCATCCAAATGTCTTTTAAACGTTGTAAATGTACCAGAATCCACCACTTCATCAGGAAGTTCATTTCACATGGGCAAACCGTCCTGTGTGTGTAAAAAATTGCTTCCTATTATTTCTTTTTAAAATCTCTCCTCTCATCTTAAAAATGTGCCCCTTCGTCTTGAAATTCCCCATCCTAGGGTAAGACAACTACCATCAACTCTATCTATTACCTCTCATTATTTTATAAACTTATACAGGTCACCTCGTAACTTACTGTGCTCCAATGAAAAAAGCCCCAGTGTATCCAGCCTTTCCTCATAAGTCAAACCCGGCAACATCCTGGTAAATCTCTCCTGAACCCCCTCCAGCTTGATAATATCCTTCCTATAACTGGGTGACCTGAACTGGACTCAGTATTCCACGTGTCAACATTTTCACTTTTTCTGGCACAAGTTGCAGTCTAAAATGTCTGCTATTTTCACGGATAATCCTCTGGCATGTAGGGAAGATCAAAGAAAATAGTTAACGTCAAATTGGAAAAAAACACGTTAATTGGGCAAAACAGAAGCTAAATTAAAAGGGCATTTTCATAAATGGGAAAAAAGGAAACAGAAATTTTATGGATATTTTGAATATGAGAAAACAAAATACAACATGGAAAGTGGCAAATTGCAGGAGACGTTATGAAGATGTGCACAGCATGGTTGTGACTGAGGAGAGAAAATCTTTTGGATTTGAAGAGTGGAGGAGAGTTAACATTATTGATTCTATTGTGTAACATTGCACTTGTCAATTGTTTTTATATATGTGGAATATTTGACCTTGCACTGCCCGGTTCCACTTGCAGGTTGCTGTACTCCTGCCATAAATGTGACTTTGCAGGCAACAGGATTACTTACAACTGTTTTCCACTTTAGTATAAGTTCATCCACAGTGGCTGTATGTAGGGCATAAATAATATGGTGTGCATTGAAACTAGTTAAGTAAATGAAGCTAAACTGCTGTATTTGCCATTGTAAAATAGATGTTTTCCGACCTTACCCAACAAGTGAAAGAAACATGACCTTTCAACAGTTTGTCAGGTAGGAGCAATAATTGAATGTGACAGCATCTAGCAGACACCTGAGTTACTTTGAAAAAGTTAAGGAAACTTTGGTTCTAATGACATCAACAGTAAAATATTTCAGATAGATTCATTCCATGCATCAATGTTGTTATCTGGAAAGCTAGTGGGTTACAAATATGGGCCTCACATTCAATTCAGAATGATGTTTTTCAAGCCTCAAATATGTTGCACCACTTATAAAACAATGTCAACCACCTTGTTTCCATCATTGTTTCGGATTGGCATTAAAAAATATAGGCTTTTGAGTGCCAGCTATTTACACAAACACTGCTGGGCTTGGTTCTCACCAGGAATTTACACATTGGTGTTTACTAATCAGTTGTTACATAATTTGTAGTCCTCTAGTAGCTTAAGGGCTAGTGTGTGCAATTGGAATATTGGAAGAGAGCTGAAAAATCACGACTGACAAAAACCTGCTGAAAGAAATGTCTCTGGCCTTTCAAACACACAGACAAAGAAATAAAGTTTATTGGGGAGCCTGAGAGAAGTGATCAGCTCCTTCAATAATGATGTCATGGTGAAGGGAATTGCCTGAAGGAATTAATATCACATGCAGAACCTCCACAATTTCAGAAATACAAGGAAGGGAATAAAAAATTTAATCAGAATAAAAAAGGTAAGTGCACCAGCCTATTGAAGGTTGTATCACCAAACATGGATATTATAAGAAAAAATATTAGGCTAAGTCTTATTTTGTTTTGGCTGTGTGCACATTGCATTGAGCTCTTTTGAGGAGCTTTTGGCATGAGGCCAAGTGGATTCTGTTATTGTATCTTGTATCATTAATCACTTACACTACTGCTATTTTCTCCCTGAGTCTGATTCTAGTTATATCTTACCACATTCTACTCTCAGAACAACTCAATACTGCTAGGATATTCTAGAATTAACCAGCATCCACTTACTCTCACACCATCTTTAAAATCCTATTGTGCACTTGCACAAGCACTGTCAGTCCACACTGCCCTGAATTTTGCCCCAGACATGGCAGACGGAACACTTTGTGTACAGGGGCAGCAAGCGAGGGCTTTCTCTTCCCAGCAGTTGAGGCCACACCACACAGTGCAAGCATGGTCTGAGGTTGCCATATGGGTTAGAGCAGTCTCAGTCATCTGGAGGAACGGATAACACTGTAGGAAAAAGTCAATGGCCTTTTCCGCTCTGTGATGTGGAGGTGCTGGTGTTGGATTGTGCTGGACAAAGCCATAAATCACATGACACCAAGTTATAGTCCAACAGGTTTATTTGGGATCACACAAGCTTTTCGAGCACACTCCCTTCGTTAAGTCGGATCGGGGAGCAGGGCACACAGACTCAAGATTTTATAGACAAAGAGATCAAGGGCAGAGAGATTAAAAGATCATACAGCTCTCTGATGAAGGGTCTAGGCCCGAAACGTCAGCTTTTGTGCTCCTGAGATGCTGCTTGGCCTGCTGTGTTCATCCAGCCTCACATTTTATTATCTTGGATTCTCCAGCATCTGCAGTTCCCATTATCTCTGATACAGCTGGTGTGACTGGGGTGTCAGATAATAAGTCTCTGCAGGTGACCAAGGGTGTCAGACGGTGTGGAAAGTGTTTATAAAGTCAATGTCATTGCTGTGCTGTAATGGCAATCAGGCAGAGCCATTGGAATATACAAAAGGTGACATCTCAGGGAAGATGTTGAATTGTCGGTATGAGGCTTTGTTCAATATCTGTCTCAGAGTTGAAATCTAGAATCAGGCTCATTTTATTCCCAAAGATGGAATTTATAAGATGCCACACTGATTGACTGTGACTACACATTGTGTGGTGTTGAATACAATAGAAAGGATGAAATGATTCACTCCATAGATGTTTCTGTGTGTGTGTGTGTGTGTGTGTGTGTGTGTGTGTGTGTGTGTGTGTGTGTGTGTGTGTGTGTGTGAGAGAGAGCGAGAGAGAGAGAAGAGAGAGAGAGAGAGATAAGTATTTCAAAACATTACAAACTAATAAAGGTAGAGAGATCATAACAATTCACCAAGATGATGCTATCAAGGGGGGAAAGTAAGGAAGATATTACAGATACAGAACAGTGTGATTAGGTCAACTGCAGCGTGACATGAACCGAAGATCACGGTTGAGGCCATTGTCATGGGTATGACACTTGGCTGTCAGTCCCTGCTTTTCTGCGTTGTTGTGTATCTTGGAGTCTGCTTCAAGGACACTTACCCAAATATGGGGGACTGAATGTCCTTTAGTGCTGAAGTGTTCCCTGACTGGGAGGGAACATTCCTGATTGGTGATTGTTCCGCAGTGTCCATGCATCTGTTGTCATAACATTTGCATGGTTTAATCTTCATCACCATACCATGCCTTGGGGCATCCTTGCCTGCCGTATAAGAGATAGACAATGTTGGCCGAGTCACATGAGTGTCTGCATGTATGTGGTGGGTGGTGTTCCCATGTGTAATGGTAGTG
Organism: Stegostoma tigrinum; assembly: GCF_030684315.1. NCBI lineage: Eukaryota > Metazoa > Chordata > Chondrichthyes > Orectolobiformes > Stegostomatidae > Stegostoma > Stegostoma tigrinum. The sequence continues at coordinate 20,628,714 of NC_081370.1, forward strand.
TCCATGTCGATGATCTGACATGTCTTGAGAGGTTGCCATTGCAGGATTGTGTGGTGTTGTGGTTGATGTTGTCCTGAAGGCTGGATAGTTTGCAGCGAACAGTAGTCTGTTTAAGGTTTGGTGGTTGTTTGAAGGTGAGAAGTGGGGGCACAGGGAAGATCTTGGCAAGATGCTCATCGTCATCAATGACATGTTGAAGGCTGCAAAGAACATGGCGTAGTTTCTCCATTCCAGAGATGTACTCGATGACATAAAGTATTCTATCGGTTTTCTGTGTCTGCTGAGATGGTCGTTGTAATTTCTCACTGGGGCATGTCGGAACTGGCACTTGATGAGTTGAGCATTGCCTCCCATTCTTAAGAGGGCATCTTTCAAAACCTTCAGGTATCCATGGCTTTGCTTCTCATCTGAGCAGATCCTGTGCATGTGCAGGGCTTGTCCATAGGCGATGGCTTCTTTAATATGTTTAGGGTAGAAGCTAGAGAAATGCAGCATCATGAGGTTACCTGTGGGCTTGTGGTGGAGTAAGGTACTGAGGTGTCCATCCTTGATGGGATTGATTCTGAAGAGTAGACTATGGTAAATCTGATGGTGGGATGACACTTGGTGATGTCGCTATGTAGTTGTTTCAGTGATTCCTCACCATGAAACCAAAGGACGAAGATATTGTCAATGTACCTGGTGCATAGCATTAGTCAGAGGTTCTGTGCAGCAAAGAAGTCTTGCTTGAACCTGTGCACGAAAATGTTGGCATATTGGGAAGCAAATTTGGTTCCTATGGGTGTCCCATGTGTCTGGCTGAAGAACTGGCTGTTGAAGGTAAAGACGTTGTGGTCAAGGATGAAGCAGATGAGTTGTAGGGTGGCATCTGGAAATTGGCAGTTGTTGGTATTGAGTACTGAGACTGTTACAGTGATGTCATCATGGGCGATGTTGGTGTAGAGCGCTGGAACAACCATTGTGACGAGGAATGTTCCTGGATCGACTGGTCCATGGGTGCTGAGTTTCTGTAGGAAATCTGTAGTGTTGTGACAGAAGCTGGGGTTTCCTTGTACAATGGGTTTCAAAATGCCCTCAACATAGCCAGAGAGGTTCTTACACAGGGTCCTGTTACCTGATAGGATAGGATGTCCAGGTGTGTTGGCTCTGTGTATCTTGGAAGGCAGTAGAAGTCGCCCACGCAAGAAGTATGTAGAATGAGAGTGTGGAGAGTATTCCGAAGGTCTGGATCAAAGGCCTTGATATCTCTCTCTCTCACTCACTCTCTCTCTCTCTCTCTCTCTCTCTCTCTCTCTCTCTCTCTGTCTCTCTCTCTCTCAAACACACATACACACACACACACACACACACACCACACATGATGTTATTTATTTGCAGATACATTTTATTTTGTTCAAACAACACACAATGTGGATTCACAATCAGTTAATGTAGCATCTTATAAATTCCAGCTTTCAGAATAAAACCAGCCTGATTCCAGGTTAAAATTTTGAGACAGATTCCGAATAAAGCCACACACCACAATTCAGTGGCTGACCTGAGATGTCATATTTTGTACATTCTTTTGGATCTGCCTGGTTGCCATTACAGCACAGCACTGACATTAACTTTATAAATACTTTTCACACTGTCTAACACTCTTGGCCACCTGCAGAAACTTATTATCTGACACCCCAGTCACACCAGCTGTATGATCTTTTGATCTCTCTGCCCGTGAACTCTGAGTCTGTGCACCCTGCTTTCCCATTTTGTGGAATGTGGGCATCACTAATTGGGCCAGCATTTATTGCCTTTCCCTGGTTGTCCTTGAGCTGCCTTCTTGAACTGCTGCAAATAATGGATTTTGACCAGCGACAGTAAAGGAATGGTAATTTATGTACAAGTCAGGATGGGAGTGGTTTGGAGGGGAAACTTGAAGGTGGTGATGTTCCCATGCATCTGCTGCCCTTGTACTTCTAGGTGGAAGTGGTTGTGGGTTTGAAGATGCTGCCTGAGGATCTCTGGTGAAACTGGCTTGAAACATGTTGCCCACTGTCAACTCATTGCAATGTTTAACTAAGTAAGACATCAAGAAGTATCTGACAGTGTGTGCATAAATGAAACAACTGAATTGCTCCTTCCAATATCAACTGTCCTGTTGCATATTAAAACTCTACCAACTCCTTCCATCGCCTTCACACCATTTTACAGTGGGCATTCCAATACAATATGTGCAGTAAGATAAGCATCAGCAAATCTATGTGATGGTGTTAATTGGTACTTAATAAACCAAAATGACATTAACATTGGATCCTTGCTTTAACATGGCTTATTCTAATTACTCCCTGATGGAACTTTAGAAGCATATGCTAGAGCGCACAAATGTTCACTTAATGTAAATGCGCAAAACATTTTCCCTTAATTGAGCTTAATGCATTCTTTTTATTCATCCAGGGGATTTGGGTCACTAGAAAGGCTATCATTTGTTACCCATCATTAACTGAACTTGAGGAGGTAGTGAAGGTAACAAGGTTCTAGTGACAGGGAAGGACCAAGGATAAGCCAGAATGCGGTGTGGCTGTGTACTTGCAAATGGTGATGTCCCTAGGCATATGCTGCCTTTGTCCTTCTCAATAGTAGAGGTTATGGCTTTGGATGGAGCCTTCTGGGGAAGAATTCCAAAGGACTGGAAAATAGCTAATGCATCACAACTGTTTAACAAAGGAGGAAGGCAAAAGACGGGAAATTATAGCCTGGTTAGCCTGATCTCAGTTGGTGGTAAGATTTTAGAGTCCATTACTAAGGATGAGATTGCACAGTAATTGGAAGTGCATGGTAAAATGGGGCTAAGTCAGCATGACTTTGTCTTGGGAAACTCATGCCTGGCAAATCTGTTATAATATTCTGAGGAGGTAATAAGCAAGATAGACAAAGAAGAACCAATGGATCTTCAGAAGGCCTTTGACAGGGTGCTTCACAGGAGGCTGCTAAATTAGAAAAGGGTCTTCTTCAGGATGGTAGCTGGTGTCTAGTGGAGTTCTGCAGGGGACTGTGTTGGGAATACAGATATTCATAGTATACACAAGTGATCTGGATAAGGGAACTGAGGGCATTGTTGCTAAATTTGCAGATGATACACACATGGGGGAGAGACAAGTAGTTTTGAGGAAGCAGGGAGGATGCAGAAGGTCTTGAATAGGTTAGGAGAATGGGCTAAGAAGTGGCAGATGGAATGCAATGTGGAAAAGTACTGGATTTTGCAATTTGGTAGGAAGAATAGAAGCATTGACTATTTTATAAATGGGGGAATACTAAAACAAAAACGGACTTGGGAGTTCTTGTTCAGCATTCCCTTAAGGTTAGCATGAATGTTCAGTTGGCAGTTAGGAAGGCAAATCCCAAATAAAGAACAAAGAATGGTACAGCACAGAAACAGAGCCTTTGGCCACCAAGACTGTACTGATACATGATCCCTATCTAAAATAAAAATCTTTTGCCTCTCTGCAATCTATATCCCTCTGTTCTCTGCTTTTTGATTTATCTGTCAAAATGCTTCTTAGCAATGTTGGCATCATTTTAAAATAGCAAGAATACAAGAACAGGGATGTGCTGCTTAGGCTGCGTAAGGCTCTGGTCAGACTGGGATAAATGATTGAAACTTACAGAATGCTGAGAGGCCTGGTTAGAGCGGATGTAGAGATGTTTCCTCTAATAGCAGAGACTAGGACATGAGGGCACACTATCAGACTGAAGGGGCAACCCTTCAGAACCGTGATGAGGAGGAATTTCTTCAGCCAGACGTAGTTAATCTGTAAAACTCATTGCCACAGAAGGTTGTCACTGAGTGTATTTAAGATAGAGATCATTAGGTTCTTGACTAATAAGGGGATCAAGGGCCATGGTAGAGGCAAAAGAAAGGATTAAGAAACATATTAACCATGACTGAATGGTGGAACAAACTCAATGGACCAAATAGCCTAATTCTGTTCATCTATCTTATGCTTTTACAGTCTGATTTACAACTCTGACAGTGAAGGAGGTTCTCTTCATCTCAGTCTTCAATAGTCAACCTCTTATCCTGAGACACTACCATATGGTCTTGATTTTCCCATCCTGTCACACCTCTTAGGAATTTTGAACATGCCAATATGACTGCCATTTTTTTTACTGACAGGTTGTAGAGGAGCCTGATTATTTAAATGTTTGTAAAACTTGCTTTCATAATAATTCGACTTCCTGATCTTTTGAACCAAGATCTGTTCTTTCTAACACCTTTAGTCCCTAAGTTATTTTTTGTTGCCAGGACTAATCCACTTCCTTTCCATATCTATTGCACTTATTGAAATGTTGTTTGCCCTGGAATATTTATTTCCCAGTGTTGGCCACCTTGTAACTATGGACTGGATGTAACAACATGGAGTAGGCACCTGTCCCTCCTCCATCTCTGTAAAATTGGGCATCATGCCAATGCCCATTGCAGTAATATGGAAGATGAGTTGGAGCCAAACTTGAACATATTCTCCTCTTCTGAATGTGAGTTAGTAATGGATCTTTAGGCCAATTATTGAGGCATTGACTGGAATTTTATGTAGCCTGTGCAATTTTATGGTCTGAGCAATTATCAACAGTGGGAGTGAATCTGTTGCTTTCCTATGATTCAGGAGAACCTGTTGGAGACTTCTCTGACAGCGATGACCAGTCTACTGTGTCTTGTTCTCCAATGAGAATGTCTCAATGGACGACGCTTTATGACAGATAAGAGAGAGTCATTGTTGTGTTCTTCACCGGGATGGAACAATCCACTCTCTCTGTCAGGGTGAATACTCCTTTGAAATAACTTTCAGATCAACATCTGCTGGACATCCATCACCTCTGCCTTACTGACAATTCCAGAAACTCAATGTCTGACTGAGCATCTGCATAGAGGCAGAGAGATGAATTGCATGGAAACAGACCATTTGGTTCAGTTTGTCCATGCTGACCTATTATCCTAGATAAGTCCAGTGCCATTTATCAGCATTTGGCACATATCCCTCCAAATATTCCCTATTCATATACCCATCCAGATGCCTCTTAAATGTTGCTACCACCACTTCCTCTGGCAGTTCATTCCATACATACACCACCATCTGCATGGAAAAGTTGCCCCTTAGGACACTTTTAAATCTTTCCTCTCTCACCTTAAAACCGAAGCCCTCCAGTTTTAGACTTCCCTACCCTTGGGAAAGGAGCTCGTCTATTTACCCTATTCATGCCCCTCATGATTTTATAAACCTTTGTAAGGTCATCCTTAGCCTCTGGTGCTCCAAAAAAGATGGCCCCAGCTTATTTAGCGTCTCCCTACAGCTCAAAATCTCCAATCCTGGCAAGATCCTTGTAAATCTCTTTTGAGTTTCACAACATCCTTCCTATAGCAGGGAGACCAGAATTACACACAGTGTACAAAAGTGGCCTAACCAACATCCTGTACTGCTGCATAATGACTTCCCAACTCCTATACTCGATGCACTGACCAATAAAAGCAATCATACTAAATGCCTTCTTCACATTCTTATCCAACTGCAACTCCACTTTCAAGGAACTATGAACCTGCACTCCAAAGTTCAGCAACACTCCCTAGGACCTTACCGTTAAATCAGGTCCTGCCCTGATTTGCCTTTCCAAAATGCAGCACTTCATATTTACCTAAGTTAAACTTCATTTGCCACTCCTCAGCCCATTGACCTATCTGATCCAAAATTCTGTTGTACTGTGAGGTAACCTGTCCACTACTCCTCCAATTTTGGCATCGTCTGCAAACTTATGAACTATACCTCCTGTGTTCACATCCAAATCATTCATACAATTGACAAAAAGCAGTGGACCCAACACTGATCCTTATGGCACACTACTGGTCATAGGCCTCCAGCCTGAAAAGCAACTCTCTACCAACACCCTCCATCACCCACCTTTCAGCCTGTTCTGTATCCACATAGTTAGTTCTCCCTGCATTCCATGTGATCTAACTTTGGAAACCAGTCTACCATGTGGAACCTTGTTGAATGCCTTACTGAAGTTCATATAGATCACATCCACCACTCTGACCTCATCAGTCCCCTTTGTTATTTCTTCAAAAAACTCAATCAAACTAGTGAAGCATGATTTCCCACACACAAAGCCATGATGACTATCCCTAATCAATCCTTGCCTTTCCAAATACATGTAAATCCTGGCCCTCAGGATTCTCTCCAACACCTTGCCAACCACCGATGTCAGGATCACTGTACTACAGTTCCCTAGCTTTTTCTTACCACCATTCTTAAATAGTGGCACCATGTTAACTAACCTCTAGTCTTCTGGTACCTCATCTGTGGCTACTGATTATACAAATATCTCAGAAAGACCCAGCAATCACTTCCCTGGCTTCCCACAGAGTTCTAGTGTACACCTGATCAGGTCCCAGGGATTTATCTACCTTTGTGTGCTTTAAGCCAACCAGCCCGGCCTCTTTTGTAAAATAAACATTTCTCAAGATATCGCTGTTTATTTCCCCATGTTCTATATCGTCCATAACCTTCCCCACTGTAAAAACTGATGGCAAATACTCAGTTAGTACATCCCCCCATCTCCTGCAGTTCTTCACATTGGCGGCCTTGCTGATCTTTAAGGCCCTATTCTCTTCCTAGTTATTCTTTTGTCCGTAATGTATTTATAAAATCTCTTTCAATTCTCCTTAACCCTATTTGCCAAACCTGTCCTTGTACTTCCATACTCCTTTAAATGACAGTGTGCAGTCTCCATCAACTTATTTGGCATATGATTCTCAAATCATTTTGCACCGCCCATCTGGCTGACACAGACATGCCAATCAATGTGCGAACGTCTGAGATGGTGGAAGGTGTGGAGATGATAGAGCCTTTGTGGCCTTCCTGTCTTTCTTAGAAGTTGATTTTTCCCCTTAGAGACAGCGGGATCAATGATTGATCTATTAGAGAAAACATGAAGGTTTGCATGGTTTCATGTAAAATTGATGCCAAAGTTGCCACATTGTAGCGAGACACATTCACCACGTAGCTCATAAGACAGAATGATGGCCTCCAGCCTTTAGACAACACAAACTCATTCCTTTCTGTGCAATTGCAACACCACCCCCACCTCTCATCTTGGCCAGGATATAGCCCCTCAGATTCTCACCTTCTTCTGGTATGAACTCCAGCCTCTTTACAGCTCATGGATCTGCTCTCCTGGTGATAGGCCAGCTACAGGATGTTTTTGTTCTGCAGGATCAAATATACAACATTGGACACTCTTCCACCAGCCCTTGAACGTCTCTTGGGCATTGTGGCCCTCTTCTGTAATGATGATGGAAGAATAATACATTTGATCTCCAAAGCAGTCATGCCCTTGTGATTGAATCCACAACTTATGATTCCTAACTCCATCGTTTGGCTGTGCTACATTTACTGAACCCCAATCTCTCAAAACCACACTGTTCTGAAATGTTGCATGGACATGCTAACTCTCCATGCTGCAGGAACAGTCACTCATGATGAATGTTGTTTCAACTGCACTCCTTCAGTGTAGGAAACAGCAGGGTTTTGTGTGGTAAAGGAAAAAAAGACACTTAATTGTCTAATTAGAAGAATTGCTTGTCATCAACAAGGTATAGTTTATTTTATTGAGGCAACTAATTTCAGATTATGTTAGAGTGATGGACCTTGATACAGAACTTTATGAGGATGAGATGATAGGTCTCACTTCTTTGAGATCCTAGTCTTTTCTGACTCCTCAGATACTGAAGCAATCCATGTTTAAATGCAACAAGATCTGGACAATATTCAGTCTTGGCACTGACAAGTGGCAAGTAATATTTGTGCCATACAAATGCTAGGCACAGACTATCTCCAACAAAAAACAGTTCAACCACAGTCCCTTGTCCTTCAATAGTGTTACCATTACAGAATGCCCCCATGATCAACATACTTACCGTTGATCAGAAACTCAATGAGACTCACCATATAAACACATTGCCCACAACAGCACGTCATAGCATAGGAATAGCATGGCCAGTAACCCAACTCCTAACTCCCCAAAGACTGTCTGCCATCTAGAAGGCACAAGTCAGGAGTGAGATGGACTACACCCCACTTGCATGGATGGGTGCAGCTTCAACAACACTCAAGAAGTTTGACACCATACAGGAAAAAAAAGCCACCCACCTGATTGGCACAACATCAACAATTGTCCATTTCCTCCGTTGCTGGCACTCAGTAGGAACTTTTTTTTTTCCTTTATTTCATAAACGGGATGAGGGTGTTGCCAGCTAGGCAGCATTTATTGCCTATCCCTAATTGCCCAGAGGGCAGTTGAGAATGCATACTACCTACAAGATGTACTGCAGAAATTCACCAGAGATCCTTTGACACCACTTTACAAACACACAATCACTTTTATCTAGAAAGACAAAGTAGCAGACAAATGGGACACCACCACTTGTAAGTCCACCTACTCATCACTTACCATCCTCACATGGAAATATATTGCCGTTCTGTCACTGTCACTGGGTAAAATTCCTGGAATTCCCCTTCCAAGGCCATTGTGGGTCAACCTACAGCAGGTGGACTGCAAAAGTTCAAGACAGCGGCAAGGTCTTTTTCCTAGGTTAGGGGAGCCCAAAATTAGATGGCATTATTTTAAGGTGAGAGGGGAAAGAGTTAAAAGGGGCCTGTGGGGAATTTTTTTTCCCATAGAGGGTGGAGCATGTAAGGCATGTGCTACGAGAGGCAGACATTTGGATGGGTACATGAATAGGGATGGTTCAGACAATATGGGCCTAATGCAGGCAAGTAGGATCAGTGCAGTTCAGGATGCCTGTTCGGCATGGATGATACAGGCCAAAGGGTCTGTTTCTGTGCTGTATGACTCTATAACTCTATTCTGAAGGGCAACTAAGGATGGGAAATAAATGCTGGCCAGCCAGCAACACCCACTTCCTGCAAGTAAATAAAAAATTCTCTGGCCTTGTGAGGCAGCTTTCAGCTCTTTTGGAAACACAATTCCTCTTTCTTCAGGGACTTGTTAATTCTCCTGTTGTAGCGTGAATCTATCCAAGTCTGAAATGCTTTTACTATTACTGAAGTATACTTCCTTGTTGAGGATTGCCATGCTGGTTACTTCTGGAGAGTTTGTAAGCCTTTAGCTCATCCCTGCTGCTGACTGTGCTACATGAACAAATGATTTAAAGCTGAGCCTAAAGATCACACATCGCTGCTCACCATGTTGTATTGGCAAGTAAATCAATTCCACATCGCCAGTCACCGTGTTGTACAGGCAGGTAAGTCAATTCCACATCGCCGCTCACCGTGTTAGATAGGTAGGTAAATCAATTCCACATCGCCGCTCACCGTGTTAGATAGGTAGGTAAATCAATTCCACACCACTCCTCATCATGTTGTATGGCCATGCCAGATCATTGTGTTGTGCTGTGTTGCTCTTTGTGATAAATGTTGTTGCTACCATTCTCTTTATGAAGAGGAAATTAAAGTGCCTGTTTGATCCAGTGCAGGACAGGAGAACTATATCTTGATCTAATTTAAAAAATCTCTTGTTGTTAACACGCTTTAGTTTGTTGCATATTGACAACTTGTGATAAGTTTCATTGGTATGATAAATGGTGTTACGGAAACTTTGAGGAGGACTTAACATTAGGTCTCAATTCTTTAAATCCTAAGCTGTTCTGTCCATAACTGCCTAAAATATCATCAAATTGAGTGGTACGTATAGCATTATCAGTATTTTCCCTTTCAGGCCCATTTACAACACGATGCTCCTTGAGTCAGTATTATGACTGCTGGGCATTCATTGGCCCATTCCCCACTTGTCACACATACCACCTGCATTCTCTCATACTGCTGTTCACTAACATCAGGAACTAAATTCTTTTTACCCTCACTCTTGCAAAAGGTAAGTGTGAACGTTCATTCAGCCTCTTGTGGCACTGTAGCTATGTTCTCCAGAATGCCTGACAGATGCTCACTTCCACTGCTATCTCAATCCTAATTTGCCTGGTCTGGCAGGTTGAGCCTTCCCTTTCCACCTTGCAGCATGAGAAACTACCACTATTCAATCACAGAATTTCACCTCCTTCATTACTTTGAGCAGCTGATGCTACAGGATTGATTGCTGTGATCAGGTGGATGATGTTTCAGTTTCCTTCTTTCTTATCCAGGGTTTCTGGATTTCAGGTGCCACATTAGCCACCAAGATGGTACCAGATGTTCAGAGCCTCAGCTTCACTTTTCTCCTTATACTTTTGCAAACACTGTTGCCTTTCCTTAGTGATGGTGGGGAATCAAATTCCAGAAGTTGCACCTGATGGCTTTTTTTCCCAATGTTGGCAGCCTTATAAATCTTGCACTATTACCTATTTCTGGTTCATGGCCTGATTCCACTGTTGCAGGATGTCCAGTCCTACCCACAAAATTGCTGCTGGTCCAGTTAGCTGGCTGTTAATTTGCTTTTCCCCACTATTTTGCAGGAGAAACACTGAGATGGTTAGGCACAGATGCTCTGGATATTAAAATAATAAAATGTGAGGCTGGATGAACACAGCAGGCCAAGCAGCATCTCAGGAGCACAAAAGCTGATGAAGGGTCTAGGCCCGAAACGTCAGCTTTTGTGCTCCTGAGATGCTGCTTGGCCTGCTGTGTTCATCCAGCCTCACATTTTATTATCTTGGAATCTCCAGCATCTGCAGTTCCCATTATCTCTGCTCTGGATATTTTTACTTTTGTCTGTCTGATCCTATCGCAAAATATAAAACTCAGCCCCTTTCTCTATGATAGCATTCAATTCCATCAAAGCCATTTATTGTTTCCGTGGCCACTAGATCATCTGTTTTATTGTGATAAAATCTCAGATAAAAAGATTTTATCTACTGTTGCTTTTACTCTACATGATCCTTACTCGCCGATGATTATTAGTATTAAACTATCGGTTCCTATCCATCCCACTCTGGTTTTCTTTGTCCATATCGCTACAGTATTCTGTTGTCCTCAATTCTTTTCTTTAGATTTCTAATTTTCCCGAAAGCTAAATTTTCCCCTCTGTTAATTTAAAGTCCTATCCCATGACTCATCAGTAGACTGGTTGCAGCCCAAATTCTACCTCAAAGTCAATTATTCATTCCCTGAGTGCTAATAAGATTTCTTTATTAGATTTGAATAGCATACTTCTTTTGAAGATAAAGCAATATATTCTGCCTTTCTGTTCTCCAGACGGTGCTAAATTAACCTTGCCACATGGCAGATGGCATACATTGGTATGAATGGGCACCCTTCCCAGTGATAATGATGGTCAAAGTCCACCAAAAATAAAATGCATTGTACAAAAGGCACTAATTTTACTTGTAGTGCTAATGATATAAATTATGGTTTTTTTTTAGTGTTGATTTTTGGGAATGAATTATTACAGCACGAGTATCAGATGAGTCAGTTTGTATTGTAAGAAATATTGCTAGACAGATTTCACTACTTTTCACAGAAAAGTAGCCTACACACAAAACTGCAAAGTTTCACTGTCTCAAATTAAAATTATTTGCAATAATTTAATGGTTTTCAGTAGTAAATAACTGTACTGAAACCAACTAAATCACTGCCGATACAAGCAGCAATATCAAGTTTCAAAGTAAAGAAATTCCCAAAGTATTTCACAGACAGATGTAATAAAACTGAAAGCTTTAACTGAACTGAAAACTAAACAGAACTGAGGAAGGGTCACCAGATCCGAAATGTTAACTGATTTTTATTTTCTTCACAGATGCTATCAGGCCTGCTGAGCTTGTCCAGCAACTTCTGTTTCTGTTCCTGATTTATAGCATCTGCAGTTCTTTCAGTTTTTAAACTTAACAGATGAGTTTCGAAGAAGTTTATGAAAGTGGCAGAGAAAGTTAGAAGAGGGGACATTTAATGTGAGAGTTTCAAAAGTGTGGAGCAGTGATAGCTGAATGCCTTATCAGCATTCATGGGTTGAAGAATTTAGTAATACATAAACAGCTACAGAAAAATATCAAAATTGTCAGAATTTAACCCAGTTTGTAACCTGGAGACAACATCAGTGCATCAGTGTGGGGTGTAGTTTTAGAGTTTTGATCTGCAAAAGCCTGGTAGATTGTAGAGAACACAATGGTATCTAAAACATATCTATTAGTTGTATAGGTCCATTTGGAAAATATATACATCATATGGAATGGCAGACTCTTTAAGAACAAAGATCTGACATTTATCTGTAAAGGAAAATCTGGGTTTCAGTAAATAATCATGGACTGGGCTGCCTGAAAGGTGAGCAGTAGGAAACAAAGGGCAAGAATTCAATTACAGGAGGGTTGGAGTAAGTTTCTTGGAGTGGTTCTTGGTCTAGATGTTTTGTTTGAGTATTTACAATATGCTGTAATGAAGGCAACATCACTTTTAGCAGTACAAAAACAGAAGTTGCTGGAAACGCTCAGCTGGCCTGGCAGCATCTGTGATGAAAAAAAGCAGAGTTAACATTTCAGGTCCAGTGACCCTTCCTCAGAACTTTTGTTTTTGTTCCTGATATACAGCATCTGCAGTTCTTTCAGTCTTTATCACTTTGCAGAAGTCAGTTGAATTTCAAGTTGTTGCCAAAAAGAAAACTCCTGTGACTTGAAGAAATTTACTAGCAGCAAGTTGAATTTCTGGTATAGCCAAGCTGAAAGCGGGAGGCAGAGTTTTAGATAAAGTTGCATAGTTAAAAAGTCTAAGTTAATTAATAGAAAATTATTCAAACTCAGTTTAAGGGCAAGTAACCTCATTATATGCTGAAGCCAAATGATCTCAGGAGGGAATATACAAGGGATATCTAATCACATTTGTCCAGCAACAGCTAGACCAAAACATCAAATCAACAATACCGTGAGTCTGATATGAATCATGGTCATATGGAGGTTAAACAGAGCAGTTCTATAAAGCTTAAGATAATAAAATGTGGTGCTGGATGAACACAGCAGGCCAAGCAGCATCTCAGGAGCACAAAAGCTGACGTTTCGGGCCTAGACCCTTCATCATCCAGCCCCACATTTTATTATCTTGGAATCTCCAGCATCTGCAGTTCCCATTATCTCAGCTCTATAAAGCTTTGCTGCTTACCAGATTTTAGAGATTTCAGCGTAAGAATGATATGGTCATCTCCGTAAGTGTGCTGAAGGCCAGACCTGGAATCTGAAAGCATGAATGCTGTGACCTGCACTTAATAGATGTGCAACTAGTTAAAGCTGTAAAAGTTATTACATTACAATTGTTTAGTTTTTTTCTCTTTAATAAATTTCTAACCTTTATTTTCCAGGAGTTATACTTAATTTGCTAAATCAAGTCCAAGCAGAAGTAAAATATACAGATGCCAAATTACAAACATATTGGACTGGTTATCCAAAATATCAAAGTCATTTCTTTGCTGACAGTAAGGTGCAGCTGGGCTATGAGACACAAGATGGAAAGTAAACTTTTCTAAAAATATTCCCACTCCTCGCCCACTGTACATACCCCTTCTCACTTCCGTCAGTCAGTAACAAATGTTGCACACAACCCAATGGTCAGATCTCTCTTTGCACAGGAATAGATTGAGTGTCTATTGGCATGCTCCAAAGCATGGAGGACATCAGCCAAGTGTATATCATTTGTCTAAGCTGGGATATAAGCAGCCTGACCGCCAGCTTTGCTGAAATTGCAAGGTGTTACACAATGTAGGAGTAATGGAAACAGGAAGAGGAAGACTTTAAGGTTCCACAAAGGTATATATGAAGACGTGCAGACACCAATGTAAAATTGTTAAGTTTCTATTTAGTGTAACCTTAGGTTATCACTTTTCCAGCATCCTGATTTTTGCTTGTTGCTTGGGAGGCATTTTCATTATTTATGATAAAAGGCGAATGAGAAGATTGTTGTGAAAATATTTGCTGTAGATGGATATTGTGGGAAAATGTGAACTTGTCCACTTTGGCAAGACAAATAGAAAAGTAGCATGTTATTTAAATGGAGAGAAGTTGCAGAACTCTAAGGTACAGATGGATCTGGGTGTTCTGGTACACGGTCACAAAATGTTAGTGTGCAGGTACAGCAAGTGATTATAAAGGCTCATGGAATGTTTCTGGTTTCTGCAAGGGGAATAGAAAATGAAACTAGGGAATGCATCTATGACACCACCAATCCAGAGTACTGTGAACAATACTGTTTCACTCTTCCACTGAGAAAGGATATCTCCAAAAAGGATAATGCAGAAAAGTTTTCTTAGCTGGTTCTTTGATGAAGGGATTGTCTTATAAGAAAAAGTTAAGAACATTGGACCTGTGTACATTGCAGTTTGGAAGAATGAGAGATAATATTATTGAATTATGTAAGATCATCAGGGATTTCACAGGGTGGATGCTGCAAGAATTCCTTCTATTAGTAGTGAATTCTTCCCTTTATTTCCTCTTAGATCTCAGGTTTCTCTATATAAGCTTTTTTCATGCATGCAAAGGAGTTTTGTATATCCAAAGATGTGTACAATTCAAATCTTCATCAGACAAACCAAGGTTTTATAGCAGTTTTACAGGTAGTAAGCTTTCAGTCGAATATTTCTAAAACTAATGCCTTGCAATCAGAGAGTTATATTTTATTCACTCTTACCTTTACTCAATTATGTCACAGAGTTGAGATTCCAAATTAGTACACAGGACTATATACTCCAATAATGTTCAAGCTCGCTTACACACATGACTGTACTGTCCAAACATATTTGAACTAATGCACTTGGTTGTATATTCAATCATATATCCACATAGAATCATAGAATCCCTACAGTGTGGAAGCAGGCTATTCAGCCCATCGAGTACACACTGACCTTCTGAACAGCATCCCACCCAGACCCAGACCGCTACCCTAACCCTGTATTTCCTATGCCTAATCTCCCTTTTTCACGAGTCTAGAACTAACAGACAGCATTTAAAATAAAAAAAAAATCCCTGAAAGAGACATTCTCAGAAGAATGCAAATCTGTGGGATTCTTTCTGCAGGGAGTGGTGGAGACAGAATCATTGAATAGTCCATTTTAAGGCTAGGTCAGTAGACATGTGACTAACAAGGGAATCAAAGGGTGAGGCAAGGAAAGTAGAGGTTACAAAAACAAAGTTACTGGAAAAGCTGAGCAGGTCTGGCAGCATCTGTGAAGACAAAACAGAGTTAACGTTTCAGGTCTGGTGACACTTCCTCAGGCCTGGAAAGTAGAGGTTACAATCAGATCATCCATAATCTTATCAAATAGCCGAGTATCCTTCAGGATTTGAATAGGCTGATAACACGCCAACTTCCCATTCTCTAACAGTTGCAATTATAGCTATAGTTCAACAACTGACAGCTGGATGCATGCTGCTATACAATCTTGGTATCTTGATAAAATGTGTATATCATTTGGATATTCTATTAATGTAATATCAAAAACAACATTCATCTGCATGAGAAAATGTGGTACATTTGTGGTACAAATGTGGCACAAGTGCTCCTATGATGCTGCTTGGCCTGCTGTGTTCATCCAGCTCCACACTTTGTTATCTCGGATTCTCCAGCATCTGCAGTTCCCATTATCTCTGCAGAAGCTGTAAATCAGGAACAAAAACAGACGTTGCTGGAAAAGCTCAGCAGGTTTGGCAGCTTCTGTGAAGAAAAAAATCAGAGTTAACATTCAGGGTCCGGTGACCCTTCCTGTTCTGAGGAAGGGTCACTGGACCCGAAAAGTTGACTCTGATTTTTTTTCTTCACAGATGCTGCCAGACCTGCTGACCTTTTCCAGCAACTTCTGTTCTTGTTCCTGCAATAACTGTGAATTCATTTTATGATTGCAGAGAAATGCTAATGTTAAATCTTTGTAAACAAGATCTGATGCATACTTAGAGATAGCAAGAAACCTGGTTCATGGAGTCAAAGACAATGCAAACCCCCTTCTCCCAACAAAAATAAAGACAGAATCCCCTTTGTCCTCACATTTTGCGCCAGCAACCTCAGCATCCAGTGTATCATTCTCCAACGCAACCACCAGCTGTGATCCAGCCCCACAACCAAAGAGATATTCCCCCCCCCCTCTCCTATCTGCCTTGCATAGGGACACATATCACCGTGATTCCACTGTTTGGTCCACGCTCCCCACTAACCCCACCACACCTGGCATATCTCCCTGAAACCACAGAAAGTGCTAAACCCGCCCTTACACCTCCCCCCCACCTGCATTCAAGGCATAAAACAAACCTTTCATATCGGACACAGGTTCACCTGTACATCCGTCAACTTGGTCTACTGCATCCGTTGCTCTCAATGTGGTCTCCTCTACATTGGTGAGACTAAGTATAGACTCGGAGACCGTTCTGTAGAGCATCTGTGCTCTGTACATGACAAATGACAACATCTTCCTGCAGCTAACCATTTTAAGACCAGATCCCACTCCCTGGGCTCAATATCTATCCTGGGCCGCCTCCAGTGTCACAATGACACCACCCACAAACTAGAGGAGCAGCATCTCATATTCTGCCTTGGCAGCCTGCAGCCTGATGGCCTAAACATGGATTTTGTCAGTTTAAAATCTCCCCACCCGCAGCCTCATCCCATGACCAACCTTCCCTCTCAACCCCCTCCTTGACCTGACACAACCTGTCCATCTCCTCTCCCACCTATCTGCTCCTCCCACCTCACTGACCAATCCACACCACTCCCTACCTGCACTCACCTATCACCAGCCCACCCATCTTCCCCAACCCAGTCCCACCCCCACCCCCCATTTGTTTTCCAGCTCCCTTTCTCCTCCCCAGTTCTGAAGAAGGACCGTGACCCAAAACATCAACTTTCTTGCTCATCTGATGTTGCCTAACCTGCTGTGTTTTTCCAGTCCACACTGTGTTATTAGTCGTACACTTAGAAATTGTTGTTATCTCTGAATGGTTCTGAGGCAAATCAAGAAAATACAAAATATATGATGCAAACAAAAGATGAATCCTCACCATTATTTGCTACTATCATCCTCTTTCTTGGTAGGGATCTTCAGGACCTTCTTGGTTTGGAATACTAGATGAAAATCACATGGCAGCTTAATGAAAAGAGGCTGTTCTTCAATTTCGAAGAGGAGCCATCTCAGACTCAAGACATGAACTCTGTTACTTGCTCGCAAATGCTGCCATATCTGCTGAGTTTCTGCAGCAGCCTCTGTGTTAGTTTGAGAAGAGGCTCTTGCATTAATCAATACATAGATTATCGCATGAAGCTAAAAATCTACAAATTACATTGATATGAAAAAATATTATTACAGAGAACATGATGAAGATGATAGGTCTTTGTCCCTCATGATCCTAAACTGTCCTTCCACCAAGTCTGTGTGACAGTATCACATTGGGTGGTGCTGAGGTATTCCTCAGCCTTAATCCTTTCAGACATTTACTCACTTGTACAGCATAAATAACAAATCAGAGAATGCACAACCCCATTATGATCCATCTGCTCTGCATTTGTCCTGTGGTTAGTAACTGTGAGCATGCTAACATCTTCACCAAGAAGACATGCTTATGCCGGAAAAGTGTGAAACCCACAAATTCCATTTTTCATCTCTGACTACAATTGGACTTGGCATTTTAGAAACTGGCTTCACTCCTTCAGCTAACAACCAGCCCTCTTAAAAATAAAACAGACTTACAAAAACTTACCCCTTTTGTGCCAGAAATTTGAAAGTTTACATTGTGGGTTATGGGTACCATAATTTTCCCAATATCTTTGGATCATTATTCTTAAAGTGATGATTTATTCAAGAAGTAATAATGTGTGTTACTAATATTTATGTATGTGTTTATTAGTTTTGAAATAGAGGAGAAAAATAGTTAGCCAAATAAATTTTCCATAAAGGTGATGTCCCTTTAATCATAAATCTAAACCTTTAAGGGTAGAAAAGGTTATTTTAAATCAGTTAAGGAGAGTATTTGGTGGATTCCACTTCCATCTCTTTTCCTCTGGGGCCCACTGATCTTGATTCTGACAGTCAGCTATGTGAATGATTTCTCTCTCTTCACTAACTGTGTTAGCAGAGTATATTGTCTTTGCCTGAAGGTCAATGAGTGAAGTGACATAAAGTTGTCATCCTCCTGTAGTGCTCTCCATCTGCCATTTATATTTGCAGAACTGACCAACCTCTGTGATATTACACAACATTCATACACACCAATGTGTCTCTGATGCCGTATAATGTGTGCTGTGTAATGCGCAAGATTCACTTGGTATGTTGTTTGGCTTTATTTCCAAATGTCAAGAACTTTACTCATTGCTGATGGATGATAAAATTTACTTGAATTTATCTTTGCCAATTACTCAGTGTATCTTTCCCTTCACTAATTCCAATATCGTATTGTGGATTACATCTGAGATAATGGGAACTGCGGATGCTGGAGAATCCAAGATAACAAAGTGTGAAGCTGGATGAACACAGCAGGCCAAGCAGCATCTCAGGAGCACAAAAGCTGACGTTTCGGGCCGAGACCCTTCATCAGAGAGGGGGATGGGGAGAGGATTCTGAAATAAATAGGGAGAGAAGGGGAGGCGGACCGAAGATGGATAGAGGATAAGATAGGTGGAGAGGAGAGTATAGGTGGGGAGGGGATACGTCAGTCCAGGGAGGACGGACAGGTCAAGGAGGTGGGATGAGGTTAGTAGGTGGGAAATGGAGGTGCGGCTTGAGGTGGGAGGAGAGGATAGGTGAGAGGAAGAACAGGTTAGGGAGGCCGGGATGAGCTGGGCTGGTTTTGGGATGCAGGGGGGAAGGGGAGATTTTGAAGCTGTGTTCATCCAGCTTCACACTTTGTTATTGTGGATTACATCTTTTGCCTCTATTCTTTATTAATAATTCATCATTAAGATGTGGCTGTTTTGTTCTTGTTTGCATAAAGGCAGTCTATGTGCAGATCACCTTCCTCATATTGAGGCATTATGTTCGTCACCGGCCTGAGGTGTTCTTGTCCAGCTGGAGTATGAGTAAAGAACTTTCAGAGCTAGTAAATCCTGAACAAATGTGGTTGATTCATTTTGATTGGTTTGTTTTTCTGATCCAGCATAGTACAGATATTTTCAAAAGTGAGCTTCATGTCTCCTGTGAACTATAGTGTGCTATTGTATTTCCATCACTCTAGAAAATGCATGAACTTACAGGAGTTGAAGTGAGAATATTTGACAACACATTACAAGTTTATGCCTCAGCCTTAGATATTCTCAGTTAAAGCAGAAAAATATCTGCATGGACTGGAAGTAGCAGTTCCTCTCGATCTGCCACATGGTCAGGGAATGAAACTGACAGGCAGACATGTTGCTAGGAGGAAGAAAGTGCTGAGGTTTACAAACAGATATGGACCACCAAGTGTTTTTGGACAGCAGTGAGCAATTTATGGAACCCTCATGTTAACAAGGAAAGGTTGAGGAATCACATGGTTTTCCAGACTGCAATAGTGCATTTGCTGTGTGACCCTGGCAAGACCATCATTCAGGTGAACATGGGCCCTTTCAGTAGCAAGCTTCTTCACAGTTGTCCTTGACGAAACATTGGTTCAATGTTGGAGGAGATGGGTTACCCACACTGCATGGGGCCGATAACAGGTCCCATCACAATAGCAAAGTGAAATAACTTGACAGATATTAGTATCCTGCACCAAGTTGCCCGTTATTTACACGTCCATAGTACATGACACTGGTTGGCACCCCTGGGCGCTGCTTTTACCAAGGCGGCTATGTCTGAATCCAATCCTGGCCACCAGTGATAACTTCTCAACAACATCTTCACTTGTGGAAACCCATGGATGGCCATGGTGGAGTTTAGGCAGTACCTGGCTGACGCCTTTGCTTGGGACATTCACGCTTGCTCCCAATTCTACTTTTCCAACCAGTGAGCTGGTCTCTCTGGGTCTGAAAAGGTTTCAGTTCTGGTTGAGCTGGCCTTCTGGCTTCCCATATCACCACCAGCTATAGCAGAAGGATCCAGTCCTGTCGACACTGATATATCTGCTGCTGATGTATGAACTTTGTGCAAGCTCTCTAAGTGCTTCTTGTTGGCCTTCACTGTTATCGGAAAGTCATCAAAACAAATGACTACTTGGGGTAAATCTTATAAAATGTTCTGCGTTGTTGCTGAAAAATTGCGTAGGCTGACAATACTCCAAATGACAGCCTCATTTTTTGGTACATGTCCTGTAGGTATTAAATAAGGATACATCTGAGAAACCTCATCTAACCACCATTGCAATTAAGCTTGGCTCATGCCCAGCTTTGTGAAGGACAGCCTGCCTGCCAGTTTTGTATAAATCCTCTGTGCAAGAGATTGGGTGTTTATCCAGCTGTGAAAAGTGGTTTACCATTTGTTTAAAATCCCCACGAAGGTGAAACAAACTGTTGGGCTTCACAATTGTTACAACTGGTGCTGGCCATTCCACAAACTGTACAGGTTTGATGATTCCTTCACTTTCCAGCCTCCTGATTTCTGACTCTAAATTTGGCACTTGGGTGGGCCTTGCAGAATCATGGAATTGTTTCCTGATCACCATGCAAAGTAGCTTTGGCTCCTCTGATAGTCCCATTAATGGTCAGGTCCTCTGATAGTCAGGTAAATACAAAACACTGACTATGCATTTTTTACTTAATTAGAAATTATTATTGCTTATAAAGACATTGATTCTAACCATTGGCAAACCAAGCTATGAATTATCAAAATACAACTTGACTAGCTGAATTTTAATCCATTTTTTAACCCTGACACACAAAGACAAACAAACACAACAAGCAAAACAACACAAATTTTATCAATATGGGAAAAATACTAGGGAAACACAGTTCAAGAGCACCAATCCACAGGATTCAATAAGACATTGCGTTGCCTCCCAAGTCTTTCTAATCCGTAAACTTCTTACTGTTTGTAAATTCTTTCAGATTTTTTTACTACAGATATAGGGTATTTGCATACAAATTGTTCAATCTGTCAGTCAATGGAGACAACAGACTTTAGCAACTGGTGATGGAGAATAGTTTGCTACATTCCAGATTTTGGACACTTCATGAGAAAAGGAGAGAAAGAGGGAGAGAGAGACCAAGCGAGGGAAAGAGAGTATGAGTGAACA
This sequence comes from Stegostoma tigrinum, assembly GCF_030684315.1. Classification (NCBI taxonomy): domain Eukaryota; kingdom Metazoa; phylum Chordata; class Chondrichthyes; order Orectolobiformes; family Stegostomatidae; genus Stegostoma; species Stegostoma tigrinum. The sequence continues at coordinate 20,649,850 of NC_081370.1, forward strand.
TTTTTCTTGTTGCAGTCTGGAGGCATTTGCCCTGTAATGTTCAGACCTGCCCTGGAGCCAGTCAGACTGTTGTTGACAGACTGATGACTCCTGGCCTCTACAACTGATTCTGATTTCATAAATCAGTCGGCAACTCGTCTCTGAGTGAAGCTTGTTCTGCGCACATACCCATAGTACATCAACTAAGGCATCTTACCCCCACAACTTGACAAAAGCAACTGTGTCAACATAATGTACAATGAGTTCCATTAATTTGGTTTTAGAATGCAACAGATTTTCCCTTGGTTTCAAGCTATTTTTTCCCCATTTTGGCCCACAATTAAAAAAATATATAGTCTGTACAATTGCCCCTTTTTTTCCATGAGATTTGACTTTGTTCACAAGTTTCTTGTACAGTACTATATCAAATGCCATCTGTAAGCCATCTACATCATATCAACAGCATTGACCTCATCAAAAACCTCCAGCAAGTTCGTTAAACCTGATTTTCACGAAAGAAATCCATACTGTCTCTCCTAAATTAACCCATGTGTTCATGTGACTATTAATTTTGCTATGAATTATTATTTTTAGGATTTTACTCATCAGCAAAGACTCTTTTAAAGTTGCTTGGTTTATCTTTGCATCCATTTTCAAGAAGAGCACAATGTTTGCATAATTCTCCAGCCCTCTGGCACCATCTCTGAGTTTAGGAAGACTATTTTGAGTACAACACCTGTACATTTTCTACTCTCACTTCCTTGGCTGCATTTCAACTGCACCTTGTGTCTTATCATTCTTCAGTACAGACAACCTACACAATATCTATTCCTTACCGATTTTAAACCATGTCCCAAACTCTTCTTTCAGCATGAATGGAAAACATCTCCTTTGTTGGCAAAGATAGATGTAGTTAATTTGTTTAACAGTTCAGCTATGCTCCCTGCCTTCATTTTGAAATCCCCTTTTGGTCCGTAATCAGTCCAATTCCTTTTCATATTGTCTCCCTATTTATATGACTGTAAAAGACCTAGATTCCCTATTATGTTAGCAGTCGACCTCTTCTCATGATCCATAACATCCATCAGAGTTAATTTAAAATCAGATAGATAATTATCTATAATTATTAAATAAATAGACTCTTCTGCTTTATACGGAGGACAAAAATTAAAAACTTGAAAAGTGTTAACCGACCTTACATAAAAGCTGAATAATGCAGATGCTGGAAGTCTGAAAACAAAAAAATCTGGGAATGCTTAGCAGCTACAGAGAAGTTAGAGAACATCTATGAAAAAAGAAACAAAGTTAACAAAGTTATTGATTTTTTTATCAGAACTAAAATAATTTGGTGATTTAACCATTCTTAAGCAAGTAAAGAGGCAATGTAAAAAAGGACATGTAGGAGAAGAAAGGACAAAGGTAATGTTTGTGATGGGGCAAAGGATAATAGATGAAGAAAGAATGAAATTGCAAGGCAAAAGAGGATGGAAATGGGACAAGTAAAGTAATAAACCTAAACCTAGATGAGATATGATAGGAAAAAACATAACCAGAATTAGAGCTATTAAACACAAATGGCTATATTAGCTTATATTAAACTTTCTTGGAACAGTGTAGGAAGTTGAGCAGAAAATGATCAGAGTGCAAGTTGGGCAGGGAACTAAAATGGCAAGCAAATAAAATTCATACTTATGGATGAACTGAGGTGTTCCATGATGTTGTTACCCAATCAGGACTTGGTCTCTCCAGTGGAGTAAAGTTTGCATTGTAAACAGTAAAAACAGTACACTAAATTGAAACAAATGCATGTAAATCACTGTTTCACCTGGAATGGATATATGAGGCCCTATTCTATTTGATAGGAAGGAAGCAGATGTTGCGTCTCCTGTGCTTGCACGGGATATCACCTTAAGAATGAGAAGAGGATGTTGGAGGTAATTAGCAAATTGGCCAGGATATATTGAATGGAATGGTCCTTTGCTAATGCTGAAATTGGAGAGGAGTCTTCAGTATAGGCATTGTGATTGACATACCAGAAATGTTGAAAGATGTGGATGGCTATCATGGTTTAGGGAGCAATGGGGAAATGTAAGGGCAGAAATGTGGGAAAAAGGTTTGATCTGCTCCCTGACCTACTGATTTTTTTTTAATAACCTAACTTTATGTTATCTGCCCCTTACAACAAATCTTTGCAGCACTAAATATTGGATTCACTGAAATTTCATACAGCATGTCTAAATTCTAGACTTCTATGCAGAATGCCACTCCTCACAGAAATGGTAATATTGTCTTTTCAACTATTTCTCCTTTAAATTGATGTTTGTTGCTTTTTTCTTTGATAGCACTGAATAATAGAAATTCAACCACACCTAATTGCAGCGAGGATACAAATTAAATAAGCAATGCAAAATTTCAGTTTTGGAGACCAAACATCTCAGGCCCCGAACATCTCTGCAGGAGCTCTCCAAGTTAGTTCCCTAGGCCCAACCATCTTCAGCTGCTTCGGCAATGACCATCATAACATCAGAAGTGCAGATGTTCGCTGATGATTGCACAATGCTCAGCATCATTTGAGACTCCTCACATACTGAAGCAGCCCATGTCCAAATGCAATCATACCTGCATGATATTCAAGTTTGGGCTGACAAAATGGTTCACTATCTCCAGCAGGACAGAATCTTGCCATTGCCCTTGACATTCAATGGCATCACCATCACTGAATCGTCATCAATCTCAATAACCTGAGGGTTTTCATGCTGACAGTCAATAGAAACTGAACATGTCTGACCATGCAGATGTTGTGGCTACAACAGCATGTCCTGCAAGGTTAGGAATTCTTTAGAGAGTAAATTATCTCCTGATTCCCCAAAGCTTGTTCACCCCGTACAAGGCACAAGTCAGGAGTGTGATAAAGTACTTTCCACTTGCCCGATGAGTGCAGCTCTAACAACATTCTAGAAGCTTGACACCATCTAGGATGAAGGAGCTCACTTGATTGGCACCACTTTTACAAGCATCCACCACCAATGCCCAGTAGCTACAGTGTGTGCTATCTACAAGATGTATTGCCAAAATTCACCAAGAGTCCTTGTATAGCACAATCCAGACCCACAACCACTACCACTTGGAATGACAATAGCAGTAGATACATGGGAAAAACAACACCTGCAAGACGGCTCACAAGCCAAACACCAGCCTGAAATGGAAATATGTTGCCCTTCCTTCAGTGTCGCTGGGTCAAAATCCTGGAATAGCTTCCCTACTGCCTTTGTAAGTCTATTTACATCAAATGTGGCAATTCAAAAAGGCAGTTCGCCACAACATTCTGAAGGACAACTATGAATAGGTAATAAATTCTGGTCCAGCTAGCAACACCCACAACTTTTGAATGAATAAAAAAGGAAGTTTAATTGACTACATTTGTATTGATAAGAATTATTGGAGTCATGCATTTTCACTAATGCCCAGGCTAGAACTTTTATGTAGCTAGCAATAAGAAGTTGCATTTATAGAGCAAATTTAATGAAGTAAACATCCCAAGGTGTTTAAAAACTGAAAGAACCAGGGATGCTGTAATTCAGGATCAAAAGCAGAGATTGCTGGAAAAGCTCAGCAGGCCTGGCATCATCTGTGAATTAAAAAACAGAGTTAATGCTCTGAGGAAGGGTCACCAGACCCGAAACGTCAACTCTGATTTTCTCTTCATAGATGCTGCTAGACCTGCTGGGCTTTTCCAGCAACTTCTGATTTTGATCCCAAGGTGTTTCCTGGGTCATTATAAAGAAAAATATATTGCTGAGGCACGCAAGCTGGACAGCAGCACAGATGATCAAAAGTTTGGTCAAAAAAGTAGATTTTGAGGCCTGTTGTAAGGGTGTGGCAAAGCAAGTAAGAGAGTCAATTTTGATGGTCAGAGATTGGACGACTGAAAGCATGGGCACCGAATGTACAGAGATTCTACCTGGGTAGGGACATTTTAGAGGGCTAAACAAGTTAACAAAGATAGGGAATGATGAAGAAAAAAAAAAGGATTTCGAAACAACGGTGAGAAATTTAAAACTGAGCAGCTACTCAACAGGAAACCATTATAGAACCATGTGGTCAGAGGTGAGTAGAACTTGATGAGGGTCGGGACTGCCGAAGTGGAATTTTGGACGATATCAAGTTTATGGAGAACAGCATGTGGGACAAAGAATAATACTGCATTAATGTAGTCAAATCTAGAGGTAATGTAGGATTGTAGCAGCACATAAATTGAGGCAGTGGAAAAGTCAGGCACTGCAATGAAGGTGGAAACAGGTAGTCTTCCTGATGATCTTGGTCCTTCCAAAATTCACCCTGCTAATATTTCTGTCCTTTCATTTCTGGATGGCAGACAAGGAATCTGATCATTTAGAGACAGTAGAAGTGTCAAGAGATGTTGGAAATGAAATATATCTGGGTGCCATTAGTGTACGTATGGAAACTGTTGTCTCTTTGAATGATATCAGCTGCGGAGTGTTGGAGAGTGAAAGTAGGAGAGGGCCAAGGATCAATCCTTAAAGGACTCCAGAGGAAAAGGTGGGTTGATAGGGGTAGTGGTGGTGGTGGTGCTGGGTGGTGTGTGCGTCAATGGTGGGGATATGAATGAAATGGTGGTTTATCAAACACAAGAGTTAGAATGCTGCCCTGCTGCACCTTTTGACCACAAACTCAATTTCCTGTCTCCAGATGTGTATTGTAGGGGGACTTCTATATTGTTATTAGCATTAGTTAGTTCAAGCAGTTTGTTTATATGATTATTGCTTCAATTGACAGTTTGATGACATACAGCAGAAGATGGCACTCACTGTATACTACCACCTGCCCAGGGTCACAGAAACACAGCAGAAGATGGTATTTTTTTTAATAACACAGCTGGTGTATTCATACAACAACATCAAACAATGATGCTTCATTTAAAGTAGCAGTGTATTTCATCTTAAACATGTACTTTTTTCAAATGAGAAAAGTAATTCTAATTTGTCTATAGGGGTAGCGGCCGTGCGGAATGGTCATGTTGATTTCACATAGTCAAAAAAGAAGGTGTTACTTAATCTAGAATGGCACTGTGCTCAGAGAATGGCTACTTTTGTGCTTACAAGAAAGTCCTGCTTGGCATGATAAATGGGTCAGTGTCAACATTACATGTTCTACTTTAAGTAATAGATAGGTTTCTGTACAAGTTAATTCTGTCACTCCTTATAAGGGATAAATCTATGTCTACAATTAAAAAGTTCTGTATTTGTGTCCATTCTACATTTATCATTATTGTCTTTTGTGAATTTTTGTCCACACTCCAAGTGCTGTTGGAGGCATTGGGTGAATTTAGATCTTCAATAAGTGAAACTGCCTCAGATAATGAATAGATTAGTGTCAATGCTGCTTTTAATATTACATTTTCCTATTGGTTACACACACATGCAACAAGTATAATGGGAACATCAATGATCATAAAATGACCAAAGATTCCCCCTCATTTACCAATCCAACAATCCATTTGGTTATTTTACTGGTGACAGAAGCTGCCATTGGTTTGTGGTTAATTCAATAAAAATAACACAATTGCAATATTTAAATTTTTCATAGTTTTCAATACTTTAGACCAAAGTAGTGCTCAGTCACTACCTCCCCCCCACCCATTCAAATAGTAGAAAAGCAGAATATGATCTAAAAGCAGAGGAAATACAGCAAACTGTGGCGCAGAGCGGTTTAGATATCCATATACATGAGTCACAAAAAGTCATTATGCAGGTAAAGCAAGTAACTAGGAAGGCAGACAGAAAGTTAGCTCTTATTTGCAAGGATAGCGGAGGTGGAAGTATGAAAATGGAGAATTCTTCTTGAAGCTGTTTGCCAAATTAGGGAGACCACACCTGGAGCACTATACAGAGATTTGATCATTTCACTTGAGAACAGATATATCTGCATTGAAAACAGTTCAGGAAAGGATCATTAGGCTGATTCCTAAACTGAGGAGTTACCTTATGAAGAAAGTCTGAGCTATACTCATTAGAGTTTAAAAGAATGGGGCAATCTTATTAAATCAGGTATGATTCTGATGGAGCTTAACAGGGTGGATGCTGAGCGGATGCTTTCTAAAATCTGGAAGAAAGGGGCATATTTTAAAACTCGGGGTGTCCAATTTAAAACAGAGATGAGGAGGAATTTTTTTTCTCAGAGGAACATCAGTGTTTGAAATACTCCTCCTGGAAAGCAGTGGATGCTAGATAATTGATTATATTCAAGGCTTAGTTAGACTGATTTTTGATCCACAAGAGAATCAAGAGATGGAGTTCAGGAAGGAAAGTTCAATCAAAGCCATGATCAGATCAGACATGATGATTTAAAGCCTGTAAAATGGAAAGAAAGAATGACTGTAATAAAGACATGCATTATCTAGGATTTTTCAAAACATTTTACAAACAACAACATACTTTTGCAGTACAGTCCATTTTCCAATATAGAGAACATGGCTATTAATTTGTATACAGCAAATATCAAAAACAGTAATAATTCGATGTCAGATTATCTGCCTTGTTAGTGTCATTGGTCACCAGGATAAAGGTTGGACAAGACAACATGGGTAATCCACTGCCCTTCCTCAGAGGAGACTGTGGAACATTTTACCTCCACATCATAAAACCTAAAAGGCTCTGAGTGACACTTCAGCATAACACTAAGTCTCCAGCATGGGACATAACCCTGGAAAACTGCTGACACAACAGGAAGAGTGTTTCCAGCTGAGCGAAGAGTGACAGGAAGTCAGATGATTACTTGAAGAAAATAATATAAAAGGTTCCAGGAAAATAGGAGAACTTGGAATTAAGAGCATTCAGGTCTGATGTCGGGATTTCAAGAGCTGAATGGTGCACGGGCACATAAGAACAGACATCAGTTATTAAGACTGATTAATCATGTTGTAAACCATAGTTGCTCTACCTTTCTTTAAAAAAATGGAATTGCAATTGATTTCTGAAGAAAGGTCTAGGCCCGAAACATTAGCCTTCCTGCTCCTCTGATGTTGTTTGGCCTGCTGTGTTCATCCAGCTCTACACCTTGTTATGTCAGATTCTCCAGCATCTGCAGTTCCTACTATCTCTGTAATTGTATCTTTCCCTTTCAACAACATCAAATGATTTTGCAGTTGTGGCCTTAAGATCCTTTACAATATGAGGATTTCCTTATAATAACTTTTACCTTGAGTCCTGAAATTACTTCCCTCGTCCTGAATTCTGCTCATAGAGGAAATAGAATTCTTCATTTTTCTACATTGAGATGTGGGAGTTGCTGGCTGGGCCAGCCTTTATTCCCTATCCTTAGTTGCCCTTGAGAAGGTGGTGGTGAGGTGCCTTCTTGAGCTGCAGCTGCTCAGGTACTGTAGGTAGACCTACAGTATTGTTAGGGAGGAATTTGACCTTGCAACAATGAGGGAACAACAAAATATATTTCAAGTCAGGATGGTGAGTAGGTTAGAGGGCAACTTGCAGGGGGTTTAGGGTTTGGCGGTTCCCATGTATCTGCTGCCCGGGTCCTTCTAAATGGAAGTGGTCATGGGTTTGGCAAATTTCTGTAGTCCATCTTGCAGATTGCATGCTCTGCTGCTACTGAACGTCAGTGGTGGAGGGAGTGCATGTTCATGCATTATGCTGTAAACTCTCTTATTGCCTCTACTTTTTATCATGGAGGAAGATAACTCAAGTTTAATTATCAGAAAGCCAATACAGTTCTTAGATTTTGTAGATTCCCTACAGTGTGGAAATAGGCCCTTTGGCCCAACAAGTCCACACCGCCCCTTGGAGCACCCCACCCAGACCCTTCCCCCTGTAACCCACTTAATCTACACACCCTTGAACACTATGGACAATTTAGCATAGCCAATCCACCTAACCTGGACATCTTTGGACTGTGGGAGGAAACTGGAGCACTTGGAGGAAACCCATGCAAACATGGGGAGAATGTGCAAACTCCACACAGACAGTCGCCCGAGGCCGGAATCGAACCTGGGTCCCTGGCGCTGTGAGGCTGCATTGCTAACCACTGTGCCACCATGCTGCCCTTAGAGTAAACTAGGAACTTCAGCTAGGACTGTTTTCACCACCTTCTACACAATCTCCTTCAAAGCAAGGGTCTATTTATCAGTAATTCATAAAGATATGTCAAAACTGAGCCAAATATTATCCTTACTTTGACATGGCAACAATGGTTGAAGGTTTCTTCTTCCCAAACTGGGCTTCCTGAAGTCAACTACAACCTGCATAGCAATTAACATTTGCTAATTCAGGCTACAATCTGCTCAGCTCACATCTCATCCTATTTCTGAAATGTTTGGCGGTGTGTGGTGGATTTGAGTCAGCAGCTTAACTCTTGAGATGGATGTATTGATTGAAGAATGGTAAACTATTGAAAGAAGTGATAGAGGCTAGTCATCAATTGGGACTTGATTTAATTGTCATTATGCAATGCAGTTTTGTTTCTTCTGGGACCATGTACAATCAATGTGTAAAGTACACATACACACAAATTGATTCATTTAAATCCATATTGCCATATTCTTCAAACATTTTCCAGTATACTTACACTATCATTTGTTATATTTTTGTTCTATTTTGCAATGCAATTGCAAAGTAAAAATATTGGTATACTACTTATCATGTATTTCTTTGCGTATTTTCAAGTTTTATTTGCTTAAGTGTAAGATAATAATATTGTATTGCTTACTGGGTGAAAAATGAGGCTCATTAGCACCCACTATTGACATGATATGAGTTTCTTTAAAAATCTAAAAGTCAGGCATCCTGGTGTTCATATACTTGTGAGGCCACCTAATTTGGAATTAATCATAACTGCTCTATCCTCGATGTTGCTGCTTTGCCTGACCAGGTGGCCCTTCTTGGTCACAGGAAGGTTAAAAAAAAAGTACAAGGCAGTACATTGTGGAGGTGCGGGCGGGGGAGGTGATGTAATAAGACATGCACTGTCATACCATCTGCAGTTTATTGAATGGTGTTTTAAGTATGGTGCGATGTGAGAAGAATGATTAAGTGTAAAAATGCTCTGATTTTCATGTTTCACTTTTAGCAATGGCCAGGCTTTTAGCAACAGGTCACCCAGTAAGGACAAGCACCATCTCCACCATCAGAATTAAGACATACAGGCATCCTGCAATCTCTGATTAACTCCTGATGCCTCCAGACATCCACTGCATTGTTGTGTAAGAGAGAGAAAAGTGTTCCAAATGTATTCCCACTTCTGAAGTGGAATCATATCAGATTTGAAACATTAACTCTGGTTTCACTCTCCACAGATTGCAATACAGCCAAACCACCTGATTTTCTCCAGCATTTTTTTTCTTAGTAGACTGAAAGATATCTACACCAGTGAAATTGTCACTAATGTAGCCGAAATGGTTAAAAAGCTAGCAAAAATTCACAATCCACTTCCTGAATAGCTGCAGTCCATGTGGTGGATAAATTCTCACAATGCTTAACTTAGGGTCAGCAGGATTTTGACCCAGCAACAATGGAAGGTGTTATACTTCCAAGTCAGGATAATGTGCAATCTGGAGGGAAATACACAGGTGCTGTTGTCTCCACAGATCTGCTGCCCTGGTATCCCATTCAGGAGAGGTCACAGGCTTGGAAGTCACTGCCAAAACGCTCCTGGTGAGCCCGTGATGTATATCTTATTCATGGTATACACTGCAGTCATGATGCACCATTAGTGGAGGAACTGAAGTAAGATGATGAATGGGGTGCTGAGATTGGGTGTGACAAAACAACGCTGCATGATGATGGCTCCTCAAAATCAAATTGGAACTCACTGTAGATCATACAACATTGTGATAGGCCTTAGGGCCAACAGGTATATAGAAGATATGTCCTAACTATTAGCAGACCATATCAAAAAGCATGTTTCTGTGGCCATGTAATGTAGGAAGCATGTCAACCACAGCACAAATAGCCTGTACTTGATGTTTCCTCTCTTACATCCCAGTCTTGATAAATGCAAGACAAAATTTTGTGTCTCTTTCTGATGATATTTTAGTTCTGACCCACCATACAATTCTTGGCCTTGTAGAAAGTGGGCAGTAATTTGTGAATCAGAAGCTGGCTTAATCGCCTAAAGATCTTGTAGCTAAAGTATTTATGTAGCTGGTTCAGTTCAGTTTCTTGTCAATGGTGATTCTCAGTGCTGATACTGGAGGATTCAGCAATGGTAATGTCTTTGAATGTCAAGGGCGTATGATTAGATTTTCCCTCGTTCAAGAAGTTCACTACCTGCCCCTTCTGCAGTATTCCACTTTCTATTTATCAACTCAAGCCTGAGTGTTGTCTAGTTCTTGCTCTTTACAAACATGCATTGTTCATTATCTGATGAGTAGCGAATAGGAATAACCATTTGGTAATCATTAGTGGATATCTCTACAATTTGATGGAGACAGGGTCATTGATTCAGTCAGTGAAGATTGTTGGGCCTAGGACACTGCCAGGATGAACTCCTGTAGTCTCGTGATCTCTTGGGAACGAGATGATTGACTTCCAACACCCCCAAGCATCGTCCTCATGCTAGGTATAACTCTAACCAATGGAAAATTTCTCTCTCACTTCCATCTTGTTGGGCTCCTTGATGTTGTTAATGTTGCCTTGAGGTCAAGGGCAGTTATTTTCCGGTTAGTACTGCATGCAGTTTCTGGGGCTTTACTCTTCACTATTCTATCTGCTCCCACTATCTTCGGACTATCTGTCTGAAGCACCACTTGATCCCTTGTGGATATAACATACCTCCCCTTGACTCCACTCCTCCACCAAGGCCTTCAATGAATTATCTGAGCAGCTGGGAGCCGAAATCAGTTTGTTTGCTAATTCATGCTGCTTTTTTTTCTGAAAAGAGAACTTGATAAAAAGTCACTTAAATCCACTACTGCTCACCCCACTGGATTTTAACTCTTCCAATCTGCTATTTAAATACAATTGAGCTCCTTTTCTGTCAAATACTTTTTAAGGTTTTTGCTGCTTTCCAGAAGCAGTTACTCTTGGCTTCAGTTTTAAATTTATTCTGCGTCTGTCTGTATTTCTGGCCTTTGATTTCACTTTGTATTAAACAATATTTAATCCAATTTATTCTTTACATAGGTCCATGAGGACCCATTCCACATTCTATTCCCTGAGCTATGGATACTCTCTTTCAAGTGCCTTCCTCATTATTTTTGGAAACAGTCTTATTGCTCTACTCTTTGCCCATGTGTTAGATATTTCTTGTCACATGTTTTTCTCCTTCTATAAATCTCCTCCTCCATTCCTCAAATGTTGCTAGAGTCCCTGAGGTAAGTAGTCTTGCAAGCTGCCTCGGCTGGAAAGAAATAATCACAGAGAATGAATCTCTGTCTCATCATTTCATGGTTATTTCATCAGTTCTGGCTGCCTAACATCTCCAAATTAATTCCGGCATCTATTAAATTCCCTTTACTTCACAGCTAGTGTTTCGAGCCACAGGAGGCTGGTGTTCTACTTTTAGAATAGGGTTAATACCACAAGTTATGACAAAAGCATCACATAAGCTGTCAGTGCACAGCGTTTGTGTCAATAGCCGTTTGGATTTATGCCACCATTTCATTGCGTCTTCCCTAAAGGCACAGTGCTCTCAGTTCACTGCCTTTGGCAGGCATCCAATAACTTGTGCAGGTTTGCTGGAGATTGTGAGCAGCAGTATCACAATCAAGCTGAATCCCATACTCAATAATATAGAAACAGCAAATGGTGGAAATACTCAACGAGTCTGGCAGCTTTAGAGAGAAAAAAACTGAGTTGCTCTTTAGGGCTAACGGCCTATGATTAGAACTTGGCGTGGTAAGAAATGTAATAGATTTTAAGCTATCACAGAGGTAAATGAGATCAAGGGTGGGCGTGGGTGATGAAGAGAACAAATTGGATGTTAAATGATCAAGTATAGCGAATAAAGATTAAGTGGCAAATGGTGAAGAGGTGACAAAAGGCAAAGGCAAACAAACAAAAGTTACATCCAGGTAAGAATAAGTGTAAATAGCAGGATTAATGAGAACAGGTGCTATGAAAATCAAATGGGGGCCCTGGTGAAGTTAGGGATGAGTCTGTAAGTCTGTAAAGTTGCTAAGGCTTTGATAAAAGGCAGTTCCTTGACCTTATATTGACCATTCCTGAAGCAGCATAGGGGCCATGGGCAGGAAGGTCAGATAGAGATTAGGTGTCGGGGAATTAAAACGACTGGAAACCAGAAACTGGGATTCATGTTTGTGGACTGAAATGGTGTATCCCATAAAGTGATATCCCATAATTTATTTTGTCTTCCCAATGTATGGGAAACTGCAATCTTGAACAGAAAATATAACATGCTAAATAGAGAGAAGTATAAGTGTAACTTAAGTTTTATGTGGTTGGAATATTTGGGATCTTGGTTAGCAGGATAGGTTAAATAATTTCTGATCTTGTATGTGAAGATTTCATAAATGCCTACAGTGTGTAAGCAGGCCATTTGTCCGATCAAGTCCATACCAATTCTCTGAAGAGCATCCCCAAGACCCATGCCTCTACCTTATCCTTGCAACCCTGCATTTTCCCATGGCTAATCCACCTAATGTGCATGCTCCTGGATGGGGATCCCTGAACACCATAGGCAATTTAACATGGCCAATCTACCAAACAGTGAAGATGGAAATAGGTAGTCTTCCTGATGATCTTGGTTCTTCCAAAATTCACCCTAATAATATTTCTGTCCTTGCATTTCTGGATGGCAGACAAGGAATCTGATCAGTTAGAGACAAGTAGAAGTGTCAAGAGATGTTGGAAATGAAATATATCTGGGTGCCATTAGTGTACATATGGAAACTGTTGTCTCTTTGAATGATATCAGCTGTGGAGGGATGGAGAATGAAAGTAGGAGCGGGCCAAGGATCAATCCTTAAAGGACTCCAGAGGGAAAGGTGGATTGATAGGGGTAGTGGTGGTGGTGGTGCTGGGTGATGTGTGTAACTCTGATTGTTTCTTTACAGGTGCTGCCAGATATGCTGATCTTCCAGCAACTTTTGTTTTTGTTCCTGATTTACAGTTCTTTTGTTTTTTAACTGTACTAAATGTGATCGATTCAGAACAGACATGGCCACTCAAAATTGAGCATTCACGTCATAACATGGTCGATTAACAGTAGCAGAATTGTATTCAACCACAACCTATGACCCTATGGCATGGCATATCCTTTTCGCTACCTTTTTATTGTGAAGCCAAGTGAGCGAGTCTGCTTCCAGGTGCAGTGCAGAGCAAATCTGCTTCCAGGAGGAGCATAAGCCATAACTAAAATGAAATGTCAACCCACACTGGACTTCAGTGCATGCTAAGTAACAGAAATAAAATGTGTAACCAGATCAGGAGAGATTGTTGCCGTGTGAATTACCTACCCTGCCCTATGACATCCTCACATGTGATTTTGGCCCCATCTTACCATATGCCATTTCTGAACAACTACCCATTGAATATCAATGGATATCAACTGAAAGACCAACATCTCTGGCACCCACACCATCTTTAAGAGTCTGCTGTGTATCTGAACAAATACTGACAATCCAGCATCATGCCTCACCAGCAAAGTTATGGCACAGTAGCCATAAAGCCACACTGCTCATGGCACACAGCTGACAAAGCTGAGATTGCCTTACACACAACACCATTCTCTCACTCTGTTCACTGTTCAACATTCATGGCACTGTACTTATCTCTCCTTAACCCCTGAGTTACCACTATTCTGTTGGCAATACCCCATGTAGACCCACTCCTTGTCATTAACTAGGAGAGAATATTGCCTGCAGGCAAGTAACCAGATAATTTAGGGTGGCACGGTGGCACAGTGGTTAACACTGCTGTCTCACAGCACCAGGGACCCAGGTTCGATTCTAGCCTCGGGTGTCTGTCTGTGTGGAGTCTGCACATTCTCCACGTGTCTGCATAGGTTTTCTCCGGGTGCTCTGGTTTCCTCCCACAGTCCAAAGATGTGCAAAGATGTGCAGGTTAGGTGTATTGACCATGCTAAGTTGCCCACAGAGTCCAGGGATGTGTAGCTTAGGTGGGTTATAGGGGGATGTGTCTGGGTGGGATGCACTGAAGCTCGGTGTGGACTTGTTGGGCCAAAGGGCCTGTTTTCACACTGTAGGGATTCTAATTCTAATTCCCACAACCACATCTGTACAGAAGGACAGGGTAGCAGATGCCGGTGAACACCACCACCTGCAACTTCCCCTCCAAGCCACTCACCATTCTGACTTGGAAATATATCCCTTCCCTGTACCTAGGTCAAAATCCTAGAATTTCTTCCCAAAGGGCATCATGGGTCAACCTACATCATGTGGATGGCGGTGGTTTAAGAAGACAGCTTACCTCCACCTTCTCCCAAGAAGAGAAGGAACAAGCAATAAATACTGGTCAACTAGCAATGCCCAGAAACATGAATGAATTAAAATAAAAATCTAAAAATGAACTTGTACTTTTAGCTGGAAAAAGTGAATATAAACCAGTGAACGGAGTCCCCACAATGCTAACCAAATGCTTGGATGAATACCAATGACTATTTCACTTTCCATGATGGTCTGCTGCACCCAGCTTGCAACTGCTAGAACGATGTGCCATCAGGCCCCAGTTGGCTTATAGCACTCATTGCCCCTGCCTGAGCTCTGTCATGCGTAAACAGAGCTTTATACCCCCTGCTGTCCTCATTCTCTTCCTGAGAAGGCTGATCCCATTGTTCCAGTTTCTCAGCGTGCAACACATCAGTCCATTGTGCAGCACACTAGGACGATGCAGAACACTCTGTTGGGGCTGTATTAGATGGTGCCTTGAGAGTGGACCAAGCAATGGAATCATATCTTCAGCAGCCGTACTGTCTGCTACAACGTGGCCCTGGTCACTAGCTTTGTCACTAGCTTGGTTATAGCACCGCACTAGCTGAGTGGCCAACACATCATGTCAAAAATGGAGCAATTACTGTGCTCTGATCCTCTTCCCACCTCAGACCCACATTGCCTATTCAAGTTTTCTTTGCATTTGGCAGAGACCATTGTCACATTAGCATCACAGATGATGTAGCAATCTTACTTTTTCCCACAACAACCCTGGAAGTTTCACAGGTGATAGGGCATGTTGGCCAGCATTCACCTCTTTTTAAGTCATTGCTGCTAGCCCCTGCAACATTGAGATGTCAAGGTTAGATTTCTAAGCACCAAAGCCATGGAACAAATCAGCTCTGACCAGCATTTGAACCCTTAGCACATTCAGTATGCATGCATTGCAAGTAGATAAAGAAATGATTGGAAATTAAATTCAGCCAATGTTTTAAAGAACATGTTTCATGTGCTTGCCCCTTCAATGCCTGAGCATGCTGGACCATGAGACATGCGTTCAAATCCCATATGCTTTAACATTTCTAAACAGGTTATTTTTTTCACCCATCAAACTGATACTGACTTGTCCATCCCAGGCATAACTGTTTTTCAGTGCATTTTGCATTACACAATGGCAAGTGACTTTGTGAATGCAGCTCTCAAAAGACCCTGTCAGTATCAGGCTCTGCCTGGTCACCAGATATCCATCCAATGTTTCCATGTTACCTTTCACCTCACAAATCTACCCAACCACTATGTGGAAACCCACTTTGTTCTTCACTTCCAACTGTTCTTCATTCTCCCTAAACTCTGATACGTGCCTTGACTGTGATCGGCCCAGTGGATGACTGACAATGGCCGAGCTATATATGTGGACCGTGACAGATTGTATCAGGACCCCAGACCAACTTAATGATATCCACTTGTTGCTCTATACTCTTTCCTGTGGAGGCCATAAACCCCACCCTTCCCATATGCAAGCAGAGCCTATAATGCCTTCTGTTGCAGTTCTGCCGAATCCCCACTTACTCTGTGAAGCTCCTGTCCTTTCAGCATACTTGGCTCCAGCTTTACAAATGCCCCTGTTTTCCCCCATGAACCTTGACTCCCTCACACCCTTTTAGTGATCTTCCCATGGCCCTATAGCACCTATTTTGTAACCTGCTCAATGATAAATTAATGATTTCAAGGGACTGTATTTGACCCAAACTTCTGGCCAACTTCGACAAACAGCCCCTAAGCATGCCGGACCAGATCCCTAACTGTCTAGTATGCAGTTCTCCACCTGATGGACTATGATTTCCCCTGTCTGCTTGTGACTGACTATTACTCACACCTGACCTGTAGTCAGACACGTGCCTTGACTGTGATCGGCACAGTGGATGACTGACAATGGCCGAGCTATATATGTGGACCATGACAGATTGTATCAGGACCCCAGACCAACAACATCACTGAACTGTGACTAACCCCAACTCACCTTTCAGTATGACCATTTTGGTTGAATGAATGTGCAGTGTGTTTGTCATGCAGGTAGCGGGCAATACTGTAGGTGTAACAGAGTACAGACAGACCCTCCAGTTCAACTAGTCCACACCGACCATGTACCCAAACTAAACTAGTCCCACTTGCCTGTGTTTGGTCCATGTCCCTTCAGATCTTTCCTGTTCAAGTACTTATCCAAATGTCTTTAAATATTGTAACAGTACCTGCATCTACCACTTCTTCTGGCAGTTTATTCCACACAACCTCTGTGTAAAAATGTTGCCACTCATGACCTTTCTAAAACTTTCTCCTCTCACCTCAAAAGTATGTTGAATTGACATGTCATGAGTCGTACAAGATGTTTCTTCACCTCCAGGCAGATCCCTTTATCAAACATACCAAGCAGCCTGGCATAGACAGGTTGCACAAAAGAGTGTGTCAATACAACAATTGTACAACAATAATTCTACATCAAGTGATTCACATTCTGATTTGCCATAGCTTGAGCCCATCTACATGCAAAAGTCAAGAGGGTGACAGAATACTTTCTATTTGCCCAGATCAGCGCAGTTTGAATTACTGTCCAACTTCAAGAAGCTTTACAGCACCTGGGATAAAGCAGCTCAGTGGTTTGCACTCCATTTTCACCAACAGGGTACCATGGCTGCAGTATTCATCACCTGCAATATGCACTACAGAAACATGCCAAAGGTTCTGAGATTGCACCTCCCAAAAATACAACTTCTGCCATTTAAAATGCCATTGGCAGCAGATATGTGGAAACACCATAATCTTTTGTTATTCCTTCCACTCACATTGACCTGGAAATATATCAATGTTCCTTCATCAATATTCTAAAACCCCCACACACGATAGCATTTTGTGAATACTTTGACCACAAGAACTTCAGTGGTTTAAATTTGTTGGTATTGTGGGAGGTTTCAATGAAAGAGAAAAGGCATTAGCTTCAACAGAATTTAGGGTTTTAAAAATTGGATTCAAAATCTTATGGGTTTAGTTTGAAGGAAACCTGACTGAGGTCAGAAGCAAGCCTTTGAAAATAGGAGATTGCTTAGAGCAGTTAAATAAATAATTTACATCAGTGAAAAGGAACAGTTTGTGAAACTTCCAGAGCATCTGGTTGGAAATGTGTTTTTTTTGGCAAACTGAGAAAATCTAAGATCTCATTTTTGTGACTGTTCAAAGAAAAGGTTTTATAATTCATGTGATGGGAACTGTAAAGAAAAAGTTAAAGTGACAGTTTTAGTAACAAAATTTTTTTTTCTGGATTTTGATTAATTATTAATTGATGCTGCTTGTAGTAGATGCGATTTGATTTTGCCATGGTTTTGAAACCATTCAAACTGTGTAATATTTAGCTGGCATTGTTTGTTTTATTTCATTATTATTCATTTTTTATAATAAACTTTTATTTGGTTGGCAAAGCCAAATTTACATCCTTGTGTGTTTATGTTTAAGTGAAAGACTGTTATAGTAAATGTAAAAGTCAAAATAAGATCCATCAAGCCAGATTTCATTATGGATTTGACTTGTCTACTGCTAACATCAACTGGGATTATAACAGTCCATGTGACCTAGCATGTGCAAACCTTCTAGTCTAAAGAGAAGAACTGTGTAAACAAGATGTCATTTATTGCATCTCTGCACTATTTTCAGGTTGTAAATAATAGTGTCTACAGTACTATAAGGATGTTTGGGAGGAAGACCTATCATAAGGACTGTCGCCCACAGAATGTTGCCTCATTATCCCACCAAGTCCTCGTGACATCGTTATTTTGTGCGTTGTTATTGCAGTCAATCAAACAGTAACCCTTTCAGATCCACGTACAACATCTCATACTGAACATTTTTCTGGTAATTATTATTATCATATCTATGCTTATGTGATTACATTTACCACTACTCCATCTCACTAAGACTTTGACTATGCAAATTCATGTGAGCTAGAGTGTTCAATGTTCACCATGTACATATTCTCTGGGGAAAGGAAAGAAAAACTGACATCTACTTTGGAAGATAGTAGCTGTCTCGATCTCTCTTCTTGACTGTCTGCCCTTAATCATTTGAATTTCTGTTGTGAAAGATGTTGCCTCTGATAGAGCAGATAAGTTTTATTTGCAAAAATATGAATCTTTAGACATTGTTTCTTCATGATCTCTTCCATGGAAATGTATAGACCATATCTTGAATTCTTCCTTGTCACATCAGGGCCTCATGTGTTGCATAAATTTACCAAAACTAGTTTATCTCCCATTATCTCCAGTCGAGAATTTATCTCCTCATGGAGAAACAAGGATTGATCAAGAATAGTGAGTATGGCTTTTTTTGGGAGGGTGGGTGGGTTTGCAGTGGAAAATCACGCCGAAACAATTTGATCGAATTTTTTGAGGAGGTGTGGATGAGTGCCATTGATGTAGTCTATATGGATTTCAGTAAGGCCTTCAACAAGGTGTTACACAGGACATCGTTCAAGAAAGTAAGAGAGCTTGGGAACCAAGGCAATTTGGTAAATGGGTTTCAAAACTGGCTTAGTGGCACAAAGTTAGTGGTTAAAGATTGCTTTTATGACTGCACGGTTGTGCCCAGTGGCGAACTGCAGGCTTCATTGTTTGGTCCCTTGCTATTTGTCGTGCTCACTAATATTTAGGCACAGAGGAGGATTTGATCAGTAAATTCACAGGTGACACACAAACTGGCACTGGTAAATATCAAAGCAGAAAGCGGAGGGCTGTAGGATGATATTGTTGGGCTAGTCTGATGGACCTAACAGAAGCAAAAGGAGTTTATTTCTAAAAAGTGTGAAGTGTTGCATTTTGGGAATACTAACAAGGTAAGAGAGTACCCATTTATTGACAGGTACTATGATCAGATTAGGAGGCCTCAACCATATTGTTACCTGTAAGGGCCCCTTAACCATATGGTTCAATATCTATTGATTTATATTCTCCTACTGGAGAAATCTGAAGTGCAAAGGGACTTGGGAATCCTAGTCCAAGGTTCTCATAAGGTAAACTTGCAGGGTGAGTCAGCAGTTAGGAAGGCAAATACAAATGTTGTGATTTATTTTGAGATAGTTCGAATATGAAAGCAGGGATGTGCTTCTGAGAGTTTGTTAATCTCTGTTCAGCCCACATTTAGAGTATTCTAAGGAATTTTGGGCTCTATGCCTTTGGAAGGATGTACTGACCCTGTAGCAGGTCCAGAGGGCGTTCTCTGGAATGATTCCAGAAAGGAAAGCTTTAACATTTGAGGAATGTTTGAAGACTCTGGACTGATACTCGATGGAATTTTGAAGGACGAGGAGGTATCTATTTGAAAGTTGCAGGATTCTGAATGGCCTGGGCAGGATGGACATTGGAAAGATGTTTCTATTAGTAAAAGAGACTAGGACCTGAGGGCACTGCCTTAGAGTAAAGGGAAAATCCTTTAGAACAGAGATAGGGAGTAATGTCTTCAGCTAGAAAGTGGTGAATCAATGGAATTCATTGCCACAAAGGCTGTGGAGGCCAGGTCATTGAGAATATTTAAGACAGAGATAGATGGGTTCTTGTTATTGGTTATTAAAAGAATTAAGAGTTATGGGGAGAAAGTGGGAAAATGAGGTTGAGAAACTTATCAACCATGATTGAATGGCAGAACAGACTTGATGGACCAAAAGGCCTAATTTCTGCTCCTGCTTTATGATCTTATAAACAATTGTTTCCTCAACCAAGGCTCACTATCTGACAATATTGTGACACTTGATCTCATATCTGACTTGAAATTCATATGATGCTAATTGACAATAAATATCAGCATGCTAAAAATAGAGGTGGAGCTGGATGAACACAACAGGCCAAGCAGCATCGTAGGAACACAGAAGCTGACATTTCAGGCCTAGACCCTTCATCAGAAAAGGAGGATGGGGAGAGGGTTCTTAAATAAGTAGGGAGAGAGTGGGAGGTGGATCGAAGATGGATAGAGGAGAAGATGAGTGGAGAGGAGAGTATGGGTGGGGAGGTAGGGAGGGGATAGGTCAGTCCGTAGAGGATGAACAGGTCAAGGGGGCAGGATGAGGTTCGTAGGTAGGAAATGGAGGTGCAGCTTGAGGTGGGAGGAGGGGATAGGTGAGAAGAAGAACAGTTAGGGAGGCGGGGACGAGCCGGGCTGGTTTTGGGATTCAGCGGAGGGAGACGAGATTTTGAAGGTTGCAAAATCCACATTGATTCCATTGGGCTGCAGGGTTCCCAAGTGGAATATAAGTTGCTGTTCCTGCAACCTTCAGGTGGCATTGTTGTGGCACTGCAGGAGGCCCAGGATGGACGTGTCGTCTGTGGAATGGGAGGGGGAGTTGAAATGGTTCGCAACTGGGAGGTACAGTTGTTTATTGCAAACCGAGCGTGGGTGTTCTGCAAAGTGGTCCCCAAGCCTCTGTTTGGTCACCCCGATGTAGAGGAAGCCAAAACAGGTACAGCCGATGCAATATACCACATTGGCAGATGTGCAGGTGAACATCTGCTTGATATGGAAAGTCATCTTGGGGCCTGGGATGAGGGTGAGAGAGGACGTGTGCGGGCAATGTAGCACTTCCTGCAGTTGTAGGGGTAAGTGCTGGGTGTGGTGGGGTTGGAGGGGAGCATGGTGTGGACAAGGGAGTCCCGGAGAGAGTGGTCTCTCCGGAAGGCAGACAAGGGTGGGGATGGAAAAATGTCTTTGGTGGTGGGGCCAGATTGTAAATGGCAAAAGTGTTAAAGGATGATGCGTTGTATCCGGAGGTTGGTCGGGTGGTATGTGAGGATGATGGGGATTTTCTTTTGGCGGTTATTGTGGGGACAGGGTTTGAGGGATGAGTTGTGGGAAATGCGGGAGACACAGTCGAGGTTGTTCTTGACCACTGCGGAGAGGAAGTTGCGGTCCTTGAACAACGAGGACATCTGGTATGTACAGGAGTGGAATGCCTTGTCCTGGGAGCAGATGCAGCGGAGGCGAAGGAATTGGGAATAGGGGATGGAATTTTTGCAGGAAGGTGGGTAGGAGGAGGTGTATGCTAGATATCTGTGGGAGTCAGTGGACTTGAAATGGATATCGGTTTCTAAGTGGTTGCCTGAGATAGAGGAATCTGAGGAAGCTGAGGGATGTGTTGGAGATGGCCCAGCTGAACTTGAGGTTGGGGTTGAAGGCGTTGGTGAAGTGTCTCCTCTCCACCCATCTTCTCCTCTGTCCATCTTCAATCTGCCTCCCGCTCTCTCCCCATTTATTTCAGAACCCTCTCCCCATCCCCCTTTTCTGATGAAGGGTCCAGGCCCGAAACATCAGCTTTTGTGCTCCTAAGATGCTGCTTGGCCTGCTGCGTTCATCTAGCTCCACATTTTGTTATATCGGATTCTCCAGCATCTTCAGTTCCCATTATCTCTCAGCATGCTGAAGATGTTTGGTCAGGTTCACCAATTTCCCCTTTGAAATCTTTGGGTTTTTCTTCTACTAGAGACTGGTGTACATCATTTGTACCTTTGTGCTGATAGTTCTTTAGCCTTTTAATTTCCTTTTGGCTCTGTCATGCATTGGCACATTTGCTGAAAGTGAGCTATTGTTTTATAATAAATACAGTTCAAGATTTTTTTCTCCAATTTGTGTTCTTTGTGGTTGGGCTATTTGTGTACAGGGACATACCTGGGCAATTTTCCATATTATTGGGCAAATTTCAGTGTTGTAGCTATATGAGAACAGCTTGGCTAGAGGCATAGAGAGTTCTGGAGCACAGGTCTTCAGTGACATTGACAAAATGTTGTCATGTCCTGTAGCATTCACAGTTTCCAACGTCTCCATTCATTTCTTAATATCTCATGAAGTGAAACAAATTAGCTGAAGATAGGGATCTGTGATGCTGGGTACTTCTGCCTGAAGATTTGTGCGAATGCTTCAGCCTGCCTTGTGGACCCTTGTCCTTTGGAGAGTTTTTAAAAAAAATATCCACTACTATTCATGACCAGATTCAGGACTGCAGAGCTTAGATCTGATTCACTGAAGTTGGAATCACTTGATTCTGTCCATCACTTGCTGTTTATGATATTCGGCATGCAATTAGCCCTGCTTTGTAACTTCATCAGGTTGATACCTCATTGATCGTTATGCTTGGTGTTACTTCTGGAATGCAGCACCTCCCACCCTCCCCCAGACACCATCACTGAATCAAGCTTAATCCTCCAACTGCATGGTAAATGTAGAGTGGGCAATATATTGGGCCATGATTTCTCAGATTGTGTTAGAATATAATTTGGCTGCTACAGATGGCCCATAGTGCCTCACAGATGTCTAGTCTTGAGTTGCTAGATTTGTTCAAAATCTATCCCATTTACCACAGTGACAATGCTACACAACATGATGGAGGGTATTCTCAATGTGAAGTTGGGACTTGGTCTCCACAAAGACAGTGCAGTGGTCATTTCTGCTCCAGTTTATCTGTTTTTTTCATCTAGGATGATTGCTGTGATAGCCTTTGACATATCCTTTAGTGTAGACCTTTGCCACAAGGTTATTTTGGGGTTCTCTCTTCAATAATCAGCAACATTTGTTTTCCTTAAACTCTTCTGGTTTACCAGTATGTCTGCCTCACTGGGACTCGTGCTGCTAAATTAAATAATCAGATCCCACGTTCATCAACATGTGGTATGTGATGCTCTCCATATTTTCTAAGTCAATGTGTTCTTTAGGGTTTAGGTAGACTGTCATGTGTGAGGGTAATCATCTTCTACTCTAATCAGAAGTGTCTTGAAGAGTAAACAAGATGCAGTTTATTGTACCTCGGACAATATTTGCAGGTTATAAACAGAATTCTACATTACTAAAAGGATTGTTGTGAGGACTTAGCCTTAGGTCTGTTCTCGAACAAAATACTACGTTGCTCTCCCACAAGGGCATCCTGACATCATCACTGTAAATGGTGTTAATTACATTCTGTCAAGTAACAACCCTTTCAGACCCGTATAAAACAATTATCACCGAAGGCATTAAAGACAGAAAATGTGATTTGGATCAAAATATAATTCACTGCTGTTCAGTTCTGATGAACTGAGCTGTTGACTCCAAGTTAACACAAAGAAAATAGACCTCACGTTCAAATAGAAAATGAAAGATTTGTCTTGTGACCTCAGGCAACCTAAAGTTATAAAGGACTAAAGTAGTTTTGAAGTGTAGTCCATTACACTGTAGAAAATTTTGATGAATTTATGAGATTGAAACAGAACACATACCCAATGCATTGTGAACATGAAGATGAAGCAGCTGGTGTGTTGAGGCAATTCACAGCTAGAACCAGAGCAGCCAGAAAAACTTGGTTGGTGAAAACAGGAGCCCTGCAATAGATGAAAGTAACGCACAGATGGTGTAATTTGTGGCTTTCTATTTTCTGTGTTATGTTACTGGGATTGGTAAAGCTTTAAGCGTTAATCTCAAAGTGCACTGATGATGACCTATGATATAAACCTCAATTTCTTTGTCATAATGAATTTAAGCAAGGATGGCTCCCGGAAACTTTGTAAGGATTGGGAAATCCAATATCTTGTCAGGCTAAATAACACACATTTCCATTTGTAAACATATCTGCTGGTTAAACACTTCAGGGTCCTATGTTCAGTTTGATTGGTGTTGGTTTTTTTTAGTAGAGAGACAAGAAGAATATAATCTTTAAATATGTTTGATTTTAACCTGTTAACATCAGTAAATTAAACAGTCCAAAGGCAAGAAAATTATAATTAGTTGTAATTCACCAATATAATAATCAGATATGAATCACTTAAATAAAAACCGAGCAGTGGTGGAGAAACTCAGTTTGCGCAGCAGCATCTATGGAGAGAGAAACAGAGTTAATATTTCCAGTCTGATATTGTTCTTCTTCAGGATTATAGACTGAGGTAGAAAAGTGATGGATTTTATACTGTAGAAAAAAGATAGTGAGAAGCAAGTGGAACCGAGGAAAAGTGAGGAGAAAGTTAGAGCCTAAGGGAGATTAGAGGGTCACAGGAGTCACAGAAATGCGAAGAAATGGGATTGTGGCAGATATAGCAGTTTGGATTGGAAATTGGCTTGCTGAAAGAAGACAGAGGGTGGTAGTTGATGGGAAAGGTTCATCCTGGAGACCAGTTATTAGTAGTGTACCGCAAGGGTCGGTGTTGGGTCCACTGCTGTTTGTCATTTTTATAAATGACCTGGATGAGGGCGTAGAAGGATGGGTTAGTAAATTTGCAGACGACACTAAGGTCGGTGGAGTTGTGGATAGTGACGAAGGATGCTGTAGGTTACAGAGAGACATAGATAAGCTGCAGAGCTGGGCTGAGAGGTGGCAAATGGAGTTTAATGCGGACAAGTGTGAGGTGATGCACTTTGGCAGGAGTAACCGGAATGCAAAGTACTGGGCTAATGGTAAGATTCTTGGTAGTGTAGATGAGCAGAGACATCTCGGTGTCCATGTACACAGATCCTTGAAAGTTGCCACCCAGGTTGACAGGGCTATTAAGAAGGCATACAGTGTTTTAGCTTTTATTAATAGAGGGATCGAGTTCCAGAACCAAGAGGCTATGCTGCAGCTGTACAAAACTCTGGTGCGGCCGCACTTGGAGCATTGCCACCGTTCTGGTCACTGCATTATAAGAAGGATGTGGAAGCTTTGGAAAGGGTGCAGAGGAGATTTACTAGGATGTTGCCTGGTATGGAGGGAAGGTCTTACGAGGAAAGGCTGAGGGACTTGAGGCTGTTTTCATTAGAGAGAAGAAGGTTGAGAGGTGACTTAGTTGAGACATATAAAATAATCAGAGAGTTAGATAGGGTGGATAGGGAGAGCCTTTTCCCTAGGATCGCGATGGTGAGCATGAGGGGGCATAGCTTTAAATTGAGGGGTGAAAGATATAGGACAGGTGTCAGAGGTAGTTTCTTTACTCAGAGAGTAGTAAGGGAATGGAATGCTTTGCCTGCAACAGTAGTAGATTTGCCAACTTTAGGTACATTTAAGTCATCATTGGACAAGCATGTGGACGTACATGGAATAGTGTAGGTTAGATGGGCTTCAGATTAGTATGACAGGTCCACACAACATCGACGGCCGAAGGGCCTGTACTGTGCTGTAATGATCTAAGTTCTATGTTCTATGTTCTAAATAAAGCAAGGAAGTGATAAGGGTTGTAGACAAGAGAGAGACAGATACAAAGGAAGTGTTAATAACATTTTTAGTAGAAGGATATTGGACAGTTCTGCTGAAAGTAAAACATAAGAAATAAAAAAAACTGGTTTCTGAGTGGGGACATTGGAAGGGGAACCAATATAGATGACAGTGTTGTGAAGTTATGAACAGTGAGGAAGGAAGAAGTCAAAGGATAAGTGTTCCACCTTCTGTCATTGCATGGAATGGCATAATGGGAAGGGTGTGAAGTGTTGGTGTAATAGAATATGGGCCATATATACTACGGTGTCAATGAGGGAATGGTTTCTTCAGAACATTGATGGGAAAGGGATAGAAAATGAGTTTGGTAGTGGCATCATGTTGAAATTGTAGAAATAGCAGAGTTTGATCCTTTGCATAAAGCACTGAGGGTGGAAAGTGAGGATAAGAGTACAATATCATAGTTTTGGGAGGAAGGATTTGTGAAACTAGAAAGGGTACAGAAAAGGACCTTGTCAGTGTTGCAGGGATTGAAACATAGCGAAAGGGTGAATAGAGATAGTAAGAACTGCCAGGTCAGGCAGCATCAGAGGAGCAGAAAAGCTGACATTTCAGGTCAGGACCCTTTGTCAGTTAAAAACCCTGGGATTATCTTCCCTGGAGTATCGGAGGCTAAGTGGTGACCTTATGGAGAGTTCTAAAATCATGAGGTGCACAGATATGGGGTAAATAGGCAAGGTCTTTTCCCCAGGGTGGGGAAGTCCAAAACCAGAAGGTACAAGTTTAAGGTGAGAGGGGAAAGATCAAAAAAGGACCTAAGGGCAACTTTGTCACACAGAGAGTAGTGCACGTATGAAATGAGATGCCAGAGAAGGTAATGGAGGCTGGTACAATTAGAACACTTAAAACGCATCTGGAGAGCTATATGAATAAGAAGGGTTTAGAGAAATATGGGCCAAATGCTAGCAAATGGGCCTAGATTTATCTAGGATATCAAGTCGGCATGGACAAGTTGGATCAAAGCCTCTGTTTCTGTGCTATGTATCTCTTTGACTCTATGACTTTAAGATGTTAAGATCGGGGTGGGTTGTAGTTTTCATCTGAGGACAGAGGCATCATGTCAGAAGCATCATTGTGGAAGGTTACATCCTTGGAACAGATGCAATGGAAATATAGAATCTGAGACAATGAACTGCAGATCTTACAGGAATGAGGGAATGAGGAAATGTAATCCATAGCTATGGTGTCACTGACACTGCAGGTGTCATCAAGACGCCATACATTCCTTCGAGCTGAAACAACAATCTTGTATTTCTTTCAATTGAATCCACTGGATTCACTGCTCACAAAGTAGTCCTCTCTACACTGGGGAGATTAAACATAGACTAGGTGACCACGTTGCTAAAATACTGCTGCCCACTCTGCAAGCATGACCATAACCTTTTGGTCTCTTTCCATGATAATCCACTATATAGCTCTCAAGCTCACTCTTAGGTCTTATGTCTATTGCAGTATTCCTGTGCAGCCCAACTCAAGCTGGAGGAACAGTGCCCAATATTCCAGTTAGCCTCCTGGACTCTTTCAACTTCAAGTCGAACAAATTCATACAATGAACTCTGTTCTCCATTTAGCTCCCCCAGTCTCCCAGTTTTTTTGTTTCCTCAGTTTTGCTTTCAGCAGAACTAACATTTAGTTTGCACTAACACCTACTGTTAATACATACTCTGGATCTATTTTCTCTTTACAAATCTTACCACTTCCTTTGCCTTTTATTTGGTGACACCTGCGATCTCCCCTACCCTCCAGCATTCCTTTGAATTTCCCTTGCTCATAGGGTTTACATGTAGAAAAAGATAAGGAGAAACCAGTCTCTTCATCTTCCAGTTCAGAAAACTAATATTGGATTTGAAGCCTTAACTCTGCTTCCTTCTCTGTGGATGCTGCCAAATCTACTGAGTTTCTCCAGCACATTCTGTTTCGATTCCTGAAATCCTGTATCTGTAGTATCTTGCTCATGAAATACTTGACTTTGAAAAGAACATAAGATGTAGTGACCAGATCGTAGACAATAGAAATCAATCTATTCCACTGTGAGATTTGTTTTATTCACAAGAAAAACAAGCTTTGTTCATGTAAAATTGCAGCAGGATACTCATTTTAGACATATTGTAAATAACTACAACCTGTTAATCTCCCATGAAGTAGCTCATAGGAAACCAATATTTAATCTACAAGTGAAGCAGGAGTTACAGGTCAGAAAATAATTTGCACCAGAATGCATTTTAAAATTACTCACTGACAATTTCTTGATGGGTCTTCCGAATGCAACTTTGATAGAAAATCAGGGTATACTCAAATAATATATAAATCAAGTCTCCACTAATCTTCCAAAGTCATAGTGCCACTCAGAAAGACAGTCTCACAATGTAGTTTGTTATTTTAACACAATGTTACCCAATACTGGTACCAAAATGATTGGCCAGTTGTAAACAGCAAAGTCATCCTAAACTGTATGATGTAGAATTAGTTCAGACACCCTACAAAAGGATCTAGCTCTGTTTTATATGCGGGGGTGGGGGGGAAGCTGCAATGATTAAACCACCTAAAACATATATTAAAGCCTTGAGCGTGAGGTCTAGAATACTGTCCACTCCTGTATCAACCCTAGTTCTTGCTTCTGGCATATTTACCAGTGGCTCACTGTTACTGAATGTGAAGCTCAAAGTTTGAGCCTGAGTCTGTCATCTATCTACTGTCTCACACTATTCAATGAATTTAATGATTTAAATCATGTCCTCATATAGGGTGAGAATTTTTGACTAAATACCATTTCGCTGCAAATATAGAAGAAAGTCTGAAAGTGTTTTTTTGTTGTTTGAAACCAAAAGGAACAGAGAGTTTGTCACCATATCCATGGAGACTGAATTGCTTGATTTTGCTGATAACTGAAATGCATTTCAGTTGCGCCCATTGTAATTGATGACTTTCAGTGCTGCTTGGTCAATACCTTCTTCTTAAGTTTACTGCCTGTATTTCAAACCCACAGTGATATAGCCTTTGACACAGGTAGAGCAAGTCCATTTTAAAATACATGATGTAGCTAGGGGTAATGTTGAAAGGGGGTCCAATTTCTTTCCATCACATTTCTCTCCCACTCTGATTGTCTGCTATTGTCAAACATTGGGTGGATACAAGCCAGTACTTAGTCTGCTTAGCTGCAATATGAACACATCTCCCTTGGCCATCAAGTTGTGGGGTTGGGCTTGAGCCTGAGCCTGGATCCTCCGAGGAAAGACACAACCCACTGTGTCACAAGACCTTTATTTTGCTTAATAGCACATAATTGTGGGCAATATAGCATGCGATAACCCATACCACAACTATACAAGTTCTCACACCTACACTTCGACTCACTGCACTTTTGTCCTTCTGTTGGCGATAGTGCTTCAGGAACTCGGCCCAGGCAGAGTGTAACGATAGTGTGGCACATCTTCAGAGAGAATTTCCATTAAAACCAGGACGTAGGAATTTGTAATAGACAAATGTAACTGCAAGGTGAATAGAAATGTTGGACTGAATCTTACATTTATTTGCCTAAGTTTTGGTTTTCGCGAGTTACAGGGCACATTTCCCTCCGTGAAGTCTAGTGAGACCTCTCACAGGACTTTTTTAAAAAAACAAATTCACCTAATTCGCTATATACCTGCTTCTTGGAGCCACTCTCATCTGATTTTAGCCTCATCTTACCACTGTCTCGTCCCGAAACTACTCTCCACCAGCTGAAAGACCAGCATCCACTGCACCAGCATGAGCACTGGAATTCCGAATCCACACTGCTCGGCTATGGACAGCTATCTGAAGATGTCAGAGAAGGGGAAAACACTGTTGTGATTCTCCATCTGGGAACTGGACGTCCTGTTGGTCAGGATCATTCAGAGACAACCTTTCTGGAGGACTGGCAATCGAGGCTATGCCACCAGATTCTAGCATTATGATCCATGTTTGCCTCCTGAGTCAGTGCTATCTCCACACTCCCAAGGGATGGCCAGCAGTGCAACAAGGCGGCCACTGGCCTTTTCCACTCCACCAGGTAAGTGCCACATTCTTCTCTCTGCAATCTCATATTCACTCTATCCCTGGTACTACCCTGCCACCCGACCTATTTCGTGCAACATTTACCCTCACATGGGTCTTGGACTCCCTCAGCATCCTACACCCCAATAGCCCTGCATGTCTTCTGCACGGCCTCTTCATTTGCCTCAAACAACTCACCACTTTCCTGCCATCTGCACCGCAGTAACAGCAGTGCCACTTTTTTTTAACCCCACTCAATCCCTCCCTTTTTCTCATTCCCAGGAAAAAAATAAATCCATGGCAAGACAGAAAGAGCCAAGATGAATGGTGGGAGATGATGAGGAGACAATCCTATCCCTCTCAGAGAATGCTGCTGCTCATGTATTGTCTTGACTGTGTAAGTCGCTGGGACAGGAGATTAATGTAGCACACAGTTGTACAGCAAGATGTGGTGCTCCCTTCACTGAGGACTGCTGAGTAGCAAGGCAATCTGCCTAGTTGTGTGACTGCATGGCAAAACAAGACAAGGCAGTGATAATGTGAGTATCGGCAATAATAGAGCAAGTGCTCAGAGAGCAAGAGAGAGCTCTGAGCAGGAGCCTGGTTCAATCCATAAGCTGGGCGCCCCCTCATCACATGCAATGTACCCTTGCAACAGTCTTTCAATGTTAGTTGCTGGTCCACCCTGCAATGCAGGTCTGTACTTCCCAAATGTCCTCTAAGTGGATTGCAGAGGTTCCATGAAGATCATGAGGCTTTGGCAACCAGTAGAAGTCAACGTCCATCAACAAGGGTTCATGTGAATGGTACCTATGGATGGTGTCCTGTTATACCTTGTGTGGTGAGCACGGAGGCTTTTCACAGTCAGTGGCAAGCTGAGATACTGTGAATCCATGTCGTAAATTTTCATCATCTAGCTTTTTTGCAGCAAGGTGTTGGGTGGGAAGTTTTATATTGATTAGGCAAGATATACAGTCAATAAGGTCATTAATAACCTGAAGCCGAGAATAAACCTCGACTCATCTTTGGGAACTTAATTAAAAAAGCAACGAATTGACCTCAAGATAGATCTTAGTGGATTTCTCATATGATTCCATGATATTTCATACCATAGTCAATGTTGTTCTGGCTCCTTTATGATATTTACATTCTGTAAATGTGTGGTTTATAAACAATCCTCACATATTTTCTGCCAACTTTTAGAATAATTGATTTATTTCATTAAATCAATGAGCTTTGCTAAATTGTATCTTCCGACCAAGTTATCACCTTGATTAGCATTGTGCCTTTGGAGGTAATAGGCTTATAGCTCTGGTTCCCAGTCCAAATTGTGATGCACTAGGCTAGGATCAAACATCAATAGAACCCATCATCTGGTAAGAGAACATTCCTGATACTGGACTTCTAATAAATAAAATGGCATCTTCCTGATTCATGACATCAGTGTTAGTATATTTTCCTCCTGAGCTGCAGAAAATGTTTTCTCAGTAGTCTTCATGGTGTGAAGGCAGGGAGACTTGAGGTCAAAGAGCACTTCTGAATTCATTCAAGCAGCCAATCTTTCAGAGCTGTGTACCTTGTAAATGAATCCTGTCTTACATAGCCCTCTGTATTTTAGTGTTTCTGTAGCCCAGAAATTTTAAAATTCATGTGAAATACTGTTTATAAAGTATCGTTTGGTTAAAGTGTGTAAACATTCTTATGTCAGGTGGCACCTCCTGTTGGCCTAGTTAAGCCCTGTGAATATCTGACAACTTTTGTTGTGCACTATAGAAAAGAGTAGGAAATATTTGGGTCAATGTACCTCAGCCCTCTTGTAAATGATTCATTTATCTTGATTCACATCCAGATAGTCAACCACAAACTGGGAAAGTTTGACGTCAGTGACTTTGATTAACACAGCAGTTAGCAATATGTTCAGAGCTGAACCCTCTGTCCGTTTCCATGACAATTCACTCTTTAGTTTTACAAGGACATTGCATTAATTTACACATCAAGATTTCACATACAAGTGCAAATTATGTATTTTTCTTTTTGTTTGTAGCAGTAACACAGGCAGCAGGGTCCTTTGAAGGTAAGTAACAGAAAACAAACACTGAAGTGATTCAAACTATGTTGCACTCAAATATACTGCCATTATGTAAACATCTCCAAAAGGCCACTAGAGTTTATGAACTAGAAAGAACAGATCCATTTTCCAATATTCATTTATGTTAAAAGAGAGCTTTATGTGCCCTATCTCTGAAGGTGTTCTTTTTTAAGTAATGCTTTCTTCATCATTGATAAGGCCAGCACTAGTCCTCAAGTCTACATGTCCTTGAGAAGGTGATAATGAATTGCTCTCTTAAAATGCCACAACACCTGTGGTGAGGAAAGTGAATGCATTCTTGCCAAGTTGTTCATGTCCCAAGATAGACGGGAAGGCAAATGGTGATGATGACGACAAAGAGTCTGCAGAGCAATATGGACAGCAAATGTAAGTCAGCAGAAAAATCTTGGCAGATGGAAATTGAAGTGTGGGAATGTGAGATTATGCACTTCGGCAGGATGAATAGAGGAGCTGAACATTACTTAAATGGAGAAAGACTGCAGAATGCTTCAGAACAGAGGGGTTTAGAAGACCTTGTCCATGAATTATAAAAAGCTAGTGTCTAATTTCGTCAGATGATAGGGAACAAAAGGCATGCAAGAAAAATTTTTAAAAATCCAGACCTCAGATTCCCAAGTTCCATATCCACAATGGTGCAGACGGCATTCTAGTTGCTAGGATAGCCAGGAGGCAGCTATTGTTGCTACCTCACCGAGCCACACTCACTGCCAAACTGGCCCACTCTTGATCTGCCACCGTTGCCCAGCCCACATTCAATCCTCCATCACCGCAGGACACAGCCTGCACATTCAGCTACCACCACGCAGTAACTGGTCATGACCAGACTCCACAGGTAAGTAGAAGGGCAGGGAGGGGGGCATAGAATTACTGAGGGAGTAGAGAAAAGAGTAAGAGGAGGAAAAAGAAAGGTAAAGGATAAAGAATTGGTAAGCAGAGTGGAGCTCTGAATGGACAACTTATCCTGCTGTCATCATCATTGTGTGATTTGGAAGGTAGCTTGCATGTTTGCCTCTTGCCCTTGTTCTTCCAGGAAGTAAAGATCTGCAGTTTGTGAAGTACTTCACAGCAGCCTTGGAAAGGTGCAAAAGTGCATTTGCAGATGATACACACTGCAGCCACAAAACACACTTGGTGGACGGAGTGAATATGCTTAAGGTGGGTGGATAGAATGTCAAACAAACTAATTTGTTCTGGATGACGTTGTTGGAGGTGCACTCATCCAAGGAAGTGGAGAATATTCCATCATACTCCTATCTTGTGCCACGCATCAATAGACAGCCTTTGGGTAGTCAGAAGATGCAAAATACCCATGTCCTGACCTTATACCTGAGGGTTTGTCATTAATTAAGCAGCTGAAGAGAATTGGGCCTTGGATACTAGACTCAGTAATATCCTAAGTTGGCCATCTTTGATTTCTAACAGCCATATTCTTTTCCTTGGTGCAGAAGTTATTGCAGCCACAGGGACGTTTTCCTCCTGTTTCCCATTGACTTCAATTTTGTGTGAGGTCATTTCAGACACTCTTAGTCAATATTAACCTATTGTCGAGGGCAATCAATTTTAGCCTCTCAAATATTAATTCTTATTATTAATCAATGGCAATGTTTATTAAATAATTAATTGTTAACATTAATGATCGTCATCTATTATTAATAATTGTAATAAACTTCTATCGTCACATTTTTAGTTATGGTCCAATTTATCTATTTTGTCTTCTCCTCAGTAGGAGTTGGAGTTAACAATGTTTTACTTACACTACAACTGCATCTATACAAGGGCCTTAATGTTATGAAAGTTCCAAAGCCTTTTAGACATGCCATCAATCAAAATTTGACATCTCAGCATTAAAAATGACATTAATAAGGTTGACTCAAACTTGGTCAAAGAAGCAGGCTTTAAGAAACATTTCAAAGGCAGTGAAAGGTTGAAAGATTTAAGGGAGGGAATTCTGTACCTTTGGTACTAGGCAGCTTAAGTCAAGGCCAATTATGGTCAGGAAAGTTGAGAATGTGATTGTAGCCAGAATTGTATACAACGAAGTGAACTAGAAAAAGGCTTAGTTTGTGGTTACATAGGTTTACGCTGACAGTGGGAATGTGTTGCAGATGCACTATTACTATATTTCAAACTCAAATTCAATATTTTCTTTTCCCTAACTCTGTTAAATGTTTCCTTCTATTGCACTCACTTTGTATTGCCAAAAGATTTACTGGGCTTTCCCCCAAGCACAAAGCAAATCTTCATCATCTGAATTGCTGTGCAAGATCCTGGGCTTATCTAAACCCAGAGACTGGACAAAATCCTCAGCTCAGGCTGCAACATACACACACATAGAGTTCCCATTATCCCTAGAGCTAGAATAATTTCAGTCTGGCACTGTCGTTCAGCCTGGAACTCCAATTTCCATCTCCACTCTAAGAGAAGAAGCGACAGAACCTAACACTAGATTGAAACTAACTTTCACACTTTGGGCTAGCAGCACAGACATTATGCAGCTTAGAGAGATACCAGACAATTCAACCTCAATCAAGTCCACTCTTAATGTTTTCTTCCATTACAGTCACTTTACATTGCCCAGAGAATCCCCAGACCCTCCCAAAACACAAAGTACTTATGGAGTACACAACAGTAATGAAAATAAATCAGAAAGGGAAAATGTTTCATTTTCTTGTTAAACTACAAGGTCTTCAGATTTTGCCCCAAGCCAAGCGTAAACGACAGGGTTGAGAAGTCAAACACACAGAGATACTAAGCATACTTACACATGTATTTGAAAACTGTATTAGAGATAGTAAGAACTGCCAATGCTGGAGAATCTGAGATAACATGGTGAGAAGCTGGATGAACACAGCAGGCCAAGCAGCATCAGAGGACAAGGAAAGTTTGACATTGAGTCAGGACCCTTCTTCAGAAATGGGGGCGGGGAAGGGTTTTCTGAAATAAATAGAGCGATGGGGAGGGGGATAGAAGATGGATAAAAGGAGAAAATAAGGTGAGAGGAGACAGACAGGTCAAAGAGGTGGTGTTAGAGCCAGTGAAGGTGAACGTAGGTGGGGAGTTAGGGGATAGGTCATGGATGTGAGTTTGCTCGCTGAGCTGGAAGGTCAGTTTTCAGACGTTTCATCACTTTTTTTATTTGAAACAAAACTTTATTCATAAGATGTACGAAAAATAAAGCATACTTATACACCTACCCAGTCATGCAAGCCACTCCAGGTTACCCAGGGGGTACATACACCAACTAAAAGGAAAAAAAAAAAGAATAAAAAACAAAGCAAAGAAAATACCCAGGCAGTTGTCTCCCCGCACAGTCCCCGTTGGCCCCCTGATCAGTTGGGGAAGGCGCCAGCTGGGCCCAGTTACCAGATAGGGCCCTTTTTCTATTCTGGACGAGGGGTTTCATACAGTGGTCTTTCCCTACCGCGCCTTGGCGGCGGCTGCCCCAAGCTTTAGCGTGTCCCTCAGCACGTAGTCCTGGACCTTGGGGTGCGCCAGTCTGCAACACTCGGTCGGGGTCAGTTCTTTCAGCTGGCAGACCAGCAAGTTGCGGGCAGACCAAAGAGCGTCTTTCACTGCATTGATGGTCCTCCAGGCACTGTTGATGTTGGTCTCGGTGTGCGTCCCGGGAAACAGCCCATAGAGCACGGAGTCCCGTGTCACGGAATTGCTCGGGACGAACCTCGACAAATACCACTGTATTCCCCTCCAGACCTCTTGCGCATAGGCACACTCCAGAAAGAGGTGATCGACAGTCTCCTCCCCCCCCCCGCAGCCGCCTTGAGGGCGTGCGGTGGTGGAGAGATTCTGGGCATGCATAAAGGATCTCACTGGCAGAGCCCCTCTCACCGCCAGCCAAGCAATGTCCTTGTGCTTGTTTGAAAGTTCTGGTGATGAGACATTCTGCCAAACGACTTTTGCAGTCTGCGTGGGGAACCACATGACGGGATCCACCCTCTCCTTTTCCCCGAAGGGTTTTGAGGATACTACATGCTGACCACTGCCTGACGGCCCTGTGGTCAAAGGTGTTTCCCTTCAAAAATTTCTCCACGAAGGACAGGTGGTACGGGATGGTCCAACTACTCGGAGCGTTCCGCGGCAATGAGGCCAGGCCCATCCTTCGCAACGCCGGGGACAGGTAGAACCTCAGTAAGTAGTGACACTTGGTGTTTGCATACTGAGGATCTACACACCGCTTGATGTAGCCGCACACAAAGGTAGCCATCAGGGAGAGGGTGGCGCTCGGTACGCCCTTTTCTCCATTTTCCATGTCTTTGTACATGGTGTCCCTGCAGACCTGGTCCATCCTCGACCCCCAAATGAAGTGGAAGATGGCCCGGGTGACCGCAGCGGTGCAGATCCAGGGAATGGGCGAGGCCTGCGCCACATACAACAGTACCGAAAGCCCCTCGCACGTGACAACCAGGTTCTTACCCGTGATGGAGGGGGACCGGTGCGTCCACCTGCCCAGCTTCTGCTTCAGTTTGGTGATACGCTCCTCCCAAGTCTTAGTGCACGCCCTAGCTCTACCGAACCAAACACTCAGCACCTTCAGGTAGTCTGTCCTGACGGTGAAGGGGATGAAGGAGCGGTCGTCCCAGTTCCCGAAGAACATGGCCTCGCTCTTACCCCTATTGGCTTTGGCACCCGAGGCCAGTTCAAACTGGCCGCAGATGTCCAACAGCCTACTCACCAACCGACGATCAGTGCAGAAGACGGCGACATCATCCACGTACAGGGAGGTCTTGACCTGAAGGCCTCCACTGCCTGGGATAGTCACGCCCTTCAGGCTCACGCCCTTCCTGATGGATGCGGCGAAGGGCTCCGCACAGCACACGAACAAGGCAGGAGAGAGCGGGCAGCCCTGCCTGACTCCAGATCTGATGGAAAAACTGTATGATTCCCACCCGTTCATAAAGACTGCGCTAACGATGTTGGTGCAGGGCAGCCGGATCCAATTGCAGATGCCCTCCCCGAACCCCAATTTGGAGAGGACGTCCCTCATGTGAGCATGAGACTCCCTGTCAAAGGCCTTCTCCTGGTCCAGGCTGACGAGGCAGGTGTCCACCCGCCTGTCCTGCACGTAGGCGATCGTATCCCTGATGAGCGCGAAGCTCTCAGCGATCTTCCTTCCTGGCACAGCACAGGTTTGGTCAGGGTGAATCACCGACTCCAGGACAGACCTGACCCGGTTGGCTATGACCTTGGCCAGGATTTTGTAGTCCACATTCAATAGTGGAATGGGACGCCAATTCTTAATGTCTTCCCTCTCCCCCTTCCTCTTGTAAATGAGGGTGATGATGCCCTTCCTCACGGACTTGCACATTTCCACTGCCTGAAGCACACTATCGTACACCTCCAGCAGGTCCTGGCCAACCAGGTCCCACAGAGCGGAATACAGCTCGACCGGTAAGCCGTTGCTCCCGGGAGTCCTATTCCTCTCCAAGGACTTGAGGGCTCTGGTCAGCTTGTCCAGGGATATTGGCCGGCCCAGCCACTCCCTCGTGCCATTGTCTAAGACCTCCGTGATAGACGACAGGAACGACTCGGAGGCCATGCTGTCCGTGGGCTTCGCGTCAAACAGTCCGGCATAGAAGGATCTGCTGATCCTCAAAATGTCGGGCCGAGACGACGTCACCGAGCCGTCGTCCTCCTTCACCCGGCTAAGCACAGAGCTCTCTTTGTGCACCTTCTGAAAGAAGGAACGTGAGCACGTCTCGTCCTGCTCCACAGAGCAGACCCTGGAC
Source organism: Stegostoma tigrinum (assembly GCF_030684315.1). NCBI lineage: Eukaryota > Metazoa > Chordata > Chondrichthyes > Orectolobiformes > Stegostomatidae > Stegostoma > Stegostoma tigrinum. The sequence continues at coordinate 20,687,313 of NC_081370.1, forward strand.
CGGAAGATGATCCTGGAGGCCTCCACGGCGAAGAGCGAGGCTTGCTGGCCCCTCACCTCGCGGAGGTCCTCCGTGACATCGGCCCCCATCAACTGCAGAAGGAGCAGGTTCTGCACCCTTTTCTGCAGTTGTGACAGCTTTCCCCGCCTCTCTCTCACCTTCCGAACACCCTCGAGGACAAAGAACCTCTTGATGTTCTCCTTCACCGTCTCCCACCAGTCGCCCAGAGACTCAAAGAGGGGTTTCACTGTTCTCCAACTAGTGTACTCCCTCTTAAGCTCCTCGATGATCTCTGGGGTCAACAGAGTCGTGTTGAGCTTCCACGTCCCACTGCTGGCCTGCTGGTCGTCCTGTAAGTGACAGTCAGCCAGCAGGAGGCAGTGGTCAGAGAAGAACACCGGCTCGACGCTGGTGGACCTGACCGAGAACGCCCGTGACACAAAACAGGAAGTCTATCCATGAGTGGACCAGGTGTATCTCCGCTGCGCTCTGTCTGCAGGGGTGCTGAAGACGTCAAGCAGCTTGGCGTCCTTCACCGTGCCCATCAGGAATCTGGACGTGACGCCCGGTTGACTCCCCCCACCCACTGTCCCCACGCCGGATCTTCCATCTGCATCAATGATGCAGTTGAAGTCTCCGCCTAGGATGAGCGGCCTGGACAGAGCTAGAGGTGGAAGCCGCTGCAGGACGGGCAACCACTCACTCTGTACCGCTGGGGCGTACACGTTGATCAACCTCAGGGGGCCGTTCCTGTAGGTGACATCAGCCACTAGGAGGCGCGCCCCCCACCACCTCCTGAACTTGAGAGATGGTGAAGTTGCGCCCCCACAGCAGAATAGCCAGGCCTGAGGACCGACAGTCGTTACCCCCCGACCAGATCGAAGGCCCACAGGTCCAGGCGCCGGACCATTTCCCATACCTGCTGAGGTGCGGTATCTCGCACTCCTGTGGAAACAGGCGGTCCGCCTTGACGGTGGTCAGGTAGGCCAACGTGGACACACATCTTGCGGTGGACCTGACACTGCGCACATTAATGCTCGCAACTCGTACCCCCATTGTGGGCAGTGACCGCAGTACCCTCCCCAAGTCCAAGGTCCAGCCCCTCCATCTGTCCCTTCATGCCCAATGCCCGGGCTAACTGCTGGATCCTCTCCGGGCTCAGGAAACCATCTGTGCAGCCTTGTGGGTGGCATCGCCCCCATCGGGGGTATGGAGGCAGGAGAGTCCGGCTCTGGGTCATGCTGGGGATGCTGTTTCCTCCTTCCCGCCTGAAAGTTCTGGGGGGCCCTCCAGGGCCCCAGCGGCGTGTGGCTGGGTGTCGGAGGGAGCCTCAGGACACCTCCCGTCACCTGGAAGTGGGGTGCTGCTTTCCTTCTCCCTTGAGATCTTTAGCTTCTGTTTTGGGCGGGCCTCCTCCGAATCCCAATCAGAGGACCTCTTTTAGATCTCCTGTAGCTGCCTCTTCCCGCCTAATGGTTGCGGTGCCTGGACCCGCCGGTGCGCCTTCCTCCTCGCTTTCTGGACCGTCGTCCACTCCCCTGGGTCACCTGTCACTGCCTCCGTCGACTCCAGGTTGTCGGGGGTGGGGGGGGGGCAGGGGGAAGCTGAGCCTGCAGGGCCGCTTTGCTGGCCTCGGGTCCATCCTGGAGGGCTGGGCCCTCCTGCTCGACCTGGCCCTCCTGCACATTAGGGGGATCCTTGCAGGGCTCTGGTGCCTTCCTCTCCTCCTGGTGGGGGGGGGGGGCTTGCCCCACATTGCCCCTGCCGGCGACCTGGGAGTAGGTGGTCCCCCGCAGCGGGCATGCCCTATAGAGGTGGCCTGCTTCATCGAAAAGGCCACAGCTTTTTTCTTGTGGGCAATCCTTTGCAAGGTGTCCCTCCTCCCTGCAGATGGTGGCTTTGCAGTCGGCCGCCATGTGACCTGACCTACCACAGGCATGGCTGACTTTAGGTTGCCCTGCGTAGGTCAGGTAGCCCTTGCTCCCGCCGATCGCGAAGCTGGACGGTGGGTGTACGATGTTCCTGTCCGTGCCCATCCTCAGCATCACCTTGACCTGCCTCTTACTGGTCCAGATACCGAAGGGGTCCATGATGTTGGTTAGGTCCCCTTCCACCTTCACGTACCTTCCAAGGAAGGTCAGGACATCAACTGCTGGCACATGCGGGTTGTACATGTGTACAGTCACCATACGGCTCCTCTGCGCTGACATCACGAACAGTGGGACAGCGGTCAATACAGAGAGGGGGCCATCACCTCCCTTCTCCTTGAAAACCTTCAGGAAGCGCTCGCAAAGCTTGGCAAACCTGAAGGTTACATCGTAGAAACCTCCTCCGGGGAAATCCTGCAGGCAGTAAATGTCTGCAGCAGCGAACCCACAACAGTCCATCAGGACCCTCTTCACGAAGAAGGTGCGGTCCACAGGTGCACCTTCATCCACCTTCTTCACGGAAACGCGGATGGTGTTCCGGACCCACTGACCTGGGGCACGAGCAGTCGCCACAGCCATCGTTGCAGGTTGGCTGCTCCCCTGAACCAGCGTTAGGCCAAAGCCAGCATTAAGATCCACTGGTTGGAAAGGTACTCAACCAACTCGACGTCTTCCTTCCACCTCCTCGAGCTCTCCTCTTCTCGGTCCACAAAAAGAGTGGGTCTTTATTGTGTTCCGGATGTAAGCTGGTTCACTGAGCGGGAAGGTTCGTTCCCAGATGTTTCGTCACCATTCTAGGTAACATCAACAGTGAGCCTCCAATGAAGTGCTGGTGTTGTGTCCCGCTTTCTATTTATCTGTTTAGGTTTCCTTGGGTTGGTGACGCAATTTCCTGTTCTTTTTCTCAGAGAATGGTAGATTGGCTACAAATCAATGTGTTTGTTGATGGAGTTCTGGTTGGAATGCCATGCTTCTAGGAATTCTCGTGCGTGTCTCTGTTTGGCTTGTCCTAGGATGGATGTGTTGTCCCAATCAAAGTGGTGTCCTTCCTCATCTGTATGTAAGGATCCTAGTGATAGTGGGTCATGTCATTTTGTGGCTAGTTGATGTTCATGTATCCTGGTAGCTAGCTTTCTGCCTGTTTGTCCAATGTAGTGTTTGTCATAGTTCTTGCAAGGTATTTTGTAAATGACGTATGTTTTGCTTGTTGTCTGTATAGGGTCTTTTAAGTTCAGTAGCTGCTGTTTTACTGTGTTGGTGGGTTTGTGGGCTACCCTGATGCTAAGAGGTCCGAGTAGCCTGCCAGTCATTTCCGAAGTGTATTTGATGAAGGGGAGAGTGATTATGGTTTCTGGGCACGTTTTGTCTGTTTGTTTGAATTTGTTGATGAGAAATCGGCGGACTGTATTCATTGGGTACTCGTTCTTTTTGAATACGCTGTATAGATGATTTTCCTCTGCTCTGCGTAGTTCCTCTGTGCTGCAGTGTGTGGTGGCTCGTTGGAATAATGTTCTAATGCAGCTTTGTTTCTGGGTGTTGGGATGGTTGCTCCTGTAGTTCAATATTTGGTCTGTATGCATTGTTTTCCTGTAGACGCTGGTTTGAAGTTCCCAACTGACTGTTTGCTCTACTGTGACATCTAGGAATGGCAGTTTGTTGTTGTTTTTCTCCTCTTTTGTGAATGTTATGCCATTAAGGGTATTATTGATGGTCTTGAAGGTTTCCTCTAAGGGGATAGGTCGGTCCAGGGAGGACAGACAGGTCAAGGAGGCGGGATGAGGTTAGTGGGTAGGAGATGGAGGTGGGGCTTGAGGTGGGAGGAATGGTTAGGGAGGCGGGGACTAGCTAGGCTGGTTTTGGGATGTGGTGGAGGGAGGGGAGATTTTGAAGTTTTGAATTTTTCCGTTAGGCAACTGTTTGGCATTTGAGGCCTTCTAGATATTGGTTTTGGACAATAGCTAGATACTTGGAAACCATCCTGTATTATTTCTGTTCGCTTTCCATTCCCAGTTCTTGGCATGATGCTTTACCAGGACAAGGTTTAAGCCAGGTTGATAATGGACCCATGTCAAGTATTGTCAGTTTGATATCAGATTATTGTGCCTAGAGGCATTTTCCCAAACTAGCATTGAAGCAGAGAAGTTGTGGAATTGCGTAGAAGTTTGGAATTGGCCAAAAATAATCTGCACTGTACAATTATCATGCTGCCAGATTGTTCATTGAAATGTGGGTAATATGTCATAACATATAATCCATTAAGAACTGTGAGCTATAGCAGAGTAGCAAGCTGGCCTTCAGTTCTAGAATAGGGATTCACTTCCAGTCTATATACATGGATTGGTTGTAAAACTAAGGAAATTAATTTTGGGCAGACTTAACACAGTCTCCAACTCCTTTAGTTTGGCACAGGTTTGCATCCTCATCTCAGAAACGTCACAAGGTCAGCTAGAGTTGCAACAAGAAAAATATGTATTGTTTGTAAATAGCAGGAACTGTTGTTAATGTTTTGGCACGGAGTAGAATAAAAGCTTTTCAATGCATCTAAAGTTGTACTATATGTAATTTACTCATATTTCATCTTGAAAGATTCAATTTCCCAGCATTGATGCCTTACATCTTAAAGTAAAGAAACCAGCCCCCAGTCCTCCAAAATACAAATTAGATAAATGACATTTATCAAGTTTTAAGGGGAGGAACATATGTAAAATTACAGTTCTTGAAATTCCACTTGGTTTTTTGATTGGCTGCCATTGCTTTGATGGAAAATTAGTGGAGCCTTTAGAGAAATAAACATCTGCTTTTAGACACATGCATTTCTCCATGTGTCCTGCTGATAACACTATTAGTGAAATTATGTAGAAAATCCTGGCAACACAACATTAATCAGAATCAAGCAGAGAACTCATAAGATAGAAATGAAACTTGGTTCCTCTGTTAGTGCTCTTTTCTTATGAATCAGAAGATTATGTTCTATCCCTGAAATCAAGCATTGTTTCGGAGATCATAAAAATTGATGAATAAAGAGACAAAATCTAACAAACCTACTGCTTGGTAGTCAAATGGTGCAGTGATAATGGAGACAGAAAGAACTGCAGATGCTGTAAATCAGGAACAAAAGCAAAGTTGTTGGAAAAGCTCAGCAGGTCTGGCAGCATCTATGCAGAGAAAACAGAATTAACGTTTTGGGTCCAGTGACCGGTTCTGAGGAAGGGTCGCTGGACCCAAAATGTTAATTCTGTTTTTCCTTCAGCGATAGTGGAGTTTTGACAAAAATGGAAGAGAAAAAAATCTGGATTTAAAAATTAGCGCCTTAATGCTGCCCATGTAACAATGGTCGATTTTTGTAAAACCCCATAAGATTAATTAATGTACTCATTTGGCCTACACTTGACTCCAGACCCATGGCAATATGGTTGATTCTTAACTGCTCTTTGGACAATTAGGGATAAGAAATAAACACTAGTCTTGACAGCAATATCAACATTACATAAGTGAATAAAATAAAATCAAATCAATTCCTATCCATTACATAACATTAGATTGAGAAATAGTACAAGTAAAGACATCAGCAGAGAGTTTCAGAAACCATAAACCGAGAAATTAGCATTTATTGCACCCATTTTTATGTGCTGTTAGGACTCTTGGAATTGTTACTATCCAGTTAGCAGAGATGGGCTGATTTATTTCCTTGTCCTACTTTTCCATTGGCCACAGCAAAGTTTGAATTCATAAACAAAAAAGTGACATTGTAAATTGGATACATATTAGACTGCATACAGCTCTGTATGCTTAGTATTAACAAAGGGTTTAAAATGTGCCAATACATGCAACTACACCTCTTGAAAGATGATGCACATATATGTTCTGTATATAGGCACACAACTATGAAACCTGAAAAGTAATAGAAAACCTAGCAGAATGTTAATTTCAAAGCACTTTGTCTAAGGAGCTGTTAAATTTGAAAGACATATCCACAGTATGTCAAATGCTGGCCAGCAGCCAAATCATCTTCCATGTAAACTGTTGACATTTGCATTTCTTCTGGGATCAGTTATGGCTGGTTGAAGTTTATCCTTTCATGAGTCAGTGACATAGATTCAGACATCTCCTTTTAAAATTCTTTGCTTGCGACAATGTGATCTTTCAGTGAGTTATCAACTCACAAACTTTGAAGAGAGGAGTGTTTCAGAGAAAGAAAGTCTTTTCCTCTGTGGCAAACTTTCTCTGACTATCTGTTCAAAACTATCTTGTTTCATATCAACAAACTGGGTCGTGGTTTCATGCTAAAAGTATTATAACTTTTGTATCTACAGTCAAGCAACTTCTTCCTTGCAAAAACAGCATTACTGCAACCCCTGCCCATATCTGTTACTTTGCAAAGTGTTATTTTCAAAAATGTCAAGACACATATACCAAACTATGCCCATAAATTAAATTATGTCATTTCACATACAAAGTCAATAATCACCCATATGTGTTTCCTGATTGACTGTCTTTTGTGTGCAGGTGCAGGTAGCATAAAGTTGGAATGTCATACCTTTATCTGTCCCCATGTTCCTATTTCATGCTACCCCAGTGGCAGTACGGTTTAAGGAGAGCTGCTGACCTCCAATGATTGAGACTGCAGATGTATTAGTGGATGACATTGAGCATTTCTGGATCTGAGAAGCTCAAGGCTCAACCTAAGCCTGCAGTGTTTCAGCAGGATTAGCAGGAAATTTGAATTAATTGCCTGAAAAACAGCAGCAAAGACACTGGTGAATTGACAGTGGTGGGAGTGTGAAAGCTTTCTTACTGCGAGAAGATGGCAGGTTATTGCCTCATGGATCTATCACTGTTCATATGAGGAAGTATTACAGCCATTCAAACAATCTGTTGGGAGACAAATTGTTGAATGGCTGTGACACCCTTCAAGCTCCTTTTCACATTGATATCCACAACCATGGTAGTAATAGTCCAAGCTAGCAAGACAACAGGCTAAGCTTCTATAACATTAGTCTGCTTGTCCATATCAGCACCACAGGGGTTTAATGTCTTCTGTTGGTGCTGCAATGGGAATTGTGATATTGGCTGTAAGATTTTGGTTGCATTCTCAAGGATAAAAATATGGTAGTCACTTCTTCTATTACAGAAGGTATGTGTCTAAACCTTATGCTTCGGCCAATTTGATGCTGGACTCCATGCTTTTAAATATTGGTGGCAGGTTACCTGGAAAGCTTCCCAATACAGGCAGGCAGCTTCCCAACAAGCAGGTAGCTTGTTGTGCATATCAACCTACTCCTGCAGACTACACCATAGAGGCAGTTATTCAAGCGCTCTACAGTAGAATTTAGCACCTAGAGAAGAAGCAATTCAGCTAACCTCATAATGTTTGCACACCATTCATGACTGATGTTTTAGTAGATATGGACCTAACCTCTGATTATTTAAATGACATGGACAGCTAGGATCAAAGCCAGTGACTGTGATTGCAAAAATCAATTATTGGTAAGTTTTCACTATTAACGTTTTATGAATTTTCCTCCTCAGCCCCATCCAGGTTGAAGTTTTTGGCACAACTGTGAAGAGGAGATGGTGCTCGAGAAAGATATATTTCTGGTTGCACTGTTGGCAAAAGCCTCAGCAGTGGGCCATCCAATAATGTCAGAACAATCTGCTGCAGTCAAGTTAGTTCATGTAGAATTGGCTGACCTCTTGTTGGCTTAGATCACGTGTTATTTTGTCCTCCAAGAGAGAAACAAGTGCATCATGAAGTACTCTGCAAGCCATTCAGATGGTTTAGTTGTTATAGTGGGGTAGCAGGTGCTATATGTTATGTGTGAGGCTGCAGCAGTGCTAAGCAGGTGGTGGTAAAATGAATTTTTATTTATTAGGTAAGAGTCATAATTGATAGTGATCAGTTGGGGGGGTGTGACTAATGGTGCTGTGGGTGAATTGAGCAGTGCATAAGGCTAGTAGTGCAGTTGGTGGGCTATTGCATTTGAGGTTGCATTCACTCATTTGTTACGTGTATGAGATCATTTAACTTCCTGTGGCACTGCATCTCAAATCTCAATGTGGCTCCTTGCATTAAATCTCCTTGGCTATAAGATCACAATACTTCCTAATTATTAGCCTGGATTCATGGCTGCTACTGGACAATTCTACTTCTTTCTAGCTTTTTTGTTAGCTTAGTACAGTGTCTGAAAATCTTGAAATCATGTACTTGTTGTGCTATTGTTCAGTGTTTCCCAAGATGAATGTTAGCTTCTGCTCCAGATACAAATCCTTCCGGAAGTACAGGTCTCATTTGAGCAGCACAGCCAAGTTGCCTATTCTCCTGTTGATGTGTCCAACTAATTAACAGCACAGATAATGCTTGTTGGACACTGTGTTAAAGTGATGTGTTAGAATTCTGAACTATTGTGGATATTTTTAATTTGTAATTTCAAAGTATGTTTTTTTAAGAAGGCTGGCATAGCCAACAATGGCTGTGGATGTAAATTAAGCAGCTTTCTGGAGAGATGAGACCCACAAAATGTCACACATACAGGCACAAAGTAATCTTCTGACAGACTGGACTGTGATCACTTGTAGCTACTAAGATAACAAGGGGTTTTGATCCTCTGCTCAACAACAAGCTACTGGAGATTATTTCCCAAATTGCAGACATGTTTTGCGTTTTTGTCTTCATCGAATATACAAGAAAACAATACATATACAGGTTCAAAAACCAGTTTCAACTTGACTGAAATGTGATTGTGGACTAAACGTTTTTGTGTACCAGCCTGGGTTTTGAGTGTTAAAATTCTGTGAAAGTTCGTCAAGAACTATTACCTAGCTACCCATGTATTGATGGTAAAGGAATTCTATAACTGAGTGCAAATTGTCAGCTATCAGCCAGAGAAAAGGGAAATGGAGCAACAGTAGGATTCTGTTCTACCCTGAATGCTGAAAATGAATAATGGTCAAAAGGTAATGAGATATATAGAATCTCAACCAATGTGCAAAAATAAGCATTGTGAACACAATTGTTCAAACTATAAATAATGTTAGCATTGCTGGTAACCTCCACTGCAATAACTGCAACTTACAACTATCCACTCTTTGTCATAGGCTGATCAGTATATCTGTTTATTTCAATTTTCATCTCTTTTAGACTTACCTCTCATTTCTCGTGTGTGTGGTGTGTTAGAATCTTTTTCTCATCTTTCAAAATTAATAAATTTTCCCTTTGCTAATTCAAGAAAGCCTGGCTCCTTTTTAATGTATAAGTTCTGAGAGAAAGCTCTCTGAAAGGGAAAGGATCCTGTTAAATTAACCATTCCTGCCAACAGCCAAGGAGGCTGTTGAATAAAGAAGGGGAAGCAGTTCATCCTTCCTTGTCAATGATCATAATATTTGATTTATCCCTCTAGAATTATAATGAGTTGGCTCCCACTGCTGATTTAGCCCCAGGAGAAGCATTAGCCTCCTCCACTGGGAGTAAGAATCTTGTAGATAGGCAGCAGGCTTGGTACCCATCAATGTTAGGGATGTTCTCATCTGCATGGCAACCAATGGGATGCCATAAATTCCAGTTTGAGAGATTTTTTAAAAAGAACTAACTGTGCAAACAATTTACTGGGTAATATAAATGTTCTCTCGGTAACACTGAAATCAATTGATGTGTGGGAGGAGAAAATTCAAAGAGGAAGGAATAAATACTTTGCAAACCAAGCAATATATTGAACCAATTAACTCTTGTTACCCCTCTCCCTAGTGGGCACCACTGATTTGAAGTTCTGCGCCTGTCTTTTCAGTTACTAGATGGGTGCTTAAGTCTCAAGTCTGACAGGCAAAAAAAGTATTCACTTCAGATCTTTTAGATTAGTTTGGCTACATTTGTTATATTATGACTATTAGATAGAACCTCTCTCTGAGCAGTCTGGTGAAACACAAGATGTGTAGGAAAGATTGAATAATTCTATAAATTAGTATCCTGAAGTTTCCCAAATACTACTTGGCAACAAGGTGCGTAAAGAGGCGGTAGGTGACACACAGTATGGTCAAAGAGGTACGTTTGAAGCAGCATCTTAATGAAGTAGTGAGTGGTCAAGAGGGAGGGAATTTCAGTTTATGGACTGGACTATTTAACACACAGCTATAAGAAAAAAGTGTAACCATGGGATTGATGAAAGTGGGAATACTCATTAAGCTGCAATTAGAAGAAAACAACATTCCAGAAGGATGATATGACTAAAGGAAATGATGGAGATAAGGAGACACAGGACCACAGAGGGAGTGGAACAAATGAATGTGACTTTTAAAATTGAGATGTTGCAGGGCTGGGAGCTAATGCTGTTGTCAAGTTTAGAGATTTTGGTGTGAGGCATTGTTTATCATTGAACATAAGAGTTACTATCTGGACAATAATCATTGAGATCAGACTTTGGGAAATAGTTAGAGATGTTGGAGGTTCATTTGTTCAGTTTTGATACTTGTTCCTAAATCAGGAAGAAGCTAAATTGTCTCTGAAGAAAATGAAAATATTCTCCCTTGATTCCATGTCATTCATCAGAATAGGACATTAAAATATACTGTTGCTATCTTTACAGCTATGCTGTTTCATGCATTACAGAGTAGCAATTATAAGAACAGACATTTTTGCTTAATTCCCTTCTGCATAATTCAGAGGCATAGATACCAATTGCCATATCTCAACAATTGTCCCAACTGACTTGTCCAGTAACATTTTTGCTTTGAATAGGTTATTTCCTTAGAGATACTACCAGCTGAGCCACTTAGAAACCCTAATACAAGGCAGATTGAGCATTTTCACATCACAATGAAAGGTTGTATTGTGGATCTTCCAGTGGAGCTAACACAGGCAGCTGTTGAGGTTCAGCTCCCTGAAGACTCCTGCCTCTGAATCTAGCATGAAGTAGGAATGGAAGCCTACAAAGGACAAAAAAAAAACTGGTTTCTCTCAGACTGCAATTAACAAAATGTGTTGAGCATAAAGTCAAAGTGAAAATCCACCCAAAAATACAGCACTATCAAAGAGTTGTAACCCCACTCCAACAGACTATTCACATGCATTGCAAAAGGGAGTGGGAAATTTAAAACAAAACACAATGAGTTGGATTTGCCAGGAAATGGACCATACTTTAATTGACTGATCCACAGAAGAGCAGAACACATCAAATAGCTGCTTTGATACTCACAGTTTTGCTTCTTAATTTGATTCAGTTGACTGCTGGTCACTGCTGTCTTCAATTAACTCCTTATTACAGTAGAGCAGAACACACCTGTGTGGCTTCAACTGACTGCTGGTTATAGGTCTTATGTAAAAAGGATAGAGCAACTGACTGAACTGAAACATATTTAAATGGATTTCAAAGTAATTTGGAGCAATTGCAGCTGCACCAGGCTAAACAGATTAGGGCCAGGGCTCAATTGACTGGTGCCCAATGTGGATAGAGGTGATTAATGCTGGATTCATGTGACAATAGGTTCCCGTGCACTCCTGTTTCTCAAAGTATTATGATAAACAGTTTGAAAGGGTGTAATTGGCATTCCTGCCACTCCGATCGGAATCTTTGGGTAGAGGCTGCTTCGGTGAATGGGCTTCTGAACTAGGACTAAATGTTATGGATAAGTAGGCATCAAGTGGTTATAGGCACAACACGATTACACTTAAATTTGTACAATTCCACTCAGATTAAGTTGATATCGAGAATCCATGCTTAAGTTGCTCAACTTTAAAAAAAGCAAACGACAAAGAAAACATATTTTACTAAATCCTTGGATTAAAGGAAACAGCAGTCAATGTTAATGCATTTGAGTACATCTTCAGGAGAGGAGAAATATAAGAGGAATATGTATAGGTGCGTTGGGAAAAATGCAAAAAGCCTGTCAAAAGAATATAAAAACACCATTATAGGAATCGGAAAAACCTTTTTGACAGCCCTGCTTGTTTGTGAAAAATAAGCATCTGTGCTATCAAAGTAAAATGACACATGATTATTCTCACTCTGCGCCAACAGATTTGTGACACATTTTAAGGCCATTGGTTAATGGGTAGTTAATGATACAGCTTTACTACCAAAGAATACAAGGTCACCCGAGCCTCATGAAGTGAACAGTACCTGCATCAAGAACTTACAACAGTGTAACAAAAACAGATGGGGCTTAAATTGGCACCAAAACTTGTCAGAATCCAAGCTTTAGTTGCCACAATAAATCCTACTGCTTGAATTTCACACGAGTCAGATTTGCTTCTGACATGTAGAGTGAAGAGAAAAGCATAAAAATAGTGACATCTAATTACATGGACTGGGTCTGAAGATTTCAGACAAAATGTCCTTTCATGACATTCGCTATATATGGTTACCATCAATAAAGCCTGTTGCTGTTCACTCACAAGAGTGTTAAAATTATTTTGCTCTATTATACTTGCTAATGAGGGTATCTAGTGATAGGAGTACAGAAAATAATAGTGTAAATATGGTGTACAGCTGGATGATCACAGCAGGCCAAGCAACATCTTAGGACCAGGAAAGCTGATGCTTTGGGCCTAGACCCATCATCAGAAATGGAGGAGGGGAAGGGAGTTCTGAAATAAATAGGGAGAGAGGGGAGGTGGATAGAAGATGGCTCCACTTCCTACAGACAAGGGGGTGTGGCCATGGGTACTCTCATGGGCCCAAGCTATGCCTGGCTCTTTGTCGGTTATGCATAACAATCCCTCTTCCGTACCTACACTGGCCCTCAACCCCACCTCTTCCTCCGTTACATTGATGACTGTATTGGCGCCGCCTCGTGGTCCCATGAGGAGTTCAAACAGTTCATCCACTTCACCAACACCTTCCAGCCCAACCTTAAGTTCACCTGGATCATCTCCAACACCTCTCTCACCTTCCTGGAACTTTCTGCCTCCATCTCAGGCAAACACCTAGCAACCAATATCCATTTCAAGGCCACCGACTCACACAACTACCTAGAATACACCTCCTCCCACCCACCTTCCTGCAAAAATGCCATTCCGTTTTCCCAATTCCTTTGCCTCCACCACATGGGATAAGGCATTCCACTCGTGCACATCTCAGATGACCTAGTTTTTCAAGGACTGCAACATCCCCCCCGCAGTGGTAGAGAATGCGCTCAACTGTGTCTCCCGCATTTCCCGTAATTCATCCCTTACACCCCGTTCCCGCAATAACAACCAAAACAGAATCCCGCTTATCCTCACGTACCACCCCAAAAACCTCCGGATCCAAGGAATCATCCTCCGACACTTCTCCCATCTACAATCCGACCCCACAACCAAAGACATTTTTCCCTCCCCACCCTTGTCTGCTTTCTTGAGGGACCACTCTCTCCATGACTCCTTATCTGCTCCACAGTCCCCTCTAGCCTCACCACGCCCAGCACTTTTCACTGCAACCGCAGGAAGTGCTACACCTGCCCCCACATTTCCTCCCTCACCCCCAGCCAAGGCCCCAAGAAGACTTTCCACATCTAGCAGATGTTCACCTGCACATCTGCTAATGTGGTATACCGCGTCTGCTGTACCCGTTGTGGCCTCCTGTACATTGGGGAAACGAAATGGAGGCTTGGGGACTGCTTTGCAGAACACCTATGCTTGGTTCGCAATAAACAACTGCACGTCCCAGTCGTGAACCATTTCAACACCCTGTCCCATTCCTCAGATGACATGTCCGTCCTGGGCCTCCTACAGTGCAACAACAATGCTAACCAAAGGTTGCAGGAACAGCAACTCATATTCCGCTTAGGATCCTGCAGCCCAATCGTATCAACGTGGATTTGACAAGCTTCAAAATCTCCCCTCCCCCTACCACATCCCAAAACCAGTCCAGCTTGTCCCCGCCTCCCTAACATGTTCTTCCAACCACCTATCCATCCTCCCACCTCAACCCACACCCCCATTTCCTACCTACTAACATCATCTCATCTCCTTGACCTGTCCAGCCTCCCAGGGCTGACATATCTCCTCCCTTCCTCCCCACCATCTTTACTCATCTTTACTGGCTCCATCCCCGCCTCTCTGACCTGTCTGTCTCCTCTCCGTCTATCTTCTTCTCGACCCATCTTCGATCCATTTCCCTCTCTCTCCCTATTTATTTCAGAACCCCTTTCCCCCCCCCCCCATTTCTGATGAAGGGTCCAGGCCTGAAATGTGAGCTTTCCTGCTCCTAAGATGCCGCTTGGCCTGCTGTGTTCATCCAGCTCTACACCTTGTTATCTCGGATTCTCCAGCATCTGCAGTTCCTATTATCTCAGTGTAAACATGGAGTTTTTTATGTTAAGATAACAAAGTGCGGAGCTGGATGAACACAGCAGGCCAAGCAGCATCTCAGGAGCACAAGAGCTGATGTATCGGGCCTAGACCCTTCATCAGAGAGGGGGATGGGGAGAGGGAACTGGAATAAATGGGGAGAGAGGCGGAGGTCGACCGAAGATGGAGAGAAAACAAGATAGGTAGAGAGGACAGCACAGGTGGGGAGGTAGGGAGGGGATAGGTCAGTCCAGGGAAGATGGACAGGTCAAGGAGGCGAGATGAGGTGGTAGGTAGGAAATGGAGGTGCGGCTTCAGGTGGGAGGAAGGAATGGGTGAGAGGAAGAACAGGTTAGGGAAGCAGAGACAGGCTGGGCTCGTTTTGGGATGCAGTGGGGGGAGGGGAAGAACTGGGCTGGTTTTGGGATGCAGTAGGGGAAGAGGAGATTTTGAAGCTTGTGAAGTCCACGTTGATACCATTGGGCTGCAGGGTTCCCAAGCGGAATATGAGTTGCTGTTGCTGCAACCTTCGGGTGGCATCATTGTGGTACTGCAGGAGGCCCATGACGGACATGTCATCTGAGGAATGGGAGGGGGAGCTAAAATGGTTCGCGACTGGGAGGTGCAGTTGTTTATTGCGAACCGAGCGGAGGAGTTCTGCAAAGTGGTCCCCAAGCCTCCGCTTGGTTTCCCCAATGTAGAGGAAGCCACACCGGGTGCAATGGATACAATATACCACATTGGCAGATGTGTAGGTGAACATCTGTTTGATATGGAAGGTCATCCGGGGGCCTGGGATGGGGGTGAGGGAGGAGGTGTGGGGGCAAGTGTAGCACTTCCTGCGGTTGCAGGGGAAGGTGCCGGGTGTGGTGGGGTTGGAGGGGAGTGTGGAGCCGACAAGGGAGTCGCGGAGAGAGTGGTCTCTCCGGAAGGCAGACAAGGGTGGGGTTGGAAAAATGTCTTGGGTGGTGGGGTCGGATTGTAGATGGCGGAAGTGTCGGAGGATGATACGTTGTATCCCGAGGTTGGTGGCGTGGTATGTGAGGACGAGGAGGATCCTCTGGGGGTGGTTGTGGTGGGGGCGGGGTGTGAGGGATGTGTGGCGGGAAATGCGGGAGACGTGGTCAAGGGCGTTCTCGACCACTGGAGGGGGGAAAGTTGCGGTCCTGGAAGAACGTGGACATCTGGGATATGCGGGAGTGGAATGCCTCATCCTGGGAGCAGATGTGGCGGAGGCGGAGGAATTGGGAATAGGGGATGGAATTTTTGCAGGAGGGTGGGTGGGAGGAGGTGTATTCTAGGTAGCTGTGGGAGTCAGTGGGCTTGAAATGGTTACCTGAGATGGAGACTGAGAGGTCCAGGGAGGTGAGGGATGTGTTAGAGATGGCCCAGGTGAACTTGAGGTTGGGGTGGAAGGTGTTGGTAAAGTGGATGAACTGTTCGAGCTCCTCTGGGGAGCAAGAGGCGGTTTATGTTTATGTTAATCTTGGTTCCATGTCAACATTCTTGCCTCTGAATCAGTAGATTGAGGATTTAAATTCCAAACTTGAGGCTGCCACATAATTCTGTCTGAGATTCTAATGCAGTACAGTGTAATTATTGGAGGTTGCTTTGATCTTAGATGTTCAAACCACCCAGGTAGATACAAAGGATCAAATGTTATTATTTGAACACACAGATAAGCTCTCCTCAGACCTGATAGAACAATATTTTGCCCTCTGCCAGGAAAACTAAAACTAATTATTATCACATCCAGTTTAAGGGAACTTGCTGTCTGCAAATTGATTACCTCTGCTACAACAATTCCTCATTGCTCGTAAATGCTTTGGGATATCTTGAGGCTACAAATTCTATGATATAAATTCAAACCCTGTCTCCTATTTTAATGTATTTAGCATTCATTCCCTCTAATGGTCTCATTTTCTTCTTGCAATACTTTAGCCATCACAGTTTGATAACCCTTCTCTTATTCATCATGCACTATGCTTCACACTGACTGTTATTTCACTTAATGTACTCCCACACATCCACTTTCACTTCTCGGAATGTGGCTCCTACTAGCAAAGTGGTAACCTATTATTCCCAAGGTGTTCCCATCCAACATTTCATGTCTGGTTAAAGAGTAACAGAACTGGAGGCCAACTGAACTCATTCACTTCTTGTCTCTCCGGTTTGGAATGATACCAGCAGGCACAGAGTAAGATCTGAGTGAGGTGGGTGAATAATAAAAAGTTCACAAGTGTAAATTGGAAGAAACTTCAGAGTACACCCCACCTCAGCTGAACTAGAGTAGGTGAGGGGAAGTTGACCTTAAGGAAATAATAAACTGACAAAAATGCATGAGTGGCCTGAATTTAAAAATGAAGAAATCTGGGACCTTTTCTCATTTGGAGAGTAGGAGAATGCTACAGCTGATTTTTTAAAAAATTAATGCAAAACAGTGTTTTCTATTTCACTGTAATTTTAAAAAAAGGAGAGTATTAGTGGAGCAGATCACTGAGTTTTGTCAACTTGAGCTGAAAACTTAATCTGGGTTGGGACATGTATGAAAAAAACAGTTTCGTGCCTGAAATTTGATTTATTTCATCGTACCCATGATTGAGCTCAGTGAGGTATTGTAATGAAAATGCTACAGTCCATAGGGCGTGTCATGTAGTTGTCAACAGCCTTGGCTGAATTTGAGATTTAAAGATATCTTCCTTTCCTTAAAAAAGTGCAATGTAAATTAAACTGCCCACGCAAGTTTTACAAAACATTTCATATGATTATAGAATGTAGAAAGAAACCACTCAGCTCAGCAGGGGTTTAACTCCGCACTTTGCTGCCTATCACTCTGTCGACATATCCTTCCATTCCTTTCACCTACATGTATGTATTAGCTTTCCCCTAAATGCATCAATGCTAATCACATCAATTACTTCATATGATAAAAAGTTCCACAATCTCATCTTGCTTTGAACATAACAGTTTCTGTTAAGCTCATTATTTTGTTTATTTCTGTTCATTCATGGAGTGTGATGTCACTGATTAGGCTAGTAGTTATAATGAAAATAAGAAGATGGTCTTAGCCATTTCCTCAAACTGCTTCAGTCTGTGTGTTGTAGGTACTCCAACAGTGCTGCTACAGACAAAGTTCCATGGCATTGACTCTAGAGTGGTGCTATCCAAATCAAAAGGTTGTGTGACTTGGAGGAGATCTTGCAGACAGTGGCATATCTTCATTGATTGATTTATTGCTACATGCACCTACGTTCTTTGAAAAGCTTTATTTGTGAGCAGTACAGGCAGATCATAGTAAGCAAGGACATACAGATTATAGAGTGCTTGGACAGAGTGAGGTATACAAGTTTACACTGCACAGGAGGTGTGCGAAGCAAGATCAACATTAACAAAGTCAGTACTATTTGAAGATAGAGAATCCATTCATCATGGTGACAAAACGTCTGAAAACTAACCTTCCAGCTCAGCGAGCAAACTCACATCCAGAATCCATTCATCAGTCTAATAATGGCAGGGAAATGCTGTTCTTAAACCTGTTGTTTTGTGTGTGTTCAAGCTTCTTATCGTCAGCCTGACAGAAGAGGTGGTATATATGTTATAGCTATTAAATCTATACATCTATTGCCCCTGTCCTTCCAGGTGGTAGAAATCATGGGTTTAGAAAATGGAAAAGGAGGCTTGGTGAGTTATTGCATTACCACTTACAGATTGTACAGAGTACTACCACTATGCATTACTGGTGGAGACAGCACATGGTGAAGGTTGTGGATGGGGTGCCAGTAAAGGGATTTTCATTCTCCTGGATAGTGTCAGGCTCCTTGAACTTAATTGCAGTTGCACCCTTCAGGGAGAATGTCAATTGCTTACTGGAATTCTTCCTTTAGATGGTGGATTGGCTCTGAGGAGTCAAGAAGTCAGTTATTCACAACAGAATTCCCAGTCTCTGACCTACTATAATAACCACAGTATTTATGAGGAGGGTCCAGTTCAGTTTGTGGTCAATGATAATACTCAGGATGTTTATAGTGGGAGTTCGGTGATAGTAATGCCATTGAATGGCAAAGACTGATGATTGAATTCTCCTTTGTTGGAGAATTCATTGCCTGGAACTTGTGTGGTAAATATGTTATTTGCCAATTATCAGCCCAAGCCTGCATATTATCAAGTTTGTGCTGTATGTGGATATAGACTGCATTAGTAACTGAGGAATCATGAGTTTTGCTGAACATTGTGCAATCATCATTCATCCCACCTCTGACTTTCTGACCGAGGGAAGGTCATGTTTGAAGATGGTTGGGCCCCGAACATTACCCTGAGAAATACCTGAAATGATGTCTTTTGAATGAGATGATTGACCTGCAGTGACCACAACAATTTTCCGCTGTGTAGGAGTTACCGATCTAAGTGGTAGAGCTATATTTTGACAGTTCATAGCTGTTTACCAACGGTTAGCATCTATTTCTTTATTATAAATAGTACATCTTGATAAGTGCAGAAATCTAGTCTGTCTTTGTATTAGCCTGGACTTATCTGACAGGTAAACTGAGGACTTGACATACTTTGTTAAAATTTTGAAATTTTGTGACAACTCCAGGAATAGTAGGGCTTGATTCTAGCATGCCACTCAAACGAGGAATGATGGAAGATAAGACAATATACAGATAATATTCACTTGAAGATAATGTACACTACATTTTATTCTTAACCTACTGCTCATAGAGTCACTATCAGTGATGAGATTAAAACATCAAACCCTGCGGTGGGGTAGTGATTGGCAGTAGCTTAAGATATGTCCTCTTATCAAAGATAGAAGGGCAAAGAGAATGATCTGTGCATTGATAAATACTTCTCAGTCAAAAATAGGTGTATGTTAAAATCTCAATATGTTGAAGACAGGTTGCCACTTACAGTGGTAAGGGCGTGGAAATCCCTGCCTGCCAATGTAGTTAACTCAACCACATTAGGGGCACTTAAACAGTCCTTGGATAAGCATATGGATGATGATAGGATAGTGTAGGGGGAAGGGCTTAGATTAGTTCACAGGTCGGTGCAACATCGAGGGCCAAAGGGCCTGTTCTGCGTTGTATTGTTCTATGTTCTATGTTCTAGATCTGAGTTAAGTGGAACTTTGAGATAACTGAGAATGCCTATGTGTTACAATTTACCTACAAATTCACATTACGTCAAAAAAAATACAAATAAAACACAGCAAGGCAGTAGATATGTGAAAATGCCTTCATTTATAACTTGTTCAAACCTCACAATGGCCTGGTTTTATAAAGAGCATTAAAAAGGTTCAGGAATTAGTTCCATTAAAAAATCAGTAATTTTTTTTCTGCTTAGCATGCTGTTTTGAATGAGTATGATATTATCATTGCAGCCAAATGAGTTTTTGATGTTTTCTTTCTGTAGATTCAAATCCTGGAGCAGCTCCAAGATCTTTTCAGCTTCAGTGTGGGAAACAGGTAGATCATCAGATGGGTATTCATCAGGATCTTCAGGGTCTTTTGAACAGAACGATTATACTCCTGTTGCTTGTGGAGGCCTTAATAATCTAAGAGATCAGATGACTTCAATGGTGAGCTTTGAGGTCTCTTATTGCCTTGATCAAGTGAGTAGAGCCTGGCCATGGAGTTAGGGGGCAAGAATGTCAACTTGATGCTCTAATTGCCAGAAATAACAGAGTACATAGGATTGTTGTAATAATAATAATCTACACTTTTTTCCATTTCATAAATTTTGTCCACTTTCTTGATCCACACTTCAAAAATGCTGGGGATCATCTAGGCAGTTCTATTCGCTTTAAGCTGTGTGCATAATGTATGGACATTCATGAAGCAAAGTGTCTCTTAGGCTTTTCCATCAGAAACAATGGTAGCTTTGCAGTGACATCTATGTTAGACCATAGCAATGACATGGCTCTTGGTCCACTTCACATTATAACAAATTTTACATTTAAACAGCAAAGAATGATTTCGCAACAGATGGTAAAAATGTCCAGTTTTATTTACCTTAGAAATGTCCCTGTTCTTATGCATTCAGGAAATTAGCCAGACTATTTTGAAGTCAATCATCTATGATTACTACCATAATCACTGCACCCTCATTGTTTAGCAGATAAAAATGCTGTTGTGCCTTTTCTTGAATTGGTCCAGAGATCTGTCATTGCAGAGGAACTCCTTGTGGCCCAGTCTCTTTGCCAGGGTGACTCCGCTTCTCTGTAGGATTCAATCAGAAATGGTAACATTGTCTGCTCAGTTGTATTGAACTGCATTAACAGAGCTTTTTCAACTCTGAGATAGACAGCTGTTTTCATTCTCTTCCTTGTTGAAGATAATGCCTGCTTGTTCAACTATTCCAAAATGTTTGTCTTTTGTTTGAGAATAATTGATAAACATGAAGCAGGAATCACCTAGATTTTAGTAACATGAATTTTTGTTTATATTATACCATAGTTTTCCATTTGCTGTTTCAAAATTCACCTTTTTTCAGAGCAGCAGTCCTTTAATTTTCTCACAGTTTAGACATACTCACAGGTTTTGCACATTTCAACCTGATATTGATCTCAATGATGTCTTGCCCAGAGTTCCATTATTTTGACATCTTCTACAAACTAGTTCCTCTCTGACTGACTTGTGCAGTCATGTGATGAATTGAAATAAATTTGCTTAACCCAGGCTTAATAATTAGGAATACTAGTTGATCATGGGCACCATTTTGTTGGTTTGACTACACTGCCAGTGGGAATGGTTGATGATTTTGACTGTCAGAATTCTGAGTGATCCATCATGATATTCTTCCAAATTATTGCTTGTTTACTTTTGGAAATTAGGAACTATTTATGTAGGAGATTAAATAGTAAGGAAAAGTTTATCATGAAGGCTAGTAGTACATGTTCAATTCATGGAGTGGGTTTGATTGTTCAGCAGGAGTTTCTTAGTCAATACTTTCTCATGCTTTTACAAGTTCTCTGAGCAATAATTGCTGCTTCATTGTGTCAGAATTCATGGTTTTGAAATACGCAAAAGCAGACTATTTTACAGGAATTGTGGCATAAAATCTGGTGAAACAAAATGGTTGTTCACAATGATACATGTGTGACTCATATTTCTGAGCCAAAATATATATTAATTAAAACTAAACAAAACATTGTAATTGAATATGTGACTGTTATAATATCATAAACCAATAGTTAACAGGCTGCAAATGGGGTGGCAATGAATAATATGAAAAAGAATTAAGTGCAGAATGACAGTAAAATCAACAAAGTAAAACTTTTTCTGTATAAAGAGTAGTTTTAAATTTTAAACCAGCCAGAACTGACATGTAACAAAGATTGATTTTCACATCAATTTATCAAAACAAAATTGAAACAAACCAACTTTCTGATTCTTGACCATGGTATAACTGAATACATTGCAATTATTGAGTGACAGTTGAAGTGAAAAAATAAATTAATTTAATTTAATAATAAACACAGTGATCTTGTCATATTAATGGATTAATCATATTCACAATTTGAGAAAGTAACTGTCTGCGTGGAGTTTGCACATTCTCCCTGTGTCTGCGTGGGTTTCCTCCGGGTGCTCCGGTTTCCTCCCACAGCCCAAAGATGTGCAGGCTAGGTGGATCAGCCAAGCTAAATTGCCCATAGTGTTCAGGGGTGTGTGGCTTATAGGGGGATGGGTCTGGGTGGGATGCTTCAAGAGGCGGTGTGGACTTGTCGGGCCGAAGGGCCTGTTTTCACACTGTAGGGAATCTAATCTAATCTAATATAATCTATTCAATTACCAAGGATACTGAAGCTAAAAGACCACAGAATGGAAATCAGACCTAGGAGGTTACGGGTGTCAAGGCCAGCTGTTACCCTTCAGCAAGGCTCACCAAAAAGACTATCTACTCATTCAGTTCATTTGCTGTTTGTGTGAGTTTGTTTCTAAAATTTTCTGCCACATTTCCTGACATAACAGGAATGACTAGACTTCTAAAATAAGAGATAACACTGTATAGTGCTGGATGGACACAGCAGGCCAAGCAGCATCAGAGGAGCAGGAAAGCTGATGTTTCGGGTCGAGACCCTCCTTCAGAAATGGGGAAGGGGAAGGGCATTCTGAAATAAATAGGGAGAGAGAGGGAGGCGGATAGAAGATGGATAAAGGAGAAGATAGGGTTAGAGGAGATAGACAGGTCAAAGAGGCGGGGATGGAGCCAGTAAAGGTGAATGTAGGTGGGGAGTTAAAGAGGAGATAGGTCAGCCCAGGGAGGATGGACAGGTCAAGGAGGCAGGATGAGGCTGATGGATAGGAGATGGGCATGGGGCTTGAGGTGGGAGAAGTAGTTAGGGAAGTGGGGATGAGCTGGGCTGGTTTTGGGTTGCGGTGGGGGAAGGAGAGACTTTGAAGCTCGTGAAGTCCACATTGATACCCTTGGACTGCAGGGTTCCCAGGTGAAATATGAGATGTTGTTCCTGCAGCTTTCTGGTGACATCATTGTAGTAATGCAGGAGGCCCAGGATGAACATGTTGTCCAAGGAGTGGGAGGGGGAGTTGAAATGGTTCACAACTGGGAGGTGCAGTTGTTTGTTGTGAACTGAGTCTAGGTGTTCCGCAAAGCAGTCCCCAAGCCTCCGCTTGGTTTCCCAATGTAGAGGAGGCCACAACGGGAACAGCAGATACAGTATGCCACGTTAAGAGATGTGCAGGTGAATATCTGTTTGATGTGGAAGGTCTTCTTAGGGCCTGGGATGGGGGTGAGGTGTAGGGACAGGTGTAGCACTTTCTTCAGTTGCAGGGAAAAGTGCCAGGTGTGGTGGGGCTGGAGGGGAGTGTGGAGCAGACAAGGGAGTCATGGAGAGAGTGGGGTCCCTCCAGAAAGCAGATAAGGGCGGGGAGGGAAAAATGTCTTTGGTAGTGGGGTCAGATTGCAGATGGCGGAAATGTCAGAGGATGATGCGTTGGATTCAGAGGTTGGTGGGGTGGTATGTGAGGATGTGGGGGATTCTGTATGGTTGTTATTGTGGATAAGGGGTTTGAGGGATGAATTGTGGGAAGTGCAGGAGACACAGTCAAGGGCATTTTTGACCACTGTGGAGGGGAGGTGGGGATGTCTGGGAGTGGAATGCCTCATCTTGGGGGCAGATGTGGCGGAGGCGAAGGAATTGGGAATAAGGGATGGCCTTTTTGCAGGAAGGTGGGTGAGAGGAGGTGTATACTAGGTAGTTGTGGGAGTCGGTAGGTTTGAAATGGATATCAGTTTCCAGGTGGATGGCAGAGATGGCAACAGAGAGGTCCAGGAAGGAGAGAGAGTAATCAGAGATGGTCCAGGTGAACTTAAGGTTGGGGTGGAAGGTGTTAGTGAAGTGGATGAACTGTTGTTAGGTGGATGAGGGTATCAGTGGAGGGGGACTGGTCAGGCCCGCGGGATAGGAAGAAGTGGGGGGCCTTAAGGCTTCTAAGTTAGTCAGGGTGGTTTGTGATTCCCTGAGGTAATGGAAGATATAAATGTTAGCTTTTTCTCACAAATACACACTTTGAGGGGGATGGCATGGTGAGCAACATGCTCAAAATACTTAATATTTTAGATGACTCAATTGAGAAATGTCATCACTGGGGGAATAAAACAGTTCCCTTTTTTCACTTTGGGCTCATAATATCAGTATCAAGCATTGTCAGATTAGGTACTGTGTGAATAAAGACATTCATTTCTCTTTTGGATATATTTGAGCCAGAAGAGTATCCTCCAACAAATAAGATTTTTTTTTCTCATCTTCCAAATCAGCTACTTTTAATGCTATTTAGTGGGTTGGCTGGTTTATGCCAAAATGTGAACAGTTCTAAGCTTTGTATTCACCACCAATGTGAACTGAGTTAAGACTTGCTCCATGTTATTACTTTTGCAGTCACTGGAGAGAGACTCCACACTGAATTTTCCTCCACTCTTCAACTGAGCAAGATAAAAATCAAACAAATGAAATAAGGTTAAATGATGAGCTATATTACAGCATTCCTGCTTGTTCTCAATTCCCAGCCTGTCTCTGCTGGGTTGGCCACTGATTATCATCGTCATGCTCTCAAAAGAAATGCTGACAGAGAGACTGGGACTGGCAACAAAGAGTGAGATTTATGGATAGAAAGGAGTTGCTCTGCTTAACATTAAAATATTGTTTGGTGGAGCAGCAATTTAACAACAGATGCAGCAACATTTTACTGTATTTTGCTTGTGCCTCCTTGAATTAATAGTTCCTGTATGTTTCTGAATTGATTTAATGGTGGTGGAAATATAGCTTTTTAATAGGCAATCAACAGACTGCTACAGATTGATGCTGCAATTGCAGCATTTGCTGTTGTATTTTCAGTATTTAGTGCCAGGGATAGAAGATTAAAAATAAACCAAAAGAACTTTGGATGTTGAGCAAAGTTGCTGGAAAAACTCAGCAGGTCTGGCAGCATGTGTGATGGAGAAACCCGAAACGTTAACCCTGTTTTCTCCTTCACAGATGCTGCCAGACCTGCTGAGCTTTTCCAGCAACTTTGTTATAGAAGATTAAAATGTACAAAGAAGGATCAAGATATTTATTAATAATCTACATTCTCAAGCATTAACTGCACAGCTTCCTTAATTTGATGTCTCAGCCTAAATCGTGGAACAAAAGCTAGAAAACTTTGAGATGCAGTTTTAATAACTGGGCAGTCGTAAAATGGATTCATATGACTGACAGCATATTCAAATGACCAAAGCACAAGCAGACCATCCTATTATGTTTAAATGATCAAAGTGACAAACAGAGAACGGGCCAGAGGCCAAAGAGAAAAAGAGACAGAATCGATAACAAAGTTTTAGGTTCAAAAAGGGAGGGAAAAAAAAACCATTGTAAGTGCAACTATCCATTGTAAACAGCAAGGAATCTTCCTAGTTCACTCATTGTTTCATGTATGCTGTGTTCAGGAAAATACCATCTTGGTTGGGGGCTTTAGATAGTTAAGCAGGCAGATGTCATACAGGGCAGCATCTTCATTAAGTGAGATCAGGATCCCCTTGTAATTGCAATTTTACTGAGAGATCTTTCAACAGTAATACCTCAGTTATCTTTTCCCAGCACATGACCAACCAAATTGACAATCCTATAAAGAGGACTTATTTTAATTCCAGGAGAGGAATCCCAGTTACATTCTTGAAGTTGAAACAGACTTCACCCACTTGTACCAAATGTTGAATGGCCCGACATGTTTTTCACATGTTCCTTGGCCTGTTGCCTGCCCATGCATGTCCCCTTCTGGGATCATCTGTTCTAGCTCCATGTTCAGATTACCAGTCAACTCTTATCAGCTTTGATCCTGAGTTCTCTGACCATCCAAGTGGCAAGCTGTGCTAGTTTGGTTCATTCAACTTAAGGATCCATGTGAGAGAGGCACAGACATAAAAATTGCTATACCTTCATGGTAAGAACAATGACTGGTATTGAGAAGTCTCCTACTGACTGCCTGTGTTTTTCTTCCCCTCCTGGAATTAAAATCAGTCCTATTTATGGGATGGTCAACTTGATCGGTCATATGCTGGGAAAAAAATAGCTGAAGTATCACTGTTGAAAAATCTCTCAGCAAAATTGCAGTTTTTAAGCAAGGTATTAAAACCTAGTGCAGCCTCCGATGAAGTGTCCTTGTGTTTTCCCACCTGGTTTTTAAACTCTGCGGTCCATGCGATGGATTGCCTCACTTCTGGGTTTCGTTCGTAGTGGAAAGTTTACAGGGTCGAGTTCAATGTGTTTATTAATAGTTTGCTTCGTGGAGTGCCATGCTTCTAGGAATTCCTGTGCTTGTCTCTGCCTAGCCTGTCCCAGGAATTTGGTGTTGTCCCAGTTGAAGTTGTGGTTCTCCTTGTCCATGTGGATTCAGATGAGTGAGTATTGGCTGTGTCTTTTTGTAGCCAGTTGGCGTTCATCATCATCACGATGTGAACCATACCATGCCCATACTACATACCAAACAGATATTAGGTTCAATCCTGATGCACAGTAAATAGGTATATTACCTAATATTTAGTTTCATTATGTCTGCATATTGGCATTATCATACACCTCTGGAATGAGTGTGACTCTGAACTCAGACCTCCTGATCCAGAGGTAGAGACACTACTACTGCCTTTTAGAGCCCTAACAGCCTTTTAGATCCTGATGGGCAGAGCTTATCTTGTGATGTCTTTCAGGTCCTTGCTGATATACAAAAATTACTACAAAAATAACAGCAGTTCTAGGAGTAGGCGCATTGGTATCTCCAGAACAACTACTGAAAGACAATACATCTGTCCTTGCCGGTATTATGCCTGATCTTTGTCATTTTCACCCCAACTTGGTTCTCCACGCTCAGCACTCCTGCCATTAATCCCCAACTCTCAGCTGTCTCATCCTCATAAATTTACCAACAATAAACCAGCAGTCTGTAATGAAACAGCATATGCACAGCAGATCCAATGCTCATCATAACAGCCAAACACCCAGAAATCAGGAAACATAATGATGGAGCTTGTGATACAAAAGGAGAGATCATTAAACAGACAGAGACATCAGTTTCCAGGCATCACAAATGACAGAATTCAGAGTTGCCTGCACAAAGATGCATGAAAATCATTAAAGAAAGGGCCAAGCATGGAGATAGTGAGATAGAAGTGACAACAGATTATATATATAGCAGAACAAAGATCAGCACAGATAAGACAGACACAAAAGCAATACACAGAAAACTAGAAGCTGCCAAAAATTAACTGATGTTGGTTAAAATTTGCATACACTGATGTAAAAGTTTATTCTCAGAAGATCACCCCTTACTGTTGAAGCAGTTTTTCACTCTTGAGTAATGCTCATAATCTCGTGTGAGATCATGCCAAATTACAGGCAGTTTCCTGCTTTATTCCTTAAACCTTAGCCCATACACATTTCACTAAAGATCTTCATATTTAACAAGGATGCATCCTGTCATCAGAACAGGAGGTGAAGGAAGGCCCTAAGTCTGAAAATACATTAACCAGCTAATTGCTCCAACCAGTGCTCAGATGCACTTCTCAGTTGATGTCATTGTAAAATATTGTGTTGATTACTCTGCTGTTTTAACAATGCTCTTACTTACTTCTTCAGAACTTTCCGATGTTGAGAAAGGAAACTTTTTGGGAGTTACTTAAATAGGCATTTTTTTTCTGTTTTGAAACCAATATCGATTAACGACAGCAAATCATGAGTAGGATGTTCCTGAAGAAAAAATTTCTAGTCAACCAAGATTAGCACAGCAATGAATATTAGTTGGAGTTAGTCAATTCAGCTAAACCTGAAATGAAATGGTCCTAAATGTAACTTTGCACATGTGATGGATTTTGGGTGACTTAACATAAATATTGAATCAAATATTATACAATGTATAAATGGGCCTTACAAAATATGGGTTAGCTTTTCAAGCCTAGAACTGAGGGACAATTTTCATAGATCAATCATTTTAATTCCAGTGGTAAAAGCTCTCTGAATCTACAATGTTAGGTTGAATCATCCTGTTTGAGTTGCAAGCCTGACATGAGGCTGATTTCCAGGTCATGAACTTAGATATAGCATAACATCAGGTGAAAATGTTCTGGGGTTGGGCAATTAGGTAGGTACCTCCAAAAGTGGCAACCATTTATGATGGTTGGTAACCAGAAAACAGGAGAGGGTCATTCAGAGAACTGAAGTGAAAACTGTCAGATATTGTGGCTTGTGTGTTGCTGAAGGAAATAGAGAAATAGAGAATCTTACAAGATGGGGGCATCATATTACAGGTGGGATCGGCAGCCAGCACACTAAACCTAGCATGAACTGATCGATCCATCTGTGATTTACACACAAACAATTGCAACCTTGCCTTAGAATTACCAGTTTTGTCCTTTAAAGGAACCAGTACACAACAATCTCATTGAGTGTGACCAGTCATGCTTTTCTAGCCTCCTGTGAGTAAACAAGCTGTAGACACAATGGGAATCCTATGCATTGCTGTCAATATTCCTGAGTTTTCAAAAAATGCCCACTAACTGCCTCCGGAAGTATCTTAATTACCTCTCTGCCACTGATGCCATCTGTGCACATATCGCACTCCTTGGGAAGGTGTGTGGAGGTGGAAACACTTTGGTGAATTAATTGTTGTGAAGATGTGTTATCTAAAATATTCATTTATGATACCATCAGTTGGACATGTATGCATCTTGAACATTTTGAAAATCACACATCGCAAAGGAA
This sequence comes from Stegostoma tigrinum, assembly GCF_030684315.1. Taxonomy (NCBI): domain Eukaryota; kingdom Metazoa; phylum Chordata; class Chondrichthyes; order Orectolobiformes; family Stegostomatidae; genus Stegostoma; species Stegostoma tigrinum. The sequence continues at coordinate 20,715,748 of NC_081370.1, forward strand.
ATTCCCTGACCCCCATTACCCACCTCTGAGATGCGTTATCTCGGAACACATACCAGAATGATGAAAATTGTATAGAAAGAAAATTAAAAAGAAATGAAGAAACAAGGATGAGAGCAGCATTAAAACATGGTTAAAAAATGAAGTGTTTTTGAGACTGAATTCCACATGTAAGAGAAAATTTTAAATTTTGGGCAGGATGCATAGACCAATAGCCTCTTAGCTGCATTAGAATGCCCTATCAATTTTAAAAGAAGATTCATATTGACATCCTACTGATCAGTTATCTGCAGAAATAGGATGCAGTTATTTCAACAGACTAAATGATGTGAAGACTATTCGTCAAGAAAACTTAGGGCAGCACAGTGGCTCAGTGGTTAGCACTGCTGCCTCACAGCTCCAAGAACCTGGGTTTGATTCCACCCTCGGGCGACTGTCTGTGTGGAATTTGCTTGTTCTCCCTGTGCCTGCGTGGGTTTCCTCCCACATTCCACAGATGTGCAGGCTAGGTGGATTGGCCATGCTATATTACCCATAGTGTTCAGGGATGTGTAGCTTAGGTTGGTTATAGGGGGATGGGTATGGGTGCGATGCTCTGAGGATTGGTGCAGACTTGTTGGGGTGAAGGGCCTGCTTCCACACTGTAGGGATTCTATGAATATGAAAAACTTCATAATATTTAGGAGGGCATAGAAAAAGTGCACATACTGAGATTTAAATACATAGGGTGTAATTTCCTTCTCCTTGATGTGACATGAGTAATGATAAGAAAGGGGGGGGAAACAACAAGAATTTAAAAATCTTATTCTCAACATCAAGAAAAATATGTCCTAATTATCCCCTCAAGACTTAAACAGCAACTTTAGACTCTCACCGCTGTTAAGTGACTACCTTATTTTAATACATTTGCATCTCATTAGAGAGTCATAATGCCTTATTTATATGCCACTACCAAGCCTCATCTCCCTTACTGAGAAGGTAGATGGCACAGATTCCTGACATGTAAATCAAAATGGATACCTGGCTGTTGCAGCTCACCAAACGCTCACTCCAGCCATCATGCAAATGCTTTTTCAGCACAACATCCCTGCATGCTCCATGGTCATCATCCTTGGCTCTTCACCAAGATAAATCAGCATCAGTAAACCACTAGCCTCACTACATAGTCATGCTTGCTCTCAGACCAACTCAGGCACCACTTCAGCCCTTCGATTCATTACTCTGGAGCTCAGAGACACCCATGACTTGTATGTTTCTGCTAGGTTTCTTTGTACAGAGGGACACATATGCATCTCACTCACCATCTCAGGAAATACTTCTGGCTCTTAGCTTGGATTCTTAACACTCACTCACTTCACTGTTTACTTGGTGGAGGCCAGCTTCTGTGTACTTCACCTTGCTTTTTTTAGTGGACACTCACTGGCTTTAACAATGGGCCGCCGCCCTCTGTGTGGGTCATATTGCTTTCCTGGTGAACAGGCTCTTTTAGTGCTCAGTTAAAGGCTGTCAGTATCCGTGGCTTCCATTGCTTTTCATTCAGAGAGTCAGGTAGGCACTTTGTCAAGGTGAGGAGCGATAAACAGTTAATCAGTCAAACAGATAGTGTATGCAGCATTGCACCGCAGTAACATCAGACCTGCAGCATTGTTAACAGCTTTCATAGCAAGCACACTGCATTGTGTTTCAAGAAAATAGCAAATGTATGAAAGTCGAAGGGGAACAGTTCTTACAGGGGTGAATATGGGCTAAAATCATCCACTGATTATTGCCACAAACAGTCAAGGGGCTTATCTTACCCCATCGAGGAGTTTGACCGCATTCAGTCAGGCACATTCGGTCCAGGAATCTACGTTCTTGCAGTCTAGGAAGTGGGACACAGTCATGCATGTAAGTCAAGTGTGGGATACCAGTCAATGTGCTGATACATCAGCCTCAGTGGGATGGGGTGGTGACCCAGCTTTTCTTCCACAAATGAAACAAATGGTGGGACTGAATATGATAGAAGTGGATAGTAGAGCAGGCAGTGATGATCCACGACCAGGAGAGATCATAAGGTGACCTCAGTGAATAATTTGAATCAACAGAAGGATAGGAATAGTTAGTAGCTTGGGAAGGCAATAGATACTGAGTGATATAATGCATGACATAGCAGGATGTGGCCATAGTCTGAGCTTCTATTTGAGCTCAAGCTGGCTGAGTTCTGAATAATGGTCACTGGATCTGTCAGTGTTAACGGATTTCTCTCCACAGATGCTTCCAGAACTGCTGAGACTTTCCAACAATTTCTGTTTTTGTTTCAGCATCCAGATTCCTTTCAGTTTTCAGCTGGATCTGCTGGCCTGGCTTCCTGTGGTGGTCAGCTAGAAAAGGACTGCCCTCCTTACCACCACACACTCTGGCCACGCAATGACCAGCAATACCTCAGGTTCCTGCCAACAAAGCAGAAAGCAAGCTTTCATTCCTGAACATGTATGACATTCTTTCTGGCTCTTGTACCAATACATGACCCCTGAATGTCCTCAGCAGTGCTTGGTCCAACCAACCATAATCATCCTGTACAGCATCCTCATTTTCAGCTTCTTTCATGGTTCCTGACTCCACAGTGTTTTTGTCCAGTATTTCCTTCTCTTCCCATTTGTCTGTTAGCAGTTAATAATTTCCCAAGTATCTTTCCTGGTTCCCTCTTTGTGCTCACAAATGTAAAGGCTCAAGTGCAGGCCCGATTGGTCTCTCTGTGTATTCCTCTGCCTCTCACACCATGTGGAGTTGTGGAAAACAACTTCATATACTCTCCCTTTGGTCTCTTTGTAAAAAAACACCTTCAACTTATGTACTGCTCAGTGCTGCTCTCTGAAGATTTTTCCATTAGCTTCTCCACTTTCCATTTTTCTCCACATTTCTAAATATTATCAAAACTCCCATTTCTTCCTACTGTCTTGAATGGGCATTCTGAATAATTTCTTCAGTGGTCTATTCCTTTAATTGTATTTGACACTTTGCACATGAAAAATGTGCTATTTGAATACAAGTTGCTGTTATCATATTCAATCATTTGTCCAGGTTCTGCCAATCTCAAAGTATTTAGGTTCCTTGTGTTAAGTATTGAAGTGAAGTGTTTTGAAGCATTTTTTTAAACTCCACCTGCTTTATGGTGAGAGCGTAAATGTGAGTATAAGGCAGGGAAAGCCATTTTATATTCAGTCCCAGTTCTACACCAAATTAGTACACAGACAAAAATAGATGGCTTCAGATGATGAAGTGACTGATGAGATCTTCACAAGAATTTCACGCATTTAAAAGTATTGTTTTTGGTGTTTTGGGCACTGCGTGATAGTTTGTGTCCCAGGTGCTTGGGGGGTGCTGAACTGAGCATCTGCTTAAGACATTAATCTCTGTCACTCCATCTCACCTCCAGAGAACTTGCTTGATGTTGCAGCTGTAAGAACATGTTATTTGTGAATTTACAGCTGAAACGCAATAATTCCCTTGTCAAAACTATATCATTATTTATTGCAAACTTAGTTCAGACTACTGCTCCCAAGTCCCATTGCCTCTTTTACACTGGTTGAGAAGGAGGCCGATTTAAGGTAGAGTGGTGTATGTGAACGGATGCAGGTCCCAGCAGCTCCAAAATTGAATATTCAATGGACTAGGCAGAAAGAATTTATCTTAATGATGTAGGTTGAAGCGTTATTTTTGTTAGGTTGCACGGGTATGTAGTCTTGATAAAGTTCCTATGACAAAGAGTAATATTAACACAAGGGTTTGTTACTTTTGCCTCGGGAGACTCAAAGCGGAATTGCTGGACTGGTAATTTGAATCTGTCGAGAGCTTGATTGTTAGAAGTGGAGGTGATCAGAGACAGCATTTCTCATTATGCTCAGTCCTGAACTGAATGCCTCAAGTGTAGTTTAGCATGCCAGTTAATGTTATTGACTCCTACATTATTGTCAATGCGCTGTTATTTTCTCTCAACTACATTATGAAGTGATTCACAGGTTTGGAAGAGCAGATTTTAGAAGAGGAAAAGTCTGCATGAAACAACGACATTTTCCCTTTTGACAGCGCAGTCCATGTTTTGGAGAAGAAGAAATTGAGGAATATGGTGAAATGATACTACCTGCCATTTCACTCAATCTTGTTTTTATCAAAAAAAAAATTGAATTACCACATTTATTTTGTTGAATGTTCAATTAGATTTCTTAATATTTAATTCCACAAGTCATTGAGAAAGTGGGAGAAATTGGGGAAGATTGACAGAAATGAGATTCCTGATATTGAGAACAAGAAGTTCAACTCTCCAACCGAATATTTAGTAGCAAGATGAAAATCATGCTAGTTAGTGGTGAGAGGCTTTCTCGCAATCATTTTCACATATTAACAATTCATTGTTACTTCATCTCACCTCGTTGATATGCAATTTCCCGTTCTCTCACCAGTCACACAGAAATTAGGTGGCAACATGTAAGTCTGAACAGTAACATGGTAATGCTAGCTCGCAGCTTGGTCCTCTGGATCTCCATCCTAGACAACAGTCACCAACAGCTCAGGGCATTCTTCATGAGTAGAGGCTGCCCATGCAACCCTATCGTCCACAGACATTAGCATCAGATACCCACCATGCTCACCATTTCCTCATTGCATATTTCCAATCTAATGACAATACGGTGCCGAACTTCAATGTTATACTTCTGAGCACATTGACATTTTTCATTGGAGAGCTGTTGCCAGGTCACTTTCGGCACAGGGTCAAGCAACTGACTGATGGTTTTGACCACAGCGAATCACAAGGCTTCTCAATTGATCTCTTCGTGCTCATTCACTTTACACTTGCTTTGATGCTCACGGTACCTTTGCTTTTCCTTTTTGAACTTTGTCCCTTGGCCCGAGCTTAAAGAATCACTTTTGCATTGACACATTGATTTGTGCAGGCCCAAAGTTGAGCAACTTGTCATGACTGTCAGCAATGATCAGTCAAGGGGGTGGACATAGCAATAAGCTACATCAATGTCATACTTGCATTATTTCCCAGCAGCTTGCATGATAAACAGACTGCACATGCTTCAACTGAATGGCCATGCCTCAAATTCTACGGGGAGTGGTTCTCAGTCAGATCAAGGCAGACAGTCTTCAGTCAAGAGATCCCATGACATTTAGTCAAGGACAGCATTTGATATCAGTCCAGTGGTTTGGACAATGTCAGACAGCCACTAAGGTCAGTCAGATTAAGGGTTACAATTATGACAACTAGGGAAATGGGCCAAGGCCAGGCATGAAGATCCAGTCAACCACCCCAGAAAGTCATAGTAAGTCATTTGGGGTACTCAAAGTCTGTACCAAGGCACAAAGCTGATTTTGTCTCACCTTGAACTGTAAGTATTTGACAATCTGCTCTTATATGCAATGCAATCTTTCTTGGAGCACAAGGTGTCAGTAATCTTACAGCATTTACAATCTCCAAATGCATTTGTTCAACTTGATTTGTGCTGCATACATTGGAATAAAGTCCCTATGTTAAAAGTCCCTATAGAGGTATGCTAGGGCCCTCCTGATCAGAATCCTCCAAATGCCACTGGATGGAGGTGTACACTAAGCAATCAAAGGGTGGATGCTATGCCAGAATGATTACTAGGCTACCCTCTGTGAGCAAGGATGAATGCAACCCTGTGGCTGAGGCCAAGCATAGATACAATGCTGCACACTCTTCAAGTCATTATTGTACAGATAATAGGTCTGCTGAAGTTGAGGTTCCAATTTTTCAATCAGTCTGTGGGAGCCTTGCAATATAGACTGAACAGAGTGGTAGCACAGTGCCTTAGTAATTAGCACTGCTGCCTCAGGGCCCAAGTTCGATTCCAGTCTTGGGTGACTGCCTGTGTGGAGTTTGCACATTCATAGAATGCCTATAGCATGGAAGCAGGCCATTAGGCCATTAAGTCCACACCAACCGTACAGACAGCATCCCTCCGAGACCCAGCACCCTACCCTATCCCTTTAACCCTGCATTTACCATGGCTAACACACCTAGCATGCACATCCTTTGACACTGTGGGCAATTTAGCATGGCCAATCCGTCCTAACCTGCACATCTTTGTGACTGTGGGAGGAAACCCACACAGACACCCGGAGAATATGCAAAATCCACACTGACAGTCACCCAAGGCTGGAAATGAACCTGGTTCCTGGAGTTGTCAGAAAGCAGTGCTAACCACTGCGCCACTGTGCCACCTTGTATCTGCATGGGTTTCTTCTGTGGGGGTCTGGTGCAGGTTAGGTGGATTGGCCATGCTAAATTGACCAAAATGTTCAGAGATGTGCAAGCTAGATAGATTAGCCATGGAAAATGCAGGGTTATCGATAGTGGGTAGAGTGTTGACTTTGGGTGGAATGCTCTTCAGGGGTTTGGTGTGGATTTGATGGGCTGAATGGCCACCTTCCATACTCTATGAATGTGCCATATAATCCTAGCATGTTGTGCTCCGCAGGCATTGAGGGGATGTGATGGACTCTGAAGCTCTGGGAGTGTGGTATCAGACTCCCAAAGAGGAAGATGAGGTCTTTGAGCAGGAAGAGTATTATCTTTTGCCCAATAGAGCTTTACAGGGTCGAGTACAACAAATCAGACATCCAGTTTCAATAATTATCATCTGAGTGCAGTGATCATTCGCTGACTCTAAACTTGCTGCCAGTCAAATGGCAAAAGTCCCTGTCTGTTCCCACAGGCAAATGAGGCATCTGATTTATTGTTGTCACATGCACCATGTACAGTGAAAAATTTTGTTCTGCATGCAGTACAGGCAGATCATGACATGCAAGTACATACAGATCCTACAGTGCAAGGCATACAAGGTACAGCTGCACAGGAGGCACATAGAAGCAAGATCAATATTAGATTCGAAATTAGAGAGGTTCATTTAGGAGTCTAATTACAGCGGGGAAGAAGCTGTTCTTGAACATGTCAGTATGTGTGTTTAAGCTTCTATATCTGCTGCCTGATTGAAGAGGTTGGAAGTGAGCATTGCTAGGGTGGGAGGGTTCTTTGATGATGTTGGCAGCCTTTCCACGGTGATGAAATGTGTAGATGAAGTCCATGGATGAGAGGTTGGCTTGTGAGATGGTCTAGGCTGTATTCACAACTTTCTGTAGTTTCTTACGGTTCTGAGCAGAGCAGTTGCCAGACCAAGCTATCTTGCACCCAGTCAGAGTGCTTTTTATGTTGCATATAAAAGTCGGTGAGGCACCTAATGGACATGCTGAATTTCCTAAACCTTCTGAGGAAGAAGAGGCATTGTTGTACCTTCTTAACCGTCACATCTATGTGGAATGAATAAAGAAAAGGATAACAATCTTTAATATTCTGTTATTCACAGCTTTTGTTTATGCTGTATTAAATGGTGGTTCTGAGCTTTTTCTTTGCTTCCTGTAAAAGAAGCCTTCCTTGTTGCCCTGCAGTGAAATGGTGCACAAGAACAGCCTGAGAAACTGTAATGAAGTGGTGAACCATACGTCATCCAACCAGCAATATATTGTTGTATCAATTTTCTATGCCATGATTGAAGCAGTGCACATCCCCTAGGAGTGAGTAAACAAGGAATAGGCTTGCCACTGGGCATTGGAATCTCGCTTTGAAGTTATACGAACTATTGAACTCTGAAACTATATTAAAAGCCAAAATAAATTCTCATTCTGAAAATGTGCCCAAGTCCATTTTGCTCATGCATTACTGCATCTGCGATAGTAGTGATTAAATGAAAAATTGGCTTGTAAAGACATTTCTCTGTAGGTAAGTCAAAATACAGGAGGTTTCACACATACAATTTACATATCTAAACAGTGTCATTGCAAAGACTGTGGGGGACTTGACATTTTAGCCATTATCTTTGATTGTAGTGTAACATCTCATGCTGACTTCAGTTATGACAATTGTCTTGGTGTCTGAATGCTGCGACTGTAATGACACCATTCTACCTTTTACAATGCAGTGCAGTTGGGTATGGGGGGGAGCTGTTGGTGAGAGATAACATTCCCTTCTCTGAATGAATGCATTCGTTACAAATGTATGATTCTAATTGTAACCTTTTAGCAAATAAAGATCAAATAGTTTATGCCTCTCTGTCAGCTGAATACAATGGTATTGAGTTTCAATAAGTTCCATGTGCAGCTTTAAAATGCTAATATATGCTTCAGTGGATGTAGTCTTAATTTATTATTCTGATCTAGGTAATGTTTTATCCATTGTTTTTGTCTGGTAACCTATAAATTGTTTCAAGACATATCAATAAAAATAGAGATAGTTGTTGAATATTTTGAACTTAATTGTTTGTGACAGGAAGCAGTTTGCATGTTTTGAGAGCATTGCATTAAGTAATACTAATTATAATTCTGAATATTAGAGAAATAAACATTGGAAGACTATAAGACTGAGATTGTGGAAAAATTACTCATCCTGTGTTTGACACTGCATAATGACTGGTAGTATTGATATTCTACTCTTTTACATCGTAATAAGTAATGCAGTATATGTGAAATGGATAAGGAAAAATTGTCAACCAAACCTGTCCAATCTTTCATCAAAATGCACTTTATTTTGTCTGCAGGTGTTATTTGTCTTTGACTCATAACAGTAAATCATTGAACTGTGTGAGAAGATTTAGTAAGGATACAAAATCGCGACATGAACAAAATATAAGCTTCAACTTACTATGTTGAACTAATTCCATTTCGATTTAGAATTCTGGTCAATGCCTGCTCAGGATAGGGCTCATCTGAAAGTGAATTGATTTTGGGAAGCTCCAGTTCACTTATCACTGTGAAATCTAATCACTATCTCTAAAGTGACTGGGAACAAGAAGGTAAATTCAACATTATGGACAGTGTCTTTGCAGTCTGTGGAGGTGCAGCAATGGGAAATAAGTTTTGAACGCTATGAATTCTTGACATAAGAACAATACATAGTATTATGATTTTTAGTTTTCCTTTTTGGTTGCTCCATGCTACAGACTCTCCTCTATTGATTATTCTGTTTGTGATTTCCTCCTCACTTTTCAATGTCCTTATCATCCTCAAATCATTTGCATTTCAGTTTCACATTCATCTCTCTTGTCATCAAGTCGGCATTGACAGGCATGCCTATGCAACCAACTCTATCTTGCTGTCTGCTTCATTAGTCAGAAACATACTGTCGATGTGCTCTCAAAATCCCCAAACTTACTTCAGCTGAATCTACTACACAAGATGTTCCACCTCACTGCATCATAAAACTGTTATGCTCCAGATGTTGATTCCCTCAATCTCAGTTGCTGTTAGGTCTCAAGCTGACACAGAAAATAGGTTTGTTAGTGTCCTGCTCATCCTGGAGTTCACCTTTCTCCATCGTTAGTTCCTGCACTATCAAAACTACTTGAGAGGTGATTGGGACTTATGAGATCAAGAGCTAACATACAAGAATCTAAAGCCAATGTTGTGCTGAACGCTTGGCTGCCATAAAACTGTATTTTATGTGGTTATGATATGAATATTTCCTGCTACAAATTAAAAATATTAGAGGGGTCGAAGGTATTGCTTTCATAAAAATGAGGAGAAATAAACTTCGATCAAAAACAACCATAAACAGAAATTGCTGGAGGAACTCAGTAGGTCTGGCGGCATCTCTGAAGTGAAAACAGTTAATATTTTAAGTTTTCTGAGCCTTCTTCAGAATCGTCTCCGTCCTGCATCCTATTTCCACCCATCCTTTACAACATTCACCCTGACAAATACTCCACTTCACAATTAATTGTTTTCTCTTCTTCCCCCGCAGCCTGCAGCCCCCAATCCCCACGAGTATTTCCCCATCACTTTTCAATTTCCTTATCATCCTCAAATAATTTGCATTTCAGTTTCACACTCATCTCTCCTGTCATCAAGTCAGCATTGACAGGTATGCTTATACAACCAACCCTATCTTGCTGTCTACTTCATTAGTCAAATGAGCCACTTTCCTGAGGCAGGGGACCACCAATCCAATCCCTTTTCCCTTTAATTTCTCTGGATAGACCTGATTACACACTATGGGCCAACCCCATTGAGAGAGCTAAATGGCCTACCCTGGACATGAAGCACATGCCTTTACATCTCCCTGACCACGTTAGTCCTTTCCAATAGTCAGGTCAATACGTTTCCACATAGCTGACCATGATCCAATCCCTAGGCCGCAGAGACATGAACCTCCAGGACTCAGAACACTGTGACTGGATGCCTGACTGCAGCCAACGCCTGCAATGGTATCAGAGGATGCATCTGATTGAGGCGCGCCGCTGTTGAAGTTGTCGGTACCTACTCTAACTTCCATGTTGAGAATTCTCACATTTACTTTGTTCAGGGCATTTGATAAGACAGAAAGCTCCATACAAACAAGATGAGATATGCAATTAGTAAGGTGTTTAACGAGCAATATTTTCACTTAATTGTCAAATCTCCACTGCCCAGTAAGAAATTCATCCAGTAGATGTACAAAAGATGCAGCAAGTGTTGCCCAAAATCAAGATCGACCTGGCTGGAATCCTTCTGTATTTTTGTCACAGATCTTGTCATAACCCATATTGGTAATGTCCTATAAGAGATGACTCAATATTGATAATTAAGCATCTTCATCGCAATTTAGAGAAACTAATTAGCACTATCAGGTTACATGTTAATGAAATGGTTCTACCTCCCCATTGACTGCACCACATACTTTGGCACATTCCACTGAAAAAACCATTGTTTTCTTTCTTTTGCAACATTGGCCCCTCAATCTCTAACTCAATCCTTTTACTGATGGAACCCAAGTGCATGTATTTATGCATTCGCAGTTACTTTTATTTGGCTTTTCTGCAGTAACCTTGATGTGTTTCAATCTAACTGAAACATTGTAAACAAAATGACACGCCATAATGTGTGCATTGCAATAAAAAGGCTGGGGTTCAAGTCCCACATGCTCCAGAGGTGTTTAATAACATCTCTGAACAGGTTGGTTAGAAAATGGGTTAAATTAAAAGAAATCCTGGCTTTGTTTTTAAAATTTCGGTATGTTTTCAATTTACTTACATTCTGATTTCAACCTACAGCTTTTCTCCTGCTTTAAATTCCTCCATATACCCTCTGCCTCTCCAATATTCAAATTTCAAACTGCCTCAGTGCCGCGTTTTTGTTTAGCCACCTGTCATCTAAATCTTTCAAATTTTTCTCCTGGCCCCTCTATATATTTCTGACCTCCTCCAAAAGTCTTTCTTTGCCTTTATAGTTGCATCCAACTCTTTCATCGGCCTCCTCTATACCATGCTCAGTTTCTTTCATGTTTCAAAGTTGAATATTTCCTGTTTATGAGAGTGCTGTCATGTTGAAATTGTTCAGGTAGCTTTTCAGCCCTATAACGTCGATCGTATACCTCTTTATGCTTTTGCATCTGTGCACAAATGGTTTAATGCTCCAACTTGTTTCAGAAACTGGGCAAAAGACTTAGGTTTTCTCTTGAAATTAAAATTGACCATGTAATCTAAAAATTGTGCAGTCAGATTTGAGAAAAAGAATCACAACATCTAACCAGCAATTAATCATTTTTTGATAAAATTAGGGCAAGTACAATTATCTCCGATACAATCTAAATCTGGAAAGAAGAAATGGACTTGATGTGCACAATAATGTCACAGAGACGCATAATTTATTTGCTGTTTTAAATGCTGGTCTCTGAAATTCTGAAAGCCATGTTATCCGATCAGATATTATTACGTTCCCAAAGGACAGCTTTATGGAACTAAACAGAAAAGGTTGTGTTCCAAGGTCGTTCCTACCTGATTGAATGCCATTCTCCAAATATAGCTCTTTAGAAGCTAACAATTTAACTTAACAGTGTCGCAGTCATTTGAATAGTAACATTATAGAGTTATTCTGTGTTTGTGAACTACCTCTTCACTTTTGACAGTATTTTTTCCCTTTGTTTTCTGCTGCAGATCATCTTAGTAGCACTCTTGTTCCTGGGTCAAAAGGTTGTGGGTTCAAGACCCCCTCTGGGTTTTAAACACAATGGTCAAGGCTAATGCTTCAAGGGAGTTTTCAGAGGGATGCTACGCTGTCAGAGGCTTTGTCCTTTGGGCGAGGCATTAAACAAAGATTCAATCTGACCTCTTAGGTTGTTGTATAGAGGTTCTGAAAGGACTAATGTTCTGGTTACAATGGCTCCATCTGTTCTACTGATGTCACACACGCTGTGTGGGTTCAGACAGTACCACACTGATGAATATAAAGATCCCATGACCCTATTCAAAGAGGAGCAGGGGATTACCCCTGTACCCTGGCCGATATTTATCTCTCAACTAACAACAACGACAAAACTTACATAATAATGGTCACATTGTTTGTTGCTGAATGAGATTGCCAAATTTGATACGTTACAATAACAATGATTTAAAAATAATTTTCTGTTAGGTATTTTGAGGCAGCTGGTAGTTATGAACAGTCACATAAATGCAAATCTTTACACCCACACCTCCAAGCCCTTCCCCTTGTCTGAAAGAGGGCCTGGTTCATATAATAAAAATTGATGGGAAGATCTGACATTTAGTCTATCAGTCAAATGTTCCTGCTTTAGGTGCAAACCTAGATAATGAGTATCAGTAAACTATTTGACAATAGAAACTTCACAGTCCTGTCCATTTTTGTTGTCCCCTGATGCACAGAGGGTTTTGTAGAAGAATGTACTGGCTAAGCGATGAGGAATTTAAATTCTTGCTTTTCTTTTTGAATTATTTTATTGAACCAGAACACTGTAAGATCTGCATTGACATTGACAGCATAATATGGGCAAAGGATCAAATCCAGGAGCCTTCCTATAAATATAGCTCATGTGCAAAATTTGTCTATGATGTACCGGAATACTCCTCCTTTAAAAAACAAATATTGAAACATAAATTGGCAATTTCCAACAATGCTCTGAATTTGAGCTGCTTCATTTATGATCTGATTTCAAAATGGTTGCAATGTTGCTTGGTGGCTCATTAAAATTATTGCACTTCTGGTTTACTCTCAAAAGAAAAAAAGCCAAGTATTTAATTCAGGAGAATATGAATGCTCAGTTATGTTGTACATGATCAAACAAGTATGCTGAAAAAGGTAAGAGTAATTGCAAACCGCAAAAAAAGTAGCAAAGGAGGTAAAGAATAAGAAGACAAAATATTGTTGCCACAAAATAATAACAACAGCAAAATACAAAGAAAGGAAGGTTGAAGAGAAATTGAGAGTAGAAGAGTGAGCAATTAAAACAAGCTTTACTTTGTAAACAGCAGCCTAATTTCCCACTATTCCCTGGATTTCTCTGCTGCTTTTGTTTCCAGACTTTCTTTTATGCATTGTCAGTTGGATCTGTGTCCAGGGAAATATAAGGAAATTACCCCTAAAATAATACAGGAACAGAAGAGCAGCCAGTGCATAAAACACAATCATTATGTTGAAACACTCCATTGCATTAGCACTGACCTCAGAAAGCTAATAAATTTGGATATTTGTAAACCTGAAACACTTCACTGAATATAATTTCACCGAATCTCTCTTTCAGCTTTATCTCCATCTCTCATTTCCTATTCTGAAGTTGCTAATTTCTGCTGGGTACAGAGCCATGGGTAACTTATATAAACAATTATATTTAGTGTGTTAACTCCAAGTGTGAAAATTGATTAGTGTTTCAACTGTAAGGGTTTTACAACTGAACCCTCAGGACCATAAGACCATAACGTACAGGAGCAGATTCAAGCCATATGGATCATTGAGTCTGTTTCACCATTCAATTACGGCTGATATGTTTCTTATCCTCTTTCTCCTGCCTTCTCACTATAGACTTGATCACTTTACTAATCATGAACCAATCTGTCTCTGTCTTACAGACACTCAAAACTTAGGTCTCTGCAGGGGTTTGTGACAATTCATTCCACAGATTGACCACCCACTGGCTGAAAGAAATTCTTCTCCGCCTCAGCTCTGAAGTGTCATCCCTTCATCCTGTAGCTGCTCCTTCAACTCGTAGGAAATATCTTCTCCACAACTCTTCTATCCAGACTTCACAATATGTGGTATGTTTCAATGAAATGCCCCCTCATCCTTCTAAACTCCATCAAGTTCAGACCCAGCATCCTCAACTGCTCTTTATATGATAGGCCCTTCATTCCCAGGATCTTCCTTGGCAACCTCCTCTGGACCCCCTCCAACACCATCACAACCTTCCTTAGATAAGAGCATCAAAACTGCTCACAATATTCCAAATACAGAATGACAAAAGCCTTATACTGCCTCAGCTCTACAACACTGCCCTAGTATTCTAGACCTTTTGAATACTAACTTTGCTTTTACTTTCCTATCTTCCAATTCAACCTACATATTAACCTGAAGAGAATCTTAAACTAGGATTCCTAAGTGCCTTTGAGCTTCACATTTCCAAAGCCATTCCCCATTTGGAGAATAGTGTGCCCTTCACTACACTCACCTCTGCCTCCTGAGTCTCTTGACACATGATTAGTACCTTCCACTGTGAAGACTGATGCAAACTGACAAGAGTTAAATGCCCAATAGATACCATAGACAGGACGAATGTATTTTAGAAGATACCATGTGGGGACTGCACAAAACACTACGTGGGACAAACAGTAGACAACTAACAACCCACAGCCATGAACGCCAGCTAGCAATTAAACAACACAACCAGATGTCCTTGGTTAAAATACACGCAGATGAGAAAAAAAAAACACTTCTTTTCTTCCTACCAATGTACATAACTTCATATTTTCCCATTTGCCACTTCTTTGTCCACTCTCCTAGCCTGTTCAAGCCCTTCTGCATCCTCCCCGTTTGCTCAACACTATTTGCTCCTCTACCTATCACCTGCAAACCTAGCAGTTCCTTCATCCACATTATTGATATATAATGTGAATAGTTGTGTTCCCAACATGGACCCCTGCGGAATTCCACTGGTCATCCGCAGGCATCCTGAAAAAGACCCCTTTATTTCCACTCTCTGCCTTCTGCCAAAGAGCCAATCCTCTATTCATGCCAGTACCTTGACCCTTTCTCATATTCAGCAGCCTCCTGTTGGCACCTTGTCAACAGGCTTCTGGAAATTCAAGTAGATCACATCAGCTGACATCCTTATGCCTAACTTGCTTGTTACTTTTTCAGAGAATTCTATCAAATTTGTCAGACGTGGCCTCTCCTTGACGAAGTCCTGCTGACTCAGCACTATTTTAACACTCGCTTCCAAATGCTGTACAGTCTCATCTTTAATGATGGGCTCTAAAATCTTACCAATGACTGAGGTCAGGCTAACTGGCCTGTTATTTCCCATTTTTTTGTCTCCTTCTCTTAAACGGGGCTGTTACCTTAGCCATTCTCCAGTCCTCTAGTACCCTTCCTGACTCCAGTGATTCCTGAAGGCTCACGACCAATGTCTCGACAATCTCCACAGCATTTTCCTTTGGAATCCTGGGGTACAGTCCACCCAGTCTAGGTGGTTTATCCACCTTCAGAATTTCAAGCTTGCCCATCATCTACATCCTTCGTAAAGAACGATTACAAGATTGGGTCCTCCATTTTACCTAGCCCAAAATTTGAGGAGTCCAGCAGAGATAATGGAATGGTACAACTTAAGATAAATGAGCAAATAGCAACATTTTCCAATTACAGGTGTCTTTAGACATTGTCAATTATTTAAAAGCATGTTGATCTTTTCTATCAGAGATAATAGGAACTGCTGGATAATCTGAGATAAGAAAGTGTAGAGCTGGATGAACACACAGTAGGCCAAGCAGCATCTTTTCTACTTTGAGTTTTATAACCAAGTAGATTTGATGAGGACTGCCATCTGTAGGATGCTTACCTGCAGAAAAGTTAAATATTCTTTTAAAATTTTAGCCAAGAACAACAGTGGATCCCTGAAATTTTCGACCTGAGCTGGTAAAAGGGCACAGCTGTAGGTTTTATCCTTTCACATTTAAGTCACATGCAGCCAGAGTTTTGAGTTCCATGACACAAACACAAAGTATTGGACTGTAATGTAGTGACAGTGGTTCAAAAAAATGTAGGTTGCTGAATATAAAAGCAGCTCATTTTGTGCTTTTCATGGCCACTGTGTACGCAAAAGAGCATTTCAGTGAATGCAGTACTTTTGAAGTATCATCACTGTTATAAGTCATGAAATACAGCAGCCCATTTGCACACTGATAATTGTTATGTTGAATAGCTGATATACGTTGACTATGGAATCAGGGATAAACACCTGTCCTGAAAGATCAACAAGGTCATCTACATGTGGAGCCACAAGAGATGGGGGGAGATTCCAGATGAATATTTCTCATCAGTATTTACCATTGAAAAAGGAATGAATTTTAGGAAATAAATAATAATGTCCTGAAGAGTGCCCACACTACAGAAGAGAAGGCGCTGGAGATCTTAAAACATGTGAAGGTAGATAAATCCCTGGGACCTGATGAAGTGTGTCCTGGGACTTTGTAGGAAGCTAGGGAGGAAATTTCAGGGTCCCTAATGGAGATATTTTTATCAGTGAGAGCCTGAGCCTCAATTCAGGCAAAGTGCCTGAAAATTGGATGCTGGCTAATATTGTGCCATTTTTAAGAAAGGCTGCAGGGAAAGCTTGGGAGCTACAGACTGGCAAGCCCTACGTCCATGGTGGGTAAGTTGTTAGAAAGGATTCAGAGAGACAGGGTTTTTGGAGAGGCAAGGACTCATTTGGGATAGTCGGCATGGTTTTGAGTGAGGGAAATCATGTCTGAAGAATAAGATTGAGTTTTGTCAAAGAGTAAGCAAGAAGATAGATGATGGCATTGTGATAGATGTCGTTTACAAAGACTTTAGTAAGGCCTTTGACAAGGTACTGTATGGCAGGTTGTTGAGTAAGGTTAAATCACACAGCATCCAGGGAGAGTTAGCCAATTGGATGTAAAACTGGCTTGACCCTCGAAGACAGAGGGTGGCGTTAGAGGGTTGTTTTTCAGTCTGGAGGCCTGTGACCAGCTGTGTCACAGGGATTGTTGCTCTGTCCACTATTATTCATCATTTATATAAATGATTTGGATAAAAATTTAGGAGATGTGTTTAGTAAGTATGCGGATCAGTGGGCTGAGAAATGGCAAATGGAGTTTAATTTAGATAAAGGCGAGGTGTTGCATTTTAGTAAAGAAAACCTGAGTATGACTTACACAGTCAATGGTAGGGCCCTGCGGAATGTTATAGAACAAAGAGATCTAGGGTTACAGGTTCATAGCTCTTTAAAATGGAGTTACAGGGCAGTGAAAAGGCTCTTGGCACATGAGCATTCATTTTCAGATCATGAAATATAGGAGATGGAATGTCTTGTTGCAGCTGTACAAGATGTTGGCGAGGTCACATTTGGAGTGATGTATGCAGTTCTGGTCACCCAATATAGAAAGGACATTATTAAACTCGAAAGATTGCTGCAAAGATTAACTAGATGTTACCTGGGCTGAAAAGTTTGAGTTACAAGGAAAGGTTGGATAGGCTGGGACTCTTTTCCCGATAATGGGGTGACATTATGGAGGCATTTAAAATCACGAGAGGCTTAGATAATGTAGATAGTGGACAGCTTTTCCCCCTGTAGGAGAGTTTAAAACTAGAGGGTACAGGTTTAAGGTGAGATGGGAGAGATACAAAAGTTTTCAGAGGGGCAATTTTTTCTCTCAGAGGGTGGTGGGTGTCTGGAACTCACCTCCACCTCCACCTGTGCCAGATGCAGTGGTGGATGTGAGTACAATTTGTCGTTGAAGAAACATTTAGATAGGTACGTGAATGGGATAGGTATGCAGGGATATGGACCAAATGCAAGCAAATGGGATTCATTTAAATTTTGAAAACTGGGTGGTATGAGCAAGTTGGGCTGAAGGGCCTGTTTCTACACTGCAGACCTCTATGATTCTATGTCTCTATGACCACTACACTCGCCTCTGCCTCCTGAGTCTCCTGGTACATTATTAGTACCTTCCACTCTGAAGACTGATGCAAACTGACGAGGGTTAAATGCCCAATAGATAGCATGGACAGGATGAATGTATTTTAGAAGATACCATGTGGAGACTGCACAAAACACTTCGTGGGGCAAACCGTAGACAACTAGCAACCCACAGCCATGAATGCCAGCTAGCAATTAAACAACACAACCAGATCTCTTTGGTTTCAATACACACAGATGAGAAAAAAAAACACTCTTTCAACTGGGGCAACACAATTATCATAGGACAAGCCAAACATAGAGCAGCCAGGGAATTCTTGGGGCTTTGGCTTTCATCTGCAGACTCCATCAACAATCACATTGAATTAGACCCAATATACCGAAACTTACTACACACAGCCAGATCCGGCACCTATTGGAAGAAGCAAAAACCAGGCCCTATATATTCAAACCGGCACAAGACAACAGCACTTCCCAGGAGGGTCCACAGCACTGAGGATGTCTCCTAGTAAGGGAGCGAAATGTCAGCTATCAAACCTCCCAGCTCAGCAAACACACCAACATCTGCAAAGTACCAACACAGTTCTTCCACCATTTCTTTGTTTCTGATTAATACTTCTCTATCCTCATTTTGCAGTGGTCGAATGTCCAATGTCTTAGCCCTCTCTTAAATTCTGCTTATCTCAAAAAACTCTTGCAATCTTCTTTTATATTACTAGTTTGCAAATCCTCATATGACATCTTCACTCCCTTATTGTTTGAGTTTTTTTCTTCTGGCTTTTAAAAGCCTCTCAATCCTCTACTTCCCACTGAGCTTCACCACATTGTGCTATCTGGACTTTCTGTGGCAGCCATGGTTGCCTCATCCATCTCTTGATATGTTTCTGCTCTGCCTCACAAATTATGCCCTGAAACTCCTGCTAGGCTCCCCTTCCGAGCAACTCTGGCCAGTTCCTCCCTCATGTCATTGTTGTTACTTTACTCCATTGCAATACTGTTAAATCTGATTCTAGCTTCTCCCTTTCAAACTGCAGGGTGAATCCTATCATCTTCTGGTCACTGGACCTTAACAGTTCCTTCGTCGTAAACTCCCTAATCAAGTTTGCTGCATTACACTGCACCAAATCCAGAATTACCTGTACCCTAGTGGGCTTTATCACAAGCTGCTCCAGACAGCCATCTTGGAGATGTTCTGCAAATTTCTTTTCTTGGGATCTACTACCAACCTAATTTTCTCCATCCATCTGCATATTAAAGTCCCCCATGGTTACTGTCATAACACCTTTCTTAGACTTCTTTTCTATCTCCTGAGATAATACAGTGTAGAGCTGGAGGAACACCGCAGGCCGGGCATCACCAGGGGAGCAGAAAAGTTGACATTTCAGGTCAGGACACTTCTTCATCAGAAATGGGGAAGGGAAAGGGAGCTGGGAAATAAATCGAGAGAGGAAGGCAGGGGCTGAGGAAAGGTAGGTGGGATGATGATAGGTGAGTGCAGGTTGGGAGTGGTGGGGATTGGTCAGTAAGATGAGAGGATCGGATAGGTGGGAGAGAAGATGGACTGATTGTGTTAGGTCAATGTGGCGGGGACAAATGACAACACCTTCCACTCACCAACCATTTTAACTCTCTTTCCCACTCCCTGGATAACACGACATGATCACAGTGAAGCAGCCTAGGAAGAATGTCCTCGCTGTTGGTGTCATGGTGACGGAGCAGAGAATATGTCCAGACTGTTCTGAGTGGAGGAAGTGGAACGCCAGCAGCAGAAGTGATATCACAAAGAAGCTGTGGTGTGATTGGCTGGTAAGAGACCTACATTAGGGACTGTGTTCAGGCAGGCACACCATGTAGCTTAAATATTTCAAATTTGGCCTGTGGTCAGGGACAGGAGTGTGTGACAACAAATTAGGCAGGTAGATAGATCCTGCACGTAGCAATAGGAGAGCCTCAGCTCTTAAATTTGTCCAACACGTCACAGGTACTTGCTCACAGTATGGATGAGGAAAAGGACCGTAGGGAGGATGGACAAATTGACCAGTGCACCATGGTCCAGGAAGTCATTCACTTACAGGGAGCACAAAGAAAAGTGATAACTGTAGGAAATTCTATAATAAGAGGAACAGATGGTATCCTTTGTGAGCAGGATTAAGAGCCCTACAGGGTGTGTTGCCCACCTGGTACCAAAGTAAAGGACATCTCAATTGGCTTGAAAGAATACTGGAGAGGGAGTGGGAGGATCCTGTTTTTGGGTTCCATGTTGGCACCAACAACATAGCCAAGAGGCCCTGTTTGGGCCATATCAGGGCTTAGAAACACAGTTAAAAACAGGACTGTAAAGTTTGTAATCTCTGGATTGTTACCTGAGCCAATGTGTAAATTGGCCAAGAAGTAAGAAGATTAGGAAAGCGACCAAATGGCTAAAGGAGGGGTGTGGAAAAAACAATTCAGTTTTGTGGGGCACTGGCGTTAGTATTGGGACAGGAGGGAACTTTACCATCAGAACATGCTCCACCTGAAACAGTCTGAGACAAAGATCCTTTGATCCTTGCAGAAATTGTTAATAGGTTGGTTTCAAGAACTTTAAACTATTTAAGATGGGGGAGGGCTCAAGAGAGGTTATTGAACTTTCCAGAGCAAGTAATACGACAGAAAATATGGAAAGGGTCAGGAATGTAACTTCAGGCTTAGCAGGTAAGAGGGCAACTATGAGAAGGGTATGGTCAACACAGGACTGAGGATGTTGTACTTAAATGCATGCAGTATATGAAACAAGGTAAATGAGCTTGTAGCAAAAATTTAACCTGGGTGTATCGCTCAGACATGACTGCAGGGGGATCATGGCTGGGAATTAAATATCCAAGAATTCATGTCCGATCAAGAGGACAGGTAGATGGATAGAGGGGCAGGATTACCTAGTTCATAAGAAATGTAATTAACTCAATAACAAGAAGTGACATAGAGTTAGAAGATATAAAATCTCTGTGGGTAGAGTTGAGGAACCATAAAAGACAAAAGGAAACTGATGGAACTTATGTGCAGGCCTCTGAGTAGTATTCAGGATTGGGAGCAGAAAATAAATCAGGAGATGGAAAACTCAGAGGTAGCAGGAACTGCAGATGCTGCAGTCAGAGATAGCGCAGTGTGGAGCTGGAGGAACACATCAGGTCAGGCAGCATCAAAGGAGCAGGAAAGTTAACATTCTGGGTTGGGACCCTTCTTCAGATATGGGGAGGGAGAAAGGAACTGGAAAATAAATAGAGAGGACGGGTGGGACTGGGGAAAGTTAAGTGGGATGGTGATAGGTGAGTGCAGGTAGGGAGTAGTGGGGATTGGTCAGCAGGAAGGGTAGGGTGGCTAGATGGTGAAGAAGGTGGACAGATTGTGTCAGGTAATGTCAGGTTAAAAGGTGGAGATGAGAGGGAGAGTTGGACTTGGAATGAGGCTGGGTGGGAAAAATTTTTAACTGGTGAATTCCATACTTAGGCCATCCGGCTGTAAGCTCGTGAGGTGAAATATGTCGTATTGCTCCTCCAGTTTGTAGGTAGTTTCATTGTGACACTGGAGGAGGCCCAAACTGTTTCACAGTGGCTCAGTGGTTAGCACTGCTGCCTCACAGCGTTAGGGACCCGGGTTTGATTCCAACCTTGGGCGACTGTCTGTGTGGAGTTTGCACATTCTCTCCATGTCTGTATGGGTTTCCACTGGGTGGTCTGGTTTCCTCCCACAGTTCAAAGATGCACATGTTAAGTGGATTGGCCATGCTAAATTACCCATAGTGTTCAGGGATATATAGGTTAGATGAATTAGCCATGGGAAAGGCAGTGTTACAGAGTAGGGAGATGGGTCTGGGTGGGCTGCTTTTTGGAGGGTTGGTGTGGACTTATTTGTCTGAATGGCCTATTTCCACACTATGGGGGTTCAATAAATAAAAAAAACAGCAAGGACACTCTTTCTAGAGTGCTTCACAGTGACACCAGCAGCAAGGAATGTTGTGTAGTGTTGATAGGTCAGTGCAGACCTGATAGGCTGAAGGGCCTCTTCTATGCTGTATGACTCTATGAGGTGCAAAGCTAGTAGAATCCCTTGAGAGCTGGAGTTTCCACTCTAATTTCTATGTCTGTAGCTTAACTGTTTTGACACCTACTTGCCTGTATCCTACAAACATATTAATCACTGCCTTTAAAAAGATCCATAATTTGTTGGCTGTAATTCAAAAGTAACTGGGCCAGGTAGCTTTCACAGTTTGTAGAGTTTATGCTACATCTCAATGATTTGTAATAGCTTGCAGTATTTCAATCTCCCTCCACAAGTAAATAAGAAATGTAACTTTTCTTTTCACCCATGTGACAGGAAGACTGCTGGGAAGTCCAGCAGTTAATATTCAACAGAAGTTCTCTGTGAGGGGGAGGTGTTGAGTCTTCGTTTTGAATAGCTGCAGTCAGTGTGGTGAATATAATCAGACAGTGCTGTTAGACCAGGACTTGTGGCATTCTCACTAAGATTGAAAGACTGTTTGATTGGGAAGGCAGATTGTTGAAGTCCTATCTCTTTGCTGCCCTTTTCCTTCAGGTGAAACAATTGACCATCTGGGTGATCCTCTTACCGACTGCCTCAGGCACTGCAGAGCACCTATTTCATTCAGAAACGTAGTAAATTATGAACAGGAGTTCAGTCCTGATACCATGAGACTTCATGGTGTCCTGAGACAACGCCCACTTTCTCCTGACTGTGCCGTTATCTCTGATGGCTTAACCCTGTGGACTGTCTATGGAGGAAACTGGTACATTCATTAAAAGGTGTCACAGTTCTCTTCTTTTATCTTTTGAATGAGATACGGAAGGGTCTAGGCCCAAAACGTCAGCTTTTGTGCTCCTACGATGTTGCTTGGCCTGCTGTGTTCATCCAGCTCTACATTTTGTTATCTCTCTCATTAAATCGAGATACTTTGGCTTGCACTTTGGGTGGCATAGACTTTCAGAGAGTTGGAAGACTCCTTTAAAATTGTGGGTGGATCCCAAATTCAGATATCCCACTCCAATTTCTAACAGGTCTTATTTTTGCTAGTGTAGCAAAGGGAGCAGGACTTGAATCACACAAGAGAAAAATCAATATGCAGCCATTTGAAATCAGTGCTGGGATCAGACATTTTCAATGGAGCAAGGGTTTTATTCTGCAGTGCATGATTTAGAAATCTTCAGAGTAAACATAAATGCTCAGGAAGAGGAGATGCTCAGGAGCTATCAAGTTTTCAAGTTATTTAAATAAGTTATCTTTTGGAAACTGAGAAGAAACAGCCTTCCTGGCTTCTGAGTTGTAAAAGCCTGTGTTATCAGCTTCAATAGCTATTAATCGACATGAGGCCTGTCATTTTAGCATTGTTATCGCTTGACTGCTTTTCAGAATCTATCATCACAGTGGGAGGGTGGGGAGGGAGCAGAGTTGTAGGTGGTGGTTCGAAATTCACAGTGTGATTGGCAGTTCAAAGTTGTGATTAATCAGAATATCTGTCTTTGATGTGGGATTACACAAAAAATGTTTGTTTTTACTGAGCATTAAGGGTTTACGTGGAGTTAAATGTATTGAATGGGTTTTCATGAATGAATGAGTTACACCGTACATGGTGAAAACTAAGATAGATATTTAGAGATAGTAAGAACTGCTGATGCTGGAGTCGAAGATAACACAGTATTGATCTGGAGGAACACAGCAGGTCAGGCAGCATCAGAGGAGCAGGAAAGCTGATGTTTTGTGTCAGGACCCTTCTTCAGATATTTAGAACATGTTAAAATCTAATTTCATCAGATCTGCCCCTGATGGGTACTGGGGGAGAAGACATGGAGGGTATAAGGGCAAAGGATGCTGGATGAGGGGAATGCTTTGGTACAAGACTGGCTGATGGTCTTCAGAGTCAGTTGGTATATGAGATGGCATCATTTAGCACCAATTCCTTGACCACCAACATCAACTCCTTTCCCACATTACCTTTCCATATTACAGCAGAAGGTACAATACCTGTCCCTTCACCTCCTCCCTGCTTACCATCTAAACAGTCTTTCCAGGTGATGCAGCATTTCACCTGTACCTCCTCCAATCTTGTGTGCTGTATTCGCTGCACCAAATGTGGCCTATTCTACATCGGAGAAACTAAGCAAAGGCTGGGTGACGCTTTGCAACACACCTTAGGACCCGACTTTGCCATAGCCAGTCATTTTAATGCAGTATTCTGCTTGCATGCCCATGTGTCTGTTCTCAGCATGGTGCTGTGCTCCAGATAATCACAGCACAAACTGGAGGAGCACCATCTCAGCCTCTATCTAGGTTGTTTACAATCTTCTGGGCTCAATATTGAGTCCAACACCTTCAAATTGTGAACCCATTCCTTCCCTTTCTTTTAGCTTTGTTTGTTACAATCTCGACCACACTCTCTCCCCTCCTCCTCCCCCACACCAGTGGGATTCTTTCAAATCTAGCAGTCAGACTCACCATTGTTCTGCCCTTCTCACATTCCAATCACTTAATCTGAACTATCAATATCCTTTCTTCCCCAGCACTCCAATTTCCCTCTCACATTATAGCATAAATACTGTACCCTCCACACTTCACTTCAGCTCTGATGAAGAGTCATCTAGATTTGAAATGTTAGCTTGTTCTCCCTCCATGGATGCTGTCTGACTGGCTGTGATCCCCAGCACATTTTGTTTTCAGGAATGAAGCCATAATGGGTTTGGGGTTGATGGAGGGTAAGAGTTAGCAAGAGTTGGCATCAATTGGCATGGGGAGCAGGTAGAGTGTGAGAGGGTCTAATATTCAACAAAACAAGTAGGGAAAAGTCTCAGAGAACCAAGGCATGCGCTTGAACTAGTCTGTCCTGACAACTGAGATTGTCTGTGCTGCCTTCAATCTGTGCCCAGAGGTGATGGGCGCAACTCAGTTTGACACCTAGATAACAAAAGTGTAAAACTGGATGAACACAGCAAGCCAAGCAGCATCTTAGGAACATAGAAGCTGACATTTCGGGCCTAGACCCTTCATCAGAAGAGGGTCTAGGCCTGAAACGTCAGCTTCTGTGCTCCTAAGATGCTGCTTGGCCTGCTGTGTTCATCCAGCTCCACATTTTGTTATCTGGATTCTCCAGCATCAGCAGTTCCCATTATCTCTGATTCAATTTGACACTTGTCTGCCTGGAACAAACATCCAACTTTTTGACAAGGTGGAAATTCCTAAACTGGGAATTTTCCACATTCAGTACTGCCATGTTGGGAGTGAAAAATCCAAACTTTTATTACATTTCATCAGGAAAGAAATAACAGGGGAGTACTCCCTGTTGACCTCAGTTTGCAGATATAACATGGAAATCATTCAAGGCAGGCTCTACCTCAGGCGTAGACCTCTTAACCTTGTTTACTGAAACTGCATAGAATTTAATCAGCCTTAAATAAGTAAGTGGTGAGGGATGAACGGGTGAACAAGATAGAAAGTATTGGGGAGCTTGAGAGACACATTATTTCCTCACATTTTTCCCTTGCATTTGCCATTACAATCAAGCATACACAGAGCACTGAAAGTAATATCTCATACATTTCATAGGTTGCATTGCCAAGTTCAAATTTTGGAAAAGATTTAAAACAAAACTATTCATTTAAGTTATTTTTAGACTTTTTTTTATCAATAATATAGCCAATCCAATCATTTTCCAAGTTTTATTCAGAATATTTTAGAATAATTTTGATGGAGTTCATGAATAACCAACCACCTGTTTTATTAATAGAAAAGTGCTTTTGCTGCATTTCATCAGGAGGTTTAAAGAATAGCTCAATTACTATATTTCAGATTAACTCATTAAATGATCTAATGATGACAGATATGTTTCAGAATCCAAAATTGCTATTAAAAATGTAAACTAACTTGTCAAATAATTTACTCTTCTAAAGAATTCTGTTGTTTTCATTATCTGTTTTATTGAATATATTTCTGGAAATTTTAATTCAGTTTTTAACAATGTTGAACTTGGATTTAATCATGACAGGATCTCCTGTTCAGCCATGAATTGGTGTCATGTGACACTGAATGAAGAAAAGTCTCAGAAAGGATCATGCTCTGTTAAATTGAATGGAGTGACTGACTTCATGATTAGTTAACCCTCGACCCAGCTCACTTGCTGTTGAAACTGTTTGTCAAGCCTTAGTTACATTTAAGTTTAACTATGTAAGACATTCCAAGCCAGACCCCCATAAACTACTCCCCACAGAATTATTACCATCTTAAACTCTGCTGTTTACAACTTGGACAATGTCTCTTTCACCCATCATCTCTATGTTCAATGATTTCCATTGTCTCCCAGTTAAACGATGGTTCAATTTTAAAATTGTCATCCTTGTTTTGATATGTTTCCTTGACCTGTGCTCTCCGTATCTCTGAAATTGCATCTAACATGAAATCTCCTAGATATATACATGCCTCCAATTCTAGCCTCTTCTGCATTCCTGAATGTAGTTGCTCCATGACTGATGGTCTCTTCCTAAACCTCTCCACCTCTCTTTCGTCCCTTGAGATGGTCCTTAAAATAGGCTTTTGATAATCTACCTCAATTGTACTTTGTACAGTTTGATGTCAAAATTTGCTTTGTAGCTCTCCTACATAATATTGTGGGTTGCTTTATTATGTTAAAGGTTCTCTACCAGTTCAATTCATTGTTGATGAATAATTATCACAGTAGTCATTCACTATGGAGTTATTATTGTATCAGTATAAATATGAATTATACACTCTCTATGATTTATTTTTGCAGGGTATTTTTGACTGTCCCTTTTCAAAGATATTGATTCTGAATAATGCTCTGAACCTCACCAAAAATGGGGATGCCTAGATGTGTTGTTGGAAACCATTAATATTGAGCGCAACAGCCAAGAACAAAAATTGAACAAGTAAGTAGATTAAAACGCTGTTTAGTGTTCCTCTTCAGGCTGCACTTTGTTCATTTCAAGTCCTAAAGATGAGGAGTGTCGCATTTAAAATTCCAAAGCCATGTCCATAATGTGCCCTTATGACTCCATTGACACAAGACCAAAGACTTGGTTGTAGGTATCACCTTCATACCCCAACAGGAAAATTTCTGATCTAAACCTTCTCAACTAGGACTTTTAATATTCACTTGAACTTCCACAATAAGCAGGAATTGTCGTACTGAATTATTTTGAGGGTGATCTATTTGCCAACACTGAGTTTCCTCAGCATTATATTGGAATCTTGTCATAAGCTGTTAGGTTACATGCTAGACTCAGTTCAAAACCTTTTGACTCAATGTTCAGAATATTATCATCCAGCCTGACAAACAGTCATTTATGATTGAATGGAAAAGACAGAGTTTGTACCAGAATTGGACACAGTGGTCAAATGGCTTTCTGTGTCCTGCTTAACGCTACTCAGCTAAGCACATTCTTAATTTTGCCATCAGTCACTTTCAAATTTCAGATTGACTGTAATCTTCTGGAAATGAGCAAAGTTCATTTCTTGTTATCTGGTTTAATTACTGGATAACAAACAGAGCTATCTGACTTTTTAATTGTCTGTTGATTTAATGGATCAGCACATGCTTTATTCAAGATTTAATTAAGGTTGAAGATAAGGCGACATCATAATATTTATTGTCCTAATTGCATGAGTCCCTGCTTGTTCCCTAAGATGGACTTAAAGTGCCAATCACAGCATGATTAACATGGAGATCCTTTCTGTTTTTATAGGATAAAACTTGTACTATTTTTTCATTCAGAAGATGACCTCTGGCATTCAGAACTGCAGTAATCATCGCATATATATTGGTACACTGGCTAAACTCCCTGCAGTGTTTCTACTTGACCTTTAGTTCATATGGCGAAATGCATTTGTCAAGAGTTGCTGATGAGCTGCTTGACCTAACAGACTGACCTCAGGATTTACGACACATTCAAATGTTGATCTGTCACAAGCTCACAGAGATCTGTGCAAGTCAATATTTCACTTGTCGTGAGCTGGCAGATGGGTTGTGCAAGCTAGATCCGGAACTGGCATGTGTCAAATGAGCTGTGCAAAGAAACAGGTCAGCCTATAATGAGCAGAGGTTTGTGCTAATTGGCTTTGGAGCTGTCACAGGTTGTGTGAGACATTACGTTAAAAACAGCCATACCTTTAGGTGAAATCATTTACGCCTCTTTCTGTGTGTCTTTGAACAGCTCTTTGAGAATGCCATTGTGATGATTACCGTTAAAATGTTTAGCAACATTAATAGATCAATGATACAAATTTCAGAATAATCCTGATATGCAAATACCTTGAAAAGGGTGACCTCCCAATAACATTTGTACGTAGCCAAGGAGCCTGGGCATTTTCAGCCTTGAAATCCAATAAGGCTCAAAAATCAGCACAGTTTGTGATGGCCAACTTTCCAGTGCTTGTTCCTGCTGATACATGCAAACTTTGCAAATGCTACGACCCCTGCTCATTCCATGAATGTATTGAGCAGGCAGTGCTTAGACATAACACAGTGTGGAGCAGGAGGAGCACGGCACGCTAGGCAGCATTAGAGAAGCAGGAAAGCTGATATTTCGGATTGGCAAGTGCCAATCGAACTCAGCATGAAATGTCATCTCTCCTGCTCCTCTGCTGCTGCCTGGTCTGTTGTGTTCCTCCAGCTCCATGCTGTGTTATCTCAGACTCCAGCATCTGCAGTTCTTACTATCTCTCAGTGCTTAGACATGCTGCTGAATTGCTATGTGCTGGTTGTGAACCCTGCTGGCTTTCTGCCTCTGTCCATGGTGGAAAAACTGAAATGTTTCCTTCCTACCCTGAAAAGATTGAGCCGCTTAGGTGGGCAACTCATGTCCAATTATTGGGCTGATCCCATTGGTATTCAAACTGTAGCAGGTATGGTAGTGCCATGCAGGGAGCTCACTGCTGTTGAGCTGGCTTGTAGGAGGGTATTTCTCATTTAAAACCATTCAGTGCTTGATTGATGCACAGGGAAGTGTGAAGAGTGGAGCTTACAGAATGCAACCTCCTGTCTTTTCCTATTGACACCCCACTCCTGGGTAGTGACTGGTCCTAATAATCCCTATCCCACTTATCTGTGGTCTGGCTGCACCTTCACTGATCCTTGGCCTCTGGGGTGTGTGCATTGCTGGCAGTTACCACCAATTCCACAGTAGTGCTGAGAGCAATAAAGAGCTGCTGGTCTCTGATTTGCCAACTGTTTGCAGGGGCTGATATTCCTGCTCTTACCCCATCACCAGGGAAAGCCTGCTCCTTGTCACTGAAGAGTCTGATTGGCCTCCCAGTCTTCAGAGGTGCATGACTAGCTTTATGCTAATATCAGCATTGTAGGCTTGAGGACCAATACGAGGTACTGAAAGATGTTCAATAATCTGATCCAAGCAATCAAAGGTCAGTGAATGCATCTCCAGATGTGTTTCAGCACTAGCCTCGCCCAAAGGCCCATCACACTTCTACGAATAATCTCTGTCAATGACAACTCATATCCAACCTCTTCTCTCTCTCAAACATAATTAGAGGTTCTATAACCTCAGAACTATTTTTACACGCTGCCAGTTGTTCATTGAAGACAGGTATATTGCTCAAACACAGTTTAGCCCAATCCTTGACACACTTTCCTCTCTATCTTTCCAGCAGACCACAATGAATCATGGCATTTTTCTTGGTAAGTACTACAGAGCTCTTCTAGAGTAGTCCAGGCAGTGGAAGGATTGCTTAAAAACTCAAAGTCTGTTTAATGACATTCCACATGGAAGCATGCTGTCCATGTGAGTGTAGCTTGCACACCAGACACATAACAAATTTGGTCGGCAGATAGCTTTTGTTGCCCATAACACCCTCTAGTCTCCTACGGCGGCTCAAGTGTGGCTACTGTAGACTGCTACCAGAGTGTCAACCATTTAAATGTATGATGCACTTAGTATAGCCTTACTCCAGCTGAGATTGAGGTAGTGGAATTTTTTGTGCTTGCAATATCTCTATGAAAAGAAATACTGTTGGTTCCAAAGCGCTTTACAGCCAACAAAGTATTTTTGAACATCACCATGGGAATCGATTTGAACACAGTAATCTCCTCTAAGCTGCAAAGTGGCAATGATCAGACAATCTACTTTTATGATGTTGATTGAGAAGTAAATATTGGCCAGCATTCAGGGGAATCCCTTCTGATCTTCCTCAAAGTAGTGCCATGGAATGTTGCAATGGAATTGTGAGATGGCAGACAGGGCATTGATTTCATGTTGGATCTGAATGGCACTTCCACGAGTGCAACATCTCACCAGGAACCAACCAGAGTGTCATCTTGTTTTTAGTGCTCAAGTCCTTGAGCCGGGCCTGAGCATCCTGACTTAAGACTAAGCAGGGTACCCGCAAAGCAACTTGTGTGCAGATAATTACTCACTGCACCATGCACAACTTTGCTATTCTAGGGACCAGGCTAGGATGTGAGGGGAAGGGGATGTAAAATTAATTGAGACAGTGAGGGAATTGTGCCTGGTGCCCACCTGCCTCTGCTGATACATTGCGAATGTCAGACTAGGAATTGGATGGTCCACCCTTCCTTAGCCCAAGAAAGCCCTAGGTTAGTGGCCATTCAAAGGGCCTCTTCTCCCAGATTACCCCTCCCCCGCACCCTCACCCCCAAAAAATATTTCACCAGTCGAGTATAAAATTTCTGCTGCATGTGCCATATTTCTCTGCATGCTTCCAGGAAGTGATCATTAAAACAGCTGCTAGCCTGAACCAGGTGTATACCTATGCATTCTGGATACCATCTTGTCCTGAAGTAACACCTGTAGCACCAGGAATACAGATGCTGTACAATCGAATTCTGTGGTCTTTCTTCTTCGCCATTTAATCTTCTATTGCCAGGGATCAATTTTTGGCTTGTCTCTGTAGTGTGTGCAGATTTATTCAAGCATTGTTCTTATTTTGCTTGTTGCTTTGTTCATACAAATTTCCAAGAGTAGTGGCAATATTAAAACATGGCACCTCAGTTGTGATTCCTCTGGCTCTTCCAGGGAGTTGATGCAGTGGGGTATGTCTCACAGTTTACATTGAATTGAACTGTAAAATCTGAAATTCCTCTGCTGATCTGTAACTCCAGACACAAGCAGAAATCTGCAATATTCCTTTGAGTTCTGTAAACCTCTCTCTTGAACTACAGTGAGAACTCAATCAAACACTTTAGTAGGTTTCTGTTGTAATATTCCATGCATGGTTAATACTCCAGGCAAGTTACTACAGTGATACTTATTCATAATCATGCTAGAACACATCCAAATGATCCTTAGGTTACCAAAGTTGTGGGTTCAAGTTTTAATTGACCACAGAAAGATTTTCAAAGGCAGCAAAGCAACAGTGATGTTTTTCCAAGTCAGGATGGTGAATGGCTTGTAGGGGAACTTGAAGATGGTGGTGTTCCCATGTATCTGCTGCCCCCGTCCTTCTAGATGGAACTGGGCATGGTATGGATGGAACCCCGCCCACGGCCGACACCAACGGAACCCCGCCCACAGCTGACACTGATGGAACCCCGCCCACAGCCGACGAGCTCATCGCTCCGCCCACAACCTCCTCAGCCAACAACCCCAGAGAAGACAGCAGCACTGAGCCCTGCCGCATCTTCACCATTCTCCCAGACCTCCCACTGACTGAGGACGAATGGTCAGTCCTTAGCAAGGGGTTCACATTTGTCCCCCTACAACCACACATCAACACATACCAGTCACGTTTGGTCATCGAGCAGTTTCTCCGCCGCCTTCGCCTCCACACTTACTTCTTTAACCGGGAGCCTAACCCTCCCTCCACTGACCCCTTCACCCGCCTCCAACACAAGTCCTCCTCCTGGACACCACCCCCAGGCCTCCTACCCTCCCTTGACCTCTTCATCTCCAACTGCCGTCGAGACATTAACTGCCTCAACCTCTCCAGCCCTCTCACCCACTCCAACCTCTCCCTCGCAGAACGGGCAGCCCTCCGCTCCCTCTGCTCCAACCCCAACCTCACCATCAAACCTGCAGACAAGGGAGGCGCAGTGGTTGTATGGCGCACTGACCTCTACATCACCAAGGCCAAACGCCAACTCTCCGACACCTCCTCCTACCGCCCCCTTGATCATGACCCCACCCCTGAGCACCAAACCATCATCTCCAACACCATCCATGACCTCATCACCTCAGGGGACCTCCCACCCACAGCCTCCAACCTCATTGTTCCCCAACCCCACGCAGCCCGTTTCTATCTCCTTCCCAAAATCCACAATCCTGCCTGCCCTGGTCGACCCAGTGTCTCAGCCTGTTCCTGCCCCACCGAACACGTCTCCACCTATCTGGACTCCATTTTCTCCCTTTTGGCCCAGGAACTCCCAACCTACGTCCATGACACCACCCACACCCTCCGCCTCCTCCAGAACTTCCAATTCCCCGGCCCCCAACACCTCATTTTCACCATGTAGGTCCAGTCCCTATACACCTGTATTCCTCAGGCAGATGGCCTCAAGGCCATTTCTTCCTGTTCCGCAGGCCCGACCAGACCCCCTCCACCAACACCCTCATCTGCCTAGCCGAACTCGTCCTCACCCTCAACAACTTCTCTTTCGATTCCTCCCACTTCCTACAGACAAAGGGGGTGGCCATGGGCACCCGCATGGGCCCAAGCTATGCCTGCCTCTTCGTAGGTCACGTGGAACAGTCCCTCTTCCACACCTACACAGGCCCCAAACTCCAACTCTTCCTCCGTTACATTGATGACTGTATTGGCACCGCCTCTTGCTCCCCAGAGGAGCTCGAACAGTTCAACCACTTCACCAACACCTTCCACCCCAACCTCAAGTTTACCTGGGCCATCTCCAATACATCCCTCACCTTCCTGGACCCCTCAGTTTCCATCTCAGGTAACCAGCCAGAAACTGATGTCCATTTCAAGCCCACTGACTCCCACAGCTACCTAGAATACACCTCCTCCCACCCACCCTCCTGCAAAAATTCCATCCCCTATGCCCAATTCCTCTGCATCCACCGCATCTGCTCCCAGGATGAGGCATTCCACTCCCGCACATCCCAGATGTCCAAGTTCTTCAAGGACTGCAACTTTCCCACTGCAGTGGTCGAGAACGCCCTTGACCGCGTGTCCCGCATTTCCCGCAACACATCCATCACACTCCGCCCCCGCCACACACGCCCCAAGAGAACCCCCTTGTTCTCACATACCACCCTTCCAATCTCCGGATACAAAGCATCATCCTCCGAAACTTCCGCCATCTACAATCCGACCCCACCACCCAAGACATTTTTCCAACCCCACCCTTGTCTGCCTTCGGGTGAGACCACTCTGTCCGTGACTCCCTTGTTCGCTCCACACTCCCCTCCAACCCCACCACACCCGACACCTTCCCCTGCAACCGCAGGAAGTGCTACACTTGCCCCCACACCTCCTCCCTCACCCCCATCCAGGCCCCAAGATGACTTTCCATATTAAGCAGAGGTTCACCTGCACATCTGCCAATGTGGTACGCTGTATGGAGTGTACCCGGTGTGGCCTCCTCTACATTGGGGAATCCAAGCGGAAGCTTGGGGACCGCTTTGCAGAACACCTCCGCTCGGTTCGCAATAAACAACTGCACCTCCCAGTCGCAAACCATTTTACCTCCCCCTCCCATTCTTTAGACGACATGTCCATCATGGGCCTCCTACAGTGCCACAATGATGCCACCCAAAGGTTGCAGGAACAGCAACTCATATTCCGCTTGGGAACCCTGCAGCCCAATTGTATCAATGTGGACTTCACCAGCTTCAAAATCTCCCTTACCCACTGCATCCCAAAACCAGACCAGCTCGTCCCCTCCCCCCACTGCATCCCAAAACCAGCCCAGACTGTCTCCATCTCCCTCACCTGTTCTTCCTCTCACCCATCCCTTCCTCCCACCTCAAGCTGCACCTCCATTTCCTACCTACCACCTCATCCCACCTCCTTGACCTGTCCATCTTCCCTGGACTGACCTATCCCCTCCGTACCTCCCCACCTATACTCTCCTCTCTACTTATCTTCTTTTCTCTCCATCTTCGGTCCACCTTCCCCTCTCTCCCTATTTATTCCAGTTCCCCCTCCCCATACCCCTCTCTGATGAAGGGTCTAGGCCCGAAACGTCAGCTTTTGTGCTCCTGAGATGCTGCTTGGCCTGCTGTGTTTATCCAGCTCCACACTTTGTTATCATGGTATGGATGGTGCTGTCTAAGGATCTTTGATGAATTTCTGCAGTGTATCTTGTAGATAATACACACTGCTGATACTGAATGTTGATAGTGGACGGGATGAATGGTTGTGGATATAGTGTCAATCAAGCAGACTGTTTTGACCCGGAAGTTGTCAAATTTCTTGAGTATTGTTAGGGCTCTATTCATCCAGCCAAGTGGGGAGTATTCTAACACACTCCTGACTTGTGCCTTGTAGATAGTGAACAGGCTTTGCGGAGGCAGGAGGTGAGCTACTCACCATACAATTTCAAGCCTCTGGCCTGCTCTTGCAGCCATTGTGTTTATGTGGTGAGTCCAGTTGAACTCCTGATCAATGATAATGTTCCTACGCTTTATGGAATGCATCAGTGCAATGGAAGGAAAAGTCATATCTTGCTGTTGTAACTGTGGAAAGGAGGGTGAAATTTCTGAACTATGCATCAGTTGTAGGCAGCAGATGAATTGATGATTCAAAGCCTGATGCTTGAAAAAAAATTGCGGAAATTAATTTCACTGCCACTGGCAATTTTATTTGCAGAATTCCTTATCGCAATTAAATACTTCTCTGATAATCTTTCTCATAATCTGGTACCTGCAAAACCATTACTTATACCAGGTAGATGTGTGAAGACCTGCGGGTTTGCTGGAAACAGATGCTAACAGATCCAGATCTAATGTATTCCTAGTCTCGAGCATGAATGCATGTGATAAGGACACCAGAAACAGAGACATGACAGTTTAAAATTAGCCATTTTTTGAAAAAAATTTCCTTCCTCAATAGGTGTTGCTGGTCTTCACTGTATACTTACAATGGATTATCTATCTGTGACAAGGAAAATTGCAGACAACACCCGAATGTTCTTAATTGTGTACCTTTCTCACATATCCTAAAATCACCATGGTGGAAAACGTGCATTGCAAGATAACTTGGTGTGAGCTAACTTTGCAGACTTAACAACATGGTAAATTCTAATTTTCAGAATCTTCCTACCCCAGTTCTGACAGTAGAACCAATTACAACAAACAGATTTTTTTTATTTTACTGTGCATCTGTTCCTTTTCTGGCAATGGAGTCATTGCTCTGCAGGAGTTAAAAAAAGTTTCCCAAATGTATTCACAGAACCATCAATCTCATTTTTGATCCCACACCACAACTTGCTAAGGGCTAAACAGAGCCATGAAGCATCTGTTTTTATTTGAAACAACACAGCTGCATAAGTCTTGAGAAAAAGGTCCAACATGCACACATGCACTTCCAAAATGTAATGTTTAGGACCCTATTTTAGTAATTGTGTTTGTGTGTGAGCAATTAATAATTGTCGGCAGCATGTAGAGCAATGAGGCATGGATATGGATAGATGCACAATTATGTCTTCAGCTGTAAACTCCAATTGTTAGCCTCACATTAAGCAGAATGAGGAATCCCCACCGATGTCATTTAAAGGGATTATGATATGTTATAGGTCAGTTGTTAGATTTTTTTATAGATGCTAGTGCAATTGTATGCAATTTGAAAGATGTCTTGTACTTGGTTACAGTTTTAATATTGTAGAGAGAGTATCCTGGTAAACCTTGCACTTTTTTTGTCATATAAAATATTACACCAAAGGAAATTGCTTCTGAAAAATGGCTTTCCTCTTGGCATTGATCATAACTGTGAGAGCGATAGCTGTGGAGGAAGGACCAGCTGCTAGCAGAGAAAGAAGGTGCAAGAGGAAGAGAAGCAGGGCACTCAGCAGGAGACCATATCTCTCAAGTATTTTCAATCAGCAATTACTTCACCCTAACATCAGTGAGGATCAATACATGAAATTTTGCTAAGTAGTTAAATATGTCATGCTCAATAGCACATACACAAATGGACTGGTACTATGAAGTGGGATATTGAATGGACAAGAAGCGGCCCCTCAATCCTGGACTGCCTTTCAATTAATTCATGGCTGATCTGGTTGCAATGTCAAATCTGCATTCCCACATATTTCCCATTGCCCTTCACCCCCACTTAACAAAGGTCTGTCTAGCTCTGTGTGAAAATTATCAAGTGATCTGTTTTCACCATATTTTCAGGAAGATTTCCTCAGGTCCGTGACTCTCTGAGAGAAGGATTAAACTAGAAAAGTTTGAATTTTGAACGTTAGCCCTAGTTCTAGATTATCCTGAAAGAGGCTTCATCCTCTCCACACTATCCTATTATGACCTCTCACGATGTTATATGTTTCAGTTAAGTTACAACTTACTTTTCTAAACTCATGGAGGATACAGGCCTAACATGGCCAACTGTTCTTCACAAAACAACCACTCATCCTAGTCTTGGTGTGATAAGCTTTCTCTGAACTGCTTCCAACAAATTTAGAACATAGAACATAGAACAGTACAGCACAGAACAGGCCCTTCAGCCCACGATGTTGTGCCGACCATTGATCCTCATGTATGCACCCTCAAATTTCTGTGACCATATGCATGTCCAGCAGTCTCTTAAATGACCCCAATGACCTTGCTTCCACAACTGCTGCTGACAACGCATTCCATGCTCTCACAACTCTCTGTGTAAAGAACCCGCCTCTGACATCCCCTCTATACTTTCCTCCAACCAGCTTAAAACTATGACCCCTCGTGCTAGCCATTTCTGCCCTGGGAAATAGTCTCTGGCTATCAACTCTATCTATGCCTCTCATTATCTTGTATACCTCAATTAGGTCCCCTCTCCTCCTCCTTTTCTCCAATGAAAAGAGTCCGAGCTCAGTCAACCTCTCTTCATAAGATAAGCCCTGCAGTCCAGGCAGCATTCTGGTAAACCTCCTCTGAATCCTCTCCAAAGCATCCACATCTTTCCTATAATAGGGCGACCAGAACTGGACGCAGTATTCCAAGTGCGGTCTCACCAAAGTTTTATAGAGCTGCAACAAGATCTCACGACTCTTAAACTCAATCCCCCTGCTAATGAAAGCCAAAACACCATATGCTTTCTTAACAACCCTGTCCACTTGGGTGGCCATTTTAAGGGATCTATGTATCTGCACACCAGGATCCCTCTGTTCCTCCACGCTGCCAAGAATCCTATCCTTAATCCTGTACTCAGCTTTCAAATTCGACCTTCCAAAATGCATCACCTCGCATTTATCCAGGTTGAACTCCATCTGCCACCTCTCAGCCCATCTCTGCATCCTGTCAATGACCCACTGCAGCCTACAACAGCCCTCTATACTGTCAACGACACCTCCAACCTTTGTGTCGTCTGCAAACTTGCTGACCCATCCTTCAATCCCCTCATCCAAGTCATTAATAAAAATTACAAACGGTAGAGGCCCAAGGACAGAGCCCTGTGGAACACCACTCACCACTGACTTCCAGGCAGAATATTTTCCTTCTACTACCATTCGCTGTCTTCTGTTGGCCAGCCAATTCTGTATCCAGGCAGCTACGTTCCCCTGTATCCCATTCCTCCTGACTTTCTGAATGAGCCTACCATGGGGAACCTTATCAAATGCCTTACTGAAGTCCATATACACCACATCCACAGCTCGACCCTCATCAATTTTTCTAGTCACATCCTCAAAGAACTCGATAATGTTTGTGAGGCATGACCTGCCCCTCACAAAGCCATGCTGACTGCATTTGATCAAGCCATGCTCTTCCAGATGATCATAAATCCTATCCCTCAGAATCCTTTCTAACACCTTGCAGACGACAGACGTGAGACTTACTGGTCTGTAATTGCCGGGGATTTCCCTATTTCCTTTCTTGAAGAGAGGAATTACATTTGTCTCTCTCCAGTCCTCAGGTACGACTCCAGTGGAGAGCGAGGATGCAAAGATCCTCGCAAGTGGCGAAGCAATTGTATTTCTCGCTTCCCAAAGCAGCCGAGGACAAATCTGGTCCGGGCCTGGCAACTTGTCAATCTTAATGTTTGACAAAATTTTCAGCACATCAGCTTCCTCTATCTCTATCCATTCCAGCATGCACACCTGCTCTTCAAAGGTTTCATTCACTACGAAGTTCGTTTCTTTCGTAAAGACAGAAGCAAAAAACTCATTAAGGGCTTCCCCTACCTCCTCAGAGTCCACACACAAGTTCCCTATGCTATCCCTGATCGGCCCTACTCTTTCTTTGACCATTCTCTTATTCCTCACATAAGTGTAAAATGCCTTTGTGTTTTCCCTGATTCCTTCTGCCAAGCCTTTCTCGTGCCCCCTCCTGGCTCTCCTCAGACCATTTTTGAGCTCCTTCCTTGCCTGCGTGTAATCCTGTCTAGCTGAACTTGACCCTAGCTTCCTCCACCTTATGTAAGCTACCTTCTTCCTTTTCACAAGAAGCTCCACCGCTCTCGTCATCCAAGGTTCCTTTATCTTACCCCTTCTTGCCTGTCTCAGAGGGACATATTTACTCATCACTCGCAACAACTGTTCCTTAAACAGTCTCCACATGTCTATAGTGCCCTTGCCATGGAACAATTTCTCCCAGTCCATGCTTCCTAACTCCTGTCTAATCGCGTCATAGTTTCCTCTTCCCCAATTAAATATCCTCCCATTTTGCCTAATCCTCTCCTTCTCCATAGCTACGTAGAATGTGAGGCAGTTAGGTCACTATCTCCAAAATGCTCTCCACCACAAGATCTGATATCTGCCCCGGCTTGTTTCCGAGCACCAAGTCTAGAATGGCCTCTCCCCTCGTCGGCCTGTCAACGTACTGCGTTAGGAAACCCTCCTGAACACACCTTACAAAAACAGCTCCATTCAAATCTTCTGCTCGAAGGAGGTTCCAATCAATATTAGGAAAGTTAAAGTCACCCATTACAACAACCCTACTACGTCCACACTTTTCTAAAATCTGTCGACCTATGCTTTCTTCAATCTCCCTGCTGCTATTGGGGGGCCTGTAGTAAACCCCTAACGAGGTGACTGCTCCCTTGCTGTTCCTAATTTCCACACATACTGACTCAGTAGGCAGATCTTCCTCGACAATGGAAGCTTCTGTAGCTGTGATACCCTCTCTGATTAGTAGTGCTACACCCCCTCCTCTTTTCCCCCCTCCCTATTCTTTTTAAATGTTCTAAACCCTGGAAAATCCAGCAACCATTGCTGCCCATGAGAAACCCATGTCTCTGTTATGGCCACAACATCATAGCACCAGGTACTGATCCATGTTCTAAGTTCATCACTTTTATTCCTGATACTCCTTGCGTTAAAGCAAACACACTTTAACTGATCCCTTGGTTCCTTCCCAGGAAAATCCTTCCCACTAGCTGGTCTACCTCTTGCTACTGCCTCACCTGCATCAACTCTCACCTCCAGTATACAGCTCAGGTTCCCACCCCCCTGCCATACTAGTTTTGCATCCTTCCTTAGTTGAATTGACAGATATTGTACACAATGCTCCAAATGTAATTTCACCAGTGACCTGTACAACTGAAGCATAGCCTCCCTATGATTGATAATAATTCATGTTGCAATAATTGATAACATTATATTCTTTTCCTCAGCTACTTGCTGTAGCTGCATACCACCTTTTCAGACACATGCACTCTGGCACTCAGATTGCACTGCATTCTGAAGCTCTGTAGTCTCTCATCATCTAGATAACATACTTTATTTTTCTTTCTATCAAAATGGATAATTTTACATTTCCTCACACGATAATCCATTTGCCACAACTTTACCTACTTATTCCACCTAGCTATATATTTTTGTAGCAGCTTTATTTCCTCTTCACAACTTACTTTCCTGCCTTCTTTTCTTCATCATCAAATTTGGCAACCATACCTTCCACCCTTCATCTAACTCGTTTATACAAATGGTAAAGACTTGAGGCCCCAACATTGATTGCATGTGGCATACAATCTGTTACATCTTGCCAAACTGGAAAAGACTCATTCTGCCTACTTTGTGCTTTCAGTTAACCAATCAATCTTCTATCCATATCAATATGCTACCTCTTACACCATGAGCTTTAATTTTCCATAGTAAATGTTAATGTTATCAAATGCCTTCAGAAATCAAGTTACAGTAAATCCATCAGTTCCCCATACTCCGCACGTTTAACCTCCTCAAAGAATTCCAATGGATTGATCAAATATAATTTCCCCTTCACAAAATTGTATAGACCCTGAAGTCAACTTACTCTCAACTTTTGAAGAACAGTTCTATCAAACTTGAAATGTCAACTCTGTTTCCCTCTCCAAAGAATATATCAGACCAACTGAGATTTTCCAACAATTTCTGTTTCTATTTCTGATTTAGAGCATCTACAGAATTTTGCATTTATCTCACTAGCTTCTTCTTTTAAGATCTTAGGATAACGATGATCAGGTCCACATTTGTCATCCTGCAGTACTATTTCTAAGCTGCTTGTGATTTTCTTGAGTTTATCCCTCTCTTCCATTTCTTGACTTCCATTTCCATGATTTATCTCTGATTCCAGAGGTTATTTGCATCCTCTATAGTGAAGAGATGCAAAATACTAATTCATCACCTGTCATTTCCTTACTTTCCACAATTAATTCTCTAGTTTCATTTTATGGAAGGCAAATTCTCCCCTTATTAACTCTTTTCTTGTTAAAATATTTATTGAAACTTAGCATCTGCTCTTACATTTCTGGCTGCTTTCCTTTGTGTTCTACTATATCGCTGTACATTGATTTTTGGTCTTTCTTTACATTTTTCAATATTTGTCCAATTTTCTAACCCATCACGTGTTCTTGTACAGTTAGCACTTTCCCTTTTAAGTTTGATACAATCTTTAACATTTCTTGTTAACCACAGACACCTGGCCTGCACCTTGGAATCCTTCTTACTCTTTGCAATGTATCTATTATGAATCTTTTGAAATGTTCACTTAAATGTCTGCCACTGCATGACTGGCATACATCCTTATTAATTACACTCAAAACACATTTGGGAATTGCTGACAGCTTAGTCTCAACTATAATAACTATATTTTTATTCCCAGAGTCCTCAGGCTGTACATTCTCCAATAATTACTTCAGGGTCACCCGATGGTTACCAAGTGCAGGGCACAGGTCCCAAAATCTATTTTCTGGACTGGAATGTTAATGCCCAATGAAGACATGATCTCCAGTGTACAGCCATACCACCGATGGGCAAGAATCCAAGGAACCATTAACAGACTCATCTTTCCATCCCACTGATTGAAACACTTCAGGATGGAATTGTTCATCTTCAAGGGTAAAACCTTCTTCATTGTTATTGACTATTATTCAATGGCAGAGGGCAAATAACTATGTAGTCCATCTTAAAAATGGTTATTGTTATAATCAAAGGGCATATGCTATTTTGAAGATGGTCATCTCAGGCAATAATCTGGAGTTCACTTATCAATGGTTCAAACATTTAACTGAATCTTACAGTTTTCTATATGCTACTGGGCTGCAGAAGTTTAAAAAAGGCAGATCATCACCAACTTCTCAAGGACAATTAGCATGGGCAATAAATGCTGGCTTAGCCAGCAGTAGCCACATGTTCTGAATACATTAAAAACATTCACCTCAGTCCCTACATGGCTGACGGTGAATGAGGAGAGAGCCTGTAATGTCAAGGCCTGTTGAAGAAAAATGATGACATTTACTGTACCTTGCTTAATTATTTTTCAACATATTTATACATCAGTATGAATCCCTTGTACCCTTATTGGATAGAATTTATACACTTAGCCTCTGAGTCTACTGCATGTACTTTGACAAGATACCACAGCGGTTGACTTGGGTAAGGTCAGAGAGAAGGATGATTGTACAAGCTAGGCTATTTTTTCAATCATTGCTGTAAGTTACAGGAACTGGAACACACCACCCTGGGAATTCAGCCTGGATCTGGGACAAGAATCAACTTGGCTGAGTTTTAAGCCCTTAATTTACCTTAATTTTTACTCATTTAACATTGACCATCGCATTCTCAGTTGCACAACACCAGGGCTGCTGTCGACCAGTAAGCAAGCTTTGCCGATCTGGATTGATTGCCCAGCCAAATCATAAAAAGCACTAGCCAGCTCAGTAGACTTTTTGTATCTTCTTTCACTGGACACACATGTTCCTACAAGTTATCAAGAGGAACAAAGGCATAGTCAGGCAGGTTAGTCAAGATATTACAGATTCTTTATTTCTGGCTCTGAGGGAAAACAGAGACTTTGCTTAGTGAAGTCAAGGGAGATTAAGAATTGAATAAATATGCATGTAGTTTATGATGGATTTGATGGGATGGGGTGGCATAATATTTGTTATGTTCTTACTGAGAGTGCATTGTCATTAATGTCAGATGATGTCATATTTGGAACTCACGTCAAAGGGAAACAGATTCACATAGAATCTTATTGAACTATGTCTCTGTAAATAGTGCAATATTCAATAGCTGCTCACTATTTTGCATGATGGTTCCCGGTCCTCTTCTATTCAAACATCTGGAACCCAGTCATGATATTGATAGGCAAGTCACAATGCAGGTATCATTGAAGAGGTACAGGCTACCTTTAAGAAGTGCTAGTCTCCTATGCTATCCAGCCAATGAACAGTGAAGCTGTAATAGTGGCTAAATGCAACAATCATGTAAAGCAGCAGACAAAAGGAAGTTATTGAGTAACAAATAACACAATGAACTATTATGAATTATTTATGTTTTGTGGTTTGTCCTATCATGTTTCAGTGGATATCGAATCTAGATCCACTGAAATTAAACTTGCTTCGGCGGATCCCATGATCACAAATGCAATATGCCTTTTCAAATAAAATCTAGTCAAGTTTTGTATTGCAACAAAAAGCTTTAGAAATATTGAAAGACATGACATGAAAATTCACGACAATGAAGAAAACAATAGTTGATCTATGCTGCAGCAGTGACAACATTTCAAAATCTTTCTTTGCTGACATGGAGCTTTGGGAAGTATGATAGGTACTATTATGAGCGCAACTCTCTTTTTCATTTCTTAATAGTTTCATTGTGCTAATTCTTTAAGATTGACATGAAACTTTGGGGAAGTTAGAGGGCATTAATAATAGATATTAATAGAAATAGATTTATGACTGTTTTGAACTACAGGCTCAATAGGATATGTAGAAGATAAAATCTGTTTTATAATGAGCTTCAGAATATGAATATTTAGATGGCCAATGCGTTAGGCAATGGATACCACTTTACTTCATCTGCTCAGAAGCAATTATTGAAAACTGTCTTTTTACATTTTGAGAACTATGGTCAATTTTCCATGAGATTATCTTGCCAGTAGGTAGAATGGTCATGACCCACACAGGCCTAATTTGTGTAAGAGACTGACATGCCTGATGGTCTGCAGCACTATTGAGCAAGTGGGGAGAGGGAAGCAATTGTTGATTTCTTAGATAATGGGAACTGCAGATGCTGGAGAATCCAAGACAACAAAATGTGAGGCTGGATGAACACAGCAGGCCAAGCAGCATCTCAGGAGCACAAAAGCTGACGTTTCGGGCCTAGACCCTTCATCAAAGGGTCCTCTGATGAAGGGTCTAGGCCCGAAACGTCAGCTTTTGTGCTCCTGAGATGCTGCTTGGCCTGCTGTGTTCATCCAGCCTCACATTTTGTTGTCTTGTTGATTTCTTAGGCTTGCTATGTTTGTCATCACATTGTAACTGGAAAGACAACAAGTGCATCCTAATTAGCACTCCATTCCCAGCTGAGGGCAGACAGTTCCCTATCTCATCGCTGGTGGCTATTTGGAAGTGACAACTCAGTCGTGTGTAGATTGGTCACCATCATGGCTGATTTCAGTTGCTCACCTTACAACAGGGCCTTCAAATTTATACACAGACAGCTGAATGGATGGATTTAACACTGCTAAAGAGCTCCAATTCAGAATTAAAAGTGATATCATGCTGGCTAGGATATCTCTCAAAAGTAAATTTGTCCAAATATGTTGTCTCAAAGTTACATGCAACAGTTGTTACAAAGATTATACTCATGTATTGCAGCAGATTATTTTGATTATGAACTGTCCCACTTTTCACTGACTGCTGAAAGTTGCTCTGATGGATTAGCGGGAACAAGAGGAAGGATGGAAATGTCAAATTCTTGTTGATCTTGAGGAAAAGTTAGAGTACGCTTTAATCCTTACTGACCTAGTCAGGAGAATGAGAGATGGTTCCAAGTTCAATTGCTCCCCTTATTTAAGTCATTGTTATTAATTATAAAATGTTGAATCCCAAGCATGGATCCCCACAGGACTATTTACTACATCGGCCAAGCAGAAAAAGATTAATTTATGCATATGTTCTATTTTCTGCGAGCCAGTCAAACATTTTTGCATTGTAACATGTTAGCCCATACCCTGTTCAATTCCTCCTGCAATAATGAATAGCATTCCATTGGCCTTCTTACGTACTTGCTGTACCTACATATTAACTTTTTGTAACTCATGAGCT
Organism: Stegostoma tigrinum; assembly: GCF_030684315.1. Classification (NCBI taxonomy): domain Eukaryota; kingdom Metazoa; phylum Chordata; class Chondrichthyes; order Orectolobiformes; family Stegostomatidae; genus Stegostoma; species Stegostoma tigrinum. The sequence goes on from NC_081370.1 coordinate 20,760,383, forward strand.
AAAACACCTAGATCTCTCTGTACCTCAAAACTTGGTGGTGATTCTTCAGTTAGGTAATACTTCGCTTTTTTAATTCTTCTGCCAAAGTGAACAATTTCATATTTTCTTGTCATTCTACTTTGTGTAACAATTCTTTTATGTGGCACTTTGTCAAATGATTTCTGGAAATATAAGTGCAGTACATCAATGGGATCCCATTTGTTCACAGTGCATGTTAAGCTTTCAAAGAAATCCAATAAATTGGTTAAATATGATTTCCCTCTTACAAAACCTTGCTAACTCTTCCAGATTACCTCAAATTTTCCCAAGTGCCCAGTTATAAGATTCCTTAAAGATTATTTTCAACAGCTTTTCCATGATAGACCACAAGGTAACTTGCTATGGATTCCAGTTTGCTGCCTTTCTATCTTCTTGAATAGGCAAGTTATATTTACTAATTTCCAGTCTGATGAAACCTTTCCATGCAAGCTTTGGAAAAGTAGTACAAGTTGTTAACTATCTCTTTTAAGACCTTAGGATGAAATATATTCTTACCCAGGGAGCTTGTCAGCCTATTACTCCAACACCACCTCCCTAGTAGCTGCAGGTTCACATTTCCCTCCACCTTCTTACAATGGGATGTAGACAGTCGCACAGTGATTAGCATTGTTGCATCACAGCACCAGAGATCCGGGTTCAATTCCAGCCTTGGATCACTGTCTATATGGAGTTTTCATGTTCTCCCTGTATTTGCATGGATGGATATGCAGACTAGATGGATTAGCCATAGTAAATGCAGGATTACAGGGATAGGGAGGAAGCTCCCCAGAGGGTTAGTGCCTACATAATGGGCCGAATGGCCTCTCTCTACGTTGCAAGCATTCAATGCTTCTCAATAGTTAAGACAGCAGCAAAATATTTGTTCATTTCATCCAAGCATTTCCTTATCATCTACAAATAAGGCCTCATTCACACACTCCAGGAACAATATATTTTACCAACTCTTTTCCCTTTTAGATCTCTATTGAAACATTTGTTATATTTGCTTACATTTACAGCTTGCTTCCCCAGATACTCTCATTTCATATCTAATTAATCTTTTAGCCATTCTCAGCTGCTCTTTATATTCTGACAAAGCATCTAGCTTGTCAGTCATCTTTGTGCAATTAAGCTTGATGCTGTCTTTAACTTATATAGTTGACCACAGAAGCTGGATACTCTGCTTGGATGTATTTTTCGTGGTAAAAAACATACTTATTCTTAGTATTCTAAAATATCCCTTTAAATGTCTTCAAACATCCACTGTAGCTTATCTGACTAAATCTGTTATCCAACAACATCTAAGTTGATTTGTCTTTTGTTGCCCTCCACATGGGTCCTGCAGAACAGTTCTCTGCAACTTTTTAGCCCTGATCAAATGGCTGCAATTCTGATGTTTCCTTGTCTGAATGCCAATTTTCAGAGTTCTTTTGCCTCTTTTGTTTTCAAGAACTTCTTCATTTATTTTACAGTCTTTATGTGGAATGTTTAGCAAAAGTCTTGATATTCACATTTCAAAGATTCATACTTTTTCCATGGATTTTTACTTATTGTCTAAATTCTGCAGCCTACAGAAATGTGGGTTGAAAGTAACACCTTATGAGCTATTTTTTTCACAATATTATGGCTTCTCTTTTGGTTAATGTGTCTTTTGCTTTCATGAAGTTATTTTCAGCTTTCTGTATCCTTCTTCTCCTTTCTGCATCATACCTGGCAACATTTGTTATCATAGTTCGACATAGACAAACTTATTTTATTATTCCAGTCTGTCACCATTCACTGCATTTTTCACTCTAGTGTCCTTTTATTTATTCTTTCTCACTTTATCTTTTTGAGTTCATACTCAATTCATATTCTAACATAGTATAGCAGAGCAACAGCCCTTGGATATCTAGAGATAGAAACAGTACATCTAAGTGGGACTGGATTCTTCTCCATCGTTAACTGCATTATCGGGCATAAAGATATTCCTGGCCTTCAACCTTACTTTCTGACTCACCTTGCTGCAGGATAGCCAGAGGTAGGATGCCTCAAAAGGCTGACCGTGAGCCATGGCTTTCCTCAGACTGCAGAGTCTGCAAAAAAGAATCAGGAGCACTTTGAAGACTGAGGAATGGAAAAAAAGTCAGATTTTCTCCATACCTCTTCTTTTGGTTTTAGAAGAGTTTTCATATGGGGTCACTGTTATAAGGTGAACCATTACCTGTGCTCATCATGTTGTATAAGTTATCTGGTAAATTTGCTGCTATCATACTTTTTCATGGAAGGAATCTGCAGGACCTGCTTGGTCTGAGTGTGGTGGTGGAACTCCACTTTGGTAGTCTAATGAGAAGAGGTTGTTGTCTTAAACAAGGTATAATTCACTGCATGGTGGCAGCGGAAGACACGTTACATTAATACTACAGACTATTACAGAGATTAGGAGGAAGGTCCAGATGGTAGGTTTTACTCCATTGGGATTGTAATGTTTTCCCCTCAAATTTATGAGGCCTTATCATAGTGAGTGATGCTTAAGAGAATCCTCAGTATTAACTCCTTTCAGAGTTATATACATTTCCTCCCTAGGTTTTACATTATTTATTTTATACATTTGTGTATATGATTACACTAACCACTATTCAATCTCCCCAAAAGTTTCTAACTTCATAAAACCAGGTAGTCAGCAGGCTTACCTATTTTCTTAGAATGTGCTGCTTTGGAATTGTTAAAATTGATAGGTCTCTCAGTTGAAGATTGTTAACTTTGATTCTGTTCTTGATAGTATCAGAGCTATAAGCCATTTCTATTTTGATATTTCTCACCCTGTTTATGCTAATCAAACAGTGGTGAACACTTGATCTCCATGCAGATAGAAATCCTACAGCTCCTTCTTACTACTCAAGATTAGTCCCAGTGTCACTTTAGCAAGATAAGGATTAAGAGAACTGTTGAGAAGAATGTTTTGCCATGGACAGATCTGCACCAGAAGGATATTTAGGTCTGGATCAGAAAAATAGATTGCTATGATATTTATATTCATACAAGTAATCTCTTCTTACTGAAGCAGAAATTGTATCTTTAGATTATAATGTAATTAAGACCTGTGAAATCTTTATCACCCATTTATCACAATACATATTCTCATTTAATACCAGACACAAATCCAGGATAAAGTTTTTTTTTCCATTTTCATCCTAATAGGCATTGAATACCTGAACATATTAATGAGGAATCTTCTGTAATGTGGTTATATGGGTTAGTAATAGGACAGAATTCCCTTGGCTTTTTTCTAAGATCAAATTTAGCAAAAACAAAGAAAAAAGAAATAATCAGGTCGCCTTGAGAATGAGATACTAATAGATTGATGCAACCCTTCAACACCTGTAAATGCCACCACAACGTGATGGTGTTCCTCATTCTGTTCATCATAATCAGGCTGTGTTGGATTCTTGATCTCCATTTGGAAGAAACTCCCACAGTCCCTTTGTACTGTTCAAGATTACTCCCAGTACCACATGTTAGCATGACTGGGATTAAGGGAATTAACCAGATGAATGTATGACTTGTAAAATGGGATGGGATGGGTGGATATAGATTCCTGAGGATTTGGGACTGACTCTGGGAAGATTGAACATGTAAATGCTAGAAAGGTTACATGTCAATATCTGTGGAACTGATACCCCTACAGGGGCATTTGCTGTGTTTGAATGTTTTAGTCCATATTAGGTACCTGAAAGGAGACATACAAGAAAGGGAAGCAAAGTTACAAATGAAAGACAAAGAAAGACAAAAAACAAAATTGGAAGGTAGAGGAAACAAGAGCTAGTAGCAAATTGGGCCAGAGTACAAAAAAATGTAAAAGTTTTAAAAAGACAAATCTAAAGACAGGAAACCTCCAGGTTGTGAACAGATTCTGTTCTAAGGGATGGTCACGGGACCCAAAATGTTAACTCTGATTTTCTTCACAGATGCTGCTAGTCCTGCTCAGCTTTTCCAGCAACTTCTGTTTTTGTTCTGAGCCTGCCAATAGATTCCTAGTTCCATCCCTTCACTACTAGTGAAACACTTTGCCATGGGCGGATTTACACCAGAAGGATAGTCAGATCTGGACCAGAAAAATAGATTGCCCTGATATTTATATCCATATACATAATCTGTTCTTACTGCAGCAGATATTGTACCTTTACATTATAATATAATTAATGCTTATGAAATCTTTATAGCCCATTTATCACGATACATATTCTCATTTAATACCAGATGCAAATCCAGGATAAATTTTCTTTCATTTTCATCCTAATAGTCATTGAATTCCTGAATATATTCATGAAGAACCTTCTGTAACGTGGTTATGTGGGTTAGTAATAGAGCAGATTTCACTTGGCTTTCTCACCCAGTGAAATTTAGCAAACTCGAGGAAAATTAATCGGTTCATCTTGAGGAAGCATTTCGGGTCTAGTGACCCTTCTTCAGTACAGACCTGTAATGTTGTTTCTGTTTTCTCTAATAGATTGATAAAATCCTTCAACAGCAGTAAACTGAAAACGCCAATATAAGGCTCGTTTCAAAAGTTTCATGCAAGAACAGAATCAGTTAGTGCGTAGTTATGTGTTGGAAGAACTGAAATGTGCTATCATTGAAATATGACTGACCAAACAATCATTTTAATTGACCAAAACATGTCATTAATTGTATCAACCAATTCATGATACAAATGGCTACAAAGTCGTTCTTGTTGCTGTTGCTTAGCAAAGCTTATGGAACTGTGGAGTGTCAATTTGTTTTGGAGATTGTATCAAGATGGAGATTTGGATCAAAACTGAGCAATGTCTTCAGTTGTGCCCTGAGATTGCTCCTGAGTAGTTTAGGCAAATTATATTCAATTGATCCCAGAAGGTGATAGTACTGGACGAGTCAAATCCTGAAAAGAAACCTAGCTTGAGATGTTACATGTTCAATTTTTGCAATTGATTACTGTGGTAGTTAGTTACAAAACATAATCACACATGGCTGCAGATGTTCTTTTACAACTGAAAGTCAAATTATTATGCAAAAGGAAGAAAATACACAAATTTATATTTATAATGATTCATTTTAACACAAACAAAACAAAATTTCAAGCTGTTTCCCAACACTATACAGATATCTAATTCTAGAGAACTTTTGAAAAAATAGCTGCGGAAATCAGAAATGAAAACAGAAATTGCTGGAAAACCTCAGTTGGTCTGACAGCATCAGTGGAGAGAAAACGGAGTCAATATTTCAGGCCTGTATTGAAGAAAGGTCACTCTCCACAAATATTGCCAGACTTACTGAGTTTTTCCAGTAATTCTGTTTTTTTTTTCCCAGTGAACTATAATTCCTATCTCAAAACCTTAATTTTTCACCTGACTGACTCTTTCTGGTTTCTTTCCCTTGAACCACTGAGAGAGTTTTACACTTCCTTTCTGAGGTTCACCTGGCATGAACCTTTCTTAATTCTAATGCCCTAAGCATTTTCAGTGCGAACAACTTGAAGATTTCTATGTAAACTCTTCTAGTTTGGAAGCAACACAAATTAAAACCACTTTAGCTAGAGTAGCTGGTGTCACTGAATCGAACTGAAAAAACTGATCCCCCTGCTGGGAGTAAACTATTCTCCCTTTTAAACTGAATGCCTGATCCTCTGAAATGAAGTAAAAAGTCAAACTAATAGCGTCTGTTCTGTTTGTAGAACTTAGCAGAATGAACTTTCAATCCACTAACACAACAGGTATCCTGCCAGGCTTGATTGAAATCACGTCTTGTTTAGGAATGTTGTATTTAGACTGCTGTCCCAAATGATTTTCTGATTCTTTTTAAGACAGAAAATAACCTTCACAGAACAGAACACCCATCTGTTTCTGTTTCAAAATGCAAATATCAAATCTCAATATACTATATACTATGTCAAAATGGATGTCTTTAAGGACAGATTAGATATATGGTCAATGATGAAGGGAATAGGACATGCTGACAGGATTAAATGGAAAGGCTAAGTAAGGAGGATCACATGGAACATAACCAGTAAAGTGTTTCTGTGTTGTAAATTCTGTGTAATCTATATCCTGGAAGATGATCAGAATCAATCTAATGGCCAGACTTGATGCACATTGTGGCCATGGTGAGGCTGTGTCTCAACAATGCCTTGCCCGTGTAATTATCCTTCTTATAATCCAACACTTCTGTCAAGTACTGACAAATACTTTAATTAATCTTAACTATATGTTTATGTATAACTGCCGTCAGAATAGGGCCTGGCGGAAACAGATTTGATCTACAGGTGACAATGACATTTAGAGTTTTGGATAAAATCTATATGTAGATACCACAAATTAAATGTTTAATAAGCCACTGGTGGCAAGAACTCTCTATGCATATCACTGGCTTAGACCAGCAACAAATAGGATTTGCTTCAATAAAGGAATAGGATAATCAGGCTTCTTTTTTAAAAAATCAGCTAACAACTTGTGCATTTATTTCAGCTCACTTCAGTAGTTGGATCACGACTGTGCGACATTTACAATCTGGTCACAGTTTAAATCTTTTTTTAAACTGCTTTAACTCACTTCACAATGACAGAGTAATGACATTTCTGAGCATTTGTTTTCCTCCTTTTCATTATTGTAGGGTCAGCATGCTGCCCGTCCCAGTTTGAGAATTCCAGTGCTTTCTCTCAGTTTCACTTAATTCTCTGCATGCAGAAGTGATTATCAAGATATACTTGCTATTATTTGGACTAAGTCACTTTCATTTGAATACATTACATCTGACAGTCAGAAAGAATCAATCTAATGGCCAGACCTGATGCCATGAAGATTTGCCTTATTTCTTTTTTATGTTCTAACAAGACTTTAGCCCAGAAATTACTCATAATGAGAGAAAAATTGACAGAGATTAGTTGACTAACATCTGAATGCACTCATTATAGCTCATTGGACACTGCAATCTTGTATCATTCAGTAAATACATTAGGCCCGTGCAGGGAATTTGTAGGGTGGTGTGTGGGCAGAAGCAAATTGGTGGCTGGCACAATTAGTGTCACAGTGCAGTTGCACAGTAAGTGCAGGGGAGTCGAGAGGCAGGGTCCACACATGGTGTATCACCAGGTATGCGTGCATGGCAATCAGGACAGAATACTAGGATATTACAGGTACCATTTCTTTAGGCGGTGAGGCCATATTGGAGCTTTTCTGCAGAGAACTCAGATGAGGCCTTTGATGGGATTAGATATGGGGAAAAAAATGTGATATGTTTGGATGCCAAACTGTCTAAATGGACACAGATAAGTAGATGGGCCAGCCTGCTAGAAAGCTTGATGTCATTTTAATGAAGGGGTTCAGTTTCAACTTGATACAGGACTTTTCCAGTAGAGTAGATCCCATTCTCTTCCTGTGTCACTGTGCTTACCAACTCTGGGAGAAAAAAAGACATGATGCAGTATCTGATTTCCGATGACTCAGTGGAGCGCAAAGAGAAATGACCAAACTTGCAGGGTTTGCAGTGGAAGCTCAGACTGAGGATATGAAGTCTCTGCTTGTTGCTCTACCAGCTGAGTTTGATGCCATGCACATTCAGGCTGCTGCTAATGTGGCTGCAGATTCCAGTAACCAAAGAGCCTGGCAGAGTGTCACACCAGTTCAGTTATCCATGTTCCAGCAGATTATCAGGGTTGCTGAGGAGTGGCGTTGGCTAAAAGTAGAAGGAGTGAGCTCTTAGCTTCAGAACAATAGCAGTTGTCCTCCTACCACTACCAATGTGTGACGCTGCCCTGCCTGAGCCTGATCAATCTTGCTGGAGTTATAGTGTTATTTATAACCTTAACAAGCCATAATCCTCCCTAACTATCAACTTGCTACTGCCTAGCAAGAAACTTGCCTCGCTTTTTGACAAATGCATAAAGGATGCAGTGAGTTGCTTCTGACATCAAGATAGATCCTGCTGGACATAGAACATAGAACATAGAACATAGAAAAGTACAGCACAGTACAGGCCCTTCAGCCCACGATCTTGTGCCGTGGAATATTCCTAATCCAAAAATAAAATAACCTAACCTACATTCCCCTCAATTCACTGCTGTCCATGTGCATGTCCAGCAGTCGCTTAAATGCCACTAATGACTCCGCTTCCACGACTACCACTGGCAAACTATTCCATGCACTCACAACTCTCTGGGTGAAGAACCTCCCTCTGACATCTCCTCTATACCTTCCTCCCAACACCTTAAAACTATGACCCCTCATGGCAGTCAATCCTGCCCTGGGGAAAAGTCTCTAGCTATCAACTTTTTCCATGCCTCTCATTACCTTGTACACCTCGATCAAGTCAACTATCTTGCTCCTTCTCTCCAGAGAGAAAAGTCCGAGCTCAGTCAAACTGTCCTTGTAAGACAAGCCCTCCAGTCCAGGCAGCATCCTGGTAAACCTCCTTTGCACCCTCTTCAAAGCCTCCACATCTTTCCTATAATAGGGCGACCAGAACTGGACACAATATTCCAAGTGTGGTCTCTCACCAGGGTTTTGTAGAGCTGCAGCATAACCTCGCGGCTCTTAAACTCGATCCCCCTGTTAGTGAAAGCCAAAACACCATATGCTTTCTTAACAACCTTATCCACTTGGGTGGCAACTTTAAGGGAGCTATGCACTTGAACACCAAGATCCCACTGTTCCTCCACACTGCCGAGAATCCTGCCTTTAATCCTATATTCAGCATTTAAGTTCGACCTTCCAAAATGAATCACTTCGCATTTATCCAGGTTGAACTCCATCTGCCATTTCTCAGCCCACCTCTGCATTCTGTCAATGTCTCGCTGAAGCCTGCAATAGCCCTCGATACTATCAACGGCACCTCCAACCTTTGTGTCATCAGCAAACATACTAACCCACCCCTCAACCTCCTCATCCAAGTCATTTATAAACACTACAAAGAGCAAGAACAGACCCTTGCAGGACACCACGCAGCACTGACCTCCAGGCAGAATACTTACCATCTACAACCACTCTGCCTCCTGTCAGCCAACTAATTCTGAATCCAGACAGCCAAATCACCCTGTATCCCATACCTCCTGACTTTATGAATGAGCCTGCCATGGGGAACCTTATCAAATGCCTTGCTGAAGTCCATGTACACCACATCCACTGCTCGACCCTCATCAACCTGTCTCATGAATTCCTCAAAGAACTCCCTTGAGGACATCTCCCTTGATCCAGTAACATATGTTACCATACCCAGTCACTCAAACCCTTGGTCCTTGTCTTTTCCCCTCCTGTCCCCACTCCCTGTGCTTCATCTTCAGCTTCTCTGCCCTGCCAGCCACCCAGCTTCAGGCTCAGGTATAGTTCTATACATGTTGGAAGTTTCTGCTGGGCAGTGAGTGCCACCGGGAATTTTGACAAGGAATAGCTATCCTGGCCAAGCCCAATCCTGTCTTCAACAGAAGCCCATACAGCTACACCAGTGGTCCTCACTTGACACTATCTAGAGAGGAAAAGTGGACTCATTTTCCCATTGCCAAGTCCACAGACTCTGCCACTAAAACTACTGCCCTGACTGACATCAAGTAACATAGCACAAAGGAACAACATGTTCTTGTCGTGGCAGAGCTTGTGTTTGTCTTCCCATTGTTGCTAAATGAGTTCACAACAGGTGCTGTATTTAAGGTGTAATTACATCATTCAGGATCTCAAGACATGCCAGTTTTGTCATCCACGATCTGCAATATTAGCAGCTCATTTAGAGAGTGAATTACCTGAGGACATTATAAAGTAATATTAAGCATGTTCCTGAACCTGTTCTATTATTAAGTAGATGCAAAGCGTGATAACTTACGCATTGAATGAGACAAGCTTAAACTGCCCAAAAAAAGCAAAATTGCAAGTCATTTTATGACTCTCTTTTTTTCTAATTGTATATGAAAGACTTGGCACTTTACTTTTCTTTTGATATGCTGCTCACATCACTGTACAAGCTTCATTCGGAGCTAACTTATTCAGCTTTAATTAACACTGCCTCTGTATCAGGTATTTCTTAACTGTTTCCTGCAGGCTGCTAGTCCCTGTGCTAATTTTGGCTCCATGCTTCATTACGTTTGTAGGCCTACCATACCCATGTGTACAATTTAGAACATGCCCTGAATTAGTACACAAACTGAGGTGTGGCATTACAGACTGCTGTGACAGTAGTGAACCCTTTTTTCTGATGAATTGCTCCTTCTTGTTGTTTATGGTATGCAATTTGTTTAAAATGAAGTCTACTAACAGTTTATTAAGAAGCACAAACCATATTAGATTAAGTAAGAGCAAACTTTGAAAGTATGGGACTGAATTTTGCGGCAGTGATATTGGACAAACCTATGTGGGATGGCTAAAATAGGAGGTGTGGACAAAGTAAATTTAAATTCCCCAGCTGCTTCCCACCAATCACCATATTACAGGAACCATGGGGGGGTCATGATCTGACTGGTATTCAAAGTCACATCTCTTTTTTCACACATGGAGGAATACTAACAAATAATTTAGTGCTTTTTATTGGAGATACAGTATACAAGTTTCAAGATAGTGGTGCATGTACATTTTACTAGGGAATTATAAAATACTCCTGCCCTGTGTCACATGCTGTATCACATCACTTCCTGCAGCGATGATGCACACTCTGTTTATATTATCCATGAAAGCAATATAACAGCATTCACTTTTTTCTTCGATTATAACAAGACTTAATAATAAGGCTGCATTTGTTGCCACTATGACTGTGGGAGGTGAGAGAGTTCACTCACTTGCCCATGCTGTCACAATGCATGTGATGTCCATGCTAGAGATGTTGCAGGTTATTTACTCGTCAAAGACGAGGATCATTGAGTAACTGAAAGTTATTTTAGCTACTCTGCCAGGTTAGTTTTCACAGAATTGCATGGGGCAGCAAGCCAGCAGAGCAGAGAGCTGAGTGCCAAGTGGGGCTCTGAGTCAAATACTGAGTAATATGCCGAGGATGATGTGGGGCAGTGAGAAAGACAGGGCAGTGAATCGAGTGCTGAACAGAGTAGAATGCCAAGCAGTACAGTGAGTGGAGATACAAGCATAAAAGTTTTGTCAGCAGCACCAAACATAGCCCATTGGCACAGACGTCCTACTCTAGGCTCACATCAATGAGATCAGTGCCTCCAACTTCCTGACTCAATGCAGCTGTAGGGGATACACATAATAAATAACTAATAACCATGATATAACACAGTTTGTAGTGCAGGGATAATGGGCCAAATGGCCTCCTTCTGCACTGTAATAATTTGGTGATTGTGTGAACACTATTTACGTAAAAGTTAATCTTCTATCCATCATTTAAGACAACTTAAAATATTTAGGTAGTTTACTAATATGTCCAAATCTCATCATAGTCAAATACTTGAGTTATCACGAGGATGTTCTTGACTCTTCGACATATGTATGGGTGTTTTGGCGCTTTGCCAGTTATCTTCACAGTGATCTTCAAGAATTTCACTCTCCGACTGTGCACACAATGTCACCTTGACAAAATTGGAGTATCGGATAAGATGAAGTTGGCCAATTCTCTTCAATGATTTTTGTTCCTCCTCAAAGTCACTCCATGAGTAGTTGTGCCTATGCATGATCTGGCCTTCGTGGGAGACCTGTAGAGAGCAAGATTCCTTCCATTGGGTGATTACATTGAACATTTTGCCCTGCAGCACGGTATTTCTACATCTGCAGTTGATCATTTGTACACTTCTTCATCTCCTGCCTTTGCAGCAGGCTTTCTTCCATAAGTAACAACTCAGTTATGTCAGTTGATCTGCCAGACAAACTCATGACAGTAATCCTATGTTCAATGGAAATGTCCATAAATGCAATAGAACAACATGGAAATCTGAATCTAGGTCTTGTTGATCCACATTGAACAGACCTGATGAATTAACTCAATGGTGCCATCAACGTCAATAGCTATTCTAATTTTTATATATGGTTTGTCACATTCAGCAATGAATAACTCCAAAACCACAATTCCATTCTCTGATTTAAAAAAATAAATCAAGTTTGATAGGGCATCCCTGACTTTCTGTTTTTTGATGGGAAATATCACGGTCATTGTTCTGATGCTCTGTGCTTCTCAATGATTTTTTTCTGGTTTACTGTAGGTTGCTTCCTATGAATGAAATATTAAATAATACAGCGGAGCTGCTGTGCCTGCAGCTTTAGGCTTAATGTCTAACTCCAGGCTGCATCCTACTGTAGCTCTGTGGTACTGTAAACCATATCTCCCTTTGTCTTTGAACCAACCCAGGTGTTGTCTTCACTGGGAACAACACCACAGCATTAAAATGGCTTCTCAACACAGCATGAATGGATATTTGTAGCTTGATCCCGAGCTGACTTAATGGCTCAGGCAGTTGTTCCCGCAATATAGATTGAACTCCACCTCAGCACCAGATGGAAATCCAAAGGGAGCTGCCTGCAGGAAGTTGAACATTCCAATGGGCAATTTCCCTGCATCTTAAACCGTCTAATAATATCCCTTACGGCTAGAGAATTTGGAGGCCTCTGGCTTAGTTACCAAGAAGCATTATCAGATTGAAACCTACTATAACATTACACTAACTATACAATACCAAGTCTCGAATCACTGCTGAAGAGCCACTGACTACAAATCTCCAACCTCTGACACACCTCTGTTAGATCTAAGCTGCTTCAACAACCTACTAATGCCTGATCTGACCTGATTATATCTATTTCCTCAACTGGAGCAAGGCAGACCTGAACCCCTCCAACCCAACACCACCTGTGCCAGACCCATCCTGTTCTGTCCTGTCCCATCCTCCTATCTCCTGCAAGACCTTGACTCAACACCACTAATCCCTCTCCCATCTGCTGAACCCAACACTCATCTGACCTGATCCAACATTCCCAAACACACCTCCACCACCCTCACCACCCCTTATGGAAACCCCGTTAGACCTGACTCCTCCCGTCCCAAAGCCTGACTATCACCATTGATTGAATTCCTGCGGGTTTCCTGACTCTTATTGAAAGGTCAATTCTGGTCAGAATTTCTAGGCCAATATCCCAGCTAAGCACAGATACAGTTATCCTCTTAATCAATTACTTGCCTGTTTTCATGCACTCGTTGTATTCTTTCTGCATTTTTAGCAGCAGGCTTGTGTTATTGCAATTGCCTTTCTCTGGCATCTCCTGATTGTCAGAGTGACTCTATTCCAGTTTTTACTCTTTCACATAAATCAGCATTAAACAGATTAGACCACTGTTCCCACCCTGCCTCCCTTCCCAACTGGCACACACTTTGTGGGCCATTGTAGCAAAGGGAAATAGCAAGGTCAATGGAAATCTACAAAGGACCCTTAACAAACTTAAATTAATGTGTCATTACTGGGTATGACGATAAACTCCAGCCCAACGGTTCCTAAAGGCTTCAGAGATCTCTACACTGGTGAATCACCATGATTCTGACCTTCTCTGTTGCATTCCTGTGCAATATTATTGTGTCTTTTATTCAAACTTACTAGTCACACACGCAGGAATGTACATGCAAACATAATAAGCAAAGAGCAGAAGTAAGTCATCAAGCCCATCTAGTCTGATCCACCGTTCAATGATTTCATGGCTAATATGGCTGTAACCTCATATCCACAATCCCATTTTGCCCTAAGAAGCTGTTATCCCATTGATTAATACAAATCTAGCCACTTCTAATATGTTACCTATTGCTCTTCTAAACTTCTCCAGATACAAGCCTCATGATGTGATTTGCAAGTTAGAGGAGAGCTCTACAACAACAACATTCCAAATGCTGTATCAATGCTGGACAACATCATTTCCAACCGAAATGATGCAGATCCGCTATTTATATATTCCATTAAAACCATGTCACATCATCATGTTTAGTCTTTTTGACTAGCAGCCTCAATTCTCAATTTCTTTGTTTGAGAACTTTAACAAGGCTTTTGGATTTCTAGGTCAGTCAAAGCATGAGTTCGTGTTCCTCAAGCTTTACACTCCCTTGAAAACAACAGTAAGCTTAACAGTTTCAGATCATAATCAGGGCTCTACTTCATTTCTTTTTCTTTTCCAGTTTCAATTCCTCCCCACCTGCACCCCCACTCCCACTCCCACTCTGCCCTTCAATCAGCTGCAGATCTGGTCCAAGGATATGTTTTATATGTTTGTTTTTTTTGGTGATCCATCACCACACACAAATGGCTCAGTGAGACAAACACTACTGTCATTCAATCTCTGAAGGGTCTCGACCTGAAACGTCAGCTTTCCTGCTCCTTTGACGCTGCTTGGCCTGCTGTGTTCATCGAGATTCACACAGTCTTATCTTTGTCATTCAACCTCTATTGACTTTGACCCAATCACAGACTTAGCCACTCGCCCCTTCCTCAGATTCTCATTTTGAACTTTCACAGTTCTGATAAAACATCAAAGATGTGAAATGTTAACTCTGTTTTACTCCAAAGATGCTGCAATAGCTGCTCGTTATTTCTAGCATCTTCGGTTTTTCTTTCAGATTTTCAACATATACACTAGCTGCTTTTTGAGTGCTGAAAATTTAAATATCTTTTTCAATGTTATTGGTCTCTATGGGGATCGTAACAACAGGTAAGGTTATTGATTAAAATTACATCATCCAGGGGTTTTGTTAGTGTCATCTGAACTTTGAGATAGATCCATCAGTTCTATCCTTGTTATGTGTTGCAGTTTGTCACTCTCCATAATATTACCAAGCTATATGAGCTATATTCAGATAATACATTTCTGGCAACAGCATGTGTCTTTGGCACACACCTATCAAATCATGCACTTCAAACTTAATTGCTGAATTCTCGGAATTTCTCTGACGTCAGGTTATGCAGACGAATTGATATTGCCTTTAGCACAATAAAGTCAACAGCAAAAAAAAATCCCAGGGTGGAAGCCTTTTGTAAAGGCAATAAAAAAAAACAAAAAGTACATTGTGAAAATGGCACACAGAATTTGATAGAGCTGCCTGTGTTTTTTCAGCTGTGGAACTAAGATGTGAAGATTAAAACAAATTGATTGCAAGTATATTCTATTAACAATAAACACTAACCTAACTGTCCTTGTGTCTCAGATTGTGAATGAGGATCAATCCATTCTGAAATCTGAATCAATCCCCAATACAGATGGACTTGGAAGAAATCCAGATCAAGTTGAAGTTTTGCAAGCAAGAGCGAGTTTTGATATGAAAACAATTTGAGCTCATCACATGCAAATTATTTATAAACGTTCAAAGAATATTTGTGCCAGCACAGGAGAGGAGTCAATGATTGGTGAAACAATAAAGTCCTAATGGTCTAAACAGCTTAGTGCTCTTTGATGCAATGTTTAATTGTTGCTCAGTAATTTTGGGTTCCAGGAAACGTGTCTCTTCTCTGTAAGAATGTTGTGTTAGAGAAATAGTTAAGATAAAGCCATTTAACCTTTCAAATTGTGTAGGAGTTAGATTGAAATTCAACACCCCCGCCACCCAGTCAGCAGTCTGACAGTTGTTCACATCCAAGTTTGAAACCATTTTTAGAAGTTCCTTGTGTTTTCTTCCGGCCTCTCTAGCAGAAGAGACTGAGTTTTCCTTAAGTGTGCACTTTCTTGCACGAAGTCATGGATGAAAAGACATGAGCAAAGGAAGTTGCTGAAGAGTTTGGTTTCATTATGCATCTTTCCAACAGTCAAATGTGAATATATGAAGTTTCACCTGAAAGAGACAAATAAAGATAATGATACTGATGTGCTGCAATATGGGTTCCAAGTCATTTGTGGCTTTATACAACTTGCTGCCACTTCTAGGTGCCAGTCATAGAATTAGGCATCCAGTGTTGCTAGGCAATGAGTTTATCAAAGAGAATTTAATAGGATTTGCTTGACAGTTTGAAGTATGTATGCAGCATTTTCTCAACTTTTGATTTTTTTTTGGGCCTGAACTCAGATTCTCATGAGCTATTGTACCAACAGCTCAGATCCCAACCCAGCATTAAAACTGGCACCAATATGTCTCTGAAGATCATTCTGCTATGTCAGGTACTTTGAAGACAATAAACAATAGAGGATGGCAGGTAGTGCATGCTGTACCAGAGATAGTCTGTGTCCACCTGAAAAGCCCTGGCCAGTCCAAAGGGAGGGCATCACACTTTGACAGATGATATTATGTAGCTTGAGCTTGAGGTAGTAGTGTCAGCAAACTTGGTAGCACTCTTACAAGTAGAAATTTGACTGTTAGGTTGGATGTTTCTCTGAAGCACATTAATCACAGCATGTAACGCTCCATAAGCACTACATTGAAGAGGTTATGCCAGAGATAATATCACTCAGCAAAGCCTGCCAAGATGCCAACTACATTAACAGGCACCTTCTTGTCAACATGATGTTTAACTTCTTATCAGCAGCTAAAGAAGGGGAGATCAGAAGTCAATCTTCACCCTGTTTGTGTTTTATTCACAAAGTGGGATATTTACTGCTATTAACCCAATGACCCTTCAGCGTTGTCAATAAGTGATTTCTTCTAGCTGTTTTTGCACCAGTAACTAATTAAAAACCACATGTGAAAGTGGGACTGTTAATTCATTGTACCGAAAACTTCACATTAACATTAAAATAAAATGTGATTTCCAGATTGGCTCCACCCCTAGAACCCACGAATGGCAAAAGGGCTCAAGTGTGACTGGTGAACACTGTATGCACTTTCTATGTGGACATTTGTTGAGGACGTAGTCATGCAGGGGAGGCAGGCAGTCAGGCTGAATGAACCCATTGACCATCTACTGCTTGGAGGTTTTATTTCTATTTTGGACAATTCCAACAGCAGACGAAAGGGGAGATTCCCTGATCTGCCACACCTCTTCCCACAGTGGCTGGTAAAATAGTGAATGAGGCCATTCAGCCCATTAAGGCCACTCTGACAGTAAAAATAATCGTGGCTGTTCTCCACCTCATCACAACACTCTTTCCATCTCCCCACACCCTTTGACAGCTTGAGCATCTGGAGATCCATGTCATACGTGTATTCAGTGACATGACAGACAAGGTGTTGTGTTTTAGAGAAATTCAAGGTTTACCAATGGGTGAAGAAATGTTACCTCCTCTCAGTCTTAAAATGACCTAGCACATGTTTTGAGAGAGTGACCCATTGAACTGGACCGCTTGGTCAAAGGCAAACAATAAGTGGTACAGAAGGATCACAGAGCAGGCAGCTTGGTAGAGGTGGTGATGAGAACGGGAGCAGGTAGACTGGTACAGCTGGCGGTGAGAGAGGGAGTAAACAGTCTGGGACAGCTGGTAGTGAGAGACAGAGTAAAGAGACTGGTACAGCTGATGGTGAGAGAGAGAGTTGACAGCCTGGTGCAGCTGGCAGTGAGAGAGGGAGTTAACAGCCTGGTACAGCTGGTGGGGAGAGAGGGAGTAAACAGCCTGTTACAGCTGGCAGTGAGACTGCGAGTAAACAGCCTGGGACAGCTGGCGGGGAGAGAGGGAGTAAACAGCCTGTTACAGCTGGCAGTGAGACTGCGAGTAAACAGCCTGGGACAGCTGACAGTGAGAGATGGAGTAAATAGACTGGTACAGCTGGCGGTGAGAGAGGGAGTAAAAAGCATGGTCCAGCTGGTGGTGGGAGTGGAGTAAACAGCCTGGTACAAGTGCCAGTGAGAGAGGGAGTTAATAGAATGGTACAGATGGCACTGAGAGACGGAGTTAACAGGCTGGTACAGCTGGCAGTGAGTGAGGGAGTTAACAGGCTGGTACAGCTGGTGGTGAGAATGGGAGTAATCAGCCTGGTACAGCTGGCAGTGAGAAAGAGAGTAAACAGCCTGGTACAGCTGGCAGTGAGAAAGAGAGTAAACAGCCTGGTACAGCTGGCAGTGAGAGAGGAAGTAAACAGCCTGGTACAATTTGTGGTGAGAGTGTGAGTAAACAGCCTAGCACTGCTAGCAGTGAGAATGGGAGGAAACAGCCTGGCACAGTTGACAGTGAGAGAGGGAGTAAACAGCCTGGTATAGCTGGCACTGAGAGAGAGACTGAACAGCCTGGTAGAGCTGATGATGAGAGAATAAGTGAACAGCCTGGTACAGCTGGCCGTGAGTGGGAGTAAACAGCCTGGTGCAACTGACAGTGAGAGAGGGAGTTAACAGCGCGGAGCAGCTGGCAGTGAGAATGAGAGTAAAGAGCCTGGCACAACTAGCAGTGAGAGAGGGAGTAAACAGTTTGGTACAGTGGGCAGTGAGAGAGGTAGTAAAAAGCTTGATACAGATGGCATTAAGAGAGGCACTAAACAGCCTGGTACAGGTGGCATTGAGAGAGGGAGTAAACAGCCTGGTACAGCTGGCAGTGAAAGAGGGAGTAAAAGCTCGAGACAGATGGCAGTGAGAGAGGGAGTGAACAGCCTAGTACAAATGGCATTGAGAGAGGGAGTAAAGAGCCTGTTACATCTGGCAGTGAGAGAGGGAGTTAACAGCCTAGTACATGTGGCATTGAGAGACGGAGTAAACAGACTGGTACCGCTGACTGTGAGAATGGTAGTAATCAGCCTGGTACAGCTGGCGGTGAAAGAGGGGTAAAAAGCCTGGTACAGCTGGCAGTGAGGGAGTGAGTAAACAGCCTGGAGCAGCTGGCGGTGAGAGCAGAAGTGAACAGCCTGGCACTGTTGGCAGTTAGAATGGGATTAAGCAGCCTGGTACAGCTAGGAGTGAAAGAGGGTGTAAAGAGCCTGGGACAGATGGCGGTGAGAGAGGGAGTGAACAGCCTGGTAGAGCTGGCAGTGAGAGAGGGAGTAAACAGTCTGGTACAGCTGGCAGTGAGAGAGGGAGTTAACAGCTTCGTACATGTGGCATTGAGAGAGGCAGTAAACATACTGGTACCGCTGACCGTGAGAATGGGAGTAATCAGCCTGGTACAGCTGGCAGTGAGAGGGAGTAAAAACCCTGTTATAGTTGGCGGTGAGAAAAGGAGTAAACAGGCTGGTACAGCTGGCATTGAGAGAGGGAGTAAACAGCTTGTTACAACTGGCAGTGAGAGCAGGACTAAAAAGCCTGGTACAGCTGTCAGTGAAAGAGTTAGTAAACGGACTGGCACAGCTGGCAGTGAGAGAGGGAGTAAACAGCCTGGTCCAACTGACAGTGAGAATAGGAGTAAAGAACCTGGTACAGATGGAGGATAGAGAGGGAGTAAAAAGCCTGGTATAGCTGTCAGTGAGAGAGGGAATAAAAAGACTGGTACAGCTGGTGGTGAGAGAGGGAGTATACAGCCTTGTACAATTGGCAGTGAGAGAGTGAGTAAATAGCCTGGTACAGCTGGCGGTCAGAGTGGGAGTAAATAGCCAGTTACAGCTGGCGGTGAGAAAGGGAGTAAACAGCCTGGCACAGCTGGCAGTGAGATAGGGAGTTCACAAGCTGCTACACCTGACACTGAGAGAGCGAGTAAACAGGCTTGTACAGCTGTCATTGAGAGAGGGAGTTAACAGCCTCGTACAAATGGCATTGGGAGAGGGAGTAAAGAGCCTGCTAAATCTGGCATTGAGAGAGGGAGTAAACAGACTGGTACCGCTGGCCGTGAGAATGGCAGAAATCCACCTGGCACAGCTGCAAGTGATAATGGGAGTAATCAGCCTGGTACATCTTGCAGTGAGGGAGGGAGTAAACAGTCTGGTACAACGGGCAGTGAGAGCAGGAGTAAAAGGCCTGGTACGGCTGGCGGTGAGAATGGGAGTAAACATCCTTGTACAATTGGCAGTGAGAGACTGAAAAAACAGCTTGGTACCGCTGGCGTTGAGAGCGGGAGTAAAAATCCTGTTACAACTAGTGGTGAGAGAGAGTGTAAACAGCCTGGTGCAGCTGACGGTGAGAGAGGGAGTAAACAACCTGATTTAGCTGGCAGTGAGAGCGTGAGTAAACAGCTTAGTACAGCTGACAGTGAGAAAGGTAATAAACCTCCTGGTAGAGCTGGGGGTGGAGAGCGAGAAATAAGTGTGGTATAGCCGGCTGTGAGAGAAGTAGTAAACAGCCTTTTACAACTGGCAATGAGAGCAGGACTAAAAAGACTGGTACAGCTGTCAGTGAAAGAGTTAGTAAACAGTCTGGCACAGCTGGCAGTGAGAGAGGGAGTAAACGGCCGAGTACAAGTGGCATTGAGCGAGGGAGTGAACAGCCTGGTACAGCTGGCGGTGAGAATAGGAGTAAAGAGCGTGGTACAGATGGCGGATAGAGAGGGAGTAAAGAGCCTGGAACAGCTGGCAGAGAAAGGGAGTATACAGCTGTGTACAGCTGGCAGTGAGAGTGAGAGTAAACTGTCTGGAACAGCTGGGTGTGAGAATTGGAATAAACAGCCTGGTACAGCTGGCAGTAAGAGAGTGAGTAAATAGAATTAAACAGCTGATGGTGAGAAAGATAATAAACAGCCTGGTACAGCTGGCAGTGAGAGAGGGAGTAAACAGACTGGTACAGCTGGCAGTGAGAGAGGGAGTAAATAGCCTGGTACAGCTGGCGGTGAGAGAAGGAGTAAACAGCCTGGTACAGCAGACAGAGAGAGAGAGTAAAAAGCCTGGTACAGCTGGCAGTGACATAGGGAGTTCACAAACTGCTACACCTGGTACTGAGAGAGGGAGTAAACAGCCTGGTACAGCTGGCAGTGAGGGAGCGAGTAAACAGCCTAGTACAGCTGGCTGTGAGAGAGGGAGTAAGCAGCCTGGGACAGCTGGCAGTGAGAGAAGGAGTGAAAAGCCTGGCACAGCTGGCTGTGAGAGAGAGAGTAGACAGTCTTGTACAGCTGACGGTGAGAAAGGGAATAAACAGCCTTGTACAGCTGGCGGTGAGAAAACGAGTAATCAGCGTGATACAGCAGGCCCTGAGAGAAGGAGTAAACAACCCGGTACAGCTGGCAGTGACAGCAGGACTAAAATGCCTGGTACAGCTGGCAGTTAGAGAGGGAATAAACAGCCTTGTGTAACTGGCATTGAGTGAGGGCATAAACAGGCTGGCACCACTGGCAGTGAGAATGGATGTAAAGAGCCTGGTACAGTTGGCAGTGAAAGAGGGAGTTAACAGCTTGGTACAGCTGGCACAGAAAGAGGGAGTAAAGAGCCTGTGACCAATGGCTGTGAGAGGGAGTAAATAGCCTAGTACACGTGACATTGAGAGAGGGGGTAAACTGACTGGTGCCGGTGACCGAGAGAATGGCAGAAATCCGTCTGGTACAGCTGGTAGTGAGGGAGGGAATAAACAGTCTGGTAGAGCTGGCGTTGAGAGAGGGAGTAAAAAGCCTGGTCCAGCTGGCGTTGAGAGAGGGAGTAAAAAGCCTGTTACAACTGGCAGTGAGAAAGGGAGTAATCAGCCTGGTACAGCTGGCAGTGAGAGAGGAAGTAAACAGCCTGGTACAGCAGGCAGTGAGGGAGGGAGTAAAAAGACTGGTACAGCTGGCAGTAGGAGAGGGAGTTAACAGACTGGTACAGCTTGCGGTGAGAGAGGAAGTAAACAGCCTGGTACAGCTGGCGGTGAGAAAGGGAGGAAACAGCCTGGTACAGCTAGCGGTGAGAGATGGAGTAAACAGCATCGTACAGCGGGCTTTGAGAGAGGTAGAATTCAGACTGGCACAGTTGGCAGTGAGAGAGGGAGTAAAGAGGTGGGTACAGCTGGCAGTGAGAGAGGGAGTAACTCAGAATTATACTGCTGATGGTGAGAAAGGGAATAAACAGCCTGGTAGAGCAGGCAGTGAGAGTGGGGATAAACAGCCTGGTGCACCTGGCTCTGAGAGAGAAAGGAAACAACCTGGTACAGCTGGCAATGAGAGCAGGAGTAAAAAGGCTGGTACAGCTGGCAGTGAGAGAGGGAGTAAGCAGCCTGGTACAGCTGTTGGTGAGAGAATTCGTAAACAGACTGGTACAGATGGTGGCTCTGAGAGAGGGGGCAAACAGCCGGGCACACCCAGCATTGAGACAGGGACTAAACAGCCTAATATAGCTGGCAGTGAGAGGGGGAGTTAACAACCTGTTATACCTGACACTGAGAGAGGGATGAAACTGCATAGTACAGGTGGCGGTGTGAATGGGAGTAATCAGCCTGGTATGGCTGGCTCTGAGAGAGGAAGTAAACAGCCTGGTACAGCTAGTGGTGAGCGAGGGAGTAAACTGCCTGGCACAGCTGGCTCTGAGAGAGGGAGTAAAGAGCCTGGAACAGCTTGAAGTGAGAGAGGGAGTAAACAGCCTGGTACCGCTGGCAGTGAGAGAGGGAGTAAATAGAATGGTACGGCTGATGGTGAGAAAGGGAATAAACAACCTGGCTCTGAGAGAGGGAGGAAACAGCCTGGCAGTGAGAGCAGGGCTAAAAAACCTGGTACAGCTGGCAGTGAGAGAGTGAGTAAGCAGCCTAGTACAACAGGGATTGAGAGAGCGAGTAAACAGACTGGTGCAGCTGGCCATGAGAATGGCAGTAATCAGCCTGGTTCGGCTGGTGGTGAGAGAGTTCGTAAACAGCCTGGCACAGATGGTGGGACTTAGAGAGGGAGTAAACAGCCTGGTACAGCTGGCAGTAAGAGAGAGAGTAAACAGCCTGGTACACCCGGCATTGAGAGAGGGAGTAAGTAGCCTGGTATTGCTGGCAGTGAGAGAGGGAGTTAACAACCTGGTACACCTGACACTGAGAGAGGGATTAAACAGCCTGGTAGAGCTGGTGGTGTGAATGGGAGTAAACAGACTGGCACAGCTTGTAGTGAGTGAGGGAGAAAGCAGCCTGGTACAGCTGGCAGTGAGAGAGAGAGTTAACAGACTGGCATAGTAGGCAGTGAGTGAGGGAGTAAACAGCCTGGCACAGCTGATGGTGAGAGAGGGAGTTAACTGACCGGTACAGCTGGTGGTGAGTGTGGGAGTTAACAGCCTGGCACAACTGGTGGTGAGTGAGGGAGTAAACGGCCAAGTACAGCTGGCAGTATGTGAGGGAGTAAACAGCCTGGCACAGCTAGTGGTGAGAATGCATGTAATCAGCCTGGTACAGCGGGCAGTGGGAGAGGGAGTAAAAAGCGTGCTAAAACTGGTGGTGGGAATGGGAGCAAACATCCTTGTGCAATTGGCAGTGAGAGAGTGAGTAAACAATGTGGTACAGCTGGCGTGGAGAATGGCAGTAAACAGCCTGGTACAGCTGGCAGAGGGAGAGTGAGTAAACAGCCTGGAATTGCTGGCCGTGTGAGAGGGTATAAACAGCCTGGCACAGCTGATGGTGAGAGAGGGAGTAAGCATCCTGGTGCAGCAGGCATTGAGAGAATGAGTAAACAGACTGGTACAGCTGGCAGTGAGAGAGGGAGTAAACAGCCTGGTTCAGCTGGCGGTGAGAGCGGGTGTAAAATTCTGGGTAAAGCTGGCGCTGAGTGTGTGAGTAAACAGCCTGGTACAGATGTCTTTGAGAATGGAAGTAAACAGACTGGTGCAGCGGCAGTGAGAGAGGGAGCAAACAGCCTGATACAGCTGGCAGTGAGAGATGGAGTAAACAGCCGGGCACAGCTGACAGAGTGAATGGGAGTCAACGGCCTGGTGTAGCTGGCAGTGAGAGACATCATGGGCCTAAGGGCCTGTACTGTGTTGTACTGCTCTTTGTTCTATATCGTCTGTTTATATCTCCGTCAACACTCTTACCCAGTTTTGTGTCACCCAGTTTGTGAGCAAACTCACAAACTTAATTTGCTCATTTCATCAAGCCCAGAGTTCACACCTCTCCAGATATCCAAATAATGTCTATGTGTCTATATGTGCATACAAGTCCCCCCTTCCTCCTTTATTTCTGTGAACACAGACAATGAGATGACAATGGCCCAATCCTTTGAGTGACTGATGTGCCAGCCCTCACCTGAGCAGACCCCTAGCTGGTGAGCATGTCTCCAACTGCTTTAGTCTCCAGCCTGGACTGATTCCTGTGAAGACAAACAACTGTCCATAACTACCTCCCTTGACCCCTGAGGATTGGTCCTCCTGCGCAATGCCAAGCCTGACTGGATGCCTGGCCATGGCCAACACCCAGGACTGGCGTGAGAGGCTGCCCTTGACCATCTGATGATTCATGTTGCCATTTGTGTTGAGGCATAAGTGACAATTAGCTAACTTATGAACTTCCAACTCCATTACAGTTCAGTCATTTATACCTATCTATCAGTCAGCATAATGACTCTTCCTACTGTTCATAGGGGTAAATATCTTGTACCTTCTTTCCAGTAAAACATTCTAACTTCCCTATCTCCTCTCTACCCCACTCTCCAACCTTTAACATCCAAGCCACCCAGATTGTTTTAGAGGTCATATGGTCTGACATTTCTCCATGTTACTACAAGTTAAAAGAGAAGGTTCTGAAATGTAGCAATCTTATTTATATTTTTAACACAAATAACTAACCTTTTGATGGGGAACACTGCTTGCTTCTCCTGAACACACCAAAGGTCCTGCATGTCTGTGTTCTGCACACCACATGCTGAAATCTGAGTAGTCCAACACCACCACAACCTCCTTCCCCTCATTAGCTTCTATTAACTGTTTTTGTTATCCTGCTTTAATCTCCATGAGACTATCAAATCACAGCCTTTTTTTTTCAGAAGTGACCTCAGAACTAGAAATCTAATTACACATTTCCTTCCCAGAACCAGCCTTATTTACTTTTGCTCTAATGGATAGAAGCTTTTTGCAAAGTATGGAAGTTGTCGCGCTTAGTATTTGTAATTTTTGTAACCTGTTCATTGATTGCACCACTGACAGATGGGATATTATAAATCTTGATCTTTTCGTGCATCAGCGAATGTATTGTAGATGGGCAGCCATTAAAATCAATTATAAATTATTTCCCATCAAGAAAACCATTAATGAAATTATGAGATAAATCATGGTAACCCAATATTTAAGTGGCCACAGAAAACTTAATGAAAATGACTGAAAAGAACTTAAGCCAGAAACATTTTCTCATTGCACTTTTCATGACTGGTAATGTGAAAATAACTCCGGGTTGACAATCTTTGACTTCCATATTTTCTGTTTAAGCTGATGGAACAACAGCATCCCACAATTCTGGGAAATTGTCTAAAGAATGTTCATTTGGCATAAGAACCTCATTTAAATATTAACTATTAAAGTGACTGGAAACAACTCATCAGAAGTGGAATGCTGGTAGAAATGTGTAGAGTCCGACCACCTCTGCTATTTATGTTTGGGTTCATCATGTTTGCCAATATCAGGAATATAATGATTAAACCTTTACACCATTGCATCTCTGTGATGAACAATGTCATGGTGCACATTGCAGCTGCACTATTGAATGTGTTAATCATCACAAAAGAGAAAGGAGAATGTATGCAAGATTACTAATATGTATGAAGAATGATGCAGTGTTATGACAGAGTACAGTCATAATTGGCCCTTCATGTAGCAGTCAAGATGATGAATATTATCAATTCTTGCACCATTACTAGCTTCCAGGAACAATAGAGTACATCACCAGAGTATGCCTTCCAGAATTATAAAGCTAGCAATAACCAGCAGAATTTTCATTTGAAGCAGCACTTGCCATTGCAAATGCAGTTAATTGTACATTTCCTCAAGAAGTATACATGTATTCAGTATCAACATCACTAAACTCTTAAAAGGGCAAGTTGCTGGTGGTGAACAAGACCATCTGACAATATCTACCTACTGAGAATGCAGTGGGCAACACCAGTCAACATTTTCTTCCTTTATTGCTTAGGGCACACATATCTTGTATGCCAATAACCTGATAGTACTTGCTTACAAGATTATAATCACTCTATCTTTATTCGTATTACTCTTACCTATATCTATTGAGTGAACACTTAGAGTTATAGTCATAGAGTCATACAGCACAGAAATAGACTCTTAGGTCCAACCAGTCCATGCTGAAAATCATCCCAAACAAAACTAGTCCCACCTGCCTGCTCCTGGCCCAAATCCCTCCAAACATTTCCTATTCATGTGCTTATCCAAATGTCCTTTAAATGTTATAATTGTACCCATATTCACCACTCACTCAGGAAGTGCATTCCACATGCAAATCATCCTCTGGGTAAAAAAGTTGTCCCCATATCTTGTTTACTTCTCTCTTCTCTCACCATAAAATTGTGCTCCCCAGCCTTGAAATCCCCTATCTTAGGGAAAAGACAACTACCATTAACCCTATCTATTCCTGTCATTATTTTATAAACTTCTACGAAGTTGCCTCATTTGATACATATGCACCTCTGTGCCTTTATTGGTACTATGATGAACAGTCCAACTTCAGATTTGACCAAGAGCTATCGCCAACTTAGGCTATAAAAAATGAGTTCTTCTTATTTCCCCAACCATTACTCACATGTCACTGTTTCTAAGGGTATTGAACATTAGTTACCACAGAGCCGGATTGAAAGCCAGGAGTACCCGAAGGTGGAGAGGCAAGTGGGGAATGTCATAGGAGGGCAACCCCATCGTGAACTGGGGAATGCTGATGAATTGTTTACAGGTCAAGCCAGAAACCAGATTTGAAAGCCATAGCAGGAGGTGGAAGATAGACAACAAAGTTTTCTTGGGCCAAAACAAAGAGACCGCTCTGAAATTTGATGACTCCAAATGATAGGGGGTCCATTATCATTGGTTATTAATTCCTTATAGATTCTGCCTCCAAGGTTGACAATTTGTATCTAAAGATTTACAAACAAAAAATGCCACCAAATGTTGTAATGCAACTGCGTGTGTTTGCCTGTGCATGCACATGCGCATGTGCATGTGACTGACCTGTTCCTCCTCCATTCTTTGAAGGTTCAATGGCCTTCTCTTTAATTAGAAACAATATCAGTAACACTGATGTTGCAACAGTTCCTTGCCATATATCAGACAAATTAGCATTTTGCTTTATGCTATGAACTCATGATATTGCAAATTGCACTGAATTCTTTGTAACCAGCACTTATCCAGTTTGATTGAGGTTTAAGATAAGGTTCAAAAGAAGAAAGGACTCTGTGATAATGCTGTTCACCTCTCCTCCCAGGTCTCCATATAAATGCATAAAATTACATTTCTTATTTTTATGTTTTCCGATTAGTGGGATTTTTAATACGAGGGTGAAATGCAGGTTGATATACCATGCTTTTGAGATTCCAGGTTTGGAATTGTACTACTTAGTCTCTAGAAACACTGCAGGACCATTTTCAGGTTGAGAAATGAACATCTCCATTAAACCACTTCTGATTGCCCTTCTCTCTGACAAAGCAATGAAGAATCAGCTTCCAGAGTCTTCAAACAATTAGGAAAGGTGACTTGAGGTGAGACAACCATTTTTTTCAGAGGAAGCATTACTATTTAATCTGAAAGCATCTGCAGCAATTTGCTCCTACATTGCTATTTAAGGGAAGTTTAAATATAAATTTGCAATAGACTATGTTACGATGTTGTTATATGATGCCACACCAGACTGCCAATATTGTGTTATGTTCGAGTTAGGAATGAGTAATATTCATGTTTAAGGTACACAATAAGTCAGTTCAGGGAACTGAAGAGAACAAGGCCAAAAGATTCCACGAGATCAAGCAAACAACAATACTTTACCAAGTTAGAGCAGTATTAAATTGTACATGTATTGTACATTGTATTTCTAATATCCACAATTAGGACATAGTAAATACAAATGATAGGCTGTGATTGAATATTCTATAGTCCATATAAAGTCGAGAAATCTCAGTTCTGTGTGTTATACAGTAGGAACAATGTGACTGAAGGATTGGTAAAGCTGGGACTGATTCCTTTTGAAAGAAAAAGATCAAGAGGAGATTTGATAGAAATATGAGGGGTTTGGACTGAGAGGTAATTGATAAAAAACCAGACGACACAATATTAAAGAGTTTTATGAAAGAAGCAAATATGAGGTGAGGAAAAAAACTTTATCACACAGTAAGTAGATAGGGAATGGTATACACTTCCTGGAATCGTGGAAGAGGTAGGTTCAACTAAGGCATTCAAGGGGCATTATGCAGTTACAAGTAGAAACATTGTTCAGAGCTATAGGGAAAAGGCAGTAAATTGACGTTAAGTTAAAATGCTGAGAGAACCAGTACAGACATGATGAGATGAATGCTCTACTGCTATGCTATAACAACTCTGTAATTCCAAGTATTTGAGCACCAGATTGGAGTCAATAATCTGATTTTTTTGTAATTGTGAAGAAAATAGAAAGAAATCCTGTTTTTAAAATAACTGTCATAGGTTTCCAAAAGCAATTATATTAAAAATACAGCCACAAACACTTTTTTGTAAATATCTCAATTAAACTAACTATGATACAAAGGTTATAAGGGTTTTAGTAATATTCGGACCATTTCGCATTTACAGTGCTGAAACTGGGGCTGAATCCCCCATAAATAGTTTTAGTAGTTATAACCATTTTTGGATCTTAACATTAAGCACAGCAGCAAGGCATCTTTTGGAGTAGTTTTGAGCATGGTTCCAATTAAAGGCCACGTCCAGGTTTATCATTCACACAAGGATGATAAGCACATTGTGAATGTGGGAGGGTGAGACAAAGTTTGAGACTTCAAGACTAACTGGAAGCATTCACTGAGTGTGTAACAAGAATGCTGTTGGTTCAGGTGTGATGTCAAAGATCTGAACAAATTGGGGCAGTGAAACAACTAGAGGCAGTGGATAGTATTTCCTCAACAACAACACCATCCCTTTACTGCAGTCTCCTGGAAGTTAGATGGAAGATGAAAAGGACTTCAGACATGCTGATTTCAGTTCTAAAGCACCAGGATGCAGGAGCATATTAGTGAACAAGTGCTGTCTCTCTGTCTCTCTATCCATGATTTTATCTGCCCATCTTTCCCTCCAACATGTCACTGAGTGTGTACGAAAATTCCCTCCTATGTTGTCTTCCATCTTTCCTGATTATTGCTTTCAGTACTATGATGGTTAATACATGGTAATGAAATAGTAGGTGTAAAGTTTCATTTTACAGCGTCATGAAATTTGATGTTTTGCAACTTCAAACATGACCCCTCAATCAGGAAAAAGAGATTTCCGCATGCAATATACACAAGTTACCTCAGTCCATAACAAAATAAACTTTGTTTGACTAAAATACATGAAGCTTAAAGATTGAACTTGTGCACCCCCATACTTACCAAGTGGGAGCAAGATGGTATGGTAGCACTGATGGTGGGATGGACTGGCTGTTGGAAAATCTTGGTCAGATATTCTTCAACTTTATCTATCGAATCAAAGATCAAATTAAATAATAATCAGATCTTCAGCAGACAACCACAGATTGAATTCTCTACATAGGAACTGTAACTTCTAAAGGAAAATAAGCTCATTTGGTATGTAACTCTTCCACACTATTTTAAAAAATGGCTGGGCTGGAATGCTGGGAAGAAAGAGTGAAGATAAAAATCAATAATATACCATAATTAAAAGCTTGAATAAAGGACAGGCATATCCATCCATTCAATTCAATTATCAGTTTAAATGAAATGTTGAAGAACATCAGGACAGCTAGAAGGAACTTCCAACAACATATAATTCATTGCACTCAAACCTGGAGCTGAATATTCAAATCAGAAAAGCATACATTTTTCACTTTTTTAATCCTGCTGAATTTACCATTTACAACAAAGTGAACACTCAACTTAACATGCTGCTTTATACTGTGTGAACTATTAATTTGATTCTTCATACTGACAAGGGAATGGATAAGCTTTGAAAGATCAATGACCTCATCAACAGAAGCATGTCAATTTATTAAATTTCTTAATGTTCAGCTGACTGGACTGCAACAAAATCACTACTCGGTTTGTAATTCTATGTAAATGAGTCATGACATATTTATTAAGGGTTAAAAGTTACTGTCATAATTCAATCTCTTTCCAAACAGTACTTTTATTCAAAACATAAGAATTTCTTAATCAGCTCCCTTAATGGAGTGCTGGTATGGCATTATCAGCAAAAAGCAGCTATCTGATGATTGAGGACTTGATGCATTTTTTTCTTGGATCTTAGGGGATTATAACTGAACAGTTTCTGTCAATTCTAGTAAGTAAATGGATGCCCTCTGTAAATGAACTGAATGCATATGGGCCAGAGAAGAGAGACAATTATGCCAAAAAGCTGCTAAATTATTCATAAGGTATGAAAATTACACAAGAAATAAAGAAGTACAGTTTGGCAGAAACAGCAAAAGAATTGAATGTTCAGTCAATCCTCAAATCTTTAAATTTCTTTTTCAGAATGTTATTACCAAACAATCCGAAAATCAGCTTTGGAAAGAAATTAGAATTTGGAGATTAATTTTTAAAAAAACATGGATACTTGTAAATGAAGTATTTATTTTCTTATTTCTGACTCAGCAGAACCTGAACCAGTGAATCAATGCATGCACCATTTCTGTAGGTCTATGAAATGGAATATCATGTTGAATATTTTTGATACAAATTGTATACTAAATATCATGATTTAGGAAAAATCCTTAACACGTTTAATAGAGTTTACGAATTTTGCATCCAATTAACAATGTAAAAAGCACAAGATAAATATTATGGAATTAAATCATAGATTTCAAATTAACTTTGCATGACCAGGCCATAGATCATTGGGTCTGTCACAAGCATTCGTGGAATTGTTGCATAATGTTGCATGACATGGTCAAGCGTGCTTGGGGCCAGGGTTTTACTCATGCCTAAGGCTCCCATAATCACAGGTGTCTTTTACACTTACAGTATGGGTGATGGTGTAATGCAGTAGCCCTATGAAGGCCTTCAAATCATTCAAAAGTGAATCCCCTCATCACTAAAGAAAACACTTACCTTGCCCACTCCAAGTGTTATCACAGTTATTTACACCTCCATTAGACAGTATTTACAGCAAGATGGAAGGAAATTTTGGTTGGACCTGATATACCGTGAACGTCAGGTTCAGACTATTAATATTGGTGAACACCCAAGTGGTACGCATTCTCTTCTTGATAGCTTTCCCAGTCAATCCCGTTTGCTTTGAACTTTCCTATGTTCCTGCCTAACCTGTTGATCAAAACCTTCGTCTCTCCACTTTATGCCCAGCCCAGATATAACAAGTCAACATTTCAGTTATAGTGGTTGACTTTCCTCCCATGGAAGACACAGTGGTCTGGATTGTTACTGAATCCTCCTCCCACATTACCCTTTTCCCTTCAAAGCTCTATTATCTCCCTTTCCTTCATGCCTCTCTGCATCCCAACATGCTGTTTCTAAACCCAGAATTATTTACTACATATATCCTTCAAAAGCAGTGGCTCTGAAAACGATAAGACAGTAAGATGTGGGAACAGAAGTAGGTTATTTGGCCCATCAAGTCTGCACTGCCAATCAATGACATTACGGCTGATCCACTAATCCTCAACTTCACTGTCCTGCCTTTTCTGCATAACCCTTGATTCCCTTACTGATAAAAGAATTGCCTCTCTCAGCTTTGAACATACATAACAACCAGCATTGATAGCTGTCTGCTATAAAGAATTCCATAGATTCATTATCCTTTGAGAGCAGAAATTCCTCTTCATTTCAGTTTTAAACAAACGACCTCTTATTCTGAGATTATGTCCTCTGATCCCTGACACCTCCACAAGAGCAAAGAACCTTTCCACATCTACTCCACAAAATCCCCTAAAAACCACATGTGTTTTTTAATATTCGTCACCTCTCATTCTTTCTAAATTCAATCAGCTTCTCCTCATAAGACAGTTCCACCAGGCCTAATATCAGTCTAGTGAATCTTCTCTGCGCTGCCTCCAATTCCAGTATATTGCTCTTTAGAAAAATGGACCAAAATCGTTCAGTTTTCCAACTGTGGTCTGACTAGTGCCTCATATAGTTTTAGCAAAGCCTCCCAATTCACTATGAAATAAATGTTAATATTCCATTAGTTTTCTTTATTTTCCAGTGAACATGGATGTTGGTTTTTTTTCAGAATCATGGATGAGGACTCCAAAAAATTTCTGTTCTATACTTTCAAATTTTCCCACATGGTATATTGACCTGTCTCTATCCCTCAACAGACACTTTGTGTCATCTTCACAGATTCACAGAATTCTTCTGGTATTGAAGCATGCATCTAACACTCTGTAGTGCAGAAGATATATAGCCTTTAATGACACCAAAGATCCTATACCACAGTTATATTTCACTACCCACTCTTCACATAGGAATCAGTCAAACATTATTCCCAATGTTCCCATTGAAGGGTTCACCTTTCCTTATTTTATCAATTTGTAACACTGAGTACCATCAAATGACACATCTCAATTTTTAGAAAATTTTATGAACCGGTAAAATCCACTCTGGCCAATCTTTTACCCCAGCCATACAATAACAATAGTTCTGACTTCCTAAAATGCTCACTGATGCAACTCTTTAGATGTAAGGTGTGTGATTTATAGAATCTTGATTTTGAGCTAGTCATATATGGGTTTTGGTCTGTGTGTAAGAGGCAGTTTAATGATTACCTTGTCAATTTTTCTGGGAACACAATTTTCTTTTAAACATTATGAGAAACTGTATCCCCTGGAGTGTGGGGTGGGGGAATGGAACTTTTTTTGCATTGTGTGAATCATATGAGAGGACAGAATAAATATTGTAAAGTATTTGCCTGCCCGCAGTTAAAAGAATCAGCAAGTGACTTTTTTTTGCTTAGGCAGAAAAAAATAATTTGGAAGGCTTTTTGTTTCAGATCACAGAAAGTTAGGTATCTGTATTATCTCTCCTTCTAAATTAACTCTTGAAGTCCAGCTTTCATTCTTGTAAACCTACATTGTACTCCATCTCAGGCCAACGTCTCCTTCCTGAGGTGTGGTGCCCAGATCTGCTCACTGTATTCCATGTAGGGTCTAACCAAGATTTTATATAATTCCAGCATAACTTCTGCATCCTTATCCTCCTGTTCTCTAGATAGAAAAGCCAGTATTTTGTTAGATTTCTAGATGATTTTCCTGTACCCATTTCTGACATTATAAAGGTCTATTCTGAACCCCTAGGTCTCATTGGACATCCACTGTATTTAACTTCATTCCATTTAAAAAGTACCCAGATCTATCCTTTTTTCATGCAAAATGGAGAACTACACATTTGCTTACATTGAACTGTACCTATTACAGTTTGCCCACTCACATTGTCAACCAAATTCACTGTGCAATCTTAGTCTATATCTACACTGTCTAGAGTTCAGCCTAACTTTATGTCATCAGCAGATTTGGATATATAACTTTTTATGCCGTTATCCAAATCATTAATAAATAATGTGAATAATTGGGGTCCTCACACAGATTCTTTTGGGACACCACTGGTCAGAACCTCCCAATTTGAATACCTGCTCATTATATCTACTTTCTGTCATATATCAGTCAACTAATTTCCCAGCCATGTCAATAATTCACCCTAAATTCCATGGGCTTCTACTTTAGTTAAAATCTCTTAAGTGGAACTTTAGCAAATGCTTTCTGGAATTCATAAAAACAACATCCATAGACTTTCCCCACCTGGGTCAAATCTTCAAAATATTGAAATAAGTTTGTCAGGCATGGCCTACCTTTCATAAATCTATGCTAGATCTCCCTAATTAACTGAACATTTTCAAGTTGTTCAGTTACTCCATCCATAATGATAGACTCCAACAATTCCGCCACCACAGATGTTAGGCTAACTGGTACATAATTCCTTGGTTTTCCTCTTTCATCCTTCCTAAAAAACTCCAGAGTGATGTAATTTTCCAGTCCCAAGGGATAGCTCTTGTATCTAGAGAAATCTGAAAATCACAGTCAGAGCATATAGAATGTAGAATTCCTATAGTGCGAAAACAGGCCCTTTGGCCCAACAAGTCCACACTAACCCTCAGAGCATCCCACCCAGACCCATCTACCCATAACCCACCTAAACTACTCATCCCTGAATACTGCAGGCAATTTAGCATGACCAATGCATCTAACCTGCACATTTTTGGTCTGTAGGAGGAAACCAACACAGACACGGGGAGAATGTGCAAACTCCACACAGACCTGAGGCTAGAATTGAACCTAGGTCCCTGGCGCTGTGAGGCAGCAGTGCTAACCACTGAGCCAGCATGCCACCCCAAATTACAACATTTATAATGTGTTCCCCGACTTCCTTTATGCCCTTCCTTCAGGACATGACCAGGTCCTGAGAATTTGTCACTCTTTAATTTCATTAATTTCCCTATTACCGATATCTCATTTACTTTTATTTTATTAACTCCCTGTTTCTGAACCATTTTTAATTTCTTCAAGGTTTCAGCAAGCTATCTTCCTTTTCTACTGTAAATATGAAGGCAAAATAATTATTCAACATGCCTGCCATTTCCCCACAGTCATAGAGTTGGACAGCATGGAACCAGCCCCTTCAGTTCAACTCGTCCATGCTGACCAGATATCCTAAACTGATCTAGTCCCATTTGTCAGCATGTGGTCTCTATCCTTCTAAGCCCTTCCTGTTCATATGCCCATCCAGATGCCTTTAAAATATTGTTATTGCACCAGCCTCTATCACCTCGTCTCCCAGTTCATTCCGCACATGCACCACCCTCTGTGTGAAAAGGTTGCTCCTTTGAAACCCTTCCCCTCTTTTCCTCTTAAACCTATGCCCTCTAGCTTTGGATTTCCCTACCCCGGGAAAAGACCTTGGCTATTCCCTATCCATGCTCCTCATGATTTTCTAAACCTCTGTAAGGTCAGTCCTCAGTCTCTGTTGCTCCCGGGAAGATAGCCACAGCTTATTCAGCCTCTCCCTGTAGTTCAAACCCTCCAACCCTGGCAACATCCTTGTAAATATTTTCTGAACCCTTTCAAGTTTCACAACATGATTCCTATAACAGGGTGACCAGAACTGTATGCAGTATTCCAAAGTGGCTTAACTAATATCCTGTACAGCTCCCAACTCCTATACTCAGTGCACTGACCAATAAAGGCAAGCGCACCATACACCTTCTTCACTATCCTGTCTACCTACAACTCCACCTTCAAGAAACTATGAATCTGTACAGCTAGGACTCTTTGTTCAGCAACGCTCCCCAGGACCCTACCATTCACTGTATAATTCCTGCCTTGATTTGTCTTACCAAAATACAGCACATCACATTTATCCAAATTAAAATCCATTTGCCACTCTTCAGCACATTGGTCCATCTGAACAAAATCCCACTGTACTTCGAGGTAACCTTTTTCACTGTCCATTGCACCGCCAATTAGTATCACCTGCGAACTTACTAACCATACCTCTTATATTCACATCCAAATTATTTATATAAATGATAAGAAGCAGTGGACCCAGCATAGATCCTTGTGACACATCACTGGTCGCAGGCCTCCAGTCTGAAAAGCAACCCTCCACCACCACCTTCTGTCTCCTACCTTTGAGCCAGTTCTATATCCAAATGGCTAGCTATCCCTGTATTACATGTGATCTAACTGGTTCACCATGCAGGACATTGTCAAATGCCTTGCCAAAATCTATATAGACAAAGTCAATTGTTCTGCCTTCACCAATCCTCTTCATCACTTCTCGTCAGTGAAAATATCCCCACTTTCATTCCTTGTGGGCCAAAATTGATCTGACCACCTGCTATCCCTTTATTTAACCACAAAATTTCTTCTGATCTTGATGTCAAGTAACACTTTATTTACGATTGTGAAATTCTAGTCCCAATGAAGTGTCATTTGTGACATGTATGCAAAGCTTCTCTTTTTAATTTTCCTCCAATTATATGTACTATGAAGGGTTATTTCTGGCTGACTGTGTTTAACCTGATATGCAGCTGGGCTTTGAAAATGGTGCTGATAGCATGAATGTGGTAAGGACCTAGGAGAAGCAAGCAAATTTGGTGCTGATGAGTGCTGGTTCTTAAAAGCTTCCCAATCTTCTGGCTTCCTACTAATCTTCGCCACATTTATTACTTTTACTTTTGCCTTTATGCTGTCCCTGACTTGCCTTGTCAGCTCTGTTTGCCTCACCCTCCCTTGGTATGTTTTTTCTTCCTTGGTTGAATTTCTGCTGTATCCATCCACACCCCCTCCCACACCACCCCCAACCCCCCACCAATTATTGCCAGAAATGCCTGCCATTGCTGCTAAACTGTCTCAGAGATAGTAGGACCTGCAGGTGGTGGAGAATCTGAGATAACACGGTGTAGAGCTTGATGAACACAGCAGGCCAAGCAGCATCAGAGGAGCAGGAAAGCTGACTTTTCGGGCCTAGACCCTCTCTGATGAAGGGTCGAGGCCCAAAACGTCAGCTTTTCTGCTCTTCTGATGCTGCTTGGCCTGCTGCGTTCATCCAGCTCTATACCTTGTTATCTTTGTTTGCTCAACTGTCTTCCTTGCTAGGCTCCCCTTCCAGTCAACTCTGGCCAGATCCTCCCTTATGTCTTTATGGTTACCTTTACTCAATTGTAATTCTATATCAGATTCCAGCATCTTCCTCTCAAATCGCACAATGAGCCTTATTATGTTATGTACATATAAATATTTATTTAGTTCAAAGGAAATAGAAATAAGCAGTTTAAGTATTGTGAGAATGGAATTACAGTCATCATTTAATCAGCATTAGACTGGTAATGTGGCATCATTTAAAAGTGTATTATAGCTACCACATGCCTCCTGCTGGCCAACACACAGAGGAGCATTAAAGATGCAGTTTGAAGTTTTCTCAAGGGAAAAGAAGTAAAAGACTTTGTACTTCAGGATGCAAAATAGTGAGATATAAAACATGTTTTCTGCAAATGCTGCACATTTACTGTCACCATAGGTGAATTCTGCTTTGTAAACTTGTAAGAAATGCTTTTTAAGAGAACAAATAACATTTAGCAAGGGTCAATTTCAAAAGGATCGCAACTCAGCACACGTTGCGAACTGATTACTGTATTTCTGTAATCAGGGTGAAACCAAGTGCAAAACTAGATTATTTCACATGGTGAATTGTGTTCTCATTTAATTTCAAATATTAAAACGAGGTAAATTATCTGCCTGCCATGACTGGGTCTAAGTGGAAAACCACATGGGGAGGGATTAGGTAAACAAAATAAATTAGACCATGTAATTGTCATTAAAAGCTAGTTGACCAGTGCAAAACGTATGCAAAAAGAGTGATTTGGTGCCTAAGTCATTATGCAAGCATTAGATTATGCAAGTGAAGAAACACTATTAAAGGTAGATAAAAATAGGATCACACCTCATTTGGAATATTTATCAGTTTTATGGCATCACATGTTACTGATAGGATCCTGCATTCACAACGCACAAATAGAACAGATAAAAACCAGAAAAAATGTAGGGCTTCTCAAATGTAGATCTTTTCATTATTGTGTTCGCTATTGGAAATTCACCTTTGACGGAATATTGGTTTTTTGATCTGTGAATATAGCTCTGCTTTGTGAAGTATGGACAAGCAAGGGCAATTAACAGTACACGATTGTTTTATACCTCTCTAGAAGCAAGTATTATTCTTTAAAGCATTTTTGATATAACAGCAACAAAACATTCAATAATAAACTGCACCACTGTATAAGTAGTTTACTTGAATTTAAAAGATTTAAAGAGAGGTGAGTATATCTATCAATGGCTTAGTTGTGGGTTAATCACTATTATAATACTGACCTACAAAATCCTGAAGGTTTGATGTTTGATCCCCAATCTATTCTGAGAAACCCTATTTCTATCAAGGATTAGTTGTGGAGTTATTATCACCTTCAAATTGAAAAAAATAAAATGCAGCATTGATTTTTGAACTTTCAAACATTGGGGGAGCATAAGACTACAAGACATAGGTGCAGAAATTAGGCCATTCGGCTCATCAAGTCTACTCTGCCGTTCAATCTTTGCCGATACCTTTCTTAACCCCATTCTTCCTTAACCTTTGATCTCCTTAACAATCAGAAACCTATGTATCTCTGCCTTATATATACTCAATGGCCTGGCATCCACAGCCTTCTGTGGTAATGAGTTCCATAGATTCACCAGTTTCTGGCAGAAGACATTTTCCTCATCTCTGTTCTAAAGGATCTTGCCTTTATTCTAAGACTGCGCCTTCAAGTCCTAGTCTCTCCTGCTAATGGAAACATCTTTTCAATGTCCACTCAAGATGTTATGAACATGAAACTTTTTATTTTTAATGATTCTGTGATTGGTTCTTGAGTGTATGAGAATTTATAATGTGCTTGTAAGAAAGAAAGATAAATGTTGCCCTTTAACTTGTGAAATTGAAAAGATCAGGAGAAGTACCTTTGTGGCAGAAGGTGAGACAGTAAATGTCGCATGTTTTTCATGAAAATATTTAAAGGAATTCAAAAAAGGGATTCAACAGCAAAACCCATTGAGTGCTATATTGATAATTGGTCACTATGGGATATCATACACTCAATGCAATGTTTGAATGAAAAGTGACTGAGGATCAATATTGCAGTTTTAAAACAATGCTGGTGCATGGATAAATCTCCAAACTGAAATTGGTGAATAACAGCAGTCAGCTATCTGATTGTTTTACAAAAGAAAGGAGGCAATTTCTAAGAATCTATTGAACATTCTGGAAATAGGATGCTTGGAACAGTAATGTGCAAAGAAGAACAAGGGAGTATATTGTGAATGTGTTTGTAATGGTGGTAGAGGGAGAGCAGCTCAACATACCATGAATTCAACTTGCCTGCCAGCTCAAAGAGATTTCAATATCATACAAGTGGTCCCAATCCCATAATTCTCTCCATGTCGGGGGTAAGCAGCTGGACATCAGCTATCCACCAACTACATTAGCCCTTCCTACTCTAAGTGGGCCATTTACTTCTGCAATGAGAAAAAAAGGAAGGGATTGAATGAGAATAAAGTGGTTAGCACGGCTGCTAGTTATGATGCAAGTAAGCAAAAAGGTAGATAAGTGCCCCTGATTTGTAAGGAGTAAGTACAGAGAAGAGGTGGATTTAGAGGTGGGTTAGGGCCATTGATGGAAGATGCTGCTTACAGTAGTGGGAGTGGTAGACCATGAGCCTCGGTGAGAGATGGGTGAAGTGACAGAGTGGTTGTGAGGTGACAAAGAGAAGATGGTGGCACATACCTTGGCAGTATGCAGAGGGTACATAAACCTTCTTCCTGCTTTACAGTATGTTCTTCCTGGCTTTGGAAGTGGCAATGCCCCTGCTAGCAACTTCAGACCAGCCTGTCTGGGTCTGGTGCCACGGTCTCCTCTGGCAATGTGGGGGCAAGATGACAGCCATCCTCAGCAACACCCCATCCACTAAGACCTCCAGGGCTCTGTTCACAAACTAGGATGTCAAGTTGTCTCAATCAGCCATATTCATTGGAAAGCATTGCGTACTGGAACTGTGAAGGGTAATTCCTGACTTGCAGCATTTTGAACTGGTGGCAGTTTAGGTTCAAATGTGGTACCAGTAGCGTGAACGGCAGAAACTTCCAGCGCAGGCAAGCATTTTCCATTGTTGTTGAGTGCAACATTGTCCAATACCAATACTATGGAGGCTGAATGCATACTGAGTGAGGCAAACTTTGTAAAATTGTGTGGTGAAGAACAACCCTCTTAAAACTCTCTAAAATTTACAATGGCAAAATTTGGGAAATTTGAAGTTTTTGTTTGGTTGAGCTTCATGGGTCATTTCTCTTTGCCAGCCTTAATGTGTTTTTTCTTGCAATGATCCTAAAATTACCTTTTATTTATGTACCACACCTCTGTGGTGCCCTGCTCATTGTATTCTCCTAATCAGGTGGAGGGTGGTACTGACCACTGTCCCTGGGGCTCATGGGGCCAGCACCATCTTTAAAGGCCAGACCTGCACTTGGTCAAGTGCTGGCACTCTGCAGCTGTCTATCATGATCCTTGTCAATTGCCCTAGATATCGCATGCAGGCAAAAATTGGCACCATACTTTGCTGATGGGGTCACCGAGGTCCCAGTGGAAGCGGGGGTGTGCAGTCATTGCTAATGCAGCATGCAGTTAGTAACTGATGAACGCACTAAAGAGCAAATGGAGTGCTGCAGTCACCAGGTAACTGCTCTGAATATCATGGTGGGAATCATCACTGTCTAGTTTATTTCCCAGTGGGAAAATGGGAGACTGCATATCATTGAGGTAAGGTGACATCGTAATGAGGATTTTAATGCATACTAATGCATATAAATAGACCTCTCACTAGTAACTGGTAAAAGTCTTGACTGACTGTTCAAATTGGACCTTTTAGTCTTTACATTTAAAAGCTCCTTATTGGCACATTCATGTGGTTCTAACCACTGCCTTATGTCCCTAAATAGTGTAAAGAGTCAACCAGATTGAACTTTTCACAGTTAATAAACCAGGAAGTTAAAAACTCGGATTATCTTTCACCTTTTATATTACAGTACAGCGAGCAAAACAAAACAAAAGTTTGGATATATAGAGGTAGTAAGAGCTATGGTTCTGGAGTCAGAGATAACACAGTGTGGAGCTGGAAGAGCACAGCAGGCCCAGGAGCATCAGAGGAGCAGGAAAGCTGACATTTTGAATCAGAACCCTTCTTCAGAAATTGGGGAAGGAAGCTCTGAAATAAATAGAGAGGAGACATGGGGCTGGCGCAGGTTGATGGGTTGGGGATAGGTGAGTGCAGGTGGGCAGTGGTGGGGATTGGCCAGTGAGGCGGGGGAGTGAATAGGTGGGAGAGAAGATGGATGAGAGGGAGGGCTGGTCATGGGATGAGGCCAGGTGTGGGGAGATATTGAAGCTAGTAAAGTCCACATTGAGACCATTGTGTTGTCGGCTCTCAAGGCAGATCATGAGATGCTGCTCCTCCAGTTTCCGGGTGGTGTTGTTGTGACATTGGAGGAGGCCCAGGATGGACATGTCGCCCAGGGAGTGGGTATGGGAAGGGCTGTTGAAGTGGTTCGTGACTGGAAGGTATTGCTGTTTGTCACGAACTGAGCACAGGTGCTCTACAAAGCAATCTTCGAGCCTTGGCTTGGTCTCACTGATGTAGAGGAGACCACATCAAGAGCAGCAGATGCAATAGACCACATTAGCGGATCTTCAGGTGAACATCTGTTTGATGTGGAGGTTTTTTTTGGGTCCTGTGGTGAAGGTGAGGGTGTAGGCATAGGGGCAGGTGTAGTGCTTCCTGTGGTTGCAGGGAAAGGGAAAGTTTGGATATATACATGGAATTAAGGTCAAACCTGAAATACCATAAATAAACTGCTCATGTTAAAAATTAAGTTAATTTTATTGTACTACATCATTTTAACATTTTACAAATTTAAAATTATTTTTCAGAGTTGCAGTGGCTCTTCAGGATCGATTAGGAGCTTTTTATGCCATTATAACCCAAGTAACATCTTGTACAAAATACTATAACTTTATCAAAAGCTTTTACGGTGATACAAACAGCACAGACTCTCATCGGTTCAGTGAATTCACATTGATTGCTGTCAGTGGGGACTCTAATAGCCCACCCTGTGGAGACGCATAAAATCACTGACAGCAACATCTGGACTTCTACATTCCAATGCACTCATGTAAATTCATGTTGATGCTGTCAGTTTCTGAGATGTAATAATTGAAAAATTAATAGTTTCTCTATTGTTATTAACAAAAAAGTCTGGTACAGAATATTCTGTAGAAAATCCAGCTTTCTTCAAAGGAAACAAAAAGCCGATCTATGTTACAAATGTGAAATGCAGATTTCACCTGTTCTAATGGATATGTGTGAAGCACATTCTACTTCAGTCACATTTAATTTCCTTACATGGCTGTTTTGGCTTGCATAGTTGAAAGATCACTTATAAAATTGTAAATTGCAAGCCTGAGGTTGAAAGTCTTTTATTTGGATCTTCACTAAACACAATGATTCACACAGGAAGGAAAATATAGTGGGCTTCAGGAAAATCAATTCTATAATAAAATTCAATCTATTCTTTTAGATGGTTTTAGTTGTCATAGTTACTGAATGGACTTATTCTTTAAATGTTTATTTTCAACGAATTTCTTACTATAATGAAGTATTAGCAAAGTAATACCATTCTCCAATTCTAAATCTAAACAGAAGAGCCCAATTAGACACAGAGCAGTAAGTGGAATCACAATTTAAGTCACACTAATTGCTTGTCTAGAGATCATAATCATCATAAAGCCTTTTTGAACTTCAATAATTAATGCTTCCATATTATCAGACACCAGTACAAGTGGACAAATGGACTATTAGAAATCTCTGAATCACCCAAATGGGTAATAACCTTCTGCAGTGGACTCTTGTGCTTTTCGTTAATATAGAATGTTCACTGCTTTTATAAATTCATATAAAATAATCGTATCAGTGTTTGCACCCCATTAGCAGGACAGCATATTTTGAATAAACTTTATTCACAAATGCAAGTTTGAAACATACAAAATGAAAAAAAAATGAATGCTATGTGCTTAGTCTTTGCATTTTTGCTGTGCTGCTGCACTCTTTCTGTATTTCTTCAAATATCTTGAAGGTGA
The DNA here is from genome assembly GCF_030684315.1 of Stegostoma tigrinum. NCBI lineage: Eukaryota > Metazoa > Chordata > Chondrichthyes > Orectolobiformes > Stegostomatidae > Stegostoma > Stegostoma tigrinum. Next base: position 20,802,907 of record NC_081370.1, read on the forward strand.
AAATGTTGCAGTGCAGTTAGCTGAACAATAACTCTTCCACAATATGGAGCATCTGTTCATGGCTATCAAAATTGTTAAATGATTTCTTACTCTCAATAATGAAAAGTCTTTGCAAATGTGAAATGCTAGACTACACATCAGTTCAGCCAACACCTCAAAAAAGAAATAAAAACAGATAATATTCACTTTCATCTGAACACATTAGCAATATTTCCAGAAGTAAAACCTGTGTGGAATATTCCCAACCCCTGAAATGACGTGCTCAATAGCAGGCCAGCTGGGAAAGTTCTGTGAGACCAGCAAAAATTATGTTTATGACATTGAGGAAAAAGAAGTCAAATTCTGCAAGCTAGCTTGAATGACGAGATGGGAATCTCATTGGTGAGTGGCAAAAGACTTATGTGCTTGCAATTCCAAAGTAATAATTCCTAATTTCACCTCATTGATATGTATCTTCCTATTTTCCCATGCACTAAAGAGAAACTAGATGATGACAATTTCAAATATGAAAACCAAATTGGGGACCTGGCAAAACCAGTTTGTGGTTGATTTCTCTGTGCTTCCATCTTTGACAGCAGTCACCAATATCTCAGAGTATACGCCATCATCATGTGTTTACCCACAGTACCCATTTATGGAGTTTGGTATCGTACACATACCTTAAGCCAGTCCGCATCTCCAACTCAATTGCATTTCAGTTCTCCACTTCAATGTTGCATATTGTAACTTCACTGCCAGTACATTGACATGCAGGGACAAGAACCCAACTCATGGATTGGACCAGGAGCAAGTCTGCTGCTTGCTTACTCTCTTAGCACGGGCACAATTTGTACTCTCTTGGATGCCCATAGCATCTTTGCTTGTCCTGCCATGTTTTTTTGTTTAGATTGGATTAGATTCCCCACAGTGTGGAAACAGGCCCTTCAGCCCAACACGTCCACACTGCCCCTTGAAGCATCCCAGCCAGACTCATTTCCCTTTAACCCACACACTCCTGAACACTATGGGCAATTTAGCTTGGCCAATCCACCTAGCCTGCACATCTTTGGACTGTGGGAGGAAACTCACGCAGACACTGGGAGAATGTGTAGACTCCACACAGACAGTCGCCTGAGGCTGGAATCAAACCCGGTCCCTGGCGCAGTGAGGCTGCAGTGCTAACCACTGAGTCACCATGCTGCCCAGAACATGTTCTAAGGAAGGGTCACCGGATACGAAATGTTAAGTCTGTTTTCTCCTTCACAGATGCTGCCAGACCTGCTGACCTTTTCCAGCAACTTCCGTCCGAGAGTTACACCATCTCAACAGGGAAGTTTATTACTATTTGTTCGTCCCTATCGGCTCAAAATCATGGAACTGATTAACTAACAGCGCTGCAAATGTAGCGTGGACTGCAATATTTCCGGATTTACAGCATCCACAGTTCTTTTGTTTTTTTAAAGTCAGCGGCATCATCTGATATCAGTCCAGGGGCTTGGATTTGGTTAGTCAACCACTTAGGTATCCAGCATTGGGTGGTCCAATGCTTTACAGTCTGTGGTGTGGGCCATCCTCTGTCCCACAGTTTTTGCTAACTTGTCCAGGGATCCATGGTATGTCAGCCAGGGAGCTGAACAGAGATCAGTCAGGGGGCCCATTCACTCATTAGTTGGGGTTATCTCTGGTAGCCAGTCAGTGAAGTGGGCAAGAGTAGTCCTGGGCATCTGTCCACTGACAGTCAAGGTATGTTATCAAGGCAATGTTGTGTTAGGGAAGCTGGGGAACTCAGTTGTTAGGGTGGAGGCAGCGTTCAGACAGTAGAGGGAAAATAATTGAGAAGATGCAGCTCACCATGTCTAAAGTGGGCGTGATGATAAAGTATGGGAGGACAAGGAGCATTGTGGGAGGGGGTAAATGATAATGATTACAACCCTGGCTTTGATGGGTGGACAATGCATGACAATTGCTGGCATGATCACACTGTATATGCCTGTGATTCAGGAGGTAAAGACAGTGGTATTGATGCGGATGGTAAAGGAGGGAATATGAAAATTTGGTGGATTACTTAATCCAAGAGATTGATCCTGTAATTCACTCTGTGAAGCATGACTGCTCTTTCCTTCCATTGTCAAACAAATCACAATGTACAATGGGAAGGAAAATGGCTGCCATCACAGCTGGAATGGGAGGAGTAAGTGTTTCACTCCTTGAGGGGGAGGAGGCTCCATATTTGTCTGATGTGAGACCCTTCAAACGACCATAACATTAAAAAGATGTCCACACTGCTCAGCTGATTAACATCTGTGATCATAAAATGCTGTGTGCGAACCATACATCCTGACCTCCTGTGTTGACTAAAGACATTGGCCTCAGGAACTCTTGACCACATCACGCAACATCATTCTCACTAGTAGCTGTGAAACACACGCAATGGCTTGCAGTCTTGAAAATTTCACCCTAGTTGCCGAAGTAGCAATCATTTTCCAAGGAACAGAGTGCAGGAACTGCTCATTTCACACCTTGGACTGTGAGGCACCATTGTCCACACTATTGCTTTAAATTGATGCTGCCTTTCTTGGGTATTGTGAGAACTGGGAGTGGGTGGGAGAGCCTCTCATTCAGACTGTAATATGTACAATCTGATGCTGATTGTGCTCCTAATGTTCGGAGCAACAGATGTTAGAATCAGTGCAACAATGTGACGCGTCCAGGAAGAGACAACCCACTGCTCTCATTGTTGAGGCCCCCACATCCCATTGTTTGGAGGACACTATTTCATTGTCATTTGCGGATGTTGTAACTGCTGAATGATCATATTACTGAGCAGCTGCTTTGTTTCTCATATTGCCCACACAGGTTCATTGGAACTGTCCCCTATGGATCCAGGCACATGAGCTGCGGTTGTTCCTTTGGATGCTGCATGAAGGGCTGCCATATGAATGGATGAGGTGTCTGAAAGCCCAGGACCAGCATCAACTTCCACAGAATGCAGAGTCATCCCCCTAAAGCAGAGCTTCCTGCTGTCGATGCTTTCAAAAAGTGTTGATGCAGAAAAACCACAGGTACTCGTCATCCATAGAATGCGGTGCAGATGAGAGAAGCGTAGCTGTGATATGCTGTTCAAAGGTGAGGTCAGATTATAGATTATTACACCATCCAGTTTCACTGCAATGTAATACTTTCTTCCACAGGAGCTGCTGAGGACCAAAGGATGACCCCTCTGTATAGGATGGGCTGAAGGGCTAAAAATTGCTCATGGTATTTGACAGCTGCATTGCCTTTGATGAGCCCCATGAGCATTCCGGTACATGCCAAAGATGGCTTGCTTTCTGTATCTGCTTTTCTGTACCTGCTATTTGTTACAGTCTATATGAGACAGAGTTTCATTCCAAGCAGTTGGACTTCACAGCAGGCTGGGATCATAAACAGTGCCAGGAATGAACCTCAGCCTCCAGACCAGCCATTGATTGAGGGGTCCCTGATGGCAGAAGGGCATGAGGCTGGTTGTTTTTTTTCCCTTTGTTTTTCATTCTTTTTATTTACTTAATAGTTGTTCCTTTGTTTTATTTATTATTACTCAATAAATGCTCATATTTAATCAAATTGCTGTCATCAGGTCTTCGCTTAACTACATTTAACTGAATCAGAAAAGCACTGCTTGGATACACTCTGTGATCCAAGACATTTTTCGCGATGACGATGGGATTCAGGAAAATGTTTAAGAGAAGGGAAAGGCAGCCTGATACTCTGGAGACCTTCAGGATTTCAGGATGCAGCAGACTCTGGATTCAGGCCTGCAGCTAATTTGTTACCATAATTAGGACCCCCACAAAAATGGGGGACGTTTATAACTGGAAAAAGAGAGAAAGGGGGGTTAATCATATCGGCTGCTGTATAAGAGTGTTTGAGGGCAGTGGGCTTCCCCAGAAACGAGGGCAGTGTACCGCAAACGGGGTGGATGTTGTTAACAGCTTTGCATGCTACATGTAGAGAATTAGAAGAGTGCCAGGCCAAGAGCTGGCAGCCTGAGGCTGCATTGATGGTTGTACATCAGCGTATCATCATGCAGTTAAGACAGCTCAGGAGAGGGCCAGGAAGATGCAGGAGAAACAGACACAGATAGTATGCCATCTGGCAATGACATGACTAGACAAGAGGGCAAAACGGCGCAATCGGTAACTTTATCCAGTCAAAGTGCACCTTTACCAACCCACCATTGGGACGGAGACATTTGGTATTTGTCTGATTCAGAGTATGAATGGTTGGACAGGGAAGGAGATGTTGCACCTCCAGAGCGATTCTCAGGAAAGGGGCTACTGACATGCATATTAATATTGAACAAAGCAAAAATAAAGGAGGACCAGACCCCCAAAATCCGAGAATAAAAAGAGATGGTTCAATGTCTGAATAGCAGGACTTGGGGTCACACTTTAAACAGAAATTGGGCGAACACTTGGCCTCTTGGCTGATGTCGTCATGGGACCACAGTGCCTCCCACGTTATGCCTTGTGAAACAGAGCAAGGGAATCTGGGAACATTGAGCATTGATCCACATGAGCAGCATTTTTAGAAATACAAGGCAAGCTGGATCGCTGTGGAATGCACTGACATTAGTAGTAGGAAACAATTACCCTTCCCTGATAGATTGGTAAGGTGACGTTGAAAGATGGGAAGGCATACCAGAAGATATTAAATGCTTGAGGGACTTGACCACACAAGTGGATATGCATTCTCAACAGTTTCAGGGTCCTGATTAGGAAGCTTTCACAGCCAGAATGAGGAAGTGGCAAAATGGTCCAGGCTGGATGAGAGGTGCCAAATTAGCCCTGTAAGTGACAGCCCAGGGACAGGCAGTGGGACAGGATGGTTAGAGGACAAGGAGGCTGGTAAGTGAAGAGGGAGGCCCACCCAAGCAAGTGACACACAGGGGCAACGAGGTGGAGATGGGTTGGGTTCAAAGGTGAAAGAGAAGATAACCAGAAGCAAATATTTACAGCGTTGTTAAAAGCAGGAATAAAGAAGAGTGAGATAGACGCAACATTTACCGGTACCATGACAATGTGTGAAGGACGCACTGCTCTCCAAAGGGTAAGGAAGTAAGAGAGAACAAATCAGATGAGGAGAGAGTAAAGGAAACCACACCGACTACATCCCCCAAACCATCCCTGTACCCAAGCCTGGAGGAGGTCAGGCAGTTGTGGTGAGCTAGGCAGTCAATCGATTAGGGGCGGGACCGGGACTCTGGGCCTCTGTAAAGATGTATGGTGGGATGACCGGAAACCTGAGGCCTCGTGAATATCACCATTTATTGAAGGAAAGACAATATACAATGAGATATTGCATCATTAGACACTGCGGCTGAAGTTACTTTATGCATGGCACTCCGCATCGACATGTAGAGTTCAGAATGACTATTAAAGGATTTGGTAAGGTGGTAACATCAGCAATAGAACAGATAGTAGAATAGCCTTGGGGAATGGGTTCCCACAAGTATTCCTGGTACTAATATCCAACATACCCAGAAAATATTATCGGTATGGACTTACTAAGAGGTACCACCTTGTAAACCTCACTGGCCAAATTCTCTTTTGGTGTGTGAGCTGTGATGGTTACTGTTGGCCTTGCAAAATGGGAACTCCTCATCATTCCTGCATTCACATGGGCAGGTTCAATGAAACAGTATCGCATTCTAGAAGGGCATAAACAAAGTGTGGGTACTATACAGGGGCTGTTAGCTGTGGGATTGTGAGACATGAGGTAGCTGCACACAATAGCCATGTATGACCTGGAAAGAAGCCTGATGGAAGTTTGCAAATGACAATTGATTATCGTCAACTCGATAAATATGCTCCTCCACAATCAGTAGCCGTGTACGATGTCGTCACCGTTATAGTAAGTTTGTCAAAAGGTACTAAGTGCCTGGTATGCCTTTATTGATCAAGCATTACATTTTTCTCAATACCAATAGCCCTGGGGTCATAAGCTCAGTTTGCTTTTACGTGGGAAGGTCACCAAAATACCTTCTGTCAGCTACCACAAGGATACCTACACAGGCCAATCTTACACCATGGCCTAGTATCAAGGGACTTAGGTACGTGTCCGTTGCCACCGGAAATTCATCCAGCACATTATTTTGATGACATCTTGATCTGTGAGCTAATGGAAACCACAGTAGTGGGTGCTCTAGCCACACTAGTTCAACATATGTGAGACAGAGGCTGGGAAGTGAACACAAAAAGATACAGGAACCAACACAATCAGTGCAGTTTTAAAGCATTCAGAGGCCAAAGATGGCTTTGGGCTTCACCTCAGACTGGGATCACAAATGGTGCCAACAATGAACCTAAGCCTCCAGACCAGCCCTGACGGACAGAAGGGCTGGGGGCTTGATTTTTTCCCTTTTTATTTTTCATTCCTTTATTTACATTTTTTTTTATTACTGAATAAATCTTCATACCTAAGTGAATTGCTGTTGTCGAGTCTTCTCTTAACTACACTTAACTGAATCCAAAAAGAACTGTTTGGATACACTCTGTGATCCAAGAGACCCTCCATATCAAGTTTCCATTTAGGTTACGTCTACACTTTGTAGTGGTATTATCCAGACAGTAGACGTGACTTGATCCTCGGAATTTCTGCTCCACACAACAGGAAGGCTAACCAAAAGAAACAAAGCGAATGATACGTCTGAGAGCCACCAAAATGTAATGACCATGAAATATAGATCTTCTTCAGACAGAATGGTATCTTCAGCCTTCTACAGGGCACTGCTTTTGGATGAAAACAAGTGGCAGGACAGCAGATTAACACTTGGAAATTTCTATGTAGCTCTTGCTTTTAATAAAAGTTAAAGTTAAAAATGGATAGAAATGTTCACAATATCACAATGTCTCCATCATTTGATCATGACATACTTTGTTACTGATATGGGTGCTGTGCAAAGATCCCATTTATTCAGACAGGGTGAGAATTCCATGAGGTGCTAAATTTGGTTTGACTCTGTACTTTTTTTCTTGTTATTGTGGCTAATCTGACCTTCGTGTATACAGCAGATGATGTAAATTTATACTGATAAATATAAGAATATAGTTACAATGAAGTGTCACCCACTCCATCTCTGCGGCCTCGAAATGTTCCTCTTCTTCCTTTCCCAAATATGTCTCTGTGCAATCCCTAGGTGCACAGATAGGGTGGAGAGTGCCTTGCCTTTCATGGATGTTGTAGGTCTTGGAGTTTTGGGTAGGCAACCCCATGGGGCTTTGTGTCCGGGCAGCCCAGATATTAAAAATATGTCCTTCCCCCACACAGGTACAACCTTCTCACATTGACTCCCACAGGGTTGAGGGTGGCAGGCGGGGTGGACTTGGGAGCTCTGGACATCTCAGGAGCATCCTCCCCATTTGCTTAGGTGCCTACTGGCCCTGCCCTGCCTCCATTTGAGGAAGGGGTACCTGGAATGAGCTCAAGTTCACTCATTTCCTTTTCACCTTGTCTTGGTACTGAGCACCCATGGCTAGAACAATGGAGTGCAGGTGTGTGTATTTATGCAGTAGGCATTGATTGTGCTGGACCTGATGTAGCCAGGTGCATGCATGCCAGAGGCAGCAGGGGACAATCAGCATTAGCCAAGCCTTCTAGCCACTGGTCAGTGCCTCTGACAAGCCTGTCTGCTGCCACTTTGTCTGCCTATACATTGGGGGTGACATTATTAAAGGCCGACACTACTGAATCACCTCTTGCCCAGGTCTGAGCTCACACCTACTCTCTGATAGTTCTCCAAATGTCAGTGATATTCCTCAATCAAATACAGAAAAGTGGCAATGATGTGTTCGCCAGAATGTGCCGTTGACTCAAGTCTGGCTAATATGCCCACCGAGCAGTTAGAATCTGAGCTGGTGGAAAATGCAGGAGGCAGATTTGGTGTGGTTTCTTCCTCGAAGGTCGAGGAGTAGCTGATGTTTATGGGGGCACTGTCTTGACAGCAGAGACTGGGAAGCTGCCCATATGCCTGTAGGAATCATAGGGAGAATGAGTTGCAGAATAGGTTTGAAGTTCAGATATGTTAAGAATACATTCATAGTTTTGATAATGGAAGAGCAGCTCAGCATTTGACAACAAATTTTACTTGGTTTCTGGAACATTTCAGCATTTCTACATGAGTGGTCTCAATCCTGTCACACTATGGGATGAATCCTCCAATATTATGGGGTGAGGGGGTGGATTTTGTGCATCATATCACCTGACTAGGCTCTTTCCACTGTGGGCCATTTTCTCTTACATTGAAGCAAAGGGAGGGATTGAGGGAGATGCAAGTGGTTAGAACAGCTATTGTCCAGGTGTAGGTGAGGAAAAGCTTATGGACTGTCCCAAGTGAGTGAGTAGACAATGCAGTAGACATTTAGGGTCAAAGTTGGTGAGAGTGAGTGAGCAAAAATGTTGGATGCAACAGTGAGAGTGGTAGAACATGAGCCTTGGCAGAAAGTGGGTGCAGTTGCAGAGGTAGACTGAGCTGAGATAGCAAAAAACAGATGCAGCAGAGACCATCAGCCATCATGCAGTATGGCTGAGAGTTTCTTCAGACCAGTGGCTTCACAATGACCAGGCTGGCAGCTTCAGACAAGCCTGGCAGTGCCTGGTGCTGTGGTCTGCTCTGGCATTCTTGAGGAAGGAAGACGGACTTCCTCTGTACCAGCTTGTCTGCCAGGATCCCCAGGTCATCATTGGCAGAGTGCGGAGCTAACTTCCCTTTCTCAGCATCTCTGTGCCATCTCTTCACACACAGGAAACATGAAAGGCAGCTGTGGACTGGCAACATTTGGCCTTTTGCAAAACTGTTTTTAAAATAGCACCAATGCTGAGAATCCTGGTAGGTCCTGACAATGGCACATTGCTGAATTTGCAATAACACATTCTAGGCACCGTAGAGGTGTGGTACAGAGAATAACATGAAATAACTCTCTCACAGAGAGAAAATCATCCATGAAACTCCCCGAAAATAATACTTAGCTGATTTCTGGTTAAAATTCTGTTCTGTTTCTATTGAAACAAAAGCCGTCAGATTGATTCAAATTTTGGATTTGAGTCCTTAAAACTTCCAGATATTATCTAACAAGGGATATGAGGTGTTTTAACTCATTTGCATAACAGGAGACAGCTGAAACACTTAAAGGTCAGTCTGTACCTAAAAGGCAGAAGTTCTCTGAGCCACTGCTTGCTAATGAACATGACAGGGACTTTTACAGCTATGTGAATGAAAGACAGAGAGTAAGATGCTCATTAACTCTTTGATTTAAGTACTGCAGGGAGTAAGAAATACATAGAGATCAAAAGAAACAGAAACTACATGCTAAAAATTTAAAATACAGTATAAAAATAGTTCCAGAAATACAGGCACCTTAATAAAAAAATGTCCAATTATCATTACAGATAGAACTTTTCATCAGAGTAAAGATACCATGCGGAACTAGCTACTAGTTCTCAAGATTTAAAGATCAATGCAAGCTTTTTGAACTGGATTCACATTCATCAAAGGCTTTAGAACAAAAAATTAAGATGGTTTCATCACTGTGATTATTTAGACAATATTCTTTCCATGTTTTGCAGCCTATTTGCCCCTTTACATCCTTTGTGTTGGAGCAATAATAAGCCATTTTTTGTTATGTTGAAAGATCCAGGATTGAAATGAACATCAATAACTGGTGAAAAAGAGTTTCACACTGAGGGTTGCTAAAAGGTAAGAAGGGGAATCAATTTGAACCTTTGTCAGTTTCAATTTAAATACCAGGGAATGTACATGCTGTGCACATAAGTTCCTCCAATTTGACAATCTGACCTGCAGAATATCACCACTGGAAATGGCATTTAATTTTGCTCTTTTGAGACTGCGTTTAGATTATCAAACCATAAGGAATGGAAGAATATTTGGGACAAAGATTCAAGTGAGCTCCCTAGAGGCACTGAAGGGCAAGGCAGTTTTGTCATGTTTCTGCACAGAGGAGAGCTCAATGATGTATTGGCCAAATAAATAACTCAATTCAGAGATATTATGTTAACACTGTTTCATATCAAGAAGAAAATACATCATAGAAGTCTGCACTAACATAGAGAGTGTGACATTATACAAACTCAGGATGGATTTTTCCAGCCTCTACAGAGTGCAGCATGGTGAAAAAGTTGGGAAAATACAGCGAGAATGAAAACTTAAGAATATCCACATCGTGTGAAAAAGCCCAATTTTGTCCATAAGGTTTAAATGGCTAAATGAAAATCTTGTTAATGTGCGATGAGGCACCTACTGGCAACATTCTGTCTCCTCAAATGGACTGTTGGCATGCTTGAGGCTTTACTGAGCATTCCTCCAATCCCAGGTAATGGCACTGACCTGGGTGGCAACTTCAAATCAGGCTGGCAGTGCGCTACAGTTTCCGCTTGCAGTCCTGTGGCAAGAGGACATCCCTTCTCTTAACATGCTGTCCACCAGGATTTCCAGATCCCTGTTGGAGAAACAGGGTGTCAATCTGCCTCTCTCATAGATTTCTTTCTGCATTTTGCAGTGACACGCTGTGAAGGGCAATTCCTGGTTTGCATGATTTGAAATAATGCATAGCTGTGTTATATGTCATACTCGTGAGTAAATGCCAGAAGATTTCAGCAATTCCACTGCTGTTGAGCATAAAATTATACAAGAGCAGCACCATGGAGATGGCTGGGGGTGTACACTTGTTAAGTTGAGTACTGGAGAAGTGCATGAGTAAAGTGCTCATGGAGCGGGAGACTCCATGAAAATTCCCAAAACTGACTTAAACAAAATATGGGAAAATGCAGCATTGATTCCTTTTGCTTCAATTAACAAAAGTTTAAGACAGAATTCTAAGAACATTTGTAAGACCTTCCAAGCAGATTGAGTGCTAATAACACTTCAGTGCCATACATACTCTGCACATAGTTCTACTTCACATACTGATGTGCCTGACTAGATGTCCATCGCTCTGTCTACCTTTAAAATAGATATAAAGGATTGCACGACACAAATAGCTCTCAGGGAAAAGGAGAAATTTTCCCCATTGTTCTGATCAACACATTTCCCCCCGAGCTTACTAATTTGCTTCAAACAAATGTGCAACAAATGGGATATAGAATTCTAAATGTTTTAAAATGTTCCCAGTTGGACAGAAAGAAAAGCCCTTGCTCCAAACAAAACTGTTGCATGCTTCAGTTATCTCAGTTTATGACAACAAGATTCTGTATCTCAGGGGAAAGTGAAGCAACACAGTGATCTTGATTGCAAATTACTATCTTTTACACTGAATAATAAGAGTCACTATACTCTTACCAGACTATTGGTCTGCTCTCTCATTGCAGAGAAATGACCAGTGGTGGTTTAACCTGAGGACCATCATGCTTCTGGAGGGGCAAGAGGTTGAAAAGGTGAATCCTTCATGGTAACCTCACCCAGTCTGGGAATTGAATGCATGCTCTGCAACACAAACCAGCCATCCAGTTAACTGACCCGATTTTTCCACTGAATAAGGTATGTATGAAATGATTACACTATAATTATTCTGATCTCTGTTCGTGGTCCTCCATCTGTATGAGGCACAGCAAGTGGGAATAGTGTTAAATACTCGCTGTAATTTCTGATCAGTGCAGTGCAGTATGTGAAGAATGTGTCAGTTCCATATTCAAATTGATCCCAGCTAAATATTCCTCTGTGGCTATCCAAATATTTTATTGGCTTTCTGATTAACATTTCTAGTATGTTAGAATCTGTTTTGTTATACTTCAGAGTTTTATTTCAAAGCTTTGTGTCAATTCATCCAGTTTAAGTTATTCACATCCTGAGATCTCATGAAGGTGAAAAAAATTTGAAGATCACAGTTTGGCTGTAGCAATGGGGAGATGGGGTGCATGAGATCTCATAGCAAAGACAAATGGGAAATTTAAACTGATCATTAAGGTAAACGATGACATCAGCAGTGGGCAAGAATTCTCTGCTCCCACAACACACGGTTTCAGTAGCTCTAATTCTTACAGCAACTTTACACTCTGCTTCGCTGACAAGGGAAATCTTTGTGATTTGTATTTGTGGCAGGATATGCCTTTCCAAAATTAGTTTATTCAGCCACCTAAAAAAGTGCAGATCATTTGACCTCAACAAAGGCTGCATACCTAATATCTCTTGCAAATGGAAAGATGACAATGACAAGGAGCCAGGATGTCTCCTGTTCCTTTCGATCACAGAAACTGAAGTTTGCACAAAGGAATCTAATTTTCACAGAAACTGCTGAGCATTAGGTGTCAGAGGTTCTCAACTTGAGTAGCAGAGATTCCCTTGAACATTGAGGGTATTTTTGCTTGGGCTGCCATACAATCAGAAGTAAAGCATAATTATCAAGAGTGTGGACGAAACCAGTTGGTATGATTTTACAATGTAACCATAATAATTATAGCATTTCCGTGTCAGCAATAAATGTTCATATTGGCAATAGATTTGAATCCAAGCCATGAGAAATCATTCACCTAATTAAAGAATTCCTGACATATTACTATGAAATAATATTTGAATATTTTGTGTGAATGGCACCTATAGCTTTCTGTTTTGATTATTCGAAAGATGATTGAACTTTACGCTTTAACAAATGAATGTTATTAGATCCAATTTTGCTTTCTAGCCCTCTGCGGAAGTTATTACTTTCAATTTGATCTTTGTGAAGTAAGAGAATCCAGCAGGAATAAAAAGTTTGATACCTTAAAAGAAAAGATGATTGTGTTAACAGAAAGCTTAGTGAATACAAAACTTTATTTTTCTTCCCTGGCCCTCACGAAAAACCTTTGGGTATTTTGGAGTTTTGAATAAAAGGCTGACAATGAACAGCAGTAGGAATTGAAAATGGCACTGTCTCATTGCGAGGTAAACATCTTAATCAGTTTAGTACTCAACATACTGCAGGTATTCTTTTCTCCAGCACTGTCAAGCATGCATAATAATCCATGTACTCTGTTCAATAAGTGGGAATTCCATACAACTCTTATAAATATCACAGAAAATGACTTTGTAGCTCTTACACAGTTGGGTTAATGCACATTCTTTTCAGATAGCTCCAGAAGGGGTAGAATCAATGTTTTATCTCTTGTTCTGTTCAGTGAGCAAGAGGTCTCCACAGTTACACGTTGAATATTATAACACTTGCAATTATGGAGTGTATTTAATACAGTAAGTGTCCCTGATACATTGTCCTGGAATCATTGAATGTGGAAGAAGGCCATTCAGGCCTATGCATCTGTGTCAGCTCTCTAAATGAACAATCCAGTTAATCTTATTACCCTAATTATTCCTTATTTTGTTTTCCATTTTCAAGTATATAACTAATTCTATCAGAATGTTTTATTGAATTTACTTCAAGCATCCTTTCAGGCAAAGCATTCCAGATCATAACAACTAGCTGCGTGAAAATAATTGCTTAAATCCCTTTTGTCTATTTTTAACAAGTTATTCTTAAATTTTGACTAAAAATTTATGTTCCTCCTGTTAATGGAAACATTTCCTCATTTGTTTTTATGAAAATCTTTCAAGATCTAAGAAGAACAATTTTAACTTTCTAATCACTCCACATAACTGACATTCTTCACCTGAAGAACAACGCAAGATAAATGACACAAAATTACCATTAAAATTTTAATGCAGAGAGCCATGAAGGTGTGCTCAAATATCAAAGGCTTTGGTACAAGGGATTTAAAAACTTTGAAAGTGCAAGTTTGAGACATTCAATTAATTGTTTGTTTTACTTTATCTATACAACAAAATGGAATATCTATGCTATGTCACATATGATTGTGGCAGTTCTTTCTGTTGCAGTCATAAACCAAACAAAACTGCATTCTTGAAGGAAGCTGAATTGGGCATTTTAGATCTGCTTTCACCGATTCAAAATTGGGCCAAAGCAGTTCGGCTCAGGTTTGTATCAGCAATGTGGAAGGTTACACAATATCCCTTTGGCAGGCATGGTGCCAACTTTTGTGCCTGCCAGAGAGGTCACGAGGAAAAATGCCACTTTCATCATCTGCCTGAACAAAGCATGGACACATTTCACAGAGAGAAATGGGCAGGGTGTAATTTTATATGCAGTATTTGGCAAAAATACCAACATTCTGCCAAAGCGCAGCCGTCATTATACTACCGTTAGGGAGGCGTTCCAGGAAAATAAGCTGCCTCACACTCTGTTCTTGTGAAACATAAGACATTTAACATAAAATTTTAGATATACAAAACAACGCATACGATGGTAACAACGGAGCATCAAGAGTACATAAAACGTAAAGTTCAGCCCATTATCACTTATTTAAGAAATAGTAGGAACTGCTGGAGATGCTGGACAATCTGAGATGACAAGGTATAGAGCTGGATGAACACAGCAGGCCAAGCAGCATTGAAGGAGCAGGAAAGCTGACGTTTCGGGCCTTGACCCTTTTGACCTTTCTGAAGAATGGTCTAGGCCCGCAACATCAGCTTTCCTGCTCCTTCAATGCTGCTTGGCCTGCTGTGTTCATCCCGTTCTATACCTTGTTATCACTGATGTAATGTGCTTTCCAGTAACTCCTTTGAGCCAGTTGTCCTGATGGTACTGTGTATTAATAGACAGGCTTCAGTTTAGATCTCTTTGTCATGCTAAAACAGTTTTAAGGGGTGTGTGTGTCTGTGTGTGGTGGTGTTTGAAAAGGACCAGAGCCCTTAGTTTTATAACTTCAGCTTGAAGTTAATATCTACTTCATTATATTCTGTGTCACACTCCAATATTTCCCATTGCCCACCCTCTAAAGATTGGCCCAGTTCTAGGCAATGACTCAATCTGCTGTCTCACTAAAAAATCATTATTTATATGTGAATCTATACAATGAATGTAAAATGGCTGTTTTTAGTGGGCATCATGGTTCATAGAATTATAGTAGAAACAGGCCATTCAGCCCATTGAGTCCACATCAATCCTCAGAAGCATATCCACCCACATCCACCCCCCTAACTTATCCCTATAACCTGGCATTTCCCATCGTTAATCCACCTAACCTACACACCTTTGGACTGCAGGAGGAAACCGAAGTATGTATCTCTGTCCAACCACCCCCTTCAACATCCCCACCCCTGCCGTCATTATAATGGTAATCGTCACATTCCTGCTTCAGTATCTCACATTTTTCACTTGATTTTCCAAAATTATTCGCATATTGGAACTGTAAAGATAATTCCTGATACCTACAGGATGGTGAGACATGGCTCTTTGTAATTTAATGGTGAAATCACTTTAGAAATAAAACTAGGAAGAACATTTTCTAAGAAGATCAACAAGGACTTCCAAACTGGCAATGGGTGTTAACATAGAACATAGATCATAGAACAGTACAGCACAGTACAGGTCATTCAGCCCACGATGTTGTGCCGAACCTTTACCTAATTGTAAGGTTTATCTAACTTCCACCCCACCTTATAGCATCATTCATATGCCTGTCTAATAGCCGCTTAAATGCCCCTAATGAAGCTGACTCCACGACCCTCTTTGGCAATTCCACGCCCCTACCACTCTCAGAATAAAGAACTCACTTCTGATGTCTCCCCTATATCTACCTCCACTCACTTTAAAACTATGGCCCCTCATAATAGCTACCTCCACCCTGGGAAAAAGTCTCTGGCTGTCCATTCTATGTACACCTCTGATCATTTTGTACACCTCTATCAAGTCACCTCTCATCTTAGAAAAGAGAAAAGTCCTAGATCTCTCAACCTTTCCTCACAAGACCTTCCCTCCTTCCATTCAACATCCCAGTAAATCTCCTCTGCACCTTTTCCAATGCTTCCACACCTTTCCTATAATGAGGTGACCAGAACTGGTCACAATACTCCGGATGTGGCTGAACCAGGCTTTTGTATAACTGGACCATAACTCCACAGCTCTTGAACTCAATCCCTCTATTAATGAAAGCTAACACACCATATGCCTTCTTAATGATTCTATTCACCTAGGGGGCAACTTTCAGGTAACTGTGGACTTGAAGCCCAAGAACCCTCTGCTCCTCCACACTGCAAAGAATCTTCCCATTAACCCTATTTTCTGCTTTCACGTTTGTCCTTCCAAAATGAATCACCTCACACTTTTCAGGGTTAAACTCCATCTGCCATTTCTCAGCCCAGTTATGCATCCTATCAATGTCTCTTTGTAACCTAGAACAGCCCTCCACACTATCTACAACTTGATCCACCCTCGTATGACCATCAATTTACTAATCCACCTTCCCACTCCTTCATTCAGATAATTTACAAAAATCACAAACAGAAGAGAATGCAGAACAGATCCTTGTGGTACATCGCTCATAACTGAGCACCATGTCAAATATTTTCTATCCATTCCCAATTTTTGTCTTCTAAGAGTCAGCCAATTCTGAATCCAATCTGCCACATTTCCCCCTAACCCATGCCTCCTTACCTTCTGCATGAGCCTACCACGGGGAACCTGATCAAACACCATATTTAAATCCATGTATACCACATCCACTTCTCTACATTCATCCACGTGTTTGGTCGCCTCTTCAAAGAATTCAATAAGGTTTGTGAGGCATGATCTGCCCCTCACAAATCCATGCTGATGATCACGAATCAAATTGTGCCTATCTAAGAGATCATAAATCTTATCTCTGAACCCTTTCCAATAATTTGCCCATCACTGACATAAGACTAACTGGTCTGTAATTTCCGGGATTATCCCTATTCCCTTTTTTGAACAAGGGTATGACGTTTGCCTCTTCCAATCTTCCGGCACTATCCCTGTGGACAGTACGGACAAAAAGATCATTGCCAATGATCTGCGATCTCTTCCCTCACTTCCCATAGAGCCCTGGGATAAATCCCATCAGGCCCGGGGAATTATCTATCTTCAACTTCCTCAAAATTCCTAGTACATCTTCCCTACTAACATTGACCTCCTCTAGCCTACCAGCCTATTTAACGTTGTCCTCTTCTACAACTAGGCCCCTCTCAGTTATAAATACCGAAGAAAAGGATTCATTAAGAACCTCTCCTATCGCTTTAAGCTCCATGCACAAATTTCCTTAACAATGCTTGTTCGGCCCTACCCTTTCTCTGGTCACTCTCTTATTTCTCACATATGTGTAAAAAGCCTTGGAGTTTTCCTTGATCCTATCTGCTACGGTTTTCTCATGCCCCCTTACAGCTTTCCTAAGCCCTTTCTTCAGCTCCTTCCTGGCTAACTTGTATCCCTCTAGGGCCTTTTCCATTTCTTGTTTCCTAAACCTTATATAAGCATCCTTCTTCCTCTTAACTAGTCATTCGACCTCTCTTGAGAACCAAAGCTCCCTCACTTAACTGCATCTTCCCCGCTTGCTAGGGGCAAACATATTGAGCACACACAGTATGCATTCCTTAAATAGTCTCCACATTTTAATAGTGCTCTTCCCTGACAGCATCTATTCCCATTTTATGTTACCCAGTTCTTGCTTACCAGAACTATAAACCCCAATTATAAACCTTACCCTGCTGTATGTACCTATTCTTTTCCATGACTATTGTAAAAGTAACAGAGTTATGATCATTACCGCCAAAATGCTCTCCTACCAACAGGTCTAACATTTGGGCCCGTTCATTGCCAAGCACCAAATCCAAAGTGGCTTCTCCCCGTGTTAGTCTACCTGCGTACTGTGTCAGGAATCCTTCTTGAAAGCACTGGACAAAATCTGCTCCATCTAGGCTATTACAACTAAAAAGTTTCCAATCAATATTTGGAAAGTTAAAGTCACTCATGATTACAACCCTGTGACTTCTGCACCTTTCCAGTATCTGCCTCCCAACCTGCTCCCCCACTTCTCTGCAACTATTAGGGGGTCTGTAAAATAAACCCTAACACAGTGACTTCTCCTTTCTTGTTCCTGACCTCAACACAAACTGACTCTGTAGACATATCATTATTGAACTGCTTTTCAGTAGCTGCTATAGTCGCCCTGACTAGCAATGCCACTCACCCACCTTTTCTTCCACCCTCCTTTTCTTTTAAACTATCTAAATCCCGGATCTTCCAACAACCATTACTGTCCCTGAGTTACCCAAGGTTCTGTAATGGCCACAACATCGTAGTTCCAAGTACTGACTCATGTTCTAAGTTCATCTGCCTTATTTCTGATACTTCTCGCATTGAAGTGTACACACCTCAAACCATCTCTGTGTCCACAATTAGGCTCCATTGACCACATTTCTTTATTAAGACCTCACTCCTTGTTGTGTCTTTTGGAAGGCTGAATACCTCATCCTCTGAATTATAAATCCATTTCCCCACCCCTGCCAATCTAGTTTAAACCATCTCGTATAGCTCGATTAAACATCCCTCCCAGGATATTTGTGCCTTTCCAGTTCAGGTGCAACCCAACCTTATTGTTCAGGTCCCATCTTCCCCAGAACATGCTCCGATTATCCACATAATGGAAGCCTTCCCTCCTACATCAGCCCTCTAACCATGTGTTTAGCTGCACTCTCTCCCTATTTCTTACCTCGTTATCATGTGGCATTGGTAGTAATCCAGAGATAGCTACCCTGTTTGTCCTGGTGTTCAACTTCCATCTAACTCCCTGTATTTATTTTTCACATTCTCTGTCCTTTTTCTCGCTATGTTGTTGATACCGATGTGTACCATGACTGCTGGTTGCTCACCCTCCCCCGAAGGATCTTGAAGGCATGATCCAAGACATCACGGACTGTGGCGCCCAGGAGGCAACATACCATCCATTTGTCCGGTTTGTGCCCCAGAACCACCTGCCTGTGCCTTTTACTATTGAATGTCCAACTACAAATGCTCTCCTATTCTCCCCCCTTCCCCTCTATGCTACAGGGCCAGGCTCAGGGCCAGAGACCTGCCTGCTATGGCCTTTTCTTGGTAGGTCACCCCCGCAGTCCCCAACAGTATCCAAAGCAGTAGACTTATTATTGAGGGGAACTGCCAGAGGGGATCCCGGCACTGTGATAATGGGAACTGCAGATGCTGGAGAATCCAAGATAACAAAGTGTGAAGCTGGATAAACACAGCAGGCCAAGTGGCATCTCAGGAGCACAAAAGCTGATGTTTCGTGCCTGGACCCTTCATCAGAGAGGGGGATGGGGAGAGGGTTCTGGAATAAATAGGGAGAGAGGGGGAGGCGGACTGAAGATGGAGAAAAAAGAACATAGGTATAAAGGAGAGTATAGGTGGGGAGGTAGGGAGGGGATAGGCCAGTCCAGGGAAGACGGACAGGTCAAGGAGGCGGTATGAGGTTAGTAGATAGGAAATGGAGGTGCGGTTTGAGGTAGGAGGAAGGGATGGGTGAGAGGAAGAGCAGCTTAGGGAGGCGGAGACAGGCTGGGCTGGTTTTGTGATGCAGTGGGGGGAGGGGACGAACTGGGCTGGTTTTGGGATGCGGTGGGGGAAGGGGAGATTTTGAAGCTTGTGAAGTACATATTGATACCATTGGGCTGCAGGGTTCCCAAGCGGAATATGAGTTGCTGTTCCTGCAACCTTCGGGTGACATCATTGTGGCACTGCAGGAGGCCCATGATGGACATGTCATCTGAGGAATGGGAGGGGGAGTTGAAATGGTTCGCGACTGGGAGGTGCAGTTGTTTGTTGCGAACCGAGCGGAGGAGTTCTGCAAAGCGGTCCCCAAGCCTCCGCTTGGTTTCCCCAATGTAGAGGAAGCCACACCGGGTACAATGGACCACATTGGCAGATGTGCAGGTGAACATCTGCTTAATATGGAAAGTCATCTTGGGGCCTGGGATGGGGGTGAGGGAGGAAGTGTGCAGGCAAGTGTAGCACTTCCTGCGGTTGCAGGGGAAGGTGCCGGGTGTGGTGGGGATGGAGGGGAGTGTGGAGTGGACAAGGGAGTCATGGAGAGAGTGGTCTCTCCGCAAGGCAGATAAGGGTGGGGATGGAAAAATGTTTTGGGTGGTGGGGTCGGATTGTAGATGGCAGAAGTGTCGGAGGATGATGCGTTGTATCCGGAGGTTGGTGGGGTGGTATGTGAAAATGGGGGGAGATCCTCTTTGGGCGGTTATGGTGGGGGCGGGGTGTGAGGGATGTGTTGCAGGAAATGCGGAAGACGTGGTCAAGGACATCCTCGACCACTGCGGGGGGAAGTTGCGGTCCTTGAAGAACGTGGACATCTCAGAATGTGGACTTCACAAGCTTCAAAATCTCTCCTTCCCCCACTGAATCCCAAAACCAGCCCAGACTGTCTCCGCTTCCCTAACCTGTTCTTCCTCTCACCCATCCCTTCCTCCCACCTCAAGCCGCACCTCCATTTCCTACTTACTAACCTCATCCCACCTCTTGACCTGTCCGCCTTCCCTGGACTGACCTATCCCCTCCCTATCTCCCCACCTATACCCTCCTCTCCACCTATCTTCTTTTCTCTCCATCTTCGGTCCGCCTCCCCCTCTCTCCCTATTTATCCCAGTTCCCTCTCCCCATCCCCCTCTCTGATGAAGCTTCTAGGCCTGAAACATCAGCTTTTGTGCTCCTGAGATGCTGCTTAGCCTGCTGTGTTCATCCAGCTTCACGCTTTGTTATCTGGGATCCCTGCACTGTCTGCCTATTCCCTTTCCCCTTCCTGACAGTTACCCAGCTACCTTTTTCCTGTAGCTTGGATGTGACTACCTCCTTATACCTTCTCTCTATCACCCCCTCAGCCTCCTGAATGATCCAGAGTTCATCCAGCTCCAGCTCCAGTTCCCTAACATGGTATTTGAGGAGCTGGGTGCACTTCGAGCAGGTGAAGCCAGAGAGCCCTTACAAGGTGTTTTTCTTTGCAAATTTGTTAACAAAGTACAGGTGATACAGAATGGTCCAACAGCTAGGAGATGCTGAATGGATCTCCACTAAAGCCCTGAGTCAAAAATTGACTATGTATTGAGGTGTGGTAAGCTCCATTAGGCTTGTGTGACTGATTAGTGTTTGAAATCACTTATTCAAATGGTATGTCATCAGAACTCACCATCCAGTCATTGTGGCACTGGAACAGAATTCAAATTTTGAATTCAAGTGACTAAGAAATTCTTTGTCTAGTTGCTCCTGCAAAAACCTTCTCGAAGGTAAACATCACCTGTTATATCATTTCCCCAACTCCACACCTAAGGCACAGTATTGCTGCAAATTTAACTTTCAGGAAGCAAAGAGAATTTACTTCACATGGGGAGATTTCACTGCCTACTCTCAAGGTTAATGGTAACAGCAACGAGTGAAGAGCCTAAGTCCTCCTAAAGCGTGTATTTTCAAATAAACCTGTTGGACTATAACCTGGTGTTGTGTGATTTCTGACCTTATCCACCCCAGTCCAACACCAGCACCTCCACATCACATCATTCCAAAATGCTTAGCAGCCACCTAAGTATTTTTGCACTGTAGTCACTGGTAGCACCCATCTTGTGCAGAGGAAGCTTCCACAAAGTTGATATCTGAGCCAAATTTAAGAAGGTTTTTGTAAGGTCTTATACAAGAGATTAGCATGTACAACTAAAGTCCTTGGGATTAGGGTTAGTCAACTGGTATAGATAGAGAACTGGTTGGCGAACAGGAAACAAAGTGTAAGAATAAATGGGCCATTTTCTATGTTTTTATGTAACAACAGCTTTATGGCTTTGATAGAAATTGGAAATGCTCCTTTGGTGCCTATTAGTGGATATTGATCATGCTGGCCATATACTGAATGCGCCATTCTAACGATAACAGACTGAGAATGTTAAAGTACCTATGAAACAAACTTGAGAGAAACACCATTAAAGAATAAATGAATGATGGCTGGTTGGTAAGATTGAGAAACCTTCCTGTGAATCAGACTTGTATGCCACTTGCATTTAGATTGATCTGCCTGTCTATAATGTTCCTTTACCTAAAATATCAGCTTGAAGGCAAGTGTACAAAGAAATATTAGTTCATAGTTTATCAGCAGCTGACTTTTACAGACATGATACTGCTAGCAGCTTCTGTTCATCTTTTTTGACATCAATGGAGATCACAATAACTCAATAGTCTCCCACTGATGTGCTGTAGCTTCCTGGATTTCTATTCAAAAATTTAATGCATTTCAGTTCCTTCAAAAATTTATGAAGATGATAACTCATTCACACTCAGTGGGAATGTTTCTGAGACACTTGTTCTTCAACTCAGTATGCAATTTCTGTGTTGAACAGAAATTAAACACGGCTGTTGTTTGTGTTCCCTCACTCCAGCTGGTCAGCAGGATAGTTTAACGTGATTATCTTTTCACATTATGAAATGTAAAACTGAGCTAAGCTGTCCAGAAGGTTACAGGTATGTGAGTACAAGGAGTTAATCTAACTGTTTCATTTTGCCCTCTGTTGCAGCCTGATGTCAAGATGAAAACACAGTAAAGTGGTTCTTAAGCAAAACAAGTATTTTCCTGAAGATTTCTTAAACATTCTGCAGTAGCACAGTTTGTCTAGAAGCAGAGCAGCACGGTGGCTCAGTGGTTAGCACTGCAGTCGCACAGTACTAGGGACCCGGGTTCAATTCCAGCCTCGGGTAACTGTCTGTGTGGAGTTTGCACATTCTCCTTGTGTCTGCTTGGGTTTCCTCCCGCAGCCCAAAGATGTGCAGGCTAGGTGGATTGGCCATGCTAAATTGCCTGTAGTGTTCAGGAGTGTGGGAGTTATGGTGGGATGCTCCAAAGGGCAGTGTGGACTTGTTGGGCCAAAGGGCCTGTTTCCACACTATAGGGAATCTAATCTATCATATGATACCTGCAAGTGAAAGAACAATATGGAAAGATCTCTGCCATTGCTGGAAAGCTTTGAGCAGTTTGGAGTTCTCAATCAAGCAGAAATATGGCTGAATTGGCACCAATAATTTACAAAGTAGCACAATGCATTCTACCCCATTGTGACATCAACCTGTGAACGGGCCAGCGCGCTATTTAGTATAATGGGTAGTTGGACACGTGATATCCCAAATGAAAACTGAAAGAATTGTGGATGCTGTAAATCAGATGTAAAAACAGAAATTGCTGGAAAATCTCAGCAGACCTGGTAGAATCTATGGAGAGAAATCAGGGTTTGACGTTTCACAGATGATATCCTAGTCAGGCAAGGAATCAATAAAGTAAATCTTTATATATGATGAAGTAATAAAAACACTCGGCTTGAATCTGCAAATGAAAAGTAATTGTTAAGTGGCCTAAATTTTCTGTACAGATCATTGTTAAAAGTATCAGTACAGCGGAGATGCCAAAAAGACGTACCAATTAGGATTGAATTGTTGCTTGAATCTTATATAAGGAGTTGTCTGACCACTGCAACTGAGTAAACTTTGCCAAAGGCAATTCAAAGTCGATCACTGATTTAGGATGATAGGATGAATGTTAAATTTAAAATCAGAGAGGTAGCTGTACAAAATCAGGAAAGGCAGGAAGAGCATTCATTAAATACTCCAGTTAACAGTTTTATTGGCATGCTGGGAAAAAGCACCAATTGCAAAATTGCGCATCAAAGAGGTTGAGTGCTAATTTTTTTCAAAAAGAACAGTCACTTCCAAGCTGTGTGTCACAGCTAGGAGCCTAAACAGAATAGGCAAAAAGGGAAGCCTTCAAAAGGCAGCAAAATCCACAACAATAGAAGGTATCAATGATACAGAGGTGCCTTTCTTTGGCAGAATCCAAGAACCAAGTAGAAGCTACTAGAGTGTTGATATCCCAGTGTAGACAAACTTGAAGTTAGCCAAGGTGCAGCAATGTCAGTTCTTCCTGATACTGAATCATAGGTGAAAAAATTCTTTCTTCAGGCATCATGTGTGAAACTATATGGTCGCAAGGTTTAGCAAAAGTCCAAGGTGAAATGAATAATTTTAGCTCCTATCCTCCCTTTGTTTAGTATTCTGAAAAGTGTGCTGACAGCTAAAGTCTATAGCTGGAACTTCCAAGTGTAGAAGCTGCTTACCATAAACAATAATAACATGGGTTGCATATGAAATTTGGATTGCGAACACCAGTTGTAGAATGCAATCAAAATTGTTCCAAATGCAGAGCTTATACAGGTCATAAGTGTTCTTACAGAACTATGGATACTGCTCAAAAATAGCCACAACACACGTTAACTATTTAATTTCTTCGACACTGTGGGCTACTGTTAGTCCAATTTTAAACTCTGTGCATTTTATCTACACCCCTTATCTTTCCCTAAACTTACCTGTAAGCTGAAACTAGTTGGAACCCATAGGATTTTGAGTAGCGGGCATGTAACCAGCTTCCTAACCAGCACCCATAGCCAGTCCATTTTGTTCAAATAAAGCAATATAAAGTTTCAAATTTTGTTCACAACTTTTGCTGAAATTTTCAGGCACAGTGTAAATGACTCGCGAGTTTATCCGTGCCAGAACCAGCTGCAAATGAATTTCTCATCCACTACAATTAACATTGTCTTATCTTAAAAGAAATGAACAACTTACAATTTTGTGATGTTCCACACATTCAGAAACATAGGGCAGTACAGCACAGTACAGGCCCTTCAGCCCATGATGTCATGCCAACCTGCTATCTTACTAAGATCAATCTACCCTGAATACTCTACATTTCACTATCCTCCATGTGTCTATTTAAGAGTCGCTTAAAAGTCTCCTAATAAACTGACTGTACTATCATTGCCATCAGCGCATTCCACACGCTCACTGCTCTCTGTGTGAACAGCCTGCATCTGACATCTCCCCTACATTTTCCTCCAATCACCTTAAAATTATGACCCTCATAAGAGTCATGTCCACCCTGGGAAAAAGTCTCTGGTTATCCACTCTACCTATGCCTCTCATCACCTTGTACACCTCTATCAAGTCACCTCTCATCCTTCTTCGCTCCAATGAAAAAAATCCCTAGCTCCCTCAACTTTTCCTCATAAGACCTGCCCTCCAGTCCAGGCAGCATCCTGGTAAATCCCCTCTAAATCTCTAAATCTCTAAATCTTCCACGTCTTTCTTATAGTGAGGTGACCAGAACTGATCACGGTATTCCAAGTGTGGTCTAACCAGAGTTTTATAGAGCTGCAGCATAATCTCATGGCTCTTAAACTCAATTCCCCTGCCAATGAAAGCCAACACACCATATTCCTTCTTTACAACCCTATCAGCTTGAGTCGCAACTTTGAGGGATTTATGGATGTGGACCCCAAGATCCCTCTGCTCTTCCACACTGCCAACAATCCTGCCATTAACCCTGTATTCCGCATTCAAATTCAAACTTCCAAAATGAATCACTTCACACTTTTCTGGGTTAAATTCCATCTGCCACTACTTTGTCCAGTTCTGCATCCAGCCGATATCCCGTTGCAACCTACAAAAGCCTTCATTGGTGTCCACAACTCCACCAACCTTTGTTTCATCAGCAAACTTACTAACCCACCTTTCCATTTCTCATCCAAGTTATTTATAAAGATCACAAAGAGCAGAGGTCCCAGAACAGATTCCCATGGAACACTACTGGCCACTGAACTCCAGGCTGAATATGTTCCATCTACTACCATCCTCTGCCTTCTATTGGGCAACCAGTTTTGTATGCAGACAGCCAAATGTCCCTGAATCCTGTGCCTCCTTACTTTCTGAATGAGCCTACCATAAGGAACCTTATCAAATGCATAAAATGCATATCAAATACATAAATTACTACGTAGGAGAAAAACATTACAATAGATACTGAGTATGTCAAAAGCAGAGAGTGATGGAAAGACAAGGGCCGAAAATCAAAAGACATGATCAAGGATGATAGCTTTTGGAAGCTGTGAAGAACATGGAGGTAACAAGTTGGGGCGAACTATATAAAACATTTCAAAGTGCAGCAGTAAAATGACTGATTAAATTACTGCCTGCAGAGTGAAGTGTGAAGGGAAGTTCAGAATTAGAAGAGCAGAAGAAATAAGATATGAGAGGACCATTAAGGCAACTAGCATCCTCAATAATGATAAAATAAACATTGTTGCTGAAGTGAGTGAATCCTGTTAACTCAACACTTGCTACTTTTGACTTGTTATTTGCTGTTTTCTGTACTTTGGACAGAAAACAAATCTTCAAGTTGTCCATGACCTTCACTGAAATTGTAACATAAATGGTAAAAGTGCTGAAGTAACATTTCACTTCCCTATCTTCAGAAGAATGTGTTCAGAGACACAGTTAATATCTTGAATTATTAGATTTTAATACAGCTGAGGTACATAACCATTACATTACTGATCCTGTTACCCACTGGCTGAGGTTTTCAAACACTCCTTTTCTTTTCTCCACTTTCTAGTTCCATACTTATCTCTAGTCTTAGTAAGCTTTCTTATAAACAGGTTCATTAATATTAATAAAACTGACACAAGCAGGCTAAACATAGCTAATGCAACATTTCTCTCCATATAAGTGGGTAATTAGCTTTATGAGTCCTATTGTAAAACATGATTATTAAGTAGTCACATTTCAAACCCACATCAGTTCAGAACAGTTTAACGTATACTAAATTTATTGCGACAGCTTAATTGAGTAGAAGAACCAGTATTTTTTTATATAAATTATGTAGATATGTAAAAGTAAATAACCTTTTCAAGTACAAACGTTTGGATAGAATATAGTTTGTAGTTAATACTTTTGTCTTAGTCTGTTTGAGGATTATTGTAGTGTTCAACCTGAGCATTCGAGGCAGTAGAACTGTTGTTTCCAAATGCCAATGCTCCTCGAAATTCCAGGTTATAGTAGGGTTATTTTTGTATGAATTGCTTTCCACATGTGCTTATGTAGTTCTGGGCCCATGAATCCTACAAATAGAGTGTAGTACCCCTAGAGCATAGCCAGCCTTGTTTTGGTGGCTGATCTGTGCAAAAAGAAGTCTGTCAGCAATTGGTGGGATAGTATACATCCACTGCTTTGTAGCACACCAACCCTTTATGGTTTCTTTGCCAATCACTATTAAGATAAACAGCGGGCACACACACATTGATAGCTATATGCATCACTTGGATTCCTGGCAAAGATACATACCAGGTCATCTGGATTCCTTCTGCTCAGAGAAAAGACAATGTACGGCCCTTTCCTTACGTACAGAGTCTTTGTGACTTCCCATATGTGGTGATGCACGTATGAAATATTGGCAACATCACTAACTACAACTTGGAAGGATCCAGAGACATAGAAATTGAAGGCCATGGTAACCTCGGCAACCCCTAGTAGCAGTCATCACTCTTGTGTTTGGCTGCAGGTCCAGTTAGAGAAGTTGACACAGTTTAGTGACTCCTTTACTTTCTTGGTAAATAGTGCTGTCTCGGGTACTGTTCTTAGCCAAGGTGGAGCCAGGAGAGTGCTGTTTGATTACAATGTAGTCTCTGCTGTCTTTGACTCATCTCCCTCTGATGCTGTAGCCCAACAGAGATTTCAACTAAAGTCCTTACCAATAGGAACAGCTTTTCTGTTCAGAGGACTTCAAACTCCATGAACTCCTTGGAATAGCTCTACACTTTTCCCTTTATGACTCCAGTAGTATATGCAAGTTCATATAAAAATGCAGTTTCTTTCAAATTTCAAATGTGAACATTTTCAAATTATCTGCATCGACTACAGAAAGTCAAAAGCACGTCACCTCAAAATTCCACTTGGATGGCTTTAAATGGGGCTTGTGACACCTATTCAATAGAGAGCAGTGAAGAATGTTAGTAACAGGCCTGGTGGGTTACAATTCAGCAAATGTGATAACAACTCAGTCCTAGACAACAATTAATGTCACAGTCTGTCCACTCTGTGTGCTTCTGGCTCATCAATCACGTGCTTGTACTATTCTTTATACTTTTGGCAAATATACTGCATGGGCATCAACCAAATGAGTGAAGTAGTCTAAGGGGCTGCTGTCCTCTGTGACGTCAGGGGGCTGCTGTCAGACAGGGGGTCTTGTCAAAGGTTTGGTCTGATATCAGTCTGGGGTGTGGATCTGTAAGGCAGCTGCTCAGACAGGTCATGATTACTTCCTTTTTAGGAGGTGAGAAACCTGTTGTGAAACTTAATGACAATGACACCTAGCTGAATTCTGCTAAAATTCAGCTCAAAGTCCTGGCATGTTGGCTGGAATGAAGGCCAATGTGGCCAGGGTTGGGTGGGATTGGAGGTGGGGGGGGGGGGTTGAAAGTCAGCTGCTGAAAAATGGGAGAAAGCAGGTCTTCATCAGAATGAGGGAGGGGACTGAGGCTCTACAATTCATGGTGGTAAGACCCTCATGTCCTAGCAAACAAATGCAATGAATTGTGCTATGCTGTGCCTCTTCCCCATTACTGCTACTGTGAACGTATTCTTCACATGCAGAAACTTTCACCAATTCTGTACAATTCATTTCCTCTTTGTCTTCTGAAAAAGCAGCATTTACACTCTCCACTACAAGAAGCCAGACCCCCAGACATCATCTTCTTTTCCAGCTCTAAAAGAAGAAGTCACATATCTCCCAGAGGAAGCAGTGGCAAAGCAGCCTCCTGCATCCTCTGCCAGTTTAGATACTGACATCTCAGCGGGTACTGTCTCAGCCATTAACAACTTCATTCAAATGCTTAGGCTGACATAGCAAGAGCAGGTAGGTTTATTGGGCCAACCTGAGAAACTGGATCAAAATTGGGAAGAACCCACCAACATAATCATACATGCTGGCATCAGCATCAGGGTCCTATTGCTGGCATTGTGTATTTATGCAGCTACTCCCTGATCAGGCAGATACTTAAGTGTGCAAGAGAGCAGTGAAATTGCATAGCTGTGAGGCAGGAAATTAACAGTGTCCTGTCAAGATTAAATTCCTGTCACATCCAGCTTCCACCAGCAAATTAAAACTTCCCTTAAGTGTTTGTAGACAGGGTTTTGTACATCATTATATCCAAAAACATGTAGGTTTGTGGAACTTCACCCGAAAGCACATATAAATGGATATATAAATTGTAGGTGCAGAGAATTATTTCCAGTTTTAGGCAATGGCATATAAATGATGGAGCAGTTGTGACACATTGGCAATGACTCTCCTTCTAATCGAGAAGATTTGGATTCAAGATCTGACTATCCTGGAGGTGTGATATAACATGTTGGAATAAGTTGGCTTGATGTACAGACGCCAGAAATCTGAGAGGTAATGGCTGTTTAAAAATGCATGCATCTTCACCATTAATAAAAGTGAATAGGCCCAAGAAATAGATGTGTAATTTTGCTCTTGTTTTTCCTTTCAAATATCTGCACTGCAAAATCCTGTTCTATGCTTCCACATATTTAGTTCAAATTTAATTATGAATGATAAATCCTTTTGTTTTGGATCAGTCTGTGAATTTTGGCTGCTCCATTCAATACAGTCTCCTTGTAGAGCAGCAAAAATCATTTCAACTCTGTAGAGGCTTCTGATGATATAGCAACCAATCTAACCTTGGATTTCAAAACACAGCCTTTGATTCCTTGCCAGTACAAATGTGGAAGCTGGTCAAATAGTGGCCTATTGAGCCCATATATTAAATTGAGACAATTTATTAGCTAATTAAAAACATGTGTCAACAAATAAATTAATTGTCAAATTGTGATGTTGGTTCACCAGGCTAAGTACATATGTGGAGACCATTTGACACATCTCAATTATCCTTCTGGAGGACTGTAGTTTCATTCAGTTTCAGACTGCTTTTTGTGTACCTCCAGAGGTTGTGTTTCTGAAACCCTGCATTGAAGGTTATTCTCAATATGAATCACCTTTTGACAAAGAATTCAACTGTTAACAATATTATTGCAGAGATGGCATTTCATTATTTTCTCTAATTGCTTTGGACTTTAAAAATAAATTCTTTCAATGGTTTTAACCGAAGTAAATGATTTAGCCAGGAAAAGTAACTCCCATCCCAAGCACTAGCCAAAATATATAGTGGCATTGACAGTCTGGCTCTGCAGGTTGGATAAGAGTATTATTTGTCCTTAACCATGCCCAAAGGATGTTATCAAAAATAGTTCAATACGCTTAAAGACAAGTGAAAGAAGAATTCCTGTGTCTTAAAGGATTATCTGAAGAAGTAGTGAAGTTTTGTTTTATCTGATGATGATCCATCTTGCTCTTTAGCCTTCATCTAAAGTCAAGAAGTGGATTGATAGGAATGATTTGTTGCATCCATTACATTTGACAGAAATGATTTGCTTTATATCACTTTTGTAAAGTCATAACAAAAAACATTTCCAGAATTGTTAGTATTTTAAACAGAACATAATGATCATGCTAGGAACACGAGAGACACTATATCTTTACTTCAACCTTCTAAATGAATGTAAGAATTCTGCTGAATGTACCCAGAGATGCTTTAGAAATCAGATCTGTGCATCTCTCTTTCTTTCTGGTTGTGCAACCTCAGAAATGTCAGTCCTTGTATAGGTAAGTAATGCTAAAGAAGACCGATCTTGTGAGAGAATATCTCTGTTTTGAGAGCCTTGTTAAACCAGAAGTTTGTGCTTTAAACCTGTTTGATGGTAGCAATTAATTTAAATTGTATTTCAAAGCAAGACCGAGGAAATGCTGAGCAGCCAGAGATACAATCTTTCAGATGAGCTGTGTAATTGAGGCCTTATCTACGCTCTCAGCTGGTATAAATATCCAATATATACTTCAAAGAATATTGGGATTTCTCCAACTGGTCCAACTGGTCTAGTTAGCACTGATCTCACAATCAATAGCCTTAAAATGGATTAACTAGTTATCCTAGACAATAAAAAACAAAGAACTGTGGATGCTGGAAATCTCAAGAGATCTGGTAACATCTGTGGAGAGAAAGCATGGTTAATATCATGAGCATAGTCACTAGACCCGAAAAGTTAATTCTGCTTTCTCTCCACAAGTGCTACCAGACCTACTGAGTTCTTTTTTCAGCAATTTCTGATTTTGTTAATTAGTTACCTTATTTGTTTTAATCTGAGAGACTTTGGTGTGCAGAAGTTCCATTTGTGACTTACTTTAACATAACTACACTTCAAATACATTAGCTATAAAGTGTTTCAGGATGCTTTGAGGCCTGAGTAATATGATATAAATATAAGATTTCTTTTACTTCTTTCTTTGCTGTTCATGACCCAAAACAATGTGAGAGTGGTGTAACAAAATTGTACCCTGTTTGGTCAAGGCTGAGTTTCTCAAAGCTACTCACTCAATCCTTTTCACATTTTGCTTTTGTTTCATCAGCTGCATCTCTACATTCCAAAGATAGTGATGGTGGAGTAAGTGGTATCCTGGCTCCTCAGCCCAGGGATCATCCATTCCATCTGCTTTTCTTTTTTTGCTTTCTTTTCTCATTCTTCTTCTCTCTTTTTAAAAAAATTTCTTTTGGTTTTGTAAGAAAGAATCAGCTTGGAGTGGCAGTGGCATCATTGGAGTGGCTGAAGAGTAGAGTGGACTGGATGCATGGAATGGAGTGGGAATGGGCGTCTGAGTGGAGTGGGATGGCTAGCATGCCTGGAGCAGAGCACAGACTGTTGTTGGACTGGGGGACCGGTGGTGCAGATGGTCAGCAGCTTGTGAGTGTGGCCAGACCACACGTGGAAATCCCCTCCATTAATCTATTGCAGGCTCTTTCTTGAAAGACTGTTTTTTTTATCTTTTTGATTTTACTTCTTATTTTTCAAACTTATAATATGAATAACTTTGAGGTAATTTAACTTGTTTTGTTTATTTCTCTATTTTGTATCTAAAGATTTGTACCTAGGTAATTTGTGCCCAGGATGGCTCGGTGCAGGGCAACGTTGTAAACTTTTCACTCTATTCCTGTACTTGAGAAAACGTGACAATGAACCTAATTCTAACATTGCTGCTTTTTCTAAATATACTGATTGTCAGGCATCATATGCTGACTGCCAGTGACTTTGCCAGAGGTCACGGATTCTTGCTGCTTTTCGATGTAACAGCTTCATTCATCTCATATTGATCTTGGCCTTCAATGAGTGAATGAAGAAGAAGCCAGAGTGCAGACGAATCACAAAGCAATGGTTCCAGAGAGATCTCTTGTTATTGTGGCTGAGTCTATTCAGGATTATTTACTAACTCAGTACTTTGAGCGAATTCACGGCCTGAACCATCACCCCTGGTCAATGTAGAAGCAAATTCATGGGGGTCAAACGATTTGAAGTGGTAAGCATTTCTCATCCCAATGTGTTATTTCAATTTTTCTTTAAAAGCTCAAAATTTGTTTAAAATTCTCTTCCAGATCCCATCTTCAGAACAATTCCCTGAATGTGACAATGACACTCAATGGCACAGTTGTGTCTTGGGATCTTGTGACTTCCTCATTCTTTCTATCTTTCACTTATGGTCAGTTGCCAGTGGTGAACTGCTGCTTGCCTCACATGATGACAGCTGCGGATAGGAATTGGGCCCAGGAATATTAAAATGAAGTCCACATGTTTTAAAATGTCTGGGCCTTATATCGAGGGTCACTATTCACCGCCAGTTATAATTGCAGCTAAATCAGCAGAAATTGCAAAAATGAATCAACTCTTCCTACATTCTGCTCAGTCATCTAATGTGTTTTAGCATTTCAGTTTGCATTGACTCTGGAAGGTTCCACAGAGAAAGATGTTTATCATATTTCCTATATTACAATTTGGAGTGCAGGGGGAATTTTAACCTGTGAGTGTATACAGATTGATGTGCTAAAATTTATAACTTCAGCAAATGTTGCCACTCTTGGATGCCAACTTCCATATTTAATTAGGACATGTTTCAGATCATTTGGAAAACACATCCAGAACTGGCAGACCTATAAAAACAAATTAATTAACTGAGGATTTATTGTTGAATTCTGGTTTTAAAAGTTAGCCACCTGGTTTTCTGGCAACTGAAGATTATCAATGGCAACGAGAAGAGAAGACAGTGGGTATTGCATATCTATAAAATTGTCAGGCTCGAAAGCTTTTAAATACTGAACCATGAGAGCTGCGTCTTTGCTGAAGTAAAATCTTTTCCTCAGATGATTTGTTCTTAGAGTGGATATAAGACCATAAGACATCAGAGCAAAGTAGGCCATTTAGATCACCCAGACTGCTCCATCATTCAATTATATCATGACTGATCTGATAATCCTCAACTTCACTTTCCTGTCTTTTGCCTAAAACCCTTGATTCTGATTATTTCAACTCCACTTTCCTGTCTTTTTCCTATAACCTCACTGATTAAAATCTGTCTACGTCAGCTCTAAACATAAATAACAACACAGCTTCTACAGCCCTCTTCTGAAAAGCATCCCACAGATTGACAA
This sequence comes from Stegostoma tigrinum, assembly GCF_030684315.1. NCBI lineage: Eukaryota > Metazoa > Chordata > Chondrichthyes > Orectolobiformes > Stegostomatidae > Stegostoma > Stegostoma tigrinum. The sequence continues at coordinate 20,836,169 of NC_081370.1, forward strand.
ACTGAGAGAAAAAGTTCTTACTCATCTCTGTCCTAACTAGGCGATCTCTTGCTCTGAAATTATGCCGTCAGTTCTAAAGTCTCCTTCTAAGGGAAATAATCTCATTTCATTTACCCTTTCAAGTCCTTTAAGAATTTTTTATGTTTCATAAAGGTTCCCTCTCGTTTTTCTAAATTCCATTGATTTCAGGACCATCCCAGTGCAATTTTTCTCAAGACAATTCCTCCATACCCAAATCAACCTAGGCAATCTTCTTTGGCTTCCAATGCTAGTATATATTTCTTCAGATTTGGGAATCAAGACTGCTCACCGTATTCCAAGTGTGTTCGAAGTTATGCATTATATAGTTTTACCAAGACTGTTCAACTTTATTATTCTATTCCTTTTGAAATAAGGTCCAACTTTTTATTTGTCTTCCCTATTACCTACACAACTTGAGTGCCAGCTTTGTATGAATCATGCATGTGGACACCCAAATCCTTCTGTGCTAGCCTTCTACATACTATCCCTATTTAACATAATATTCAACTCCTCTATCCTTCCTGGCAAAGTACACAGCCTCACACTTTACCATATTATATTCTATCTGTCAAGTCTTTACCACCCATTCAACCTGTCTACATGCATCTAGAAACTCTTTGTGTTATTGTCACTATTTGACATCCTACTTATTTTTGTGCCAAGTTTGTGGATGATAATAGTAAAATTGTCTCTGTCTTCCAAGTCATTAATATATATTGTAAATAGCTGTGGTCCCAGTGGTTATCGCCCTGGCACTTCGCTAAACCTCTATCCATGCTAAGATGTTACTTCCAATACGATGGGCTTTTATTAAGTATTCTACTGCTTGGTTAAACGTCTTCTGAAAATCCAAATAACTTACATTCAATGCTTTCCCCTGATCTATCCTGCTTGTTATCTCTTCAGAGAATTCTAGTGAAATGGTCAGGCATGACTTCCCCCTTATGAAGCCATGCTGACTCTGCTTGGTTACAGTACATATTTCTAAAAGCCCTGCTAGTCCAACCTTCGCAAAAGATTATCAAGTATCATAAAACTGCATCTGGTTCACTCACTTGTTTTTGGGAAGGAAGCTGCTGCCTTACTTGGTCTGGCCTACATGTAACTCCAGGCCCACAGCAATGTAGTTAACTCTTAAATACCCTCTAGGCAATTAGTGTTGGCTTAACCAGTGACACCCACATCCTGTGAAAGAACAAAAATGACTAACATTTTCCCAGCCTTTGGTGGCTTATTTTTTTGTCTCCTTCCTTTTTTGAATAAAGTTGTTGCCATGGCAGCTTTCTAATTCTCTAGCGTTTTTCCACAATCAAAGGATTTTTGTAAGATAACTGCCAGTGTTGTTCAGAGATGACTTCCAAGACTTTAAATTTTAGTCTGCCTACTTTGGAGTTTTTCTTTTTCACTTTAATCAGCACTTTTCAGCTGCCAGCTGCTCACCAGCATGGGAATAACTGATTGAGATCGATGTTGGACTTCTGATTAGGAACTAGAGGAGCAACAACAATAGCAGCAGGGGCAATAGTGGCTTCTCCTCAGACAACTACTACTCCACGAGACAGAAATGTTGAAGACTGAGCTCCAGATCCCTAAAACGATATTACGTCTCTGATGAAATACAGGTAGAGCAATCAGTTATTTGGTCATGTCTATAACAGTGCCCCAAAGCGGCTCAGAGTTTCTCAGCAGGTCATCACTGATATCTCAGCCTTGAGGAACATAAGAAATGGGAAGAAGAATAAAGCATATGCTGGTCTTGCTTGTGAAGTCCTCCATGAAAAAAAATAAAAGTTACTTAAATGCTCACTGCCAATCTTCTGCCTGAACTCAATGTGCTTGACCATTCCTTATCGATCTGTTTATTCAATGAAGTTAGATTTGTTGATTGATTTATTGTCATGTGTACCAGAGTACAATGAAAAACTTTGTTTACAAGCAGTACAGGCAGATCATTGTAGCAAAAACATACAGTTCATACAGTGAAAAAGAAACACTTAGAAAGAGGCAGAGAGGTTACATCACACAGGGCATGCGCTGGTGTTTTTTATTCATTAATGGGATGAGGGTGTCGCTGACCAGGCAGCATTTATTGCCCATCCCTAAGTGCCCAGAGGGCAGTTCAGAGTCAACCGCATTGCTGTGGGTCTGGAGTCACATGTAGGCCAGACCAGGTCAGGATGGCAGCTTCCTTCCCTAAAGGATATTAGTGAACCAGATTTTTTTTCTGACAAGTGACAATGGATTCATGGTCATCATTACAAACTTAATTCCATATATTTATTGAATTCAAATTCCACCGTCTGCCATGGTGGGATTCGAACCTGCGTCCCCAGAATATTATCTAAATCTCTGGACAAACAGTGCAGCAATAATACCACTCAGCATTGCCTCCCCAAGATCAACATTAGCAAGATCAGCATTATTTGAGAGTCCATTTATCAGTCTAATAACAGCAGGGAAGAAGCTGCTGTTGAATCTGCTGGTGCATGTGTTCAAGCTTCTGTGTCTTCTGCCTGACCTAAGACATTGTAGGTGAGCATTGCCAGGATGTGATGGGCCTTTGATGCTGTTGACAAATTAAGAAGTGAAATGAGAGAATACATTGGTCCAGTTATGATTAGTGCTTGACAGAGCCCCTAAGTCATCCTTTGTTGTAAATCTGCTCATTTCAGGATGTTCTGCGACAGTGACAATAATAAACTTTTCCTTTTTTTAATATTTGTTTATATATAGATCGTTATGAAATATTTACTAATAACAATGGACTGGGATGGGACCCCTGGCTGATGGGAGCCTCCGTAGATTTCAATGAGGGCTACTCCCTTCAGACTTTCATACACAACCGTTTGCCTGAATGTAGGATGTTTGCTCTGTAAGACAGATCGAGTAGATACGTGATCAAGGGGAAAAGAGGGGGATGTTGGGGGAGAGGGCAGGGAGTGGAAATTAAGAGGGGACCAACCCTATAGGGTTCCCAGGAAGGGTCACCAGGAAAGGAATCTGGATGTTTAAGATCCATGCAGCATTTGTGGTGTGGGAGGTTAGGGCATGGTCAGATGGTAATGACCCAGGTTGCAACTGTGGATAAGGCTGCCAGGCTCTGGTGACATGGCCTCCTCTGCCAGTACTCTGGGAAGGGAACTCCTCTGTTTTACAGCACCCTCTCAGACTGGACTTGTCATAGAATTACAGTGTGGCCATTCCTTTCTTAAGCCTCTTCAGAAAATGTCCTTGACTGAACAGGGCAGTTTCAGAATGCCAGTGCTTGTCTCTGACAAACAATGGCCTTTTGACTAAAGCCTATCACCACTCAACTTTAAGCAGATACCCAATGGGTAGCGAGTTGTTCCAAGAACAGCAGACAGTCATTGGCACACAGACATGAGAGACACCATAGGGATGGTGTATATAGTGAATGAGGTGCATTTGGTATGATAGAACAAGAAGTCTTGCTAGGCCTCAAGGTGAAAATCACTACAAAAAATTCGATTCAACATGATTTTAGCCGAAAACAAGATTCAACCCTGTATCAGTCTGTGGCCTTTCAATGTCTTCCTTCTAGTTTATATTCAACAAACTTAAATTTATTGATTTAAATCTTCCAATATGGATTGGGAAAAATTTGCCATATTCTGTCATTTAAACATGGTACATATAGTTTGAAATTTACACTGAGAAGGGAAGTGTAACATGTGAAGGTTAGTTGAGCGTAGAGGGAGGCCAGTGGGAGATGTGGGTTGGGTTAGAGTAGTAAGTGCATGAAGAGGATGAGGAGTGGCAGGTGGGAGATGGGGTTAATGTGTAGGATGACATTGTTGGACATGGTAGAGAAGTAGCATGATAAGAGGTAGGGCATCATATCAGTGGATGAGCATCGAGAATAGTTCAAGGGATTGGGTCAAGGGTGGGGGAGTTGGGGTCTATCATTGTGGTTCTAGTCAGGACCCTCAGAGAGGATGCAGTCAGGCAAGAGAAAAGGAGGGAACTCATAGCCAAATGTTCAATCAGTGAGAACGTGGTCCAGAAGACTATCAGTTCAGGACAAACGGATGTCAGGTTCGGTGAGAGGCACATTAGATTAGGGGAGAGGTTGGATCTATTGATGGTGATCTGGATCACAGGGAGGGGCATTGGATCTGGGGGGCAGAGGGTGTCGAGGCAGAAGAGCGTTGTGTGTTATGTTGAAGGGTGATTTTAGTGTCCAAGATTTTGGCGGTTGGTTAGGAAGAACATTTTTCAGTTCAGGATGGAGTTGGTGTTAGACCTGGGGCAATGGGGTGTGTGTGCTAGATTTAGTGAGGTAGAGTTTGACAGATGTAGAGTTTGTTGGATTGGCAAGTGGTTGGTTGCGGGTCTGCTATTGGGTCCAGTAGAGGGCCGAATGTTTGTAAGATGGGGTGGGGAGTGGCCCAGGGGCTTGTATGTGTTGGGCCTGGGGCATGGTGTTGAGGGTCTAGGCTGTAGTTGGGTGAGTGACTGGTGAGTCAACTGGTCAGGTTATTAGTTAGCCAGGAGAATCAGGTTTTAATCCTTTAACTTTTAGTGGATAGCTTTTCCTTTCAGGTTGGTTGGAACTCTCCCAAATCTTCAACTTTAACAGAAAGGAGACATTTTCAGAGTTTTCCAGACGTCCCACCAATTCCCACAGAGTGAACTGCGTCAGCACTTCCACGTGATCCTGACATGTGGCCCCTGTCCTCACTGCTGCACTATCTTCCTATCAAACATTCTGCACCATTGTTCTTGATTTCTTCATCTCAGCCATTGATAGAGATTTTAAATAGTTCGGACACTAGCACTGATTCTGAGCAGTATTCTGCTCATTAAACCATACTAACTTGAAAATGCTCTTTATTCTCTGCTTCCCGGCTGTTCACCAATCCTTTATCCATCATAAAACACCTACTCCACGAGCTTTTTTGCATATATAAATCTTTTTGTGTAGCACGTTATTGATTGCCTTGTCATCCCAACGACTACCTACATCTCAAAAAAGCTCTAATGAATTTATCAAGTAGACTTCCTTTTTATGTTGAATATGCCAATTCATCCTATGATTTTCTAATTACAGTGCTAAGACTTTCATAATAATAAGTTCCAGTTGTTTCTTTTTCCCGATGATTAATACCATGCTAACTGGCCAATTGTTTTTGATTTACTTCCTTCATCCTCCTTTTTGACGATAGGAGTCATATTTGTTCAGGGTCAGTTTACTCCGTCAAATGGCTGGTTGGTTTGCACTTTAGATTTAATACGAATTGCATGGGTTCATTTCCTACATCAGCTGACTCTGCTATGAAGGATTCTCCTCCTCAAACTCTCCCCTCAACTTAAACTGCTACCAGTCATCTCTCTTTAATATGATCTGGTAGGACTATGGTGGTTTTGCCTTACCTTACATCTGTTAACTTCCAAGCCATAAGGGTGATTCTGGAATCTAGGCAATTTTGGACAATCCTATCTAGCGCACAGAACATCAGACTCTGGAATAACTAGGTGTAGATCCGGATGAACACAGCAAGCCAAGCAGCATTAGGGAAGCAGGAAAGCTGACGTTTCGGGTCTAGACCATTTTTCAGAAATCAGACTCTGGAGATTTGCTAGACTTTAGTGCCTTAAGTTATTCCAACATGTTCCTCTGCAAAAATTAGATTTTTTAAGTTTCTTATTAACGCCAAGGTTGACCTCTCTGTCTGGTATGCAACTTGTGACTTATACTGCTGAAATAGACCCACAAAATTTGCTCAACACTGCTGCCATTTTCTAATCATTTCTATTGGCTTGCATTTTACGGTAACCTGTAGTAACTTTGGCTTCTCTTTTTTACTTTGTGTACTTTTAAAAGTTTTTTCAATCTGCTTCATTATTCTTGGCTGGCCTACTCTCATTGCCCATGTTTTCCCCATGTATCAACTTTTAGGTCATCCTTTGCTGATTTCGAAAGCATGCCCGATCCTCGGGCTGACTGCAATTCTTCACAAAATCACAAGCCTTTCCCTTTTGATATAATACTTGTCTTAACTTGCTCTCAGATGCAAATATTTTCTTTGCATCTGCTGAGATAAATAATTCTCTGTCCTAATAGCCTACAGTGTTTGCTACATCAAAGAATTTGGGTATTCCCACGTCATGGCTTATTTGAACAGTTCCTATCCTGAAAATTGCAGACTGTATCTATTCTGACCTTTAATTTTTAATGCTGAAGCTGGAGCAGTCTGGTGTGGGTAGTGATTACACCCTTGCTTTCTTCCTTTTCAGGAAGCCTGTAAACAACATGCTAAAGCTATGGTTAAGTTAAAAATCTGCGCAAAACTCCCTCCAGCACCTTTCTGGTTCCCCAGCCTGTTGTTGGCCTTCCCTGCTCAAAGTAGATCCAGAGATTAAAATTCTGACCTGTGCTTCTAAAGTACACCAATAAGTGTAAAGAGATCCTAGGGCTGTGAAAGACTGTACACATCATTTCATTTGCACTGAGCTTTTCCACTTTGTGCAAAAGCCGCAAGTGTTGCATTCAAGTAAAAATGCTAAAGGTCAGTTCATTTCATGTTGTGACAGCAGTTTCCTAGAGCTGTGTGCTGTCTCCCTTTCTCCTCAGTTCATTCCAAGAATCAGCTTGAAGGTTGACACTTGCTGACAAAGGGCATAAATTTAACATGTCTGTGTATTAGGATTTGGTTTCTGCAATCTTCTAGCTCTCCTGCAGAGCTGACATGAAATTAGGGCCAGTAGCTGAAATCATAAAAAAAGGTGTGAATGACAGGTCATTCTTAGAAACACTTATTCAGCAATGATTCATTATTGTCATCTGGTTCCAACAATAATTACTTTTTATACTCGTGTGAAAACAGTTCTTAAAATCATTGCTGAATCATTTTTCTTGTGAGAACAACCCTGAACTGCACAGATGTAACTAAATCTAGAAGGCTACATAGCTAGGAAGCAAGCCATCGTGGGGTCTTAAGGCTCAACTTTCCATCCCTAGCGTCCATGGCCACCTCTGTGATCCGGGTGTTTATGGAGAAGAAGCATGTAGACCCCATCAACATGGTACAGGTATTGGAGTACTGCGTCACCTTCATATTTGTCATTTTAACTTAATTTTGATAAGTTTCAGTTACAGTTCTGCAAGATTCTTTTGACCATTTGAATTTTGCTTTTGTTACAATATTGTTTGACATTTATTTAAAACAGGATAGAATGCTTTGGAGATAAGCAGCTATTCTTAAGGAGCTATCATTCCAGATCTTCCATTTTCATTGAGAAGGAACATTGATCATCATCTTGTAGTAACTTGCTTTGGTCTTCATGATTAATGCTTCAATATGTTCTCCAAGTTAGGAACAGTTAAGATTTTATTAAATTATAACTAACTTCGAACACATTGCAGAAAGCAGCAACCTAGAAAGAAGAGTCGTTATTTAAATAAATGGTTACTTTCCTTTGGATGGTCCTCCTAATATATGCATCTATACCTATCTGTTGTTCTTCATGACCCTTCTGTACTGTGATCTAAAATTCCTAATTATGCATAAGAAGACCCACAACTGTTGGGCAACGCATCTAATCATAATGATATTTAATTCTCTTATCAGCCAGAGGCCTGTATGTACTTGTTTTAAAATTCACTCATGAGATGTGGTTAGCACAGTCACAGGCAGCATTTATTATCTATCACTAGTTGCCATGGAGAAGATGCTGGTGGGTTGCTTTCTTGAAAGCCCGCAGTCCTTGTGGTGTAGGTACACCCACACTGCTGTTGCTGACGGAGTTCCATGATTTTGATTCAGCAACATTCATTTAGGCAAGTGAAGAGTATGCCATAACACTTATGAGGAACACCTTGTAAACGCTGGACAGGCATTAGCTGGTCAGGAGGTCAGTTATTGGCTGCAGAATTCTTTGACTTACTTCTGTAGTCATAGTATTTATATGGCTAGTCCAATTCAGTTTTAAATTAAGGATAACCTGGGGTGTTGATAAGTAGGTGTTTTAGCAATGGCAATGCTATTGAATTTAAAGGGGAGGTGGTTAGAATTTTTCATGCTTGAGATAGCCTGGCATTTGTCTGGCATGAGTTCTATTTGTAAACTATTTGTCAAAGTCTGAATGCTGCCCCGATCTTTCTGCACGTTGACATGTGCTGCTTTAGTATCTGAGGAATCATGAATGATACTCAACTTTGTGCAATCATCCCTGGACATCTCCACTTCTGATGTTATGATGGACGGAAGGTCATTGATATAACTGCTGAAATGGTTGGACCTGCAGCGATGGTTTGAAACTAAATGACATCCAATAAACACAACCACCTTCCCTTATGCTAAATGTGACTCCAACCAGTGGAGAATTTTTCCCCTGCTATCCAATGACCCCAGATTTGCAAATGCTCCTTGAAGCCAAACTTGCTTGACTTCTGCCTTCATGTTAAGGGCAGGCACTCTCACCTCATCTCAGGAGTTCAGCCTTTTTGCCCACGTTTTGAACAATACTGGAATTGAGGTCAGGAGCTTAGTGACCATGAAAGAGCCAAAACTGAGTGCCAGTCGCAGCTACTTAATAAAGTATGAGCTGTGGTTTTGGGTAGTATATTAACATGGATAAGGGATTGGCTAACTAATAGAAGATGTAAAGTTGGAATATGGAGGGGCATTTTTAGGATGGCAATCTGCAATTAATAGAGTGCCACGAGAATCAGCACTATTCCTACAATTATTTACAATATGTGTTAATAACTTGGATGAGGGAGGCAAAGGTACTATTATCATGTTTGGAGGCGACATAAAAATAGTTGGGAAGTCAGGTAGTGAGTTTGACACAAAGTGTCTGCAGCGATGTAGATAGGTTAAATGAATGGATAAAACTTGGCAAATAGCATGTAATGTGGGCAAATGTGTGGGGTCACTTTGGCAGGAAAAATAGAGGAACTGAATATTATTTAAGTGGGGAAAAACTACAGAAAGCTGTAGCACAGAGATTTGGGGATCATCATGCATGAAGCACAAAATGCTAGAATCTAGGTACAACAGATAACAGGAACAACACATGGTGTGTGGCCTTTATTTCAAAGGGGAAATGGATAATAAAAACAGAAAGGCCTTTTGAAACCATACTAGGCACTAATCAGTTGCTTCCTTTAATACTGTGAACTATTTTGACCATGTTATCTAGGGAAAGAAATACTGGTATTGGAGACAGTCCAGAGAAAGCTCACCATGTTGATTTCAGCTGAGGGATTTTCTTATGAAGGGAATTTGAATGATTTGGCTTTGTGCTCATTGGTGTTTAGCAGAATGGGAGCCAGTTAAGTTGCCACAGTGTAACCAGACCACAGGGCTGCTCTGTGAAGACACAGAGATGATTGGTGGTGATTTAACCTCAGGGTCACCACACCTCAGACAAGGTGAGAGGTTGAAAAGGAGAATCCTTTGAGATAACCTCAGCCAGTGTGGGAATTGAACCCATGCTGTCGGTATCATGCAGCTTCAAATGCCAAACATCCATCCAACTGAGATAAACTGAAACTGGCCCTGAAAATCGAGCACACCTCTTTGAAACTTATAAGATTCTTAGGGGGTCTGACAGGTAGAGGCAGGAGATAGTTTCCTCTTGTGGGTCACTCTAGAACCAGAACATATAATCTAGAAGTAAGGGTCAACCATTTAAGATGGAGACAAGGGAGATTTTTATTTCACTCAGATCACAGTGAATCTGTTGACTTCTTTAACACAAAGGGCTCTCGAGGTTGGGTTGTTATGTATACTCAAGTTTGAGATTGACATATTTTCAATTTATTCAAGGGTTACAAGGAAATTAAGGAAAATGGAGTTGAGGATAACCAGGTCAGCCACAATCTCATTGGTGGAGATGACTTAGCAGGCTAAATGACCTACATCTATTTTTAGACATCATAGTCTTGCTGTGTTATTGCTGAGCAAGAACCATTTGATCATACAGTTAATGATACCTCCTATCATTTTGCTGATGGTTGAGCAAGTTTCATGAAGTCAAAATTAAAATAAGAATAGTCAAAGTTGAAATTTGTGTTGTCTCCAAGGGCACTGAAATAATTCTAGTCCGCTGTTGGAATTACGCAAATATGAGAACATTCGTATTTTGGAGATTAGACATCAGTAATTATTAAGACTGAAAAAAATTATTGTGTGCAACCATGTAATATACAAACAAGCTGCTATTTTAAGTTCTCTTTGGTAGACCAGTAGAGATGGAATCAAGGAGTCAAAACTGAGGTATCTCTCTGGAGAAGAATAAGTGAGATGCCTGGATCAACAAAAGGAAAGGAGCATTAGAGAACTGAAAACTTAAATTCTCTACTACTGCCAGTCCAAGAAATCAACTGTGGTCTCGGGTTAAAAACCTTAAGTCTCAAGTATTCACAAAGAATTCTAAGCTGTATACTATTTTATCTCCTTTTTGTAGACAATATCCCTGTTAACGATTTTTTTGGGGTGTACTAAAATTTTGCCCTTTCTTTAATTCAAGAAATCTTGTAATTGGTTGCTTATCATTGACAGCTAAAATTACTGTTTATGGTAAAAATGGCTTTTTAATCGGAGAAAGATAAAGTCTCATAAAGGTACATCTCTAGCTTCAGAAAAAGGGTCCTGGGCCTATATGAGGACCAGAAACATTACATCTGGACCAGGAATGTTAACTCGGTTTTGTCTCCACAGATGTTGCCAGATCAGTTGAGTTTCTCCAGCAATTTCCGTCTTTGTTTCAGGTTTTCAGCATCTGCAATTTTTTTTAAGAGTGGGATTATGTTTGGTTTCTAATACAATTTTTTTAATGAATTGTTCCTGCATATGTACCAGCATGTACTGGTTAATTGTTTCCGATACTTCAAAATCATATAATTTGCTGTAAAGAGATTGGGGATGTCCTGAGGTTATGAAAGGTGCTAAATAAATGCAAGCTCTTTTTTCCTTTATAAACAAGTTTAATCAATGGGTCATATCTCTCCGGAACCAACCTTCAAAAAAAAAGTCATATTGTTCTTTCAGGTATACTTTTCACTAGTCTGAATTTGTGCACTTAGGTGCAGTAACAATGTGTTCACTTGGCAATCCTATCGAATGGAAATGACAGAACAGAAAACACAGGTAGGAATCTGCACTGCACTAAATATAGCTTCTTTATGTGTTCCCCATGGGCCAATCTGCTCTGCTTTCACTCAGGGCCCAGTCACCCTCTCTGTGCATTCAACATTTTATCTACTTTGATGAAATCTTCCCAATCACATTCTTTTTGAATAACTGCATCTCGGCTTGTCTAATTTTGCCTCATTATTCATTCTCTTTCTGTCTAGGATCAGTCATCGTGCCTTCCGGTTAACGTACATTTTGTAGTTTCATTATAGCTGTGTAATAGCATATTCACAGAGTGAGTTTTTGTTATACTCATTGTTTTTAATTGAATACATTGTAGTTCTGTGGTAATTGACTGCATTTTCAAACTGTATCTAAAAAAATCAGAGTAATCAGCTTTCAAATGATCCGTGTTCAAATAGTCAATATTCAAGTGTATTCTGTAGATTATTAATGCCAGCAATGTAAAATTATATTACAGAGGCACTTTAGACACCACTTTCTGTTTGGTTAAATGCTATAAATTATTATAACAGTGGGACTGGCGGCTGGGTATTGTGTGATAACACGGTGTGAAGCTGGATGAACACAGCAGGCCAAGCAGCATCAGAGGAGCAGGAAAGCTTGACGTTTTGAGCCGGGACTCTTCTTCAGAAATGGTCCTGCGGAAGGGTCTAGCCCAAAACGTCAGCCTTCCTGCTCCTCTGATGTTGCTTGGCCTGCTGTGTTCATCCAGCTTCACACTGTGTTATCTCAGATTCTCCAGCATCGGCAGTTCCTACTATCGCTGGGTATTGTGTGTTGGGTAAAACACACAAACAGCTACTGAAGAAGAGACAGAGGAGGCAAATTAAACGGGCAAAAATTTGTGATGGGATTCTAAAACATTCAGTCTCAATCACTGAATGGCCCGTCATTGATGTGAATTTGTAACCTGTAATCTCCATTATCTCAACATAGGCCCTTCGAGGGTTCTGGTTGAGCCAAGCTAAAAGAACAGGTCAGGAACATTGTGATCATCACTGTGTACAGCATGTTTGCTGTAAATTGAGGCTGTGGGTGGCTATAGAGAGTGAGAAGAGAAAATAGGCCTTAGTCTGTTGAGGATGGAGATATAGTGGGGTTTGCAAGATGAGAGATAATAAGTATGTAGTACTTGATGTTGAACAGAATTCAAATGGATCAGGGAAGTTGACAGAGGTTGTAGTGGCATTGAGTGAAATATATTGAATTGTAAGGTAATAAAGAGCACTTGTACGTGGTTGCTAGGGTAATTTCAGTCTCAATGTAAAACATGCATTTTACTCCATGCCTTGATACACTCCAAGGAACATTTATCAAATGTAATGGAGATTATGTCAGAATACCAGGAGCATTAAGGAAAAATCATGTTTACATTTAGTTGCAATCTTTTCATTGAATGTGCACTACAAACAAATGAATTATGAACTATGATTTAAACATTATTTGTGCTGCAGACTATAATATGTCACTTTGTGCTTATGTCAGTTCAGCTCATTTATTGTCATAACTGGTAAGTCTAACATACAATCTTTAACGCCTGTTAGTCCAATTATCCAGTATAATATTGATCATGTGATTGTGCAAAGCAGCTGAAGAAAGTGTGTTGAAGTTCTGAAGATATCTCTGCTGGAAGGAATTAGTAATGGTCGTAACAGCAGACTTAACCCTTGTATTAATGAATTTTATTTGTTTATATTCAATTACAATTGCTCCTCTACCTTAAATTCATTCAATGTTTCTTTTCCTTAGATAATCATTTGCTTAAACATATGCTGACAATTTCCTCACTTTCAGTACAAATCTGGCTAAAATTGGGTTAATGTACCTGCTCATTGCCACAGCTGAAAAGGATAGTGTAATGTAAGAATGTGAATTGTCACACTGGTGCAGTGAAGGGTAATTATTTGCAACATTGTTGGAGGACATCGGGGGAATTTTCAAGCTTTATAGCCAACTGCTCTGTACCTATGTGCAGATAACATCAAATATCTGGCACCAAAACTGATCAAAAGACTCTCTTTTCATATCCAAGCAGTCAACATCACAGCTTGAGACTTTACCAGAGAAAGTCGAAAATAGAGAGTTTAGAAGAAATCAAGAAGAACTGAAATTGACCTGCCTATTAAGTAAGCAAGCCTGAGCCTTGTCCTCAGTGGCATAATTTTCCACTGGGATTCTAAACATTACCATCAGGTCCAAGTGGAGATCAGGGGCCTGTAATGTATAGGAAACAACTACTCACCCTTGATGGCCAACTGATGGACAGGCTTACTGTCCAACTCAGGATGGCAGTTGGGCTGTCAAAGCTAGAGAAACAATTAGAGGCCTTCAAGATTTAAAATATTCATAGGACTGTTTTTCATCATTTATAATAATTGATTTGGATGAGAATATAGGACGCATAGTTTGTAAGTTTGCAGAAAATACCAAAATTGGTGCTTTAGCGGCCAGTGAAGAAGGGTATCTAAGAGTACAACTGGATCTTGATCAATTGGGCCAGGGATGGCAGACAGAGTTTAATTCAGATAAGTATTAGGTGTTGCATTTTGGTAAGACAAACTGAGGCAGGGCTTCCAGTTAATGGTAGGGCCGTGGGGGGTGTTGTTGAACAGAGAGACGTAGCGGTACTGGTATGTAGTTCATTGCAAGTGGCATCACAGTTAGACAGGGCGGTGAAGGTCGCTTCTGGCAAGCTTGCCTCCATTGGTCAGAGCTTTGAATACAGGTGTTGGGACATTATGTTATGGCTGTACAAGACATCGGTAAGGCCACATTTGGAGTACTGCATACAATTCTGGTCACCCTGCTATAGAAAGGATGATAACCACTGAAAAGGGTCCACAAAAGATTTCCAAGGATGTAACTGAGATTGGAGGGTTTGAATTATCCGGAGATGCTGAATAGACTTGGACTTTTTGTCCCTGGAGTGTAGGAGCTGATAGGTGACCTTTGCAGAGGTTTATGTAATCATGAGGAGCATAGATAAGGTAAATAGCCAAGATCTTTTCCCCAGGGTAGGGGAGCCCAAACAAGAGGTTCAATGTGAAAGAGGAAAGATTTAAAAGTGACCTGAGGGGCAAATTTACACACGGAGGTTAGTCGGCATATGGAACTAGCTCCCAGAGGTAGTGGTAGAGGCGGGTACAATTACAACATTTAAAAGACATTTGGACACGTAAATGGACAGGAAAGGTTTAGAGGGATATGGGCCAAATGCAGGCAAATTGGACTAAATCAGTTTACGAAATATGATTAGCATTCATGAGTTGGGCTGAAGGGCATGTTTCTGCACTGAATATCTTTATGACTGTATGCCTCTATAATTTGATTAACAGTTTTAAAATGTGCCACACTTATAGAGATCAGGAAAAGGTCATACTTTGTTTTATTTTAATTAGCAGCCAGTACTGCATCGGTGACCAGATTCATGGATGTTCCCATGATTTTCAGCCAGTTTTCATTGCATTTGCAAGTAGTCAGTAAATTACATTTATTCACTGATAACCTCACTAATAATGCGTCTGAAAAATTGTATTGAGACTTCAGGTTTTTTTTTGCCACATTTCAATGACGTGGAATAAAAGAATAGGGAGCTGTATCTCCAAATTTACTGATGACACTAACACATTGAAGACTGGGGGCATGCCTGAGTGCAGGCAGTGCAGCAACAGAAAGACATGCCTTTTTACACAATAATTAGGATGTGGAATGCACTGCCTGATAGATGGTGGCTATAGTTTTACTGTCAACTTTCAAATGGGATTGAATAAATACATGAAGGAGAAAATATTGGAGGAATTGAGAAATATCGAGGGAGCAGTTCTTCAAAAGAGCATCAATTCATGGGACTGCATGGTCTCCATCTGCATTGCTCCATGGCTTTATTCTCATAAGGCAAAGTCAACTCCTTTGACTCCCGAAATTTTCACAATTTTATTTAATGAGCGCAGCTTCTTTAAGACAGACGTGCCTAAAACATTGTTGTGCGTAGCAGGAGAATTAGAAAAGGGGATGTGCAGTTTAATTAATTCTGAGATTTGAAAGCTTGCAATCTATTAAATAGGGTAATCTTTTTAAGGTGGAGGGTACATTATTATACATTCTGGAATAATATCCTGTGTTTGAAATTATTTAGCATCAATGTTTTGGTTAACAGAATTAGCATAAGCCAGAGTTTCAATCAGTGCAAACAAACCTATTCTCCTTTTGCATGTTCTGATCACTCAGGCTAAATTCAGTGAAGCTATCATCCCTATTTGTCATAAACTGGCTGCAGTTGTTCCATAAGCACTTTCATTCAGCTTTTCCAAAATATGTCAGTTCTTCCACACAGCACAGAAATTATTATGATGCTAAGCCGAAGTGTAACATAGTTGCATTCAGCTGTATTGTTAATCAGGTGAATTAGAAGCTTTGCAGAAGGCAAAATTTTGCATGTCATTAAGATGAATAACCCTAATAAGTCTCAGGGAGAATGGTTGAAACGTATGCCAATTTAATAGCAAATAAATTATTCAAGGTAGTTGTCAGATGTTTGGTGGTGTTGCTAATACAGTTGAATCTTTGAGTAATGAGGATATTTTAAATGAACAGACCCAGTATCAGCTTGTATGAAATTACACTACTTGTTTTCTGCTTTTGCCAAGATAAGCGCGCAGGTCCCGAGAAAGACAATTACAATCCATTGAGATAGTTTCAGAAAGTTAAGACTATAAGAAATGGCAGCCGGTGAAAACCGGAAAATGTTAAAATGTAGCAGGTCTGATTAAAAGCGGTATGGCCTAAATAAGTACAAGTCCGTGTAAATATAGAAGAGAAGAAAGTGACAATCAATAATAAAGTGAAGAGAGAAAAAGAGTTATAGAAGTGCTGCTCAAAACCAACCACTCAACTATTCTAATCCCATTTTCCAACACTTGGCTCAGAGGCTTAAATGCACACTTGTGATGAAAAAAAAGGTCTTTCCTCAAACCCCCTTAAGCCTCCTGCCCCTTACTTTAAATCTATGTTTCTGATAATTGAGCCCTCCATTCAAGCATGGTGGCTCAGTGACTAGCATACCTGCCTCACAGCACTGGGGACCTGGGTTCAATTCCGCCCTTGTGCAACTATACGTGTGGAATTTGCACATTCTCCCTGCATCTGCGTGCGTTTCTGCCAGATGCCCCAGTTTCCTCACAAAATCCATAGATGTGCAAGATAGGTGGATTGGCCATTGTAAATTGCCCATAGCATTCAGAGTTGTGTAGCTTAAGTGCGTTAGCCATGGGAGATGTAGGGATACAGGGAAAGGGTAAGGGGATATGTCTGGGTGGGATGTTCTTTGGAGAGTTGGTGTGGACTTATTGGACCAAATGGCCTGTTTCCACACTTTATGGATTCTATTCTATTCAAGGGGATAAGTTCCTTCTTGTCAACCTTGTCTATGCTCCCCACAAAATCTCTATCATGTTCTACTCAGTCACTCTACTCCAAGGAACCAACTGCAGACCATCCAATCTCTCTTCATCATGGAAACTCTTCAGCCTAAGAAACATCCTGGTAAATATCAGTAAGGCTGAGGGCAGCATGATGGCTCAGTAGTATGCATTGCTTTCTCTCATAGCCAAGGATGCAGGTTCAATTCCACCCTCAGGCAACTATCTGTTTGGGGTTTACATGTTCTGCTCATGTCTGCGTGAGTTTCCTCCAGGTGCTCCAGTTTCCTCCCATGTCCAAAGATGTGCAGGTTAGGTGGATTGGCCATGCTAAATTGCCCATAATGTGCAAGCTAGGTGGGTTAGCCATGGGAAATGCAGGGTTACTGGGATAGGGTAGGACGTGGGCCCGAGTGGGTTGCTCTTTCAAAGGGTCACTGTGAACTCAATGGGCCAAACAGCCTGCTTCCACACTGTAGAGAGTGTATGATGATTCTAAATATCCTCTGCATCTTCTAGTGTAATCACATCTCTCCTATGATGTGGATTCCAGAAATGATCTCAACAACAATACTCTTGCCAAAATTTTACACATTTCCAGCACAACATCCCTGCTCTTAAACTCTATGACTCAATTAATAAAGATAAGCATCCCATTAGTCTTCTTAACTACTTTATCTACCTGTCCCTCTATGTTAAGTGACTGATGTACACATAAGAGGTCCCCACTCATCAGTGCTTCCCTTGTCCCTACCGTCAACGTATTCCTTGTCCTGTTTATCCTAACCAAGTGCATCACATCACACTTACTCAGATTGAATTTGCCACCCTTCAGCCCATCCATCTGTAATCTTCCTGTAATCAAAGCCTATCCTCTTCACTATCTACCATACCATGATTTTTCATGCTATCTGTGAACATACTGATCAAACCTCCGATACTCAAGTATAAATAATTTATCCATACCACAAACAGCAAGAGCCCCAACACTGATCTCTGTGAAACTCTGCTGTATATGCAGGTACACCTCTTGATGATCACCCTCTGCCCCTGTGAGCAGATAACCAAGCAGACATGGGAAAGTGAGAGTGAGGAAATAAAGAAATTAAGAAATTGTAAAGGAGCAAGGACAAACAAAATCATCCATGATTTAAGTAATAAATAGGAACAATTAATGCTCTCATGTAGCCCTTGCTTTTGCACTATCCAAATGAATGTACTGCCATGTTGTCATGATCTCAGATCACCTTTGGACATATCCAAATGCAAACTTCAATGTGTTTTTTTTTCTGTGTATGTAAATCCAGTGGCTGCCTGGATAGAGAGGCTGGAATAGCATAACTGAGGGCCTCAAAAAAGCTTCAAAGGGAGAAGGGCACAACAAACTGAACTGAAACCTTCTGTACGACCTGTGAACATGTTAATATAGAAAAAAATTGACATTCTGCCTTTTTCAAGGATATGTGGGGACAGGAGTTAAAATATGAGCATTAACCCTAATCTATGTGTGTTAGTGCCATGATGTCATTGTATGTGGAATACTGAGAGATGAGAGTCACGGGCTTGAGAACAGCCAACAAACACTCCTGAAATGCAAGTGAAGCAAAGGAAGACTGTTTCTCTCACCCTGAGTGCCACCAAGTAGCTACTGTCAAAAGGAACCTGGACAAATTTCAACCTGCAAAGTTTAGCATATTAAAATCACTTTATCAACTACCAATGTCAATGTCAACAGTAACTGTCACTAAAATTTTCAATGATCCACTCTTCACAAATGACACATAGTGGCTGATTCAACATTGTTTAACTTCCATTTTTTTTGGACTCCCTTCTTATTTATAATCTATGTAGAGTTATTATTTCTTCTCATGCCTAGTAGTTAATAAGCTTACTCATTCATTAACTTAAGAAAGCTAGGTTAAATTCATTCATTGTAAAACATGAATTCATTTGGCCTGGGAGAAAGGTATCCACAAGGGAGAGGATCCTTTGTAAATTATCCTTGTTATGACCAACCAAGTGGGTAGGCAAATAAATGAAATAAAGTTCTTCACTTAGGAGCTTAACAATTTGTGGTATTCCTTCTGGAACTGTAATACATTGGGGAACCTTGCCTGGCGTCATGACATTAGCAAACACTAAACAAATCCTCAACTGAAAAGAGGTTCCACAGACACAGTGACGGTAGAGTACTATCTAACTAACTATCTAGTGCAGTGGTATTAGCAGGCTATTTCTCTACATAGGCCATGAGAGGCAAGACTGATCCAGTCCTTACCTAATATCTGCAACTTATCTGGTCATGTCATGATGTACCTCTTTGGCCATCATATTCTGAGGTGGGTTGGAGACTGAACATTCTGCTCTCGAAGAGGAAAGGACTCTACCAGTGCATTACAAGACAATTCCCAAATTTACATTCCATCTGTAGTATTGGTGGAATTTGAATTCATGCCTCCAAATGACTAGCCTCAGTCTTTAGATGATTAAATCACTTTGCCATTGTCTCTGTTCCTAATAAAGACATAAGAAACAGGAGCAAGAGTAGGAGCAGGTGTAATATGTATGCTTTCCAGTAAAGCATTTTTGAGCTCTGGGACAAACAAGCACAACATTGGACTGATTTTTCTTTTGAATGATAAGTCTGAGACCAGTTGAAGCCTCATTACCTAATTTAGATGTTTATATTCAACACATCCAGACAGTTATGACATACCTGACTGTGGGCCTTCTAACCCAGGGGTAGGGTTGCTACCACTATTTGGAGTTCATAAAGTGAATCTAGTTTTTCCATGTTGAAAGTTAACATTGCTCCTTGGAGTCACTGTCAATTTAGTAGCACTTTGGCTGTCAATTTGAGCCCCATACTTTGAAACCATAATGTAAACTGACATGTATAGTATAAAAAATTGAAATATTGTCAGGAAGTGCTCCAGAGAAAGTATGTGAGTTCAGTTGGCTTAAGGACTTTCTACAGAGCCTGAAATAGTATTTGAAGAATATGTAAATTTTAAGACCAAGAAAATTTTGCTTCTTTTAGTGCTGGTCATTTGGTTATGACTGCTCATCTGATGTTGCTGTTCATAAAATGGAAGTTGTGTTTCTTTATATACAGTAATCAATCATAAAGAATTTGCAGATGTGTCTGCAAGACATGAAAACTTGTGTTTTATTGCAGCTTATCTTTTTAGTTTTTAAGTAAAAGCGTTTGACTGATTTATTTTTTCATTTGTTTCCAAGCATTGGCTGAAAACCTGTCACAATATCCCTTGAAAACAACATCCCTGTGGTGCATGAATCATTTGTTGGCATCTTGAATTCCCCCTCCCACTCCAATGTTTGCATACAGTATGAATCCTTTAAAAGTGAAGTTAATTCATTAAAGTGGGGCATTACAAAATAAGGTACAAAGAAAAATCTGCAAATATTGTTCTGAGAAGGTACTGTAGTTTTTGAGTATGGTGTCAAACATGCTTCAATTTATAATCTTGATATTATAGGTCCCAAAAATATGCTGTACAGACCAGTTAAAAAATTACAAAACACTTATACGAAGGTCCTTTCTTCCCAATTTAAATAATGGTGTTCTAAAAAGGTCACTAAACAAAAAATTGTAATGCCCATTTCCAAGAGACACAGGAGTATGTTGGATATAGAACCATTTGAAGGGTAATGCATTGTATCAATTCTAGTTATCACATATCCATGAACTGCTAAACACAAGAAATGACACATTACTTGATTCTTATATCATTGCCTAACAAATAGGAAACAATCCAGTCCATTTTCTCACACACAGCTGTGACTCATTTATAGGTCATGGTGTTATGGGAAATATAAATATCTATTTGACACCGGTTGTCATACATGTATTTATATTTTTAAAGAAAAATATACATGAAGGCTCATTTAAAGCGTCTTCACTTGTAGTGTGGAATCTCAGTCTCCAGCTTCAAATATTAGAAATTTGGATGTGCACAACCAGTGATAATTGAAAATGACAGGCAGTTTTGCCTGAATCTCTGATGTAAACTGTTGGTAATTGAGATTCCTCACAGTAATTACCCTTGCTTACCTTGCAATGTTACAAAGCTAACCATCCATCACAGATACATAAACCTATTCACCTGCTTCCCTCGGGATATATTTTATCAATTACAACCAAAACATAAGGCTTTAGGGAGCTGTAGCATATATTGGGGTCTACATGTAGAGAGGTCCATACACTAATGACCCAGGAACGAGGTGTGTTGGCTTCCACTCGTGCATATTTACTTCGCTCACAATGCTCATTATCCACATCAGATACTGAGGGTCACATTTCAGCTGTTTAGTGCAGCATGGATCCACAAGGCCCAATTGTTTATTTGGCATTAATTCTGCAATGCGTCAGGTCCAAAGTTATTAAGGTACAAGTAGGGTATGCACAAGGTGGCAAAGTGTGGAGCTGGATGAACACAGCAGGCCAAGCAGCAGCTCAGGAGCACAAAAGCTGATGTTTCAGGCCTAGACCCTTCATCAGAGGTGGGGGATGGGGAGAGGGAACTGGAATAAATAGGGAGAAAGGGGGAGGCAGACCGAAGATGGAGAGAAAACAAGATAGGTAGAGAGGAGAGTATAGGTGAGGAGGTAGGGAGGGGATAGGTAAGTCCAGGGAAGATGGACAGGTCAAGGAGGTGGGATGAGGTGGTAGGTAGGAAATAGAGGTGCGGCTTGAGGTTGGAGGAAGGGATGGGTGAGAGGAAGAACAGGTTAGGGAAGCAGAGACAGACTGGGCTGGTTTTGGGATGCAGTGGGGGGAGGGGACGAGCTGGGCTGGTTTTGTGATGCAGTGGGGGGAGGGGAAGAACTGGGCTGGTTTTGGGATGCAGTGGGGGCAGGGGAGATTTTGAAGCTTGTGAAGTCCACATTGATACTATTGGGCTGCAGGGTTCCCAAGCGGAATATGCTGTTCCTGCAACCTTTGGGTGTCATCATTGTGGCACTGCAGGAGGCCCATGATGGACATGTCGTCTGAGGAATGGGAGGGGGAGGTAAAATGGTTCGCGACTGGGATGCTGCTTGGCCTGCTGTGTTCATCCAGCTCCACATTTTGTTATCTTGGATTCTCCAGCATCTGCAGTTTCCATTATCACTACGCACAAGGTGGCCTTTGTTTGAAACACTGTGAAATAGAGAAGTAGCAAGAACTGTAGATGCTGGAGTCAGAGTCAACACTGTATGAGGCTGGAGGAAGACAGCAGGCCCTGCAGCATCAGAGGAGTACGAAAGTTGATGTTTCGAGCCAGGACCCTTCTTAAGTTCTGAGGAGGGTCCCAATCCAAAACGTTGACTTTTCTACTGCTCTGATGCTACCTGTCCTGCTATGTCCCTCCAGCTCCACCTGTAACAATAATCCAATTGCCCTTATGCTGCAGGACAGTCACCACAGTCATTCACTAAACTGGAGCTCAAAACTTAACTCTCAAATTCAGAGCATTCTACCATCTGCATCACATTACTTTATTGTCAACAATTGCGAATACTTGATTAGAATGACCAGATGCAAATTCAGTGAAGGCACTGATACATACTGTCTACTTCCAAATGAATTACCTCCTGTGGGTAGCAAGTCATACTCGACTTATTAAGCTCATATTTAAGATGTTGTTTATCATCCCTGTTTGATTTCTGAAATGAAACAGACCAAGTTTATACTCCCAAATGAAGAACTTCACTAAACAAAATTTCACTGGTAATGTTTACTTTAATAAAGATCAGAATACAGTTAAACATAATTTGACAAATGTGATTAAAGTTGTATGAAATATATTATCATTTCCAGAATGATTATTTTAAAAAGAGAATTGTACGATGCAGGCTATTGCTCAAGGTTTTTTCTAAGAAAAAAAGTTGAGACGGTCAATGTCTGTATTAGTGATCTAAATGTACCAGTTCCAAGACCTATGAGAGGGTCTTGGAAGAATCCTTGGGAAGTCGATGCAATTAAATGCTTACACTGTTTATGACAGGGAGTATAAACACAAATCTTTTAGGTTTGTTTTGACTGGAACAGAGAACTCAAGATGCAATTAAGAGTTGAGCTTGGAAGCAGGCATTAGTTTCTTTCCTAGTGTCCACTGGCTACGTGGTTAACATGCACGTTTATTCAACCAATATCAGAGAGTTGGTAGGGGTTAGTCCCCAGTCCTGAAAGGGGGGTGGAGCCAATCAGGGGATCCTAATACCATCAGTCCCAGGCAGTGTCTGCACACCTCCTAAGGGCTTTGACCTTGGCCAGTCATCAAGGGCATGTCCAACAACAGGCCAGACAGTGGACACCATTTAACTCGGCAGGACCATCTCAAGTTGTCAGGGGAAACATGTATTATCAGCTGAGAGCTGCAAACACAACAGCAGAGGGATCTGCTCGGTCATGTCTAAAGGGCTCCTCATTGAAAGCAGTCAGAGACCTGTGGTGATTACAGTACAGGAAGCTGTGCATTGATCACTGAGATAAATGGGTGCATTGGAAGTGGGGGGTGGGGGATGGGGGGGGGCGCTTTGAGTGCTGTTGCAGGAGCACAGAGGACCATTGCTAAAAATGGTGTGGCACAGTTAAGGTTGGGTGGGTAAAGTAGACGCATGTGCTGAGGTGGGGATAAGGTCAGTGATGCAGGGACATTCAAGGCACAGGGAGTTGTGAGATACAGCATTGGAGGGCATGGTATGTACGTTACAGATGTGTGAGATGGGGTTATTAGCAATGACCACCACTGTGGCCCTTGCTAGGGTAGCATACAGAACCACAGAGGGCATTAGTACAGTCTAATATCAAGGCTTAGGGGGGCAAGGAGGAAAGTTGGAGACAAAGTTCTCCAGTGGTCTTTATTTGGTGGGGGACAGCATGGGTTGCTTGGTGGCTTGTTAGAAGGTAAAACAGGACTTGGAAGAGCTACGACCACATGGAAACTTTTGCTGATGTTGTCCACTGCAAGTTGCGTTCCCTGCAATCGCGTACTGTTCTCTAGATGCTGTGGAACTGGAAAATGACAGGGAATAATACCCAGGGTGGGCAAAGCCAGTGTCAGTTCGCAAAATCCACATCTGCTTGATACAGGACATTGAAAATGCATATGTATGAAATGCAGGGATTCTGGTTTGTGATCAGTAATTTGCCAGTTTTTAGGTGGTTTGAATCATTCTTAAGTCCCTGGTTCTGACTCTGGACTCATTTAGGATTGTGAAGAGAGGGCAGCTATAGACAAGGTTTTAGGGCAAAAGAATATCTGTGTTTATTCAGTACAAAAGCTAAGTATATTACAAGAAATAAAGGCAAATACAAAACAGTAAAATTGACCCTATCAATTATACAGAGGGCAGTATTTAAATACGCTATTAACTTAAACACAGGTTAAACACTACTAGAAACTAAATAGTATCTTTAATCACAGAAACTTTGATCTGGCTTCTTACCCTTGAGGTTCCCTGTGCTGTCACCACTCAGCTTCCCCTCCTTGCTCGCTAGTTTGGATACTTTGAGATCGCAAGAATTTTAGCCTGTGGTGCCTTCGTCGAGGTTAGCGGTCTTTTCCTGGCAGCATTTTCTTTGGTGGATGCTTTCAGGTTGGCTTTCTGATCGCCCGGCGTGGTGTTTTTCATCTCGGGTGGCAGCCTTGTCCCGGGGACGCTTTTCTTTAGAGAAGGCTTTTGCCTATTTTTCTCTCGGGGCCAGGCATATCGGTTTCATCCTGGCATTTAATCGTCTCATTCCAGCTGTGTGTTTTGCCTTTTGATCAACTTCGTCTGAAACCAGAAGCCATTAAGTGGACTGTGGTGAACATTTATCTTAAAATTACTTTTTATTGTTACTTAAAAATTTACTTACAATTTCTGTCATTAACACAGGAGCCATGGTAAGGCAACTTATAACCCTTTTCATTGTATTTTTCTTCTCAAAGTGACAATAAATTCTAAATTCTAATTCAGTGGATTTCCAGTGAGTGGCGAGTTGTTTTGGGAACAGTGGGTGGTAAGATAAGATAAGAATCAGGTGAGAAGAGTATCACAGAGGTAGGGTAGATAATTAATGAGGGCAGTTTGGTAAGGTACAGTGACAGATCTCACTTAGCGTCGAAGAGAGAACCCCTCCATGAAATTCAATGAAACTGTCAGCCAAACACAATATAAGATTCAACCCATGGTTTCTACTGCATACAAAATGAGCTGCCTATTATTTGAATAACAAGAATGCTATTGCATCAATAATGAAAATTATTTATAATAATGGTCAGAGTCCTATTACATCAATAATGAGGACACTATTAAATTAATAATCAGAATCCAACTACATTAAAAATATGTGTGCATTTTTATCTATCAATGACCTATTGCATCAATAATGTGTATTCTATTATGATAATCTGAGCTCTGAATTTGAGGTATGAATAACCAGGGCTTCAGTACATTCATAGAAGTCAACATAAGTCACCTCATATTAAAATCCTCTCTGGTTTAAATCTGAACAATCTCCCCTCAGGCAACAACTCCTACTTCACTCAGCAACTCTTGTACACATCCCAACATCCTCACCCAACTTTCAGTCTGAGAAGACAAGGTCTGAGGGTTTAAAATATGGTTACATCAGGAAAGAAAGCTTGGAAACCACTGCCCACAGATTCATTGTTTAAATTCCTGGTGTTGTAGTCATGGATCTCGTATGTAGAAACAAAATAGAAAATGTTGCTACAGCAACCATGGAAAAACACTGAAGTTTAACCTTTTACCAATCTTGTTCCAAATTTCCAGCATTATATACTTTTTATGTTATTTTCAGATCTAGATATATTTTGAATATGTGACACAAATGTTGGAACAATCACATCTTTTAGACATAGATCTCTAGTCTGTCCTATACAATTAGATCCAAATCTCAACTTGCTTAACTTAAAATTCAGTATTAGGACATCAATTCCTTAACCTTTGGAGGTCTGGCTATATGCAGCTTTCCTATTTACCTTTAGCTGTGGTATAAAGCATAATTGCATTATATTCTAATATTATGGTTTGAAGGATGAGCAAAATTTGATTACATCTGAAAATAGGCCTGGGGTTACAATGTCATAATTTACAATGGAGGCAATATTCCAATCTTGTGCTGCCTTCTCACTTCCACTATTGATTCATCCATCAGTGCTAACTTTGCTGATCAAAGTTTGCACTTTCCAACATTACAGCCCTACACCTCTGAAAGAGTACGAGTGCACAGTGCAGTTTAGATGAAGCAGGTGCTGATAGTTGAACAGGAAGTGAATACAATCTGGGAAACAAAGAAAAATATCACAATGTTCAAAAAGTGGGCAAAAGGAACAGATTTTGAGACCCTGGCCAGCAGTGAGTGTGAAATCATTGACAATGATGATATTCTTATAATTGATGTTCTTTGCCACATTCTGATCTCTTTTCTGATTTACAAACTACAAACGACATAAGCACTTTCAATTTCACCTGCCACCACACATAACTTTATCTTATCCCCTTTCATTTTCAAATATCCAAGGAGAACAACCTGGAACACCTGAAAGAGAATGATGATGAAGCCACAGCACTGTCACCGAATTTACTATTTATAAATCCATGCTGGTTCTTAATTAACTTAAACCTCTCCAAGTACTTCTCTTAAAAGTGGTGATTTGTAATATTATCCCTAAGAGTGGTGATGTTTTAAGACATCAATGTGCAGACGGCCCAAGGCCAAGATGTCAACTCGTGACCAGAAGCTACAGTCACGTTGAGTTGGCCAAGGATGCAGCTAGAAATTACTCTGTACTGTGCATTTTATCTTGTTTCAATTTTAGCTATGAATAAATCCACAAGTAAACAGATGCCACGTGCCTCATTTGTGTTACATAAAGAAAGTGCAAGAATCATTGTACGGTGAGCAGCACTGATTATTTTGATAAAAAAAACACTGATAAAAAGACAAAGAAGACAATGACATAAGTTTGAAGATATACTGGGCAATCTTCCACATTGCCTGATAAATGACAGTATTTAAATTGTAAAGGAATAGCTTGGCTTGGGGAGCGGCAAGTAGAAACGTCAGTTGTAATTACAACAAACGTCACAAAGCAGTTTGATAGAGGTACTTAGAGAGTAAAAGTTTTGAGTAGAAAACCTGTTTCCAGTGCTGGAAAAGCCAATAATCAGACAGTGCAGATTTGGGTTGATTTATGATATCACCAGAACACACGAGGACATTTTTTTTTAATATTACAATTGGTTAGAATTGAAATGCACCGGATTTCAAGGGTGATGAACCTAGGCTCAGTAGAAACATTCAAAACACGACTGAGTAAACACTTTAAGAAGAAGAAATTTTGTGCATATATCTAAGAAAAGAACAAGAACAAGGGTGAATAACTGGATTCAACCACAGATGTTGCTGGAAAAGCTCAGCAGGTCTGGCAACATCTGTCAAATCAAAATTAATGTTTCGGGTCCGGTGACCCTTCCTCAGTGAATAACAGGATTGTTCTTCAAAAGAGCTTTTGCAGGCTTAATGAGCTGAAAGGTCTTCTATCATTCTCTGGACACGAGTTATGCAGTAGAGTACAGATTCACCAGACTATAGAAAGTTGCCTCTGTCACTATTCATCAAAAGAGCAATACCTATAGATGATTTCTTCCCAAAGAAAACCACCTCAGCTTTTCTATACCACAGACTGTGCTATGCCAGTGTTATTGTTTAATTATATGCCATGGTGTCATTTTAGCTTTTCACTTGAAACATAAGTAATACTAACTCAGCCTCTGTGCATTTATATATCAAACAAATCATAGGATGCATTGTTCAAAATCAGCTCCATTCAAATGAACAGTGATACCATGGTAAGATGTTACGCTTTTTACAAAGTGACAGATAGCATAGAACCACAGGGTCAAATATTCTCACATTGTCAATGCCTCAAGCAATGTCAACAGGAAAAGATTCCACCCTCTGAATGTTCTACTTAGTTGTGACTA
Organism: Stegostoma tigrinum; assembly: GCF_030684315.1. Classification (NCBI taxonomy): domain Eukaryota; kingdom Metazoa; phylum Chordata; class Chondrichthyes; order Orectolobiformes; family Stegostomatidae; genus Stegostoma; species Stegostoma tigrinum. The sequence goes on from NC_081370.1 coordinate 20,863,740, forward strand.
ACAACACACCATAATGCAGGTGAATGCTCACTTGCTGTGAACTGCAATAATGTGTTCAAGTTAAAGAAATCCATCATGCCAGCATTACTTGATGAAGAAACTGGTACACTGTGGAAGATTAAGACTAACACACACATCAGGGTATTTTCTCAACAGCCCAGGCAAGTTTTGTTGGGCAAGTTTTGTTGAAATTTTAAAAAATGAAAGAACTTCAGATGCTGTAAATCAGGAACAAAACCAGGAGTTGCTGGAAAAGCTCAACAGGTCTGGCGGCATCTGTGAAGAAAAAAAAAATCAGAGGAAGGGTCACTAGACCTGAAACATTAACTCTGATTTATTTTTTCTTCACAGATGCTGTCAGATCTGCTAAGGTTTTCTGGCAACTCTTGTTTTTGTTTAAGCTTTATTGAAACCAGTTCTATTCAGCAAACAAGAGCCATTCTAAGGCAAACCAATGTTGTGTTTCTGTTTCCTGAAACCACCTGGGTGTATCCTGCAATAAAAGGGGAGTTCTTGAGAATCCAACAGGTAGAAATGTTCCAGGAGTATTAAGGAAGTCATCAAGTAAAGCAGCAAGAGAAGACTAACGGTGATTAGGTAGCAGACTACTGCCATTGGAAGATGCTTCATGTACAAAGGCACACATTCACATCTTCCCTGTACAGGAAAAGTTCTGTCTATGTTTTCCATCTTCTCACAATCATTGCCTGCCCTGTTTCATTAGAAAAAAATCTGGACGTATTGAACTTTAGTCATCCAGCAAATTTTATACATGGATAGTTTGAGTAGTTGATAGGAATATTTCCGATGTGAGTTTCCCTGTGTCATTCCCAGTCAGCAGCCATAACTGCAAATAGTTGATACCTATCTACAGATCTAACCAGAACTTTCCAACAAAATGATAGTGGTCGATCAGGAAAACACCTAAGAAAATGTATGTATAAGAGTCACATTTTAGCTGGTTGGTGTGAGCTAAGAAGTAGATTTCTTCCCAAAACAGATTAACTGTAATGCGCAAAATAGATTCCCTCATACATATCTACCTTTTAATTTGTGAATACTTACATGACCAATCAGTTTTATTTTATTACTTGCAGTTCAAAATAGTGAGCATTTTCAAGGTATTTTCAATGTGGAGCATCAGTTTTTGTAAAATTGCTAACATCAGAATGAAACCTCCGTAAGAACCAAGTCTATATAAGTGAACCAACTATCCTAGGAATATGCGTTTTGGAGGTAGTAATGAGACTCATCTACTAAGCAATTAGGGAGCCCCTTACAAACAATAGCTTGATGTAGATAAAAGCCCATTCTCAAAAAGGCAGAAAGCATGTTTGAGGGTTGAACAATTACAGGGTCTACTGCGCTTCCCACACATTCAGCCGAGCAAATTAGAAAATGAACCATCAGTGGTGCCTACAATGCACAGCAGTCGTCACAGAGAATTGCAGACTTTACCTCATTAAGTCCACAGGTAGCAGTTTAGCGTGTGGTATTCAACATTATTGTAGAAGCAACATGATTGGATCTTTGCTATTTCTTCATTACAGTGCATTCAAAATACCCATCAAGATCAAAGCAGTAAAACGCTGTGGAGCAGCATGAGAGTCATACTTAATGGAAATCAAAGTAATCCATAGATTGTTGGTGTTTAGCGCACAGAGACCTAACTAAAGGTGCCAAGACTGTGTTGTTATGACTGTATAGTTAACCAGAAAGGCATACAATAAGTGAAAGGTCACCATTGCTGTTGAGTTGGTTCCCCACTAGATGCGTATTAAAGATCACCAGTATTTACACTCATAGCTTCAACGTGGTCACAGTGCAGAACAGAAACTGAACAGTTTTGTCACAATTGGTTCTCTTCCTGAGCCCCGAAGTTTTTTTTCATATGATTGAAGTCATGAGTGTAATGGAATACACGTTGACGGTTGTAGGTCATAACGTCCAAGATGTTTAACACTATCCAGGCATGATCATTGACCTTTGATCAGCAATGTTTTTACTATCTTCACCTTGAACACACTGGCCACAATGTGCTTTAACACATCTTTGGCCTTGCAGCTTCAGAGAAGATGGACAGGTTGTGTCGGGTCAAGGAGGTGGGTGGGAGGATGGATGGGGCTGGGGAAAGGTAGGTGGGATAGAGTTAGGTTGGATGCAGGTGGGGGTAGTAGGGATTGGTCAGCAGGAAAGGTAGGGCAGATACATGGGGAGCCTGTCCATCTTCTCTCCCACCTACCCACCCCACCCATCCCACTGACCAATCCCCGCCACTCCTAACTGCATTCACCTATCACTATCCCACCTACCTTCCCAAGTGCCACCTGTTCTCCCTCTATTCATTTCCCAGCTCCCTTCACCTTCCCCATTTCTGAAGAAGGGTCCCAACCTGAAATGTCAACTTGCCTGCCCCTCCGATGCTGCCTGAACTGCTATGTTCCTCCAGCTCCACACTGTTATCTCTGACTCCAGCACCTATGGTTCTTGCTATGTCCAATGAATTTTGGCAGTATTGTTTTGCTTCTGTTGAAATGTCTGATAATAAAATGTGAAAATATAACTCCAGCCAAAATTCTGTAAGAGCTCTCACACCAAGTGAAATTGTAGGAGTATCATTAGGAGCTTCAAGGAGTTTGAGGCGTGTGTGGGCTAAGCCTGAGGTTTAGACAAAGATTAACATTCATTTCCTATCACTATCTGCATAGGCACGATAAGATTTCATTAGTATTTTTTTTCTGTTAGTTCTCTGTTCCAAATGATGAGTTCATCATGACTTAGCTCCATACACATCCGTCCAGAAACTATTGTTAGTATGTAGGTACAGTACAGTTAACCCTTTACACAGCACCTTCACCTCCCCACGTCACTTACAGCAAGCCTTTACACACCTATATTATGTAAGCTATTCACACATCCTTCTACACTGCACACCCCATCCCTTAAAATCTCTATCCTTTAGAGGGCCAGTACCCAACCTGGCTTTACTAGTTCCCCCCAAGGTGTATGGTGTTCATCTAGAGTTTGGGCGATACCTTTTGCCCTAAACTCAGCACTTGAGTGATGTGGGCTATTGCAGATTAGTCGGGAATATAGGGTGAAATCCTCAGGAATGAGATCCTTGATAGTGGGAGAAGATGATCCGATTCTCCAACTACGTTTTGCACAATGGGACGAGAATCTTGTCAGCGAGCAGGGAGATCTCTGTTCGTATCCATTTGAATGCATTAGCACATCATTACTACATAATCCTGCCTCATTGATATGCAGATTCGCCTTCTCCCACCCACCGGATAGAAGTTAGATGATGAGAATTTCCAAAACTACAGTAAGAGCGAGTACCAGGTGACCGAAGCTCGCCAGTTCCCCACGCAAGCCTGTAGTTTGGACAACAGTTATGAATATGCCAGAGCATGATCCATAGGTAACAACTGCTCACGCCATCCCCACCCAATTCACAAAAATAAGCATTGGACACATACCCCCACCCTCATCGGCATGGGGAGAGATTGGAAGCATAGCATTTGAGGCAGAGAATCATCCATACTCACATCGAATATAGGAACACATTTGATGGGCTGAATGACTTACTTTCCTATTTTGTATCTTTCTGTAAAACATGAATGAAGACAAATATCTCTTACAGGGAGTGAGGCTGAGGAATTCATTTCTGGTTTGTCATCAAAGTAGGATGAATGTCAATATATCTGATTAGATTCGCTAGGTTGATGAAAAAGAAGGGGATAAGAGAAATTTGGAGAGGAGAAACATGATTAACGTTATTTGCTTGCATGCAAAGTCAAAGTCTGGTTGGAACAAGTAAACTGTTTCTGTGTTATAACTCCTGTGTGTATTTCAATGTAAGAGTTCTACATAATTTATGTTTGAACAGCCCTAATTTGTTCATGCCGCTAAGCACTTACTAGGTAACAGCACTTAGAGAAGCCATGTAAACGGCCATTATGAGGAACAGAAAAAATTACGGGGCTACAGAGCAGGCATTTCTCTGAGGGTAGAGTAAGGTTTATTGCCAGGACTTAGCAATGAGTATATTTCACATATCTGACTGTATTGCACTTGAGTTATGCAAAACAGTGACTAAACTTTTATTCCAAGGTCATTTATTTAAATTCATGCAGATTCCTTGGTGTGGTCAATAAGCAGCAGTGGAACTAATTCAGAAAAGGATTTTTTAAATAGCCTTAATCTTTAGGAGGATATTACCTGTGTGGTATACCCTCCCACCAAAATTTCAGACTGAGAGCACAAATGCATAATGTTTATCAAGATAAATTAAACTTAAATATTATATCTTATTTTTCATAGAGTCCCAACATTGTTGAAAGAGGCCCTTTGGCCCAACAAGTCCACATTGAATCTCAGAGTATCTCACCCAGACCCATCCCCCTGCAACTAACCTAATCTACACATCCCTGAACACCATGGGCAATTTAGCATGGCCAATCCACCTAACCTGCATATCTTTGGACCATGTTGCTTCTAAACAATAGTTATATAGCGTTATGATGTTTGTGTAATGATTTATTCAAATGTGTGTGTTAAATATCAGGATAGTTTACAAAATGATACTCACAGTAGTAGTAGAACGTACTGAAGGATATCTTGGTTGAGCTCCAGGCATTAATAACACCTCTGGTTGGGAGTTGCCATTATGGGGAGTAACAGGTATTATTCAGTATGGATTGAAAGACCCACAGTAGACTGTAAGGCAGGTACTACCATTTTTGTGCAAACAAAATTCAAAGAAGAGAACTATCTGGTGTGTCTTTGTGACAACAGAGATCTTCCAGCTTGACAAAGCAGAAACAGAAATGAAACAGAGAGAAATACTCTTTAGGTGGAGAATATTGTGTTCTTTCCTTCTTAATACCATTGTTTTTTTAAAAAAAATAGTCATTCTGAGAAATATTACAAGTTATTTAGACTGTGGCATTATATCTGGAGGCCTCTGCTAAGGAAAATTACATTCTTGCTTCGTTATTGCAATGTTTGTAAAACTACAGCTTCCTACAGTTTGAGGATGAAGAGGATGTTGCATTTATTACAAAACTGAAGTCTCTGGATAGTTACTAAAGCAAATAAAATGTCAATGGACCTTGTGCCCAGAAGAAAGCTGTTGTGCAACAGAGTTGAAATCGAAATGACAAATTTACTCCATCCCCTCCAGGCAGAAACACTTCATTCCCAATCCAATACAATGTTTGCTGTATATTTTATTGTAAATAAAACAAGTTGACAAGTTGGTAAAAGAAACATTCAAACTAGGAAGCTTTCAGTTCCTAATGCTGAGCAATAGAATGAAATCTAATCAGCGCTATAAAGTAGTCATGTTCCTATAATTTCTATTTATTCAGGCGGACTTATCTGGCTGTATGGGAAGGATCCAGCAGCGGCCCAACAACTGTGGCTTCCTATCTATGTTTATCCATTTCCACGAAAAATGCACTTGCTGGGTGTGAATGGCATTTTAATTGAAGTTATGGCAGTGAAGTGAAAACAGTCTCTTGATCTTCAGATGCCCCTTGTGCACCTCACACTTTGACAGATTTCTTGGGTCAATCAACATTGCTATATGATATAATCGGAGTAGTTTCTTATATGTTCTGGAGCATTGTATTACACATTATGTTTCTCTGGACAATTGTATATCTTGCATATTTCAGCCCAATTTCCTCTTGTACAGCATAGCTTCTGTGTAGCACAAAATGCTGGATGCTGTTTTGGCAGTGAGACAAGCATCACCTCATACATAATTTGCATTTTTACAACCGTTTCGATAGCTGTAATAATTGTTGTAAAATCAAGCACTCAAAGATGTTGCTAGCCCACAATAATTTCTTTAACCATATATCCTGATTTTGGCAGTGTATTGATGGCATATCTTCTGGGTTTGTCTAGAAGCACTTTTCTGAAGAATACAACGGATGTTGAGGCAACGGCCACAAACAATATGTTCCACAAGCCTTTCAGTGAAGTCAGCTTTGATAAAATCACATTCTGTACCCATATGTGGATACCTGCTATGAATGGTTGATTCTTTCACCTGGCTATTGGGTGTATGATGTCAACTCAAGCCAATATATCCTGCAGTTAACTCCAACTTTAAATTAGTCTGCAAACTTTTATTAACATGTTTGCAGTCATCATTTGAAGTATTGGTGGATTTGCTTCTTCTCAATCCTTTGTTTCCCGAAGGATCATGATTTTAAATGTTTGTCATTCTTTTTCATCTATTTGTAGATTTGGGATGTAAAAACCTATTCTCTTTTAATAACTGAACTATTTTCAAAATGTCAATGGAATGCCAATCCATGGTCAGGTGTATATTTCCATCTTTCTTCAGTTAAGATATTAATGCAATTTTTTTGAGTTGTATATTTTCTATTTCCCTGTTAAAGCATTTAAAGTTGTTTCTTTTGTTTTCTATTTTGTTTGAAGTGCAAAGAAAACAAAATCATGGAAATCAACTACTGGTTGTGCCCAGGTAGTAGAATAGATCTTCAAAAAACTGCTATCACTTTTCAGTAACTGCTGTCAGATTCTGGTGCCCATTTAACATTACCATGATGTGGTTTCTCGGAAACACCACTGCCAGTGTGCTATGATTTGAATTCTCGCCTGTTACCTCACATAATTTATATCATAAAGACTATGGACCCGTTGAGAGTGATGTCGTGAAATTTATTAGTAATACCAACTGTTTACATAATGATATCTCAGACTTAAGCAATCTTGTTCTGTGCTGATTCTTACTGTTACATTATATACACATAAATGATTGACTGAATATACTTGACTAACTCAATTGCACTAACCAGGAATGACTTAATCAGATACTCTTTATCAGAGTATCATGGGGTTGTGTAACTGTCTTAAAGGTAGACTCTTTGGCTGGTGTAGAATTAATACAATAATATATTAATGCACATTCTGCTTAAAATGATCCCTCTAAAAATCCCTGTGTTGTGCCTCAGTACAGTCGTATCCTCCAGCTTTGGCTGTGGTTGTAAATTTCAGCTGAGCTCAGGGTAGCTGATGAATTATCATCCTCCCTCCCTCAACTGAACTCATACCTTTCTCTGTTACGCACAAAGCATGGGATGTGGAACAAGTAATTGAAAGGATTAGTTAACAATAGCTGACTCTAGTTAGTTAATCCATATCTACTGCTTCCATCTATCTCTTAGTGAAGAAAATTTTGTGTTTATTTTGAGTAGTGTTTTCTTATTTGGTGCTATTTACGGATTATGTTACAAAAATCAGATAGACAACTATCTACTTCACTTAGGCAACCATCATTGCAGCTTTTGTGTATGAGATTTGGATTTTGCTCCAGCCCTGTCCAATAATCTGAGAGGCAGTTGGGTGCACTACTACACAAAAGAAGAATTCCTGGAGTCTAAGGTCTTTTCAAACTAATTATAGTAAGCATGTACACGTGAAGTGAGTACAAGGTCCAGACTGTTGCTTCTCTTTTCAGTCGGTCTGATATATAATCTATTATATTATCATTGATACAGCCTTCCTGTTTAAAGAAGGAGATTTGGAATTTGAAATCCAAGCCCTCCTGGATATAGAAAAACTACCATCAAAATCACTGATCTCGTTTTGAAAAGCCACAGGAGAGCTAATGAAGGACATGTTAAAAAATCCACTGGAAAAAGCACTAACCATAACTAAAAAAAAAACCACTGGAGATCTAAAACAAAAACTGAAGGTGGAGAAACACAGCAGAAACTCAGGTTTGCAAATACACATTAGAAATAGTAATTTCCCAAATACTGAAAATCAGATATACATTCTAGTGATGAACCTTGAATAGAGTCAACAGTTTTGCTCATCAGTAAACTCTTAATACTGTATCTAGCATGTACTTGTTTTTGACGCCTGCAGAAGTGTCAAAACAATTATCAACAAGGCCTTAGTGAGATTTTCCTTCAACATATCACTAAACAGTTTTGTGCAGAGCTGGGCAGTTTTGTGTGCAGATTTATTTCTAATATTGATACTTACTTAGCACTGTCAAAGAAAACTCACCTTAATCTGTGAATCTTAAAAACACAATGAAAGCCTTGTGTTAGTGATGCTTGCAATGGTTTACAAATGATTTACATTATGCAGTTGATGGTAATGACAATATATATTGATGTTATAGTTAACTTTCCTTTGGAATGAGAAAAGTATATTTAGTCTCCTTGACATTAAATTTAATATGATTATCTTTGGATCAACAGGCTTAAATGATTGACCGAGGTACGAAACACCAGAGAAGGTTTTCACATAGAGAAGCTTGTTGAAGTCATTGATAAATGGAAAAAAAATAAGGTCCACATATCAAGAGAAATTTTAGACAATTGTTATCAGCCACCATAAGTAAGAGAGTCTAAATGTATAATTAGAAAGCCTGTCTAATAATATCAAATATAGATAAATGTTACCATTCCCCTTGTGTCCTATTCCACTCAGGCACACAATAGTGGTAAAAATAGTTTTAACTGCCAATCGTCACTGTTCATAGACCAATAAATCTTTGAAAGCCCAATCACAAAAAAAAGTTGTCATCTGTAGAAAATAGTTTCCAAATATTCACTCCATATTTCTTCCAACTCCTCTTGATTCTGTTAACTCCTCTCAAGTCTTTGGAATCTAATTAGGTGTGAAATGCATGTCTCATAAAACGAGAAAGCACACTACAAGAAAGAGAATTTTTGCTGATGGCACTCTTGGGAACTCTTCACAACTTACTGAGGATAAAAGCCTTGGGTTTATGTAGCAGAAGTACCTTGAAGTGCTTCATATGGCAGTGAATAACCTTTTGAAGTGTTCTGACTGCTGTCAATGTAGACAAAGCAATTGTCATTCTGCACTAACAAAAGCAAAGAGACGAATCTGATTTTGATTGAGGGAGATTTAATTAGGACAAGTTCCCTGCTCTTCTTCAGATAATACCTAAAGGTCTTTAATATCCAGCTGATCGAGCAGGCCAGGCTTTGACTTGGCACCTTTTATAAATAGTATCAACCTTATTTATATTTGTAGGCTCTGAGGTGCAACTAAAACCATAGACTACAATTTAAAGGTTTCAATTTAAGCAATTTCAATGCATGAATTAAACATTTAAACTCACAACTAACCAAATAAATGGCAATGATTTACCAGCAAAATAATGATGAAGCTGATGGCCCTTCTTAATATTTCTGCACAAATGCCACAGCAACTTTAAAGTGAGGAGCAGAGGCAACATTAAGAATGGAAATCTAAAAATTGCTGAGACAGTTCAATTCACAAAATAGCATCTCATATTTTATCACTATTCATGTGGAGGTGTTGGTGTTGGACTAGGGTGGTCAAAGTCAGAGGTCACACGACATCAGGTTATAGACTAACAGGTTTGTTTGGAATCACAAGCTTTCGGAGCAAAGCCACTTCCTCAGGTGAAATCACCATTGAAAACCATTTAATGTAGTGGGCTAACACAGTGTGAAGCTGGATGAACACAGCAGGACAAACAGCATCAGAGGAGCAGGAAAGTTTGACGTTTCGTCTTGGGAGCCTTCTTCAAAAATGGGGGAGGGGAAGGGGATTCTGAAATAAATAGCAAGACAGGGGGAGGCAGATAGAAGATGGATAAAGGAGAAGATAGGGTGAGAGGAGACAGGCAGGTCAAAGAGGCAGGGATGGAGCCAGTGAAGGTGAGTGTAGCTGGGGAGGTAGGGAGGGGATAGTCAGTACAGGGAGGACAGACAGGTCAGGAGGGGTGGGATGAGGTTAGTGAGTAGGGGATGGAGGTGGGGCTTGAGGTGGGAGGAGTGGTTTGGGAGGCGGCAACTAGTTGCGTTGGTTTTGGCATGTGGTCAGGGGATGGGACATTTTAAGCTTATGAAGTCCACATTGATACCCTTGGGCTGCAGGGTTCCCAAGTGAAATATGAGATGCTGTTCTTGCATCTTTCGGGTGGCGTCATTGTGGCAATGTAGGAAGCCCAGATGGACATGTCGTCCGAGGAGTCAGGGGGCGGGATTGAAATGGCTCACGACTGGGAGGTGTAGTTGTTTGTTGCAAACTGATTGTAAGTGTTCCGCAAAGCGGTCCCCAAGCCTCTGTTTGGTTTCCCCAATGTAGAGGAGGCCACGACGGGAACACTGGATACAATGTATCACATAAGGAGATGTGCAGGTGAACATCTGTTTGATGTGAAAAGTCTTCCGAGGGCCTGGGATTGGGGTAACGGGGGAGGTATACGGGCAGGTGTAGCACTTGCTTCAGTTGCAGAGAAAAGTGCTGGGGGTGGTGGGGCTGGAGGGGAGTGTGGAGCGGACAAGGGAGTCACTGAGAGAGTGGTCCCTCTGGAAAGCAGATAAGGGTGGGGAGGGAAAAATGTCTTTGGTAGTGGGGTGAGATTGCAGTTGGCGGAAATGTCGGAGGGTGATGCGTTGGATTTGGAGGTTGGTGGGGTGGTACGTGAGGACGAGTGGGATTCTCTTTTGGTTGTTATTGCCAATAGGGTGTGTGAGGGATGAGTTGTGGGAAATGCGGGAGACATGGTAGAGGGCATTTTCGATTGCTGTGGAGGGGAAGTTGCAGTTTTTGAAAAACGAGGACATCTGGGATGTTCGGGAGTGGAATCCTCATTTCAGGAGCAGATGCGGTGGAGGCGAAGGATTTGGGAATAGGGGATGGTCTTTTTACAGGAAGGTGGGTGAGAGGAGGAATATTCTAGGCACTTGTGGGAGTTGGTAGGCTTAAAATAGATATTGGTTTCCAGGTGTATGCCAGAGATGAAGAGGTCCAGGAAGGAGAGGGAGGTGTCAGAAATGGTCCAGGTAAACTTAAGGTTGGGGTGGAAGGTGTTAGTGAAGTGGATGAACTGTTTGAGCTCCTCTTGGGAACACGAGGCAGAGCTGATACAGCCATCAATGTAATGGAGGAAGAGGTGGGGTTTACGGCCAGTGTAAGTATGGAAGAGGGGCATATCCTACAAAGAGGCAGGCATAGCTTGGGCCCATGTGGGTACCCATGGCCACCCCCTTTGTCTGTAGGAAGTGGGAGGAATTAAAGGAGAAGTTGTTGAGGGTGAGGGCGAGTTATATATTCATCAGTGTGTGGGTGGAGGGGGGCAAAGGTGAGGACCATACTGAGGACTGACTGTTGGTCCTCAGTAAGGGGAGGTCTGGGTGGATGGTGAAGACTCAGCAGGGCTCTGTATTATTGTTTTGATTCGAGGTGATGGTTGTGGAAGTGGTGGGTGGCATGACGTTGCCGGTGGGCGGAGCGAAGCCAGCAATGGGCGGAGCGATGTCGCTGGCGGATGGAGTGACCTCGGCGATGGGCAGAGCGACGTCAGCCAGCAAATCGAGCACGTTCATGGAAGTGGAGTTCGTGATGCTTGTGTTGGCGGCAGCAGCATCTTCGATGTCTGTGTCAGCCTCGAAACGAAGGCAGTGGCGGTATCAACAGAGTGGATGATGGCGTCGGCTGTACCGGAAGTGGTGTACCAGGTGACAGCGGATGTGACGTCATCCGTGAAAACCATTGGTGCTCCAAAGGTGCCCACATGGCCAATGGCGGCAGGCAATTGGTGGGGAATGTTCTGGGTTTGGTGGTAAGCACCGGTGAGTTTAAAGTACTTTAGGCTTTTAGAATCTGACAAAGCTGAGTAGAATTGTGAGTTTAGGTTGTGGATCTTACGAAGGATTAAAAAAACAGGAGAGGTCCTTTGCAGGTCTGGGAGAGGGAGGCTCTGAGCTGGGGTAGGCTTGATTGCAGTATATGGAGATGCCGGCGCATTGCCACGAGTGTGTTTTTCAGAAGTCACAGCGAGAAACGCGTCTGTAGGAGATCAATGCTCTGGTTGTACCAGCCATCGTGGTTGGGACCAAATTTGGAAGGTTTAAATGTAGCCTTTAGTCTGTTGTGGATTATCCAGTTCCATAGGCAGGTACTGAGAAATGGAAATGTGGCTGTAGTACCTGGTTTGCTTTATGGCGTGGTCGAGCAGCTTCAGGGCCAAAGAAAGTACGAGAGAGTTGCAGTGGGAGAGGGATGAACTGAGGTTGTTTTGGAGTGAGGAGGGTAACTTCTTGGAAATGTGGCTGTAGTACCTGGCTTACTTTAGTGGAAATGTGGCTGTAGTACTAATAGGACATAGAACATAGGACATAGAACATTACAGCACAGTACAGGCCCTTCAGTCCTCGATGTTGTGCCGACCTGTCATACCAATCTGAAGCCCATCTAATCTGCACTATTCCATGTACGTCCATATGCTTGTCCAATGACGACTTAAATGTACTTAAAGTTGGCGAATCTACTACCGTTGCAGGCAAAGCGTTCCATACCCTCACCACTCTCTGAGTAAAGAAACTACCTCTGACATCTGTCCTATATCTTTCACCCCTCAATTTAAAGCTATGCCCCCTCGTGTTCGCCGTCACCACCCCAGGAAAAAAGGTCTCCCTATCCACCCTATCTAACCCTCTGATTATTTTATATGTCTCAATTAAGTCACCTCTCAACCTTCTTCTCTCTAATGGAAACAGCCTCAAGTCCCTCAGCCTTTCCTCGTAAGACCTTCCCTCCATACCAGGCAACATCCTAATAAATCTCCTCTGCACCCTTTCCAAAGCTTCCACATCCTTCTTATAATGCGGTGACCAGAACTGTACACAACACTCCAAGTGCGGCCGCACCAGAGTTTTGTACAGCTGCAGCATAACCTCTTGGTTCCGGAACTCGATCCCTCTATTAATAAAAGCTAAAACACTGTATGCCTTCTGAACAACCCTGTCAACCTGGGTGGCAACTTTCAAGGATCTGTGTACATGGACACCGAGATCTCTCTGCTCGTCTACACTACCAAGAATCTTACCATTAGCCCTGTATTTTGCCTTCCGGTTACTCCAACCAAAGTGCATCACCTCACATTTGTCCGCATTAAACTCCATTTGCCACCTCTCAGCCCAGCTCTGCAGCTTATCTATGCCTCTCTGTAACCTACAACATCCTTCACAACTCCACCGACCTTAGTGTCGTCTGCAAATTTACTAACCCATCCTTCTACGCCCTCATCCAGGTCATTTATAAAAATGACAAACAGCAGTGGACCCAACACCGACCCTTGCGGTACACCACTCGTAACTGGTCTCCAGGATGAACATTTCCCACCAACCACCACCCTCTGTCTACTTTCAACAAGCCAATTTCCGATCCAAACTGCTATATCTCCCACAATCCCGTTCCTCCGCATCTTGTAAAATAGCCTACTGTGGGGAACCTTATCGAACGCCTTGCTGAAATCCATATACACCACATCAACCGGTTTACTCTCATAATGTAGTGGGTTTTTTTCCTTGCGCAGTAAAGATGAACTAAACCTGGCAGAAAAAAAAGTTCTCAACATTGCCCACAAGTAACCCTTAGCAAGTATCACTGCTTAAAACCCCTCTTGTTCTGAAAATTTACTGTTACAAGTAGGGATTCATTCCTTCAGATTTTAATCATTATTAGAGATTTGAAAAATGCGCTTGTTTTTCTGGAAGGAAATTTTCCTTTCACTTACATTATTTCTTTTCTTAATTACTTGTGCCTAATTTGTTATTGAATTCGTCCACTCTAATCAGCAATTCTTTCTCAGTCCTTGTGCTATTGATTTTGCAATTATTCAATCTAATTGTTTATTCTAGTCGGAGAGGGAAAAAAATCGTTTCATTCATTCATTCATGGGCCAGAACTTGTAGCAGGTCAACTGAAATTTAAGTGGCATGGTGGTGTTGAATCTGTCACTGAAACAATGCCTTTGGAATTTTACCAGCAATGGATTGGTGTCAAGGGGCCTGTGAGCCCTTGAGCCAACTGAACCCCCAAGAGAACTCTATCAGTATTGTTGCAAATAGAATGACCCTTCTTCCCAGATATCTGACGGACAACAGAGCTCTCACAACCCACCATGCTATTCACCATGCCTGCTTGACCCCCCTGACCTCTTCATCAGAACTAAACTGAGTAATGCCTACAAGGCCCCCTTGTTATCGTTCCCAACGATGCTCTTGGTTGGAGATTGGCTGCAGTCTCAATACTGGCTACTACTTATGGAGGTGCAGATGGAATTAGACATTTTCTGACCATCACACACATCTGTTTTAATTGGTGTTCAACTTCCCATCCCACACTTTCATCAGTTTGAAACACATCATTATTAATGAGACAAAAGCAAATCTCACTAACAGCAGACAATGTTCATCATCCTGCTACAGCAAATTGTGACCCACTGGATTTCAAAGAAGAATGAATTCTATGAAACATCTCAAAGATATTGATCTATTACTATGATATATTATTTCAATATATGTCTGATTCAGGACCTTTGGATTTGTGACACATGATGCAAATACAAAAGGCATGTTTCCCCCTCCCCTAGCACCAATGCCTCTCATTTTGTTGAGTACAGAATTCATTGTAGTAAGGATGCTGAACTTTCAGGATTATAATTGTTTTATACATTTAAATTCTATTTAACAACAGTGAATCAAATTGATAATTGCATATATATTTTCAGACGAAATAAACTTCCAGACTAAAGGAACACCCCAGGTCAAGTCACATATTGAAATTTGCACATTGGCTTTGATGAGCTTGTATAATTAGGCCATAAGTCACATTGAATGCTGATACATAACTTGCTGCTGTGGTTTCTGACTAGGCAAGTTAATTTGAAGTCTATTAACAAAATGGCACTAAATAAGTCAATGGTATAACTCAAAAGTCTGAGGACCTGAAGCAATTTGACCATCAATAAGAACTGAGATCACATTCAAACTTCAACCTGACAGACTCCGTTATTGCAGGTTTTCAAGTAGGAATTCATAAGTGATACTCATTAAGATACTTCACATATGTTTATCTCAGAGTTTGTCTGGCTGCATAACTTGCTAAAAAGACTTTTGCCAGTATTTTACGCAATCATAATCAAAATGATTGCTTCCAACTGCATTATTCTTTCATTTTTGCGTTTAGTTTCAGTTTTCAGAATTCATTTCATTAGTTTAAATTGCAGTTGTTCAATATATGGAAGTGGATTAAATAGATGATGGTTGGGGGAAAATTCCTTACTATGAATGTGATCTTTAAAAAAATTACATTCACAGGATGTGGGTGTTGAAAACAAAGCCAACATTTATTCCCCACCTCTACTTGTCTGTGAGAAAGTGATAGGCTGCTGTCAAATTGAACCACTGCATCCCTGTCATGTAGGACTCACAGTACTGACAGGAATGGAGGCCCTGGATTTTTACCCAGTGGTGATGAAGGAATGCATCATAGTTCCAGCTCAGGATAGTAAGTGCCTTGGTAATGTTCCCAAGAACCAATTATTATTTTGATTGTGTGGAGGTAGATGTAAAAAGCAGGATGGATGTCTGCTTCGGGTCAAGCTCGACCATACAATCATATTCTTGTCAGCTCATCACAAAAGCCTGCATGAGTAGTACGGAAAATTTTATGAGTTGAAAGTTCTGAAGCTTGCAGGGGCTTTACAGGCTCCAACCACTAGGTACCTTATTGAAAAGATGCTTAGACATTACTTCATTCTTGGTCTGTCTAGAATAGAAAGGGAAACTAGCTTTTACCAATTTTGCCTGTCTCTGATATTTACTGTACTTTGTCACAGCTCTTCAACAATGAATCTCAGCTCTATTTCTGAAACCACGTTTGTTCAGAAGGCACTTTTTTTGAAGCACTTGCCTCCAGTAATTGTCTCCAATGCACATGTTGCATGGTAGAGGTCACATGACTTCAACAAACCAATAACCACGCAGATTGTACTTCCCTCCCAAACAATATCAATGCAAAGCAATGTTATTTTCTGCCTTCCAATGTCAGAAAAACCTCCATACTCCTCCAGCAGCTCTGCATTGTGTTTGCAATAGTTTTACCTGAGCAGAAATAAGTCAATAATATGTCAGCTGCACTTTATTGAGTGGCTCTTTAAATAACCCAAAAACAGATTCCTCCTTGCTTTGTCATGTTCATATTTTCCTGGAGTAAATACAGAAGACCCACATGTTAATTGATCAGTTTTTGTGTACTGGCCTTGAGTCAATGATATCACAAACTTTCTATGTCTTCAAACACACAGAGGAGACACAAACATCCTATAATGACACTTTACTAGTTATCAGTGGTATTCATGTGCAATAAAACTTCAGCACTACAAGATAAGGCAAATCAGCAAAAGCTAGGAACAGATAAATAAATATCTCAGGATATTGTATGTTCTAATGGAAATTTGATGATTCTGTTATTGTAAGTTAGCAAACTAATCATGTTCCGGATATTATAAACACTCACAGCATTATGAAACAGCATGTCTTCCAATTCCTCATGAACAATATTACAGGCTATACTATAAAAATGAAATTCACAACCCCAAACTATGATATTTTGAAAAATCCATAACTGAAGTTTCAAAACGGGTTTTGCGGCGATGATAATAAATACTCACGTATTTATGACTGATGTGAGTCTGATGCTTTACTTGACATTAGATAACCAAGACTCATCCATTTCTTAATGTGATAACTTACATTAGGTGAGCAGTAGTGGGTGGTGTGGATAGGGCTATATCTGCATCACAAAACTTTGAAGGGTCCCTCGAATGGAATTTTCTAATAAAATGATGTTCAATTGACAGCTGAAGGTTATTTCATGAATCCACTTACAGTATAACTGCATACAGAGAATATTCTTCCTCAGTGGGTGAATGTTGGACTTTCAATGCCCACAAACTTTTAACTGCACTTGTTTATTTTACAGGGCTGACTGCAAAACAACACAAGAGTTTTAAGTAACATGCTTTTTTTTTGCTGACATACATGTTGATCCCATAATGGTCTGTGAACAGCTAAAGGTGGTGATTTTTACTGACTTTTGATGGGCAAACATAAATCTATGGATAAACTATCTTTTCTGAACTAAGACATTCAGAATACTGGATACAACAGGTTCAATTAACTGAATTATTAAACACTTGTGCTCAGGGAACTGGTGGCACAATGGGTTAGGCTCTGATCATTTATTTCTGGAGCATAAGTTCAAATTTACCTCAAGCTGATGACATGCTATTCTTCTTCGTCAATTGCCTGAAAGACTTCAATGTGAATAGAATTTACATCATCTTAAAACAGGTTCTGTTAGATGATGTGTAGAGCTGGATGAACACACAGCAGGCCAAGCAGCATCATAGGAGCAGGAAGGCTAACGTTTTGGGCCCGATGAAGGGTCTAGGCCTGAAACGTCAGCCTTCCTGCTTCTATGATGCTGCTTGGCCTGCTGTGTGTTCATCCAGCTCTACACCTTGTTATCTCGGATTCTCCAGCATCTCAGTTCCTACTATCTCTGTTACATGATGCTCGAGTCCAGCGCTGCACAATGTGTCAAAAAAAATGAACAATCTCACTTAGATCACAGGATGGTGTGAGTTTTGGATGAGAAGATATTACTTAAATTGAGCTGAAGACTCCGATTGGAGCAGGACAAATGATGAGTGATTTTGTATCTAACTGGAATGCAAAATGCCAATACAGTCAGATCAGAATAAGTCGAATTACAGGGAGTCTGTCCACAAGGTCTTGTTAAGGGAAGGCTCGACACTGCGGAGGAGACCCCTGTGCAACCCAGTTTTTGCCTGCAAACACAAGCTGTGACAAAAGAAGAACAAATTAAAACCAGTGAACCTATAGTTATATGAAAAATTGTCTTTTTTTCAATTATTCACACCTTACAACAGTGTGCCTTTGTGTGGTAAAAGACATTGAAAAAATATTGGGAGTTGTCGCTGAAAAAAACTCAGTGATCTTTTTCTACTTTGCATGCTGTCTTTGGGCAAGTGCAATACGATCTGCCATGTCATTGATCTATTCCGTGACTTTGTGCTGCAGTACAACATTTCAGAGCACCTCCATGGTCTTCATATCTATGGACATAGGTGAGTGAGGAGGGGGGTATTTATCAGACTGTTCAGGATCATTGGCTTCCTCAGTCATACTCAATAGGACTTCACAGAGAAAAATCAATGTGGAATGATGGCTTCCTGTGAATTTCAGGTCATTCAAATCTTGCTTCCTTTTTTTAAAAAAAGAAACTGAACCCAAATCTCCTAATCAACCTACTTAAAGATGTTATTAAACATCTCTGGAACATGGGGGATTTGAAACCAGTACCCTCAGCCTAGGGGTATTGACACCACCACCACATGACAAGAGAGCCCCCAATTTTGCCTGTTCACAATTTCCATATGTTACAACAACATGGGGCTATATCTCTCAATCTGCTCACACTTGGTCCTATTAAGGCAAGCAGCTCACACATTTCATGCTGCCTCCTCATTTTGGTAATTGTAGTCTGCAGTCAAGAGAAAATTTGGCTGCATGCTCAACAGGGGTCCTACTGCAGGAGATGCTAATACATGCTATAGTTTGCCTCCAGTACTTAAAGACAGACTGTCCCTCTTAAAGGGGAGGTGTATATTCAGAAAGGAAGTTTTTGCTAAATGTTAACAAGGATAGGCAACAAAATGCTGACTTAGATCACAATACCCGTATGAATGAACAAATATATATAAATAAGAGGCAAAAGAATGTCACTAATTGCACAGCACTTTCTTTATTGATGTGACATCCATAGCTGAAATGCTGGAAGTATGTGAAGGCAACAAGACAGTATGGTGAGGTTAGCTCTGCCACCAGAACCTCTGTACCAGCCATTTTTCAGTAACATCCAGTGCCACCATCTTCCATTTCCTTCAGAAGTCATTGCTTGATGGTCTGCTAGCAACACCCCTCTACCTCCCCTGCTGCCATTGAGAAAGAACTCTTGGAAGTCCTCAACATGAAGGCTTACAGTACAGAATCCATGAGAACCCATTTATCATCACCCCTAACTGCCCTGGAGAAGGCAATATTGAGCTGCCTTCTTAAACTGTTGAGGTTGTTAGAGTATAGGGAAACCCACAGTGCTGTTTCAAATGCACCTCCAGAATTTGATTTGCATCTGTGAAGAATTAGTGATATTGTTCCAAGCACTGTAGTATATAGGTTGGAGGGGATCTTATTAGTGATGGTATTACCATGCATCTGCTGCCCCTGTCCTCTGAGATGGCGGAGGCCTCCCTGTTTGTCAGATCCCTTTGGGGGAGCCTTGGTGAGTTGTGGTAGACCATCTTGCAGATAGTGCGTCCTGATACCATTCTGTGCTGGTGGAGAAAGAGTATGTGTGAAAAGTAATGGATTGGATGACAATCAAATGGATTACTTTTTTTTCTGGAAGGTGCCAAGTTTCTTGAGTGTCGTTTGAGCTGTATTCATCCAGGCAAGTGAACAGCATTTCACCACACTCCTGACTTGTGCCATGTGGATAGTGGACAGGCTTTGAGGAGTCAGATGGTGATTTATTCACCACAGAAATTTTAGCCCCTGAGTTACTGTTATAGCCGCAGTATTTATTTTGCTAGCCTAGTTCAGTTGCTGGTCAATGGCTTTGATAGTAGGGAATTCAGCAATGGTAATGCCATTGAATATCAAGAAGCAATGCTTAGATTCTCTCTTCTTGGGATTAGCTATGCCTGACATTTGTGTGATATGGTTGTTACTTGTCATTTGGATGTCGTCCTGGTCTTGCAGAATATGGATGCAGGTCACTTCAGTATCTGGGAAGCTGTGAATCTCTCAATCATCAGCAAATGTCTCCACTTCTGACCTCACCGTGGAGGGACGGCTATTTACAGAGCACCTGAAGGTAGTTGGATCTCGGTACTGCTCTGAGGATCTCCTGCAGAGCTGATCTAGAGCTGACATGACTGACCTCCAGCCATCACAATCATCTTTCTTTTGGCTACGTAAGAAAGCAACTAGCACAGAGTTCTTCCCCGATACTCACTGATTGCAGTTGTAGAAACTCTTGATTCCGCATTCAGGTAAATGCTTTAAATGATGTCAAGAACAGTCACCCTCACTTCACCAGAACAAACCATGAAATTGAAGGAAATAGCGAAGAGTTAGTGGGCAGGATCCAGGCCTGAAACATCAGCCTTCCTGCTCTTCTGATGCTGCTTGGCCTGCTGTATTCATCCAGCTCCATACCTAGTTATCTCAGATTCTCCAGCATCTGCAGCTCCTACTATCTCAGGATCACCTACATCTACTGAAACCCATACAGTTGGTTTCCTGCATCATCATCCTGCAACTGGACCTTAGCATTAGGTAGAAACAAGATATTCCTGTCCACACATGTGGAGTCTGCGTAGCTGCTTTCCATCAGTCCATTTGTTGCAAAGGGAGGAGTCCTGGAGCATTCCCCAGGCCTTTCCTTTCAGCCAAAGTGCTTTCTGGAATATTGGCAGCATTGGCTACACCCACATGTTGGCAATATTTTGATGGATGCATCCGATTGCCACAAGCTGAGAGGTCTGGTCCAGCCTGTAATGGAGAGTTCCCTCTGAGCCATCCAGGTAGTATCGGTATTGTTTTAGCATTTTCTCAATGAGGGCCCCAGTAGTTCTATGGCTTTTTTCATGTACCCATTGCCGTTGGTGTTTTGATAGCAGCCAGGTGTAGATCATGGATCTCTAGTTTCTGAGCAGTCACTATATAGTTCTTCTCGAAAGGCTGAAGATGGTGAGAGTAGCATATGGCCTCGATATTAAATTATAACTTGAAGCTAATAGCTTGAGCATTTATTTTTCACATAACAAAATAGCCCTAGTCACATTTAATCTGGCTATTCTTGTATCTCCCAACCTCTTTTCTTTCGTTTGAGGAATGTTCATGTTGTTTCAGTCTCAATCATTAACCTTGGAAGTGAATTCCATAGACTCTCAGTAATAAATAATGAAATATTTCTCGTTCTCAGTTCTAAACTACATTTGACCTTGCATATATAATTCTCTTTCTGGATCTCTAAATTTTTGAAAATAGTCTGTTTATACATATGCTAATCCAACTTTTCTTCATTTTAAACATATTTCATTAACTGCTTTGCTCAAATGAACAATACCAGTTTTTGTTTTCTCCCAGTTTTTGTCTTAATGCTTTTATTTCTGCATGTCAGGTGACATCTTTGTGAATCTGTATTGTGCCTCTCTGAAGCCTTAGTATCTTTTGTGTGGAGACCAGTCCTGCAACAAATACCCTAAAGTCTCCTTAGCTTGTCATCATCACTTGGCTTTTACGTTTTATGCTTTACGACAAATCCAAGAATTCAGTTAACCCAATCTCATGATTCGATATCACAATCCAAAATGTCAGATTCCCAATGTGAGTCACATAACTCAAATGACTCAAATTTACACTTGTGAGAAGTTACATGTATTTTTAGCTGACCACTGCAAGAAAAAAAGAACATGTCCAGACATTGTACCTTTTTAAAATTAAACAAATATCTGGGGAACAGTAATTCAATAAATAAGAGTAGACTTGCCAAACCCTCAGCAGCATTTTCTCATGCAGTAATAATTATTGTATTTGTCCTGAGGTGTCCAAGACAAAAGGCATAGATGATGCATCTCTTATATCAGGAATTCCCTTACCTTTAATTGATGGTCTTTTAATATTCCATGAAATTGAATCTCCAATCCCTTTGTTCCTCAAAAACTTATTTTCGTTCAGTCTGTAATTAATCAACTTTCTCTAACCAAAATGTATCATTTATTGATATTCAACTCCATATGCTATTTTGAGCCTACACCTGCACCTACGTGCGTCTTTTTGCTACCTCCTTTGTCCAAAGAATTAAGGAAAGCTCTCATTTTAGTACAGAGGTATTATGGTGCAAAGATGTTGGACCTGCTACTGAACCAGAAGAACTGAATTTGAGTCTACCCCAAGAGTTGGTAGCCAGAGAAGGTGCATCCATACCATGACCAAACTGATTGATTGTCAGCTTGCAAATTCTTTCAATAGGCAAGTGTTAAGAAGAGGGGAAGATTCTTTATCAGTCATTTGATGAAAATAAAACTGAAGCCATTATTATCACTGCTCATTGTTCCAAACTACCAGAATGACTGTAATACACTGCCATCATCTATTTCAATACAATTTGAAGATGTTTGTGCCATTCACTCTGAGCTTACATCCAAATTATTGATGGACATAGTGAACAGGTGTGACCAATGTGAGATGCCACTGTCAATTTTTAACATGTTGATAACATCCTTCGCCTTGTTATATTTTTTTCTTGGCCTTTCTAACCATGTTTTAATCACATTAGCATTCGTCCTATTAATTCCACATTATTTAATCTTCTTTAGTGGTCTCCTCTCCCTTCCATGAAATTCCTTGCATTAAGATTTTGTAAACACCACTTTTACTGCATTTCTCTCAGGTACCATATCACTTTGTCTTCTCAAAATATCTAATGGTGTTCATCAAGACCTACCATCTCTTTTGAAATCAGTGATGTCTATTAGTGTCTTCATTTTACCTCACTATCTGGTAATTGCATCCTTAATTAGGGACTCTAAAATATTGCTTATCATGGATGCTAAATTCACTAGCGTATTATTATCCAGATTAGCACTGTCTCCGTTTAAAAATGAGTGGTATGTTGGCAACTTTCCAATCCCCTGGCACATATCCATGCTAAATTGAGACATAGAATTTAATGTATATTTCATCAGTCCCTGGCATTGTTCCTTCATTTAGACTAAAGTTTTCTTTTCATTCATCATAACACTGTATATTGCTGAAAAGATGAACATGCTGTCAAAGTCTTTTGTCTGCTACTCATCAGGTCAAAACGGCAAGAATGCCACATCTCAAAGGAAAGAATGATTTATACTGCATCAGAAGAGAATGCTGATTGTTTGACAGTGACCTGGGGCTTGAAAATTATTGAGAACCGAACGTTTACAAGCCTATATAGTTGCCAGAGTAATTGAAATACCTGGCAATGCATATTGTGTACGGTTATATTTAATATTGGATAGCTAAAAAAAAGTTCTGGAGAACTCTCGATGCCTTATATGCTCCAGCAACTGTCAGTCCTGGCAGAAAATAAAACTGAACACACAGTGCCCATGAAGTCTGATGAAGGGTCTAGGCCCAAAATGTCAGCTTTTGATCTCCTCAAATGCTGCTTGGCCTGCTGTGTTCATCCAGCTCCACACTTTGTTACCTTAAAGCTGGTAGATTATCTGCTTTCGCAGCATCGTAAACAGGCAGTTAGTTATAATGGAAGTTGTGCTGCTGTTTGTCAAGGTTTTATCATGCAATCAGATACGTGATGCTGTAGAGAACCTGTAGCATACTTGGCAAGTTAAAAGTGAGGTTTTGTCAAATTATCTACTAGGAGGTTAATAAACATTTTTTTTCTGGTGGGGAGAATGCCATGTAATCTGAATTTGGTGTGGAAGTTTGAAGTAGTTTTCCAATAAAATCGGGCTCAGGTCGGTAATGTCTTCACTCTTAGTGGTAAGTGCTATAACAGAGGCTTATTAGCATGGCAGCTGAGATGATTAGTTAATGGAAAACCGAAATTGAGACATTATTTGTCAATTACAAGAGAAAGAGAAACAGGAAGTTAGTAAAAACAGAAGTTGGGAAAATATAGTGAGAAGGAAAATAATAAGATTCTTGACATTGAGAAATGTTTTCCTGATTTTTCCATCAAGCCTTAGATGGTGACTTCTCCCTTGAGTGACAACTACCTCAGTTCTATGCAGTTACTTCTCATTAAAGCTTA
This sequence comes from Stegostoma tigrinum, assembly GCF_030684315.1. NCBI lineage: Eukaryota > Metazoa > Chordata > Chondrichthyes > Orectolobiformes > Stegostomatidae > Stegostoma > Stegostoma tigrinum. Next base: position 20,887,491 of record NC_081370.1, read on the forward strand.
GAATGTCCTATTTATTATGTCACTACCAATTCTCTCCTCAGCAAGAAATTAGACATCACAAAGTTCTCGATGGTAATACAAAGTGAGTACGCGGTGGCTGCAGTTCTCCACATGTTGGTCTCAGTCAACATACAATTTGTTCCTTATGACCAAACTCCCTCCATGCTCCACGTCCTCAATCCCTTGTTTACCTGTCATCAGCAAACCACCAGCTTCACTGCGTACTGTGTCTGCTCTCAGGGAAACTCATTCAGGGCTTCAGCACTTGCCCAAAAACTGGAGGAACAGCACTCCGCATGCCGCCTTGGAACTGTACAACCCAATGGTCTCAATGTGAACTTTACGAGCTTCAAAATCTCTCCACCCCCCAACTCATCCCAAGACTAGCAACCCCCCTGTCCCCACTTTTTTGGCCTGTCTGTCTTCTCTCCTACCTCACTGACCAACCCCCACTCCCACTTCCTACCTACACTCACCTCTACTAGCTTCATCCCCGCCATCTTGACCTGTCCGCCTTCCCTCCCACCTCCCCTTCCCCTCTTCTAACTGACCAACGCCCATACCAATTCCCTACCTACACTCACTCTTACTAGCTTCATTCCCGCCTCCTTGACCTGTCGGTCTTCTCTCCACCAATCTGCTCCACTATCCACCTGCTATCATCGCCTCCCCCTCTCTATTTTTTTCAGACCTCCCTTCCCCTCCCCCATTTCCAAAGAAGGCTCCAGACCTGAAACATCAGCTTTCCTGCTCCTCTGATGCTACCTGGTCTGCTGCGTTCATCCAGCTCCACTCCTTGTTATCTCAGGTTCTCCAGTATCAGCAGTTCCTACCGTCTCTGACTGAGTTATAACACCACTGTGAAACCTCTTCTAAGGATGCTTCCCTTGAAGAAGTTACCTACCTCCCTCCGGAAAGACCTTAGTGGATCTCTGTCCCACTGCGACCCTCTGGTAATCTCTTTGGCCCTGAAACTGCTCGACCACGTCCTGAAGCAAACCAGGTACTACAGCCACATTACTTTTCTTAGTACCTGCCTACGGCACTGATCATCCCCAATGGACTACAGTCTACATTCAGGCCATCCCAATTTGGTCCCAACCATGACAACTGCTACATACAGAACATTTGGATCCCCCAAAAATGATTTTTTTCTGCGACTCTTCAAACACAAGCTCTCAGCAATGCACTGGCATCCCCTGGCCCTATGATCAAGCCTACCCCAGCTCAGAGACTCCCTCTCCCAGACCTGCAAAGGACCTCTCCTGTTTTTCATTCTTCACCAGATCCACAGCCTCAACTCACCATTCTACTCTGCCTTATTGGACATTAAAAACCGTAAGTACGCTAAACTTACTGGTGACTGCCACCCAGCACAGGCCTCTTGCACCCCCCAAATCCACAACCCTACCCAGGACCTTCCCCACAATGCGCCTGCTGCCACTGGCCATGTGGCCATTATCGTGGCACTCGTGGACTCTGCAGATGATGTCACATCCGCGACACAGGGCACGCCATTTCTGCTATGACAACTACCATCGACACCACGGATACTGCCACCTCCATTGCCAAGACCAATAGCACCACTGACATCGAGGACGCACCAGCTGACGCTGCCAGTGTTGACGATGCCACTCCGCCCACCGCCACCATTCCACTCCGCCCACAGCTGACGCTGTTCCATCCATTGCCCCAAAAGCTAAAAGCTCTACAGACAACACCAGCCTCCAGCTCTGCCAGGTCTTCACCATCCCGCCCAGACCTCCCCATCACTGAGGATGAACAATCAGCCCTCAGTAAAGCATTCACCTCCACCCAAACATCAATGAACGCTGCTCATACCTAGGAATCGAACTGTTTTTCCACTGCCTCCGCCTCCCCGCATATTTCTTTAATCGTGTGTCTAACCAGCCCTCTACTGACCCTTTCTCCCACCTCCAACACACCCCATCCTCCTGGACACCGCCCAAAACCTCCTACCCTCCCTCGACCTCTTTGTCTTGACTTGCCATCAAGACATCAATCATCTCAACCTCTCCACTGCTCTCACCAACTCCAAACTCTCCCACACAGAACATGCAGCCCTCTGCTCCAACCCTAACCTCACTATAAAATACACGGACAAGGGTAGCGCAGTTGTAGTATGGCGCACTGACCTCTACCTCACCGAGGCCAGGCGCCAACTCTCCGACACCTCCTCCTACTGCCCCCCTGATCAAGACCCCATCCCTGACCTCCAAAACATCATCTCCCAGACCATCCATAACCTCATCACCTCACGTGACCTCCCACCCACAGCCTCCAACCTGATTGTTCCCTAACCCCGCACCTCCCATTTCTATCTCCTTCCTAAAATCTATAAGCCCAACTTCCCTGGTCGACCCATTGCCTCTGCCTGCTTCTGCCCCACTGAGCTCATCTCCATTTGACTCCATTTTCTCCCTCCTGGTCCACGAACCTCCCGTCTACATCTGAGACACCGCCCATGCACTCCACCTTCTCCAAATCTTCCAATTCCCTGGCCCCTCAACGCCTCACCTTCATCATGGACGTCCAGTCCCTATATACTTGCATTCCCCATGTGGATGGCCAAAAAACCTTCTGCTTCTTCCTGTCCCACAGGCCCAAAACGTACCCCTCCACCGACACACTTAGCTGCCTAACCGAACTCATCCTCATCTTTAACAACTTCTCCTTCAACTCTCCCCACTTCCTACAGACAAAGGGGGTGGACATGAGTACCTGCATGGGCCCAAGCTATGCCTGCCTCTTTGTAGGTTACGTGGAACAATCCCTCTTCCGAAGCTACACTGGCTCCATCACCCACCTCTTCCTCCGTTACATTGATGACTATCGGCGCCGCCTCGTGCTCCCACGAGGAACTTGAATAGTTCAGCCACTTTATTAACACCTTCCACCCCAACCATAAGTTCACCTGGACCTCTCTGCCTCCATCTCTGGTAACCACCTGGAAACTGATGTCTATTTCAAGCCCACCGACTCCCATAGCTACCTAGACTACATCTTCACTCACCCACCTTCCCTCAAGGATGTGATCTCTTATTCCCAATTCCTCTGCCTGCATCACATTTGCTCCCAAGGTAAGGTTTTCCACTCCTGAACATCCCAGGTATCCTTGTTTTTCATGGAGCGCAATTTCACCCCCACAGTGGTTGACAATGCCCTCGACCGTGTTTCCCGCAACTCATCCCTCACACCCCGTCCCAGCAATAACAACGAGGACAGAATTCCCCTTCTCCTCATGTATCACCCCATTAACCTCTGGATTCAAAGCATCATTTTCTGCCACTTCCACCACCTGCAATCTGACCCCATTACGAAGCGTACATTTCCCTTCCCACCCCTATCTGCCTTCCATAGGAACCACTCTCTCTGTGACTCTCTCATCCGCTCCACACTCTCCATTAGCCCCACCACCTCCAACACCTTTCCCTGCAACCTCAGGAGGTGTGACACCTGCCCCTATGCCTCACCCCTTCACGTCCAACACAGGTGCCGAGAAAACCTTCCACATTAAACAGATGTTCACCTGTACACCTGTTAATGTGGCATATTGTACCTGCTGTTCCTGATGTGGCATTCTCTACATTGGGGAAACCAAGCAGAAGCTGGGAGACCACTTTTTGGAGCACCCACACTTGGTTCGCGACAAACCTCAACACCTTCCAGTCATGAACCACTTCAACACCACCTCCTATGGCCTGGACGATGTGTCTATTCTGGTCAACTTCCAGCATCTGCTGCAGAGCCTCCAGAGGAGAAGCAGCAGGTGAAGCTCCTCCAAGGAACTGAAGGAGTATGTTAAGACCAGCTTATACAGGCCTCGCTGTCATTTTCCTCAGCTTTCTGAGAGACTATTGAGGGGTGTATTAAGGACGTCCTGGGCTGCAATCTCTGAACAGTGCCAATTGCTGGAAGAGGTCTTGTGCTCAGAGAGCTGAATATCAATCCCATTATAGACATAGCCAACATCACGGCTGCCCTGAATTTCTATGCCAGCTGCTTATTTCTTGGAGCTTCTCGGGACTTGTGGCACAGCTCTTAATCCTCAACACCTAAGTGCATTTGATACGCAACTGGTGCCATTTTCTCCAGAGCGAGCGCTTCGTATCCTACCCTTGTCAAAAATCTAGGACAGAAACTACAGTTTGACAGCTAAACTAGATATTAGAAAAAAAATAGGACAATTAACTGATGCTAACTGTTTCAGTGTTACTTGTTTAATAATAATGCATGGAAACAGATTTCTGCTGTTCCATCTTTAGCGTACAGGTTTTGCAAAGTAGAACTATTTGCTTTGACCTGATTGCTCTAAACTCCAATAGTGAACTCTATAAGTGGACTTTACTTATTTAACCTGGCATCATGGTATTGAGGGTCAGGTTCTTTCTGGGTAAATTTCCATTGGGAATTGTATTTACAATCATTTTAAAACTGATATTCGCCTATCCAAACTTTAACTAAGCCTATCATGATCATAAGAATGCAGCAAAAATAAAAAGAAATTCTGCTGACCCCTTCATCTCTAGCATGAGTCATGCTGGCAAGAGAGTTTCAGTAATTTTTCATCATTGTCCTTCTCCAAGCCCACGTCCCTCTGTTCCCGTATTGATTGAGATTAATCCCTTGTGCTTTGACTGAATCAGTACCTTATATATGAGGAGGTTGCCTGTTCCACGAGTTGTTGACTCAAATTTGTTCCATAAGTAAAATTTAGATTGTGACTTCTTTAAATTAGCTTCAAAGAGTTTGTTTTTCTTTTGACAGCAAACACTTCTCCATGCCAATCTTATTAATCGATTTAGTTCACCTATATATAGCCCAAAATAGTATAACCTCTGAGGGAGGATTTCAAAGGTGGAAATGTGGCATTCAGGGTGACTAAATAGGTAAGACTAAAGTTTAATTTCCTTGTTGTGCGTTCAGATGCGAAAACTAAGTCAGCAACATATTAGTTGTGTGTCAGGTCTTATGTTGTGCTTTAGCAAGTTCATATTTTTAACACACATGTACTAATATTCATTCAGTGAAACTTCTTTGAGTTACATTGTACATTCAATATAAAGTCTGTGGCACTTGAAATTCTCATGGCATCTAGTTCGTATTGGTTTAAAGGCAGAATGCATCATTCGGCTTTGTGTACTTGTGCCTGGGGACGTTGGTATTTTTTAGATTCCCTACAGTGTGGAAACAGGCCTTTCAGCCCAACAAGTCCACACCGCCCCTTGAAGCATCCCACTCAGACCCATCCCCCTATAATCCACATGACCCTGAACACTATGGGCAATTTAGCATGGCCGATCCAGCTAGCCTGCACATCTTTGGACTGTGGGAGGAAACCGGAGCACCTGGTAGTTCATTTCAAGGAACAACTGGGACCTGTATGGTATCTCCCAATCTACGTTTCCTGTAAATTCTCCAGCTGCTGGAAAATTTGGAATCGCCTCAAGAAACAGGAACTGTCATGAGGCCGATCCTCAAAGCAGCTGTGCGGCTACGCAGCTTAGAGAAAACATTGTTCCAAATTCTCAAACTATAAATGCATTCAGGATATAACTTAGGATAGTTTCTCCACAACACAGCTTTTCATTTCCTACCACCATGATGAGGAGAGTCATGCAGTGGAATTCTCCATCATTACTGCTTTCTGTCCGGTCTAATGTGCCATCGACTGCGCCCACATCACTTTCAGAGCTCCTCATCACCAGTCCATAGAATTCATCAACAGTAAAGTTTTCAACGTCCTCAATGTTCAAATTACATACGATCATCAAGCCAATTATTTGAGGTGTGCAGTTAAATATTCTTGTAAGTGCTAGGGGACTCACAGGTTCCTTTCACTTTCTAAAATTTTAGAGGAGTCACTGACGGGAACCAAGAGTTAGCCCTACCAAAGATGGTTGATAACCTTTTCTTGTAAATTTTAGACTGCCCCAGAGCAAAGGTATGATACAGCTCACAGGGTCATAACAGAATAGCCAATAGGCCTCCTTAACGAGAGGTTTTAAATCCTGGGCTGTTCTCTGCAAGGCTATTGCAATTTAGCCCAGTGGATGTGCCACATTATTGTGGAATGCTGTGTCATTTTCAGTTGGAGGTAACAAAGTCGGGCGCAGGCACATGTTGCGTGCAAAAAACTGGGGGAATGACAGCAACCTTCTGAAGATGAGGATGAGGACATCAACCAGGAGGATTCTGAAAGACAACATGATACAGTAATGTATTACTGACACTAAGAGGTCAGAGATCAACCCACCTGAAACCTGCTTCGGGAATGAACGAGTTGCATTTGGGCTTTCTGTTGGTATTAGGGTAAGGAGTCCTGACTTAAGGCAATGTACATATGCTAAAGGGATGATGATAGCAATGTCTGGGGCATTGCCTGCAAGTCAAGTATCATTATGTAAGCCTGTGACTTGACTAGCTTGTGAGACTACAATTCCAAGTTTTGGATCAGTATTCAGGTATCAAGAAGGATTGCTGTGCAGGTCAACAGTCTTGTGTGTGCAGTTGTTATTTCTGGTGCCTAGGTTAATGCCAGGTAGCCCATCTGCTTTCATTTCTTTGTGACTTTGTAGAGGTTTAATTCAGCTGCAAGGCTTGGAAATTCAGAAGGCATTTAAGAATTAATAACTGTGTGGACCTGCAGTCATGTGTAGGTCAAGTCAGGTGAAGGTGGCAGATTTCCTTTCCTAAAAGGCTTGGTAAACCAGACGATTTTCTTTAATGACAAATTGACATGCTTTTTCCACTGCACCCTGCTGTGTGTTGTAGTCACAATAATAGGTCAACAGATTGAACTCGTGTGTCTGTTAGCAGAGGCTTGATGCTTTACTGTGCATGTAGAGACACTGCCATTGTTGACAAGTTTGAACACAGACGCACTTTGGGTATAGCACGCATGTTTTACTGTTCTTCAGAAAACTCTGTCCATTCAAAGATAGATACTCAAATGTTATTTGTGCTTGTTCACATACTATGAATGCGAAATTAAGTATCTGCTATATTCTGGGCTTAGATTGGTAATTGTGTCAACAATATCTGTGCACTGGCTGCTTAATTTAGCAAGACTATCTTCAAACATAGATATGTTATCCTTAAGTTCAAGTAGTTCAAATATTTATTAAAAGGAAGCTCAATGTCAACCTTGAGTTTACTTGGAAGTCATCCCTCTTAAATAGTTCATATTTGTTCTGTCAAGTGCATTTTCTTCTTGCATAGATTCTGAAATTATTTCTCAAATCCAATGTTTTTTTTGTCCCTCTCTAATACTTCAGCCATAATTGTCAGTAGCCACAAGAATAATGTTCTCACATTATTGTTCTGCCATTGAGGTACAAGATTCCTTTCGGTATCATGCAATAAAAAAAAGCTTTTCCTTCATAACCTTTTTACCCATAGGTAAACCAACTACAAAGCCCTGAAAACTGTCATGCATCTCCTTGTCCATATGGTCCTGAGGATCTGAACGTCTATCAAATGATAGTTCTGAATTGAAGCTTTCATCAGCACATGCTATCTGCATGTTACACAATGGAGTCCCCTATGACGATCGCACATTGAATCCTATGCAGTCTTAGTGTCTATAATGTCTTCACCTTACATTTACACTTATGTTTTTTTTTCCCTCTCTGTGAGGCTGGTGAGACTGATGAAGTTTATCAGTCTTCATTGTGATGATGATGCCACTGCGTTTAGAAGCTCTCAAATCACTGATAGGACAAAACCTGTTTGAATTCATATTTAAACTTAAAGTAAATAAGGATATGTTAGCTTCAATGAAAAATTACATTTAATTTAGTTAGCCATATATGTCACCATGGATAATTGGGACCTCAGATATATCTCACTGGACCATTGATTATTAAATACAAATGAGAAGTAAACAACATGTAATCTCAGCACACGGGTTAACAAGACAAGTATGTTTACTATGTCCATAATGTACACTTATTAGTATAGTGGTGAAACAAAAATAATAGACCATGTAACTATTTTTTTGAATTGTTGTGTGTTTGAAGTAAGCAGCATGAATACATTTAAAGGAATGATAGAAAAGCATGAGATGGAAAGAAGAAATAAAGGAATATTTTGAAAAAAATGAGATGAAATAAGGAGTCTTGTTTGGGTTGCTAGAATACTAATGGAAACGTATGCATATAAAGTACAATCTGAACTAATTTACTGTCACATCTCTTCCAGGTATGTCATAGATCACCGTGTTCCCCGCTAACATTTCCGTCCTAGGCCTGCTGCATTGCTCCAGTCAGGCTCAATGCAAGCTGGAGGAAAAACTCCTCATCTTTAACTTAGGCACCTTACAGTCTTCAGAGTTTAATATTGAGTTCAACTATTTCAGAGCATGAACACCCTATTCCTTAACTAATACTTACCCCACAATCCAGATTCTGGCACAATATGAGTTTCTTTCAAGATAGCTAATCCATTTTCAGCTACTCATACTCCCCGTTATCATTGATCGAATGTTTCTTCCTCCCTGCTCTACTATCAACATTGCCTTTGTCTGCCTATCCTTTGTTTCTCATTCTCTGGGCTCCATATTCCCCTTCACCCCACCCTAGACACTATCATCAACGGTCATAATCCATTTTCCTAACCGCCTAGTTCTGAAGAAGGGTCACTGGACTGGAAATGTTAACTGTTTTCTCTCCACAGCTATTGCCAAACCTACTGAGTTTCTCCAGCAATTTCTGCTTTTGCCTGAAATAAATGTTGCTGTTTTTGTCAAGCTTGATGCTCAGTTGGTTTATTAAGTTTATAATTGTCAAATTAGCACTGTCAACAAAGAAACTACTGTTATCACTTTACCATTAAAAACAAATATTGTTAAGTTTTGTCATATGCATCTGCAGTTATATTATAGTGGCATGATTTCAAGTCATCAGGATGAAGCTGTTTTGATAAGGTCTAACATAATTTGCTCAAATTGGGTTAGGGAAATTTTACATGGCTAGGTGCAAAAATGTAAATTGTTAGAACTATATCCTCAATTAGTTTAATCATCTTGTACTGTCTGCCACTCAGTGTTTTTCAAAAGCAATGCCCTTTTCTATACCAGATTGTCCAAGTCAACGTATAATAATAACTAAAAACCACCTGTTTGGTATGCAGTTTGTATTCTTGACATTGTACTCCTGAAGCACCAGCTCTGCTCAGAATTCAGGCATCACACATGACATCTAGTGGAAACACTTTATGGATATCTTCAAAGTATTCCTGAATTAGTTGAATATCATTGCTGATTCATGGAGCACCTTGGCTCATGACCAACCAAAATGAAGAGGGTTAATTTGGAAAGGCAGCAGGCACATCGAGAGACTTCAGTAAGACCAGGCACCAACTTCCAAACAACACATCTATCTAGCCCTTCCACTGTTACTTGCCCATCATGCAAATTGAATATTAGATGTATCAACCATCATAGAGCCCATCCATCTGAAATGGAAGAAAGTAATCATTGATTCTGAGGAAAATCTCCCAAGAAGAAAGTGTTCACTTCTAATTTTTATCTGAAGGTCCAAATTTAAAAGAATCACTTTCTTTCTCCATTTACTTGAAGAGAGATTTTGTTTTTAACTGCTGTCCCTTTTAGATGGAGCCTTATATTCTGCTCCATCTAATAAATAACTAACATTTTGTGACAATCACACTCCACTTCCTTTTTACTCTATCCCGCTCAGTAGAGTTTCCAGATATAGTGGATGATAACAGCTCTACAGTCCTCTAATTATTACCCTCAGGAGTATTAATAACAGTACTGCCAGGGAAAAATAGAAGACATTGGTGTGTAGGTTGGCGATTTGTACATTAATTATTCAATAATTGCCCTTAATGAGTACAGGTGTCAACTCCCTCCACTGGCTACTGCTAAAACAGCTTGACACTGTAAAAAGGAAAAAAAAATAGTAATCTCAGGCAGTTTAAAGTAAAAAAAGACTAAGATAACACACATCAAATAATGAGTTTTAACTAGAGAAGCATGTCATTTGTGTGGGATTGGTACATAAAAGTATAATCATAGGTGATTTTAAAGTATTACCTGTGACATTTTGGATGCTTAACATTAACAAAGGAAAGTATTGAAAAGAAACAAGATTGAGCAGCCCACATGTAGCCCACAGAAATAACTGTGGGAAGCATGACAGAAAAATTACATATTCTATTTGCAGCACATTTTAGGTAGCCCCAAGACTTGTAATGCTGATTATGCGTCGGAACATTTTCTGTTGATAAACAAATTTATATTTTTAAAGAGTTCACTATTCAGATTGTCCGTCATGGAAGTATTGTTTCCATTGTGCTGGAATTATTTATAATGTTCAGAAAAAGCTCAGTTTACTTTCAAAAAGTTAACCTTAGTTTTGTTTGCACAATAGTAAGTTTAGAAAGCACGGATGCAATTAATTCACAGCAGGATTCTAACGTGTTACAGGTGTTATTGGATCCTAATGTTAACTGTGATTAGGTAGGTAAATAATCTTCTGCAGTTATATTCAGAATGCGTAGAATTTCAAACAAGATAAGCCTGTACTGAATTAAAAAGAACAGTTGTATCTGCAGAGCTCTGGAGCCTCTACTTCCCCGGAGACAACAGTTCACATTGATAGTTTCATCTTCAGAATGTTAATGTGAAAGCATGGTTCATATGAGCATGTAGAGAAATACAAGGATGAGAAAGAAAAAGAACATTTTATTCATCAAGCTTGCAATTAATGCTATCTATGATTTCTGATAGTACTTATCAGTCTTATTTTGGAGTAACATTAAGGTATTTATCTTATTTAAGCCATTTAGTCTTTCAACGATTTCTTTACTGGTTATTCTTTTAAATATTTCTCCTTCAGTTGCAAAGTTTGATCCATTCTTACTCTTTCCTGATTGCTTACTGTCTTGGACTAGCAGTAATTCTTATTGCTCTTCTTTACATCCTCTCCTGCGTTGCACATTCTTTTTGTTCTGGGTTACAAGTGAAGATCGACCTACCAGAAATATAGGCCAGAAGAAAACTCATGTTTGCCATGTCACTAAACATGATTGCAAAATAAAATCATCTCTACTAAACTGTATACTGTTCTTTAAGTGTGATCTCTCAAATGCATCATAAGTAATTCAGACTTGATTATCACATTCTGGAAGGGGCTCCCAAGTGCTTTAAAGCTTTTGATATGTGTAGCTCGGGCCATGGATGAGGTTGCAGATTTGCTCGCCGAGCCGGTCTGTTTGATTACAGACGTTTCATCACCCTGCGAGGTAACATCGTCAGTGCGCCTACGGTGAAGCATTGGTGCTCTGTCCTGCATGTTACTTGTATGCCTCAGTTTGCTGGGCTAGATTGCATCATTTCCGGTTCTGTTTCTCGGTGGCTTGTATATCCAATTCAATGTGTTTGTTGATGGAATTTCTGTTGGAATGCCAGGCCTCCAGGAATTCCCTTGCATGTCTCTGTTTGGATTGTATTAATATGGATATGTAATTCTAGTCGAACTCATGCCCTTTGAGACCAGTGAGAATTGGTTGTATCTGCGTTGGCTAGTTGGCTTTCCTGTATCCTTATTGTCAGTTTACTTCCTATTTAGGCTATGTAATGGTTTCTCACAATCCTTGCATGGTATTTTGTATATTACGTTAGCTTTATTGGTTGTGATTACGGGATCCTTTATATTTTTACCAGTAAAGGACAGTCATTTTAATAAGGAAATCAGACAAGAAATGCTCGGAGGTTGGATTTTATCAACTGAAAAAAAAATGCAGCCACCATTTTTTCAACAAATGTACGTAACACAGTGAAGTGGAAATAGCTCCAGGTTTTTAAAGCAGCAAAGAGGCAATTAATATCTGTGCACATGCAAAAAGCCTACACCACATATGTAACATCAGCACGAACAATCAAGGCCATTGCTCAAACTTTACACTATCTTATTCCAGGTTAGCACAGTTCATGCACAGTGTCAAGCCAATTTGCTGCTCTAGTGATGCAAAAGAAGATTGATGCATTTTTCTGTAGAATCAACATGTCCATCTCCTTTGCGACTGAAAATAACAATGCTGTCCTATTTCATTGCATTACTTTGCTGATCTTCCTAACATCTAACTAAAGGCACCTTTTTTTGTCTGTTTTGTATGAAGCAGTAATAAATATATAACATTGTAAGACAATGCATTGTGGTGCTCATTGCATTTAGCAGTGCCTAATCATCCTTACATCACAGGATTCAGTTTTTGTAACAATCCATCAGTTACACAGAAACTTGATTTTTGTAGTTTGTTCTGCAGTCCATTTGCCAGTTTTCTTCACAACGCCAAAACATTGTAAAACAATGAAAAATGCTCAAAATAGGTCGTAAAATAGGTTGTAAATTTTCGCCTGTTTGTATATTTCCTGTATTTTTGATTGTGGATTGAAATGGGATAAGGACTGTTTCAAAAATCAATTCTTGTGAAAGTAATTGCTGCACTTTTTAAAAGCAGGTAACTGACGCACTTCATAACTGCTGTGGACATTGCTGTGTGTTCAACAAGTGGGGGAAGGTTAGTTATAGATGAGCTTGCAGCAGCGAATGAGTGAAAATGAAGATTCAGTGAGAAACAAGTAGCCGATTGCCCTTTAGAATAGTGACTCCTAAGTAGCTCAACAGTTGGGTGCAAGAACAAGATAGCCAGAAACCTTTGGAACCTGAGGATTTCCACATCAGCCATGATATCATTGAATGGCGGAGCAGACTCAACTAGCTGAATGGCCAACTTATACTCCCATGTCTTATAGTCTTATGGAAGGGTTCCTTTCCCCTTTTGCCATATCTTTGGTCCTGAGGGCTAATAGCTGGGCAAAGAAGTGCAGGTGCATGTGCCTCTCTAGTGGATGCTGGGGCTGCTGGACCTTGCTCCACACGACAATTGCCAACCTGTCCCTGGAGACAGTGGTATGCTTAGGCTAGCTGGATCCCCATAAGGCTCTGGCAGCCTCTTGCCCATTGTTTCCCACACACCTATCTGTCACTCTTGTCCTTCTCATGCATGTAAACAGATCCCCTGACTGTCAATGCCACAAGGTCCTCTCCTGCCTAAAGTAGGTGCCTGGTCTTTAGCAGTTCTCTAAGTGCCAGTGGCCTGGGACATTACCTCCTCAGTCTGCTGTGGAGCTGTGGCAGTGAAGTTCTCAACTTGGGTTGTGTCCCCAACCCTTGTAGATCTACACTTCCAACCAAGGTGTCAATTCTGAGCTGGTGGATGGTGCAGGAGGCAGCTACCTCTAAAGCTTTTGTACTCTCATCCTCAAAGTCGAGGAGGTGGATTCTGGTGGAATAGGCTATTTCTCTGCTGAAGGCATGGACAGTCTGCTGTTACCTGCAGGACTCATGAGAGACAAAGCATTGCAGCCAATGGTTATGCAATGAGTGACACTGATATTGGGTTTTTTTGTGAGAGTTGCAGTAGAATGAAGAGTGGTGGCTACTTGGTTAGTAGGATACGGACATCTCAGCATCTCACAGCAGTGGGGTTGGTCCTCTACAAGGGATAGAATTCTCTTCTCAGAGTGGGTGAGGAGCCTGACATCAAGCCCTTCCACTCTCCATGGTCTGAGCCCTTTCTGCTCCATTTTGTACTGTTTTCACCTGGAAAGAGAAATAATTAGGGACTGAATGAGCTGAAAGTGGGTGGCACAGTTGTCAACATTGTTTTGGGAATGATGCATGGTAAGGTAGGCTTGAATCAGGCAAGAGGGATGTCATGGGGTAGATAGTGACTGAGGAAGATTTGGTAAGATAGGGCAAGAAATCTTGCTAGACCTTACAACAAAAGCCCTCCAAGTAATTCAATGTTTCTCACACATGGCCAACAAAATGTAAGATCCACCCCCTGATTTACATATCACAGATTTTCACCTTTATAGTGTAGTTTAATGGAGCAAACCAAATTGGGTGAGAGTATAACCAGAAGTCCCATCAGAACAGCTGTAAGGTTTCAAGCTTTGCATCCAAAGCCCATTCCAGAGATTTGTGCATTTAATTCAGGATGACACTTCAATGCAATACTGAGAGAATACTGTGCACTGGGAAGTACCAATTTGCAAATTCAGTGTCAAACAGAGATCACTTCCAACCTTCTAACTCAGCCTAATTGAAAATAGCAAATCATCAGAAATTCTTTGCTTTGGTTTATGCATAGCAAGGTAAAGGTAGGATTCTAGGATATTTGAGGTAGAAGAAGTACTGTTAAGTAAAACAATTGAAAATGAAAATTAACAGAACCAAAAGCAGAAGTGTCACCCAGCCAGTACGTCTGCCAACATTAAAACAATGGGAAAGTGGCAACTTGGGCCAAATATTTTAGAAATTGGATTTTTAGGTCAACAAAGCACTGTATCTACATAAAGCAAGACTTAGGCAACATTCGGGTTCAGACTTCAGTGCAAAGTTACATTCGTGCCACAATAGAGAATCTGATATCACCCCTTAACATTACCATTGCTGAATCCCGTCTATCAACATCCTGGAGATTACCATGGATTAGAAACTGAACTAGACAAGCCATCAATGTACTGTGGCTACAAGAACAGGACAAAGGCTGAAAATGTTGCAGTGAGAAAAGCACCCTGTCTCCATGAAGCCTGCCATAAGGCACATATCATGTGTGTGATGTAATACTCTTAACTTGCCTGGATGCCTGCAGCTCCAACAACACTTAAGAAGACAACATTCAGCACAAAACAACTCACTTGATTGATACTCCATTTGCTACCTTTAGCATTCAGCCCCTCTTCAACTGATGCACAGGGAAATTGCAACAACTCACAAACGCTTCTTTAACAGCACTTCCTGAGCCCACAATCTCTATACCCCATATGGACAAAGCCAGCACTGCATGGAAATACCAATACCTGCAAATACCTCTCTAAGCAACATACCATCCTTACTCGGAGCTATATTGCATGTAATTCTCTATTGCTTTGTCAAAATGCTGAAATTTTCTTCCTAATAATATTTTGGGTATACCCACATCATGTGGAATGCAGCAGTTCAATGAGATGCCTCCTTTTCAAGGGCAATTAGGGATGGACAATAAATGTTAATCTATCAAGTGATGTCCACATTCCGTAATGAAGAAATAGAAATATTATATCTTCTTTGCAAGGAAAGAGAAAAGGACAAGGTTGGAATGTAGATCTGTTAACTTAACAGAGGACAGTATTTTTATAAGCAGAAAAGATTTTTATAAGTATGATGATTCAATAAGAATACAAAAAAGAACCTTACGAAATTCAAGTGTGGTTTATAGATATGCTTACGTTTCACCAGGCTCATTTCAGGGTTTGACCGGGCAGCCAGGTCAGACTGAGAAGCTCCAACTAGCTGGATCACAGGAGTTAGGGACTTAGGGGAGTGTGCAGTTGGTTTGGGATACTAAGTAGTAGGGTTTGGCAGGATGGATGGTGTGATCTGAAGCGTTTAATGGTGGAGACGACCTTCTGCTCTATCTGATCTGATATCATCCATTTCTGAGTGAGAGTGAGGAGTTCAACTTGAATTCCTGATGAAGTCAGATGAGCCACCTGTGGCTCCTGATTGTATTAGCAATGATTTCTAAATGTACAAAGGTAAATTTTACCATTTGCTGTCATGCACGAAACAACATTTTGCTTTCAGCCAAGTGTCTCTTCTTCATAGGATTCACTAGTGATATATGGTCTACCCAATGTTTGCCAAACCAGACCTTACGCCCAACATACAAAGGAACATTGGTGGCACCATTCCACCCTGACCCTGAGCTGGTAATGATTGGTTCTGCAAAATAAATCACGGTTAAAGTGTGAAAGGATATGTTTTGAGTGACAATAAAGATTAAACAGCATTACACTTCTAGTTAAGTGATGAATATCATGTCTAAATCCCTGACTCTGAGCTCAATGTAAAAGACATAGCCCTGGGCAACATAAAACAGCCCAAAGAGTGTTTAAATTTCCCAAGTAATTGCAGTGCAAGTCAAGACTTCCTCAGGCTCTGAAGATGCATCAGTGCTGAATACTTCCAACATGCCATTATTAACATTGAAAAATTAGACTAATCTTTAAATACTGGAGTATAAGTAGAAGTTTCTACAAAAATATGGTAGGAGAATATAAAATCAGGAATTGATAACAAATTGTTCCTTTGTAATTTCACAATAACTTTAACTTCTATTCAGAGAAGCAGTGAACTTACTTACAGATGAAACGTTAATACTTATAAACTGGTAAGTTAATATAACATACATGTTTCTATCAACGTTCATGCATTAGTTCTGTAACTGATAAGCGTTAGCAAAAATCAACACTATCAATCTGGTATTGTGCCCTTGAAGGTGAGGATCAAATTTAAAAATAAAGAGTATTGAAAGGAGTTAATACATTATTCCTCTGAAAACGTATTATATGGCCCAATACAAAAATTTAGGGGAGGGTAAAAATATTGCACCTTCGTGGTGAAATTGTAACTCTTTTGTCAAATGGATTTGCGTTTACTTTTTTTTGTTTTTTAATATTTAAGTTTCTCATTTGTAGATGTTCTACATATTGTGCTTTTGGTTGTTGTACGATCGAGTTATTTTATTTACCAGTTTGTTTCCCTTCATATAATAATCCTGTTGTTGCACCAATGTGAATTGCTATCATAAGCACATCAATGTGCACAGGAGAATAAATAAACCAAGTGACCGATTGACACCTAACCATAATCAGATCAAACAAAGCAGTTATGCTCCTTTTCACCTGGGCTAGAAGCAGCACTGGATGATTGGAGAATTTTTTGAACTTCATTATTTTAACGTTAGCTGAGAGCTGATTCTACCGCCCACATTCTCCTGTGCTCCCACTCTACTCTCATGCATTCCCATGCATTCTCCCACGCTGCCACCTACATTAAAATTTAACTAGACATTTGATGTGTTTACTGCAGTATACCTCCCACATCAAGATATCACTATTTTTAACAGAAAGGAATTATGAGGCCCGCTTCCAAAACAGTAACCATCTTTCCTTTAGGGAACTTTTTTTAACTCTCGTTTCCAGAATTCTCCCACTATTTTCAAAACCTAGAGAAATTACTGGAACAAAGCACTCTGAATTTAAATTGCATATATATATATGCTGATTACATTCACTTATCATCTGCACTCTAAATAATTTAATGTCCCGTCATGTCTGATAGTATATAATGCTGTAATGAGTCATTAATGCACAGCCTTATGCTGAAATGTATGAATATCAATATTACTAGATGATGTACAGAGTTCAAAGTCATTTGTTCAGAATTCTTTTATTCATATCTCAACTGATGAATCATCCACATCCAAGAGCACTTCAGGCAACACTGATTCTGAGCGGGAGGAAGATGATGAGTGGGAGCTCACTCATCCTCTGGGCAGTAATCTGCCGTGTAAAGTGGCCCAGCAGGTCAGAGCTGCGGGACTGTACTTGGTATATCTACCTGGAGAAAAAGATAGCAACATAGGGACATGAGACC
This sequence comes from Stegostoma tigrinum, assembly GCF_030684315.1. NCBI lineage: Eukaryota > Metazoa > Chordata > Chondrichthyes > Orectolobiformes > Stegostomatidae > Stegostoma > Stegostoma tigrinum. The sequence goes on from NC_081370.1 coordinate 20,905,031, forward strand.
AGGAGTTTGCCATTCAGCCCATCGAGCCTGATTAGCCACTTTATACAATCTTGGCTGATCAAATATTTCACTGCCTTATACCCACTCTATCCCCATAATCCTTTATGCTATTAATAATCAAAAAATTATTAATTTCTGCTTTAAATATATTCAAAGACTGTACTTTCACAGCCCTCTGTAGATTGGCGCTGTGCAAAAGGAATCCAGAGGGATATACAGTCATAACTGTTTACTTAGAAACTTCCACTCCCAAAACACACTTTAATGGCCACAAGAAAATAACTATAATGCCCGTGAGTAGCTTTAGGATAGTTCAGTTGTGATTTCCCGCTCTTTGGAGATGGTGAGAGATTGGCAAGAAGGACTCAATTCGTTCCATCTTCTCACCAGCTCACTAAGCTCCACGAGCGTCCATCTCAACTTGTCATTTGTTAAGCCCTTAAAGAGCTAATTAATAGTCTGTCAACTCCCTGAATACCTGCTTTCCCCGTGGTTGGTTTTCCAACTGGCAAATCAGGATGGCTTGCTAGCTGGGCTGGGCAGAGCCTCAAATTGTCAAACTCTAGGGATAATTGGAGGTATGCCTGGGGGTAGGGGGTGGTCTCTAAATGCCACCCCTTTGTCCTTGCCTCCACCTCCCCAACTCCCACAACTGCCATGTTGCAAGAAGGGAGTTAAAATGACTTACCTTGCTACTGTAGCACATATTGGGAAGAAGTCATTGATTAGGACTGTTGAGTCCAGAAGCTGTCTCTGATTGGGCTCTTAAAGGGCAGGTTGGTACATGATATATTGTGCTTTCTCAGTGGTTGGAGCAGTATCTCAGTCGCTACCTAAAACAATTGGAAAATTGCAGCCATTTTGTATTGTTATGGAAAAATAATATTGAGCCCTCCTCACAGAGATAAGTGAAGTCAAAAATATCCACAGATGTCAGTACAAAATGTATTGCTGGGAGTAGGGATGGATAAATTGAATTTACAACATCATAATAGAAACCGCCTCATTCAATATCCTTCCCTTGTCTTTCTTTCAACACTAACAATACTGTCCCACACATCCACTGACAGCCAAAAAAAACCACACGTTGGTTGAAACCATCCACGCTGCAACTCACTTACCCAGTCTGTGACGACCTGTCCAATCCACCTACCGCCTGCTTTCTAGTTCAGCATCTAGGATGGAACAAACCTCCTGAGTAATATCTGCCAGGATGCATCAGCTGTAAGGTGTGGTTCTTTGCCAATAAGTCAGAGACTTTATAAATATGAGATTGTTGACTTGCTTTCCGAGCTGGCTTGTTTTCGTTTAGACGTTGTGATTCACAATTGTTTAGTTGTTAGTTAGCATCTATCTATTTGTAATAAAGAATCATTCATGTTAAGTACAGAAACTTGATCTGTGTTTTCTATGAACCTTGATCTGTAAATTAGATAATTAGGGAATTTTGCATATTTCTAGAAAATCATTAACTTTTGTGAAATTTCAAAATATTAAGGACCTTGATTTCCAACACGTGTGGAAATATCTGGGAGATGGGCGGAAAATGTGAGGTACTTCACTCTGGCTAGAAGAATAAAAAGCAGAGTATTACTTAAAATGAGAACAATTGCAGAATTCTAGGCTTTCTGGAGCATGAGTCAAAGAAATTTAGTTGCAGATCCAGTACAAAATCAGAAAAGCCAATGACATGCTGGCCTTTATTACAGAGAAATTAAACTGAAAGTAAGGATGTTATGCTTCAGTTGTACAGAACATCAGTGAGACCACACCTAGAATATTGTGTATGGATTTGTCCTACTCCTTTTAGTAATGATGGAGGTAGTTCAGAGGATACTTACTGAATTTATATCAGCTATAAATGGGTTGTCTTATAAGGAAACATTAGACACTTCACGTGTTTAAAGAGTGAAGGGTGATTTGCTTAAGATTTATAAGATTTTGAACGGTTTAGAGAATGAAAATGTGGAAAAGGTGTTACCTCTTTCTGCTGACTCTGGAACTAGGATTCAATGCTTTCAAATTAGGAATCACCCATTCAAAATTTGCCAATTAAGTGACTTTTTTTCATGTGCAAGAGTGCGAGTCTTTGGAACTATTTTCCCAAAAAGGCAAGAAAGAAGAACCCTTCACTGAACTTCCTCTAACATATTTGCATTCTTCCTTAAATAAGGTGACCAATGCTGTACAAAATATCCCATGTGCCATCTCACTTTCTTAATTACTTGCTGTAGCAGCATTCTAGCCTTTTGATTCATGAACAAGGACGTAATGACTCGTCCCCATTTCATGGCATATGGAACAAAGCAGCCCTTTTGATTAACGCCACAAGCTCAAACAATTCATTCACTCATATCACCAAGGTACAGTAACAACAGAGTATACCAAATGAAAATACACTGCTAAAATTCACCAAGACTCCTTTGACAGTTCCTTTCAAACACATGACCGCCCCCAACTAGAAGGACAAGGGCAGCAGGTACTTTGGAATAGTTTCATTTGAAAGTTCCTTTCGAAGTCAGTCACATTCCTAACTCAGAAACATATCATCATTCCTTCAGTGTTGCTGGATCAAAACCTTTTAACCCCCCTGAACAGAATTGCATGTGTATTTACAGCAGCATTTCAGGAAGGCTGCTCACCATCATCTTCTCCAGAGCAATTAGGAATGGGCCATAAATGCCACAATATGGGCAGTAAAGTCCACATTCCCTGGACAAATAAAACAAAACCCACCTGTTGGATGGCAGGTTGTGAACAACTGTAATGACTTGTCCTTGCTAAGCAAGTTCTGGATAAGTCAATTTTTATTAGCACCGCCAACCTCCACCATTGAAGCCTCAGTGCAAACCCTTTCTGTGCTTGTGAAGAGATACAAATAATATTGCATATTACTGAGGGGTGCACCCTCTGAAAACAAAAGTGATGGACTAATTACCTGAAAATCAGCAAATCAAGGTATGATTATTTGGCTTCAAAGGTTTACATTCACCTTATAAGAGAGAAACAGAGATAGTCAGTCTGGTTGATAGACTTGTTATCTTGTTTGGGAAGATGACAACTTTTTCCTTGGATCAGAATGAATCAAAAAGGAGGTATAAGTTCTCATTTGGGAAGTGTTGTGATTTGAATGAGGTGCGGTAATTAGAAGTTAAAGTATAGGAAATCAGGCCCTGTGTTTAAAAGTTTTCTTGAAAAGACAAATAGAGTCAGCCTATGAAGGGGATAGGACATGTGGCTTACTAGTCTTTCCATTTCTCAAGGAGAGTAGTGAAATTGGTTTCAGTAAGTGGAATTTGCTTCGTCTAATATTGTGCAGAGTTGAATTTCTAAATTTTTCTAATCCTTTCTATCATATTTTTGCTGGAAGATCAAAAGAACACTTGCATCATCCTTTACTCCAGTAACTTCGTACTGCTGCTAATCAATGTCACTGATCTTTGCATTGTGTTAAAATTTCAGGAAACTTTACCTGATAGGACAATGATCTATCTCCGGTTTACATGCCCAAAATGAAAGACATTCAAAATGTGCTTTTGTAATGGGGCATTCTCATGGACAGCTTGTACATTGATCAAGATTTCTTTTGAAGATAAGGTAATGTTTTGACACTGACTGACATTCCAAATTTACATTCCCAGCTCGGCTGCTGTTTAATCTCAGCAGATGGTATTGGGTCAGCACAGTATTGCCTGGAATGACATGCAAGCACAATATACTGTTAAAATAAAACAGCATTACTATAGTGGGGCTAATAAGTATAGGTTAGAAGTAGCATTGTACACCTTCCTTTTAAAGAAAATACTGCACTCGTCAAAAATATATTTGTCAAATTTATTTTTCTTTTGCTTTTGGTGAGACATTAGAACTGTGCTTCAACGACCATTGACAGGATAAATTCACGGAATCCACGATTCCAGTAGAAAGAGAACATGCTAGGGACATTGGGCAATAGATTTTTTTAATCTAGCCCCCTCTTGGCAGAATGAATGTGCCTCATTGTGTAGATTGAATGCAGGGTGATAAGTCTGTTGGATAGAGTGACTGTAGAAAAGGTGTTTCCACTTAACCAGAGTCCAAAATTAGAGGCATATATATAATGTAAGGCTGAATTTTCCCAAAATTTGGTTCGGTGTCAATTTTATAGTTTCATAGAGAGTTTCCTTTGTGAAATTTAATGAATTTTCTCACTGCTTGTGGCATTACCTAAGTACCTTGCCCTGACAGAGCTGCTCTCATACTATTTTGTTGTCACAAGCAATGGAAGCCCTCACTGGTACTATGATCTTTCCAATTTTCTGTCACCAGCATCGTATTTCGAACCCAGCTATGCACCAGATCAAATATACCAAACCACAGAGAGCCTTTGACAGCTTTAGTGTGAGAAGAATTAATCCAGAGATGGCTGACAGATGAAGGTTGGCACCCGGTTTTGCTGACAAGGACCTGGGGGTGCTGACAGTTAACATGTTGGAGTGGCCCATCTTGGTTCCTCAGGATTGTAAGAGGGCAACATACCAGGCCCTGCCAACTTACATTGAAGTTGCCAGCTGGATCAGTGTAGTGTCCAAGGTCCAAAGAAATGCCCAGCAATGCAGTAGGAAGGTTTCTGACCTTGCCTGAATAGATATGTGCTACCATTTCCCCTCTGTTACTTATTACAAACAGACCCTGTGTGAGTTTCCCAAAGTTATTATGGGTTCAGGCAGATACTGTAAAATGTTTAAGCTTCCAGCTCAGAAGTAATGAACTGGGTCCCCTTTTCAATCATCTAGCAAACAAGGTTATTTTGAAATTGATCTCTCTCTGGTAGATAACTTTTTCCCAGACCAAACAAATTTAAGTTTTAAAGGGAGCCAATTTAACTACCTTTTTGATTTAACAAATTGTTTATTATCTACCAAATGTGAAATGAATTAATCGCATGACACACATGCATACAGTTTAGTGTGGTAGGGAGTCTCATAAGAAGATAAAGTTAAAAGATATATGGAACAGTCCCTGTTGGTTGTTCATGAAGAATATATTACTACTAAGGCCCTATCAACAACAATAACGAGGAATCCTCAATTTAGAAAGAAGATGGACATTATTGAGTTTGCATTGTGGTATGTTCTTTCGCTCTCTTTCTCTTTTTCTCTCCCTTTCACTTTTACTGACAGGCAGCCTTGAATTTATATCGGTAGTCTTTGTTTTGTCTGTTGTAGTTCTCTTTTTCAATAAAAATGTTTTAAATTACAAGCTACAGTTATTCATAATAGTTTGGGTTCTGATCCATGCTACAATATGCCTCACAATCTTTCAAACTCTGTTGCTGCAGCTATTCAAGATCATGATCTACCATTCTTACTATTGAGGAAAAGCCACGTTAAATTGGCTCTTTGTACATAAATTTGATCTGGGAGAAAGACAGCAACAGGGAGGAATCCTCTGTTTTAAATTAAACTTGTGATCAGCCAAGGGCTGGATGAATAACCAAGTAGAGCCACTTCATTTCTCCTCAGTTGGGATCTCAATAATTTGGGCTATCCATCCGGAATTGTAATAACGTGCCTAGGATTTGGCTCGAGGAGAAAATGGGACACAATAGGGCAGAGAGTGCCAAAACAGGTGCTGGAGTGCCCAAAAGTTGTCTCCTCATCTTGTATGAGAGAAGAATCCTTGAGCTAATGGAAGAAGGTCGAGGCTGGCCATGTCATCTCCATGTCCTGACGACCAAGAAAGAAGCATCGGCAAGTGCTACTTTCCCTTTACTATCAATGAATTATTAACAAGCCCAAGCTTCAATCCCATTTGAAACTCTTTCCCTCTCGACTTCTGCAGGTCCCAGACGCAGCTGCATTGTCTCTGCTCTGAAAAGAGGAGCCCTCCAGCTAACACTTCCTCCTCCAGCTCTGAGGAAGAAGTACCCAGAGGAAGCACCACTAAGGCTGTCTCCAGCATCCTCCATCAGCTCAGATGTAGATACTACAGTGGGTATGTTAGCTAGAATACAGTAATAAGGTGCTTTCTAGTGACTCACCGGTACATCAGCACAGCTGGCAACTTCTCTAGTTTCTCAGATTAAATGCTAGCCTATTGGCAAGCATGTAGCCACTGTTGATTGTTCCAAAAACACATCTGGCTCACTAATGATCTTTAGGGGAGGAAATCTGTCATCCTTACCTGGTCTGGCATAGTTCCAGACATACAGCAATGTGTTTGACTCTTAATTGCCTTCTGAAGTGGCCCATCAAACCAATCAAATCAAGTAGCACACCCACATCCCATGAACAATTTTATTTTTATTCAGTCACTTCATGGGATGTGGGCGTCTTTGGCCAGCCAGCATTTATTGCTCATTCCTGTTTGCCCTTGAGAAGGTGATGATGAGCTGCCTATTTGAACCACTGCAGTCTGTGCCCTTAGGGAGAGGATTCCAGGATTTTGACCCACCGACACTGAAGGAACCCCTACGTAGTTCCAAGTCAGGAATGGCTTGGAGGGGAACATGCAGATGGTGGTACTCCCATGTATTTGCTGCCCTTATTCTTCTAGTTTAAAGTGGTCATGGGTTTGGAAGGTGCTGTCAAAAGGACCTTTGGTGCATTACTGCAGTGCATCTTATAGACAGTACGCACTGCTGTTACTAAGTGTCGGATGGATGTGGTGCCAGTCAAGCAGGCTGCTTTGTTCTGGGTGGTATCAGGTTTCTTCAGTGTTGTTGGAGCTGCACCCATCCAGGCAAGTGGGAAGTATTCCATCACATCCTGACTTGTGCTTTGTAGCTGGCAGACAGGCTTTGGGGAGTCAGGTGAGTTACTTGCCGCAGTATTCCTCGCCTCTGTTTTGTTCTTGTAGTTGATGGTCATTGGCTCAAGCCATCAACTGTATTCTAGCTGCTTTGGAATAAATATTTATAAAAATCCAAATTTAATTGTACATGTCCATACTGCATAGTGACGGTAAACATTTTAAGTGCCACTCTTATTAATGAAAAAGCAGTCTAAAATATTTTTAGACTGTACAGTGTGAGAGTGCATTAGCACCATATGATAGTTCATAAGCTTTGCAATATACATGAAGTTGGAAATGTGTTTTTGCAGAGTTCAGTTCTTATGTGCAGAGTTATTCACCATGGTCAATTCCCTCATCTCCTTCCAGATGATATAACAAGCAGCATTGCTTTGATATCAAGTGTTCATAGTAAACTGCAGATCTTCCCAGACTTCATAATGCTAGGTGGTGCCTTTAACTATTAACTCTTTGGCGGAGTCCAGCAGAGATAGTCTTTACTAATTTATAACAACCCATAATATACCTGTGATCCTTTTAACTTTCTTTTCTGGAAGCATGTTAAATTATTTACTGTTCCATTTTATGGGAGTCTTACTGTGATTTGAGAGAAACGCGGTTTATACCTAGCTTTACATCAATGCTGCCTTTGTCCAACCTGTGACAGGCCTTGAAAAGATGAATTGGCATAACAGGCACTAAATTTATTTTACCTTCTACCTTTGTGGAGAAAATTGCTGGATATCTCATATTGAACCCCTGGCAGCAAAGAAATTCACAGCATGTTGCATTGTATTCTGGTATGCTCATCTTTTTATTCTCAAAATTGTTTGCATTTCTGTCCGTGACTGGTCAGAGTAATTTATCAATTACATCACATATTATTATGTATGCTATACAAGTTTAATATCATGCTGATATGGGAAATTCCAAAATAAGTAACTGGTGTTGCTATAATTATAGTATATTTAATTTCATAACATTATAGTTACCACATCCTTCTCCTGCCCTCCCTCCAAGATAATTCTATTAGAGTCAAAACTTAGAATAATGCCACCTTAAATAGATGTTGAGACTACTTCAAATTATACACTGGAGCTTGGGTTCAAGTGTCTTTGTCCGTTCAAGTGTATGAATCAACTGTGGTTGACTCAGGCCATCGACCTTACTCCAGCTGTGTTGGAATAAATAGCAGTTAGTCGTTTTTACTCCTGTACAAAGTAAATTATATCCTCTGGACCAAAATATTCACATAAAATTATGAAATCAAATCCACCATGAAATTAGGCCTAATTATGCAGAACTACAATTAAGAACAGCAAGCAGCCGCCCAGAGGCTATAGTTTCTCTCACATTATTATTGTCCATTTGTCTATTGATTACTCCAGAGAAATTAAACAGGGAGAAATGAGCAGATCTGAGAACACCTCCAAAAGTCAAAGCTTTGCTCAAGGCCATGCACAATTGGAAACTGGCGAAAATCCCAGAGATAATAGCCCAGTCAGGAAAAAATAAATTTAATTCAGGGTGGCAGGCAAGATACTACAATTACCTTCAATATCCCTGTACAAAGGAGTGAAAGCAGTCATCACTCCTGATCAATGTCACTTTGTGATCCTCCAGCATTGTGGAGGATCAGCACAGTGTGCAGATAGTTCCATTAGCTGTTCACTACAACTGTCTCAAAGGCTGCCATAGGTGGGCAATAGGCAATGAACGTTGGCCTTGCAGCTACATTCAGTGAATGAATTTTTAAGCAAGAGATGGAAAGAATTAAGAGGAGCTTCAGACTATCACAAATAAAACTGGCCCAATCACTCAAAAGTATCTGTAGAGCCTATTCCTGAGTGTTACGAGGTTGACACCTACGTAACAAATTTGCACGGGTACTGGATTTGTGGAAGGCAAGAAACCCTGGCTGGAGGTTTACGCCAAGGGTAAGCCCATCAAAGCGATTAACTGAAGTTGCAGTTTGAAAACACAAAAGAGATCTGATGGCAGTTTGGGTTTGATTTATTCTCAGATCAAACTGATTGAATCACCATCAAAAGAAAATGTTCATAATGAATGTGACTCCACTCTGAATGATGGGCGCAACCCATGTTATTACACTTCACAGTTAGTACACAAGTCAATTAAGTATGCTTACGAATTTTACATCATTCAAGCAATTATTGTTAATTAAAAAATACTGCTGCTTATTCTCTAAGCAAGAATTTACGTTTGGACACGAATGCTAATATGTGATATTTCCAACTATGACATCTTCATTTTACAGCAAGGCTATCAGTGGCTGAATCCTTATTGTCAAAATGCACAGCTTTGTTTTAAGCATTTTCTTTTTAAACTCGTTGCAGGAATTGGGCACTGCTGGCTAGGCTGCATTCATTGCGCATTCCAAATTGCCCTCGAGAAAATAATGGTGAGCCGCATTCATGGCCCTTTATAATATTTGGGATGTAAGGGCATCCACATTGCTGTAAGGAATGAGATTCCTGTACTTTGAATCAGCGAAGGAGCAGTGATATACTTCCATGTCAGGATGGTATGTGGCTTGGAGGTGAACTCACAGGCGGTGGTGTTTCCATAAACCAGCTGCTCTTGTCTTTCTATGTGGTAGAGGTTGCAGGTTTGGAAATTGTTAAGGAGCCTGGGTAGATATTGCAGTTCTGTTGCTACTGTGCACGTGAGGGGAGTAGAGTGAATGTTAAAGGTGGTAGGTGGGCTGCCAATCAGACTGGCTGCTGTGCCTTCGATGGTGTTGAGCTTCTTGTGTATTGATGGCTATGTACTCATCCAGGAAGGTGGAAAGTATCGATCACCCCCTGAATCAGGTCCATGCTCAGCCTTCTGTGCTCTAAAGAAAACAACCTGAGCCGACTCAACCTCTCTTCATAGTTAAAATGCTGCAACTCTGGCAACATCCTGGTGAATTCCTTTTATACCTTTCCAATGCAGTGACATCCTCCTAAGAGTGTGGCAACCAGAACTCTACACAATACTTCAATATGATTGGATGTATATGGCTAGTTCAGTTTAATTTCTGGCCAATGGTAAGTTCCAGAATGTTGACAATAGGGGAATTCAGCAATAGCAATGATCTTGAATGTTGTGGGAAGATGGTTAGATTCTTGCCATTTGGCACTGGCCTTAAGTGTGGCATGAATATTACTTGGGCACTCATCAGTCCATAGTTGCACGTTTCCCAGGTCTTACTGCATGTGGTAGCTGTGCAATGGCAAATAGTTCTGAACAATGCACAATCACTAGTCAATATCGTTACTTCTAACAATGTGATGGAGGGAAAGTCAAGGATGAAGAACCTGAAGATGGTTGGGCCTAGGACACTATACCAAGGAATGTCTGCTGAGATGTTCTGGAAATGAGATGATTGACCTCTAACAATCGCAACTACCTTCCTTTATCTTAGATATGGCTTCAATTTGTAGTGAGCTATTCCTATGATTCTAATTGACTCCAGTTTCAACTTATCTTCATGTCAAGGGCAGTTATTCTCAATTTCCCTCTGGGGTTCAACTTTTTTGTGCATGTTTGCACCAAGGTTGTAATGAGGTCAGAGGTTGATAGCTATGGTGAAATCCAAACTAAGCAACAGTGAGCAGATTATTATTGAGCAAGTATCTTTTGACAGTATTGTTGATGTAGCCATCCATCATTTTGCAAATGATTCAAAGTTGATTGATCAGGTATTAATTGATTCTTGGATTTTTTTTTACCTGGGATAAGTTTTCACATTGCCAGGTAGATGGTAGTGCTGGCACAGCTTGACTAGTTATGCAGCTGGCTTTGGACCACAGGTCTTCCGTATTTTTCTCTGAATGTTGTCAGAACTGACAGCCTTTTCATTATCCAGGACTGTCAGCTATTTATTGATATTATGTGGAATGAATTAAATTGGCTGAAGAATGCCACCTGTGATGGTGAGGATTTTACAAGAAGGCCCGTGGGCATTTTTGACTGAAGATGAATCTTGTCTTTAGACTATGTGCTGAGCTCCACATTGATAAGAATGGAGATATTTGACAATAGCTTATCCATTTAAGAGTAAATTGTTAATGTTCACTGCCCAAGTTTATTTGACTATATTACAAAATAAGTTCATGCCCAAAGCAAAAAGAAAATGCAGGAAGATATTGCCAATAGAATGTCGATGCTGAAATCACCTTCAAAAACTCAACTATTTGACTTAGCATTTTCATAAAATATACGGTAGAGAAAAGGTTAAATAAAATCATTCAAGTTACATCAGAGAGCTGCTCCTCATCTATATTTCGTTGTTCCAGGTAACAACAGCAGTGTTTTAGCCAAATATTGTAGGATTTTGATTAAGATTTAAAAACCGTAAAACTCAAATTATTTAAAACGAAAAAAACATTTTTCCCATTTAGTTTTGCCTGTTATACGTGAGGTAACAATTTGAAAGGTCATTATGGTGTCCAGTAAATTTCCTTCCTCAGTAAAGAAAAGAACTCTGCAGTTCCTAATTTCAACTTCATCTTTGTCTTGTGGTTTGGGAGCTGGTAAAATATGATGGAGCTAATTGTACAGTCTAATTGCAGTTCAATGTGAGCCTACTGCTCTTTATGAATAATGCATTACACCAGCATACTGATCTAAACTTACCTTCGTAGCTGATCAGTAGTAGATTTAGTTTTGCTTGTTAAGAAATGCTCCGACAGAAGTGGGAGGATGGAACAGGATTATTTCTTTAGCAGGTGCCAATTTGACAAAACAATGAACAAAGTGGTGCTGCCTAGAGTTCTGGTACAATATCCGACATTCGGTGGAGATGTCAGAATGAATGACTGCCTTGTAATGTGAATCCAATATATTTGCGTCCACAGGGGTTGCCAAGAAAGGTGTACCTATTTCAAGATGAGTCTCAGCTCTCCACTTTCAGCTTGGTGCAGCATTACAGAAACAAAATGGCATCACTCCTCTCTTTAAAATTACCCATGTTACTGCACAGACACATTTTATCATTGTCACAGACAGATACTTTTAGTGCCACTTGATATTCACTTTAATAAGAACCACTAACTGCACTTGGCCCAGAAATGTTTTCACCACCTTCACCAGTGGCCACCAACAATAAGACAGTCTCTAAATGCTGACTGTATGAAATACAGGGAATTGTGGGGATACAAAACATTATATTTTACATCCTGTCTTTATTTTTGCTTCTTTCACCAGTCACTCACGTACTTACTCATTCAATTACCTATCCCCTAGCACACTTGCATACATTTCAGGTGTATCTTGTGTATCTTGGTATGTAATCAATGTTTGAAGGGATCTATTCTGGGCAGATTTGATCATCATATTCTACCAGAAGACAATTTTGGCAAGTTTCAGGAAGGGTTTTCTCTCCGTGAGCCCTTGCAAGATTTCTTGCACTATTTTCTGATACCTATCTCATTAGATTGATTTGATTTGATTTATTATTGTAACATGTACCAAGATACAATGAAAAGTATCATATTACGTGCTATCCAAGCAAATCAAGGCTTACATAAGTACATCAAGGTAATAGGGGAACGCAAAATATAGTGTTACAGCTGCAGAGAAGGAGCAGAGCAATATCAACTCTTAATATCTAAGAGGTCCATTTATCAGTTTGAATACAGAGGGGATAAAGCTGCTCTTAAATCTGTTGGTTTGTGTTTTCAAACTTTTGTGCCTTCAGTCAGATGGAAGAGGGTGGGAGAGCGTATTATCGGGGTCTTTAATTACGATGCCTGCATTCCCAGAGCAGTGGAAACAGTGGGCAGATCCAATGGAAGAAAGGCTGGTTTTCGTGTTGGATTGGGCTGCATTCACAACTCTCTGTAATTTCTTGGGTTCTTGGGCAGAACAGTTGCCATACCAAGCTGTGATGCATCTGGGAAGGATGGTTTCTGTGATGCATCTATAAAAATTGGTATAAGTCATGGTGGACATGCTGAATTTCCTTAGCCTTCTGAGGAAGTAGAGGCATTGGTGTGCTTTTTTGACTGTGGTGTCAACATGGATGGACCAGGATTGATTGTTGGTGATATTTACTGCTAGGAACTTGAAGCTCTCAATCACATCCATCTCAGCACCATTGCTACAGACAGGAGCATGTCCTCCACTCTGCTGCCTGAAGTTGATGACCAGCTCCTTCATTTTGCTAATACTGATGGAAAGATTTGTTGTCCTTACCACACCACTAATCCGATTATCTCCTTCCTATACTGTGTCATGTTTGTTTGAGATCCACCCAACTACAGTGGCTAGTCGTAACTACACACTGCCTCTCCATGACACCAGCTCATCTTGTCTTTTCTCTTGCCAGAGGTGGAAGTACTGGCCCTTGTGGGGGACTCCTGACATTCTTGGCACTGACACTATACTAAAACACAGTTATGCACCAGGTCAGTGCTGAAATGTTCAGAGCTGCCCTGCATGTTTCCTTTGTTTGACGAATTGTCCCAAAGATGATGGACTGAGTCAAGACAACAGGCTGAGTTAAGATGACATCCTAATTTGCCAAAATAGAATTAGAATTATTGGTGGACAGGATGGCACAGAGGTGGATTCTGCTTTCCCCTCAAGACCAGTAGAAGAGACCATGGCACCAAACTCTGCCAGGTTGACCTGAGATCACCAAACACCGCCCACAGTAATGCTAAGCAATGCTGAAATTGTCCCCATGCACCCTCAGGCAGTGCCTTCCAGAAACTTAATCACATGTCATATGAAAAAGCTTTCCCACCCACCACTTATTCCTCCTTTTGCCAATTGTTTTAAATCTGTGCCTTCTCATACACTGAACCAAGCAGACAACAGACTCTTTTAGACATCCCATTCTGATGATGAGTCACTGAGCTTGAAATGTGAACCTTGCTTTCTTCCCATGTTTGCTGGGTTATGCCAGAAAATTCTGTTTTTGTTTTAGACCTTGTAATGAGGCAGGATTTGCGAGTGACTTCACAGTAAAGGTTCTACCAGGAAAGAGTGATCATAATGTGAAACAGTAACCCTGCTTTCTGCCCACACTTGCAAACGTCACTGTTGGCTCTCTGCTACCTCACATTCATTCTAACCCTCCTACTGTACCCGACAAGGCTCAGCTTGTCTGAAGAAGTCATTGGACTCGAAACGTTCTCTCTGTTTCTTACTTCACAAATACTCCCGGACTTGTTGAGCTTTTCCAGCATGTTTTTTTAAAAATTGGATTCAAAGTGCTTCTTGAAACAAGAATGAAAAGTTTATTCAAGCAATTTTCAGATTATGCTGGCGTTCATTGACTCTTGAAGAGATTGGTCAATATGGGGCTAATACCTCATCTGCTGGCTATGTGCCTACGGAACAGCTTTTACTTCAAAGTAACGTACCACATGCAAAGCAATCAAAATATTTCCAAGAGCTGCTCTATGAATGGACAACTTGTTTATTTTTCAAACCTAGCCCATAATCTGGTGATTTAGCTGGGAACATGAACTTGAGAAAACCAAAGAGACACTGGAAGCATAAACTATTATTCACAATTGAATACACTGAAGCATGTTTATTAAAATAACAAATTTTGTGAGCAATGCCTATAAGACTGAATTGTGCCATCATCTAGGAAATATGAAAAATATGAGTCTTTCACAAAGGTTGTCCCTGGAGCTTCTTTATTATATGCTTCTATACTAACCAGGTTGATAGATAAGAGATAGTAGGGACTGCAGATGCTGGAGAATCTGAGATAACACAGTGTAGAGCTGGATGAACACAGCAGGCCAAGCAGCATCAGAGGAGCAGGAATGCTGACGTCTCAGGTTTAGACCCTTCTTCAAAAATGGGGCAGGGGAAGGGGATTCTGAAATAAATAGGGAGAGAGGGGGAGGTGGATAGAAGTGGATAAAGGAGAAGATAGGTAGAGAGGAGATAGACAGGTCAAAGAGGCAGGGATGGAGCCAGTAAAGGTGAGTGTAGGTATGGAGTTGGGGGGGGATAGGTCAGTCCAGGGAGGATGGACAAGTCAAGGGGGCAGGATGAGGCTGGCAGGTAGGAGATGGGGGTGGGGCTCGAGGTGGCAGGAGGGGATAGGTGGGAGGAAGCACAGGTTAGGGAGGCAGAGACAAGTTGGGCTGGTTTTGGGATGTGGTCGGGGGAGGGGAGATTTTGAAGCTTATGAAGTCCACATTGATACCGTTGGGCTGCAGGTTCCCAAGCGAAATATGAGGTGCTGTTCCTGCAACCTTCAGGTGGCATCGTTGTGGCACTGCAGGAGGCCCAGAGTGGACATGGTGCCTGAGGAATGGGAGGGGAAGTTGAAATGGTTCGCAACTGGGAGGTGCAGTTGTTTGTTGTGAACCGAGCGGAGGTGTTCCACAAAGCCGTTCCCAAGCCTCCGCTTGGTTTTCCTGTTGTAGAGGAGGCCACAACAGAAACAGCAGATGCGGTATACCACACCAATAAATAAAAATCCACATGTCAATTTTGGATCTTTCGTTAACAATACAGTCCCACTAATGGTATGAGCTCAGGATTATCTCGTCTTAAATACTTCACTGTAGTCTTTGCAAAGCCAGAGAAATCTGTTCGGTATTTAGGAACAATGTGAAAGCTGACTTTGCTTTTGCATTTTTGAGAAGAACATTTACTGGAAAAATCCAACATGCGTGAATTGCTTCAATTGTATAAAACGTTGGTGATACTGCATGAGTATTGTGTCTCACTCTGAGACTATTTTCTGGACTCACAAGAATGAGAAGCAATCTTGTAGAAGCTTATAACAATCCTTCAAGAGTTAGACAGTGTAAATGCAGAAAGAAAATTTCTGTTTGAATTGGGGATTTAAATAGAGTGGACATACTCTCAGAATGAAAGGAAGGCCACCTTGGAATGAGATGAGGAGGAACACCTTCACTCGGATGTAAGATTTTAAGTTTCATTTTATATTTAGTTATAAGATCGCAGACAATTATGATTCAGAGTGAGCTTTGAAAGAAAGCTAGTTTAATAGTCCTGATTAGTTACAATTCTAGTCCAGGTACAGATATGTTTTCATGTGTTTACAAAATTCAAGTTTATCATAACAAGTTAAAAAAAACACTTATTAGAAGAAGTGGTTTTCAGCCTATCCATGTTAGGTTGCCACATCACAACATAGGTTTCACTGGGCACAGGCATCCTGTTCTTCCTCTAATTTAATCTTCATTCTTGTTCTTCATGCTACTAAAATCCACACCTTCTTAATCCTTGCTAGCCAATAGCCCCTATGCATGATCAACCACATTCTGAACTTTACTTGACTTATTAGATCATAAATAATCAAGGATTGGCTCAGACTCCAGGCTTGATTCCTGTCTGGAAGCTTTAAAATAATGGTCATTATTTTCAACTGGTGGTGACCAGTTGTTGATGACATTGGCCTTCTGCCTCCTGACGACTATATGATTATCTTTCATGTAGCTGAAGAGGTTGTCAGTATGTATGTTTATTTTAGTTATTTATATTTTCACTGTCTACCACGTTGAGATGCAAGGCCATGTCCCCAGACTACTGCTTGTGTTTCTAGATTGCCAGTACAGTATTCAGCTCCACACTTTGTTATCTTGATTCTCCAGCATCTGCAGTTCCCATTATCTCTAGTATTTTGAGGACTATAGAGTTGAACAGTGCACCAGCTGATGTCGTTTACTTGGACATTGAGAAGATGTTCTTTAAGATTTCACAAAAGAGATCAGCATTTAAAATTGGAACATATATGATTTGGAGTCGTGTACTCATAGATAGAGAATTATCTGTCAGATGGGAAACAAAGGGTGGAAATAAATGGGTCTTTTTTTGACCGCAGCCAGGTAACCAGTGGGGATCAGTGATTGAAGCCTGACTATCCATAATGTGCATTAATGATTTAGATGAGGGAATTTAATATAATATCTTCAAGTTTGTGGACACCAGAAAGCTGGGTGGGAGGGTGAACCGTGAGTAAGATGCTGAGATGGTTCAGTGTGATTTGGACTAGTTATGTGTGTAGACAAATGCATAGCCGATGAAGTATAATGTGGATAAATGTGGGGCTATCCACTTTGGTAACAAAACCAGAAGATTGATTACTGTCTGAATGGCAATAGATTGGGAAAGGGGGAGGCACAACAAGACCTAGATGCCCTTGTACACCAGTCACTAAAAGTAAGCATGCAGATACAGCAGAGAGTAAAGAAGAAGTCTTAAAACAAGAGGATTTGAGTGGAGGAGGAGGGATATCATGCTGCAAATATACAGAGTCTTGGTGAGACATCACTTGGAGTGGTGTGCAGTTTTGGTTTTTTATTTGAGAAAGGATATTTTAGTTATGGAAGAAGTGCAACAAAGGATTACCAGACTTATTCCTGAGATGACAAGACTGAAGAATGAAGAGAGATTGGATAAATTTGCTCTAAATTTACTACAGTTTAGAAAAAACAATGGGGATGTCAAAAACCTGTAAAATGCTAACAGGACTAGACTGGGAAAAAGCAGGAAGGATGTTTCCAATGACTAGGGAGTCTAGAACCAAGGGCTACAGGATAAGCACATAGGACATGCTGTTTAGGACTGAGATGAAGAGAAGTGGCTTCATCCAGAGAGCAGTGATCCTGTGGAATTCTCCACCACAGAAAGGAGGTAAAACCAAAACATTGAATGATTTCAACGTGGAGTTAAATATAGCTCATAGGGCTGAAGGAATCAAAGGACCAGAATGGCCAAAATTTTTCATGGCAATTTTGACAATCTGAAAAGTAAAGATGGCAATAATTTTCATTTGTCTGTCATTAATCTGTAGACTTTATTCATAGAATTTAGATCCTCTTGATTGTCATATTTCAAATCTCTACTTTGTCTTCCTAAACAATTTATTATTTATCTGTTCAGTTGGGACAGTGATTATTAGCTGTTGTCGTCATACTGCCTCAATGCTAGTGATTGTTTTTTTCAAATGGCAGTATCTATGATTTCAACCCACTTACCCCTAACCAATATTCCAAACACTTTAAGAATACATAATTTTGCTAATCATAAAATAATTTTTGATCCCTTAGTTCCACCTTTCATTCCTCCTCTGCTCAGAGGACTGATCTGTGATCTAAGTGATATCAACATTTTGACTGTAAACATCTTCACTTGCAAATGTTTCCTGCATTAGTACAAGAGCATTTAAGTATCATCTTCCATCATATTTTATTAGTAGTTGAATGTTTCACCACATCCTGAATAGCATTTCCTTTTTGTGTAATTTGTGTTTTTTGTCATTTAGGAGTCAGGTTCTGTTGTCATGTATTATAAATGTAACGTTTTATTGTTTCACGTGATGTTGGTATCACTGCAAGGCAGACATTTGCTTCTCATCCCCAATTGAGAAGAAATCTTAGAGGAAACTTTTTTCACCCACATTGACAAACTTCAGGAAATGGTGTGAACATCATAAGATCGTGCGAAATAGGAGCAGGAGTAAGCCATTCAGACCACCCACGCTGCTCTGCCATTCAAACTTATCTGATTACAGCCTTAACACAAAGTTCCTGTTTGCGTCCCTCTGACTCAACACCCTTGTTCATCAAGAGCGTGCCTGTCTCAGTCTTGGATATACTTATTGACCCAGCTGGCACTGCTGTCTTTGGAAGAGAATCTTAAAGACAAAGGCCCCTAGGAGAGGAAATTGGCCTCATCACTATCTTATTAACCAATGGCCCATAGCTCTCCTTCTCCCCATTACAGAAAACAGCCTCCCAGCATCCAGCTTGTTAAGTGTCTTCAGTATTGTGTGTATGTTTCAAGATCACCACTTCTTCTTCTGAATTCCAATGAGAATAGGCCTAACATGGTCAACCTTTCCTCAACAGACAAACCCTTCAGCTTCAGGAACCAGGCTAGTGACCCTTCTCTGAACTGTTTCCAATTCATATATATCCTTCATTAAGGAAGCATACCAAAATGATACAAAATAAACTATGTGCAGTGTCACCCATGACCTACACAGCTGTAGCAAGGCCTACCTGCTTTTATATTCCATTTTCTTTGCAATAAGAGTCACTGCATGATTTGCTTTTCCACTTAATTGCTGGATCTACAATGCTAAATGCTTGTGATTCATCTGCAAGGGCACTGAGATCCCTCTGACCCATAGCATTTTATAATCACTCTCCATTTGAAGAGTACTGCTTTTCTATTCTTCCTATCAAAGTGCACAACCTCACTTACTCCCGCATTATATTTGGCATTTTTCCCCACACAATTAACCTCCCTTTGCACAAGATTTTTATTCTCCTCACAATTTGCTTTCCTATCTGTCTTTGTAACATCAGTTAATTAGGCTCAATACAGTCATTCCCTTCAACTAAGTCATTATTCAATCTTCAACAGTTAGCCAATGATCTGCTCCATGATCACCATTGTAAAGATATGGCTCTCAATGAATGCATGTTGACTGCATTGTAACTGAATTGCAGAGCAGAGACATGAGCTGGGAGGAGGTTGGATAAGCCTTGTCACATAACAGTTATCTCATTAATGTAGTAACAGTCACTGATTTTACAGCAGATGTGTCCACAATAGAAGCACCACAGACGCTATGAGGAAAGCAAGCATTCACCAACATCATATGCTGAATATTATCTCATACCTGCAACATCAGCCAGAAGTGGCAAGTGAAAAAATTCTTTGCCTCTTCCTGAGGTTCACAGCATCACAGATATGGTCCTTAGCCATTTAACTATACTCCTTATGATATCAAAAAATGGCTGAAGATAGTACAAAGGCTACAGTCCAGTAGCGTACTGTAGATTCATAGTCTTGAACAACCGAAGCTCTAGCCAAAGTTTTATAGTACAGCTATAGTGCTGGCATCTACCTAACAATGTGAAAACATTCTCAGGTTAGTCCTGTGTTCAAGAAGCAGACGATTCCACATGGCCAGTTATTGGCCTTAGTCTGTTTTCAGGTAGATTGGGTTGTCCAGAGCCACACAGCTCCAAATCTTAATATAAACCTGGTTCAAACATGGGAAAAAGAGTTCATAGCATAAAGGCAGCATTTGCTTGAGTATGGAATGAAGAGGTCCTAGCAAAATCTGAATCAATGAGAATCAAGGGGAAATCTCACCCCAGAAGGGAGCCATAACTAACACAAAGGAGAATTGTTGTAGTTGATGAAGGACAATGATAGTAGCGAAGGAAACCACTGCGGAACTTGTTCCAGGAATTGTCCTACGCCCAACGATATTTGTTGTTTCATCAAAGATATTATCTTTATGATAAAGTCAAGAATGGGAATGTTTGCTCATGGTTGTATAATATTCAGAACAATTTGTGACTTCGGATACTGAAACAGTTCATGTCCATATGCAGCAGTACCAGGACAAAACGAAAACTATGGCAAGTCATATTCCTGCCACATAAATGCCCATGCGATGACCACCTTCAACAAGAGAGAATCTCAGTATCTTCCCTTGTTCAATGACATTGCCATTGCTGAATTCTCCATTATCATAACCCCATGGAAATAACCATTGATCAGAAACTGAACAGGACTAAACTAATTTGAAAAGTACTGTAGCTACTAGAATAAGTCAGAGGCTAGAAATGTTGTATTGAGTAACCAACCTCCTGTATTCCTATTTCTAACCACCATCTACAAAGAATGAATCAGGAATGTGATGGAATGCTTTCCAATTGATCGGATGTGTGTAGGTCCATTCCAACTCAAGAAACCTGATACCAGCCTGGACAAAATAACTCACTTGATTTGCATACCATTCACTGCTTTCATCACTTACTTCCTTCATCACCAATGTATAATGGCACGGGTGTGTACCATCTACAAGATCAAAGTAGGTCAAAAGGGCGAATGCATGCTACACGTTATTACAATGAAAATGAGATTACAAAGACCCAACATCTCATTCCAAACTACTATGTTTCTTTCTTTTAAAGGAGTTCCATGTGTAATTTTTAAATTCTTTTTTGGTTAGCAAGCACCAAATGCACTGAAGTCCAATCTAGGTTTCAAGAATCATTTTTCACTGAAAACACATGGTACTCAGTGCCAAAATCAACCTCACAGCCATTAGCAACATGGACTTTGACCTGTACTGAAGGTGCAGGGCTTCTTGAAACTGGTGATAAGAACATGTCCTTCATAAAATGCAGATCTCCATTATCTTTGTCAAAATGGAACTGCTGACAGTAAAGACACTTGACATTACGGGTGCTGTGGAGCTCAATATCATGTTCCTAATAGTTACTTTATTCAGGACACTGGTTGGATATGTTCCAACAGCCTTAAGCACAAAAAATGCAATTCTTTTCACCCCTTATATATGTTTTTATGTGTTAGGTTATGGAGAGTACTTTAAAGCCTTGGAGATCCTACATTGTATATTCATTAGAATGAAGGTTAAAAAAAAACTACTGTAGGTTTTGGAAATTTGAAATAAAAGAAAATGACTGAAATATCCAGCAAGTCAGGGAACATCTGTAGAGAGAACAGAAAGACTAAGTTTCAGGCTTGAAACCTGTTATGAAGTAGGGTCTTCCAAAATGTAAATTTGTCCGTTCTCCCCTCAGACCCATCAATGACTATGACATATATTTATATCATGCTACTAAAGTAATGAAACTGCCCGAGGGTTCATTACAATAGCATTACAAAGCCGTATGAGGAGATATTAGGTCAGAAGACCAAAAGCTTGGACTAAGAAGTAGATTTTAAGAATTGTTTGAAAGAAGAGTATGAAGTTGAGAGATTTAGAAGTGTAGTGTGGGCATTTCAGAGCTTGAGGCCAAGACAACTAAAGGCAAGCCACAAATAATGGATCAATTATAATTGGGAATCCATAGAACTAGTGGAGTGCTCATGCCTCAGAATGTTGTAGAGTTTAAGAGATTACATAGAGAGGGATAAATGACGCGCATTTTCAATATTTTCAGCTTTTATTTCACCAAAGTGATAACGAAGTTATGAATTGTGCCTTGAGAAACTGACTATTTCTACAGGAGTTGTAAAGGTTTAATGGACACTTTCAGAATATGAATACATCTAAACTTGGCAACTAGGCAAGACTATTTTAACTGTTCACCGGAACAAACAATAAGAGTTCAACAATCTTAAATTGCTATCAGAGCATGAAAGAGAATTGTTGAGGCATAGATTATGGAAATGGAGACAGCAGTAAGGTGGGAACATAGAACATAAGAACATAGAACAGTACAGCTCAGAACAGGCCCTTCAGCCCACAATGTTGTGCCGACCATTGATCCTCATGTATGCACCCTCAAATTTCTGTGACCATATGCATGTCCAGCAGTCTCTTAAATGTCCCCAATGACCTTGCTTCCACAACTGCTGCTGGCAATGCATTCCATGCTCTCACAACTCTCTGTGTAAAGAACGCTCCTCTGACATCCCCTCTATACTTTCCTCCAACCAGCTTAAAACTATGACCCCTCATGTTAGCCATTTCTGCCCTGGGAAATAGTCTCTGGCTATCAACTCTATCTATGCCTCTCATTATCTTGTATACCTCAATTAGGTCCCCTCTCCTCCTCCTTTTCTCCAATGAAAAGAGTCCGAGCTCAGTCAACCTCTCTTCATAAGATAAGCCCTGCAGTCCAGGCAGCATTCTGGTAAACCTCCTCTGAATCCTCTCCAAAGCATCCACATCTTTCCTATAATAGGGCGACCAGAACTGGACGCAGTATTCCAAGTGCGGTCTCACCAAAGTTTTATAGAGCTGCAACAAGATCTCACGACTCTTAAACTCAATCCCCCTGCTAATGAAAGCCAAAACACCATATGCTTTCTTAACAACCCTGTCCACTTGGGTGGCCATTTTAAGGGATCAATGTATCTGCACACCAAGATCCCTCTGTTCCTCCACACTGCCAAGAATCCTATCCTTAATCCTGTACTCAGCTTTCAAATTCAACCTTCCAAAATGTATCACCTCGCTTTTATCCAGGTTGAACTCTATCTGCCACCTCTCAGCCCATCTCTGCATCCTGTCAATGTCCCGTTGCAGCCTACAACAGCCCTCTATACTGTCAACAACACCTCCAACCTTTGTGTCGTCTGCAAACTTGCTGACCCATCCTTCAATCCCCTCATCCAAGTCATTAATAAAAATTACAAACGGTAGAGGCCCAAGGACAGACCCCTGTGGAACACCACTCACCACTGACTTCCAGGCAGAATATTTTCCTTCTACTACCACTCGCTGTCTTCTGTTGGCCAGCCAATTCTGTATCCAGACAGCTAAGTTCCCCTGTATCCCATTCCTCCTGACCTTCTGAATGAGCCTACCATGGGGAACCTTATCAATTGCCTTACTGAAGTCCATATACACCACATCCACAGCTCGACCCTCATCAACTTTTCTAGTCACATCCTCAAAGAACTTAATAAGGTTTGTGAGGCATGACCCGCCCCTCACAAAACCGTGTTGACTGCATTTAATCAAGCCATGCTCTTCCAGATGTTCATAAATCCTATCCCTCAGAATCCTTTCTAACACCTTGCAGACGACAGACGTGAGACTTACTGGTCTGTAAATGCCGGGGATTTCCCTATTTCCTTTCTTGAAGAGAGGAATTACATTTGCCTCTCTCCTGTCCTCAGGTACGACTCCAATGGAGACCGAGGATGCAAAGATCTTCGCAAGTGGCGAAGCAATTGCATTTCTCGTTTCTCAAAGCAGCCGAGGACAAATCTGGTCCGGGCCTGGCGACTTGTCAATCTTAATGTTTGACAAAATTTTCAGCACATCAGCTTCCTCTATCTATATCCATTCCAGCATGCACACCTGCTCTTCAAAGGTTTCATTCACTACAAAGTTCATTTCTTTCGTAAAGACAGAAGCAAAAAACTCATTTAGGGCTTCCCCTACCTCCTCAGACTCAACACACAAGTTCCCTATGCTATCCCTGATCGGCCCTACTCTTTCTTTGGCCATTCTCTTATTCCTCACATAATTGTAAAATGCCTTTGTGTTCTCCCAAATCCGTTCTGCCAAGCCTTTCTCGTGCCCCCTCCTGGCTCTCCTCAGACCATTTTTGAGCTCCTTCCTCGCCTGCCTGTAATCCTCTAGAGCTGAGCTTGACCCTAACTTCCTCCACCTTATGTAAGCTACCTTCTTCCTTTTGACGAGAAGCTCCACTGCTCTCGTCATCCAAGGTTCCTTTATCTTACCCCTGCTTGCCTGTCTCAGAGGGACATATTTATCCATCACTCGCAACAACTGTTCCTTAAACAGTCTCCACATGTCTAT
Organism: Stegostoma tigrinum; assembly: GCF_030684315.1. NCBI lineage: Eukaryota > Metazoa > Chordata > Chondrichthyes > Orectolobiformes > Stegostomatidae > Stegostoma > Stegostoma tigrinum. The sequence continues at coordinate 20,929,086 of NC_081370.1, forward strand.
AGTGCCTTTACCATGGAACAATTGCTCCCAGCCCATGCTTCCTAAATTATGTCTAATCGCATCATTGTTTCCTCTTCCCCAATTAAATATCCTCCCATTTTGCCTAATCCTCTCCTTCTCCATAGCTATGTAGAATGTGAGGCAGTTAGGTCACTATCACCAAAATGCTCTCCCACCAAAAGATCTGATACCTGCCCCAACTCGTTTCCGAGCACCAAGTCTAGAATGGCCTCTCCCCTCATCAGCCTGTCAACGTACTGAGTTAGGAAACCCTGCTGAACACACCTTACAAAAACAGCTCCATTCAAATCTTCTGCTCGAAGGAGGTTCCAATCAATATTGGGAAAGTTAAAGTCACCCATTACAACAACCCTACTACGTCCACACTTTTCCAAAATCTGCCGACCTATCTTTCTTCAATCTCCCTGCTGCTATTGGGGGGACTGTAGTAAACCCCTAACGAGGTGACTGCTCCCTTGCTGTTCCTAATTTCTACCCATACTGACTCGGTAGGAAGATCTTCCTCGACAATGGAAGCTTCTGTAGCTGTGATACCCTCTCTGATTAGTAATGCTACACCCCCTCCTCTTTTTCCCCCCTCCCTATTCTTTTTAAATGCTCTAAACCCTGGAACATCCAGCAACCATTCCTGCCCCTGAGAAACCCATGTCTCTGTTATGGCCACAACATCATAGCACCAGGTACTGATCCATGCTCTAAGTTCATCACTTTTATTCCTGATACTCCTTGCGTTAAAGCAAACACACTTTAACTGATCCCTTGGTTCCTTCCCAGGAAAATCCTTCCCACTAGCTGGTCTACCTCTTGCTACTGCCTCACCTGCATCAACGCTCACCTCTGGTATATAGCCCAGGTTCCCACCCCCCTGCCATACTAGTTTAAACCCTCTCGAACTACTCGAGCAAACCTTCCACCCAGGACATTGGTCCCCTTCCAGTTCAGATGCAACCCGCCCTTCTTGTACAGGTCCCACCTTCCCCAGAAGGCATCCCAATTATCTACGTATCTGAAACCCTCCCTCCTACACCAGCTGCGCAGCCACGTGTTAAGCTGCGCCCGCTCCCTGTTCCTCACCTCGCTATCTCGTGGCACCGGTAGTAAACTAGAGAACACTACTCTGTTCGTCCTGCTTTGCAGCTTCCATCCTAACTCCCTGAAATCACTATTTATATCCTCAATCCTTTTTCTGGCTATATCATTAGTGCCAATATGTAACACGATTTCTGGCTGTTCGCCCTCCCGTTTTAGAACCTTATACACCCGATCGGAGACGTCCCGGACCCTGGCACCAGGGAGGCAACATACCTTCCGGGAATCCCGATCCTGACCACAAAATCTCCTGTCGATTCCCCTAACTGTCGAGTCCCCTACCACGAGTACTTTTCTATTATGCCCCCTTCCCTTCTTTGCCACAGTGTCAGGCTCAGTGCCAGAGAACTGACTACTATGGCTTTCCTCTGGTAGGTCATCCCCCCCAGCAGTATCCAAAACGATATACTTATTGCTGAGGGGAATGCCCACAGGGGATCTCTGCACTGTCTGTCTGTCCCCTTTCCTCCCCCTAACTGTAACCCATCTATCCTTGTCCTGAGCCTTAGGAGTGACCAACTCCCGGTAACTCCTCTCAATTACCCCCCTGCCTCCCGAATGATCTGTAGTTCATCCAGTTTTCTAATTGCTCATTTCACCCACTGCTCCAGCACAGTGATAGCATAGATGTAATGGGCTGAATGGCCTGCCTTCATGTTGTAAACATCTGTGGATCTGATGGCTTAACCAGTCTAAATTATTATGCAAACCTTTTTCTTGAGACGTATGTTTTTATTGTTATCCTTATGCTTAATGACAAGCACAATTATGGAAAGCTTACATTTGAAAGATAATTTGTATTCCTGGCAGTAACCTAGCCCACTGGCAGTGCATATCAGAAATCTTTGACTAAAATGTTTTTAAAATCATGCACACTCCTTTTTTTACAGCACTGAGTGCCATATTCTGCAGTTTAAATGATGCTTTGACAGCTATGTGAAATGCAAATATGTAAACTAAGTGAAGAGAGGGAGGAGGCGCCAACTTGGTGAGGTAGAGGGGGTGCCATGTGGTGAATTGCTAGATTGGCAAGATGCTAGGCGTGATGTCAGGTGACTTGGATGTCAGGGAGCCAAATGAGTAGGCTGCCAGGTGGGTAGAATGCCAGCATATAGGTAGGTGGGATCAAGGAGGATGAGTCAGGCGATAGATTGTTAGATTGGCAGGGTAAGGGTATGGTGGGCTGATTCTGATTGAACCAGGGTGGGATATAAGGTTCTGGGCAGGGGTCAGGTCTGATGGGGTGAAGTCAGTCAGGTCAGGGGGTGGGTTGTGTCATGTCTGTGATTTGTGTGTGTATGTTGTGTCTTGCAGACAGGAGATTGGTCAGGGTTCAGAGTGGGTTCTCAGGTTGTTGTGGGGGTTGTATTTCAGGGGTCACAGAGGAGAAATGATTAAGACTGAGGGGATGAGGCCAGGCCCACAGTGGGAATGTGGGGATCAGCTACAGAGGAGATCGAACTTGGTGGAGTTGGGGCAGGGAATGTGGTGGTGGTTGGGAGGGTGATGGGGTGGGGGTGGTGATTGGGTGAGGGGAGGAGGGGAATAGCAGCATCATGCCTAGGAGTAGTACATTGGGTCGAGAAGGTAGCGAGGACGGGAGTGTCAGGTTGATAAGAGTGACCAGGAGTTGGGAAGGAGGTGGTACCAGGTCTGGGTGGGTCAGGCAGTCCAGAAGCTTGGGGGACAGAGGTGGGAATAGGGAGGTGATATTGGATCTTGAGGTGTCATTGGTTTGGCTGGGTGGCTAACTGTCAGATCCATCAGTGCCCGATCAGGTCATCTTAGTCTCAGAACTGTTCTGAAGAAAATGCTATATTGAACTCAAAACATTAACACTGCTGCTTGCTCCACAGAGCTTCAAGACCTCTCAATTTATTCAGTATTTTCCATGTTTGTTTCAGATTTCCACAAGTATCCACAATAATTTGTTTTTATGAAAATCTACTCCTCTGACTTATTGCTTGCAGATCATTGGTGATTTATAACAGTCAGTGTAAGTGTCTCGGGTTGCTCAACAAACCTAAGCTCAAACTGAGTGGAGAGTATATAATTAACCACAATACAACTGTTGTAAGCCCAGTCAACCTGAACAGCTCAGAAGAAGGAATACAGCAACTATTTGACCAGATACTATTTATACAGTAATAACATTCTAAGCTTTGTGAGCAAACAGTCAGCCAAAATAGTTATATCATCCCACAGGGACCAGTATGTTTACACAGTAATAAAAAGGATAATCCTGAAGAAGTGTTTTCATAAAATAAACTATTACTCAGCAACTCAACCAGTGCAGTAAGTAACCCAGTATAAAAAGATGACAACGTGTTTTTTTTTGCATTAGTAGCTTCCTTGTACCCAAAGAAGGATTTGATAGTCATCTTCATTATTCACATGTATTAATCTTATTAAAAGATGAGAACTGGAGGTCAATGACTTTTCAATAGTTACTATGGTAAAAGGGATTTGAAAACATACGCAAGAGGTGTGTAACAACATCTCTGAACAGGTTGATTTGAAAATATCTACAAGGACAGAGGATAACCATTCACCAAAACATTCAGTTATAAGTTTGCAGGAAATTTTGAAATGGCCTTGTAATGCTTTTGTCACAATTTAAACAAAAACATTATCTGATTTTAGAAGCTAATTTTTGTGCACACCTGCTTTTATCGAAGTAGGGAGTAATTAAATAGGAATTTTTTTTGTATCCAGTGATAGTTTTAAGTGCTTCAATGTGAAATCTGGTGCATCCATGTAATGACGGATTTCACCGATTTAGTGGATTGACAGAATTGCTAACATCATAAAAGTACGGTGACTGTAATCAGAATTTATCTTAACCTATTAATAACATTGCCATTTCAGTAAAGTCCAGACAATTAAGTTTTATTGACCCATGCCCATGAAGAGTTGCACTAGAATTGTCTAAATTTATTCCACCTAAGTTTCATTAGAAAGTAGAGAACCTGATGCTTTCTGTCTGGCCTTATTTGAAATCCATCACCCAGACTAATCTTTATAAATCAAATATCCCTTGAAAACTCAAATAATAAGACCTCATGCACAAATGGAATAATAGTACTTTTCCTTATCTTCTAAGCTAACTCTGGGCAAATGCAAAGTACCTTGTATTTTATTTATTTCATGCATTAATACACATATAATATTTATTCAATAATGATTTCCCTCATACATTTTGACTCTTCTAATCAGCAGGATTGCAAAACAGCACTGACAGCAGCAAATGCAACATGCACAGATGTCTAGTTCCACTCTGTTGCTAGATTGCAACACAGTAAGCACTGGATAATTTGAAATAGGTACAGACAGCCAGGCACAGCACAATGCTAATTCAAGAACCTCAGTTCAGCAGTAACTAGGGAAGTATAAGCTTAACGCTGTTTAATATCCCCACTCCATGACCTGAAAATTTATGATCGGAATTTAGGCTATGAGACAATAGATGAAGGGAGTAGCTACTTTAATTCTCCCTGCAATGAAATAAAAGTAAACCTGCCGAATAAGAGTAGAAAGGAGCATTTCTCTCACTGCACCGAAGTGATTTCTTATTATGATATGTCATGGCACTTGTTTAGCTTTCAAATATAACTCAACTTTCTCTCTCAGACTTGGATAGAATATTAGTATGTAGTGAAGACCAAAGCAAATTATTGAACAATAAAAAATGTTGGCCTTGCAGCAGCTAACACTTTTGGATAAAGTTTCTTTGAGCACAATTTAAAGAGATATCAATGACTGTCGTTAAATACTGCACACATAATTGTACTGATAGTGCTCCAGTTATGGCATCTGATTTTTAGATTTGAACACAAGAATTGATGAAACAATAATGTGTATTTTTTTATTTGAAGATAAGACTACTTATAGAAAATTTCATTGTGAGACATCTGGCTTCCATCACTGTTGCTTCAGACTGTCATAAGTCATAGGATTGCTGTATCATATTCTGTTAAACTGTGCAACAGTTGACAGCAGTTTAAGATATGCTCCCTTAAAGGTGTGTGGACATCAGATCACAACACTTATCAGAGAAAATTAAACGCAACCAGTAAGCAGCTGTCCAAGACTATGCAGCACAGAACACTTGTCAGTTTCCTGTTGTTTATGAAGGTGAAGTCACCCTAAGTGTGAAGACATTGGATTGCAGAGCTACCTGGACTTGAATGGCAAGATTTTTTGCCCCAGGTACAAGTTTAACTCACAGGGCTATTAGTGAGCCAGATGGCTGATACTCCACAACTGACTCTGGTGTGTTGTGGCATCAGATTTGTCAGCTGTAAAAGGTTATCTTATTTTTGAATTTTCACTGTTAGGCACATCAATTTTGAAACAACTTCAGTCCCATAAAGGCCCTACTTTCCTCTGTCTAATCCCCAACTCAGTCACAATAATGCACTATTTAAATCAATAGCCCATAACTGCAGGCAGAAAGGTATGGTTCAGGAGACTATTTGGCCCATTGTGACTGTACCTGCTCTTCAAATCGGCATCATTATCTATGATCAATCTCCTGCTTTATCTTCGTACCCTTGCCCATTATTGCAAATCAAATAATCATCCTATGCCCTCTTGAATGTCCCAATTGAACCTGCCTCCGCCACACTTTCAGGCATTGCAGTCACAGAGTCATACTGCATGGAAACAGACCCTTCAGCCCAACTAGTTCATACTGACCATGTTCGGAAAGCAAGCTAGTCCCACTTGCCTGCATTTGGCCCATATCCTGACAAAGCTTTCCTATTCATGTACATATCCAAATATCTTTTAAATATTGTAACTGTTTGTGCATCCACCTCTTCATTTGACAGTTCATTCCACATATGAACTACACCTGGTGTAAAAAAAATGCCCCTCATGTCCTTTTTAAATGCTTCTCCTCTCACCTTAAAACTATATCCCCTAGTTTTGAACTCACCCACCAAGAGGAAAAGACCCTTGTCATTCACCTTATCTATGCCCTTCATGATCTAATAAACCTCTATAAAAGGTCACCCCCTCAACTTGCTCCACTTCATGAAATGAAATGCAATAGCTCTTTGGGTTAATTTAGAACAAAGAACAAAGAACAAAGAACATTACAGCAATGTTGGGTAAAATTAAGATATCCTTTCTCTATCTCAGTTGTTTATACATATCAATAGCCTCAGTTACTTGGGAAATATTACATTTCCTGAAATGGTGCCGTTTCATTTGTATCCTCTTTACGGTTCAAAGAAAGTGCTTATGGAAAGTAGATGTTAGCTGTCTACTCAAAATGTAATCTGTAGAAGGCTTCTCTGTATCATTGAAACATGACAGATTGTGTGTGGGGTGTTTGTAATTACAGTTAAAAAAATGTACATCCAAGAGCTTTATTTAATAATCAGGCACGCAGAGGATTTGCAAAAAAGATTTTTCTGCACTCAATTTAGCTTTTCCCTGTAATAATTATTTCTGATTGGACACCCACTGTCGTGTTTTTAATAACTGTTAAAATGGTTGATTAAGTAAAAACATTGGGTCGCCCACATTCAGCTCAACATCTCAATGTGGCTTTGTCACACTGAATGCAAAAATGTGCAATTCAAAGCAGCAGAATAACCATCAGGAGAGGGGAGAAAATTAACAAGAGCAAGAAAAACTTGCCACCCTAATTATAGCCTCTTTTTTCAGAAGACATTGACATTCTTCTCTGATGTGACAGCCAATCAACAACTTCTCATGACTAGCCTTTCAATTTATCAACAGTGCATCATTGTAGGAAAGGAAAAGAGAAAAATTTCTTGAAGCAGCAAAACAAATGAGCTCATTTAATGATTGTAGCCTTCGATAGTAATACAACATAGAGCCACATTTGCAAGCCCACTGCAGTCAGGCTCCATTGACCATTGCAGCTATGGTTAATTGCGCATGACAGCAAGAACCACGTACCTATTGCAGTCACAGTCAGCCGTCTATTACAGTCATAGCTACCTGTCTATCATAGCCACAGCCTCTTGGTCATTTTAGTGACAGCAACCTGTCTATTACAGCCACAGTCACCCATCTGTTACAGTTACAACCACTCGGCTGTTTCATGAAGAACTGCCTGTCTGTTTCAGGCACCAGTTACCTGTCTTTTACAGCCGTAGGCACCTGCCCATTACAACTAGAACCACCTGCCCATAGCCACAGGAACCTGAACATTACAGCAACAGCCAGCTGTATGTTACAGTCACAGTTATCTGTCTATTGATTGGAGGCAGGACCACCCACCTAACGTGATCAGGATCACCTGTTCATCTGAAATAAAAAGAGAATGTTCCAGAGGAACTCAGCATGTCTGGCTGCATCTGTGCACAAAGAAATGTAGTTAATGTATGGAGTCCAAAAGACTCTTCTTCAGGGTCATCTTATCCAAAATCACCCATCCATCTTATCCAGCGCCAGCTTCCCCTTTCAGTCAGAGTCATTAGCCCATTACAGCCAGGACCACTGTTTAGACTGTAACCAGTGCTAGTAACATGTCAACAATTCCAACTTGTGATGTAAAAGTTGCTGGATCAGTACCTCTTACAAAAATATTTCGTGCCAATTCAATCGAACTGATATATTGTCACTTCAAGATTTATCTGGATTACCAAAGATTCGGAAGAATAAATGACAAGATATTAATTAAAGAAAGTGTGAGTTAAAATCTCTCAACTGATTTTGCAATGTAATGCAGGATGGAGGTTATCTTGAATAGAATGCTGACAGAATTTGTGTTCATGTTATTCATTTTGAGGCTTGTTTTGATTAAATTACTGTGTTATACTCTAAGGCTTTGCTCAGAATGGGGAGGTTGACATTACAGAATGGAAACAGTTAAAAGTTCAAAGTTTACTTTTTTATAAATTCATTCATGGGATGTGGGCATCACTGACCAGCATTTATTGCCTATTCCGAATTACCAAGAGCAATTAAGAGTCAGCCACATAGCTGTGGGTCTGGAGTCACATGTAGGCTAGACCAGATAAAGATTGCAGATTTCCTTCCCGAAAGGATTTGAGTGAAACAGGTAGGTTTTTTTCCTGACAATAGGTCATGGTTTTGTGGTTATCACTAGACTCTCATATATAGATTATTACTGAATTCAAATTTTACTAACTGTCATGTTGGATTCAAAACCCAGTTCCCAAGAAAATTACCTGGGTCTCTGGATTAATAGTCCACTGATAATACCACTAGATCATAACCTATCCACTTACCCATTTTCAGGGAAACCCACCTGGCATTTACAAAACTCACAAATTTAGAATTTTTAATAGCTCTTATGAAACAACACTCTCAATGACGAATGCGCAAATTCTGTATTTAGAACTTAATGAAATGCAATTTTACCAGGTCAAAGTTTCCAACAATTCCATTCTACCACTCTTCATCATTACAGTTTTAACAACATGGCTGCAGTGCTGCTGACAGGGTCAGCCAGGTGGGCCTGATAGAATATAAGTTCCCTGAATGGACCTGATTAACAGCCCCAAATCGGGGAGCCCTGGATGACAGGAGTGTCAAACATCCTGTTCTCTCTGAGAGCTGGCTATGAGGAAGCTAGATCAGTGTTGAGGGCTCTCCATCTGTAAATAAAGAACCATGGAATAACAACCTGTGTGGAGTTATTTCAATGACATAATAACTAGATTCACTTCGGTAAAAACAAAAGTCAAAATCTACAAATATTCAAACTCCTCCAGGCTTTATTTAATATGGAACTAACATAAACACATCAACATGTAAATGTTCCAGCATGAATAGATTAAGGATATCTAACAAATTTGAGCAGGAATAGGAAATTACTGTGATTGATTGAATCAAGATGATGCCAGATCAACTTTACCTCACTTGAGAAAACAAGTTAAAATAATGAACATTCTAAGTTTGCTGATGTTTCTTCCCTTTCATTTATTTTCCTGACAGCTCAAAGATACTGGGCGTGTTTTCAAAACTTAGCAGCTACAGATGTGCTTGATCTCTCTCCAGCAAAGGGCAGTGTGGGCTGTTATGAAGACATTTATATTCAATATTGCTTGGATGATTTAAATTTTGAAGGATTGTCAAACAAAAATCAAGTTTTATGGATATACCTAGAGTGGGCTGTTTAAAAGGAATCATTGAAAGTTCTGTCCTGAGGAAGGTCACTGGACCCGAAGCATTAACTTGATTTTTTTCTTCACAGATGCTGCCAGGCCTGCTGAGCTTTTCCAGCAACCTTTGCTTTTACTCCTGATTTAAGCATCTGCAGTTCTTTTGGCTTTCATTGAAAGTTCACTCTGGACAGTGGAGTTTTTTAAAAATAATTTTCCTAAAAATCACATGACTGGTAATAACTGAGATAACACAGTATAGAGCTGGAGGAATGCAGCAGGCCAGGCAGCATCAGAGGAATGTTAACATTTCGGGTCGGGATGCTTCCTCAGAAATGGTAACAACTGCTTGCTTTGTCATAAATCCTGCTGGGGCTGTTTTAAGAAATAACTGGCTTGGAGAGGTAATTGTTTTATCTGATTCAGATGGACAGAAGCCTGCTAAGAACGAAATGAGTTGGAGGGTTATGGTTAGGTTTGGAGGAAAGCTTACTTAGAACAGACTGCCCAGATGATCTCTCCAATTTTTTACTATGAAAATCTTCTACATCAGTTTAAGATAAAAATTGTAGAGCTGGATGAACACATCATCTTAAGATGCTGCTTGGCCTGCTGTGTTCATCCAGCTCCACACTTTGTTATCTTGGATTCTCCAGCATCTGCAGTTCCCATTATCTCAACATAAAATTTGATTTTTCTTTTTCAAAGAACATCTCAAGAATGCATTTTCTGAACAAATTGTAGTCTGTAAGACTTCAGAGACAACTGTTCCAGGTTTGTGAGAGATAGTAGGAACTTCAGATGCTGGAGAATCTGAGATAACAAGCTGTAGAGCTGGATGAATACAGCAGGCCAAGCAGCATCAGAGGAGACAGGGTTGAGGCCCGAAATGTCAGCCTTCCTGCTCCTCTGATGCTGCTTGGCCTGCTGTGTTCATCCTGCTCTACACCTTGTTACCTCATTGTGCCAGGTTTGTGACTGTGTTACTTTTATTTTTGCACTCAAGAAAGTGGTCTGTTACCCCTGCACTGCTTTTAGCATGTAATCTCACTGATACTCCAGTAAGACAATGTTACAGTATTGAAGGCAAGGCATTTCAAAGGAGACAATCAATGGAGATACTATTTGCTTTCTCATGCGTATTAAACCAGTCCATGCTAGGAAAAGAGTTGTTCTAGCAAATATTTATCCTTTAACTAACATCACACTCCTAGATTTTCTGACCATTTATTTTGTTTCTATTTTAGGAACCTTGCTAAGTGATACTTGGTGCCCAATTTTCCCCACATTATGACAAGTGACAAAAATTCACATGCACTTCATTGGTTGTGAAATTCTTTGAGACATCCCTTAGGAGGAGAAAAGTTACGTGTCTCTTATCACATAATCATTCTGAAATTGGCAATGTTGGTGACTATATTAAGCTCCATTCAATCTGATGATGTCATAAGGACTTGGGTGGGAAAGTGTGGAACAACTGAGGATCCTGCAGAATTAAAACCTAGAGTTTATGTCTCCTCATTATTTTGGTAACATCGTCCAACTTGCATTTGATCACCACCATGCAATAAACTACATCTTGTTTCAGGCAAGAGCATCTTCTCATTGAGACTCCATGGTGAATTTATGGACAGGACATGGTGGCAACAAAGTGCTGTAACAGAGGCTGGTAGTGGTTGTCACCACAGCATATACAAAAAATTTCAAAAATCCATCTACCCTTACCCATTTAAATACTTAGTGATCTAACCACCACATCTTCCAGAGATTCACTACCTTCAGAGAAAACAAAATCCTTCCTATCTCAGTTTTAAATGAGTATTCCTTGTTCCGTAACTGTGTCCCCGAGTTCAAGAATCTTACCCTGGTGGAAATGTTTTTCGAAACTTACTTTGTCAAGCCCTCTCAGAATCTTCAGTCATCCACTGCTTGCTCCTAAACCAAAATTCCAATAATCTGGTCTACTATTAGTTTTCACCAGTTGGCATGCCTTAGTTTTTGATTGGATATTCTGCTTGATTGCTTTTGTAATTCATGGTGATCCTTCGCATTGTGTCCCTCTTTTTGACCGGAGTAAATGTTTGCTCATCATTACAAAATATCTGCTTAAATGTCTGCCACTTCCAATTGACTGTCTTTCCCTTTAGTCTATTTTCCCAACACACTCTCGAAATATTCTTCCTTCATGTCTCCGTAACTGCCCTTACTTAATTTAGGAAATTAGTTCAAGATTCATGCTGCTCTTCCACAAACTGATTTTGAAATTCTACCAAATAAAAAAACAACAAAAGAACTGCAGATGCTAGAAATCAGAAACAAAAGTAGAAACTTCTGGACAAACTCATCAGGTCTAGCAGCATCTATGGAGAGAAATCAGAGTAAATGTTTCTGGTTACTTTTCCTACTGATTCCACACAATGGTCTATTGCACCTACATCACTACTTACCACTGAACTGACACCTTCACTTGTTCACACTACCCCAACCACTTTCCCGACTTTTGCCTACTTTTCCTGAATGCTGGATGTGCTTCAATATTGAGTTTCTATTCTTGGTAACCTGACGATCACAACTCAACAATAGCTGTCAATTCATCTTAAGTGATGCCATCGACTCATCTACCTCATTGCAATTTCTGTATGTATTCAACTAAAGAGCATTGAGCTTTGAATTTTTTGTTATTTTGTTTCTAATTTCTGCTATACGTTTCTGTTCCTATTTTCTGCCTTTTCCTGTCACACATTGATTACCATTTGCCTGTTCACTACTCTGCATCTCTGTTCTCTCATTTCATTTCAATTTTTAAATATTCCCTTTGATTGGACCCTCCCTTATAATTAGTGTAAAGCCCTATCTGTAATGTTAGTTATATGTTTCAATAGGACACTGGTCCCACCATGATACAAAGGATCCCATCCTAATTGAGCAGCTGTCTCTTACTGACAGTACTGGTGTCAGTGCCGCATGGTTCAGAATCCATTTCTCCCAGAAGTATTTTTGAGCCATGGATTTATTTCTCTAATCTTATTTATCCTATTCCAATTTGCATCTCTCAGGTAGTAATCCTGAGATTACAACATCTATGGTTTCACATTTTACTTTAATCCTGAGTTGATTGTAATCCCTTATTAGAAACTCTTTTCTGGTACTATTTATGTTGTTGGTACATACCTGAATCATGACAACCTGATCCTTCTCCTCCCATTTCACCTTCCTCTCCAGTTCAGGTGAGATGTCCCAACCTTGGCACAGATAGGCAATAAAGCCTTAGGACACTATTATTACTGCAGAGTATTTCTCTAACTCTAACCCATATTATTACCACATTTCTCATCTTTCTACCATTTGAATGGTGTTCTGGTTTGGTCAGTTCACTCATCCTCCCTATAATCTGAGAGCAAGAACTTGTACTTATTGAACAAGGGCACTATCTGAAGCTCCTCCAAAGTTAAATTCTGGATCCGAATATCTGTATACCTCATCTTCACTTGTAGTCACACTCTACTGTCCCTGACCAGTGACCAAATATTATGTAATTTATCTAACTGTCTCCTGAAACTCAATATCCATGTAATTCACTTACCTGATGTGTCATAGTATCCGTAGCTCATCGTCTATGAGCAGCAGTTCCTCAAGCAGTCAACACTTGCTGCAGATGTTTTCACTGTCGATTGCGATGGCGTCTACCAGTTCACATGTGCTACAGCTGCAACACATCACCTGCCCAGCCGTCTTGACTCTATTCCATTAATTAAGCTGGATGTGAAATATTTGAAAAGTGAACTTCCTTACTGTACTCTACAGCAGTGGTAATGTCTCTGATTAGTTCTGACCGGCAGTAACAGATTGAAGGGGTTTTCTGACACTATCCTTATTTTTAATCACCTGCTACCTCTGTCCTTCTAATGCAGATCTGCTCTCCTAGTCTCCTATAAAGTGATGTGCTGCACAGTCCTCCCAGTCCATTTCACAGTGAAGCTGACTCACCGTGAAATGGATTGGGAGGAGTGTGCAACGATTCTGACTCACTGTACACTCCTCCCAACCAGGGCCAAAAGGATTCAATGCTCAGATCATCTTTTCAAAAGTGTAATGACTCTCTGAAAATAAATTCTTCACACACACTCTTCCCAAGAATTTCATTTGGAATATGTTTGCTAGGAGTCTGTCTAGATCTTAGAAAGCTCTCAAGCTATATTTATTTTTGCTCAAACAGCACTATGCTTTCTCAAAGTATTTGGTATCAACACTACTAAGTATGACCATTATAAATATAATGGTGCTTTAAAATGGAGCATATCACATTTTGCAACAAACCTATACAAATGCCAATCAGAATGTTAGGTCAGCAATGTTGGCTGTTGAACATGTGCCCATTATGAACTAGATTGAAAAGGCTAGGTCATTGAATATATTCAAAACAGAGTTAAATTTTTAATCCATAATAGGGTTAAGGATTATGGGGTCAGGAAGAATGTAAGTTAAGGGTACAATCCTTACAGTTAGGATCCTACTGAATCTTGAAGTAGATATGATTGGACAAATGGGCTACTCTGCTCATATTTCCTCTGAACTTATTTTGTGAAGACTCACATAATTTTGGACCATATATCTGAGAGACAGAGAAGATTGCCATCTCCTGACCCTAGGCTACACTGACACACAAAAGCTAGCAACAATAGGCTATAGCTTGTTACCAAAACTAATCTGGCATTTACATGCACTCTGTCCATCATAATTATATTTCTTAATAGCTCAAAAAGACAGTGATGTTCACGTGTCATTCAGTAATCACTACTTTCCACCCTGCTTGCTTAGAAACTACTGAATCCCTAGCTTCTTCCAGTTCTGCTAAAAGATCATCCACCCAGAACATTAACTCTTATTTTCTTCCTCACTGATACTGTAGGAATTTCTTTATTTTATTATTCAGTCATGGGTTGTTGATGTCACTGTCTGAGCCAGCAATTTTTATCAAGCCCTAATTTTCTTTGGGAAGGTGATAGTGAGCTGCCTTCTTGAGCTGCTGCAGTCCATTTGCTGTATGTAGATGCACAATTCCATTAAGGGAATTCCAGAATTTTGACTCAGCAACAACGGAGAAATGATAAACTTTCAAGTCAGGATGGTGTATAGCTTGGAGGAAACTTGCAGGTGGTCATGGCCCCATGTATCTATTGCCTTTGTCCTTCTGGACTTTAGAAGTTGTGGATTTGCAAGGTGCTACCTAAGGAGCCTTAGACAATTCCTGCAGTGCATCCTGTAGATAGTACACAAATTCCAATATTGAGCCTTGGTGGTAGAGTGAGTGGATGCTTGTGGTTGTAATGCCAACCAAGCAGGCTTCTTTGTCCTGAATGTTGTCAAACTTCTTGCGTGTTGTTGGAGCAGCACTGATCCAGGCACATGGGAAGCATTCCATCAGATCATGATTTATGCTTTATACATGTTGGACTGGCTTTCAGGAGTCAGTAAGTGAGTTACTTACTGCAGTATTCCTAGCATCTTTCTACGGTAGCCATTGTAGCCACATTACTTATATTGCGAGTCCAGTTCAATTTCTGATCAATGGTAACCCCAGAATGTAGATAGTAGGGAATTCAGTAAGTCAATGAGTGTTTCCATAATTTTGCGTTTTTTTAATTCAGCCGTTTATACAAAGTGTAATCAAGGTAAACCGAGGAGCAATCGGGACTGAGCAACACAGTACTGAGAATTCACATTTGATGGACTACAAATTTATTTCAGCTCAATAAATATGATGTTCGGCAGCCATGGGCATTTTTTAAAGTCTCTTATTCAGTAGGGGGGAATACGAACAGAGTCTGTTCTTTTCTAAATGATTCATTGCCAAAACGATAATTACATTTCAGTCGCACCTCACATAATGAAGGCAAAGAGAACCAAAGTTCTTATAATCTATGAGATGTAAAAAAACATCAGCAAGCAGACCATCACAATGATGTGTTGGTACAGACCGGAATTGACTTGCAGAAGATGAGACAATGGGCTGCAAACATGAAGAACAAATCAACTTGCTGTATCACAACATGGCAGATTGTTCAGAAACAATGCAGGATTATTGTACCCAACGTGTCAATTAAATTTGCAAAGAGCATTAATTGTAATATTAAAGAAGGTGAATGTGAAAGTTTTGTCGAAAGAGAGAAACATAATGGTGAATTTTTAGTGCAGCACAAGGAGAAAACAAGAAGGAGCCATTCACTGTACCATGGATTGCTGGCACATGTTGCCATTGGCTCCTGTTTTTTTGTCAAATGCAACATCAGGTGAGATACAGGAATCCCGAGAGAAATAAAGCTTATAAATATTTCCATAGGTGAACTGTTTCCTCACAAAGCCTCAACAAATTACATGGTAAAAACGATTAGGATTCTGTAGAAAAAAAAACAGAAAAATTGAGTGAAAATTGTTTTCAGTGAATGGAAGAAAATAAATGCAACAAATACACTGTGAATCTGGTAGAACACTACCAGCATTCAGGAAACCAAATATTGTTTTGACTTAAAACACAACTAGATCTGATGCTTTAAGAATAGATTTGATAAAGGAATATGAAGAGTAAAATGTAGTCCTAATCTATATTACTACAGATTTGAATTTAAAAATAGTGAACTCTTATTACAAGTGTACAGGGTTTAGTGAGACTGCACCTGGAGTACTATGTACAATTTTGATCCCTTATTTAAATAAACCGGTACCGGCTGTTCAAAAGTGATTCACTAAGCTGATTCCTGGGATGATGATTGGCTTAGGATGATAGGCATTTATTCATTTGAGATTAACAGAATTAGTGGTGAGCTCATTGAAGCATACAATGTTCAGATGGAGCTTGACAGGGTAGATATTGAGAAGATATTTCCACTAGTGGTTGGGGCAGGGGGGTTCAGAAACGAGGGGCATCAATACAGAAGAAAGGACACTCTTTTAAAATTGAAATGAAGAAGTATGTCTTCTAGAAGGCATTGAATGTCTGAAATTCTGTATCCCATGTCAGCTGTCTGTGAATGCTGGATCACTGAAAGTGTTAAGGGATGCAGATAGATTTTTGAAATAGCAGTCAAGCTGACATGAAAATCGAATTGAGGCCTGGGGCAGGTCAGCTGTGATCATGTTGTATTTCAGGGCAGGTTTGAGGGACCAAATGCCTTACAAACTGTTTCTATGTCTCATGCTGTTATGTTCAAGCTTTTCCAATGGTCAGAACTGGGTAATTTGGTTCAAAACTGGACAAGTGTATTTCATACTCTCAATCCATTTAAGTGGACGGGAAAAATCTGTATTCAAGTCACTCCAGGGCATTTGAGCTGACTCCTTCCCATCTGCAGAAAGATATTCAGGCTGCCATCAGTGTGCTAATAGGCTAACCAAGGAAAGGAGGTATTCATCTTCACACTAAGAGCTAATAAAAAGGCATAGAAAATAGAACTGTACGGCACAGGAATGGACCCTTCAGGTCACCATCTTGCGCCAAACATGACGCCAAATTAAACTAATCCCTTCTGCCTGCCCTTGGTCCACATCCCTTTATTCCTTGCTTACTATATGTTTATCTAAAAGTCTCTTATGTGCCCCTGTCATATCTGCCTCCACCACCACCCCTGGCAGCACATTCCAGATTACTACCACTCCCTGTAAAAACATGCCCCTCACATCTCCTTTGAACTTTGCCCCTCTCATCTTAAATGAATGCCCCCTTAATTTAGACATTTCACCTCTATGAAAAGAAAAGATTCTGACTGTCAACCCTAAGAATGCATCTTATAATTTTATAGGCTTCTATCAATTCTCCAGAGAAAACAACCTGGGCTTTTCTACCCACTTCTTAGAGCTCATACCCTCTATATCCAAGCAGAATCCTGCTAAACCTCTTCTGCACTGTCCCCAAAGCCTCCAAATCCTTTCTGTAATGTGACACCCAGAACTGAATGCAATACTCCAGCTATGGCCTAATCAAAGTCTAATAAAAAGCTGAAATTTGACAGCCTGATTGTTGTACTCAGGCAAAAACAATACAGACAAGCTTGCCATATGCCTCCTTTACCACCTTATCTACTTGTGTGGCTACTTTCAGGGAACCATAGAATTGAACCCCAAGATCTCTGTGTTCATCAATATTTTTCCGAGTCCTGGCATTAACTGTATAATTTGCCTTGACATTTGATCTTCCAAAGTGCAGCACCTCACACTTAGCCAGATTAAGGTCTACCTGCCATTTCTCTGCCCATTTCTTCAACTGATCTATATCTATATCCCACTCTGTCCTTTGACAACCTTCTACACTATCCACAACTCCACCTGAAAGCTTACTAGCCAAACTATCTACACTTTCATCCAAGTCATCTATATGTATATCACAAACAGCAGAGGTCTCAGCATGGATCCCTGCAGAACTGTACTAGTCATGGGCCTGCAGCCTGTTAAACACCCTTTCACCACTACCTTCTGTAGGTGAGACAATTCTGAATCCATGTGGTCAAGTCACCATGGATCAATGGAGAACATTTACATATATTTCTACTTTAAAAATGTTGGATTACATGATTCAACTATAACTAGATTCTTGAAAAATGAGTTGCTTATTTCTGTAATACCTTTTAGCAAAGTTACTTTAAATTATAGCTTAAGACACTTTTGCTGTTTTAACCTAGGATTTGAAGTTAGCCAATGCAAGTGCTTAATTTATACTTAGTGCCCTGTTTAAATTGCCATGTGAATTGACAAGTATAAAAACAAAATAAAATGAATACGAAGCAAAATGCCTGTTCTTGGTAGCCGCCTTCTTTTGGAAATCCAATGTAATTACCTGAAAACCATGCTGGGTACAATTATAAACTATAACGTTCTGTCTTGAAAGCAGAATAGCAGAGAATGTTATCTTTCTGGGAGGTCTCCTGAATTTCTTGACTACTTAAAGATGACTTTGACCAATATAGTAGAATCAACCCACAATTGAAGCCATTTCATCACTGATGAATGTTCCTCTAATAAGTTGAAGTGAGAGAAAAACACCATGGGGAGAAATTGGTTTTCTAGTGCCTGTCGTTTAGGCATAATGGAGCTTTCTAGCCTTGAAAATTGCACCTGAAATGAACTTACACACATGCACTGGACACTATCTTAGTTAAGCAGTTTGCGCACAGGCATCTCTTGACTCAAGTCGCTCCAGGGCATTTGAGCTGACTCCTTCCCATCTGCAGAAAGATATTCAGGCTGCCATCAGTGTGCTAATAGGCTAACCAAGGAAAGGAGGTATCCATTTTCACACTAAGAGCTCATAAAAAGGCATAGATTCAAGTTGCTACCTGGTAGCAGGTAGATTATAATCTCAATTTGTGCATAATACTGGATTGACTTCAGCCGTCCCAACTTCAAATTCCATTTCAAAATCAGCTCCCCTTCTTAAGCTTGCAGTGCTGGACCCAATTCAAATGGCAAAGGCTCCTACCAGCAGTACTATTTAAAGGAGCTGTTAACTAATCACTGGCTATCTGCTGGGATATTTCTTCTGTTTGTTGGTGTAAATCTGCAGGAGCCTTGAGTTTTTCTGTACTCGTCTGAAGTTTCAATAGCCTGCAGAGATTGATTTGATTGGGTCTGAATACCTCTTTGTTGATTTGAAAGCTTGTGCTGTTGTTTCAAAACATGGGTAGGCTGGTAGGTCATTCTTTTGGAATTTAGAATGATTCAGGGGAATGATGGAAGGATACGAAGAACAGGACAATTGCTAAAAGCAGAGGTAGATATGGGAGAAGGGTCAAATCTGTACATGGTCTTTGGGAAGCAAATATATCCTCTTAATGTCAATGAAAACTAATGCTTGAGATGTCTTTTATTATACAGAGATGTTGTAGATAAAATCTGTCAGGCAGATGTTGCAGTCACAACTACAATCATAAAACAGGGCAAGGACTTATGGCTTTTGAGGTTACCTTGGTTTTCATCTTTATTAGGCACCTTTTTGGCTGCCGCTGGAGAAATCCACAAATTTGCAGTTTGTGCACTGCAACAAAATATCATTGACGTTCTATGCACCTAGAAAGACCAAAACTACACAATGAACTTCAAAATGTGATTTCATAAGGGTCCTACATAATTGAAATAAAATACTTTATCTTTTTACCCTTTCTAATATCATTGTATCATATTTTTCTTTACTTATACTTTGCTGAGTATTCCAATAGTCATGCACAGGTGTACCAGGTCCCTCTAAATGACAGCACCTCCTAATTTCTCATTATTTAGAAAACATTCTACTCTCCTGTCTTTCTTACTATGTTGGATAATTTCACATTCCACCTGCCACATTCTTGCTCATTCACTTAGCCTGCCTATATCTGCCGATGTACAGATCAAAACTGGAAATGACAGTACTCACCATAACAGACCGGACAGTATAAATTCCAAGTGAAGTAGAATAACATCGCTTCATCGGAGGCTCTGTTGATGATGTCACCTAAAATGGCGTCAAAACATCTGAATAAAAACAGGCAAGCACGTCAACAACGTCACCCACAACCTGAGCTTTAAATCTTTGCCAAAACTTTAAACTGCTTATATCCATCACAGCTATTTACCATCTTCCTCACAGTTCACCTTACCACCTAATTTTCTGGTGTTAGCAAACATTCTTATGTTGTACTTTGTATCACTTTCATACTCCTTGAGATAGATTGCAAAAAGCTGATATTCAAACATTGATGCTTACAGTATCTATTAGTTATAAACTGCTCAATGATGCATTCTTAATTGCCCTCTTATTTCCTCTGTTAACGAATCCCTCTGTCCATGCTAATAAATAATTCTAATCCCAACAGTCATAACTTTATGTAACAATCTCTTGCATGGTAACTTATCAATTGTTTTAAAAGAAATATGTCCTAATACACTAAATTCAAATCACTGCACACTTATGAAAGGGAATTTAGGATTGGCATATCTATTATGTAATTTTGAGTTGATAGCTAGAAAGGGAACAGCCATAACTTTATGTAATAATCTCTTGCATGGTAACTTACCAATTGGTTTAAAAGAAAAATGTCCTAATACACTAAATTTAACCATTACACCCCTCAACATTCTAATTATGATCCCTAATCCCTAATTATAAATTCTAACATTTTCCCTGCAAATGATGTCCAAAAAACTGTTTTCTGTTTCCAGAACAGCAAAGTGAAGCTTAGGAATCATTCTAATACCTTTGGGAGATCAAGACAGACATATTCTATAACACTGCAGCCAACCCTAGGATAAGTGACTTCAGTTCAGGGATTTGATGGCTTTTAGTCTCATTAACTTCTCCTGTACTACCTATCAATGATGATTATGTTTCCAAGTTCCTCAATTTTCTCCAGACCCTTGAAACTGCATTATTTGTAGACTTTTTTTTACCACAAAGACAGATATTCCTCCAATAGTTCTGTCATTTCATTATTCCTCCTTGTAATTAGTTAAGAGATCTATAGATTACTAATTCCTTCCTTTTAACATACCTACAGAATCTTTCACAATATGTTGCCATGCTCGTACTAATTTACTTACAGATTCTATCACCATTCCCTTTATCAACTTTTTAATCATCTTTCGTTGAGTTCTAAAATCCTCACAAATCTCAGGCATGGAAATTATAATGAACATCTTCATTTGATCTAACAGTTCCTTTAAAGTATATTGTTAACCACAAGTTGTTAAAAGTCAGACCACTTTTTCTGAAGCGATTTTATTCTTAAATGGTTGTGAATTCATTGTGAATAATGACTTGCTTCTTTAAAATGCTTGCCATTGCCTATTTTGTATCAAATCTTTTAATTTAGTTTCTTAATTCACCTGAACTGACTTGCCTCTCAGATCTGCACAACATGTTTTATTTAGACTTAAGATCTTAGTTTCATACTGAATTAATTACTCTTAAACACAATTAAAAATTCTATTATATTATGATCAATATTCCCCAGACACTTTCACTACATTGTAATTCCTTAACTCTATTTAATTCAACAGATTCAAGAAAGAAGTAGGTATGCTGCTGATGGAAAGCATGATAAAGGGCTATGGGGAGCAGGCAGGAAGATGGAGTTGAGACCAGGGGATAAGATCAGCCACATTCACGTTAAACGGTAGAGTGGGCTCAAAGGGTTAAATTTCCTGCCCTTGTCCTAATTCTTATGTTGATAGTCCATAACATACAATCAAAAATTGCACATTTCCTATTTAGCTTGTTGTCAGATTGGCCAAAGTAACAAATCTTGAGCGTTCCATACACTTTTCCTTCGCATTAGGCTGATTACCTCAAATTTAATTCACCCAACATTGTGAGTAAATTAAAGTCCCCCACAGTAATAGCCAATTTCCTGACTTATTTTTTGTTTAATCAATAATATTATTCTAATTACTATTAGGAGGCCTATGAGTTACTCCACTACTGATTTTTTAATCTGGTATTTCTTAGTTCCACACAAACTGGCAACTTATCCTTATTTTTCATTTACTGTCATCCTATAATCAGCACGGGGGAGAAAATCGGGTTTGTGTTCCATGGGGCCTTTTCCACTTTCCTCAGATAATAACTCAGCAATCCATTTACCTGTTGGAATCATATTGATGGCCTCCTTTAAGGCTCAGGAGGTTCCTTTGAGAAGTGCCACATGGAGACATAAGGATGGCACTTTGAACTTGAAAGTCAATACTCAAATATTTGATGAAAGATGTTTGTGCAGCAAAAGAAGCTGTGACATCATGTGTCAGATATTACACTGTGATTGTGCTAATGGGGGTGACATCCTTTGTGCTGTAGACTGTATACAAAGCTCCGGGTCAGGTGGTGTTGCTAGGTTGCTTCATGCCCCTTCACATTGTTGACAGGCTTTTCAAAATACCAACCATCTTCTATAGATTGATTCATCAAAGCCTTCTGTGCTTTTCAGCAGTAAAACTAGTGTCTTTTACTGATTGGTATCTGTGCTAGATTTTTCCCATACACATTTATGCCATGTGGCCCACCAGTTGCAGATCTCTCCTTAATCCTATTTTCAAAAATTTACACTCATTGCGGATTCTCAGTTTGAAAATATTGAAGTTGGGGGAGAAGTGGGATGAGTAAAAAACACTCATCAAGCTGGTTACTGATCATTTCAGTGCCATATTTAGACAGATCTCAAATGTTTTGTCCATTATGATCATTGTTGTTGCCTTCACAGATATTAAAACATGCGAGGACACTTCTCTTCCTCTCATTCATTTCTGCTGCTTGGTTGTTGTCTGCCATCTTCACCTGAAAGAAAATGTAGGATATAAGTGAGTCTTTCACAAATGTTGGGGAAATTGGTTGAATGTCTGATCGCATTGTGAGACTTGGGAGTTGTGGCTGCTAGGCTTGTATCAGTGCCGTCTGAAGATGAGGAGGGCATTAAGTACAATGAACTAACTAACTAAACAGAAAAAAAAATATATAAATGTATGTATTTAAAGATTCCTGATGGAAGCTGTTGATAGATCAGTGATATGCATGTGCTCAATTGGATGGCGGATATATTTAGTGATGCAGTGGGCAGGATTTGTCAATTGAAGATTAAATCTCTTACAACAATTTGTGTAAGATCTTTAAGATTCTTTCTTCATTGTTTTGATATTCTAAGAGAACATCCTTGACCTTGACTACTACTTCTTCCAATTGCTGTTATAGAATCTCTCTTCCACTTTTCATCTCTCCCAGTTTAGTTTCCAGTGCATTATTGAAAAAGCCTCAGTTCTTTCTGTCAATTGTGTCAAACAAACGCTACCATTTTTTCTCAAAATGGACTCACTTCACAAAAGGGCTTCCACCAGTTCTTGTAGTCACAGTGCACATTAGCACTCATGGTATCAGGTCCCTTGCAAATGTATGCAGACAATAAGCAGCCTCAGTAATGCTGCGTCTATGAAGCAAACATGTAATGCAGCAGGAATTTATAAGTTTACCCATTGTATTGAACAGGTACAAATTAATCATGGTAATCAGTTATGTCAAAGAACTTCAATTTATTCTTGGCATGCATCAAAAAAAATTATTGATCTTACATTAACTAGAGCATTACATGCATCTTTGATGTGACACTTTAGTATAAATGCAAAGGCATTAGAGACAGAGCAGAAAAGACTCATGAATATAATTCCAGGAAAGAGGACTGTCTTCATTTGAGAAGAAAAGGTGGAAAGGTACTTGGTAGAAATATTCAAATTCATTAAAGGTCTGCAGGAAGTCATTAGGAAAAAGTTGTTTCCATTGGTGGAAGAGGCAAGAATAAAAGAACAAAAGATGCAAGGCATGAAGACATGCTTTATTTTAAACTTTGCATTTACTATGACTGTTTTACTGTAACATAAAAAGACCTTATATTCATCACAATTTTCCCTTAGTGTGCAAGACTTTGCCAAGTCTTAACACTGAAACATGAGCTCAGCTGGCTGATGCAGTAACATCTGAATGCTGAGAATGTACTTCTGTGTTAGTCAATTTGTCCATTAACATCAATACATCCAATCCAATTACAATGAAAAACTAAAATTAGTAAAATTCAAAAATAAATGTTGGCATGATTTTTAATCACGTATCTGTAGTAGAGTATTAAATTAATTATTGCCACTTACAGCTAAAAACATTAATTCTTGTTTATACTAGTTAATCTTGCCTAAATCAAAGGGTTGTGTACTTATGCTCCAGCTGCTTGACTGACTAAATTGTTATAACTTCATTGCATTAGAGTTATTGAAATGTACATCTGGATTTATTGGTGATCAGGTTAAGTCATTCAATACTCATACCTTGGTTAGTATATTGTTCAGAGTTAATGTTGTCAAGAAAAATTGTCTGTAGTAGGCCTAGAAATGTGCTGTTAGATCACATCTGTAGGTAGGTGCTACATATATCTGAATTATGCCTTCTTTACAAAGGAAAATCTAACATTCTGTCACCAGAACTTTCCTCTCTGCTAGCCAACAATGCCAGTAGCTACGTAAGAAAAATCAATATTGTACCCTTGCAGGCCAAGAGGTGGGTGTGAAGAAAATGTGGAGTTTATTTAAAAGGAAGTACAAGAACAATGTATCAATTGTTCAATGCACCTTCATTGAATTAACAAATTAATTATGACCACATCTATGCAAAATAAATTTGAAATATAGAAGAAAACAACCATTGTCCAATAATGCTGAGATGGATGACCAATTCATTTGATTTTATGACTTTCGTTGAGTGAGAACTATTGTCCGTGACATGAAGGGACTTTGTGTTTTTCTTCAGATAAAGCTACAGTGTTTTTAACATCTACCTGGTTCTGTGGAATAGACTGCTGTTACCTTAGCCCAGTATACCATAATGCAGAAAGCACTTCTTACAAAGCAAAACTCACAGACTAGCACAATGCAATGTCAATCTAAATGATACACTCAATTCCTGGAGCCAGATTCAATCCAAAAAGCTTCCAATCTAGAAGTCAATGTTTACAAATTGTGCAAAGTTTACATTGTTAGATTACTTTTATTAAACTTAAACTTCTGAGTACAACTTAGGTTTCACATTTCAATTCTCTGATTATATAAACAAAGCACAAACACACAGCAACTTACAAATCTATTTCACTGAGAGAAAAGAAAATGAATCAGTCTGCCAGTGGAACTCCCAAGGTCTGCTTTGTATACTGTTGCAGACATTATGCTTCCACCTGAGAGGGCTGATGGGATTTTGGGTCAACATCTGGTTTGAAAGAAGGCTCCGCAGACAGTGCTCATGTTGTTCAACTAATTGCTTCTGTGGTGAATAGAGAAGTGATCTGTCATGTCTCATTATCTTCAGAGATTTCAGTTAGACAAATTTTTCAAAGACTTTCACATCAAACTCAATCGAATGAAAATGCAGAATGATAAATGCCCCTCAAACAGTAATTGGAGTTTTGTGAATTTAAGTGAAGGATCAATTGAAAAAGTTATTACTCAGATACATATCTGAAGAAATTATTGGAACTGAATGACCTAGCTTCTCCTTCAACCAAATTGCTTGATACCTGACCAACAACATTTTGTTAAAATAGTCAAGGGTGTTGTGAGCAAAACTATAAAGTTAGATGTTTACAGCAGAGAGAATCTACACATTGTCACTGCGCTACTTGCTTGTTAAACAACTGAAATCCAATTGTACCACCCCACAATCTTGTATGTCTCTCTTTACATCTTTAGCCAAGATTCCCTTAAAGGTTACAACAGTTGCTGCTTCAACCATTCACAGTGGCAATGAGGGTTACTTTCCAACAATCAGCTGAGTAAAGAAATGTGTGCAAATGCCTTCCTACTGATAATTTTAAATTATACATCCTTATTATTCATTGATTTTCGATCAGAAAAATGTACACTAATGAAAGTCTGCATTGTTTCAATAATCTGTATTAGTCATAGAGTCATACCACACAGAAACAGACCCTTTGGTCCAACTCATCCATGCCGACCAAGTTTCCCAAACTAAACTAGTCCCACTTGGCTGTGTTTGACCCACAACCCTCCAAACTTTCCTATTCATGTACCTATCTTTTAAACATTGTAATTATACCTGCATCTGCCACTTCCTCGGGCGGATTATTCCATATATGAACCACTCTCTGTGAGTAAAGGCTGGCTCTTAGGCCCCTTTAAAATCTTTTTCCTCTCACCTTAAAAATATGCCTCCTAGTTTTGAATTTCCCCACGACCTTCTCTCTGCCCCTCATGATTTCATAAGTCCCTATAAGGTCACCTCTTAATCTCCTACACTCTGGTGAAGGAAGTCTCAGCCTAGCCATATAACTCAAAGCCTCCAGTCCCAGCAACATCTTGGCAAAACTTTTCTGACTCCTCTCCAATTTGCAAATATCCTTCCTATAGCAGGGTGACCAGACCTATACACAGTACTCTAAAAGTGGGCTCACCAACATTGTCACAAATCTTATGATTGATAGCAATGTTAGGAAAACATTTTAAGTTGCTTCATAGTAGCAGAATTAGATAAAAATTCACACTGAGCAAAATAAATCAAAATTGAATGGAATTATCAAAACTTTGATTTAAATTTTAAAAAATTGCCAAAGGAGAAGCAAGAGTTAGGTATGTGGAGATTTGGATAATTATCCTGGATTCTGGATTCTAGATTCTGTTGAGTTATGGGTGTGGCCACTAGCAGTGTATAAAGAAAATACTGCGCAGAATGATTGGATAAGAGAATGGCCACTGTTTTGATTAAAATGCAGCCATGTGTACAATGTATCTGTCCTGTCTGCCATAGTCATGTGGCCTCTACCATGAAACACATACCCAATCAATACTTTGTTTCTGATTGCTTAGCCAATTTCTTTGCTTTTTTAATTCCATTATCTTTAAACTCTGTTCACAAATCTGCTGTGTAGCACTTGATCAACCGTTTAAGAGACACGAGTTAGAAGGTGTCTATGTTTTGGAGAGCTAGGTGTCAGACTGAATGAGATTGAAGAGAGTGGGAGCAGTGACACCAGCGACAGATTTGAAAATAAGGATGAGAATTTAAAACGTGAAGGTAAATTTGAAGCTAATGTAAGTCAGTGAGCATATGGTTGATTAATGAATAGTTCCTGGTGCATGTTAGGATCAGGGCAGAGTCTCAGTAAATTGAAACTATGGAGAATGAAAGACAGGTGGCTAAATAGGAGTCCAGCGGGTTAAATAAAAGAAATTTTGGCAGCAAATGGGACAGAGCCAAATGCTAGAGGTGTAAGCATGCAGTCTTTGTAATGGGGCCTGAGTTTAATTCATGGAAAATAGGGCTCCACAGTTGCAAAGGGATTGCTTCAGTGTGAGATGGTGGTCTGGAAGAAGAATTGAACTGATACTGAAAGCAAGATTTTCTGCTGCTGCTGAATGTTCTGTCATTTTATATGGAATAAATGTTCTAATCTATAAATGTACAAAGCATTTCACAGGGTAATTAGCTTTCATGGGAATTAAACCCACAGTAATAACTATGATTAACAGGGCTCACATATATGAAACCACTATTATTAATAATAATTACAAATATACCACTGGTCACACTGACAGTATAAAGTCTAAGAAAATTCATCACTTTAGTTTTCAAGCTTACAGGGATCAGCTAGCTAAGCTTTGTCAAATTCTGAAGGATCTACTTTAACACCCATCTTTCTGAATCTTGCTTTAAATCTGGCTAAATGGAAATTCACGTATTTCAAACCATTACCACATGCAATCATTTGGACTTCAGCTTTAACAAGAATAACAGCCCAAACCTTTACCTTGACTCATCCGTTAATCATTCAGTCATTCCACCTGAGACAATCACAGAGCCAGAAGTCTCTCCTACAATGGGCTATCAATTACTTTGTGTAGACGTGTCCTTGGAAAAGTTAATCCCCAGGAGGGCAGATACTTGGCAAGGAAAGTTTCTCGCTGAATGTTTATCGGCAAAAATCCCTGGAGGTTAAATTGGATATCCCCTAAAAGTAGGCCTGGTGATTCAATGTGTGACTAATCCACTCCTCTTCAATGTTGATTGGTTGTGACCATCGGCAAGAGATCAACATTGATCCATGCTTGCACCACTTAAGGATAGTCCATAACGCTTTAAAGCAAAAGTACATTGTAACTGCAGAAGGTGCTGATGCCCATTTGAATTATTTCAGCAGAATGGCTGATCATGAGACAGAGTCGGCACTTAGGCTTTCTGATGCTACCCTGGAGATCTTGGTGGAGCAGCTGGAAATCCTGCATCCTGCATCCCCAGGGAGCCAGGAGTACCACAGACACGTGGAAAATAAAGCAAGAAAATCAAATAACAATAAACAATGATAAATACGGGGGTAAGGGGTGAGTTTAGTTGCATGGAAAATTATCAAGTCAAAGATGAAGGGGAAGGTAGGATTGCTGACAAGAGATGGGGTTGACTGTGAACAGAAAATAAAAAGAAGGCGCAGAAAATGTGAATGTCATAATTCACTAAGGAACCAAACAAGTGTTGGGAAATTCGATAATAAAACAAATTTAAAGGCTTTCTTTGTATCTTAACACACAAAGCATTTGGAATAATGTGGTCAAATTGATGTCACAAATCTGGGTCACAAGGGCTTTAAACTGCTTAAAGGTTTGGTGGGCGCAGCAGAGGTTATTAAAAAGTTCCCTGAATAAGTAATAGGATGGAGTGTATGGAAAGGGTCAGGAATCTAACATCAGACACAGTAGATAATATGATCACTATGAGAAGAGGACAGTGAATGCAAAACTGAGGGTGTTGTACTTAAACATGTACAGCATACAAAACAAGGTAAATGAGCTTGTAACACAGAGTGACATGAGTGGGCATGATATTGTGGACATCATGGAAAAGTGGCTGAAGGGGATATGTACTGGGAACTAGCTATCCATGCATATGCATCTTATTGCAAGGACAAGCAGATGGGCAGAGGGGGTGAGGTTGCCTTGTTAGCAAGAAATTAAATTAAATCAATAGCTAGTCGTGATATAGGGTTAGAAGGTGTGGAATCTGTGTGGAAGAGTTGTAGAACTATAAAGGAAAAATATCCTGATGTGAGTTACATACAGGCCTCCTAGCAGTTGTCAAGATGTGGGGCAGAAAATAAATCAGGATGTAGAAAAGGCATGTAAGGAAGGCACTATTATAATTATCATAGGGACTGCAGTATGGAGGTAGACTGAGAAAATTAGATTGGTAGCAGATACAAGGAAATATAATTAGTGGAATGTCTAGGAGATGGCTTTTTTTGGAGCAGCTTGAGTTGGAGCCCACAAGGGAACTGATGGTTTGGGATTTGGTGATGTGTAATGAGGTAGACTTGAATGTGGAGTTGAAGGTAAAATAGCTCTGAGGGGGCAGGGACCATAATATAATATATTTGACCTCGCAGTTTGAGAGGGAGAAGCATGAATTGGAATTTAACTACATAGACATGAGGGAGGAGCTGGCCAGAGTTACTTGGAAAGGGAACCTAGCAGGGAAGATGGTTGAGCAGCTGTCCTGGGGTCCTGGGGATAAATATGAAGGTACTGTAGAAATTCACTGGAAGGAAGAAAAAACATATTTAAGGGGAGGATGAGGCAAGCATTACCGACAAGTGAAATTAGGGACAGCATAAGACCAAAAGATAAAGCATTTAACATTGTGAATATTTGGAAGCCAGACGATTGGGAAGGCTTTAAAACCAGCAGAGGATATAACTGATAAAATATGAGGTTAAGTTAGCTAGAAATACAAAGGAAGATTGCAATAGTTGTTTTTAGATATGTAAAAGGTAAGAGAGGGGCAAGAGTGGACGTTGGTCTGCTGGAAGATGAGGATAGAGAAATAGTAATGGCGAACAAGTAAATGGTAGAGGAACTGAATAAATAGTTTGCCTCAGTTACCATTGGCATTCCAGAACTTCAAGACAGTCAAGGGCAGAGGTGAGAGTAGTGACCATCACTATGGAGAAGGTGCTGGGGAAGCTGGAAGTGTTGAAGGTCAATAAGTCACCTAGCATGGATGGACTACACCCACGGATTATGAAGGAGACAGTTGAGGAGATTCTGGAGGCATCGGTGATGATCTTTCAGGAATGACTGGAGTCAGGGAGGGTCCCAGAGGACTGGATACGTTGCTAATATAACTCTCTTGTTCAAGAAATAAGGGAGGCAGAAGATGAGAAATTATAGGCTGGTTAGTCTGACCTCGGTCGTTGGTAAGATTTTTAGATTCCATTATTAAGAATGACATTGCAGAGTACTTGGAGGTGTTTGGTAAAATAGGGCTGAGTCAGCACGGCTTCATCATGTCTGATAAATCTGTAACAATTCCTTGAGGTTGAGGAGATAATGAGCAAATTATTCAAAGGACAGACAGTGGACATAGAATTATAAAGCACAGAAACAGATCCTTGCATCCAACCAGTCCATGCCGAACATAATACCGAACTAAACTAGTCCCAAGTGCTTGCTCCTGGCCCATATTCTCCATTAAACGTTGTAATTGTACCCGTATCCACCACTTCATCAGGAAGTTCATTCCACACATGAACCACTCTCTGTGTAAAGAATTGCCTCAAACTCTTTTTTTTAAAACCTCTCTTCTGTCACCTTAAAAATGCCCCTTAGTCTTGAAATTCCCCATCTTAGAGAAAAGGCAATGACCATCAACTCTATTTATATCTCTCATTATTTTACAATCTCCCACCAGGTCACCTCTCAACCTCCTACACTCCAGTGAAAGAAGTTCCAACCTAGCCAGCCTTTCCTTATAACTCAAACCTCCCATACACAGCAGCATCCTGATAAATCTCTTCTGAACCCTCTCCACCTTGATAACATCCTTCCTATAACTGGGCGACAAGAACTGGACACAGTACTCCAGAGGGGGCCTCAACCATGTCCTGTACAACCCCAACATAACGTCCCAACTCCTATACTCATGATCTATTTGGATTTCCATAAGACCTTTGACAAAATACCACACAAGAAGCTGCTAAATAAGATAAAGGCCCATGGCGTTAATGGCAAAATATTGGCATGGAAAGAAGGTTGGCTGACTGGCAGAAGGCAGAGAATGGGGATAAAAATATCTTTTTCAGGAGGTCAGCCAGTTCATAATGGGGTTCTGCATGGGACCAAATTGGGATCGCAAATTTTCACATTATATATCAATGAACTGCGTGAAGGGCTGAGGGTATTGTTGCTAGATTTGCAGATGACACAGATAGGTGGAGGGACAGGCAGTATTGAGGAGGCAAAGAAGCTGCAGAAGGATTCGCACAGTGTAGGAGGGTGGGCAAAGAAGAAGCAGATGGAAGGCAATGTGGGAAAGTGTGAGGTTATGCACTTTGGTAGGAAGAATAGAGGCATAGACTATTTTCTAAATGGGCAAATCTGAAGCACAAAGGACTTAGAAGCTCTAGTTCAGGATTCTCTTTAGTTTAACATGCCAGTGCATTTGGCATTAAGGAAAGCAAATGTAATATTAGTATTCATGTCAAGAGGGCTAGAGTACAACAGCAGAGATATAATGTTAAGGTTTGTATAAGGCTTTGGTCACACTGCTTTTGGAATGTTGTCAGCAGTTTTGAGCCCCATATCAAAGGAAACGTGCAGGTGCTTGTTCTGGAGGGGCCCAGAGGTGGCTCACAATAATGATCCAGGCAATGGAGGGCCTGTTGTATGAGGAACAGTTGAAGACTTTGGTTTGTACTCTATAGAGTTGAAAAGGTTGAGGGGAAATCTCTTGAAACTTCCAGAATACTGAGAGAGCTGGGTAAAATGGATATTGGAAAAATGTTTCCACTAGCAGGAGAGGCCAAACCTGAGGGCACAGCATCATGTGGTGCAGTGCTAGTGCTCCTACCTGTGAGCCAAAGCTCAGTTTCATGTCCCACATGCTGCAGAAGTGTGTAACAATACCTCTGAACAGGTTTAAAAAATATCATACTAAACACTGTCGATTAACTCATTTTTGATAAGAGTGAGCAATGGAAATGGTTTATTCAGGCATTCAGAAGGCTTTCTATATGGTCCGACACAAGATTGTAGCATGTAAAACGGAAGTGCGTAGGATTGGGAGTAATGTTCTGACATTGATAGAGAACAGTTGACAGACAGGAAACAGAGAATAGCATCAAATAGGCTTTTTACCAAGGGGGAGCCAGTGATTAGTGGAGTGCTGCAGGGATCGGTACTTGAACCCCAGGTTTTCACAATATGTATTCATGATATAGATGAAGGAATTAAAAGTAATATCTCCAGGTTTGTAGATGAATCAAAGCTGAGTGGGAGTGTGAGCTGTGAGGAGGATACAGAGATGTTTCAGTGTGATTTGGACAAGTTGAATGAGTGGACAAATGCATGGCAGATGAAGTAAGATGTGGATAAATGTGATGTCATTACTTTGGTAACATAAACACTTTGGGAAATGTGGAGGTGAATTGAGACCTGGCTATCCTTGGACACCAGTCACTGAAACTAAGCAGACAGGTGAAGCAAGCGGTGAAGAAGGCAAATGGTATGTTGGTCTTCATGACAAGAGGATTGAAGTTCAGGAACAGGGATGTCAAGTGTACAGCATGCTGCTGAGACCACACCTAGAAATATTATGTGCAGTTTGGGTCTCCTTATCTGAGTTAAGATATCTGGGCTCCTGACGGAGCGCAATGGAGGTTTAATAGACAGATTCCTGGAAGAAAGTAACCCTCTTCTGCACTAGCCCATCCTCCACTGCCTTTTATATGTGGTGTTAATGACAGGAATCCCAGGGTCTAGCAGCGGTGAATAGTTCCACCTACAGTGAGTGGAAGGTTAGGCTGTGTGGGATGCCATGAGTGCATTAGTATGTGGGTAATGATGTGAGTTGGGGAAAAGAGCATCAGAAATATTGCTGGGCCTCGCATACAGAAACCCTCCATGAAACTCTCCAAAATTGACACATCTGATTTCTAATAAAATTCTGACCTTGAGTTTAGCAGATCATTTCAGAAAAGAAAATGACCATTTTCCCTTGCCGTTTAACTACCATCAATTAGCAGTTCACAATGAATTAAAAAAAAACAAAAAGGTGGTGCATGATCATTTCTATTCTCAGTTTTAGACAAAACACAAATGAGCCAATGAGACAGATAAACTAGTAAGAAACGCAAGAAAGCTTGAGTGACTGACACTACGATGAATTAGGAACATAAGAATAACAATGTAATCTATTATCCCTCATTGTTATGGTGGAACATTGTCCCTTTAACAGGTGAGTCACATGAACACTAGACAGGTATCCTTTTGAGTCATCAGCCAAGTTGCATGCTTGTTCAGACTTGTTTGTGGTTTCACAGAGTGCACAGCTTCAGAAACAATAGCTTCTTCTTTGGTTGCAGCAAACGACATGTCTGTATGTTCTTAGATTTCACGGGAATCTAGTAACAGAACAAGGAGCAGTTAATTGGGCCTTTTATAATATTCAGCATGATCACAGGAGATTATCCGCATCACTGGTTCTTTCTCGCTCTAAGCCCATATCCCCTTGTATTATCAGCATTTAGAATTGTCAAGCCCCAATTCAAATGTATGCGAGGAGTAAGCTTTCCAGCCCTCTGAGATAGAGAAGTTCAAAGATTCACAGCCCTTTTAGTGAAAATGAATTCTCCTCCTCTTGGACATTCGCGGCTTACTCCTTATTTTGAAACTAAGTCTTTTGGTTCTAAACTCCCAAACCAGGGGAAACTCCTTAACTGCACTGACCAGAGCACAAACCCAGTTTGCCCAGTCTTTCTTTGTTGCAGTCCCACTAGCTCAGAAACCAGTCTTGTGAACCTTCATTACATTCCCGCTTTGGTTATAGTTGTTCGGATTTTCCTGAGAGTGGTAAGTTCACATTTTTTTCCTGAAAGAAGGGACCTCTACATTTCTGAGAAGTTCTGCTCAGATCTCCCTCAGAAATATGGACCTTCCCTTGCCATTCTGAGTTTTTGTAGCTCAGAATTGTTAATGGAAGGCAAACAACATCTCCTTTTCAGAGTACTCAGCTGCTGAATTTAAAGATCCTAACAGTCACTTTGACAGCTGCTGTCCAAAGATTAGTACATAAGGTAAGTGACATGTTAGGGTTTTGGGACAGTATGATGCCAACTGGATTGTACCAGCTGGGTAGGATAGGATGCCAGCTGGTGGGGTGCTAGGATGCAGGTGGTAAAGGCAAAATGATGCAGTGTTTACTGAGATCAGGGTGGGTATCCATTCTGTGGGGTGTCGGTCAGGTTGCTGAGTGGAAGGGAAGGGTGATCAACTCCAATGATGGTGTGGTAGTTGTTTCAGGTTAGGTCGAATAGCAAAATCAATCAGTGAATCACTGCAGTGTGGTAGAAGACCATTCAGCCCATCAAGTTCATACTGATCTTCTGAAGAATATCCCTCCTATCCCTCCCCCCACCCTTTCCCTGCAAACATGTATTTCCCATGGCAAATCTGCCTAGCCCACACAACTGTGGATGCTATGAGTAATTTAGCAGAGCCTATCCACCCAACCTGCACAGCTTTGGATTGTGGGAGGAATCTGGAGCTTCTGAAAGAAACCCTGCAAACACAAGGAGAATGTACAAACTCCACACATACAGTTGCCCGAGGTTGGAATCAAACGCAGATCCCTGGTACGATGAGGCAGCAGTGCTAAATACTGAGACATTCTGCCTCCCAGGAGTTGGGAGATGTATCTCTTGCCTGTGGCAGTATGGATAGGGTTGAATCTGTGAGACTGGGGAGGTACATCAGATCTGGAAGAGTGTACTCGAGCGGTGTTTTGAGCCCAGTGACAGTGTCAGTGTTGGAGGTGTGTTCAAGGTTGGGTTTAGCAAAGGAGGTTGTGGGCTCCTAGGGCAGATGGTTTCTTTATTCAAGGAATGATAGTGAGCTGTCAGACAAGTAGCTGCTCAACTTCATGTTCCTTAGACACAATGTCTGAACTGAATGCGCTGAGCTGTGAATTACAGGGAAAAGACACAGCACATACGAACGGCATGTCTGTGATCCTCCCAATTAAAAAAATAAAGCTGCAGCACTTTTCGAGTCTGCAAAAGTACCCAGAAAATTCAAAGACAGAAAAAAAATACATGACCCAGAAAACTTCTGTGAACACCTGAGGATATTAGGAGAGAAATTCAATGGGCAATTTTCAGGAATGAGATGTGAGGGAATAAATTGTGAAGTTAATTCAAATAAATTTCTTTAAGCTGCGGGTTGGTTACCAAATTCTATTAGGTGTTTGACTTACAAAGCAGTAGAGTTGAGATGGAGATAATTTAGAGACAGCCATTTTTTGGGAGACAGTGTCATAGAGATACACAGCATGGAAACAGACCCTTCGGTCCAACTCTTCCTTGCTGATCAAATATCCTGAACTGATCTAGTCGCATTAGCCAGCATTCGGCCCACATCCCTCTAAACCCTTCCTTTTCATGGAACCATTCTGATGCCTTTTAATTCTTGTAATTGTACCAGCCTCCATCACTTCCTCTGGCACCTCATTCTATACACGCACCATCCTCTGTATCAAAATGTTGCCCCTTAGATCCCTTTTAAATCTTTCTCCTCTCACCTTAAACGTATGGCATCTAGTTTTGGGCTTTCCTACCCCAGGAAAAAGACCTTGGCTGTTGACCCTATCCATGCTAACAAAGTGTGAAGCTGGATGAACACAGCAGGCCAAACAACGTCTCAGGAGCACAAAAGCTGGCGTTTCGGGCCTAGACCCTTCATCAGAGAGGGGGATGGGGAGAGGGTTCTGAAATAAATAGGGAGAGAGGGGGAGGCGGACTGAAGATGGATAGATAGAGGAGAGGATAGGTGGAGAGGAGAGTATAGGTGAGGAGATGGTGAGGGGATAGGTCAGTCCGGGGTGGACGGACAGGGCAAGGAGGCGGGATGAGGTTAGTAGGTGGGAAACTGAAGTGCGGCTTGAGGTAGGAGGAGGGGATAGGTGAGAGGAAAAACAGGTTAGGGAGGTGGGGACAAGCTGGGCTGGTTTTGGGATGCAATGGGGGAAGAGGAGATTTTGAAGCTTGTGAAGTCCCCCGTTTTGCAATAAACAACTGCACCTCCCAGTCACGAATCATGTTAACTCCCCCTCCCATCCTTAGGTGACATGTCCATCCTGGGCCTCCTGCAGTGCCACAATGATGGCACCCGAAGGTTGCAGGAACAGAAATTCATATTCCGCTTGGGAACCCTCCAGCCCAACGGCATCAGTGTGGACTTCACAAGCTTCAAAATCTCCCTTCCCCCACTGCATCCCAAAACCAGCCTAGCTCGTCCCCGACCCCCACTGCTTCCTAAAACCAGCCCAGCTCGTCCCCGCCTCCCTAATAATTATATAAACTTGATTTTTAGATTTAGTTAGCACTAAAACTGTTTATTCTTCATTTTCTTTGTGGTAGATCCTGGGTTGCACTTAATTTCAAAATGTTATTTTGTGCTTAAAATTGTTAGAGACCACTGTTCTACACAACTGAAGCAAGTTAGGGACTCAATTACTAGGGGTCACAATTTCAAGGTGAGAGGGTGAAAGTTTAAGGGAGATATGCGTGGATAGTTCTTTACACAGAGGGTGGTGGGTGTCTGGAACGCATTGCCAGTGGAGGTGGTAGAGGTGGGCACGATAGCGTCATTTATGATGTATCTAGACAAATATATGAATGGGCAGGGAGCAGAGAGATATAGGTCCTTGGAAAACAGGCGACAGGTTTAGATCGAGGATCTGGATCGGTGCAGACTTGGAGGGCCGAAGAGCCTGTTCTGTAATTTTCTTTGTTCTTCTTAAAACTTTGCTCCTCCTGTACTTAAATTCTCTTACAATAACGTTCCACACACCCCTGGTCTTACTAGTAACCTGCTGCATTTGCATGTTAGCCTTTGGTGAATTATTATTGAGCACACTCAAGTACATTTGAATATCTACACTTTCTAGTTTCCTACCATTTAAGAAATACTCCCTACTTTTATTGTTCTAACCAAAGAGGATAACTTACCATTTTTTCCAAATTAAATTCTACTTGTCATGTTCTTGTCAATTAACCAACTTCATTCAAATCCTCTTGAAGCCACTTTGCATTTTGCTCACAGGGTGAATTCCCAGCAAAATTTGTGATTTTTGCAAACTGAGAAACATTAAATTTGATCCCAAATCCTTGATTTGTTATATGAATATCTGGCCTCAAGAACGAATCCTTGCGGCACACAACTAGTTATAGCCTGCCAATGTGAGAATGACCTGTTTCTTCCCACTTTACTTTCTGTCCATTGCCCAATCCTTAATCCATGCTAGTGCATTGCATCCTCTGCCATCTACATTAATTTTGGTAACCAACTTCCTATGGGGCAGAGATGGTAGGAACTGCAGATGCTGAAGAATCTGAGATAACAAGGTGGATGAAGGTGGATAGAGCTGGATGAACAGAGCAAACCAAGCAGCATCAGAGAAGCAGGAAGGCTGACATTTTAGCCTAGGCTCTTCTTCCTGCTCCTCTGATGCAGCTTGGCCTGCCGTGTTCATCCAGTTCTACACCTTCTTATCTCTTCCTATGGGGCATTTTATCAAGAGCCTTCTGAAAATCCAAGTATACAATATCCACCAACTCCCCAAATCACTTGTGTTTGTAACATAGGCAAAAACCTCCGCTAGATTTGTCAAACATGATTTCCCATTCACAAATTCTTCTTGACAATGATCAATCTGATCATTACTATCATGCCTCTTTATCATATCATTTTTAATAGATTCCATGATTTCCCTAAATCTGATGGCAGAGCAGGCTTGAAGAGCCAAACAGCCTATTCTTGCTCCTATTTTTTATGTTTCTATGTAAAGCTGTTAGGCCTCTCCCTGTTTAATTGTGATGTAACATTCATTATCTTCCAATTTGCAGGAACCATTCCAGAAGCTGTAGAATTATGAAGGTTGACCACCAATAGATTTCCTCTTCCAACACTATTGCATGTTGGATATCAGGTCCCAGAGATCAGAATTAAATACTATCACAATTTCTGAACTTATAGCTCCTGATTTCCTTACATCAAACATACATTCCAAGTTTAAGAATGATTGAAAGAGAAATCAGTGTCAGAACACTAAGAATATTCTTTTTGATTAAATAGTGTTAAACTGCCAATGACAGTATGAGAGCTTACTTTAGCCTCTTGTTAGAATATATAATTTCACAATAGACACAGATTACATTTTGTGTGCAAGAATATATTTTCCCCCAGGACATAAGGCAAGAATAATACTATTCAAACAGTTGTAAATAATTCTGCTAAAACTATCTGTACCAGAAATGCATTCACTGGCCAATCAATTTTATAGATGTCGTGTAATGTATTTGCCCTTCTTTCAAGGAGCTCTGAATGCCTGGAGTGCAAACCAATTCTTTGGCTGTGCACCTTTCTGTGATTTACTGACCATTAATATTAATAGATGGAAAATTATGGGAAAAATCAGTGCTCACAACTGGCAATGCTCCATGTGGGGACCGTGAATTTGTAAAATTACTCCCAAATTGTAATATTTAAGCAGGTTCTGCTGAGATTATAATAAATGAAAACATTCTTTTGCTGGGATAGTTTGCAGGGAACAGAATGTGCTACAATGTGATGAATTAAACCTAACAAACTACTGCAATACACTGCTTTTAATGTAATACTTCTGTTACATTTCCCTGGCAAGTCATCATCAACCCCAAATCAAACAAATCCCCACCCCCACTACCAACACCACCCCCCCACCCCCCCACCAGCCCTAGAAGTGGAAAGCACCGAGGGCGATCGAGATGTGAAAGAGAAAGATAGCTTTGTATTATTGAGATGGCCATTCAGCTCACTTAGAAATCAGCATTGAGAAGTCAGGCGAGAAGCCAGCTTCATCTTTCATTGAAGAGTCAATACTATATTTCTCTCTCACTCTTGTTGAAAGTCTATCTTACTGTCACCACGAGGTTAGTAAACGTTATTATAAGACCATTACAATGGGGTAAGTAGTTCTCATCAAAGGCTCATTGAATGAAAAGTGAAATTCTTGTACTGATAGGACAGGAATAAGAAGTTGTTTCATTGTAAAATAGATCTATATGTACAGGATTCGTCGTGCCGAAGTTTAATTTCAGATAGCTCGTGCCTTTTATAGTTTATCCTAGCATTCACTTAACACTTCTCAAATGTACAGAATCAACACTGAGTTCTTCAGATGATAACGAACACTCCCATTTTTTTCAGACATCATGTCACAACAGCCTCACTATCCATCAGAAGGGGAATCAAATATTAGCATGCACTGTCTACGCAGTAGTTGTTTTGAGGTCAGCCAGGCAACCTCAGAATATAAAATAGAATGTGAATAGTAATTTATTGTTACGTGTATGCTTACAAAGCAAAATACAATGAAAAGTTTTACAGGCCACCATACTATAGTGCCCAAATTACTGATAGAAGTCATAAATAAGAAGGGGAAAAAATAGTTTATCATAGTTCAACCAACAATTCTTGGTTTCCGGGTTGGCTGGAAAACCAGGCCGAAACCACCACAGAGGGTTGGGCCAAAAGCACCCTGCCATGCCAAGATGAGACATTCACATTGGCTGCTGGAATACCCAGAAGCTGGCAAAGAAGGCATCCACAACAAGATGGGAATGCCAATCCAGGCCGAGACCTCCCATCCTGGACAAGACCATCATACTGGGCGACCACCTTGCCAGGCACTAGGCCTGTACTGCTATTTTGGGCCATTGGAAACCACCTCATCACAGGATCTGGGCCGGGAGAAGACATCTTCTCCCAAAGTCGTTAGAAGAAGGTAAGGCCCCATAATAAATAGAAACAATATGAAAAGCACAGAAAAAAAAACAAAATGGACAGAATAGATGAGTTCCAGGCTCCTGGGCTGAGATCTCTGATTGGAGCACATTAACAATTATAAGGGGCCCCTGGCTGACATGTATAAACAGGGTTGCTAGAAGTTCTGTTGACACTGAGAGCTGGCTCTGAGGAAGCTGAACCAGTGTCAAGTACTAGGTAGATGTAAATAAGAGGTGACTTGGCAATGGGATACCACTCTCTGTGGAGTTATTTCAGTAGGTGACGAGAGAGAAAAAAACTACTGAAGAAAATTGCTAGCAACAGTTGTTTTTGAATTGCCATAAGCATTTCCGATATCCCTCTGTTATTTGGGAAGCTTGAGTCATTCGATCCTGCCATCGAAAATTGGGCTCAACGTGAGGTAAGAATGCCCAACTGGACTTCATACAGGCACTACAATTGGCTTTGTCATCAGAAAATGTGACAAGTGGAGCTTATGAGTTACAGGGCATGCAGATGGAAGTGGACACCCTTACCAGGCTGACTGAGCTTGGAGAACACCATTCTAGTAAATGAACACAATTGCAGAGTGCCACTGAAGCCATATCCTGAACACAGGAACTCTAGGACCTGGACTGGCAAGGCATTGTAGTTGCTGGCAATATATGAACTTGAGACAGAAAAGAGTCCCACTAGGCGTGAATTGAGTAAACAAACTCAAAGGCTGGTACCCGGGAGACTGCACATCCTGGAAAGCCTTCCAGTGTCTGACTTGGAACAAATAAACTGCTGAGCAACATCCAAATCAGAACCAATCAAAATAAATATCATTAAATGGGACCCAGTTCTAATGGAGGTTCATACTGGCATGGCTGTTCCAGTGGTTGCAGAAACAAGCAGTTTTTAAATAAAATTCACTCTGGATTCCAGCCTTTAAGTTTGTGCAAGACTTTGACTAGACTTAGAAACTATACCAGGGTCCCTTACAGATCACGGGTACAATTTCGATAGGAGAAGCAGCTGGTTCAGTTACCACTGATTGTGGTAAAAGGCTCAGGCACAAGCCTGATAGGGTGAAATTGGCTGAGAAAGATTCATCCAGATTGACCCATTGATTTTAGATTTGCAAATCGCTGCCTGAGTGAAGTCCTAATTAAATACCAGAAGATTTTCAAGAAGGTCTAGAGACTAACAAAGGAGCCAAGGTTACCTTGCACATTGACCAGGAATTCCACGAGTCCATGAGGCCTGCCCAGTGTCATTTGTTCAGGTGTAAACATAGATGTAGAAATCAGGAGGCTGGAAAGCAAAGGAATCAGTTGTAAATTTGTCATAGTGAAAGACCACAAACTCTGCTTGGGCTACTTAAAGATGAAATGGCCATGCCAACCATGGCTTCAGGCTCTATTCAGCAGTGAGCTGTCATTCTAAGTATGTATAATTACAAGTTAGAACACCGTCCAAAAAGGCAAGTAGCAAATGTGGATGGCTTGAGCTGCCTCCCACTGTCAGATGCAGCCATGGTGGTGCTGCCATTGGAAGAGTCCACTCTGGTTTTAAACTTTCTGGACCTTCCAATCACCACTGACAACAATCAGACTGTGGACACAAAATAATCTCATCCTGGCAGAACTAAAAATGGAAACAAAAATACATCGCAACCAGAACTGAAACCTTTCTGGACCCTGGAGACTAGATCACTATACAAGATCACATATTATTATGGGGAGCAAAGGTGATTGTCCCGAGCAAAGGTTGTTACCAAATACTGGCTCAAATCTACCAGGGTCAGCCAGGGTGTCCAAAATGAAGATGTTGGTGAGAAGTTATGTCTGGTGGCCAGGATTGGATGTAGACATCGCCTCGTTGATGACGCAATGCCCAGAGTGCCAAAAGGGACAAACATTACTGCCAACTGCTCCCCAACATTCATGTGAATGGCAGGGTAAGTCTTACACATTGACAGTGCAGGTCTTTTCATGGGCTCAGCATTCTCAATGTTCATCAAATGCAGGAATGATAACAGAAAATCTGCAAGCATCTTTTGCAATACACCTGCCCCTTGATGTGTTGGCCACCACTGACAATAGACCACCATTTACCAGCAGAGAGTTTAAGTATTTCCTAAAGTCAAATGACATTCAGCTCCATGCCATCCATTGTCCAATGGTCTGACAGAAAGGCGGGCTTAAAGAAATGCACACAGCTTCACTTGATACCAAACTGTCCTGGTTCATATTTGATTATCAAATCATCCCTCAAGCAACTACAGGGATAGCTCTAGCAAAGTGGTTAACGGGATGCAGGTTCCACACCAGGTTAAATCTGATCTTCCATTGGACCCAATGGAGAAGTGTGAAATGGCATCAGGAACGCAGGTGCTGAGACACAAGGCTCTGCTAAACCAGAGAGACAGTTTACTTCAGGGAACGAAGCTTGGTGCTGGAACTACAGAAATGGCCCGAAATTGGTAAGAGGCATGGGTGACGCAAAGTCAAGAACAATGACCCACAAAGTTTGGGTAGGTGAGGCAGTCCTGAACAAGTATGTTGACCATATGAAAGCTACAAAGTTATGGACCGGGCAGGACCAAAACATACCAGGCCCCTTTATACAGCTGGAAAGGCTGTTGGAACCCGTGGGTTCTCCCCCTCTGTCAAGCATCAAAAAAACCTCATAGACGGAGGTGGATGCAATGGATGTTGCTGCCCCAATCCCTTCACCACCTGAAGCAGAGAATGAATTTCTTCTGAGATGCTCCTGGTGCAAGAGGCTGGCTAGGATCTGGTACATGGCATCCGTATACGAGGCTAATTTGGAGAAACCGGCCCAGTGCAAACCGCCCTAGAAGATGCTACTAGAAAAAGAACAGGTCCACAACCCTGGACTTAGAGGGGGAAGGATATACTGATTATAATGAGATCAGCCATGTGGACCTCATAAAATATGAGTCCCCTGATTAGACCAGATTAACAGCCCCAATTAGGGAGCTCTGGCTGACAGATACAAACAGGCATGTCAGGGGTTTTCCTCACTAAGAGCTGGCTCTGAGGAAGTCGGAGCAGCAAACACTATGTATATGTAAATATAGGGTGACTTGGTGAGAGGATACCAGTCTCTGTGGAATTATTTTAGTACAGAACTGCAAGATATGGGTCCTTTTGGTCCCTGGTCTGCTGTCCATAATGGGTGCATTCGTGTACATTAGCAGAAACTGTATAAGAGGATACTATTCATCAGAGCTGTTGTCTAGTGCAGAGGATCAAATTTTCAATTTGTGATTTAACCGCGATTTAACCACTGTTCGTTTTGCTGATGATGAAGAGATGCTTCATGTCTGCTCCCTGACCTCTTACCATTTCTACTTGTAGAAGAAGCAAATACAGTATTCTGTTCAGGCTTATTTAGCCATTTTCTTTTTCAGTATACATGTTCCACTGAAGCAGAGGCTAGAGAAGTTGTTGTTAGCAATCATTCGGGCATTGGAGGAATTTCTAGGTTTTACAGTCATAGAGCTGTACAGCATGGAAACAGACCCTTCAGTCCAACTCATCCATGCCGTCTAGATATCCTAAACTGACCTAGTCCAGCAAATTTGCCAGCATTTTGCCCATATTCCTCTAAATCCTTCCTATTCATAGACCTATTCTGATGGCTTTTAAATTTGTAATTGTACCAGCCTCCACCACTTCCTTTGGCAGCTCATTCCATACTTGCACCACTATGTGTGTGAAGAAGTTGCCTCTAAGGTCCCTTTTAAATCTTTCCCCTCTCACCTTTAACCTATGCCCTGCAGTTTTAAATATCCCCACCCTGGGGGAGAAACCTTGCCTATTTACCCTATCCATGCTCCTCATGATTTCATAAACATCAATAAGATCACTCCTCAGCCTGTGATAATCCAGGGAAAATAGTTGCAGCCTATTCAGCCTCTCCCTACTCCAGCCCTGACAACATCCTTGTAAATTTTCTCTGAACATTTTCAAGTTTCTCAACATCCTTTCTATAGCAGAGGGACCAGAATTGTACCTAGTATTCCAAAAGTGGCCGAACCAATGTCCTGTACAGCCACAACATGACCTCCCAACTCCTGTATCCCATGCACTGACCAATAAAGGCAAGCATACCAAACTCCCTCTTCACTATCCTGTGGATAGCTCATGTTGAAGTCCAATAGATTGGAAGG
This sequence comes from Stegostoma tigrinum, assembly GCF_030684315.1. Taxonomy (NCBI): domain Eukaryota; kingdom Metazoa; phylum Chordata; class Chondrichthyes; order Orectolobiformes; family Stegostomatidae; genus Stegostoma; species Stegostoma tigrinum. The sequence continues at coordinate 20,972,856 of NC_081370.1, forward strand.
GAGTGTCCATAGTTTGTCCATAGCATCAGTTTGATCAGGCTAGGATGCATATAATTTGTTGGGCAGCCAGTGGAAAGAGCCAGATCTACGTTTTGCCTTATGCCTTTTACCTTAGAATATATCTTGTTCTCAGACAACATATCTGACATAAATTATAAAGGTACCAAAATTTTCTTCAAATGAACAATGAGTAGATCAAACCATTTGTTCTCAACCAACATCAAAATCTGTGTTCCTTTGTTATCTCTGTGAAGTCCCTTTAGGACATCTGGCATTATAATGAATGTTGTTAAGTTTCCCTCTGAATACATCTGAACTAAGTCTTCTTACGGGTTATCTTGACAAAAGGGAAGCATTTTTTGTCTGACTTTTACCATGGTGTTGGCTGCGTTAATTCTGATCTGACATAGAAGGTACTTGATGAGGTGTCTCATGAGGCTTGTTGAAATAGACCCAGAGCATGGAACAAGAAATTGCTTCAGGTTTTGATTGTCAGTAGATTGTCATAATAAATTCTTTGTTAAAGTACTGAGAGTGCCTGATTGGAGAAGGGTTAGAAGAGGTATACCACATGTAGCTGTCAGGATTCATGTGATTATTTCCCTAAAGTTTTCTCGATGCAAGTAAGTAAAGTTACTAAAAATGTTAAGAGTCTTTTGAGTTTTGTTAGGAAGCAAATAGAATGCAGGAGTGAAAAAGTAATGATAAATCTTTGCTAAACATTGGTTAGATCACGATTAAAATGTTATATGCAGTCTTGGGTGCCCATTCTAAAAAGCATATTTAAGCTATCATGAATGACATTATCCTGGTGAACTAATGTCATACAAAGATGGGAAAATATAGTTATGAGAAGCAATTTTATAGATTCAACTGGAACTGAGAGGGCTAAAAGAAGATTTAAACGCAGCCTTTTCTTCTCTAACGCCCTTGAAATATAAAGTAGCCTCCCAGAGCTGTACCCAGTCTTACTCATGGCGTCAATTTTGATCTCCTGTAATCAGGTTTCCAGTCCTGCCAGTGCACTAAAACAAACACTGAATCAAAGTCAAACATAAAATGCTGTCTGACTGTGAGCACAGTACAACATCCTTTCTCATCCTTGCAGCCGTAGTCAACAATACAATCTTCCTCTCTTGTCCATTGTCCAGCTGAGTATTCTGTGGAATGGTCCCCAAACAGTTGTATTGGGAAAATCTCCTGCTGAATTGTCTCCTCTTCCATCCACAATTCTGCCCAAGTATCTGCCAATGTGCTGGCCATCATGGTCTCTCCTATTTCTCAATGGCATGAATCAGAAAACTGTCACGGCAATAATTTCACATGTTGACAATCAAATCACTACCTCGCCTGACATAAGACCATTTGACATAAGACATATAACGAGATGTAGGCTATTCAGCCCATCATATCCACTTCACCATTCAGTGAGGCTTCCCACTACATCTACGGTTCAGCATACTTGTCTAACTTCCAGTATTGAATGAGATGCAATTTCCTTCAAATAGAAGTTGGGATCATAAAAAATGGACTTCTTCTACAATAAGTTCTTTAATTTCTGACTTGCCAGTTAAATTAGAATAGTTAAATTTTAGAATGCTAGTAAAGTCAGACCATGAAAAAGAAATTGAGCTCATGCCTGGATCCCACAAGTGCCTTCAGAGCTCCAAAATGGTATCCAGGGCATGCACATCTATTCATAATGTAAAGATTGCTGACACAAGCGTTACTGTGCACATAGTCAATATCTGCCAGATATATACTGAGCAGGCAGGCCATGATGTTGCCAGAACATAATGCTAATTTGACATGAGGTCCATATGCCATGCTCTGTCTGAAGCCTGAATAGATGAACTCATGTTAATCAGCAGGAAGTATTCATCACCGGCGCCATTCCAAGGAATCTTTGCCGGAAGGCAAGGTTAAGCAGGAATTCACCTGAAAAGGTCTCATATGAACATGCAAAAATATGAATTAGGTGCAGAAGTATTTCATTTTGCCCTCAAAGGTTGTTCTTTTATTTGATTCAATCATTAACTGAACTGGTTGTGGCCTTAACTCTGCATTCCCCTCTACTTCCTATGTCTATTGACTCCCTCATCAATCAAAATTCATCTAACTCAGCTTTAAAAATATTCAGTGACCCTAGGGAAGACAATTCCACAAACTAACATACCTCTGACAGTAAAGAATTCTACTCAACTCTGTCTTAAATGGAGGACCACTTATTTTTAAATTGTCTCCTCATTCTAGTCTCTCCCACAAGGAGAATGGTTGATGCAGGCATAATTACAATGTTTAGAATAGAACATAGAACATAGAACATAGAACAGTACAGCACAGAACAGGCCCTTCAGCCCACAATGTTGTGCCGACCATTGATCCTCATGTATGCACCCTCAAATTTCTGTGACCATATACATGTCCAGCAGTCTCTTAAATGACCCCAATGACCTTGCTTCCACAACTGCTGCCGGCAACGCATTCCATGCTCTCACAACTCTCTGCGTAAAGAACCTGCCTCTGACATCCCCTCTATACTTTCCACCAACCAGCTTAAAACTATGACCCCTCGTGCTAGCCATTTCTGCCCTGGGAAATAGTCTCTGGCTATCAACTCTATTTATGCCTCTCATTATCTTGTATACCTCAATTAGGTCCCCTCTCCTCCTCCTTTTCTCCAATGAAAAGAGACCGAGCTCAGTCAACCTCTCTTCATAAGATAAGCCCTCCAGTCCAGGCAGCATCCTGGTAAACCTCCTCTGAACCCTCTCCAAAGCATCCACATCTTTCCTATAATAGGGCGACCAGAACTGGACGCAGTATTCCAAGTGCGGTCTAACCAAAGTTTTATAGAGCTGCAACAAGATCTCACGACTCCTAAACTCAATCCCCCTGTTAATGAAAGCCAAAACACCATATGCTTTCTTAACAACCCTGTCCACTTGGGTGGCCATTTTAAGGGATCTATGTATCTGCACACCAAGATCCCTCTGTTCCTCCACGCTGCCAAGAATCCTATCCTTAATCCTGTACTCAGCTTTCAAATTCGACCTTCCAAAATGCATCACCTCGCATTTATCCAGGTTGAACTCCATCTGCCACCTCTCAGCCCATCTCTGCATCCTGTCAATGTCCCGCTGCAGCCTACAACAGCCCTCTACACTGTCAACGACACCTCCGACCTTTGTGTCGTCTGCAAACTTGCTGACCCATCCTTCAATCCCCTCATCCAAGTCATTAATAAAAATTACAAACAGTAGAGGCCCAAGGACAGAACCCTGTGGAACCCCACTCACCACTGACTTCCAGGCAGAATATTTTCCTTCTACTACCACTCGCTGTCTTCTGTTGGCCAGCCAATTCTGTATCCAAGCAGCTAAGTTCCCCTGTATCCCATTCCTCCTGACCTTCTGAATGAGAAATGATGAGAGGGGAAAGATATATAAGGGGCCTAACAGGCAATTTTTCACTCAGAGGGTAGTATGTGTATGGAATGAGCTGCAGAGGAAGTGGTGGAGGCTGGTAGAATTTCAACATTTAAAAGGCATCTGGATTGGTTTATGATTAAGATGGGTTTAGAGGGACATGAGTCAAATGTTGGTAAATGGGACGAGGTTAATTGAGGATATCTGGTCAGTGAGTACAAGATGGACTGAAGCATCTGTTTCCGTGCTCTAAGTCTTTATGACCTGCTTTTCCTTCTGAAATCTGCTGCTACTCCCATTGAATTGATTGGCCTAAAACCTTCCTTCTGGATCCCCCAGCAGTGCTTTTGAACAGTTTAAGAAGGTACAATGGCAGTCTTGTGTGCCAGCTCGCTGAGATTTTTCTTTCTACGGAGGAAGTGTCTGTCAACTTCCCATAACAGCATGTGTGGAACTATAATCTTTTGACACTGTTTGTGCCAGCTCAAGCACACAATTCCCAATTAAGACGGCAGGTCTTAAATCACATTATGGGAAAGGTTTGGAGGGATATGGGCCAGGAGCAGGCAGGAGTGACTAGTTTAGCTTGGAATTATGTCTGTTATGGACTGGTTGGACCAAAGGGTCTGTTTCTGTGCTGTACGATTCTATAGCTCTCAGTAAGTACCCTTCAATTCTATTCAAAGGCCTTCTAAGATCATCGCTATCCTGTTGTACAGTAGAAGGCTGGTGGGTGCCCACAATAAATCACAATACAATAGGAAGAGGAGTCAGGCACCAAATAGACTCACAGATTTTCACACAGCCCATCCTTTCCTGCATGGAACTGGGGACTAACTCCATCAACACATTTGTGGACCCAACTATGATGGTTGATGGCTGACATCTTAGCTTTCATTACAGCACTTTCTCCAGAACTGTACAGTGTTGTGGAACTTATACAAGCTCACCTTACTGCTATGATCTCTGTGTAAACCAATGGTGATTGCGGCTTTCAGGGTGTCCCAGCAGTCTATCAATCTGCCAGCTAACAGAGTATCAAGATTCCAGAAGTCCCTTGGGTGAGTGAAAGTGGTTCCACAGAGCATGCTACTTCTGTTCTCTCTCAAGATGACAACATTCAATTTTCCTTCATTGCCACTCTGCCAGCAACCTTGCTGTTGCTTTTTCAGTCAGCCAGATGGCCCAGACTGATGCCGCCCAAGCTGAGATGGCACAGTCTGAAGTCAGGCCTTCTAGGGCCCAGGAAATCATTTACAAGGTCATCAGCAGTTTCCCCACCGTAAGCTGGCAAATTTCTGACAGCTATAGCATAGTTATTGAGATAGCACTGTGCAAACTACTAGGACAGGCAAAGCCATATGGAAAACATACACTAAGGCATGCACAAGGGTGATTATTTGATGATTGTATGCAATATGGTATAATTTCATTAACAAGTTTGTATTGGAATGTTTATTTTGTGTTGGATTTTATGTTTACATTGTTGCCTAGAGAATGCTGTAATAGTCAAAGACAGAGTTTAGTGCTGTTGGTGAGTGGGCAATTGGAGTTGCATTCACTGGTACCACAGTGAGCTGAGTCAAGCTTGTACAGCCCAGACATAGGGGAAGTGAATTCTAGTTGAAACAGGTACTTGAAGTGGTTTCAGAAGAGCGACCAACTTGGAAGAACAGCAAATTACAGTGCAAGAGCCCGAAATACCAGGTGCCTGTGTTTTGTGATTCCACACAGAGAAGGAGCTTAATGTAGGATGTAAAGAAGTGGAGAGTGCCTCTCTACTCATAAGGCACAACTCTCCAATCAGATATTTGAAAGGTAATAGGGTCAAACAGTCTTCACAGCCAATGATAGCAGCGGAGCTCTGGGGATCTGGAGGAAGTGGCACAAGAGGTTCAATAAACCCATGTTGTTACAACTTCTGGTCAGAATTCCAAAATACATTGAGCAGTTTTTCGACTTTCAATTTGAAAATTTAGTTTTAAAGTCAAGATTGCTATGGAGACAAGGTAATTATATATGAAAAATCAGTGGCTGGCTGGCAAAAATTCTATGTGGGACTGATGGGACATAGTACCTAAAGGTATCAAAGAAACTTCAAACAGAGTGCTCTGTGATCTCCTGTGACTACAGAGGTAACAAGGGCTGCTTTACCCCTGCTAAACAGCAAAACACTGTAGATGATGTTCCAAAAGGAAGAATACATAAGAGCAGAGTGAAAAAGGCAGTTTAAACTTTGCTGGAGTGTGCTACTGGGGCTAGACTTCTTCTGAATACCAACCTGTGTTTAAGCATCGGTGTGCTTTGAAGGTTACATTTGAAGAACTATCCACTCATCACTCCTGTGTTGCAGGTAAAGAATCTCTCACTCTGAGCTCTAAAAGAACAGCTGGCTAGCATTCAGACAAAAGGGAAACACGGCAACACAACTATCTTACTCTGAATACTAGAATTCAATCATGGTCAACAGGTATCAGAACTACAAAATCCCAAGTATTCTCGAAAACACAGGAATATGAAACTGACTGTTCAACTATCAACAACAATGCTACCAATAGCCTTCACTGCAATGGTTTCACTTTAATAATTCAGAATCCAATCTGCATATCATTTTGTGTGTTTGTGTGTGTGTGTTTATTTGCACAAGTAGTAATTAATAGACTCACTGTATTTGTTAATTAAAGAATGTCTGATTATATTGGCTCCTTTTAATACATAACTTAATTTGAGTTTGGGAGAAAGATATCCATAAGACAAAGTTTCTTTATATAATAATCTTGTTGCAACCAAACAGTGATATAGACAAAAACAGAAAGGGAGCCAGCTGACCTTGTCATCTATGAGCTTAATGATTTGGTTTATCCTATGTCTAATGGTGACAAGTTAGGGAACATCACACGGGGTCCGATCATAACAATGAGTTACTGAATGTAACGTCAAATACCATGTCCCATCAAATGAATCACTCGATGCACAATCTTTATCATTCATGACTCACATTCAACATTCATAGCTTCACCTTACTCTCATATAATTAGCAAAACAGCAAGCCTCACAGTCACATCTCACAGAGATTGCACATAAATTTTTCTGTGATACCTACATCATCCAGATTGCACCTTACTCACAGACACACTCGTTACTCTTGCAGGAGAAGGTGGCACACAACCAAAGACAACAGCACCCAACTGGGCTGGCAAACATGACTGAATGTCATCGAGTCAGAGACATACAGCAAAAAATCAGATCCTTCAGCCCACCATGTTCTTGCCAACCAACAAACACCAAAGTACACAAACCCCACTTCTCTGCAATTTTTCCATTGCCTGTTATTTCCTAGCATGTTAAGTGCTCATCTAGATAATTTGACTACGACTCAGACAGCAAATTCCATGCAAATTTCTATCGCCCTCTGAGTGCAAATAAAAAAATCTCAAATCTCCTCTGAGGCGCTTAGACCTTACCTTTAACTTTAATCCTATGGTCTTTGACACATTGCCATGGAGTGGAGATTCTCATGATCCACTCTCTCCACGCCTCACATAATTTTGTATACCTCATTCAGATGTCCCCTCAACCTCCTCTGCTCCAAGGAAAACTAAGAGCCTACCCAGTTCCTCCTCCTAACAAACTTTTCATCCCAGGCAACATCCTGGTGAATCTCCTCTGTAGTCTTTTGAGTGCAGTCGTGTCCTTCCAATAATATGGTAAACAGAACTCCACATTCTATGCTCTGGCTAATGAAGTCAAGCATCCCGTATGCTTTCTTTGCCACCCTGTCTAGCTACACTGACACATTCAGGGATCTATGGCCTTAAACACCAAGGTCCCTCTGTTTCTCAATACTCCATAGGTACTGACAATTCATTGTTTATTTTCTTCCCTTATTAGACCTCCCAAAATGTATCACTTGGCACCTATTGGGATTAAATTCCATTTGCCATTGCTCTGTCCAATTTACCAGCTGATCAAAATCACGCTATAGGCTGAGACTATCCTCTTCACTGCCAACAATTTGTATGTCATCTGCACACTTACTGTTTAAACCTCCAGCACTCACATTCAAGTCATTAATGTACACAACAAACAACAAAAATCCCAGCACCGATACATCGCTGGTCACAGGCTTCCAATTACAAACAACAACCCTTCACCATCACCTTTTGCCTCCTATTTATAAGCCAATTATGGATCCAGTTTGACAAGTTGCCTTGGATCCCATTGCTTCTTACCTTAAAGACCAGCCTCCCACGTGGGATCTTGTCAAAGGCCTTACTGAAAGCCATGTAAACTAAGTCAATGGCATTACCCTCGTCAATATATTTAGTCACCTTTTCAAAAAGCTCGATTAGTCAGATAGGATTTCTCTCAAACATTTCAACCATCCCCATTCAATCCTTGCCTTTCCAACTATTTATCAATCCTATCCTTCAGTTTTTTTTTCCCAATAATTTCCCTGCCACTGACGGCAGACTAATTGGTCTGTAATTACCTGACCTATCCCTGCTGCCCTTCTTTAAAAAAGGAGCACATCAGCTATCCTCTAGTCATCTGGCATTTCACTAGTGGCCAATAGGGCATTAAATATCTCTGCCAGGACCCCAGCAATCTTACCCCTTACCTCCATAGCAGACTGGGATACATCTCATCAGGCCCTGGGGGGTTTCCCACCTCTGTGCTGTTAAAATATCTAATACCTCCTCTTAACTAATCTTAACATGTTCTAGAACCTCAAAATCTAAACAACGTCTTTCTCTGTTAATGCAGATGAGAAGTATTCATTTAAAGTCTCACCCATGTCCACTGGCTCCAGACACAGGTTGCCCCTTTGGTCTCTGATCTGTCCCACCCTTTCCTGGTAATCCTCTTACTCTTAATACACTTTTAAAAAGCCTTGGTGTTTTCCTTGATTTACCTCCAAAGATTCTTCAAGGCCCATTTTTGGCTTCCTAATTTCCCTTTTAAGCAACCCCCTACATTGTCTGTGCTATTGGAGGGCTTCCCCTGCTTTTGCAAGTTGCATCTGACACACACTTCCTTATTTTTCTTTAAAACCTCTCAGTAGCCCTAGACATCCAGGGTGCCCTGGATCTGCTGCCCTTGCCCTTTAGTCTTAGGGGAGCACATTGTTCCTGAACTATCACTATGCTACTTTCCAAAATGTAGACTTAACTGTAAGTAGCTGTTTCCAGTCTCTGTTTGCCAGATTCTTTCTAATGCAATTGAAATTAGTCATAACCCAATTTAGACCCTTAATTTTTGCATTGTCCTTATCCCCTTCCATAATGACTTTGAAACTTACAGAGTTACAGTCACTGTCTTCAAAATTTTTGCCCACTGAAACTTTAACCACTTGACTAGCTTCATTCCCTAGGACTATGTCTCTCACTGTCTCATTTCTTGTAGGACTATCCATGTTCTGGCATAGAAAGTTCTTCTGGTTGCATTTTAAAAATTCTGTCTTGCTTAATCCTTTCACACTTATGCAATCCCAGTTAATATTCGGAAAGTCGAAGTCTCTAGAACGATATCCATGTTTCTCTCACTCTTTTCTATGATTTGCCAAAATATCTGCTCCTCAATCTCCCTCTGACCTTTGGGAGGCCTGTAGCATAATTCCAGCAAGGTAATCACCTCTTTTTTTTATTTCTAAGCTCCACCTGGATGGCGTGATATAAAGTTCTTTCTACGATGTCCGCCCTTATTACTGCAGTGATGGTTTCCTTTATCAGTTATGCAATATCCACTTCTGTTACTTCTCACCTGATTACTGCCTGAAATTTCTATACTTTGAAATGTTGAGCTGCCACTCCTGTCCTTCCCTCAACTGTGTCTCAGCAACTGCACCAATATTATATTCCCATGTGCTGACCAATGATGTAAGTTCATCTGCATTACCAATCAAGACCCTTGCATTACAACAGATACAATTTAGCTATCCAGACCTTCCATGTGCCTTGTTAAGTGTATGTTTTCTGTGCCTATTGGATTGTCCTAGCACTTCTTCTATATCTGATCAAACTTTACTCTTGACCTTACGCCTACTCTGTGCCCTCTCCTTCAGCCAAATCAGTTTAAAATCCCCCCAACAGCAAGAGCAAACTTCCCAGCAACGATATTGGGCATATTCCAGTTCAAATAAAATTTGGCCGACTTATAAAGACCCCACCAACTCCAGAAGCCTATCTAATGATCTAAAAATCTCAAGTCCTCCCTCTTACATTATCCCTTTAGCCACGCATGCATCCAATCTATTGTCCTGTTCCTATACACTGTTGTGTGTGGCAGTAAACATAATGCAAGGATTACAACATTAATAGATTCAGAGATAATTGGAACTGCTGCTGCTGGAGAATCTGAGATAACAAGGTGTACAACTGGAATGAGCACAGCAGGCCAGGCAGCATTAGAGGAGCAGGGAAGCTGCTGTTTTGGGCCTGGATCCTTCTTCAGAAATGGGGGGAGAGGAAAGGGGTTCTGAAATAAATAGAGACAGAGAAGGAGGCGGATGGAAGATGGATAAAGGAGCAGATAGGTGGAAAGGAGATGGGCGGGTCAAGAAGCGGTGATGGAGCCAGGTTCTATAGGCGGGTACTGAGAAAGACAATGTGGCTGTAGTACTTGGTTTGCTTCAGGAAGTGGTCGAACAGCTTCAGGCCCAAAGAGATTACAAAAGGGTTGCAGTGGGAGAGAGATCCACTGAGGTCTTTCCGGACGGAGGATACAACATTAGTGGTCTTCCTCTTTAATCAAATGCCTAAGTCTCTCCAATGCTGCTGCAATACCACATGTTTTACCCATGTCATTGTTACCAACATGTAGCAATGACTACTGGCTGTTCACCGTCCCCCTTCAGAATGCCTTGCAGCTGCTTTGAGCTATCCACTATCCTGGCACCAGGGAGGTAATATACCATTTGAGAGTCTCATTTGCTGCCACAGAACTGCCTGTCAATTCCCCTTACAACTGAGTCCCCTATCGCTAAAACTGTAATAATATTTTTCCTCCCTTGCTTTGCATTAGTGCCAACTGTGGTGCCACCAACTTGACTGTCCTTCCAGGTATGGAAGAAACAGTGATCATAATTATTAAAGTGGCCATGGCCAACAGTGCATGATATGCTCAAATATCATCCTCTCACCCACACTTCTCTTACCGACCATCCCATAATCTCTTCTAACATACGTACTTCAGATGGTGGAAGCGCGTACCTCTCACCTTCTAAACTTTCCCTCCTCACAACCTGAGCATTGTGCCTTTCTGCTTTCAAACACCCAAGCGCTGTAATCGAGCCAGATAACCATGGAAGAGAAAGAGATGGAAGAGTAGTAAGGCCTTGATAAAGAATAAAACACTGCCAACTACTTTCACATATACAGTCACTGGTGGAGATGTTATGATGGTAATGATAATACTATGGACATGTCACTGAACTCACAACCCAGACAGCCAGGCCTAATAGAGGAGAAATGGTGGGTTGAAATCCCACTACAACAGCAATGAATAAAACCTGTTATATAAAGCTGGTCTCAATCATGGTGACCATGGAACTATTATCAATTGTCATCATTAGTTCACTAATTTCTTTTGAGGAAGAAAATTGACCACCTGACATGACCCCAGATCCATAGAAAAGTGCTTAATTCTCAACTGCCCACCAGAAAGGTCCAGCAAACCAAACATGTCAAAGTCAGTTAAGGATAAACAAAAACATGCTAGCCTTGCCACGGCTGTCCACATACAATGAAATACATTTTTTAAAAAGGTAATGGAGATTTTGGTGAGACGTTAGGCTTGAGTGGCCTGAAACTATAAGAATAATAAGAGGTGCCAGCTCACTGGGTTGCCTAGTCACATGTGAGTTTAGCTGCACAGGACACAAACAGGTTTGATGGGGAAATGTGCCTACATGTGAACTTTCGGCTGTACAATGAAAATGGAGGAAACGCTATTTGCTGTAACAAATATGCCACAGTGCAACAAAGCACTCTCACACATATGGTTCTACGCCCATAAATTAAAGAACAATTCTCAGCCTAATGTTGCGTCTGTAGGGGAATGAAAGTAATTTTAATAATTTGAATGCAGAGAGCTTGAGTGACCTTGAGCACCAGTAATTCAACAATGTCTTAGGGACCTGCAGAAAGAATTTACTGAGTATTAACAGATTGTGTTGGTGAGTCAGTCACAGGGAAGGACAGAGACAGATCTTAATTTGAAAGAGCAGCAGACAGGGAACCATCTGTTTATAAAGTTACCCACTTTAATGCTTTAGCAAATTCAAGTAACAAGAGGCTTGTACACACATGGCATTATTTAATTTAAGCCTCAAAAACACTCATATTAGTGCTTGTATCAATGAATTGAATCGTGATGTACTTTACATGTTGTAAGGTCATGATTTCATGCATTCTGTGAAATCTGAATTGTAAATAGCATCATCTGAGTAAAAGTTTAACCTTTTAGCGATTAGGGAAAGGGTAGTAAAAATATTTCAAATATAGATTACAAGCAATATTCTGGGTTGCACTTCATGCTATTAAATGTATAACTCATTCTTTTCCACGCTCTGTTACCTTGAATCAGAATCAGGTAGAACGACAGCTATCAGCTTGTGAGTTGTGCACTTCCTGTAACTCTCAGTAAAACTTGCACCTTTGATGAGGTTGCAAAGTGTTATAGCTTTAAGCATGATAATCTTTTTTCTGAATTTCTAGTTTGCAGACTTAAAAACACTGACTCACTGACCCATCTGAGATAATTTGATTGGCACCCAAAGTCCTCTATATCTTCATGTGGTTAGCAGGCTATTTGACAAATGGAATGCTCATAATCCATGCACAATCCTAGTCTTTTGTCAACATTCATAGACGCACACTACCCTGCAAGGCCTATTAACACTCTGTGATGTATGAACAATGGTTGTTTAAGTAAAGAACTACAGAATTATTGACATCCGTGGTTGGCAATTAATAAGATGTTTCTAATCAACTCCTGCCAGAATACAAATCTGGAATAGGTAGGGCATGACCATAGACCTTGTGAACCAAAAGTAGGGACACTACCAGTGCACCATCAAAGCACATTGGATTAGAAATTCATCACCTTAATCTTACAGTTACCACATTATCTGCAAATTACTTATAATTAAGCTGTTCAGGCATGTTAATAAATACTACCAGGGTAGGTGGGTCTGAAACCTGGATGTTCTGGCCTGGCTGCAAGGACGCTACTACTGTGCCATTGGAGACCTAAAGCACTGATGAGAGTAGGCATTAAAGTGACAATCCTGATCAATTTCAGCCCATAATTTTTCATGGTACAGAATCATTGAAAACAACTGTGGATTACAGTTGCTGCCTGTATTTTTGTTGGACCAGCTGACTCATCAAAGATAAGAGTGGAGTTTTAAAAAATTGCTTCAGTTTATGTGGTAAATCATCAAATTGACTTGCAATATGTTTCCTTACTTGTAAAGATTTGATAGAGTACAGTCGGTAAAAATCAATACTTGGCAGTTAAAGGGATATCTGCATTCATGCAGTAAGTTACTAGCACCCCTGTACTGAATGACATTTCAATCTATCAAACCTGTGATTAATGTTTAATTGTCTCAAAGCTACAAAGAGTATACTGCAAAATTTGAGTTCTATTCATTTCCGAGAGGTAAAGTTAAACTGGGGATATTGGTGGGTGGCAGGATAGAGACAAAAACACCTCTCTACCTCACTGTCTGTATCATTTATTCTATATTAACAATTGTCTGTTTAAATCCAATATAGTTGGAGCTCCAGCACCCTAAATCATTTGGGATTGCTATTACCCCATGGAATGAAGAGGGACTTTACAGCATGCTTCAGTGCCATCTACTGTGAAAGAAGTGTATATCATATCCAAAATGATAGTTTCCAAAATAATTACGATATTCCTTTTTCAATCTGTGGCGAAAAAGAAGCATTTCTTTTGTTATTTATGAACAAAGCTTTCCAAAATTCTTTTTCTGAATGCACACTGAAGTACAATTTTCAATAGTGCTGCTAGCCCACATTTGAACAAAGGTATTGTATATAGGCAGAATACTCATATGTTACAAGCTTTCTCTGGCCTTCATTGGTATTATTGTTGGTCCAGTGGTAGCTCCTTTAATTCTGAATCAGAAGTATGGCTGTTCAAGTCACATCCTGGTAACGTAAACAAAACATCACAAAGTGCTATGCTTTTGGGGCACCATCCTTCAGATAAGATGCTGTCTAGCCTCTCAGGTGGAAGTATTCCATGTGATTATTTGGAAGAGCAAAGAAATTATGCTGGTCAATATTTATTATTCAACAAAGGCAATCTAACCACTTACCTCCTAATTGTTAGTACTTCTGGCAATTTGCAAATTGAACCCTACATTCAAACAGTAACTGCACTTCCAAAGTTATTCATTGATTTTGAAGAACTTGTAAATAACTTGAGGGAATCTTGTGATGCAACGGTAGAGTCCCTAGGAAATTGAAGTCCCACCAGTCCTAAAGAGTATCATAACATGTCTGAACAAATAATGATGAGCACGATAAGCATCTTGAGGTCAACAAGTGCAAGTTGTATCTTTGGCACTGAGTGTGCAGAAGATCATGCATTTTGATGGATAACAATACCCAAGGTGTCTGTAATTGTTACCATTGCATTTTCCCATATCACAATTTTATAAGGCATAATTTTCCTTTCAATTAACAACATAATTTACCATCAGCTAAAAGGGTAATTTCATTAGTGCTAGCTTAAAGTAAGTGTGATTAGCTTTCTAACAGGCTACATCTGCCAGCTTGGCTCACTTCATAAGGCACTCAGCCTGAAGGCCATGTCCTTTAGCTGGTTTTCATCAACCTGTTCAGAGATACCTCTGGAGCAGGTGGGGCTTGAACTTAGGCCTTCAGGCCTAGACATAGGGACACTACCACTCTGCCACAAGAGCCTGTAGACTGACTTTATTTTTGTCTGCTGAAAGGTATTTAGCAATAAGCAGAGGCAGAAAACACCTTTCTAATAAACAGATGGAGGCAGAATGCTTATAGGAAACTGCCAATAATGAATTGTTTCAGAGATAATGGGAACTGCAGATGCTGGAGAATCCGAGATATCAAAGCTTGAAGCTGGATGAACACAGCAGGCCAAGCAGCATCTTAGCAGCACAAAAGCTGACGTTTTGAGCGTAGACCCTTCATCAGAAAAACTTTTTCTGATGAAGGGTCTAGGCCTGAAACGTCAGCTTTTGTGCTCCTAAGATGCTGTTTGACCTGCTGCGTTCATCCAGCTCCATACTTTGTCATCTCTGCCACTAAGGAATGGTTTCTAAACTATAAGAATTTTTAAAGTTTTGCTAGCCATCAAAGATGCATTTTAAATCGAGCATTTTGGAATACAACAGAAAGACTTAACACATTGAATAGAGTCTAATCCTGATGTTTAAGGTGACTGAGATTTCATAAATAATTTTACACTAAAATTCCACAGATGACAGAAGCTCTGAAGGCTTAGTTGCTAGATATGGCTCAGTTAATAGTCTTATGCATCACTATAAGGTGGCTTTAGGTTCAGACAGCAGTATAGAAATTAAAGCACAAAATTTACGCTGAAACCTTATTGCTGTATTGAGGGAGTGTCGTGCTCTCTTTTGGATGGTGTTTTAAACCAAATTTTTGCCTGCCCCTCATGTTACAATTTTGAAGAAGTGCAGGCAACCTACCCCTGATGACTGCCAGTATTTCTCTCTCAATCAACATAACTAAAGCAGCTCAATATGTTTGTGGAACCTTGCCATGTGCAAACTGACTGCTGTATTACAACTGTGACCACACTTCAAAAGTAATTTGACTGAGAAGCACTTTTTTACATCCTAAGGTGCTAAAAATTGCGTAAGTCCATTTATTTTTAAGTTTCAGAAAAAGTTAAGTTAAAGTTCGATCAAAACCTTACATGCCAAGAGTGTTTACCTTCATATCAAGATTAGTACACCATTGGTCCAAACATGTATGCTACTATATTAAAATAAGAGAAATAATGCCTCTGCCAAATATTGCACAGATGAATCTCATACAATTTTTTACATTTCCTAATTTTTGTCCTTGTCTTCCTTTTCCTTTATTCATACCCCAATGTCTCAAGTAATTAAAAAGTCTCCCATTAAAACTATTATGTACTTATTGCACATTTATGTAAATTCCTTGCAAATTTGCTTCTCAACTTCTTTTCCATTGGTCTATAGACTATATCAAGCAATGGAATTGTGCATTCTTTATTCCTGCCTTCTCCTTAATTTGATTCTGTCCTGGAAATCCTTGTGTCATTCTTCCTCTCTTGCAGAGTGATGTACACTTTAATTAATTGTGCCACTTCTTCTCCTTTTCTTCCTTTTGCATTTCTTGTCACCAACTTGTATCCATAAACATTAATACCCTATCCTGCCCTTCTTTGATATCACAACAGCCTGATATTTTCTCATGGCTGTCTGTGCCTGCAATCCATTAAAGTCATTTACCAAACTTTACATGCCCATATGTATGCAAAGTAACTAAAGACTTCATTACTTTCCTTCTGGCACTGAACCCACCTAAAACCTCACTAATTCTGTTTTGATCCATTACTATCTGTCTCTCCTTCCCAGTGCTCTATGTGCCTGGGTATCCCTCTGCAGTATTGTCTTCTAATTCCCACACCCCTGCCAAGGTTAATGCCGCTAACAAATTGCCCCCAGAAAATTAATCAGCAAAGCTGGCGTTTGTCATGTATCTGATATTCAGTGTAAATTTGGACATTACATTCATCTTCTATTCTACTTTCATCTTATGTCCGTATATCAGTGTACTGGATGACAGTTTAAAACATCAGCACTGGTTAATTATTCCAGAGTTTCTAGTCAAGGGAACTGAAACAGCACGCTATGGCAGGGAAGTTATCTCAAAACAACTTGGAGAATCAAACTTGTCACTGTTAAACTATGAATATCTTAGTTTCCAAATAGGCGCTGTACTAATCACTTCGTCCTTTTGTGAACTTCAGACTGCTTCTGTAAAGGGAAGTTGTTGGTTCTCCCCTGTTAGATGTGGTTATTCCACGGGATTTATGTGGCAAGAATGTTACTTGTCGTTTGTCTTCTCAAGTCTGAATGTGATCCTGAATTTACTAGCCATGGTACAAACTGATTCAGCATGTCTGGAGTCACAAATACTGCAGATCATTGTGTAGACAGTTAATATTCTCAGTTCTGACCTTTCGATTAAGCAAAGGTAATTGATGAAATAGTTGACAATGACTGGGCCAATGCAGCTAACTGGAGGAACTCCAGACTGACTTCCAACAATCAAAATCATATTCCTTTGCATTAGATATGACAACAACTAACAGAAAGTTTCCTATGATTCCTATTGATTTCAGTTTTGTTAGGTCTCCTTACAATTTCATACTCTGTCAAGTGTTACCTTAATGTCAAGGGTGGTCACTTTCGCTTCACTTCCTGATTTCAGCTCTTATGTCCATGTTTGGATCAAGGCTATAATGAATTCAGGAGCTGAGTGCCTGCTGGTGCCTTGACTAGTTCAGTGAGCAGGATATTGTTGAACAAGAGCCACATGATGACACATTGCATCACTTTGCTGATGATTGAGACTTGACTTTTACGACAGTAAGTGGCGAGGCAATGTCCTGACACTTTCTTGTGAGGCTCAATATCGAATGTTGTTTTTATACTGTTACTGTGTGTCATACTGGGGGTAGATTACAGATGCTATATGAATACAAGTTGTTGTAATTTGATCCTTGGCATTTGTCTAATTCTCAAATGGATTGAACAAGCATATGTCACTGAAATTGAAAAAACACAAGTGATGCCCTGTTTTCTGAACTAGTTTAATGCATGGTAAATGAAGAAACAATGTTATATTATGCCTGAAGGTGAAATAACATTTCAGAGTAATAGAAACAACATAAATTAAGAAAATCCAATTTAGGAGTGAAATGTGAGAAGGTTGTAGATTAAATTCTTGTCATCTGATTTCTTTCTTTCTGTTTACTGTCTGTTTTTTGGCAAGTTTCTCTGTTCTTACGATGACTCATGTTAACGTACAGCAGAATGTGCTCCAATAACTCTGAAGTAGCTCATGTTGGCAAGACTTTTTCAAGTGTGAAGCAAGCGTGCATGGGCGGGAGGAAGAAGAAAGGAGAAATAGTCAACTGTTGAGAACATTTTAGCTAAACTTGATCTTAGTTTCGTCTAAAATACACTTACTGCTTTGAGGAGGTATGCAGGTCAGTAAGGCCAACTGTAAGTCCCCACCCAAACAACACTCATGGCTCTTGAAACCATCCGGGAGAAAACAGCCACTTGATGCGCACAATATGCACAAACATTTAATCCCTCAACCATTGATGCTCAGTAACTGAGTATGTACCACCTACAAGTTGCATCACAGAAATTCAGCAAAGATCCTTACACAGCACCTTCCAAACCCAGGACCACTACCAACTAGAAGGAAAAGGGAAGATACATAAGAATACCACTGCTTACAGGTCCTCCTCCATGCCACTCACCATCTTGACATGGAACACTCTGTAATATTACAGATGATTAAATATTGATGTAATGTACAGTTACTATACAGTTGAGAGGAATTCTTAAAAGATGATCTGAATAAGTAGAGAAACCTTAGGAATCCCCACCATTATAAAGGTTAGTAATAGGTGGACGAGTTGGATGAATGTCATGGTCAATTCCTATTGCCCAGACTAGGGGCTGGAAATCTGGAAACATTCCTCCTCATCCCTTCCACAGAATGTACTTAGGATGGGAAAATTTACATGTGAACACTTTATTTTCAAGGGTGATATTCTGATCATTTTAGTAACTGACAAACATCCATTCTTTTCTTATACTGTCTGTTTAAAATAAGACATAACACAGTACTGAAATAGGCTATTTTTATTTATTTTGACACAGCAATTTGTTTCAAAGGCCTGATTTACTGTAAAGGTCTAAACACTTTGTGCCATGCGTTTCATGCTGGGCAGAAGTGAAATCCTTTACATCTTGGATATTGCTGGGTACATTTTTAACCCTCCTTTTGTTTTCCAACCTTCTGTCAAAAAAAATTGACTTCAGTTAATAAAGAAATAGACTTGTTTTGGTATAAGTTGCATTATAGCAGTACAATTTCTTTTCACCCTTTCAAAGTGTCACGATTAATTCTCATTAAATCCCACATCATTGCACTTAACCCACTGAGCTAACCTTTAATAAATGTCTTTCATTATTTTGTGGGGCAGAGTCTATTTGCTTGCACTTTTTGCTTCTAAAAGAAAAATGCTGGAAGATTACACAGGAGGATCTGGGGCATAGAAAAATAATATTTGAAACAAAATCACTCTCTACATATGTTTGTTCTACTTTGTGCAAAATGCCATCAGTTTAGTATTTCCACAATTATTACTCAAAAGAACTGGCCTATTAACTACTAAGCTGCTGGCAGTCCAGAGATGCTTCTCCCGGCTGACTGATTCTTTGCAGTTTCAGCTTGCCACTGAAAACAAAAACCACTTAGAATACAATTGTGAGGTTGTTTCAATATTAGGAAAAGCTTTCAGCATCACACGTCGACCTAAAAGTAGTAAATTGAACACACATTTAATCAAAAATAAAAAGGCACCTGAATTTTGCTTGGTCTATTGACCCTGATTCGCTTCTTCACCCTCCTGTTCACCATGTAATTTTTGTTTCAGTCTGAATTCTGAAATAAAACTCAGAGAAAAGCTAGCAAGTATATTGTCCTGCAACTTTACTTCTAAAAGAAAATTAGCATTGGTAAAAACAGAAGTTTGTGACATTAAAATTATGCCACAGATGTTATTACTACTAATAGAGGAAATAATCCATAGCATTCCTTATCAGTCTTATCACAGTTTTTAGCAATTCAATGAGACTGAATTAGGATGGTTTATCCGTGATGCACCTTGCCTTAATTTTTAAAAAAAACTGCTCTTTGAGACCATGGCCTGAGTCTGGGCAGCCAGCACCTCCATAAATCTAATGGGCCCATTATCTATAATTGAGATAGTAGCACAAAATATTTTGTCTCCAGTGTGAGACTATTCTGAAACTCAATCTGAAAAGAAACTATAACCACAACAGGTATACTAGGAGCTGTCGATGCTGGAGAATCTGAGATAAAACAGTGTGAAACTGGATGAACACAGCAGGCCAAGCAGCATCAGTGGAGCAGGAAAGCTGACGTTTCAGGCCTAGACCCTTCATCAGCTTTCCTGCTCCTCTGATGCTGCTTGGTCTGCTGTGTTCATCCAGCTTCACACCATTTTACCACAACAGGTGATTTTGTTTTCTGCCACCAAGTTAAGAGCAACTGACAAGCACCTTACAAATGTTTTTAGAATCTCACAAAATGAATGCCAGGATAATTCATTAGGAGTGGGACTCTTTGGTCATTGATTCATACAGCTCATTTTAAAAGACGTCAATTTTCTATTAGTATGCAAACTATTCTCATTCAGACCACTATGTTCTCCAGCCTCCCACCATATTGGACTTATGTTAGATTTGGAGTTTTAATTTGAGCAGAAAATTGATGGTTGTAAAATTTTCAGATATAGCATTAAACTATTCTAGCAACATAGACAAAAACATATGTAACACTCCCCATTTAGAGATTTTATCGTGAGGAAAAGTAACCTACAGATTCTGAAAACTGTTAAATATTTGACTGAAATGCCTGGAGAAAAATTCAAAACAATTTATGTATTAAACATGTAAAACCTTATATGTTTACATGTTATGCACATTTAAACTGATCTCAGCCATATGTAAGTTACAAGTGAGTTACTTTAGTACTTAGATGCTTGTTTCCTCCTAGAGCAAGTTTTGTCATTACTTAATTGCAAAATGATGGTGATGGGTGATAATTCTTTGGATATGCAATAAATAATTTGCATTGTTTATGAGATTACGAGGAGAACCAAACTAATTAAATTAATAAATAAATTATATATACTAAATTTGTATGTAGCCAGTTGATAAGGTTGTAATTATTGTTGGGAGCTACTGTTTTGTGTGGAATATGTGTGGGATTGCTGAAAAACTGATTGTGCACTTTTACTCCTGCCCTCTCTTCATGGAGATGTATCATTGCTCCAGCAATGTTGCACACAAACATGCCTTGATGTATTGATCATACCGGTTCTGTCTTTGGAAAACAGCTGCTTCACCTTCAAAGAACTCAGCCAACAACACTATTAAGGAAATAATAATTAAGTTGTGAAAAGTAAAATATAATGCCTGTTACCTTGTTTATTGCTACACATTGGATTATATTAGATATCATATGGACTTTTTTAAAAAGTTAGAAAGAAGTTGCATTACAATTTAGTTAATAGCCACAACTCAGTATGAGTCAAAAATTTTACTAAGACCAAAATCCTTGCTATGAATAGTTTGATTGTTTAATTATCTTTAGATGAAGAATTTGTCTAACAAATTCTTAAATTATCTTTTGGAAAAGTTTCTCATCTGAATATATTTAAGTAGTATTGATGGTTAAGTTCTTTGAAGGTGAAGCAATACCCTTCTGAAGATAGAACTAGTGCAAACGACGGTTCAAGGTAATGAGGTGAAGAACAGAGTAACCCCGGCAGAACCCAAATTGAGCACGATTGAGCAAGTTATCTCTTTGCAAGTTGTTAAGTAAATACCAGTGTTTTTGCTACACTGGAATGGCTTGTCAATGGCAGCACACAGCTTCAATGCTTTTACGGGAATGTTGTCATAACCCGTAGCCTTTGCATTATCCAGTGTCTTCGGTTCTTGATATCATGCGAAGTGAATCAAATTGGTTGAGACTCACATCTGTGAAGCTGGAGCTCTCAGACAGATGCTAAGATGGATCATCCACTCAGCACTTCTGAATAAAGGTGGGTGCAGATATTTCAATATTAGTGAGTGAAAGTGAGTTGGCTGCGGCGAAAGCGGCCCATGTGGTGACAAACTTCAGGGTTGGAACCAAGGGCATAGGAGAAGGTGTTCAGGCCCTAAAATGATTGAACTCAACATTCAGCCCAGGATGCTGCAGGACCCTATGTGGAAAATGATTTCACTTCAATGGAGTGCGACAGCAAAACCGAGATAGAGATGCTGGTCAGGGAGAACGGTGGTATTTTGAATTGGCAGGCAACCAGAAGCTTGCGGTCATTTTTGGACATTTTGTGCTCCCTGTTTCAAATCTCCTTTTTGAGCTTGCTGCAGAGATCCAGAGAAGATCAGCACTAACTGAAAGAACAGCATCTCATTTTCAACTTTGGGACTCAATATTGAGTTCAACAACTTTAGGACCTGAACACCTTCTTCCATGTCGTTCCCCACCCCCACATACCAGGCCATGTCACTGCATGGGCTGCTTTCACCTAAGCCAACCCATTTCCACTCACTAATGACTGCCGTTAGTAGCTTTTCTTCCTCCCTGGCTCCCTATTACACATTCTTTTGTCTGCCCAACTGTTGTTTTCTCTCTCTCCTTGGCCTCCATCTCCATCTATTGTTTACTCCTCTTCAGCATACATGCCAACATTTTCCTAGCTACAGACAGTTCTGAAGAAGATCACTGAATCTGAAACATTAACTCTGCTTTCTCTACACAGCTGCTGCTAGACCTGCTGGGGTGCTCCAGCAATTCCTGTTTCTTTTGCATATGTCAGTTATTTGTAGCTGTGTTACCTGGATTTTGGTTTCTGTGCAGTTTGTCTTGAAAAGGAACAGGCTGTAAGATTTTAAGATATTCTAGCATGTAATTTTTAAAAAGTAAAGATGTTACATTTCTGCTGATGCTTGCACTTGTTGATTTGAGACATTTTGTTTTGCTTCTTACAGCAATCAGATCAGATTCATTGTAAGAAGACGGTTTTGATCACATGATCAATTCTCTAATTGTTCATCCAGAATGATTCAACGTTAGAAGCCATTTGCTATTCAATTAAGAATGAATTATATACATTCACATCTACTTACGACTTGATTGGTTTCTCTATTGTTCTTATTGATATCTTGGAGACAGTAAGTTTAGGAGTTCATAGATTTTGGATTACTTACACAAATATACATTTTTCTTTGCATTTTTTTTTAAAAACCTTTCCCAATCCTGGTTGTTTATTTGATGTCAACTGCCATACTGGATTTGGTTGCTAGTTTTATAGCTGGATGTTTTTCCTGCTGTAAACAATCACAGATTGAAAAACAGAGCAGCAACAGGCTGGAAAACTCTTCTGCTCTTACTACCTGCCAAAGGTGTGTTAGAAGGATTTACAGGCTGAAAATCAACATAATTGGCCACATAACAAAAAAAACACATTCCATGACCATCAAGTCCCAGTGGGCGAATCAAATCTCAAGTTTCTGGCTCAAAGGTAAGGATGCTATCATTGTGTCATTAAAGCTCTGTGTAACTTCACAGACAATAGATGGTGTAATTTAGAAGGATTTTGTAAAATCTTGGTTTGTCCATTCAAGAAGTATCCCACCTATCACCTGTCAATGAAAAACATTCTGGAGGCTTGAGGTAGTCTGTGCAGAAATTCCTGACAGTCACCTCAGGTGATGTGCTGTAGCTGTATGATGTGGGAGCTGGCTGATCCCATTGTGAACGGCTGTGACCACATCTGCAGCAAGTGTTGGTTGCTGGAAGAACTCCAGATTGACTGTAAGTGAGGCAGGTAGGGGGATTCAGAGTTCAGGAGTGCAGGAGCCTCAGCCCTTGACCTTGATCAACAGGTATGAGATTCTTGCTCCCTGTACGGATAAGGGAAAGGACTGTGGACTGGATGAGCCAGCTAACCACAGCACCATGGTGCAGAAAGCCATTCAAGGGGGGGGAGCAAAAAGAGAGGTAGTTGTTATAGGGGATTCTATAATTAGGGGGACAGATAGTATCCTATGGAAGCCGGATCGGGAGTCCCTCATGGTGTGTCCCCTGCCCGGTGCCACAATGCAGGGCATCTCCAACCGGGTTGAAAGGATATTGAAGCAGGAGGGGTAGAATCCAGTCGTTGTGGTCCACGTTGGGACTAACAACATAGGCAAAGCTAGGGTAGAGGACCTGTTCAGGGATTATCAAGCACTAGGAAGGAAATTGAAGTACTGGTCCTCAGGAGTCATAATCTCTGGATTACTGCCTGAGCCACGTACTAATTGGCAAAGGGATAAGAAAGTTAAGGAAGTAAACATGTGGCTAAGGGATTGGTGTGGGAAAGAGGGATTCCATTTCATGGAGCATTGGCATCAGTTTTGGAACCGGGGGGGATCTGCACTGTTGGGACAGTCTCCACCTAAATCTCCATCTGGAACCAGTGTTCTAGCGAAAAGGATAAATAGGATGGTCAGTAGGACTTTAAACTTCTGAGCTGGGGGGAAGGGAAAGCGAATGCGACAGGGAGTATGAAGTTAAATGGAAAGATAAGCAGCAGGATAGCATGTGTGCAGGTGGGTTTAAGCTCGAGGCAGAGTAGGAATACAGAAAAAAGGAAGGATAACCAAGGACATCTAATGATTTCCAATGTCTCTAAAAATGTTCAGAAAGTTAGCATTAAGGCACTTTACCTAAATGTTCGTAGTATTCGTAACAAAGTAGATGAATTAACGGCACAAATCATCTTGAACGATTATGATGTGGTAGGCATCACAGAGACGTGGTTGCAGGGGGTTCAGGGCTGGCAGTTAAACATCCAAGGATTTACAACTTATTGAAAAGACAGGGAGGCGGGCAGAGGGGGCGGGGTAGCCTTGTTAGTTAAAAATGAAATTAAATCTATGGCACTGAATGACATAGGGTCAGATGATGTGTCGGATGTTGGTGGAGCTGAGGATACAGAAAGGCAAAAAAGCCATAATGGGAGTTATGTACAGAGTAATAGTGACCAGGGCCAGGGGCGCAAGATGCACCGGGAAATCGATAGGGCATGTCAGAAAGGCAAGGTCACGGTGATCATGGGGGACTTCAATATGCAGGTGGTCTGGGTGAATAATGTTACCGGTGGATCCAAAGAAAGGGAATTCATGGAATGCTCACAGGATGGCTTTTTGGAACAGCTTGTGATGGAGCCCACAAGGGAGCAGGCTATTCTGGACTTAGTGCTATGTAATGAGCCAGACTTTATAAAAGACCTTAAAGTAAGGGAACATTTAGGAGGCAGTGATCATAATATGGTAGAGTTCAGTCTGCAGTTTGAAAGAGAGAAGCTAAAATTGGATGTAATGGTATTACCGTTAAATAAAGGTAATTATAGGGGCATGAGGGAGGAACTGATGAAAATTGACTGGAAGCAGAACCGAGCGCTGAAGACAGTAGAGCAGCAATAGCAGGAGTTCCTGGGTGTATTTGAGGACACAGGACAGAGGTTCATCCCAAAGAAAAAAAAGATTTTCCAGGCTGGAATTAGACAGCCATCGCTGACAAAGGAAGTCAGGAAATGTATCAAAGAAAAAGAGACAGCCTATAAAGTGGCGAAGAGAACTGGGAAATCAGAAGATTGAGAAGGCTACAAAAACAAACAGAGGATAACAAAGAGAGAAATAAGGAAGGAGAGGATCAAATATGAAGGTAGGCTACCCAGTTAAATTAGAAATGACAGTAAAAGTTTCTTTCAATACATAAGAAACAAACAAGAGACAAAAGTAGATATTGGGCCGCTACAAATTGATGCTGTAAGGCTAGTGATGGGAGATAAGGAAATAGCTGAAGAACTTAATATAACAAAGTGTGGAGCTGGATGAACACAGCAGCCAAGCAGCAGCTCAGGAGCACAAAAGCTGACGTTTCGGGCCTAGACCCTTCATCAGAGAGGGGGATGGGGAGAGGGAACTGGAATAAATAGGGAGAGAGGGGGAGGCGGACCGAAGATGGAGAGAAAACAAGATAGGTAGAAAAGAGATTATAGGTGAGGAGGTAGGGAGGGGATAGGTCAGTCCAGGGAAGATGGACAGGTCAAGGAGGCGGGATGAGGTAGTAGGTAGGAAATGGAGGTGCGGCTTGGGGTGGGAGGAAGGGATGGGTGAGAGGAAGAACAGGTTAGGGAAGCAGAGACAGGCTGGGCTGGTTTTGGGATGCAGTGGGGGGAGGGGATGAGCTGGGCTGGTTTTGTGACGCAGCGGGAGGAGGGGGCGAACTGGGCTGGTTTTGGGATGTAGTGGGGGAAGGGGAGACTTTGAAGCTTGTGAAGTCCACATCGATACCATTGGGCTGCAGGGTTCCCAAGCGGAATATGAGTTGCTGTTCCTGCAACCTTCGGGTGGCATCATTGTGGCATTGCAGGAAGCCCATGATGGACATATCGCCTAAGGAATGGGAGGGGGAGTAGAAATGGTTTGCGACTGGGATGTGCAGTTGTTTGTTGCGAACCAAGCGGAGGTGTTCTGCAAAGCAACCCCCAAGCCTCCGCTTGGTTTCCCCAATGTAGAGGAAGCCACACCAGGTGCAATGGATACAATATAGCACATTGGCAGATGTGCAGGTGAACTTCTGCTTGATATGGAAGGTCATCTTGGGGCCTGGGATAGGGGTGAGGGAGGAGGTGAGGGACATCTACCGCCTTAACCTCTCCACCCCTCTCACCCACTTCAACCTCTCCCTCGCAGAATGGGCAGCCTCCCGCAGAATGGGCAGCCCTCCACTCCAACCCTGACCTCACCATCAAACCCGCAGACAAGGGTGGCACTGTGGTAGTATGGCGCACTGACCTCTACATCACCGAGGCCAAACACCAACTCTCCGACACCTCCTCCTACCACCGCCATGATCATGATCGCACCCCCGAGCACCAAACCATCATCCCCAATACCATCCATGACCTCATCACCTCAGGAGACCAGCCACCCACAGCCTCCAACCTCATTGTTCCCCAACCCTGCACGGCCCGTTGCCATCTCCTTTCCAAAATCCACAAACCTGCCTGCCCTGGTCAACCCATTGCCTCAGCCTGTTCCTGCCCCACCGAACGCATCTCCACCTATCTGGACTCCATTTTCTCCTGTTTGCTCCAGGAACCCCCCACCTACATCCGTGATACCACCCACGCCCTCCACCTCCTCCAGGACTTCCAATTCCCTTGCCCCCAACACCTCATTTTCACCATGGATGTCCAGTCCCTATACACCTGTATTCCTCATGCAGATGGCCTCAAGGCCCTCCGCTTCTTCCTGTCCCGCAGGCCCGACCAATCCCCCTCCACCGACACCCTCATCCGCCGAGCCGAACTCGTCCTCACCCTCAACAACTTCTCTTTCGATTCCTCCCACTTCCTACAGACAAAGGGGGAGGCCATGGGTACCCACATGGGCCCCAGCTATGCCTGCCTCTTTGTAGGTTACATGGAACAGTACTCTCTTCCACACCTACACAGGCCCCAAACCCCACCTCTTCCTCCCTTACATTGATGACTGTATCGGCGCCGCCTCAAGCTCCACAGAGGAGCTCAAACAGTTCATCCACTTCACCAACACCTTCCACTCCAACCTCAAGTACACCTGGGCCATCTCCAACCCATCACTCACCTTCCTGGACCTCTCAGTCTCCATCTCAGGTAACCAGCTAGAAACTGATGTCAATTTCAAGCCCACTGACTCCCACAGCTACCTAGAATACACCTCCTCCCACCTACCCTCCTGCAAAAATTCCATCCCCTATTCCCAATTCCTCCGCCTCCGTCGGATCTGCTCCCAGGATGAGGCATTCCACTTCCGCACATCCCAGATGTCCACGTTCTTCAAGGACCGCAACTTTCCCCCCGCAGTGGTTGAGAACGCCCTTGACCACATGAGGATCCCCCTCATTCTCACATACCACCCCACCAACCTCCAGATACAACTTATCATCCTCTGATACTTCCGCCATCTACAATCCGATCCCACCACCCAAGACATTTTTCCATCCCCACCCTTGTCTGCCTTCCAGAGAGACCACTCTTTCCGTGACTCCTTTGTCCGCTCCACACTCCACTTCAACCCCACCACACCCGGCACGTTCCCCTGCAACTGCGGGAAATGCTACACTTGCCCCCACACCTCCTCAAGCTTCAAAATCTCCCCTTCCCCCACTGCATCCCAAAACCAGCCCAGCTCATCCCCTCCCCCCACTGCATCCCAAAACCAGCCCAGCCTGTCTCTGCTTCCCTAACCTGTTCTTCCTCTCACCCATCCCTTCCTCCCACCTCAAGCCACACCTCCATTTCTACCTACTACCTCATCCCGCCTCCTTGATCTGTCCATCTTCCCTGGACTGACCTATCCCCTCCCTACCTCCTCACCTATACTCTCCTCTCCACCTATCTTCTTTTCTCTCCATTTTTCGGTCCGCCTCCCCCCTCTCCCTATTTATTCCAGTTCCCTCTCCCCATCCCCCTCTCTAATGGAGGGTCTAGGCCCGAAACTTCAGCTTTTGTTCTCCTGAGATGCTGCTTGGCCTGCTGTGTTCATCCAGCTTCACACTTTGTTATCTTGGATTCTCCAGCATCTATAGTTCCCATTATCACTGAAGAAGCTAATAAATACTTTGCATCAGTCTTCACAGTGGAAGACATGAATAGTATCCCAACAATTAAGGAGAGTCGGGGGCAGAGTTGAGTATGGTAGGCATTACAAAAGAGAAAGTGCTAGAAAAGCTAAAAGGTCTAAAAATTGATAAATCTCCTGGCCCCAATGGGCTATATCCTAGAGTTCTGAGGGAGGTGGCTGAGAACATAGCGGATGCTTTGGTTGTGATCTTTCAAAAGTCACTGGAGTCTGGGAAAGTCCCAGATGACTGGGAAATTGCTGTTGTAATCCCCTTGTTTAAGAAAGGATCAAGGCAAAAGATGGAAAATTATAGGCCGATTAGCCTAACTTCGGTTGTTGGTAAAATTCTAGAATCTATTGTTAAGGATGAGATTTCTAAATTCCTGGAATTGCAGGGTCAGATTAGAACAAGTCAGCATGGATTTAGTAAGGGGAGGTCATGCCTGACAAAACTGTTAGAATTCTTTGAAGAGGTAACAAGTATGTTAGACCAGGGAAATCCAGTGGATGTTATCTATCTAGACTTCCAAAAGGCCTTTGATAAAGTGCCTCACGGGAGGTCGCTGAGCAATGTGTGGGCCCATGGTGTTCGAGGTGAGCTACTGGCTTCGATTGAGGGTTGGCTGTCTGACAGACGATAGAGAGTTGGGATAAAAGGCTCTTTTTTGGAATGGCAACCAGTGACGACAGGTGTCCCGCAGGGTTCAGTTTTGGGGCTGCAGCTGTTCACTTTCTATATTATTGATCTGGATGAAAGGACTGGGGGCATTCTGTCGAAGTTTGCCAATGATACAAAGTTAGGTGGACAAGCAGGTAGTACTGAGGAGGTGAGGAGGCTGCAGAAAAATTTAGGCAGTTTAGGAGAGTGGTCCAGAAAATGGCTGATGGAATTCATTGTGAGCAAATGCAAGGTTTTGCACTTTGGAAAAAAGAGTACAGGCATAGACTATTTTCTAAACAGTGAGAAAATTCGTAAAGCAGAAGTACAAAGGGATCTGGGACTGTTGGTCCAGATTTCTCTAAAAGTTAACTTGCAGGTCGGGTCCGTGATTAAGAAAGTGAATGTAATGTCGTTTATCTCAAGAGGGTTGGAATATAAAAGCAGTGATGTGGTTCTGAGACTTTATAAATCTCTAGTTAGGCCCCACTTGGAATACTGTGTCCAATTTTGGGCCCCACACCTCAGGAAGAACATAACGGGCACTGGAGTGTGTCTAGCGGAGATTCACACGGATGACCTCTGGAATGG
The DNA here is from genome assembly GCF_030684315.1 of Stegostoma tigrinum. Classification (NCBI taxonomy): domain Eukaryota; kingdom Metazoa; phylum Chordata; class Chondrichthyes; order Orectolobiformes; family Stegostomatidae; genus Stegostoma; species Stegostoma tigrinum. The sequence continues at coordinate 21,002,110 of NC_081370.1, forward strand.
TAGGTTTAACATACAATGAACAGCTGAGGATCCTGGGATTGTATTCATTAGAGTTTAGAAGATTGGGGGGTGATCTAATAGAAACTTACAAGATAATGCATGGCTTAGAAAGAGTGGACACTGGGAAGTTGTTTCAGTTAGGTGGAGAGTCTAGGAGCTGTGGGCACAGCCTTAGAATTAGAGGGTGCATATTTAGAACGGAAATGAGGAGTCATTTCTTCAGCCAGACAGTGGTGGGCCTGTGGAATTCTTTGCCACGGAGCACAGAGGAGGCCAGGCGTTAAATGTCTTCAAGGCAGAGATTGATAAATTCTTGATCTCACAAGGTATTAAGGGCCACGGGGAGAGTGCGGGTAAGTGGAGTTGAAGTGCCCATCAGCTATGATTAAATGGCGAGGTGCACTTGATGGGCCAAACGGCCTTATTTCCACTTCTACGTCTTATGGTCTTACGGTCATCTGATCCTCATCAGCTTTTTGATGTCTATTTTTAAAAGAAAAGATAATTCTAAAAAATTCTAAATTGAATGCAGTCCATGTTTAAATTTCTAAATATGAGTATTGCTGAAAAAAGCCACATTTTATTGAAGATATTTGTTCTGCAGTCATCACAACAATGCGCAAGAATACCAGTGAAGGAGAAACAGTCAACATTTGTACTATGTGAGAGAAAAGCACTGATTGATTGGCAAGTGGACTCTGAACGTTAGAGCTGTTATCATGGAGAATGTGTCAATTAATGATGCTTGACAGTTTGCAGCATGGTTGCTCAGTGGTTAGCACTGCTGACTTACAGCACCAGGGACGCAGGTTTGATTCCAACCTCGGGCAACTGTCTGTGTGGAGTTTGCACATTCTCCCCGTGTCTGCGTGGGTTTCCTCTCGGTGCTCCAGTTTCCTCCTGCAGTCCAAACTTGTGCAGGCTAGGTGGATTGGCCATGCTAAATTGCCTGTAGTGTTCAGGGATGTGGAGCTTAATTGGGCTATATGCGGATGGATCTGAGTAGGAAGCTCTGAGGGTCAATGTTGGTTTGTTGGGCCGAATGGCCTGTTTCCACACTGTAGGAGCTCCATGATCAATGAACTGTTAGGCTTTGTTTAGATTTTAAACTGGGCAGGTTGTTTCTGATTGGCCAATGCTGCAATATCCCCTACCATTACTACTTATAATTTACATTTAAGATTTGGATTCAGAAATCCATAGCAAAGTAATTAATACGGCGTAATTGGAGGAAGGTGACAATTGCAGAATATGGAGATAAAATGTGTATTCTGACTCCATTTGTTCCTCAAATAACAACAGTAAACATGTTTTCTAATTTGTAGTCTGTGTTAGAAGACTGTATATAAATTAGCTGCCCTGCTACAACAGTGATTACCTATCAAACATGCTTCATTCATTGTAAAACACTTAGATGTCAGATGTCATAAAATGTCCTAGATAATAAAGTAATTCTTCTGTACGTGTAGGACACTGGCAAGAGATGCTTAGTGTAGACAGCTGTAAACGACATGGAGGAAGAAAAAAATAAACCATGTAGTTCATTTGTGAATTGTATTAGCATAAATAAGAATCAATCCAAAGGAGACCTAGGGATCTTAGTAGATTGAGTGTTCAATGTATTAGATCAATACAGAGCAATAATCAGTAAAGATAACAGAATGTTGAGCCAAAACAGTAAAATATAAGTCAAAGGAAGCCACGAATAAATTGTGCAGCACTAGAATGTGATTGATTATGTTTGCTAAGGACAGGAAGTGTGAGTTCTGGTGTCAATATAAGAACATATTAAAAATCTGAAGAAACCACTGGCGTTTCAGCATTGAAAGAATAAATCCAATAGTTTATATTAGAGGTATATAAATTAGGAAGGCTGATGTTTCAGGCGTAGACCCTTCATCAGAAATTCTGAAGAAGGGTCGAGACCCGAAAAGTCAACCTTCTTGCTCCTCTGATGCTGCTTGGCCTGCTGTGTTCATCCAGCTCTGCACCTTGCTAGCAATGATTCAAGAATTAGTTGTATGTGCAATGTGTTAATATTTTTATTTAACGTCTCAAAGCAAATAATAATCATAAATACTGTACGTAAACTATTTACACTGTTACTTAATGTTCACTAAATTTGTTTTTTTTGGTGTGTAGTCCGAGCTTTGTGATGATATCAAGTCAATCTTAGAAGCTGTGTAATGGAGCATGATCTCATGCAGTAAAGCAGAGTAGAGTGGCGAGGCTTCTCTGCTTGATTCCCAAGACTCACTGCAATTAGCTAGGTAATGGAAAATAGAGACACACTTTGGTTCATAGCGAACGCATCAGTTATGAAAGTAATATTTGATTCTGAACTCAAATGACATAGTTAGCATTAAATCAGAAGAATGTAACAAGCTATGCATTTGATTTTAAATTTAACGGTGAACTTTGTGCATCTACATTGAAAGCCTCACTTTACACAATTCTGCATAATCTTATTAGAAGTACAGTGACTTGTTAATTGTAGAATTTTATTAAACACTACAACCTTTCCAGAGCAGGAGTATTTCTAAAGCAATGAATACAATTAATCACCAATTAATCTGTAACCTCATTGATGGCTAGGGAATGAGAAGAGCCCCCCCCCCCCTCCAATTCTATACTGAACCAGGAAGCCAGTCCTCAGTTAAACCATGCAACTATAGGCCAGCAGCTTTGTTATGTTGACATTCCCTGGGAGGTTCAGGTCATTGAGCAACCTATTTTACAAAGCAAAAACAACTTGCATTTATATAGCATCCTCAACATACTAAAATTTCTCAAAGCACTTCACAAAAGAGTTACTGAATCAAACAAAATTTGACATTGCCAAACTCATTAAGGAATTGTTGGAATCAAGGACTAATTACTTGGTCACAGAGGCAAGTTGCAAGGAGTGTTTTTAAAGATCAAGGAGTTAGAGAGCCAGGGAAGTATGAAAGAGAATTTCAGAGGTTAAGCTCCAGCAGCTGAAGATGCAACATGCCAAGCGTTGTAGAGAACACAACAGAACTGCGGAAGTTGGATATAATGGAGGGCGGTAGGATAAGAGAGGTTACAATGACAGGCAGACTTGAGATCATGAGGTAATTTGAAAACAAACATAAGAATATTAAAACAAGATGTCATTCACAGGGTAATCAGTAATGGGGTCCTAAAGTATTATAGAGCTGGAAGCAGGTGGACGGGCAAAGGAATGAATCTCATGGTCAAGCATGACATCAGCCTTGTGAACACTTGCGTTCAGTCTAACAGTTGCCACGTAGGGGGATAGAGTTGGTGGCTAGCGAATGGAGCCGATAATGAGAACCAACACCAATGGATTTAATTCTGCCAATACTTAACTCCAGGAAATTTCTATTCAGATGGAATTGGATGTCAGGCATACAATGTGACCAGTCAAAGATGGTGGAAGTGGTGAGAGAGGCAGTGGTGAGGTAGACTGTGGTTTAGCAGCATACATATGAAATTGTGGTAATGTCTCTGAAGGCAACATATCAGTCAGAAATAGGAATAGGATAAAGAAAGATGTTTGGGCGACATGAGAGGAAATCTTGTGGAACCAGGAAGATAAGTGTTTGCTTTCATTCCCAGAGATAATGGGAACTGCAGATGCTGGAGAATTCCAAGATAATAAAATGTGAGGCTGGATGAACACAGCAGGCCAAGCAGCATCTCAGGAGCAGAAAAGCTGACGTTTCGGGCCTGGACCCTTCATCCTCTCTGATGAAGGGTCCAGGCCCGAAACGTCAGCTTTTCTGCTCCTGAGATGCTGCTTGGCCTGCTGTGTTCATCCAGCCTCACATTTTATTATCTTGCTTTCATTCCCAGCTATGATTGGATAGATAAAAATGGAACTGAATGAGTGCACTGGATGACAGAGGAGAGGAGTTGCAGGAGGATGGCTTTGGACTACTGTGTTCATGCCTGCTTGAACTTTACCATAATTTGCTACATTTCTGTAGTTTTCCAGAACTCTGTCAATACTGCCACTTTTATGGATTTATGGTAACACTGATTGTTGTGATATTTCTCGCAGCAGATGTGTGAAATAGCTCTAAGTGACATGCTCAACATGTGACCTAGTAGTAAAAAGCTTTCAACCTCCATCTTATGGTGGTCTGTGAGGTTGCAAAAGAACATGCTGCAGGAAGCATGCTGTAATACATCCAAATTGGTTACCTTAAGCCCAGGTATGCAACTGTCTGTGACTGTAGTGTACGTATGTAGACATCAGGAGTTGTAAATAAAAATTGAATTCTTTGGTACTGGGTGATTCATGTCTCAGTCATATTTATAGGAACAAACAAAAGTATTGGAGTGTGATAGTTGCAGATCACAGATATTAAGTTTTACCATCACATCATCCTGGAAGAACAGTTGTAGGTGCCTGTCACTGATTATAAAAGATTCCTCGCTGAAGATCATACAACCCTAAACCATAAAGCATCCAAACAAACAATTACAATAAGTTGACATGAGTATAGATCTCCAATTTTAACAGCCAGGAGGCAGATTTAGCTTCTTTCTCATTAAAGTTCAAGGCTTATTGAGCTAGAAGTCTTCAGTCTTTTTTACAAAAAATAAATCAGTCTGCTTCCTGACATGTAAGTTAAAGTACAACGTTTGGAAGATTTGTTACAGACTTAAAAGCAGAGTCAGCAGCAAAAAGGCTTCCAACTGACTTAAAAATACATAGATGATCAAAGGATAGTCAGTTTAATTATAGATCTGTCTTGTTTAGAACTGGGTTTTAAGCAATAGAAAGTGTTTTCCTAACCAAGTCAAGCTTACCTATGTACAGTGGTTGGTAGGACTTGCCATTTCATTTTCTTTAATTTGGCATCAAAGCTGGTATCATCACTTCTCATTTGGTGCAAATCCCCTGTAGCAGCTGAAATAGGACCTTTCTTCCTTCAAGGCACAGATTCACACTCAGCAAAGCCTCCTTCTAAGGTCACAACCATAAAAAATAAGCTAAAATAGAAGAAGAGTGAAAAAATTTGAATAATAAACCAAATAAAATGCAAGAGCAAACAAGTTCCACACTCTGCATCAAAAAAAGCCAGAGATCATCAGGAAGAAACTGGAAGCAAGCAAGCATTTAAATGTGGTTTGAGCCATGAGTGACAACTTCAACAAACTACAGCTACTTAACTAACGTATCCCTTAGATGATCTGTTTTACTTTGCAGTTCGAGTCATAACTATTCAGAGAGAAGATCTGTTATTACCTGTTATTGGCAAGGAGAGGCTTTGATGAATGAATACATCAGATATCTAATAAAACGATTTCCACTGGAGAGTGCTTCAGGATTAGCTTAAGGTATAGAATCATTGGAACAGGAGTAGGCTGTTTAGCCCCTTCAGCATGTTTCAACACTCAATGATAGCATGCCCAATCTGTGGCTGAACTCCATTTGCCTGCCCTTGAACCATATCCCTTAATATTTTTGCATAACGAAAATATATCTATCTCAGATTTAAAGTTAACAACTGATCCTACATTCACAGCCATTGTGGAAGAGAGTTCCCAACATCCACTACCCTTTGTGTGTAGAAGTGCCTCCTAACCTGATGATTGACAGTTATCTACTCGGCTTTGTTTAGATTCCTGAATACTTTGGCCCTAATTCTCAGGCTATGACGCCTAGTTCTCATATCTCCAACCAGCAGACATTGTTTATCCTTATCTACTTTGTCCTTTCCTGTTAATATTTTGAAGACTTTGATAAGATCACACCTAAATTCCAGGGAGATTAGGCCTAATTTGTATATTCTGCCCTCATAACTTAACCACTGATGTCCAGGTATCATTCTTGTAAGCCTATGTTGTACTCCCTCCAAGGCCTTCGAATATGTCCTTCCAAAGGTGTGGTGGTCAGATTTGCTCACCCACATGGGGTCTAACCAGGTTTTTATGTAACTACAGCATAACTACTGCATTCTTGTAATCCAGTCCTCTAGGTAAGGAGGTCAGCATTCCATTAGATTTCTTGGTATCTTTGTGCCTGTTTCTGACATTTTTCAGGTCTATGCACCTAAACCCCAAGTCTATGTATTTAACTTCGTACCATCTAGAAAGTGCACAGACTTTTTGATCCAAAATGAACAACCTCATTGTTCTAGGAATCACTTCTAGGTTAGGAGACTTCAACCCAATATCATACAGACAGAAACAGCAAGAGTCTTTTGATGAGTTTGTTGCTGAATGCCACAGCAAATGCCATGAGTGTGTTTTCTCTAAAGAAGAACTCACAGAGAGGCAAATTGAATTGGCAATCACCTCTACTCCAATCAAAACCATAAGGAAAGACCCTAGGGTAACAAAGAAAGGTACCAGCAAACAGGTAGTGAATTATCATAACCAGACACTGGACAGTGAGTGAGGCAGAAATCCAGTCAGCAATATTAGGATACCAGCAAAGGTCTGTAAGATATTCAACCAGCCCAGGCCATTATGAAGACATTATCAATCATATGCTCCATTGTGAAGGAACAGAAGCTATCTCAGATTAATTTATAATATAATAAACATGCAAGAAAAGAGAGAGGAAGAAAACTTCAATGATTATAATTGTGCAAAACAATTATACAACAGTGGCAAAACAATTAAGTTGTCAGCGAAAAGTAACTGAGAATAACACCTATTTCTCAACATTAGTATAAAACTACCAAATCAGGATGCATTGTCAAATACTTCAATATGACATTTTGGTTTGAATTATTAATCTTGTTAACTTTTAAATGTCGCTATAGTTGTTGAATTGGCAGCCTTTGCCAATGTTCAATGATGCAGACCTACTCAAAACTACTTTCCTTCGGAAAAAGAGAGGTGTTATGTAATGACTTGCAGCAAACAAAATACCTTTAAGTGACATGCTCATGATATCATCACTCTATCACAGCGAGTGACCTTATGGGACAAAGCTCTCAGACTCCGTCTGATGGAGTTCTGTTCTTCTGCAACATGAAACAGCAAGGGAATTGCTTGAGCGCAGATGACACACAAGTGCTTTTGGAACAAAAACAGACTTGCTGAGCTTTTCCAGCAACTTCGGTTTTTGTTCATGATTTACAGCATCTGCAGTTCTTTCGGTTTCTCACAAGTGCTTTTGATTGTAATCCACGTATGTAAATACCAGAAGCTGCTACAAAGGTTCACTGAATTCTTCAGGAATATGTGACCCACGCCTTATTCATATTTATGTTAAGGGAGTTAACATAAATATCACTGTGTGATAGTTGCAAGCCATCAGCTGTCAAGCCCTACCATCACATCACTGACCTATCATAGCAGCATCCTGCAGGCTCTGTTTACCTTGGCATGGTTCAATGAACACTGCTTTTGGTTAAGCTGACAACTTCAAAGTGCACTAATGTAAGTGGACAACTGACCTAAGCCAATGTACTTTCAGTTATTATTAAACAGCATTGCATACACTTCACAGCTGGAATTATCAAAGCCAAAAAGTGACTAAGATAACAGCCAAGCTGGAATAAAGTTTCATTCAGTTTCAAAAGATAAACAAATTGCAGGATGAATAATCTCTTGGGATTAATAAATATCTGATTAAGATGATGAAAAGATCAGAAACTCCAATCAGAAACTGAGGCACAAACTGATCAGGTGATGGATGGGTCATGTGACTAGGTTAATCTTATTGATTGACAGGGAGCTCTTCAATTGCATTGGGAATCAGACACATCATGCATACAATTTTCACCCAGTTAGTCATGGTCTGTCCAGAGAAATGAGGAACCTCTGAAAGCTATACTGTGTAACGTGCTGTAATATTTTAAACTCAAGAATTGTGGAGTCATTGTGGCAGTAGAGACATGTGGAAGGAGTAACCTCCTGTTTTTTCACACTTTTCTGGAGATCTGGTGGACATGATTTAAGGAGTAAAATAGTTGCAGTGTTATTTGCAAAACCACAGTCAGGAAACGTAGAAGGAAGTAGCTGATGGGACCAATGTCTGCAGCATCAAAGACCTAGGTTCAGAATACACAAAAATGGTCAATCATAGCCCAAGTGGAACAAGATCAAATCTACCTTTGCATCTGTCCATATCTCTATGGCTGCCAATAACATGCAGTCAACCCCAACCATTTTTGACAGACCACACTAGATATTCACAAGGGCTCATGACAACAACTCACATAGCAGCAAACAATAACAGCCTCTAATAAATCCACAGATAAAATATGGACGAGCGGCAGGGTATTGGTAATACTCTGTTACACAATCTATTTTTATTTTACCAACCTACCTATCAGAAAGTCATTAAAATTGAGCTGTACAATAGACCTTAACCGTAGCTTATAGATATCTGGTCTGATTTCTCCTTTCAATACTGAGAATACCTGTACTTCTCAACTGGCCTGTGGTATTTGGTCGATCATAACTGAGTATGCTAAGTTTGAAACAGTTCAAAAGTTTTCCCAAACAAATTTCATAGCTCAGCTCACTCTAATTATTTTTTCTTCATATCTCCGTATCTTAATATCTTCATATCACTGAACTCTGATTGGACAAACAGGACTAGTGTTTCTTGCCCCTTTCCTTCTACAGCCAATGACTATTCAGCATGGAGACGGGGGCATACCATAGTAAAGATGGAAAAATTCTAATAGGGTAGACAAAAAAAGAATGTAAGAGTGAATTGGTCCAGAATGTGGCTATATAGATTCTTTGTTCTCAACGCCATTCTGGATCAATGAAACATAACCAGCTTTCCCTGGTGGTCTAATAGTCAGGATTCAGCACTCTCACCACCATGACCCAGGTTTAAATCCCAGTCAGGGAATAAAAGCCCTGCTCTATTAATTTGGGGCGGCACGGTGGCTCAGCGGCTAGCGCTGCAGCCTCATAGCACCAGGGACCTGGGTTCAATTCTACCCTCAGGCAACTGTCTGTGCGGAGTTTGCACATTCTCCCCATGTCTGTGTGGGTTTTCTCTGGGTGCTTCGGTTTCCTCCCACAGTCTAAAGGCATGCAGGCTAGGTGGATTGGCCGTGCTAACTTGCCTGTAGTGTTCAGGGATGTGTAGATTAGGGGGATGAGTCCGGGTGGGATGTTCCAAGGGTCAGTGTGGACTTGTTGGGCTGAAGGACCTGTTTCCACACTGTAGGAATTCTATGAAATAATGCACAGCTTATGTGAACAGCTAGAGAAGGATTTGGAATTAGTGACAAGGGTGAAGAAATGTGATAGGCACTAAAAGGAAGATCTTTCATTTTCCTAATGCTCAACCTTATGAATTTCTGCTTCATTTATCATTATGTTAGAGAGGCAATAAGACAGAAAATAGATGATTGTGGTGTTTTTCAGTCAAGTGCTGGAGAGAGATGAACAAATGAAAGCTGATTACATCAACCATTGTTAGTGTCACGAAAGATGTTGTAGTCCATCAACAATAATTTCTCCATGACTCAGGCTCAAGTGACCTATTCGACAATTGACCTATTGAAAATATATTGGTTTAATAACTATTTGTAGAGTACAGTAAATGGCCAGCAAGAAAATTACATTAAATGATACAACTACAGAGCGATTAGTTACAGATTCTTAGGCTGCCTGTGGATTTCCATTCTTTTTGAGAAGTCTAACTTTGAAAGGTGGAAAACTTTATTGTCAGCTGCTTTAGGTTTCATGTAATTAACTACTGTTCTTCAGTTATAAATTTCCCTAGCATTCTAGCTTTGTTTTATCTGAATCTGTGATCCCAACATTTCAGCAATGCAAGTAAGAGTCAAATATCTAGTAGCTAAGACTGCCCTATATGCAAGTGGTTTGCAATGATGCTCTTGTAGATCTCTTACAGGTAGCTTTCTGGATAAGAGTCACTTCTTGGCCTAGAATTTACAGCTAAGAGAATGTCAGCTTTATGCTAAGCTTCCTTTGTCAGATAATTCCAAGAACAAGATTCCATTCCCACTCCAATTGCTTTCACCTAAACTGTTAAACACAGCCTACAGAAATACACAGGCATTTAAACCATTTTAATACATCATAATGGGTATTGTTAGTGTAGCTATAGTTAATGTCTATAGGGACAGATGGTAACAGGGTAACACAGGGAATACAAGAATAGACCCTTGTTATATTCTAAGATGACTGTAGAAAATGAAGGAAGAGTTTTTTTTTTCTGGAGGTATGTGATTATATTGAAATTGGATGAAGGCACAAAAAAGGTTGTACCGTAAGTTGGGAGAAGTTAAATGCTACATGCAGATTAGAAAGGGCAGATAATTCATTGCTAATTGTTTCATTCAATAACCCCTAGTACCAGATGGAAGCCCACTAACTGAACAAACACTGTGCCTCTTTGCACCTGAGACACCAAATCAACAGGAAGTTAATGTGCTCTCCCCACATACAAGCAGAGTATCAGTTACTGCTTTGATGCAGTTGTGTGCAGCTGACTGTGATATCCAGCTAAGTCTTTCCTATCAAGCCTTGGAAAGAGCTTGACATTTTTACATAGACTCTCTGTCATTAATCCCACAGTGCCTCCCTTGAACACAGCTCCTACTGTACTTGCAAAGGGGCAGATCAGGGTGGTAGCACTTTGCATGTACGGCTATTGTGGACGTGGCTGCCATTTGAAACTGCAGCTGCTTTCAGCCAGGACGGATCTTTGTCAACTAGGTGTGATAAACATGTCTCGTACGGATTAGACCTGGTAAGAATAGGTCAAAGTGTTGTAGAGATGCTCCAATTTCTTTTCAAAGAGGTGCAGAAAGATATTTGGAAGATGCAGAGAAGTTGCATTAACTACTAAAGAGCTGGCAAAACTCAATCACCAGCATCTGGCTTTAACCCAAAGGAATAGGCGGATGCAAAATATCGTTTGGCAGCACAGTTTTTCATTGTGCCTGCTGTCACAAGTACACAGATACCAGGAAAGAAAATGTATGAAAGAAGGAAGCATGGTGCATTTTGTGCCCAAAGAAAGGTTAAAACGCCATAGAAGCCTCAGGCATATGTGTTATACTCACATGTGAACATGGCTCCAGGCCAGCAAGACGGTCTGGTGACCGAAGCACTTCAGTACGGACAAGGACAAGAAGTAAGACATCCAGGTATTACCTATAGAACAGGTGTATGGCCTCAGAATCCATTCGTCAACATGACAGAAAACCAACATTGAGAATGATGGAAATTAAACTGAGAAGTCGGCATCAACATTTGTGGCATGATACAGCACTATCTTGAGTCCTAATTTGTTGATTTCCATGCCCTGCCTGTGGCTGTTGAGGTTTCTGTGACTTTGGATTTTGATGTATCAATCTTTTCCCAGAGCGAAGTGGGAGAATTAGTCAGGAGATCACGGTCAGCTGTACACAGCCATATCAAGCCTGTAATCGATGCCCTGTTCGCAAATGTTAACCACCTGGGCTGATTTAAACTAAACTGGACCAAAATAAAGAAAAAGAAGAACTGTTTTAAAACCAAGGATTGTGGAAGGAATTGCTGTACTTTGAAAAAAAAGTTACTACAGTCAGAGTGTGTTTACATTGTTTAAGTAGTGGCAAAGAAGTTTGTTACAGCCTGGCATCAAGGAATGCATGCAGACTGATATTTGACTAGCAACAAGTTGCTAATTAGTTTAGGTCATCAGCCTGATGACAACTCTCTGGTACTTCAGTGTCTCTGTGTGCGTGAGCGTGCGTAAGCACGTGTGTGTGTGTGTGTGTACCTGGATAAAGTAGGTGAAAGAACTAAAAGACTTGGCAAGCAAAAAGAATATCTCAACTGAATCTGTGGACTCCATTTCCAAGATATGACTTCTCTCCACCTGTATAACTGAAGTATTTTCATTTATTTTTCTGCGTCTGTCTCTGTATGTGTGGAGGGGTTTTTTAAAGGAGTTAGCGTTTTAGGTAGCTCAACTACTTGTTGAAGTGCTTCGGTCACCAGACCTTCGAATTTGTTTCTTTGTAATAATAAATAGTTCTTGTTAAGTACAGGAACCTGGTCACTTTTTTTACTGTTGACTCGATCCCAACGTATATTTGCACTGGGAACTTCACATACTTTGATAAGAATGGTTTAAGTTCTACAATGACCCTGAGAGTATTGGGGCCTGAGAATCATTGCATTTTCCAAGTGGGTCAGAACAAGAGATACAGAATCAGGCTTCTATCGTATACTGGGGGTTATCAATTATGTCACCATAAAGACTTCAAATCAGCACCTAGACACATTCAGAAACTAAAAGTCCTTTCACTCCCTTAATGTTCAAGTGGTTTATGACCAAAACAAGGCTTACCTTCAAGTTTGTGCCAAAGATCTCCTGGTAGTTGCCGTAATAGAGTTCCCAGTTGCTCAATATTTTCAGCCATCTACACAGATCCTTATCTTGCTTCTGAGCAGGACAAGAGGTACCCCTTAAAGATTTAACCAATCACCTTGTTTAAGTGACTGCAAACTGAGCAGGAATAGAATTACAACAGCAGCCATGTCATCACACAGAGCACAACAGCAGACTACTGGCATTCTCAAAATGTATACCAGATGCCTTGACCGCTCAGGTGGAGCTATGCAGGATTTCCCCAGCAAGGGTTTTCAGAATAGTAGTAGTAGTATGCTGCACTCTGCACAAATCAAAGAAAGGGTGCTGTGAACAGCTGTGGAGGAGCTTGAATCTGAAGATTCTGTCCTCAGGAAGCTGACACAGAGGACAATCAGGAAGGAGGGCAGTAACAGAGAAGCTGGGAGGCATGCCCACATAACCAGCGCTGATTCTGTGCAAAAAGGGCTCACTGCCAGACAAATCCTAGCACAAAACAAATTTACACACTGCACTTAGTGCTGGCAGATAGGTGCCAAGGACCATTTGTGTATGTGCAGATGATCCCCACGACATCAGTCAGCCACGCATGACCAGAGCCTGTTATGCCAGTAAGCCAATTGTACATGTGGTTGACATCAACACAAATACCAGCTCCCCTTCACAAGTTTGCAAGAAAAGCAGCCAGTGAAAGAACCAGCAGCCAAAAAGCAATTATTAACAATAACAGCAGTCCAGAAATTCAAAAACTGCTGGCAAAGGTAAGAAAGGCAAATGTTACTAAGAAAGCCGTAATGAAGAAGCCCGAGCACAAGATCAAAAATACTCAAGCCAAAATCAAATCGAAACTAGCAAGAACTAAGAAAGCCGCAGCCAAACAGAAATGATTACAAAGTCTGAACTCAAAGGCTCTTCTCCAATTTTCCACATCTATCTGAACAGAACTGAACCCTCAATGAAATGATACCTGTCCCACAATCAATAACATTTTGTAAATCCTTACTTTCTCTGTGGGTAGATTCATTGAGAAGCTGTGATAGTGTAACATCAGCAGATAAAGGCCACGTACAGCTTCAGTCTTACCACAGGAGTTTTCCCCAGACAAATCTAATCATTGTTTGTAAGCTGCTGGGATAGTATGTGTATGAGAATGATGATATTACTGAGGATGCACTCCTCTGATAGAATGCATAGTGTCTACGTTGACACAATGTTTGATTGTTCAACGGTGGCTCATGGTTGACACTGCTGTCTCACAGAACTAGGGGCCCGGTTTCAATTCCACCCTCGGGCGACTGTGTGTGGAGTTTGCACATTCTCCCTGTGTGCGTTACGTGGATTGGCCATTCTAAATTGCCAATAGTATTCAAGAATGCATTGGTTAAATGTGTTAGCCATGGGAAATGTAGGGTTACAGGGAAAGGGTAGGGAGATGGATCTGGATGAGATTCTCTTTGGAGGATCGGCATGGTCTTGTTGGGCCAAATGGCCTGTCTCCACACTGTAGGGATTCTGTGACCATATATAAAGGTACCAAGTTTGTGGAAACTCTTGAATCTGAACATATAGTTTGTGTGTATAGCTGAGTTTCAGTTACATATTGCCAGGGAAGTTCATGTATGATTCCAACATATGATTGTTTTTCTCTTTTTTTTACTCATTCACAGAATGAGGGCATCACTGCCCAGGCAACAATTATTACCTATCCCTAATTGCCCATTGCTGTGGGTCTGGAGTCACATGTAGGCTAGGTGGGTAAGGACAACAGATTTACTTCCCTAAAGGTCATGAGTGAACCAAATTTTTTTTCCCAGCAATCAAAAATGGATTCATGGTCATCTTTAGATTCTTAGGTCCAGATATTCATTGAATTCAAATTCCACTATCTGGAGTGGCAGCTTTCAAACCTGGGTCACCAGAACACTACCAAGGTCTCTGGGTTTACAGTCCAATGATAGTACCACTAGGCTATCACCTCCCCATATGAATACATGAATAGCACTATCTTTGTGACAAGTAGCTGGCATTCTGTCACTTGCCAACGATGTCGAACAACAACATTCTGTTTGGCGCACATGCATGCGAGTTGTGTCAGCTCATTCTCATGTTGTTGATAAATGCAGAACCTCAGAGCCAGCACAAGCCATTAACCAATCTCTGGGGAGCAACTTCCAAACAAAAAGTCTGTTATATTGATACTCAGGAAAATATCCATACCCGACAAGAGAGAACAGCAGCATTAATGATTTTGATTCAGGTCCATGAAAAATACTTAAAACATCACCATCAAAACCATTGGTCTCAAAATATTGCAAGAAACAACATGAAAAGCCATTCAATATCCAAATTTTTCCATTACTGCTAATGGCTGTAAGTGCCATTACTGCCACAACTGAAACTATGCCCAAAATTCTGACAGAATCAATAGTAATTGCCCACCCACATGAAAGTTATTCTCATTGCACAGTACAAAACATCTGTGTTGGACCAGCTCTTTGAATGAACTTGGCAATCACCCTTCACTCCCAATGGTTCACTTTTTGGAATGGGTATCTGTTGCAACATTAATTGCTCCCAGGCACATTGGCTTCCTCACAAAGCACAGCCTATGCCACCTGGAATGTGAAAGCTCTCAAAGTAGTAGAGACAGTCGATGAGCAATGTTCCCCAGAGCACATATGGTGACTTGATCTGTGTTGCCTGAACTTGATTGTCAAATGCTCTTGTGCTGAGAATAACCTGAGAAACTCCATCTATTTATGAAATCTATCACTAAGCCTCCCTTAAATTCAAACACAGATGGACAATGAATGCCACAAGGATCATCTCAATACTCAACTCATTGCTTACTACTGCTGCATATGAAAGGTTCAAAGGAGTCTTCAATGCTCTTAGATTACTATGACTCTATATGATAGAATGAAGAAGGAAAAAGCATTCCTAAACCTCACAGATCTGGTCATACCCTTGCTGCCAATGACAATGCTGTGAGAAGCCACTTTCATTATCACTGGGAAGAACACCTTTGTTACGTAACATTCTTATTGGTGTTTATAGTGTACAAACACACACTAAAACAGCTATGCATCTATGTGTTTAAAAACTGCGCAGATGAGGTATCTGACAGTGTTCATATATGATTTCAAAAAGTGCTTAACTGTCATATTTATGAAATGAAAAGTGTAGGCATGATGAATCCATTCATACTCTAGGCAAGATAGTACCTTGCAGTCATGCACACTCCTTCAAAGTGTCACTTTGTTCCTTGAGAGGAGGTGGAAACAGGCTGTACGCTACTCTAAGACAATGAGAGGCCAGTAGAGCTGATAAGGACTCTGGCAGAGGTAGATGAAAGAAAATGAAAATGCTGAGAAAATCTTGATACTTTCCCTATGTCATGGGCTGGCATTCAAGCGGGCTTAATGGTCCTGACTGTTGTTTAACCAGGCATTGAGATACTTTTGTTTATTACCTGAGGCATAGAGTTTAAAAGCAGGGAAATGATGCTAGAATTGTATAACATGTTAGTTACACCACAACTAGAGTATTGTGTACACTTCTGGAATCTATATTATAGAAGGGATATGATTGCACTGGACAGGATGCAGAGGAGATTTATCAGGATATTGCCTGCACTGGACAGTTTTAGTTATGAGGAGGGATTGGTTAGACTGAAATTGTTTTCCTTAGAACAGAGGAGACTGATTGGGGGAGCGGGGAACATGATTGAGGTATATAAAATTACAAGGGGCGTAGAGTAGACAGGAAGAAAATGTATCCATGATAAGAGGCAAGAGTTTTAAAGGGAATGTGAGGAAAAATGTTTTCACTAGAGGGTTATGGGAATCTTGAACTCACTGCCTCTGGGGGCAGAAACCCTCATAATTTTAATAAAAATTTAGATGCTAAGGCATTCCAAGTTATGAGCCAAGTGCTGGAAAATGAAATTAGAATACCAATTCAGAATATGGCCTGAAGGGCCTTTTCCTGTGCTGAAGACCTCTATGTCCCTTTGACTATTTTACCCACATCTGCTTCTTATGTTGAATTGCCCCATCAGGTATAAGTACCCTGTTGGAGGCAAAGCTTACATCACGATGGCAGTTCAGTTACAAGCCTGACCTAACCTGCCCTTCTGGTCACTGTGCATTTTAACACACCATCCAAAATCTCCTGAATTTCCGCAGCAGTTTCTGTTTCCATTTCATAATAATTTATTACATTTCTGCAGAGCAGCTTTAGCAGGTAGTGGAACCAAGAAGCTGCCAGCTCATTTGCTCTCTCTAATGAATTCTTCTTCATGCTTTCATTGGATCAGTGTATATTTTTGGCAAAAGGTGTGTAGACACTAACAATGACTATTATTTCCTGTGGAAAGCCCATGATGGATCATCTGTTCCGGGGTCACCAACTAATTAGATATTTAAAGAGCTTGTACTTACTGGACTGCTCAGTGACATTGTCTCTGGTGCTAAACCACTGACTTGCATCCTCACAGATGGGCCTACGTAATGACCTTTTCTTATACCTTGCTAAGTCGCCTTAGCCACCAGGTTCCACCTTTGAACCCATATGACTTCCAGGAACACCCGCAACAATTCCCATTATAATACACTCCTCAACCTTGGATTGAAATTCCAGAACACATGCAGTATTCGGATTTGATGAACTGGGAATTTTTCCAATGCAGCAGATCCGACAGGAGAGTGGAACTTCGGGCCTCAGAGTTTCAAGGAGAGAAATTAAATCCAAACAGGAGTTCCCACTCATTAATCATGCATCAGTGTCCCCTGCATGAAGAGTCAAAGTCTGTAGAATGTCAATTGGCAGCAAGATAACATTGAGTATTGTGATTAGCACTGCGGAAATCACACAGGATGAGGCCCTAAAGTACGGTCAGTATCACTGAAACCTGCAAGCTGCAAGAGTCAGCATGTTTAGGAAAGCAGAAAACTCAGTCACTTGTTCAATTATGATGAATGCAACAAGCAGACCAGCCTAATTTTCTTTTTGACACTTTGTTAAATTTCTAATTAATATTGATTGCGACCTTTTCGTCTGCATGAATTCAGTTGTTAATATAAGATGAGTGAGGCCAGTGGAATGATCATGATCTAGATGATATTGAGTTAAATATTAGAAAATTAATTCAAAGCAGCAGTATCTATAACCACTCTCTAGAGAGCACAGAAGACCTGTTGTCCTTAATGATCTGTCGACATTCAGCCACCATTAAAATGTCAGTCTTTCTAAAATGTGTCATTGTTTTACCTTGTGAAGGGCAACTTTTCTCTTATGCCTCATCTTCTCATGAAGATGATCCAGTCTTAATGATTTCAAAATACATGTTTCAAGTTAAAAAGTAACATTTCTGCTGCCAAAACTTGTGATCTCAATGCAGTGAACTTAAGAGTATTAGAATCATAGAAATGTGCAGCACAGAAACAGATCCTTTGGTCCAAGTCATCCATGCTGATCAGATACCCTAAACTAATATAGTCCGATTTGCCAGCGTTTTGCCCATATCCCCCAACCCCTTCCTTTTCATTAACCTAACCAGGTGTGTTTTAAACATTGTAATTGTACCAGCCACCACCACTTCCTCTGGCAATTCATTTCATACATGCACCCTCTGCATGAATAAGTTTTCTGTTAGGTCACTTTTACATCTTTCCCTTCTCATCTTAAATCAATCCTTCAACTTCTCTATCTTCATTCTAAAAGCATTTCCATATGCATCAAAACATATTTCATGGATATTGGGCTCAGCACATTGAAGAAAATGCAAATATAGACATTTTCCACTTCCGGTGCCAATCCTTCTGATATCATGTAGATGCATTCAAAGATGCAAAAATTATATTTTGCATCTCAGTGAGGAAAGATAAATAAATCTCAGAATAAAACAAAATTCATAAGTTATTGCTTCGACATTTTAAAGTATGAAATTTATAGCCGGATTAGCACAAGTGCAGAAAGAACATGTGAACTGCATTTTCGCAATTATGTCATCTAGCTTTTTGGAAATTAGGGCATGGGATAACAACACATAAATCCATAGAAGTTTACACCAAAAATTGATGTCAAGCTAATTTTCCTTTACAAAAGATGTAGAGGAACTTTTGTGCCATTATGTCAGAGATGAAGTTTCTATTTACACAGTAAAACAAATCCAAGAACTGCAGAACCTGGAAATCTGAATCAAAACTGGAAATTGCTGGAGAAATTCAGCAGAACTGGCAGCATATGTGCAGAGAAAACAGAATCAATGTTTCAGGTCCAGTGACCCTTGGAATTGCTGTTTTAGTTTAATATTTGATTTTTTTTCTTAAATAAGATTTTGAGATTATTTTCTGATTGAAGACAATCTGAGAGGAATTAATACTGGTCACAGCAAATATGGTCTGCAACAAAAGTGTTAGTATTGGAAACAGGAACAGAATAAATACATTTGTAGCCCCAGATCTTGCCCCTGTTATGTCAGAGATAGGTGAAATCGGAGAGCTTTTTGTTGAATTGAGTGCGCAAGTTAGACCAAAGCAATCTCATAGCACCCACATGTGGACAAATCTCAAAGCTGCAATAATGCTTTTGCATGATAGAAAATGATTTGCAGTCGTATTAATGTCAGGAAACTGTACTTGAAAAAATACGTTTTGAGCTCTAGCAACTGATACTCAGCAAAATATGGCAGTTGTTTTGCAACTTTGATATTCTAAGATCAACTAGATAAATGACCAGCTAATCTGCTTGAAGATGATGTTATTAGAGGATGCAAACTTAGGTCAGGGCAATGAGATACCTTCTTACTCTTCATCATCTAGTATCATGGAATCTTGAGTAAACAGATCATTTTTAAAGTCCTCCAGACAGTGCCGATGCAAAATGTGGTTTCTAATTTCCGATCAAAATCGCAGCAAAGCTTAAGAGGGTTAAGAGTTATCCCATTCGTCTAGTGTAACTGCAATAGAAATGCTGAGAAATGCCATAGAGATACTGCCATAATCAATCAAATTAGTTGTAATCTCTGACATTGATAAGGTATCAATCAGTATACTGGCAGGACAGGAACATGCATCACTGGAATTCACAAATGGAGTTGAAAGAAAGTTTGAAACAAATGTGGGAAATACGATTTTCAAGGCATTTTAAAGGAATTGGAAATTATAGCGGGGTAGCAACGTTTTTAGGATAGAGAGGCAAAGATGTTTGTTTTAAGAGATGGGGAATGACGGCAGATTTGTAAAGGGATGGGGCCATTACCTGTATTAATAAAAACAGCTGATGTATGGACCAGAAATCAAACTTGTGTGGCCAACAGCTTGGTAGGACTAAAATGAAAGGAGCAGGTGGTCGATCTTGTGAGCTCAGAGAGGGTGTGGTGGGAGATAGGAGAGTAACGAGGGAAACATGTCACCATACAGAAGGGAAAGAAAGCTTAGAGACTTTCGATTCAGTGCCTTAGGGTTAGGGTGGAAACAACAGAGCCAGTTGAATGAATATTCTTAATCTTTGTGAGAAGAGATCCATTTGTTGTTGGAAATGTGGGTGTAGGATGCAATGGGTGAGAAGTTTAGAAAGGTGTTTTTCATAAGTTGTTTAAAGCAAGACATTGTGAGCATATAAGTCAGTAAAAACTGTTTGTTCCTGTAGCAGGTTCAATAACCACTGGACGCAGAATCATGATAATTGGTAAAAGAATCACAACAGAGCTGCAGAGACCTTTCTCCACAGCTGGCTATTTTGATCAGGAGTGCATTACCTGACCAGGTAGTAGTCTAATAACTCTCAAAAGAAATTCAAATAAATGCATGAAGGTAAACAAAACATTGCGGGGCGTTCGGGAAAGAGCTAGGCAGTAGGGCTGTATGGACAGTCTTCTGAAGAGCTAGCATAAATACTTCAGAATAGCATTCTAAGTTGGAGGATTCCATTGATGTACATTTCCTCAGATTTTGTATCAACAGACAAACAGTACGTAGATTCTGAACTTCTATAGAGAAGAATTTAACTTTTCCATGTTTCTTCGGCAGCTGCTTAGGCAGGTCTTCTGATCCAAGAATAATTTTCATCCATTCAGAGTTGTGAGGCCTGAGGTGACTAATTAGTCCAAGGTTGGATCCACAAACCCTGCCACAGATGAACCTGCTCATGTTTGAAGTGACAGTGGGTGGGATGCTTCAGGTTTCACATAGTCCTTCCACTGTTGATACTTGACATCTATCTACCTGGACTTGTTGGAGATGCTGAAAATGGTCAGCACCTTCATAAATGCTTCTTTTTCAGTTTGGACAGTCTTGGTCAAGAAATTCCCATGAGTTGATTAGAATATTGCATTTTCCAGAGTGCCTTTGAGTCTGTTATTGAAGTATTTCCCCTGATCTCTCAGTAACCACTTTCTATGATGTAACTCAGGGTAGAGACCATCATCAGGAGGCTTCTGCTAAGCATGTCGATGATATGGCTCAACACAGCTGATAAACTACATTCAGTACTTCAATGTTGGGGATATTGGCCGAAGGGATGACATTGATATCGGACCACCAATCCTGCCATTGGATTTTACAAAGGCATGGCTGGTAAATTTATCACAGCATTTGAGGTATCTGCTGTACATTATCCATATAGTCAATGTACACAGAAAGGCAGGTAGCTCTACTGCCTTTTAAATAATGAGCGTAGTGCCAGGTTTGAATATCTTGTTTCCATATATTCTATTCATCAGGCATCTGATGGCTACACTGACACACCTGCAGCAATATTGAATTTCATCATTGATATCTGCCCACACTGAAAAGAGACTTTCACAGTAAGGGAATTGATTCATGCAGCCCAATGGCTTGTTGTGAACTTTGATAGTTGGGGACAGTGTTGCATGGCAGGAGAAAGCTGGTACAGCACATTTGACTTCTAGTTGTTTCACTTGTCCCATTCTCTCATACACCTCTGTGAATGCATTGGTAATGATTTGGAGCTCAGCCTCTGAGTCTGAGCACATGCAAGATCTGTCTGCGTATTTCGGGGACTTTGATGGCAAAGCTTGAGGTGGACTTGGCCCTGAGCTGAAGATGATGCAGATTGAACAGTTTCCCACTCTTCATGGGTTGAAACCCACCTGCAGAGGGGTGATTCATGGATTTGAGATGGAGTGTTGCGTTAATGTGAGGAAGATAAAGAATAGCTTTCATTCTCCATTGGTGAGGATCATGGATTCCATACTATTGTGTGGGAGGTGGAGGACGATGACAATTTCAAGAGTTGAGAGGATGTTCCAAATTTCCTTCCAGTTGACAGAATCAAAGGTTTTTGTGACATCAAGGAGGTCATGTTTAAAGGTTACTGTTACTCTGTGCATTTTTCTTGGATTGATTCACTGTGCAGGTCATGTCCATTGTGTTGCATTGAATCAAAATTATGGCTCCTAAGAGGAGCTCTTCAACTATTAGTTAGATGATACTGGAAAGGATTCTTGTAATGACTTTCCTTGTGGTTGGCATAATGGAGAATTCTCTGTAGTTACGCCAATCTGCCCCATCTCCATTCTTGGAGATGGTTAAACTATTATGTTTATGACATACTTGCTTCCATCCACATGAAAGAAATGAGGCCATGTCGTCATGCCAAAAGTGCTTCTCTACTATATTTCATTCTGGCTTAGTGGCTTTGTTGGTTCCCAGCTGGTGCGGATATGTCTTTTATCTGACCTAGAAATATTTATGTTACCCTTAATAATACGAAGGAAATTGGGAATGGATATTGTGATGTTGAAGAATCTAACTGACATGTATCACGCCTAAATAGTATATGCAAACATTTCATTTCTCAGACACATGAGTGCCTGGCTTGCATTAAGCTATTAGTTTATAATCGTGGTGCATGATTTGAGGAGTGTGAGATGCTTCAAGTAATCCGTGTAAATGGGCTGTAAGGCTTTGATTCCATCAGGTCATGTGGAATGATGCAATAATAGTATAATGAGCATGTCTCCTAAAGGTGTGCTGGTACACTGACCATAAGACATAACACAGCATCATACACATTATTCCAATTCTTATGGAATTAAGATTATACTGAGATGGTGTAGCTTGCTTTGAAAAGACATAAAGGGCACTTACATTAATGACTGAGTCTCATTTGAGGAGATGCTCAAATGCTCCTTCCATTGGGCACTGACTGATTCAGTCATTGATGAGTTCTACTCTGTTCTTTGTTCTCATTGGGTTAGATCCTTGGATTTTGGGCCATAGATAGTTTTGACTGCACTGAGGAATTGAGGCACAAGTGGTTGTTGGTGACTTGCTGAGTTTCCTGCTCTCTTTTCACCAACTCTTTAGGTCACAGATTTTATGTTGAACCTCACTTTTGATTTGTCTGTGGACCTATTCTCTTTCCTATGGGTTTAAATGAAATTTCCATTTCTGCAAACATTTTGCACTTGCAATTTAGAGACATCCTGCATTTCTTGGTCATTGTCGTCAAGACAGTCTTAATGTTTCTCATGCTGGGATGTATATGCTGAATGGCTGTGGCTATACTGTTTTACTGTTAGAATTAGGGGATTATTTATCCCATTGAGATAGTCAGCTAGTTGTTATTTTATTGGTGAGACCTATCCTGTATAATCAGCATATTTCTTCTGTCTTACCATTTGAGCTCACACCAAACAGGTGGATCAGCTTCTGGAAAAGTAATCTACCCAACTGTCCCCACCAACTGCACTTCCTTCTACTTGTTGGCATTAATATCACAAATTGAGCTCATTCACACAAAACTGTCACTCTGAATCTAATCACATACCCAAATGGTTTTATCGTGCACAGAATTAAACTCTGAGGTAACAAGGTGTAGAGCTGGATGAACACAGCAGGCCTCACAGCATCAGAGGAGCAGGAAAGCTGACGTTTCGGGCCTAGACACTTCTTCAGAAATGGGGGAGGGGAAGGGGGTTCTGAAATAAATAGGGAGAGAGGGGGAGGCGGATGGAAGATGGATAGAGGAGAAGACAGGTGGAGGAGAGACAGACAGGTCAAAGAAGTGGGGATGGAGCCAATAAAGGTGAGTGTAGGTAGGGAGTTAGGTCAGTCCAGTGAGGACGGATAGGTCAAAGGGGCGGGATGAGGTTAGTAGGTAGGAGATGGGGGTGGGGCTTGAGTTGGGAGGAAGGGATAGGTGGGAGGAAGGACAGGTTAGGGAGGCGGGGATGAGCTGGGATAGTTTAGGGATGCGGTAGGGGAAGGGGAGATTTTGAAGCTTGTGAAGTCCACATTGACACCATTGGGCTGCAGGGTTCCCAAGCAGAATATGAGTTGCTGTTCCTATAACCTTCAGGTGGCATCATTGTGGCAGTGTGGATTTCATGATAGCAAAGTGTGGAGCTGGATGAACACAGCAGGCCAAGTAGCATCTCAGGAGCACAAAAGCTGATGTTTCGGGCCTAGACCCTTCATCAGAGTTCTCTGGTGAAGGGTCTAGGCCCGAAACGTCAGCTTTTGTGCTCCTGAGATGCTGCTTGGCCTGCTGTGTTCATCCAGCTCCACACTTTGTTATCTTGGATTCTCCAGCATCTGCAGTTCCCATTATCACTGGATTTCATGATATCCATGATTGAAAGCCATTGGTGTGCCTAGCGCCATTTCAATCACTCTCTGCATACCATTAACATTGCCTATAGACTTCACTAACTGTAACCAGCTCCTCAAAACATGCAACATTCACACATACTCATTCAGAACAGGGAAATGAGATTTGTTTTGTTTAGGAAACCTGGTCAGCATGGATGGGTTGGACCAAAGGGTCTGTTTCTGAGCTGAATGACTCTATCACTGTATAATATTGGTGCTCATATTAAACAACCAGCAGTTGTTTCTCCTACATGTTCAGCTGTACACATTTAAGAAAGGATAGGACCTAAACTGACAAGATCTGTCGCAACACTGGCAATAGTGTTTGATATTGACTGGCATCAGAGCCTGCATACATCCAACAAATATTCTCTTAATGCCATTGCTAATGATCTCACAAAGATGGTGCCAGCCACACTGAAAGTGAGCGCCAACAGCAAGGACAACAATTCAGTTCTGAAATGACACCACAGAATGAGAAGCATCATTTCCCCGTACCCAAGAAAACACATGCAGTGTGCCTTAATGACTACCACTCAATAGCTCTGATTTCAATAATCATGAAGTGCTTCAAGAGGCTTGTCATGACCCAATCAATTCCAGTCTCCCAATCTGCCTCAATCCCCTACAATTAGCTTACTGACATAACTGGTCCACAGAGGATGCCATACCCCTAACCCTGCACTCATCTCCATAACATCTGGACAACAAGGACACTTACATCATACTCCTGCTCATTGATTACAGCTCCGCAGCTCTATACCATTATCTCTTCCAGACTAATCTCAAAACTGTGTGACCATGGTCTCAGTCCCACCCTCTGCAACTGGATACTCAGCTCCCTGACCCACAGGCCATAATCAGTGAGGATAGGTAACTGCACCTCCTCCACAATAACACTTAACACTGGAGCCCCTCAAGGATATGTCCTCAGCCCCCTGTACACCTACGACTGTGTGGCCAAATTCCGAACAAACGCCATTTACAAGTTCACTGATGACACCACCATAGTGGGACAGATACCTAACAATGAGGAGTCAAAATATAGAAGGGAGATAAAGAACTTGGTGTCATGGTGCAATGATAACAATCTGTCTCTCAACGTCAGTAAAACAAAAGAACTGGTCATTGACTTCAGAAAGAAAGGAGGAGAAAATGTCCCCATCTACATCAACGGTACTGAGGTTGAGAGAGAGTGAAAAGCATCAAGTTCCTTGGAGTGACGATAACTGACAGCCTGTCCTGGACTTCTCACGTAGATGTGATGGTCAAGAAGGCACAACAACACCTCTTCTTCCTCAGGCAACTCAGGACATTTGGCATGTCCATGACATCCCTCACCAACTTCTCCAGATACGACATTGAAAGCATACTGTCTGGGTGCATAATGGCCTGGTATGCCATCTGCTGTGCCCAGGACCATAAGAGACTACAGAAGGTTGTGTGCACAGCCCAGACCATCACGGAAGCCAACCTTCCATCCATGGACTCTATTTGCATGGCTCACTGCTGCAGAAAGGCAGCCAACATCAAAGACCCATCACACCCTGAATTGACCTTCTACAACCTCTTCCAGCAGGCAGAAGATACAGAGGCTTGAACACAAGTACATGCAGGTTCAGGAACGGATTTCTTTCCAGCCCTTATCAGTCTGTTAGATGGACTCTAACCTCAAGCAATGTAACTTGAAATGTAGCCTGTATGCCATTAAGTCTTTTTGATCTGTACATCCTTTGCTTGCTGTGATCTGCCTGTACTGCTCATAAACAAAGCTTTGCACTATATTTTAGTACACGTGACAAGAAGTCAATCAATCAACCTACATTAACTTATCAATAGTTGTGGTTGATTTCACTAGATTCTCTCATTTCTGAAAGTTGTTTCAACGTGTATTTAATCTGCAGCACAGGCAAGCAACTCGAAGGAGAGTTGTGTTTTTCTCACATGGTATAGCAGTTGGCAACTGTGTTGCTGCAAGTTAAACATATCATCATTGCACTCGAGAACAAATAATCATTATAAGCAGAAATAAAATGTGAACTTTAAAAGCAGCCTCTAAATGTAAAGGCGCCCACAAATCACAGTGATGTCCGTGGCATTTGGCATCACTATTAGTGAAACATGCACTTAAGCCACTTATTTGTTCCAGATGTCACATTGAGTGGCAGTTGACCTTCAATCCACATTGGATTGTCTTTTCTGTAGAGCATCAGTTTGTTACGTTATTTCACACATAATATTTAAAATGAAGGAATGCCAAAGAGGAGCATTTTTCATTTATAGTGTCCTTCCAAAGTCCGTTATTGCAATAATAGTCTGTATGCTTAAAAATAATTCCAGCTCCCATTATGGATGACTCTAGTTATGTTGTATCATCATTGGCTTTATTCATTTTAATCAAGATTACAAGATCAGTCAAGCCTTCATGCTTGCCCAGAGCATAAAACCCGCTTAAACCAAATAATATCTGGCCAGTTCTGAGGAAGGATCACCTGACCCGAAACTTTAACTCTGATTTCTCTCTACAGATGATGCCAGACCGGCTGAGCTTATCCAGAATTCTTGTTCTTGTTTCTGATTTACAGCATCCACAGTTTTCTCTGTTTCTATTTAGTACCTGGGCAGTAATGTTTGACTGATTGCCAAGCAGCTGCATGATGTTCCTATGATCATTTACACTCAATCTTTGGAGGTGCCCCCAGCTTCACATTAGCAGAAAGGTCAAATTTATTCAAAATTCTGACTAGTCCTCCGTGGATTATGTCAATTACAACTGGGCTTTGAATATGACAGTATAATGTAAGGGCCCTTAACATAATCTCTCCCACCTTCCATACTATAAATTATCCAAGGATTTCATGTACATTAATGAGTAAAGCAAAGTTACACTTCAAGTTGCAGTTGCAATCCTACACATCAATTTAAATTGACTTTAAATGAAGCGTTGCTTCCTGGAATAACTCCACTCTATGGTATCCTGTGACCAAATCACCCTTTATTTACATACATAATACACAACACTGACCCAGCTGGATCAGTGCCAGCTCCCAGAGTCAGCAGAACCCCTGACACTCCAGTTTATATCTAGCAGCCAGAGCTCCCTGACTGGACCGGATTAACAGTCCCGATCAAGGAACTCATATTCTATGAGGTCCACCTGGCTGATACCATTCCAATCATTACACTCCTTTGCCTCTAAGTTGTGGGATGTAGGCTCGTTCTTTATCCTGTAACTTCTCTTAGACATTTTCACGCAAGTTTTCCTCCATCTCAGCCTCAGATACCGACTGCATGCATTGAACCATAGCCCACCTCTTGCATCAGGAGCTTCACGGAAGAAATTACTCTTTGTCAGGTGGAAATGGCACTAAATCTGCAATATCTGCCTTGTCTACCTCATCCTCAAATGTTTCTTTGGGGCTAGGTGGAGAACGAGAACCCATGGGTTCTGATAGCCTTTCTGGCTGCTCCGAGGGGTCAGGTATGTTTTGCTCCAGATCCATTTGCAAGGTTGCAGCTGTCACGTGATCCACGTGCTTGTTCAAGACCAGTTCTCCTTCCCAAACTTTGTACCTCACAGGGTTTAACCTCATGCTGACCATGTCTGTTATCCATCCAGGGCCATTCCCGTGACTTTGACATCAAACTTTGTCTCCTGAAGTAAACTGCCTCTTACTTAGAGGAGTTTTGTGTCTGGTGTTAGCATTCCTGATGCCATTTTCACTTTCCCAAAGCCCCGGCTCAGGTCCAGAAAGATCAAATTTAACCTGGTGCAGAGTCTTCTCCCATTAGCAACCCTACTGGAACTGTCCTTGTAGTTGTGTGGAGGGGTAGGGCGATAATCAAACAGAAACTGGGACAGTATAGTATTGGGTAAAGCTATAGGCTGTTTCTTTAAGCCCGCCTTCAAAGTTTGGACTGCAGCCTTCACCAGATCATTGGGCGTTGGATGGTAAGGGGCTGACCTCACATGCCAAATGCTATTCAACTTTAGGAAATATTCAAAATCCCTGCTGGTAAATGATGGCCCGTTGTCTGCGACCAAAACTTCTTGGAGTCGGTGTATTGCAAAAAACGCTTGTAGCTCTCCAGTTGTCTTCCCTGTGTTTGACAAATGAATTCTATGCACATCCAACTACTTTGAGTGGGCATCCACAATGACTCAGAGCACTGACCCCATGAAAGAATCAGCATAGTCAATGTATAACCATTTACTTGACCATTTCCACAAATGTGGGGGTGTTGTTGGCAGTAATTTTTGTCCTTGTTTGCATTCTGGGCTCTGCCCCACCAATATGGCTATGTCAGCTAACGAACCTGGCCACCAGACATAACTTTTTGGCAACAACTTCATTTTGGAAACCTCTGGATGACCTTGGTGGAGTTCAGCCAGCATCTGGCGGCGACATTTGCTCCGGACAAACACTGGTGATCTCAACAAGTCCGGGAAGGATTCAGTTCTGAATGTGATGGCCCTTTCTCTTCTCCCATCACACCAACTGTATTAGTTTTGCAGGGATATTTTTGCGTTCACAGTCTGATATTGTCAGCAGTGGCCAGAAGGGTGTCCAAAATGTTTAAAGCTAGAATGGACTCTTCTAGTGGTGGCACCACCAGTGGTGTATCTGCCAGTGGGAGGTAGCTCAGGGTTTCCACATTTGCCACTTGGCCTCTCAGACAGTGTTCCAGCTTGTAATTGTACACAGTTACAATTTTAACCCAGCACTGAATTCGACCTGAAGCAATGGTTGGCATGGCTTTGCCCTCTTTAAGTAGACCTAACAAGGGTTTGTGACCTGTTACTGTTACAAATTTATGTCTGTAAAGTAATGGTGGAACTTTCTCACACAGAATCTTCCTTCTCTAGCTGGATATATTTTCGTTTGGCCTCAGCCAAAGTCCAGGAAGCATATTCTGTCACCTGTTCCTCTCCATTTGGCCACCAGTAAGCTAACACTAACACTACCCCAAGGCCACAGCATTGCATGTCAGCATCCATCTTTCTTAGAATTGTAGTGTGCCAACTCCTTAGATGATAATAACTGTTTCCATATTTACCTAAAGGCTACATCTTGGCTACAAAGATTATGATTTCAAAGGCTGACCCTTTTTCAATGGCAAATACAAGGGTGCCAGACAGAGACCAAGTTATGTGTGAATTTTCTATAATAATTTACCAACTGAAGGAAAGGCCTAATCTCTGATACAGGCATGGGAGCCAAGCACATTTGGTTGCCTTCACCTTCATTTCTGCTGGGTATAACCTGATCTTGACGACTCTGTAACACAAATAGATCATTTGGGGTACCTGGAACACATATTTTTCCCTCTTAAAGCATACACCTACCTTGAAGAAATGTTTAAGCACTATGTCCAAGTTCTCTAACTTTTTTTTATGGGTTTTCCCAGTTATTGGCACGATGGTGATCTGACGTAGACTTTGTGAAATATTCTCCTTCGGCTGCTGAAAATGGCACAGACTGCATGCTCTTGTAAACCACACATTTAAAGCAAGTATGTAGGTCCAGCAAACATTCAGAACTGCAAGCAATATGTTAGTCCTCATTGCAAGAGAGAAAGGGTGTCATCTCAGGATGCAAAGCATTGCTGAGATTACATCTGCAATATTGTGTGCAGTTTTAGTCTCATTATCTAAGGAAAATATACTTATCACAAAGGGAGTGCAGCAAATATTCACCAAACTGATTCCTGAGACGGCAAGTTCTTTCATGAAGAGAGATTGGGACAATTGTGACCTTTATTCACTGGAATTTAGATGAATGAGAGAGGATCTCATTGAAATGTATTAATTCTGATGGGGCTGAGCAGACTAGATGCAGAGATGATGTCTTCCCTGGCTGGGGAGTGCTGAGAAATGAATCGTGATTTCATGATACTCAGTAAGCTATTTTGGACTGGGATGAGGAGAAATATCTTCACCCAGAGGATAATCAAACGGTAGATTTTTTTTAACTATAGAAGGCTGTAGAGGCCAGTCAAATAGCAGTCAGGGTAACGTGGCAATGTCATTGGACTGATAATTGAAAACACCAGACTAACATTCTGGGAACACAGCAGATAATGAAATGTGAATTCACTAAAAATCTGGCATAACTGCCAGTTTAATGTTGTCAACTGTCACAGAATCCCATCTGGATTACTGTCATCCTTTAGGGAAGGAAATTTGCAATCTTTATTCTGTCCAACCTCCTTATGATTCCAGGCGCACGGCAATGTGGTTGACTCTTAACTGCTCCCTGAGCAATTAGGAATGGATTATAAATGCTGTTCTAGCCTACAACACACATATCTCATGAATGGATACAAAAAGAAAAAATAGATTTCTAAAAGTGGAGATGTAAAAGCGGGGTATTTGCTGAGAGACAGGGTCAGTCATGTCCACCTTGAAAGGGAGGGTGGGCTCGAAAGGTGTACTCTGGTCTAATATCCTGTGGGTGGAATCTTCTGGGGAGGGGGTGCGCTAAGTGATGTAGGCTATTGTGAGGTTGTGTCAAAATCAGATAAGATGTCAGCTCATTGATATTTGCAGCACCTTGCTCCATTGTTTATGCTTTTGCTGAGCAGTAAGCTAGGTCATTCACTTGGTGAGTTGCCAATTATGGGGAATTATTGCTTGTTAAATGTTTTATTCAAGGGCCAATTTGCCCTGTTAATATGTAGCTTCCTATTTTGCCAAACATAATGTGCCACTTAATTTAGATGCCAAGCAATCTCAATATAGCTATCAGAGCAGATGCCTGGTGACTTCAGATCACTGCTTCTGGCAAAAGTTCTTATCATTGCTTTGGGCCATGTCAGGGCTTGATCAATGGGCACCTGTCACCCCTCATTCACAGATAATGGCAAGTGACATGTGCCAACTGTGTGTGATCATCATGGCACCTTTCCAATCTACTTATAGGCCATTCAGGTAGCACAGACTTTCATTACACGTCTACATAGAGTAATATTCTAAGAAAAATAGATGCAAGTCAACAGCTGTGAGTTGAGGTGCAGTACCATTGCCAGCCAATTGATGTCATTAAAAGCATAAAGTAAAGCCTTTTCCTATCGGTCAGTGTGACAGAAATAGTTAGGTTTGGATGTGGTAATGGGAGAAGTGCTTCAAGTTTAAGAGTTTGAAAGTTGGTTACATTTCCCTATGGATAAACTCACCTGTGGAGACACCAGTTGAAGATCTCTCTGTATATTTGGTATGAAAAGTGCTTCTGGTGCTGGGGTACTGCTCCACTTAAGTCCTTTCACCAATGGCCAGAGCATCATTTTCCAGAACGGGCTGCACTTTCACATGGGTCCCTGCAGAATCCCTGAAATTACAGACTCTGAAGGAATGGCCGAGGAAACTCAAGATTCAACTCAACAATTTCCTTCATCTTAGAACCTCCCCAAAAGTCTCTATTTAAATCAGGAAATTCAGACAATTCAATGGAAATTAAATAAATAGGTACTTAGGAGAAACTTCCACTGACACCCAACATACATCATAGCCCTGCAACTACACTTCCTCAAGATGTTTACCACCACCCCGTCCTCTCAGACTCTACCCAACAGATCTCACTAATCCTGGGGTTTGACACCCACTACATCATCCTCACCACCAAACATTGGACCCGATGTCTGCCCCAATCTTGGGATCTGACAGTGCCTCACCAATCCATGACAATGTCATAGGACCAAACTCTCTCCCATCACTCAGATATATCTCATATCCCCATGATATGATTCCTCCGATTACAGACCTAACAGCCCTGTCCTAACATTGGGCCCAAACTTCCCGCTACCCTTCATCTAGGACTCAAATGGCTTTTCCCCACTCTGTTGTAGTCTCCTCCGTTTTCTCTGTTGTAAGGCCCAAACACCTGCCTCACTAGAGATCCAACCCCTTCCCCACTCTGGAACAAACCATCCCCTTCACTGGTTCCACATCTAAGTGCCCACCATGCCCTCCACCCCCTAGCTCCCTATTCTGGACACAAGTCACACTCCCTTGCCCTGGAACAGACCTTCCCTTTCCCATTCTAGCCCATGCTCCAGACCCATTCACCACTATTCGTATTCTGAACTTGACCCCTTCCCCCAACTCCAGACAACACCCCCTCCCTGCTCTAGACACCACCTACACTTTTCTCTGGAATCTGACATACCTCGTCTCCTATGCCTCACTGGACCTACTCACTCACCTGAATCTACCCTACAAACAGCACTCACCTGGCTCTTACCACTTTACACCCTGGCACTCCACTTCACTGGCATTCTATCCATCTGCCTCCTATCCTTCAATGCCCTCCCCTTGGCACCCTATCCCCTACTCGCTTAGCATCCTATCCACTCAGCCCCCACTAATTAGCATCCTAAACCCTACCCACCAGGATTCCTGTCATCCCACCCTCTTAACATTGAACATTTTATTTACTGTTTCAGCAGCTGCCAAGTTTCTGTCTGGACTTTTAAACAGTTCTGAGCAATGAAAGAACTGTCAGAATGGAAGTACATCTTTACATGTCTGTAGAAGCTCCAAGCAGAATTTCTTCTCAGAAATGCTGTTTCATTGTTTCGAAAAGGAACTGAGTGGCAATTTGTGTCAAAGTGTCAGTCCTTGGAAAATGTTAGACCTTATTGAAGTTCTGATATCTATGATTATCAACCATATCTAATATGTTTGATAAAGTTATTTGTGTTTGCTTAAAATTCTGCTGCCTATAACTCATACATTATTAAGTCATATTCATCCATCTCATGTCCTTGATGATTTATGTTGGCTTCTTGCATTTACGATTTTAAAATCTCATTCCATATTTAAATTCCACTGAGGTCTCCTTGGCCTATATCTCAATAACCTTTGCTACTGAACTCTCAGTTCTTCAAACTGAAGCTTCATGTGTCCCTGTTCCGTTCAGCCTACCATTGAGTGCCATAACATTCAGCTGTTTCACAATCTAGAATTTCCTCTCAAAAGTCTTGCCTCAAACTCAACTTCCTCCTTTTTGGGCACATTTTGAAATATATATTTTCATCCAGTCTAGTACATGCTTCTTTGACTTACTATTTGTATTCCCTCCCCAAATATGCACATGAAGAATTTTTAGAATGCTTTGCTAAGATACTGTGTACAGTTCTGGTCACCACTTTACCAAAAGGATGCGGATGTTTTGGAGAGGGTGCGAAGGAGGTTCACCAGGATGTTGCCTGGTATGGAGGCTGTTAGCTATGAAGAGAGGTTGAATAGATTAGGATTATTTTCATTGGAAAGACAGAGATTGAGGGGGGACCTGATTGAGGTCTACAAAATCATGAGGGGAATAGACACAGTGGATAGCAAAAAGCTTTTTCCCAGAGTGGGGGACTCAATTACTAGGGGTCATGATTTCAAAGTGAGAGGAGGAAAGTTTAAGGGAGATATGCATAGAAAGTTCTTTACACAGAGGGTGGTGGGCGCCTGGAACGCGTTGCCAGTGGAGGTGGTAGACGCAGACACTTTAGCGTCTTTTAAGATATATTTGGACAGGTACATGGATGGGCAGGGAGCAAATGGACACAGACCGTTAGAAAATAGATGACAGGGTAGACAGAGGATCTTGATCAGCGCAGGCTTGGAGGGCCGAAGGGCCTGTTCCTGTGCTGTAGGTTTCTTTGTTTCTAAGATAAAATGAAGTGTTATTTTACATGGATCATTTTTTAAAACCATCTCTGCTCTTTCCTTGAATCAGGAAGTTGAGTTCTGTTGATGTATGATAATACGTAAGAC
This sequence comes from Stegostoma tigrinum, assembly GCF_030684315.1. Classification (NCBI taxonomy): domain Eukaryota; kingdom Metazoa; phylum Chordata; class Chondrichthyes; order Orectolobiformes; family Stegostomatidae; genus Stegostoma; species Stegostoma tigrinum. The sequence continues at coordinate 21,035,804 of NC_081370.1, forward strand.
CCATTGCGCTAATGAATACTATACTTTATCAAATCTTGCTGTTGTTGAGACTCATTCGGAAATCAGACCTAGCCTGGGAGGTTCTCGGAATGTTATCTCCTACTCATTTATGCATATGGTGCAAATAGTTCAATTTTATTCAGCAGTGCTAAGACAGACGCACTTGCATCTATAACCTCCGTGTGATCTCACAATATAAAGTCTCAGAGTCATACAGCACAGAAATAGGCCCTTTGGCCCAACTGTCCTACTGGTCCAAATGTCTTTTAAATGTTGTAATTGTACTTGCCTCTACTACTTCCTCTGGGAACTCATTCCACGTACATACCAGCCCGTGTGAAAACGTTGCTCCTCAGGTCCCTTTTAAGTCTTCCCCTCTCACCTTAAACATATGCTCTCTAGTTTTGGACACTCACCCTGGGGAAAAGACTTTGACTATTCACTTTATCTGTGTTCCTCATGAGTTTATAAACCTCACACAAGGCCACTCCTCAGCCTTCTAAGCTCTAGTGTAAAAAGTCCCAGTCTATCCAACATCTCCTTATAACTCAAACTTTCTAGTCCTGGTAACATCCTTGTATTTCTTCTTTGTATCCTTTCCAGATTGATGGCATCCCTTCTATAGGAGAGCAACGAGAATTGTATGCAGTATTCTAAATGTGGCCTTATGAATATCATGTACTGTCATGACATGACATCCCAACTCCTGTACTCAACTTTTTAACTGATGAAGGCAAGCATGTCAAAAGCCTTCACCACACCCTGTCTACCTGTGATGCCACTGTCAAGGAACTATGCACCTGTACCCCTAGGTCCCTCTGTTTGATATCATTACCCAAGACTGTACCATTACCTGTATAAGCCCTGCCTTGGTTTGTCTTACCAAAATGCAACATCTTGCATTTATCTGAATTAAACTCCACTTGCCTTTCCTTGGCCAACTGGTCCAGGTGATCAAGATCCAATTGCACTCTTAGGTACCCTTCTTCACAGGCTGAATCCAGTGGTGGACTCTAATACTATATGTGTATAATTACAGGCCAGAACACAGTGCAGGAGGTCAAGCAGCAAATGCTGATGCATTGAGCCACCTCCTGTTCGCAGAAGCACCACTGGTGGTATTGCCAGTGGAAAAGTCTATAATGGTTTTACATTTTCTGTACACACTTCCAGTCACAGCTGACAATATCAGATTTTGGATGCAAAGAGATCTACTCATGGCAGAACTAAAACAGTTGGTGGTGATAGGAAAAGCAAATGAGCCATCAAAACCAGAATTGAAACAAAAATAGAGATTGCTGGAAAAGCTCAGTACATCTGGCTGCTTCTGTGGAGATAACATTTTGGTTGAATGACACTTCCTCTGAATATCCTTACAACCAAAATGGAAACCTTTTTGGACCCAGAGAGACCAGATCACAGTCGAGGATGACATGTTAGTACAGGGAACAAAAGTGATTTTCTTGTGCAAATGTTGCCACCAGATACTGGCTGAACTCCTCTAGGGTGATCCATCGGCGTCCAAAATGTCGATGTTGGTGGTTGGTTATGCCTGGTGGCCAGGACTGGGTGCAGATATAGCATATTGATGGGGCAATGCCCAGAGCGCAACAAGGATAGAAATTACCAATAGCAGCTCCCCCACATTTGTGGGAATGGCTGGGTAAACCCTGGACTCAGTTACACGTTGACTATGCCAGTCCTTTCATGGGCTCAATGTTCTTAGTCATTGTGGACACCCAATCAAAGTGTTTGGATGTGCTTGTTCGTCAAACACAGGGACGATGATAGAAGAACTACATGTATTGTTTGCAATACACAGTCTCCTGGAAGTGTTGCTCACAGATAGTGGGCTAACATTTACAAGTAGGGAATTCGAGTATTTCCTAAAATTGAATGGTGTTCTTAAAATATGAACAGCTGTATACCATCCATTGTCCAATAGTCTGCCAGAAAGAGCAGACCAAATTTGAAGGCAGGCATAAAGAAATAGTCTACATCTTCACACAATACCAAATAGTACTTTGGGTACATTTAAGTCGTCATTGGATAAGCATATGGACGTACATGGAATAGTGTAGGTTAGATGGGCTTGAGATCGGTATGACACGTCGGCACAACATCGAGGGCCGAAGGACCTGTACTGTGCTGTAATGTTCTATGTTCTATGTTCAAACTGTCATAGTCCCTATTTGATTTTAGGACCACCTGCATGCAACTACAGGGACAGCTACAGCAGATGGGAGTGGGGTGGGATGGTTATGAAATGGCATCAGGAATGCCAATGTCAGGCACAAACTCCTCTAAATGAGCGAGACAGGGAGAGAGAGACGGGGGGGGAGAGAGATGGGGGGGAAGAGAGGCAGTGGGGAGAGAGACGGCGGGGGAGAGAGACGGGGGGGGGAGAGAGACGGGGGAGAGAGACGGGGGGAGAGAGACAGGGAGGGAGGGGGGAGAGGGGCGGTGGGGGAGACGGGCAGTGGGGGAGAGGGGCGGAGAGGGAGAGGGGCGGAGAGGGAGAGGGGCGGAGAGGGAGAGGGGCGGAGAGGGAGAGGGACCAAGAGGGAGAGACAGAGGGAGATGGAGACGGGAGAGGGACAGAGGGAGAGGGAGAGACAGCCGGAGAGACAGATGGAGAGACAGAGAATTTATTTCAGGAATGACGTTTGATGTCAAAATCACAGGTGTGGTCCTGCATAAGTAAGAGGCAAGGTCAATGGAGGTTGGGTCCCATGACATACAAAGTTCAGGTGGATGAGGCAGTCCTGAACAAGCATGTTGACCACATGAAAGCTGCAACCTCTCAAACGGGGCAGAAGCAAACATACCTGGCCCCTCAGAACATCCAGCAAGTCTGTTTGAACCCATGGCTTCTCCCACTCTGTTTAGCATCAAAGAAACTTCAGAGTCTGAGACGGACACAGTGGATGTTGCAGCCTTGGCACTTTTACTATCTGAAGAAGAGAATGAATTTCTTCCAAAACGCTTTGGGCCCAAGAGGCAGGCTACGGTCTGTTCAACGGCACTCGTATCCGAGGCTGTGGCAGAGGAACTAGACCCAGTGCAAAAACACCCCAAGTGAGACTACAAAATAAAGAACACCTTATGTCCCCAGATTCAGAGGGGGAGGGATGGAGTGTTTTGTCACAAGGTCAGCCAGTTAGATCTCAGAATATGAATTCCTTGATTGGAGCTGTTAATCCGTTCCAATCAGAGAGTCCTGGCTGACAGATATAAACAGGAGTATCAGGAGCTCTGTTCACTTTGAGAGCTGGCTTTGATGAAGTTGGGGCTGTGTCACATACTACACACATGCAAATAAAGGGTAACTGGGACACCAGTTTCTGCGGAGTAATTTCGCTGTCCACCTTGGTCTTAATAATATTCAAAGACCCTCCCTCCACCATCTTCTAAGGCAGAGAGTTTGAAAGTCGCATAACCCTCTCAGAGAAAATATTTGTCCTTGTCTCTATCCTGAAAGGGCAATTCCTTATTTAAAGTTTGCATCTTTCCCCTCCTTGTCAGTGACAATGCCTCTAAGGGCAGAAATCTTATTCCTCCTTGTAGCCTGATGTGCGAACCTGACAGACTTCAAGCTGGGATAATAAAATGTGAGGCTGGATGAACACAGCAAGCCCAGCAGCATCTCAGGAGCACAAAAGCTGACGTTTCGGGCCTAGACCCTTTTATTATCTTGGATTCTCCAGCATCTGCAGTTCCCATTATCACAGACTTCAAGCTGGGTCCCCCGAACTCAGCCAGCTGCCAGACTTACAGTCGGACAGAAGTATGCCTCTACCTTAGGTAGACTACTTATCTTCTCCCACATTGCGCATATTATTGAATTCATAGAAGGGCAATTATCGCCTGGAAAATGCACCTAGAGCATTACACCAAATTATTTGCCCCATTCGTAGTAAACAACTACTAATCTCCATATCCCAACTCAAGAATAATTAAATTCTGCCCTTAGTGCCTTATGAAAAAACAAGAACATTGTGCAAAATGTCAGTGGAGAAACAAAAAAGCAGCTCCATATTAAATGAACAAAATGAAACTAAATATCTGCACTCAGCCATAAATGCAATTATTTGAAAACAATTTAGATAGCTATAATCAAAATTTATGCATCTAACTTTACAAATCTAGCTTCAATTGTCAAATGGGTTCATACTTGTCTCATTTTATATGGGTAAAATGACTATCAGACTCCCAGTTTACCAGAAAAATATGAAATTTGGCATAATGCATAATTTAAGTATGATAAAACTGTCACTGGCTCACATTGTGGTCTCAGATTGACATACACAACTCTGTGTTGAAATTTGGTTGTACTCATTGTCACAAAGATGGAATCAGAAACAATGCACTATTCCACAGTTAATGCTATATCAAGCTTTTTAACTCTTAACTAGCTGAATATAATTAGACAAATAATGTGGACTGCCTTCAAGACATTAAACATAATCAATAAGGTTAGTGACAACTCACAGTTTCAAAATATCATTGGAAAAATAAAATGCAAGTTTGTAGCAACTCTGTCTCATTGATGTTAAAGGTTATGCTTCAGATTGACGGGCAATTTAGTTTCAAGGGTCTCAACAACCATTCACAAAGAATAATTCAGTCCAAGATGTCTGATTTGGAATACTGGGACTTCAGAGGTTTTTAAGCCTAATTCCTAGCAGTCACCTGTACAGTCCATCATAATAAAGAGGAGGATTATTCACAAGCATGAAGTTAATGCAAATCAGAACATAATCAAGGATGGAAGGACAATAGTTTGCATTTCAAACACTACTTTGATCTCCCATATCCAAAGGTGTTACAAAATTATGCTTAAAATTTAAAACTACATGCACTATACAAAATGCCATCTATCACTCCTGATCTCAACCACAATTAGTCCCTCTTTTCATTCCAAGAGTAATTGTATCTTTGCGTACTTTTCTAGATGAAGTAATTAAGTTCAAAACTTTAGCTCAGATACAGTGATGGCTTTTTTCTTTTCTTGATAAATGAACAAAATTGTTTTAAATAAGTTTATCTTTTGATCTTCTTCCTTTGATTCTATAGACTTGTCCCTGTCATACGGCTTCCGACAATTTGGATCCAAGATTTCAGGCACCACTTTAACAAACCAATTTAGCTCAAAATCTTACTGTTCATTTGCAAATTCAGCAATGTCGCAGTCTATTTCAGTTAAACAGACCTAATTTCTTCAATTTCGTAAAGGACTAGATTATGACTCTGTTTTACCATACAATTCTGACCATGTCCTCTACAACAGGGACAAAGCTTCCAGTGATCTACTTTCTTAAGTTCTCGAATTTGACAATTTTCTCCCATTCACAAATTCCTCTTCAAGCTCTTTCTATCCTCAATTTTTTCTTTCTTTGATTATTTAACCTCTGAGGAGGAGTTTGGAGCAGTGCTACATGAATTTGTGTTGTATAATTTATTCCCTCTTATAAGCAAAGTCACCAAAAGAAAGGAATATGGAAGCAGAAAAGGAGAGAATCAGAAAATAAATATTAAAAGAGAAATAGAATCATGAATGCATATGATTCCAAGAAGAAGAAAAGAAAAAGGAAAATGAAAGGAAAAGAAAGTGAGGAAGGATTGATTTTTACACGCAGAACGAAAGATCTTCAGTAACTTCAGTATTTTCAGAACTTGCAACTGTTCTCTTCTGATCAGAAGACAGTTATAAGCAAAGTGGGTGAAATTAGAAGCTTCTATCCAGTGGGGCCCCATAGGGATCAGTGTTAGGATCCTTGCTGTTTGTGGTTTACAAAATGACTTAGACTTTAACAAAGAAGGCTTAATCAGTAAGTTCACAGATGATACAAAAATTGGTGCAGGAGTAAATAGTTAGAAGGATTGCCTCAGGTTACAGAAGGATATAGATGTACTAGCCAGATGGGCTGATCAGTGGCAAATGTGCAGTGACGTAGTTAGACAGGATGAACAAGGAAAGAGAATGCATGGATCAGAGAGATCTTGGTGTGCATTTACTTTAAGGACAGATGGATAAAGTGCTATAGAAGGCATATGGGATACCTGCCTTTAATAGCTGACACAGAGTTTAAGAGAAGGGAATTTCCCTGGATAGAATGTTGGTTAGGCCACAACCAGAGCATTGCATGCAGTTTTAGAATCCAAATTATAAGAGGAATGTGATTGCACTAGAATGGGTTCAAAGGAGATTTATCAGGATGCCGTCTAGGCTGGGGAATTTCGGTTACGAAGAGAGATTGGACAGACTGGGGTCATTTCCCTGACAGTAGAGGAGAATGAGAGGGGACATAGTTGTAATGAGGGGCATAGATAAAGGTAGACAGAAAGAAACTTTTCCTGTTTGGAGCTATCATTGGCTGGTGGCATAGATTTAAGGCAGGAGGTTTTGAGTAGATGTGATTATAAAAACAAACTCTTTCACCCTGAGGGTGGTGGGAATCTGGAACTCACTATCTATAACCCTCATGGCATTTAAGAAGTATTGAGATGTGAGTTTGTGATGCCAAGCTATACAAGGCTATGGACTAAGTGCCGGAAAATGAGATTAGAAAAGTGAGTGGCTATTTTTGATTGCTGCAGATTTGATGAACTAAAGGGCCTTTTTCTGTGCTATAGACCCCTATAATTCTAATTTACCACTCTGATCTTAAAAGGAAGCATATGGGAGGGGATCTTATTGGAGCAGATAAAAAGTAAATAGTATTGAAAGAGTAAATTTAGAACACTTTTTGTAGATAAATAATATTTCAGAATAAGGATAATTTGGTATTATGATGTATTATTCATAAAGAAATTGGAATTCACACATATGAAAACATACAGCAATGCTACAACTTTTCCTGCTGCTTTGCAGTCAGGTCCCGAGCAACAATATATTAGACTAACATGGAAAGTTGCTAGAAATACACTTTGTGAAGCTGCAGCAATTTGTGTGATTATTTTTAAAAAACCAGAAACAAGGTGACATACCAGGCACATAGACTAAAACCTGGAGAAAGGCCAAAGGAGAAAGACCTCATGAAGGATCTTTCCACCCCAGGAGTAACTGGGCATTTGTATCCTCTTCTGGATGAAGTAATTACGTCCAAAAATTTAGCTCAGATGCAGTTATGGTGCTTTTTGTCCTTGACTAATGAATTAAACTGAGCTGAATGAGTTTATCATGTAATCTTCATCTTTTGATTCTATAAACATTTTTCTATCAGACTGTACCTGACAAATTGAATCTAAGTTTTCAGGCGCCTTTTTAACTTTAATATGAGTGGAAACTGAGTGCATCAATTGGATTGAATTCAATATCTTTTGCCATCTCTAGGACTGCATTTAAGTGCAAAAGTGATTGAACAAAACACTCCATGGTGTGTTCCGAGTAGCGGAAGAATGGCGTGCACAAACAGAACACTGTTTTTGAATTATTCAAATGTACTCAGCATTGAAGTTATTAAAGGTACTGCACCAAAGAGTTCAACAGTAATAGCTCTTATGTATTAGATCACAAAAAAAGCAGGAACATTTTTTAAAAATGTAATCCCTTTAACTGTTATTATCAAACTAGACCAAAATGTTAGGGGAAAGAGGCCAGGATTCTTTCATGATGATTCTTTTCCTGAATACAAACAAACATTTAAGGGATTGAAACATGAGACCGAGGGCAAAATGTTCCTGTCCCAGGAAGAGTCACTGAAGATTGCAGTGGAGGGAAAGGCAGGTTAGTGTTAATGAGATCCTCATCACCATCTCACCATTGTATAAATTGTTATGGGTAGGAGGCTTCAAGTTGTGCCTTCCTGGCCTACCACCTATTGGGAGCTTTAAGTGATAAATTTCTGACACCATTGAATTTAACTCTGTTCCAAGATGTGAGAATGTTTACCAAGAAGATGGCTACCAAACCGGATGGCTTGCCTAATGGCTTGGGGGTTGGGGAAGTTTCCTTGTTAAACTTAGTCTGGGAGGAATGTTAGAGAACGTGGGTTTACATCATCAATTGAGGTCATTAAGGGCAGAGAAACAGCACATGCCAACTCTGAGATGCACTTTAGCAACTTGACGAGGCCTTTTTGACAACACCTCCCAAACCCAAGATCTGTACCACTTGGAATAACAACAGACACAGATAGCAGGAACACAGCAACCACAGGTTTTCCTTCAAATGGTACCCTACCTTGACGTCAAAATACATTGTTAGTCCATCATTATTTCTGGGGAAAGATCCTGGAACTCCTTTCAAAAGCACTGTGGGTGTACTTACACCAGTAGATATTCAGGAAGGCGGCTCACCACATTTTCAACAGCAATTAGGGAAGGATGATAAATTCCAGTCTTGGGAGCGAAGCTAACATTTCATGAATGAGAATATTCAAACTGAAGTTAGTCACAATCTTATCTTGGAAATATCTGACCTTTCCTTCAATGTCACTGGTCAAAATCTGGAATCCTCTCCCAATGTCATTTGGAGTCATTAGCCATTGCCATGGGGGTAATCCATATCTTCCATTAACCATCCTTGAAGGGGAACTGGCCTTTGAAACAAAACAGGAAGATGAGAGCTACCAAAGATATAAGCATCACAACAGCTTCCTAGAGAACTGTTGCAGACCTTTAAAATGTGATACCAATGAGCACAGATGATTTGCACATTGATAGAATGGAACCCCTTCCTGGTGATACATGTCCCTACACCTAGGGGAAGGCAGCTATTTGTCAAAGTCCACTGCCCAGGCTGCAGCACAATCTCATGAGGGGAACAAGGTCAAGTCGTGTCAGTGGGCCCACAGTGCATCAGCAACAGCCTTAATGGATTTGTTCGTTGTGCATCAAGAGATCCCACACAGGCACCAAGTGGATCTTTAGAAGCAACTAGTTGTATAAAAGCTTAGTACAGTTCCTTGACAGCCACTCAGAAGGAAAGACCACCCACTCCTTCAGGCTGCTTGTTCTACTTCAGCAGTGGGTATAACTCTGTGACAGTGTCCCAAGACATCCACAGTCCACAGTAATCTTTCATCTCACTCATCTGAAGAAAATGGCATCATGGATAATAGACCCTGGGCTTCCGGCACATCATGAGAGGACCTTCAACTGAGACTTATTCAAGTGGAGGCTGTTCAGCATCAGTGGTGGCTGCTAGTCTTGCACTTGTTGGTGCGACTGTTCCTCCTATATGTCAGAGCAACCGTGGCAACAAGGCCTGCTGTTATTGGATTCATCGATCATGCTTCCATTGAGTCTGTATGGGGCATATAGCAAAAAGAATATTGCAGTTAAAGCAAGTCTGCACCTCACCATGGGGCGGGTTTGCTGCTGCCACCATCCACTTTAATGTGGGAATCTGCAGTACTTATTCAGTCACGTGCTGTAGAAGAAAACCATTTACTGGTCTAACTAGCAGAGGAACTCTTCTCTTAAATCAGAAGTGGCTATTATGTGTTAGCAATCAGTCGCAGCTATATATTGTTGTTGTAAATACTATGAGCAGGATCTGGATATTAGATCTTCCTTCTTAAAGATCCTAAGTTGCTGTGTCCACAAGCCCCCATGGCCTCATCATCATGGGCAGTGCTGACATCACTCCTTAGTATTAAATTCTTTAGGCCATACCTCCCTATAAATCTCCACAAAAGCTTTTGCATATCATTATTTTTTTTTGTATATTGGTTGCTTTTGATTTGTTTCCTGACAGTGAGAGGCCTATAAGTCCCTTGGTAGGATTATGTTCATCATTGTGGTCATCCCAATCACGCAATGGTGGATGCTTGATTGGAAATGAGGTGGTTCTTCTGAGCCACTCCTTTGGCTGTCCAAACAGTGTATGACTTCAACATACAATGCATCATCAATTCCTACAATCACACTGTAATGCCAAATTGCAAAATCTTCAAAGTGGTAAGTACCAATGGTCCAGCTTGTGGCAGGACAATCAGAATGCACAGATCTCAGGATCCTAACTATTTTTTACATTCATTTCACACCCTCAATAGTGAGAAAGAAAGATCCAAGGGACATTTCCTCTTTAAAACTCGGGATGAAGTAGAGAGCAGGTAGAGAACTATTGCAACTGACAGTGAACAAGTTGCTGTTAGTAGTTAGAGCTACTAACAAACTAAACAATTCCCCCTTAACTACTAACTATTCCCAAATAAAACACAATTCTAATCGTGTGTTGTTCCAATCAATACACATCCCTTCTATATTAACCAAAATAATAATAAAAAGATCTCCCAAAATTATAGCCCAGATAAGTCTTCCAGAATGCTCCATGCCGTCCCTGCTGATCGTCAGTCAGGAACTCCTTTCTCCATCAAATTCTTGTGTCAGAAATATTAGCTAAGAGTGCTGCTGTATAATTAGTTTAGATGATGGTTTTCTGTGATCTTAGAGAATTTTGTGAGAGCCAGCAATTCTTTCATTAACAGTTGGGAGCTGTTCTCTCAGCAGATAGCAGTTTATTCTCACACCAATTTTCAAATGCCCTCTTCTGTTATACCCTTGATGGCCTATTAATTTCATACAGTAAGATTGGTCCCAAGTTGTCAAAACCGTCAGTTTTAAATTTAGAGATAGTCGGAACTGCAGATGCTGGAGAATCTGAGATAGCAAGGTGTAGAGCTGGATGAACACAGCGGGCCAAGCAGCATCAGAGGAGCAGGACGGCTGACATTTCAGGCCTCAACCCTGCTTCAGAGAAAATAAAAATTCTGGAGAAGGATGTAGGCCCAAAACGTCAGCCTTCTTGCTCCTCTGATGATACTTGGCCTGCAGTGTTCATCCAGCTCTACATCTTACTATCTCGATTTTAAATTTAGTTAGGTTTTGGTATTTAGCCCCGGTTTAAATTAATAGGCTAAATTCAAAAACCTATTGTATTGGTAAAAATGCTGCTTTGCCTGTTAACAGCACAGTCCTTTGACACAGTGTTTTAATTTCAAGAGCTTTCTGTGCATCTGCTGCTGCCTGCAGACATTTACTTTTTTAGTTTCAAAATTAATTAAAAATACACATCATTGTTTAAAGGGACCACATACTCTTCCTCCCCGCAACACCCGCACCCCCCCCATCATTTTACAGATATCAAACTCAAACCAACTTCACAACAATAGTGGCAGCAGTATATTTTGTCACATCACATCATGGTGGCATGTCATACTCCCCCACCCTCCCCAACCCCCCACCCCCACCTCACTGTGCTGTATAACAGCCCCTAGCTCAGGACAGAAGGTGTCCTCCTGGTAACTCCATCAGTGACAGAACTTTTCTAATTGTTACCTATTCATCCAACCACGCTAGTGAAAGTATTAGTAAAAAGCATGGAGGAGGTGAAACTCAATCATTCCATTCCATCCTTTTCATGGGCAGGCAGGCAACACGTGTTTTGATTTGTGCACCCCAGCGATTAGATTTTACCAAATAATTTGGAAACTTTCAGGTGTGGATCCACCTTTCATCCCCATGTCTGTTGCTTGCAGACTTTCTCTGAAAAGCAATCTGACCATCCCCTGACTCAGTTCTTGGCTTCCCTATTTGATTGTGGGTATCACAACAAGCTCCATGTAGTGCAAATATTTGACGCTTGGATAACTGCATCCTCAGTCATGGTGTGTAGCTTAGAATGAATCATAGAATCCCCACAGCATGGAAGAAAGCCATTTGGCCCATCAGGCCCACCAAGTCTACACCGACCTTCTGAAGAGCATCCTATTTGGACCAACCCCCTACCCTATCCCTGTAACCAAACAGTCCCCATAGCTAACCCACCCAGCCTGCACATCCCTGAACACTATGGACAATTCAGCATGACCAATCCACCTCGCCTGCACATCTTTGGACTGTGGGAGGAATCCAGAGCACCTGGAGTAAATCCACACAGACACGGAAGAATGTGAAAATTCCACACAGACAGTTGCCCAATGGTGGAATCAAACTCAGATCCCTGGTGCTGTCAGGCAGCAGTGCTAACCACTGAGTCACCACACTATCTTAACCCTGTAGGGGCTTCCTGGCATGACATGATGACCTCCCAGCCTGGTGCAGTAGCCTTCTCCTATGGGGGCCTCCCATAGCAGTCTCCCAGCGTGGTGTGGTGACCTTCTAGCCTCCTGCAGTGTGGAGCCAGGGCCCAGAGCAGACTGGAAATACCAGCGTGGACTACAGTACTGAGCTTTTATTTCTGAAATGCTGGGCATTTTTCTTCTGTATTGTCTAAATCTTAAAAATAAAGAAGCTGTGCGTGGGTACTTTTATATTTAAGTTGACACTGTAGTTGGTGACATATAAACGTTTCACTATACTCATTCAGCATATGTGACAATAAAGGCTATTCTATTCTATTCTCTAACTATTCTGTAAAATTAATCAATTGCAATGAAGTAAGAATACCCATTAAAAGTGAAGAGTTCTGTGTCCACAAAATCTCAAGACTTTAAGACCTTAAGACCATAAGATATAGTAGTGGAAGAAAGGCCATTCAGCCCATCGAGTCCACTCCGTCATTTGATCATGGCATTTCAACTCCACTTACCCGCACTCTCCCCGTAGCCCTTAACTCCTTGCGAGATCAAGAATTTATCAATCTTTGCCTTGAAGACATTAAACGTGGCGGCCTCCACTGCGGTCTGTGGCAATGAATTCTACAGGCCCACCGTTTTAAATTTACCCCCTCTAATTCTAAGGCTGTGCCCATGGATCGTAGTCTCCCCACCTAATTGAAACAACTTCCCTGCATCAACCCTTTCTAAGCCATGCATTGTGTTGTAAGTTTCTATTAGATCTCCCCTCAACCTTCTAAACGCTAATGAATACAATCCCAGGATCCTCAGCTGTTCATCATACGTTAAGCCTACCATTCCAGGGATCATCCGTGAGACCTCTGCTGGACACGCTCCAGTACCATTATGTCCTTCCTGAGATGTGGGGCCCAAAATTGGGCACAGTATTCTAAATGTGGCCTAACTAGAGCTTTATAAAGCCTCAGAAGCACATCACTGTTTTTATATTCCAATCCTCTTGAGATAAGTGACAACATTATGTTTGCTTTCTTAATCATGGAGTCAACCTACAAGTTAACCTTCAGAGAATCCTGGACTAGCACTTCCAGATCCCTTTGTACTTCTGCTTCATAAACCTTCTCACCGTTTAGAATATAGTCCATGCCTGTATTTTTTTCCCAAAGTACAAGACCTCACATTTGCTCACGTGGAATTTCATCAGCCATTTCCTGGACCACTCTCCTAAACTGTCTAAATCTTTCTGCAGCCTCCCCACCTCCTCAGTACTACCTGACTGTCCACCTAATTTCATATCATTGGCAAACTTCACCAGAATGCCCCCAATCGCTTCATCCAGATCATTAATATATAAAGTGAACAGCTGTGGCTCCAACACTGAACCCTGCAGGGCACCACTTGTCACCGGTTGCCATTCCGAAAAAGAAGCTTTTATCTCAACTCTCTGCCTTCTGTCAGAAAGCCAATCGTCAATCCATGCCAGTAGCTCACCCCGTACACCATGGGCCCTCACCTTACTCAGCATCCATCCGTGAGGCACCTTATCAAAGGCCTTTTGTAAGTCTAGATAAATTACATTCACTGGGTTTCCCTGATCTAACATACTTGTTACCTCTTCAAAGAATTCTAACAGGTTTGTCAGGCACGACCTCCCCTTACTAAATCCATGCTGACTTGTTCTAATCCGACCCTGCACTTCCAAGAATTTAAAAATCTCATCCTTAACGATGGATTCTAGAATTTTACCAACAACTGAGGTTAGGCTAGTCGGCCTATAATTTTCCATCTTTTGTCTTGATCCTTTCTTGAACAAGGGGATTACAACAGCGATTTTCCAATCATCTGGGAATTTCCCAGACTCCAGTGACTTTTGAAAGATCACAACCAACGCCTCCGCTATTTCCTCAGCCACCTCCCTCAGAACACGAGGACGTAGCCCATCGGGGCCAGGAGATTTATCAATTTTTAGACCTTTTAGCTTTTCTAGCACTTTCTCTTTTGTAATGCCTACCATACTCAACTCTGCCCCCGGCTCTCCTTAATTGTTGGAATACTACTCAGGTCTTCCACTGTGACGCTAAGTACTTATTAAGTTCTTCAGCTATTTCCTTATCTCCCATCACTAGCCTTCTAGCGTCAATTTGGAGTGGCCAATGTCTACTTTTTCTCTCATTTGTTTCTAATGTATTGAAAGAAACTTTTACCATCATTTCTAATTTAACTGGGTAGCCTACCTTCATATTTGATCCTCTCCTTCCTTATTTCTCTCTTTGTTATCCTCTGTTTGTTTTAGTAGCCTTCCCAATCTTCTGATTTCCCAGTGCTCTTGGCCACTTTATAGGCTGTCTCTTTTTCTTTGATACATTTCCTGACTTCCTTTGTCAGCCATGGCTGTACAATTCCTCCTGCCCTGGATAACCTTTCTTTTCTTTGGGATGAACCTCTGCACTGTGTCCTCAATTACACCCAGTTTGGTGAAGCAAGTCTCCCTTGTGTACCTACTCTGGGATACCATGTATTTTGAACATTTGTGCAAAGAATTGTTTAACTCACATTACTGAATTCAAAAAATAGAAATAATGTATTTTGTTTATCTGATGCTTTAAGCATATACTACCCTTATGTGCTTTGTGATTCAAGAGCCCACACAGCAAAAACTATTGATTTCCTCAATCCTCACTTTACTTGTTTGCACTCTATTGTTGCTTTGCTCTGCAATATTGCATTTATCCTTCTGAATTACCCTTTGTGTCTACAGCAATTTCTTACTTTTTTTTAATTAGAGTTTTATTTTGGTGACTTGGTAAATACGGTCATAAAACATATGGCAAAAATTCAGCCAATTCTAAAGCTTAACCATTAAGAGTATTATTTTCAATAAACACTGCTCAGTTTACAAATTTTAGAGACAGAGTCAGGGAGTCCTACAGTAAGGATACAGGCCCTTCGGCCCAAACTGACCAACATGCCCATTCAAACAAACCTCATTGCCCTGCATTTTTGGCCCATATCCTTGCAAACCTTTTCCTGTCTATGTATTTGTCCAAATGCCTTTAGAAGGTTGTTAACGTACCAACCTCAACGACTTCTGCTGACAGCTCATTCCATATGTATACAACACTTTGTATAAAATAAATTGTCCCTCAGGTTCCCATTTATTCTTTCCTCTCTTACCTTAAACTGATGCCCTCGAGTCGTCAATTCCCAAACCCTGGGGGAAAGACTGATTGCATTCACTCTATCCATGCCTTTCATGATCTTATACACTTCTATAACATCCCTCCGCAGTCTGCTACATGCTAAAGAAAAACATCCTAGCTTATCTAACCTCTTCCTATAACTCAGTCTCTTGAGTCCTGGCAGCATCCTCGTAAATTTCTTCTGTACTCTTTCTAGTTTAATAACATCTTTCCTGTAGCAAGGTAACTAAATCCGAACACAGTGCTCCAAGTGCGGCCTCAGCAACATCCTGTTCAACTGCAACATAACTTCCTAACTTCTATATTCAATGCCCTGACTGATGAAGGCCAGTGTGCCAAAAGCTTTCTTCACCACCCTGTCTACCTGTGACTCCACTTTCCAAGAACCATGCACCTGAACTCCAAGATCCTTCTGTTGCATTATACTCCTTAAGGCCTCACCATTCACCTTGAAACTCTTGCCTTAACTTAACTTTCCAAAATGCAACAGCTCACACTTATCTATATTAAGTCCATTTGCCATTTCTTGGCCCACTTCACTAGCTGATTAAGATCCTGCTGCAATTTCTGAGTACCTTCCTCACTATTGAGGATATTGCCCAATTTAGTGTCATTTGCAAACTTACTAATCTGCCTTGAAAATCCCATCTAAATCATTGATATAGATAACAAACAGCAATGATCCCAGCACCGACCCCTGAGGCACACTGCTAGTCACAGTCCTCCAGTCCGACACACGCATCCTTCCACTATTGCTCTTGCTTCCTACCATCAAGCCAATTGTGTAAGCCATTTGCCAGGTCTCCCTGGATTCCATGCGATCTGACCTTCCAACCATGTGGAACCT
The DNA here is from genome assembly GCF_030684315.1 of Stegostoma tigrinum. Classification (NCBI taxonomy): domain Eukaryota; kingdom Metazoa; phylum Chordata; class Chondrichthyes; order Orectolobiformes; family Stegostomatidae; genus Stegostoma; species Stegostoma tigrinum. Next base: position 21,051,874 of record NC_081370.1, read on the forward strand.
TATCAAAGGCCTTACTGAAATCCGTACAGACTGAGTCTACCGTCCTGCCCTCATCAACCTTCCTGGTCACTTCATAAAAGAGCTCTAACAAATTTATGAAGCACAGTCTCCCATGCACAAAGCCATGCTGACAACTCCAAACCAAATCCTGTTTTTCCAAATGCATGTGTATCTTATCCCTCAGAATCTTCTCAGGTAACTTACCCACAAATGTTAGGCTTACTGGTCTGCAGTTCCCAGGATTTTCTTTACAGCCCTTCATGAATAAGGGCACAACATTTGCTACCCTCCAGTCTTCTGGACCTTAACCATGGCTAATGTTGGTGCAAATGTATCAGCCTGGGGTCCCAAAATATCTTCTCTAAGCTCTTGCTGGGTTTTTGGATATATTTGGCCAGGAACCAGGGATTTCTCCACCTTCGCACATTCTCTTTAACATTCAATTTTAATCAATAGATTTGTGGCTGTGTGGCTTCTAGGATTAGATAATCTATTGATGTGCCACCAAATATATAGACGCATACGTCTGATAGATGGCAGGGGAAGGAAGGAAAAGGAAAATAAATTTTGTAATATCAAAACAGTAGAAACAACTGATTCAGGAAGCTTCGCTGTTATGTCAAGTATAGCAAGCTTTGATTTTGTTAGCCTGATCCAATGTGAAAATTAATATTGTGAAACAGAGTTTGGGTACCCCGATCACTTAGAAACTCACCCAGACAAACAAAGTCCCAGGAACAACAACAGAAGTTGTTGGAAGAGCTCACCAGGTCTGGCAGCATCTGTGAAAGAAAAAACAAATTTAACACTTCAGTTCCAGTGACCCTTCTCAGAACTCTGCCAGACCTGCTGAGCTTTTCCAGCAACCTTGTTTTTGTCCCTGATTCACAGCATCCGCAGTTCTTTTGGTTTTTAAACGAAGTTCCAGGTTCAATCAAGAATCAATGTTGAGTTGGCAGATGTCAGTCATGACAGTAGTACATTACAACTGGGCTGAACAACTGAGCTGCAAGACTGAGGAGAGAATCAAACAAAGAAGATGCTGTGTCAGTTTTACTGCCCTATGTACATTTTCAAACATTTTGGTATCAGTTCAACGTGCATGGCTCCAGACAGCATAACCTAAAATATTTTAATTGTATGTAATTAATGTTGATTCAACAGCTTAAGGACTCATTTTCAAGAATACAAATGAACATTGGCTCTCTGAAAGGGCTAAAAGAGAGAAATGGTGACAAGGGGTGTACACTTATTCAGGAGTTAACACCTTCGGTAGACACTGAACATTAGCTTTAGCAGAAGTGTAGGTTGTAAATATGGCCAAGTGACTTGCATGAGAATTTTGCTGCAGAGAAAACTTTTATGGGCTCAGGGGTTCAGTAAGGATTATCAGATGTTATCTCAATCATTTAAATCCATGCATCAATTGATGTTCCCTTTTCTGAGGCTTTGTTCAGATTGTCTGTGGGATCACAGGTTTGGGTACCATTGTGCTAATTATATCACTATGTTTCAGCTCTCAGTTTGCCTGGCTGAATTCAGTCAACTTAGTTGTTCACTGACATTGTCTCATTTGGCTTGGTGGTCATTACTGGACTATATGTAAGACTTTGTGTTTGGTCTACTTTAATGGTTAAATGACATTTTGTTTTATTCCTGCACTACACTGATACATGTTAGAATCTCGCTTGTTTATTCAGCTAATTCTGCACTGTAACATTGCTGCTTTTAGAATAATACATCATGTTGCATTAACCACATTTCACATTTTTATATATTTACATTGCATAGGTTGTTTAAAACAACTTATTTTGATTTTTACAGTATTACCATGTTTAGTGTGCAAGACAGATTTGATATTTTTCAATCATTATTAATGCATTCCTTTAACTATTATATTAACCCTGGGCATATCATTGTTGAATTGCAGATAATGGAGTCGATTTTCATGTTCTACTGTTAGTGCAGTGAGCAGTGAGATGGATACATTTCTTGGCTGACTCTTTATGGCAGAAGAAGAATTGCCCGATTTACCAGGACCACTCACAGACCTACATATTTTAATTTTTCTAGTGTGGGCCACTAAAATACACTTCACTCATTAGTGGATGTGATGTAGCTGGAGGTTACATCCACTTAAGAATGGTTTGGAATTGCTTGAGAGAATTTTTTTTTAATCAGCAACAAGGATTGCAACAAAACTAGGATTGCGACAAGTTGGTGAGTAACAAGGGGATGGATGTTGGGTAACTAGGTGAGTGAGTTTAAACATGATTTCTCCCCTCCCATTCCCATAATTTAATCAGAGACTTTACTTCAACAAGTAGACGAAATTTTCCCAAATTTATAGTGGTGAAGTTGGAGAAACCTGAAATTCAACTCTAGGGTTCCAACAAGGTGCTTTTATTGTCTCACAGTTGTCACCTTGCTTATCTGACATCCAATTCTAGACAATCATATATATCAAAATACTGCAACATTGCCTTTATCCTCAAATTGTGTTTCTGTGTCTTTGATTCCCATTCCCCTCTTTGATCACTGCCTCAGGTTGCACCAGACTGTTTATAACTATGTCCTATTTAATCCTGAGTGGAGTTTGGACCACAGATCCTCACCATCAAAAAGATAACTCCTCTGCAAAATTGCCTGACTTTGTTTCTTCACCAGCTCATCTGTTCTCAGATCTGACATTCTCAGTCATGTTTTTGTTTACCTTCTGATTCCCTTATTCAAAAGTTCTCCTCAACTCTCAACTTGCACTCTGTTTTACCTTCAACTGGAGTAACATCTAACTCTGGGAATTTTCCTTTGTATAACCTTCATATTTGTTCTGGAGGGTGCAGAAAAGATTTAAAAGCTGATTTCAAGATGAGAGAGTTCATACACATGAAACTTCAGATCATCTAAAACTTTGTGGTCACTGTGCTAACTACACAAGAGCATAGTCATTTATCTTAAGCATGCTTGCAGACCTATATTGACACCTGGCTCATGGAATTGGATTGTCTACAGTATAGAAGGAGGCCATTTGGTCCATAGTGACCTTTCCAGCTCTATGTATCAGTATATCTGTTATTTACATGACTCTATTTTTTTTTTGCAGCCCTGAAACTTTTATTTCCATTCACTATCCAATGCTCTTTTGAAAGTTATGATTTCTTCGGATTCCGTTACACTCAGACATTGCATTCCAAGTCCTAAACACAGGCTGTGTAAAAACAAGTCTTCATTCTTTAAGTTCCCATTGCTTTTTTTGTTACTCACCTTAAATCTGTTGTACTTGGTTTTGATCCTTCTGTAACAGCGAACAATTTCTTTATCTATTTTGGTAAGTCTCGTCATGAATTTGACTATTTTAGCATATCTCCTCTCCAATCCTTTAATGTTTTCATGTGTATGAAGTCTCTCATCTTGAAATCAGCTAATAAAACTTTTCTGCACCCTCCAGAACAAATATGAAGGTTATACAAAGGACAATGCCCAGAGTTAGATGCTACTCCAGTTGAAGGCAAAACGGTCATTTGTAAAGGTTTGTTTTGCCAACCGCAAATTTGGAGCTTGTGGATTGTAAGCCGAAGGTAAGTCACTAATATAGATCAAGAAAAGTAGTGGGTCTAGTACTGAGCCCTGGGGAGTCTGTTGTACACTGTCAGCAAGTTCCAAAAGCAACCATTCACAACTACTCTCTGATGAAGGGTCTAGGCCCGAAACGTCAGCTTTTGTGCTCCTGAGATGCTGCTTGGCCTGCTGTGTTCATCCAGCCTCACATTTTATTATCTTGGAATCTCCAGCATCTGCAGTTCCCATTATCTCTCATTCACAACTACTGTTTCCTAGTAATAACAACACGCCATCTTGTATGGTGATGGTTTTCAACACGGTAGCCAAAACTGTATTAAGCATCACTCAGTATCACTCAGGAGTTTCTACTTTGGCAATAGGAGTTTTTGCAGTTTTTGATGTGAGGAACACAATAGGCACATAATTCACTGACTTCTGTTTTCTTTGTATGCTCTTCTCAACATTTCTGCTGACCACCTCCAACATCCTTCCAATTGAACTGTACAGATTACAGGTATCAGTAACTGTCTTCTAGTTGTCAGTACCAATGTCTGCCTTCTCCATATCTCTCACTTTCTAGTGTGATGGGGTTGGAGGCTTGGACGTCTAGGAAGTCATGGCCCCATGGTAAGTTCAACATTTTATTGTCTTTTGGTAAGTATCCATCATCTGACAAATGTGGCTAAACCAGTGCAGATATCATGTATTTCCCAATGCGTATACACTGATGGAATTAGCATCCTTCAGGACCTGAATTGGCCTTGTCTTATCAAGTTGCCAAAGATACATATGAGATAGAGAAGGTGAAAATTGTTCAGCCTATTTTTCTGCCTAGCATATGTTGTCCAAATTTCACCACTGTAAAACATCACACTGAAGACCCACTGCCAGTAAATTTGAAATTTGGTGTTTTCAGTAAAGTTTCTGTTGCTTCACACTCACTAACTCTATTTGACAGATTACTGTCAAGGTGGGCCCAGTTATGTAAAGCTATTAACAAGACCCAAGGTTACTTTGTCAATATTGATACATGATGTTGATGGTGTTGGAACATCTGACCAGTTGCCAAAGGTGTTTCTTGGTATGGAATGCTAATGTAGCATTACCAGTGTATATCAATTCTCTGGTAAGGAATTGGTGTAACTTTATCGTGGATCTCAAGCAAGCAAGATTGAACAGCTTTCTATCAGTTCTGGTATTCAACCATATACTCTGTAAATGAGCTAAAGACATTTGACAATAGCAAAGAGGAGTGCGTGCCAAAGAGCATTGGTGCCAGAACATTGTACTGTTTGACCCCTCTACAGTTCTGAAGTTAGGCAGAGGCTATGAAACTACTTGAGTTGCAGTTTAGGGAGAACACTGTCACCAAGGAAACTGGCTGTCTTGATAGAGATTGATATCAAACCTATAGTGCAAGAGCTTAACAAGACTATTAACTCATTTGCCAAAGACAAAAACTGAAAATGATGCACATGAACCTAATAAGCACAAAAAAACTGACACTCCTGCAGAATCTACACTAAATGTTGCTGAACAACATGGAATAGCTGTTGGCTGTCAATTTTTGTCCATATCAGGCTTCAGATTGTAGCAGAGGCTTGGTGACCACTTTGCAGAACACCTCCGCTGGGTTCGCAACAAACAACCGCACCTCCCAGTCGCAAAACATTTCAACTCTCCCTCCCATTCCTCAGACGACATGTCCATCATGGGCCTCCTGCAAGGCCACAATGATGCTACACGAAGGTTGCAGGAACAGCAACCCATATTCCGCTTGGGAACCCTGCAGCCCAATGGTATCAATGTGGACTTCACAAGCTTCAAAATCTCCCCTTCCCCCACTGCATCCCAAAACCAGCCCAGTTCTTCCCCTCCCCCCACTGCATCACAAAACCAGCCCAGCTCGTCCCCGCCCCCCACTGCATCCCAAAACCAGCCTAGCCTGTCTCTGCTTCCCTAACCTGTTCTTCCTCTCACCCATCCCTTCCTCCCACCTCAAGCCGCACCTCCATTTCCTACCTACCACCTCATCCCGCCTCATTGACCTGTCCGTCTTCCCTGGACTGACCTATCCCCTCCCTACCTCCTCACCTATACTCTCCTCTCTACCTATCTTGTTTTCTCTCCATCTTCGGTCTGCCTCCCCCTCTCTCCCTATTTATTCCAGTTCCCTCTCCCCATCCCCCTCTCTGATGAAGGGTCTAGGCCTGAAACATCAGCTTTTGTGCTCCTGAGCTGCTGCTTGGCCTGCTGTGTTCATCCAGCTTCACACTTGGTTATTTTATTATAGAGGATGGCAGTTCTTGCTTTTGGTATTACCAACAAGAAAACCATTAGTTGCTGCTAGAAATACAGGCAAGGTTGCTAGGACCAAATTCTCAGGTAAATACTGCTGGGGGTTGAGGGTTTCTGGCATTGCAGGTCATGGGGAGTGAGGAGCATGAGATTCAGAACTAGGCCCTAGATCCAGTACCTCAATCATGAACAAATTAGTATGAATTGAGAGACTCCTTGTTAACATCTGGTCAATTATATTGTTACATTTATTATTGTTTTTGCTTAAGGCTAAGGAAAAGCTGGTGGATATTAATACCCTCAGGGAGCACCTGTAACACTGGGGTGAGAGGAGTTGTAAGACTGAGTCATCAATGAACTCTATCCAAGGAAGGTCACAGTTTTCTGTCGCACCAACCCCCTTTCATCCAGTGACATTCCTCCTGCTGCCATCCTTCAACAGCCCAGCTCTAATCCCTTCCCAGTTGGGTGGAATAGTTTCTTTTCTGTCTGCCTGCAGTCTGGTAAAATGCCTTGGGTCACCTTACAAAATTAATCATACTATATAATTGCATGCCATTGTTGCTGTGGTCTTTGAATAAGCTCAACAGAGAAAGGCATCCTCGTTCCCTTGGGTGGTTGATAGTTTTCACCATAAGTTGGAGAATGAGTTGGGATGAGGTAATAGAGCATGGAAATGCCAACATGAAATATGTCTAAGCGTTGTTGCACTAATCTTCAATATGTGAAGAGTTAAGCATGTCTAAGGCTCAATAAAACACCCACGTCGCCCAGAAGCAGGATTAATGGAAAATGGAGCAAACAGTGGTACAGTGGCGTTTGTTGCTAGCTTTTTGTAACAATTCCCAAATCTGATTCCTGCATAAAGATTATAATCAAGTAAAGCGATGTGTTGTCAGAAGCATCACACTGTTGACTTCCATCTACTGTACACTAACATCAGTTAGCACCATTAACAGATCCTTCTCCCCAAAATAGAAATAAAGTGCTCAGAATTTGTTTTGTTAAATCTACAAATGGAAGTCCTTTAACAGTCACCAATATGCTTCATGTCAGTGATTTGATTAGGTGTATGGCGCCACTTTAGTTCCATGTTTGAGTACTTGTTGAGTGGGAGAATCAGTGCACTAACAGGCTGTTGTTGTTCACTGCAGGTCTCAAGGGACGGAAGTGCCTTTGTGCATCTGAAATGGATCTGCCACAGTGAGAGCTACATCTGAAAAATACTGGCTGTTTTCATCTGCAAACTAACTGACATTTCTTAAATTATTTCTGGGGAAAGGCCAGATTATTTTTCCTGAGAGCAAACTCAAAATGAGCCTCCTGCAACTCCCATATGGTACACATCTCAGTATAGTATCCAATAGTTGGTGTAACAAGGCATCATGGAGTAATACTGAGCCAATTATCTTTGACTTGTCCAGTCAATCCCCCAGCCCAACAAAACTCAGCAGTGATAATTCAACAGGGGGGGAATCCAAGCTCATGTTGAGGGATTCTGGTTGGACAAAAATATCTCTTTAGTAGGACCACAGGACTGGCTAAGGAAGTGTTCTTTGGCAGCTATTTGATATCACTCACTTGTCACTGACTCCTCCTCACTTATGGTACATATTTCCAATGCTCCCTCTTTAAAAGTATGACTTAAAATCAACAAGGCATTCAGATATATAAAAGTGCTTATGTCAGGCAGGGTAATAACACCATCTGTCACAGTGTGCTTCGCTCTTAAGTTATCTTCTTCTCCTTCTGAGGAGCTGTTGTTGAATGAAAAAAATAAACAAGATAGAATACCTTGATTTCTGAAGAAAGGTCCTGAACTTGAACATCAAACTTTTCTGATCCTCTGATGCTGCTTGGCCTGCTGTGTTTATCCAGCTTCACACTGTGTTATCTAAGATAGAATACCTTTTGGGAAAAAGAATTAAAGTTTTCCGGGAGTCCCCATCCCAAGCCTTACCTTCAGAGGAATATTTGTAGGAACCCCTCAGAAATGGTGTGAAAGGCTGCTGATGCCATTATTCAGAGTCATACAGCATGGACACAGACCCTTTGGTCCAACTCAAGCACACCTACCTGATAGCCCAAACTGATCTCGTCCCATTTGCTAGTATTTGGCCCATATACTTCTAAATCCTTCCTATTCATGTACCCATCCAGATGTCTTTTAAATTTTTAAATTGTACCAGCTCCTCCTCTGGTAGCTTGTTCCAGCCAAGCACCACTCTCTATATGAATAAGTTGCCCCCCCCAGGTCCCTTTTACATCTCTCCCCTCTTACCTTAAACATTTCTTTCTAGTTTTGGACTCCCTACTCTGGGAAAAAGGCCTTGGCTATTCACTTTATCTATGCCCTTCATGATTTTATAAACTTCTATAAGGTCATTCCTCAGTCTCCGATGCTCCAGGGGTAAAAAACCTAGCCTATTCAGCCTCTTGCTTTAGCTCAAACCCTCCAATCCTGGCAACATACTAGTAAATCATTTCTGAACACTTTCAAGTTTAACAATGTTTTTCATATTGCAGGGAGACCAGAACTGAATGTAATATTCTAAAAGTGGCCTCACCAAAGTCCTGCACCGCTGCAACATGATGACCTAACTCCTATACTCAATTCACTGTCCAATGAAGGAAAGCATGCCAAATGCCTTCTTCACCAACCTGTCTACATGCGACTCCACTTTCAAGGAACTATGCACCTGTACCCCCACATCTCTTTGTCTGTCAACACTCCCCAGGGCCCTACCATTAACTATATAAGTCCTTCTCCGATTTGCCTTAACAAAATGCAATAACTCCATCTGCCACTCCTTGTCCCATTGGCCTATCTGATCAATTTCCTGTTGTATTCTTCATTGTATTCTTCATTGTACACAATAGTACCAACTTTGACGTTATCTGCAAACTTACCAACGATACCTTCTATATTCACATCTAAATCATTTATATAAATGATGAAAAGCAGTGAAGCAAACACCAATCCTTGCAGAACACTGTTGGTCACTGGCCTCCTGTCCAAAAAAGCAGCCTTCTATCCCCCACCTTCTGTCTTCTAAAGTCAAGCCAATTTTGCATGCAAATGGCTAACCCCCTGGATTCCATGTAATATGTCCTTGCTAAACAGTCTACCACATGGAACCTTGTCAAATGATTGCTAAAGTCCATATAGACAACATCTACTACTCTGCCTTCATCAATCTTCTTTGTCACCTCTCCAAAAACTAAATTAAGTTAGTGAGACATGAATTCCCACACACAAAGCCACGTTGACTATCTCTAATCAATCCTTGCCTTTCCAAATACATGTAAATCCCGTCCCTCAGAACCCCTCCAACAACTTGCCAACCACGGATATTAGGCTCACCAGGCTATAGTTCCCTGGCTTTTCCTTACTTACCTTACTTCCTTTTCCTTACCTTTCTTAAATAATAGCACCACATTAGCCACCTTCCAATCTTCCTGTATCTCATCCATACCTGTCAATGATACAAACATCTCAGCAAGGATCTAGCAATTTCCTCCATAGATTCCCACAAAGTTCTGCGTTTCACCTGGTCAGGTCCCAGGGATTTATCTATCTTCACGCATTTTAAGATATTCAGCCCCTCCTCTTCTGTATGATGGACTCTTTTCAAGTTATCACTACTTATTTCCACAAGCTCCCTAGCTTCCATCTTCTTCTTCACCGTAAAAACTGACACAAAATATTTGTATAGTATCTCACCCATCTCCTTTGATTCCTCATATAGATAGCCTCATTGCCCTTAAAGTGCCCTATTCTCTCCATATCCACTTTATTTTTCCTTTGATATATTTATAGAATTGCTTTGGATTTTCCTTACCCTTACTTGGCAAAGCTATCCAATGTCTCCTTTTTTCACCCTCCTCATTTCCCTCTTAAGTATACTCCTTCTGCCTTTATACTCCGCCAGGGATTCATTCAATCTTAGTTGTCCATACCTGACATTTACATCCCTCTTTTTCTTGACCAGAGCCTCCATTTTTCTAGTCATCCATTATTCACTACACTTACCAGCCTTGCTCTACACACTAACAGAAACATATTATCTCTGGACTCTAATTATCTCTTATTTGAATGCCTCCCACTTTCCAACCCTTCCTTTACTTGCAAGTAGCCTCTCCCAATCAACTTTTGTATGTTCTTGCCTAATATTGTCAAAATTGGCCTTATTTCAATTGAGACCTTTAACTTTTAGATCAGGTCTATCCTTTTCCTTAGCTATTTTAAAACTAATCAAATTATGATCACTGGCTCAAAGTACTCCCCAGATGACACCTCAGGCCCTTGCCCTGACTTGTTTCCCAACAGAAGGTCAAGTTTAGCTCTTTCTCTAGTAAGTACATCAACATATTAAACAAGAACATTTTCTTGTGCACATTAAATTCCTCTCCATCCAGACCCTTAACACAATAGCAGTCCCAGTCTATGCCTGGAAAGTTAAAATTTCCTACCATTGCAACCCTACTATTCTTTATAGATATTTGAGATCTCCTTACACTTTTCCTTCTTAAATTCCTGCTTACTAATGAGAGAGCCTATAATGCAATCCCTACTAGTGATCATCCCTTTCTTATTTCTCAGTGCCACCCAAATAACTTCCCTTGACATTCCATGGATCAACTTCTAAAATTTGTTTGGGGCATCAGCATGCTCCCTCTGGAACTTATTAGTAATACCAATGTATAAACCAGAGTTTGGGGGTCAGCCAGCTGGACAGCTGGTTTGTGATGCAGACTGATACCAATATTGTGGATTCAATTCGCATACTGGCTTAGATTACCACGAAGGACTCTCCTACTCAATCTTCTCTCCTTACCTGGAGGTATGGTCACCCTAGGTTGCACCACTACCAGTCATCACTCTCTAATGTGAGAACAGCCCTATAGAACATAGAACAGTACTGCACAGTACAGGCCCTTCAGCCCATGATGTTGTGCCGAACTTTTACCCTATTCCTAAGGTCTATCTAACTTCCACCTCTACCTTATACTATCATCCATATGCCTATCAAATGGCCACGTAAATGCCCCAAATGAGGCTGACTCCACTACCCTCTCCGGCAATGTGGCAATCCGGCAAATAGTGTGGTAAGACTAGGGGCAGCTTTACCTTACAGCCCAGAGTGTGAGGAAAAACGAATAATACTTGCTGAGGATGACAGTTATAGTCATCATCAACCTGTATTGGGCTCAGTATCAGAATCAAGGGGATGCAATCACTTAAAGATTAAGTAGCCATATTTCTGGACTAGAGGATTTGCCAGTTTTTTTCCAAAGCTAATAAAGACTTGAGAATAAGTTTTAATGTAAAAATAAATAAGCAAAAGTGAGATTTATTGCAGATGGGTAGTTTAAAGTTTTCAGACCCAAAACCTGCTTTCACCCAACCCAATTCTGAGCAAAACTAATGTCAGGAGTTGGGTTGATACTTCAATTGCGTAATGAGATAGAGGTCTTCTCTGTAACTGAGCTTTCAAAATTTATTTTTGCCTGACCAGATTTCCTAGCTTCATTGAGGCATGAACATATTAGGTTCAGGAGGTCAAGCTCCTAATTCCTTCATTGTGGATTCTAGTACTGACCGAAGAAGCCCTAACATTTAGCAGTGAAGGATACTGTCCTTCTTGACATTTCAGGAGCATTTACACAGCGGACTTCAGAATGTAATGGGGCACACAGTAAAGAGTATGTTATTATTATTTATTATTTGACTTATTATTGTCACATGTACTTAAGTAGAGTGAAAAGTTTTTGTTTTCCATGCAGGACAGCAGATCATGGGATTCATATAAAAGTGGGGATGATGATCTGAGTTAGTATTAATGTAAAGCTATCCATCAGAAGTCATTTACTAAGAAATGGCTCAATTATGTGCACCTTGACGTGGGAAGAATTTAGTCAACAACATTCAACAAGAACAGGGAGTGTGCCATTAAAATAACTACGCAGGATCTGGGCTTCTTTAGGTGACTTTGATGCCTGTCTGAATCAGGTGAGAGTCTAATTAGTCTATATTAATAAGGGTCTATTCATATAAGGTGCAAGTATACGGTGCAAGTGTGCTGCTGAGCAGGGTCTGTGCACCAAGCACCTCAATGAGTAAAATCAGATAGGGAAGAGGAAATAATATCAAAACGTTTCTTTAGTGGAGCCAGAAGAAGTAGGGGTACTTCACAGATCTCACAAGTGAAGTGTGGCTAACTTCATCCTGTGTTGGTCTCCTTTCCATTCAAAAAGTGGACCCAGTGAACTCTCCTGTACTTGGTTTCATTCTGGGAGGCAGTCTCCAATGTTCATGACTTTTGACAGCCTGGATCTTGCATTTTCCATAGCTGCTGGCCCCATTAGATAAAAACCCTGACATTTACTGAACAATGTGGAAAATATTTCATGTGAAAACTTAACCTGATCTCAAGTCCCACTCCAAAGGTTACGTTCACCTCAGCTCAGATTACGCTAAGATTGCTGGCATAAGTGAACAGAACTTTTGCCCAATCATGTCTGCTTTTGCAAAAACATTCAGTTTTAACTGCATTGGTGATCAAATTAGCGCCCATGTTGCTACTAAGACACGATCTCCAATGAAATTTATAAAACTACAAATTGAAAAGCAAGGCCGTAGAAGTATTTTTCACCAGTGAAGACTATGACAAACAATTTGGAGGCAACTTCAGTGTTCCAATGTCAAATAGGGACCTGTGAAATCAAATTTAATTGAGCTGGGTCCTTTAGCCTTTACATTTGAAATTGTGCAAATTAACTTCATTATAAATAAACAGTTAACTATTACATTTTGAGCATGTTGCTACTCTCGATTAATATGACTTTTACAAGTTCCGACATTATCTTACATGTGATTGCCATTTTTTTGTCATCCATGGAGCAAACTTGTTTTAATCAGTAGAGCCGGTTGCTCACAATGATTAACAAAGTTACAATGACCTTGGCAGTAAGTGAGCTATCTTCTATTTACTGTTTGTTGTTCTTCTCATGCCATGGATTAATGCAGTGGCAAATAATAAAGATCGTGTAAGAGAAAAGTTAACCCTTGTTGTCTGAAGCTAAGTGTGGAACTACATTTGATTGCCTATACAGATAGCGTATGGGAGATACAATTACCTTTATTTTTCTCCCCGGCCCTTTCTCCCCATATCACTGCTCAAATGCTCTGACATATCCATTTCTCTTCAGATTTGATGAACAGGCAACCTGAAATGCAATCTGTTTCTCCACATGTGCTATCTGACATTGGATTTGTTTTTTTTTGTTTTTATTTCAGTTTCCAGCATCCAATAGTATTGTGCTTTGGTATCAGCAGTTGAAGCTAATGTCCTTTGTTTTTATAAATTTAATGTCCAAAAAACCTTCACTCCCAGGTTTCTTTTTAACATGGTTTTTATTTTCTGAGTTTCTCTGATTCAAATTGCGTACTTCAGTAATTTGACCATGTCGGCAAGTGGAGTTCTTTATTTTGTGCTATCTCTGAAACAAAAAAATAACTACTCATCCCCCTCTCCGATGAAGGGTCTAGGCCCGAAACGTCAGCTGTTGTGCTCCTGAGATGCTGCTTCGCCTGCTGTGTTCATCCAGCTTCACACTTTGTTATCTTAAATCTAGGAAGAATTGAGTTAGTGGCTCTCCTGTCAAGAAGTAATCAAATGTTTACCATCTTCCAAGTTGAAGTTGCCTGTCTTCTGAAGCAGCAATAAAAAGTAGCATTAAGGATCTCAGAGATAATTCACACAACGCCCACCTGTGTACAAAATTACAATTGATGTTGAGTGAAGATCCAACTTTGTACATTTATAAATCAAACCTTTTCACCGCATTCCTGTTTTTGTTCCAATAAACAACTGTATTAAGTGCACTGGAATCCTTTTATTTAAGAATATCCCATTGATATAGCCATTAGACATAATGACTGGACAGAAATCTGAACATAACATGATATCCTTGTCGGTAAGGAAAACTCCTTTCTGTTCAAAGTTTGGTGTGCTTCTCTTCTCTTATAAATGTTTAAATATGACTGAAAATCATTCATCAGTAACATCAACTTTAATTAAATTGATGAACTTAATAAAATCTATTGTCTCAGCGAGGGAATTAAGGTTGGTATTTGAACCAGATGCTGGAAGACTGAAGAGAAGATGGATTGTGGCATCTGCCACCGTGTAATGTTGAAATGATGCCAATATTGCCATTTTTGACTTTGCTACTACAGTTGATGTCTTCTTTCAAATACTGAATATGGATCCTAGAGATATCCTTGGTAACATAAATCAAAATCAAAATTTCAGAGTGACAAGCTATTAGATCCCTAGAAATGGTGGTAATGTTTGGGCCACACATGCAGGGTTTCTTACCAACAGTCTTCTCTGTGGGTATGAAGCCTCAGTTTCACTTCTCTGCCATTCTGCTGAAGGAAGGCTGCCTTCATTAACAACCTCAGCACGCAGAGGAGGAAGAGGCACTGCACATCAGTAGTGCTGCAAAACTACCATTGATTAGAACCTTGAATAGGTAAATTGTTTGCCTGTTGCCGTGAGGCATTTGGATGTTATGCATCCAAGGCCGCATGAGAGGTCACGAGAAAATGGTATCAGAGATAATGGGAACTGCAGATGCTGGAGAATCCAAGATAGAAAAGTGCGAAGCTGGCTGAACACAGCAGGCCAAGCAGCATCTCAGGAGCACAAAAGCTGACGTTTCGGGCCTAGACCCTTGCTCTCTGATGAAGGGTCTAGGCCCGAAACATCAGCTTTTGTGCTCCTAAGATGCTGCTTGGCCTGCTGTGTTCAGCCAGCTTCACACTTTGTTATCACAAGAAAATGGATTGTATTTGGGATGCTGCTCTTCCCTATTCTTCCAGTCTCTGCACATTCAAACCCACCACTACAGGAGCAGAAAAGTTCAACCCCTGAAATCGCAGGGGGTCCGGTTTCCTCCCACAATCCAAAGATGTGCAGGCTAGGTGGATTGGCCATGCTAAATTGCCCGTAGTGTTCAGGGGTATGTGGGTTATAGGGGGATGGGTCTGGGTGGGATGCTTCAAGGGGCGGCGTGGACTTGTTGGGCTGAAGGGCCTGTTTCCACGCTGCAGGGAATCTAATCTGATAACAAAGTGTGGAGGTGGATGAACACAGCAGGCCAAGCAGCATCTTAGGAGCACAAAAGCTTTTGTGCTCCTAAGATGCTGCTTGGCCTGCTGTGTTCATCCACCTCCACACTTTGTTATCTCAGATTCTCCAGCATCTGCAGTTCCCATTATCTCTGATGGAATTACATGTGGTTGGTTCAGACAGTCTTAGGTTTTACTTGATGCTCAGACTAAGAAAGGCTTCACAGATCACAAAATCTGATTAACCCTGCCCTCACCACCAAACCATAAGCTATTGATGCTGGCAGTAGATGCTTTCTGTTCACTTAAAAGACACAAAGTGTGCTGTTGTAAATGTATTGTTGAGCAGGACACACAGAGCTTTATATGCTTTCACAAGCTCAAGCCAATTTGCAGTACCTCATGTCACCCTGAGGGGGTCAGTGAGGGGTAGGGTTCAGGGATAACATGGTGTAGAGCTGGATGAACACAGCAGGCCAGACAGCATCAGAGGAGGTGGAAGGCTGACATTTGGGGCCTAGACCCTTGAGCAGATTGTGACACTGAAGGAGACCAGGGCTAATATAGTCCTACAACTAGAAAAGGCATGGCCTTCCCAATGGAGAGTGCAGAAGATGTCAAAATGCTTGACTGAGGGAAGGTACATGTCCATTCCCCTTCACCAGCAGCATCTGGAGTGTGATCTTCTGATGGTGCGGTGATTAGGTCTAAAACTAGAGAAGCTCAGCCAGTGAAGGCTAAGGTGGTGTTGCAGACAGAAAACCTTCCAGTCTAGCAAACTGAAAACGTTTTCAGGAGTCTCAAAGACCCCAAAGAGGTAATAAATACAACTTCCTTAGTAGAAGTCTATCAAATTGTTCCACATTAGCTCAGACTGCTCAGAATGAAGCTGAGGCAGAAGTAATCCCTGAATAGTACATCATTAAAAATGAGGTGTTAATAAGGAAATGGACTTTCAAATGATAAGTAAACAGTGGTTCAGCAGGTACTGATGCTGCTGAGGTTCTGTAGGGAAGTATTCCAGCTAGTTCACAAAATTCCAATGGCTGGGCATCTCAGCGTGTGCAAAAGTCAAGTCTACATCAACTATCATTTCTATTGGCCAAGGTTTTGGAAGGATGTAATAAGGTTGTTCAGAGCCTGTCACACTTGCCAAGTTGTGTGAAAACTGTAACGCGCAATAAGACCTGCATCTACAGTTCCCATGCTGTTTTTTTTTGTGGAAGCATTCAGCAGGGTCTTAGTGAACTGTGTGGGAGCCCTGCTCATAACAAAAAATGGTTATCTGGATATCATGACCATCATAAATGAGGCTACTTGTTTTGTAGAGGCCCTTCTCCTTAGAACCACATCTGCCAAAGTAATGGTGAGGGATTTGGCCCAATTCGTCACCTGGTATGGACTGTCAACTGAGACCCAGCCAGATCAGGTCTCAAGATTCAAATCCAAGATATTCCAAGAAGTCATCAGTAACCCAGTGTAACCCAACCCATGTCTTTAGCGTATCACCTGCAGTTAGAGGGGTTGCTAGAAAGGTGCCACCGTAGAAAAAGTAATCAGGACTTGCCACCATGTGAATGCCTTTGACTGGAATAACGGATTAGATTTTCTTCTGGTCACCACCAGGGACTCACCATATGAGCCTATAGTTTTAATCCATTTTCAGTGGTTCGTAGGCAGCCTGTGAATCACATCAATATAATAAAATGTGAGGCTGGATGAACACAGCAGGCCCAGCAGCATCTCAGGAGCACAAAAGCTGATGTTTTGGGCCTAGACCCTTCATCGGAGAGGGGGATGGGGTGAGGGTTCTGGAATAAATAGGGAGAGAGGGGGATGCGGACCGAAGATGGAGAGAAAAGAAGATAGGTGGAGAGGAGAGTATAGGTGGGGAGGTAGGGAGGGGATAGGTCAGTCCAGGGAAGACGGACAGATCAAGGAGGTGAGATGAGGTTCCTACCGCCCCCTCGATCATGACTCCACACCCGAGCACCAAACCATCATCTCCAACGCCATTCATGACCTCATCACCTCAGGGGACCTCCCACCCACAGCCTCCAACCTCATTGCTCCCCAACCCCGCACGGCCTGTTTCTATCTCCTTCCCAAAATCCACAAACCTGCCTTCCCTGGTCGACCCATCGTCTCAGCCTGCTCCTGCCCCACCGAACTCATCTCCACCTATCTGGACCCCATTTTCTCCCGTTTGGTCCAGGAACTCCCCACCTACGTCCGTGACACCACCCACGCCCTCCACCTCCTCCAGAACTTCCAATTCCCTGGCCCCCAATACCTCATTTTCACCATGGACGTCCAGTCCCTATACACCTGTATTCCGCATGCAGATGGTCTCAAGGCCCTCAGCTTCTTCCTGTCCCACAAGCCCGTCCAGTCCCCCTCCACCAACACCATCATCCGCCTAGCCGAACTCGTCCTCACCCTCAACAACTTCTCTTTCAATTCCTCCCACTTCCTACAGACTAAGGTGGCGGCCATGGGCACCCGCATGGGCCCCAGCTATGCCTGCCTCTTTGTAGGTTATGTGGAAAAGTCCCTCTTCCACACCTACACAGGCCCCAAACCCCACCTCTTCCTCCGGTACATTGATGACTGTATCGGTGCCGCCACTTGATCCCCAGAGGAGCTCGAACAGTTCATCCACTTCACCAACACCTTCCACCCCAACCTTCACCTGGGCCATCTCCAGCACATCCCTCACCTTCCTGGACCCCTCAGTCTCCATCTCAGGCAACCAGCTTGTAACTGATGTCCATTTCAAGCCCACCGACTCCCACAGCTACCTAGAATACACCTCCTCCCACACACCCTCCTGCAAAAATTCCATCCCCTACTTCCTATTCCTCCGCCTCCGCCACATCTGCTCCCACGATGAGGCATTCCACTCCTGCACATCCCAGATGTCCAAGTTCTTCAAGGATCGCAACTTTCCCCCCACAGTGGTCGAGAACGCCCTTGTCCGCGTCTCCCGCATTTCCCGCAACAGTTCCCTCACACCCCGCCCCCGCCACAACCGCCCAAAGAGGATCCCCCTCGTTCTCACACACCACCCCACCAACCTCCGGATACAACACATCATCCTCCGACACTTCCGCCATCTACAATCCGACCCCACCACCCAAGACATTTTTCCATATCCACCCTTGTCTGCTTTCCGGAGAGACCACTCTCTCCGTGACTCCCTTGTTCGCTCCACATTGCCCTCCAACCCCACCACATCCGGCACCTTCCCCTGCAACCGCAGGAAATGCTACACTTGCCCCCACACCTCCTCCCTCACCCCTATCCCAGGCCCCAAGATGACTTTTCACATTAAGCAGAGGTTCACCTGCACATCTGCCAATGTGGTATACTGCATCCACTGCACCCGGTGTGGCTTCCTCTACATTGGGGAAACCAAGCGGAGGCTTGGGGACCACTTTGCAGAACACCTCCGCTCGGTTCGCCATAAACAACTGCACCTCCCAGTCGCAAACCATTTCCACGCCCCCTCCCATTCTTTAGATGACATGTCCATCATGGGCCTCCTGCAGTGCCACAATGATGCCACCCGAAGGTTGCAGGAACAGCAACTCATATTCTGCTTGGGAACCCTGCAGCCCAATGGTATCAATGTGGACTTCACAAGCTTCAAAATCTCCCCTACCCCCACTGCATCCCAAAACCAGCCCAGTTCGTCCCCTCCCCCCACTGCACCACACAACCAGCCCAGCTCTTCCCCTCCACCCACTGCATCCCAAAACCAGTCCAACCTGCCTCTGCCTCCCTAACCTGTTCTTCCTCTCACCCATCCCTTCCACCCACCCCAAGCTGCACCTCCATCTCCTACCTACTAACCTCATCCCGCCTCCTTGACCTGTCCGTCTTCCCTGGACTGACCTATCCCCTCCCTACCTCCCCACCTATACTCTCCTCTCCACCTATCTTCTTTTCTCTCCATCTTCGGTCCGCCTCCCCCTCTCTCCCTATTTATTCCAGAACCCTCACCCCCTCCCCCTCTCTGATGATGGGTCTAGGCCCGAAATGTCAGCTTTTGTGCTCATGAGATGCTGCTGGGCCTGCTGTGTTCATCCAGCCTCACATTTTATTATCTTGGATTCTCCAGCATCTGCAGTTCCCATTATCACTGTGAATCACATCAAACAGCTTTATAGAATAAGCTATATTAGATTATGTAGCAGAGTTCTGAGAACAAGCCTTGTGAAATAATGAAACAAAAAGGTCGACAAATATACTGGGGTCCAAACGTCTCAGCCAGGAGACTGTGTATTAGTGCACCTACTAATATCAGGTAAACCCTTAAAAGATGGATTCAGTGCCCAGTATAGAATAGCAAAGCTTTTCAAAAGTCACTTGTCTGAAGGAGACCCTAGATCAGAGAAAAACAAAGGCTGCTTCACATCCACATTATAGTGAGAAGGGGGACAAGTTGGTCCCATTTATCACCAATCTAGAGCATAAGGTTGGCACCTGGAATGAATTGGAAGGTAATACAAGTGGGCCCACACAGTTACTACACAGCCAACCAATACAGAAAACTAGCAAAATTAGAATCCTAAGTCATACACCTAGGTACAGAAGAGCAGACAGACCTAACAAGGTCATTCACTGCATTCAAGAGCTTAACAGAGACAAGCCAGGATAGACCATCCTAACTCTAAAAAGTGTGGACCCTTGCACAAGGCAACATCCTTATCAACTAGGCCCAGAATTACTAGATCAGTTTTGTGATTATATTAACTACATGCTGGAGCATTGACAAATAGAGCCTAACTGCAGTAGCTGAAGCTCCCAGTAACATTAATGCCCAAGTCAGATGGCTCCACAAGGCTATGCATAGATTACCAATAAATTATTGCAGTGACCAGAACCCAGCCCTACCCTATATGCTAAGATAATAAAATGTGAGGCTGGATGAACACAGCAGGCCAAGCAGCATCTCAGGAGCACAAAAGCTGACGTTTCGGGCCTAGACCCTTCATCAGAGCTCTCTGATGAAGGGTCTAGGCCCGAAACGTCAGCTTTTGTGCTCCTGAGATGCTGCTTGGCCTGCTGTGTTCATCCAGCCTCACATTTTATTATCTTGGAATCTCCAGCATCTGCAGTTCCCATTATCTCTCCTACCCTATATGCAGCTGGATGATTGCATATGGTAAAGCAGCTTACATTATCAGGATAGACTTACTAAAGGGTTACAAATAGGTCTCTTGACTGCATGTATAAAGGAAATCTCTGCCTTCGTAAGTCCAACAGGTTTGGTCAATGTTAAGTCATGCTATTCAAACTCCTAGGCAGCTTTCAAAGACTGATGCACCATATAGTGGCAGGCTTGTCTAAATGTGTAGTGTACAGATAACATTCCAGGTTACAACAGGAGGTGGAAAATGCACTTTCAGCAACTGGAAGCCGCCTTCCTGAAAGTATAGTTAGCTGACCTCGCAGTCAATCTCACAAAAGTAAGTTTGTTACAACGTAAGTGGCTTACTCAAGTTGCAGAGTGGGTAAAAACTGAATACTGCATAGAGCTGCAAAAGTAGAATCCTAGCACAGTTCTTATTGTGACAACAACACAAGAAATCAAGGTGTAATTGGGGATGTAAAGATTCCATCAAATGTCTGTTCCAATTTCAACATGGTACCCCTTCACGTTTTCAGTAGAAAGCCAACTCAAGTAAACACTTTTCTCTTCCAGGAATATACAGTAACAGGATTCTAAAGCAATTGTAGCCTTGGTCTGCATATGCTAATGGAAAAGGGTGTGTAAGGGAGGAAGGCATGCTAGAGAACCCAGGTATTCATTAGTTTTAGTCTGGGCTAGTGCTACTATACTGTGAAAGTCACAGTCAAAGTGTTACCCACTAGTCACCCCTGAATTGCAGGTAAAATATCTTCTCACTCTGCTTGCTAGAAACCAACTCGATGGTCAGAGGGGCATAGGGCAAAAAGGACTCTCTCACTGAATGCTGTCAGCCAAATACCATCCAAAGGAAAGAGGTCAAAAGAATTTCAAGTAACTGCAAAGCTGAAGGATCTGAAATTGACTGTTTGGCTATCAAGGATCCACAATCTATATTTCATTAAATTACTTATAGGTGTATGGGCAGAGAGTACAGAATGCAGCGTATGGGAGGGAGTGGGGACTTTGTGCATGGGGCAAGGGTTGTGCATAGACATGGATGCATGGGGGTGTATGCATGGAATGGAGGGGATGTGCATTATAGTTTATTTATTTATTCGTGGGATAAGGACATAGTTTGCCAGGCAGCATTTATTGTCCTTCCCTAATTGCCCAGAGGACAGTTAAGAGTCAACTACATTGCTCTGGGTCTGGAGTCACATGTAGGCCAAACCAAGTAAGGATGGCAGTTTCCTTCCCCAAAGGGCATTAATATGCATGTGTGTGTGTGTGTGTGTGTGTGTGTGTGTGTGTGTGTGTGTGTTGGGGGGCAGGAGGGGAGTGCATAGCTAATGAACTCACTCTTCTATTATCTCAATAAAGCCTGGTTAAATTGGCTCTTAGAACTCAAGTGGCCTAGGAGAAAGACATCCACCAGACAGTGATCAGTATTTCAATTGATCTTGCTCTGACCAGCTGAAGGGAATGGGTGAATGAACAAGGGGAGCCAGTTCATTCCACCTTGCATGGAAGCTTACAGATTTGGGGTATCCTCCTGGAATTGTAATAACTTGGTCAACTTCAATCACTGTTTGCTTATAACACGAGGTGCCTCCTAAAGGAAGAACAATGACTCTACGAAGCATTGACTTTTCCCAGTACTTCCATTCATCCAAACTGCTGCTGAGGTGTTACAGTCTATTGCCAGGTCATTGCAGGTCCCACCACAGAGTCAGCAGCCATCCAAAAGCCACACTTTAGCCACTTGGATAGCACTAGAACAAATGAAAATTGGAATAAACAATGTGCTAGTAGTTGGCTAGTATGTAATGTAGCAGTTTTACTTATACAATTGGAAATGGAATGTTTCTTTTGTGCTGCATTTTGTTATAGCCTTATAACCACAAGAATTCTGTGATGGTAACCAATGCAAGATGCATGAAATATTTAGTGATTGAGTTTCTTTTCACATGTGTCCAGTTGGGATAGTCATAGAGAGGGTATGTTTGCTGCCTCCATCCCTTCCCTTTCTCCTCAGCCGGTGCCCTCATTACAAGCAATGCTGTACGGAGCTGTTTATGTTTAGTGTTGATGTAGATTCTACTAAGTATTACAAGACTCCTTCAGAGCAGTATTGGCATTTGAAAGCACTCAGAGGATAGTTTGATCTTATTTTTCTGCAATAGCATTGCTTTCATTACAGACTTATTATCCATACATACATACATGGATTGTGTAACCAGAGCAATGAGCTGCATGGCCAGACTGTGTCTCTTGTTACTGTCTAGCTGTCTGCTTATTTGTTCTAATGGCTCAAATGTAGATCATATAGCAGGCTGCTACAAAATGAAAGCATCATTATTGTTGCCAAGATACTGAGGATTGACCTACATAAAGTCTGGTAATGTGAGCTCCAGTCTTCAGTAAGTGAATAGAAACTGGCTTTATTGAACAATAAAAGTGAACATCGACAGACTCAGCCTACCATTCTATGTGATCTGAACATCGGTTGACATACCATGCATGATTTAAATACTATTATGCCATCCATGAGACACACTGATGGAAGTGGAACTGACTGGGGTTAACACCTGTTTCTGTTAATGAGGAATAATTTTCTTTATAACCATGTGTTGGGTAACTTCCATAAACCTGTAACTGTAAATGATAGTGCATATTGAATTTTTTTAAAGAAACGAGGATCATTCGGAGAAATGCATTTGTATTTGGTGCACTGGTTAACTTGTCATAGTCATGTGACCTTTATCTCTGCTATAATCACCTTTTATGACAGCCACTAAAAATTTCTTGAAATATTCTGGTAAATTGCTGCTAGTTATAGAGTCGGTACAAGATGACAGCTTTGTAGTTGTGAAACATGCTGGAGGTGATCGCAATCATTAACAACATAATAGATGGGACAACTTCATGATTTTCCCAAACACTTGAAGTGTTCTTTCAGAAAGTCAATAGTGCACATGCTAATTACTGTTATACAGCTCGTGTTCATGAATGCCCTAGAAGTCTCACCAGCCAGAATTGCCTCATCTACTGAGGATGCACTTTGCCACTTGCTTTGTTGCCGACATTTTGTTCACAAAACATGGTTTCTTTTTGATGAAAGCACCCTGACAGTTGCTAGAGAGCTGGAGATTAGGTGCATAATACAATGTTCAACTAACTGAATGTTCATAGACTGAAGGCATTTCTCAAAAATTTCTGAAGAATGGTCGCAACCTGAAATATCAACTTCCGTGCACCTCTGACGCTGCCTGGCCTGCTGTGTTCCTCCAGTTCCACATTATGTTATCTCTGACTCCAACATTGGTAGTTCTTACTATCTCAGAAATTTCCATTATTTTGTTGCTTTGGGAAATATGAAAAGGGGTATACAGGGTTGGATTTTCAATCTTAGATTTTAATTCTGTTGTGGGATGAAATATAGCTTGGGAACTTGGGAATACTGAGCATAGCAGATTTTTGAGGGAGTAACTTATAAAAGGGCTGGTTTTGAGAGATCCATGTAATTAAAAATAGTTACAGCCCAAAATACCTGTTTGGTCAGTAGCCCCAACAGGAGAGGGCTTGAAGTCAATGTAGATGGGAGCAACAGGGCTCCTCAAAATGGAGAAGGACACTGAATGAGGCTTTGCTACTCCCCACATCTCACCTTGACACAGCCAACACACTTCAGCAGAGGAAGGTTGATGCTAACTGGAAACTTTCAGATGGCATGAGAAGAGTGTTTTCTGTTGACACTTCACTTGACCTAATTGACTATAGTTGTCACCTGTATCCTGAAACAGGATACATCAGAGGCAAATGCATCCTCACGGCAGGACACCAGCAAAATGCTGCATGCACCACTGTCTTCAAGCCTGTCTCCAAAGCTCTATGAAAATCCAGTCCTAAATTTTAATCCATAACTCCTGATAATTCTTGGAAACCAGCCTTTCTGTAGAATTGCATAGCTTACTATTATGCTGCTAGTTTTCCATGGGTAAATAAAATTGCTTGCTTGAGCAAAAAAAATACATTAGCAAATGTTTAATGATATTTTTGTCTATGACCTGTTTACAACATCTAACATTCTTCCTTGATTTAACTTCAAAAGGTATCTTGAGGATATACCCAGTGGCAGCCTAAAATAATCATAGTTTAGTCCCTACAAACACTGGATTATAGGCAGTGTGGGTAAGTGATCTGTAAAATGGAAATTTAAATGCCAAGACGTTAGTACTGAAAATAACTAACTGGGACGGTGAATAGTTGTTAATGGCAACTATTAGAGACTAACAACAGGTGGTGTGTAATGGCAGGTTATGTGATAACAAGGCCTGGTATGTGGCGTAGGGAGCTGGGACATGGGTGAGCTTAGGCCCTAAAATTGTTGAACTCAATAGTCCCCATTAACAACTCTTTGCCCTCCCAGCCTGATCATTATCAATTCCTTTGTCTGTGAACAGTTCTTCTCTCTGTTTGGGCTCTATCCTATTGTTTGCTCCCTACCCCACACACCTACTGCATATAAACTGATACTTTCCCAGCCACCAATGCTAAGGAAGGGTCACCGGACCCAAAATGTTAACTCAGTGTTTTTCTTCACAGATGCTGCTAGGCCTGCTGAGCTTTTCCAGCAACTTTTTTTGTTCCTGATTTACAGTATCTGCAGTTCTTCTAGTTTTTAAACTGCCAGAGGGAATTGAGATAATAGTTGTTATAACTGAGCTTTTAGTCAGATGAACTCTGATCAATCCAAATCCCCATCTGAACTGCTGCTCAAGTCCACCTCTAGCTCCTGAAATAAACACAGAAGCACTGGAGAAACTCAGCAAATCTGGCAGCACCTGTGGAGAGAGAAAGAGTTAAACTCTTGACTCCAGTATGGCTCTTCTTCTGAACTGTGTTTGAAAAGGGTTCTGAAGAAGTGTCATACTGGATTCAAATATTAACTCTGCTCCTCTCTCCACAAATGCTGCCAGACCTGCCAAGTTTCTGCAAACTTTGTTTTTATTTCAGATTCCTATCATTCACAGTAGTTTGCTTTAATGCCTGTTTCCTGCCCAATTTGACCAGGAAACTTGGACTGCTGAAATAAAATTTGGAGGAAAGTTAAAGCAATTTAAAAATACCTTGTTTCTCAAATGCTAATCCTTTCTAGGTTGCCTCCAGTTAGTGAATCCCACCTTCAATGGCTGGCTGGTGTCCAAATGCACATGTTAAATCTGGGAATGGAGACTGGATTACATTCCCATTCTAAAAATCACATTTTCCCCTCTATCCTTTCTTGTAATTAAAGTTTTCCTCAATCAAAATGTTGGAGGATCACAATGATCACAACTGGTCTATCTGATCCAGCAACTGAGATTATGAGCTAATGTTTGTCAGTAAATGAGGTGATTCAATATTAGTTGACCCTCACGCTCCCTATGGAGAGCCAGACTCCAAAAGAATGTGGGTGACAGAATTGCAGCAATTGTTGAGCAGCCTCTGGAATCACACTTCCTTCCTGCAGGAATGTGAGAGTCTATTCTGCATAGTAGTGTAGCAAAGGCAGCATTAGCCTTAACAATCTGCTGGGTGTAACTGTGCAGCTGAGGTTAGAAACAACACAAAATATTAATGACAGTTTGCTAATTAGTCGAAATGAATTAAAATCTTGAGGTGTAGAAGTATAACTTGAAGAAAAATTTGAATATTTGTTGTGGACTTTTTTTTCCTTAAGGATACTGGAAAGGAAAACTCATTCCAGTCAGTTCTAAGTGTGAAAACCTGTGCTCTGGTTTATTTTAAACATGTTATTTAAAAGTTAGGATTATAAGACAGAGCAATGCCACGCTGCAATAAAATGCCCACTCTCACCAAATGTTGTCCAGATTCCAAGTGAAATTCATTTAAAGTAAATAAATGTTGCTTGTTACCCATGGCCAGCATTTGAGTCATTGATTACTATGTTTTTGCACAAGGAGGAGAGCTAGAACAAGAATAAAACAAACAAACTCTGACAAGTTATTTTTGGCTTGTTGGGAGGATTGAGTTCAAATCCAATACTCTATAGATGCTTGAAAACATCTGCACTTCGGACAAATTCGCCTATTCTTAGACCCACTGGGAAATAGAACTCAGAGGAGCTGTGCTCCTTCCTGTGTACAAGAGAACAAACTCATCTTAAACATTAATAAAAACCGACACAAAGTCAAAACTTTTCATCATGTATTCAACAGAACTAAGCAAGCATACTTAGAAAAAGTAAACAACAGTTCAAATGCCATAAGAAGAGGGTACATATTGGCTGGGCAATTTTCAACATGGAGATGCAACAGGAACTATTAACTTCCAATCCTAGTTCTCAGACCAGGCAGGTAGACTGTGGTCAGCCAGGGTGCTGGCATGTGGAATTTGGCAGAGATTAAAGGATTTCATTATTCTTTGCTCAAATAAAAAAAAATGCAATTGATATATTAATTCCTTTAACCTATATGAAACAAAGTTCTCTGTGTTTAATATATGTATCCTCTAGCATGCAGAAATGCATCAGTGGGTTTAACTGATAATCTTAAATTGTTTTCAGTGTAATTTTTGGTCCTGTCCAATTTAATAATTCTGACAAATGTCAGAATCACATCTAATGCCTAGCAGAGAGTTCTGAGGCTCACAAGCACGGACTACTTGAGCACAATTAGAACTGAAAATAGTCAACAGGACATGTTGATAGATATGATCTCTAAGTTGTTAGGATGTCTGGCCAATGTACTTGCATCACACTGGCCCTGAAACTCAGCGCATCTTTTTAGTTCAATGGCAGCATCTCATTAGTTGGGGAAACTACATGTGCATTTACTGCAAAGCAGCAATCTGAGAAAACAAATATCACTTTCTGCTCAAATTTGAGACGTCTTTCCCTTCTAAGGTAATCTAAGGTGGAATAGAAAGCATTCAGGGCTAAAAATGCCAGTAATGGGCTCTTATGAATTTACAGATGATGTGATAATTTAATCAAGGTAGCCAATTGAAATGCCACGTCCTCACAGCAAGCTTACATTTGACTAGGGCCCTATTTCACATAATTGCTAATAAGATTGATCTGTAGCATAAGGCAATGTAGCAAACTCATTGTGTATATTAGCCACTGAGCATAGGCTTTTGATAGATAACAGTCATGAACCTATTAGCAGGTTTTCAGATAATACATCAAAAAACAAGTTTGTTTGATCATTCCATTGACATTTGCACTATGTTATCATGACAGTCTAGATGTATCATCGGTATCTGAATGATTTGCATAAAATTCACGAACTTAATTTGTGCAGTTGAGTTCAGTTTCAACAAATCTAGACCCAAATGTCAGAAATCACTCGCTGGGTTACAGTCCAACAGGTACATTTGAAAACACAAGCTTTAGGGGCCTCACTCCTTCTTCAGGTGTTAGTGACAGAGGTATTATCAGACAGAATTTATAAGTAAAATATCAAAGGGTCACACCATTGATCAGGGTGTATTAAACAAACCTGAGATGCTGTTAAATCTTTAATAAGTTAGAAGGATTCAATTGGTTAATATGTACATGTAAATCACCAAATTTATTTGAAGTCATTGTCCTGAGAGAACTAACGGTTTGATCAGTATAAAGATGAGGTGACATTTTAGTTCCGGTCTCCTGAATTCTCTATTTCTTACTTATGTAGATCATGACTAATAGCAACCTACTAATTAAGAATGATGGTATGTAAAAGCCAGGGAACTATAGACCAGTGAGCCTGACAGTTGTTGGGCAGGTTGGTGCAGGGAATCCTGAGGAACAGGATTTACCTGTATTTGGAAAGGCAAGGACTGATTAGGGATGGTCAACATGGCTGTGTGTGTGGGAAATCATATCACACCAACATGATTGAGTTTTTTGAAGAAGTAACAAAGAAGATTGATGAGGGCAGAGCCATGGCTGTGATCTTCATGGACTTTACTAAGGCATTTGATAACGTTCCTCATGGTAAACTGGTTAGCAAGGTTAGATCACATGAAATACAGGAAGAACTAGTCATTTGGATATAGAACTAGCCTGAAGGTAGAAACATAGGGTGGTAATGGAGGGTGCAAAAACTGTAGATGCTAGAGTCAGTGTCAATACAGTGTGGAGCCGGAGGAACACAGCAGGCCAGGCAGCATCAGAGGAACAGGAAAGTTGACGTGTTGGGCTTCCACCCTTCATCAGGGCTAGGGAGGGGGAAGGGAGCTCGGGGGGGTGCGGGGCTGAGAGAAAGTAGGTGGAATGGTGATAGGTGGATGCAGGCAGGAGGTAGTGGAGATTGGTCAATAGGAAGGGTGGGGCGGATAGGTGGAAAAGAAAATGGACAGGTTGTATCAGATCAAGAAGAGGGGGAGGGACATGGCATGATGCTAGGGGTAGCAAGATTTTGAAACTAGTGAATTCTACATTGAGGCCAATAGGCTATAAGCTCCTGAGGCAGAATTTGACGTGTGGCGCCATTGTGACACTGGAGGAGGCCCAGGATGGATATGTCACCCAGGGGGTGGGAGGGGGAGTCAAAATGGTTAGAGAGCAGAAAGTGTTGTTGATTATAACATAAGAGTGTAGATGCCCTAGAAATCAGTCATCGAGTCTGCACTTGGTCTCACCGATTGCAGAGGAGATGACATTGGGAGCAACAGATACAGCAGGCCAGGTCAGATTTGGAAAGTTTGTCTGGATTACTTTTCAGATTGGAGGCCTGTGGCCAGCAGTGTGCCACAAGGATCAATGCTGGGCCCATGGATTTTCATCATTTTTTAAAATGAATTGGATGCAAACATTGTTGGTAATTTCGAAGTTGACACCAAAATTGGAGGCGTTGTGGATATTGATCAGATGGGCCAACGGGCAGGGGAGTGGCAGATGGAGTTTTGTATAGATAAATGTGAGGTGCTGCATTTTGGAAAGGCAAATCAGGGCAGGATGTACAGTGAATGGTTAGGTCCTGGGGGTGTTGCTGAACAAAGACTTTGGAGTGCAGCCTCATAGCTCCTTGGAAGTGGAGTCGCAGATAGATAGGATAGTGAAGGAGGTGTTTGGTATGTTCATCTTTATTGGTCAGTGTGTCGAGTATAGCAGTTGGGAGGCATGCTACTGCTATACAAGACATTGATTAGGCTGCTTTTGGAATACTGTGCGCAATTTTGGTCTGCCTGTTATAGGAAAGATGTTGTGAAACTTGAAAGGGTTCAGAAGCGATTTACAAGGATGTTGCCAGGATTGGATGGTTTGAGCTACAGAGAAAGGTGGAATATGTTGGGGCTATTTTCCCTGGGGTGTCGGAGGGGAGAGGTGACCTTAGGGATTTATAAAATCATGAGGGGCATTGATAGGGTAAATAGACATGTCTTTTCACTAGTGTGGGGCAATCACAAACTAGAGGTCATAGGTTTAGATTCCCTACAGTGTGGAAACAGGCCCTTTGGCCCAACAAGTCCACACTGCCCCTTGGAGCATCCCACCCAGACCCAGCTCCCTATAACCCACACACTCCTGAACACTATGGGCAATTTAGCATGACTGATCCACATAGCCTGCACATCTTTGGACTGTGGGAGGAAACCGGAGCACCTGGAGGATACCCACACAGACACTGGGAGAATGTGCAAACTCCTCACAGACAGTTGCCCAAGGCTAGAGTTGAACCTGGGTCCCTGGCACGGTGAGGCTACAGTGCTAACCACTGTGCCCCTGTGCCGCTCACTGTTAAGGTGAGTGGGGAAAGATTTAAAAGCAACCCAAGGGGCAACTTTTTGGAATGAGCTGCCTGAGGAAGTGGTGGAGGCTGGAATGATCACAATTAAAATGGGTATATGAATAGTAAGGGATTAGAGGGATATGGGCCAAATACTGGCAAATGGAGCTACATTAAGGTAAGATATCTGGTTGGCATGGATGAGTTAGATGGATGGGTTTGTTGCCCTGCTGTACATTTCTATGGCTCTACTGTGTCCAAGTCACTGAACATTCCCTGTTTATCTTTTGCTTTTTTAAATTTAAACTATTTTTCTAATTAACCTATTCAGAGTAGTTATTAAACATTTTTGGAGTAGGTCGGACTTGAACCTGGGCCTCTTGATCCAGGTAAGGGACACTACCACTGCAACACAGGAGCACCTATGCTTTGGTGATAATGGGAACTGCAGATGCTGGAGAATCCAAGATAATGAAATGTGAGGCTGGATGAACACAGCAGGCCAAGCAGCATCTCAGGAGCACAAAAGCTGACGTTTCGGGCCTAGACCCTTCATCAGAGCATTCCCTCTTTTACTTATTTAATCTTTTTTTCCTAATCAACCAGTTCAGAGATGGTATTACTCACCTCTGGATTAGGTAGGACTTGAACACAGGCCTCTGGGTTCAGGGCAGGGGTACTACCACTGTGCCACAAGCTTGCCTGAACTTTCCTGGTAAGCTCTTGATTGATCATTTAAAACTGCTGCTCTAAAGCCTATTAATAAGTTGATTAATAAGTTCAACAGCCTGTTATTTGGAGGCTTGCAGTTTCCCCAAAGCCCCTCTTCAAAATATTATCAAGTTCTGGAGGGTATGACAACACAATTTTCAATGCGCTTGCAATCCTGTGCTAGACTCACCACAACTTCATCTGATATATTTACATTTTGGAAATTGTTATGTTTTTTCTATAAAAGCTTATATCCAGCAGACTGTAATTGGAGCACGATCTTACAAGTTGGAGAAAGGACTGTAGTAGATAGGATAAAAAGAAAATTGCAGATGTAAAACCTTTTTGAAATCACTGCTTATCGATAGGAAGTGGTGTGCAGCATCATTCCTTTAAAAACAGGGAACAACCAATTGCACCCTTAGCTTAAACTGCTTACGTCAATTGTAGCATCATTAATTTAACAGCTGGTATCACTCTCCGCTGATGGCTGTCCAACATTTTTTAAAAACTGGTTTGGAACTGAGCTGCAAAATGCAGCAGGAAATCTAATGCAGCAGGCTGATGTCTGCTGCATCAGTGGGGGTTCACAGTCATTTAGTTTCTGAGGTTGTCACTTCACTCCCAATCATATTAGAAAAGGTACAGGTCCCCATAACACAATGGTAATCCTGTATACAAATTACATTAATGAAACATATTTATTATTTTTGTTTTACTTAATGTAAGAATAGGTGTTCCTTTATTCCAACACATACCAAATATTAAGTATTTTGGAAATCAATATCATGATTGCGTGGCAAGTCCCTCAATCTACATGTGCTGATACAAAGCTTACTAGTACAGTCAGACTTGTAAGAGTTGTTAGACTTGACCCTGTGATAATCAATGAACAGGCTGCCAAGAACTTATTTTTTGCTATCATTGGAAAAGCTCTGTGCTTGCAGTGGGGCAGCAAAATTCCCAGGAGTTTGCTTTTGCTTTCTTAAAATTACAAATAATGTACCCCATAAAGAACTGCAGAGTTCCTAAAATTTGTAGAACTAAACATAGGCGGAGATGTTGCTAAAATGTATAATAAATACTTTATCATTTTATAAAGGTTTTAACATTAGATTAGGGCTCTGTAAAAAATCGTTAACTTTTATTTGCTGGAAAGTTCACAACAATTATGCAGGAAGCCCAGACACAATATAAGATGGCAGCAAGGATAGCAAAATAAATAAAGCTGGAGCTGCAGTCACTGGAATGAATAGTTCAATATTTATTCAGCTTGCTTTCCAATAGCTATTAAATTGAAATCTACTTCCAACAGTAACAGAAAGTGAAAGTGATACGTCAACACAGATTGTGTAGCATGATGTTAAGGTCAGCCTGACAGTCTGACACCCCCTGCTATGAGTATTATTAATTTCCAGCAGCTGGATTTTATCCTGCACATGACACTAGACACATTATATGTGGATTACTTCAGGTTACTCATTCACTTTTGCCTTTGTTTCATACTGCAGGCTCTGTGATAGTTTCTGTGTTTAGCTCTCAGCTACAGGCAGCAAGTGGGCAGTGTCCGTACATTATCTAACACAATAATGGAACTATTCTCCACTCCAAAAATTCCACTTACCTAAGTGTCATATTTGAGGAGAAGACATTGACACACTTTGGCCAGTGAGAGGCCCTAACTACCCATGCAAGCCTACAGGCATGTAGCTTCAGTGAGAATAACCCAGGCTCATGCTGCACAAGCTGGTAGCTGAGGCACTTTGTAATTTCTATTAGGCAAAACTCCTAACTTCTATTAGGTTTTGTCCTCTTCACTTTCAATCTTTATTGATTGTATTGGCCTGTTTTGCCACAACTCCATCTTTGTGCAATAAATTAGGATGCAAACAAAAATAAGAGGATGTGCAGTGTGGATGACAGTGCCAGTTAGAATTTTATTTTAATCATTCATGGAATGAGGGTGTCGCTAGCTAGGCTACCATTTAATAGCTATCCCTAATTTCCCAGAGGGCTGTTAAGAGTCAACCACATTGCTGTGGTTCTAGAGTCACATTTAGACTAGACCAGATAAGGATGACAGATTTCCTTCCCTAAAAGACGTCGGTGAACCAGATGTATTTTTTTCCTGACAATCAATTACAGATTCACATCATCAAACTCTTAATCCCGGATTTTTATTGAATTCGAGTTCCAATTCCTGCCATAGCAGGATTCATGCACAAGTCCCCAGAACGTTACCTCAGTGTCTGGATTAATTGTCCAGCGATAATACCAGCAGGCCATCACCATAAATTGTGCTTGGCAGAGACCATGAAACCCCACAGAAACCTTTCCTGAGCCACTACATTGTTGAATTGGGCTTAACAGAATTTTATTTCCTCTACGTATTCTCTGTATTTCCTCTTTGTTAACTAACACAATATCTCTTGAGGTGAGAATCAATGAAGAAACAAGTGGCCTAGGTATACTGATCAAACAGCACCTTTTGGAGCACAAAAGCTGATGTCTCGGGCCTAGATCCTTCATCAGGATTCTCCATCATCTGCAGTTCCCATTATCTCTGATACAATTTTAACCCCTAGGTATACTGATCAATGTGTTTATGGCTCAAACTCAGATCTTGCTGAACATTATTGTTGAGTTCAAAACTCAATATTCCTCTTGGAAATATCCCAAGAGGATTTCTGAAAGCAGGGTTATAAGTTTTATTTAAAAGTTAGCAGCCGGTCACTTCAAAACTAAACTTATAACTAAAGCATATGGGTTCAATTATAATGCAGTGCAGAGATGTGAACACACTAAATAAAAGCGCAAGCCACTCCTCTTCAATACTGTGCAGCTCGTGCATCTTTAGAACAGTCTTGTGCACTCTGTCTAGCATTGTGACAACTCACTCAATTTTACAGCAAGTACGCTATAAAGCAAGTTTGTATAACTACTGTAATATCTTGATCACGCTTGTGACAGGTGTATTCACTCCTTGAAATTGCAACAGATATCCAAAGAGGACCATTTTAACTTGCATCAATGTAGTAAGACGGCCATTAATTGAATTGATTACCCATCAATAATGCATGCATGGATGTCTGGTTCATTGTCTGCTGATGTTTTATCCTGAGCCATTTCCTTGCCAGATTTTGTCGGTGATGGTTTATCTTTTCCTTCCATTCTTAAGGACAGGGGGATGAAGCAGGACCTGTGTCTAACTCAGCTGGAATGTGAATCAAACCATTGCTATTATTCTAAAATACACACTAGCTATCCAAGCTAACCAGGCCCCTCAACCTTGTCCTAAGTTAGTGCTATCTATAATTGGCTATTGATCTAGTATGGCTAGTTTTATACCTTTTAGGAAAAGGCACATAATGAAAGCAATTGTAATGAAGGGAATCAGTCTCTGAGGCTGAACAACAAACTTCTGCAATAAATTTTCATGTTATTAAATTATAAATTAATGGGAAGGAACATAAAATTGCATGCCATAATGGCAGCATTGAACTCAACTCCACTGGTGTTTAACAAATGGTGTCACAAATTGAGGACTGAAGAGTGGTGATCCTCCTGTTCAAATATACTGCGCCCAATGGAGGCACCCACACACAATATTCTACCCTAAACATTTGCCGATACCCCACATCTCCTTCCTGCACTGTCAATCACCCCAATGCTCCTCCTCCCTGGGGTGTTCCAAATAGGGCATGACAAACACCCCTGTAATCACCTTCCTATCTAGTTCCATGAATTTTTAGCATGATGAACTCTTGCTATTCGACCAGTGGACACTGCCATTGATGGTGCTGTTGGCACGAGAGAGCTATGGCCATCTAATTCGTTGGCGCCTCTCAGAGATGGTGCTCCCTCTCAAAGTGGCAAAAATCTGTTCCTGTGACAATAAAAGATCTAATGGCCCTAAAATTGTCTGAGCAGGACAGGGTCCAGTAAAGATAGCATGACCCCTAAATTTTAAATTGAAGCAAGAGGCCATTTCAACCCTCAATGATGTGAGTGGCAGGACCAAATGTATGGCCTGATTTTTTTTATGTAGAATCATAGAATCTCTATAGGGTGAAAATTGGCTATTCAGCCTATTAAGTCCCATTGACGCTCCAAAGAGCATTTCACCCAGACCCATCCCTTCATCCTATCCCTGTAACCCTGCATTTCCCATGGCTAACCCATCTAGCCTGCACATCCCTGGACACTGTGAGCAATTTAGCATGGCCAATCCAGCTAATCGACACGTCATTGGACTGTGGGAGGAAACCCAACCAGAAATGGGGAGAATGTGTGAACTCCACCCAGCCAGTCACCAGAGGGTGGAATCGAACACAGGTCCTTGGCATTGTGGGGCAGCAGTGCTAACCACTGAGCCCCTGTGCCAACTTTTTGTCAGTTCATAAATAAACCTAACAATTTCACCAGGATTTGCATGCAGATGCTGAATGTAAGTTTGACAGAGTTGAAGAATACTATTGTATCCATAATTTATAAATGCTTAGTATTCTGAATCTGTGAAGCAATGCAGGATTGCTGTCAACACTGAAGTGACCATGTTGCCAAACGCAAATAGAAAAAGTAACAGCTATGATGTGTGGGGAAAAGATAGATGTGGGAAAATGAGGCCAGATAACAATGAACCTACGCTTCCAGCCGGCTGACCAATGGCTTTTTTAAACAGCTTGCATCAAAAAGTACTGAGGAGTACTTGCAGAAAGATACACATGCCTTTCTGTGCCTTTCGATTAAAAGCATGGCTGTGTAAGAAGTTTGCTTCGGTGTTCTTTCTACATGGGATGAGGCCCAGGCCTCAAGAGGCACAGATGCAATGCAGTTCCTGGTAGGCTTCCACATGAGTGAGCTTGCACTCAGAGTTCCTTAGTTTTATGGTGAAAATGTTTAAAGTAGGAGGCTGAATGGGCTGAGAAATCTTAATAAAGTCTTGAAATTATTTCTGGAATAATACTGTGTGAGTCACTATCAGCCAAAAGCTTATTTGAAACAATGGTGACAACCTCATTTCTATGTTACCTTTCACTCTTTTGTCTTGGTCAATATATTTTCCAGAGTAGCACTCTGCCGGAAGCCAAGCAAATCTCAGCTGCAATCCCAGCTGGGCATTGCATGAGCCGCTTTTATCCCAGGTTGTTGCGACAGCCTGACTCAACAGTCATATTGCAGTATACAGACAGTGTTTTCACTATTGGTCATGATCCAATACCTCTTAAGGAAATGTGTGTGCAAATGGGTGTTAGATGATAGCATGATCGAGTTTAACCCTGGCGCCCCCTACCACTTAAATAGCCAACACTTACTCACTGCTCATCCTCTCACACACAAAAAAACTAGTCACTTTGTTGTTACAACAAACAGGCAACTACTGAAGAAAAGAAAAGAAAAAATTGATGAAAGGAAGCCATTATTCGAGTCTATTCTTTGGGAATTGAAAATACCACTCTCTGCCACTTAACAACCTGGGCATTTGATATAATGTCACACAAGTTATTCTTCAGCCCATCATTGACTACCTACCTCAAGAGACAATCCATCTGCAGCAAGCAGGTAGGTAGGCAGATGAGCCACATCCTAATCTCCAATAAGACTGGTCAGATTCGTTATCAGTGGAGGATGTAGATAGAGAACTGAGGTGCCTTTCTTGGTAGTTCTTTATGTTTCCTGCCTGGGTGGAGATAGTATCTGGTTGTGAATGGCCGTTTCTTGATGGGCAATTCAGCATTCAAGAAAAGCTGCCTGATCTTCAACCTGGATGAACACAGCAGGCCAAGCAGCATCTCAAGACCACAAAAGCTGATCTTTCGGGCCAAGACCCTTCATCAGAGAGGGGGATGGGGAGAGGGTTCTGGAATAAGTAGGGAGAGAGGGGGAGGCGGACCGAAGATGGAGAGAAAAGAAGATAGGTGGAGAGGAGAGTATAGGTGGGGAGGTAGGGAGGAGATAGGTCAGTCCAGGGAAGATGGACAGGTCAAGGAGGCAGGATGAGGTTAGTAGGTAGGAAATGGAGGTGCAGCTTGAGGTGGGAGGAAGGGATGGTGAGAGGAAGAACAGGTTAGGGAGGCGGGGACAGGCTGAGCTTGTTTTGGGATGCAGTGAGGGGAGGGGATGAGCTGGGATGGTTTTGGGATGCAGTGGGGGAAGGGGAGATTTTGAAGCTTGTGAAGTCCACATTGATACCATTAGGCTGCAGGGTTCCCAAGCGGAAAATGAGTTGCTGTTCCTGCAACCTTCGGGTGACATCATTGTGGCACTGCAGGAGGCCCATGATGGACATGTCGTCTGAGGAATGGGAGGGGGAGTTAAAATAGTTCGTGACTGGGATCCCAAAACCACTGCATCCCAAAACCAGCCCAGCCTGGCCCCGACTCCCTAACCTGTTCTTCCTCTCACCCATCCCTTCCTCCCACCTCAAGCCGCACCTCCATTTCCTACCTACTAACCTCATCTCGCCTCCTTGACCTGTCCGTCTTCCCTGCACTGACCTATCCCCTCCCCACCTCCTCACCTATACTCTCCTCTATACCTATCTTCTTTTCTCTCCATCTTTGGTCCGCCTCCCCCTCTCTCCCTATTTATTCCAGAACCCTCTCCCCATCCCCCTCTCTGATGAAGGGTCTAGGCCCAAAATGTCAGCTTTTGTGCTCCTGAGATGCTGCTTGGCCTGCTGTGTTCATCCAGCTCCACACTTTGTTATCTTGGATTCTCCAGCATCTGCAGTTCCCATTATTTCTGATCCTCTCCCTGCTTAGGTTTCTCCTTTACCATTTCATCAAACAGGGTGTCAGTTAACTGGGCCTCAACACCTTCACCTTTCTCTTTTGTTTACCCTTCTTGTTTTAACTTATGGCTGTGGGATCTTGTCAGCAGACAATGCAGAAAAATTCCAGAGCGTTTTCCTTTTAACTCCTCACTTCCCTGGTTTTCTTTCAGTTTCTCCGCTACAATGGGCATCACTCCCACCTGCAATCCAATTACATCAATTTCAAGAACAAACTGTGCTCCTGGAATAGCCAATTTTTCACTCACTCCCACTATCCCTTCCACAGTATTGTTTAACTTTCTAGCCTTCTCTTACACAGGGGAATATTATTTCTCTCTTTATTTATTCCACAGATTATCATTCTCTCGAGCAATATTTCAGAAGGAGTGCAAATATTTTCCTCCTTACTACTAGAGACTAACCAGCTCCTGTATCTCTTATTACATTAATTTCTTTACCTACTCCCTCTGTTCTACCTGAGTAAACCTTATCCACACAGATGAAGTCGTTGAAAAGATCAGGCACCATCTTACTATCCAGCCAGTAACTTTGCACTCTCCTGCAGCTCCTTGACTTGTCTGGGGATTTCCTTCACTACCTCAACTAGTCCCACTGGTTTAGCCTCTTCTGCCACATCTTTTATCCTAGGTCTTTCTTACGCCACCAGCGCTGTGACTTTGTGAGTCCCACCTTATTGTAGCGAAAACACCTGATGTCTTTCGCATCTTTTCCACCCTCTTGGGTTTCTTTTTTCACCTGTGGTAAACTGTTCCCAACGTGATCTATTCTTTTTTTCTCATTGAAGGATCTCACTTTTTCCCAATTTCTATCCCCCACAGAATGAAATTGCTGTTGGAAGCTAGATTTCTTTTTATGCACTAATGCATATTCATCCCCCCTCTCTGCAGCTCTTCTCAGTGTCATACCTTGCTGTTCCTTAACACGGATTCTTATCACTTCTGGAAATGAGTTTTTAAACTCCTCCAGCAGAATAACATCTCTAAGATCCTCATATGTCTTTTCTATCTTTAATGCTCTCACCCATTCAGCTCCAATTAATTCTTTCAAACTTGATATAAGTCTGACCTGGTTACTTTCTTATGTTTCTGAACCGTTCGTCTACATGCTTCTGGTACCAATTCGTAGATGCTCAAAATAGCCTGTTTTACTACTTCATATTCTCCTGACACCTCCTCTGATAGCACTACAAACACCTTACTAGCCCTGCCTGATAACTTAGTCTAAATTAATATTACCCACATAGACTCTGTCCAGTTCATCTGTTTAGCCAATTTCTCAAAAGAAATGAAAAAGGCATCCGAATTTCTTTTATTGAATTTTGGTGAGGTTTTGACATATATGTATATATCCCTACCAAGTCTTTAGGTTCTCATCAGCGCTCTCCTCCTCACTAGGTCTACTCTCTACCATCATCACCATCCTTTCAAACTGACTTTGCTAAATAATTGTCAACTTCCAAAGTTCAAATTCTCTCTCTTTCTTCCTTCATTCTCTCTCTTTTCCTTTTTGAGCAGCTAAGAACTTCTTTCCTTTTCTTTCTTTTCTAACTCCACTTGTCTTATTTGCAATTTAACTTTTTTCTAACTCCACTGCACCTTACTGTTGCTCTGATTTACCTAAATCAATGGCTAACATCATCACAATTTCAGCGTTCTTCTTATCCTTTGTTAAACCCAATTCTAGCCTGTCTGCTAAAAGTATCTCCTAATCCTGTCTTTCTCAACATGCCTGGCAAACTTTGACCCCCAAAGCCTCTTTAGCAATGTTAAGAGCCATTTCTCCACTTTTGATTGAACCAACAACAAGCAAAATGAAATTAAACAGATTTTTGACTTCTCACTTAAGTTTTATTTAAAAATCTAGGACTCTAATCCCGAATAACAAAGTGTGAAGCTGAATGAACACAGCAGGCCAAGCAGCATCTTAGGAGCATAAAAGCTGACGTTTCGGGCCTAGATCCTTCATCAGAAGAGGAATCTAGGCCCGAAACATCAGCTTTTGTGCTCCTAAGATGCTGCTTGGCCTGTTGTGTTCATCCAGCTTCACACTTTGTTATCTCGGATTCTCCAGCAACTGTTCAAATCAGTCCAAATCTGTTCTAATCGTGAATCCGATCTGTTCCAACCTGTCCAAACCCCAGGCCCGAGCTGGCTAAATCCCGGACCCAAGTCCCCAATCTGTTATAAATCTGTTATAAAGGGTTGACTCCCTTTGCTAACTAAAACTGAAACACCCAGAGAGGAGCGTCTCATCCAATAATCTGTTAAAAGGTGTGTGAGAAGAGGTGTAATCCATTTCTTCAGCAACTTCTAGTGGTTAAGTAAAACAAACCCCTGACACTCACTTTACAATCAACAAGTAACTAACTCCAACAAAATAGTTAACTCCAGTGAACAAATTAACTAAATTGTTAACAAACCAAATAAACCCCTTCTAGCTATTAACTATTCCTGAATAAAACAAGAGTCTAATGGTATGCTGTTCCAATAAACACAAGTCCCAATTATATATAAGACAAAAATACTAAAAATAGATTTTATCCTCTCAAAATTACAGCCAGGTTACATGTCTTCAGGAATGTTCTGTGCCTTCTCAGTCAAACATTCTGTCAGGAATATTAAGTAGTTGTGCTGTAGATCCCTTTGATTTAGATGGTGCTTCCTCTAAAACTTAGAAAAGTCTGTGAGAGGTAGTGATTCTCTCTTGAGAACTGAGAGCTTTTAACTCTTGCAAATGGCAGTTTGCTCTTCTTGTCTTTGCCCAGCTGCCCCTTCTTTTACACCCTTGATGACATACCAATATTTCTTACAATAGGGTTGGTCCTATGTTGTCAAAACATTCAGATTTAAATTTAATTGGTTTTCAGTGTCTAAGTGCCTGATTCAAATTAATTGTTTAAATTCAAAACTTGTCTTCTTGATAACAAAACAAAACTGCTGCTTGGCCTGCTGACTGTACAGTCTGCTGATACAAATGTTTCAATTCAGTTTCCATGCATGCCTGCAAACCGACAAGCTGCAGTCTACAGACATGAAAAAGCACATCATCTTTTAAAGAGACTACACACTGTTACCCCCTAGCATTTTAGAAACACCAATATTTTATGAACACTAAATTCTAACAGCCTACCTTCCAATCCACAAATATTCTACTCAACTTCGCACAAGTTCCATAGAGATGGTGATACTAACATATTAGGCAGGAAATAGTAACAAAAGCTACGTAAAAATAATTATATGTCTGGGTCATTGTGACCGGAACAAATCTCGACTGGAAAAGGTCTTGATGAGATAGCAAGAACTGCAGGTGCTAGAATCAGAGATAACACAGTGTGGAGCTGGAAGAACATAGCAGTCTCCCCAGGCAGCATCAGAGGAGCAGGAAAGCTGACCTTTCAGATCAGAATCCTTCTTCAGAAAATGTATATGGTTAGACTCCTAAGAGGACAGTGTTAGCTCAGCTGTCATGCCTACTCTCTGAAGCCACCCCCATCCTGAAATGTCTAAATACATGAGCTAAAACAGATGACTGGCAACGCTCATTAAAACAGCTTGTGTCAAATAGAATGGAGCAAAATGAGCAGAAGAAAGCAAAACCTGTGCCATATAATCAAACCCCTGAACATTCTACTAGTGAGTGCTTCTATAATCAATCTCAGATGATCCTGTCCAATAGACTATGTAAAAAAGTGCTAAACTCTGACAAGGGTTATTATATTGCCTTGTGAATGCATCTTTGTTCCCAAAATATATCAAGAATATATTATGCTGTACCTCCTGCCAATAAATATGTTATCCCATATGGAGCACCATGAACTGCCAGGTTAAAAATAATTTCCAGTTACACTATCACATTCCAATATCTGTAACATAACTACCTGAATTTCATTTGAACTGACTGTACTCCATGATTGGTAAAGAGTCTAATGTGGCTGACAAAGGAATTGTTGGAGTTTCCACCTTTAATTCTGAACTGCCATTTAGATTTTTATTTCTTTCCTTCAATAGTATTTTTAGTTTCCTGATTCCCCACCATCAATTTTCCAGCAACGTATTTTGCTCAACCAGCACCTGGCCAGTTCCTGTATTTATAGAAGTCATGCACCGGCATGGGATTTCACCAGATCTGAACGCAATGCAGTGTAAAATTCATTTCATGTCAGTGTATCGGATTTCTACAATTAAAGAACTTTTATTTTTTGTTTTGCATTTACTTTTCCTTTTTCTCTTGTTCCCAACTGAAGTATACCTAACCAAAGTGAATCTTCAGCGTACCCGGTTCTCCACAAATTCAAACAAAGTTGGATTGGGTTTTCCTATCCCTGTAATGCATAGTAATGGGGAACAGCAGAGGCAAGTGGTTCTTGGAGTGGTGCCACATGCAATAACACTTTCAATGTTACTCCTTTAGATGGTATTGAATTTGTACTGTTTCCACATGAATGTGTACATTCTACAGCAGCCAACTATGCCCCATAAGGGAAGTCATAACATATTTCCATTAACAGGGCAGGCATAAAACCTCATGGCAACCAGGAAATTCTTGGCTATTATTTCTAAGTCAGTATTTAAAGATAAAACATTAGGATTTAAATTAAGAGTTTCTTCAATGAGTACAGCTACTTAGTAGACTGCAAATAACATATTCATCACAAGCACCAGGTTAAATCTCAATCAGTTGTCCATGCTCCCTCAGATTAGATGGACATATGAGGTTGGAAATCTGCTGTCTATACTTTTCCCCATACTAGACATTATCTATTTGGTAATATGAAGGAAGAAAAGTAGAAATAAACATTGAATAACTTGCTGATATTTATTTTCTAGTCTTACACTTAGCAGTAATACTTGGAAAACAATATACTGGCTGTATTGTACCTCTATTTTGAAGTGTACAGGATGAGTCAGACCAGTATGTCACATTCGCCAATTTTCTTGCTTTTTTTTCCCCTCGTTTTAGGACTTAAACCTCGGTAAGATTGCCCTGATAAATGGATTAAATAAAAAGGGGAGGAAATAGAAATTCTTCAATAAAGTCCTGCATGTTTATTTACATTGCTCAGCAATTATAGTGCCCCTGCAGATGTCTATGTCCACACGATTTCCCACAATTGCAGCAGTATGACAATTTTCATTTATTGTAATATCTTTGTCCCTCATTTCCTGGCTTATGTTTTTTGTAATGCCATGAATCGTTTGTCCCTAAACAGAAGTAAAGGAGTGGATATGTGAGCAGATTTAAACTGCATTCCTGGCACACTCCCTTACAGCTGAAAAAATCTCTCTCTTGCCATTTAAGGAAATGTAAACGTAAAGCAAGTCATGCATGCAAATACTGAGTGTGTGATTTTTTTTTGCTTTTTTTTAAAACCTCTGCTGTGGACAGAATGAGTTGTTATTTTTAACTCATTGGAATTCTATGAACATGTAAACAATCGATGAAGCAGCTTATTTTCAAAGTGATGAATGGAGTTTAGTAATGCAGCTGAAGATGGTCCATTGTGCAAAAGTAACACATTCTTGTGATGCTTTATTCATTACAAATTTATTAGTAAGAACAACTTATTAATAAATATGTAACTCTCACCCGAAATCTTATTGTAATATGAAAACTGGCCTTCAAGCTTCATTACTGTAATACTTATAACAGTTAATGACTACTTTCTCCTATGAAGTATTATCCAACTGTTATCACTGCGATGCAGAGTTATAGACATTTTTAAGTTAATCTGATAATACAGATACATATGGTCCTAAATTGCATGTGGCACATCCACATTGTTAACACAATCAGCTGAGAAATTTGTCACAGCAAAATCTTTCATTAAAAGGGCCCTTTCTGGTTTAAACACACCCATTCCTGTAATCTGACAAATAGCGTCTACAGAGAAATAACCAATTTTTCTTTTTTTGTGTGTGTGTTTGACTGTATTTTCATCCAGTTCCTGTCCATTGAGCCATTTATATCTTCAGCTGCCTACTCCATTTCTGACTGTTCCAGAGTGAGTTACCCACCATCTCACAATGACTTCAAAGGAGCTGTCTGTCACTCAGTGCCTGGTATGTGATATTCCTTGGCTGATATCCGCAGTAGGTCTCATGTCTCCTCTTGAGAACAGTCTAAAGTGGAGAAGTTTCCCTCTGTTTCCAGTCCCATGGAACCATTTTTGAGGATGCTGTGCAGAGGCTCCTGATTTTCATCATTCTCTTCACTTTCTTGAGCCCTGGCAGCCCTTAATTCAGCTGCCCCTTCACCTACCAGTGTTACACCATCTGCAACACTTGGTGGGTGCTTGGCAGGATTATGGTCATAGGAAAGCAGTTTGAGCCTTGAAAGGTGTTCCATATTAGGGAACTCAGTAATTTTGTTTTTGTCCACATCGAGGATTTCTAGAAATTCCATTTTAAGTAATACTTTCGGGAAGTCCTCAAATCTATTTCCATACAACCAAAATCCACGCAAATTTATGAACCTAACCAGATCCTCTGGTAAAGTCTTTAGCTTGTTGTCTCCCATCTGGAGTGACCTCAGACTGGGCATATTAATTAACTGTTTGGGAAATTTTCTGAAATAATTGCTCTCTATCCATAGACACCTGAGATTTTCTAGATTCCTAAACTCTGGAGGAATTGTCATTAATCTATTGCTCCCAAGATAGAGCCGGGTTAGGTTTTGCATATTGCATACAACTTTAGGCACATCTTCAAATTTGTTAAAGTCCAGTGCTAGAATTTTTAAGTTGACCAGCTGCTCAAACTCATTGGGGAGTTCCCTCAGCTTGTTGTTGCTGATGTACAACTTCTCTACATGGGTGAACGAGCAGATCGGAACTGGGAGCCTCTTTATCTTCTTGTGGCAGGCATCCAGCATCCTGTCAGCCATTACTTCATCCATGTCGGTCGAAACGCAGCTCAGTTCATCATCAGGGCTGCAAGATAAGACAGAGGCAACCTTCTGAAATGCACTCCCCATTTTCATTCTTGGAGGTCAGCCCTCCCTACACAGGACAAAAGAAAAATCAGAGTTGAAAATTTGTAATATAGATTATCAGAATACCTATTAGATTGAAAATGATATCATAGAGTGCTATACTACTGTAACAGCAATGAAAAAGCAGATTATTACAAATAAGAAAAAAAGAATTTAGCCAACTTTAGTTCATTCATGTCAAATTGGTTTGTATGAGTTTGAACTCTTGTGTTCCCTTTTCTACTCTCATCATTTAATGTACTCTCAGATTTACGTTCATTACCCTTAACTTTGTATCCAGCTAGAACATTGCCTCTCTGAAACTTAAGACTGGAAGGCCTGGTGGGTGGGGGGATCAAATTATGTGTCAAATCACAGGCATCATACTCAGGGTCTACCCATCCTAGCCCATTATAATTTTACTCATGGTGGGTAAGGTATTGGGAAGATGCCAACTCTTGGGCTAAATGAAGCCCTCCAG
The DNA here is from genome assembly GCF_030684315.1 of Stegostoma tigrinum. Taxonomy (NCBI): domain Eukaryota; kingdom Metazoa; phylum Chordata; class Chondrichthyes; order Orectolobiformes; family Stegostomatidae; genus Stegostoma; species Stegostoma tigrinum. The sequence goes on from NC_081370.1 coordinate 21,096,685, forward strand.
TTGTTAACTCATGGTCATTTAAAGTCCTCCCCATTGCTGTAATTTTACCCATGGTGAAAGATGTCAGCGCTAACTGCACTGCATGCTAGGACTCAGTTGGTGAACTAGTGACTTGATAAGGCGGAGCATGCCGCCTTTATAGGTCCTCTGTGCCTATCAGATACAAAACCCACTGTGGCTTTCCTATTCCCTCCCTCCCACTACCTTTTCCATCTTCGCCCTAAATCAGTAGGGCCTCTCATCCTAGTCCCAGCTAAGATCCTGATCTACCTTGAAGTGTAGCTCCAATGCAGCATGCATTCTCAGGACTGACAGCAGTCCCACCAGTGTCCACTAGTCTGAATATCAGTTGCTAGAACCAGAGAATTGCCATCAATTTCACAGCATCTCTCAGAGATTCACTTCTTCCTTCCTTGACAATGGTTGAGGGCCCACCCCAAGTCAATAAGTGGCTCTAGGATGTGCCAGCTATGCTAGAAAGGGCTCATTCATAATTTTGACCATTGAGAGCAGGAACCCCATCACCCCAATAAGGTCCAAACCTATGTTTCTCTGCTTTGTCATGACATTTCAAACCTCTAAATGTCATGATAAACTTTCTGACTCTTTGTATTATCTCTTAATTTAAATATTACCTTTTTGGCTCAATGACATAAAATGAATAGATTAATCAAGTTGTAGGCTAACAAGAGTGCTATACAATTTAATCACACCTTTTCCTACCTCATGCTCTATTGTTTTGATTGTATATGTTTTGTAATACTCTGATGAGAATGACGCCATTGACATATTTAGTTCTCCTACAAAAAATTATCCAAAGCCATTTCATTGCTATACATGAAATACATGTGTTGTCCATTATTCCTGCCTATTTGTAGGACCCATAATTATGAAAATTTCATCAGCCATTAAACTGATTACTCGCATACTTTGATCACCTGATTTATAGTTTTTGATCTGCCTCCTCCAATTCTATTGTTTTCTGCCACATCAGCAAACTTAACCAATTTATCTGAAGTTTCTGAATCAAAGTAATTTGGTGTAAATTTGAAACAATAAGAAAGCTTAGCTCTAGAACATTCCAATTGAAATCACACACATTTCCATATAACTCCATATAACAAAAACTCATTGACCCCCCGCTGTTTTTAAAATCCATTCTTGAACTTTAATCTGAACCTACTCAACTTGGAATTTAAACTAATAACTTTTTGGTTAGAACTTTATGAAACAACTTATATTTTGTTTTATTAGGAACATTGCTGTCATCTGCATAATGCTTTCCACAGGACTTTCTCTTCCCAATGCAAGTGGACTTTTCTTCACAATATTATAGCTGTAATTTCCAAATTTACTTCTGATAATTAATTCCATTATTTTACACCAGATTGAAGAAAGATGATGAATCTGTAGTTACCTGTATGTCATTAGGTTGCTAGGCACTAATTTACTTACACATCAATCTAGAGTCAAGTGTCTTCTTCATAATGTCTTGCCACTGGTGACCAGGATGTTTTGCAGGATAGCATCAATTTTTGTTCAGTACAATTCTTCCATAGCGGCCGAATCTTAAATATAATATGGGTTATGTGACCTTTTGAGCTACTTGAAAAGTTTTGCATCAGAAAAACAACATTGCTATGTCCCGAAGATCAATGATTTACTTGGTGAGATTCGATGAATCGTAATCACTGGGGGCTGTTAACACAGATTCTTAAAATTTAAGTGATTTTTAGAGGAAAAGGCACAAAAGCGCACATTTTAAATCTTTTTCAATACTACTTTTATCTAAATATCCTAATTTTTACTGCTGTATGCCAATGACCCCAGTAAATGGCTCACTGTAGCATTTAAAGTGATTTCCATATTTAAGAGTGGTAAGCGAAGTCATTTTGACTGAAACTGCCTAGATTTGAAATAAACCTATTTTCAGTTATTAATAATAATATTAATAAAGGTGCACCAAGTTATTACTCTTAGACACAGCAATGTTATTTTTAAACGCCATTTTTTTAAAAAGTCTTAACATGCTGCAGGGTTGAAATAGCTCATGGCAGAGCTTAAGTGGAAACTTGAGGAAAAACAACTTCTGAAATCAATTTTGAATACAATTTGCACTGATTATGCCCAAAGGGGAAACTCTTGGCCCTTCTCTCAAGGCTGTCTTCATGCTCTGAGCTAGATGAGATCTAATCCCTGGAGAGAACAACTGCAAAATACCTCAAAGGCTGGAAATCTGAACCTCATCCAGAAAGTGTTGGAAATACTCAGCGGTCCTGCAGTATCTGTGGAAAGAGAAATCGAGTTAATAGACCAAACCTTGTGTTTGATTGGCTAAGTACCATTGTGTCAATTTATTCAAAAGATTTTCACGATATTGCCTAGTAAGATTTCTGAAGTCACCTCTTCAACTATCTATCAAATCTTAATGATCTCCCTTTAGTTCAATTCTATGCCCACTTTACCATGCACCATTCCTAGCGCAACTCAGCACTCAGGAGATATCCACCAAAGGATGACATTCCTTTTTCCTGTGCCATATTCAAAAAGCCACTATTCACCCAGGCAAACACTGACAATCCAGCACTGCCTTTCACTGCCAATATAGCAGCACAGCACCCACAAATGTCATATAGCTGGCAGGGCTGACACATGCTTGCGCATGCAAGCCCATTCTCTCACCCCACCTCTTGTTTAACCACCAGACCACACAGTTTACTTCTCCTTGGCAACAAATAGCATTCCCCGTAATTGTTCTACTAGTTGCTTGGGCCTTTGGTGCCCTTCCACAGAAGTGACTTCTGGAGCTGAAGGTCAATACTGTGATTGCCATTGCCAACACCAATTGCTGTTTGTGGAAGATCAAAGTGGCTGCTGTTTCACATTGAGTTTTCTCGCAATCGGCATCCTTGTCCCCACCTACAATCATGCCTCTGCTTTTCTCTCCAGCCTTAACTGTCCCACTGCCTTTTGTCTCTGGTTTTTCTCTGCTGACCTTGCAGATTTCCCCCGTGGGCTATCCTCAATGATGGGCAGACTCCAAGGCTGTTTTTGCCCCAGAGCCTTGACTGACTTCAACGAGCAGCCCCTGGACATGACTAATCACTTCCCTGAGCATGTCTTTGCAGCATCCTGACTGAGGATTTCTCAAACGCTTATACTGGTCCTACAGGACATTCTCTGGACTGTAGTTAGTCATATGACCTGACTGTGACTGGCCAAGCACAGGAAAGTCCATGCCTAAGTCCCTGGACAGAGTGCAAACTGTGCCCATGACAGATGGCATTGGTACACCTTAGGGAGCGGTGCCCCCTTGTCTGGAATGAGGAGTTTCACCCTTGCAAATTTTGACACAGTCAATTGGTTAAATAAACATGCAGGACATTTGTCACACAGGTAGCTGGTACATACTGTAGGTGTTAGACTGGCATCTTGTTGCGGTGTATAGCAAGGTGTGCCACACTCCCCCTTGACACCCAAGGCCCCAGATAGATCTCCACTGATGAGCATGACAAGCTTGTTTGGCTGTCTACACATACAGTAAGTCAGTACAAAGGCACTGTTAATGGCCTGTAGGCTCTCGCTAAGGCAACAACATGCTAACAGGCACGGCAAGGCAAGTTGAGGCATGGATACTATAAGCATGTAGGTAGATTTTAAGTGAACAAGTACTCAGAGAATAACTGAGCTGCACCGAGATGCAGCCTGGTCCAATTCTTGAGCTGAGTGTCTGCCCTGATGCACAAAGTGCCTGCCTTTCAATGCTAGTTGCCAGTGTGTCTGAAAATGCAGTTTTGTATTTCCTCAGCATCCTACAAGCAGGTCAGAGTGGTATCATGAGGTTTTTGAGGGGCTGGAAAACCTCAGATGCTGATGTTTGTGGCCAATGAGTTGCACATTGCCGGTGCTCATGGACTGTGCTCTAAGATGCAGATTAGTGCTGGGCAACATGAAGGTTCCTTACAGCCAGAGGCATGCTGAACTCTCCATGTACCTGGAAGTTGAATATTAATAAGGTGAGTTGAGCTGTTTACCACACAGTGTGAAGCTGGAGAATCGCAGCAGGCCAGGCAGCATCAGAGGCGCAGGAAAGTTGACATTTCAGGTTTGGTCCCAAATTGCTTGTACCGGTCCTATAGGACTGACCGTTGCTCATTTTCTGGACTGTAGTTGGACGCATGACCTGCTGTGTTTCCTCCAGCTCCACACTGTGTTGTCTCTGACTCCAGCAAATGTAGTTCTTGTTACCTCTGAGTTGAGCTGTTAACAAGGCGCTTAACATGTATAGGTGGTTCCCAGGTTGGAAACAGGTTCCATTCTGAGTCTATTCACAAGTCATTTTGCACGCAAGTCAGTACACAATGCAGGACAACATAAAGTAAGTGCAGGAAATTACACCCCTGCATGGGATCACAATCATAAGTAAGAACATTCATTAATCAGACATTCATAAATCAGGTATCCTCCGTAGTACAAAAATAAGAGTCCGAAAGAATGTTAGCCAAAAATATAAAAGCTGATAGGAAATGTTTCTTTAGTTATTTAAAACCAAAGTCAGTGTTAGTCCTTTAGGATTAGTAATAGATGACAAAGAGATGGTAGACAAATTAAACAGATATTTTGCAATGGTCTTCACTGGAAAGGATGCAAGTAGCATTCTGGAAATGGCTGTAAGTCAGGAATTGAAAGGGAGGGACAAACTCAAGGAAATTCCAATTACAAAGAAGAAAGTGCAAAGTAAATTTTTGGAAATGCAAATTGGCATGTTTTGATGGATTTCATCCCAGGGTCTCAAAAGAAGCAGCTGGTAAAATAGTTGAAGCATTGACTTTAATTTTCTAAAACGCAAATTCAGGGAATATGCTTTAGATGAGAAAATAGCTAATGTAATCCCCTGATTCAAAAAGTGAGGGGGGGGGGGCGGCAGAAAACAGGAATCTACCGACTAGTGATAGTACGAACTGCAGATGCTAGAGAGTCCGAGATAACAAGGTGTCGAGCTGGATGAACACAGCAGGCAAAGCAGCAGCAGAGGAGGCAGGAAGACTGGCGTTTCAGGCCTAGACCCTTTTCTGAAGAAGGGTCTAGGCCCGAAACGTCATATTTCCAAATCTATCTCAATACCTGTCACAGGGAAAATGTTCAAAGTTGCTATTAACAATGGCGTAACGGGGCATTTGGTTAAGTTAAAGGAATCAGACAAAGTTGACATAGTTAAACTTCAATTTCCTTTGGCAAAACTAATTTATTCGAGTTCTTTGAAGGAGTAAATTGTGATTACAATAAAGGGGAACCACTGAATGTACTATATTAGGTTTGCAGAAGGCATCTGATAAGGTACCACATCAAGGATTATTACAAAAAATAAAAGCTCATAGTTTGGGGTAACATTGGCATTGATAGAAGGCTAGCTGGCTAACAAGAAGCAGAGAGTAGAAATATGTAGATCTTTTTCAAACTGGTGGGATGTCATGAGTGGTGTGCAACAGGAATAAATGCTGAGGCCTTACCTCTTTGCAACTTACATAAATGATTTTGATGAAGGGATCTGTAGGTATGGTAATTATATTTGCTGATGATACAAAGGAAGGTAGGCAAGTTAATTGTGAAGGGCACATAAAGAGCCTACAAAAAGATATTGATAGGTTAAATGAGTGGGCAAAGATCTAAAAAATGAAGCGCAATGTAAAAATAAGTGAAATTATCTATTTCAGCAGAAAGAACAAAAATAGGCATATTATCTAAATGGTGAGAAGTTGCACAAGCCAGGAGTACAGGAGGATCTAGCTGTCCTAATGTAAGGATCATAGAAGATTAACATGCAGGTACAGCAAGTACTTGGAAAAGTTTATAGAATGTTATAATTTATTGTGAAGAAAATTGAATATATAAATAAGGAGATTATGCTTCAGTTATACAAGACATTGGTGAGGCCCCATCTGCAATACTGCACACAATACGTGTCACTGTACTTACAGAAGGATATTAGTGCATTGGCAGCAGCTCTGACAAGGTTTAGGAGACAACTACTTGGAAAGACCACTCAGGTCAGGCCTGAGTTTACAGGAGTCAGAGGTGACTTCATTGAAATATATAAGATCCCGAATGGACTTGGCCAGATGGATGTTGAAAGCAAGTTTCCTTTTGTGGGCTGAAAATGCAATATGGACTATCACAGCATCATTATCAGGTCACTTAAATGTGTTCGCTTAACATGGAGGCGAGCACTTCCAGCGTCTAATGGAAATGACACTAAAAAATCCCATAATTACATTTTTAAAAATGCATCAAACAGCAAGGACTTGGTCTCCATTTTGCACCCCACAAATGAAGCATTGCTGAAAAGACATGTAGTATTTCACAAATATTCTTGCTTCTGGTGTTAATATCAGGTTCAGCCATGTAGCATAGTTAGATATATCATGTGTAATTTTGTTTTGTCTTTTAAAAAAATCCTTCCATGGGATTTCAAAATTACTGAGTGGGCCAGCATTCAATTCCCATCCTTAATTGCCCTTGAGCAAATGGTGGTAAGCCACGATGATGAAGTGGTGTAGATACACCCATAGTGCTAATGGGAAGGAAGTTACAGGAGTTTGGCCACAATGAAAGAGTGGTGGAGGGGAGTGTGTAGGTGATGCCACCTTGCATCTGTTGTTTTCATCTTTTTAGAAACTAAGAGATCACAGTTTTGGTGAGTTGTTCCAGAACATTTTGTATATGTTACACATTGTTGCCCCTACATTGTTGCCCCTATGTTGGGTCATGAGAGAAAAGAAAGGTTCAGGTTGTACTTTAATATTGTGCTTCATTAGGCCATCCTCAATTGCAGCAATATATTGATTTTCTTTTATATATTATACTAGATTTTTGTTCTCTCCAAGAGAAATTTTCAATAAGTGCCTAATTACAGAAAGCTCTGTCCTCCAAATTCAGGCCTGTTTGGAACAAGAGTAAGTCAGTGGTACTGGATTAGGAAGTAGAAAATTAAAATCACTGAATGTAAAGAAATAGTAAAGAACTGGCACTGAATGAGGGTACTGTGTGTTTTGTCTTCAGTCCTGAAACTCTGGGTTTAAACCCAGCACACAATGGCCTGGTAGAAGACTTCACTGCCTTTGATGACCTGCTTGATACAAATTTGAAACATATCCCATCTCAGTTCTGTGGAAAAGCAAGTTTATATTGCAAAACCATTTGCAATTCAGAAAGGTCACAAACCTGACCTGAGAAAGGAATGGAAAGGTCACCCTCATGCCATGGGAGATGTTTTCTTCAGAAGATGGGACTAAGCAGTATCACGGAGGAAACTGCATGATGTCATTGTTCCTATCACAGTACAAATACTTCAGCTACATGAGACAGCTTCTCCTTGCATGTAAATCATAGTCATCATTTTCTGTTGTGACCCATTTCTTCCCTGGTTCTAAAAATGTAAAGATTTTTATATCAATTGAATTTTTATTTTTCATGCAATGTGGAGGCTTTATGTCCATTCTTCGTAATATTTAACAATTAATTCTTATTATTTTGTCTTTTCAAACTTAATAATGTCCTGAATAACATGATTTTATCCTTCATCCAAATGATTCCAATGATATTAGTTTTCCTCATCAAAAACACAGTTCAGAGAGGATTTGATCGAGTAATATAAAATCATGGGGCTGTTTGGACGGCATAGATCGGGGAAATAGTGTCCTATTAGTTGAAAGGTTGAAAACTAAAGGACACTGATTTAATGTGTTTTTATTTACTTGTTCATCGGAGGCGAACATCACTGGCTGGGCCATCATTTATTGCCCATCTCTAACTGTCCTTGAGAGGGCATGTAGGTACACCCACAATTGTGTTCAGAAGGGAGCTGCAGGATTTCATTCCAGTGACAGTTTAGAAATGACAATATATTTCCAATTCAGGATAATGTGTGGCTTGAAGAGCAACTTACAGGTGAAGATGGAGCCATGCATCTGCTGCTTTTGACCTTCAAGTGGTAGAGGTCTTTGATCAGAAGGTGCTGTCAAAGATGCCCTTATGAGTTGCTGCATCTTGTAAATTGTGCATCATTGATGGAGGGAGTGAATGTCGAAGGTGGCGGACAGAGTGCCAAATAAGTGGAGGGCTTTTTTCCTGGATTATGTAAAACCTCTTATGTAATAGAGCTGCACCCATCCTGGTAAATCACACACCTTCAAAAAAAATCTTCTCATCATTGTTCTGAAAAGGTGATTTCATAACATGTCGCTTATCTTTCAGCTCTGATCAATTACAGGTATATTCTTTCCACATCCGCATTGGCCAAACCCTCCAGGATATTATACACTTTAATCTGGTCACCTCTCACTCTACTAAACTGCAGTGGAAACACACTAGCCTGTAAACTCTGTCTTCATGAAGTAGTCCACTTTTACCAGGTATTAATCTAGCAAACTTCCTCAGAACGACTTCGGAACTATTTACATCCTTCACTAAATTAAGATACCAAACAGCACACAGTGTTCAAAATGTGGTCTCACTAACTCCCTGTACATTTATGTCCAACTCCTCTTGTAATATTAGTCATGTTGATGATGTGCTGAACCTGCTTACTAACTTTTTATGTCTCACACACCAGAACACCTAAATTCCTCTGTACCTTGTGACTCTGCAGATGTTTTGCATTAGGTAATACACATTTATTTTATTCTTCCTGTTGAGTGAGCAAATCTACACTTTGTCACACTATACAACATCTGCTAGACTGTTACCCACTCACAAAATCTACCTATATCTGTCTGCAAATTCCTCATGTCTTCTTCCCTACCTAACTTGAGTATTCTGTGACTTTAGCTAACATGTCTTTGCTCTCCTTATCCAAATCATTGATGTAAAATGTTAGGGCCTCAGCACACATCCCTGTGGAGCTCCACTTGTCACATACTGCCAATAAGACAAAGACCCATGCATATTCTCTGTTTTTACTGGTACGTCAATTTTCTATCCATATTATGACATTACTCTTCATAAGCTTTTACTTTCTGCAATAATCTCTGATATAGCACCTTATCAAAATTTTCTTTCTGAAAATCAAAGAATTGTGTGTGCAGGCTTCCCTTTATCTACGTACATATTACTCCTTCGAAGAAATCAAGTGAATTGGTTAAATATGATTTCCACTTATCAAAAAAAAACAAGCTATCTCTTCCCAAATCCCTTGCAATTTTCTAAGTGATCAGCTATAATCTCTAAAATGATTGATTCTAACTTCTTTCCCACAGTAGACATCAGGATAATTGGCCAAGGGTTTCTGATATTCTGTTTTCTTCCATCTTGAATAGAAGAAATATATACATGCTACTTTCCAGTCCAACGAATTTCAGTAAACACATAAGTTAGTGAAGGGATGATTGTGGGAATGGGTAGGTAGGTAACTGGGTGATGTGAATAGATAATAGGTGTATGAATGGATAAAATGGAGAGGTAAATGATATAGATGGGTGAGTGAGGTCGTAGTGGGTTAGTGTGTAGTCTGGTGATCATTAGGATAGTTGAGTGCTTGGTGGAGCTATTCAGCTGCTCAGAGGGTTGTTGTGTGACTGTGGTGGGTGGCCAGTGGTTGATAGGGGCTGTCAGTTGTGATGCTCAGTTGAGTTGTGTCAGCTAACCACTGAATTGGAGCGAGTATTAAACTTTGTTTCCATGTGCAACAAGGTCTAATATTAGTTACGCCACACCTGGAGTACTGTGTGTAGTCCGTTCACCACACTATAATAAGGATGTGATTGCCCTCGGCAGTGAGCAGGAGCAATTCAGCAGGATGTTGTCTGTGCTGGAGTGATCCACCAATGACTAGTGTTTAGATAGGCTGGGGTTTCTTTCCTTAGAGCATAGAAGATTGAGAGGGAATCTGATTGACATGTACAAAATTTTGAGGGCAGATAGGGAGAAACATTTCCTGTAGCAGAGGAGTCAATAACCAGGAGACACAGTTTTAAGGTAAGGAACAGGAAGTTTACAGGCACTTGAGGAACAATCTATTCACCTAGCAGGTTGTGGATGGCTGGAACTCACTGCCTAAATGACATTTCTGGGGTAAATACACAGGGAAGCCCCACAATCTATTTCAAGTCTCTGACCTAATCTAAGGGTCAGAGACATTTGAAAGGCTGCTATGCAGCAGAAATCAATCCATAAAATGTTTAGTTTCTTGGGCCTTTTCCACAAATGCACAGCACAGATGCATATTTCCCAATGTACATCCCACCTCTGAGATCTTTAAGACTGGAAGAATTAAGCAAATGTTCTCAAGTTCCTGATGTGTGTCTTGAACCCTCTGACATAAACAGGGAATGCTACTACCGAACATAAGCATTGCATCATGCGCAGTTTTCTTTTAAACTTAGACATTCCAGTCAGGAAATCTTGGGTGTAGTGTGAATTTTAACAGTAACAGTGAATGATTTAGTTCAGGGATTGACCTCATGACGAGTGTCAGCTTAGTAAAATTCTGGTATATCTTTTCCACTTAATTGGCATTTTGTCAATTGTTGATCCAAGAGCCTGATAGCCTTCTATCCTTTGCCCTCCCCAGATACATTCACCATTCTTCAGATCTTATCAATACCCCTGTGCTCCATCTCCCTGATGAATTCGATGAGATAGATAACTGACGTGCCCATGTGGGGTGGCAGGACGCTATCTTGGTCACACAACACAAACCTTACTTGCATTGCAGCAAATTATTTTGAAACATCCTTTGACTTGCACATGATATAGACTCCTTGCCACTGGATACTACAAATGCCAGTGGTCCATAACTAATTGTGTCTGTAACCAAGTTGTTCCAATAAAGTTAGAATACAAACATCTACGAAGTGGTGTGGAAAATCATCCACATATGTCCTGTCCAGAAAAAGTAAAACAAATCAACTTGACCAATTACTACCCAACAGATTATTTGATATTATCAGCAATATGATGAAAGAGCTCGGTAATAAGTGCTATGAAGCAGCATTTGCTCAGCAATAAGCTGCTTAATGGCACTCAGTTTGCAGCTGCTATCAGACTTACAGCTTCGGTCAAGACATAGTGAGGTGGGAATGACTACGTTTGACAATTAGGCAACCAACAATTGCATAACTGGAGTCGATGAGAATCAGGGGAATACTCTCCATTGGGTGGATTCATATCTGATACAAAGGAAGATGATTTGGTTGCTGGAGGCTATTCACTTTAGTCTGGAGACATCACTGCAGGAGTTTTTCAAAGCAATGCCAGAAACTCAAACATCTCAGCTGCTTCACGACAGGCTTCCTTTCCACCATATGGTCAGAAACGTAGATTGTGGCTCATTGATGATTGTACATTGTCCAACACCATTTGTGACACATCAGATACCGAACCAAAATTTGTTCATGTGCAGCAAGATCTAATATTAGTTGTGCCACAGCTGGAGTACTGTGTGTAGTCTGTTCACCACACTATGATAAGGATGTGATTGCCCTAGAGAGTGAGCAGGAGCAATTCAGCAGGATGTTGTCTGTGCTGGAGTGATTCACCAATGACTAGTGTTTAGATAGGCTGGGGTTCCTTTCCTTACAGCATAGCAGATTGAGAGGGAATCTGATTGACATGTACAAAATTCTGAGGGCAGATAGGGAGAAACATTTCCTGTAGCAGAGGGTCAATAACCAGGAGACATAGTTTTAAAGAACAGGAAGTTCACAGGGACTTGAGGAACAATCTATTCACCCAGAGGGTTGTGGATGGCTGGAACTCACTGCCTAAAAGACGAGTAGAGACATGAGCCCTCACAATATTCAGGAACGTGAAATATCATTGCATTCAAGGTTATGGTCCAAGTTCTAGAAAATGGGATTAGAATAAATGGATTTTTAATGGCCGGCATGGGCATAATGAACCCAAGGCCTCTTTCTGTGCTTTTCTGACTCTATAATCTATCCAACATCAAAGCCTGAGCAGATCAGTGTCAAATAACACGTGCACTACACATGTGCCAGGTAAAACGATTGCAGCCAAGATGATTTAATCATCCCCTTGTCATTCAATGAATGGCATTACAATCATAGAATACCCTACTAACAGCATCCTGGGAGTTACATTGAAAAGAAATTCAACACATTGAGGCACATAAACACTGTGGCTGCAACAGCAGGTCAGACGGTACAAGTTCTGGGATGAGTAACTTACCTTCTGGCTCCTGAAAGCACATCCACTACTTATAAGGCACAAGTCAGAAGTACGATGGGCTACTCTTAGACTTTCTGGATAAGCACAACTACAGCAATATTTATGGCTCTCATAAAAGCATAGAAGATAGGAGCAGGCGTAGGCCATTCAGCCAGGCAGGACTGTTCTGCTGTTTTGTATCATGCTAATCTATCCACCTATTTTTCTGCTTTCCCATATCAAGATATGTCATTAGTACCTAGATATGTTTCTTGATCATGCTCAATGATTGCACTTCTACAGCCTTTTGAGGTACAGAATTCCAAAGGTTGACCACCTTCTGAGGTCAGAAATTCCTCCTCAGCTCAATGATGAATGTTATAGAATTTTGATCCAGTGACAGTGAGGGCATAATGATATATTTCCAATTCAGAATGATATGTGGCTTGGATGTCACTTCACTGGGATAGTGTGTTGGAATTTAAGCCTCATGATTCCCAGAGTCATCACAAAAGGTAAAATAAATTACTAAACTATGCAAAATTGCCTATTTACTTGCCAGCACAATGGAGGATAATAGGAACTACTATTTATTACAAATAAATGGATTCTAACCATATCAGCTGCTGACATATAACTTTACTACTTCCAGTACAAATACTTCCCTACAAACATATACAGACCATGGCAAAGAGACAGGGTGGAGGATAAAGAGTAGAAAGCAGTCAAATGTCCCCACATCACAGGGTTTACTGTGATGATTCTTTTGTTTGCCAGGACTTACTGTTCTTCAATCTTTCTTCTCCAAGCACTTTTCATCTCTTTACAGAAGGCATACATGATTGGTACATTAACTGCAAAGTCTTAGTTGCTAATTAAAGCCACAGTATATAATAACTGGCGAAGGAAAATAAACTAGCTTTTCTCAGGTTTTAGGTATTAACCTGGAGAGAAAGACACACTACCTCCCCTCCCGGAAGTTCACAGGCTTCTGTCATTCTGTTATTCCACTGCCAGGATCCCTCAATCAGGCACCGAGTGCCTTTTAGGGGCCCTCTCTCCTTTTCTTCAGACTCAAAGTGGGCCCACGTGCAAACACAGAAGCATATACTTGTCATGTTCCACAAATGACAGACTAAATGCATGCATTTGTTAGGTATGGAAGGCTAAACCTCTAATGTGTGCAAAGCTAGTTTAGTTTGCAGTTGGCATTAAACTGAAACGTATAGTTTAAATTCTACAGGTACTGCCTTGAGTACAATTTTTTTCAAAGCTTGCAATGAAAGGATTGACGAATAAAGAACAAGCTGAAACTGGATCCACAATAGTTGACTGAGATAAGCACTTTGAATTGGGAACATAACTAAGTAACATTACCAGCAACTTCTGTTTTTTGTTCCCGAGTTTCTCTGGCAATTTGTTTTTGTTTCATATTCCAGCATCACAATTCCTTGTTTCATTTTAGTTGCAAAGGCTGTGTACGAATTGGCACACATTGGTACTAATGACATTGAGAGGACTAGGAAGGAGTATTTCTAAAAGATTTTGAACATTGCAGAGCTAAATTGCAAAGTAGAACCACCAGGGCAATAATTTCAGGATTACCGTTTGAGCCATGGGCAAAGCAAACTGGCATGGATTGGTCTTTCAAGGAGTTAAATGCACAGATCAGAGATTGAGATATGGATTTCAGTTCATTGGGTACTGACTCCAGTAGTGGGGTAGAAGGCAAATGTTCTGGTGGTATTACCTTGAATTGTGTTTGGACATTTTCCTGGTGAATTTAATAAATAGTGCTGAATTCATGATGGGGACAGGGTACTGGAATATGGAAACAAAGGCTTAGAAAGCAAAATGATATGGCAGCAATGCAGGATAGCTATTTAGGTAATAATACTCAGTGTGGGAGGAAGGAATAGTGTGCACAAATGTTAAAAGAAGCAGCAAATAGAGGAACAAAACGGCAAAAAAGTAAAGCATTCAGAAACAAATAAATGAATTAACACCACATGTGAAGGTTAATAGTTACGATCCTACAGCCATTCCAGAGATATATTTACAAGGAGCTCAAAGCAGAAGCAATATAGTCATGAGTATTTGATTTTAGAAAGGACAGGGATGAAGGGAGGACTGGTGGGGTAATCTAGTTAGCACAGTATGGAATAGGTGCAATAGCAAGTGATCTCAGATCAGGAGATGTAGGCTTCTTAGAGGTGGAGATAAGACTAGAATAGAATAGTGTAGTATAGAATAGAAAAGAAATTTATTTTCACATGTACTTTTACATGAAAAATACAGTGAAATGTTTTATAAGTCATCCCAACACAGTACCTACATCAATAACAGAAGTCATACATAATAATAAAAATTAGGTAAAATTAAGACGAGGTTCATCACAGATCAGTCAACAGCTCCTGGGTTCTGGGAAAGCCAATTAAGCACTGATGGAATATCCCGAAGATGCGGCCAGGACAAGACCACCACGCTGGGCCACCGGGAATACTGGGCCAGCAGCCTCTGCTGAAGAAGACCGCCATGATGAGCTGAGACTACCACTCCTGAATAAGGTTGCCTGCAAAGCCCACTGGAACTCCTGGAGGCCAAACACAAAGAAGACCTCTATACCGAGATGAGACCTCCACACTAGGACACCACCATGTCAGGCCAAGACCACCTACTTCTCCTCCTTTGGGTGCCCAGGCCTGGCTGCAAACCCTGGACCCTCAGCCTAGCCTGTGAGTCCCGGCCAGGGGAATCGCCCAGAGCCTCTGTTCTGTTCCGAGGAAGAGTCACCGGACCCGAAACATTAACTCTGTTTTTTCCTTCACAAATGCTCCACAGAACCGCTGGGCTTTTCCAGCAAATTTGTTTTTGTTCCTGCTCCTCACTCGCTGGGAAACCCCAAGCTGGGGTGTATCTGTATCTGGCTCATCCTGACATTGCTGTCACTGCGACCAGAAGCCTCCTCCTTCACCTGCCACTCTCCAGGCTTAAAGAAAAGAGAATGAAGAAGAAAGGTAAAAAAAAGCAAAATTAAAAGAAGAATAAGATGAGAAAGAAAGCCGATGGGAGCAGACAAACCCTGGGCTCAGCCACCATACTCTCCTGCCATCCTTACTTACTTAAGAAGGAACTTAGATAAGAAGTAAGAAGGGAAAGAAGGCACTTGTGGAAGTAGTCTACAGATCCCCTTAATAGCAGCTGTTAGATATATGTAAGAAGAGAGAATAAATCAGGAGATAATGAGTACTTGGGCAGCACACTAATCATGGGCGACTTTTATCTTCATATAATTGGGAAAATCAAATTGGCAGAGGCAGCCATGAAGAAAAGTTCATTAAGTATTTTCAGAACAGTCCCTAGAACATTTGGTTTGTCATTCATATTCATACCAACACCGTAGGTTAAATTTCCAAATGACTGAGGTCACCTTGAGATCCAACCTTCTCAATCTCATCCCTCACCTTAGGAGTTGTTACCCTCAGGTTAAACTCAGCACCATCTCTCTAATGACAGAGCAGGCCTATGGTCCTCCTGGGCTATGATAACTCTGATTAACACTACTACAACCCAGAGTATTATATTATAGAACAAACTTTGAAACAAAATTGGGTTATTTTGGAACTGGTCATGGGCAACAAGGCAGATTTAATTGATAATCTCAGGGTAAAAGATCCCCAGGGAAACAGTGACAAAAACATGATCGCATTTACATTAAGTTTTCAAGTGAGAAACCTGGGTCAGGAACAATTATGCCAGAATCAAATAAAGGTAAATATAAAAGAGTAAGGGCTGGGTTTGCTGAAGTGGACTGGGAATGGAGTTAAACAGAAAATACAGATTTTGAACAATAGCAGACATTTACGAAAACAGTTCATGACTCACAACTGCAATGTTTCTCAGACAGGATGAAGGATTCCCAGAAAGACATAAACCTGCTATGTTTAATCAAGGCAGTTAAAGATATTATCAAATTGAAAGAGAAAACATACACTGTGGTGAAAACTAATGGTAAACCAGACGACTGAGAAAGTTTTGAAAGTCAACAAAAGATGACCAAAAGAAAATAAAGAGGAAGAAAATAGACCGAGGGTAAACTAGCAATGATTATCAAAATGGGCAACAACATCTTATTTAAATATATAAAAGGATGACAGGAACCAAAGTGAACATAGATCTCTTAGAGGTTGAGGCTTGGGAAATCAGAAAGGAAGAAACAGGAAATACCAGAGAAGTTGAATAAATATTTTGCCTCACTCTTCATAGTAGAGGATATTAAAAGCATTCCAAAAATACTTATTCATGGGGCAAAAGACGGGAGGAAATAAATACAATATCTACCAGTTCAGAAAATTCAAAGGAAAGTAATGTGACTAAAGACCAAAAGGCCCAATGGATCTGGAGCGATGCATCTTATGATAATAAAGGAAGTAGCTACAGAGCTAATGTACGTATTGGTAGTAGTCTTCCAAGAATTCTTAGATTTTGGAAAAGTACCAGAGATGTGTAAACTGCCAACACCTTTATTCTTAAAGGATGGGAGATTAAAAAGGAATAGTGACAATAAAACTGTTAGCTTGACATCTGTCGTTGGGAAAATGTTTGAGTTTATCATAAAGGATGTAATTGTAGAGCATTTAGAAAAGTGTAATATAATCAAACAAAGTCAGCATGTCTTCATGAAGCAGAAATAACGTCTGACAAATGTATTAGAATTATTTGAGGATATAAAGGAGAACCAGTTGATTCACATATTAGGCCTTCCTTCAGGTATTGAATAAAGTACCACACATAAGGCAACTTAATAAGATAAGAGATCATGGTGTTGGGGATAGCGGATTGGCTAACTAGTAGAAGATGAAGAGTTGGAATAAAGATGACATTATTCAGGATGGAAACCGTTAAGGAGTGGACTGCCATTTGCATCAGTTCTGGAGCCATAATTATTTGAAATACATAATAATAATGTGGATGAGGGAAGTTTATTTTTATATCCACAAGTATGTAGATGACAAAAGAAAATCAGTGGAAAGGCAAGTACTGAGGATGGCATAGGGTCTATAGAGGGATACAGACAGGTTAAGTGAGTGGGCCAAGCTTAGCCGGTGTACTATAAGGAGGTTATGCACTTTGATATAATGGAGATAATTTTGTACTTAAAAGGAGAAAGACTGCAGAAAAGCACAGAGGGATGTGGGGTCCTAATGCATAAATCACAAAAAGTTAGGGTACAGGTTCATAGGAATAATAGAAAGGCAAAAGGAATGGTACTTTATTTCAATGGGCTTGGAGTATAAAGTGTGGAGGTCTTGCGAAAATTAAACAAGGCACTAGTAATGCCATACCTGGAATACTGTGAACAGGTTTGGTCCTCTTATCGGGTTAAAAATATATTGGCAAGGAGGCAGTCCAGAGATGGCTCAATAGGTATTTCCCAGATATGGAGTGATCCTCTTATGAGGCCTACCCATTGATGTTTAGAATTGGAAGTAACCTGATTGAAACCTATGAAATTCTTAGGGACTTAACAGGGTAAATGTGGACAAGTTGTTTCCCTTTCTTAAAAAGTCCAAGGCCGGGGGGAATAATCTCAAAGGATAGGGATGAGGAGAAATTTCTTCTTTCAGACACTAATACATCTGTAAAAATCTTTAATGCTAAGAGCTGTCGAAGTAGGTCTTTAAGGATGTGCAAGGCTATGATCAATTTTTAATCTGTAAGGAAATCAGGGTTGTGGGGAAAAGGCAGGACAGTGAAGTTGAGAATCGTCAGAATAGTCAAGATTTCATTGAATGGCAGAGCACAAATGATAAGTTGAAAGGCCTACTCTACCTATTACATCTAATGAAGTTATGGTGTATGTATCAGCGCCCACCTGCCATTAGATTAATACCAGCCCAACTGAGACGGGCCCCTTAAGTATGCATTAATCACCCATCTACGGGCCTCAATTAGTTTTAAGGCTTTGTCACTGTCCAAAGGCACTCCTTTCAGGGAATTATTCAGATAAGGCAGTAATGCAGTAGGTTTTACCCCACCAATCTCCCAACTGATTAAATGCCTCCGTGATCAAACATTTCAAAGGAGAGGGCTTAAGATTCTGCACAATTTCCCAGTTTGATATCAAGTGACAGCTTTGGCTCAGTTGGAAGCAACTTCACTTTTGAGTCAAAATCTCATATATTCAAGCTCCAATGTGGGATTTGTACATGCATCCTAAGCTAGCATTTAGGTGTCCTGCATTATCTGTGATGTTTATTTTGCCTCAAGCAGGATATTTGTACCTAATGCTTGTTATTCCTCAAAAAACGATGTACACATGGGTACGAAGATATTGAAAGATCCAACAAATGATTATAACAGCTCACATATGGATGCAATATTACCTTCCAGGCACTTCCATGGCTGAGCTAATATTAAACTTTTCAGTTAGAAAGGTTAGTACACTTCCGTCAGCGCATTCTGCTTCAATTCCTAAGTTGAGATGGAGTCTGAGGCCTTTATATACTCAGCTGATATACTATAATAGTAATGATCTGACAAACATGTCTCTTAAAGGTATACTGACATACTAACGGTGAAACACAACAGGTACCATCTCTTGGGTAAGATGTTAAATGGGGTACTAATCTGCTGTTTCTTTATTCATTCTTGGAATGTGATCATTGCTGGCTAGGCCAGCGTTTATTGCCTATCCCTAATTGCCCAAAGGAAGTTAAGTGTCTGTCACATTACTGTGGTTCTGAAGTAACATCTAAGTTAGACCAGATAAGCACAGCAGTTTCCTTCCTTAAAGGAAATTAGTGAATCAGATATGTATTTCTGACAATTGACATTGGTTTTGTAGATAGATATCATTAGACTCTCAATTCCAGATTTTTTATAGAATTTGAATTCCTCTCCCTGACATGACAGAAGTCAAACTTGATCCCCCCAGAATATTACCTGGGTCTCTGGATTAATAATCTATTGATGATACCACTAGGCAATCACCTTCCCATCTTAAAAGACTGTAAAAGATTCTATAACCTTTTCAAAAGAAGGGTAGGTAACTCTCCTCTGGTGTCATCACCAACATTCCCCCCTTAATGACCACCATCAAAACCATGATGCTCTGGTCAAGAATCATGGTTCCACAGACCTTGATTTTTCCTCCATTTTATTGAACTGGTGAAAATTCAGGAACCTAGGTTATACAGAATGTTTGTGAGGACTCTTTTGGAGTACTGTGTACAATTATTAAATTGGAGAGGATTCAGAAAAGATTTACAAGGATGTTATCGGGATGGGAGAGTTTGAGTTATAAGGAGAGGCTGGATACGCTGATATGTTTTTCACTGGAGCGTAGGAGGTTGGGGGTGACCTTATAAAGGTTTCAAAATTCATGAGGGATGTAGAAAAGGTGAACAGCAAAAGGTCTTTTTGCTAGGGTACTGGGGTGCAAAACTAAAGTGACAGGAGAAAGATTTAAAAGCGACCTGATGGACAACGTTTTCTCACACACAGAGTGTTGTTCGTATGTGGGATAAACTGCCAAAGAGAGTGGTAGATTCAGGTACAGGTACAACATTTAAAAGACATTTAAATAGGTACATGAATAGGAACGATTTAGATGGACATGAACCAAAGCAGGACTCGTTTAGTTTGGGAATCTTGGCTGGCATGGACTGATTTGACCGAAGAGTCTGTTTCCATACTGCATGACTCTGTGACTCTACGACTTGGCTAACAAATGCTCTTATAACTATTGTTTTTTTACTAAGAACTCCTAACTAAGGACCCAGCTCCAATGTATCAGTTTAAATAGTTCTGCTGAACTGCAAAAGATCACAACTGCCTGCTCAGGAAAGGTAAGATTTGTCTGCACAAAAATTATCTGGCCCATTGACAAGCTGCTTTTGCTGGTCCTTCTAAATTGGCCTGTTGCCCAGCATCATCTCAAAGTTACAAGATTCCTCCTCCTCCAAAACCAGTGAGCTGAGGTGAAGCACCCATCTGGAACCTACACATTTTTAATTGAAGTCAAAAATGCCAAATCCTACAATTGCTTCAAGTTTCCTAATTGTAGCACTGGCACTGCTGACAACTCACCCAATTTTTGCAAAGTTTGGGTGCATGATAGCAATCCCTCACTACATGGCATCATTCTGTATATTCTAAAGGAATTCTACATGCTTTACAAATATATATGTGCTAATTGTACTCTACGCTGTACACAAATGTTTGTTTTAGGTATACAGCATAAAAATGTATGCACTTTAAATATTACCAAGGAGCATTCTAATGCATGTAACAAACTGTACTCGGCATACTAATGTGTGTTTTGACTGAACCCAGGGCAACAATTAAAAACCTGAGTTAAAGGGTATCTACAAAGAATGCAAATCTGCTTGTTATAGGAAGAATACAGCAGGCAAACATTTTCTAAATGAATTCCACAGTGTAAAAATGTATGTACTAGATAGAGGTATAAGCAGCTATGTTGAAGTGGAATACATGAATGTTGCAGACAGCAATATTTTAAACTAAAAATAAATGTAAAAGTTAATGTAATGTAAATGTAAAATGTAAAATCTTTTATACAGTTTGTAAGTATTGATATCTTATGATATAAAAAAAAGCCAGCTTGCCCTCCTCTAGCATGATTTGTAGCTTAGAAATGCATTTCAGAAACAATTACTTTAAAATACAATAATCGTTCTCACATAAGGGCTATTGGGGCAGCCAATGTTATGGATAGTAAATGCCCAAAAGAGTATATGAAGGAAAATATCAGCTAAAAAGGCATCTTAATCCCTTTCAAATTATGCCAGAGGATCTGAAATTCAATGTTTCATCAGAAGTTGATGCAGGCAAATGGATGTTATTGATCATGTGACTGATAGAAAAGCACATCACATCTGTTTTTGAGATCATTGGCTCTCCTTTAAAACTCAACAAATTTATAATCTTTACATATTAGGTCTGCATGACATAGCACATTTGCATCTGTTTCACTATAAGTATTTGTTTTATAATCTGAATTATCTTGGCTGCCATGTCTTTCTTACCTACTCGCACCCTGTATTAAACTTGGAGAGTGACCTTGTGCAGTTGATTTGAGATTCAAAAACATTCTTCCATAATTTACTGTATTATGAGAATAAGCTTTCTGCTTTCCAAGCCTGTGGTGAACTTGAAGCCATTTTCAACATGTGAAATTGCTCACTGCAGTCAGAGAAGAAACAAAGAGAACGTGGATACCTTCATCCTTTTGGCTGGAGTAATCATCAACACTAAGGTTGCCAGCCTGGACTCAAAGGTAGGACGCATGCAGTTTTGTGTGTGTGTGTGTGTGTGTGTGTGTGTGTGTGTGTGTGTGTGTGTGTGTGTGTGTGTGTGTGAGAGAGAGAGATTGTTGGAAATGCTGGCAATACTGAGCAGGTCTCATGCCACCAGTGGGAAGTGACAGAGTTAACAGAATGAGCAGATCATTGACCTGAAACAGGACCCTGAATTTTAGGTCAGAGGGATATAATAACTGGGGCACTAACAGCTGACAATGAGGTCATCTCAGCAATGTTATCACAGGTGGTCTTCCAATTGGCTGCCTATAGACCCATGATCCAATTGGGAATATCAAATATATTGTCTATTCTACCAACCAAACAGCCACCTCTTTTCTGTCAATCATTACACCCACCTGCTTGAATCAACTTCTGACGCTGTTACACATTACATGTTACACGTCAGATTCCTAAAGCATTATTTGAAGATGAATGAGATTTTTACCGAGCCAATGTGTTCCTTTAGTTAATATTACAAAAATAAATAATTGTTGGCTAGCAGCTTCCTAGAGCAAAAATAATTAAACAAGAAGTAAATACATTAGCAAACTGGATCTCCATTTTGAAGTATTTAAGGTTAATGACACCAGTATTTGTCATTTGCAAGTTTTACTGGTTTTTCCTTCTGCATTGAAAACCTCAACAGTGCTCTGGAAAAGACATTCATTGCTAATATGTGTGGGAAATCTTGCAAGCAGGAAAGCAAAATTAGAATTTCAGGGGCTATGTAAGACACCATATGAGAAACTCCGCCATGGAGGTCATTGGGCTACCAACGGTACCCACAACCCTCATCTCGAGCTGGTAGCCAAGCAATTCCCCACCTACCCCATAAAGGGATGACACCTCTATTTCACCAGCAGCCACCCTTAACATGAGAAAAATGCCAACAACACCATAAAATAACCTCAAGTAAGGCCTTTAATTGTGGTCATCATCTGGCAACCTCCTTGGAATAAGAAACTAGACAGAAAAATGTCCCGACATCATAACTACCCGACTCTATGTGATCTCCCCATCTCGCAGTTCATTTCCAATGGGTCATCAACTCTGCTTTTGCTTTTCTCTCCACAGAATCTGCATGAGCTGCTAATGATTCAATTTTTTTTTGTTTTTGTTGGAGTACACGATCCAATCTTCAATGCAGCACCAAGGGAGTGTTGCACTGTTGGAAGTGCAACATTTCAGATAACATTGAATGTTTGGCATGTTTGCCAAATAATTCCAAGACTATACTCAAAGAAGAGGACAATTCTTCCCAGCAGCCTCGTTAATATTAACATCACTGTACTGAGATCATTGTTTGTGGGGCCTTTCAACAACAACTACGCTTCAAAAATACCAATGGGTTTCAACACACCGGAATGTGTGAGGTGATAAAAATGCTACTTATATACAAGTTATTAAAGTGAAATAATATATTAGATAAGAGAGTAAAGTTTTTTTTACTCAGCTAAATTTATTCTTCCCGATCGTCCAAATTCATCAACAACTCCTTTTCCCAAGGGAGGAAATTATATTTATCTGGTTGGGTGTTATTCTTACAGAAAACATCTAGTGGCGAACTCGTCAATTTGCTGCAAGTTTTATTCAATTCAGTCTAAAAAATGTGACCCTTTCTGACGATATCTCTCTTACAGCAGATAATCACGTTTCATTGGGCTTGAGTCCCTGCACGATTCTTTTTGATTACAAATCCGCATTTCGACATGTCTCCGCTCCCATTCGCCAGTGGTATGTTTGCAAAGATTTCGCTCAGTGGCCCGGCATTGAGTGAGGGAGCTGGATGTGGAAACAATACGGGGGTGGGGGCTCAGTGATGTTTGGTGTTTTAGATTTTTGCCAAGGCAATGTCACCTCAGCTTCCCATGTCCACGTTTGTTTCCACATGGCCTTGTTGCCGATCAGCTGCTGAGCAAAAGCAGAGGCCAATGAAGCAGGGCCGGGACAAAAGTTAATAGCTCAGTGCAACGTGAATCATCTGTGTACGCGCCACTCGCCCTCAACGTGAATGGGGTGCAGTGTGGAGAGGTTCATAATGTCTTCACATTATTAAAAAAGAAAGCTTGTCAGCTACCACTACATGGCAAGTCAGGCTACTGCGAACTTACTGCATTGAATTCCCCCTTCTGCCTCAGAGAGACGTGTCTGAGAATTGTGTGGAGGACATAAATGAAACTCCCCTTAAATCTGTAACCTCTTCCAGTCCTTTTGTTTTCCCATTCACAGAATCAAAAAGTCAGGCAAGCGGTATTAAATATTACACAACATTTGCAAACTGGAAACAGACCAATCCGACCATCAACAGGTCTCTGGCTGTGCCTGACCTCTACAGAAATTAAAATGAGAGAATGTCAGGGGTTATAGTGACAAACAGGGACAAATTACGAGCATAGACAGACATGTAAGTGGCGCCTCTCGTATCGAACCAAAGATGGGAGCGGGACGGCGTCTGTGGCCAACAAGGAGTTAACCCGTGCACCATTTTACAGCCAGCGGTGGCAGATAGTTCATTGAATCACATCAGCGGCGATTCCGAGCCCAAGTGGACGAACCAGGAAGAATTCACAATGCTGCAGTTAGCCCTATTCCGGTTTCACGTTTGAAGAGGACTTGCCCCGGCGCTCCGCTCAATTGCTGACAGCGGTGCCGTTAAGATGTGAAATCGCCACTTGATGAAATTGACAGGAACTACAATATTACGGGGCACCAGCAGCAGGGAGAAAACAACAATGGGCTGACTAACGGGACCAGGGGTTGTTGGCAATCAATGGGATTTTAAAGGTGTGGAACAAACTATTCGGGAAAGTTGGCGAAGGCGGTTTCGGGGAATGTGCAGGAGTCAAGTGCGTTCGTATCTTTTGAGAAGCATTGTCCCCTGGCTAACCCTGCCAGCACCGAGTTTCCTACCTTGTCTGCTGTGTGATGGAGACTGTCCAAAACAAGAGCAACATCCAGGTGCCAAAGGAGGTGACATGTTAACCAAGCTCAGACTTGCTTTGTCCATCCACAGAACCCGTCTGATCCGCACACGTCACTTTGCTGAACCCTTTACTGTACTCAACACACACAAGAAACAAGCTCGTCCCCGCCTCCTTGCTCCTCTCTGCGCGTCCTCGCCGTCACCATGGAGATATCTAAAGAGACAGCATCCGGAACGAAAAAAACGAGGCACTTGAGCGTGGAAATGGCCCTCCTGTTTCTCTCTCACTGCCCACCTATGCAGTAGCCCCGGCCCTGGGTGGGCTGCTGTCTCTCTCGTTCCCCGCCCCTGGTCTGCCACGTTCCCCCGGGGTGAATGGAAACTGCATTCGACCAATCCCTTTCTCATTGCCAGCGCCGAGAAACCAGGAGACGATCTGTTGCTAGGAAGCGCTACGCCAAACCCGGGGAGCCGTGGCAACCTGGCTCCATTCCAATCATGTTAAGCCATTCATTTTTTTAAAAATTTGCTTATTTGCTGGGAGCAAGCTTTTCCTTACGAAAAGTGGTCCAGCCAACGCTCTGCTAATGGCTACATTCAATACTGTGTGTGTGTTTCTTTTTCTCTTTCGGCCCACGAACCATCTAAATGATGGGGTAATTGTGTACACCATTGCAAATGTTCCAGGTCCTGCAGTTGAAAATACTCTCTTCAAATAAAGTCAGATTAGTAGGAAATTCAGCTTGATTAACTTAACTGCCTATGTTTAAAATTATTGATCAATAGAAGACTTGGTTTTCATTACGGTTTTGTTGGAAATGTTGCACTGCTCGAGTATAGTCCTTCAGGTAACCTCTAAAACCTGGACCTGTTTGGGTTGTTCAGGTGGCTATTATAGATGCCGAGATACTACTAAAAGAATAGGTAGCTCCTAGCCGTTCTGACCAACATTCATCTGTCAACCTGCACGGTCAGAAGCAGCTTAACTCATTTTACGTGCGGCATTTTCTCAGGAGACATATACACTTTGAACTGCTTTTACCTGCTTAACGGTGACCTTGGCTCAAGCAGTAGGTCAGAAGTGGAGATATCTGCTGATGATTGCACCATGTTCATAGATTCCTAGAATTTTACAGTATAGACGGAGGCTATTCAATACATTGTGTTTGTAAAAGCTCCCAAAAGACGTTCCCCTTGAGACCCACTCTCCAGCTTCTCTTTTTGTAGCCCTCATAATTCTCATTTTCAAATATGTATCCAACTCTCTTTTGAAACCTCCCGTGCAATCCACCTCCACCATTCCCGTAGGCAGTGCTTTCCAAAAGCTAACACATCTCTAAGGAAGTTTCTCCTCATCTCACTCCAAACTCTCTTGCTGACAATCTTGAAATTGTGTCCCCAATAACTGATACTGATTAATGGAAACAGAATCTCCTTCTTTATTCTGTCAAAATTGTTCATAATTTTGAATACCTCAATAAGGTCACATCTTAATCTTCTCTGCTCCAAGGAGAATAAGACCAAATTCTCTAATCTTTCCTTATATCTAAAATCCCACATTCTTGGTATCATTCTAGTAAATCTTACCAGGGCTCTAACACAATTCCTTAAATAAGTGCCCAGAAATGAACACAATGCACCAAATGTGTTCTGATCAATTATTTGTAGAGGTGTAGCATTACATCTCTGCTTTTATAATCAATACCTCTATTTATAAACTCAAGGACACTACTAGCTTTCTTAATAACTGTTTCAACTAGCCTGGCCACCCTCAAAAAATTATATACTTGAACTGCAGAGTCCCTGTGCTCCTATATTCCGCTCACAGTTGTACAATTGAGCCTTTATGGTCTCTCCATGTTGCTTCTACCAAAATGCATTACCTCACGTTTCTCTGTTTTGAAATTAATCTGCAAGGTCACCACTATTGCCAGCTTCTTAGTTACTGTAGCATTTTGTGTCTATATGCTGTATGATGGAGAATAATCAAGGTTGAGCTGATGTGACAAGCGATGTTCATGTAACACATTGTAAGGCAATGCTCAACCCTAACAGGATAAAAGCCAATCTACTCCTGTTATTATTAAATATAATTACATCTAGGGTGTTACTACTAACCAGAAATTTACCTGGACCAGACATCCAAATACTTTGGCTACAAGAGTGGGTTGGACTCTAGGAATGCCGCAGCAAGTAACTCAATACTTGGCCACTCAAGGTATGTTCTACCATCTATAAAGCATAAGTCAAGAGTGTGATGGAATACTCCCACTTGTCTGGATAACTGTAGCTCCAACAACACCCAAGAAATTTGACACCATCCAGGACAAAGCAGTCCACTGATCAACACTTCATCCACCAACTTCATTCCCTCTACCACCAATGCACTGTGGCAGCTACAGAGCACTGTAGAAACCCATTCATGTTACAGGCTTGAATAAAAATCATATACAAACCACCATGAGTTGATTTGTGCCCAATATACTTAGTTTGAAATTTGCCACGTGTTTCATCCCCTTTCCATTCTTTTAGATGCCAAGTGCTCAATCTCCTGCTGGAGTAGAATTCCAACAGCGTTGGCATCTCTTAAGCACCTCTTCCAAGTGGTCATACCTCATGTATGAACATTGAAATGAATATTGGCAGTCCGCCCAACAATGGAACACATTGTAACAAAGCACAATACTAGCTACATCCAAAATTGACATAAAGACACTTGCTAGTAGTTAAGATGGGAAACCCTCCCTTAGCTCAGGGGGTCTGGGATTATTCATCGTGTCCCCGCTATTATTTTGACTCAAATGAGGCAACACAGCACCGGATGGGAATTAAACTGCAAAATTTAGAGTTTGGATAACTTCCTCTGGATAGCACCATTATACACTGATACACCTGGACCTCACATAATTTAGTTAGCAAGACAATTTAAAAAAAACATACCTGAGTGTTTAGTTAATTTGAAACTAAGAAAAAAAACCTATCATTGCTTGATATTTGTGATGGGAATTACATGAATCTATGAGACTGTAGTTTTCTTTAAATAGAGGGTTAACAACTCTGCTTGGTTTGCAAAGAATTATTGTTTGTTTGACAGTCATAACCTTGAGTTCATTCCATACAAGCCTCAATAAAGAAAAAGTGTGTGTGTAATTTATATCAGTGCTCTCTGAGCTCAGGCATTGTGCTGAGCATTTATAACTTTTTTGGCCAGCCAGATTGTTTCTTTTCTCTTTGTCTGCCTTGCTCTTGTACTCACATGAGACACTTGGATATGCAAAGCTGTGAGCCGGAACTTGGTAATGTTTGTTTCCATGCCCCATAAGTTGTTTCTCTTTGCATGACCTGCCTTGTTCTTTGAGGTTAAAATTACCACTCTCCTAGATACAGTATAAAGTTAGAACAAGGCAGCTGAGAAATTCTGTTCTGTAAGACACATGGTTTATTTTATCTGCCATTGCCAGTGGAGAGCTAACATTGAAACTATCTCCCTATCAGCCGACATGCAAATGTAAATATCCATCACCACGCCTTCTCCATTTGTTTCTTCAGCCTGTTAACCCAATAAAAATAGCTGGCAAAACTCAGCAAACTCATTTAGAATTTAAAGCTAATTAGTTTTAAGACCACAATAAGACCATAAGATGTGGGACCGGAAGTAGGTCATTCAATTCATCAGATCTGCTCTGCCATTCAATACAATCATGGCAGATCTGATAATCCTCAACTCTACTTTCCTGCCTTTTAGCCATAACTATTGATTCTCTTACTGATTAACAATCTGTTTATCTAATATACTTAATGACCCAGCCTCAAGTGCACTCTACAGCAAAGAATTCCAGAGATTCTCTACCCTCTGAGAGAAGGAAAATCTCTTCATCTCTGTCTTAAATTTGTGATCCTTTATTCTGAAATTATGCTTCCTGGTCTTAGACTCTCACACCAGGGAAACAATCTTTCGCATTGACCCTGTCAAGAACCATGAGAATCTGGAATGTTTCAATAAGATCACCTCCCATTCTTCTTTATTCCAATCAGTACAAGCCCAATTCATGCAAAGCAAAACAAAGAACTGCAGGTGCTGAGATTTGAAACTAAAACAGAAAGTCCTGGAGAAGCTCTGTAGGTCTGTCAGCGTGCATAGAGAGAAAAAGAGAGCCAATGTTTTGATTCCAGTAAACCTGTGTTGGAATGTCTGCCCCTCTACCCTTCCTTCCATAGTCTCATAGTTCCCCACATGACATTCTAGTGGCCAAGTCTTTGTCTACTCCCTTAACATGTCTCTATCCACCTTTGTGTCATTCTCATCATTTGCCTTGCCACTCACTCTTGTGTTGTCTAGAAACTTGACTACAGTACGTTCACTTTCCTCATCAAAGTCTTTAATATGGATTATAATGCCTATGGGTCACCACTAGTCAGAGTTTGCTATTCTGAAAATGCTCCCCCCCACAACTTCTTCCAAACTCTTTGTTTCCGCTTAGCTAGATTTCTGAGTCAGAAGTAAACACAATGTCATGTTTAAGCTTGTCATTTGTGCAATTTTTGTTTGCAAAATACCAAATGTTCACATTCATAATGTGTGAAATGGTAATAGCATTTATTTTAGACTTTTGAATTTGTGGCCTATGGGTTTTCAATGTGTCTGAAAGAGTTTAATGATTAGCTTTTAAACATTTCTGTAGCCATGGTAATTTCTTTTAAAACACAGTGTGGCAGAGAAAATTCTTGAAGAGTTAATGGGGTCTTATTTACATTGGGAGAGTTTATGACTAAACAATGTAAACAATATTGTACATCAGATTACAGATAGAACATTCTGGAATAGCTTTTTTGGGGGATTAATGGAAATACTCATGGCTTGGGACAGAGCAGTTTAGTTTCAGTATGAGCAGGTTTGCAGAAGTCTTGCCTGAAGCTGTATGTGTGGCTGTTAAGAAAGAGGTTACATTGGAGCATAGGAGCAGACACAGGTCATTTAGCCCCTCAAGCCCATTCCACTATTCAACAAGATCTTGGCTGATCTGTAGACTAACTCCATTTACCTGCCTCTGGCCCATATCCCTTTGCTTAACAAATTTTTTTTCTATTTCAGATTTAAAATTAAAAACTGATCTGGCACCCATTGCCATTGGCAGGAGACTCCCAAACATCTATCACCCTTTGTGTGTCGAAGTGTGCTGACTTCTCTCCTGGATATTTTGGCGCTACTTTTTCAACAATGCCCCTCCAGTTTAGTACCCCCCAGCAGTGGAAACAATTTATCTCCATCTAACCTGTCTTTTTCTGTTAATATTTTGATGACTTCAATCAGATCTTTCTGTCTTTTAGAAAGCAGGTCAACTCAATGCTACCTCTGCCCATAACCTAACACCTGAAATCTAGAAATCATTCTTGTAGGCCTACATTTTATTCCCTCTAAGGCTAATATGTCCTTCCTAAAGAGTGGTACCAAGACCTGGTCACAGTACTCCATGTGGATTTTAGCCAGGACTTCATAAAACTGCAGCATAACCTCTGCATCCTAATATGCTAGTCCTCTGAATAGGAAGGGCAGCATTCCATTTGCTTTCTTGATCATTTGCTTGTGGCTTCTTAAAGATCTATGCACCTGTGTTATTCTTTTTTTATTCATTCACAGGATAAGGGCATCACCAGCTAGGCCAGCATTTTTGCCCATCTCTAATTGCCCAGAGGGTAGTTAAGAGTGAACCACATTGCTGTGGGTCTGGAGTCATATGTAGGCCAGACCAGGTAAGGATGGCAGTTTCCTTCCCTAAAAAGACGAAAATGAACGAGATGGGTTTTTCTGACATTCGACCTGAATCTTTAAAATCTCTAAGATCGATGAGACCTTAAGACTTAGGAGCAGAATTAGGCCATTTGACCCTTCAGATCTGCTCCTCCATATGATCATGCCTGATGCGTTTCTCAACCCCATTGTCTTGCCTTCTCACATAACCCTTGATGTCCTTACTAATCAAGTCTCTTTAGACATTCACTGTACTTAACTTCATAGGATCTGGAAAATACTCTGATCTGTCCTTTTTTGGTTCAAAATAGATAACATCACCCTTGCTTACATTGAACTCCAACTACCACAGTCTTGCCCATTCGCTCGGTATGAAATTACAAAGGGATATTGATAGGCTATCAAAAAAAACACAAAAGGACTGTGGATGCTGCAAATTGGAGACAAAAATAGAAATTGCTGGAAAAGCCAAGCAAGTTTGGCAGCATCTGTGGAGAGAAATCAGAGTTAAAGTTTCAGGTTGAGTGGCCTTCCTCAGTCAGACTATCATCCACACTGTTTGCAATGCTGCCTAACTTGGGTATATGACTTATCTCTACTTCTGTTACTTGCCTTTCAACCAATTTCCCAGCCGTGTCAGTAATTTGCCCTGAATTCCATGGATCTCAACGTTATTTAACAGGCTCTTATATATGGGAAACTATCAAGTGCCTTCTGGAAGTCCATATAAACAACATCTATAGATAGTTTCCTGTCCACTACCTTCATCATATCGACAAAAAATTCAATGAAGTTTGTCAGGCATGACCTACTTGTCATGATTCCATGCTGGTTCTCACTGATTAACTGAAAATTTTCAAGATGTTCAGTTACCTCACTCTTGATTACAGACTTCCATAATTTTCCCATCACATACTATTAGACCAACTGGTCTATAATTCCCAACATTTTTTCTTTCATTGTCTTAAAAAGTGAATAGGAACTTCCTAAAAGTGCTAGGAACTTACATCTCCTGATATTACCTCAATGTAAAAGAATTAATTTAAAATTTCCAGCCAGAAGTATTTGGTTAAGACCTGAAGGGATTACATGAAGCTGAGAAAGTCCAAGCTCTGTAATGCAATGAATTAAGGAATAAGCTATCAGATTCTCACATTAGGGAGTTGAAGCACAGCTAAATTAATTTTATGTGAAATAGAGAAGCAAATTCTCTCAGGCACTGGAGTACAGTAATGGGCTGCTGTTGAAATTAATAGGATTGGATTTTTACCATTTGTTTCAAAATCTTTACCTGCATGTTATCTGTATATTTGGGATATTCGATTTTACCATAATTTATTTTCATAATAAACTTCAGTTTATTGTTAAACCGAATCTGTAGAATTGCATATTTGTGTTTCAGTTTCCAAAACGAAGCAAAATAAAATATAATCAATCAAGCCATTTTCAGCCTGGTATCTGACTTGTCCAGTACTAATTTCAGCTGGGATCATAACAGGAACAACAAATCCCACTCACCAATGTCTAGAGATGTAAGGAACAGATTTATGGAGCTGCAAATGGGCTGAGTTAATGCTGATGGTAAACTAGTTGAAACAATGCAGTTTAGCAAGACAAAGCTGAGGAAGCTTCCCACTGTCAGTCTAAATAGAACCATTCTATTGTAATTGTATTAGTGTGCCCAATTGCTTTACCATTTGTATTTACACAGGTTTTTAATAACATCTGGAACAGGCACAGGTTATTCTTCCTATGTCTTTTTCTGGCCTGTGCACAGCTCCATGCCTTCTAATCACTGCCTATATACAAGCCACATTCAAGCTGGCCAGACACTGTGAAAGCAACTGCAAAACACATCTGTGCATGATTGATGGTTTATTTCATCAGTTATTTCAAAATAAAGGCTGATTTTCAAACCAGGTTATGCTTTATCTGGTGGTGTATTGATGACATTTGACCATTTTTTGGCCCATCACCCTCCTCTCAATCATCAATGAAGTGATGGATGCGTAATTGACAGTGTTATCAACTTTGTATCACTGATGTTCAGTTTGTGCTTCATAAGGACCAGTGCTCTCCCTGGAATTTTATTCAACATGTTGATAATTATTGTGTGAAAAATCATTGTAATCAATCCTAAAATTATCTGTCACTAATTTCAATTAATATCCCAAATTTTACTCTGAAGTTCATTCTAAATAATTTTCTGAGTTCGTGTTTTTTCCTAAACGCTAAGCAAACATATGTTAATTGATGATGTTACAACTCATTTATTGTGATTGTTTGTTGAAAAGTTAAAATTCTACCAATTTCTACCAAAATATATAGGAAGCTATAACATCAAATGTCTCCTTCCTCATCTCACCTAGCTCTCTGGGATAACTGCAACTATCTTTGGGGGTTGATTTGTATAGATCTTGTGCAGTTTGACTAGGAACTTACATCTCATTATAGTGAAATCATTGACTATGTTGGGGATGGATTGCTTTGCAGAATTATTTATTGTTCATGTCTTCTCCTGAGAACATTTAAAATGGTAATTATTTAGAATACTTACTGTTTTTGTCCATTCACAGTTTCGAATCTGTTTGCATCTTTTATTTTTTTTTCTTATTTGATTGCTGTCTTACTATTGTGACACTGAAAAAATGTCTTGTTGTGATGATTAGTCTTAGCTGCCACTTATTTTTTTGGATATCTTTGCTCTTATGATCATTTCTGGACATGTTCTGCATTTTCTTTAATTCATCTCTGACAGGGTTTTTCCTTTATCCATGCAGGAGTTGGATAAAAGAGACAACAAGGTGTAGGGCTGGATGAACACAACAGGCCAAGCAGCATCAGAGGAGCAGGAAAGCTGATGTTTTGGGCCTAGACCCTTCTTCAGAAATAAAAAGGATTTGAATAAACTTGTTTTTTCTTCTTGTAATTTGTTTATGAATTCATTCAGTATTAAGTTTGTCAACACTGAGTGTTTTAATCATTCAATGTATTAATCTTGCATGATCAGTATCACACCTTTAATGGCACACAACTTGTTTTGAACATTATTGAACAACATTGTATCTGGATACTCAATGGGTGGAGAGAGAGAGAGGAAACAAAATTTTCATCTCCACATAAATACAAGGCCCGTTCATATCACAGAGACTGGGCCAAGTGTGTCCATTTTGAAAACTTCCTGACAGTCTATGTGGTGGTAGAGATCAAAGAGGTCCCTTCTGCCTTTACTTCTCTGCTATATATAGGTGTATTCCATTAGGTGTGACAAGGAAAAGTATACCTGTTGACAAAAGGAGATTGAGCACAGAAGCTTGTTTGATTATTTATGAGGAAGTGATGACAGTGAGTTGAGCCAACCTCAAGGCTAGTTTCATTCTTTGCCTTTCATTGCCTTCATATTCACTTCATCATTCCCTTCCAAAAAGTTTGGCAGCAATCCATACAATTCATCAGATCGTGGAAACTTTTTTTGAGTCTATTTGGTCTGCAGCTCAATGTGATCAAAGAAAATGTGATCTGTCAAAAACTCAACTCAATCAAGCAGCTCACGGTACTCTTATATCATCCACTCTTACACTGCCAGGCAGCAAGACAGACGCATCCTCTCTGTGTAAGGTGGGCTAGGATATCAATTACTGAGCATGTCGAAGGATGTTTTCTGATTGAGGGGAAGTGTGTACATACACAAATTGAGATGATATTCAGAAAGCCAACCTTGGTGAGATAGAAAGCTGTACATTAATGAGGCAAAATATGCAATTAGCCAGGTTGGTATGATGCAATGATCGCCAATGCTGCCTAGTGAGAATCCCACCTCGATGCTTGGGACTCAGTTAAAAGGTGCAGCAAGCTGTTCCCGAAAGTGAACTTATAGAACTTCTTTCGATCTTTGGCATGTCTTGGCCAAATGCTAAGAATTGTGCCGGGAGCTCCAGACTAAGAGTGCTCGTCCAGGCGCACAATGCCCTTTTAAAAATGATGCCACTGCCGTGGATGGTGGCCCACTCTGGGATATCCTGGAAGTGGTAAGTTATGCATGAGCATGTTGAGCAATAGAATGGGGCCACAATCAGATGAGAGGATTGCCATATGGTTGGGATCAGTCATTACTGATGCAAGTTTCGTAATATGCAAGAAGAGAATTTGCTTTGTGGAGAGAAACCTTCCATGAAATCTTAAAACCAGCACTCAACCAAATAAAATAAGGATCAGTCCATTGTGTCTACTCCAACTAATTCTGAACAAAGAATACCATTGAAACATATTATCGGTGAAGTGGTGCGAAAAGTCCCAAAGTTATCTTCTCCAATGAGAGACATTGACACCACCACATTTAATTGAATTGCCCCATGCAGGAAGACTGTCACATGACTGAAACTTTTGGCATTTAAGTAGCTTGAATTGTACACCTCTGACTGGTCTACATTTGAACAGACAACAAGTGGTTCCAGGTCAGCTAAAGCCTTTCTCTTGCCTCAACTCTTCTCAAAAGATAAAGTTTATAATTTGGGGGAAGGTAATTACAATTCTGTTAGGCAAGAACTGGGTAGCATAAAACGGGAACAGAGGCTGTCAGGGAAGAGCACTATTGAAAAGTGGAGATTGTTTAAGGAGTGTATACTGTGTGTGCTCGATATGTTTGCCCCTAGCAAGCAGGGAAGATGCAGTTGAGTGAGGGAGCTTTGATTATCAAGAGAGGTCGAATGACTGGTTAAGAGGAAGAAGGATGGTTATATAAAGTTTAGGAAACAAGGATCGGAAAAAGCTGTAGAGGGATACAAGTTAGCCAGGAAGGAGCTGAAAAAAGGGGTTAGGAGAGCTATAAAGGGGCATGAGAAAACCTTGGCAGATAGGATCAAGGAAAACTCTAAAGCTTTTTACACATATGTGAGGAATAGCAGAATGGCCAGAGAAAGGGTAGGGCCGATCAAGTGTTGTAAAGGGAATTTATGCACTGAGCCTGAAGCCATAGGAGAGTTCCTTAATGATTTCTTTTCTTCAGTATTCACAACTGAGAGGGACCTAGTTGTAGAAGAGGACAACGTGAAATAGGCTGGTAGGCTAGAGGAGGTCAATGTTAGTAGGGAAGATGTACTAGGAATTTTGATGAAGTTGAAGATAGATAAGTCCCCCGGGCCTGATGGGATTCATCCAAGGATTCTATGGGAAGTGAGGGAAGAGATTGCAGGGCCATTGGCGATCATCTTTCCATTCTCGCTGTCCATGGGTACTGTGCCAGAAGATTGCAGAGAGGCAAATGTCATTCTCATGTTCAAAAAAGGGAATAGGGATAACCCTGGAAATTACAGACCAGTTAGTCTTAACGTCAGTGGTGGGCAAATTATTGGAAAGGACTCTGAGAGATAGGATTTATGATCACTTGGCTAGGGACAGTTTGATTTGTGATCGTCAGCATAGATTTGTAAGGGGTAGATCATGCTTCACAAGCCTTACTGAATTCTTTGAAGAGGCAACCAAACACGGGGATGAAGGTAGAGCAGTGGACATGATATACATGGATTTAAGTAAGGCATTTGATAAGGTCCCCCATGGTAGGCTCATGCAGTAGGTAAGGAGGCATGGGATAGGGGGAAATGTGGTAGATTGGATTCAGAATTGGCTGACCCTTAGAAGACAAAGGGTGGTAGTGGATAGAAAATATTCAACATGGTGCTCAGTTACGGGTGGTGTACGACAAGGATCTGTTCTAGGTCCTCTTCTATTTGTGATTTTTGTAAATGATTTGGATGAAGGAGTGGAAGGGTGGGTTAGTAAGTTCTCGGACGATATGAAGGTGAATTGAGTTGTGGATAGTGCTGTTCTAGGTTACAAAGGGACATTGATAGAATGCAGAGTTGGGCTGAGAATTGGCAGATAGAGTTTAACTCTGAAAAGTGTGAGTTGATTCATTTTGGAAGGACAAATTTGAAAGCAGAACACTGGGTTAACGGAAAAATTCTTGGCAGTGTGGCGGAGCAGAGGGATCTTGGAGTTCATGTCCAAATTCTCTGAAACCTGCCACCCAGGTGGATAGGGTTGTGAAGAAGGCATGTGGTGTGTTGGCTTTCATTAATAGAGGGATTGAGTTCAAGAGCCGTGAAGTTATGCTCCAGCTATACAAAAGCCTGATTCGATCACATCGGGAGTATTGCGTCCAGTTCTGGTCACTTCATTACAGGAAAGATGTGGAAGTATTGGAAAAAGCGCAGAGAAGATTTAACGGGATGTTGCCTGGAATGGAGGGAAGGTCTTACAAGGAAAGATTGAGAGAGCTAGGGCTTTTCTCTTTAGAACAGCAAAGGATGAGAGGTGATGTGATAGAGGTGTACAAAATTATCAGAGGTGTAGATAGAATGGACAGCCAGAGACATATTCCTTGGGTGGAGGTAGCTATTACGAAGGGGCATAGTTTTAAAGTGAGTGGAGGTAGATATAGGGGAGACGTCCGAGGTAAGTTCTTTACCCAAAAAGTGGTAGAGGTGTGGAATGCATTGCCAGAGAGGGTAATGGAGTTGGCCTCATCAGGGGCATTTAAACAGCAATTAGATAGTCATGTGGATGATAGTGTAAGGTAGGGGTGGGGGTTAGATAGACCTTAGGTTTAGGATAAACGTTCGGCACAAGATCATGGGCCAAAGGGCCTGTACTGTGCTGTACTATTTTACGTTCTATGTTCTATGTTCCAAAACTTGATTTCCAGGAAGAATCCTGTAATTCACCTGAAAAGTGAATTATATATTCCCATGCAAGAAGAATCATACATATTTTCTCATCAACTTTGTTTGAACTATTACTACACACCTCTGGAACAGGTATGATTTGAACCCAGGCCTCCTGGCTCAGAGGTAGACGACAAGGATCATACTTTTACGCTTTCAATGTATCCACCTACATTCAAACTCTAATGAAGAATGGATTGTGCTGGATATTCACTGGATATTGACTTTCTGGATTCAGATTCAAGTGAATTAATGTCCACACTTTTACTTTCATTGTAAACTTGTGTGTGCACATGCGCTGCAAAAATGTATTCCTCTGGGTTTGGATGCTCAAATTAACTATGCATTCATATTAAAGCCAAAGAATATTTGTTGTGGGTAATTTGAAAATTTGAGTTCATGAAAAGAAAATTTGGGAGAACACAAACAAAAACTCATTCAATAAAAAGTAAAAGAGGCACACCATAAAAGAATTCAATTCAGCTCTCGTTCTTGTCTATGATAAGGGGATGTGCAAACTTGATCCTACAAAACTGTTCAAACACTAGAGACATAACCTACAAATTAGAAATTTAGGGTAGGAAATTCAATGATGGGTATTATTGCAGAATCCAAATAAAGTAGATGGTATATACTGTTAGATATATATTTGCAAAAAAGAAGGAATTAAGGTCTTCCTCAGTAGCTCAACTGATCACCTTATAAGCAATTAAGCACAAAATAGGAGGTTGCAAGCTAAATCTATTTCATTTTGTTCATACACAATACGAATGGCCATGATCACAATTACAATAACCGTAAGATTCAAGTTACTACAGCGCATATGGATTCTTGTTACACATTTGTTTGAAAGGGACGGATTGTTAGCACTTGTTTGAATATTGACTAACCTCAAGGAAAACATAGGAAGCAGAAAAGAGAGAGATACACAAGTCATGATGTATTGTTAGCAAAGAGAGCCCGAAAACTGACATGGCTACCAAAAAATTACCATAAAGTGAGTTTATACATTTACAATGAGTGCTGATTCAAAAAAGAGAGTAAAAGAAAGGGATATTAAGAACCCTAATTAAGGTTACCTTAGAGTTTAAAGAGATGAAAATAACATGGCAAGTAGAAATATATTAATTATTATATTATCACTAAGAATATTCATCAAAGAACATTTCTTTCAGTTTAAACTTCAAGAAAAATTTGTTAAGCTGGTCAATATGTCCAGGGGTAGTGAATTCCACATATCAGGGCTAGTGTGTCTTTTTGGTATTGTTCATTCTTATATCATGTAATACTTTGTATCTCACTTGCTTATCAACAGAAAACAAAGTGGGTGTGGGATGGGGAATTATGGTCTCCTAGACATGTCCTCTCCTGAGTGCCCTAGGGAAATGTTTTGGGATATTTACTGTTGTTAATATACATAAGCAACATTCCCATCAAGTTAACAATATGATGCCACTGCTTACAGATGATGCATGGTTTAAACATTAGGGAATACTCAAGATTACATCAATTCACTGCTAAATCATGTTTTAGATTTGGAAAACTGGCAGGGCCAAAGAGAGACATTATTCAATGCCAGCTACCATTATCAAGTAAAATCCTCCACAAAAAGACAGCTTCAAAAGTCTATAAGTGAATTCTCTAACATTTAACTAGAAACCATATCACAGAATTCATCTTAAAGACAGTTTTCAATGGGGATTTGATATTCAGTAGACAACATCCAAAGCAAACAGGGTTTGTGGATTTCTGAAGGAGAATCTTTGAATTTGCAACAAAAATACCAGTTAGAGCTTACCAAATATTTGTTCATCCAATCTTGGATTGTTTACGTTGTATTTCAGATCCTTATGTGAAGAAATATCTAAGGCCCACAGAAGTACTGTATAATTCAGAATGAATCAGTTTTGATTTGGAATGGGAATTACTACAGCAAAGAAGGGATGAAAATAGACTGACCATGTTCTTTAAAGTACAGAATGGACTGACAGGAATTGACAGAAACAAATAATTAATGCCTTCTAGCCATGCAAAACTTGAGTAGACAACTTCACAGACAGCAAACCCTATTAATTTGCAAGGCAGTTTATCAACAATTACTTTCTTCCAAAGATTGTGATTGGTTGAAATTAAAGCTAAACACAAAGAGGTATTTTCGGAATACATATAAATTATTAGTTCTAAAGTCTTATAAAATTCATAAATGTCAGATCAGCATAAATCAAAATACCTTGTGCGCGCATACACTTGAATAGCTTGCTGATAATTGGATGATTTTTTGATTTGTGCTTTGACAGCGATTCCTCCCATCCGTTGGAGGGCTGTTGGGACCCCTTGCTGCTTCTATCAAGAAGGTTCAATGCTACCTAACTGCAATCCCACAGTTCCTGGATAATGTCAGTGCTGCCAGATAATAAGGGCCTAACAGCAAGAAGACCCACAGTGCCAGGGTCTGAGGTTTGCACCAGAGATATGTCTCAGCCTCTGAAGAGAGTTAAGTAGGTGGAATGGAGGTCCCGGAGAAGGGGTCAATGGTGAGGGATGTTGGAAGGAGGTAAAATTACAAGGGCAGAGGATGCTTTGAACAGCCAAATCTCAAGATGCCGAGTCTCTAGATCAGACATAGATGGCCAGATAATGAGGGATCCACTTTGAGATCAAAGGCAAAACCACCAGTTTTACCTGTTTGATCTGCATAGAATAGAAGAGTCATGCTTTTCTCATTAAATCCCTGAGTCCTCAGTAAACCCAGTGGGCTCAGGCATAATTGGTTTTAAAAGGTTAATTAATAAGACTAGAATCACAGAGTCACCGTGTGGAAGCAGCTCTTTCAGTCCAACTCATCCATGCCAACCAACATCCTAAATTAATCTAGTCCCATTTGCTAGCATTTGGCCCATATCCATCTAAACCCTTCCTGTTCAGGTACACATCCAGATGCCTTTTAAATGTTGTAATTGTATCAGCATCCACCACTTCTTCTGGTAGCTCATTCCATGCACACACCACCCTCTGTGTGAAAACATTGTCCCTCAGGTCCCTGGTTTGTCTTACCAAAATGCACACATCATATTTATCTCAATTAAACTCCATCTATCACTCTTCAGTCCATTGGCCCATATGATCAAAGTCCCATTGTACTCTGAGATAGTGATTCACTGCCCACCATACCACCAATTTTGGTGTCATCTGTAAGTTTACCAGCCATACCTCCTGTATTAACATTCAAAACATTTCTATAAATGACAAAACACAGTGGACCCAGCACAAATCCTTGGGGAACACTGCTGGTCATTGGCCTCCAGTCTGAAAAACAACTCTCTACCACCACTCTGTCTCCTGGCTTCAGGCCAATTTTGCATCCAATTGGCTAGATCTCCTTGGACTTCATGTGATCTAATCTTGCTGACCAGTCTACCATGTGGAACCTTGTTGAACACCTTGCTGAAGTCCACAAAGACAATGCCTACTGTTCTACCTTCATCAATTTTTGTTTTCATCTCTTCAGAAAACTCAATCAAGTTAATGAGACATGATTGCTCACACATAAAGCCATGCTGACAACCCCTAATCAGTCCTTGCCTTACCAAATGCATGTAAATCCTGTCCATCCGATCTCCTCCAACAACGTATCCACCACTGATGTCAGGCTCACCAGTCTAGAGTTCCCCAGCTTTTCCTTACCATCTTTCTTAAATAATGGCACAACCATAGCCATCCCCCAGCACCTCAT
The DNA here is from genome assembly GCF_030684315.1 of Stegostoma tigrinum. NCBI lineage: Eukaryota > Metazoa > Chordata > Chondrichthyes > Orectolobiformes > Stegostomatidae > Stegostoma > Stegostoma tigrinum. The sequence goes on from NC_081370.1 coordinate 21,137,303, forward strand.
TTGTGGCCATCAAAATACTAATCTCGCAGCAACTGGCCCAGCAATCTCTCCCCTATCTTTCCACAAAGTTCTGGGATACACCTGATTAGATCTGAGGGATTTTTCTCCTTTTATGCATTTTAGGACCTCTAGAACCTCCTCATCTGTAATATGGGCACTTTTCTGATTGGTATCCTGATGCCAGTAGGAGCCCTTTCCAAATCCAGTAAATGAAGCATAGTTTGCAGCTTACTGTGAATCAAATATGGATATTCTCAATTGATTCTTCCAAACTGATTGCCATCAGTCTAATACTGGCAAGTTCCATTAAATTCCACCAATTGTTAGGTGGAATAAGATATAATATCTAACATTTTGAACATATTCCTATGCAAGGAGAAACATTTTTCAACACGTTTTCTGGTTATCCATTCAAATTTCCAATCTTCCCAATCACTGTGAATAGGAAGATTCACCATTCTATTTATCTTAATTCTAAATTGAGAATCAATCAGTCAAGTGTGATATTTTGACTTAAAATCAAGTAAAGTTTATCTTTTTTTAAACCTAAGAATAACCTGTTGCTGGATTATCTGAAACCATGTGGATAATTTTGACAGTTCACCATATAGGATAAAGAACAGCCTGGACTATGCTGGGATGATTCATTTTATTAGGGAAGATCGAATGGTTCATCTCAGTACTCCTGGGATAAGGAGGGATAACTTAGACAGGATTCCCGTCTGTGGGCACAACAACAGTCAATAATCATGTATTTCCAATTGCATTATTCACTCGCACCCATCCACTACAGTCTGAAGGATGGAGAATAGGCATTTGGTGATGAGATGGATGTGAGCTACAGCTTATGGAACTATTAAAAAAATGAGCACAAGGTGAAAGTTTTAATATCTTTGGAATTTCATAATTGGATTCAGAAATGACCTTCTAAAAAAAACTATGAAGGTTAACAACATTCCTTCAAAATCCATGGTGGTTTACTTGGGTGAATCACATTGCTCCTGATACAATGGAGCTTAAAAGTCGTCAAGCTGTATTTCACCAAAATGGGATATGTTTACTACTTTGTGGCATCCTGGAGCTTCAAGATGTGTCTAATGTGTTTTGTTACCTAATCTATTGTTTCTTAATTGTACGCAATTGACTTGTCCTTGTGTATCTCTGGAAGGGTCTTATCAAGTAGTTAATATTTTGATTTGGTGAGTGTGCCATACCACTGTTGGGAGTTGTAAGCTTGTGTTACTTGTGCAGTCATTGGATAGGGCTGACATAGCAGTTCATCAGCCAGATAGATAGGGGTATCATTCATATTCATTTTGCTTTGCCTCTGCTCACTACACTAATCCGTAGGAAATCCATTGACACCAGTGAGATTATTGAAACATTTATAAATAGTTGGTTCAATACATCTCCAAGTTTCTCCATCCTGTCCCCCTGAGGTCAGTGTGGCAGCAGTTTGACCATTCACCTTTCCACAGCACTCATGCTTATTTTCCAGCCAATGCAATTTTTGCAGAGCGACCAAAGTCTCCGCATTTAAGTTTCATGTCTAGACAGAGCACCACTTCTGCAGTTGATCAACTCCTTCATCTTAGCTGTCATGTTCTGAAAGCTCCTTGACACAATCCTCATACATTACAGTCAGTCATTTATGTTCAGAAAGCATTTTTATTTAAAATGCAGGGCCCCTGAGGTCTATATCAATATCCTCATCAGCTGAGAATGTGTGTAATCTCCAGATTGCTAGATCCTGTGCTTTTAGTGCCACCACCTCCTGTTCTTTCTCACTTGCACACTATCTATCACCTGGTGCATTCTTCACAAAATCATTGACAAAATGCTGTGCAGTGGATGTTAATGTGAATATTGACACCTCGTCAGAAGTGCCTTGCTTCTGTTAGCTCCCTGGCCATTATAGCATAGAGGAGAAGGCAAGGGATATGACACTGCTTTACTGACAATTTGCTAAAATGTTGCTCTATTGAGAACAATGGGTGAAGAATTACATGTTCTGACTCCAACAAGAAAACAAATGAAATGGAAAAGAATGAGCATAAAAAGTTGGATGCAAACTACAAGCTATTTCACAACCCCTATTTATTCTAAATCTATTTATTCACTGCTGTCTCTGTGGCTTATGTATATTGTGCTTTTCTTCCTGTCCTCTTTTATATACATTCCTCACTAAGAAAAAAAAAGCACAAGGAACTGAATTGTTGATATTGGATGAGAGGTCTACTTTGGCATGTGTATACCATTTTGCTTCCCAAAAAGCAATGATTGCAAAGCATAATATAACACAGACACAATGCAGGCAGGATTTGTCAAGAGAACTGCAGTTAAAAACATGAGGAAAGCAATGGTTAGTATGAAAGGGACATTCAGTGAAGTTATTGTTAATGCACAAATGGATAATCATGGAAGGATGCCAAGGTGTGATATGCTGATGTACATGTGAGCGGGAACTGGTCATGTCACTGTGGTTTAATACTGGAGTTAATATAAATAATCATTGGGACCTCCAGCTTTGTCACACTGATTATCCCTTGAAACATTATGGGCTAAATCATACCAAAATCTGTGTGAATTGTGCCAATTTTCAAGTAGGGTTTCTCTCTGCAAGGTCTAGTAAAATTTCTCATCCTAATTTCCAAGACATGCTTAATTACTGATGCACTTTGCCCCCATGGCACACTGCTTGCTGTGTTCTCCCATTCACCTAAGGTAGAAGGATTCATTACTGTTGGACGTCCCAGGATTCTTTATGCTAAAGGCACTTTGAAAGCCCAGGCATGCAGCCGGTCTAGAACTGCCAGTCCAGAGTTGTCCCTTGACTGCGCACATGGTATAAGAACAATCAAAAGCAAATGCTTCTCAGGGTGAATAAGTAGCAGGGCTGACACCTCATTGAATATACAAGTGTACATTTGTACATCGCTGATTAGTTAAGGACCAAACCACACAGCTCACCTGCTCTTAGCCTCATCCTATTTTAGAACCCTGTGTAAGGGGCTACTATACTTTCTTTAATGTCCAAGGTAGGCTAACATCTTCTCATTGTTCAAAGTGAGATTATCACTTTTGAAAGCCTTCAAAGTATTCATTTTTATTCAGTGTCGGCAAAAGTGAACAAAGGAACTAGTTCATTAGTTTGCAGATGTTTCATTACCCTACTGGGTAATATCATCAGTGCAGCCTCCGATGATGCATTGTTGTATTTTTCCCCTTGCTATTTGAACTCTGGGGCCCCTTTGGAGATGATTACCTCATTTCCAGTTTTTGCTTGCAACGGTGTGTATATAGGGTCTAATTCTACGTGTTTATTGATGGCCTTCTTGGTAGGGAACCAGACCTCTTGGAATTTTCATGCTTGTCTCTGCTTGGCTTGTCCTAGGATCCTGGTGTTGTCCCAATCGAACTGGTGGTTCTCCTTATCCATGTGAATGAAGATGAGTGAGTACTGGTCGTGTCTTTTTGTTGCTAGTTGGTGTTCATGTATTCTCGTGGCCAGTTTCCTTCCTGTCTGTCCAATGTAAAGTTTGTCACAGTCCTTTAATGGAATCTTGAATATTATGTTGGTTCTATCCATTGTTGGTAAGGGGTCTTTGGTTTGAGTTAGCAGTAGGCATACCGTTGACAGTTGGTATGGGGTCTTTGGTTTGAGTTAGCAGTTGGCATAGGGTTGATGTAGGTTTGTGTGCCACTCTGATGTCCAGTGGCCATAGGAGTCTTATGGTCAATTCAGATACGTTTATGATCTATGGTAACGTGACAAGTGTGTGGGACATACTGTAACTTCCTGTTGTTGTTTGTGTGACAGGCATCCTTGGACCCAACTGTTTGGGTATCCGTTGTCTCTAAATACATGGTGGAAGTATTCTCCCTCATTTTGGCAAAGTTCTTTGTTACTGTGTGTTGTGACTCATTTGAAAGGTGCTTTCATGCAACTCCGTTTGTGGATATTAGGGTGGTTACTGTTGACATTTCGGACTTGATTCACGTGTGTGGCCTTTACTTTGGTCAGAAATTCCCCAATGGCCCTGCATTCTACCGTCACATACAGGAACAGGAGCTGTTTGTTCTTTTCTTTTTGTCTGGTGAATTTGATGCTGGTGAGAGTGTTGTTTATAAGCTGGTGTGCTTCTTCCTGTTTAGTTCATTTGATGATGACGAAAGTGTCATCCACATATTGGATCCATAGTTTGGATTGGATCTGTGGAAGGGCCATGCTTTCAAGTCTCTACATGACTGCTTCTGCTATTAGTCCCAAGGTGAGTGACCCCACAGGCATCCCATTGATTTGTTCGTAGATCAGGTCAGTAAATGTAACGTGGGTCATGAGGCATAGGTCTAGTAATTTCAGCATGTTCTCTGTGGAAATGATGCTATTCATGTCTGATTCCTTCAGTAGTGTAGCTAGTGTCTCTCTTGCTAGTGGTATGTTGATCAAAGTGAATAGGGCAGTAATGTCAAAGGATAACATGGTCTCATCCTCATCCATTCTTATGTCTTTGAGTGTTTTGAGGAACTCCTGGGCTGAGTGGATTGAATGGGTTGAACTGTTGATGAGGTGCTTTAGTCTTTGTTGTAAATCCTTGGCTAATCTGTGTGTTGGTGTGCCTGGGAGAGAGACTATGAGAGACACTGGGGGTACTTCTGGTTTGTGTACCTTTGGGAGGCTAAAGAATCGGGGGTGTTTGTCCCTTCAGGTTTCATTTTTAGGTAGTCTGCTTTGTTGTTTTGTTCGGTCTGTTTGACTCTCTTTAGTGTGTAGATGATTTTGTTTCCCAATTGCAGCGTTGGGTCTGTTTCCATTAGTTGGTGTATATTTATGTCCACAAGTAGCATCTGTACTTTAGGGATGTAGTCTCACTTGTTAAAAATTACTGTCATGCACCCTTTGTCCGCTGGTAGGATTATGATGTTTTTGGCTTTTTTCAGTCTTTCCGTGGCCTTCCTTTCAGTTGTGTTGAGCATGTTAAGTTCGTTCATTCTGGTCAGTATCGGGACAACTGTTTGTCTTACGGCTTGTTGTGTTTCCTCATTGATGCTATTGGTCTTCATTGTGGATTCTAGTGTGGCTAGGAATTCTGTCTTGTTAGTATCTTAGTGGTTGTAATTGAGCCCACATATTAAAACCAAAAATGAGGTAATCAACTCCAACAGGCCCCTGAGTTTAAATAGCAAGCAGGAAAATACAACAACGCTTCATTGGAAGCTGCACTGATGATGTTACCCAGCAGAGTAATGAATCGTCTGCAAACAAATGAACCTGCTTGGTGAACAAACCAACCACATCATCCACAACCCAAGCTACAAATTTACTCAAGAACATTGAACAAAAGATTACAAAACAGGGACTGCTTGAGTTTTGAACAGCAGCGACTTTACAGTCAGAGTCACCACTGTACCCAGTTCATGTATGCTGGAGCTGGGTAGCAATTAAGCCCATCTGATTTGTGCTTGGTACTGGAGCAATTTATCATGCAGGAGGTGATGGGTGATGCTTGTCCGTTTCAATGTCTTTGTCTTCCTTCTCTGGAGATTGCTGCTACTCTTCCAGCTTTTTCGTCCATCACATCCCTTTACTTCTTGCTCCATCCAGTGGAGTTTAGCATGCAACGATTAAGTGGTACACTCTGTCTGCATTATACTGCAAAATTGCCCCATACCAATTCAAGCACTTGCATCTTATCCTCAGCAGACCTGTTGTCTGGTCCATGATGGTCCTGGTTGAAGAAAGGCCTGCATTGTATCTACATTGCAGTAACTGGCATGTGTAAAGGAATCATATTGTCGCAGAGGATAGGCCTTGTCTCCAAGAAACCATCCTTGTAAGGCAATTGCTCTTTGAAATCATGCAGGGACATAAAAATTCTCAAGGATGTAGGCATCATGGTAGCTCCCAGTGTACCTGGCCATGACCTGTAAGACATGGTATCAATGAATTGTACATCGACGGAATGGAATCTTTTTCTATTGATAAAATCAGCTATCTTATATCAACCGCTCTCAATGTACTCTCAATGGACCTGTGTGTAGTCCATCATGCATTGTATCAGGGGAAATCCAGCTTTGTTGCTGAAGTCTACTGTCCCGGCCACAGCACTGACCTCAACACAACGATATTCTCGCAAATGGAAATGACCAGTCAGCATCTATTCTGTCAAGCCCCCTATGAATCTTACATTTTAATAAAGGTTCTTCTCATTTTTCTAAACTGCATTAAGCACAGGCAAAACTAACTCATTCTCTCCACATAAGGAAATCACTCCATACTCGAAATCAATGAAGGGAACCATCTCTAAACTGTCTCCAATGCCGGTATATCTTTCCTTACATAAGAGGATCAAACTGCTCACAATCTTCTAGGTGAGTCTAAACAGTGCCTTCGACACTGATTATCAAGATTTCTCTATTTTTGTAGACCATTTGTTTTGAAACCAAGGCCAACATTCCATTCCAATGCATTTGTCAGCCATGATTTCTCCTTCATGAAATCATGCTGATGGTGCATGTTTATATTTTGTATTACCAAATGCCCAGCCATTGCATTCTTTATAATAGACTGTAACATTCCATAAGGTCATCTAAAACGCTGCTGTCTGTGCCTTCACTTGCACAAAGCATCATTTCTCTGCCGTCCTGTGCTCATTGACATCCAGTGGCTCTTAATCAGGTGGTGTTTTCATTTTAAAATTCTCATTATTGTTTTTAAATTACTACCTGGCCTATTCCTTCCCTTTGGTTATAATCTCCTTTGAGCCCACAACCCTCTGAAATATTGGTGCTCCCCCTAATCCTGGCCTCATTGTCCTACTTTGTTTTACAATATACACGTGAAGTGCCCTGCAACGTTTCACCATGTTAAAGTGCAATATAAATCCAAGTTGCTTCTGCCTACATTGCAACAAAGAGGCACATTGCTTTAAGAGATACATTCATGGCTGCATGGCCAACCCAAAGTTTGGATGTACTTAAAAATCAGGAAGGAAACTGTGTCCTTACTTAGTCTGACCTAAGACGTGACTGCAGACCCACAGCACTGTGATTGATTCGTAACTACTAAACAGGCAATTAAGAATGGGTAACAAATGCTGGCCTAACCAGCGACACTCTCACTCTGACAATAGGATCGATGTGACCCTTTTGCCACTTTGATCAGGTGGAAGTTCCTCCTTAACCTTTGATTGGAAATTAAAGTTCAGCCTCTGAAGCACAACCCAATTTCTTAAATAAGAGTTATGAATGCTTTTGCTCCATCCCTAACAATCTTATTCACTTTCCAACCATCTGTGGCATTCTCTCAGTTATACAGACACACATTCTAAACCATTACTGCTTAATTTACTGCTTCTTCCATGTTTTTCTTTAAATTCTGGTCTCATCTTATGACTGATCAACTTTCAATGTTAATCTGAAATTAGCTAATAATTTGAAGAAACAAATACACACGCATTTTGATATTCTGCATGTTTTGTTTCTTTCAGTCTGATATAAAAAAACATTCTGAATATCTTTGTCCCTGTTTGTGGTTGTTTTCTGCTCCTCACAGTCTCCCTCTCACATGCTTCTACTTTGCTCCAGATCCCTGTTTCCTCTGACTACTGTGGCTAATTCCACTGCCATTTTCAATCGCCAGGGCAACCATCTGCTTCTGCATTCGTCACTATGACGAAAAATGACCTTCTATTTCAGCACTGCCTCAAGAGACAGTCTGCCTTCCTTGTTAACCCACATCACTCTAGCTTGAAAAGCTAGTACAGTCACACCTACACAGCGTTCCTCCCAACATTTCTCAGCCCTCACACTGGTGCAAATAATAATCATCTGGAAGGACAGCTGTAAACTGGCAGAAACAAATATATCCGGAGTTACTGCTTGTCAGAGTTTGTTAGATGAGTGGTTCCCTCCTCCTCCTTTTTATAATGTCTTCTGTATTGCTAGCCTGACTGCTACTGCACAGTGATTACTAGCCATCAAGGCTAAGGGCTCAAACCCCAGCGCAGTGCCTTCCCTGAGCAGACATGTAGATGGAACAATACACCTCTTCTCATTCTCATTTAATACAAATTCCTTTCTGGATAGTGTATTATTACTTGACAAAAAGGTGGTCAACACTGTACCTGCCCCAGCTTTCTGCCAATAAATAAAAATACATGAACATTTTTGTAGCTTGACCCAAGATTGTTTTATAGAGAGAACAGTTGGGTGTATAACTCAAAGTCAATGGGCTGAATATTACTGAGTGATAATGGGAACTGCAGATGCTGGAGAATCCAAGATAACAAAATTTGAGGCTGGATGAACACAGCAGGCCCAGCAGCATCTCAGGAGCACAAAAGCTGACGTTTCAGGCCTAGACCCTTCCCGAAACGTCAGCTTTTGTGCTCCTGAGATGCTGCTGGGCCTGCTGTGTTCATCCAGCCTCACATTTCGTTATCCGGGCTGAATATTACATTTTGTTGACTTAGTTCAAGTTGTACTGAATTTCTTTTGAAGAATCCTCATCGCAAAGCCCAGTAAGATTACTTGCGATATTTTACCAGAAGTGCTTCTTTAACTACCTAGCCCACCCTTATGACATCCCTCCCATTGATTCTATCTCCATTTTACCCTACACCATTCTTGGAACAACCCATCTTGGAACAACCCACCACTAACTGGAAAATGGGCATAAAGACAAGTGGTGGACTGCCTCTTCTCCATTCATGTGCAGAAGATCCTAACTGTGACTAGTCTGAGCACTAACTGTGTCTAAGCTCCAGGACTGATATCGGTGGCTGCCCTTGACTTGCTGTGCTATAACTTCCTTGGCGAAGGCTATTCCCCTCGATTTGATGGTGTACTGCAAGACAGAAGTAATATGAGCCTGGTATGTCTGCACAAGACTGCAAAGCACACAAAGGCAAGGGGCAAGCCAATGCAAGACAGAGGTGCTGTGAGCAACTAAGTAGGCTCAGAGTGAGTGAGTGCTATAATTGCGAGTGAAGAGGCTGGAGGTACAGGCTGGTCCAGCCTCTAAACAAACTGTGAGCTGAGTGCATAAAGTCTTTGCGGAAGGTGAGAAACTGAATAATAATGAATCAAGTTGTATCATTTATAAGGCATCTTAAAAACAATAATCTCATTTATTGGCAACTCACAGCTGCCTAGTAAGATACTCGCCACACAACTCAGCAAAAACGTATTAGATGGAATGAAATGTTCCGAGTGTTGAGATCCACTTTGCCAGACTTCTCATCTGATTCTGCTACAAATCTTGCCCAAAGCTACAACACTGACACCCTAATAAGATCCCACGCCATAAATTTAACATGTGAGGACTTAGAGCAAAGTTGAACACTCTTGAAAACAAAATAAGGTGTTGGGAAGTGAAGGCCAGGAAGCCTCAGAGGAGCAGGAAAGCTGAAGTTTCAGGTCAGGGCCCTTTTTTTTCTGAAAAAGTGTCCCGACCTGAAACATCAGCTTTTCTACTCCTCTGATGCCGCTTGGCCTGCTGTGTTCCTCTAGCTCCACGCCATATTATCTCTGACTCCAGCACTGGCAGTTCTTACTATCTCTGCTGGGAAGTGAAATTGTTTTTGAGGTAAAATTGAGGTGGTTTTGCAGCAAATTTCAGAAAGCAGAGCATTTGAAAAATTAACTTTTAATTATGGGGAAGAGGGCTCAGAGAAAGAGCGTTAGTCAGATAGGCAAATGAAAGGATGCATGGTCACCCTTGGCCATGCCTTCATAAGAGAACACTATCATATCTCATAAAGAGTCATCCAGACTCAAAACATTAGCTTGCTCTGTCTCCATGGATGCTGCCTGACAGCACTTTTTGTTTTCATGCAGGATGTCTCATCCATTGGTTCGCCTACCCTGAAAAAAGATGATAATATTATTTCCCTAAAAGATCATTCATGAAGCAATTACATTGACTGTGACAATCTGACAGATCGCTTTTACAAATAGAGCACTGATTGTTTAAATTGTACTAAATTGACATATTATTATGGTATGGTTTAAACTCACATTCTTGTACTATTAATCTTGACATTTGATTGCTGGTCCAGTAACACTGCCACTTGATTTTCCAACTCGATATTTCTACAGCCCTTCACATTTTATTATTTTCATGGTACAGTTTTACGCACCAGTTTTTTTTCCTCCCTTTCTTCTCTAGAGAGTGTTTAACTCTAAACACTAACTCTGAAATCTCAGTGCCAGCAACCATAGTCTGAATGGGCTGAATGCCTAACTGGCTGCTATTCAGGTGCAGACCTGGGTGGGAAGTGTACGTAGGTGGCAACTGAAAGTTTCAAGATTAAGATTGATAGAATTTTTTATTACCAAGGAACTAGGCAGAGAAAAGTAATTCGATGAAGTTAAAGCAAAAATCTAGTAATGGCATAAGAGCTTTGAGGGAATGAATAGCGTTTTCCTACGCTTATATTAGTGAGCAATTCACTCCCATGGAGTATCACATTCGTTTATATCCATCTAAATATTGAACACAGGCACTTTTCAGTAAGTTTCAGTGGATAGTAGTCAGGAGCGGAAGGTCTCTACTTAGCCAAGGTGTTCCAGTAATGTCTGTGAAGCTCTATTCCAAATTGTGGAGAAGATCAGTTCATTCAACACTTATCAGGCAAAAAAATGTGGAGAGAATATTAGCCACTTACTTGTTATAAAATGCTGAGTCATTACAACAGGAATATCTAAAGTTTTAGACAAAGCACTAAAAATCAAACTTCAATCAATTGCTGCGAGTGTACAAATCTGTTATATTCTGTTAAATTAGATGATACACAATGTTACAACCAGAGCCTGGGTGAGGTTCCGCAAGTCATTAGACTTCCAGACAGGATACTCAAAATTGTCAGTCTGCCAGGTTAATGGGGGATGAACTTCACCCTGGCCTCAATCCCTGTAAAATCTTATTTACCCGCTGTGTCAATTGTTTGTAACAAGATTAATTTACAAAGCATCTCCTTTGTGAATTCCTTTCTCCAAGACCAAATGAACTCACGTTTTAAAACGAGCCATTTAACTAGGCTTTCTTGAGTTAACAATAAAAAAAAATTAAAAACAAGAAGAATAACATAACACATACATAAAGAAAGTAACATTATCTCGCTTTCAGAGAATTCCTCTTTCCTTCACTGAAGATGCCTCTTGCATTTAGCTCCTTCACTTTTGAACGAGCGACCTGCGTTTCAATTGAAGTGTGATGAAGCTGCATGCAACAACAGAATTAAAAGTCTTTGTTCTGGCCAACCAAGGGAATTAAAAAGGGACCTAATTCATCCCTCCTCAGCTGGTCATGACACCATCTTTCAATTAAGCAACTGCTGTTTATAATACATGCCAACACAGGCCTCACAGCATCTTTTACAGCTTTTTAAAAATTCAGAGTCCTCTTTTTCTGAGACCAGCTCACATCTGGAAATGAATTTGCAATTCTTGTTGTAACTCTTTCATTGTTCATAATCCTTATTGATTTTTAGCTTCTTGTGCATTCTGGATTTCCTTTGCTCCACTTTTGAAGACTGTGCTTTCAGTTATTTGATTCCAATGGGGGGATTACATTCCTCATTACAATTACCATTACAATGCTCTGTAATTACCTTAAACATTCTGTCTATGTCTTCTCCTTTAAGCTGCACCTTAAAATGTACCATGTTCACAAGTTCTGATCCTCACATTACCTCTTTATGTGTCAAATTTTATCTGATAACACTTCCTTTCACGTGTTCTGAGGTGTATAACTGCATTAAAAGTGCTGTATAAATGGAAAATGTTGCTTTAATTGGATTCACAATACTTCTCTTAGTTGTAAAGCAACTGATCCACACCTTGAAATACAGAAGCAGAACTGCTGGAGTAGAAATTTAACATTATCAGGCCTTATCTTGAGGTGATCCTGGGCTCCTGGTAACAGGAAATTTAGCAGTCCCAATAAAATGAACTCTATTATCCTAAGTGAGTTATCAATATTCAGGAAAATAATGGAATTAAAGAGTTGAAAAATACCAGGACCTGATGATGATTTACATCCATAGGTGTTAAAAGAGGTGTGACAGCACATTGCAGAAGCCCTTATCATAATGTTCCAGAAATCTCTGGTTTCAGGAGCTGTACCTCTGGACTGGAAAATTACTCATATCTCTCTGCTGTTTAAGTACAGTGATAGAGAGAAACCGGAGCATTGCAGACCAGTTAGTGTGACATCTGTGGTGGGGAAATTGTTGGAGTCTACAATCAAAGATAGAGTAACTGATTACCTTGAAAAATTTCATTAATCAGCGGAATTCAGTATGGATTCATAAAGGGTAAACCATGCCTGACAAACTTCAGAGTTTTTCGAAGAGGTTACAAAGAGGTGGACAGAGATAAATTGATAGATGTTGTTCATGTTGACTTCCAGAACATTTTTGGTGAAGTCCCACACAAAGGACAGTTTACTAACGTGGAAGCCCACAGATTTGAGGATAAATTACTGACATGCATAGGAATTTGGTTGAGTGGCAGGAACAGAGTTGAAAGAATAGGTAAGTACACAAATTGACAGGATTTGACTAGTGGTGTCCTGCAGGGATCTGGGTTGGCGGCTCAGTTATTCACAATATTCTTAATAACTCGGATAATAGCATAAAAAGACAAAATTGGACAGCATTGTAGACGGTGAAGATGGCAGCATAAAATTACAACAGGATCTTGATAGATTAGATGAATGAGCAAAGCTGTCGCAGGTGGATTCTAATACAAATATGAGGTTATCTATTTTAGACCAAAAAAGGATATTTCAGTGTATTTTAGAGCACACAAAGTTAAATACAGTGGGCACCCAGCAAGATTTGGGGTTCAGATGCATGGCTCTTCAAAATGCCACAAACCAGGTGCAGAAAATACTTGAGATAGCTAATAAAATGCTTGCCTTCATTTCTAACTGGCTGGAGTAAAAGTGTGCAAGGCTACAATTATACAAAACCCTGTTTAGGCTCCACTTATTGTGAATAGATCTGCACATAACACCTTAAGAAGGATATTTTCGTCCGGCGGGATTTCAGCACAGGTTAACATAGATGATACCTGACTTCCAGGGGCTAAGCTTTGAAATGGGACTAGATAAACGGGGCCTTCATTCTTTAGAATTTAGAAGGTTAAAGGGTGATTGAGTTTAGGTTTTTCGGGACAGTAAGAGGGAAAGACAGAGTAGATAAAGATAAAGTATATCCACTGGTTGAAGATTCAGGAACCAGGGAGGCAAAGTCTAAGAATTAGAGCCTGGCCATTCAGGAGAGACAAAAACAAATTTGCTTGAAAAGCTCAGCAGGTCTGGCAGCAGAAGAGAGAAAACAGAGTTAATGTTTCGGGTCCAGTGAGCCTTCCTCAGAACTCAGGAGAGATGTTAGAAAGCACTTAGAGAGACGGAGTTGTGGAGGTTTGAAACTCTTCCTCGGACAGCGATCATTTGTTAAATTTAAATCTGAGATGGACAATTTTTTATTAAGCAAGTGATTTGTGCCCAAGGCAGGCATATGCAGTTAGACCACAGATCATTGAATGATAGAAAAGGCTCAAGGAATAGACAACTCCCATTCCTATGTTCTCATTAAGAACAGGAAATGTTTGAACAATGTGACTAATAGGTGTTAGTTAAGTTTTGTGAAGTTATTAAATCAAGTATACTCTGATTACTCAAAAGTTTAAATCACTTCTCATTATATAGAACTATTGTGTTTACTTGTTTCTGTTTCCAAGTTGTTTAATTTGATGAGTGATTACAAGATTAGATATTGAATTTAATCATCTATGGTTAGTTTGTATTTCTCATTTGTAAAACATTTCCTGTCCTTGATCTTAACCTTGCTCATTTTAATGTGCTGGCACTCTTCCAGACTCTGTAAACTGCTTTAATGTTATAGCGTCTCCCAAAATCATTTCTGCGATTACTAGGTACGGTGCTCATTAATTTTGAAGAGGAACTTTAATCACTTTACCATTTGCCTGCCAAATTGTTTGGCCACTTTTTTTTCGTGGACCAGGAAGTTCTCAAACAGTCTGTGAGTCTTTGAATGTACGGGGCTACTTGTGTGTATTCATGTACATTTTCAACCTCTGTGTAAAAATATTCTGGGGCATACTGTATAGATTTGCTAAAGATTAAGGTCCAGTCTAAAAAATTGATTAAATGTTTATTCCAGAAATATTGAACTGTATTGAGAAAATATCACAGGGTGACTTTCAAAGGCATCTAATGTGTCACATAAGAGGTCATTCAGTCAGTGAGAAAGTGTGAGCACAACGACTGCAAAATAATTTAATGATAGAAAGCAGATACTTTTTTAGATCGGCGGGATAGAGACAGTGGTATTCCTCCAAGTTACTGTTTGGTACCATTGTGCTCTGACTACATAAAAAATCTAGTTTTGAACACAAGAGGCACAATAATAAATTTACACATGGTACAAAGATAAACAGCATGGTTAGTTTGAATAGGACTATAAATGGTACCACTTGGAAGAAGCATTGAGGATTAATGGTTAACGATAGGAGGTCAAAACTGAAGATATCTGCAGAAAGCATATAGGATTCTAGACCATCTGACAAAGTGCACAGATTGTAAGAGCAAGATGGTTATCCACATTGTCTTGGCAGCAATTGGAGTACTGGGGCATTTATTCCACTGTCAACTCAGCACTGGTACAAACTATTTTTGCTGGGGTATTGCAGCTACGAAATTCAATAAATTCAGAAAATGGTACATGCTCATTCCACTTGCTTCAATTTGATAACAGGGAATGAAATGTAAGCTGTTCTCCTCACACACAGAACCTCAGAGGCCTTCCTTTTGCAACATTGGACAAAAGTTTGGGAGATATTGCAGATATCACGTGCCTCAACATGAAAGGAGCTGGGCACATGAAGGCTCAGGGTCAAGGGCACTTGTGCAGTCACTAGCAAAGCTGCCCTCATTCCTGCTTTAAGGATCCAGTTGTGCCTGCAGCAGGACTGACAGCATCAGTGGAAAGAAATCAGAATTAACGTTTCGTATCCAGTGACCCTTCTTCAGAACTGATGGTAGCTAGGAAAAGGTTGTTTATTTTAATGCAGAAGATGGGAAGTGGGGATGGGTAAGGTGTAAAAATAGGTGGTGGTAGATCTCAAAGAGAGAGAGGACAGTTGAACAGGTAAAGGAGTGGATAACGGTCAGCCTGGGAGAATGAATAGTTACAAATGGGAATTGTCAGCAGAGAAAAATGAATAATGTGGAATAGCCGACCATGTGATGACAAGGCCTGGTGTGTGGGGGTTGGGGTAAGGACATGGGAGAATATGCCTGTTGAACTCGATATTGAGTCCAGAAGGCTTTAGAGTTCCCAAGTGGAAAATGAGGTGTCTTTCTTTAGCTTGCGCTGAGCTTCACTGGAGAACTGCAGCAAGCCAGAGACAGAGAAGTTGGCCAGCGAAGAAGTTGTGTTGAAGTGGCAGGCAACTGGCTGCACAAGATCTTTGTTGCAAACAGAAGGTAGGTATTCTGAGAAGCGGTCACCCAGTCTAGGCTTTGCTTCCCCAATATAGAGAAGACAACATTGTGATCAATGAATGCAGTAGACGAGGATGAGTTAAGTGCAGGTAAAGCGCTGCTTGGATACTGAGAAGGGTAAACAGGCAGGTGTTACACCTTCGGTAGTTGTGTAGATGCTGTGGTACTGTGGGGTGAGGTGGGGGGTGTTGTTGGGCATGAAGGAGTGGGCCAGGGTGTTCCAGGGGGAAGAGTCCTTGCAGAATGCTGACAAGGGAGGGGAGGCAAATGCGTGCCTTGTGGTGGCATCCCACTGGATGTGGTGGAAAAGGTGGCTAATGATCCTCTAGATGTGGATGCTGGTGGGATGGTAAGTGAGGTCAAGGCAGACCCTATTGCAGTTGTAGAAGGGAAGAGAGGGGTGAGGACATATCCCAGTGAGGAAGATTTCTAAAAAAGAGATAAACCAACCATAGTTAACTGAGGAAATAAGGACAACATCAAGTTGAAAGAAAAAGATCATACAATATGGCAAAGATTAGTGGTAAGACAGAGGAGTAGGAATGTTTTAAAAATCAACAAAAAAAAGCCAAAATAAATCAAGAGAGAAAATATACTTTGAACGTTGATTAGCCGGTAATATCAAAATTAACTAGCAGCACTTCTTTAAGTATGTAAAAAGGAAGATAGCCACCAAAGTGAAGAGGTTAGAGACCCCTTAGAAAATCAGAGAAATAATAATGGGGAACCAGTAAATGGCAGAGCAGTTGTATAAATACTTTGCATCAGTTTTCACAGTTAAGATGTGACAAAGTGCTATAGAAATAAAAGTTTCTCCCTACCTACAATCCAATATAGAGCTCCACGTATATGAATATCAATGTCAGTTCACTTCTAATATTAAAAATATTAAAAGGAGTAGTTGACTCTTTCAAATGAGAAAGTGCAAAAGCAAATATAATCAGTTCACAGGCAGTCTAATAAGTCTTTCTGGAATTTAAAACTTTTGCTCTGCACCAATTTACAGGCTAGAATTCACATTACACATTATCACATCAATTATTTTCCAAAATACAGCATGTAATGAATTACTTCTCCATCAACAAATTTCCCTGAGTACAACTGAAATGAATTCGTATAATTAATGTCTTCAAGTCTCGAGCTATTGTTTATAGATCTTCCATCAATTTCACAAGGTGAAAAAACCATGTAGAGGATGAAGAAAACATTTTTAAAAAATGTTTCTTCATGTATCCTGAACAAATCAACGTATATTTTCAAAACAGATTTGGTCATATCCCGGGAGTAGAACTGCCTTTATGTATCTTCCCTGAGTGGTGTATACCTTCTTGACACTTGTGATTTGCGTCTCAATCTAAAGATAGCTAAGTACAAAATTTAAAAAATAGGTCACACATTGATCTGGTGGAACGTTTTCTTCAAGAAGCATTAAGCATCAGTCAAAGTGCAATAAATGTTGTCATAATTAAGCTACTTTTCCGGATGGAGACTACAGAGGATATTGGAGATTAGAAATAAGAGAACTAGGAACAAGAGTAGACTATAGAACACCTCAGGCCCACTCCATCATTAAGATCATGGCAGATCTTCTGTCTCAACACCACTTTTTCATTCATTCCATGTATTCTTTGAATTTTCCAAGATACCAAATACATATCTCAGCCTTGATGAAGTGTCCTCAACTCTCCAAGGTAGAGAATTCCAAAGATTTACAGACCTCTGAGTGAACACATTTCTCTTTGTCCCAGTCCTAAATGGTCAGGTCTTTTCTAATTGTTTCACAGAGGTAGGAGGAAGCATTCTATGCCTGAGCTGTAACTGGGTAGTGGACTGGAGGTCAATCCTGAGATTTTCATTCACTGCCTAAGTTTGCAACTAAACTTGGTCATCTCATACTGTGCCAATGGGCTAAGATCTGCACTACAACAAGATAGACATTTTTTTGTGGGGCTGGTTGTGAGGAGGAAAGATCTTGGATAAAAGATTATAATATCAGATAAAGAAAAGTAGAAGTGGCAGGAGTATTATAAGGAGAAAAATAAAAGAAAGAGAGATGGAGGTTTCTTGAAGTACAGCAGTTCAAGTTACGAATTATTAATGGTGTTGGCTGTTAATCACATTGAAAGTCATGATAACAATTATATAAATAGAAGTCTTTTTTATTTCATTTGGTAGGGCCTACTGACATATTTGCCTTTGTTGGTGGTATAACTGATGCTTTAATGATACATCTAGATTAATCGTTTCTGTCTGGGTTTTTGTTAAATTGGCAAAATGTAACATCAACCATCTGTACTCTAAAGTTAGACCAGATGAATTAATAGAAAATAGTTTAGAATAGTTTGATGCTTTAAAATACATCTGTAAGAATTAATGACATAATTTTCATTAATAACCAAGTTTATAATGAAATGCTGCGTGAAAATGATTGATCATAACAATGAATTGAACGTAAGTATTCTATCGTTGCCTTATATATCAACAGACATCCCAAATATCTGCAACATGACACATTGTGACATTGTCTGAAATGGGGACCTGGCTCTATATTTGCTAGAGAGATGGGCTCTCAGAGAGAAAAAAAGATTATGGGACAAATCCTACTTTTAATGAAAAATATTTAGTCACAGATTTAGAGCTGCAGAAATAACAAATAATTTGATAATCACTCACACCAACTGTTAGAGAAGTAAAGAGAAAGCCCAGCCAACATGATAACTAATGGAAATGGCCCTGATCACCTTAACCATCCACCTAGGAACAAAAGACAATTTGCTTCCATACATAAAATTGCTTTCTTGGCAAGGGATGAATAAACATTCCCAAATAATGAAATGCATCAATGCATTCCATCCACAAGCATTGTATAATCAAATTGTGCAATGGTGTCATAAATTATAGACATCTGATTGAAAACCAGAGTTGCCAACCCTCAAGAATTCATCTGGAGATCAATTGCCAAAACACTGATGTGTGAAAGCTTAGAGAACAACCATGGGGACATGTATAGGGTGGGCCGAAGGACTAAAAGGTAATGGTGATATTTGACAGCTGCATGGGAAAATAGATTGTCCAGGATGGGAAAATAGGTTGGGAAAATTTAGAATGAAACTCAACAAGCTGAAATACCATGAATAAGTCCTGCAAACATTCCTTTCTGGGCTGAAGATGGACCCTGCAGTTTGATTTCTCGTACCTGTGTTTTTCTGCACCGGCCAGCAGTTCTGCCCATTGAATCTGCTGTTTTCTGTGCCTTGCTGTTTGTTACGCAGTATCAGAGAGAGAGTTACATTCCAAGTTTTTGGACTTGACCTCAGACTGGGATTGCAAACTGTGCCAAGAACAACCTCAGCCTTCGGATCAGCTGTCAATTGAGGGGACCCCGACTGGCAGAATAGTGTGTGACTTATTGCTTCCATCCTCTCTTTTTCACTCTTTTTATTCACTTAATCAATGTCCCTTTCTTTTTTGTCTTTTAATATGACTCAATAAATGTTCATACTTTAGCAAATTGCTGTTGTCGAGCCTTCTCTTGATTACGTTTAACCGAATTGAAAAAGAAACATTTGGATGCATTCTGTGATCCAAGACAGGGCATTAAAGAAGATCATTGTATTGTCATTTACTTTGAAAATTTCACTTTATTGGGTATAAAAATGTTAAACGTCTGGTGAATGTGTCACAAGGATGGATGTATTGGTTGACAAATGGTGGTATGTGAGGCAAGTCACGTTATGAAACCTGCAGGAATATAGCTAATCACAATTTCAAGTCTAACCGAATCTTTGCAAATATAATTTAGAAAGTGTTGTGGTGTGCAATGCCACACACCCACAATATTGTTCCTTTCTCCATAGCATATCCTCTATCATAGACCTTTTGATTTAGCACATCTTATTACATAACAAAGTATATGGATGAACACAGCAGGCCAAGCAGCATCTTAGGAGCACAAAAGCTGACGTTTCAGGCCTAGACCCTTCATCAGAAAAGGGGGATGGGGAGAGGATTCTGAAATAAATAGGGAGAGAGGGGGAGGCGGACTGAAGATGGATAGAGGAGAAGATAGGTGCAGAGGAGAGTATGGGTGGGGAGGTAGGGAGGGGATAGGTCAGTCCGAGGAGGAAGGACAGGTCAAGGGGGCAGGATAAGGTTAGTAGGTAGGAAATGGAGGTGCGGCTTGAGGTGGGAGGAGGGGATAGGTGAGACGAAGAACAGATTAGGCAGGCAGGGATGAGCTGGGCTGGTTTTGGGATCCAGTGGGGGAGGGGAGATTTTAAAGTCCACCCCAACCTCAAGTTCACCTGGAGAATCTCCAACACATCCCCTACCTTCCTGGGCCTTTCTGTCTCCATCCCAGGCAAACACCCACAAACCAATGTCCATTTCAAGCCCACTGACTCCCACAGCTACCTGGAATACGTCTCCTCCCACCAACCGTCTTGCAAAAATTCCACCTCCTATTCCCAATTCCTTCCCATCCGTCACGTCTCCTCCCAGGATGAGGCATTTCACTCCCGCACATCCCAGATGTCCTCATTCTACAAGGGCCCCAACATACCCCCCGCAGTTTTCAAGAACGCCCTCGACCATGTCTCCCGCATTTCCTGCACCTATCCCTCACACCCCACCCTCACAATAATCACCAAAAGAGAATCCCCCTAGTCTTCACATACCACCCTACCAACCTTCGGATACAATGCATCATCCTTCCGCCATCTACAATCCGATCCCACCACCAAAGACATTTTTCCCACCCCACCCTTGTCTGCCTTCCAGAGAGACCACTGTCTCCACGACTCCCTTGTCCGCTCCACACTCCCCTCCAACCCCACCACACCCGGCACCCTCCCTTGCAACTGCAGGAAGTGCTATACCTGCCCCCACACCTCCGCCCTCACCCCCATCCCAGGCCCCAAGATGACTTTCCACATCAAGCAGATGTTCACCAGCACATCCACCATTGTGGTATATTGCATCCACTGTACCCGGTGTGGCTTCCTCTACATTGCGGAAACCAAGCAGACACTTGGGAACCACTTTGCAGAACACCCACGCTCGGTTCGCAGCAAACAACTGCACCTCCCAGTCGCGAACCAGCTCAACTCCCCCTCCCATTCCTTAGACGACATGTCCATCATGGTCCTCCTGCAGTGCCATAATGATGCCACGCGAAGGTTGCAGGAACAGCAACTCATATTCCGGTTGGGAACCCTGCAGCCCAATGGTATCAATGTGGATTTCACCAGCTTCAAAATCTCCCCTCCCTCCACTGCATCCCAAAACCAGTCCAGCTCGTCCCTGCCTGCCTAACCTATCTTCCTCTCACCAATCCCCTCCTCCCACCTCAAGCCGCACCTCCATTTCCTACCTACTAACCTTATCCTGCCCCCTTGACCTGTCCTTCCTCCTCGGACTGACCTATCCCCTCCCTACCTCCCCACCCATACTCTCCTCTGCACCTATCTTCTCCTCTATCCATCTTCAGTCCGCCTCCCCCTCTCTCCCTATTTATTTCAGAATCCTCTCCCCAAACACCTTTTCTGATGACGGTTCTAGGCCCGAAATGTTAGCTTTTGTGCTCCTAAGATGCTGCTTGGCCTGCTGTGTTTATCCAGCCCTACACTTTGTTATCTTGGATTCTCTGACATCAGCAGTTCCCATTATCTCTGATCTTACTATATAGCATGTTTTCTGTAATACATCGCATGCTTTATATACTATGCTTTGCCATATAACCCTCCCAGGAATATCCCTTTCTGATATTGCCTACAACTATAACAAACCCGTTTCTATAATCCACCATTTCATATAACATATCCTTTCGAATGCCACACAAATCATCTCTGCAATATTCTATTCTCTATAGTACAAGTAACTGAATAAAATGCTCATTTCCAAAACATAGTAGCAATAAAGAGGTATTAGACAAAACTGTACCAAGCATGTAAATGAACAAGAGGACAGTGTCAAGGGTAGATGCTTTCAAACACTGGTTCTAGGCTCATGCTCAGAAGTTTTATTGATCATTGTGAATTGATGGTAGCTATCCTTAATACTTCTACTGCTTTTTGTTGCAAATAACTCCTGGACTGCAACTAGTCAAAAATTCTACACTAGATAACAAACCTTCTGTAATGTTTTGCAGAAAAAGTTTTATACTGACCAGTTCTCAATATTTCATTGTGTGATGACTGTGGAGCGTAAAAGATGTCATGGTGTTGTTAGACAAGATTGTATAAGCATGATGCAGTATCTGACTGTTGCTTCTCATCCTGCACTGTCTTCAATGTGTGAAAGGTTAATCTTAACATTTTCATTTCTTAGACTTAACTTTAAACTTAACTGGGACTCTTCAACCTATTCTCACCAAATTGTGATTGAACAAAAAATTCACAGAAGCTTCTGAGCTGCAAGCAATCACATGGCCCTTTGAATGGCTCATTCAATGCCATTTAAATAACATGTTTTTTCACATGAAACCATAAACTAACTGTTCTGGCCATTGCTGTGATGCTAACTTTACCTTCATGCTTAAGTAACTACCTAGCCATCGCCTAGGATCCTGATGTGTATCGACGATATTTTGCAAAGTTTATTGTAGACTCAAACTTCAAAAAAGGTATATTTCCTGCAACAGTTCTTTGTCATCGCTAGTTATGCCAAATGTTATTCTTTGCAAAGATACAGCACCATGGTGAAAGAATCTGAGTGGTAATTACATTTCTCTTCACCCAGGTCTCAGCATCCATCCCATGATTAACAAACTTGAAGTTGCAGGTTCCTATTAAATACCTAACACTCTGAAATTGAACATTCTGACAATGTGGTGGGCTAGTTGTCAACATGAAAGGCAAAAAGGAACAGTAAATTTCTTTTAGTATTTAAATACTAGAAGACAGTAACAGAAGAGATGGGAACCATCAAAAATAGATGTCGGATTGAAATAGGGAATAAACATAAAGCTATCAATATTATGAAAGTTCCCTTCTGCAATTATTCAAAGGAAACACACTGAATACAATTTCCTCATACAGAGATAGCCTAAATAAATTAATGACTTTAGTATGATGTCAAGCTAGAATAGCTTAAAACAAATAAATCCACGACAAAAATGGTTATTACTTCAGAGCACTAAGTGAGAATAATGACGGGGTTTGTGAGGCATTGGCAATCATTATCAGAGAGTCACTGGAAACTGGCAAGGTACCCGTAGAATACACGTCAATATAAATGATGACCACATTCAAATGTGTCACAAGCAATTGTGTATTTATTACTTGTATGCCAATTCTGTTATTTTGCTCTAAATTTGTGATCAGGCATAAATTTGGACATTTGAGATACAGTGCTGGTGTCCTTAACTTTGAGCTGAAAGCTTAATCTCAAGTCCCATTCACTCCAGAGGAGTGTAATAATGCATTGAACAGGTTGATTAGAAAATATCCGAATATGAAGATTGCCTGCATGAGAATAATCTGGTAAACTTCAGCCAATGTAGATTCCGAAAGGAACAGGCTGACCAACATCTACAATCCCCTTGAGAAAGTGGCAACCATGTGGACTTGGATGTGCATTTGAGTAAACTACAGTGATCAAGTTAAGTCTACACAGTCAATTAAAAACTTAATCAATGGGAACATGGAAAGAGGAAGATTCTAACGGGGTCACCTTGTGGTAGGTGTTGGATACACCAGATAATTGATTTAGATTGATGACTTGCAGTTGGATAATCAATACAAATTGCTGACATTTGTTGGGAACATCAAACTAAAATTGACAATGAAATAACAGAAGGCAGCTGAGAAATTACTGATGAGTTGAACAACTTAAACATGTGGAAGATAGCAGACAAAGCTGGCTGTAGTCATGTATGAAACTCACAAAGGAACATGGATAAGGCCTGTATTTTATAAATGGTATTGAATTACTAACAGTTAAGTGGAAAGGAAATTGAAAGACTTTTCCTAGCAATGTTTGGCATGAATTTTGTACATATTGGGAGAATAAATTGAATATCCAGGAGCTAACCAGGAAGTCCCAAATATTTTTGATATATGGCATAGGGAAAGGATGTGAAATGCCCACACATGTTCTCTCACTGAAGATCAAGGGGCCTGACCTGGAGGCTAATTCCAAGAAAACCAGATCCGTTAGTATCCTTCTTTCCCCAATCAAGAGAATGTCTCCAACCTGCCCTGCCAAATGTCTTGCATACTTGCTTGGCCTTTAGTGGTCTGAAATTTGAACTTGTGTAGTTCATGAACGATATATAAACTAAAACTCATTAAACAACCAAGCATAGAAATCTAGGTCATTGATCGTTGAATAGTGTTGTAGTTTTATATCAATACCACAATCATTTGGCTCATGCTTACTGTATGACACACTCTACATATTGACAATTCCTGAAAGGCATCCACCTGATGTCCTTACTAAAAAAGATGAAAAATTTCATTAGCCAGTGCCAGAAAATAATAATCTAGCTACCATTATTTTAGCATACTTCAATTAAAAGAACATTCTTGTTAATGAGAATTCCAACGCATTACTTCGCCATATTTTCAGGCAAATGTGCACCATTTTCTAACAGATGGTGACTTCTACTTACACAGAACATTTACATGCTGCATTAGGTCTGTCTCCATGAGAACAATGAATGATTAAATTCGAAAAAAGTAATGAATATGTCATTCCTTTTAGTCAACAGAAGTTTGACCAATCTTGTGATTTATTTTTAAATAACAATGAAAATATGACATCTGTTTATAGTTGAGCTTTTTCTACAAGTGGAATGCACATAATATTTTTATGTTTTGTATTTTCTGCTGTTCACATAGGTTGTTTGTAGTTTTCATCAACATTATGAGCAGTTTCAATAGGATAACATCCTTATGGGTATTGGGGAAGATGAATATCACTGTTGAAAGACAATTATTCCTAAAAACATATATAGGGTAAGATTAGGAATTGGTTTAATTAACAATAACAGCTTGCAAATATATAACATCCTTAGCATAGTAAATATCACAAGATGTTTCATAGAAGTTTTATCAACCAATATTGAATATCAATTAACATGGAGCAATAAGGCTTTTGACCAAAGGATGGGGGCGGGGGGTAGATTTTAAGGAGTGTCATAAAGGAAGAAAATGTGACAGAGAGAGATTTAAGGAGGGAACTGCTGTTGGTAACAAAAGACATGTTTATGAATGGTAGGGTAATTAAAATTAAGGCCAAAGTGGAGGAACACAGATATTTGAGGGTTTGTAATGGTGTTGAGATTATGGTAAAGAAAAGGCAAGGCTGTGAAACAGGAAGATTCAAAAGAAGTAGAAATGCTGGTTATGGTGTTAAACATGAATTCCTTTATTCTCTTTCTAAGCTTCCTTTGGTGCCTTTCTTGTGCAAATGCAACAATGCAATTGCCAATACAAAATATTCTTCCTTGGGTATATGTTATGACTGAGGTGTGAGGAGAGCGTGGTCTCTCTCCAGGCCTGTTGCTCCATAGGTCATAAGATAATTTAATTATTTCATGCAGTTATTGTTGAGGATGACGATTAGGTGAATTGATTGGGAGGGAGTAATGTAAGGCTGAGGGTAGACAGGGGAGCTGGATGGGTGTAGGCTCAGAGGGAATTTCAGGAAAGTTGTCACTTTGGACCAGAATCACAAAAGGAGATTGAAGCATGACAAAGTGGAGCAGAGGAAAGGAGAAGACCATTTACAGCGATGAGGAGGAAGAATGGAGATTAGGAGGGGAGGATTGACATTGTAGGAATCAAAAGAACAATTTAAATGCACCATATTTCCTTCAGTCAAGTTGAAATAGAAATCCTTGCTGAGAATGCACAGCAATGGGAAGGGACTGAAGTCTGTTTTCCAAATATTCCTGCACAGGTCAAATACCCAAGTGTGTGTGTGAAACAAAACAGAAACCAAAAAAAAATTGAGCACTCAGCTGAGCACTTAATGCTAAAATTAAGTGCTTATTGCAGCATAAAGGTCAACAGACTCTAGACACTCATAATGTCAATATTCCAGATAACAAAGTGTGGAGCTGGATGAACACAGAAGGCCAAGCAATATCTTAGGAGCACAAAAGCTGACGTTTCGGGCCTAGATCCTTCATCTGATGAGATCTCCTAAGATACCGCTTGGCCTGCTGTGTTCATCCAGCTCCACATTTTGTTATCTCGGATTCTCCAGCATCTGCAGTTCCCATTATCTCTGATGTCATTATTCCAACCAGGTTCTGCAGTTCATTGAAAGTACTCTAAAAGTTGGTGGTTAAGGGGTAGTCTATGTGAAGCCACAGGTCTTTAAAAGGTGTGCTTCTATTATCTGAACCCTTCAGTACTCACTGGACCACAAACTGATATTTACTGTGCCCCACACAACAGCATACAAACATGGGTCAAATCTTTGCAGAGTGGGAAGAGGGACCATCCACACATCTCCTGAGATCAGGAAGAAAGAGAGTTTGGCAGAGATGCTGAGGGACCTGATGCTGGTACTGAAGAAGCCAGGGCAGTACTGAGACACAACAGAGATAAGCCCGAGAGAACCGAATAGAAGCTAAATTTGAGCTCAAATGACCATGCATTGATATGTATGCATACTCAGAGTTCAGAACCAACTGTGGTTGAGATGTGTTCCTGCCCTGAAAGAAAGGCTCAATTTTTAACTTTTAGGCTTCATGATCCTTTGTTTGGTTATCAATGAGAGTTGATTTGTTAGTTTTGCTCCAATGCCCTCCTAGCTCAGTTTCTCTGTTTCAGCATCAGCACAGAGTTACATTGGAACATAAAGAGGCTAAGCATTCATTCCTCAAATGTCAATGTGAAAGAACCATTCATCTATTATAGGGGGCTTACACAATCCAGGGTAGCTTTCCAAATGCACACACATAGCTTTAATCTTTCTTTTCCTGTTTCTGCGTCTGGGTGCGAACTCCAACCAGGGTTCTGAACCTAGATATTCAAGAGGTTGCAGCTGTATGTGTAGCTGGGAGTAACAGAATGGTGTTTTTTTTTCTGTGGATGTGTGTACAGCCCCGTTGCTCTTTTGCCAGCTCTGCTGTCTGACCTCGAAAGGTGTCAGGAGGCTTAAGTTAAACAAGCAAAACTTCCCCAATCTAGGCTGGGGACATTCACACTTACTGTGCATCTTCTTTATCTGCAATCCAAGAGAAGAGTTAAGAGCCATTAGTACCGGTACACAAGTATGTTTCCTGCATTCATAGGTGCAGATTGAGATGTCAATCTGCAGAATTTTGTATGTCTGCTTTAGCATTCCTAGTAAGAATAATGCAGTATGGAGCATTTGAGGAAATAAGTGTTCTGAATGATCAGTGCTTCACTTGAATCAAAAAGTAGGTGAAAAATAATAATGCATTCTAATGGTGTATGTGATTGAGATACCTCTAAAGTGTTCTAACCTACAAAAGTAATACTTGCCAACTCAGACCCTGCTTCAGCTCCTCTGCTGCTGACACCTTCATCCTTACCTTTCTTACCTCTCAACTTGCATATTCCAACGTCTCCTCTGCAGCCTCCTGTACTCCACCCAACGTAAACTTGAGCTTGTCCAAATCATTGGCCCCATCTCAACTCCTGGCAAATGTTGTTTATCCATCATGCCTGTTGTTATTGATGTATGCCAGGCTTTCGTCATACAACATCTCAATTCTAAAACATAACACTTTTTCTCTGTCAATTCCCTCCAAGACCTCAACCTTTCGGATCTCTACATACTCGTTCAAACTTCAAAATCTCTGGCATTTTGTTTATCCCAATTTTAATGTTGCGTAACTGGCAGTGGTGTTTCTAACTTGTCCACCATTCTACCTCCGTCTCCTCATGAATGATGTTCCATGGAGTCAGCCACTTTGAGCAAGCTTTTGAGATTTATTATGACATCTCTATCAGATTATACTCCTGATGATGGTTAGAGATATTATGTTAAGTCAAAGCTAGCTATATAAATGCAAGTGGTTATTGGCATCACCTTGCCCTACCACATTATAGTTAATGGAGTCTTCCTGCAAAATCTCATCAAGTCTGTCTGCTTTGCAAATGATATAATGTAAATTTATGTAGCACCTTTCAAACACGGAAATATCCCAATTTGCTTCACAAATACATAACCGGACAAATGGATGAACATTAGCTGAAAATAAATCCATATTTCAGTTCAACATGTACAAGTCCGACCATTTAAAATTCATACAGTGTTCTGGATTTACAGAAGGCTACTTCTCAAGTTCAAACAGTTCTAAACTCAGAATCTAAGAGAAAACTTTTGCAAATCAGAACTTACTGGCATGATGCCAAAATCCAGGACGGTAAACCTAGTATGTTTGGTGGCTCCTGACAAGCTTTTTGAACACTGGTTTTGGCTAACATCAACAGCAGAACCACTTCCCCTGTTTGCATAACGATTTGGTCAAAGGCCATCTCAATCCATGACGTACAATCAGATGATAAATAATGGGTTTAAAAAGTCCTTTATTGTTGGGAACAGGATTTCAGAAATTACATTATCACTTACTATTTGGATAATGAATTAGATTGTATCCAGATCAGATGAAAGACAATTGGATGATGTTGCAGATGGACAAGAATTACTTTGAGTTTAATAGAACCCTTTCTAACTCCACAGATTCATCACAGGAGCTGTAGTTGTTCAAAAGCAAGTGGCCTTTGGGGTGTAGCATTAAACCAAATAAACCAGGAAATCCTATTGTAATTTGAGGCTGATTAGCCCCAGTAATATGATTGGCTTCAATGTTATTGTATTCAGGCACATGTGTGTGTATGTGACAAAACGCAGTATTTAAATCTGAGTCAGCCTGCCAATGTCTTGTGTGAAAGATTAGCTTTTTGTTATGTTAAAAAATAACCTAAAATTTGGAGTTGTTGATTAGAAAGCATAGAACTCAGGATTGAAAGCTGCTAGTACACCAGTCAGATATACGTTCTGCCACTGCTGTAGAATACCATCTTTAAGATAAGTCAATGGCTTCTAGGGACGATTATTATATTCAGATGTATTTGGCATTTTATCCTGAAGAAATTATACTGAATAAATAAACTTCCAAAATGATTTTTTTTTCAAAATTTTGTTTAAAATAGATGTCCCAAAATGTTTAATTATTTATAAAGAGTTACAGCTACATTTATCATTAGTACGAACATATCTGTCTGTCTTTCCCTCCTTCCTTGTTTACTAGGCTTGTACCATGGACTTCCACAGCATTAGTCCAACGTTATGGACATAGCACTGCAGGGACTAAATATTAATATTAGTTTTCATGATAAAGTCAGAAATCACACACCAGGACACAGTCCAACAGGTTTATTTCTGGTATTGTGTGATTTTTAACGTTGCCCACCCGAGTCCAACACCGGCACCTCCACATCATAGTTTTCATGATAGGTGTTAAAGCTGATGCAAATGGCAGTCTTAGTTTTTTTTTATTGGCATCTGTAGACCATGGGGATGATTTCAGAATGGAAGGCAATGCTTTTGCAATTCAAATTGAAAGTTTTTTTTTCATAGTGGTCAAACAGCAAAACTAAATTGTGATGTTGCAGGAAAATGTCTGAGGACCAGAAGAGCTGCAAGAAGACATTGAGCTTTTATTCTTAATCATAGAGGTGCTGTAGAATGAATCTTTGACAGCAAGAGGTCTTCATTTCCTTGGATGGCGGTAGATGCCGCAGTAAGATGAAGAATAGGTGAGGAAAGTTTGCACAGCAGGTGATGAGAGTAGCAGCTTCTGAAAAGAAATGTGCTTACAGTCCAGAGAGGAATTTCATGACTTCACCAGCAATGTCATACCTCTCAGGCATTCTGCATAGCCTCTCCAAAACCTACACTTGCCTTGTCACATCCAATCAGAATTTAAGAATATCGGTTCAGGAGCACGCAGGGTGAGCTGAAGGCTTCCATCCGCATCCCCACCATCCGTGATCTCCTCCCACCAACTTCAAAATCCAGGCCTTTGAGATGTGACTCTTCAGTGAAAGGTCTCAGTTGGGGGAAGACTGGTGTTTATGTTAGATCCTGCAACCCCCTCCCCACCAAATTCACCCTGATCCCTTCCAAATGGTGGTCGCCCATCCTGCATCCAAAGTGTCCTTGCAGCAGCACTACAAATGCGGAGGACCATTGCATTCTGAAGAGCAGCATTAAAGTTCAGAAATATACTCTAACTGGGTTAGAAATGTGCTGAGGCTAGTAGTTATGCATTTTCAAGGTCCATGGATGGAGTGTGTGCATGGTTACTACCTGTGGGGTGTGCCAACAACTCCTTGAACAAGCTGTTGTTCAGTGTTGATCAGGGACTGGGAAAGACTGCCCTAAACTATTTGCACAAATCTAAACAGGTTTTGCCTCAGCTTTATGTATTTTACAAGAGACAATGTATCAAACAGTGTACTATTTGTTCGGTTTGAGAGTAGTTTGCATGGTAAAGTCCCCAGAGTAAAATTAAAACCACAACATTACAATGCAAATTTACTCGTCTCCTCTCTTCTTGGAGAAGTCTGTACAATGTTCATTGCCATTCACAATTTCTCAGAAACCGAAGTGGTCCATGATTATTTGCAACAAAACCTAATAAGAGTCAGGTTCAGCTGAATAATGTCAAGTAACATTTGTGCCATTATATTTTTTCATACCCTGTCTGATCTGAACATGTTTCCACTTGACTGGGAAAATTCCAGTACATTTCTGCTTTGTTGGTGAGTACCATTAGGTTTTATTGTCCATTTTTTGGTAAATAGTCTAATAGCAACCAGATGCCAACCAGAGATTTGTCACTTCCTTCGAAAAGACAGCATAGTATATCTAAAGCATAAACCACCATTAGCTAATTTGTACAACACTTATTTCAGAGAACCATGAGTAGGCAGTTCTTTGCACGTCGTCTGCTCAACTAAGAGTCAAAAATATAACCACAGGGCAGCAGAATATTGGTCCAAATATTATCATGGAGAATTGCAATGAACACCAGTTTAAGAAAATCTTAACACCTACTGAATATATGAGACATGCAGTTTGTCAATAATGTCTGAATTTAATGCCATGTTGTGCAAAATGTTTGGCTTTTCCCATTTATTTATGTCAGCTCAAAACATAACAAAATTGAAATATAGAAGTCTAGAAATTATCAAATTGTTTAACTGTCTTGGCATTTGTCAAAACTGATTGACAAGTCCTAAAATAAAATAAAATCTTGGCTTGGAAAAACATTAGGAGATTTATCTGAACTCTCTAACATTTGAGTGACAGCTTGCCTTCTCACATGTATTATCAAATCTTCTACTTGGTCTGATTCTATGTTGTCAGCTGAGATCAGAGTAAAGTATTAATTTTCTCTTTTACCTTCCAGATGATATAGGTGCTTTGCAGAGGGTAGTGAGAAGGTATACCATGATATTCCCTCATCTGGTGGATTTTAGTTATAAGGAGAAGTTACATAAACTTGTTTTCACTGGGAAGACTGAGGCTGAAAGGCAACCTGATAGAGGCCTGCAAAGTTGAGGCATAGATAGAGTGGATAGTCAGAGGCATTTTCCCAGGGTGGAAAGGTCAACTACAAGAGGGGGATGGTTTAACGGAGAAGCGTGGAAAAGATTCTTCAGACAGAGGGTGGTGGGTGCCTGGAACGTACAGCCAGTGGAGATGGTGGAAACAGGCACATTAGCAATGTTTAAGGTGTATCTTGATCGACACATCGAAGGAAGATGAACAGAGGGATATGCATGCATGGGCAGTAAGTAGTGACCCTAATGAGTAGGAATCACTGCAGACCTGGTGGGCCAGATGGCCTGTTCCTCAGCTGTACTGTATTGTATAATTGTATTGTAAATGTTCAGTCGTTGGGTTATCTGAGTGGTTATATTCAGCGACCACATATACAACAGAACCTTCTGGAGCAAAGGAAAAAATACTGGAAAAATTCAGCAGGTGAAGCAGCAGCTGTTGAGAGGGAAACAATGTTTACTTTTCATGTTAATGATTTTCATCAGGAAGTTGACAGGTGACCTTATACAGGTTTCCTCAAATCGTGAGGAGTATAGACAGTGTTAGTGGTAGGTGTCATTTCCCTAGGATCGGGGATTTCAAGATTAGCGGGCATATTTTTAAGGTAAGGGGAGAGAGATTTTAAAAAAAGGCATAGGGGCAAATGTTTTATACAGAGGAAGCAGTGAAAGTGGGCAGAGTTACAATGCTTAAAAGACCGTTGAATAAGTACATGAATAGGAAAGGTTTGGAGGGAAATGGGCCAGGAGCGTGCAGGAGAGGCTAGTTTGGACTTATGTTTGGCATGGGTTAGTTGGACTGAAGTACTTGTTTCCATGCTGTGTGACTCTATGACTCCATAATAATATTGATAGAGAATATTAGTAGAAGGTACAATTCTAAAGGGTGTGCTGGAGCAGAGGGGGGATCTGAATGTATATATGCACAGATCACAAAAGGTGACAGGATAGATTGAGAGAGCAATTGATAAAGCATACAGTACCCTCAGCTTTATTAATAAGGGTACAGAGTTTATGAAAACGTGAATTTGTATAAGACACTTGCGAAACATCAGCTAGTGTAAAGTGTACAGTTCTGGGTGCCAAATTATCGGAAGGAAGTGAACACATTGGGGAGAGTGCAGAAGAGATTATAAGAATGATTCCAAGGATGAGAAATTTGAGTTATGAGGATAAATTAAAGATGTTGGTCTGCTCTCCTTACAGAGAAGAATGCTGAGAGGACATTTGACAGATGTTTTCAAAATGATTAACATGTTTGATGCACTAAGATAGGGACAAACTCTTCTGACTCATAAGGATCAGGAACCAGAGGGCACAGATTCAATGTGATTTGCAAAAGTAGTGAATGTGATGTGAGGAAAAAAAACACTTCCACTCAGTAAGTACATGTGGTGGAATGCATTGCCTGGAAATATGATAGAGTTAGTCCCATATGGGGTATTCAAGAGGATATTGAATGATTATTTGGAATGATTTGGAATAGAAATAGTGTGGAAGGGGGTAACTGCATTAAATTCTTCAATGAAACTTTAATTATGAATTGCTTGTCATTCTATAGTTTATTTATTACTTTCAAGCTTTTTAAAAATCTGTTTCATTGTGAGATTGTACTTCTATGCTGGTTTTCCTGGAAGTTTGAGGTTTACCCAGTTTTTGTAATGATCAAAGTGTTGCTACCCATTTCTTCTAAGATTTTCTCATCATCTCTCACCAAGATGAAATTTTACCACTTACATAATTCCCACTTCCCAAGGAAATGAACGTTTCCCCATCTATTGCAGTCCGTGGCACCAAACGCTTTTCTCTACACACGTTTAAATAAAGTTCTGTGGCTGTAGCCTGTATAAAAATCTTCCTGACAGAATTACATCTTTATCACTGAGTCCTGATTCTTTTAAATCTTTAAAGTTTCCCTGAAATTTTGACTTCTGCCACAGTTTCACTGGATTTCTTTAACTCTGCATATTTTCAGTTTCAATAAATTGAGGTCTACCCATATCTGTGGCTGCAGGCTAAAATTGTTTTCTCACCTTTTCACTGATCCTTCTAACTGCACCTCATTACATTGGATGTCAATGGTGGCAATGTTCATTGTGAGAGACGAGAACTCTTTTAAAATCTTTGGCCTTAACTTTCTGTTCTTTGCTCTACTTTTCATGAAGTTATTCCCTTTTTCAATCGTGAGCTCAAACTTTACCCTCTTGAAACTCTCAGCTGCTCCTTACAGAGGCTCAATTGCTGTGGCCTCTTGTATTTTTCAACCATAGCTGGCTCTACTCTTGCTTCTGGCATTCACTGGTGCCCTAGTGCATCTTGCAAGCTTCTAAGTGAAGTACTGAGCTTTTATCAGTTTTGCTGCTTCTACATTTGCTGCTATCCTGCTCTGCTAGCAATTAAATTTCAGCTGCTTACTAACAATCTGTGTCTTCTTACACTCATTTGTTTAACTTTTATTTGTTTTTGGATCTTTTATATTTCTTCTCGTCATGAAAGTCCACCCTGCTGCAACTGTGTGGTGGTCTTTCTAGACGGCCTCTGCTGCTGTCTTGAGGTATTTGCTGTGTGGTATTGGGTAAGGTTTGTTTGATATTGTTTGCTACCACCAATCCTCCATTGCCTTTGCTTTGTCTCATTACCTATGCGTCACTCCCTTGGGGTACGCTGCTCATCATATTCTCTAACTCACCACATATGTGGGTATTTTCCACTGCTGGAAAATCTGGGATCCCTGGATCTCGCACTATAAACCTTAGCCATTAACTCGGTCAAGCACTGGCAGTCCACAACTTCTATTTTGTTTTGTCCCCAACATGTCAGGTAGAGTGTAATTGGTACATTGCTTTGCTGACAGAGACCTGCAGGTCTTTCTGGATGGATGGGGTGTTGCATGTGGTCATTGTCCATGGAACATGTCCCGAGATGATCATGACTGATGGACATTTGGAACAGCAAGCAGTGAGCTGGAGTCACTAGGTTACTGCTCTGACTTCCATGTCGGGATTTGTCACCATTGAGTTGTTACCTGACATGTGGGAGAATTGAAAACTACATATCAATGAGGTAGAATGAGATAATAATGATGTTACTGCATGCAAATAGGCCTCTTGCCACTTGTTAGCCAACTCCATTATTATATGCTTACTCCTAGATAGATTACTGCAGCATATATAGGCTCTCCTGGGTCAATGCATAATTTGATGAGAATAACCTCTATTAAAAGTTTGATGGCAAAAGCTGCTGATAGTTTTGCTTTCAAGTACTGTGAAGTTTATATATAAGATTCAAAGAGTGAAGGAGTGTTAATATTCCCTTGCTACTAACTCTGACCTATAGCCCAAGGTCTCTAGCTGTGTCGCTTCACAAAACAACATCAGATGCCTTAGAACATTGCAGTGGAGTTTCTTCACAATTAAGTGAATTACATTTAACTCTTAAACTGCAAGTGAATAATTTTCCCCTGGCTGTGGTATTGAGAAACAAGTTTCAGAATAAGGGACAAGACATCTAAGACTAAGCTGACAAGGATGGTAATGAAGTCAGGTGGTGAAGCATTGGAATTCTCTGCCTGAGAAAGTAGTGGAAAGTCAGTCATTGAGTACCATCAAGATGAGATCGATAGATTTCTAGATCCTAATGACATAAGGGGATAGTACAGGAATATCGGTTGGAAGTAGATGATCAGTCATGACTTCGAATGGCAGGCTTGAGAGGCTACTCCTGTGTTTCTAAGTTTCTGAAACAATACAAAAATACTATGATAGTTTTATTCAAATACTAACAGGAGCATTTTCCTCTGTTATTACAGCACATTTTATCATAACTGCCTGCCTATCTATTTGCATATACTACAGTATACTATTGAGAAAGCAGTGTTAAGGAATGAATTCAGACCCAAAATGTCACTATTAAATCGAAATCAATCAATGATCTCATTTGTGGACTAACATCAGAAAGAAAATCATGTAATGAATTAGAAGGCTGTAAAACAAGTCTTGAAGGAATGGGACTCGATAGTCCACCTAGCCTGGATAACAAGTGATTATGGACAATACTGAGAGGTTGGTTCTTAATGCTTCCTGAAGTGGCCTAGAAATCAATTCACAAACATAGCCCCATGAAGAAAGCGCACCTTCAAAACAACTGGTGATACATCTTGTAGCATCAACTACATTCTTATAAAACACAAAATATTAACATTTAAAAAGTAAGTGGGTGACTTGAACATTGCTGGACGAGCTGATGGGTCATTGAGATACGAAATGAACAATGATTAAGTGATGGATTTGAACTGATTTCAGGCATAGAAATTGTCAACAGATGTTACTTTGAAAAGGTAGATACAAAACTCATTACACTGTCAAGATCATTATATTTGTCAAACATTCAAAGCTCAGAAATCTGTTTGTTTTTAATCAGAAGTGACAGCCTAGAATTTTTTAATATTATCATTTACTATATTCACAAGAAATACCACTACCAGTTATTAAAACAGACATTTTAACCAGGGCATTTTATCATTCATATAAAAATGAAGTGTCCATGCACGAGGAACATAGTTATTTATGTCCATGTTTAGATTATTAAAGACCTTTAGTCGCCTTTAGAAGCCAAAATTATTTAAAGGGACTATCCACCTGGCATGCAATAAATGTAAATTCTAAAACCAACCAAGCAGTAAGTTTGAATCTTAGATCCTAATTCATGATGGACATTATCTAGTTGCATAATACTTAATACTTTGTAACATACACTATCACATCCCAAATTTGCTCAGTGTTCTTGTGTTAATGTAATCTTTGACAGTCTATAATAACAAAGCATGTCTGGTAATGAGATGCAGAACATGCTACTTGTCAGTCCTGACGCCAGCAAAGGCTGGCAGGAGTTCAATGAAAGTACACAGATTGTTCCAGACGCAATTCTGGCTGACAATGTTTGCATTACCTGTGCTTACATGTCTGGCAAATCTTTTCTACTTACTTATTCTGCTACATTGTATTACTAACCCTGAAGGAGAAATCATTTCACAACAATAGACAGGACTCTGAATTATAAATGCCTTGAATGTTTTCATGAATAATGAAGAAACAGATTCGGTTTGTTTTTAAAGTTAATATTTTTATCCAGTGTATACTGCAGTCTCATTGTGTAAACAGACATACACAGTCTTTTATTAACATTGCTGACACCCACCTCCTCCCTGTGTAGACTTAGACTTGGTTGGAAACAGCAGTAGCAGGATAGAAGAGACTGGTGACCGAGGTTAGGTGTTGTGTGTTTTCAACGTTGAAACTGACAGGACACCTTTCTGAAAAGACTGTACGGGTACTTTAAGTTGCAAACTGGGCTTCCAAAAATGAACTTTTAGTAGAGGCAGAATCAATGGCAACTTTCTTGAAGAAACTGAATCAATATCGCGGAAATACTGGAGAAAGTGACATTCTCATTAGTCCAAGGGGTCGAGGTGAGCTTGATTTATAACCATGAACAGTATGGATGGAGGACATGAAAAGAAACCAATTCCAGTGGCAGAAGGATCAGTAACCATAGGGTTTGAGTGATAGGTACTGCAGGCAAAAAGATGATTAAAAAAAACTGTTAAAACAATCTGAAATCAATTTCCTAAAAGAATGGTGAGGGCAGGTTCAATAGTTACTTTCAAAAGGGCGTTGGATTAGTTCTTAAAAGGAACAAAATATACGGCTAAGGGAACAGCACCACTGAGTGGAACTGGTTGAGAAATTATTTTGAAGAGCTAACAGACACAGTAGACTAAATGCAGAAATTAATTTTAAGAAGGAGAGATTGGTTACCTGTGCAACAAATCATCATAATGTAAATATACCAAAATTCAATTGCTAAATGCTGAACGATATGTTCAGATTTTCTGACTTCCAATCCCAAACTCTCAAAGCCATTTAGCCATGCAGTGATGTAGGGCCCAACAAGGTCCTTCTAACGGG
The DNA here is from genome assembly GCF_030684315.1 of Stegostoma tigrinum. NCBI lineage: Eukaryota > Metazoa > Chordata > Chondrichthyes > Orectolobiformes > Stegostomatidae > Stegostoma > Stegostoma tigrinum. Next base: position 21,174,364 of record NC_081370.1, read on the forward strand.
AAGAAGGTAGCAAAAAAAAAATCAGAGTTTAGTCTCGGTATTTATCAAAGGCTCCTGATGGACAGCAGTTAGAAGCATCAATAGAAGTTCATCAACATCTTTTGAAGCAATTCTCTCAACAAAATCAGGAACAAAAGCTTAAATTAAAAAGCCACTTTAAAGTAATAAAATGGCCCAAGGCACTTTATATGGGCATAATGAAACATTTATTGTTCTGGAAAACATAAGGTGTCATTGAATAAAATGACCATGAGTTTAATTGAAGAGGTAAGTTTTGAGAAGTGCCTTAATGAAAAAACAGGGGAAATGTTGGTGGCTGTGGTTTTTCAACTCAACATATGGCCACCATTAGAGGAATAGTTACAACTGGAAATTCGCAGAGGCCAACATTGGAGAAGGGTGAATTATTGGAAGCTTTGAGCCTTGAAGCACGTGATGAGGAAGGCAAGACCGTGGAGGAATTTGAAAATGAGCAAAAAAAACTCTATGTTCATTTGGGAATTTTAGGATCATGACTTTGCTTGAGCAGGAGATAATATAGATCTACGAGCACAGTGATGATATTGGAATGAGACTTGCTACAAGTTAAGAAACAGGCAGCAAAGTTGCAAGAATCAAGAGACCATAATATGAACATTGACAAAAAGACTTTTTAAACTCATCCAATTAAAGAGATCCACAAATCCCTATCATACATGACTCTGTCTTGCAATGGACCTGCAGTTTTTATTTCCAGTAATTCATGCATAAGCCCATTCTATTCATCAAGTGATCATTACATGAAGAAGAAATTCCTTAAACTAGCCTTAAATTTGCCTTTCAACAAACCTAAGCCACGTTGTTCCATAGCTAACTTGTGGTAATTGTCAGATTTCTATTCGTTATACTATTTATTATTGGCATGCTTTCAATAATGTCCTCTCCCAATTGATTCCTTTCATCACTGTTGATGGTTGTGCCTTTTCTATGCATCCTCTCCCAATTCGTGAGCATTTCCCCTGTCTCAGTTGCCAAACCTTAGAATGGCATTGCAGATCCAGGGACACAGGAGTGAGCTTACTCAGTAATATTAAAAACAAGAGCCAAGATGTTTTGTCTAATTCCACTCTTGTTCTCCTTCAGTCTCTAAATAATAAGCATTTAACATAATACTTTTCCTTAAAAAAAAGTCTTATCTTGTTTGGTGCCCAAGAGCATTTCTATTTTTTATTATAATGCAGGTGAAATACATGAACAATGATGCATTCACTCTGCTTGAAACATGTGCCGGCTGGTTTGAAAGTCCCTCAAGCTTTTGATCTGCTACATTCATTTTTTAAAAATTGATTTTTAAAGCAGGAAATGGGCATGGTTGTAAACGTATGACACAAAGAAGCCTCTACTAGTATTGCACCACTAAGCTACCACAGCAAATTACTTTCGAACTATTAAAATTACAGTTTGTTCGTTGTAGCTTTTTATTGCATCATTGGTGTTTAAAGTTCTGATTTTCCTAATATAATGTAAAATATTTAGAATATAGAAATAAAGAAGATTAAAATTACCATAAAAGCTACTTGCTTCACCAACTTTATTTGCCATCAGGTTTCTGGCAGGAAACAGTGCTGTTCAGTTAATTTACTAACCTCTTGTACCAGATGGAGACCTGAATGATTTTAATATCAAGCCCTCCCACTACTGGCAAAGAACAGAAAGTTGTCGAACCTGGGCATCACAGGCTGACCATAAGCAAGTGACAGTGTCACTTATTGTAAGAGCCATGAGTGAATGGGAGCACTGGGGGTAATTGTGCCATGATGAGATAATTATAGGGGAATATTGCATGGAATGACCAACAGGGTAGAAGACAAGTTGTAAGGTCACTTGAAAACTTGAGCATTCAATAAAGTAACTGCCCAAAAATGGGGACCTAAAGGCACAAATCTTATATTTGTGCATATTGTTATCTAGTTTATTGCTGAATGTAAGTCCTGAGCATAATTTAACAAAGTAGCTGGTAATCATTGACTCTCAGTCTGCTCTACTTGCCACATTCCCTTGAGCACCACAAACAGGAATACAAGATGAGAATTTTTACGGATGATATTTGCACTTAATTGGTCTTTAAAGTTATTAAAAAATTATCAAACTGATTAATCATGTTCTATATCTAAAAGTGATTGGCATATACCATAATAATAAATCAAACCTTGGCAAAACATTGGGAATTTATGGGGATAAAATAAAGGTAGGGCCTTAGTTAGTGCTTGCAGTCTTGCTCTTGTCAAATCTTTTGTATAATTCTGCTTTTTTTCCGAGCTAAGGATAACATGCTGAAATTTTTCTGGAACATTTCAGATATTGGTCATCAGTGTAATCATTCTCAGCAATTATTTGTACAACTGAGATTTCCTGAGATAAAACAGAAAATGCTGGAAATATTCTGCAGGTCAGCCAGCATCTGTCAAGTGAGAAACAATGTTTGCTCTTCAGGGGTTGATCAGAACTGGACCTTCTGCATGTTCATCTTTCTTGCACTGTCTTTTTGTCAACTCTAGTTATCATGTGCTTTCTCCAAGCTAGATCACCAAAACATGTATAATCTGATCTGTGTAATTCCTGCTAAAAATTTGCCAGCAAAGCTGCTGAAGAACTATCTTCGAGGATGCAATTTTAAACCAAGATCCCATCTGTTCATTTATGTGAATATAACTGATTTCTTGTTATTGTTTCAAAGAAGAAGAGGGGAATTATCCTTGCTTTCTGGCTCACACTCACCTCTCAATCATCATCACCAACAAACAGATTTCTGATTGTTAGACATTTCTGTTTGTTGAAGCTGGCTATGTATGCATTGGCTGTTGAATTTCCTACATTGCAGTAGTGACTACACTTGAAAAATACTTCACTGACTATAATGTGCTTTGGAAGACCTTGTGATTGTGGAAGGCACTATATCAACGAATGTATTTTTTTTCTTTTTAGCTTATAATGTCATTAGAAAACCTAAGAATGGCAATAAATAGTGTCACCCACTTCCCACAAATAAATTAAGTTCAGGAGTACATGCGTCACACACATTGTTACCAGGGAAACATGGTGGAAGCACCAAGCACACTCTCACACACACGCAGAACATTTTTTGGTTATTAATAATCTAGTTGCATTTAAAGAGTCAGAGTGTTCTTGCAAAGTAGGAAGCCTGTTTTCCAGTTGACATAGATGGTAGATTTTTGAAACGCCTAAGGTATTAAAGTCAAGGTAAGAAGGGTCACTGCTGTAAAAGTCATGGCTAAGGTGTGAACAGGGTTGGCAAGGCAATGGGGATATTTTCAATTTAAGCAGTATGTCCTTTTAGTAATAGGTTCCCAGGAATAAGCAATGCATTTTGGTCAGCAACCTCTTCAGAGACCTATTGCTTCCTTTGATTATCCCTGACTTTGACTAATGGCCTCACCTCTCTGTGTTGATGCTTCAGTTCCTTTGATAAACAGTAACATGTAGGCGTTCACCTTTTGTCTGGTATTAGCTAAAGAGTGATTCCCAAGCAGAAAACCACTGCTTTACATTTATAATAACATTTGAAAAAATGGTAATATGTGAACAACTGTTCTAAAACACTTTAGCCAATGTGTGGACATAATTCAAAATAACAAGAAATAATACAGAAATAGACGCCAAAACCAGTTAAACTTCTGATATGGTTCCTTTGTTTGTACATGAGTCACCTGAGAAGCCATTTTATACAAGTGTTATTGATAAATGATTGCTGTGCTGATGTGAATGTCAGCAGTGTAAATTTATAATGTCGTAAATGTCATGATGATCTTATTTGAATGGGTTGGCCCATAATGTTTCAGATGTCTCTTTCAATTCCTGTACTGTGAAATTATATGCTGAATTAAATAGGCAGAGATCAATGCTCATGGTTTTGAGCCTGATGTAACATACGTTTCACCTGAACTGAGCCCATTTATTGAGGTAAAACCATTGGAAAGAGAAAAACAGTTCAGTGATATGAAGCAGCCTGCTGATCATCAGCCCCTCCATCACTTTAAATGTCTCATTCCTTCACAATTTGTGTACTGTGGGTGCACTGTGTATTGTCCACAGGATGCATAGGAAGTTGCTGCCAGGGCTTGTACAACAGAATAAACTGTGTTCTTAGTTACAGTGAACTAGTCATTAATAACTTCTGAAAAAGGACAGATAAAAGTTGCATTTTTATGGATCAAATGTTAAAAGAAAGCCTCAAGGTACTTTATACAAGTTTGGGAAAAAGATATGCCAAGCCATAAAATGCTGGCAGAGCCAAAAGCTGATCCAAGAGCGAGATTTTAAGAATGCCTTGAATTATGAAAAGGAATTAAAGGGATAAAACAAGCTAGGTGAAGTGGGATAAAGCTGTTGAAGGCACATTGTCCAAAAGAAGAAGTAGAAGCAGACTTAAGGATGAAGCTGGAAAGCTGAAAGAACTTCTCATGATGGGCAGTGCAAACACCTGGAGTGTTTGCAATTTTAAATCAGAGGCACTGGGGGAAACCAAGAGCTAATGTAGATCAATGAATGCCTAGGGGTGGCACAGTGGCTCAGTGGTTAGCACTACTGCCTCACAGCGCCAGGCATCCAGGTTTGTTTCCACCCTCAGGTGACTATGTGGAGTTTTCACATTCTCCCTGTGTCTGTAGGGTTTACTTCAGGTGCTCCAGACTCCTCCCACAGTCTAAAGATGTGCAGGTTAGGTGGATTGGCCATGCTAAATTGCTCATTGTGTCCAGGGATGTTCAGGCTGGGTGGGCTGGCCATGGGGAATGCAAGGATAAGGTAGGATGATGGGTCTTGGTGGGATGCTCTTTAGAGGCTTCATTAGTGGGGCCGCATTGAGCCAAATGGTCTACTTCCACAATGTAGGAATTCTATGGCTGTAGTGAGTTGGACTTGATACAGAAGTTTTGCCTGAGCAGCAGGTTATTGAAAGTTAGAGACCAGCAATGTGTATCCATCCCAATGCCGTGTCCTGAAGTCTAGAGCCACTTGTTTTGTGTATTATCCTTATTTGGTTTCAATGCCAAGGATCAATTATCAGCTCAATGCTCTTCAACAGCAATGAAAAACAAAACTCATTTCTTTGGTTTTGAAGGCTGCAAGATTGTAATTGGTCATTTTGGGTTTATCTGGTGTTTTGAGGATTGCAGCTTCAATCCAGTTTCTGAATTTCTTTGGTCACAATATGACTGTTGAGGATTTCATCTGTTCAGTGCTTCTAAGGAATTAATAAGGAGGTCATTTGGCAACAGCAGAGTGACCAGAGAATCCTTTTCCCCCTCTGTGGGCTACCTGTTTATTTGTGGGCTTCTCTTTTGTGAATGAATTAACAAACGCAGGTGCATCAAATGGGTCAGCAGTCTTATTAAATCAGCCAAGTGGGGAGGCAGTGGCTCAGTGGAAATATCATTAGACTAGTACTCCAATACCCTAACATAACGGTCTGGGATATGTGTTTGAATCCCAATAAGGATCATGATGAAATTGAATTCAATGAAAGAAATTAAATCAATTGATTGCTTTCAAACTCTGCTTTGATTTCACCCTCTCCCTACCTCTCATTTTGTAGCTCTGTCCATAATAGAGTCTGCACGGGAATTAATCACTTGGAAAACATGGATGATTTACTGGTGGCGACTATTAGGGAAAAACATAATTTGGTGGTGGAGAAAGCAATATTCAGTTGTCTGTAAGTGCACTTTGAGATATGAAAAAAAAACAAAACTATTTTAAAATTAGATTCCACCATGACAGGCTCCAAAATAAATTATATCAGCTGTGAAGGTCTTGTGGGGCACTGATTGTATCTCTGCCTCTGCGTTAGGAGACTTGAATCCAAATTCCACTTGCTCTAGAGGAGTCTAATAACATCTCTAAACACATTAATGATAAAAAAATTGTTTAAATGCCTTTATTGGGCTCTGCACCTAAATTGAACAATTGGAAACATGGGTGATTTTCTAATGGGGGGTGAATAGGTAAAAGATATGCCACAAGTGATTTGATGGTGGGAAAATAAAATGTCCAATTTTGCCTCAAAACGCTTGTGGAAATTGGAAAAAAGAAACCAGCTGTTAGGGCTTTTGTTGTGTAGTGGTAGCATCTGTGTCTCTGAGCCAGGAGACCTGTTTTCATAATGACATTGCTGAGCTGGTTGATTAGAAAATATATTTAAATAAACCATTAGCTTGTAAACTGTTTATTTGGTAATACCAGTGATTTATTGGTGGTTTAATAAAAAAAATTATATCAGTCATCAAACAGTGCTTGTTAATTGATTTTTTTTTAGTTAGATAATTTCGTAATTTTGGTTTATTTTAAAGAAAATTAAAACAACCATCAGAGAAATTTCCTCTGAACACATTACCCAATTATTACATGTAGCAGAATTTCTGTCTGGATATAACAATGCTGAATTGAATGAATTGGAATTAAGACTCTGCAGATTATTTGGTACACTCAAGGTAACATGCCCATGATTTCTATGCCCACGAGACAAGCAACAATAGCATTTCAGCACTTTATGATTGGCTGTATTGTTGACTGAGTTACAATTATTTCTGTCCGAGAAGTGGGAAAGAGGACATGCATTGCACTGATTCCTCTAGAGGTTAGCAAAGGGTTGGTGATTGGCAAGAATTCATTGATCTTCTGAGGGACATTGTCACAGATGTCTTCAATTAGCCCTCAGAACATACATCAGTGCAGAATTACCGTGTGGAATTTATTTTGAAACCTTTCCAAAAGAAAGTGGCACCAATGGAGTTCTAAGAAGATTTTTAGAAGGACACAAAGGGTAACTTTGGCTGCAGCAGATATTGGAAAAACAAACTGATTGCACGTTCCCTTCAACTTCACAGGGTCCCAAAATAACTTTGGTTAGATCAAAGTTGTTGATGATTCTTGTGTCTATGGTGCATGTCCTGACATTGGGATCCAAATCAGTTGCTGCTTCCATTGGAGCACAGAAGGCTGGTCATGTGTGATTTTAAAGCAACCAGTTAATTAACTTACATTGTGGAGTTGAAACGCAAAGCAAAAGCAACTGAAGACACTGGGGAACTAGATGACACCTCTGAGGAGGACATAATCATTCATTACACCTTTCACTTGGACAGGTATTCTCATATCGGTGGTTAAATTTGGCAGCATGAGTACATCATCATCCAGACAAACAGCTAAAAGAAATGTTGACAGCCGAAGACATTGATAGTCAGAGGACTATGGGGGGTACAGGCTCATTCTGACCCCAAGGCTGATGACAAGCTTCTGGAGCTGGAGGCGGGATGCCAATTGCTGCAGCAAGAGGAAAGGGGCCTTTTGAGTAGAACTGCCAGAGCTTACATGCAGCCAAGTGTGGATGATGCAGGAGACCCTAAGTGAGGATCTACTGCCGATGCATGTGCGGGTATAAATGGCTTCCCCCATATAGGACCCTCATGGTGAGTCTGATCAAGCATATCACTCAGTGGATCTGCAAATGCATGGAGACCTGTAAATGCAGTAATGGCAAGGTCAGAGCGGAATAAAATGCCCAGAGTCTGTGCCAGGTTTTCTTGCTTCCTACGTCAACAGTGCATTGTGTTTGAGGTGCAATAGCTGACCTCTATGTCAGGGGGTCATTCAAACAAGATGCCGTAATGACAACAGAGGAAACTAGCCGTGTATGTGCTTCAGCTTTTGTAATGTGCAATATGCATCTGGATGCATCGTTCAGGGCACAACATGCTATTATACTCCATGGCTTCTGCAGAAATCTACCCTGGAGTTTTCGCTTGTCAACCATCTCCTTTGATCAATGATTTCCCCTATGAATTCCTGTCATTTCCAAGTTCCATCGGTGAAGTTCAAAATGAACTTAAATTCCGGACAACTGACATAGATAAGTACCTTAGTTATGCTACTGCCACACAGAGAGTAAAATGTTGCCATCTGTATTGGTAAAAGTGCAGTCAGATGCAATGGTTGTGATTCCAGTCTGACTTCCATTCCAATTTTAGACCCTGCCCAGCCTTATCCCTAAAACCTTTACACTAAATAGACTCCAGTGGTCACTATCACTTCCTCCAGGGCATCTAAGGCTGGGCAATAAATGTTGGCCCAGCCAGTGATGCCCACACCCCACAGATGATTTATGAAAAATGCTCCCAATGGTCCAAATAGATGTCTGTCTTCCAGACAATTGAGTATCATTGTGTAAGAATTTCAGTTTGGGTGTGGTGAGAGGTGCATAGTTTGTACATCCCAATGATTGGCTGGTTGAATCTTACAGCATATTCCTTCAGTTGTTCATAAGAGGCTGTTCATTGACCATACTCAACCAGCTCACACTAACAAAACAAAAGATCTACTTTTATATGTGTCTCTAAGATCACGATGTGGAGGTGCTGGTTTTGAACTGGGTTGGACAAGGTCAAAAATCACATGACTTCAGGTTATAGCCCAACAAGTTTATTTGAAACCACAAGCTTTCTGAACATTGCTTCTTCCTCAGGAGTGGTAAGAGAGGCACCAAGACACAGAATTTACAAGTAAAACATCAAAAGGTCATATAACTGATGCGAATGCATTAAACAAATGTAAAATGGCAGGCTGACTCCCTTCTGGTAAATCTTTAATCAGTTATAAAGGAAATGCAGGCTTTGATTGATTAAAATGCAAATCTCAGAATTTCTTCTAAGTCACCGCCCCGAGATAACAAAAGGTTTCTCAGTATATACAAAAGGTGGCAGCTCAGGTCAGTCAATGCCTTATAGGGGTGAGACATTGTTTAGAATCTGTCTGTGTTTTAACCTGGAATCAGGCTGGTTTTACTTCTGAAGCAGGAATTTATAAAATGCCCTACTGATATATTTAAAAAACCTATTCCCTATGGACAAGCCCTATGCATATACAAGATCTGCTCAGATGAGGAGAATGCAACAGACACCTGAAGGTATTGAAGGACACCCTCATAGGAACAGGATATGAAGCTCAACTCATCGATCACCAGTTCCGATATGCCACAGCAAGAAACTGTAATGACCTCCCTCGAAGCCAGACACGGGTTACATCTGATAGGTGCCTTCACTATCCAGTACTTCCCTGGAGCGGAGAAACTACCATGTCCTTTGCAGCCTTCAACCCATATTCAATGACGATGAGCACTCGCCAAGATCATCCCTATGCCTTCATTTCTCACCTTCAAATAACCGTCAAACCTTAAGCAGACCATTGTCCACAGCAAACTACCCAGCCTTCAGGACAATATCAACCACAACACTGTGTCACCAGCCCAGCTCATCCCCTACCCCCACTGCATCCCAAAACCAGCCCAGCCTGTCTCTGCCTCCCTAACCTGTTCTTCCTCTCACCCATCCCTTCCTCCCATCTCAAGCCGCAACTACATTTCCTACCTACTAATCTCATCCCACCTTCTTGACCTGTCCGTCTTCCCTGGACTGACCTATCCCCTCCCTACCTCCCCACCTATACTCTCTCCACCTATCTTCTTTTCTCTCCATCTTCGGTCTGCCTCCCCCTCTCTCCCTATTTATTCCAGAACCCTCTCCCCATCCCCCTCTCTGATGAAGGGTCTAGGCCTGAAACGTCAGCTTTTGTGTTCCTAAGATGCTGCTTGGCCTGCTGTGTTCATCCAGCTCCACGCTTTGTTATCTTACTGTGTAAACCTGTCATGGTAACCTCTGCAAGACATGTCAGATCATTGACATGGACACCACCATCACTTGTGGGAACACCACCCACCTCATGAATGGCAGGTACTCAATGTGATTTGTCCAACGTTGTCTGTCTCAGATGCTGCAGGCAAGGATGCCCTGAGGTACGGTACATTGGTGAAACCATGCAGACACTATAACAATAGATGAATGGATACCTCACAACAGTTGCCAGACAGAAATATTCCCTCCCAGTGGGGCAAGGATATATGGTCTCAGATCTTAGGGTAAACATCCTCCAAGATGGAGTTCAGGATACACAACAACACAGAGCAGAGGCTGATCGCCAAGTTCAGTCTCTCTCAAGCACATTCTCTCTCTCTCGCGCTCATACACACATTCACACTCTCTCTCTCATTGCACACTCTCTTTCTCTTGCATGGGAGAGGGCACATGCACCTGGGCACAAGGGAGATGGGGGCATGCACGCACAAGGGTGAGGGAGGGGGAGAGGTCCTGCTGGAGCGAGATGATGCACTGGAGAGACCGAGAAAGACAGCACACATCCGCACTGGAGAGAGAGACAGCACCTGTGCATGCTAGAGAGAGAGAGAGTGGTACATGTGCACGCACACACCGCAGAGAGAGACAGAGAGAGGGGGAGAGGGAGAGTAGACAGAGTGGGAGAGAGAAAGGAGTGAGAGAGAAGAGAGAGTGGGACAGAGAGGGAAAGGGAGAGAGAATGGGAGAGATAGAGGGAGAGACAGTGAGATGGGGAGACAGCCTGGGAGAGAGATAGATGGTGTGCACACGTACTGGAGAGAGAGAGAGAGAGAGAGAGAGAGAGAGAGAGAGGGCACGCGTGCTCGAGAGAGAGTGATAGAGAGGGAGGTGCACGCACACTGGAGAGAGAGAGGGCAAATGCACATGCTAGAGAGAGATGGTGCACATGTGCGACAGAGAGGGTTTAGTGTGGTGAGGTCACGTGTAGTGTGACATGAACCCCAGATCCCAGTTGTGGCCATCTTCATGGGTGCCAAACTTGGCTATCAGCCTCTGCTGGGTGACTCTATGTTGCGTATCCTGAAGTCTGCCTTGGAGGACATTTATCCGAAGATCTGAGGCTGCATGTCCTTGAAGGCTGAAGTGTTCCCCAGCTGGGGGGAAGCATCCCTGTCTGGCAATTGTTGTGAGGGGAAGTACTAGATGATGCAGGGCACCCTGCCGGACATATCCCGTGACTGCCTTCTGAGGAGGCCATTGTGGTTTTTCACTGTGGCATAATGGAACCAGTGATTGATGAATTGAGCATTGTATCCTGTTCCTATGAGGGTGCCCTTCAATACCCGCAGGTGTCTGTCTCATTCCTTCTGTTCCAAACAGATTCTGCGTATGCTTAGGGTTTGTCTGTAGGGGCTGGCTTTCTTTCATATGTCAACGGGGCATTTTATAAATTCCTGCCTTGGAAGTAAAACCAGTCTGGCTCCAGGTTAAAATAATTCATTGTCTGACCCGAGATGTCACCACCTGTATGCATGATAAAACCTTTAGTTTACTCGGGGCAGCGACTTGAACAAAGTTCTAGGATCTGCATTTCTATCAATCGAAACCTACATCTCCGTTTTAATAGATTAAAGTTTTAACAGGAGGGAGTCAGCCAGCCATTTTAAGTATATAGGTGACAGTTGTATGATTTTTAACTCATAAATTCTGGGTCTTGATGTCTCTCTCACTACACCTGATAATGAACAATGCTCCAAAACTAGCGATTTCAAAGAAACCTGTGATAATGGGAACTGCAGATGCTGGAGAATCCAAATTAATAAAATGTGAGGCTGGATGAACACAGCAGGCCCAGCAGCATCTCAGGAGCACAAAAGCTGACGTGTCCGGCCTAGACCCTTCATCAGAGAGGGGGATGGGGTGAGGGTTCTGGAATAAATAGGGAGAGAGGGGGAGGCCGGCCGAAGATGGAGAGAAAAGAAGATAGGTGGAGAGGAGAATATAGGTGGGGAGGTAGGGAGGGGATAGGTCAGTCCAGGGAAGACGGACAGGTCAAGGAGATGGGATGAGGTTAGTAGGTAGGAGATGGAGGTGCAGCTTGGGGTGGGAGGAAGGGTTGTGTGAGAGGAAGAACAGGTTAGGGAGACAGAGACAGGCTGGACTGGTTTTGAGATGCAGTGGGTGGAGGAGAAGAGCTGGGCTGGTTGTGTGATCTGACCCCACCACCCAAGACATTTTTCCGTCTCCACCCTTGTCTGCTTTCCGGAGAGACCACTCTCTCCGTGACTCCCTTGTTCGCTCCACACTGCCCTCCAACCCCACCACACCTGGCACCTTCCCCTGCAACCGCAGGAAATGCTACACTTGCCCCCACACCTCCACCCTCACCCCTATCCCAGGCACCAAGATGACTTTCCATTTTAAGCAGAGGTTCACCTGCACTTCTGCCAATATGGTATACTGTATCCATTGTACCCGGTGTGGCTTTCTCTACATTGGGGAAACGAAGCGGAGGCTTGGGGACCACTTTGCAGAACACCTCCGCTTGGTTCGCAATAAACAACTGCACCTCCCAGTCGCAAACCATTTCCACTCCCCCTCCCATTCTTTAGATGACATGTCCATCATGGGCCTCCTGCAGTGCCACAATGATGCCACCCGAAGGTTGCAGGAACAGCAACTCATATTCCGCCTGGGAACCCTGCAGCCCAATGGTATCAATGTGGACTTCACCAGCTTCAAAATCTCCCCTTCCCCCACCACATCCCAAAACCAGCCCAGTTCGTCCCCTCCCCCCACTGCACCACACAACCAGCCCAGCTCTTTCCCTCCACCCATTGCATCCCAAAACCAGTCCAGCCTGTCTCTGTCTCCCTAACCTGTTCTTCCACTCACCCATCCCTTCCTCCCATCCCAAGCCGCACCTCCATCTCCTACTTACTAACCTCATCCCACCTCCTTGTCCTGTCCGTCTTCCCTGGACTGACCTATCCCCTCCCTACCTCCCCACCTATACTCTCCTCTCCACCTATCTTCTTTTCTCTCCATCCTCGGCCCACCTCCCCCTCTCTCCCTATTTATTCCAGAACCCTCACCCCATCCCCCTCTCTGATGAAGGGTCTAGGCCTGAAACGTCAGCTTTTATGCTCCTGAGATGCTGCTGGGCCTGCTGTTCATCCAGCCTCACATTTTATTTTCAAAGAAACCTGTTGAATTGTAACCTGGCGTAGTGTGATAGTTGGCTCTATTATGGAACATAGTTGCAGAACAATCCTAATTTCATTACAGCTACACTCAAATTAAGATAATCACACAAGCTTATAATATCTTTCTTTTGTGTGCCAAAACTGACAGAAATTTATACGCATGCATGCATTTACTGCAAACAAAGGAACATGTTCCAGATTTGCACCTTTCTTGAATTACCCAGAAGCTGGGGAGGCACTGTAATATTCTGCACGTTAATGCTTTCATTAATCAGAGTCAACATCACAAACTATCGGCACTGTTTCTTTTTTTCCTGCAGTATAAATTATTGTGATAATTTGAAATCTGGCACTCTTGTATTTGTCCTGATCAATCTTATAAGTGAATGATAAAAATACATCTGCAACATAGTTATATTTTCAGCAGTATTCAAGTTCTGTCCTCCAAAGGGACCAAAAAAAGGAATCTTGGAATTAAAACAGAAGTTGATTTTTGCTCTTGGATCTGTGGATCATTATTGAGGTTATCAATGAGGCTTTCGCCATCACTGAAATAAACGTGAGAACTAAAGGCCAGAGTCTACTTACTCCTCTATCTCTATACTTGTCCTTCTCAATTTGTGGATTTTGCAGAAGTTGGAAACTCTATCCTCCCATCTAATCAAATTTAAGTGGAAAGCAGGTTAGGATTGCAAACAAGAGCAGCACATTTAAAATTCAGTTGCTTGTTTATCCCAGCATCCACATGCTGTGCTGCCAACCATTCACACACACATATGCTGCTGTACATAAACTTAACATACACACTCAGTCTATCTGATCAAGCTTCGATACAATTAATGGATGTAACTTTGTATTAGGACTGTATTTTGCTTGACTCGTATTAGTTAACCTTCTATTTGCAGGCACATTGTATGCAGGTGCAAGGTGGAAGAGAATAATCTCACTTCAGTCATATGATATATTCTTTACATTCTTAATGGAAAAGTCCTGGGGAGTGTTGCCAAACAAAGAGGCCTTGCATTGCAGGTTCATAGGTCCTTTAAAGTCGAGATGCAGGTGGACAGGATGGTGAAGAAAATGTTTGGCATGCTTTCCTTTATTGGTCAGTGCATTGAATAGAGGAGTTGGGAGGTCATGTTGCGGCTGTACAGGACATGTTCGGTCAGTTCAAATACTGCATGCTGTTCTGGTCTCCCTGCTACAGGAACGATGTTGTGAAACTTGAAAGGCTTCAGAAAAGATTTACAAGGATGTTGCCAGGGTAGGAGGGTTTGACCTATAGGGAGAGCCTGAATAGACTGGGGTTATTCTCCCTGGAGTGTCAGAGGCTGAGGGGCGAGCTTATTGAGGTTTATAAAATCATGAGGGGCATGGATAGAACAAATAGACAAGGTCTTTTTCCCCAGGAGGAGGGGCATGCAAAACTAGAGGGCATAGGTTTAAGCTGAGAGGGGAAAGATTTAAAAGGGGCTTAAGGAGCAACTTTTTCATGCAGTGGGTGGTGCTTGTAAAGAATGAGCTGCCAGAGGACGTGATGGAGGCTGGTACAGCTACTACACATAAAAGGCATTTGGACGGACATATGAATAGGAAGGGTTTGGAAGGACTTGGGTCAAATGCTGGCAAATGGGACTGGATTAATTAAGAATATCTGGTTAGCATGGATGAGTTGGACCAAAAGGCCTGTTTTCATGCTGTACATCTCTATGACTCTACAACTTTATCATAAAATAATCCTGTAATTTAAAACTGGCACAACAAAGACTTGAACGTCTAAGGATTGATCAGAGAGTTTGTGAATGATACAAAAATTGGTGGTTTAGTAAATAGTGAGGAAGATAGTTTTGTATTGCAGGAGGATAAAGCTGGGCTGGTCAGACAGGCTGATGGGTGGCAAATGAAATTCAGTCTGGATAAGTGTGAGGTGTCGCAGCAGGGCAAGACAAGGCAATAGCATTCATGATGAACGATAGGATCACAGGGACCTTGTTGTGCTTGTCTACCATTCCCTCAAGATAGTGGAACATGTAGATAAAGTGGTTAAGAAGACATTTGGAATACTTGCCTTCATTAGCCAAAGCATAGAGTTTAAGAGCAGGGAACCGATCCTAGAATTGCAAAAAAAAATTACTTAGGTCACACCTAAAGCATTGTGTGCAGTTCTGAGGTCTCCAGTAAGGGAGGGATGTGATAGCACTGGAGAGGTTGCAGAGGAGATTTACCAGGATGTTGTCTGAAATGTAGAGTTTTTGTTGTAAAGAGAGATGCAATAGACTGGGGTTATTTTCCTTGGAGCAGAGAAGTCTGAAGGGGACATGATTCAGACATATGAAATTATAAAGGGTATAGACAAGTTAGGAGGGAAAAAGATGCTTCTCCTTGGTGGAGGGATCAATGACTGGGGATATTAAATTTAAAGTATGGGGCAGGATGTTTAGATAGTAAGTGTAAATTACTGCAGGTGCTGGAATCTGTACTGAAAAAAGAAGCAGCTCTGATGAACAGTTATCTAGACTTGAAACATTAGCTTGCTCTCTCTCCATGGATGCTACCTGACCCGTTGTGATTTCCAGTGGTTTTTGTATTCAGAAGGTATAGATGGGAAGTGAGGAAACATGTTTTCACCCACAGGGTGGTCCAAATCTGGAACTCATTATCTGTAAGGGCTGAAATCTTCATAATATTTAAGAAGTATGGAACTGTACATTTGCAATGCCCACAGCAATGTGGCTGACTGTTATAAGGGATAGGATAGAGTGAGTCAAGCCCACACCCCATGAATGAATTTTAAAAAAGGCATGCCAGGCTATGGACCAAGAGATGGAAAATAGAATTAGAATAATTAGGTCAGAGATAGTAGGAACAGCAGATGCTGGAGAATCTGAGATAACAATATTATCTCAGAACCTTCTTCAGAAATGGAGAATGGTCTAGGCCCAAAACACCAGCCTTCCTGCTCCTCTGATGCTACTTGCCTTGTTGTGTTCATCCAACTCTACATCTTGTTATCTCTAGAATAATTAGATGGTTGTTTTTGACTGGCATTGACTTAATGTGCGAAAGGGTCTTTTTCTGTGCTGTAGGCCTCTATAACTATGATTGTTGGTAACAATGTCACAAGCGCTTCATAGGAGCATTATCAAGCAAACTGACTAATATTAATGTTTTAAAGACAGGTGTAAAAGAGATAGGTTTTACGGAGCATCTTAAAAGAGGGTAAAGAGGATATAGCTTGAAAAGATATAAAGAGAGAATTCCAGATTTCAGGAAAAAAGGAAGTTGAATGTATGACCATCAATGGTGCAGCAACTGAAAGTGGGAGTGCTCACAAGATCTGGATTGGGGAGGCACAGAGATCTTAAAGAGCCACAGGTTGGGCGAAAGGCACAGAAATAGGAATGACGTTTTTGTTCTTCTGTTTTTGTGGGGTTATAACCAGATACTTAAGAGTCTTGCAATTGACTTTCTTATATAAGGCACATGAATAAGAATTGGATTTTCTGAAAGGTGCCAGAGGACTTGCAGGCTTGATTAATTTTACTGTTATACAGAGTCATATGAGCAGCCTCAGGAGTCCTCAGGCTCAAAGGAAGAGCTTGAACTACCAGAGCATAAGGAGTTACAAGCTGTGCACAGTTTTATATTGTGCTTCTGAGTCCAAAGGAAACAATTTCATTTCATATCGGACTCTTACATCAGATAGATGAGGCTTATTCCATTGAAGGTTAGGCCCAGAAGTGAAATAACAATATTCTATCATATTGTGTGATCCAAGAATTTATAGGACAACTGTTAATTATTATATTGTTGACATAATTAACTACGGCTGAGGATTCTGTAGATCTGGTCAGACCTATACCGTAAAAAGTGGAACAGGAAATGTACTCTGTGCTATACATTTTCTATATTTTGTTGAAACAAATAAGTGTCTTTCTCTTTTCCTTGCTTTCCAGTGATTGTTATCATGACGGCCCCATGTCATGTTTTCTGGAGAGTAATTAAATCAGCTGTTGGTAGTCCTCTTCTATACCCAAAACCAACATCTTTCTACATCCAGCCCCAGAATAAAAGCTATTCCCCAATTTCAAAACCCAATTATCACCCCAGCTCTGTATTTATCACAACAGTTTTATCTATAACTATGGCCTTACTCAACTGCACCTTAACTACCACATTTGATGTGCTGGTCCATGATAAAATCAATACTTTCTCTATCCCTGAATGCATCTCAAACATGGATCTCATTTCATTCATTCAAACACAAATGATGCAGAATTGAAAGTATATAGTTCAACAACTGCTTTAACCATTCTCCAGGCCTGTCTGGACCACATAAAGTACTACTAAATCTTACTCTTGGCTGCTAAAACTGCTCAGTATTCCAAGACTTCCCCTGAAATGCAAATATAAGCTTTGGCTTCTTTTCCTGACTGCAGTTTGTCTCAACTACCCTTACACTTCCAAAAAATTCTCAAGGGAATTCATGGGCTGCATATTCACTAAGATCAAGCTTATCCAATCAGCTACATCTATCACAACTCTCACTAGCCCAACTTAACAATCCTCCTTTAACAGACCATTTTGCCCTAGCCCTGGACTCCATTTTCTGCTGTTTCTCTCCTAACCCTCTCACTCTGACTCACTGATCTCATCTTGTCCATGAGATTCCTTCCTGTTCCCTATATTCCATTCCCAATAAAATGTTGATCCCCCAACTTTTTCTTCTGACACTCATGTTAGCTATTCTTATAAAAGGTTTCTCTCTTTGGATTGGTCCGTGCTAACCTCACTAGATGATGGCCAGATGGTATTATCATGAGAACTATGAATCCAGAGACCCTGGAAGTGTTCTGGGGACTTGAGTTTGAATCCTACCATGGCAAATGGTGGAATTTGAATTTTAAAGAAGTCAGGAATTAAGGTTCCAATGATGACCACGAAACCATGGTTGAATTTCTGGCTCACTAATGTGCTTTAGGAGAGGAAACTGCTGGCCCACACATGACTCCAGATCCTCAGTAATATGGTTGACTTTGAACTGTTAATTAGGGATGGGCAATAAATGCTGACCTAGCCAGCAATGCCAACATCCTATGAATGAATGAGTAAAAAAACAAAATCTCTGTATCTCTTCAGATTCTGTAGATCTCCAGCAAAATGGCTGTCATTTGATTCTGCCTTCTTGGGCATTTGCAATCACAGTTGCTCCACTAATGCTAGCCGTGCCTTCAGTTGGCTAGGACCCAAGCTAAGGAAGTCCATTCTTTATTTCCTGTGTCTTGCTACCTTGGTTTCCTCATTTGGGACACATTTTAAAGTTTAAAACCAAACTTTTGAGCATCTGACCAATATCTCCTTTGGTGATGTGGTGTCATACTTTGTCTTATAATGTTCCTGTAAAATGCATTAGGACGTTTTGAAAAAGAAACATAGTTGCTGTCAGTAGCTGGGGTGTTAGTATGATTTTTCTCAATTAATAAGTCAGCTTTATTTTGAATATTTAAGAATCTTGTCCATCGAAAGAGATGTTTGGAATGGATTTGTGCCATTTTGTGTTTGTTCAATAAAAATTGATTAGTCAAAAATGCAGTTAATGTTCAAATTTTTCATTGTTTACAATCAACAGCAAATGTTGATGAATAATAGAACCCATTCTGAAAATGAGAAGTGTTCCTAGGTTATGTATTATTCAATGGAAATGGAAACTCAAGAGTCATTTTTCATTCACAGTTTGATCCCATATGCAATATTGACATTCTCTCTTTAATTAGCAGAAACCCTGCTCAGTTTAACAAGTAAATGTAATGAACCCACCCTAGATTTGAGTGAAATGCAATTCCTGAGCTTGAGCCACAGCACTTGCAAACATAAAGGATGAGTATATGGAGGATTGAATAGTTATCTCATTATTTGTTTTTTTCAGCATAAAGTTAGACGTAGTACTGACTGTGGAATTCTGTTGCAAAGACACATAGATCAAGAAAGTTGTGTGACTCTGACCAATTTTGATACAGTTTGTCAGTCACTTTTTAGACTCCACCCCTTCAGCAATCCAAATGAGACACACAACATTTCCCAATCTATGCCATTGCTTCCTCTATGAATGCATTTCTCTTTCTACACAATGTCTTGTCTCCACCAGTTCAGTCATCATTATCATGGGTGAGCTTGCATTTGCAAGAAATTTTGAACTTCCCCAACTGACAGATAATGGGTAGGTGGGCCATAAAAATGCCCAGGCTAATTACCTCCCTGGATCTCATAATCTGTGATACAAATCTACATTTTCAGCTTCTGATAAAGTAAGATTGCCAGGACCTACCTACAATTATCATTCAGACATGTGTGGGGATATTTCTATACCTGTCCCACTGATCTAATCTGGGACTCGACTGGGGTGCTCAGAGTCACAGGACATTGAAATGCATAGCTTTGTTTCTTTCCTTAGTCAGATCCGAAGGAACATGTTGGTTCTCTGGGTGCAGGAAAGGTATTGTCCTTAATCCAGGCTCCCTGTAAGGGAGGATATTGTATAATGTAGACACTCCAACAACCAAAACTGACATCTCATGTATCATGAGCAGCTCCATGTCATGAACCACTTAACCACTGAATGTTGTCTGCTGAGATTGGGAAGTCACCTGGTGAGTTTTAAATGAGCTCTGGGTCTTATTTGCAACAGGCAGGCAGGAAATTATCTCATGGGCGTGGCTTCTCAATGAAACCCCACTGGAGTTAAAATTTAGCATGTGTTTTCAGTTCATGCTGATGCATTCTCAATATTTGGAAGTTCCAAGTGATATTGTCATATAATCCGTATTTTGCACCAAAGAAACAGTGCTGTACTGAACCCTTTCCTTTTTACATTGTATCATTTCCTTGATTTAGATCTAAACTAAAATGGGAGGAAAGTCTTAATTGAACATGTTTGTTTACCTGTGTTCAATCTATTGCTTCTCTTCGCCATGCCTCTGCTCTTATTTCCATCCTTTCATGGGATATGAGCTTTGCTGGGAAGGCCAGCGTTTGTTGCCAAAACTTCGTTACCCTTGTACTGAGTGACTTACCCAGCAATTCATAGGGCATTTAATAGTTAACCAGCTAAGATCTACAGTTTACCTTCCTTAAAGAGAATGAGTGATAATAGGAGTCTGATCACTAGAATTACATTCCAGACTTTTTCACTGAATTCAAATCCCACCAGCTACCAAAATTGGATTTCAACCCACATCCCCAGAATATTAGCCCAGGCTTCTGGATTACTCGACCAGTGACATTATCGCTGTTGAAACCTAATCAGGTGTTCATCATCTAAAATAAATGCTTAGCAGTTATACATTCATTGCATAAAGGAGGCAGTGACACACATTAACATAAGGAAGATCTCTATAATTACCTTACATTGGGGCTTGGCTTACCTTACCTTACAGCTTCCAATAAATCTGATACTGGGAGCTGTCGTCTCCAGCTTTGTGCTCACAATTTGAAATGAATGTTTGCTTTCTGTGATGAATAACAAGAATCAACACAGCATGTTTGGGCAGAAAATAATTATTTTGAAGCGATGGCAAACACTTCCCGTGCATCTCTTCCACATTTAATCCTCTTCCCAAATCATTTGCAGCTCCGAAAAGTTGAAACAACTTCTTTTATGGCATAACACTTTAAAGAAAGTCTTTTTATATGACACAATATTTGTTCTTCTCAGAAGCCAGCCAAAACCAACCAAGAGAAATGAACATGAAAGATTTTCTGAAATAATCATCAATGGGAAACAAAACAAAAAAAAATTATAAGCAGCTTTCAAGCCCATAAATGCATGACAGCCAGTTAATTATTTTGAAGTAAACTCATTGCTGCTTTGTTGGCAAATACAATGGCCAATTTGTACGCAGCAATATTCCCAAGCAACAAGGAGCTGAAAGACTTGTTGCTTTCTTTTTGGTGGAAGCAGAAATATTAGCCAAATCACCTCTGCTGCTCTTCTTTTCATTGTAATATGGAATATTTTTATGTCCATCTAAGAGAGCAGGCAATGTGACCTATTTTCCCATGACTACATAAACGAGTGAATTGAGATTTTGGACAGGACTTTCTGCCAGCAAAAGAAGTCGGTGTTGAGCCTGCCCCTGTGAGAGGTCCTGGTGAAGCAAACACTAGTAGTGTCCAGAAGCATCACCCAGTGCAGGTCATTACTGGAGCCAGATAGTGAGGGCGGGGATCAGGGCCAATGAGCAAAGTGCGAGCTGAGAAGGGGAAACCTGAAGCAAGGCAGACCATGAAAGGGCTGTCAATGGGCCTGTGGGTGTATATTGGAGGACCCTGTCTCCCAATGGGGACTAATACAACCTCTCTCCAGCCTGCTACTGGAATAGGTCCTTAATTTAAAATTAACTTGCTGTTTAGAGGCCTCAGTTGACCCAAAGGCAGCAGGTGGTGACCAAGTGTCTTCCCCATCCTTCCTAAAATTCCAGTGGTGTTGGGACAGATAAATAAGCATCAGCATTGGTACCCATGGCATTAAACCATAATTTTAAATCCCCTATTTGCTGAATGCTGACCCTTTCCTACAGGAGACTTAAAGTCTGTCTCATGGTGATGCGCTCAAGTCTGAGCCCACATCTGTCTAACAGGAAAGCTAAAGCTTACAAAATACAAAGTCTGTGGCACAGGTCTCAGGTGAGCTGCAGATAGCCAGGAAAGCATCATCACTGCCTGCTCAATCCTGTTATGTACAAACTAGTGATTGTGGTCAAGCAGGAAGTTATGGATTCGTTTGAGATAAATTGATTTCAAAATTTGCCAACTGGACTTACGCTTCTCATTATTCTTTTAATTTTGTCCCTTTAACTAAATTCTACTTCAGGGATCATTTATTCTAGATTGAGTTTCTTTATACAGTTATCAGACACCTCAACAAAACAGTCACCCTTTTGATCCTAGATGTGTTCGTTTTTATTCATCCATGAGAGGGAGCATCACTGTCTAGGCCAGCTTGCATTGTCCATTTCCAATCACCCAGAGGGCAGTTAAGAGTTAATTACATTTTGCTCTGTGTCTGGACCCAGACAGTAGGCCAAACCTGTTAAGGATAGCAGATATCCTTCTCTAAATGATGTTCGTGAACCAGATGGGGCTTTAATCCCAATTGACAATTATGACTTTTCTGTAAGCCTAGATTTTATTCTCTATTTTTATTATATTCAAGTTTAATCATCTGCCATGGTTTGATTTGAACACATTACCTCAGAACTGGGGCTGGAGTTCTGGATAAGTAGCTTGTTGACATTTATCACTATGCCACCACCTCCAAGCTTAACAGTCCACTCAAATGTTCATTGAAATTCTTATCTATTTCTCTCCCTTTTCCCTTTCCATATAAATAATGCTGAAAATAGAATGTAAAATTCAATGCATTGTGTCTGATTTTATGATTGTTTAATATGGTATTCACTGCACTTGACTGATTAAGTATTGGTGTGGACTCAGAGAAAATAAACAAAATCTGTAGAAAGAAGGAGAAACCAGAACTGAAGTGTGGGGTAGACATTTTAAAATACAGTGAATAAAACCTGTTACATGCATAGAATCTAGTGTCATCTCGACATAAATCTGATGTAAAAAATATGCAACACTGAGAGTAACTGTGATATTTCACCAATTTATTGGGTAAAGTCTTTATTTACATACAATGATCCAGTATAATGATGTAATCAAATTCCATTTGTACGCACACTGTTATACAACAATGGTTGATGTCCAAATTGATTCAGCATACAATTCAGTGCGTTGTGGATCACTGATTATTTAGCCTTTTATCCCTGTCTGAGATAACCTATTAATTATGAGAACAAATACTACAGTGTTCCTCTTTTGCCACCATCCTTGCTAACATGTATTCCACAGTGACAGATACTGAGCACTGAATGCCCATATCCAGCCAATGCTGTGAAGTCCATTTTAGCCTGTCCTATTTTAATGCTGTAGCCAAGAAGGTAGCACAATTGTCTATTGTCAACTACTTAAGGGCCCAGGAGATCTTTTTTGAACTCGAAGGAATCCTTAATAGGATAGACTCAGCCTTGTATAGACTTAGGGTCAAACCTGTTGAGGATTCAGGAGGTCATTATGCCACCAAAACTTTGATTTTCTATAAACCCTTCATTTACACCAGAAAATGTACATGAATATGCATGTGTACAAGGAAGGAGAGCATAAGGATCTCATTATCTGCAGTTTTGTCTCTCTCACAGACGCAGTTGTGGAGGCAACACAGCAGAGGGCATTACAGGTAGCAGAGACCTCAGAGGAGGAGGTGGGATCAGACTATGCGTCATCACATCACTCAAGTGAACCCTTTGGCAGCACTGATATGTGGCTGGGTCTTGAAGCTCAGTTCGTTCAAGTAGGTAAAGCTGATGGGCATGGCACGTACTAAAATGAGCAATTGATGCAGGCAGTAGTGGCAGCAACCAGTGAAGGGTTATCATTTCAATCCAAGGTTTTAAACAGAGGCTGTTGCTCGCAATACTGGCATGCTCAAAGCTTTACAAACACTAAACAACCTGTCCCAATAGATACATTGATCACCTTTCCACCAGGTCCAAGTTGGCAAGGGAGGCAATGACATCTGCCAGTTTGATAATAACCAAGGAATCAGCAGAACTTGTTGGAAGGTTGTCACACATCGTATAATACTTAGATCAGAAGTTCCCACTGTACTGTAATGTTAACTGAATGAAGGGTAAACATTACACATTTAAACAAAGCATTCTGTTCAGGGGACCAATCGAGGCAATTTTTGTTTCTATTCACTGTCTGAGAGGATCAGTCAGAAAACATCATAACTGCGGTAGCTTGAGAAAGGAGGCAGGTCGAACCATGGGAAAAGGAAAGGAAAAACACAACTCCACAAGATCTGTACAGCAGCATCTCTCTCTGTCTCTACAACCAAGACTGAAGGAAATTGCAGACCCCATGCAAGAGGTATAGTCTTGAGGGCTTCACCCAGAGAACATATGACCCAGCAGCCAAAGTCAACAACGTGAACATTTCATGCTTAGCCTGCCAAATACACAACTCATTGCTGTGAGGAAAATTTCCCCACATATCCCACCTGAACCTTGTGTAGCTTTGGAAGTTTAACAATCGGAAATAAGGAGACGCAAGGGACCGAGTTCCTTGTGTAGCTTTGGAAGTTTAACAATCGGAAATAAGGAGACGCAAGGGACCGAGTTCAACGAAACCCAAGGAACGATAATCTACTTTGTGATTAGTCATATAACCAATATTAAATATTCTTATGCTTATGTAGAAATGAAACATACTCTTAATATTCAAGAGCTGAAACCTGTGTTAATTGCATTACTTATCATCCTTCAGGTAAAGACCTTAATCCATAATTAAGTGAGTTTATTTGTAACCAGCAAGGCTGAACAACACGCTACGCCAGTATCCCTGAGGTGAATAAGGACAGAACCAGGAATGCTCAACTGCATGTGATTGCTGAGAGTTGAGGATCAGCAGTGAGGCAGGCATTTATACACCAGCAGAGGGAAATGTGGAAACATCTATTACAGTTCCAGAGACTATTCACTTCCATGTGTGCCTGGTGAGGAATCCATCATGTCATGAGTGGTGCCACATCTCCAGTATATATACTCATCAACTCCTTCATTCAGAACATGGCAACATGGAGAGCCACAGGTCACTGTGTGGATGCAGAAGATCTCACCCTTAATTGGTGCCGGTTAATGAGTTGGTGTACTGGCACAGAGATGCATAGATCCATTGCCAAGTCAGTCGTTGAAAACAGTGCATTAAAAATGATCCGTGAAGGCATGAAATAACTGACTGTAACCCAAGGATAGATGTAGGTATTGCTGGCTGGGTTAGCATTCATTGCCCATCTCTAGTTGCTCTGAGAAAGTGGTAATGAACTGCCTTCTTGAACTGCTGCAGTCAACCTGCTATGGTTGGACCCACAATGCCATTATGCAGGGAATACAAGGATTTTGACCTAGCAACAGTGGAGGAACGGCGATATATTTCCAAGCCAGGATGGTGAAGGGATCTTGAAGGTGGTGATGTTCCCATGTGTCTGATGCCCTTGTCCTTCTAGATGGAAGTGTTTGTGGACGTTGCTATTTGAGGATCTTTGGTGGATTCTGCAGTGCATCTTGTAGATAACGCATAGTGCTGCTAGGATAGAGTGGATGCTTATGGGTGTAGTGCCGACTGAGCAGGCTGTTTTATCCTGAATGGTGTCTTGATTGTTGATGGAGCTGCACTCATCCAAGCAAGTGGGGAATATTCCATAGCACTCCTAACATGTGCCTTGTTGACGATGGACAGACTTTGGGGAGTCAGAAGGCGAGTTATTCACAGCTGTATTCCTAACTTCTGCCCTGATCTTGTGGCCATTCTGTTTATGTGGTGAGTCCAGATCTGGTCAATGATAACCCCCAGGATATTGACAGTGGGGGATTCAGCGATGGCAACTGTATTAGTTGCCTCCGTAGTGCCAGGATTTGTCCCGGAACAGCTGATGGACATTCTTCTGTTTGAAGTTGGTCATGAAAGTAGAAGGATAGAAATAGAAGGATATGGTAAGTGAATATGTGGCTGGAAAGATGTAGCAGGAGGGAGGGTTTTAGATTTCTGGGATACTGATACTGGCTCTAGGGAAGATGGTGCATCTACAAGTTATACCTGAACAGAGCTGAGACTGAATTCCTTGTGGGATCTTTCAAAAGAACTGTTGAGAGAACTTCAAACTAATTTGGCAGGAGCATTATCACTGAGAGAGAATATCAGAGAGGAATACAAGGGTGCCGAAAACCCCTGGAGAGATGGATAGCACCAGTACAGAGAAAAGAAAGTTGATTGATGGAGTCAAAATAAGGGAAAAAAAATAAATTAGGATTTCTGTGCATGCGCTTTGATTACATGGACTACAATAAATAAGTTTGGGAGTTACAAGGGCAAATTGCCATGTACAAATCTACTGTTGTTGTGATAACAGAGGCCTGGTTTGAGGAAGGATATGGTTGGGTGTTTAATATTCCTGGATATAAGATGTTCAGAAAAAAAATACGAAAGGAAGGAAAAGATGAAGGGCAGTAGTTTTGGTTTCGGAGTACATTGCAGTGCTGGTGAAAGAGGACATCCAAAAGAGTTCTGGGGCAGAATCACTTGGGTTAAAGACAAGGATCAAAGAGGTTGCAATTACATAGTGTAATCACCAAATCACTAAATAGTGAGGTTTTTGTTTTTATTCACTCTTGGACACATGTTTCTCTGTCTGGCTAACTTAGTTGCTCTAGAGAAGGTGGTGGTGAGCTGCCCCCTTGAACTGCTGTGATCCATGTACCCATAGTGTTCTTTGAGAGAGAATTCCAGGATTTTGACGTGGAGACAGTGAACGAATGGCAATGTCAGGCTGGTTTGACGGTGAACTTGCAGGTGATGGTGTTTCCATGTATCTGCCACATTTGTTCTTCCAGAACATATGTTTGGAAGCACTATCTAAGGACATTTGCTGAATTTCTGCAGTGCATCTTGTAGATAGTACACTCTGTTGCAATTGAACATTTATAGCGGAGGGAGTAAATGTTTGTGGATGTGGTGCCAATCAAGCGAGCTGCTTTATCCTCGATGGTGTCAAGTTTCTTGAGAGTTGTTGGAGCTAAAACCAGTCAAGTGGAGAGTGTTCCATCAGACTTCTAACTTGTGCCTTGTAGATGCTAGACAGGCTCTGCGGAAACAGGAGGTGAATTATTTGCTACAATATTCCAACTTCTGACTTTTTCTTGTAGCTGCTGTCTTTATATGATGAGGCCATTTGAGATCCTGGTCAATGGTAATCCCCAGGATGCTGATAGTTGTGGATTCAGTGATGGTTACACCACTGAGTGTCCATGGGTGGTGGTTAGATCATCTCTTATTGGAGATGGTCATTGCCTGGCATTTGTGTGGTGCAAATAGGTATTGTACAGATCATGTTATATCTGAGGAGTCATGAATGATGTAGAACATCAGACAATCGTTGGTGAACGTTTCGACGTCTGCCTTCCGGAGAGACCACTCTCTCCGTGACTCCCTTGTTCGCTCCACACTGCCCTCCAACCCCACCACACCCAGCACCTTCCCCTGCAACCGCAGGAAGTGCTACACTTGCCCCCACACCTCCTCCCTCACCCCCATCCCAGGCCCCAAGATGACTTTCCATATTGAGCAGAGGTTTACCTGCACATCCGCCAATGTGGTATACTGTATCCATTGTACCCGGTGTGGCTTCCGCTACATTGGGGAAACCAAGCGGAGGCTTGGGGACCACTTTGCAGAACACCTCCGCTCGGTTCGCAATAAACAACTTCACCTCCCAGTCGCGAACCATTTTAACTCCCCCTCCCATTCTTCAGATGACATGTCCATCATGGGCCTCTTGCAGTGCCACAAGGATGCCACCTGAAGGTTGCAGGAACAGCAACTCATTTTCCGCTTGGGAACCCTGCAGCCCAATGGTATCAATGTGGACTTCACCAGCTTCAAAATCTCCCCATCCCCCACCGCATCCCACAACCAGCCCAGTTCATCCCCTCCCCCCACTGCATCCCAAAACCAGCCCAGCCTGTCTCTGAGATAATAAAATGTGAGGCTGGATGAACACAGCAGGCCAAGCAGCATCTCAGGAGCACAAAAGCTGACGTTTCGGGCCTGGACCCTTCATCAGAGAGGGGGATGGGGAGAGGGAACTGGAATAAATAGGGAGAGAGGGGGAGGCCGGCCGAAGATGGAGAGAAAAGAAGATAGGTGGAGAGAGTATAGGTGGGGAGGTAGGGAGGGGATAGGTCAGTCCAGGGAAGACGGACAGGTCAAGGAGGTGGGATGAGGTTAGTAGGTAGATGGGGGTGCGGCTTGGGGTGGGAGGAAGGGATGGGTGAGAGGAAGAACCGGTTAGGGAGGCAGAGACAGGTTGGACTGGTATTGGGATGCAGTGGGTGGGGGGGAAGAGCTGGGCTGGTTGTGTGGTGCAGTGGGGGGAGGGGACGAACTGGGCTGGAATTTGACTTTTTGTGGCTGGTAAAAACGACTACTGCGGATGAGGAACATACATGTGTCTTAAAGCTGTGCATTTTACATCAGAGACCAAAAAGTGGAGTAATAACAAAATGAATAATTACTCAGAGGTTACAGGTCTCTGCCTAAAAACCACCGCTCAAGAATCTTGGCAACCAGATAAAAAGTGACTTTGAAGAAAGTCCAATTTTCTTATCGCTCAATGGAGGCCTCCGCAAGCAAGAGTACAGCCCTGAATTGCATCTAAAAGACCAAAGTATGAAACACTGCAGAGTAATTTTGCAATTATATGAAATGTATTTTTCTATATTTACTGGTGCTGTGCAAATGCCAGATTAGTATAAAGTAAAGTTTTTAATGAAATAGGAGTGATGGCACATTTAAACTGGAATGCAAATTGAGTCATATCAGAAATGATCAATTACATTCCCTAACGATCATTATTCAACAGGATTGACAAATATTTATTTAAACATAGAGAAATAACATCACTCAACATGGTCTTCTTGGGATACTCTTGTCCCCAAATGTTGAATGGTTGTCTGTGTGAAGAACAACTACAAACTGCTAAATACCACATTGTTAAAGGGGGTTAAAATTGTATCAGTGATAATGGGAACTGCAGACGCTGGAGAATCCAAGATAACAAAGTGTGGAGCTGGATGAACACAGCAGGCCAAGCAGCATCTCAGGAGCACAAAAGCTGACGTTTCGAGCCTAGACCCTTCATCAGAGAGGTGGTGAAGGATCTAGGCCCGAAACGTCAGCTTTTGTGCTCCTGAGATGCTGCTTGGCCTGCTGTGTTCATCCAACTCCACACTTTGTTATCTTGGTAAAGGGAGTTTGAGTTCAGGAGAAACGACTTTCTGCTTCCACTGAAGAAATGGTCACTGAAGTAAGCCACTGCTACCTGTGAAACCAACAGAATGCTGTTATTGGACCCAGGTTGCTAACCTCATCATTTTTCCATGTTGGTATTTTAGCTGTTTCTTTAATGAGTTTTGTGTTCTGGGTTTTACGTTTCTCTCTTGTAGTCTACAATAGATAAAGATCACATACTGGATAAAGAAATAGTTCTAATCTTGCTTCCAAATCTTTTAGCCCTTCTAACCTCTTGCCCTTTCATATCTGAACAATAACAACATACATGTTTGTTGCAGTTTCATGTAATTAAAAATATTCCAAGGCAATTCACGAGTGCTATGCAGCAAAATTTAACATCGAATTATCTCATGAAATATTAATGTAAATGATTAAAGAGTTAACAAATATTTTGCTGAAAGATAACAAGGTCTGGAGACAGAGACTTAGCAAGGCAATTCCAGAACGTAGTACATTGACAGCTGAAGGCACAGCCACCCATTGTGAAGTGACTAAAATTGGGATGCTCTAGGTGTCATAATTAAAGGCACAGATATGTGAAGTAGGAGTGAGAACAGAAATGGGGTGGAGGTTGGGGGGCGGGGGAGGTGGTGGAGGGGTGAGGCCCTGAAAAAATTTGAAGACAAAGATGAAAGTTTCAAAGTTAAAGCTTTGTTTAAACAAAAACCAATGTATGTCAGGGCGCAAAGAGACAATGAGTGAACTGGACTTAATACAACTAAAGGATTTGAGCAGCAGTGTTTTGGATATGGAGATAGTAGGAACTGCCGATGCTGGAGAATCTGAGATAACAAGGTGTAGAGCTGGATGAACACAGCTGGCCAAGCAGCATCAGGGGAGCAGGAAAGCTGACATTTCAGGCCTAGATCCTTCTGAAGTGTTTTGGATATGATTAGTTTAATGAAGGATAGAATCTGGGAGACCAGCCATGATGTTTTGGACTTGTGAAGGCTAGAGGTATCATGGACAAAGGTTTTCAGCTGTGGATAAGTCATGGCAGGGATAGAGACAGTTGATGTTATGGAGGTGGAAAGCACATTTGGTGCAAAGATCTGATCAAATTCTCATCTTGGAGCTAAATCTGACACCAAGGTTGTGAATAGTCTGGTTCAGTCTCATAGAATTGCCAGGAAGAAGAATACAGTTAATGGCTAGGAAATTAATTTCGTAGCAGTCACTAAAGGCTTTCCTCGATCTAATTAGAGGAAATGTCTCTTCATCTAGCGTGAGATATTGAAGACCCAGACTGATGACTTAGAGTGAGAAAGGCATTGGCGTGATGGACTGGATATTGATAGTACACATATGCAAAGTAACACTTCATTTTCAAATGGGCCAAATGGGCAAACGGTTGCAAAACAGGAGCTGGATGAGGGGAACTCAAAAATAGATCCTTGGAGGACACGAGAGGTAATGGTGCGGAGCAGAAACAGGAGATATTGTAGGCAATTCTCCAGCTAAAATAAAAATGTAACTAGATAAGAGCAGTCCCAACCATCTGAATAACGGTGCAGAGGCATTGGAGGAGGATAACAGTTCCAAAAGTGCAGATAGGTCAAGAAGGATGAAGAATGGACATAGGTTTGAGGTGAGAGGGGAAAGATTTGAAAGGGACCTAAGGGGCAACTTCTTCACACAGAGGGTGGTGCTTGTATGGAATGAGCTGCCAGACGAAGTAGTGGAGGCTGGTACAATTACAACACTTAAAAGGCATCTGAATGGGTACACGAATAGGAATGGATTATAGGGATATGTGCCAAATGCTGGCAAATGGGATTGGATGTATTTAGGATATCTGGCCGGCATGGATGAGTTAAACCAAACAGTCTGTTTCCATGCTACTTAACTCTATGACACTATGTTGGTTTCCCATTTTCACAGGCATGTCATTTGTCTCTGAAATAAACATTCCACTTCAGTACAAGACAGGCCAGCAAGCCAATTGAAAGAATTCAGACATGGTGTTCCGGGAAAGTTGGATATAAATTTGGAGGCAAGAACATGTTCAAGGGCATCGGAGAGGAAGGAAGGGTTGTGGTCATAGCTGACGAGAACAAAATCATGTTTCATGATATAATGAACTTGCAGCCAGTACTTTTGTTTTTAGAAAACTGAACAAAAACCTGCAAAAGATGACCACCAGAGGGACACGTGACTTGTTTGTGAATTTAAAACATTACCCGATCTCAAGAGGGCACTGAATGAATATTCCAGACAGTTGCTTCAATGCCCTCTCTGAAGATTTATTCAAAAAGGTGAATTCAATTCCAACAGGTCATTCAACCACAAAGACATTGGCTGTCTCAAACTCAAATAGTTTCAAATGACAATACAGGGCAGTGGCAATACAGGGCAACGGCAATACAGGACAGTGGACTTTGAACAAGTTCACGATACAAAATGAAGAAGCCATTTTCTTGTCTACTGTAAAACTTTGGCAGGAAGCTGCCACAGAGAAAATTTCACCCAAAATCATTGAACTAGCTGCAAGTCTTCCAAGCAACCAGGATAATAAATAATATTTCGATTTGGAAGTGGAAGAAGGACCTCCCTCGCCCTGCTGTAATTTGAAATTCACTTTAGGACAGACATGCTGGAAACTCCGTGACACGAAATTCAAAGCTTACTGAGAATCCTTTGGATTGCAAGACTTTTACTTCATCATTAAACATCTTCATTTTCTAAATTATAGGTCTGCCACAAAGGAGCCCAAGATAATTATAAGATGCAACCATTTTATTTTACCTTTATCTATATCTAATCATTGTGTGCATGTGTGTATGGGTGCGTGTGTGTGCGTGTGTGCATATATGAGATAGAGGCAGAGGGAGAGAAAATGAGTGAGGCTGTGCTTCGATGCTTTTTGCTGTCATAGCACTTTACCTGGAAGCTCACAGCATTCCTGGCTCTTGTTTCCTTGCCTTGTCTTGTCTTTTCATGCATTGCATCCTCAGCCAGCTTGTATTGCTTCTGTCTGGCTGTGCCATTTAGCACAGATCTGAAGATAGGAAACTCGTCATTGTTGTCAGAAGGAATTAGTCAATCAAAGGGAATAGCTTTTGCTTACAGGCTCCAGCACTGCAAGTCAAAGGCAGCCTTCAGTATTAGTCTAAGTCCTGCATGGTGAGGGTACAGTCAGAAAACATAGAAGGATAGGAGCAGGAGGAGGCCATTCAGCCCTTCGAGCCTGCTCCACCATTCTTCACGATCACGGCTGATCACACAACTCAATAGCCTAATTCTGCTTTCTCCCCATAACCTTTGATCCCATTTGCACCATGTGCTACATCTAGCTACCTCTTGAATACATTCAATGTTTTGGCATCAATTACTTTCTGTGGTAATGAATTTCACCACTCTTTGGGTGAAGAAATGTCTCCTCATCTCCATCCTAAATGGTCTGCCCCGAATCCTCAGACTGTGACTCCTGGTTCTGGACAGACCCACCATCAGGAACAATCTCCCTGCATCTACCCTGTCTAGTCCTGTTAGAATTTTATAAATCTCTATGGGATCCACACCCCCCTCGTTCATCTGAGTCCCAGCAAAAACAATCCTAACCTAGTCAATCTCTCCCATTACATCAGTCCTACCATCCCTGGAATCACCCTGGTAAACCTTCCCTGCACTCCCTCTACAGCAAAAGCATCCTTCCTCAGAAAAGGAGACCAAAACTGCACACAATAGTCTAGATGTGGACCAACAGTGGCCCTGTATAACTGCAACAACACATCCCTGCTCCTGGACTCGAAACCTCATCTTGAAATGAGACAGAAGTAGATATTATAGGAGCTGGAAGTGGGAGCCATAGCTATTACTGTTGGCAGGTGGGAAACATTCTGAGGGAGTGAACAGGCAGTGCAGAAGCAATGCAGAGGTAGTAGTGTTGGGGGTTGTAGTGGGTGACAGTGAGTGGGAAGATCTTGCAAGTAATGGTGAGACTAATAGAGAATGAACCTTGGTGGGAAGTGTGTAAAGGGGCAGAGAAAGAGCGAGTAAGAGGTACTGGTGAGAAGGCCTTAAAATGTCAGAATGGAGAAGGACATTTTCCTACATTGCTGCACATTCCTTCAGTTAACTGAGACCATCAACATGGATGGCCACCTTAGACCAAGATGGTATAGTCTCATGTACTAGGCTCCACTACTGAATCCTGGAGAGGACAAGTCATGTGACATCTCCACGCCCTGCTAGGACTGTGCCCACAAAACGGGGTATCAATTTCCCCTCTGCCATGTTCACAGCAAATGTTAGCCACCATGCTGTGCAGCTTCACACTGACAGTGCTTGTTTTGGTGCACAAACACCTTTCAAAGGTAACATGGCTGTCAGAGTTAACAGTGAATTCAGGGATATCTGGTGCATGGAAAAATTGTTCTGAGAATGGAGCTTGATAAGATGGGGTGGAAATTTTACTTGAGCATGAACTAATTAATGAGGCGATCTTGGTAAGGTGTAGTGAGAGTAATAACCACGGTGGAAAAACACTCCAAACTTTTGAACACAATTTGGATTTAACCAAATAGGGTAAGATACAGCTGTTATCAAATTAAATATTTATAATCTGTAGAACATTTGAAACATGCATAATAATGTAATAACCCATGAAAATGGGCTCGATTTGAAAAAAGAACTCTTGAATGATTTGAATGAGTGAAAACCCAGTTTCTATGCTGTTCTGATCTGGGGGTTTGACCAGTTTTATGGGATGGGAACATTCTCCATGCAAAGTTTTTAAAACTGCATTGATGCCTGCAGAAACTTAACTTGCTCCCAACATAAAAAGCATTTAAAGTTGTAAACTTTTGTGCTAGTTTCACTAGTTTCAGTTGGAACGCACAAATAAAACATTGGCAGTTTATTAGTTATTATCACAAACAATAAATTCCAACCTCTCCACCGTGCAAGCCTGCAACAGACATTGAAAGAGTTGTGTTGGATATTGGCATTCCAGCCCAACTTTCTCAATTCATGATCAGGATGTTCTAGTGGAATCATTCTGCACAGCCTATCCAGGCTTGATCCAGCTCTGATGAAGGGTCTAGGCCTGAAACATCAGCTTTTGTGCTCCTGAGATCCTGCTTGGCCTGCTGTGTTCATCCAGCTCCACACTTTGTTATCTTGGATTCTCCAGCATCTGCAGTTCCCATTATCCTTGATGCTTCTGCTGGCTTTATGAAGGGACTACCTAATTAGACCCTTCCCCTTTTTTTGCTTCTCCATTGCTTCAAAAATCTTTCACCCTCAAGTACTCTTTTTTCAAATTTTGCTCCAAATGTTATAAACAAATTTGCCCCTGTCATTCAGACAATATATTACAGATTGTAAGAATTTAGACCCACAGAGTCATAGGGTTATACAGCACAGAAACGACACTTCAGTCCTGCTCAACCACATTGATTAGGTCTCTTAAACTGAACTAGCCCCATTTGCCTGTGCTTGGCCCATGTCCCTCTAAATCTTTCTTATTCACGTATCTGCCCAAGTGTCTTTTAAATGTTGTAATTGTACCCACCTCTACCACTTCCTCTGGCAGATTGTTCCATACACACACCATCTTCTGCATGAAAACGTTGCTCCTCAGATCCCTACCGATGTCCTCTAGTTTTAGGTTTCCCCCATCCTGGAGAAAAGACCTTGGTTATCCACCTTATCTATGGCCTATCATGGTTTTATAAACCTCTCCAAAGTCACTCTTCAACCTCTTATGGTCCAGGGGAAAGAAGTCCCGGTCTGTCCAACTTCCACTTATGAC
The DNA here is from genome assembly GCF_030684315.1 of Stegostoma tigrinum. Classification (NCBI taxonomy): domain Eukaryota; kingdom Metazoa; phylum Chordata; class Chondrichthyes; order Orectolobiformes; family Stegostomatidae; genus Stegostoma; species Stegostoma tigrinum. The sequence continues at coordinate 21,208,974 of NC_081370.1, forward strand.
TCAAATCCTCCAATTATGGAGACATCCTTGTAAATCAGAACTGTGCACACCTCTCTGAAAGTGGTCTCACCAATGTCTTGACAAACTGCAGAATGACATCCTAATCCCTTTGCACTGACAAATGAAGGCAAGCATGTCAATGTCTTCTTCACCAACTTGTCTACCTATGACATCACTTTCAAGGAGCTCTGTACTCGAGCCACTGGGTCTGTCTATTTGACAACACTCCACAGGACCCTACTATCAACTGTGCAAGTCCTGCCCTGGATTGTCTGAGATTCTCCTATGTCTTCATATAACTATAATCGCAAATACCTAGTAACATTTTGTTGAATCTCCCCCTTATCCTCTCTGAGATCATGAAATGTTTCCGAAGTTTTTGTCATGAGGGTTTTAGCCTTGGGCCATGCATTTTTTTCTGGGACAGATTGCTGCCTGCGGGAGATTGGATTGGAGGAGGTGATGTTGGTAGGACGGTACCAAAACATGGCAGGGGTGAGGAAGCTACAAGAAAAGTGGGCAGAGGAAAAGAGAAAGAGACTTCAGGCAGGAAGAAGGTACAAAATGGTGCGGGGAAGTAGAGTGCAGGAGGTCTGTAAAGAAGGAGGAATCTTCAAGATATTAGGGAGGTGGTATAGAGGGACAGAGACTGCAAGAGGGAGTGTGAAGACAATGGCCACAGGAAGGTTGTTGAGAAGAGGAGACGGAAGAAAGAAGCTGCAAAAGGGAATGGTGGAGGCTAGAGGGAGAGGGAACAATTATAAATTTGCCAAACATGTGTGCAATCTGCGGTTTAAAGTTGCATACGTTCCAGTGCTATTTAACAGAAACAAAATGAAATGGATGCTGTTATAATGAATACTGTATCAATAATTAAATTTAAATCTGAGATTGTGATCTGAAATGCAGCAAAATTGTTTTAGAACTGCCTCGTTAAAATCTTTCAAATTTGTGTATATGCAATGGAAATGCATCAGCTATTTTTTTTCTGTTTGTAAGGTTTAGATTTAGATTCCCTGCAGTGTGGAAACAGGTCCTTTGATCCAACAAGTCCACGCTGCCCCTTGAAACATCCCACCCAGACCCATTCCCCTGTAACCACACACCCATGAACACTACGGGCAATTTAGCATGGCCAATCCACTTAACCTGCACATCTTTGGACTGTGGGAGGAAACCAGAGCACCCAAAGGAAACCCACGAGGAAACGGGGAGAATGTGCAAACTCTACACAGACAGTTGACCAAGGCTGGAATCGAACCCGGGTCCCTGGTGCTGTGAGGCTGCAGTGCTAACCACTGAGCCACCGTGCCACCCTAGAAATGGGCATCACTTATTTGGAAGACAACTTTAGTTTTTATGTCTGTTATCTTGTGCCAATGTAAATACTATAATGACTAGAAATCAATATTTGCCTTGTATATTATGGGTCTATGTATAATGGATGTTGATAAGCAAAATAACTCACAAAGGCCAACGTCCCAACACCCAGTCACCCTTTATTTACATGTGCATAGTAAATGATGCCAGCTAGCTCAGTGCCGGCTCCTACAGTGAACAGAACAGAACACCTGACACAATGTAGGAACAAATTACTGTGGATGCTGAAATCTGTACTAAAAACAAAAAGAAAGCTGGAAATCACAGCAGGTCAGGCAGCAATCATGGAGTGAGAACAAGCTAACATTTTGAGTTTAGATGATTCTTCAGAGCCAAGGTGAAGTGTAGAGGGGCCAGCATCTGTGCAGTAGTGGGGCGGTGGAGTGCCAGGGCAGAGAGGCTGCTGATAGTGCAGATTAAGGGATACAGAATCTGAGAATGGCATACAATGGTGTGTCTAACTGCCAGACTGCCAAACATCAGGGCAGGCTGTATACATTTAATGGTGAGGTCCTGGGGAGTGTTGATGAATAAAGAGACCTTGGAGTACAGGTGCATAGTTCCTTGAAAGTGGAGTCGCAGATAGACACTAAAGTGAAGAAAGCGTTTGGTATGCTTGTCTTTATTGTTCAGTGCATTAAGTGTAGTAGTTGGGACGTCATTTTGTGCCTCTACAAGACATTGGTTGGGCCACTTTCATAATATTGTGTTCAATTCTGATCTCCCTGCTACAGGAAAGATGTTGTGAAATTTTAAAGGGTTCAAAAATGATTTAGAAGAATATTTCCAGGGTTGAAGTGTTTAAGCTATATGGGACTATTTTCCCTGAAGAACTGGAAGCTAAGGGGTGACATGATAGAGGTTTATAAAATCATGAAGGGCATGGATAAGGTGAACAACCAAGGTTTCTTCGGCTGGGTAGGGGAGTCCAAAACGAGATGGCATAGGCTTAAGGTGAGGGGGGAAAGATATTAAAAGGAACCTGAGGGACAACCTTTTCATTAAAGGATGGTGTAATCTGTCAGTGGAAGTGGTGGAGGCTGGTACAATTACAACATTGATAGGCATCTGGATGGGTACATGAATAGGAAGGGTTTAGAGGGGTATGGGCCAAATGCTGGAAAATGGGACAAGATTAATTTACGATATCTGGTCGATGTAGATCAGTTGGACCAAACAGTCCATTTCCAAGCCATACATCACTATGACTCTATGATTCATTCTCAGATACTGGCAACATGTACTGGACCTTAGAAAGCCTCTTGCGTCCGGAACATCTTGGCCGAAATTCATCTTTTGTAGGTGGTAAAGGCATCAAGGCTGGAACATCTGCCATGCCCATCGCATCGTCAGAGAAGGTTTCTTCAACACTAGGTGGAGGGGGAGAACCCAAGGATTCTGACAGCCTTGCCAGATGTTCTGAGGGGCCGGATAGGTTCTGCTCCTGCCCTGATTGCGAGGTTGCAGCTTTCATGTGGCCCACGTGTTTGTTCAGGACCACATCTCCTATCCAAATTTTGTAAATCATGAGTCCTGACCTCTTAACCAGGCAGGGTCAATTCAGTGGTTTTGACACCAAGCTTCATCCCCTGACATAAACTGCCTCTCTCACTTAGATGAGCCTTGTGTCCGCTACTGGCATTCCTGATGCTGTTTCATCCTCCTTCCCAGGTCCAGGAAGACCATATTTAAGCTGGTGCAGAGTCTTCTCCGCATTAGCAACTCTGCTGGTAGATATCCCTGTAACTGTGTGAGAGGTGGTCCTGTAATCAAACAGGAACTGAGGCAGTTTGGTATCTGGTAAAGCTGTGTGCTGTTTCTTTAAGCCTGCCTTCAACGTTTGGACTGCTGTTTCTGCCAGACCATTGGACAATGGAGCTGTCCTTACATGTCAAATGCCATTCAACTTTAGGAAAATATGCAAATTCCCTACTCATAAATGATGACCAAACCTCCGGGGTCCATGTATTGCAAGAGATATTCACAACATTTTGACCATCGTCCCTGTATGTAATGAATGAACTCTATACATGTCCACCCACATTGAATAGGCATGCACATTTAAAAAAACACAGAGGCCATGAAAGGACCTGCATTGTCAACATGTAACTGAATCCAGGGTTTACTTGGTCATTCCCACGAATGTGGGGGAGCTGATGATGGGTACAATTGTCCTTGTTGGCACTCTGGGCCCCCACCAATGCAGCTATTTTGGCATCCAATCCTGGCAACCAGACATAATTTCTCACGAATGTCTTAATTTTGGAAACCCCTCGATGACTCTGGTGTAGTTCAGATAGTACCGGGCAGCAACCTTTGCTCAGGGCAATCACTCTTGCTCCCTATATTCATACGTTACCCTGTGTGGTGACCTGGTCTCTCTGGGCCCAGAAACATCTCAATTCTGTTGTGACAGTCCTTTTGTATCCCTATCATGATCAGCTGTTTTTGTTTCGCCAGGACAAGATCTTATTATGTCCACAGTCTGATATTGCTGGCAGTGACCAGAAGTGTTTCCATAATTTTAAAACTACAATGGAGTCTTCTAGTGGTGGTACAACCAGTGCTGTATTTGCCACTAGGAGGTGGCGCAAGACATCTGCATTTGCCACTTGACCTCTCAGACAATGTTCCAACTTGTAATTGTACGTATACAGGACGAGAGTCCACAGCTGAATTCAACCTGAAGCTATGGACAGCATGGCCCTGTCCTCTTTAAGTAGCCTAAGTAGAGGTTTGTGGTCCGTTACTATTACAAATTTATGTCCATAATGGTATTGGTGGAATCTTCTCATACCAAAGATCACCGCCAAACCTTCCTTCTCTATCGGAATGTATTTGTGCTTTATATCAGCCAATTCCAGGAATTATACACTATCAGCTTCTCCTCTCCATTGGGCCAGTGAGCCAACACTAGTCTAATACCATACAGGGAGGAACCACATGTCAGCACCCATTTTGCATGGGAGTGTAGTGTATCAGCACTTTAGACAACAATAGCTGTTTTTCAACTTCCCTAAAGGCTATATCTTGGCTATGAGACTATTTCCAAGCTGACCCTTTTTCAATAGCAAATGTAAGGATGACAGGATGGAGGCCAGGCTATGTATGAAATTTCCATAATAATCCAAGGAAACACCTGAACTCTAGTACAGACATGGGAGCCATAAGACCTTTGGTCTCCCTCACTTTATCTTCCAATGGCTGCAACCTGGTCTTGTTGACTCCGTAGCCCAAGTAGGTCACTTGTCACCTCGAACACACATTTTTCCCTCCTGAGGCTTTCACCCCTCTTGGAGAAATGTTTACGCGCTACGATCAAGTTCTCTGACCGCTTTTTACTGTCTTTCCAGTTTTTAGCACATCATCCAGATAAATAATGATCTGGGGTAAACTTTGTAAAATGTTCTCCATTGTCCGCTGAAAAATGGCACAGGCTGATGATACCCTAGATAACTGTCTATTATTGGGACAAACTCTTCTGGATATTAATTGCAGCATACTTCTGGGAATCCTCATCTAACCACAATTGCCTGTGTGCATGGCTCATTTGCAGCTTTTTGAGGGATAGGCCCCCAGCTTGTTTTGTACACAAGTTCTCTGTGCATGGGAATGGGTGCTTGTCCAGCTGCAAAAAGCAGCTTATCATTTGTCTGAAAGCCCTACAAAGGTGAACTGATCCATTGAGCTTCACAATTGGTATAACTGGTGCTTCCCATTCCACGAAGGGCATTGGTTTCATGCTTCCTTTGCATTCCAGCCTCCCGATTTCTGCTTCTACTTTTACCCGTAAGACAAATGGCACTGGGCAGGCCTTGCAAAATCATGGGATTGCTTTCTAGTCAACATCCAGTGTAGCCTTGGCTCCTTTGATAGTTCCTAGGCCTTCCTGAAAAATTTATGAGTATTTAATTAAGACTTCATTCAGGTAGCCATTTTCTAAGCAAAAAAAAATTGAACCAAGCAAGGTGAATTTTTCTTAACCAATTTCACATCATCAGGCCTGGGCCTGAACCTTTTACTACAATGAGTGGGAACTGAACTAGCTGCTTCTCATGTGAGACCGAAACCCAAGCTGTACCTATTAAACTGTAAAGGTTCCCAGGTATATGTTTTACGTCTAGCCAAGGTTTCACACAAACTTAAGGTTTGGAGTCCACAGTGAATTTTATTAACAACTGGATCCGCAATTATTGGCACAGCCACACTACTATCAACCTCAATTAGAACCAAATGACTATTTAAGCAGACTTTCCTTTTGATTGGTTCTGATTTGGATGTTGCTAAGAAATTTATCTGTTCCAAGCCAGATGTAGGTGGGCTTTCTAGTGTGTACACTCTCCTGGATACTGGCCTATGAGTTCTCTTGCTCAACTTAGCCAAGTGGGTCTCTTTTGTTGTCTCGATTTGCATACCCATCACACCTACAATGGCTTGCTGGCCCAGATCCTGAAGAAAATTCTAAAAGTTTGGCCAAGCCTTGGTTTTATTTTGTGGTTTTGCTGTGACCTAGAGTTACTCTGTACAGGGATATGTCCTGTGTAAGACTACACAATTGCTGACTCAATTGCTTCATTCAAATGGTGACCCCATGCTCAGTCGGCCTGGCAAAGGTGCTCACTTCCAATGGCATTCTCTATAACCCATGCTTCACTTGCCACTTTTTCTAATGACAAAGCCAGTTGTAGTATCCGTTTGAAGTCCAGGCACTTTTGCAGGATCACATTATTAATTCCACACACCAGACGGTCCCTCAGCATCTCATTAAGGATTAAACGAAAGTCACGTGCCTTAACCTAGTCAAAAATCTTGATAATAAAATGTGAGGCTGGATGAACACAGCAGGCCAAGCAGCATCTCAGGAGCACAAAAGCTGATGTTTCGGGCCTAGACCCTTCATCAGAGAGGGGGATGGGGTGAGGGTTCTGGAATAAATAGGGAGAGAGGGGGAGGCGGACCGAAGATGGAGAGAAAAGAAGATAGGTGGAGAGAGTATAGGTGGGGAGGTAGGGAGGGGATAGGTCAGTCCAGGGAAGACGGACAGGTCAAGGAGGTGGGATGAGGTTAGTAGGTAGATGGGGGTGCAGCTTGGGGTGGGAGGAAGGGATGCGTGAGACGAAGAACAGGTTAGGGAGGCAGAGACAGGTTGGACTGGTTTCGGGATGCAGTGGGTGGAGGGGAAGAGCTGGGCTGGTTGTGTGGTGCAGTGGGGGGAGAGGACGAACTGGGCTGGTTAAAATCTCCCCTTCCCCCACCGCATCCCTAAACCAGCCCAGTTCGTCCCCTCCCCCCACTGCACCACACAACCAGCCCAGCTCTTCCCCTCCACCCACTGCATCCCAAAACCAGTCCAACCTGTCTCTGCCTCCCTAACCTGTTCTTCCTCTCACCCATCCCTTCCTCCCACCCCAAGCCGCACCCCCATCTACCTACTAACCTCATCCCACTTCCTTGTCCTGTCCGTCTTCCCTGGACTGACCTATCCCCTCCCTACCTCCCCACCTATACCCTCTCCACCTATCTTCTTTTCTCTCCATCTTCAGTCTGCCTCCCCCTCTCTCCCTATTTATTCCAGAACCCTCACCCCATCCCCCCCTCTGATGAAGGGTCTAGGCCCGAAACGTCAGCTTTTGTGCTCCTGAGATGCTGCTTGGCCTGCTGTGTTCATCCAGCCTCACATTTTATTATCTTGGATTCTCCAGCATCTGCAGTTCCCATTATCAAAAATCTTGAAACAGATTTCCCTTGTCCTTGAACTGCTGAGTAAAACCGATACTGCCGAATTAGAGGTGGCTGCCATAATATTCCTTAACTAAGTCCAACAACTCTTGAAAAGTTTTAATATCTGGTGCCTCAGGAAATGTCAGGCTTCTAGTAATCAAAAAAGCTGAGGATCCACAAGCTGTCTGGAGAATTAAACAGTTGTTTCAACCACTGGGCAAAATGACATTGGGGCAGGTGGAAAGCAAGTTCTTTCTACACACTGGGCCTAGTTTTCGACAGCAGGATCAAACAAGTCAAACGTCCCAAATAATGGCATAATGCCAGAAATACTTAGCCCAACTCAAAGAGGCGTGTTGTGAGCAAATTTCTTCAGGAGCATGGTTTTTCTCTCATCACCACTGAAATAACTCCAGAGAGGCCGACATCCTGTCACCTAGTTACCCTTCATTTACACGCGTAGTACTTGACACTGGTATGGCTCCCTCAGAGTCGACTCTCAGAGCAAACAGGATGTCTGACATTCCAGTTAATATCTGTCAGCCAGGGGTCTCTGATTGGACCAGGTTAACACAACCAATCTGGGAACTCATACTCCATGATGTCAACCTGGCTGACCTCATTATAATCACTACAGTAAGTAATGAAGATGCTGATAAATTCTTCTAATTGTATTTAAAACTCACGTTCTAGCCAGGGCTTACTCTGCAGCCCCAACACATTTGCTTCCATTCATTTATTGTATGTATGTATCGCTGGCTGGGTCAGCATTTATTGCCGATCCCTCCTTCCCCTTGAGATGAGTGGCTTGCTAAGGCCTTTCAGAATGCAGTTAAGAGCCAGCTACATTGCTGACAGTCTGGGGTCACACTCAAGCCTGACCATGGTCCTGCACAGGTAAAGGCATCAGACTTCCTTCCCTAAAGGAGAGGAGATGGGCTTTGTACAACAATCAACAATGGTTACCTCGTTGCTATTACAGTAGCTTTTAATTCCAGGATTTTTCAAAAGTTAAACTCAAATTTCATCACCTGCTATGGTAGTATTTAAACCCGTATCCCCAAGACATTAGTCCCGGGACTCTGGCTCACTGGTTCAGAGACATTATCACAACACCTCACCTTCCCATCACTCCCAGTGGCATTTCTATGACATGAGGTGTATGCAACATTTGATTCGGGATAATGGGAACTGCAGATGCTGGAGAATCCAAGATAACAAAGTATGAAGCTGGATGAACACAGCAGGCCAAGCAACATCTCAGGAGCACAAAAGCTGACGTTTCAGCCCTAGACATCCTCTCTGATGAAGGATCTAGGACCGAAACGCCAGCTTTTGTGCTCCTGAGATGCTGCTTGGCCTGCTGTGTTCATCCAGCTTCACACTTTGTTATTATGCAACATTTGATTGGTCTCCTGAAATGAGAGGGAAATTACCACTTCAAACCAATTAAAGACCTCATAATTAAATGTCTGCTGGGCAAGTTGGGCAAGTAGAGGTCAACTCACACTCAGCTTTGACACAAGCTAAAGGTTAGAAGCCTTTCTCCATTGTAAAATTCAATTTGTTGAATTCTGTGTCAAAGCTACTAGTAAATCAACAGACATATATTACTTGGAGTCCTTGACCATGAGTTTACTTGAGAAACTTTCCTGAATTCTAACAGTATGGGATGGGAATCTGGGTTTGACATTAGTATGACAAAATATAATTTATTAGACTTTAAAAAGGAGCTCCTAAGATGTTGGAACAACAGTGAGATTGGCAGAATGTGGGAACATGGGTAGGTTCTGTTACCTGAAATGTCTAGGACAGAGAGCACTGAGAGAATGGTGTTAAAGTCTGAGAGCAGTTAAACTTAAGTCCGTGAAATTGGAGTTGGTGTAAAACATTTGACTCCTCATGTCCATTCCACCATCCAATAAGACCATGGCTGATCTGCTTGTGTTTTCCATTGACCCTCAATTCCCCTGCCAAACAAAAATCCATCCATGTCTGTCTTATGACCCCCCTGCCACTGCCTTTTGAGGCAGTCAACTTCAAACAATCTTCAGTGAAAAATATTCTCAACCCCTCATTTTAAATCTATGTCCCCTACTTCTGGACTGAACCTGAAGAAGGAACACTCTTTCTATGACCACCCTGTCAAGACCCTTCAGGATCTACTCCTCTTCAAGCAAGTCATCCCTTACTCTTCAAAGCTCCAATGGAAACAAACCCAGTTTACCCAACCTATCCTCAAAAGCCAGTTGCATATTCCAGACATTGATCAAGCAAACCTCTGCTGAACCATCTCCGATCAGGGACCACTGAAAGACTGGGATAGATAATCCTCAGGTAAAACTGGACACTGGATGGTCAAAATCTGATACAATTGGATGTTGCTGGGATCTGTCAGTCTACCAGGGGTGTGTAGAACCCTGGAGAAATAGACTACATTGCTCTTGCTCCTGCTCAGACAAGATAGTCTCTACCTTACACCACACTCCCACCTACAAATTTCCCCCATCATCCACAATGTTTTAGGATCACTTTACTGACCATTCCTTTCCTATTGTCAGTCTCCTTCTCTCTATTTATGTAAAGGGCAAAATACACACTCTGGAAACCTGAAATCAAAACAAAAATATCCAGCTGATCTGGTAACAATATTTGGAGAGAGAAACAGAGTTAATAAGTGAAATCTTCTCAAGGCATCAATAGCTGTGGGTGGTGAGTGAGTTGGTGATACACACTTCCTTTTCCAGCAATGACCCAGCAGCAATCCACAAGCTAAGGAGTCAGGGACAAACGCACCGATGGTCAACATCGATGGCCACCAACTTCTGGGCTTAGCCTGGCTTCTGCTGGAAGACAATCCCAGAGTCTCAGAAATACAAAGAGGAACCAGGACTTAAAAAGATTAGAAACAAAGGTAAGCACCATAACCCAGCAGGCACTCATTTTGTAAGATTTGCAGTCCCTTGATTAAGCATTGAGCACTTTTGATCAAGAGCTCTCCCCTACCCCCAATAGCCCTTGAGGCATGAAGGTGCCCACACAGTGTTCACTGCTTGGCAATAGAATTGCTTGCTGGTTAACCTGGGTGAAATGGTTAACTGGGTTGACCTCAGCAATGGCAGGCTGACACTTAAGTAGCAATTAATGGCTGAATGGCCTCAACAAGAAATGGGACTGGACAGTTGGCTGTGGGTACACCACTTATCGAACTAATTAAGTGGTCTTCCCTTTCCAAGCTCCTCATCACCAGGGGCAGAAGATTCCACCCAACGTTCCAGATTGTGACCTTTCAGCAGAGCTAGAAAATGTTAGGCTTGAAACAGGCTTTAAACAAGTACAAAGTCATGACATAGATGAACTGGAGGATGTATCAGGAAGGAATGTCTATGATAGTTTGGAAAGAGGAATGATTTAAATGACAGAAGGGATGATAATACAATGCAAAGTGGAAATACAAGCTGTAATTGGCAATAACAGAACTATTGTCAGTATCTGCTACACAAAAGACATTGGAGCAGTGGTTAAGATCATAAATGGCTGAACTTGATGGGAGTCTGGAAGTCTGTAAATTGCTTAATGTTGAGATGCCATTCTTTAACTCTCCATTTGGTTCATTGGAACAGTATTGAAAGGCTTAGTGCAGAACGGTCAAAGTGTATATAAGTTTAAATGATAAGTGAATTGAGGTTTCTAGAAAAATGACTGCTTAGACTGTGCAACTACCTAATATACATTCTTGTTGCAATGAAATAGAATGCCCACCCTTTTCTGGCTAGAATGTCTGCTGTGTCCTCCCGGAGTTCTTTTATTAGCATTGGGCACATGTTAGACTTACGTTTTCAGTTGAGAGTTCTACAATTTACATTAGCAATTCTTTATCTACTGTTACCTTTAACAATTGTTATGTACCATTGGCTAAACATTTCTACTCAAAACAATTTACCATTAAAAGGAAATGTATTGCATTTACTTATTACTTATACAATAGCTTCAACCCCAATAACTTCCTTCCTCCTTCATCCTTGAGTACTCCCATTTTTAATTTGACTATTCTTATACTGTTAACATGTTTCCAAAGTCCCAATTTTTTATGACACTATCTGCCAACGATTTCCATATTGTTTTCAAGCCCAACTAATCTCTATCACCTTCTATACTGTATATTCCATATTCTCCATAATTACATTGAAGAGTAAGATTGACGTTATCAGATATCAAGCCATCTTCCGATTCACTTGAATTCTAACGTTTTAACTGAAAACCTATTTTTTGAAGCATTCCCATGTTAGGAATATGGATTTACCAAGGGTGTAAATTAGTTTCAGACAGCTTTTAGGTTTCTGGGAGTGCTCACCAGATGGAGACTGGAAGCTTTTCTGAAATTGTTTTTCAGGCCAACTGTTGCAAGTCACCAAGGAGATGTGTATATTAATCTGACATCTACAGGCAACTCAGCAACTCCAGTGAGAGAAAGTTAGGCCAACTATCACTCCAGTAATGATAGGCTGACTATCTCCCCGGAATAACTTCAGGCAAGCCATGAAAGTGGGAAGGGTTTGGAAGGAAGCAGGTGCAGGAGGGGTTGGAGTTAATCGGGAGGTGTTGTTGTAGGGTTGGGGGAGCCATCAGGCAGGGAAGAGGTTTTGAGAAGTGGTAAAAGAAGAAAGGAGCAATGGGGAATGGGGTAAGCAATTAGGAGGGTTGCAAAAGGAGATCATCAGAAACACTGTGGAGCCAGGAAAGGAGGAATAAAAGAGTTTAGCCTTAGACATGCTTGAGAGCTTAAAAGCACACAGTGGAATTTTCTTCTAAATCCCTGTACTGCCTTTACAGGAGTAATAAGAAGCCATTAATTAAAACACATTTCTCTTTGAGGAACTTAATTTCACGGCTAATCAGATGTATAAACCTCCAACATTTGGGAAGGTCACAATGCTTATTTTGAGTATTTTCTATTCTATACACAAACAATGTTAATGTAGCATCTGTTTTCTCATCAATTGTTCAATAATACCAATTACCAACTAATATCCTCGGGGACTGAATAAATAATACCAGCCAGTAAGAAGCTTGAAAGCATATTAATGCGCATAAATTTATCAGCGTTCAAAGAATGTTATCAGAGAAGTGACATTAATCAGAAGTTAACAAGGAAATGCTGATGCAGTTGCAAGGATTCCGCAACACTTAGAAATGTTCTGTGGGAAGTAGTCATCTGACTTCTAACCAAATATAGCAATTTAGAGTGGTAGCAAGAAGGCTTCTGTTTACAGCATTACTAATACATCTCAATGACACGTCATAATACTGTCCATTTCTTATAAGTGTGCAAAGGAGATGGGTAAAGCATTCTATGCTGGCTGCTTGGTACAATGCAGACTAACCAAACCTCATCAAAGGTAGAGCAAATATAACTAAATACCTATTTTCAGTACAATGGAAAAACAGATTTGTTAACTATAACAAATAGTTACAGCATTTTATGTGTCTTACCTGCTATCCATTTTACTAACCACTTATTTTACTCTGTTAAAACTCACAAGGGGAACATGCACACCATGTCCAGACCTTATGACACAGTCTGTTTAAAGTCAATATCGTAAGTTTGTATCTCTGATACGTGAGTTTCTGTAGGCACATAGCCACATATTGCAACAGCTTAAAAAAGGGAATAGAGCAATTTGTAAACAGAATTCAACAATGTAGGATAAGGAGAGACTCATGAGGAGCAGAAATGATTAGTTGGGCAATATGGTGTGTTTCTGTGCTTTATATAAAATTTCATCTGGTGAGGTATACCATTACTTAGAATCTTCTCCCTTACCCATCAGTTTGAAAAATACCGGCCCCATAATTTGCTGGAAGAATGAACTGATAAGGTGATAAGGTCAATGACTATTTTGATAAGCAAATTGACAAACAATCAATCTCATCAACCATTGAAATTTAACGATTGAGAAAAGAACAGAAGAATACCAAAAAAAAGAAACAGTGAATCAATGGAACTCAAATCAAATATAAAATTGTTACAGAGAGAAAGGTTGATTGGTTTTAGAGGAATAATGAGTCAGAAAGGAATTTAATAATATAAATCATTCCAATTGTAATTTAATGTTTGCAGGTATAAGACAGCATGATTCCAATCATTTCCTTTCTGAGTGGCTGAATGGCATTCTTCTCAAACCATTGCTGGAAGGTTTATCTGATACCCAGGTCCATGACCAACTCCACAGGAGGCAGGCAGGTCCCAAATCTACCCCAGGCATAACAGGGAAGGTATGCACCAATCTGATGCACACTGGCTGTCTAGCCTACCAAGTCCACAAGAAGCCCAAGTTGCTATAGCACTTTTATTTGCCTATTGTAGCCTGCATTTACCTATAGTGATGTTACAAGCTCCCATTTCCTCTCAATCTCATGGCAGACTAGAATTGAGAAATAAGAAAGAGGTAATCACCTTTTTTGGGATTGTACAATGGATCTCGCAATAGTCAGTGGGAAATCAAGAAACAAATTTGTAAGATTTATAAGAACAGCTGTCTGTAAGAGTAACAAGACGGTTGTGGTAGGAGATTAACTTTCCAAACAAAGACTGGGACTGCCATAGTGTTAAAGGGCTTCGATGGAGAGTAATTTGTTAAGTGTATACAAGAAAATTTTCTGATACAGTATGTGGATGTATCTACTAGAGAATATGCAAAACCTGACCTACTTGTGGGAAATAAGGCAGGTCAGATGACTGTGGTGTCAGTGAGGGAGCACTATAGGGGCAGTGACCATAATTCTATTAATTTAAAAATAGTTATGGAAAAGGATAGACTGGGTCTGAAAATTGAATATCTAAACTGGAGGAAGATCAATTTTAATGGTATTAGGCAAGAACTTTCAAAAGTTGATTGGTGGTGGATGTTCACAGGTAAAAGGGCGGCAGGAAAATGGGAAGCTTTCAAAAATGAATAACCAGAGTCCAGAGACAGTATGTTCCTATTAGGGTGAAGGACAAGGTTGGTGAGTGTAGGAAATGCTGGATGACTAGAGAAATTGAGGTTTTGGTCAAGAATAAGATGGAAGCATATGTTAGGTATGGGCAGCAGGGATTGAGTGAATGTCTAGAAGAGTATAAAGGCAGTACGAGTATTGTTAAGAGGGAAATCAGGAATGCAAAAAGGGGACATGAGATAGCTTTGACAAAAAGGGTTAAGGAGAATCTGAAGGAGTCTACAAACACATTAAGGACAAATGAGTAATGAGGAAGCGAATAGGGCCCCTTGAAGACCAGCAAGGTATGTGCGGAACTGCAGGACATGAGGGAGATACTAAATGAGTATTTTGCATCAGTGTTTACTGTGGAGAAAAATATGGTAGAAAGAGAATGTGAGGAAATAAATATCAGCCTCCTGAAAATTGTTCATATTACAGAGGAGGAGATGCTGGACATCTTAAAATGCATAGAAGTGGATAAATCCCCAGGACCTGATCAGGTGTGTTGAGAACTCTGCAGGATGCCCAGGGAAGTGATTACTGGGCCCCTTGCTGAGATATTTGTATCATCGATTGCCACAGTTGAGGTGCTGGAAGACTAGAGGTTGGTTAACGTGGTGTCACTATTTAAGAAAGGTGGTAAGAAATAGCCAGGGCACAATATAACCGGTGAGCCTGACATCAGTGGTGGGCAAGTTATTGGAGGGAAATCCTGAGGGACAGAACTTACATGAATTTGGAAAGGTAAGGACTGATTAGGGATAGTCATCATGGCTGTGTGTGTGGAAAAGCTCAATAACTTGATTGAGTTTTTGGAAGAAGTAACAAAGACTATTGATGAGAGCAGTGCAATAGACATGATCTATGTGGACCTCAGTAAGGCATTCGACAAGGTTCCTCATTGTAGGCTGTTTAGCCAGGTTGGATCACATAGAATACAGGAAGATCTATCCATTTGGATACAGAATTGGCTCAAAAGTAGAAGACAGAGGGTAGTGGTGGACGGTTTTTTTTTCAGACTGGAGGCCTGCAACCAGCAGTGTGCCCCAAGGATCGGTATTGGACCCATTGCTTTTTTGTCATTTATACAAAAGATCTGGGTATGAACATAGGAGGTGTGGTTAGTAAGTTTGCAGATGACACCAAAATTGGAGTTGTGGTGGGCAGAAAAAGTGGTTACCTGAGAGTACAATGGGATCTTGATCAAACATGCCAATGAGTGGCAGGTGGAGTTTAATTTAGATAAACATGAGGTGCTTCATTTTGGAAAGGCAAATCAGGGCAGGACTCGTACACTTAACGGTAAGGTCCTGGGGAAGTGTTGCTGAACAAAGAGACCTTGAAGTGCAGATTCATAGCTCCTTGAAAGTGGAGTTGCAGGTAGACAGGGTGGTGAAGAAGGCATTTGGCACCCTTCTCTTCATTGGTCAAAACTTTGAGTATAGGTGTTGGGACATCACCTTGTTGTTGTACAGGACATTAGTGAGGCCAGATTTAGAATATCGCGTACAGTTCTGGTCACCCTTCTATAGGAAGGATATTGTTAAACTTAAGAGAGTTCAGAAAAGATTTACAAGGATGTTGCCAAGGTTTGAGGGTATGAGCTATAAGAAGAGGCTGCATAGGCTAGGGTTAATTTCCCTGGAGCATTGGAGGCTGAGGGGTGATTTTATAAACCTCTATAAGGTCATGAAAGGCACATTGGGGTGAATACACAAGGTCTTTTCCCCAGTGGGTGGGTTGGGGGGGTGGGGAGAGCAAGTCCAAAACTAGAGAGCATGAGTTTATGGTGAGAAGGGAAAGATTTCCAAGGGTCCTAAGGGGCAATTTTTTTCATGCAGAGGGTAGTGCATATATGGAATGAGCAGCCAGAGGAAGTGATGGAAGCTGGTACAATTACAACATTTAAAAGGCACCTGAACGGGTACACGAATAGGAAGAGTTTAGAGGGCTTTGGACCAAATGCTGGCAAATGGGACGAGATTTATTTAGGATATCTGGTTGGCATGGATGAGTTAGACTGATGTTTCCATGCTGTACAGCTCCATGGCTCTAAGTTTCCCTGAATGGCATTGCAAACACAAATTCTATATGTTAATTTTTACTTGGCTATTGCATTATTATTTGAACACTAGCCAATCAGTAACTAACATGCAATATTTAAAAATAAGGCTTTTTGCAAGAGTTTTGCTCAGTGATGCCAGTTGACTAATGAGGAAGATCCACAGAGAAGCACTCTGTAGATGTGGAACATTCAGACCAGTTGTCCATCAATCAATGTCAGAAGGCCTTTCTCAATGGGTTACTGACTATCCTCAGAGATGTACTTGTTGGAAAGTGCAAACCAGTGTCATCACTGCTGATCCGACAAAAGTTGACAGGTTTAGACAAACTCCTTAATGATGACACCATTACCAGACAGCTTCAAGCTGGCTTCGTATCTAATGTACTTACCTGTGTCTGAGGACAGAGTTCCAGCAGGAGAATATCATTCCAGGTGGGGGGAGTTGGTTAAACACTACTCAGAACAAACCTTAAATGTGACCCTGTCAAGTTACATAAGTCGGCAAGTTATGGCAGTAATAATGGTCTATTAAATAAATGCATTTTTTCATGCAGAATCATCAAAAGATTATGGAAGAGGCCTCTGAAAAGAGATCTAAGAAGACCTAAGAATTTCAGAGTCTTAACTTGGGTTTCAGGGAACATATTACGGCATAACTTATGTAATTTATTGGTCTTTTTCTGCCAACCTATTTTGCTTATGCAAATTTACATATTATGTATAGTTTTCAGTTTAATGAGAAGTAGATGGTGCGTCGATGCACTGTGTTTCTGTTTGTGCACAACCTGTGCTAAGCAATGTCCCTCTATACATGGCCAGCTTACTTGAATGTGTGGTTTCTTGTTTAGTCTCAGCAGACAATTGCTGGGTGATTGGCAGCTTGGAAGAATAAAAAAAATTGCTAGCAATAGCATTGTGTACTCTGTGGCATAATGTCCCTATTACCATGTGTAAGTCATTGGCCTTTCATTAAAACTATATCACTTGTTTAAGTGAAGAACAATAAAACAAGAATATAAAAAGTGGGAGCTGGAGAAGACCATATGGTTTGTCAATTCTATGCTACCATTCAATATGATCATGGCTGATCTTCAGCTTCAATTTACTTTCCACCCATTCGCCATATGCCTTGATTGCCTATCTTGGCTTTAAATATATTAAAACAATAACATATCCGCAACCCGCTGGAGTGTATAATACAATGATTCACAATGCTGAGTGAAGAAATTCCTCACCTCACTCCAAAATATCAGTCTCTGATGCCAAAAGCATGCCCCTATATTCTAGCTTCTACAAACCAGGTAAGTGCCTACCCTGTTAAACTCCTTTTCAGAATCTTCAATGTTTCAAAGAAGTCACCCCCTCATTCATCTAAAATCCAGAAAATCTCGACCCAATTTCCACAGCCTGTTATCATAGGACATTCCTGTCATTCCAACTTGTTAACCTGCATTGTACCGCCTGGAAAAAGCATATCCTTCCTTAAATATGGTGATCAAACGTTTCACACAGCATTCCAGGTATGGCCTCACCAAAACTGTATACAATTGTGGCAAGACTTTCTTATCCTAGGATTACATTGTAAATAACTGAGGCCTGGTACTCTTTGGGCACTTCATTAATCAGTTGCCCATCAATGGGTACTACCAATTTTAAACTGCCCTACTTATTCAAAATCCTTACTTTCTGTATATTGACCAGTCCTCTATTCCTGCTAATATATCTTCAACTCCATGAACCTTTATCTTAAGTTTGAAGTTGGGAGTGAGTAACGATGTCTTGTCAGTGTATCAACATAATTTTCAATTCATTTCCACTGAATAACATTTCTGATCCTGTTAAATGCTACAACCCCGCAATGATCACATGGAATACAGGAAGAACTCGCCACTTGGTGCTGCTGGGGTTTGCTTTTTGGACTGGAGGTCTGTGAACAGCAGTGTGCTACATAGATCAAAGCTGGGTCCACGGCTCCTTGTCATTTATTTGGATATAAACATAGGAGGTATGATTAGTAAGTTTGCAGATTACACCAAAATTGGAGGTGCAGTGGACAGCAAATGTGGTTAACCCAGACTTTGATCAGATGGGCCAATGGACTGAGGATAAATGTGAGATGATGCATTTTGGAAAGGCAAATGAGGGCAGGACTCATACACTTAACGGTATGGTCCTGGGGAGAGCCGCTGAACAAAAAGACCTTGCAGTGCAGGTTCATATTTCGTTCATATTTCCCAGGTAGACAGGATAGTGAAGGAGGTGTTTGGTATGTTAGCCTTTGTTGGTCAGTGCATCGAGTATAGGACTTGGGTGATTGTGTTGCAACTGTATCGGACATTGGTTAGGCCACTGTTGGAATACTGCATGGAATTCTAGTCTCCCTACTAATAGGAAGGATGTTGTGAAACTTGAAAATGTTCAGTAAAAATTTAGAAGGATGTTGCCAGGATTGGAGAGTGTTTGAGCTGTACAAAGAGGATGAATAAGCTGGGGCTATTTTCCCCAGAGTGTCGGAGGCTGAGAGGTGACCTTATAGACGTTTATAAAATCATGAGGGGCATGGATAGGGTAAATAGATAAAATCTTTTCCCCAGGGTAGAGGAGTCCAAAACTAGAGGGCAGAGGCTTAAAGTGAAAAGGGAAAGATTTAAACAGGACCTAAGGAGTAACTTTTTCATGCAGAGGGTGGTGCGTGTATGGGAAGAGTTGCCAGAGGAAGTGGTGGAAGGTGGTACAATTACAACATTTAAAAGGCACCTGAATGGCTACATGAACAGGAGGGGTTTATAAGGATATGGGCTAATGCTGGCAAATGGGACTAGATTTATTTAGGATATCTGGTCGGCTAAGACAAGTTGGAGGGTTTGTTTCCATGCTGTACTGATCTATGACTCTATGCTACCAATCCAGTGATCTTCACTGTACTACCTCCAAAACAAATGTATCCATCCATAAATATGGACAGCAAAATTGCTCACAGTATTGCTGCTGCAGTCCCACCAAAGCCTCAAAATTGTAGCAAGATTTGTTTATTCCTATACGGTCATCTATTGGCAATAAAATGTTACTTGCTGCATAATATCTTCTAAATATTGCTGATTACTAACTACACACTAATGCCTGATGAAAAAAATCTACAACACAACACAACTTGTCACAGGGATTATTACACTGCAGCTTGAATAATTATATTGGCTGAAGTACAAGTACAACAAATAGCATATATTTTGAAAAAATAAGTAGACAAGTTCATATCCAAACAACACTGTAGTCTAAACATTGTGTTT
Source organism: Stegostoma tigrinum (assembly GCF_030684315.1). NCBI lineage: Eukaryota > Metazoa > Chordata > Chondrichthyes > Orectolobiformes > Stegostomatidae > Stegostoma > Stegostoma tigrinum. Next base: position 21,228,408 of record NC_081370.1, read on the forward strand.
TGCTTTGCATGCATTTATCAGAATTCATGTAAAGTAAAATGCAATAAGTTAGCAGAAACATCAGGGAACCATGATAAAAATTATCCATCGCAGCCATCTTTATGCTTCATGCATGTTTTTTTTTCCGAATCAACCTATTAAGAGATTTTATTACACACCTCTGGAGCAAGTGGGACTTGAACCCAGAACTCCCAGCTGAGGGGGAGGGTCACTGCCACTGCACCACAACAGCACACTATATGTTGGTCTTTCCTCTAAGAGTCCACTTTTAAGGACTCCACGTTTTGTTTGTGTGTAATGTTGTGATTTTGCCTGTCAGTTAGTCTGCTGCAGGTTTGCAAGGTTACTTCATAACTTGCAAAGCATTCGACTCTTTTGAATATATCAGTCCACTGAGATAAACAATCCTTGATGTCCAGCTAACTGTTAGCTCATCTTCATTAAAATGACATTGCAGAGAAGATGACTGAATTGAAACTTTCTCAGTTGTCTTTTATCTCACTATGCTATTGTGAAACTTTTCAACCATTTTCAAGTGGACCTCTCTGATCTCCACCAGTACGAGGCCAGACAAACCAATGGCAATGAGTTTGGAGGAGAGAAACCTCAGACCTTCTATTTCAACCTCCTCCATCAATAGGACATTCAAGGAGCTAAGCTCCGACAGCTTGTGTCGTCAAATAAACCTATTGGATCAAAATAAATTACACAGAGGTCTTTTATACAGTTACTCATTCACATGATGTTCGTTTTGGTAGGTAGGCCACCAGTTATAGATCATCCCTAACTGCTTTTGATAAGACAGCTTCTTGAATACCAGCAGTCCATGTGGTGTAGATACACTGACAGCACTGTTAGAAAGAGGGTTCCTACAAATTGAACCAACAGGGATTTTGTTCCAAGTCAAGGTGGTGTGGCAGTTTGTACGGGAACTTGCCAGTGACAGTTTTTCCAAGTGTGTGCTGCCCTAGTTTAAAGATCACTGATGGGAAGATGCTGTCAAGGACCCTTGATGTGCTATTATTGCATCTATTAAGGATTGTATACACTGCTGCTACTGTGCATTGGTGGTGGAGGAAATGTGTATTCAATGTGTTAGATGAAGTGCTAATCAAATGGGCGGCTTTGTTCTGGGTGGTAATGAGCTTCGAGTGTTGTTTAGCTGCTGAGGAGATTATTTCATTTCAATCCTGACTCTTGCCTTTTAGATGATAGACATGCTACGAATAGTCAAGAGTTGAGTCACTCATTGCAGAATTTCTTAACTTCTGGCCTGGTCTTGCAGCCACAGTATATATTTGGCTCATCCAGTTTAGTATCTGGACAATGGATGCTGATAGTAGGGGAATTTTATGATTGTGCCATGGAATGTCAAAGGCAATAGTCACATTCTCCCTTATTGGAAATGGCACTTGTCTGGTGCTAAGGTTGCTTGCCACTAATCAGCCCAAGCCTCACCATTGTCAAGGTCTTGCTGATTGGGCACAGACTTCTTCAGTATCTGAGGAGTCGTAAATGGTGTTGAACATTGTGCAATCATCAGCAAATATCATGTATTCCTTATGATGAAAGGAAGGTCGTTGATGAAGCATCAATGGTAAACATAGCAAGATATGACAGGCTGAATGGTGTTGCGCTGATAGCTATCTCCCCTCAAAGTGGAAGGAATAAGAAATATAGGTCATTCATTCCACCTTGGCCCACATCATAAGAACAGAAGAGACAATTAGTAGCAAGGTTAGACAATATAATTTATTGAACCTACCCTGATATTCAATACAATTGTTTCAATCTCCTGCTTCAACTCCTCTAGCATTTTCATTCTTCATATCTTTTGACTCTGAGACACCAAAAGTCCAAGCAACCACAACTCTCCAAGGAATACAAATTCAAAGATTCACAACATTTTAAGTGAAGAAATTTAATTTTACCTCCATTACATAGTGTTCTAGTCTCCTAAATTCTCCAGCCAAGGGAAACTGCTTCTCATATCTATCTTGCCAAGACTTATCAGAATCTTGGATGAAGTCATGAATTTCTTCAAGTGAATTTCCTGTAAATTCTGTTCCCTAGTTTGCACCACTCAGTTATCCACAACATTGTGCATTAACAGAGATATTTTGTCATTTTCTTAACTGAAAAACAGCCATTTGTACAAATGGGTCCCCCTCACATTACTGTCAATCCTCAAGTCTAAAACTCAGCCCTAGCAGATGCACACATGGAGATAATGGTATCTGTTTTTTTTCCCCAAATGTGGCTGAAATCCCAGTAGAAAGTGGGTGTGAGGACATGATCAGAATGCAGTCTAAAGCAGAGGATTTATTTCTGCTCCCATTAGGATTTTGTACATGAGCTGCAAAACTGAAAATCACATGTGATAGACAACTCACCCAGCACAGATCTAACTTCAGTACATTTTTGATCAAGATCAAAACAAATCATTACAAACCACCAAGCTGATGGAAAAGTACAGGCAGCACACAACCTAAACTTGAAATTAAATATAACTTTGCCTCTTTTTGGAAGAAAAACATAGAACAGCATTAAGTCTGAACTTCTGAGAAGTAATTATTTACACATTTCATGTTCATTAAAACAGCCATATGTTTATATGTTGTCCCAGGGACAGATTCTTCCTGTTATATCAGTCACTCATCTCACCAGCTCTCAAGAACACCTAGTTTAGTTTGCCTTATATTTTCATTTTGTGAAGGAGCTTTAAGCTGTGAAAGCTCATGGCGCACCTTTACTTTTCTCCACATCTTCCCGACAATTAGGCCTCCATAGTTTGAATACACAAAACAATTTTACAGCCCTGTTATCTTCAGCCACCATTTCATGCAGGTTAGTTATCTGTTGTAACGACAACGTGAAGGGAATGATTTTATCTCTAGTTACATTGCCTGTAATAGATTTTAAAAACCATCAGGAGTGAAACTTATTGGAATGCTTCTGATTTTCAGCTGAAACAGCTCAGACACCAGATTACGTACTGATGTAGCTTTGTCTGTGAGCTGCTGTTTCTGGGAATTTAAGTAGCTACGTGCCTGTCAAACTCATATAAGGCAAATGACTGGCAGTGAGAAAAGCCAGAAGCACCGACTTTAAATTGGGAGCATGTGCTGCCTATCAGCAGTTGGGATCAGGCATTTATGAGGTTGTCTTTGTTAGGCTTTGATAGGCTGATATCCTTAGGGGAAATCATGTGAGCCCTTCTTGTGGGATTCAAAGCCAAGTAACCTAGAATTATGAAGATATTATAAACAATGCTTGTACAAAATAGACTTGTAGGAGGGCTAATTGAATTTCGTACCAGACTCCTAGGAGAGAAAAGAAACATAGGCAATGATTCACATGAAGAGGTGTTTACACCCATAGAGTCAGTGCTCCAGAAAACTACTGACTATAATCGCTTCATGATCATTATTAATTTTTGAAGAATCAAAGAAGACTAGAAACAATATTCCAACAAAGAGCTTCTGATGGACAGTGGACAAAATAATTGCACCCACTGGCTTATGGTTCTAGTTGTAATTTAAATTTGTTCAGTGAGAAATTACAGGGTAACCTGAGGATCGAGGACAAGTAGACATTGTTTTTGAGGCTTGTTTTGAAATTAGATCAAAAGAGCCTCAAATGTCCAATGCCGTAAAGGATGTCAAAACCACTTTTATTCTGCCCAGCATCCTGATTTTTAGTGTGAAATATGTTAACAAAAATTACTGTCATTGCATACAATTTCTCAGGAATATCTTTCCAACTTCTGTTAATAGAATCAGCTCTTCCTCATCCCTAGAAAAGTCTTTGTTCCAACAATGCAGCCTCTGACACACTGTTAATAATTCTAAAACAGATCCAGTTTGTACAAACAAAAGGCAAGTAGTTGTAAACAGCAATTGTTCTTAAGAGCACTTTGGCTCCTTGTGAATGGGGACAGTGAGTTGAAGTTCTTTTTGTGCTTCTAGGAACATTAGAATATGGTAATTGTAAGGCTGGGGTGGCATCAGATATGTAAATAGTATAGTTATAATATCACAGAACTAGTAAACCAGAAGCTCAGGCTAATACTCTGAAGACACAGGTCAAACCCCCCTGCAAGATAGCAACGCATAAACAACTGGAATTAACAAGCTGCTCTCAGACATGGTGATATCTGGGCTACAGAAATGTAGTTAGCTCTTAACTACCCTCAAATAGCCAGACAGGCATGTATCAAACTTCTACAGAAAAGTTGAATAGACATGAAAACTGGACAGATCAGCCAACATCGACTCAAGTACCAGGAAATGGCAAAAGTACAACCCAGCTCTGTCAATCTGCAAAGACCTCCTTATGAACATCAGGGAACTTGTGCTAAAATTGAAAGAACTCTCTCATAGACTAGTGAAGCCTGACAAAGTCATGCTTCCAGAATCATACTTTCCAATATCCCAGACATCACCATCACCACGATAATGAAATGTGAGGCTGGATGAACACAGCAGGCCCAGCAGCATCTCACGAGCACAAAAGCTGACGTTTCGGGCCTAGACCCTTCATCAGAGAGGGGGATGGGGTGAGGGTTCTGGAATAAATAGCGAGAGAGGGGGAGGCGGACCGAAGATGGAGAGAAAAGAAAATAGGTGGAGAGGAGAGTATAGGTGGGGAGGTAGGGAGGGGATATGTCAGTCCAGGGAAGATGGACAGGTCAAGGAGGTGGGATGAGGTTAGTAGGTAGGAGATGGAGGTGCGACTTGGGGTGGGAGGAAGGGATGGGTAAGAGGAAGAACAGGTTAGGGAGGCAGAGACAGGTTGGACTGGTTTTGGGATGCAGTGGGTGTAGGGGAAGAGCTGGGCTGGTTGTGTGGTGCAGTGGGGGGAGGGGACAAACTGGGCTGGTTTTGGGATGTGGTGGGGGAAGGGGAGATTTTGAAGCTGGTGAAGTCCACATTGATACCATTGGGCTGCAAGGTTCCCAAGCGGAATATGAGTTGCTGTTCCTGCAACCTTCGGGTGGCATCATTGTGGCAGTGCAGGAGGCCCATGATGGACATGTCGTCTGAGGAATGGGAGGGGGAGTGGAAATGGTTTGCGACTGGGAGGTGCAGTTGTTTATTGCACTCACCATCACCACACCTGGTTTTGTCTGGTCCCACTTGCAGGACAGACCAACCAGACTTTAGAAGGAGTTTCAGTGGAAATGCTCAATGCCCACCCTATATTTTGTGTAGCTTCATAATATCTATCTAAATGTCCTTCATCTAACCTTACCCTCACATCTCCAATCCTGCCCAAACACCACTCCCAGCTGATGCATCAGTACCCCTCCATGTTAAACTGGAAGAACAACTAAAGGGTAACAAAGGAACACAATGTATTCTGGGTGGGGAAGATTTAATCTAGCACTAACATTGGTTCAGTAGCACCAATTCACACTGAGCCCTAAAAGACACAACTGCAAGACTGGGTTTGGGGCAGATGGTGATGGGACAAAGGTAAGGCACCAAACTACTGAGGGGGCCTGACTACCCACCTGTCATGCAAAAGATGGAACTGGGTGATCTTATGACTATGGATCAGACCTAAGCCCTATTGCATTACTGTATCCAGTCATATATGGATCTGAACCAATCCAAACAATTCCTACCCCATTAGTGTACTCTCCACCAAAGTGATGGAAGTGGCAGTGCTATCAAGCAACACTTATTTAGAAGTTATCTCGCTAGTGTTCAGTCTGGATTTGACCAAAAACTGAATTCCAAGTTTAGTGACTGCCTTTGACACTAAGGCAGCATTCTTCATCAATGGGAATCAAAAGAAAACACTCTCCACGTTGGAATCACACCTAGAAAAAAGTAAGATAGTTGTGGGATTAAAGGAGTCAATCTCCTCAGCTCCTAGACATCTCTGCGGGACAGTGCCCTCAGCCCAACTTTCAACTGTTTCACTAATGACCTTCCCTCCATCGTAAAGTTAGAAGTAGAGATGTTTGCTTATAATTATACAATGTTCAGTACCATTTGTGACTCCTCAGATGCTACAGTTGTTCATGTTCAAATGCAGCAAGATCTGGGCTGAAATATGGTAATAACATTGACGCATTGAAGGCAGTGACTCTCGAAACAACCATCTCCTTTCACATTCTTTATTGAAACCCAACATCAATCCCCCAATCAATATCCTGGGGGTTACCAAGAAGAAACTGACCAGAACCAGTATTTTAGGCACTGTGAAGTTCAACCAGTCACAGGGATTATATGCCTTGAAAACCTTTCGAACATCAATTTTCACAATGTCGAATATGGCCAATTACACATGCATATTTCCTATGCCAGGAAAAGATTCCCTTACAATTTTTTAATGGAATACCATGAAAAAACAAACATTTGTCTCTGAGTTGTTCTGATCAAACTCCAGACAAGGGTTTTATATTTATTACAGTTCCAGATGGAATACCTCAAACCATCAAGTTGCTGGGTGAGAAGAGATGAACTGATTCCCCCTCTTTATATTCATCCACTCCCTCAGTTATTTGCTTCACGATTAATTTTAAAATAATTCCTTCTCTTGTGGGTACCATTCTTTCAGATTAAATGCTTTAAGGAGCCAATTGAACCAAGCTGCTTAGTGTTAATAAAGAGTGAGGTTATTAATGAATAAACAGGAGAAGAATTAGTAAAGCAACGCATGTGCACAGGGATTAGAAATAAGACGTGAGTCCAGAAGAAAATGCTAAAATGGATCAGTCTTTGAATTAATCATGAAAAGCAGATAGCTGAACATCGCAACCGTTGTAATGAAGGCTACGACTAGTGTTGTTGACAGCTGAACTGTCTGCTTCATGATTTTTGGTCTTGAGGTTAATTGAAGTTTGTTAGTCCTGATTCATTTTTTTAAAAAATGGTTTTCAGCAATCTGAGTGACAGAATTTTCTCTTTTTTTCTGCCTGGTATCTAGCTGATTTCTAGCACTCGGAGTGAGAGAGACTGTTTAGTTGCAACATTGGAGTAGTGAAGAGATTGTCTCAAAATGTGACCTTTACAACTCATTAACATTCAAATGCAAGCAGGTACACACATGGATTTCAACCTGACTAACATATTTTAATGTAGCTAAAGTGGCTTTATAACCCCTGTCCTTTTAGTGTTCTTCAAAGGAAATACGATGGGTGCACGGAGTTTGGGATATAATCTGTAGGAGTGGTTTGCAGTTGAGTGGGGTTTATCAGCACACCACTATACCTGTAATCACAATCGTTCACAGTCCAGTTGGTTTTGACTTACCCTTTTATTCCTTTTGATGACATCCAGGACAAAGCAGCCCATTTGCACCCCACCCAGCACCTTCAACATTCACCTCCTCCACTATCGATACACGGTATCAATACACACTGCAGCAACTTACTAAGGCTCCTTCAACAGCACCTTCCAAACACATGACCAATAAACTGGAGGAATGGAAAAATGTGAGCCAGTGCATTTTGAAAGGTCTAATCCAGATGGAAATTATACAGTAAATGGCAGAACCCTTAAGAGCACTGACAGGCAGAGGGATCTGAGTGTACAGGTACACAGGTCACTGAAAATGGCAATGCAGGTGGAGAAGGTAGTCAACAAGGCATACAGCATGCTTGGGCATTGAGTTTAAACATTGGCAGGTAACATTGCAGCTTTATAGAACCTTGGTTAGGCAGCATTTGGAATATTGTGTTCAATTCTGGTCGCCACGCTACAGAATGAGGTAGCGGCTTTGGAGAGGGTACAGAAAAGATCTAACATGATGTTGCCTGGTGTGGAGGGTATTAGCTATAAGGTTAGGTTGGAGAAATTTGGTTGTTCTAACTGGAATGATGGAGGTTGAGGGGCGACCTGGTAGAGGTCTACAAGATTGTGAAGGGCATGAACAGACTGGACAGTCAGAAGCTTTTTCCCAGAGTGGAAGAATCAGTTACTAGGGGGCATAGGTTTAAGGAGCAAGGACAGTGTTTAAAGGAAACATATGTGTCAAGTTTTTACACAGAGTGTTCTGGATGCTGGGGGAGGTAGTAGAAGCAGATACAATAGTGACTTTTAAAGGGTGTTTTAACAAATACATGAATAGGATGGAAGTAGAGGGATAAGGTCCCTGGAAGAGGGGTTGGTTTTAGTTGTGATGGACAGCATATTGGCACAGGTTTAGAGGGCCGAAGGGCCTGTTCCTGTGCTGTAATTTTCTTTGTTCTTGAAACAGGTAGGAGATGGGAACCATATACCATCCTAACCTGGAAATATATAATTGTTCCTTTACTATCATTGGGCCAAAATTTTGGAATTCCCTTCTTAACAGCACAGTGGATAGATCTACACTACATGACATTCAAGAAGGCAGCTCACCGCCACGTTCTCAATTGGGGATGGGCAATAAATGCTGGTCTGGTTAACAACGCTTTACATTCCATGGATTTTTTAAAAAATTAATACCACAAGATGAAAAATCACGTATACCAAACATAACGACAAGACCCATCATTACAAAGAGATCTGCACCAAATGGTGAGAACACAACATTGTTATTACAAGCATTACAATACAATAAGAAATTTCTCTACAAATTAATTCTCGTTTTATTCTGAATTTTACTTTGACTCTCAATTTCTGAAACTGTGCCTTTTTGTTTAATCTTCAACACCAATGTAGGGAAATATGAGCGATTTTGTTGTAACTATGCAAATCAAACCCACACACTCATACAATTACAAATGATTGTACAACTGGTATAGATATAGAGGAATATTAAAGAGCCTGTATGATTTATTTTCTTATCTGAAAATGCTAAAGTAAGGTTCAATCTGATCACATTATCGTGGACAATGATTCTAATCCTAAAGTGCAAGGAGGGGAAAAACGATCAGCTAGAGTTCCCAATGTTGATGGACTGTCTAGAACATTGCTGTGTGAATAGATATATGTTTATTTGCTGATGAGATGTAGTGGATGCGCCAGGATTTGTTTCCCTGGAGAAGGTGGTGGTGGTGAGCTAACTTCTTGACAACTGCAATCTGTTTTTAGTAGGAACACCCATATTGTCACTAAGGAGTGATTAATTAAGGACGGGATTGGTCTTGATGATAATGTGTCCCACCTTTGTCTTATCAATACGACTAAGTAACCTATAGCCATCAACACAACTGCCTTGGTTCCACCACGAAGAATAGCTGTTTGTACTAGCACTAGATTAATTGGTTTCTTGTTGTCACATATACTGAGATACCATGAAAAGTACTGTGCAGGCAGATTGTATTCCACAAAGTGCAGCAGGGTAGCAGGAGAGCGTGCAAAATACATTGTCACAGCTGCAGACAAAGAGAGAGAGAGAGATCAGTATTAATATTTGAGAGCTTTGTTTCAAAATCTGACAACAATGGGGAAGAAGCTGCTCTTGAATCTACTCATACTTGTATTCAAACTTTTATATCTTCTGCCTGATGGAAGAGGGTGGAAGAAAGTACAACTGGAGTGTGAGGGGTCTTTGTTGGCTGCCCTCCTGAGGCAGTGGGAGGTATAGATGGAGTCAATGGATGGAAGATTGGTTTGTGTGATGGACTGGGCTGTGTTCACAACAGGGGTGGAAAATAAACTCTGCAACTTCAAAGAAGAAGTTAGCTCTTTGAGAGGAGAACAGTCAAACTTCAAAGCTTAATTATGCTACTGGAAACTGCCAAGAATATTCCATGAGCAATGAAAACAATCCTATTTTGGGCAGTACAAGCCAAATGCAATTAGAAGAGCAAGAGATTTCTCACCAAAGATGTGGCTAGAATTTATTCCCCATCATTAGAACAGTTTATATAGTTATGGTGAAGTTGCTGCTTGTGTGATCTGGCTGTGAGCAAAATAATTGTTACATCTCCTACGTGGCTGTACTTCATAAGCACTTCTTTCACTACAACGCAACTTGGGATATTCTGTGTCAGAGACACATAGGGTGGAATTTTTCTTGGATATTTACTGAGGAGTTTGGAGCAGGTAGGGGAAATTAAAAAGAAAGAGGCAAGATGGGCTACTTGTCATTTTCTCACAGCCATGCGACCCTGCCAATGGTAGGGTAACTGGCAGATAGCCCTCTTGTATGGAGGCTAATTGAGCCACTTAAGTGAAAAATTAAGGGTCTCTTTCTGCAACTGCTATCATTTTGCAAGTTGACAAAGGGCCTCAGCCACATGGAGAAGTCATCAGGTAAACCACTGCACTTGGAGTTGGGGTATCTCTCCTGGTCAAGCAGGACCCCCTGGGGTCAATGATGTCTTTTATGACAAGAAACTTGGCAGTCACTCCTAAAAATCCCACCCCTGCCACTACCACCCTCAGTTTGTCAAATGGGCCCCACAGCCCCAGACCACACATGCCCATTTGCGTGAGATAACAAAGTATGAAGCTGGATGAACACAGCAGGCCAAACAGCATCTTAGGAGGACTAAAGCTGATGCTTTGGGCCTAGACCCTTCATCAGAGAGGGGAATAGGGAGAGGGTTCTGAAATAAATAGGGAGAGAGGGGGAGGCAGACCGAAGACGGGTAGAGGAGAAGATAGGTGGAGAGGAGAGTATAGGTGGGGAGGTAGGGAGGGGACAGGTCAAGGAGGTGGGATGAGGTTAGTTGGTGGGAAATGGAGGTGTGGCTTGAGGTGGGAGGAGGGGATAGGTGAGAGGAAGAACAGAGTATGGACGCGGGGACAAGCTGGGCTGGTTTTGGGATGCAATGGGGGAAGGGGAGATTTTGAAGCTTGTGAAGTCCACATTGATACCATTGGGCTGCAGGGTTCCCAAGTGGAATATGAGTTGTTGTTCCTGCAACCTTCGGGTGACATCATTATGGCACTGCAGGAGGCCCAGGATGGACATGTCGTCTGAGGAATGGGAGGGGGAATTAAAATGGTTCGCAACTGGGAGATGCAGTCTTGGGAACCACTTTGCAGAACACCTCCGCTCAGTTCACAATAAACAACTGCACCTCCCAGTCACGAACCATTTTAACTCCCCCTCCCATTCCTCAGACGACATGTCCATCCTGGCCCTCCTGTAGTGCCATAATGATGCCACCCGAAGGTTGCAGGAACAGCAACTCATATTCCGCTGGGGAACCCTGCAGCCCAATGGTATCAATGTGGACTTCACCAGCTTCAAAATTTCCCCCTCCCTCACTGCATCCCAAAACCAGCCCAGCTCGTCCCCTCCCCCCACCTCATCTGAAAACCAGCCCAGCTTGTCCCCGCGGCCCTAACATGTTCTTCCTCTCACCCATCCCCTCATCCCACCTCAAGCTGCACCTCCATTTCCTACCTACTAACCTCATCCCACCTCCTTGACCTGTCCATCCTCCCCAGACTGACCTATCCCCTCCCTACCTCCCCACCTATACTCTCCTCTCCACCTATCTTCTCCTCTATCCATCTTTGGTCCACCTCTCGCTCTCTCCCTATTTATTTCAGAACCCTATCCCCATCCCCCTCTCTGCTGAAGGGTCTAGGCCCGAAACGTCAGCTTTTGTGCGCCTAGGATGCTGCTTGGCCTGCTGTGTTCATCCAGCTCCACACTTTGTTATCTTGGATTCTCCAGTATCTGCAGTTCCCATTATCTCTGATCCTATTTGCGTGAGTGTGTTTTTCCAGGTGCAGTCCCAGCATTAGCCACAGCTCATAGTGACATTGTTGAGACTTCTGAGCTGCAAATCTTCCAATTGGCCAATAGCCCTTGATGTAAGGCAAGTGTCTTTAAAAGGGATGACAGCAATGGCAGCGTTGATGACAAAATGCAACATTGGCTCCTGTTGTCATTTAAGGCCATATGACTATAGCAGCTGAATTAGAACATCCCACCCACTGAGTCTATTCCACCATTCAATCATAGCTGATATGTTTCTTAATCCCATTCTCCTGATGTCTTCTGGGAACATTTGATCCCCTTACTAATCAAGAAACTATCTCTGTCTTAAATTATCTCAATGATTTGGCCTCCACAGCCTTCTGCTGCAATGGATTTCACAGATTCACTACCTTTTTGCTGAAAAAGTTCCTCCTCTTCTCAGTTCTAAAAGATCGGCCCTTCACTGTGAGGCTGTGCCCTCAGATCTAGTCTCTACTACTATCAAAAACATTGTCTCCATGTCCACTCTTTCTAGGCCTCTCAGTATACTGTAAGTTACAGTCTGATGGCCTCACATCCATTGAATACAGACCCAGAGTCCTCAACCACTCCTCATATGACAAGCTCTTAATCCCTGGCATCATTCTTGTAATTCCCCCTCAGGCCCTCCCCTCCAATGCCAACACATCCTTCCCTAGATATGGGGTGGCAAACTGATCACAGTATTCCAAATATGGTCTGACCAGAACGTTGCACATCTTCAGCAACTCTTGTATTATTGTCCTGTCGAAATGAATGCTAATCTTGCATTTGACTTCCTAATGCCATCTGGGCCTCATTTTAATCTCAAGAGAATCCTGAACTAGGATTCCTAAATCCATTTGAGCTTCGGCTTTCTGAAGCCTTTCCCTGTTTAGAAAATAGTCTATGCCTCTATTTTTCCTACTAATGCACACAACCTCACACTTTCCCACATTGTATTCCATCTGCCATTTCTTTGTCCACTCTCCTACCCTGTCCACATCCTTAAGCAGCCTCCTCACTTCCTCAACACTACCTGTCCCTCCACATTTGTGTCATGTATAAATTTAGCAACAATGTCTGCAGTTCCTTCGTCCAGATTGTGAAGTAATGATTAGTTGTGGTCCCAACATTGACTCCGGCAGACCTCTAAATATAAACCAAAAGGACCATGGATGCTGTAAATCAGGAACGAAAAAAAAGTTGCTAGAAAAGCTCGGCAGTCTAGCAGCATCCGTGAAGGAAGAAACAGAGTTAACATTTCAGGCCCAGTGACTCTTCTTCAGAATGGGTTCTGAGGAAGGGTCACCGGACCGGAAACGTTACCTCTGTTTTTTCCTTCACAGATGCTGCTAGGCCTACTGAGCTTTTCCAGAAACTTTGTTTTTGTTCCTGCCGAACTCTACTAGTCACCAGCTGTCATCCTGAAAATACCCCTATACTGCCACACTCTGCATTCTGTTAGGAGGGTTGCACTTTTTAAGCCTCTTAGTAGGACACCCAACACAGGGGAGAAGCAGGTAGCTGCGAAGTGGGAGTCAGAGATGGGAAGAAATCAGTAGCTTTGAGTAAGGAGGGTTGGAGAAGCAAGTAGCTGCAAAGAGGGAGTATGGGAGAAGAACCCAATGGCTATGAAGGGCAGAGGGAGGGAGGCTGCCAAGTGGATCATGTCAATAAACGAATACCTGGCTGATAGGGAGCCAGGTGAATTTGAATTCACAAGTTATAAATTCCTTGTAAATTAATACGCTTTCAATAATATATTATCAGTTGGCAAAAATAAAACTTCTGTTGCTAACTTATGGCAGTCGGTGCTGATTTATATATTGTGGTGTCGAGGAAATGTAAGCTTTGTGAATTTAAGCTTAATGGAAAATCCATAATTATTGAGGATAATGATGGATTCTTCTAATCCTGGCTTTGAGAGTTAGGGTTAGGGATATGCATACGCATATGCCAACACAAACACAGAAGATAACAGGATTTTGTGACTCATAAAATGAATTAGCAAATAAGAATGAAGAAGTAGCATATGAACATCAACAAGTAGCCCTGAAGGAATCTGAAGAAGCCCATACTCAGGAGGCAATATATATTTTTAAAATATCTCTGCCAAAAGAGACTGAAACTGCTCATATCGTGTAATATATTCAAGACTGAAGCAGGCACAAGATGAGTGGGAAAGTGAAGTTGAGTTTGAAGATTAGCCAGACCTTATCGAATTTAGAGGCATTCTCACAGGACAGTAGGACCTAGCCATGCTTCCACTTCATTTTGTTCATATTTTTTTCAATATGCCGGGTAACGCAGTGCAATAAGCTTTGGCTCAGTCCAATGGGATGTGCCAAAATGTTAATATTTTTCTAATTAATCTGTCCAGACATATATTTGGGGCAGGTGGAACTTGAACCCAGTCCTCCAAGCCCAAAGGTAGGAACACTAACGCTGTGCCAAAATAGAGCTCAAAACATTTTTGTAACAAAGTGAATCTAATGCTGACTGCTGTCAAAATAGAGATTATAAAAATGAGACATTACTCATTCTAAAATTATTCAAAGCATTTAATGCAATGAAACATCCACTTTGCCAATGAGATGACTAACATATAATAATCCCACTCACTGGATAATCCTGTTTTGCATGATACATACTAAAAATAATTGATGCAAACTTTCTACAGCAGTTTACATATGGAACAAGCATTACTCAGAATAAGCAGTGCCAAAAACTGTCCCTTTGTTAGGAAGTTTTCTCTTCATTTCACAAGCGCAATTGTCTTCCTTCTTTTATGTACCATCATTTCACCCAGACTGTAAATTGTTTTACACAGAGCTGAACTTCTCACAGTAAGACCATCAAACTAGAGTTGCATTTATTTTTCTTTTCCTTCTGCTGGCAAGGTCTCTCAGATGATAGGAACAGGAATACATCACTTAATTTCACAAGCCTGTCCTGTCCTTTAAAGTGGCAGAGCTGATTTTCATGCTGACTCCATACATCACCATTGGCCCATATCCCTTAATGCCTTCCTTAAACAAAAAGTTCAGAATTAAAATTAATAATTACTCTGCCATCAATTGTTGATTGTACAGAAAGGTCTGCACCTCTCCCCATTTATTTGTAGACCATTTCCTAAATTAATTCCAGAAAGATCTGACTTAGAGTTAGTGGACGGTGAAGACAATGGGATCTTGATCAGATGGCTGAGGAGTGGCAAATGGATTTTAGTTTAGATAAATGTGACGTGTTGCACTTCAGTAAGGCAACGTAGTCAGAACATATACAGTTAATAGTAGCATCCTGGGGAGTGTTGCTAAACAAAGAAGCTGAGGAGTGCAGATGCATAGCTCCTTGAAAATGGAGTCACGGGTAGACAGGGTGGTGAAGAAGGCATTTGGCATCCTTGCCTTCTTTGGTCAGAACATTGAGCATAGGCATTGGGACATTATCTTGTGGTTGTACAGGACATGGTGAGGTCATATTTAGAACATTGCATACAATTCTGATCACCCTTCGATAGGAAGGGTGCAGAAAAAATTTACAAGGATGTTGCCAGGGTTGGAGGGTTTGAGTTAAATGGAGAGGCTGCATAGGCTGGGGTTTTTTACCTTAGAGGGTCAAGAGGCTGAGGAGCGATCTTATAGAGGTTTATAAAACATGGGCAGAGTGAACAGTTAAGGTCTTTTTCCTAGGGTGAGGGGTGTCCAAAACCAGAGGGCACAGGTTTACAGCGGGAGGGGAAAGATTTAAAAAGGACCCAAGGGCTAACATTTTCATGCAGAAGGTGGTGCTTGTATGGCACAAGCTGCCAGCAGTAGCAGTGGAGATGGGTGCAATTACAACATTTAAATGGCATTTGGATACTTACATGAAAAGGAAGCCTTTAGAGGAATATGGGCCAAATGTGGCGGATGGGACTAGAATCGGATTGCAATTTCTGGCTGCTGCAGATGACTTGGACTAAGGGTCTGTTTCTGGGCTGTATGCCTCTATGACTCCATGCTCTCAGATTCAGATTTCACAGCTATCAGAAGTAATTTATTTTCAACGTTGCTCCTTAATATCTTGATATGTTTGATCAAATCATCCCTTAACCTTCTAAAATCCACTGAGTATCATCATACTGTGTGTAATGTCTCCTTACAGCTTAACCAAGTATCATTTCAGATAATCCATGCTGCTGCATTCCCTCCATGGCAATACATCCTTCTGAAATGTTTGCCCAGAACTCTTCATAGCACTGCAGATGTGGTCTAACCAGGATGTTGTGTAACTATAATGTGAATTCCACTCTCCTGTATTCTAGTCCTCTACCTATAAATGTTATCATTTCATAAGCTCTTTAAATTATTTTCAAAAATTATTTTAATGATTCACACATGTAGCTCTTCAAATCTACTTAGATCTTCAATGTTTCAAAATCTTTTATGATTTAGAAAATATCCTGTTCATTGTGTTGAAGATCCAAAATGGTTAAACCCTTTATTTTTCCTATTGGAAACTATTTGTCATCGTTTTGCAAATTCACCTCATCTATCAATAACTCCTTACAATTTTGCAGTTCTATTTATACATTGCACAGTGCCATCTATCTTTGTGTCCTTGTCAAATTTGGTTATGTGATTTTAGTCAATAATGTGAATACCTGATGCTTCAGAACAGACCTTTGCAGATCATTAAAAGTCATACATTACCGAAAGCCTGTTCCAATTATATCCCATGGAATGTAGTTCTTGTTTCATCTCTTAGCACAATCATGATGGGAAGTTTTACATTTGTCTGCAGAAGGTAGCACACAAACAATTCTGAGTGTGCTAAGGGTTACACTACTAATCAATTCAAGATTATTAGTCAAGCTCACAATTTTGCTCACTCACACTTAATAGAAGCAACATATATTTAGGAGCGGGGGCATGTCCTCAGTAGGAATAAAGAACATGTGCAGATGCTCCTCTGATGCTGCTTGGCCTGCTGTGTTCTTCCAGCTCTAGGGTTGTTTTATCTTTTGAATTAAAACAAAAAGATGTTTGCAGAAGTGTGGCTTCTGTAGCAACACCTTGACTAATTGCAGCTGACTTACCAACTAATCAGTACCTTTCCTATGAATAAATTGCTGTCCCCTTTGAAATCTGACATTCTTGCCTTTTCCCCATGAGTGCAAGATGGAGAACTTTGATTGTATCTTTCTTTATTCTGCAATAATTCTCACATCTTTGGTTTGCTTATGGAATAAACTGCCAGAGGAAGTTGTGGATGCAGGCACAGTTACAACATTTAAGAAGCATTTGGATAAGTACATGAATAGGAAATGTTTGGAGGGATATGGGCAGTCTAGTGGGACTAGTTTAGTTTGGGAATGTGGTTGCTTAGACTAGTTGGACCGGAGGGTACATTTCCATGCTATATGACTCTATGATGCTATATTAAACATTATGTTAGAACCTAACTTATCCACGAATCAACAAAAAATAAAGATAACAAGGTGTAGATTTGGATGAACACAGCAGGCCAAGCAGCATCAGTGGAGCAGGAAAGCTGATGTTTCAGGTCTGGATACTTCTTCAAAATCATCAAGATAAATGGCTTGCTGTAATATAACATCCTATGGTGATTCCCATATATTTCTATATTTTTTACTGATGCACTAGACGGTGTGAGGACTGAAACTTTGTATATTTTCAACACAGTGAAAATATTCATTTCTAAACCGAAGCAAGCTAAACACAAATGCTCACCATAACAATACCATATCAGTACAACTGCGTGTTATTGACTTCTTTATGAATTCTTGCTGGTGGTGTTTTCATGAATTAGACAAGAGGTAACAAATCACATGCCTCCATTATCATGCCATTTGGATATATGCCCATGCTTTGGACATCAAATCTTCCACTAATAGAATGAAAGAATTTCAGAGTGAAATTCTGTTTTATTTTTCTGCTGCTGCTCGAGTCTACATGGTTATTTGTCTTTTTTTTATTATTCTACTGCTTTCTTCCTTTCCTGGTACCGTGGATTCCCAAAAGGAATCCTTTAAGTTGGCATATTGCAAAGAAAAGAAGCATCTGTGGAGGAACACCAACCAGGTCAAGCTGTTTTGTTGCGCTTCTGTTAGCAACCATTTAACAAAATACTTACTGAACTGGAAAGGCCTCACTTTGGTAGATACGGTATGACAGGAAACTGTTGTATCCAGTGCAAGTTACCCTCCCTCCAAGCCCAAATGCTTGAATGATGTTATGTTGGAAAGCTCTTCAGAAACTCCCTATCTAGATTGTGCAATGTTAAAGCTGCAACATGTTACAAACCTGACCAGCTAGATTACCCACAGCTGACCGGCTGGATTACCCAAGACTGACCAGCTAGATTACCCACAGCTGATCGGCTGGATTACCCACGACTGACCAGGCGGATCTGTCTTCCCAGTATCAGCAGAGAAGCAGTGTTTTGCCAGTACAACAAGGATAGGTGTATACAGTGAACAGGCTAGGCATAGAAGAGGAGTTAAGGTCAATTTTGAATAAAAGTCACACCTAGAAGCAGGTCTTCTGTAAAGATGACTAATGGAAATAGTATTCTGGGCTGTAGCCTGAGGGTATTCATTCTCACAATTAAAACCAGAAGTGTAACAGAAAGTCTTTGGCTGAGCTCTTCCCCAAATTTGGCTCCACACGCATGCCCATATCTAGAACTTCCTTTCCTTTCATTATTCCTTATTATTTGCAATCCCATGTGCCTACTGACTAAGGAAAGGCTGCCAAAGGGTTGATGTGCTATTTGAGGTTATCTAATGTGTTATTTTTTCCCTAATAGTGACAGGCCCCTTAAATTTGGTCCCAAATCATTGAGTGTGTTCTTATGCCTCGCTGGAATTGGTGTGCTGAACATCAAGTCCCACGACTGCCGGTATTGCCACCAAAATTTGAAGATTTTACAAGGTATGCAGAATTCCACATGTTACATGTTTTTGAGACCCAGGTTGACGAAAAGCATGGAATAAGTTTCTGCACTTAGCAAGAATTGCTATTTAGAATAAATAACTAGACTGTAGCTATTGGCAAACAATTACAAACCATTGGCATATAGGCCTACTGGTAAAAATTCTAACCACCTCAAAATCCCCCTTACACGCACATACAAACAGACACAAAAATAAATGGTTATGGATGAAGAGAAAGGACTGTGAAAGCAGTACAGTGATCCCAACTCACAGTATTTTCTGAGATGATTGCTGTGATCAGAATGCTGCTTCACGATCTTCCTTCTCCAAATGCTGTCCCTTGTTTCAAGAAGGCACAGGCTTACAGGTTCACACTCCCATAAAGGTTTCTGAACTGTTAATTCAAAGATACAGCTTGCAGAAATTGCTGAAGGGAAAAATGGACTCGTTTTATAACGTAGAGAACAGAGACAGCTCCTGAGCTTGTAGAGATCAGATGGCTTCTCCCTAACATGTTCATAGCCCCAAACTGTTCAGCTACCTGATTTAGTTAGCAGTCAGATAGAGTTTATCATTGTAGCTAGTCAGTAGACCAAAGAATTATTTGTTGTCAGCTGTATCTCCATTTGTACAAAACCCCTTGGCTCTAGCTGGTCTGTAAAACTCATCCCACTGTTGCTTGAACCAGCAGCTGTGTAAATAGTGCTTACAATGAGTGTCAGGTTACTTGCTTCTTAAAAAGTGCAGCAATGCAGCATCAATCCTTAGTTTTCAGCTGAGTTATTTTTCCATTTTGATCCACAATAAAAAATATAGAAAAATTAAAAAGGAAGTCTTTCCATGTGGCTTACATGTAGTTGCACCCATTCATCATAAATAGTCTACGTAAGCTTTTGTACTTTTGCCTATGATGTTAGGAAGAACAATGCAAATCAGAAGTGAATGCTGTCAATGAATTCTTCCAGGCAGGTTTTGTCCCATTCTTAGTGATTCTGTGTTGCGTTACACTATTCCAAGTGAGAGTACTTTCCAAAAGACTTTAGCACATCTCTGTTTAACATACCGCAAACATATTTTAAGGCTACTAGAGTATGAATTATCTGTCATTCAGGAAGCGATTGCGGAAAGAACATTTTGGCAGCAATTCTGTGCAATGCATTGCAAAAACATGTACTTTAAATGTGGTAAGCTTAAATTTCTGGTAAATTGATCATGGCAGGATTTGACAGAAATAACATGTTCTAATTTACAACCTGGCAAAAGAATCATGTGTCCGGATTTATAAACGGAAGGACAGAAGAATAATAATCATACAAAACCTGGCAAAAATTACACAGCACTTAATAGCTGTAAATTATTTTTAAATATAAGAGATAAAACAATTGAAAAGAAAAATAAAAGCTTTCTAGAAGACTGATTTGAATAGAAGAAACACGAAAGAACAGATAGCAAGTTTTTTTGCCTACTTTGCCGAGTATGGTAGAGAAAACCCAGTCTAACGAGAGACTGGGTTTAACGAGAAAATCCACAAACCTGCCTGCCCTAGCCGACCCATCGTCTCAGCCTGTTCCTGCCCCACCGAACTCATCTCCACCTATCTGGACTCGATTTTCTCCCCAGGAGAAAATTTTCTGGTCCAGGAACTCCCCATCTACGTCTGTGGCACCACCCACGCCCTCCACCTCCTCCAGGGCTTCCAATTCCCTGGCCCCCAACGCCTCATTTTCACCATGGACATCCAGTCCCTATACACCTGCATTCCTCATGCAGATGGCCTCAAGGCCCTCCTCTTCTTCCTGTCCCGCAGGCCCGACCAATCCCCCTCTACCGACACCATCATCCGCCTAGCCGAACTCGTCCTCACCCTCAACAACTTCTCTTTCGATTCCTCCCACTTCCTATAGACAAAGGGGGTGGCCATGGGTACCCGCATGGGCCCAAGTTATGCCTGCCTCTTTGTAGGTTACGTGGAACAGTCCCTCTTCCGCACCTACACAGGCCCCAAACCCCACTTCTTCCTCCGTTACATTGATGACTGTATCGGCGCTGCCTCTTGCTCCCCAGAGGAGCTCGAACAGTTCATCCACTTCACCAACACCTTCCACCCCAACCTCAAGTTCACCTGGGCCATCTCCAACACATCCCTCACCTTCCTGGACCTCTCAGTCTCCATCTCAGGTAACCAGCTTGAAACTGATGTCTATTTCAAGCCCACTGACTCCCACAGCTACCTAGAATACACCTCCTCCCACCCACCCTCCTGCAAAAATTCCATCCCCTATTCCCAATTCCTCCGCCTCCGCCGCATCTGCTCCCAGGATGAGGCATTCCACTCCCGCACATCCCAGATGTCCACGTTCTTCAAGGACCGCAACTTTCCCCCCGCAGTGGTCGAGAATGCCCTTGACCGCATTGCCCGCATTTCCCGCAACACATCCCTCACACCCCGCCCCCGCTACAACCGCCCCCAGAGGATCCCCCTCATCCACTACCCCCCAAACTCCGGATATAACGTATCATCCTCTGACACTTCCGCCATCTACAATCTGACCTCACCACCCAAGCCATTTTTCCATCCCCACCCATGTCTGCTTTCCAGAGAGACCACTCTCTCCGTGACTCCTTTGTCCGCTCCACACTGCCCTCCAACCCCACCACACCCGGCACCTTCCCCTGCAACCGCAGGAAATGCTACAATTGCCCCCACACCTCCTCCCTCACCCCCATCACAGGCCCCAAGATGACCTTCCATATTAAGCAGATGATCACCTGCACATCTGCCAATGTGGTATATTGTATCCATTGCACCCAGTGTGGCTTCCTCTACATTGGGGAAACCAAGTGGAGGCTTGGGGACCGCTTTGCAGAACTCCTCCGCTCAGTTCGCAACAAACAACTGCACCTCCTAGTCGCAAACCATTTCCACTCCCCCTCTCATTCCTCAGACGACATGTCCATCATGGGCCTCCTGCAGTGCCACAATGATGCCACCCGAAGGTTACAGGAACAGCAACTCATATTCCGCTTGGGAACCCTGCAGCCCAATGGTATCAATGTGGACTTCGCAAGCTTCAAAATCTCCCCTTCCCCTACTGCATCCCCAAACCAGCTCAGTTCTTCCCCTGTCCCCAGTGCATCACAAAACCAGCCCAGCTCGTCCCCTCCCCCCATTGCATCCCAAAACCAGCCCAGCCTGTCTCTGCTTCCCTAACCTGTTCTTCCTCTCACCCATCCCTTCCTCCCACCTCAAGCCTCACCTCCATCTCCTACCTACCACCTCATCCCACCTCCTTGACCTGTCCATCTTCCCTACTCTCCTATCCCCTCCCTACCTCCTCACCTATACTCTCCTCTCCACCTATCTTGTTTTCTCTCCATCTTCGGTCCGCCTCCCCCTCTCTCCCTATTTATTCCAGTTCCCTCTCCCCATCCCCCTCTCTGATGAAGGGTCTAGGCCCGAAACGTCAGCTTTTGTGCTCCTGAGACGCTGCTTGGCCTGTTGTGTTCATCCAGCTCCACACTTTGTTATCTAATGAGAGACTCTTGCTTTAAGCAAGATGTAACATATTGCATGACAACAATCAGATGCAGTTTTCATTGGCATGAGGGCAAAGATGTTGAGGTGGCAGATCTTTTTCCTTCAGGAACCAGAGCAGTTTTACCTTTCCCCACCCAAATCCTGATGAGATCATCTGACTAGGTGGAGATTAATGTAATATTCAGCATTAACCCTTTCAGAGCAATTATGTTACAAATTATTCTTTACTCAGGAAGACCAAATACTGACTGGGTGATCATTTTGCTCAGCATCTCAATTTGCCAGGTAGTACCCACTCTCACTCTGACTTCTATTCCACAACTTCCTACACTGTCCAAAGAAGCACGATGAAATTTTGATGCACAGCATCCGATCTTTCAAGCAAACAGCCTTCTGGAGTCAACACTGAGTTCACTGAGTTAAGCCCATAATAATCGTTTCTATTTTTCAGACAGCTACTGATTTTGCTGATGAAATTTAGAGCTTCACTACACACATCCTGGGAGGAATTCAATGTTGGTGACAGAAGATTCACCCAGAGGCTGGAGAACAAATGGGAACCTGCCTTACCTCTGCTGAGGAAAGCCTGGAAGAAAGTCTATTGGACACATAACTGAACGGAATTTAGCCTTCTGTAGGCTTTAGGACCCTGGGGACAGACATTCCACACCCTGAGAGTAGATGCCCATTCAGAGACTGCTCACCATTTCCCATCAGCACCTCTGGGAATGGTGGCTACTGTCGGTACTGCACTGACCAGAGACCCAGAT
Organism: Stegostoma tigrinum; assembly: GCF_030684315.1. NCBI lineage: Eukaryota > Metazoa > Chordata > Chondrichthyes > Orectolobiformes > Stegostomatidae > Stegostoma > Stegostoma tigrinum. Next base: position 21,251,278 of record NC_081370.1, read on the forward strand.
CATATGAGAGTGAAAGTGAGACAGGGAAAGTGTGACTAGTTTGAAGAAAGGGCAGAAAATGGCTCTGAACAGCCTTTACCCATCCACGATATCAAAGTCCTTAGGGTGCCTTTGAACAAGGGACACACTGCTACCTTACCACACAGAGGTCCACAGATAAACCCAACTGAGTATGCTTTCAGGGCTCCACACCTGGTAACTCTCTAGCCTGCTGCGTCTGATATGTAGTGTGCAAGACCAGATAGAATTGGGCAAATACAGAAAGACAGCAGGGTCCCTATCCCACCAGATCCAAAGCCCACCCCTGCTCCCCCCACAGCTGAGTTTGGAGGGAGGGGCTAAAATAAATTCTGCCTCTTTTGTTTTGACCTATTTACACCCTTTTTCTTGCAGTAAAATCCCTCTGCCATTCAATCACCATTACTTTCACCCATTATGGTTTTTTCACTTCCGTCTTTCTCTGCCTCAGAATTTCCTTATAATCTGTGACACCTCTGGCCTTTTTTCCTGCCTTCATTTCCGAGGATTAGATTATGGGCCTCCAAAGGATTGGTCCGCACTAATGGACAAACTATTGCAATCATTTGCCATTGCCGTCTGCAGGATGGATGACCAAAATACTCTCTTACCATGTGCCATCGACCATATCGGAAGGATTTATAGGCTGATCATCAACCTATTTCACTGCATTAGGAATGCCCATGGCCAACATGTCCTGACGTGGGACTCAAATCCAGAACTGCTCGATAAGAGGCTAGGACACTATCAGAGCACCACAAGAACTCACGGGACTCCAACTTTGCCAATCGTGATGGAAAGTCATTGACCTTAAAATATTAACTCTCTTCACAGCTGCTGCCGAGCTATTTCCAGCATTTTGTTTACTGGTTTATTCGTGATACACGGAACAATTTATTTCACTAACAGGGTTTTGTTTTCCACCATTTATACTATTTATACTGAAGAAATCCTGAATGGATTTTTTGCACTTGAATCTAATACTTGAATATGAATAACAAACAGGAAGGATCTTGCCTCAAAGTAATGCAGAATCTGAGTAATTTACATAATTGATTAGAAAAAAACTCATAGGGATAATGAAATAGCCACTTAACTGACCATTCTAATGTGAGATTGGAAGAGAAAACACAAGCAAGGTTGAGTTCAACTGGCTGTAAGCAAGCATTCTTCTTCTGCTATATTATAATGTCATCCCAGTGCTGTCCATAATATATTGGCTCACTTAACCTTTAATATATCTCTCGGCATTCTCACTCAGTGTTTGAATTCATTATTAATGCAGGCAATTGGATTACAGCATTTGTCCAAATATTGAAAGGCAAGTTTATGCCTAAGAGTTCTGTGGGTTGCTGCAGAACATTTTATTCAGAAAGCCAGTTAGTGCTTTTGCCACAAATGAAGCAACCAAATTGGTAAATCCATTTTTATTCCTACCAATCAACAAACAATGTAATTGCAAAAATCTGCTATAATATTGCAGATTATCATTTAATTATAAAAATCAAAGCATCTTTGTAAACAGATTGAAGGGTGACAATCCGTTTCAGGCAGCTACTGATGTGTTCCCCAATGGTACATTCTTCCTACATCAACAGAGTGTCAACAATTTATTTGTTTGCTGGGAACAGCACAACCAAGCATGTTACATCCCAACTTGTGCCATTATAGAATCCAGTTAGTCCTTAAATGATTTCAGAACTTTGTTCCAAAATTCAACCCAGACGTCCATTCTACTCCCAAATCACTTTTTTATGTAACTAGTAATTTGATATCGATTCCAAAATTGTCTTGGTTAACTGGAACTTGCAACCCCATGCTAATGTCATTGTTCATCATTTTCCTCTCAGCTGCCTCTTGTAAGGATTAAAATGGCCTTGCATGTAAGTCCAATAAGTAAACTCCTGATTCCCCGTCCCATTCCCACATATATACTTCACATCCAACTTTCTTCTTTATTCCCATGACAACCACCTGTCTCTGCACGCCTCTGCTGATCAACCTTCTCTGTCAAAATTGCCACCCTCACTCCTCCAAGCCTTATCCTTAACCCCGTTGCCTTCCCATTTCCAATCATTCCACCTCCTTGAAAGTGTCGTTGACTCTCAGGTTTGGGCACGCTCACCTGTCAACACTTTCTAATCTTTTCAATCATTTTTCCAGCTTTCTTCACAGTACTGAAATGGCCAAAGTCACAAGTGCTTATCACTGACTCTGGTGTATGTTGGTTGTATATCCACTTCAATGTTTCTGCATTCTTCACAACAATTGATCACAACATCCACTTCCAACACATTTCCTCCATTCTCCAGCTTCCCACTTTGGGCCATGTGATTGCCCTCACTTTGGTCCACTCATAACTTTCGAACATAACTAAAGTTTCTTTACTTTTCTCTTCCTACCCCTGTAAAGTTACATCAGGAATTCTCAAAGATTCATCCTCCTTCTGCTATGCATGCATCTGTCCCTTTTCAAAAGTAACCTACAGATCAACTTTCACATTGTGTTGATTACACAGCTCTACATTTCCATCATTTTTCACACTGTTCTGTTAGGCAGCTTGTCTGTTAGTCAATCTTAAATGAATGGTAATATCCAGCTAACATTGTGAAGACTGAAGCAATTGTCTGGTCCACAACTTAAAGTCTATTCCATTGATCACACCACTGAATACTTTGGACATTTATCTGAAGCTTAATCAGATTGCTCACAGTATTTGGCCATGAGAGAATATAAGCTTTTTTTATGTTTAAAATATGAATATTGTGATTATATTCCAGTCTGTTGCTAACTCCTAGTTAGCATGAGGCTGTATCTGAAAAAAAAACGCTTAAACCTCTTAATTAGGTTCTGATTTGTAGGTGCAACCTAGTTATACAATATGTTATTGAATAACTTCATGAGTCAGTCAGTTACATGCCTGTGGCTCTCTTATTTAACCAATTACTCTCTATTTACTGTCCAAACAAAATTTTGATAGTTTATCTAGAGGGAAATAAAAATCAACACTACATTGACCAGCATTGATAGTGACCAGATTTTCTTTTTCAATTATATCCATTGTTTCCATTTTCGTTATTTTGAGGAAAAATAGTTCATATCTTGCAATATTTGGTGGTGTGCTTTTCAGGTTTCCTGACAACCAATAGAATATTTCAAATTCAACAGACTGCAGCACATACCCTCACAGGGTAAGCCCAGGTGGACGCAATTTGTGGTCATAAGTGTGATCATCATAAAATTCATCAACTGACTTTAATGTCCTATTGGGAAAAAAAAGTGAAAAGCATGTTAGTGTTCTTTCATGAATGAGAGGTTTCTTGTTTAATTGCTACTGTTTGTACACTTCTTCATTATTAATTTTCTTATAACAAACACTATAATTCAATCGTTAAAGTTAACATTTCATAAAAGGATGATAGATGATTGACATACTAAGTAGATTACCCATAATCACTATAAACCAAGAGTTACTCATTGTTTACAAGGGTCTTACAGATAGCAATAGCGGTATTTTAATCAGAAATATACTCTTAGCTCAAAAGCTGTATTGCAGCCTGCCTTATCTTGAAAAATTCATTTTTGACTAAGTAATCAGATTAAAAGTATGCAAACATAACAATCATGTAGTAGCAAAAAGCAACAAAGAAATTCAGAGGTAGCAAATAATTGGTGTATGGAATATTAAAGGAAGGGTAATGCTGAATCAAAGTGTTCACAAAATTACAAATCTATAAATCATTCTGATATTTCAGGTGCAAAAGTATATACAAATTTAAGAACTTAAAATCTTCATCAACAAGCTGAATTCAACAGTGTTACCTCAATACCTCTCCATTTCTGTACCTTAATGGTTAAATTTAATTGTAACTGAGAGCTATCTAATTGGTCTGGGCATGATGGATGGGACAAGATCAGAAAGTGGGTTGACCGTACAAGGGATTTTTTGAACTTTGTACAAGTATTAACTATTCCCCTTTGTAAGGTTTTGAACACTGTGACATGAAAAGCACTGTAAGAGTAATACAGAGGACCAAAGATCAATCTCAGGACATGTTTATGTATTCCTTCCATTCTTTTAATAAATGCTTTCTTTAATAAATGCCTTCTTTTAATTCATGAACAAATGCTTTGGAGTAATTCACAAGGTCTCAAACAAATCATTAATATAAATACAGGGGAGCACTGGCCTAACCTCAAACAAAAAAAGGCAGAAATTGGTGGAGAAACTCAGCAGGTCTGGCAACATCTGTGGAGGGAAAGCCGAGTTCACGTTTCAGGTCCAGTGATCCTTCTTCAGAACTGTCCTAACCCCTGCTCACACACACACACAAAAAAGCACAATTAGCTGGAACTGCTCCGTGGATTGCCTTCATAATTTGACAATCATCTTGGAAAACTGGAATCCGTGCCAGGTCATAAAACAAGACAGATCAGTGAGTAAATGTTGTGGCAGTAACTTTTCTTTTCCTTGACTGGCTTATCCAGTACAACGTTATTGTCTCATTACTATGAGTTGTGTTACGTTGAGCATGAAACATTACAAAGCATCTCCTGATATTGCAGGGAATAGGCATCCAACTTGTACTGTTTATTTCAACCAATATTCTTTGTATTCTATCTTCAAGTAATGATTTATTCTTACTCTAAATACATCAGCAATATTTTTTGTACACTGATCAGGTGTCTAATTTTTAATGAATAAACCTAAAACATGCGATAAGGTTAGGAAATGGCCACACAGCCAATTGTGATTTAGGATTACACTAGGTTCACTTGCATGCATTCTGTCATAAGCTCTATTAATCAAAGCAATAGGTTCGGCAAACTTTCCCCCTGCCTTCTCCAGGGAATACTAAGGTTGTACATGTGATCAGATAGGAAATACAGCACAGAAACAGTCCATTCCAGTGTTTATGCTCCATAATCAAGTACCGGTTTAAGGTGAGAGGAGAATGATTTAAAAAGGACCTAAGGGGTAAATGTTTCATGCAAAGCGTGGTGCATGCGTGGAATGAGCTTCTGGAGAAAATAGTGGAGGACAGTATAATAACAACATTTAAAATGCATCTGCATGGGTATATGAATAGAAAGGGTTTAAAGGGACATGGGCCAAATGCTGGAAAATGGGACTAGACCAGGTTGGGATGTTGGCATGGATAAGTTGGCCTGAAGGATCTGTTTCCATGCTGCATGACTCAGTGACATTGTGTCCAATTCAGCTAAGATTGGTCAACTTGGCATACACTGTGGTTCTTTCTAATCTACGTGATTCAGTATCATCATAAACTTTCATGTATCAACCAAACTGCTCGGGTCCTGAGACATTTTTTGTTGTTCTGGCAATATTTGATAGATAGCCAAGATGGTGAATGATCGTATCTTGATCCTTACTATTCTAAAATGACTTGATACATATCTATTGCAATTAGACATCAGCTTGCTTCTATACTGCAGTTTTAGTGTAATAAAACATCCTATTCACAGTGGCATCCTCACAAAGTCGTACTCATTTTAACTCTCCTGAAAATCCCTGCCTTAAATTTCTGGGCCCAGTTTTAATTTTACATTGGTTTTTAAATTAATAGTTCTTTTGGGGTATTGCCAGTTCTTATTTTAGGCAAAACAGTCAGCAGAATTACTAATGTTTCATTTTCCACCCACTCTACTTCTAATTCTCTAGATTATGTGTCATTAAAAGCAATGCCTTCACACATCATCCTCAGCTCATTAAGCATTTTTTTTACTGGGAAGAACATAAAGACAGAATGAAGTGCGCAGAGTTAACATGAAGGAATCTAATCCAATTAAAAGTAGGACAAATTGATTAAATTGCTCTAATTTTCTCTTAAAACAATGTATTCTTCTTCAGCAATCCCTCAGGATGGAGAAGTCTGGTTTAGTGTGGTCTGAAATGGCTGCTGGGTCTAGTGCAGACACCGCCTCATGTTGTACTGAGGATTCTCAAAGGATCAGGCATTTTAGACATTTTTGGGGTTTGTGCGCTCTCTCAGATGCTTCTGCTTCATATCTGTGACCTCTGATCATGTCTTGCAATATGTTTGGCATCATCCAAAATAAACCTTCTCCATTTTGGTCAAGTACAGGACTCCACTGAGTCAGCAGGGCTCAGGGATTTGACTTCCTCAGGGATAGATCACCGAACAGTTAATGCACAAATGCCATGAAAAAGTACGGGTTACAATGATTTGCACTTTCAGCTGCCTTTTCTGGATCCCCATGCCTTGCCAATGTATTATTGGTTTCTTGTTATTTGCTGATGAATGTATTATAGGATATCTTCCTTCAATGCTGTTCACTGACTTCAGAGCTGCTGACCTGACACTGTGTGGGCAATGTCAAAATAATGGTACTCAGCACAAGTATCAGTGACATGGAGTCTCACAATCCAGGCTCTGTGGACATGGAAGAGTGGAAAGAATCATAACCCAGGGTCCAGGAGCACCTGGACAGTAGCAGTTCAGCAATGGAGGGAGACTAGACAGATTGGGATTGTTTTCATTCAAAATGTAACCATTTAGGCCAGTCAATTTGCACCATCTCTCTCTCTCTCTCTAAATAAAAGAAGGAAAAACAACAAGAATCTGCTGTTGACCTTTTGTATTTTTTTTAAAAGAGGCAGTTAAATGACCCTAACAGCATAGCCATAAAAGTCTTATAAAAGATAATGCAGCTTTTAAACCATTAAGAAAGCAATTTCTACACCAGGAAGAGTTCTGTCTGGCCAGAACTCAGTTGGCTCCATCATTTCTTTTCCTTCATTTTTTTTTTACAAAGCATGATGCCATTAAATCAACAGAATTAGTTTTATGGCTGCTCCAATAATATAAAAATGATGCATGTCATGCACCAACATAAAAATCCTTCTTAGCAGGGCCTCAGATCAATGGTACATCAGCATTTTATGTTGTCAGCTCTGGCTCAACGGTAGCGCTCTTTCCTTGGAGTTAGAAGATTGGAGATCATGCCCCACACCAGTGTTTTGAACATATTAATAAAATGTGAGGCTGGATGAACACAGCAGGCCAAGCAGCATCTCAGGAGCACAAAAGCTGACGTTTCGGGCCTAGACCCTTCATCAGAGAGGGGGATGGGGGGAGGGAACTGGAATAAATGGGAGAGAGGGGGAGGCGGACCGAAGATGGAGAGTAAAGAAGATAGGTGGAGAGAGTGTAGGTGGGGAGGTAGGGAGGGGATAGGTCAGTCCAGGGAAGACGGACAGGTCAAGGAGGTGGGATGAGGTTAGTAGGTAGCTGGGGGTGCGGCTTGGGGTGGGAGGAAGGGATGGGTGAGAGGAAGAACCGGTTAGGGAGGCAGAGACAGGTTGGACTGGTTTTGGGATGCAGTGGGTGGGGGGGAAGAGCTGGGCTGGTTGTGTGGTGCAGTGGGGGGAGGGGATGAACTGGGCTGGTTTAGGGATGCAGTAGGGGAAGGGGAGATTTTGAAACTGGTGAAGTCCACATTGATACCATATGGCTGCAGGGTTCCCAGGCGGAATATGAGTTGCTGTTCCTGCAACCTTCGGGTGGCATCATTGTGGCAGTGCAGGAGGCCCATGATGGACATGTCATCAAGAGAATGGGAGGGGGAGTGGAAATGGTTTGCGACTGGGAGGTGCAGTTGTTTGTTGCGAACTGAGCGGAGGTGTTCTGCAAAGCGGTCCCCAAGCCTCCGCTTGGTTTCCCCAATGTAGAGGAAGCCGCACCGGGTACAGTGGATGCAGTATACCACATTGGCAGATGTGCAGGTGAACCTCTGCTTAATGTGGAATGTCATCTTGGGGCCTGGGATGGGGGTGAGGGAGGAGGTGTGGGGACAAGTGTAGCATTTCCTGCGGTTGCAGGGGAAGGTGCCGGGTGTGGTGGGGTTGGAGGGCAGTGTGGAGCGAACAAGGGAGTCACGGAGAGAGTGGTCTCTCCGGAAAGCAGACAGGGGAGGGGATGGAAAAATGTCTTGGGTGGTGGGGTCGGATTGTAAATGGCGGAAGTGTCGGAGGATAATGCGTTGTATCCGGAGGTTGGTAGGGTGGTGTGTGAGAACGAGGGGGATCCTCTTGGGGCGGTTGTGGCGGGGGCGGGGTGTGAGGGATGTGTTGCGGGAAATGCGGGAGACGCGGTCAAGGGCGTTCTCGATCCGCGGGAAATGCGGGAGACGCGGTCAAGTGACTCCCTTGTTCGCTCCACACTGCCCTCCAACCCCACCACACCCGGCACCTTCCCCTGCAACCGCAGGAAATGCTACACTTGTCCCCACACCTCCTCCCTCACCCCCATCCCAGGCCCCAAGATGACATTCCACATTAAGCAGAGGTTCACCTGCACATCTGCCAATGTGGTATACTGCATCCACTGTACCCGGTGCGGCTTCCTCTACATTGGGGAAACCAAGCGGAGGCTTGGGGACCGCTTTGCAGAACACCTCCGCTTAGTTCGCAACAAACAACTGCACCTCCCAGTCGCAAACCATTTCCACTCCCCCTCCCATTCTCTTGATGACATGTCCATCATGGGCCTCCTGCACTGCCACAATGATGCCACCCGAAGGTTGCAGGAACAGCAACTCATATTCCGCCTGGGAACCCTGCAGCCATATGGTATCAATGTGGACTTCACCAGTTTCAAAATCTCCCCTTCCCCTACTGCATCCCTAAACCAGCCCAGTTCATCCCCTCCCCCCACTGCACCACACAACCAGCCCAGCTCTTCCCCCCCCACCCACTGCATCCCAAAACCAGTCCAACCTGTCTCTGCCTCCCTAACCGGTTCTTCCTCTCACCCATCCCTTCCTCCCACCCCAAGCCGCACCCCCAGCTACCTACTAACCTCATCCCACCTCCTTGACCTGTCCGTCTTCCCTGGACAGACCTATCCCCTCCCTACCTCCCCACCTACACTCTCTCCAACTATCTTCTTTACTCTCCATCTTTGGTCCGCCTCCCCCTCTCTCCCATTTATTCCAGTTCCCTCCCCCCATCCCCCTCTCTGATGAAGGGTCTAGGCCCGAAACGTCAGCTTTTGTGCTCCTGAGATGCTGCTTGGCCTGCTGCGTTCATCCAGCCTCACATTTTATTATCTTGGAATCTCCAGCATCTGCAGTTCCCATTATCTCTGATACTTTTTGAACATATTATCTTGGCTGAATTGCAACATTGGAAGTGACACAATTGATAATTAGGAAAGCAATGGAATGTTGGCCTTCATTGCGAGGGGGGAAGAAGTGTAAAGCTGGGGAAATCTTGCTACAAATGGAAAGGACATTGGCAAGAATACGCCCATAGCACTCTGTACAGTTTTAGACTCCTTCTATAAGGAAGTGTATCCTTGCATTAAAAACATATCAAGAAGGTTCAATAGGCTGATTCATGAGATGAAGCAGTTTTCTTATCAGGAAAGAGTATGCAGCTTGTGTCTATATGCATTGAAATTTTTAAAAAGGCAGGGGATTTTAATAAAACATGTAGCATTGTGGGAGTTTGACAGGGTCGATGCTTAGATGATGAGTGAACTAGTAGTCCCAGAAGGAGTGGGCCTGAAGTTGGGCTGTGAATTTGATTTGGCTAAAGATGGCAGGTTTTGGGCAGGAAAAACCATTGTTGACCTTAACTGCCCCACCATTAATTGAGACACTCATTATTTTCATTTATATTTTATGTTTATCTTGATCTTGTCTCTTATTAGAATTCATTGCCATCCTTTGCAGCAACTTGTATTAGTATAGCACCTATAATATTGTAAACAGAGATATGTAAGGAGATATTAGAGTAGGTGGCCAAACACCAAGTGAACAAGGTAGGTTTTAAGGGCAATCTTAAAGGAATAGATTATGGTCAAAATATTTACAGAGGGAAGTCCAGAACTTGTGACCAGACTTGGTTTAGCACAGAAATCTCAGGATGTTGTAAGGTTGAGAAAGGTTAGACAGAGAGGGAGGAGTAATGCCATGGAGGGATTCAAAACAAGAATGAATATTGAGGCATTACTTAACCAAGATCCAATAAAGGTCAGCAGACACAGAAAATGATACAAGCTGGGATACAGGCAGTCTCTTACTGAATTTATAACTTGGTTCTTACCTGGCAACATGGGGGTGAATCCGGCGTAAAGTTTCAGTTACATTGTAGTCCGGGCCATGCTGATGTTTCTTGGACCTAACAGCATAACTGTGAGCAAACTGTTTCTGAATTCCTCCCCTCGTCCAACCTTCTCTATCCTCTCCTTTTGGATTTTTGTCATCGTGCCTAAATTTGTAGAAATAGTTTTCAAACGTCAGAACATGAATTATTGAAGTGACAGAGTTAGAATGAGGTAACATTGTTAATATGAAAATGTAAGGAGAAATTAGAGTAAGTGGCCAAATACAAGTCTTCTGTTGACTTTGTGTTTGGCCAACAATTCTAATATGTCCTTACATGTCTCTGTTTACAATATTAACTCACCTTCATTTTTCTTCTTAAATCAATCTCATCAATTTCTTTTTCATGTAATATCCTTCAATCACATTTTCCCCCAAAACACTGTTAATTGCTACGTTATCATATAATATTGGTCGTTGAAATGCCCTTCTCTGGTAAACTATTCCATTCTGGTAAATTATTCCCAGCATCCGTTCTTATTCCTCTCTGCTTTTATCATGTTATTGTACTATTCATTCCCAGGCTGTCTCCTTCAACTGTCACGGTTATGCCTTGATCCACTAACTCAATGTCCTCAGATTCTCTTTCAATATGTGGCCAGCCTCATCCATATCCTCCAAAACCTCTTAAAAAGCCTCCATATGCAAAATGATACATTTTTTTCCTGTTCAATGTCCACCCACCATTCACTTTTGCAGCTTTGTTCACTTTTGAAGTTTTTATTTGCAATGAAGATAACCGGAGAAATATAAACATGTCATTCCTGTGCATATTTGGTATTGAAGAGCATCCCTTTCAAAAGAAACAGCTGATACAGTTGATAATGGGGACTGTAGATGCTGGAGAATCCGAGATAACAAAGTGTGGAGCTGGGTGTACACCTCAGGCCAAGCAGCATATTAGGACCTCCTAAGATGCTGCTTGGCCTGCTGCGTACGTCCAGCTCCACACTTTGTTATCTATAGCTGATACAGTTGACTAAGGCTTTCTGTCAATCAGTTTCACATAAGGGTAAAATTTGGTTCGAATGTGTAATTTTGCTTAGTGCCTGTGAAATTATATTCTGACATTGTGATATTATGCAATTATAACCTATAGTAATGTGTTCATTGTCTGTGTTAAATCTTACTCATCCTTTTACATTTTTAAAATTGTTATATTGTGTCTCTTAAATTTATTTTCTTTCATTAAAGTATATCTAGTCATCTCATCCTTTATAATTTAATCTCCTAATGCTGGATCAGTATTTTTCGCTCTAAAGTTGTGCATTTGATTAAGAAATAGATCCAAAATAAGTTGATAGCAATGTAGGTTATATGAACCCTCGTGTTATTTATGGCTCCTGAATCAGAAATGAGGTAAACAATTCCAATCCCCACTACCTTGAGCACATTATCATTCACTTCTTTCTGGGGATGTACATTCCTCAAGGAGATTGCTTGCTTCCTTGAAGTATACTTGATACTTACTACTTTCTGCTCACTTAATAGGTATGCAAGACTAAGTGCCATATATCCAACATTTCACCACATAGCCTACCAAACCAGCTGGAAAAAAATTTGTAAAATGCACAATGGATGCACATTGATCTGACTCATCTTGTAAGCTTCAAAATAGAGGACCAGTATATTGATTTTCAAGTACTAATGATATTTTCCTCGAGGAATGAACAATGTTTCTGGCAGCAGGAACTTGGAAAATTAACAATTGTTACTGTGCCACATTGCAAATTATTACCCAATTCCACTTTCCTTTATTCCCACTATGACTCACCAAAGTTTATAATTTGTCAAAAATCTGTCAGCATCTGTTGCAGTCTTGGCTGGATGTACATAGACATTTTCATTGCTACTATATCCAGTAAGCTCCTGAAACCAAGCAGAAAGTCAGAAAAATTGCAGTATTGGATGTTCTGAAGCATAACATTATTCAATGGTGTTTATAATTTGCAGCAAGGATTGGTACTAAATCGTATGGTCTTAACAGGCCTGCTGGCTATAAACTTCTCCTGAAACAGAAATGAGATATTGGTGAGCTGGAGAAGTGGGGAGGAGAGAGTATTGATGTAAGGGAAACAGAGAGGAAAATACAAAGAAAATAGCTCCTTAATGGTTGGTATGCAGCCACATTGAACAGGAGATCTGAGGTTTTGTAGTTAGCATAGTTGCCTTACAAGGCCAAGGTTCCAGATTCGATTCCAGCCTTGGCCGACTGTCTGTGTGGAGTTTGAACATTCTCCCTATGTCTGCTTGGGTTCTTCCCAGTGCTCCAGCTGCCTCGCACAGTCCAAAGATGTGTAGGTTAGGTGGAGTGATCACGCTAAATTGTCTGTAATGTCCAAGGAAAGGCAAGGTCATAGGGGTAGGAGTTGGGTCTGGGTGGGATAGTCTTCAGGAGGGTCAGTATGGACTTGACGGGCCAAATGACCTGCTTCCTACTGTAGGGTTCCTCTGGTGTTAGCTCCATTCAAATGGACAACTATGGTTAACATTAATTCTTCCTAAGTTAATGTGGCTGTATTTCCTTCTCCCCATTCCATTCATTTGAATGGTCAACTATCTGCAGGAATCTCACACGAGCACAGGACTCCTCAGCTCTCGCTGAAGGTACTGTCTGCAGGCTCAATCATGAAGAACGGATGAGGTGAAGATAGGCTATCATTCCTCTTGGAGCAACTTTCTGAAGAAACTAAAATACTTTTAGGACAGGAGAAGAAAAAAGAAGCATAAATTAGGAGTGGGAAAACATAAAAGGGGAAGTATGCATTAATTCTATGAGAATGACCATCATGCTGCACAGATCTGTGACTCTTGAGAATATGTCAGTGAATGTAATTCCAAGAAATTTACAGCGATCAATAATAATAAGATACAAATGGATAGAGGTTCATGTTAATGATAATTGAGCATATTTCGTAATTCAAAAGATAAGTGACAGATAAATACAAAGTTATGCATTCCACTTTCAGTGTAGTGGTTATTTTAAGATTTTCAAAGTGCATATTTTAAATAATTCTTTCATTTTGCCTGCTCAAAACCATCACAACTTTACTTCAACTTTTTCTTTGATCTGCCATTTCAGCAACAAGGAACAGTAGCTGTAGTGCTCTATCAAATGTAGCATTCGACAGTATGCAAAGAGACAAAACAAAACTTGCACTGGCTCTATGAGTGACTTTTTTTACTAATGTCACTTTTTTCCTCCCAAAATGATTTTTAAGTTCTCTTTTTAATATATTCATTTCTGAGATTTGCACTTTTTCAGGTTGGCTATGAGGGCATGCATGTTAGCTGTAAATAAGAATTGATTAGCAAAGTTCTCAGTCAATTGCTTCATTTTGCCACAAGGCTGCAAGGCAGTGAGATTATGTGACATTACATCACTTCCTGTGATGCTGTGTTTCGTATCCAATTAGCATATCACTCTATCAGATGTAACTCTTTGTACTACTGTTCACATTTCTGGTAAGGACAGCAGGTGATGAAGCAGCTACAAGCTCCCTGCCCATGGCTAATAACGAGAAGAACAGCCAGGCAAAAAGGTGCAAGTACATGAGATAACAAGGTGTAGAGCTGGATTAACACAACAGGCCAAACAGCATCAGAGGAGCAGGAAGGCTGATGTTTCAGACCTAGACGCTTCTTCAGAAATCCATTCTGCTGCTTGGCCTGCTGTGTTCATCCAGCTCTACACCTTGTCATCTCAGATTCTCCAGCATCTGCAGTTCCTATTATCTCAGGTACAAGTATATGCCTGTTTTGGGAACAACCTGAAAAAACTGATTGTTTGCTTTGTTTGCTGTGCTTATTGTTGCCATCCTATTGACATGATACACCTGAGAAAAAGTCCAATTTTGCAACCAAGTGTTGAATGGCAAGACGAGAATCTCATGAGTGAGCTCAAGAGGCCTGTTTGCATCCCTTAACATGACATTATCACATAATCTCACCTCATTAATATACAATTTCGCACTTGTTGCATAGAATCCAGATGTCTGGAATTGTTGTTATGAAAGTCAAAGCGGGTGGCTGTGTGTTCACCGCTCGCTCCTTTGGGCCTCCATGTTGGACAGCTGTGGCCTAAATCTCAGGGCATTCTCTACACAGCAGATCCTTGCATCCTCTATCTGACACATTCCAGCATTCGCATGCCCATAGGGCACATCTCTGATCTACCTAAAATATAATTCTGCATTTCAATTCTGCACTTGTGTGTACACAACACTGATCCGTGCTTGATGTCAGGGCAGCTTTCATGGAGGGACATCAACTCAGATTGAACAGGCTGCCTCTAAGAACCCCTCACTTGCTCTCCTAGAGCTCACTCACCTTTTGCTTAACGGGATACCCCCAGCATCTCTGCCTTGTCTTCTTGTGAAGCTGAGCTTGTGACTCACTGCACCCAAGTGCAACCTGGACCTTTTTCCATACTCATGTGAATTGTAAGTGTGTAATGGAAATGGAAAATGTGGCAACCACACTGGGAGTGGGTTCAGTAAGTTTTTTTTTCTGGACTTTGCTTGTGATCAATGTAAGGCTCTTAAAGAACAATTGCATTAATCACACTTCCTCAGTACAAGATGAAGACATCGGAAATCATAACACTCTGAGTGTAAAATATATGCAGCATCCAACCATGCATGATACAAATCCTGCTCACAAAGAACCTAACCACATCATTAGTTATTACAACTTAATCATAGTCATATAGTGCACCCCAGACAGATTTTGCTACATTATCCCAGCATCCTGTGCTCTAGACAACTCGAGCAGACACACAAATGGGAGGTTATGGACTCTGAAAGGCTGAGAGCAGCAGCAGTCTTCTGAAGAGGGAGATGAGGATATTGAGCAGGAGGAACATGATCTTCACCAAGACAAAGCACTGCAGCATCAGGTACCACAAACCAGACAGAACTTAATTGACAAGCAGTTCCAACAAGTCTGACTCTGATGCAGTGATCACTTGTTGACTATTAATTCAATGCTGGTTGAAAGGCAAGCAGATTTGGTCTCTTCCCTAGTGCAAAAGCAGCTTTTATTAGACTCCATGGACATTGGGGAAAGAGTAATGCTCCCTTAGATAGGGTTCTAAGATTGGACAAGGCTAAAGACATTGCCTTTTTCTTTTAGGCCAGCGCCCATAATCTAAATGCACTCTGCTCTCTATGACTAAAAGGTGATCATTACACTCAACTCTGATAGAACAATCTCACTTCTGACATCTATGGGCATTCACTATATCATTAACTAGATTGCAGTACATTCACGCGCTAAATAAATGTCTAAAAAAAATACATCTGCACAAACTGGTTCCTCCTGTTTCAGAGCAAGGCGACAAAGGTAAAAAGCCATCTAGTTTTACAAGGTTGTTTCCATTCCCAAGGTCCAGGTGTAATCAATGATATCCACATTACTTTGTGAGCTTCCACACAGTTATCCCTCAAATACTGATAAGAAGGCCTTCTACTCATTCAATAAGCAGGCTGTATGGGGCATTGGATTCTATATTTTAACACCAGATTTGTCAGATCTTCTCATGATCCACAGTTTGTGCCTCGTTCTTATTTTTCCAAGGGTGAAATTGGGATTGATTGAAAGCTTCTGAGTTACCAAAGTTTACTTTGTGCTCCTGTAGATAATGATTACACTGTGAATGGCTCAAGCAACAGCAGAAGGTGACTGCAAGATGATGTGAGACCAATAATTAAGAGTAGCATTAAGGTGTTACAGGCACACATAAAAGATCTTGAGTCTCTTTTTCTTTGCTTCCATTGATATCTTCATCATCTCTTCCTTTCTTCTCATTAGCATTTTTCACGGAAAGATAATTTTCTCTCTATTCTTCTTCATCATCAAATGGTGCTATTGCCATATTGGCAAGTTTTCTGCCAAGTCTGCCCAGCAGTCTATGTGCCCTGATGTCAGCTTCCTCGAGAAGGCCAAGATCTGAATGAAATTATAACATTTTATTCTGCATCGGTATGCCATGCCCTTGCCTCGTTTGGCTGTATTTGCCAGATGTGTATGCCAGATCCACTTGTGGCAGACATTCTTGAGAAGTATTAGAAAAGGATTAAATGATACATGCAGCCAAAAGGGATGAGAGTCAAGTGAATGACTCCAATAAAGTTGGAGAAGACTCAAGTGAGAGAGACAAGCACTGATCTATACCTCATCAACACAGTGTGGAACTGGAGGAAAACAACAGGTCAGGCAGCATTAGAGGAGCAGGAGTGTCGACGTTTCAGGTCGGGACTCTTTTTCAGAACTGCCCCGACCTGAAACATCGACTCTCCTATTCCTCTGATGCTGCCTGACCTGTTGTGTTTCTCCAGCTCCACACTGTGTTGTCTCTGACTTCAGCATCTGCAATTGTTGGTATCTTTGAGTGACTGGTCTATTTTTAGTGCTTGTCCCCTTTTCTACTGTTGTATTGTTCAGCCAGAACCATCTTTTTTTAAAGGCTGCACTTCAATTTTGTAAACATTACTCTTCCCACGTCGTGTGTCACATTACTCATATAATAAAAATTCTTTTTTCTGGAAAGAAAATCAGTTTGTATTTGAATGATCAGTTGAGTGTTAAGTAGCTTAAAATCCTGAGTTTTATTGTCTTCATCACTAATTCCTGGAGTTTGGATGACAAGCATGACACTAAAAACAAGCCAAGACAAATTTTAATATTGAAGATCTCTACAAACAATTCACAATTTGTTGGAGTGAGATACACAGCATGGTTGGTCCTTTATAGATCTTCATGGTTTATTGTCATGTAAGGACCATAAATCTCATATCAATTAATATTCCACAGACTTCAATCCCTCCTTTTCCCACCTCTTGCTGAAGGGCAGAGCAGTATATAATGTGTACGAGAGGAAGAGACCAAGGGAGGAGTAAACACCTTGTGAAGCTTTGTTTTTTTTTAAAGTTGGAATGATAGAAGTAGCCTGAATGAGTGGGGTCAAGCTCCCACTGAACTGGGACTTTTAGTTTTGGCCTTCTGCTGTTGCTAGAGTCTTGAAGCTGGATGTGGAAGCCCTTATTCCTCTCTCTGTTACAGCTAAAAGTTGGAGTTCTTCTCCTATTGTTAGAATAGCATGTGAGACAATCTATTTTACTGAATTTGCCTTTGCCTATGGTATGTTTATGGGGGTGTTACTGTATTGGAGCTGTCAATTAGTAATAGTTAATATATATTATTTTGTTAAGCATTTTGATAGATTTACAGCTAAACCAGTTCTTTACTATTTTTATTTTGTGTGTATTTTAAAGGTGGCGTAAAACTAAAGTTTGTTTTGCTTAATTTTGAGTAGTCTAGCCAACCATATTGAGTCTTGAATGCAACACCTCGCAGTTGCCTTTAAAATAAGAACAAGTTAGGGTCTAGACTACTTTATTAACGCATTTTTAGAGAGGTTGGTCTAGTTCTTAACAAAAGGCCAGGCCGATGATTTTGTCATTAACAAATGTGACGTTCCTGATCTTTAGTTCAATATCAAATCATAGATTAAAAACAAAGAATCCAACTACGGAAATCTCAAACAGGACACAATTCCAGAGGACCACATTTTCAACAGTCTCATACCTTGTCTTGTTGAAATAAAGTATCATCATAGAATTTGCATTTGAGTTCTAAAGTAATCCACAACCACCGTCAATACTAAGTGGTCAAAAATAACAGAACCAGATGCTAATTAAGAGGTGATCCAGCCACATTTAAGCAGGCTGATAAGTTGCAAACATTAATAAATTAGCAGTGATAAATCTTCAAATATGAAATGAATAACGTGAAAAATAAACACATTCCGTGAAAAAAATTGAGAATCCTTCAGAGAATGGAGCTCCTTAGATAAATAAAGAAATTACGACTCAAAAGGACTAAAACTAAAAAAAGGACAGACAGGATAAAGTTAAGCTAAAAATAGTAAATATAATTATGCGAATACAGAAAATGTAGTAGTAAAGTGAAAAGAGAGATTAGGAAGGTGGAAAGGGAATATGAAATAGGTTAGCAGATAGTATAAATGAGAACAGTAAAAGAGGTTTTTAAAATTGAAGCTGAGACATGTAGCTCATTATCGATCATTTTGACCTGAAAGCAGTAGAAATTTGGGGACCTCCTTTAACTTATTTAGCTAAGTCCTGTGAATAAACGGCTTTGCTAAGCTGGGTTAAATAGACATGCAAATTATTACCATAAATTAATTGGAAGCACACTGCAACTCTCAGACAGCTTAGCTAGCTGTCCATAAATGAAAAAGGCCATAGAAATTTCTACCTGCTCCTTTTCTGGGTCCAGAACATGAAAGTTCTCCTCTGGGGCCCACAAGTACTTTGGAATAAACTGAGACTGTCAGCAGAGGAAAGGGTAGTTATACAGGCTGGGAGCTTTAGGAGGAGCTGCAAAGCAAAGCAAGGGGAGAGAAGAGGCATCGGAGGAGTGAACATCTGCAAAGTAGATAGATTGGTTTCAAAATGGTGGGGGACAGCGAAATGGGAGTGTTGGTGGATAGGGTGGAGGGTAAAGAGTGAAAGAGAAACTGCAAAGGGGAAACGAGTGGCTGTAAAAGAGAGTGGAACTGCAAAAGGGCCATGGGCTAGAAATGAGGGAGAAGGGCTGCAAAAAAAAGTAAGGAGGTACAAGCAGGGCAGGGGGCTGCAAATAGTGGGCAGATAGAAAGGGAGGAGAGAGACTGCAATGTGAAAAAAACTGTTGAAAGACTTTGTATCTAAGGAATAATCAGTTCTCTTAGAACAGGAAAATTGAAATAATCGATTCCTTACAAATGACCATATTGTCTAGTCAAAATGGCTGAAATTTCAGAACTTATTAAGGGGGGTAATATGGATGCTGTTGAAATGAAATAAAATGTTGAAATGAAGACTGAGTCAATTGAGTAATTTGCTATTGAACGCCATTGTTTCATCAAAATTCACATTTATATGTTATCACATCTTACACATTATCAATTAAAGGTGTAGCATTTGTGTTAGAAACAAAGATGCAATGGTTTAGTTCTGATGTCAACAGTATACAAAAAGTATGCTTATGGTGAGGGTCTCTTATGTTTGGAAGTGTCAGTTTTCTTTTTAAAAAAACATTTTGTTAACTTTTGCTCATTTTGTACCAGTTTAAACATAGTTGTGTTCAGGAAATTAATGAATTCCTTATGTGGCTTTAATTTCATGAAACAATGTTGAAAATTGAAATTAACGAATTCCTCTAAGCCTGCTTCTGTGAGAGTGCAAATCCCAACACAAATTCAGAAGGTATTGTTGTGATATACAATTATACCACTTAATGCAGGAGTCATTAGAACAAACAAAAGGAGTCCAAAAACAAAATGTCACCCCCAAAAATCAACAAGTATCCCTTGAAAAATGTAAAGTGTGGCCCTAAAATAATATGTTTCAAGCCTTGATGATTATCAATGAATAACAAAACTATAACCTCTAGGAAACCAATAATTAATTAGTCAGCAGGCGTAAGAGTGGCAAACAGATCTGGAAAAATATGATGTACTGCATTTAGGGAAGGTTAACAAGATGAATAAATAATGAAGTTGTGGGATACTTAACTATGAAGAAGAACAGACAGGCTATGGAGTGTGTGCCTACAAATCTCTGAAGATGGCTAGACAGGTGAGTGAAGTGGTCTTGTCTTTATTGTTGAGGCATACTACCTAAGAGTGGGGAATTACGCTGGATCCATATAAAATGCAAGTCAAGTCACAGCCACAGGCAGTTCTAGTGTCTAGAGAGGGTACAGAGGTAATTTACAAGGACATTGCCTAAGCTGGAGAATGAAAGTTACAAGGAAAGATTTTTGGAACAGAGAAGACTGAAGGAAGAGCTAATTATGCATGTAAAATATGAGATATCTGATTAGAATAGATAGGTAGGCCCTATTCCTGTGGTTGAGTATCCATAACAAAATGTCTTAGATTTAGAGTGAGATGTGGGAGGTTTAGAGGGGAATTGTCTTCAGGCAGATGGTTGTCGAATTCTGGAACCCACTATCCAAAAGAATGGTAAAGACAGAAACCTCAAAATTTTTAAATACATGTTTGGATGTTTGCTTGAAGAGCTGTAACTTAAACACCAAAGACTGAGAGTTGGAAAGAGAGATTGGGCTGAACGGCTACTTGTCTGCAGATATGTAGGCCAAGTACTCCCCTCCTGTGCTGTAAATCTCTATGAATCCATGTTAACTTTGAGTCCCTCTTGAACCAACCTGCTTGAGAATCACTTCAAATTCTCACTAATGCACAAGAGCTCATGAACTGCATTTAAATTAGGTCCAACTTGTTTCAGGCAGAAGTCAAATTTCTCAGTCACAATGAGTAAGGAAATAGAGTCAGATATAGCTTCTCAGAAATTAAGGAAGCAGGAGCCATTTTATGCTGTATAAAGCTATATCAGATGTATTTATTAAATTTGCTGCAACATTCAACAGCTAGATTTTAACCAATGAAAGTAAAAAGCACTTGATCAATTGATAGATCTAACTGTAGAAATATGGTGGTTCTGAGGATATAAGTAGCATATTTCAAAATGGTAAGTCATGAACACCCTTATAGAAATATTAATTGTAGTAATATTGCTTTATTGGATGTGCATAGTGGTATTTATACTTTTGTACAATGGACACAGGCTAAAACTATATTTGTTTAATTAACAACATAAGAAATAGAAGCAGAAGCAGACCATAAAGCCTGTTAAATTTGTTCTACCACTCATAAAGATTACAGATGATGCTCCTTTCAACCATAGTTTCCACTGGGATTCTCGAAGACTAAAAACTACTTATCTCAACCTTGAATATATTCAACAATTAATTCCCCTGCAACCCTCTGGCATAGAGAATTCCAAATGTTCGCAAAAGCTTGAGTGAATGTATTTCTCCTCAGCTCAATCCGAAATGATTAACACCCTTTCTTAAGGCTGTGCCCCGATTCCAGAAACAATCCCTCAGTGTCTACCCTACCCTACAGAGTTACATGTATCACTTCTCATACTTCTAAACTCCAGCCTATCTTAGGACAACACTCACATTCCTAGAAGTAATTTAATGAACATTTGATATACCACCTCCAATGCAATCACATCTTTCTTGATAGATGCAGACCAAACTACATACAATATAGATGGTGTAGGCTTGTCTCGCTAGCATCCTGTACAATTTAGCAGACATTCCTCATTCTTATAATCCAATTCCCTTGCAATAAAAACCATATGGTATTAGCCTTAATTGCTAATTGTAACCGCATGTAATTTTTATGTTCCTGTACAATTCCACCCAAGTTTTCTAAACTGCAGCATTTGGAAGTTTCAAATCTTTTTAAAAATAGTTTGCTTGTCTATTTTTGTTACCATTGCAAATAAACTCATGGTCCAGCATTACACTTCATCTGCCACCTTGTTGCCAATACACTTTATCTGTCTGTACCTCCTTGAATCCCCCTCACAGCTTACAAACAGAATTGTCAAACACTATTTCCCTTTTGTAAAAGCCTATGTTGATTTTGATCATACTCATGATTTTTAAGCACATTGTTAAGACCTCCTTTATAACAGTTTCCAAAAGTTTGATGTCAGACGAACTTAACTGAAGCTACCTGGATTCTCTCTCCCTCCTTCGGCTAGTGCTGTTACATTTGCTAGCTTCCAAACCACTAAGACCATTTTAGAATCTGGATAATTTAGAAAGTCATAGACAGTGTAACCACCTTATCTGTCATAAGCCTTTTAGAAACTTAGAATGTAGGCCGTCAGGTCCTAGGGACTTACCATTGTTTAGTTCCTTGAATTTTTCCCATATGTTTTCTCTGAGGATACTAATTTCCTTAAGCTCTTCATTCTAATTATCCCCTTAATTACCATTTATGTCTGATATGTAATTTGTGTCTTCTACTGTGAAGACAGACAAAATTTCTGTTCAATATCTGTCTTTTTTTGTTCTCCCATGATAACTTCTACCGAATTGGCCTCTAATGGATCAACATTTAGTGTAAACAATTCTTCCTTTTAATATACTTCGAAAAGGGTTTTACAATCTACTACACTGGTGAATTTCTATTTTTCCCCCTTTTTATCAGCTGTATTGGCGGCTCATTGCTGGTAAAACTTCCAAACTTAGGGCTTACTGCTATTTTTGCCACATAAATGATTCCTAATACTAACCTTAACTTTCTAAATAAGTCATGAATGGATAATTCTTGCTGTTTTAGTTTTCTTTAGTTTTTTTTAACTTAATTTTTTGCCTTTGAAAACTGAATGGTTTATTTAAATGTTATCTACTGTTTAATTGTCCCCGTACTCAATCAGCTGAAGAATCTCTACTGCATGGCTCCATGACCTTTGACTGTGTTTAACCCCATCAAGGGCAGTGAGCTGTAATCAGTACTCTACAATTGTGCTTATTTATATTTAAGATTCTTGTTTGGGACTGCAGTATACTACATTCTGACTTAACATGGGCTTGGAGGACTAATATTTACATCTGAAAATAAATCCATGTGTGTAAATAACAGAGTGTGGAGCTGGATGAACACAGCAGGCCAACAGCGTCTCAGGAGCACAAAAGCTGACGTTTCGGGCCTAAGCCGTTCATCAGAAAAAGGGGATGGGGAGAAGATTCTGAAATAAATAGGGAGAGAGGGGGAGGCGGACTGAAGATGGATAGAGGAGAAGATAGGTGGAAAGGAGAGTATAGGTGGGGAGGTAGGGAGGGGATAGGTCAGTCTGGGGAGGGCGGACAGGCCAAGGGGGTGGGATGAAGTTAGTAGGTAGGAAATAGAGGTGCGGCTTGAGGTGGGAGGAAGGGATAGGTGAGAGGAAGCTTGACGGCAGTTGGAGATGAAGAGGTCGAGGGAGGGTAGGAGGCCTGGGAGTGGTGTCCAGGAGGAGGACTTGTGTTGGAGGCGGGTGAAGGGATCACCTTCCTCAGCACCTGCCTACAAGTCACGTTTGGACATCGAGCAGTTTTTTCGCTGCCTTCGCCTCCGCGCTTACTTCTCTAACCGTGAGCCTAACCCTCCCTTCACTGACCCCTTCACCCACCTCCAACACAAGTCCTCCTCCTGGACACCACTCCCAGGCCTCCTACCCTTCCTCGACCTCTTCATCTCCAACTGCCGTTGAGCTTCATCTCACCTATCCCTTCCTCCCACCTCAAGCCGCACCTCCATTTCCTACCTACTAACCTCATCCCGCCTCCTTGACCTGTCTGTCCTCCCTGGACAGACCTATCCCCTCCCTATCTCCCCACCTAAACTCTCCTCTCTACCTATCTTCTTCTCTATCTATCTTTGGTCTGTCTCCCCCTCTCTCCCTATTCATTTCAGAACCCTCTCCCCAACCCTTTTCTGATGTAGGGCCTAGGCCCGAACTGTCAGCTTTGGTGGTCCTAAGATGCTGCTTGGCCTGTTGTGTTCATCCAGCTCCACACTTTGTTATCTCGGACTATCCAGCATTTGCAGTTCCCATTATCTCTGCATAAATAACAGCTTCAATTCTATCCTCCAGCAACTAGTCCTAAGAATAGAACATGGAAGGGGGAAAAATGTTTGCCGAAAAATGAAGGTTGGAAGTCAAATGAAAACACTAGAAAACTACAATTATAGTAGCTATTTTGAAAACTGTTGGGGTTTGATTCAACTCTGACCTCATAAGTTCTTAGAGTTTGGTAATTTGACCAGTGGAAGAATGAAGTCATAAAATCTTACAATCACTAGGGCACTGAAGGAGGACATTTAACCTATTGAATTCAAGCCAGTTTTCTGGATAACAGAAGAAATTTCATCCCCTCATAGGCTTATAAGCTTATTTGCTGCAATTGCCCAATTTCTTTTCAAAATCATTGGCCATTTCTACTTCTACACCTCTCCCCATGGAAGCAAGGTCCACATCATTACCACCCCATGTGCAAAAAGTTTCCTCCTCACAATCCCCTATGTTTTTGCCTAAAACCCTAAATCTGTCTCTCCTAGTCCTTGTAGCAACAGCCAATAGAGACGACTTTCTCTTGCCTACATGCTACATGCCTTGGTCCTGTGCTCTAACAAATAATCTCACCTTCACTTCTTTTGCCTCAAGGATACAACTACAGTTTCTTCAACCTAAAGTTTCAGCTAAAATAATGCTGGAAGAATTCTGATTATTTTAGTCCGCACTCTCACAAGGATTCTCATGTCTTTCCTAAAGTGCACTGACCTGGCTGAATGGAATACTATTGTTGCAGCTGAAACCAGCAGAATCTGCTGCTTATTGCAGTCATGGT
Organism: Stegostoma tigrinum; assembly: GCF_030684315.1. Taxonomy (NCBI): domain Eukaryota; kingdom Metazoa; phylum Chordata; class Chondrichthyes; order Orectolobiformes; family Stegostomatidae; genus Stegostoma; species Stegostoma tigrinum. The sequence continues at coordinate 21,275,731 of NC_081370.1, forward strand.
GCCTACAGCTGGTATTTTTCCCTCTTTTTATCTATTTTCAGGGAGTTAAAAGCTACAATAAACAGATCAACCAAGATCTTATAATGTCTACCTGAAATGATATTCAAGAGGAACAGGAAGGTATTGTATTACTTCTTTGCTTGATGAAGATCAAAGTATGATCATCGCAGGATGTGAACCAGACATACATTGGGCAAAGTACAAAATGCTACAATTCATGGGACAACACCATGTTGAACAAAAGGGCATGAAATTGGTACATCCAGAGTTTCAGATCATCTGACATACAAACACATGAATTAAAACAGGAGTATGCCATTCAGCCTCCTTCAGCTTGCTTCACCTGTCAACACATTCATGCTTGATCAATTGTCACCTCCAATCCAAAATCCTGCCTACCCCTGAATCTTTCACTCACTTACTCAACTGTAATCTAACTACCTCAATGTTAAATATCTTCAAGAACTCTGCATCCACTGTCTTTTCAGGATATGAAATCAAAATACCTATGACCCTCAGAGAAATAAATCTCCCCCATTCCCCATCTGTGTTTTAAACAAGCAACTGATTCTTAGACAGTGACCTTCAGTTCTAAGTTTTTCCATGGGAGGAAACATTTTCTCCACATCAACCCTGTCAAGACCTCTCTGGATCTTTCAATCAAGTTTCCCCTTACTCTTCTAAAGTCCAGCAAATATAACCTTTTCTCAGAAGATAGACCCTTCCATCCCAGGCATCAGTTTGGTAAACTTTCTCTGAACTGCCTTTAACACATTTACATTTTTTTTTCTGAAAAAGAGCAAGGCGACCAATATTGTTCACATAACTCCAGCTGCAATTTCACCAGTGACCTGCATAACGGAAGCAAAACCTCATTACTTTGGCTTTCAATTCTCAACATAATAAGTGATAACTGTATTAACTTTTCAAGTTGCTTGCTTGACACTTCTCTGACATCACCAATAGAGAATCATCAGAGTTTAGAAGGAACAAGTGAAGGGAACAGTCTTAAACATTACACTAAAGAGCTATATTTGAGAATCTACTATGTACAGATTTAAATAAGTAAGTATTGCATTACATCAGGTGTGGAAGGGCCTTTCTTGGAAATAAGCTGCAAACAACACCAAGTGAGTGTATGTGCAGACAACCACAGCCTGTGGTAACCTAAAACACAATTGCAGTGCATAGGTAGAGTATTGACTTAAAGAACAGAGTAAAGCGTGTTCCACATAAATAGATTATCCTAGTGGTCCAAAATTATTAACTTTAATGCAATGGATGTCTTGGAATACGTAAATGAATAAAATTAATGTTTTAGTAACATGACAGCTTTAAAGAATGATGCATTTCATACTTGGAATCAAACTGATAATATGGGTTGGAATTTCGCAGACAACAAGAACAATGATGCAATCTTATCGGAAGCTATCTTCTAAATAGCCATGCCTGTGCTAACTAACCATAAGGTCCCAAAGGTGCAGGGTGAATCAGAATGCTGGCACCCTTGAAGCTTCAGCTTTGGCAGCTGCTGAGATAGGTCAGAGACCCCTAGGATGCCAAGCATGTAGGTACCTTTGGTCATGAAAAGAATTTACTAGCATACAAGGCAGTGGAAACAGGCTTTATCTCAGCATAGTAAGGGCAGAATCAGGAAGAAAAGCACGTAGGGTAGTGCACTCTGTGCAGCACATTTACGGCTTTCATCAATGGCTAACGATACACCGCAAAGAGTGTTTCCACATATTAAGTTGGCAAGGTTATGGAGTTCTTAATCAAGAACATTTATCGTGGAGTTGAAGGGTTGAGATGTCGGAATTGAAGAACATAGAATGATACAAGAAAGAACTGTCGTTCTATGAGGAGAGTCATTCGCAATGAAGCAATAACATATGCATGACATAACATATACTTTTAATGCATTATGTACAGGCAGATACAATTGCTAGATTTACACAAATGTATGAAAAGGCACCACACCTATAAGTAAAGCACCTCAATCAGTTAAGAATGTCAAATTAGCTTAATTGCTCTCAAGGTTGTAAATTTAACTCCATTCTAGGGCTTTAAAGTAACTTAATGCAACATGAGAATACAATACTGACAAAATATGCCTTTCCAGGAGATCTGAAATTCATACCTGGTTTCTCAGTTCAAATATATATTAAACAGATTATGCAATTTTTCTTCTATAATCCTAGTCAATCTTCCTCTTTCAACTACCACCAAAACTAAATTTAGTTGAGCATGCCTTTCAAGGCCATATCTGGGATCTTTCTGTGTGCTTAATGAAATTAATAACTGTCAATTACTCTCAGTTTAAGAAACAGAAAAAGATGTCACAGCACATAAGCCCAAGTTTGGCACAAAAGAAGCAACCACTTTCCTTACCTTAGCACCAACACTAACATTCCCCAGCAGTTCTGTTTTTAATGGTTTATGTTCTGGGTACGTGTAGGTCAGGGAGTTGATGCTGCTAGGTTCATCAAGATGACTTCTGTTAAGGTACTCAACTGGGTCTTCCTTCATTAGCTTTTCTGCTTTAGCTGTGGGAAGGTTCTGTAGCCCCGTTGGCAGCTAGGGTAAACAGGTCAAAAATATTAACATGAAGTTACATTACACTTTATTAGTAGCAATTATGTTATATTCTTTTGGGCTTGCTTTCATGTTGTTTATGCTTCAGTTAAAAAACAAAAGCACACAAATCTTTGTGGTTACCAAACAATTTATGAATGCCAGAAATGTTTATATTGGTACCTAAGTTTGCAGTTAGGAAATTGCACTGTTCCAATTATTTAGATGAGTGTGTTTTGGTTCCCAGACACTGCAGTGTTGCCTTGCTTCTTAATGACATAAACCGTGTAATTTCCTTCTCTCCTGAATCAATACTGTTCCTGTAAAAGCCCCAGAAAAGTGTATTAGCAGGACATTTGACTGCTGTGGTGATCCTGTACTTATCCTGGAATTTTCACACAAACATTTTGAAGAATTGCTGTAGCAATTTGGCCGTTTTTCCTCCCTCTCAAAACTTGACATAGTAAGACAATGATAACATTGTCACTGTAGTATTTTGCAGATGGCCCACTTCTTGTTGCTTGTGGTGTATTAGGAAGCATTGTTTGAGGTAATTCACTGTCATCAAACCTCCACTGTCTTTGCTTAGACTTGGCCTTATCTAGTGATTAGTGAGAATACACCACTGCAAAGTGGCTACAAAACAGAAACTATTCTAAGAAAGCAATAAGTACGCATACGTTTGGTCAGACATAAATAGAAGGATTTTAGAAAGCGGTACAGATGCACCTGCTCCTTCCAAAAATTCAAATAAAACTCCTTTTCTCAGTAGAATGGGTGGACCCAATGTAACACAAATGTTAACCCCTTCAAAACCATCACCACAGACAAAAATTGTCACAGACTGGCTGAGTTTAGTTGGAGCAGACCCTAAATTTAATCTGTTGATCCCTGTTTAATGGTGTCTAAAGTAACTGCAGTAAGGCCAGTAGGGTGACTCTACGTCATCCTTTATTTACACGTGGAAAGTCATTGGCACTGATTCAGCTCCACAGAGCTGGCTCTCAGAATATCAGGATGTCTGAAACTCCTATTTTTATCTGTCAGTCAGGGCTCCCTGACTGGCCCAGATTGACAGCCCCAATCAGGGAACTCATAATCCATGAGATCCACCTGGCTGACCTCATCACAATCATTACACCCTCCCCCTCTGAGATTGAGGACATAGGCCAGTTTTTTTCCTTGTAGCTCTTCCTGGGGCAATCTAGCATCAGGTCAGATTTCTCTGACTCCGCCTCACTGGCGGGTAACTTGTAACACACAGTAGCTCGCCTCTTGAGCCTGGACCATCTGGGAGAAAAATTTTTTCTCTTCTTCTGGCAGCGAAGGTTTCAAGGCAGAGATTCTGCCACATCCATCTCAGATTCCGAGGTCTCTTTGAAGCTTAATGGAGAGGGAGAACCCATGGGTTCTGACAGCCTTTCCAACTGTTCCAAGGAGCCGGGCACATTTTGTTCCCACCCCAGTTGCAGATTTGCAGCTTTCAAATGGTCCACATTGCATGTTCAGGACCGGCATACCTACTTGAACTTTATACATCATTGGACCTGACCCCGTGTCGACCTGACCCGATCTCATATCCATGCAGGGCCATTCCCATGGTTCCAAGACCAAACTTCATCTCCTGAAGTAAACTGTCTCTCTCGCTTAGCGATGTCTTGTGCCTGGCATTGGTGTTCCTGATGTGGTTTTATCCTCCCCACGGCCAGGTCTTTGAAGATCAGATTTAACTGGGTGCAAAGTGTTCTCCCCATTAGCAACACTTCTGGAGCCGAAAAGATTCCATGGCACTATTTTGAAGGACAGCAGGCAAGTGGTGTCTTGGATAATATTTATCCCTCAGTCAATATCACAGAAACAGACAACTTGGTCATTATCACATTAGCATTTGTGGGAAATGCTGCGCAAAGTACATTTCTCTATTTCTGATATACCACAGTGACCACCCTTCAAAAGATCTTTACAGGCTGGAAAATCACTCTGAGATGGCTGGTGGTGATCAAAAGCATTGACAGAACTTTGCCAGTGCCTGAGAAATGTGAGAAATCTGGAGAAATATGGTAGGATGACTAATATGGATATTCCTGAGCTCCCAAACAACCCATTTTCCAACAAGAGTTGGATGAGGGGATGAGATTCCCATCTGTGAGAGGCAAGAGGAGTACGAGTATGCTGTGCTCATGTTATGGATGAAGGTATACTTCAGGGCTGCTTATCCACCCTCTTAATGCTCACAAACTTTGTGCCCACTTCAATACTAATAGCACCTGGTTTGTCTTGTCTGTTGGCATGCTGCCCTCCTCAGCTGCTTCAGAAAGGCTCACTGTCCTTCTGTCTTGACTTGTGGTTTAGCTCAAACACAAAACCACAAAACCTGCCATGGCTGTCAACAGTCATCAGTTGAGAGGGTGAACATGTTGCTGTCATGCACTGTGCTGCATCAATCTCACACCTAGAGCAGACATCAGTAGCTGATGTAGCAAGCACACCACGTGTTTCAACCAAATGATCATGTCCTAAAGATGACAGGACTTGTCATCAGTCAAGTCACTGGGGGCTGCTGTCAGTTCGGTGGTCGCAGCACTGTCTCTCAAAGCACTGTCTGTGATCAGTGCAAGGGCTTAGGGATAGTAAGCCATCCACTTGGTGTGGTCAGGATCAGGGGGTCTGCCTTATTACAGCCTGGGGAGTGGGTCACGGCTAGGCATGCAGGCTCAGTGCCAGCAGTCAGAGAATTTCCAGTTGGAGATCTCGAGACAGACCAGTCAGCGATGTGGTCAGTAATAAGTGGGGACTATCCATCCAAATCGGTCAGAGCAGTGAGCCATGGTTTATCTGGGGATTCAGCAGAATGAAAAATCAAGGGGTTCTTAACAAGTGTGCACTGCTGTGCCAGGCAAGTTGGGGGACACAGGGCTTGGCATTGGCAACAACAAAATGGACTGTACAAGGGTCAAGGAATGGTGAAAGGAGGCAATTTGACATTTAAGCAAGGGAGGCTGCAAAGTATAGGAGGACTTGGGTTGTCTCAGTGGAGGAGTTTGCATCTTGATGGTGGGCAGGACAAAATTTTAGAGTCAGGGCTTGGGGGGGTAAGGATGAGAGTTGCAGTTATAAACCTAGGTGGTGATTAGGTGGGGAATCAGTGCTGATGGGCTGTCTAGGGAGTTCCAGATAGAAAGGGGCATGAGGTCTGAGGGGAGGGCGTCTTGATTACCAGGTTGAACTTGACCTGCATTGCCTCAACTCCTAAATGTGAGGTACAAATAGAAAATGGCAGTGATCACACCCACAGTGGACTGAGACAGAGTTCCTTTACTGTCTCAACTGCAGCTTTCATTTCTGATAGACAAAGAGATTTCTCATGGGGCAATACTACCAATCATTGTATTTACAGAGTACAGGTTGAAATTTTTAGATCATAGACGATCATAGCAAATCCCGACAGTGCGGAAACAGCCCTTTCAGCCCAACAAGTCCTCACTGACCCTTGAAGCATCCCACCCAGATCCATCCCCCTATAATCCACCTAAACTACACATCCCTGAACACTACAGGAAATTTAGCATGGCCAATCCACCTTAACCTGCACATCTTTGGACTGTGGGAGAAAACCAGAGCACCCGGAATAAACCTACGCAAACACAGGAACTGTTCTGTTTCTTTAGCCCCCCCACGCAAGTTCATTGCATGCCTGACTGATGGATCCAGCTACAGCATGGGTTACCATCGCTGCTGCTTTGGTGCAATGAAGGTGCAGAGGAATGAGAGAGGAACAGTATGCCTGCAAGTTCAGCACCAACAGCAACCTCCTGCAGCTGCCGAGCAGTCTTCACATGACGTAGTTTCCGCGAAAGCTCCCCTCAGTGTGTGCAGGAGTTACCAAATTTCAGAGTGTATGATCTCTGTTACCATTTCCTCCAGATGTGCAAGGTGCATTTTGCAACCAGGCCCAAGGTGGAGCAGATGATAGACCTGCTGAAGAGGAGTTTCCAAGGCTTGGATCAGTCTGAGGAGGAACTTGCAATACAGTCCGGCAGACTGTGCGACATTATCCTAGCAAGGTGCGCTCTACAGAAGCAAACAGGGCATGTGACGGAGGCTGACAAACTGGGAGAGCAACAGCAATCTTGCATGGAGTAAAGTGAGGATATTTGGCAGGAAGAAAATGACCTTTGGCATGGTAGAACAGAACAGTGTGAGAGCTACTTGCCAGACAGGATGTAATTTACACCTAGTTTGAGTAGATGAAAGCTGGGTGCAGTCACTTGTTGACTGTAAAATTGTTGTTGCTCAAAACTCAAGCAGTGTGTTTCTGTTCTGACACACCATTGCAGCCTCTATTCTATTTCCTTTTGCTGCTGTTGAACATAAGAGAGTGGGTTGAAGACTTCACTGAATGTGATGGCCGCACACTGAACAATGATAAGGTGATGCACTACAGTGGGCATAGGGGAAACAGTAACAGAGAGGTAGGGAGGGGTGGAATTGCAGATGTGGCTAAAAACATGTAAGCTATGTGGCCTGGTGCTTAAACAACGATAGAACAGGAATAAATAAATTCACTGGGTCCTGCAGAGAGAAACCCTCTGTGAAACTTGACGAAAATGAAATTAAGTTGATTTCTGGTAAGGTTCAACACATTGTGCAAATTTTCAAATCTGTTTTCATTTTATAGAACAATTAGAGGAACAAATTGCGAAGGAAATGGCTTACTGTTTGAAGACACTTTCTGTCCGTTGCAAACATATAGACAAATTTGCACAAGGATGACATTACCAAGATCACAGCAATTCAGACTTTTAAATGTCAAGTTCATTTGTAAACTACTTCCTTTTTGCATCAGTAGGGTTAATAAATTCAGAGTACAGAGATTTGTCTGTAGTTTCTCACATTTATCACTCTTCCTATGGCAAACAGCAGCTAGACAGAAGACGCTAAAAAGTTTTCATAGGGGGAATGTCCAGAGATTTACTGTTGACACCCAGGTAACCATCCTAGTGACTGTTCAACCCTCTGGTCTTTCATGACAATGAAGAAAATAAGCCCAGCTCTGTAGGCTGATCCTGGAGTTGTAGATAACTTTAGAAGCAGAGAGTGAGGTCAAATGGAGCTTCATGTGGTCCAGCTAAATAAAATGAAGCAAAGCCAAACAAGATGGCTCTCAATGCAATGCCCGAGACAACATTGCTGATGACCTACAATCATGATGAGGAAGAATATAAGTTTTACAGGAAGAATGCCAGCATTTTTCAAATGGACAAAAAGCTTTCAGCGTATGCAACTCACCTGAGAAAAAAGTATTGACCCTATCATCCAATTCTCAAATTTCTGTACATATGCAATTTGAAGAAAAGACAAGAACATCATAATGTCACACTCTATTATTTATGGTCTGGTATTTTGGTCAGTCTGCCTTGATGACCTTTGTTGCGAGCTGCAAAGAAGCAAAATTTTAACTGTGCAAAATCTGCTTTCTATAGTTTTTGTACCAGACAGGAACATGAAGAATTTTGAGATATTCAGAGTTTGAGAGAAGTATGGAAAGCTGATTTGGATTAGGATAAAATTTCTCAACAAATTGCACAAACTGTTATCCAGATGTCCAATGATGTATCACTGAATGGAAGTGATGGCTAAGAGGCACTATGTTGGACCATCAATCCAGAGGCCCAGGTAATGTCCCAGGAATATGGGTTTGAATCCTGCCAAAGCAGATGGAATTTGAAGTCAATAAAAGTATTTGGAATTAAGACTCCAGTGATGACTATGAAACCATTGTCATTTGTCAGGAAAAAACCCATCTGGTTCACTAATGCCCTTTAGGGAAGGAAGCTGCTGTCCTTACCATTGTCAGTGATTATGTGTGACTCCAGACCCATAACAGTGCGGCTGACTTTTATTGCCCTCTGGGTAATACATGCTAGCCTGGCCAGTGACGTTGATATCCTGTGAATGAATTTAAAAAGGATGAATGTTTTCTATGGATCTGGCTCTACAGTTGCACAGCTTCATGGCACAGTGACTCATAGTTCCCCTTCTATCCACCGCAATTCGACTCATAACATATAGTAGATATATCAATTCAGATGAATGGAGCAACTTTATTGATGCCAGAGAATTAACACCCAAGCACAAATTCAATCAAAAATCTTTTTGACTGAGTCTATTTGTATTCATTAGGAACTTGGTGTTCCATTTGGTGGTTTGTGCAGACGTTGTCTCCATCACTGTGGAATGTTCGCCAGTCACAATAGGTCCCAGGCTTAGGATGTACCTGTGAAAGTCTGAAATGCTGGAAGTTCAGTATGAGGTGCTGCAATTTCCCTCTTGCCTGTCCTCCTCCATAGTGAGATTGATGATTCTCCAGGATAGCCACATGCAGCTGGATAAAAACCTAAAGAACTGCGGATGCTGTAAATCAGAAACAAAAACAGAAATTGCTAGAAAAGCTCAGCAGGTCTGGCAGCATCTGTAAAGAGAAGTCAGAGTTAATGTTTTGGATCCATTGACCCTTTCTCAACCAGACCTGAAATGTTAACTCTGATTTCTCTTCAACGATGCTGCCAAATCTGCTGCGCTTTTCCAGCAACTTCTGTTTTAGTTTCACATACAGCTGGAGGTATGTACAGAGCAGCATGCCATGGCCTTGCCCTCAACGAAGCAATAACAACACAAGAGGAGGACAGGGAGCATGGATTCACTATGAAATCCTTTTCCTGTTTAGATCAGCAGGGAAGCAAAGGTGTAGTTTGCAAGAGAGGACAAGACCTTCCTGCATCTGGGGACTCTCTTCAGTGCACTCCAAGCTTGGACACTGACGCCTCAGCACCACCCAACTGTTACACCAGCACTTTAAGTGGCTATGATAACAGATGAGGTTGTGTGTCTGTGCAGGGATCTGACAAGGCTCAGGTACCTGGAGAACAGCCAACAAGGTCATCATAATTCGAAGGGGAGCATGGTCAGATTACAGTAAACAGGAAGCACTAAGCACAAATATGGACAAAAGAAAACACATTTGATGCAGTTGGGTAGTGAGATAGTTAGCGATTCTCTACTTGTATGTTTTTATTAATGTAATAAAGATCTGATTTGGTTCATGAAATTCTTTATCCAGTGTTGATGATCCTCTAGCAGTGCACAATGGCATGTACCATCCAAACACCTGGCGAAGGGTGTGAGAAGGGAATGAGTACTCTCCTTTGCACATTAAAAAGCAACAGTTACAATAAGGAGGCACTCTGGGTTTACAGTAAGTAACTTGTTTGTGCTTGCAGAGTGGATCTTGATTTGGCAGGATAGCTAAATGCTAAAAATAGGAGAAATAAATGAGTACAGGGCCCTTGCAAGTCTCCCTAGCTCCTGGGGCTCGGTATCCTCCAAGCAGCCCTTTATGAATGTCAGAATTCTGGAGCGCACTCACCTACCTTCTTGCCTGATGATAACTTACACTCCAGGACGTATTCAGCAGCCAGTACTACTGCCTTCTGCTACACCAGGTTATGTAGGGTGTAGCAGATCAGTCCCTGTGCCTGAATCTGATGTTGAAGAAATCCATGGTCTTCTCAACGGTCACCCTGTTGCTGTGTAGTTCATGTTATAGCATCCTCAATCCTTGGGTTTTTCACTTCTAACAGCAGCCATTCTTCAATGTACATCCCTTGGTGTCAAGTATCCACCTTTGCAAATATGCCAGAGGGGCTGTGGAATGACAAGGTGGATGGAGGGTGGTATGAAAGCTGTGGAATCTGAAAGTGCTGAAGAACGTGGACACCATGGCTGCCCCAGGATATGGAGTGCACACCTGAAACTTGCACTGACAGTAGTTACAGAAGTGTTGGACACGTGTTGATGAGGAAATAAAATCCTTTCTGATTAGTGAAAACTATTGCTGGGCTTAAGGAAGTTGCCTCGATGTGCAGCTTATGAAATTTTGAATGTGGCAGAATCTAGCAATGGTGCTGAATCCACTAGCCCACTTGTCTTGACTGAATTGCCTATTGAATTAGTTTCCCTTGACAAAATTGCTGATTGGGAGCTATCACACACCTCTCAAGTGTAACCCTGAATCAAGGTCCAGAAATTCTGGGTCACACGATGGCCATTACAAATGTAGTTCACTTTCTCTATCATAGTTTGTGCATAGATTGGTCTCTGTCTCTCAGAATAGGCACAGTTTTCAGCAACACTGCTATTTCATCCTTTGTCTATAGACCCTGGCCACCAGGTGCTTTCATCCCCATGCTAGTTTGGTAGTAGTAACATGATGTTGTTTGCAATCCCGAAAGCAAGAAGTTCCTAAATTCCTGGGGAAGACGGTGCCATGGAATGTTGCACGTACAGCCTGTGTACTGTTTTTCAGTAGTATCAATAAAGAATGCTTCACAGGCCAGGTAAGTAGTGGCTTATAACATGGCCGTGCCCCAGGGAATCAGTACAGCCTGAGTGGCAGCATGAGAAGCAGCACTATATGAACAAACCTCGCCTCTTTAGTTCCTAGGATAGGTGCAGGTCATTTGGACCCACCTCTACTGAATGTGCACTTGCTCACTGTGATAGAAGTTTCCTTCATCCTTCAGTTGTCTGGGGGTCATCGTAAAGCATTGCAATGTTAAGTAGGTTTACTCAAAGTTCAATGTAGTGTATAACAATAGTTACAAAATGTTAAATAAAACTAAAGCATTAGAAACAAAATTGAAACAAATTATAAGGAAAGAAAGCCAAAGAAGTATGATCTGGATCAACGTTCTAGGAAATGCAGCTTTAAGAAACTCAGAAAGATCCCCCCCTCCTTTGTCTAGACATCAGCTGGATTAACACATTGTCCGTTGACAGCAACTAAGGAAACTATCATAGAATGAGCCACCCTATTAATTCAATTTCCAAAGGTCCAATGAAGCTTGCAGACTTCAGCCCAGTGCAGAAACAGAAGGTAGCAGTTGACTGTTGAAGTTGAAAGGTCAACTGCTTCTCCAAGTAAGTTTCACTTTCTTTCCATCCATCCAACTCCAGGCAGCAGCCAGTACCACCAGCATTTATCATCACAACATACAGCGTTGAATCTGATGGCTCATCCAACTACACAGCATCAGCAGCCAGGCTTACACGTTCGAGAAATATCTGAAATGTTTGAGAATATGTATTGTTCCTTTTTGGCTACTCTATCATCAATGAAAAGAGCACAGTGTTCATTACTGCTGCATTAAGTAGCGATGACTCTGAGGGCAGTAAGGCTGCAGAACTGTAAGTATATCGCTGCAATTCAAATAGTCAGTACTGTTGATGTTTGCCAAAAAAATCAGCAGAGCCTCAACAGAATTGCAACCTTAAGCACAAGGCAGGTTAAAAATAGGTGAAAAGGAGATGCTGCTGAAAGCATATTGAAAACAGGAAGGTATTTCATATCAGGTAGCCAGTGTGATTGTATTACAGCTTCATTTTCAGCTGTGACCAGAACATCTAACACCTTGCTATTATTTATTTATTCCATATGATGTAATTAAATAGCAAAGAAAAACATGGTTGTAAAGCAGAGTAGTTCAAAGGCTCAATAGGATAGGTGTTAATATGTAAGCTTTATCCTACTGAGATATGCACTGCTTGTGTCAAACAGTTCTGTAGCCCAGAATATTATTGCACTTTCCTTCCCTTTTTCTTTAGTTAGACCTTTAATTTCCTAAAGTTATTGGATGTCCTTTGGCATCTTGTCAAGATTGTTCATTCTTTCTGTACAGCTCAAACAATGCTTGTAAAAAGATGTGCTATCAGGAAAATATGATTACTTTGGTCTAGCCTACAAGGTTGCGAAATATAACTTTATATCAATTGATGGAAAAAAAGAAGTACTTACTGCGGTATCCAGTGATAATCCAATTCTATGAGTGAAACCAGTGTTTCTGTCAGCCTTATGTGCCACAGCAGGCAAAAATTCATCTCCCTGCATATCAATCACATTTTTAAAATTTCAATTTTATCTTTAAGGTTTCTAATCCTAAAAGACAAAAAACAGTGCAACCAGCTAGGACTGTGCATGTGACACTGGGAGATGCAATTTCTACAACCACATATAATTTGCAAAGATATGGTGGTTTAAATATTGCCATACTAGACCAATAAGTTCCATAGTGGCATACAATGAAAATTTATTCAACATGGTTGGTAAGTTGAGGTCTAATACCATAAAAATAACCTGAATGTCACTGGAGTATTGTAAAAAGCCAACTGGTGCACTATAATGTTTTTCTCAGGGACAGAATCGGCCATTCTTAAACTCCAGTCAAAAGCAAACCTAGTGTTTGACATCAAATAACATCAAGGAAGCCATTCAAATGAACATGCAATTGATATAAAGGAGAAAACTCACCACTACAATTTTAAAAGAAAAGTAAGATTGGCAACAAATGTGCCCAACTGTCAGCATCAACCACTCTTCAAGAACAAATAACAACAAAAATCTTTTGTAGCATAGCAGCTCTTCAATTAAAACAGTTAATGGAGAAGGCCATATTTAAATGAGATACCAATGATGCATGAAGTTTGTATTTGCATTTGAAGACATGAATATTTTCATATTTACAACTACAATTAATTAATTGAGGGAAAACTACATTTTACTTTAGGGAGAGTGAAAATTCCCTGAAAATAGTCAGATCAGAACAAGGAGTTATTCATTCACACTGAACAATCAATGGAAAGACTCACGCAGACATTAATCTAGGGTTTTCTATGGACATTGCTGCGCATAAAATGGTTGCAGTATTTCAATGCAAAGTAATTCCTTGTGGTTGAAGTATTTGAAGTCATTTCTGTAATGTGATCAAATAAATATGCATCTGCACGCATAAATACCTGAACCTTTAAATAGGAAGCAGCTTTTACATAACTGCCATATGCCCCTAAATGTAATGAAGGCCTGTATTTATACAATTTACAGCAAGTCTCTAATACCTTTTGTTATTCTGATTTATATTTCAGTAATAGTTTGCTCCCCCATTCTTTTTGCTAAACTGGGTTTAACTGGGTCTCTTTGGGATCTCCATGTCTCTCACTTCAGGGGCGTGACCCAAATTAACGTCTGTCCACCCTGTCGCACCAACACACTTTTTAAAAACAGGATTTTCAGGCCTGTATTGCTGCTAATCCTTCCTTTCCAAAGGTCGCCAATGGTTGCATACCATTTGTTTGTGTCTGGCCAGTAATCTAAAGATAAAATAAACTGGATTTGTTTGACCTGATAGTGATCCTTTCAAACACACACACATCTTGTTTAGAGTCAGATCTACCTGTTTAACTTTTCAATACTTGTGGGACTCAATGGTTGTGTTCCTATTTAGCAGTACCAGGGATAAACACATAATCCATGCGAAATGGTTCCTTCTCTGCCTTTGAGGATGATGGTATTGGGTGCTGGATGATTTTTGGTGCAGCAGATATGCTGAAGTAATAGCTGAATAAAACAACTTGACTGGGATCATTTATTTCTCCTGGGAAATGTTCAGCTCCAATTCCTCCATTCTCAATTTATATAGTTTTCCATAATTGTTGGAAGCGTGTTCGAGCCGTCCTTCTTGAAGTGGAGTTTTGGGTACACAGACTGTAAAAAAATGTCCTTTCTTGCTGCGGGGAAAGTATTTGGCACCTTGACTGATCATTCCACTCTGTGGTAATCTTTTTTTGATGCCTCATGAGGAGCCTGGGCAAGGTGGCTCAAATAGTAGTTTCAATAATCCAGTTTTATCATGGTTTTCTTAGTTGGGACTCCCAAATTTGGGTCAAAATCTCCCTAAAGTTCATTCTGATTCTGCTTCTGTAGTTCCTGTAACTTCAGAAGTTAAATCACCTTTAGTTTGCAAAACATCTGATAGCACCCCATGGAGTACTATTTGAATCATCTTTTAAGTTCAATAGCCAGAACTATTTAAAAACCAAAAGAACTGCGGATGCTGTAATTTTTTATTCAGTTGACATGATTTAGAAGTGAATTGTTAATTCCTTTGGCCTCTGCCTTCTCTGGTTGTACCTGGCAAATTCAGTTATAAAATTCTTCTTGGGACAATGTCTTAAATTGCTGGGCGTGCTCAGCTCTTTGCCTTGCCATGACATCATCTGCTATCAGCTCAATGGCATACAGAATACATGGTGGGGTTTTTTTTGCCTTAATTGCCTTGGAACCCTGAAGCTCTTTCACAGATTCCACTTCCACAGCTCCCATTGCAGTGGCCCATCAATATCACTGAACGACGGCAGAAGTGGTAGTGGATGTTGAGTTGATGCAGGCATCCTTACCAGTTCAAGCTGTGCTTCCTATCAAAGTATACCTTTCTTTTGCATCCTTCCTCATTTCAAAGTTGAGCTTAAGGTTTTTTTACATCATTGGTCCTAGGTTTTCAGCTGTGAGCTTTAAACTTACAACATCACTTATTTCAAACTTCTGCTGTCATGTT
The DNA here is from genome assembly GCF_030684315.1 of Stegostoma tigrinum. Taxonomy (NCBI): domain Eukaryota; kingdom Metazoa; phylum Chordata; class Chondrichthyes; order Orectolobiformes; family Stegostomatidae; genus Stegostoma; species Stegostoma tigrinum. Next base: position 21,290,751 of record NC_081370.1, read on the forward strand.
TTACACTTTCATAGACTCTATGAGTTATGGCTGAACTAAGCTCCTCTAACTCTGTGAGTAACTTGGACATAGGGTGTAGTAAGATTTTATTGAGACACTTTATTCACAGCTAATACAATCAAAATGTTGTGGTAATCTACATGTCAACTCCATTCTCTGTGGCTGACTTTCTACTTAGTCCTCAAGTTTACACTGTCAATTAGTCAGTCTCTTCAATTTGAATGTTAACACATGCCTCTATGGCATAGCCTTAAAACAATAGTGGAAGAGAAACTATGCGGGTCGTGAGCTAGTTCTCTCTACGTTTTTCAGAATAATCAATAAACATTGAGAGAGATCATGTGACACAACTTTCAGTGTGGTTGTTATTGAATTAGGATTGGAGCAGAGAACATAACGAACTGCTGGCTTGAGCATGCCTCTTCATCTCGCTTCTCAATCTTTCATCTCAATTCTGAACTCTGGTACTCTGAAAGAAACATGTCAAGGCCCCACAGCAGACAGGCTTTCAACTAATAGCCAGTGTTTCAAGGAGAAAAGCATATATAAGGGCCACAGAATTGCTTCACAGAAAACCATCATCAGATCAGAGACAATCAGTGAGCTACAGCTTACTTGGTTAATAAAATGTGAGGCTGGATGAACACAGCAGGCCCAGCAGCATCTCAGGAGCACAAAAGCTGACGTTTCGGGCCTAGACCCTTCATCAGAGAGGGGGATGGGGAGAGGGAACTGGAATAAATAGGGAGAGAGGGGGAGGCGGACTGAAGATGGAGAGAAAAGCAGATAGGTGGGGAGGACAGTATAGGTGGGGAGGTAGGGAGGGGATAGGTCAGTCCAGGGAAGACAGACAGGTCAAGGAGGTGGGGCGAGGTTAGTAGGTAGATGGGGGTGCAGCTTGGGGTGGGAGGAAGGGATAGGTGAGAGGAAGAACAGGTTAGGGAGGCAGAGACAGGTTGGATTGGTTTTGGGATGCAGTGGGTGGAGGGGAAGAGCTGGGCTGGTTGTGTGGTGCAGTGGGGGGAGGGGACGAATTGGGCTGGTTTAGGGATGCGGTGGGGGAAGGGGAGATTTTGAAACTGGTGAAGTCCACATTGATACCATTAGGCTGCAGTGTTCCCAGGCGGAATATGAGTTGCTGTTCCTGCAACCTTCGGGTGGCATCATTGTGGCACTGCAGGAGGCCCATGATGGACATGTCATCTAAAGAATGGGAGGGGGAGTGGAAGTGGTTTGCGACTGGGAGGTGCAGTTGTTTGTTGCGAACTGAGAGGAGGTGTTCTGCAAAGCGGTCTCCAAGCCTCCGCTTGGTTTCCCCAATGTAGAGGAAGCCACACCGGGTACAGTGGATGCAGTATACCACATTGACAGATGTGCAGGTGAACCTCTGCTTAATGTGGAATGTCATCTTGGGGCCTGGGATAGGGGTGAGGGAGGAGGCGTGGGGTCAAGTGTAGCATTTCCTGCGGTTGCAGGGGAAGGTGCCGGGTGTGGTGGGGTTGGAGGGCAGTGTGGAGCGAACAAGGGAGTCACGGAGAGAGTGGTCACTCCGGAAATCAGACAGGGGTGGGGATAGAAAAATGTCTTGGGTGGTGGGGTCGGATTGTAGATGGCGGAAGTGTCGGAGAATGATGCGTTGTATCCAGAGGTTGGTGGGGTCGTGTGTGAGAACGAGGGGGATCCTCTTAGGGCGGTTGTGGCGGGGGCGGGGTGTGAGGGATGTGTTGCGGGAAATACGGGAGATGCGGTTAAGGGCGTTCTCGATCACTGTGGGGGGAAAGTTGCGGTCCTTGAAGAACTTGGACATCTGGGATGTGCGGGAGTGGAATGTCTTAACGTGGGAGCAGATGCGGCGGAGGCGGAGGAATTGGGAATAGGAAATGGAATTTTTGCAGGAGGGTGGGTGGGAGGAGGTGTATTCTAGGTAGCTGTGGGAGTCGGTGGGCTTGAAATGGACATCAGTTACAAGCTGGTTGCCTGAGATGGAGACTGAGAGGTCCATGAAGGTGAGGGATGTACTGGAGATGGCCCAGGTGAACTGAAGGTTGGGGTGGAAGGTGTTGGTGAAGTGGATGAACTGTTCGAGCTCCTCTGGGGAGCAAGAGGCGGCGCCGATACAGTCATCAATGTACCGGAGGAAGAGGTGCGGTTTGGGGCCTGTGTAGGTGCGGAAGAGGGACTGTTCCACATAACCTACAAAGAGGCAGGCATAGCTGGGGCCCATGCGGCCCATGCGGTCCCATGGCGATTGGAGACTTCAGAGGGTTCCACATAAATTAAGTAAAATACTTGTTAAGTGCATAATCTCATGCTTAAGCAATTATTAACTGGCTCCATATTTATCACAGATATTGCCCCAACCTCCCCTGAAACCACTTATACCTCTCAGACCCTGAGCCAAAGACACATTCATGCTGCAGATCCAACCTGACACCATCTCTGATGGATCTGTCACATCCCAACTATCAGATGTAACCTGATTCCCTAAAGGTGAACTCAACATAACCCTATCCCTGCCCCAGCACCACCCCAACACACTCCCTCGCAGCACCATTGGACACAAGCCCATATGACCTGACACCCACCCTGGCCGCCTCTACATCAGAACCAAATTCTCTTAGCCTCCTGCACTACCCTAATTAATGAATCACTACCCTTGCCTGCATGCACTCTGCAACTCTAACCACTTGGCATCCTACATGCTTGGTACCCTATCCCCTACTTCGCTAGCTCTCTATCTATCTGGTCCCCCAACGATCTAGAAACCTACTTCTTACACATCTGGCAGCCTGCCCCTGGCACCCTTGCCCCTACCCACATAGTTTCCTAACTCTGGCTCCATACCCTTTCCCCAGCTGGCACTGGGCCTAATGGAAACCCTGCCATCCTACCTCCTGGCACCTTATATACCAGACACGCTATATACCAGCTTTCTGCTCTAACCCAACGTGACACCACCACTGACAGACCTGTCACATCCCAACCATCAGATCTGCCCCGACTCCCTACGGATGAACCAAACCTGACCTCTTACCTTATATCCCACAAACCTTATGTACTTAATGTTTGGTAGCAGCAATCAAAGTAGCTGTCAGAATGTTTAAATGTCAGAATTCGTTAGCTGAGTGCTGTAACAAAGGCATCTGTTTTGCCTACCTCTTACAGTTCTGTGCTATGGTAGAATTTCCATAATGGAAGTATGTTCCACATTTCTTAGGGAGTCCTGGGCGGAATCTCCTCTCAGAAATGCAAGACATTGCCACTCCTCAGAAAATCTAGCACAATATTTTAAAACTTAAATAGGTAAGAATTGTGAGTGCCCTTTCCTTTCCTACGAATTAGCAACTCAGATAAAGGAATAAAGTTTACAAACTACAGACAACTATAAACATGGTGAATAGTGTAAACAAACTGAAGCATCAGGCATTTTCAACTATGATTCTCTGAATATACAGGTTGCATAATTGAGAAAACAGTTTGTTTTTAGTTGTATTTCCATCACATCAAATCTGTCCTGCCTTGAGCATGGAGTTACATACATGTAAAGTTCCAGAAGGTAGATAGTCTGATTTTGTTATGGAAATTCCGGTTGGTCGATCTGTGCAATACCCCTAAAAGAAAACAAATTCTATTCAAATGGAGCTGTAATAAATAATTTTAAAATTCCACACCATTATATAGACAAAACAAATGTTGCATCAGGAGTTCAAATATCTTTCAATTATAGTATATACAAGACAAACCCATTTGTAGAAAACAAACAACCTCAGTCTTGAGAATTGTTCCTGAAAAAAATAGTTTTGTTGAAGTTTATTGTGATTTGAGGACAGTGCTGAGAGACAGAATTTATTATTCATTGCTGAGAACTAATGTCAATCTGACGTAGTTCCGAGTCAAGGTCAACTTGGCTCCATAAGTAGGGATTTTCCTCTCAGTATGGGGTCCATGACATGTCAAACTAGAGAGCAACAGGCTGTGACCATTTACAATAACAGCACACAAGAAAAGACTGAATGGAAAGTTTGCATATTTATGTTACATTGGCAATGGTAGAAATGTTACCAGGCACCCTTTTAGTTTATGTTCAGAAGTTATGATACTTTTGCAGGTAGAATGATATAAAATATTGTCATATGGGTAATGGTGTTTACTTTGTTCTAATATGGAGAATAGAAAACAAGATAATAAAATGTGAGGCTGGATGAACACAGCAGGCCAAGCAGCATCTCAGGAGCACAAAAGCTGACGTTTCGGGCCTAGACCCTTCATCAGAGAGGGGGATGGGGGGAGGGAACTGGAATAAATAGGGAGAGAGGGGGAGGCGGACCGAAGACGGAGAGCAAAGAAGATAGGTGGAGAGGGTGTAGGTGGGGAGGTAGGGAGGGGATAGGTCAGTCCAGGGAAGACGGACAGGTCAAGGAGGTGGGATGAGGTTAGTAGGTAGCTGGGGGTGCGGCTGGGGGTGGGAGGAAGGGATGGGTGAGAGGAAGAACCGGTTAGGGAGGCAGAGACAGGTTGGACTGGTTTTGGGATGCAGTGGGTGGGGGGGAAGAGCTGGGCTGGTTGTGTGGTGCAGTGGGGGGAGGGGATGAACTGGGCTGGTTTAGGGATGCAGTGGGGGAAGGGGAGATTTTGAAACTGGTGAAGTCCACATTGATACCATATGGCTGCAGGGTTCCCAGGCGGAATATGAGTTGCTGTTCCTGCAACCTTCGGGTGGCATCATTGTGGCAGTGCAGGAGGCCCATGATGGACATGTCATCAAGAGAATGGGAGGGGGAGTGGAAATGGTTTGCGACTGGGAGGTGCAGTTGTTTGTTGCGAACTGAGCGGAGGTGTTCTGCAAAGCGGTCCCCAAGCCTCCGCTTGGTTTCCCCAATGTAGAGAAAGCCGCACCGGGTACAGTGGATGCAGTATACCACATTGGCAGATGTGCAGGTGAACCTCTGCTTAATGTGGAATGTCATCTTGGGGCCTGGGATGGGGGTGAGGGAGGAGGTGTGGGGACAAGTGTAGCATTTCCTGCGGTTGCAGGGGAAGGTGCCGGGTGTGGTGGGGTTGGAGGGCAGTGTGGAGCGAACAAGGGAGTCACGGAGAGAGTGGTCTCTCCGGAAAGCAGACAGGGGTGGGGATGGAAAAATGTCTTGGGTGGTGGGGTCGGATTGTAAATGGCGGAAGTGTCGGAGGATAATGCGTTGTATCCGGAGGTTGGTAGGGTGGTGTGTGAGAACGAGGGGGATCCTCTTGGGGCGGTTGTGGCGGGGGCGGGGTGTGAGGGATGTGTCGCGGGAAATGCGGGAGACGCGGTCAAGGGCGTTCTCAATCACCGTGGGGGGGAAGTTGCGCCATTTACAATCCGACTCCACCACCCAAGACATTTTTCCATCCCCACCCCTGTCTGCTTTCCGGAGAGACCACTCTCTCCGTGACTCCCTTGTTCGCTCCACACTGCCCTCCAACCCCACCACACCCGGCACCTTCCCCTGCAACCGCAGGAAATGCTACACTTGTCCCCACACCTCCTCCCTCACCCCCATCCCAGGCCCCAAGATGACATTCCACATTAAGCAGAGGTTCACCTGCACATCTGCCAATGTGGTATACTGCATCCACTGTACCCGGTGCGGCTTTCTCTACATTGGGGAAACCAAGCGGAGGCTTGGGGACCGCTTTGCAGAACACCTCCGCTCAGTTCGCAACAAACAACTGCACCTCCCAGTCGCAAACCATTTCCACTCCCCCTCCCATTCTCTTGATGACATGTCCATCATGGGCCTCCTGCACTGCCACAATGATGCCACCCGAAGGTTGCAGGAACAGCAACTCATATTCCGCCTGGGAACCCTGCAGCCATATGGTATCAATGTGGACTTCACCAGTTTCAAAATCTCCCCTTCCCCCACTGCATCCCTAAACCAGCCCAGTTCATCCCCTCCCCCCACTGCACCACACAACCAGCCCAGCTCTTCCCCCCCACCCACTGCATCCCAAAACCAGTCCAACCTGTCTCTGCCTCCCTAACCGGTTCTTCCTCTCACCCATCCCTTCCTCCCACCCCCAGCCGCACCCCCAGCTACCTACTAACCTCATCCCACCTCCTTGACCTGTCCGTCTTCCCTGGACTGACCTATCCCCTCCCTACCTCCCCACCTACACCCTCTCCACCTATCTTCTTTGCTCTCCATCTTCGGTCCGCCTCCCCCTCTCTCCCTATTTATTCCAGTTCCCTCCCCCCATCCCCCTCTCTGATGAAGGGTCTAGGCCCGAAACGTCAGCTTTTGTGCTCCTGAGATGCTGCTTGGCCTGCTGTGTTCATCCAGCCTCACATTTTATTATCTTGGAATCTCCAGCATCTGCAGTTCCCATTATCTCTAATAGAAAACAAGAGATGTGATGCCTACAAGGTTATACCTGCACTTCATTCATAGGTAACCTGGGTGAGTGATGAGGAGGCTGTAACTAGTCGATATGTCTAAAATTTCAAATTTACAGCTATTGTTATTTTAATCAAACTGTTTGGCCCTTTATGCCTCAGGAAGGGTGGGACTTGAACCCAGACCTTCTGGCCCAGAGCTAGGGACATTACCAATACATCGCAAGAACCTTGAGTTTACAGCTACATGCTTGGCCATTTGGTGTTGGCGTACGTTTGTTTTAAAAGGTTCTAGCCATTTCAATGTAGCCCTCAAATTCACAGGTTTCCTGTAATTGAAAGTTAATGCAGATCTATCAAAACTATCGGCACGAACTGGGACTGGATATTTTAGGTTTCTCACTTCATTTTCTGGGTGGTCACTGGAAGATCAAATCCAAGAGTATGTGTAAAATATGGTGCTATGGTTTCTTTTCAAATCCTTGTTATCCAAAGCTCCTGATGACAGAACAAAGAAATAGGAACTCTTTTGAAAATTAATCCTGCCTATTTGCATCCTGAGAGCCCTGCCAAGTGCAAAGTTGTGAGAGAAGAGGAAAATCTCACCTTTTATGTGGTCAATGTGGTTCTGTAGGATATAGTGACAACTGAGCTGATGCGTGTTGTTGTGGGTCGCCACAGCAATGTGCCTGAGTTTTCATATCATCCATGTCATTTTGTTTTTAAAAATAAGCAACATGCTGCTCATAGAATCATGGAAATTTACAGCATGAAACAAGGCCATTCTGCCCATTATGGCTGTGTTCATTAAGTAGGAGCTAAATCTACTTGCCTGCTCATCGTCTATGGCCTTGTAGGCATTTTTAAGTGCCAATCCAAGCATTTCTTTAAATGTTTTAGGAGTTTCTGCCCCTACCATCCTTTCAGACTGTAAATTCCAGATCTCCACCACAGTCTACTGTAAAATATTCCGCTCTAACCTCTTCTAATTCTACTACCTCTTAAACTACATCTATATCCCTTACCTACAAACCTTCAATCAACATGAAATCAGCCTTTCTTTCCATCCTATCTTGGATAATTTATAGTTTTACACCCTTCAGTGTTGTCTCTATTAAATCTCTTCTCTTCCAAAGACTAAAGTTAGCCAATCCAATATTTCCTCATTAATCCAGTTATCTACTCTAGGCAACATCCTCAATAATTTTGTTTGAGCCCCTTTGAATGAAATCATTTCCCCTTTTGTGTCATGGAGTGATCAGAACTGCACTCAATACTCCAACCTTGCTCCACTCTTACCATGGGCCTGCTGTAATGTTCCAATGAAGCACAGCAAAAGTTTGGGGAACATGTCATTTTCCGCTTTGGCATTTTACAGCCTCTAGAACACAATACCGAATCCTCCCATTCAGAGCCAGACCTCACGACATCAGGCCTCCATTTCTTCTTATATTCTTCTCCCAGTAGTTTTGGCTTGTTTATATCTTGTTTACTTTGCTCTCAGCCAAGAGACACATTTTCACACTTCAGCATTACAATTTACATTCATTTTACATTATTATTTCTCTTTCATCCCATTTAACAACCCCTTTGTCTTTTGCACTGGGAATACACACCATCTGACTCCTTGCTTCTCCCCATCTTTAACAAAAGTATAAAGATGACCATTTTTGAACACTTATCAGTTCTGAAGAATAGTTATACCAGGCTCAAAATATTAACTCTGTTTCTCTCTCTCTGGATGCTGTCAGACTTGCTGAGTTTCTCCAACATCCTCTGTGTATGTTTCAGATTTCCAGTATCTGAAGTACTTTGCTTTTATTCAAGCATAACATTCCTGCCCACATTCTCTGTCTTGGCTAATAAAAGAAATTGTTTCATAAACCTCAAATAAAAGCAAAGCACTATGGAGGTAGGAGATCTGTAATAAAAAACAGAACGCGCTGAGGAAACTCAGCAGCATCTGTGGAGAGAGAAACAAAGTTAACATCTCAAGTCCAATGTCACTTCTTTGGAAGAAGACTCAAAACTTTAATGTTATTTCTCTCTCAATAGATGTTGCCAGATCTATTGTGTTTCTCCGATATTTACTGTGTTTTTTATATCTTCTTGACCATCTGACCCACCTGTCCATCTTGAACACCGCAGGATCCCTCTGAATCTCTACACTTCTCAGTGTCTTACCATTTATTGTGTATCAGGTCTTGCTAGCGTTCCCCCACAGTCATCATCTCCAGATTAGACTCCATTTGCTGCTGCTCTGTCCAGTTGGTAGAGTTCACTGATATCTAGCCCACAATCTATTGTTTCCATTTTCAACCACATGACCAATTTGTTGTGGTGTTTGCCAATTGCTTAATCGTACCCATTAGATTCATGTCCAAGTAAACAGTCTTAGAATACAACACTCTGGGTAATCCAAATCCCAAGTACTTCAGTGGTTCAACAAAGTGGCTCACCACCCCTTCATCAAAGGCAATTACAAAATGGGCAATAAATTCTGGCCTAGCCAATGATGCCCACATCCCATGTACAAATAAATAAAACTAAAATTGATATTTACTGCAAAATGTAAGTGACCTACTATTATGCCATGCGAAACTCTACTGGCAACAGCAGGTACAAAAATCTAAACTGAGCCAATTTTGGATCAAACCTGCCAGTTTTCCTTGGATCCCGTGGAGCTTTTCCTTTTGAGATCCATCTCCAGTACTTTGTGGGACCAAATCAAAAGCTTTGCCATAATCCAGATGGACTACATCAATTACACAATACTCATCAATCCTCCTTATTACCTCCTCAAATACTGTTCAGTCTCAACCAAGTCTTATTGTTTGCAATTATCTCAGTTCTGTACTTTATCCACCTTTTTAAACCAAGGGAAAGGGTTTTCTGAAACTGTTTATTTAAAGCACTACCCCCTCTACAGAACAAATTAGAATAAAACTAAAGCATATTTTCACCTGCACCAAAATGTGCCTGCTACATTATCTCTTATCAAACTGATATGATTTATTTTCCCCTCATTTCTCTATCAATCGTTCTGAATGACATTACTAATTTGTGTCAAATGTTGATGACCCAACCTCGAAACACTTACTCATCTTTGGCAGGCCATTACATTATTTTCCACAACACTAATAATCATGTCTCTCTTCCTCTCTCAAAGGGAGAATAAAAGGGGTCACCCCTCTGCAGCATTGTTCACATCCTGAGGGCACCTGAATGTTCTTTAGAGGTTTTTGGTTCTTGTTGGTCCTGAGTCTATAGCCATTTTTCATGTGCTAGCAGTGAAAAGACAGCTTTGCTTGATTTCACCCTATCTCCTTACATTCCCCATGAAAGAATTACATTGATTAAGAATTCAATTTATGGAATAATTGGGATGAATGCTTATCTAAAAGTTATAGGTGCGACATATTGTATCAGGCAAGTGTCACTTGATTTCACTACTACTATTATTAGTAAAACTCCACACTTAAACATTATGCAGTACGCTTCTTCTCTGATACTCTCATCATCTCAAAGTTCTCTCATGCTTAGCACCATCAATGTCTAATGCAGTCATCATTAGAAAATCCCAGCCTGAAAATTTCAGGAATTATTCATGCCTGAAATATAAATGCGGTTGAGAACAGCAAACTGTGTCCATCACTAAATATACACAACGGAGCACAAAGTTTCAACAGCAGTCATTTCAGTTTGTATAATATCAGAAAAGTTTAAAACAAAATCCAAACCCTTCACAGAGGCATGTTCAGGTAAATGAGCATCAAGCGAAACAAGGTCCTAAATTGAAAGAGTTCTTAATCACCATAAATGTCACAACAACTTGTCTCCATTGCTTTCTCACAGACTCCAGTCATGGGGAAACATTGGAATTGACAGACAGCATTGAAATAGTCTCACAGAGTGAGTGATAGCAAGCAGGAAATTCAAAGTGACCTCACGAGTTGCAACTGAAGGACAGAATCCGTAATTGCACCACTGGATGTTATTAAATGTTCAGCCGAACATTTCACTCACAATCTGCCAAACATCTCACTGAAAACCTCGTGTCAACTGCAGTACACTTTTACATTGGAGCCCCTGGGGCACTCTGTATGCTTTGCCTTCAGAAGAGATTTAAACAAACACTGGGAAGCTCTGCACCTGTTGCATTTTCTAAAGCATTGTGAATCATTTCAATGTATAACTCACCGGCAAGTCACCTTGGAATGCTAATGGGTGATGGTAAGTGATGGGTTTCAGAGGAGAACCTTCCGTGAACCCAGTGTTCTCCTTTGTCCCCACTGTTTTGTGTTGGGAGAAAACTGTTGATACATAAAATAATGAGTAAAAACATGTCAGTACAAAAAGAATGTAAATGTGTGAAATATAATGCTGCTTCATTCCACATAGATGATCAGATCACTAAGAATAGATGATGAAATTCATTCCGTCAACCTTGCTATGTATCATCAGGAATGCCTACAATTCCTTTATGAAACAATTAATGATTCATCATTATTGTTCTTGCACTTATTGACTTGAACTGCAGTGTTTTAAATTGTAAAGAAGATAACCACAGAAATATGTTTCCCTTGAGAATTCAATAGAAAATAGGATTTCCAGTCTGAGTGACACACAGTAGGAACCTGGTAAATTTGATCCCCAACATAACTGATTCTAGGCCCACAGTTTGTTGTTACAATTGGTGGAATTTTACGCTCTCAGAGGTGGGGATGCTGGAGGTGGAGAAGCAATTTAATTAGACAGGATGGTGGTATAGCCATGCCCAGCCACATTCCTGTCCCCCAATTAAAATTAAGTTCTGAGGGTGAAGGCCCACGGTCAACCTTTCCACTCCACTGCTGATTGAGGCGCCTAAAGTGGTCAATTCAGAATCAGTCTGTTGTCACTGGGAACAAAATCCCAGACTCATGTTGGCCTTTTACTAAGCAGTGGACACAATAGGTCAAATTCTGTGGGTAGCTTGTCAGCTATGGATGGAAAAGTGGGAGAGGGGTTCCCTCAATAAAAAGAAATCAATGCTTGACTGAGGGACAGGACATAATGCAGCTGTATGCTGACAGCCACTTTGCCTTGGCATCCACCTCCCCTAACCCTCTCACACCATGTCTCTGAACCCTAGATCCAACCTTCCGATTAGCACGCCCCCTCCCAACCCCACCTCCGCAGCATACAAATCAGGTACCTCAGTTCTCAGTAATGCTACATTGCCTCATGGCAAGAATCATGGCTTTCTCTGTGTGCCTACCAAGTGTGAGAGGCCAGCTTCAGTTTAAATAGATATCCTTTTGGGTAGGGCTTCAATTCCCAGGGCCTTAGTTATAGCTAAAGGGCCTCTGCCAGTGATCTTACCAATGACTAACTGGCATTTGGTATTGCCACCCTTGCCTTATAGAGTAAATGTTGGTCTCTCACTAGCTCTCCAGCTGACAAGGCCTCCACTTCCTTAGGATGTCTGAAAAGTGGTCCATCTCTTGCAGCTTTTAAATTAAGAAAATTATAAAGATAATTGAGAGAAAATAAAACATATCCAGAATACTCAAAGTAATGAGCACAAGAGAGTGAGGTAAGAGTTCAAACCAGTGAAAGAAACCTTTAACGTTGTTAGGAGCATTTTATGCAACAGAGAGTAATCAGGGCATGAAATAGATTTACAAGAAATGCAGTTTACACAAAACTTCAGATTATTTGAGGAAATAATTCAATGCTGAAATAGGAGAGCTTTCAAAATAGATTCATGAAGTTAGGTACAAAGGCCTTCCTGACTGGAATTACATTGTGGCAAACAATGTTTGAGCCAGTGAGGAAAAGTAGTGACATGTTCAATCTGTCCATGACAATCCATCATTAACTGAACAGCTTTAGATGTTGAGCTTCATAATCTCCTCCAGCCTCTTCATTGCATGCTCTCACTGGCTTGGCTAGCACATTAAGAAAGGGCAGGTACTGGAGGTCATCAAGTAAGAGAAGCAACCAACTAGTCAATACTGAAGTGAGGGGGTGTCTGGCTCTGGCATTGTCAATAAATCTATCTGTCTGTCTGTCTGCATGTCTGTCAATCTGTCCATCTATCCATCTACTTATCTGCAAAAGTCAACAAATTTGGTCAGGATCAGGGATAACCTGGGACAACCTTCAGTGAAACCACTTAAACATTTATTGTCTTAACCCACTTTTCCACAGAGGAATCAGAAGAAAATTTATTCAACCTGAATTTGCAAAAGAGAACTAAATCATGCATTTATTCAGCTCCAATTTCATATAAATAGAGTGGTCAAACATAATTTCATACTTAGATAAAAGCTGTCAGAATATAAATATATTTTACATTGACTTTCCATGAATATTCATCTCTGAAAACTTTAATATTGAATTGACATATTGCCTCTCCAGTGACGCCCTGTTGCAGTGAAGTTGGTAATTTATCTTAAGCACAGTATTTGCACATTTTTTTAAAGTGGCCCAGAGAACTCATAATTGTTTTCTTTCAAATTGCTGAAGTCCATAATAGCTTTTTGCTTTGTTTGCAAAACTTCTGGCATACTTTGTGGGAATGATTACTTTGATCACAAAATGTAGTAATACTGTGTGTAAATTTAAACATGCTGTTTTCATTCAGTTATTTGATTACATTTATTAAAGAACAAAATCCCACATGCTAATAATGATCACACAATCATTCTCATTTCTGGTCCTATTTTTAGGTAATCACAATGGGCAGCAAGCATTATGTGAAGAGTTCATTTTGTTATTTTTCTGTAGCCAAAACTTGATTCCATTGCCATTGTAAACTACCACTCTTTTTCCAAATTCGCTTTCCTCAACAAAGTTATTGAATATATTGTTGCCTACAAAATCTATGCCCATCTTTCCCAGAATTCAGCCAGGTTCCTACCCGAAAGAGTTGTAGCAAAATTGCAAAGGGCATTCTATGCGACAATGATAAAGGTAAATTTTCCTTATTCTTTCTTCTTGACCTGTCTTCTGTCTTTGAAATCTTCAATTATATTACACCCCACCAACATACTCTACTGCAATTCAGCTGGGTGAGGCTACACTAGCCGGTTTCCATTCTTATCTATCTATGGTCAGGCAATAAAGTATTTCCTCCTACAGATATCTCTGGTGCCCTCATGAATCTATTATTTATACCCACCCCCTGAAAATCCTTACCTGCTTGCTTCCACTCAGGAACGACACCCAAAAACACAAAGGCAGACTTCATACATAGGCTGACAATGGCCCACTGTCACTCATGTTTTGTAGTCACACCATTTGTTTCTGCAGCTATTGCAAAGGCATATAGTGCAACTCTAGGCTTTAAGAAGTGACATGGATATTTCAGTATGTTATGGTTATATACCTGGCAAATCCAATGGTTTGAGTTTGTATTTAGCACTGTATTCTGTGGACATGTAGCTTGGTCCCTAGGACAGAAAGAGGCAAATGTCATTAGATTTCAAGAACCAAGGATCCTTCAACATCTTAATGAACAAATGGAGGATGAGTAATAACCACATTTTCTTCATTTTTCTATATTTTGGATTGTGGACTAAAATGAGAAATAGCCTGTTTCAAAATCCAAGGAGTGTTCAAGCTTTGCTGCAATTTTTAGAAGCAAGTAACCTGACTCTCATTGTATGTACTGTTCACACAGCTACTTGTTCAACCAGGAATGGAAGTCTAGCTGTCAGATAAAATGGACCGGGGAGATATGTACAAATGAAGCTTTGGCTGGCAACAAGTAGCTGCATGGTTTGTGGACTAGTGACCATTTACAGATGCAAAAAGTCCTCTGCCTGCAACATCAAGGTATTGGCTTCCAGGTAACAGCTTGTGGGTGTAAATGTTTGGCAAAAGTTCTTGGAGCTCCACAAAAGTAGGGGCTGTCTCTTTTCTCTGCAGTCAAAAGCATCTTCCAAGTGTGAAGATAATTTATTTATCTTCAACAGTTGTTGTATGAGGTGACTTTTAGTTGATAAGTCAAAGGCTTGTAAGTGCAAAAAAGTTGCCATGTGCGTCCTACAAACAAATGGAAGTACATAGAGACAGAACATTGAGAAACAGCATTCTGATTAGCAAAAGAATTATCTCAATGATCCTTGCAGATTGGAAACACTGAACAACCTTCCCAGTCTTCCAACTGCACATAACACCAGTCATTTTTCTATATATCAATGTCTGTAAGTGTATGTACAGGGTGAGTATATAAGTGAGTTAGACTTTTAATTAGTAGACATATATGTCAAATATGTCGTTTATATTGCAATAAATGGTTGTTCTCGTGAAGTACCTAATTGGTGCTTTGTGTCAACTTTGGTCTTAAAGTCAGAAAAACATGGGAATTGGTTTACTTTGATAAAGTCTTCAAATTTTGTGCAGACTGGGAATACTGGTTCCTGACTTCTGGCTTGCTACATCAATAAGGTATGACAGTGCAATCCATAACCAATGCTGTTTGCAGATTTCAGCTGGGGCTAATGGGTTAGATGTCATCTTCACCAGGAGTGATGGCAACACGAGTATTACTGTTGGATCAGATATAGTAAAGCAGTCTGCCAATAATCCTAAACCAGGACCTAGGCTGCAGCAACCACAAAACCACACCCCAGCTGGAGAATATAAGAAAACAAAGCTGAAGGATGGACGATCATTTGAAATAGCTGAAGAAGGGTCTATACCCGAAACATCAGCTTTCCTGGTCTTCTGATACTGCTTGGCCTGCTGTGTTCATCCAGCTCTACACCTTGTTATCTAAGATCCTTAGCCCTCCAGGTTGTGTTTATCCAACGAGCCTGTCTATTTGTGGGCCTAGTCCAAACATAGTCATGTGATGTACAGGACATACTTTTAGCTTTTCTGCTATTATTATCATGCCACATTCTTTGGATTGGGATATCTCTACAACAATTCATCGCACATCTCTTTAAACTGTTGTTAGTGGGATATTTCCTTGAACTGAGTGGCTTGCAGGGCAACTTCAGAGGTCTTGGATCAACCATACTACAGTGAGGCTGGTGTCACATTTAAGCCAGATCAAGCAAGAGAAGCAGCTCTCGTTTTCCATCAGACATTATACAATTCATTGGGTTTTCTTTTTTTTACACATTACCAACTTTGATTTATTTCCAGACATGTTAGGCACAAAATTCTAAGCCTAATATATCTAATTTGTTTGCATTAGAAAACAACAACATAAGTATAGATCAACTGTTTAAAAAGAATGAAGAACAATACAAACAAAAATTACACCAGTCTATTTCTGTTCTATATTTAAGTGTGAGATGCATTATCACACAGCAGGAAATAAAAGAGGAAGGTATTATGCCACACACCACAATACTTTGTGTGTAGCTGCAGCCTTGTATGCTTTCCTCTGTCTAATCAACCTATGATCTGTATGTCCTTGTTTGCTATGATCTACCTGTACAGCTCACAAAACAAAGCTTTTGACTGTACTTAGGTACATGTGACTAAAATAAATCAAACCAAAAAAGTACTCTCAATACTTGACAATTAAACAAAAATACCAAAGAACATAAGTTTATTGGAGCTCCAGTTCACCGATCAAAGTAGTAAGGTGACATCAAAAAAAAGTTCAAAAATGATTCCAACTTCAGTTTAAGCTGTTTAAGTTGATCTCAGACAGGGCATGACACCATCTGTAGACTAGAGGGGCAACACTTCATATTCTGCCTCGGGAGCCTACAGCCCAATGGCCTAAACATGGAATGCAACAGTTTTAAAATCTTCCCACCCCCAGCCTCATCCCATGTCCAATCCTCCCTCATATCCCTGCCTCCTTGACCTGACACAACCTGTCCATCTTCTCTCCCACCTATCTGCTCCTCTCACCTTACTGAACAATCGCCGCCACTCCTTACCTGCACTCACCTATTACCATCCCACCTACTTTCCCCAGCCTCACCCCTCCTCTTTCTATTTATTTCCAGTTTCCTTCCCCTTTCCCCATTTCTGAAGAAGGGTCCTGACCCAAAATGTCAACTTTCCTCTTATGCTGCCTAGCCTGCTGTGCTGCTCCAGCTCCACACAGTGTTACCTCTGACTCCAGCATCAGCAATTTCTTCTATCTCTGTGTGGTACAATTAGTCTGTGTTTCTGAAATAGGAAGTGGAAAATAAAGGCATTTCTCTTTTCATCAGTAAACAATGACCTTTTCTGGAAACAGCTCAAACATGGGGTGAAGGATGAAGACAAAACAAATCTTAGCTAGGATACTTCCATCACTGAACAGATTCCCAGTGTACACTGTCCAGGTTTGCACAGCATATGGAACCATTGAGATACAGTACTGGAGCGCTGATGCTACCTATGGAGC
This sequence comes from Stegostoma tigrinum, assembly GCF_030684315.1. Lineage (NCBI taxonomy): Eukaryota > Metazoa > Chordata > Chondrichthyes > Orectolobiformes > Stegostomatidae > Stegostoma > Stegostoma tigrinum. The sequence goes on from NC_081370.1 coordinate 21,307,475, forward strand.
TGGACTGTTATTATGTGGCATACTGCATGAATCACTGCTTTCTGGGAAGAAAGAAATAATTAGGAATTGGTAAAGAATTTCATGGGTGTCAATGTCAGCTGAAGTTTATCCGAAGTCCAGCCCTCTGCTCTTGCACAGATTACGGAATCTGGTTGAGCAGAAGATATCAGAAATGTTCTTGTTGATTTTCAGTAACTTCTTTAAAAGGAGAAAAAATTGAAACTTTTGGTTTCTTGATTAAAGAACATAGAGCTGTTAGCTTGACATAAATCAAGATACAAAATAGTTTTGCTTATTCACCAGAATGTTTGGAAATAAACCAGATGTCTGAGCAAAAATGAAGAGAACTTTTGTAATCTATGTAATCTAAGTAAATGATAAGAAACAATGAAGAGATAGCAAAGCAACGCCTGAAAATTAATGAGACATTCTTTGGTACTTAAATCAACCCATGTCATGGATGATGATTCAACAGCAGATTCAAAAGAATACCATTTAAAGCCTGAGGATTTTCAGGACAACCACATGCGATGTGTGGACAGGATATAAAACATTGGCTAGGCCACGGATAGAATACTATGTACTGTGTTCTGATTATCGTGCTATCATAATGATGAGATTCAATAGGATATTACCTGGGATGAAAAGTCTCAGTTATGAGGACAGACTGGATGTGCTAGCTTTATGTTCCTTGGAGCAGAGAAGACTGAGGGGGATCTGACTGAGATATACAAAATTATGAGCAGCATAACCAGAGTAGATCATGAGAATCTCTTCCCCATGACAGGCATGTTTGAGTCAGAGGACACAGGTTTAAGGTGAGGAGTAAGTGGTTTAGAGGAAATCTGAAAAAAAATTACCCAGAAGTTAGTAGATAAATGGAACAAGCTTCCTGAACGGGTGGTGAAGGCAGTTATTCTCGAAACATTTAAGAAACATCTGGATGAGTACATAGTTAAAATGCCAAGGCGTAGTAGGCTATGGGCCAAGTGTAGGTAAATGGAATTAGTGCAGTGCCACAAGGATCAGTGTTGGGTTCACTGCTTTTCATCATTTATACGAATAATTTGGATGTAAACGTAGAAGGTGTGGTTAGTAAGTTTGCAGATGACAGGTGTAGTGGACAGCGAAGAAGGTTACCTCAGAATTCAGAGGAATCTTGATCAGATGGACCAATGTACCGAGGAGAAATAGAAGGAGTTCAATTTAGATCAATGTGAAGTGCTGCATTTTGGAAAGGCAAATCAGGGCAGGACTTGTACACTTAACAGCAAGATCCTGGGGAGTGTTGCTGATCAAAGAGGCATTGGAGCACAAGTTCGTAGTTCCTTGAAAGTGGAGTCACAGTGAAAGAGGCTAGTGTAGGAGGCGTTTGGCATGTTTGTCTTGTTTGGTCAGTGCATTGAGTATAGGAGTTGGCAGGTCATGTTGCAGCTGTGCAGTAAATTGGTCAAGCCACATTTGGAATACTGTGTGTAATTCTGGTCTCCCTGCTATAGGAAGGATGTTGTGAAACTTGAAGGGGTCCAGAAAATTTTTGCAAGGATGTTGCTAGTGTTGGAGGGTTTGAGCTATAGGGAGAATCTGAATAGGCTGAGGTTATTTCCCCTGGAGTGTTGGAGGCTGAGGGATAACTTCACAAAGGTTTGTAACATCATGAGGGGCATGGGTAGGATAAATAGAAAAGGTCTTTTTCACTGGGCCTGGGGATCCAAAACTAGAGAGCATAGGTTTAAGATGAGAGGAGATTAGAAGGACCTAAGGGACACCTTTTTCATGCTGAGTGTGGTGTGTGAATTACAAAGAGGATTGATGAGGGCAGAGCAGCGGACATGACCTGTATGGACTTCAGTAAGGCTTTTGACAAGATTCCTCATGGTAGACTGGTTAGTAAGGTTAGATCACATGGAATGGAGATAGAACTAGCTATTTGGATATTGAACTGGCTTGAAGGTAGAAGACAGAGAGTTGTGGTGATGGGTTGTTTTTCAGAGGCCTGTGAGCTGCCAGAGGAAGTGGTGGAGGCTGGTACAATGACAACAATTAAAAAGCATCTGGATGGGAATATGAATAGGAAAGGTTTAGAGGGATATGGGTCAAATGCTGGCAAATTGGACTGTACTTGTCTGTTTTGGTGCTGTGTATACCTCTATGAATCTATGGTTCTAGTTTGGTATTTGTTGGTTGGCATAGGCATGGAATGTCGAATGGCCTGCTGCTATGCTGACTGACTCCATGGCGTTTTCTACCAACGAACCTGGTTAATTCTTTGTCATGAATTGTACTTCCTTGAAAATATTCTAAGAAAAGCTGCGACTTCCCTTCTGCTAAAAGTTGTTGCATTGTGTGTCAACGAAATTCATGACAATATTAAAAGATAATATCTTACAATCCATGCTTGATTTTTGGAATGCCGATGCAGCAAGGTTAAAAATGAATAGTAGAGGGAATTGTTTTCCTGAAAGGTAGGCAGTAATCTGGGCTGCTATCTACATGGTCTGCATGACAATCTTTATTAATATCAGTGAATAATGCCCTACATACTACCCAGGTAGTGGCCCACAGTCCAGCCTGCTCCCAGGAATTGAGGGACATCGATGTACAAGTGCTAGAAGTGAAACTACTAAATGAACTATTCCCACAGATTTTAAGTGATAGGATGAAGAGGGAAAAACACAACAGCTACCCTAGAGATATGGGTAAAAAAATGATGCATGTCTACATAACATGACTACTTCAGGTTTCACCATTCATAATTTTAAAAAGTTGCATGATTGAACAACAAATGTTAGTGCACCCAGACTGAGAGTTATTTTGAAAATAGTCAGTAAAGAAATCATGTGATTTCAATAAATAGCACCAGTCATCCACCAATGACTTATTGTACTTACATAACCTCCATTTTCTTGCATCACTGAGTCCCGTGGTTGAATTTGATAAAGGAAGGGTATGTGTTTAGGTTCAATTCCTGTGATAGAGAATGGTCCATGGTCCCTTGTGTCAATGTGGACTTCTTTCATCTGCATGATGAAAATTAGTTAAATATTTGAGTTAATTTATTCACAATAGCTTATTAATTAGTCAACTATCCAGATTAGCCCATGAGATGAAGACCATTATGAATAATTTTTTGTTGTAAAATTTCTCCTTAGCTGGTTTAAATTTGTGAAAAGTCATACTGCCAAACCCCATAATGCAATGCTTTGACTGAATATGCATGCATCAAATCTTGTATGTGTTAGCTCTGCATTATTTTATCAGGAATATAAAATCACAGGAATGTGTAGGGTCAGAAAAGGTCTTCTGGTCTAACCAGCCACTCCCAAAGGCAAAAAAAAACTGCAGACGATGAAACTCTGAAATAAGAACAAAAAGAAATGTTGGAAATGTTTAGCAGGTCAGGCAGTTCTTTTATTTTGTGGAGAAAGTTAACTTGTGGCAAGGTCATGGACCTGACTAGTTACCTCTATCTCTCTTCACTGAAGTAGCCATAACTCCTGATCATTTCCATAGCTGCCAGCTCCAAATTGTCAAAGTCCTATGCATTATTTCAGCTTTTCAATCTCCAAAATCCTTTATTTTCATCTAAATATTCCTTCCTGAAACTGCAGAGGCTGAGCAGAATCCTTCCTTTAACACAGTTAAATTCTTACCTGACATTTTGTTCCCTATCTTCTTCACAGCTTCAGCCCATATTTCTCCAGATTATAAAATTTCAGAGCAGAATTAGACCATTCAGTCCATTGAGTCTGCTCCGCCATTCGATCACGGTTGGTATGTTTCTCCTATTCATCCTCTTCTCCTGCCTTCTCCCCGATAACCCTCAATCCCCTTACAAATTAGATTAGATTAGATTCCCTACAGTGTGGAAACAGGCCCTTCGGCCCAACAAGTCCACACCGCCCCTTGGAGGATCCCACCCAGATGCATTCCCCTACAACCCACACACCTCTGAACACTACAGGCAATTTAGCAGGGCCAAACCACCTAGCCTGCACATCTTTAGACTGTGGGAGGAAACCGGAGCACCTGGAGGAAACGCACGCAGACACGGGGAGAATGTGCAAACTCCGCACAGACAGTTGCCCAAGGCTGGAATCGAACCTGGGTCCCTGGTGCTGTGAAACTGCAGTGCTAACCACTGAGCCACCATGCTGCCCCCAAATCAAGGGCCTATCTAGCTCTCCCTTAAATACTCAATGACTTGGCCTCCCCAGCCTTCTGCAGTACTGGTTCCACACATTCACCACCCTCTGACTGAAGAAATTCCTCCTCATCTTAATTCTAAAGAGTCATCCCTTCACTCTAAGGTTGTGTCCTCAGGTCCTAGTCTCACCTATAAGTAGAAACATCTTCTCCATGTCCGCTCTATCTAGGCCTCACGATATTCTAGAAGTTTCAAAGAGATAATCCCTTATCCTTCTGACCTCATCAAGTACAGAACACCAAGATCATTCTTGTAAACTTTCTCTGCACCTCCTTCAAGGCCAACATATCCTTCCTTAGACATGGGGCCCAAAGCTGTTCACTATATTCCAAATTCAGTCTGACCAGGGTCTTTTACAGCCTCAGCAGTACATCCCTGCTGCTGCATTCTAGGCCTTATTTTATGGCTTGTGAACATGTGTGATGAAATGCAAAATACTTCAGTAAGATTATACCATGGATTTTTTTTTTCTCTCCGGCATAAGCATTCCCATTTCTGCAGCCTATCCTTGTAATGAAGATATCTCATCACTGATACAATATGACTCTCACTAACCCTAGGATATCTCAACTGAAGTACAATGTCAAGGATCAACTGGATTAAAATGGTATTCAAGACATATACATCATAAAGTGTCTTAATTATACTTTTCTATCATTCCAAGATTGTTTCATCAATGAGAGAATGGAAGTGCAGATAAAATTTAAACAATTTTCAATTGTGTTCCCACTTTCCAGCAAGGACCATGAAAAATGAACCTTAGATGACTTATATTCCCATGGCTATGCCATTCTTTTCTTCTGTCTGTTGATTACAGTTATATGATCCATATTTTTGCTGTGAATACGAGAAAGGCTGAACTTAAATCAAAGAATTTTAGTCAGTTTTTCCAAAATGGATGTTAATGAGATTAAATAGAATAATTTGAGTTTTCTTGACTATTATTTTTCCTTATGAAGTTAATAAATCCTACTTATAGAGATTAATTGAGTAAAGTACAGCAAACTTAAAGGATTTGGAGCCTGTGGGTGTCTTTACGCTGATGATCTCTGCTGAATGCCCCATTGTTTTTATCAATCACAAAGGCAGAACTCTTTAGAAAGCAGGAAATGAAAGGCTTAATAATATAAGAAAACCAGCCACGAGCTTTCTTGAGACTCGCTTCCAGCAGAAAAATCTGAGCAAATCTTTTAATCGCTGTGGATATGTTTACTTCCCTTCAATGTGTCTAGCCAGAAATGTATTAACATTTATAGTCTTCAGTATGATTTTCTGTGCTAATGTTAATGTTCCTTATATGGTGGTATTGAAACTCAGAGATCAGTTTTGCATTACAATTGCAGATGGTAGAAGGTAACAAATTAAGTTTCACATACACAAGATACGTCCAACAATTACTAAGTTTTAGAGGTCAGTCTAACTCCATGTTCCTCCAGTATTTCTGAAACCTTGTACTTGGAAGTGGGTATGGTGAGAAACTGTATGTCAACAGCTCTACCAAGTCTCTTTGTAAGATGCAAAGGAGATGTGTTATGACAGGTTATTAGTACATACATTATGGAGACAAAAATGGTTCACCCATTACAAAGGGTGTACAAAAGCAAAAATTATCTTTCTGCCTTTCCAAAAACTTTCTGAGGTGAAAGAATGACTGTCAAAACCAATGGGAACCGAAACGAATATGGTGTTAGAAAACAGAAAAACTACAGACAGATGATTTAAGTGTGTTGTGTCCACACATTTGATAGGTTGTTCATTGAATATGCTCTCCATGAGATGGCTGCAAGAACATTGTGCTGTTCACCATGTGAAGGAACCCTTCCTGGAGGATACCAGGAGCACTCTCCTGCAAGGCAGCCAGCATCACACTGTGTGCAACACTCAAAAGGTCTGGCAAAATTCATAAAATGGCAGAAGCTGCCAGGTTGGGACCATCGTCCTGTAGCTTTTAAAAGAAATGCATGCCACAAAGCACTGCTAAGTTGCTGCTAAATGGCTGATTTGTGCTAAACACTCATAAAATTTTACTGGTGCCGCAGTACTGACTGAATTAACTCCACAGTGGCTGGTATCCCATTTACACATGCATAGGACTTGACACTGGTCCTGTTTCCTCAGCGTCACCTCTCAGAGTGAACAGAACCTCTAACACTCCTGTTTTTAATCTGTCAGCCAGGCCTCCATGATTAGATCAGATTAACAGCCCTAATTAGGGAACTCATTTTTTTAGGTCCTCTAAGCTGACCTTGTTACAATCATCACACTGACCATACATAGATACCCTCCAAGTGTTTCGGTATAAGTTACAATTTCCAACTGAAATTGTTGATCCACTCATATCTTTGCAAGTTAAGCTAGCTGTATGACAATTAGTTATTACATATAATTATTACATAAAAAATGATTTCAGCTTAGCACAAACCTGTTGTTATGTCCATCTTCCAACTTATGACATCTGAAAACCGAATATATGATTGGAGAATAAACTGACATGGAATAGAAGGGAATGCATTGGAGGAGGTGTCTGAAATCATAAGCTTTCTTCTCCAGACAACCACAAAAACATTAAACAAGTAGTGAACTCTATTGGAAGGCATCATTTAGAATAAGCATTCAAACATTTACTTTCTTTCTGTTAATAACCCCATTTAGTGTTCTTCACAGATATTGTAGTGTAATGTTTGGATTGAATCAGAAATTCTGTATCAAGTCCCATTCCACGATTGATGTTCAAGGAATTTGTATACAGAATGCTGGCAAACAGGTACCACAGGTCAACAGTAAATTCTTCCAATAAAGTCAATGGCAGGCTATACACTGAAGTGATTCCTGCTCAGTAATGTGATGGACAGAAGTTGGAATCTCGATCATTGCTATCCATACCTCCAGACCACAACATGCATGTAAAAGTGCATACTGCCAAAGCAACGCAACCTCTTTAGTGTGCTGGTTATACAGCTAATGTGGATTAGATCAATGACAACATCATGGGCTTCACTCTCCGTTCTGGCTAGGAGAGATTCAGGACCTGCCTCCTGATTGTATCTATGGTGGAATTGTGCCACTCTGGATCCACCCTGCCTTCAACCAGAGAGCTCAAGTTTAGAGGTCTTCAAGAATGTAACAAGCAGAGTAGATATATCAGAATCTTTGGATGTGTGTATTTGAATTTCCAAAAATACTTTGATAAGGTGCCATGCTAAAGGTTACAATGTACGATGGGAACTCATGATGCCAGTGGTAATATTAAGAGAGGATTGGCTAAATAACAGGAGGCAGATAGTCAGGATAAAATGGTAATTTTCAAGTTAGGTGAATTTTAACTAGTCAACTATTTACAATTCACATTGGCACGGATGAGTACACTATCCATGTTGAAGCCAACTTGTTGATAACACCAAAAGTTACAGGAAAGCAAATTGTGAGGGAGGTACAAACAGTTTATAAGAGATATAGATAGGTGCAGGGAGTCAGCAAAAACATAACAGGTGGAGTATGATGTGGGAAAATGGGAGGTTGACCAATTTTGTACGAGGAATAAAGAAAGCTAGATACTTGCTAAATGGCGAAAGACTACAGAATGCTGCAGTGTAGAGGGGCCTGGCTATCTGTGCACATGAATTGCAAGTAGTGCACATTCAAATTTAGGGGGCTATATCTGCATTAAAAGCAGATCAGAGAAGGTTCGCAAAGAAGATGAATGAGAAAAGGTTGAAAAGGTTGAGCCTGTACTTAGTGGCATTAAGAAGAATAAGAGGTGAACTTATGAAAGTATATAAGATTCTGAGAGGCCTTGATGGGATTGATTCTGAGAAGGCATGTTTCCTTGTTGGAATCAGGAATCTAGTACTAGGGGTCATAATTTAAATATAAGTGGTCTCTGCATTTGGGACAAAAATTGCCTCTCTCAAGACTTGTTACACTCTCGACATCTTTGCCACAGACATTAAGTGGTGCCGCATCATTGAATACATTCAAGGTCTAGTTCAACAGATTTTGTCCATAAGGGAGTTAAGGGTTGTACGTCAAACAGGAAAATGGAGCTAAGGCCACAAAATGGATCAGCCATGATCTTATTGAATAACAAAGCAGGCTCAAATGGCTTACTCCTGTTTCTAATTTGTATGGTCTTGTGATAATTTCTTTGATTCTTGAAATGCATCCTCACTAACTGTAAATGACTATATCACAAACTCTGCAAAGTGTCTCTGCAAAAAGAAACAGTTGAGAACATCTATCTTAGTTCTACATTTATGTAATTTACACTGACATTGTTGCTTCCTTTCAAACCTACTCTGAATAATTTAACTGAATCCATATAAATGGATTTAATTTTGATACCAACCAACTCCAGGTCAGGTTTAATGTACTAAAGGCAGAGTAAAACTTTCTTATGCCACAATGGTACTTGTGTTTACTCCCCACATAATCATTTTCACTTTGGTAAACAATCCCGAATTATCAAAAACTTCATACTGGATTGGGATTATTTGTTTCTTGTTAGTGAGTTTTATATTAAGACTTCTATCTGTGAATTTAACAGCATTTGAACTTAGGCTTCCTGAATAAAAGGGCAGAGCCTAATCCATTGCAAAAACAGGCTCCATAGCTAATAACTTTACTACTCTTAATCATTTTCTTACATCTTTGAGGTAGGGAAAATTCAGTGGCTTTTTCCGCATGAATCCACTGCCAACAGAATGTAACTTGTGAGGAAAGTCTTCTTTGCCATCTGGGACATCATACTTCACAAAGTCCTTCTTGGTTATTGAATTATAATTGTCTCGCAAAAGCTGCCTAAAGACAAAAACGTGAATAGTTACGTTCGATATCACAAGTTTTCACCACCACCCATCCACTCAACTATCTTTTACATGACTTATCCCTCTTCTGAAAGTGGTTGGTTTGCAACTAGTCATGATCGAAACCCAATCTTACTTTCATCCATTCCCTACATAAGCGCACTTTGAACAACATGGGAATTGTATTTAGAAGCTGGAGCTGGAGAGGACATTCCGTACCTCCCCATCCCCGTCCTGCATTACTTAACAACCCACCAACTCCATTCAGCTAGAGTGGCACTGAGGACAAATGTACTTCACCAACATCATGCTAATGGTTGGTTTGCTGCACAAATCAGTGAGAGAGATGGTTGAGAGCCTTTGGAACTCTCCGAAAAGATAGAGGAAGCAGAGCCTGTGATTACATTTAAGGCAGAGGTGGATACATTTTTGATAAGCAAGGGGGTGAAAGGTCATCAGGGATAGGCAGTAATGTGGATTACATTAAGATCTGCTATGATCTTATCAAATGGGAGAGCAGGCTGATGGAGCTGAATGGTCCACTCCTTGTTCTTTGCTCTTCATGGATTTGAATGTAACCTAAGATCTTTCTGATTTTTATGGCTCAGTATTGCATTAGATATGTTTTCAGTGTGGGCTTTGGAACAGAATTACCGATTTTCATTCTCTCCACATGGATCCCATCACAATCCCACCATTGACTCCCCCTCTCAGCACCTGCCCCTGCACCCTGCCCTCTCACCCCAAACAACATTCTGAAGGATTTCTTCTCTGACGGTTGGAAAAAAGACAAATCCATGCAACAATTGACATCTAACTTCTTCTCGCTTCCAGAATACAGCTGGAGCCCATTCATGGGTATGTCTGTCTGCTGGGGGTTGAGAGATGTAGGTAGACACCACTCATGTGTTCAGGCCATGTCGAAAAAAAAAATGCCGCAAGATAATTTGTTCACCCTTTTCACTACTGTATATTTCCTTCAGTTTCCAATTTCAGTCAAGGATGGGCAACAAATTCTGGCTTTGCCAGTGACATTCATATTCCCTCACACAAACCCTAAGTAACAAGAAATGCAAAAGCCTCTTATGGCACAGTGGTATTATCAATCCCACAATGCCAGGAAGCCTGGGTGCAACTCCTGCCCCATCCAGAGGTACGTAATGGCACCTCCAAACAGGGTGATAAGAAACTAACTACAAGGAGTGCTTAGGAAGAGTGATATCAGCATCAAACACAATGGTCACTTTCACTTTTCCTCACTGCACGTTATTTGTACTTCCAGTCTCTTTGAGATGTCCGCACGACCCCACATCTTAAAGGGGTCACTTCTTGGCAGCCCCCTGTTGGTCCCCTGTGGACTAAGCATTGGACTGCCGCATGACCGCTCACTCATATTGTTGGGAAGGAATGTTGATCACAGGTATCTTTTTTTTTGCCCCTGTTTTGCAGATAGGAAATTAATCATATCCAGACATAAAACAAATTTACAAACTGCTTATTCGGATGATCTTCTGATATATTGTAAAAGAGGAAAAGTCAAAATGAGTTCAGAGTAAGATGTAAGTGCTGACTGAGAGACTATCACTGTGGAAGTGCCTGAGAAATTGTGACATTGCTTTATTTCATAAGTGACATATAGTACACTGCCTCAGTTTAACGAACACCCATTGTGAAATATGAGATGGCCATGTATCTAGAACCACCTGTCCGTCATATACAAATAAATATGCCATTAATTAAGCAAAACAGCTAGATAGGCCACATGGCATCACCCTGACAGAAAGAAGACTCACGAGGTCTGCATCATGATTTTCCCAATTTGTTATGATCCCTGCTGATATTATTACTGAACAAGTTAGATCGCAGACTGAAATCTGGCTTGGTAGATCATGCCTTTTTAAAATTTATTGAGTTGGGTTCACAGAAATAAATGCTGCAGATTTGGTTTTAGCAATGAAACAGAAGTTTATTACACAAACAAAATAAAGATAAAATAGAATAAATGAGCTATTTATGTATAACACAATTTGAAATGTTTCAAAACACACTAAAAATACAAAGTGTGGAGCTGGATGAACACAGCAGGCCAAGCAGCATCTTAGGAGCACAAAAGCTGACGTTTCGGGCCTAAACGCTTCATCAGAAAAGGGGGATGGGGAGAGGATTCTGAAATAAATAAGGAGAGAGGGGGAGACGGACCGAAGGTGGATAGAGGAGAAGATAGGTGGAGAGGAGAGTGTAGATGGGGAGGTGGGGAGGGGATAGGTCATGGCTCCTAAGATGCTGCTTGGCCTGCTGTGTTTATCGAGCTCCACACTTTGTTATCTCAGGTTCTCCAGCATCTGCAGTTCCCTTTATCTCCGTAAAAATACAATCCCATCCATCGAAATACTATCACATTACCATAGCAAGCACTAGACAGTGCTTGCTTCTCAATCACATTGCTAAATTAAACTTAGCTGTTTCTTCCAGTGCCCAATATTGACAATTTGGTAGCCGCTTCCTTGGTTAATCACAACTGGGCTTAGATATTCTCAACTTTGAATAATCCCTCCAGGTCTCCAATCAAAGACTCTTCCTTTGTATTTCTAAAACAATTAAACCTATTTCTTAGCTGGTCAAAACTAACTTCTTTCTCTAGGATAACAAGGCGTGGAGCTGGATGAACACAGCAGGCCAAGCAGCATCAGAGGAGCAGGAAAGCTGATTTTTTTAAATAAAAGACAGTTCCAAACATACTGAAAAATTACTCATTGAACATCTCCCCCATAGACAGAGGCAAAAACCCACATGCCACTTGTTCAAAATATAAATTTCAAATCTAAAATCTAAAATAAATGATATTAAAGTACGTAGAAATGACACATCATACATTATAATCATCAAACGGGGCTGACTGGGAAGTCTGTTTTATGATTGAGCAAAAGGTACCTGTGGTAGTAATAGGAACATTCTCAACAGAATGAAGGCAGCAAGGGATTCTGCTAAGTATGTTAGCATTGTGGAAACATTTCCTATTTACTAAATGATAACATTCATATTAGACTCTACTGAACATCATCTATCAAATCTATGCCCACTCCACTATATAGGAAACAAAACAAAATTTGCTGGAAAAGCTCTGCAGGTCTGGCAGCATCTGGAAAGGAAGAGACAGTTATGTTTTGGGTCCAGTGACCCTTCCTCAGAACTCACTAAAAAGGCCCTTTATATTCTCCTACACTCTCTTTGCATTCTTTCGTACATTCCCCAATATGGCCCATTATTCCTTGGACACTGACTACAGCTGCCAACACCATCCAGGATTTTTGGATCAGATAAGACATTCTCCCTGGACGTTCCACAGGAAAAACTCCTTTTACAGTTCAATGAGATACTGAAGGAGGGTTTATCACTAAACTGTCAAGTGGTCTGTGCATGCCTCTCAGAGGAAAACCACTTCCTGTTCCAATTTGATCAGCCATTGCTGACAAAACACAGTTTAGTTTAATTCTCTGCAATCTCTTGAGCTTTACTCCTCAGCTTCCAGTGGCTAATGCTTACTCAGGTACAATGAGATGAACAGGATCACAGCTAACCCATTTGCCTGCAGCTTGCCTTCACTTGATGACTTTCTGTTCCCTCAGGCCTTCTCATCTAAGTTCTTCGTTTGTGGACACTGAATCATCCTTTAAACATCCTACCATAGCAACTTCCTGTTGTAAATGACTGTGAAAGGGTCAATACTGAGGAGAGACCTAAGCACCACCCATTAGGATGGTGTCATATGAAGTTGTGGACAAATAGTTTAGATATTGAAGAAGTGAGAACTAACATCTGGTTTTCTTCAAAGTTTCTGTAACAATGTCTGTCATATCAATGCTACCTTTGAGTATTTGCTAAAAGGCAATAAACTAAACCTTGGTAACTACAAGAAACTCTTCTAATTGAACCAGGAATTGGTTTTCCTCTGCCATACCAGACCAAGTGGGCCCTGGTGTTTTCTGCAATTCAAGAGGATGGTGATGCAGTGTAATGGTCCTGCCTATACAACACTCCATCCTTAAACTCACCCAGTTGAAAATGCCAAGCCCACTCTGTTGGCATACTGTCCACTGGATGGCATTAATCGACAGGCCAGTGCATGATTGCAGCTGGAAGCTGGGGATGAGTGGGAGCAGCAGTTACATCACATGTTTATCCCCATGGGACCTGCACTCTTGGCACAAATTTCTATGGCAGAACTGAAAGTGTGTGAAGATGAGAGAGGCAAGAAGTTGCAGGCAACAGTAGGAGTGGTAGAACATGGGCCTTGGTGGGGCATGGGTGCAGTAGCAGAGAGTAAGTGTGAGGTAGCACAGAGAAGATGTTGGCACTTATTTCAAGAGTGTGGACTAAGTCATTAACTTTCTTTCAGCAATGATGGGCATTTGTCCAGACTGTAGAGAATGTGCCAACTTGGGTAGCAACCTTGGACCAAGCTGGTAGGGTCTAGAGTCATGGCCTCCTCAACCACCCCTTGAGGAAACAGATGTCTATTCCCTACGCTGCCCGATCCACCAGGACATCCAAATTTCCATCCACTAAGTGGGGTACCAATTTCACCTTGTCTGCCATGTCCAGGGTATTAATCTCCAAACGTGCAGGACAACTCTAGACTGCCAACTGTTGACTGGGTATGCAACAGCCTTTATATAAGGCACTGGCATCAGGCATCCAAGGATGTTCTGGTAGCAGTGAGTACATCTGCTTATGGTCAATGATAGAATCCAGCTAGAGTTTGGGATGATAACATCAGCAAACTTGCCTCCATGAAACTTGACAGAAATGACATTTAGCTAATATCTGTTTCTTGCTCAATCTTAATTGAATGCTGATGTTAATGCTCAGTATTGTGCTTCCCATTCTATAGGACATGTTGAACTCAAGGCTCTCTTAGCCCTCCCTGCTCTGAATTATACAAGATATTGTCCAACGTGTCCTGTGAAATTCTACCTACAAACACGCTGAGGTGAATGTACAATTAGACATTATTTACATAGCCACTTATTTCCCTCTGGGTGAAATACAAACACTTCATTCCTCTGTCCAGATCTGAGTGGCTGTATTGTAAATGACTGCAAAATGTCACCTAAAATATTACCTGTAATTTGCTAAATTCAAATGCCGGATAACAGAAATGTTCTGTGTATTTCAGGCATAGAGCACTAACAGGCCATGCAGAGCTCTAAGTAGAAAGACCTGCGGGGCATTAATCATTCACAGGGCAATTAATTGCAATACTTCTAGTTTCAGATTTCTAATTTTATACAGATGCTAGAGGTAGTTGAGCAAGTTGCTCTTAAACAACCCCTGAGTCATAAACACATGTTTATCCCCATGGGACCTGCACTCTTGGCACAAATTTCTATGGCAGACCTGAAAGTGTGTGAGGATGAGAGAGGGAATAAGTTGCAGGCAACAGTAGGAGTGGTAGAACATGAGCCATGGTGGGGCATTGGTGCAGTAGCAGAGAGTAGGTGTGAGGTAGCACAGAGAAGATGTTGGCACTTATTCCAAGAGTGTGGACTAAGTCATTGACTTTCTTTCAGCAATGGTGGGCATTTGCCCAGACTGTACAGAATGTGCCAACAGCATGGAAACTGACCGTACAGACCAGGTTTCCTGCATTTGGCCCATATCTCTCTAAACCTTTCCTTTCTATGTGCTTGACCTAGTGTCTTTTAAATGTTGTAACAGTACCTGCATCTACCACATCCTCTGGCAGTTCATTCCACATACGAACCACACTCTGTGTGAAAATGTTGCCCCTCAGGTCTCTTTTAAATATTTCTCCTCTCACCTTAAAATTATACCCTATAGTCTTGGACTCCCCTACCCTCGCGAAAAGACCTTTGCTCTTCAGCTTACCTATGCCCCTTATGATTTTCTAAATTTCTATAAGGTTACCTCTCAACCTCCAATACTCCAGTGAAAGAAAGTCCCAGGCAATCCCACATCTCCTTAAAACTCAAATCCTCCAGTCCCAGCAACATCTTTGTAAAGCTTTTCAGAACCCTCTCCAATGTAATTCTTCCTACAGCACAGCAAACAGAACTGCTCCATAAGTGGCCTCACCAAAGTCCTGTACAAGCTCAACATGACATCCCAACTCCTACAATCAATGGCCTGTTCAATGAAGACAAGTATGCTAAACACCTTTCTAACCATCCTGTCAACCTGTGATACATCTTTCAAAGAACTATATACCTGAACACTTAGGTCTCTCTATTTGACAGCGCTACCCAGGGCCCTCCTATTAACTGTATAAGTTCTGCACTTGTTTATCTAACCAAACTGCAATTCCTCACCTTTATTCAAATTGAACTCCATCTGCCACTCCACAGCCATTGTCCCAATTGATCAAGATCCCTTTGTAATCTTAGACAACCTTCCTCATTGTCCACTATACGACCAATTTTGGTGTCATCTACAAAATTACTAACGTAAATTCTCATCCAAATCATTTCTATAAGTGACAAGGAACACTGGGCCCAGCACCAATCCCTGTGGAACACCACTGGTTACAGGCCTCTAGTCTGGAAAACAACCCTCCTACTTTCAAGCCAATTTTGTATTTAATTGACAAGGCCTCCCTGAACCCCACGTGATATAACTTTACTAGTCAGTCTACCATGTGGAACCTTGTCAAAGGCTTTACTAAAGGGCATGCAGACAATATCTACCACCCTGTCCCCATCTATCTTTTAGTTTATGTCCTCCAAAAATGCACTCAAATTTGTGAGAAACAATTTCCCAGCAAAAAGCCATGCTGATTATCCCTAATTATTCCTTGCCTCTCCAAATGCATGTAAATCCTATCTCACATCTATATCTAACCTATGCCTCCTTTTTATTCTTGATATATAATTGTATTGTAATTTTCGAATTTCAAACTTATAATGAAAATACCTCAAGTCACAAGGAAATTTTATGAATCTGCCAGGAGAATATTTGTGGAGAAATAAGTTTACATTGAAAATTTCTATTCTACATGTAGACAGAGAAAACTATTACTAAAAACATTTTGGAAGAAATCAAAAATTACTACATATAGAAAAATGTGCCTTATGTAACATAATTGATGTAATTATGTGAATTTTGTGATAAATAGAATGGTCACATCACTTAAGTGAAGACAATGATAGCCACTGATTTATTTAGTTCTTATAAATTAATCTTTACAAAAACTAGACTGCATGTGTCCTTCAATGGTCTCCAAGACAGGCTCCCATATTTAGTTTTTATTTGACTCCTAGTTACCTAGAATGTAAAAGGTCTTGGAGAATTGAACAAGAGTTAGAGGCAAAGGGCAGCTAGGAGTCTTACTTCATTCAACTTATGCAAAATTGTACCAGAAAAACACCCACCCTATCCCACGTAGCCCATTTCCCTGGGGAACACACTCTCACCTTTTGCAACATGGTCTGGGTGCAGAAAACAAACTAAAGAGAAAATAGAAATTGTACTGTCTCATCTATATCTGTCCACTTCGATTGTTGCACACTGCAGTGTCTTGACAGGTTTTCCAATTGACCATTCTTAGAAAATCCCTCTTACCCAAGGATTGGGTTGTCTAATCTGTCTAAGGATGATGAGTAGCATAAAACAGGTCTTTGATTGGTCACATATCCAGACCCATATCCCTCGGCTTGCCTGGGTTCAAATCCTTCATGACCTGGAATACAAATACATCATGGTTTGTGTTAGAAATTTGATCCTTGATTTTTCACTCTGTTTCTAACTTAATTACATCTCCTCCATTTGGCATACTGTAAACTTTCCCATGACTGGAATTGGTGCCAATCAGTACACTTGCAAATAACAGATTTAATTTGGGCCAGAACAATCTCATTTTTGTATCCCTTCCAATAAGCATTGAAAATGAGAGATGCAAGCTGAAACATTTTTTGGAGGTACTGTTTGAGCATTATAAATGATTTGGTCAACTTTCCATTATCTCATCTAATAAGGTGAAATCAAATGTGATGTTAATAATAAACCCATTAAAGCCATACCTGCTGGGAATGCCTAATTATAAATTGAGCACTCATGGCCCACAACTTTAATGGACAACAATGTGCGATCTGTAGTAGACGCTATCTAGGTATATACTAATGGCAAATTTGCTAAGTGCTAAAATCACCTTTCGTTTCTGATGAGAAGGCATTGGAGGTGACATGACAAGCAATAGCAACACATCTTCAAATAATAGAGGTTAAGTACAACAGAAACAGAACATAAAAGCTCATAAAAGTTCTGAAGGCTAAATGTATTTGAGCCAAAGAGCTAAACTGTATTTACTTTGTTTATCTGCTCTCTTAATAGCGCAACAGATTTTACAACAATGGCAATGTGGGAGGTGAAGATGATGTAAATTTTAGTCTCCACACTTCCAGTAGTTGTGATTTTCGGATCCATAGTAACTGCCAACACCTACAATATTTCACCCAAACAGCTTTTCTTCATGTATCAGTGAGAATCAGCAAGCAGTGATTCTACAGTCAGACAGGGTCCTGCTGAACACTGAAGTGTGGGCTTTACAACAGTCTCTGGAAAAAAAATCAACAGTGGAAACTTATACAAATCTTGATTTCCATCCATTTGAAAGACAGAGATGCTGGAGCCAGTAGGAACTTCTGCACTGCTGTCCCAATTTACACTTACACTGTGCCTTTCATTTAGCAATAATATCCCATGTCTCATGGAGACATCATCAGACGAAAATGGATACTGAGGCAAAGAAAGGGATAGTAAGAGAGGTGACTAAAACTTAGCCAAACATATGGGTTTTACCTAAGTCCAGAAAATTTTTGTTCTGGTGAAGAAAAGTGGAGTAGCTAAGGGATGGTTTCATAGCTTTGGGATGGGGTAGTGTTGGTGGTTGGGATTTGGGGGTAAACTGCAGAAATAAAAAGAGGTCATAAAAAAGTATTAAATAGCACAGAATTGGTTGTATTTGGAGATGACAAAGGCACGGATGTGAGCATGAGCAGTAAGTGAGGCAAAGCACAAGTTAGGAAACGAACATGTGACAGAGAGCTTACATAGTAAAAGCTTAGTCATAACTCAGGGTCAAATTGAACATCTAAGTTGTGAACAATTTAGTTCAATCTGAGATAGTGGCAAGTGAGAGACAAAGGTGCAGAATGAGGATAAAACAGGATGAGCTTGATCTTTCCAATGTTTAACTGAAGGGATCTGTAGCTAAACCAAGGCTGGATGTTAAACGAGTAGTCACAGAACACAAGGAGCAGAGAGTTTGAGAGAATTGATAGGGGGGTGGATGTGCATGGCGTATGTCATTTTTGATGATGTCTCCCAAGGACAGTCTAAAATGAATAAGAGGTTTTGGGAAGGATTAGACATAGGTCCATGCGAGGTTCAAGAAGTAATAGCATGGGGACAAGGGATGAAATAACTTCTCAAAATATTTTGATAATAATGTGATTAGTAGTAGAATCAAGAAAAGGCCACACGGGACAATAAAGCATAAATATCAGAGAAGAATTATGTCAGTTAATACCAACAGTTGCTGAAACATCAAGGAAGTTGAGAAGGATAAATGCACCCTGGTCAGTTCAGACAATGTTATTTGTGCATTATAAATGATTTGGAGTTTGTTTGGAGTTGTGCAGTGTTTTCATAGGGGCAAGGTCAGGAGATGACTGGGATTGAACATGGAACCACCCTCCCCCCCTCCCATTCCATTCCTGGGACTGTGCACCTCTGTGCAAGACATGATACTGCATATACTTAGCAAATGGCCATTAGAGGTAACAATCTTAAAGATTTTCCTGGATGAGCAGATTATTTATAAAATACTCATAATTTCACAATACTCCAGTAATTAAACAGCTGATCTCCTGACAAAGAGCTGACTCAGTAATGCAAGCCATTAAACATCTGTCAATTGTCAACACAGAAGTCAGGAGCCTACCATCTGGAGCCTAAAGTCTTCAATATTTAAAAATTAGTTTAAGGAGTTTATTTTTAAAGTGGGAGCCAGCTGTTCTTTGTAGAGGTTATGAAAGCTGAGTGAACTCCCAATAGTAATGTCTATTTCTTCAGTCTAATCCTGAGCACTTTTTTTCATCCATGGAGCACAGATTCATGCACACAGTTTTCAAAGATTCTGCAAGAAGTACTCTTGGCAAATATTATCACATTTCTAGGAGATATCTGCAACTGTTGGCATATTCATAGGGTCTCCTATTCTTAGTTGAAACAAAAAACTGACACATTTTGACAGAGGGTCTCTGGAAAGAAATCAGTGAAAATATATAGAAATGTTATAAACAGCTACACGTGGCCATTCATGAAGGTACAACATGAGGTCAGGAGAAGCTTAATAAGACTTACCCACAAATATCTGCAAGACCTTTTTTAAAAAATGCAATAAAAACTGCAAAATTTAAAAGCAGAACTCAAAACATCCACACTGTTTTACACGATGAAAATTAATACCTAACCCAGAGAGGGAGATAGCAGGGGGAATAATGTAGCAGGGGAATTGTGCTGGGCTGCAACTCCCAAAGTCTCAGCAGCTGAGGCAGGGACAGAGATTGAAATAGGGAATCTTGGTGATGGAAAAGATTAAAATCAGAAGTTCACCTCAGGGTCAAAGAAGTAAATTAGCTCAGTTCAGCCTGAGATTGTAGCCAGAGAGAGGGATGGAATGATGGCTGTTGAATGGGCTTTGTAATATAGGCCTCGCGAAGGAAAACAGCCAATTTCACTTCAATTTACATGTCACGAAAGGACAAGGGTATGGTATGCAGTAAAATAGCTTGGCATTGTACGACACCATTTTACACAGGAACCTTAAAATCATGGTGACATAACAGAGTTTGTGCCCATTAATCTGGGCTGGATTTGAACTACCTGCAGGCCCGGTCATATTATTCAGCCTCTAACCTGAGTTCCCTTTTAGTCCTGGACTATCTGCAGCTCTTTGGGATACTGTATGATTTAAAGCCTACAGATCTCTGCACCTGGCATGATATTGTTGTTTGAATACTTTAGATCATTAACTTTCTCAGAAGATGCCAAATTTATGGGCTGATGATTCAACTGCAGACTCTTACATCAAGCTCTCATCTCTTCCAAAAGAAGCCTCAGCACCACTACAGATTATTTTGCATTCTCTTACCATACGATGTGGAATATGTTGTGGAATAGAATTTCAGAAGGTTGGCATCTGCTCCAAAGCTTGTTTTTGTATAGTGTGGTGTGCGATCCACTGAAATCAAAGCCATTCTGCAGTAAATATGTTTGAAAACAAAAGATTTTTATATATTAGTACATAGACTAGAGGCTAGGTTTTTTTTGAAATTAGGTGGAGATCATTAATTAGATTTCCATTCATTTAAACCCTCATCCAATTGTTTTGTTTGTGTTTGCATTGATAGCAGAATGCTGGCCAATTTCCAATCAACTATATTCAAATTAAGCCACAACACAGGGATTTAGGAACACAAGCAACATTTTTAATTACGCTGATATCGCATTTGGCCATTTCTCTGCCCATTTGAAGTGTTTCACCAAAATGCATTGCAAGGGGAATGCATTGAAATGCCCACTAGCAGAATTTCTCGACGCACATTTCATTTTCTTCTGGTTTCTAATTATCCACAGGAAAGTTTCTGTAAAATATTCTGGCATTGTTGTTTTACTTGTTGCAATAGCCACCCATACAGAAAATGAGGGCCCCAGGTTCAATATTTCAATATTCTCTGGCCTCACTAACTATCCTCACAATTTTAAAAAACCCTCAAATAATTAGGCTCTTTTGATCATATTTTTGATATACTTGGTTTGCCAATGTGATTCTTTCCACTTCCCACACCCACTCCCTTTCTGGGTGAAATTTCGAATGAACACCAGGTCAGGAGCACTTCAGTCTGAAAACCTCATGTTTGGATGCTGCAGGATGGGTAGACAGAGAAGAGAGTTTGAAGTATATCATCAACTCTGGCAATGACGTTTTCATTTAAGTTGACAAGGTTCCTTTGGTTGTTTTGTTTTTGTTACAGTGCAGTAATCAGACCCCTTTCAAATAAAGAACTCAGTTGGTAAGAGGTTATTTATGGGTTCCAAATGTAGTCTTATGGTGTCTTACTGCCAACTATAACCTAAATTAAGGTGGTTGAAATGAACTTCACAAGGACAGCAGTTGGTGGAGATTTTTATCACCTTAGTCTGAACCAGTTTTGAACATTGCTCCCAGTAACAAGACATCAGAATAGGCCAAGTTATTATGCGCTCCTGGAAATCAGACAAAGCTTTATTCAGCAATTCATTGTGGATGGGATGAAAAAAAATCACACAAGTTTCTCCCCATCTAATTAATATTATACAACCAAAAATGGAGGACAATTATTAACATTGCTTAATATTATGAGGATCCATAGCAGTGACTAACACAGCTTGATGTTTTGGGCTGGATTTTATACACTACTGCTGGCTGCGTTTTTCGACGGGGCTGAGGCACTAAAATGGTTCAGGTGGCCAAATCATCACCTTGCCACCCATTCTGATCCAGTCCCCACAATACAGGGGGATGTTAGGTGCCCCGTCGGCTGCCTGGCCTTAGGCCTATTGAAACTCCTGATTGCCCAGTTCTGAGCATTGATCCATCCCCACTTCCATAACGCACTGGGCAGCACTGCCAGAGTGAAAAGGCCACTTTGTAAATACTTGCAGCCCAAGGAGGAGGGTTGGCCACAGACATGTGGTAGGCAGGCATCTCCAGCACTTACTTTGGAATTAATCCTATATACTTCTGAGTACAATTAAACCTGGAGTAGACCCTGAAAGTAGACAGTCATCTAAAATAAGTCTTTCCTGAAACTCCTTCAAAGATATCATTGTAAAATGTAATGCTACAGACTCAGCAGGGGAGATCAAGAGGGTGACCTTGAATTGTGGACAGCCTAGTCTCGTGAGAAATTTTGCACAGTCTTGTGCCCAAGGTAGGGCTGTAGTTTGGCTATGGAGCTTAAAGCCTACACCAAGGATAGCAGCTGCAAGTAATAATCCCAAGCCAAACAGCATACAGATTGGAAATCATAAGGTGTGTTTGATGGTGGGAGAGGTCATGGCATCAGCATTATTGCTTGCAGGTCAGTCTTCGTTCAGCAAGTGAGTGTAATCCACCACACCAGGCAAACTAACTTTGCAAACAAAACTAAAGGAGATGCAAACTCTTTGATGGGCAAGCTGCAATATCAGGATCATGTGCAAAAGACTGGCAGATGATGTGCAGTTGGTACAGTAATCATACAAAACAGCTGCGATCTACATGGAACTGAATGGGCTGAACATCCCTAAGAGAGGTCATGCCTCTTCAGCCAGAGGGTGGTGAATATATGGAATGCATTGCCACAGAAGACCATTGAGGCAAGTCAGTGAGTGTAATTAAGACAAATAGGTTCTTGAGTCGTAAGGGGCTCGAGAGTTATGAGGAGAAGGCTAGAGATTGGGGTTTAAAAAAACATATCAGCCATAATCGAATGGTAGAACAAACTAGATGGATCAAGTGGCCTAATTCTGCTCCAGAACTTATGTTCCTATTGTCTTATGGTTTTGCGAGAGCAGATCACTGAAGGAGAAATGTTACACATTCATCTGACAGGGAAAAAATTCAGAGGAAACCTGGGCACAAGAACTAAGCTTCACTGCAATGAACTCACTACGCTTTGGTGGAGTTCAAATAAATGGTTCAGAATGTGTTCTCTCCATCTAAAATCAGGGCATTGGCACCAACTGGATCTGACCATCACTTCCTGTGATTGTCTGCATAACATTAACAACACATCCAACTATCACGGCACTGAATGTGACACAGATCACTCCCTGTTATGCACTAGGCTGGGAATGCAACACTTCAATATTTTTCATTCAAAATGTTGTCCTCATATCAAATCAGCTATACTGCCTACCCAGATAAAACCAATAGCTCCTTGATTAGGTGCTGTCTGCCACACTCACAGAGTGCAGAAACTAAATGGAACATACTTTGAGATATCATCCACACATAATGTACTCTCAATATATGAGAAACACTAAGAGCTGCTTAAAGTCCAACAGATGGTAAATAGACAGAGTGTCCATCAGGAAGCCAAATATTACAGTCCATGGTGTTGCCTGACCATCACTTACCTGCATTAACAAAGTAACCCTGGAGGTTGTTGATAGCTTTCCACTTCTACGGTTTCCACAATCACCAGCAATCTATCACTTGATGCTAAAATCAACACACGTATTAAAAAGGCTGATGTCCAAGCTGAGTAAGGGAATGCAGAACAACAGCAAACTGGCTGTCTATCAAGCCTGTGTACTTAGTACACTCCTCTAGAGAGTTAGACATACAAGAGAAAAAGCTGAACAATTCCTGCCTTGCCTGCTCAGATGTTTCCTTAGCATCCCCTGGCAAGACAGGGGGATCATCTCAGAGATCCTGGAGTATCCTAATTCTCTCAATGCTAGGCCAAATATATTTGTGTTGGCTCAGCCATGTTTATCTGTTGGATAATGGTTGGATAGCCAAAGACCATCTCTACGGTGAACAGGCCACTAGAGTTCCTGAACTTCAATAGGCTTTGCTTAACGCAGAGTTGACCACCACGACACAAACTGTCTTCTCATGAGACAGAGGCTGTCACAACCAAGAACGGTCTTAATTGAGGAGCTATATCCCAGGCTTTGTGGAACCCAGAGAAATCAAAACAACAGAAGAGCTGAATTTGAACAAATGATTGCCAAGATATCCTTAAAATGCTGATAACACATACCTCCTTCCGTGATAGGATGAGATGCAGGGCTTGTTGTCATATTGAGCTTCAGTTATTTTGTAGGTTGTTTTCATCACTTTGAAGCATATTGCCTTCAATCCATCCTTCCCAGCTGCCAACTTTTAATGCAGCAAATTTATTTTGGATTTCAGAAATGGAAGAAGATCAACAGTGGCAATAGCTGGGTCAGTACCACAGCACACAGGTACCAACTGCACAAGGCAAAATCCCCAGAGGTTACAA
Organism: Stegostoma tigrinum; assembly: GCF_030684315.1. NCBI lineage: Eukaryota > Metazoa > Chordata > Chondrichthyes > Orectolobiformes > Stegostomatidae > Stegostoma > Stegostoma tigrinum. Next base: position 21,331,540 of record NC_081370.1, read on the forward strand.
GCAGAGGATAAACTTCTCGGGCCTGACACAGAAGCAACGAGACTCAAGGATCTGTGTTAGATAATTGCAGGCCTTTGCAGTCTCCTGCAAGAAAACTGTGTGCTATTGGGCTTCTCTGCTACCAGCAACCTGAGAAGTTAAAAAGAGCTGCAGTTTAACTCCCTTCTCTTGAGACAACTCACTCAGTAAAGCATGAAGAGGGTTCCATGTTCGATTGCCAGTTTGAAGAATTAGGTGGGGAACAGTTGGGGAAATATAATTGGTCTCAAGTAGAGAAAAACAGCCAAGAACTCCTTTCTCTGACACACAAGGCAGGATACGTGTACATTTGTATGTGAATGATGGATGAGATAGTCATGTTCACACAGTGCTTTCACCTGCAGGCAGTTATTACCTCAGTTCACATCTGAAAAAAACTCAGACGAGTTGGTAGACAACTTCCACTCACAGGGCCACAGTCCAGCAGGAGTGAACACATTGAGAGCAAAGAAGATAAACACAAGGGTCAAGTTTTTTGAAAAAGAAAATCATTTTACCAAATTAATATACTCATTTCTTATAAAAGATTCACCCCGTCCAAACTGAGTTCTTTTCCATTTATAGCTGTAGTTCCCAACGTCTTTAAACAGCAACTTTCCTCTTAAGATGGGCCTCCATTATATTCAATCCACACACAACTTACTAAGCACTCTCTGCATCCTGGTGTTTTCCCAAGGACGGTTCATTCTGCACAAATGTCTATGGAAGCCACTCCCCAAACTATACACAACTGCATTTAACTATTTTTTCAAACCCTCTTTAATTTTAGAGGAACTGTACTGGACTAAATTAACATAGCCAAATGAATATAAGAATGCAAAAATGGCTATGAGGGCTATCGAACCAGCTTCGCTTACAGACCCTATGTAATCTACTCTATTGTAAACTCCACCATACTTACTCGCAATCTTCATGCAATATGCAAAAGATTCATCTCCAAAAACAGAACAGCAAGACTCTAAAGTATCTACACTTACAACCATTACTTTCCAAACCCGTTCTGTTTCTATCAACAAAAGACATTACAATCATTTCAGCCACAATGTATTTACCACAGCACCAACAATCCCCTTTTCAATTAGACGGTTATCTAACTCTTTTATATCTGATCCTAAGAATTGAGCTTCTGAGCTTTTCAAATGGTCACAATTACCAATTACCTTATTTACTTTGGGCATTGTGGTGGCAAGTTGGCTCAAATGGTTTGTGTCTAGTGCTAATACTGTAAAGGTTGAGGGTTTAATCTACTTGCTGGCATCCCTGAAAGACTAATTCAGGGTTCTTGTGATGCAGTGGTCATGTCCCTACTTATGAAGCAGGAGGACTGGGTTCAAGATCTACTTGTGTCAAAGTTACACAAGGGCATCTTGAATAGGTTAATTAGAAAATAGCTTTACTTCAAGCATGTTTTTTTTTAAACACTGTTTTAGAGAATTATAAGCAGAAACATCAAGATGCTTCTCTGACAATTTCAGTCCTATTTCTTGTCAAATGTAAGTCACACAATATTTTTTCCACCATTCCCAACACTTCCCTACACCCTCACGACACCTTCCCATATAATCACAGAAGGTGTAACGCCTGCCTGTTTACTTCCTCGCTCCTCATCATCCCAGGCCCCAGACACACCTTCCAGGTGAAGCAATGATTTACCTGAATTTCATTCAGTCTAGTCTACTGTATTTGCTGTGGTCACAGTGTGGTCTCCTCTATATTTCAGAGATGAAATGTAGACTTGTTGACTGCTTTGCAAAAACCTATGCTCTGTCTGTAAAAATGACCCAGAATTTCCTGCCACTTCAGCACACCACTCGCTGCTAATAGTTCTGATAGACAGTCTTCACCGACAAACTACTAACTCTGCTTTCTTCTCACAGATGTTGTCAGACCTGCTATGTTCTGGCAGAAATTTACATTTTTGTTACAGTAATCAGTACAACTGTCAAGTTATCAAAAGCACACTGATATTCTTTTGTCCATTCTCATTTCTTACCTTTCTTTAATAAACTCATCAAGGAGCTACTACAATGCTGCAATTCTGAATGAAATTCTTATAAAATCCATTCACGCAAAGTTACTGCAAAATAGAGTCTAATGTACAGGAAATTCCAAGATAGCCTTGCTTTTTGTTTCGCTCAGTGATGGCAGATATTGTCCCACCATGTGATCTAAATAAGTCACTTTTAGCTTTGTAAATTTAATCATGGCAAACATATGTCCAAATTGGCACTTTATAACCAATCTAGCAGTCCATTCAAATGTTGTAAATGTTCTTTAGTTGTACTGAATACAACTAAGTCATTTATGTATATTTCACACTTGCATAATCCTTCAATGACCTTGTTGGTTAATGGTTGAAAGTTGATGGTGCATTTTTCATTCCAATTATCATGACTTTACTTAAATAAATTCTATCAGGTGCTACAAAAGCTGATATGTTTGACTGTGGCCATCTATGGAACTTGCAAATTTTCTATCAATAAGTCAATTTTTGAAACAAACTACTGTATTGAGATGATTGGACATGCAATCATCCTCTCCCCATGGACTTGGATGTGAAAATGCCTTTATTACTGCACTGCTTTTGTGGTATTCAATATAGAATCATAATCCGTCTGGTTTTGGTACCATCATGGTTGGTGAGCTCCAGCTATTATGACTCTGTTCAATAATGTCATTGTCTCTCATAAACTTGATTTCATCCCTCACTTAAGCTAACTTATCTTGCTTAAGTCTTTAAGCATGTTATTTTCTGGGTAATGCATCATCCACATTAACATCATGTATAGTGCTAAGATGTCGACTGATGTTAGCATTGGACAAGGCAGAATATGAAGTAATGGCTTGTATTCTTTTGAATTTAACCTGACAGTCTTTCACTAAAATATAAAATCCAAGTGACAGTAAAACATGCTTGCTATACAAAAAACAACTAAGTTATCTAAATGTAACAGTTGAAATATTTAAAAAAAGCCCATCTATATGAAACAGAGTCACTTTATAGTTAGTCAAGAACAAGATGTTTCTTCGCTACCCAATCAGTACATCTGACTTGGCTGCTTTTTTCCCTCATTTCCTGTTGTATGAGCTGCGAAATCTTTTTCTCAAATTCACATACCACTGAGATCTTAAGGCTTTCTCATTTTTGAGAAATTAATGCAGATTTCTAACCCAACTGTGCTGGTCTGGATATTTCTCACAAACTATTGAGGTAACTGACATTGAGGTAACTTATATGCTTTTTCAAACAGAAGGAACATTTCAAGCCTATTTCACAGCAATATCACAGTGAAATGTGATTTAATTACTTACTGTAATGATGTTGCTAGTGTTACCTTTCCAAAAATTTCTGCACATTCACCAGATGTGATTCTTTTTATTACCGTCTCTCCCCGAGATGCACAAACAAAAACGAGTTCTGCTGATAAGGATTTGTTCTTTCTGAATTGGACAAGTGTGTGTCCCCTCTACATCTCTCTGCCACATTATCCTTAGATTAGTGAATGCTTCTGTTGTACTGGGCATCGGTAAAAGAAAATCTCGAATGCAGTGTGTAGTTTTGGTCTCCTTGTTTAAGGAAAGATGTGAATGTATTGGATGCATTTCAGAGACTGATAGCTGGAATGAGGATAGATTGGACAATCTGGATTTGTTTCTACTGGAGATTAGAAGAGTGAGGGATTATTTGATGAAAGGACATAAAATCTCGAATGATAAATGTGAGCAGAATGTTTCCTCTTCTGGATAAGTCCAGAACTAGGGGATTTTTTTAAATTAAGGGTTCACCCTTTCCGGGTAAAATGAGAGGAAATGTCTTCTCTCAGACAGCTCCATTATATTTGGAGCTCCTTGACTCAGGAGGTGGTGGAGGTTTTGAAAGCTGAGGTAGATAGATATTTAGGGTTGTATGGAAATATGGAGTTCAGAATACAAACAAGTCTTATTGGAATGGTTTTGTTGAATTAAAGAGCAGGCTGAAATGCCTACTTCTGTTGTGATTCATATGTTCATTTGAAAACAAAAACTTCAGCAATTATCTCTCCAGGTGATTTGTTTGGGCATTTAGCTTAAATCACATGATTACTTGAAAATGTTGTTTTGATATGATGCTAAGAGAATTAATTTCTTGCCCTCAAAAAACCTTCACAAAATTGACATTAACAACCCGTTTACCTCTATTTCGAGCTGAAGTTCCCAAATAATGACAGTAATAAATTATAAACATGTAGCACAATTTTTAAACTTATTATAAGGCAGCTGGTGCCTTTAAAATGGATGTGTGTGCTCTCTCCTCTCCATTCCCGAGAGCTTTTCCAGAGTTCTTAGAGAGAAGCTGTGCTCCACATTTCTAGGAGCCAGGCTCAGAAGAGCGGGTAAGAAATACAGAGCAATGTCGAAGTGTGGAAAAACTTCGAACCGACAATGAAGGCCGTTCCGCAGAAGATCCAGGCCATTGGAACTCATTGTATCACATAACCTGGTAAATCAACAATCTTTGCTGCTGCTGTTCTTCTGCCCTCTGGTGGACACTGCAAACGTGTTCATGTGAATTATAGCTGCAAAACATCAGACTGTAACGGGCAATGATGTTACATCTGTAGAAGCGTCCTTTCTGGGAATCAAAGAATTCATTTCAAAGAAAATAACATACTTACATCTATTATGTCTGAAGGAGGTTGTTAATGGAGTAATATGCATACTTAGTTTTATTTATTTTGTTTAAAAAGGTACATCAGCAGTTATCATACTATCCTGGTGTAGTGATAACATGACTGTAGAATGTCAGCTGTTGCCTTCAACTGTACTCCAATCAGTTCAAATTGGCATTTTATTACAAGCTAAATTAAACAAGTTGTCAAGTTTTGACCTGGATTAGGCTACAGACAGCTGAGCTGAAACTAACATTTTACCAAAATGCAATGAAGTTGGTCAACCTCCCACGGAAGGAAAAAAAATGAAAAGACCCTCATCTCCTATTTTTAACTCTACAGCTTAAGGTGAATATTCACATGTTGGAGTCTAAAACATTGCCTGCAAATATCAAGCTTGGAAACAATTAAATCACGCAAGAAAATACACGAACAGGCTTGTATGTCAAGAAGCTGTTTTTGGCAGAGAGGAATTTAGGGTGGAGAACTGAAAAGCTGGGGAACTCTCTCTTTCCCACTGTCTGTCAAGGAGAAAGAGCACCCAGTGACAGTAAGGATTAGTAAGTAACAACAAAATACCAAGATCTCAAAATGTAACTGCGACATTCACTGATGTTAACAGTCTAAGTCTCCAGTGAAACAACCATAATCTCAATTTACAACTTTACATCACAAGAACTTTCAAAAGTTCAAGACAGTTTTGTTTTATTTTCCTTTTGCACTATGCCATTCTTAGCTTTGTACCTCTGTGTATGTGTGCGCGAGAACACACAGAATACCACAAAGGATATGTGTTTTGACATTGCATTTTTGTAATTTTCTCAACATTAACAGATAACATCTTGGCTTAAACAGCTAACAGCGTCTGAGATGCAGCAGTCCCTAAAGCTCTTAAAATACTGTTCGCCACTCCGCCTTGCCATTAAAGAGGAACTGAAATTATTCAAACAAGAGAACAAGTCAGAAGCACTAAACTGAGGCAACTTTGGAGGCTCTACAAATTAGAACATGTCTTTTTGGAACTGAGAATGATCTTAATCATGAAATCATAAAAAACAGAAATAGAAGTGGCTATTTGACGTCGCCAACCTGCTCTGCCATTCAATAAGACAGTGGTAGTCTGACGGTGACCCTAACTCCACTTCTCTGTCCATCGTTTTAATAAAATCACCTTTCATTCTACTAAATACCCATATTTATAGGCCTGTCCTGTTCCCCAAAAGGCAACATCCTTGTCCCATAAATTAACCCAGTTAATCCTTCATGAACTGCCTCCAATGGAAGCATATCCCTCCTTAAATAAAGAGAGCAAAAATTGTACATAGTAGGCTGAAATAAAAACAGCAAGGCTGGGATTACACAGCAGGTCACGCGCCAAAGGAGAGTGAATGAGAGATCACGTTATTAATCTGAAATGTTAACTCTGTTTCTCTTTGTTTTTACTTCAGACTTGGAGCATACATAGTATTTTTCTTTTGTGTTGAAAAATAGCTCTAGGTGGTCTCACTAACACCATATATGCTGGTAACAAGTCTACACTACTGTTAAAGTTCCCTCTCTATTCCAATAAAGGACAACATTCCATTCATCTTCCTAATTCCTCGCTGTATCTCTGTGCTAACAGTTTGCAATTCATTTATGATGACACCCAGATCCATCTGTACTGCTATGTTCTGCAGTGTCTCTCCATTTTAGTAATATATGATGTTTTCCATTCTCGCCACAAAGAGGACACCCACATATTTTGACACATAATCCGCTCTCTGACAAATGTTTGCTCACTCACTCAACTTTGCAGCCTGGGCATATTCAGTGGAGGTGATGAAAGTTTTACTGATAAACTGAAAATGGGTTGTTGCAATCTCCCCTCTTTTTAGGAAGGGCTGACCCATTCCGTGCCAGTCATGTAACTTCGCAGCAGCAGGCTTTCACCAAGTGGAAGGACCCAAGGGCACAGACAGCATCAGCTGAGAGCTGCCAACCAATCAAATGCCAGGAGCTCTACATTCGTCGGAGTACAGATTTTACAATGGCCAGACATTCAATAGCATAGAATGATCATAGATTCCCTACAATGTGGAAACAGGCCCTTGGGCTGAACAAGTCCACACCGACCCTTGGAGCATCCTACCCAAACCATTCCTCTACAAACCACCTAAGCTACACATCCCTGAACACTGTGGGCAATTTAGCATGGCCAATCCATCGAGCCTGCAAATTTTTGGACTGTGGGAGGAAACGGAGCACCCGGAGGAAACCTGTGCAGACACGGGGAGAATGTGCAAACTCCGAACAGACAGTTGCCTAAGGCTGAAATCGAATCCAGGTCCCTGGTGCTGTGAGGCAGCAGTGCTAACCATTGAACCACTGTGCCAACATAGACTAGATCTTACAGAAACCCTATAGTGCAGGCTCTGAAAAAATTGCCAGAAGTTAAATATTCCTCTGGGCAATTCCTTTAAGCCCAGTATTCTCTGTAGGTCTCCATAGAAGTCAAAGATTTTGAACGGTTCCAATGAAGTTAAGTGAAATATTTTAACCAAGAAAAGTTAGACAATTAAATGCATAGTCTAATTCCTGTGTAACTACTTAGCAGTCACCATACTCATCTCACACACCCCAACTCCATCACTCCCACAACACTTCCACACCCAGACTCGGATATGACACTCCTAGGATCTAATCAGACACCACTCCACCCTCCCCTAGCTAATGGCCAGAGATCACAGGGACACAACATCCAGAATCTCCTCTTCAAAATGCAGAGCTCCCTTTACTTGTAACAAAAAGCGGAGCCAAAGGGATAAACTGTGTGAGATTGAAACGCCCCAGAAAATCAGACCCTGTGTAAACAGTCCGAGTCTGTGGAGTTCTGACCACCTGATCCCTTGTGGCATTGGAATCTGGGAATTATCAAGCTGGGTAAAACTGGCATCAGAACTTGAAACCTCCCACAATGTGTGCACTTTAGGACTTTATCAGGGCACCAAGGCAAACTAATGATAGCGGTTGAGTTGGAGTCCTCTCTTCATATCAGGTTTTAGCGATTATTTGTTCATGCTTTCCAAAATGCAATACCTTACATTTATCTAAATTAAGCTCCATCTCCCACTCCTCAACCCACTGGCCCGTCTGATCAAGATCCTGTTGTACTCTGAGGTAACCTTCTTCACTAGCCACTACACCACCAATTTTGGTGTCATCTGCAAACTTACTAGCCATGCCTCCTATGTTCACATCCAAATCATTTATATAAATGATGAAAAGCAATGGACCCAATACTGATCATTGTGGTACACCGCTGGTCACAGGCCTCCAGTCTGAAAGGCAGCCATCCACCACCACCTTCTCTGTCTTCTACCTTGTACAGAAGCCAGTTCTGTATCCAAATGGCTAGTTCTCCCAGTATTCCATGTGATCTAACCTTGCTAACCAGTTATACCATGCGGAGCTTTGTCGAATGCCTTACTGAAGCTCACAGAGATCACATCCCCTGCTCTACCCTCATCAATCCTCTTTGTTACTTCTTCAAAAAACTCAATTAAGTTAGTGAGACATGACTTCCCACACACAAAGTCATGTTGACTATCCCCCAATGAGTCCTTGCCTTTCCAAATACATGTAAATCATGTCCCTCAGGATTACCTCCAACAACGTTCCCACCACCAATTTTAAGCCCTCCAGTCTGTAGTTCCCTGGGTCTTCTTTACCACCTTTCTTAAATAGTAGCACCACGTTTGCCAATCTCCAGTCTTCCAGCACTTCACATGTGGCAATCCATGATACAAATATCTTACTGAGGGGCCCTGCAATCACTTCCCTAGCTTCCCACAGAGTTCCAGGGGACACCTGATCAGGTCCCAGGGATTTATCAATCTTTGAGTGTTTTAGCTGATCTTTAGGAGGCCTTATTCTCTCCTTAGTTACCCTTTTGGTCTTAACATATTTATACAATCCCTCTGGACTCTCCTTAACCCTTTTTGCCAAGGCTATCTCATGACCCCCTTTTGCCCTCCTGACTTCCCTCTTAAGTATACTTTGTACTGTTCTAATGGTTTACTCGATCTCAGCTGTCTATACCTGACATATACTTGCATCTTTTTCTTAAGCAAAACCTCAATTTCTCTTGTCATCCAGCATTCCCTAAACCTAGCCTTGCTCTTCAACCTAACGGGAACACACTGTCCCTGGATTCTGGTTATCTCATTTCTGCATGTTTCCCATTTTCCAGCCTTCCCTTTACCTGTGAACATCCACCCCCAATCAAATTTTGAAAGATCTTGCCGAATACCATCAAAATTGGCCTTCCTCCAATTAAGAACTTTAACTTTTAGATCCAGCTATTCTTTTCCACCATTGTTTTAAAACTGATAGAATTATAGTCACTGGCCCCGCAATGTTCCCTCACTGACACTCCAGTCACCTGCCCTGCCTTATTTCCCAAGAGGTCAAGTTTTGCACCTTCTCTAGTAAGTACATTCACATAGTGAATCATAAAATTTCCTTGTACACACTTAACAAATTCCTCTCCATCCAAGCCTTTAGGACTATGGTAGTCCCAGTCTATGTTTGGAAAGTTAAAATCCCCTACCACATAACTGAGATAACTGTATCTCCTTATAAATTTATTTCTCAATTTCCAGCTGACTACTGGGGGTGGGGGAGGAGGGTGAATGTCTATAGTACCATCCAAATACAGTGATCATCATTTTCCTACTTCTCAGTTCCACCTAAATAACTTCCCTGGATGTATTCCTAAGAATATCCTCGCATTGTACAGCCATAACGTTATCCCTAACCAAAAATGCCACTCCCCTTCCTCTCTCGCTCCCCTTTCTATCGTTCCTGTAGCATCTATACTCTGGAACATTAAGCTGTCAGTCCTGTCCATCCCTGAGCCACATCTCTGTAATCACTATGATATCCCTGTCCCATATTCCCAACCATGCCCTGAGTTCATCTGCCTTACCTCTTAGGCAAATTGCATTGAAATAAATGCAGTTTAATGTATCAGTCTTACCTCATTCTCTGCCCGCCCTGGCTGTTCAACTTGCCCCATTCCCCAGCTGTACCTGTGTCAGGCTGATGTCTTTCCTCACTATCTCTCTGGGTCCCAAAGACCCAGGGCCACCACCTCACCACCTCCCCCTCTACTAAAACCCCCAGGAGTAATCCAGACATTACCACTGTTGAGGTCCTCTTTTTTTAAATTCCTGCCTAACTTCCTATCTTTCCTCAGAACCACATCCTTTTCTCTTCCCGTGCTGTTAGTCCCAATGCGTACAATGGCTGCCTGCTGGTTCCTCTCCCTTTTGAGAAAATTTAGCACTTTCTACAAGATTTCCTTGATCTTGGCACCAGGAAGGCAACACACTTTTCTGATGTCTCATTGTCGGCTCCAGAAATGTCTGTCTGTGCCTCTGACTAATGAGTCCCCTATTACATTTGATCACTTGGAACCTGACAGACCCATCATTACATTCCAGCCAGTCTCAGTACCAGAAACTTGGCTGCCAGTGCTACATTCCCTATATTTTACAAAACAACATACTTGTTTGAGATAGGAATAGCCACAAGAGACTCCTGCACTACCTGCCTCCCTCTCCTACTTTTCCTGGAGGTAGGCCATCTTCCTGACTGTATCTGTGGTTTTCCTCCTGTTCTATAGCTGCCATCCATCACACCCCCAAGCTTCTGGAAATTCCTCACTGTCTCTAACTGCCACTCCAACTGATCCATGCATTCTGATAGAATTCTCAACTGAACACATTTCCTGTGGGCACAATTATCAGTAACATGAAAACTCTCCCCAATCTGTCACAATTGGTCAGAAGAGCACATCGCTCTGCTAAAGGCCAATTTTGCACCTTAACAATATACAAACCCAGAAAACAGCACAGTCTTACTGCTCTAAATGCACTGCTCCAGGCTAGCTTAGTACCTTTGTTTATATTTTTCAAGTTTAATCAGGAGATCTCAATAAAATGTATAATTTTTTTAAAAATCACTCCAGCCATTATTATAGCTTCACAAAATAACCAGTAAGGTTACATTTTAAAAAGCTACTTAGCTGCTCCAATATTAAATAGTCACTTTCTCCAACACTGATACACAATCAAAGCATTCTACAAGGAGTGGTGCAGAACTCTCTAAAATTTCTTTGACAACATCTTCCAAATTCATGGCTTCAACAGTAAGGAGGACAATGATAGCCTTTGGAATCATTACCATCTGCAAGTTTCCCTCCACATCATCCTGACTCAGAACTATAAAGTCATTCCTTCAATGAGACTGAGTTTAAAAAAAAGGAACTCTCTTCATAGAAGTGAGCAGTATGATGGCTCAATGGTTAGCACTGCTGCCTCACAGTGCCAGGATCCTGAGTTTGATTCCATCTTCAGGAAACTGTCTGGCTGGAGTTTGAACATTCTCCTTGTGTCTGCATGGGTCTCTTCCAGGCACTCCAGTTTCGTTCCACAGTCCAAAAACACGCGGGCTAGGTGGTTTGGCCATGCTAAATTGCCCATAGTGTCTGGAGATGTGCAGACTAGGTTGGTTAGCCATGGGAAATGCAAGGTTACAAGGATGTGAGGGTCTGGGTGGACTTGATGGGCCAATTGGTCTGCTTCCACATTGTAGGTATTCTGCGATTTTGGAAGTGCAGTGGGAATACTTATGTCCCTTGCGCTAATGACAGTTCCAGAAGGTAACTAAGTAAAATTTTTGAAGGTCAGCTCATGATGGAAAGTTAAGGGAATTGGTCTTGACAGTGATGCTCACATTCTATGAACAAGAGAGCTTTGCAACAGGCCACTGACGATCAAGAATTTTGCATCAGTAGGCTGTAGTGAGAGATTGGGTAGTGTGGATAATGGTGCAGGTTGCAAATGAGGGCCAAACGGAGTCAAGGATGGAATTTTGGATACTTTGAGATTATTGTTGAGGGTGGGAAGCAAAGGTGCATCCAGGTTTGCTGGCGTAGTTTAAAAAAAAGCCTAGCATGGGATCATACAGAACCATCCCGAAAAATGGTACGGGAAACTGACACATCTGAAACATGCCACCTTTCACATTCAAGATAATAAAATGTGAGGCTGGATGAACACAGCAGGCCAAGCAGCATCTCAAGAGCACAAACGCTGACGTTTCGGGCCTAGACCCTTTCACATTCAATTCGCTCATCTGAAATGCAATGTCTTCGGCTGTGCAAGCAAAACTGCGCAAAATGGCTATTTAAAAGCCCAGCAATTAAATAAATAATCGAGGATGGGATGTAATTAGTGACAAAATAAAGCTAACAGTATGATATTCAGCAACTTTAAGATAAAAAAGAATATAAGTTCGACTTTTCGATATGCCAATTTCACTGTAGAATTAAATTCCTGAGAGTTGTTCGTCCCTCCACACACACCCTATGTCAGTAATTACATTGTGGAAATAAAACTGGGGGGAGTCTTGACGATTGAATGCTGGAACATGGAACTTGACCCAAACCGTCTCACTGATGTATGTCGGGTGTTTCATTAACTTTTGGAGCTTTGATATATACCATCAATGCCTAAGGTTCTCAACTATTTTGACCATGACATTAAATAAGGACTCAGGTCCCAGGAACTCGGAACTAACAAGAGAATTACGATAAGGTTTGAAATCGCCGGCATCAGCCCCGGCTTCACTCAGCTAACCCACTGACTCTCCACTTCCTTACCTGCTGCCAGCCCAGTTTGCTCTCTGTCTCTCTCTCCCTCTGCCCGAACAGCGAGTTTCTGTTTGTAACCTAGCAACTGTTACCTCGGCAATAGAGACAGAAGTAACGTGTTAAAAAGTAGCGCACAATATTATGAAACAATCTTCAAGTATGATCCGACCAAGAGGGAAAAACTTTTCTCTTTCCTTCTATAACAGCCAATTCTCTTACCATCTGGAGTATTTCCTGTCGAGTGAGATCTGCGTACAGGGCTTGAAGGGTAATGCTCGGTAACAACTTGGACCGAAACTCACCTCGATTTTTGTTTTCATTTGAAACAGGCGAGCGTTAAAAATCACCTCCCTTTCGCGCAATCCTTACATCTTCCAGATTATGTTGCTGAACCTATGATAGCTTGCACGGCTGGAGTGTCAGATATCGTTTTAACAAGTTTAGTCTTTGAAACAATTGTGTAAAGATACCACGCATACTGCAACCTGTTGACAAGATATATAAATGAATAATAGAAAAAAAATGCTACTGCTGGATATATCAGGAATATCTTGGAAATAACCAGGAACGTATAATCATCCACAAGCATTTAAAACGGACCATGTCTTTTTATGTAGAACAAAGAACATAGAACAGTACAGCACAGTACAGGCCCTTCAGCTCACGATGTTGTGCCGAACTATTATTCTACTAAGGTCAAATACCCTGCATGCCCTACACTTTACTGTCCTCCATGTGCCTATCCAAGGGTCACTTAGAAGTCTCTAAAGTATCTGACTCCACTACCACTGTTGGCAGTGCATTCCGCATGCCCACCACATTCTATGTAAAGATCCTACCTCTGACATTTCCCCTATGCCTTCCTCCAATCGCCTTAAAATCATGCCCCCTCATAATAGTCATTTACACCCTGGAAAAAAGTCTCTGGCTATCCACTGTATCTATACCCCTCATCATCTTGTACACCTCTATCAAGTCACCCCTCATCCTTCTTCGCTCCAATGAGAAAAGCCCTAGCTTGTTCAACTTTTCCTCATAAGACCTGCCCTCCAGTCCAGGCAGCATCCTGGCAAATCTCCTCTGTACCCTCGCTAGACCTTCCACATCCTTCCTATAATGAGGTGACCAGAACTGAACACAATATTCCAAGTGTGGCCTAACCAGAGTTTCATAAAGCTGCAGCTGGGCAGCCCAGTGGCTCAGTGGTTAGCATTCGGGTTCGATTCCAGCCTCGGGCGACTGTGGAGTTCGCACATTCTCCCCGTGTCTGTGTGGATTTCCTCTGGGTGCTCCGGTTTCCTCCCACAGTCCAAAGATGTGCAGGCTAGGTGGATCAGCCATGTCAAATTGCCCGTAGTGTTCAGGGGTGTGTGGGTTATAGGGAGATGGGTCTGGGTGGGATGTTTTAAGGGGCAGTGTGGACTTGTTGGGCCGAAGGGCCTGTTTCCACACTGTACAGAATCTAACCTAATCTTGTGGCTCTTAAACTCAATTCCCCTGCCAATGAAAGCCAACACACCATACGCCTTCTTTACAACCCTATCAACTTAGCAACTTTCAGGGATCTATGTACATGGACCCCAAAAACCCTCTCTTCCTCCACCCTGCCATTAACCCTGTATTCTGCATTCAAATTCGACCGTCCAAAATGAATCACTTCACACTTTTCTGGGTTGAATTCCATCTGCCACTTCTTTGCCCAGCTCTGCATCCTGTCAATGTCTCGTTACAACCTACAACCGCCCTCCACACTATCCACAACTCCACCAACCTTCATGTCATCGGCAAACTTACTAACACACCCTTCCATTTATTTCATCCAAGCCATTCATAAAGATGACAAAGAGCAGAGGTCCCAGAACAGATCCCTGCAGATGTATATGGTGCCAATTTATATTTTGAAATACTTCCCTTAGTAAAAAAAATATGGAGTATAGCAATAGTACTTGTGTTCATATGCAGCAGAAAAGACAGGTCTTATTTTGGTCGGAATTTTGCTTTATCTTTCCCCCAAAACATTAACCCATCTTCTGATTTCAGATGTTAAAGGAATAGATTGTATTTTTAAATTTAAACTATATATAGTGTGATAAGGATGACATAAATCATCTTGCCTTGGGTTACTAGTAGCATGACATGTCGCTGGAAGTTTGCTGTGCTACTGTTTTTCTTTTGAAGATGCAATTTTAAATTTGCTTTTTCTGGGCTGGATTTGTTAAAATATTGAAACACTGTTCAGACAATTGAGTTCTTTTTAAACACAACACAAACTTGTTACTGTAAATTATAAAAGTTCACATTCTACCAAGCAAGTTATAAACAGGTAATCTAATCCCTGAGGAACTGAAACATTCAGGTCGAGTTGAGTTTCTACATTTCCTATGTTTGTTTGTTTTAGATCTCAAGTGTCAGTGGTTTCTGTTTTATTTTAGTCTTTGAGTTGTAAACTGTTTTGAACCAATGACTACCACAAGCGTGAACAAAGGAAATAATCTTCAAGGTCTCCTTGTCAGGCAAAAGAGAGATTAGGACAATGCTGTGGTGAAGACAAATCGTGAGCCTGTGTTTGTAAGTGTTGTGTGGACTTCCGCAAAGGTGACCAGTCTTGAGAGAAAACCAACTACTGGTGTGAGTTTGCCTCCAACAAGATACTTTTAGCTGATGCTTATGTTATCTTCCATCAAATAAACAGTGGGCATAAATATCATCATGTTGGACAATCCAACAAATGTTTATTATAGGTACTATTATACACAAGCATTAGCCATCTAAGTGGTCAAGCTAATGAGTTACAATAGCACAACAAACATCCAGCAACATGTAATGCTGAAAGTAATGTAAGGAAAGATAGTGAATGAGATTTTTATACCTATCGGTCACATGCTGTGAAGC
Organism: Stegostoma tigrinum; assembly: GCF_030684315.1. Classification (NCBI taxonomy): domain Eukaryota; kingdom Metazoa; phylum Chordata; class Chondrichthyes; order Orectolobiformes; family Stegostomatidae; genus Stegostoma; species Stegostoma tigrinum. The sequence goes on from NC_081370.1 coordinate 21,346,819, forward strand.
AGCAATGATATCATGAACACGTCACTTGAAGATAAATTGACATTCTGTGTTGCTTCAAGGTATGCTGTGTCTTTCAAAGGTGCACTGGTGTACTGCCCATGAGATGTAACAAACAACTGTGAACTGAGATCTTCGAAAATGTGGCAGTCTTCTCTGTACGATGACTTCCAGGAGAACAGCTTAAGTAAGTGGCCGCAATATTGACCTCACCACAATGAGACAGTCCAAGATCAATTAGGTGCATACTTCTGTTCATGAAATCTAAACTCTTTGTGAGACCAGTCCCTTTGCCAATTGAATATGTGTGTGTGTGTGTGTGTGTGTGTGTGTGTGTGTGTGTGTGTGTGTGCGCGCGCACCCAATGTGTATAACCAAATGAATAGTATTGTATTACTTGGGTTTTCCCTAGCATGGGAACAAATACTTTCAATAAATGTATCACCTTCTTATCTAACCTAAGAAAACCTGTCTGAGTACTTTTGTCATAGCCTTAAAACACAAATAGTGAGACACTTCCAGAATTGGCAGGGAGTGGGAGAATTAGGGAACTTATTTCAGCTCTCCTCCCCTGCTTGTAACTACATGTAGTATTTTATATATTTGATATATATATTTGTGTGTATCATAATAGTCACTACATTTGGATTATATGGAAAAGCAGGCAAACAAAAGAGGTGGTGAGGGCAACTGCCCTTGACGTCAGTGCAACATTTAACCAAACCTTCAAAGAGCCCAGCAATCAGAAAACTCTCTAGATTTTCAAAGATGGTTATGGCTGTCAGAGGCCAATGTCCATAACTACAGAATATTTCTGCAGGAGTTCCTCAAGGTAGTTAATTCTTCCAAAAAACACCTGTTGGGAGATATTATTGCATACCTCTGGTACAGATGGGACTTGAACCTGGAGTTGTCTGGCTCCGCGGTAGGGACATTACCACTGCATCACAAGACTCTCCTCAGTGTACATATTTGATAACAACTTTTCAGACATTTTCAGACATTCAGTCCTCAGAGTAATTTCTTAAGCCTGACCTGATTGACCATCAATAGGACAGAAATAGGCATGTTTACTAATGATTGCACAATGTTCAGCTCCAAATGCATCTGCTCAGATCCCAAAGCTGATCATGTCCATATGCAGCAAAACCTGTCTAAAATCTGCCATTGGGCTGAGAAGTGACAGGTAGCATCTGTGCTACACAGATAATGGGAACTGCAGATACTGGAGAATCCAAGATAATAAAGTGTGAAGCTGGATGAACACAGCAGGCCAAGCAGCATCTCAGGAGCACAAAAGCTGATGTTTCGGGCCTAGACCCTTCATCTTCATCTCTCTGATGAAGGGTCTAGGCCCAAAAGTCAGCTTTTGTGCTCCTGAGATGCTGCTTGGCCTGCTGTGTTCATCCAGCTTCACACTTTATTATCTGTGCTTCACAAATGGGCAATGGCCATCCCCAATAACCCTCAACAAGAGAATGTCTAATCATCATTCCCTGACAGTTAATAATATTACTTTTGCTCAATTTCCCATAATCAGTTACCTGGGGATTTACCGTTCGCCAGAAACTGAACTAGTCTAGACATATAAATACCATGGATGCAAGAGCAGATCAGAAACTCAGAATTTTGCAGTAAATAACTTTTGGCTTGCCAAAATCTGTGAAAAGCACAACCCAGCAGTGTGGTGGAATGCTCTCTGTTTGCCCACACAAGCATGGCTCCAACTCAAGAAGCTCAATGTGATCGAAAACAAAGCAGACTACTTGATCAGTATCCCATCCACTACTTTACATGTTAACTCCCTCTGTGCAGAACAGTAACAATGTATAACCCAGTATAATATGTCATAAAACTGTAACAATTTTTTGAATAAATAATTTTCTTGAATTCTTCTCTTCTCCAAATGATCTCAGTGCTGTTTCTTGATCTTCACTGCTGCCAAGTTATTTGATAAGCAATGAATCCTTTGCTACCACCATCCTTTAACTGTCTTCAAGCTTAGACTTCGAAGTAACACTATTTATGATACATTAATACTAAATAAAGCTTTACATGGTAATCTTTGATGTGCCAGACTCTGTATTTATTGTGATATTGTGTAAGAACTGATTTATCTTTGTGCGTTCATGTCCATGTACTGTTAAGACTCTCCAAAGTCCTAACCTAGTGTTGTTTAGTCTTGTGTAGTGTGCTGTAGTCTTTTAGAGTGTCTTAATTCTGTCAATACTGTGCTATTTACAGTTGGTTATGTATTGGTTGGTGACATAGTCATAATGTTGCTCTAGAGTCCTGAAGCCCTTACACAATAAGATGAACAGCAGCAACTCCCCAAATTTCCTTTACTGGCACCTTTCAAATCTGCAACCTTTACCACAAAAATATCAAGAACAGGAGAACACAGGAGTACACCTCCTGCAAGTTTCCCTCCAAGCCACACACTGACCTAGAACCAAGTTGCCATTCCTGCACTGTTGTCGGTTCTAACAGCAATGTGAGTGTATCTTCACTAGATGGATTAACAGCAAATCGAGGAGGTGGCTCACCATCGCCTTCTCAAGGGCAATTGAGAATGGGCAACAAATATGGCCTTACCAGTGATAGCCACACCCCATGAAAGAAAAAAAGGATAGCTTTTGTTGAATTGAAAGCCAAAAGGTACTTCATTTACAGAAGCAATTACTGAGCAAATGGACAAAGTGATGTGAAAGCGCATGTTTAAATTGGAAATAGAAATTACACAGCATTTATTTTCCCCTGATCAGCAAACCTAATTTTGGTTGTCCAGTTCCGAATGATCAAAAGTCCAAATTAAACAGCCACAAACTGACTAGAACAAACTGGGTGGACTTCTCCCCAGTGAGACTGAGCTATTACAGACTTAGTCATCTTCCCAGACTGCTGTTCCAATTACAGCATATACAGTAACATCTTCTGTGGTGTTTTTCCTGGTGATACAGATCTTTGCTCTTCTCTACTTATGGGGATGTTTCTCTTTCGAGAACATTGTTTTGCAGGCAAATTCCACTTTTTGTTCAAAGTGCTTGTTTATTTTGATCATTGAATTTTATATTTCTATAGATTATTCTGTGATAAATAAGCATATGTGTTCTTCAGATGTTATATTAGCCAATTGCTCATGGTTTCAGAAGTAGTGATGTTAGACAGCATGGAAAATGAGACCGTTTTGCATAGACATAATTCAGTGATAGAAACACAGAAATGTAGAAAATAGAGCACAAATAGACCATTCAGTCCATCAAGCTTGCTCCCCCATTCAATATGATTATGGTTGAGCATATTCCTGCTTTCTCCCCACACCCTTTGATCCATTTAGCCCCAAGAAATATATCTAACTCCTTCTTGAAAACATTAAATATTTTAGCTTTTACCATTTTTAGTGCTAAACAATTCCACAGGCTAACCACTCTGTAAGTAAAGACATTTTTCCTCATCCCAATCCTAAATGGCCTACTTGGTATCCTTAAACTATAGCCCCTCATTTTGGACTGCCCAATCAGCAGGAACATTATTCCTGCATTTACCCTGTCTGGTCGTGCTAGAATTTTTATAGAATTCTTTGAGATCTCCCACCCGCACCCCTCTCTAACCGATGCAGTTTCTCTATTTGAAAGTTCCCATTTAAAAGTCAACATTGTGCCTGGCACTAAACTACAACAATAAACTCCAGTCCATGTAAACTTGTAACGTTTTCAGTACAGAGAAGACCAACTAAATGCTTAGCGCCAGTATAAATCCATCCTATTTCCATCACTTAAACACACACACCCGTACGAAGACCAAAATGACAGAAACATTTATTTTACTTTCCCTTGTACAACACTTTCAAACTTCTTTCCATGGAACGAATAGCCATAATGCTTTCTAAATATCCTTTACTAATTATACATCATGATCCCTGAACCATTGCAAATAACACAAATCACTGAATGGTTTTAGGAAAAATATTTACCTCCACCAGGAGTTATTGATTGCTGTGTTTGTTGCTGCTGGCAAAGAAATGCCTCATAATAAGGGCACATTGTGTGGAACTGTTCCTTCCTTCAGCTTAGCATTGTCAAGACAAAAGTTATTACATTTGGTTCCCAGCTGGTATGTTGTTCACTTGTCTCTGATTCCATTGCCCTGCACGGTTACTTATTCAGGCAAAACAAACAATTAACCTTTACATCTGAGTTTATAATCCCAAATTGTGGTTATCACTAAGACTGCCTAATATCACACACAGTGGAGGATCCACCGCCATAACAATGCTGCCTTGCACGTGCCCTTGGGCTGTGAATTACATGGAGTGATTTTTAAAATTTTGATTTTGCACGTGAACATGTTTCTGTTGAAGGGATTCTGAAGGTCTTGGTTTCAGTCTCTAGCAGGGTTTGATCAGCATTTCATAGGTGGATGGAATGAGGAAGTAGAAGGTTGGTATAGTATTTCCCATACAGTCAGATTATCAATTTAACAAAAAAAGAACAATGCTGCACCTAACCGGCATTGATGATTAATGGAACTCAAGCTTTCTTTCACTGTTCTTTGCAGCCCACTTTTTTCATGTGTAAGCCTTTGCACAGTGGCAGTTCCCTTGTCTGTTGAAGCTGAACATAGTCTTTTTATGTATCACTCTTGATATTTGAGCCCATCAATATCAGTTAACACTCACTACAGTGCTAAGGGGCCAATGCACATACAGAGGCACTGTTGTTTGGAGGTGACATTAAACTGAGGTCCACTTGCTCTCTCAGGTGGTTGCAAGAAAATTCTTAGAAACTCACAACCGTAGAAAATGTACAACATGGAAAGAGGCTTTTCAGCCCATTGTGTCTGCTGGCTGAATAAACTAGCTGCTTATTCCAATCACACTTTCCAACATTCGGTCCAGGACCTTGCAGGCTACAGCTTGCCAATGCTTCCTCTGAGGTCCTGGCACTCTCATTCTCAATGCTCCTCTGGGTGCACAGGAGCCTTTTATAGATGATGTGGGCACCAAGGATGCCAGTCTTCCACTGGGCATCTGAAGAGTTGCTCTGAGAATGTCATGTGGTAATAAAGGCTAGACTCAGATGGGATAGAGTAGTTAACTGGAGTGGAGTAAGTAGTTAACGAAGTAAATTTGGTAAGATGTGTTGAGAAACTCATTGTGCCTCATGGTGGAAATCTCCAGAAAGTCTCGACGTAACTCAGACTTTGCCAAAAAAAATAAGATTCAGCCCCATATTTCTATGTTTTGCCCAGTTAACTTTCTGGTCACTATTCATTCCCAAAATAGTAACATTAGGAGAGTCATTGAAGGTAAAGCTGTTGAATATCAAAAGAGGCACTTGGGGATCTTCTCTTATCAGTGATGGTCATTACCTGGCACTTATGAGACATGAATGTTGATTGCCACTTATCAGTTCAAGCCGGAATGTTGTCCAAATCACACTGCATTCTGGTGCAGAGAGCTTTATTGCTTGAAGAGTTATATTAACATGCAATCAGTGGTGACTGCCCCAGTATAGTTATGTTGCGATGGAGGTGGTGTCAATGATGAAGCATCTGGAGATGGTTGGGTTTAGACCCAGTCCTAAAGGGCTCCTGCAGTGAAATGCTTAGTCTCCAACAAGCACAAACATCGTCTTACACAGTCAACATACTTCATTAGCTTTTGAAGTATTCTAGGTCTGGGGAGGCAATGGCTTAGTGGTATATATCACTGAACTACGAATCTAAAGACCAAGGTCACATTCTGGGGGCCCACATTAGATTCTTGCGATAGCAAAAACTGGAGTTTGATTTCAAGTAAAACTTAGAATTAAGAGTTTAATTATATTCATGACACCACTATAGAGAAGAAAATTTGCCAACTTTACCTGGCTTGGCCTACATGTGGCTCCAGCCCCACAGCAATGAGGTTGACCCTTAACTGCCTTCTGGTCAATTGGAGGTGGTCAATAAATGTTGGTCCAGCCAACAATACTCACATCTTGAGAATGGTAATCATAAAAAGTTCATTTTTGAGGTAATGAAAGGTGTTGTATAAAGCAAAGTTCTCGCTGTTTTTATTTCTGATTCTCACTTACAAATCTTGCCTTTTAAGCCAGAGGTAGTAAGAACTGCTGATGCTTTCTGAAGAAGGGTCCTGACCTGAAACATCAACTTTCCCATTCCACTGATGCTATCTGGCTTGCCTTTTAAGCCCCTGCTTACACTTTCCTTGCATTTTCTCCAGAACATTGTAATGTGGAAATAACATCCTGCGCATCCAAATGACCTTAGCATGTGGAGCTTTTCATTACTGAACCGGTTATTTATACTAGTGCAAAGCCTCTTGTTCTCTATTAAAAACTGAGTTGGAGTGACTGTTCTAATTTCTGTTCTAAGTGTTCTAATAAAAACCTTCAACCAAATTGCTATTTTTTACACTAGGTGGCAGCCTCATCTGTAAGTGTACAAACAGTAGCATTTAGGATTGGTTTGTTCACCCTGACATTGCACAGCCTGCAATACAAATCTTACTCTCTAATGTCTGATTTAAGAGGGTCAAGGTACAAGGTTTGTGTGGGGCCAATGAGCATAAGTGATAAGCGCTGTTTGGAAAGCTGCTTTTGACTTCTTTCGACCCTGAAAGCAGTGACAATCACTTACAGGCAAAAGTTATCTAAGCTATAAAATGTTGCCTCCTTCAGGGCCGCGTGTCCCTGTGAGCTTTGAACATCATTAACTGAGTATTGTATGAAGACAGATATGTCTAATCCTTCTCAATATACTTGCTGCCATTGATAAGCCTGGTCCCAATCTATTGAGAAACCTTTTTATTGTACTCTTTTGGAAGTAACATTGAAACAATCTATTGTACCAATATTCAGCAAGAGTTCTGAAAACTCCATTACCAAGATTTTTGAAAACTCCATCATGTGGCATTTTATGACAAATTTTGCCTATAAGGTCAACAGCCTCTGTCTGCTACTTAAACTTATATGTTTCAGAGATACTTGGAACTGCAGATGCTGGAGAATCTGAGATAATAAGGTGTAGAGCTGGATGAACACAGCAGGCCAAGCAGCATCAGAGGAGCAGGAAGGCTGACGTTTCGGGCCTAGACCCTCCTGAAGAAGAAGATAAATTAATCTTTCATACACAATGAAAGGTCCGTGGAATGTCCTGAAATGATACATTAAATGGTTATCTGAAAGCAGAGACTCGGTTAGACGTTTGTGAATTTCTTCAGAAGGGTGTAAGCCCAAAACGTCAGCCTTCTTGCTCTTCTGATGCTGTTTGGCCTGCTGCGTTCATCCAGCTCTACACCTTGTTATCTAGGCCATATAATTGTTTGCTTTCGCTATTTGTTGTTAGTACTGTTTGTGACTTACATAATATGTGCATTTCATTAATTGCATATTCATATACCAATCTAATTGTAGTTTTCCATTTTCTCCATGCACTCCCATATTGTTTGCTGCATAAGTTCCCTGACAGAAAGGGATGGGCCGCAGACATCTCTGCAAGCACACCTGATGGCTGCTCTATAATAACTGTTTTTGAGAAAGTGAAAAGACATTTGTTGTTTTGCCAGATCTGAAGCATGCTTCCAGTAAAATTAACTTCAATAGTTTTTATTCTCTTTCACTAAGAATCTTCAAAGCAAAATAAAGTGAAAAGCAACAATAATTTTCACTAACTGAAAAATGCCTTGATGTCTCATGCAAGGCTGAGTTTCACATAACAGTACAATTTCTAAAAAATCTGAGGCTGAAAGTTTACTTGAAAATAGTTTTACATTGGTTTGTAGGATTCTAAGCAAGAAATTCTCAAACCAATTTACAGTTACCCCTGTTCTTGCTCCTGATGATGAATCCTGAATACTTCACCAAATGATTCACAGATGTCTGATCAAGTTTCTGCTTTCAGATAACCAATTAATGTATCATTACAGACATGCAATGTATTCAAGACAGTTCCACTGAACTTTCATTGTTTATGAAAGATTAATTTCTCCTAACAATCTGTCATGACGGATTTCAACACCAAAAGGATGACCAAACAATATTCACCCCTCATACGAAATATAGAATATTGAACACCTGAGAATGCTTGAGGTTGGTTGTGAGAGGACGTGACCAGATAAATGTTGAGAGGATGTTTCCCATCTCATTGGCAAATACAAAACTAGTGCGCATAGTCAAAGATAAGTGGACTGGGCCTTCTATGAAGATGAGGAAGAATTTCTTCTTTCAGATGCTCATTAGGCTCTGGAGGCTTCCTCCACAGAGCGCTGTACCTGCTGAGTCAGTGGATACAGTAATGAGATTTAGCAAGGAAACCAAATGTTGTTGGTTCGGCAGTGTTAAGGCCACAGTCATATCAACCAAGATCTTACTGAATGGTGGAGGAGACTTAATGGGTAGAATGGCCTACTCCTGCTCCTATTTATTATGATTTTGTGGTATTATTCAGATTGTAGATAGTTGGAAGAATATATACCTGGGAATGTATTGCAGACTGAAATTTAATCAAATAGTGTGCATGTACAATAATTGATCCTTCAGAGTGAATTACAACCCACGGGTTCCCATGAGTTACTCAAGTAGCTTTTCTTCTATAGTACACAGCAATCATTTCAATTTCCACAACAGCATTAGGGAGTAATACTGGGAATAGTCATAGAGATGTTAGGGGTCCAATCTTTTCCACTAGGACTTGAATGTCTGTGCTCTGTCATCCAGTACCATCATGCCCTAGGCATTGTTCCAGACCTGGCTACAGAAAGTTCTATGCAAGTGGTAAAAAGATAATCCCTTCAGATGTAGTGTTCTAATTAGAATTTGAACTCATCAGACATTTTCTATTCTATAAAGCTCCCTCATCATCTACACTCTGATCTGAGTTGTGTTTATTGATAATGGTTATATTTTATAGCTGAGCGGGGGTACAGCTTCATCTTGTGAATGAGTTTATGTAATTTTTATAAGGCAATGTATCAGCCACCTTATAGGGAGAAATATCACAGGCCATCAAATAATACCTATGTATCATATCAGAAAAACTTAGTGAGTGCACACATTTCCTGTCATCTGCAGCACACTTTGGAAATATATTTGTTGATTGGTTCAACCATTCTTTCAGCAGTAAAGAAGGCAGGAGCACAGAAAATTGACCCTGTGTACAGTGAGTAGGAGGTCACTTGGTCAGGTTGTGGGGTGTGAAAGTTTCATTCACCATCCTGGTTCATGCTTTTGGGTGCATAGCTACTGCTTGAATCTTTGAATTCTAGAACAAACTTAAAGGGAATAGTGGAAGCAATGTGAGGCAAAGTAGGATAAAATTTCGAATAGGAGCTGGGATCATAGCTGTGTGAAATCTGGTGGCACTATAACTTTTGAGATAACAAGGTGTAGAGCTGGATGAACACAGCAGGCTAAACAACATCTTAGGAACAGGAAAGTTAATGTTTCGGGCCTAGACCCTTCATCAGAAATGGGGGAGGGGATGGGGGTTCTGAAATAAATAGGGAGAAAGGGGGAGATGGATTGAGGATGAATAAAGGCGAAGATAGGTCTCTCACACTATAACTTTTACATCCTTGGCTTGAATTTGTGTTGCTAGGATACAAAAGCACTCTTTCTGTAGTCTACTCATCCTGCTTAATGCCCATGGAATTCCTCCCACTACTTTCATATTTCAAGAGCTTCTTTTTCTAAGTGTTAAACTTCATAATCCTCCCAAGTCTGTTGGGAAATGGAGTCTGCCAGCAATCAAGGTATGATGAAATCATAGAAAGCAGTGAGGCAGATTCCTGATAGGACTAAACGGAATATTACGGTCCTGAGATCTAGCAGCACTGGGAATGTTTTACGAGATTAGTGGAATTGGCAAAGAGTAAATGAATTCCACTGGAACACTGGTGATGGGATTCCAGGGTCTTGAGGCCTGGGTGGAAGAATAGTAAGAGTCAAGGCCAAAAGGCATGAAGAAAATCCCAAAGAAAACTGTATTCACTTTGCGTGTGTGTGTGTCTGTGTGTCTGTGCCTGTGTCTGTTTGTGTGTGTGTGTGTGTGTGTGTGTGTGTGTGTGTGTGTGTGTGTGTGTGTGTGTGTGTGTGTGTTTGAACTCTGAGGCTATCCACATGATTGCATTTCTGAAATCTTCTGAAAATCCTGCATCATACAGACCTTCAGCAAGACCTGGCACAAAGGACTTGGAGATAAGCTTTTCAGCCAACTCTGGAACAAAGGTAAATATCAATTGATAGCCTGCTTTAGACTATCCTCCTCTGTCTCGAAGATGATAGCTAAAAAGAAGGCTACATTTTGTCTGTAAGAAGGAAACCTACTGGGCCAAGTTCAGTGGGGAAACTATATTGGATATTGACTCTGAGAAGATGGAACTTACATGAATTGATTTTTTTTATACCTCTCACCTTACTAAAACCTGTCATTTTAAATGATTTCCTCAGCTGTCCTACTGCCCCTAATTTCCTGAATGCTTTTGTATATTAGAGGAGCTGTAAAGTAATGAGTTCCCCTGTCTTATGAATGTTTTGTTTATAAAGTTGATTTAATTTCATGTTGACATTTTTTGCTGTGGGTTTATTTTAAAAATTTGTAATCTGAAACCAAGGTTTGGGGAACAACCTTTGACCTGCCCCAGTAAGGGAATGGAAGAGAAAGGGAAAGGTGAACATCTAACTGGACTTCAATTTCTCAGTCTAAAGACGGGCGAAGAAAATCACAATTTTCCTACTATCTCTTAAATTTATCTCCCTTCTCCCCTTGTTTGTGACATAAGATAAATGCGGCCTATTGGAGCTCCAAGATTTGAGAATGAGGGGTTAAAAGCGTCACTGCTGGTTAAGTAGAAACATCAAACAGGGCATTAATTCTTTGCCATTGTACAGCTAGATTCAAATCTACCTGCCATTTTCCCCTCTACCAAGATGCCAAAATCAGGCATCAAATCACACGAATGAACAGGTGCACCCCTCCCAAGTTCAGGGTTTCTCCCTACCCAACCCACCCTCTAGTTAGTGATCACTGGTTAGAGATCCTATCTCCTGACCGCTTTGGTTATGGATCAGATCATACCTGGTCCAGCAGTTTGATCTGAAATCTTAACAACTCACTTGAATCCACCACCACCGCACTGCTCTGGAAACAAAGGTCGGTTATAATAAAAGTTCACATCTATCTGCATGGAGACATGAGAGAGAATGATAAAAGTGAAGTGAGTACAAACAATCCAGTCCATGTTAGTACACAGCTATGGGGTGTGCCACAGCTAATGAATAATTCTTCTCATGATGGCAAAACTTTTCAGGCTATGTCCAGGTCAGGTCGCAATATTTCTGATGTTTTTATCCTCCAGCCCTTTAATAAGCTACATGTTGCCTTCATTTAAACAACAGTGGGCATGACCATCGCTGCTGCCTCTCTTCGCTAGTGATACCCACCTTCCTGAGATATTCTGACCTACTAATGGGGTGCTGAGCTTGCCTCAAACCCAATTAGGACACTTACATTTAAGAAGAGCATTGCAGGAGCAACACAGTTCAGGCATGATGTTCAAACCCAGAGCTGATCCAGGTTCCCAAACTTGATTTGGGAATTCAACACAAGATATCACATCATGCTACAGATCAATACAAAAAGAAAGGAAGTGAGTGACTTAAGCCCCAAGTTTCCATTTTATAAATAATGTATTGAACTTTATTTGATTGGAGATATTTACAAGGACATAAAGTAACTTGATTTTCTCACATGGCACTGGTGACTTATCAGGAGAAGTAAGGTTATCAACTAAACGTTAGAACTTTGGCCTCGATTACTGGATATCTGGGTATCTGATCATACATAAAGCAATGCTTATCCATGGGCAGTTGCAAGATAATAAGGTAGACTTGGTTATATCTGGCATTCTGAATCATGCAACTAAAGTTGATCATTCTATTATAAGCATAACAACACAGAGATAACAGATTACATATCAGAGAGCCTGAATTAATAGTTAATATAGATGTTGGCACTCTTGTCTGATAGTCCAAAAGGTGGAACCTGATTCCTGGATGAATTCTGGGTCCCAATTTCATACCTGGACTGTATCACTCATGAATCATTCATCTTAAAAGTAAATATCCTAATTGTGCTTGTAAAATCTTACAGGTAAGTGAAGAGAAAAAGATTGGTGAAGACAAATGTAGGCCTCTCACAGTTAGAAACAGGGGACAATGAGATGGTAGACCAATTAAATACATAATTTTGTTCTGTCCTTACAAAGGAAGATACGAGTAATGCAAAAATGTTAGGGAACACATGGCCTAGTGAGAGTGAGGAAATGAAGACAATCAATATTAGTTGGGAAATGATGTTGGAAGTACGATGGGATTAAAGGCCAATAAATGTACAGGGTTTGATAATCTGTGTCCCACAATACTTAAGGAAGTTGCCCCAGAAATAGTGGATGCTTTAGTAGCCACCTTTCCAGTTTCTGTAGACTTTGGATGAGCTACTATGGATTAGAGAGGAACTAATTTAACTCTACTATTTAAGATAAATGGAGTTAGAGAGAAAACAGGAAATTATACACCGGATAACCTGACATCGGTCGCAGAGAAAATATTAGAGTCCAAGAGAAATAATTAATAGGAAAGCATTTGGATAAGTGATGGAATAGGACAGAATTACTATGGATTTACAAAAGGGAAATAATGCTTGACAAATCTACTAAACATTTTTTTGAGAATGTATCAAGTAGTGTTGATAAGAGGGAGCCAGTGACTGTGGTTTACTTGGCCTTCCAGAAGGCTTTTGATAAGGTTCTACATGATGAGATTGGGGTAGTGCTCTGACATAGAGAGGGAAGCAGTTGAGAGACAGGAAACAGTGAAGTGAAACTTTTCCTAGTGACTTGGCAGGAACCAGTGGGATACCAGAGGGATCAGTGTTTGGGAAAAATAGTTCTGAGGAAAGGTCAGTGGATATGAAGCGTTAACTCTGATTTCCCTCCATAGACACAGCCAAACCTGCTGAACTTTTCCAGCAATCTCTGTTTGTGCTTGTAGTCAGTGCTTGGATCTTGACTGTTCACAATACAAGTTAATTATCCAGATAAAAGAATGAAGTGCAATATCTCCAAGTTTGTGGACAACACAGAGTTGGGGTGAGCATGAGCTGTATGGAGGATACAGAGATGCTTCAGTGTGTCTTGGACTATAGCAGCCCTCCGGTGGATAAAGAGGCCATTCAGCCCATCAAGTCTACACAACTCTCAGAAGAGCATTCCACCCAGATCTACACCAACCCTGTAAGTCAGATTTGTTTTTGTTTGTTTTCTTTTCTTTTTACTGAGGAAGTGTCCCGACTCGAAACGTCAACTTTTCTGCTCCTCTGATGCTACCTGACCTGCTGTGTTCCTCCTGCTCCACACTGTGTTATCTCTGATTCCAGTATCTGCAGTTCTTGCTATTTCCCTGTAACTCAGCATTGGGTTTTTACAATGGCTAACCCACTAACCTGCACACCCTTAGATGCTATACGGCAATTTGCCATTGCCAGTGCACCCAACTGCACATCTTTAGACTGTGGGAGGAAACCGAAGCACCCAGAGGGAACCCATGTAGACACAGGGAGAACATGCAAACTCCATACATTCACTCAAGACTGGAATCTACCCAAGTACCTGGTGCTGTGAGACAGCAGTGTTAACCACTGTACTACTGTGCCACCCAAGTTCAGTGAGGCAAGAGTATGGCAGGTACAGTATAATGTGGATAAATTTGAGGTTATCCACTTTGGTAGCAAAAACAGGAAGGCAGATTATCTGAATGGTAATAGATTATGAAAGGGGGAGGAGCAGTGACATTTAGGCATCCTTGTACACTAATTATTGAAGGTAAGCATCCAAGTGCATCAGGTAGGAAGATGGCAAATTGAATGTGGCCCTCCATAGCGAGAGGGTTCGAGTACAGGAGGAAGGATGCATTGATGTAATTATACAGGGCCTTGCTGAGACCATACCCAGAGTATTGTGTAAAGTTTTAGTCTCCTTATCTGAGGAAATATGTTCTTGCTATGGAAGGTGTGTAATGAAGGTTTACCAGATTAATTCCTGTGTTGGCAGCGCTGATGTATGGGGTGAGACAGGATCGGTTTGGACCATATTCACTGAAGTTTAGAAGAATGAGTGGGGATCTCGTGAAAACCTATAAACTTCTCAGAGGACTAGACAGGGAAGGGATAGGAAGGATGTACCCTATGACCCAGCAGTCTTGAACCTGGGGAGGGGTCACAGTCTAAGGATATGGATAGGCCATTTAGGACTGAGACGAGGAGAAAGTTACTCACCCAGAAATGAACCTGTGGAATTCTCTGCCACAGAAAGTGATTGAGACCAAACCATTGAATGTTTCCAAGAAAGGGTTAGATATAGTTCTTAGGGCTAAAGGGGTAAAAGGCTATTGGAAAGAGCAGGAACAGTGTTATGAGTTTGATAATCAGCCATGATCCTATTGAATGGTGGAGCAGCCTTGAAGGCCCAAAAAGCTTACTCCTATTTTCTATGTTTCTATGAGTCAGAAGGGTCTGGACTCTAGCATAACTGTAGGACTTGAGTGCAAACATTTGTCACTCACTCCTGTACAATATTGAGGGAGGGCTATACTATTGAACTTCCTGCTTTTCAGAAGAGATATGATATCAAGGCTCTCAAGGGAACACATAAGATTACATCAGAGATAGTAGGAACTGCCGATGCTGGAGAATCTGAGATAACAAGGTGTAGAACTGGATGAACACAGCAGGCCAAGCAGCTTCAGAGGAGCAGAAAGGCTGATGTTTCGGGCCTAGACCCTTCTTTCTGAACTTTTTGAACATCTGCTTGATGTGGAATCAGGCCCTTTGGCCCACCAAGTCTACACCGCCCCTTGGAACATCCCACCCAGGCCCATCCCCCTATAACCCACACCTCCCTGAATACTATGGGCAATCTAGCATGGCCGATCCACCTAACCTGCACATCTTTGGACTATGGGAGGAAGCCGGAGCACCTGGAGGAAACCCACGCAGACACGGGGAGAATGCACAAGCTCCACACAGACAGTTGCACCAGGCTGGAATCAAACCCGGAGTATTTTAAATATTGATGAATATGGATTGTTTAGTGTTTTAGTTATTACTTACTCCATTGCAACAGTCATTTTTTGGATATTTTCCTCCACCGGGTCGAAGATGATTAGAGAAGAAGATAGGTGGAGAGAAGACAGACTGGTCAAAGAGGCGGGGATGGAGCCATTAAGGTGAGTGTAGATGGGGAGTTAAGGAGGAGATAGGTCAGTCCAGGGAGGACGGACAGGTCAAGGGAGTGGGATGAGGTTAGTAGGTAGGAGATGGGGCGTGGGGCTTGAGGTTCGAGGAGGGGATAGGTGGGATGAAGGACAGGTTAGGGAGGCAGGGATGAGCTGGGCTGGTTTTGGGATGTAGTAGGGGGAAGGGGAGATTTTGAAGCTTGTGAAATCCACATTGATAACATTGGGCTGCAGGGTGCCCAAGTGGAATATGAGTTGCTGTTCCTGCAACCTTCGGGTAGCATCATTTCAGCACTGCAGGAGGCCCAGGATGGATATGTCATCTGCGGAATGGGAAGGGGAGTTGAAATGGTTTGCAACTGGGAGGTGCAGTTGTTTATTGCGAACCAAGCGGAGGTGTTCTGCAAAACAGCTCCCAAGCCTCCGCTTGGTTTCCCTGATGTAGAGGAGGCCACATCAGTGCAGCAGATGCAGTATACCACATTGGTGGATGTACAGGTGAACATCTGCTTGATGTGGAAAGTCTTCTTGGGGCCTGGGATGGGGGTGAGGGGGGAGGTGTCGGGACAGGTGTAGCACTTCCTGCGGTTGCAGGGATCAAGTGCATGGTGAGGTGGGGCTGGAGGGGAGTGTGGTGCAGACAAGAGAGTCACGGAGAGAGTGGTCCCTCCAGAAAGCAAATAAGGATGGGGAAGGAAAAATATATTTGGTGGTGGGGTTGGATTGCAGATGGTGGTAGTGTCGAAGGATGATGCATTCCGGAGGTTGGTGGGGTGGTACATGAGGAGCCTTCCTGCTCTTCTGATGCTGCTTGGTCTGCCATGTTCGTCCAGCTCTACACCTTGTTATCTAAGACAAGGACAGAGTCATGTTTATCCATATATGCCCACTGACCTACATTGGCTCCTCTTCAAACAACATCCTGATTTTAAAACTTTCATCTTGTTTCCAAATTTATCCATGCCCTCTTCCCTCGTGATCTTTATAATATCCTTCATCTCCAATAACCATCTGAGACATATCTACTTATCTAATTCTGGCCTCTTGAACATTCCTGTTTTGATGTATTCTACAAATGATTTCATTTGCTCAGGCCTTAAGCACCATCCCTACACCACTCTGCCTCATTCCCACCAAGCTTTTGATGATCTTACCTAATGTCTGCTTATATGTCTCAACTTTGATATTTCATTTTCATAGAACCAAATAAGTGTTATAGCACAAAGGGAGCCATTTAGTCTATGCTGTATGCACTGGAATCCCTAATGGAATATTTTGTGATTCTACAGGTGTATGTAAATATAACTTGTTGTTAACAGATTCTTGGCAAATGAAGCTCAATGGACTGGCTAATCTTTCCCTGCCCTTTGCTTTTATTTATGTTTGTTTCTATGTCGGTGTACATGTTCTCAACCAATTAGATACTTGTACTATTGTTCTTTATTTTCCACTCTGAGCAGTAGCTTGTGCCTTACTCACTCCCAGTGCTCTAAGCGTCCTTTGACCAGTTACATCGCATTTTCACAAAACCTAGGTGCCCCTGTTTATCTATTGAACTCCTCCTTATCCGCCCTAACTCAACACTTTCAGGCGGATCCCTCTCTCTTCTTTCAAAAGCCTCTTTAATTGTTTTTTGTTCAATCCTTTATTGTTCCTTCCTCGATCAGCTGTTTGGTGTCTTCTACCCTTCACACACCACACCTCCTCCCCAAACGTGAATAAATGACGAACACTATACATAATGGCTGTTTAATTATTGAACTGTGTGCTGGAAGGGTTGGTAAACAACAGCGATTGAACATTCTGTTAATTTAAATGGCAGCTGAGATATAGAGAGGATGCCCCAGTCTATTTAAATAACAGCTGTGCGAGTGTTTCTGTAGCCTGTTTGACTGCTTTAAGTCCCTCCCACCTGTAGAGCCGGTCTCCACAATATCTACCTGCAGTGTAGCCTGTTAACGCGGCTCATTTCGCTGAAAAATAGAGCACCGAACAGAGGCAGCCAGCCAGCAAGTGACGTAGTGATACTGGTTAGTCCAGCAAAAAAAGAGGGCTCTGGAATTAGACAGGGTGGCGTACGAAGAACTGGCTGTATTGATATGTATGCATCCATACGAGTAAGGTTCAACGGACAGGGAGCAGAGAGGAAATAAACACACTGACTCTTCACCTTCAGACAAAAAGTGCAGCAGCAGGTTTTAATGGCTGAAAAATTTGAGTGAACCTGAGAAGGAGCTGCCTAATTGGTAAGCAAATTACTAGCTTTCTTCTGCTTCTCATTACGTATTACCTGAACTTGTGGGCATACATTAAGTTACTAGCTCTCTATGCTGCTAACCTTTGTTCAGGCAGCTTAAACTGAAATCTGATTCTGTGGTGGCAAGAGCTCTTTGAAATGCCTTCTCGCCCTTTATCATCAGTTGGAGAATTAATAAGTTTGGGATAGACTTGTTGATTCGCTTACTTGAATGTGGACTAGCGTTCCTGTTTGAATTTCAAGCGATGTACATCAGTGATGTGTAAATGTTTTGAGATTTGTTTGTCTGAACAGGATAGCAGTTAGAACTTTGGGAAGTGAGTCTCTCTTTGGTTTGTGTTGGAAGTAGGAATAAATAAAATGGTGCTTGACAATTTCTATGGGTACAGAGTGTGCCAGATAGTGGAGGATGTTTATAGTTAAAGGGAACCGTTGCTTAGGTCACCAGTTAGGATGGAGGGCTGTTTTGTTACGGGGAGGGTGAAGGGATTGGGAAGTGTGGAGAGAGATAGAAAAATACCATTTAAGTGACTTATTTGAAAGTCTGATATAAACTACTAATGTATCTATCAATTGTAATTAGGTAACTCCTAATGCATCTGGGTTGTAAATTAGATATACTACACTGTATTGAAGTTTGAGATCCCTTGTATGTATGAGTCACTTCATGTGTCCAGGTAACTTCAGAATTTTGAAGTGAGAAACTGTATATTAAATTTGTGATTAAATTTATGGTTTAATTGAAAAACTAACTTGGGTGTGTTAGTAAGGTACATCATTTTGTAAGGAATTTGAAATTAACTCCTATTCTGTTTTGCTTTTGGAGTTAAATGAACCCTTTTTGGGGTCTAGTTTTGTAGACACTCAAGTTACAAGGTTGCCTATGTCAACATGAGTATCTCTGGCACTGGCACTAATAAAGTAACAACATGGGGTTTGAGCCTTGGAAAATGCTTCAAGCCCTTTTACTAGGTGTCAATATCAGCAAACCTAAATGATTGCCACTAGTAATTCTCCATATTACATCTGGCCACATTTGTGACAGATATGTGGTTAGTAAAGTTAATCCAAGTGAACCTTCTGTCAATGTGAATGTTCCCATATTATAAATGGCATAATTTTCCTGCAGTGAATCAAGCTTCATTACTGTCCTCTCCTTTGGCAATGAGCCAGTAATAAAATTATTAGTAGTACCACCCAGTTCTACACTTGCCTTTTAAATAATCCCCTTTACTTTCCCCTCAAATTTATTGACTCACTTACAATTTTGCTGAGATTCATGACAAACTAGCCTAGCTCAATATCAAGTTTTCTTTATAGTGACAGTTTGGTGTGACTTGTTTCTTTGTTTTGACACAGGTAGGTTATATATAGAAACAAAAATGATTTTATTTAATAGCGGTCTATTCAAAAGTAGTTATCTTTCAGCTGTTTTTGCTGCTGTCTAGCCCCATGGTCACCAGGACCTTGAACTAGTTACATGGTCAGAAGCTATCCCAGCACTGGCTGTGAAATCAGGCCTATTTTCAAATCCCATTGTTTACTGAGATTTTTTGCCAAGCCTCCAGTGTTTGGAATCATCATGTCCCACTGGTGTACAAAAAAAATACAGGATACAGTGCAAGCATGCTACAGGGGACATGAGACCCTATTCTGACCGGATTATTTAAATGAGATAGTAGGAAATGCCAAAATTGGAGAATCTGAGATAACAGGTGTAGAGTTGGATGAACACAATAGGCTGAGCAGGAAAGCCGATGTTTCGGGTCTGGACCCCTTGCCCTCAGATCATTTTTCTGAAGTGCCCTCTCTCTTTACCACAACGACAACCTTTCCACCACGAAGCTGAAAGTCAAAATCTTGGCTCGCTCATACTGGTTTGATATGGTAACAAAACAGCAGATTTTTGTTTTTTTTTAAAAAAAGTGGCAAAGACAATGTTTCAGGTTTTTCTCAGATTTTGAAATGGAAAACATTACCCAGGTCAAATGAGCCTGCATTTTAACATGGCAAGAGGTTGTTATTCGAGAAGTCTTAAAGCCAACCTAGGCAAAAGTAGGACTGGGAAATGTTGGCATTGTAAGAAAAAAAAGTTCTGAAGTTTGCTTTGATTTGTCGTCTGTGCAGGTGACTTTGGTTTACAGCATTAAATAGGGAACAAATATATTTTTCTTCTATTGTATCATTCAAACACATGGCTGGTTTGAATAGACAGATGGCAGCCACAATCCTATTACGTAAAACCTACTGTGAATGAGACCTCTCCTGGCAGTGTTTGCACATAGTCAGTATATGTGAAATATAAAGATCTTGCCCTCAATGTAGTGCCTGAAATCAGGTTTTCAGCATGACTCGTGCTGTTTTGACTTCAAAATAGTACCCGCCAAAGCTGTACACACATTGCGCAAGTACACTGCCAGCTTGGTGAGGGCATTAGTCCACATGTACCAGCTGTTTGCTTGGATTAAGCAGAATAATCTTGTGGTATTTAAGTACTGTTGTTTTAGAGATCAATACTCCGGCTAGTGCCCTCTCTAACAAACATACACAGCTGCATATATGTTTGACAGGAAGGAATCCACAGTCCAGTTAGCTAAGAAGCAATAACTCAGGGGTTTATGGCAGATGCTTTCTACAATGTCTAAGCCAGTGGAAGTATTTGGTGATTTTAGGGAATGATGTGGCATTTTGCAAAGAGCCAATGGTGTTAGTGGCAAGATACTGGCACGGCAAGAGGATTGTCCTGCTGGCAGAGAGTAGGGATAAAGGGTTTTTTCAGGATGGCAACTGGTGACTGGATTTCTATAGGGGTCAGTATTGGGGTCACAAATATTCATCTTATACATTTAAAGATATGGACAAAGGAACTTCAGATGTTGTTGAATTTGCATGTGACACAAAGGAGGGGGAAACAAGTCGTGCCGAGGAAGTGGGTAGGCTACTGAAGGATTTGGACAGGGTAGGAGAGTGGGCCAGGAAGTGACAGATGGAATATGGTATGAGGAAACTGAGGTTTTATGCACCTTTTAAGAAGAATAAAGGCATAGATTTTTTTTTCTAAATGGGGAAAGCTTCAGAAATCTGAACCAGAAAGGTACTTATGACTTTTAAGTTTAGGATTCTGTTTAATTTTTTAAATGCAGGTTAGCTTGGTGGCTAAGAAATCAAATGCAATATTGGCATTAACTTCAAAAGGGCTAGAGTACAGGAGCTGAGTCTGTAATAAGGCTCTGGTCAGATTGCATTCGGAATATTATGAGCAGTTTTGGCCCTGTATTTAAGGAAGAATGTGTTAGATTTGGAGGGCTTTACCAGAGGTGGTTGACAAGAATGTTCCTGGGGATAAAGAGCTTGTCATATGAGGAGTGGATGAGGACTCTGGGTCTGTACTGAGAGTTTAG
Organism: Stegostoma tigrinum; assembly: GCF_030684315.1. Taxonomy (NCBI): domain Eukaryota; kingdom Metazoa; phylum Chordata; class Chondrichthyes; order Orectolobiformes; family Stegostomatidae; genus Stegostoma; species Stegostoma tigrinum. The sequence continues at coordinate 21,367,767 of NC_081370.1, forward strand.
AAGGTTATGGGGAGGTGTGGGGTGCAAAATCGCACTGAAACTTTCAGAATTCTGAGGCCTGGATTGAGTGGACATGGTGAAGAGATTTCCACTAGTTGGAGACACTAGACTTGAGGGTACAGCTTTATAGTGAAGGGACAACCCTTTTAGAACTGAGATGAGGTTTTTTCAGGCAGAGGGTGCTGAATCTGTGGAACTCCTTGCTATAGAAGGCTATGGAAGCCACAGGTTATTGAATGTATCTAAGAAAGGGAGAGCATCTTGGTTAGTAAGGGGATCAAAGGGAGAAGGCAGGACAATGGGGGTTGAGAAACATATCAGCCACGATTGCGTGCTGGAGGGGCCTTGATGAGCTGAAAGGTCTAATTGTGTTCCTATACCCTGTGGCCTTATGGTCTAAAGGACTCTCTGACTTGATTTCTAGAATCTTGTCCAAACTGGATGCATACCTGTGCCTGGGTGCAGCAGTATGCGTTGCTGTTGGATGTGAGTAAAGTGGACAAAGGTGAAATTAAGCAGGATGAACTGCTGGCAAAGAGGAGATGGGTTTTGATAAATAAGCTGTATCCCCTGTAGTCAGGAAGGAATTCTCTCAAATCACCAGGGAGCAATGACTGATATTTTACCTAACCCATAGGGTAGTTTGGCAAATGGGTGTCAAATTGGGTACTGTGGAAGTTCACTGACATTTGACTATTTTTGTGGATGGTAAGTGGACTTCTTGCCTCTTAACCAGTTGAGGCCCTTGATGACAAGTTAAATGCTTGCTCCCTCTGTCACTAATATTTTACCTATGGTAGGAGATACTGGGAGGAGGTAGAGAGAACCCTACCATTTGATTTTAGCCCTGAGCATGAATGATGTTTCATTGGAGGGACCCGCTTTGAAATCTAACATAGCTCATTGGACAAGGATGGCATTGCCATTGGCTGTGAAATTAACAGTGGCCATGAACCTTTGTGCCAAGCTCTTTGCTGGCTCATGCAGGTGCTTTTTTGCAGCATCACTGAGATTTATTGAAGGAAGTGACCAAGGCTTTGTATTCAAAGAAAGCTGAATACGTTTGCTAGAGCAAGGCACGTGAAGTGAGCATGTAGTTGTGAAATGTGTGGGTTTTGCAGGATGTAGTTGATTGCATGCCCATCGTTCTACAGTGTTGCATGTCCACACTAGGATGTAGCACAACCTGAAGCAATTCCACTACCTCCCTGCCAGTTGGTATGTTTAACCATAAGCAGTATATCATGCAGGTCAATACCTAGTATCCTGAAGACATTTCCCATGCCTTCATTCTGCAGCAGACTTTCATGCTAGATGTATTTAGGGAAGCACAAAAAGACTAGGATATGGCTAAAGGCTAACCAGGACTACACTGAAATCTATGTAAGTGGAGAGTAGCATGCAAACTGTAAAAGCTGAGGTGCCATGCAAGATGTGAGAGCAGGCTCCTGCTGCCTGGGCTGCACTTATTCAGTTGTGCTGTACTCAACAAACTGTGTAAAGATTTATGATGATTACATGATGCATATTTTGTCATCCTAGGAACAGGACCCAAGTACTGAAGGGGGAAATAATCAACATGTCCCTTTTGACTTTTATGGAAATATGGTGGCGATCAGAAATTCTTTTCAGTGTTGGATAAGGGATAAATATTAGACAAGACTGTAGGGAGAGTTCATCAACTCCTCTGTCATGCCATAGGAATGTTTACAATCACCTGACTGGTTTAAAACGTCAACCTAAAACCCCTTCAATAGTCTTCAGTGAACTCATCAATATGAATTATATCCCAAGCCTTCATAAATTCTCAGATGTGAATACCATATTCAAGGTTTTTGAGAAGATTTGTAGCTCAGGTTGTTGACTTGCATCGCCGAACTGGTAAGTTTGTTTGGAGTTATCACCATGCTAGGTAACATCAGTGCACTTCCAGTGAAGCATTGGTGTTCTGCACCACTTGTTGTTTGTGTCTCAGTTTTTTGGGGTGGATGCCATCTTGGCAATCTTTGCACGTTAGCTTGTAAATAGCGTGGTTTGGTTATTTGTGGTTGTCGAATCCTTTATTCTTATCAGTAGCTGTTGAAGTGTAGCTGTCGGTTTACCACCTATCCTAGGGAGTAGAGTCATCTGGTGGTCATTTCCAATATATCTTTAATGTATGGTTGGGTGACCAGTGTCTCTGGAAGTATTGCCTTCCTGTTAGGTAGACTATGGACTATGTTTTTCAGAGGCCCCACAGGAGGCACATTGATGTTACAGGGTATGGTTACAAAAGGTCAACAAACAAACTTACCAGCTTGATGAACAAGTCAACAACTGAAACACCTTTATATTCTGCAAATGTTTTAAATAAAGTTTGTGATGTAGACTAATAGCATCCATGCGAGTTTTTACTGCTGTTGGTAATCACAACATTTACCTTTGAGGTGAAGGTCAGCTAATGACAGGAGTATTGGGCATTTGCATTCAGCTGCAGTGCACAACTGAAAGCACCTATTGTGATAGCTCACCGCTGCTGATTGTTAACAGCAGTCAATATTTGTATAACACTCGCTCAGTTGAACATTTGCAGGATAGGAATATAGTTCACCTTTTTTGTTTATAGTAGCCAGTTTCCATCTAAATAATAGAGGATTGCAAAAATTGCTTTCAAGGCTGTGCAGATCATTGAGCTCAAATTATGTCATAAAAAGTAAAGTGTCTTGTTCAGTTTCAAATTTTCATCGCAGACTCCTTTTCTTTAAATTTAGTTTTATTTCATGGTGTAATTGTCAGTCATGTAATCAATTCCATCATCACTGAAATCAGTGAAGACGACCCCAATCTAGACGCAGCATGCAGCATGTGAAGAGATATCTTGTGCACAACACTAAACTCTACTTGAAAGCCTACAGTACATGATATAAATACAGTGTATATAGGGGTTGAAGAGCCTTACTTAGTGATGAGGACCTAGCAGTCTTTGACAACACTTAGAGCCTGAGCTCAGGCTCTATCTCGATGTACAGGCAGCTTTTTGCTTTAAAGCACACAGCAAATCAGGCTACTTATTTCTAATTCTTTCCTGTTGTACTTATGATGTATGCTGAAAATTGCACTCCAGCGTTTTTTTAAATTGTCAAGCCATTACTAACAACAGATGCAGAAACGAAGGGAGCCTACACCAATATAATGATCAAACCTGCAGAATATTAATGACATTGCAGGCACGTGAAGTTGCCTGATTTGGAATCTTGCATGGAATTATGGCTTTTTAATGTAAGAACATATAAACATGTAGAATAAATTTTGCACATCAAGCCCCAATATTTTCTCAGAGCATGACAGTTGCATATAGAGTAACACCCAATGAATAGGGTTTAGCAAAACATTAAAATCACAAGCTGTTGATACAAATAGACACATAGTAAAAGATTAAACACTTTCTTTTTCATCAGGAGTGTTTCTTTTTTGGAGATGCCCAATTTGTTAACAAGTTTTATTTTGCTCTGAGCCTTCTTACTGAGAACTAAGACAAGTATAACGGCCTGAAGAGGGACGTTCTGTACTGTAACCCAGAATTCAAGAATGGTCACTCTCTTGAACATTGTTTATTCTCAACAGTGAAACTCCATGCTTTGTCCAATACCAACCCCCTCCCCCTGCCCTGAATAGAGGTAAATTTTAGACCACGGTCATAAAACTACTATCAGCTTATTTATGATATTGCTTTAATCTATCTTTCCCTTCCTTTTTTGGGATCTGGGTGGACTTGAATGGTTTGGCTTTTATTGTCAAACCCTAAATACCCTTGAGAAAATGGCATTGAGATGCCTTACGAACTGCTGCAAAAATGCAGCTAGCATCTACTGTGCAATTGAGAAAGGAGTGGCAGGATTCTGATGTAGTGTCTCGTGTAAGAGATAATGGGAACTGCAGATGCTGGAGATTCCAAGATAATAAAATGTGAGGCTGGATGAACACAGCAGGCCAAGCAGCATCTCAGGAGCACAAAAGCTGACGTTTCGGGCCTAGACCCTTCTTCAGAGAGGGGGATGGGGGGAGGGAACTGGAATAAATAGGGAGAGATTTTCTGCTTTCCGGAGAGACCACTCTCTCCGTGACTCCCTTGTTCGCTGAGCGAACAAGGGAGTCACGGAGAGAGTGGTCTCTCCGGAAAGCAGAAAATCTCTCCCTATTTATTCCAGTTCCCTCCCCCCATCCCCCTCTCTGAAGAAGGGTCTAGGCCCGAAACGTCAGCTTTTGTGCTCCTGAGATGCTGCTTGGCCTGCTGTGTTCATCCAGCCTCACATTTTATTATCTTAGTGTCTCGTGTAAGCTGCCTCCTCTCCAAAGGACAATTGCTAGAATAATCGGAGCTTTGAAAGCTGTGACCTATAATCTTTATTGAGGGTACCAAGTAATTATGGAGCAAAGGCAGGAAAATGGAGTGAAACTGCAGATCAGCCATAAGCTAATTGAATGGTAGATGAAAACCCAAGGGTCTCCTGACCTACTCCAGTTCCTAATTTTAACAATCAAATATTTTAAGCATGAAAAGAGGAAGGCATCTTTAATGCTGGTATTAAGCTTAGGTGATTTCCTGAATCAGAGCAAATAATAAATAGCCTAACATGTTGCTGAAATACACTAAATAATAGCCTGGAATTCTAATAGTTTGGTATAAAGTCTGATAATTGTGTGGTCCAGTTTATTTTGGGGGAGGGAGAGGAGAAACAAGTCAGTGCTTCTTGGTTTCAAACAATTGTAAGGAATTTTTGTTTTGCATGTCATTTCTTTCAAGGTAGATCGTTAAATTTATGTAGCTTATCAAAACTACATTCCAGCTGTCATTCAACCAGGCCCTCATTGACAGACTGGTAAAATGATACAGGAAGGCATCGGGACATAACCCTGATTTTTGTTTTTTTTAAACCTGCTTTGCCAGAGAAAGCTGGCAGAAGTACCAACATCTGGAGATCCAGTTGATGAAAACATGAAGAACATTATTCCTTGCTTCAGGGTCACTTTACCAGTAACAGGGTGCTGCTGCCATCTGGAAAATGGACCAGTGACTGTAACTGTTTCCTAATGGACTTCAGAGATTTCCCCCACCAACGACCTCCCCGGGCAACACGTGGTTTGAGGAACTCCCGCCCCCACCCCCAAAAGGGGTATTATTCAATATTTAGCAACTTCCCACCTGAAATGCAGGATCTGCTGGTGATCCCAGGTGACCTCAGACCTCACTTTTGCTCTTCAAGTGTGGTCAGACACTTGTGCATTCAAATTTTGTAATTACAGGCGCACTGGCATGAACTGCCTGCTGTTAATGTTTGTAGGATGTAGATATTGGAGTCCAGGGGCTGTCATTTACAAGATTCTGCCAGTGACAATGAAGGAACTGCAACAAATCCTCAAATCAGGAATGGGATGTGTAGATTGGAGGGCAAACTTGTGGATTCCTGTTCCAAGGGCAGCATTTCAGCCACATGATTAAAAATTCAGACTTCTGCTTGTCACCTTTTTTAAATGCAAAGGCATCTTTGAGAGGGAAGACAATATCGACTAAACTGTCTGGCCAACCACAAGGTGTGGGGTCAGGATTCTGGCTACCATTGGTTTGCAAGAAAGCAGGGTTCCTGGATTGTCATGTATCTAGGTGTTTATATAATTAGTAAAGCAAGACTTGACTTCTAAAATGGTCGTAATAAGTTTTTACAAACTTTGGCTACAATTGAGACTGGACTGTCATTGAATCTCACGACTCTTAAGACAGTCACCATTTCCAAGGAAAAACAGAAATTGACCGTGGCTTTCCTTAGGCATGGATAGATCTTCTTGCCGAATACCCTAAAGAATGAGAGTTAAACAAGCTAATGGCTGAGATGGTTTTTTAAAAAAAATACTACTCAACTCTAACACAAGATTGAAAGAAGATTTGAGTCTGTATTCCAGATCTGAGATTAACCCAATATCTAATACGGAATCATGATTTGACAGCAGCTATTTTTAGATTTGAAGAGCACCATCTGAACACGGACATTTTGAAAGAGGGAACCATCCAGTAGCTTGGTTCAGTACAGTGCTATTGAAAGTCACAACTTTTCAATGAAATAAAGGAGCCCCCAGTCATTTGCTGGACTCTGCTTTGCTCAACTGTGAGTGCATCCCCAACTATTCAAAGCCATTGTAGCACTTGAATCTGTTTCAGTTTTTCAAACACTTCACTTCAGAAAGCTTGTTTCAACATTCTGAGCCCGGAACACTGGAAGAGACTGGTCTAATTTTTATCTTCATTTGTGACTTTTATTCCTTGAGTGAGGCAACAAAATCTGTGCCAATCAGCTGCATAGTTGTCGCAAGGCTTCCCTAACTTTGACATGCCACCTTCTTCCTCCCCAAGCTGCCCTTCAATAAAAGCTAACATTGTATTTGCCTCCCTAAAATATTTGCTAACTTTTTTGTGTTTATATGTATAAATCTGCTCAGGTCTCTCTACTACACATCACTAATGTGCTTCACTTTTGTGACAAGAATATGGGAAAAAGAAAATTTCAAAATAGTCAACCTCACGTTTTGCATATTGTTCCATTCTTCAAAATTGTGCCCATTCACTTAACCCATGATCTCCTGTTGTGCAGATACTTGATATGTTCGTTCAAATCCAAAGCATCATCCTCCCACTTCTATGATTTTTTTTCATGGCTGTCTTTGTGCAGAACCCCTCAATACCAATTACTTTTTACCTTGGTAATTTAAATTTGTCGGGGAAAAATTTATGCAAGCACTGATTCAGACTTGTTGTCTCCAGTTCCTGATGGTCTTTGTCATTATGAATAACTCGTCAATGTAACTTGACCTATTGGCAGAGATAATGGGAACTGCAGATGCTGGAGAATCCGAGATAACAAAATGTGGAGCTGGATGAACACAGCGGGTCAAGCAGCATCTCAGGAGCACAAAAGCTGACGTTTTGGGTGTAGGCCCGAAGGGTCACAAAAGCTGACATTAAGATGCAGCTTGACCTGCTGTGTTCATCCAGCTCCACACTGTTATCACTTGACCTATTGGCATCCTGATATAAGCTAAATCTTGGAAGAAAAATGCCAATTGTTCAGACTCAATGGTTCATCCTCCTCCACTGCTAATTAGGTTGGCCCTTTTAGACTCCCCCAAAAAGCATGATTTTCTCTTTAAGTGGAAAAAGGCCTCCTCTTTTTCTTTCTCCTCTTCCCCTCTCTTTCTCCCTCCTCTTCCCTCAGGCCCCATGTAATTGATTTTGTTTCTCTAACATTTCCCCTTAAGGTCTTTAAGGCATTTGAGCAAATTTAGAATTGAGTTAAAATAGTAGAAAGGAATGTTACCTTCTGCGGGCTAAGATGCATTACCAACTACACAACAATGTCTGAATTAACTAGTAAGTTGCCTGTGATTTTAAGTTTTTTTTTTTGTACAGTGCCCCATTTATTTATCATAAAATAACAAAATTAACCTTTCGTAATTGAACACCACAGGTTCTGTTTTGAAATAAAAATATCAAAAGGATGAAAAGGAACTTCATCAGTTATCTAATCCAGTACTCCTTGGGTGCTATAAAGCCTAATCTGGTTCAGGGTTTGAGTGAAGATTTGTAGTTCAGATGTTGGTTGCAGATATTGGTGTGTTTGCCAATCTGGTGGCAGCAGCACAAACCAGACAATGTAAACTTGAAACAGCACTTCACAGGAGGCTCCACAGCACTGAGCTTGTTATCTAGTAAGGGGATGAAATGTCTGCTATCAAACCTCCCAGCTTGGCGCAAACACCAACATCTACAACTGTAATCTGGTTTAAATTGGCTAGTTGGTTTATGTAAAAACAAAACGGCAAGATTGCTTTGAGGTTGAGTGTATCATTAACCCTGAACATGACATTAGGATTTGTGAATTGCAGTTTACAACTTTTGTTTATATGGCCACCTTGTTCTTTTTGAATTAGTTTTGATTCCTTTTTTATTTGGGAATAGAAAGGACAAGGATTAGAAAGGCCTAGCAGCACTGTTTAAGTTATGCTGTTTATTTGGGTTGATTGTGGAGATCTTTGATAACTTTAAAATTTGATTTGGGTATTATAAATTATCCCCTCACTGTAACAGTATTGTGTGCTTTTTTGAGAGGATTAATGAGCTCTAATCAAAGGGAATTACAACGGGAGTCCTAATATGTGATCTATTTCTTGAAGCTGGATGAGTCTAAGTTAAACAGAGCTCCATAATAATGTTTCATCACTACTCTTTTTTTTTTCCTCAGCATTGACCATGCAGTACGATGTATAGACACCAGAGTAATTTGAGATGCCCCCAAGAGCTGTTTCAGTCAGCAATTTAAATAGAGACAATTGTTCCACTCATATCTGAACTTTTCAGATTCTTTCCAGATATTGGACCCTTTTTAAATAAGATTTGTACCAGATATTTAGATAACTAAAATTTAACTGACATGAAGTTCTGTCACCCACACCCTGTGCTCAATGTAAATCAACACCATTGTTTTTTTGAGATAATGGGAACTGCAGATGCTGGAGATTCCAAGATAATAAAATGTGAGGCTGGATGAACACAGCAGGCCAAGCAGCATCTCAGGAGCACAAAAGCTGACGTTTCGGGCCTAGACCCTTCATCAGAGAGGGGGATGGGGGGAGGGAACTGGAATAAATAGGGAGAGAGGGGGAGGCGGACCGAAGATGGAGAGCAAAGAAGATAGGTGGAGAGGGTGTAGGTGGGGAGGTAGGGAGGGGATAGGTCAGTCCAGGGAAGACGGACAGGTCAAGGAGGTGGGATGAGGTTAGTAGGTAGCTGGGGGTGCGGCTGGGGGTGGGAGGAAGGGATGGGTGAGAGGAAGAACCGGTTAGGGAGGCAGAGACAGGTTGGACTGGTTTTGGGATGCAGTGGGTGGGGGGGAAGAGCTGGGCTGGTTGTGTGGTGCAGTGGGGGGAGGGGATGAACTGGGCTGGTTTAGGGATGCAGTGGGGGAAGGGGAGATTTTGAAACTGGTGAAGTCCACATTGATACCATATGGCTGCAGGGTTCCCAGGCGGAATATGAGTTGCTGTTCCTGCAACCTTCGGGTGGCATCATTGTGGCAGTGCAGGAGGCCCATGATGGACATGTCATCAAGAGAATGGGAGGGGGAGTGGAAATGGTTTGCGACTGGGAGGTGCAGTTGTTTGTTGCGAACTGAGCGGAGGTGTTCTGCAAAGCGGTCCCCAAGCCTCCGCTTGGTTTCCCCAATGTAGAGAAAGCCGCACCGGGTACAGTGGATGCAGTATACCACATTGGCAGATGTGCAGGTGAACCTCTGCTTAATGTGGAATGTCATCTTGGGGCCTGGGATGGGGGTGAGGGAGGAGGTGTGGGGACAAGTGTAGCATTTCCTGCGGTTGCAGGGGAAGGTGCCGGGTGTGGTGGGGTTGGAGGGCAGTGTGGAGCGAACAAGGGAGTCACGGAGAGAGTGGTCTCTCCGGAAAGCAGACAGGGGTGGGGATGGAAAAATGTCTTGGGTGGTGGGGTCGGATTGTAAATGGCGGAAGTGTCGGAGGATAATGCGTTGCACTCCCGCACATCCCAGATGTCCAAGTTCTTTAAGGACCGCAACTTCCCCCCCACGGTGATTGAGAACGCCCTTGACCGCGTCTCCCGCATTTCCCGCGACACATCCCTCACACCCCGCCCCCGCCACAACCGCCCCAAGAGGATCCCCCTCGTTCTCACACACCACCCTACCAACCTCCGGATACAACGCATTATCCTCCGACACTTCCGCCATTTACAATCCGACCCCACCACCCAAGACATTTTTCCATCCCCACCCCTGTCTGCTTTCCGGAGAGACCACTCTCTCCGTGACTCCCTTGTTCGCTCCACACTGCCCTCCAACCCCACCACACCCGGCACCTTCCCCTGCAACCGCAGGAAATGCTACACTTGTCCCCACACCTCCTCCCTCACCCCCATCCCAGGCCCCAAGATGACATTCCACATTAAGCAGAGGTTCACCTGCACATCTGCCAATGTGGTATACTGCATCCACTGTACCCGGTGCGGCTTTCTCTACATTGGGGAAACCAAGCGGAGGCTTGGGGACCGCTTTGCAGAACACCTCCGCTCAGTTCGCAACAAACAACTGCACCTCCCAGTCGCAAACCATTTCCACTCCCCCTCCCATTCTCTTGATGACATGTCCATCATGGGCCTCCTGCACTGCCACAATGATGCCACCCGAAGGTTGCAGGAACAGCAACTCATATTCCGCCTGGGAACCCTGCAGCCATATGGTATCAATGTGGACTTCACCAGTTTCAAAATCTCCCCTTCCCCCACTGCATCCCTAAACCAGCCCAGTTCATCCCCTCCCCCCACTGCACCACACAACCAGCCCAGCTCTTCCCCCCCACCCACTGCATCCCAAAACCAGTCCAACCTGTCTCTGCCTCCCTAACCGGTTCTTCCTCTCACCCATCCCTTCCTCCCACCCCCAGCCGCACCCCCAGCTACCTACTAACCTCATCCCACCTCCTTGACCTGTCCGTCTTCCCTGGACTGACCTATCCCCTCCCTACCTCCCCACCTACACCCTCTCCACCTATCTTCTTTGCTCTCCATCTTCGGTCCGCCTCCCCCTCTCTCCCTATTTATTCCAGTTCCCTCCCCCCATCCCCCTCTCTGATGAAGGGTCTAGGCCCGAAACGTCAGCTTTTGTGCTCCTGAGATGCTGCTTGGCCTGCTGTGTTCATCCAGCCTCACATTTTATTACCATTGTTTTTTTTCTGATTTTACAGTTCCAAACTTGGTTATCAAATTATTTCATAGCCTTGCCCTTGCTATCTCCTGAGGTCATCCAGCATGACAACCCTTTGACGTCACATGCTCCAGTATCAATCTCTTGTTTTATCACTGATCAATTACATATGATTTTGGACTTCTGACCAAACCCCCCCGCCCCACTTTCTCTTTTTTTTAAAAAAGGTTTCTAGCCAGGTCAATGTCTTCCAATTTTATCAGGAATAGTGCCACTTGCACTGACCAGAATTTTGCATGATTGGTGAGCTTCCTTTTTATCAAGGAACATAACTCATCTTTATCCTGGGCTCTAGGTTTTATCACTTGGATAGCAAGAACTGCAGATGCTGGAGTCAGTGTAATTGTGTTCCTCCAGCTCCACGTTGTTGGCCAGGCATCATCAGAGGAACAGGAAAGTTGACCTTTCGGGGCCCCTACCCATTTCTGAAGAGGAATCCCAACCCAAAACGTCAACTTTCCTGCTCCTCTGCTAACTAGCCTGCTGTGTTCCTCCAGCTCCACTCTGTGTTAACTCTAGATTTTATTACCTTTTTACATGGATAAGTCTGTCACCATTTTTGTTTAAATGCCAAGACTCCTTCAAGCAGCAAGGTCAGGAACTCTATTCAAGCTTGGGTTCATTTATAATGCTGCTTATTACATATGAAGACTAAATACAACTATACATGGTAATCCAAAACATTCTGAGCCCTAATCTTACTAATAGTATCTTTGAAATTCCATTGCATAGTACTCACTTAATTCTAGTTGGTCTGCTCCATTTTTATTTTCTCTGCATGTTCCTCTCTTCCTATTTCATGCCAAATAACTCAATCCACTGTGTGGCTAGTGGTAATCAGCTCAGTGTTATTGCAAGGCTGCTCCAGGGTCCAAAAAGCCCCTCATAGGCCAAAATAACTTCAATGTTTTGTGAATAGCCTTATCTTCAAATTAAAAAGTCAGGAGCAGCAGGTGGAAAAGTTGAAGAAAGTCTGAAACTCGCTTTGAAATGGTGATTGTCCAACTTTCGACATCTAGGCAGTATTTTGATATTTGCTTTCATTCCCATAGCTTCCAGGGCTATGGTCCAAGGGCTGGAAAATGGATATTGTGTAGTCTGATCTTTATTGACAAGAGTTGACATGACGGAATGAATAGTCTCTTCCTGTGCTGTAAATGCCTAAGTCTGTATCATGAAGGTATTCAAGTCTGAATTTTTTTAAAAAAATCATTTTAGGTGTTTTTTTCTCAAGCTTTATTTCACCACGAGCCAATCCATTCTGGGACTCATTTTAGTGCTGTTTCCTGAACTTTAATGGGTGCACTTGTGCAGATTATGAAACAAGGGCTAGTATGGTAAAAACGAACAGGATCCAAATCTGAAGATTCCAGTCGGAGCTTCTCCAGAAATGCAAAGCCAAACTTGTGTTCTGACAGTCTTCTTTTGAACTGTTGGAAAGTCAAGTGTTGCTCCTTTTCTGCTGCTTGCTGAAAGCCAGATTCTGGACCTTCAGATATCAGACAGCAAGCACGTCAAATAAGTGTGAGGTTAGAGTGCCTGATGGATAAGGGCGAGTGTGCTGGGATGGTATGATGGCAAGAGGGCCAAATAAATGTTTTGGGAGTTCAGGGTGGATGGGAGAAATCTCTTCTGGCAGGAGAAGGTGGGTGGCTGGAGGAAAGGGGTAGGGGGAGGGTTTGCAGCACAGACCCATAATGAGACTAAGGGAAATATTGGTCCCAGGACCAAAGTGTGTGGGGTGGGGAGGGCGGGGTGCATGTCAAGTCGGGGTTGTGTAAGTGGTCCGGTGGAAGAGTATTTGTGAGGGTACACCAGTAACTATTTTTCTTAAAAATAGTCAGCTGAAAGGTTTAAACCTGAATAAACAAACTTCTCCCAGTAACCATGGGTCAGATTTTTCCAGGGAGTGACACTCCTGCATATTGCCACACCATCTCTTCTTAACAAAAGGCAAATGTTCTATTACTGAGTTGCTACTCGGAGGCTCCTTCAGAAATATGGGGCCATCCTTCTGTTCTGACATTCTCATGCCAAACAGTGAGGAAGCAATTGGCACCCCTCCTTCACAGCACCTTGCTGCCACAATCTAGACAGCCACCTGGACTGCTGCTACCAAACAGTAAGTATGTAAAGTAAATGTTAGGGTGCAAGGGGATAAATGGGCCAGGTAAGTGATGTTGTGTTTGGGCTGAGTGAGTGGGTACAAGCTCTCTGGTCCAGCAGTGGATTGGGAGTGTTATTCATCTAGGAAGGCTTAGTTGGATACTAGCGCGAAGTGTGGGTTCAGGTGAATTGTCACTCGAGTTAGACTGATTAGTAGTTTTAAATTTTCATAAGTAGCTATTTATTTAATTTCATCCGAAGCCTCTGATCTGCTTTTGCCTACTTTTTCCCCTCTTGGTTCTGTTTGTTGAGGGGCTCTTTGCATGTAAGTTATCAGAGCCAGGAGGAACATTTTGTATAGTTTGGGAGATTCCAAGGATTGAAACTAAGTGCTCAGTTACAACCATCTGATTCTGCATTGTAGTTACTGGCCCTCCAATCTCTCTGCAAGCAGTCAGAGTCTGTGGCAGTAACTCTGGTGTGATTCCTCTTATTTTTAATTCCATAATATATTTTGGTGTTCACATGCAATTTATTGTAGTTCCTCCATCTAGCTAATCTCCATCTTCTCCTCTTCCTCCATTGTCCCCTCCTAATGTTTAAATACGTAATTGACCAGAGATGGCAGCCCTTTACCTTTCTAAATTTGCTAGCTGCTTTCAAGCTTCAGAACCTTACCATCCTCTTGTTTACTGTTTGGTATGGGCTGCATTCCTTTGATTGCTTAAAATTGTGGTGCTATCTAGATAATGACATTCAGGATATGACACTTCTATTGTGTTTAGGTTTCTACTTCGCTGGGAATATGTTTTGCATCTGTTTTGAGTGAAGAAACAAAATCTCGATGTGAGAGTTGCACTAAAAGTCAAGGAAGTAGTGAATAGGATAATAATGCATTAGTTAGACAAGTTAGATTTTATTGGAAGCTGGTTAATTAGGTTGCTGAAAGAAGTGAAAATGGAAATAGTGGAGGCATTGGTAATGTTCAATTCTCATTGAAAATTAGTAGTATTGGAGCCCTGACTGGTTACTAATACGCGAGACTAGTGTTTCTGGAAAGTGGAGGCCACCTTCACTTCAGTAGGGAACTTACTGGGGATAAATATTGGAGATGAGGTCAACTTTGATTTAGAAAAATTTGGGTTAATTGACGAAAGCAGCATAGATTTTGTAAAGCCAAATTTATGCCTTATGAGTATGTCAGAAATCACGTGACACCAGTTTATAGCCCCACAGGTTTATTTGAAAATACAAATAATCCTGTTGGACTATAACCTGGTGTTGTGATTTCTGATCTTGTCCACCTCATTCTAACACTAGCACCTCCACATTGTGAGCATGTGGTGATGCAAAAGGTAGATATCAAAGTCGTCCAAAACATCAGCTTTCCTGATCCTCTGCTCCTTGGCCTGCTGTATTCGTCCAGCTCTAAACCTTGTTATCTCAGATTCTCCAGCATCTGCAGTTCCTACTATCTCTCTAGTCCAGTAAATATCCTATTTATAGACTCTTTTGGAACATATTTGATAAATAAGAGAGGTACAGAAGCAGGACGGAAGACGTGGGGTTCCAAGAAAAGGTGATGTGGAAATAATTTTGGTCCAGTATATAAAGCTTTATATCTTCCTTTGCTAAAAGAAAATTAGCAATTGTTGTAGGAGTGTGTTTGGTGACAAACCAGAAAAAGAAACTTAACTGGCATTATAAGCTTTTATTCTGCGATTTAAATTTGAATCGTTTAGAGATCTTTATATATATTTGTGCACATTGATTACTGAAATGTCAAACACTTTCTTTACTATGGAAGAAACAATATAGTTGTTTAGTTCACTTGGTTGATACTATTATCCAGTATATCTCAGTGGAAAATAACTGAAAATATACCATCTTCTATACACTATCAAGATATTATTATTTCAAATGTTTTTATATGAAAAAAACAAATTGGAGTTTGATTCTATCCAATCCAAAGGCATTTCTTACATGGTCAAGACTATTTTTTTACATTAGATTTGAAACATGGATGGGGTGGGGTGTGGTCACTGACTGAAGTGACCCCTTTTTTTTTGTTTTAGCCAAAACACCTTAGATGGTGGTCTTTCCCAACTGCCTTGGTGGCAGCTGCCCCAAGCTTTGTGTACCTCCCATGTATTCCTGGGCCTTGGAATGTGCCAGTCTGCAATGCTTGGTTGAGGTCAACTCCTTGTTCTGGAAGACCAAGTTTCAGGCAGGCCAAAAAGAGGGTCTTCCATTCACAGTTGATGTTTGTCCCAGTGTGCATCCCAAGCAACAGACCATACAGCACAGAGTCCTTCATCACTGAGCTGCTCAGGACAAACTTGGCAAAATGACTGTTTGCTTGTTTTTCTTCGGACTTCCTTTTGCAAAGGCACGTTGGTGTGCATGTGTGCATCCTGCCAACTCATGCTAGCTTCAAGGACAGTGTGTGAGCTTTCCCCCCCTCTGCCCCACCCCCTCAGGTCACTGGAATTTCAGGGGCTTCAAGTTTCTGCCATCTCTCTATCCCTTTTGAACTCCTCCTACAATGTTCTCTGGGATCCTCAGCTTCCATGTTCCCTTGACTACCCACTGGTCATCCTGTAAGTGACAGTTGGCCAGCAGGAGGCAGTGGTCAGAAGAACACCACACTGACATCAGAGGATCTGACTGAGAACATGCAGGATGCAAACAGGAAATCTATCTTTGAATGGCTAGGGCCATCTGGCCAAGACCAGGCGTATCCACGCTGTGCCCTGTCTGCAAGAGTGCTGAAGATGCCATGAAGGTTGACCACTAACCATTGCTATTGGGAATCTGGGCATGCGTCCGGTTTGCTGTCAGATTGTCAATCCATGTCGATGATGCAGTTGAAATGACTGGCTTGGGAGCTGTTGCAGGACAGCCAGCTGATCATTCCTTACTGCTGGGGAGTACACTTTTTAGTTGTAGGGGAGCATTTCTTTAAGTAATGTCTGCTATGAGGAGGCATCTGCCCGCCATCTCCTTTTTAACATTTTGAGATTGTAAAGTTGCCTCTTTGCAGCGGAATACCCAGGCCGGAGGAACAGCTATTGTTTATCCTTACCAAATCGTGGGTCATAAGCTTGATTACTTCCTGTCGTTGCAGAGGTGCAGTAACCTGTACTCTTGCGGAAATCGGAGATCTGTTTTAACGTTGGCTAATGTGGAAACATGTGACATAGCAGACTTAATATTAAGCATGTTAATGCTGGCAATTTTAAAAGCCAGTTTGAGAGATTATACAATTAGCCATAGGCCCGATGTCCGTACGCTTTGTCATTAGGGGACTCCCCACATTCCCTTTTTGGTTTGGGTGAAGTGTTGATGCATCCTGTTCCTCCCTGGAGGGATTTGATTTCATCAAGGTGAAGTCAAAGCTGGGAAGTTCCAGTTCTGACACCAGCAGAGGGACTGTCATTCTCCGCTCCTGACTTGGAGTGGCACTGCTCCATTTTTCCTCCAAGCTCTCAGGTGGTGGGTACCCCAGGGCTCCTGACAACTAGAGGCTGGGCTTCACTGGGACCCTTGCAGCATTTTGGTTTTTCTGAATTTTAAAAAAAAATGAAAGAACTGTGGATGCTGTAAATCGGGAACAAAAACAAAGTTGCTGGAAAAGCCCAGCAGGTCTGACCACATCTGTGAAGTTAAAAAAAATTAACTTTTTTTGGGGAAGGGTCATTGGATTCAATGTTAACTTGTTTTCTCCTTCACAGATGCTGTCTGATGATTCTGGTTTGGGGGGGGGGGGGGAGAGAGGGGGTGTTCTCCCTCCCATAGTGGTGTGCTTTTGCTTTTTTCCCCTCCTTCCACCATCATCTGTATCAGAGTGTCTGGGTGTGTCTCTTTTCCTGCTTGTCCATTGACTTCATCTGCTGAGGTGAAGGCTGGTTCAGTTGTCGTGCCTCTGCACTGGCTAACCTTTCTTTCTCCTCTGGCGTGTCCTTCGCTTCAGTTTTCCTGCTGAAGGGTAGCATCATTACTGTTTTTGTTTGTTTTGTGTTTATGGTTGGGTTCATGGCCCACGTAGCCACTTTCAGTCAACTTGGCACTTGTGCCCAACCTGCACACAGGTTGCAGCTGTTGGACTCCTGGCAGTCCTTGGGTGACCCTCCTGTTCAACAGTGCAGAGCTGGAGAACACAGCAGGTCAGGCAGCGTCAGAGGAGCAGGACAGTTGATGTTTCGGGCCTAGACCCTTCATCAGGACGCTTGAGTTGTTGACTCTCCTCTGCTGCCTGACCTGCTGTGTTCTTCCAGCTCCACACTGTATTGGTGCTGACTCCCAGCATCAGCAGTTCTTGCTGTCTCGGAATGGCCCTCCTGTTTGTAGTTTCTGCAGAGGGTCACTTTTGAAGTCTGCTGCTATATGCCTTGCCCTCCCACAGTTTTGACCCTCTAGGCTGCCCCATGTGTTTCACCTAGCCTTGGCACCTTCTGATCACAAAGCTGGAGAGCAGGTGGAGGATGTTCCCACTAGCATCCACCTTCAGGGTCACCTTGACCTGCTGCTGCTTGGCCTAGATTCTGTAGGGATCCACTACATTAGGGTGGGGTGGGGGGGAGGCAGCGGGTGTACATATGGATTGTAACAACACAGCTGCTCTGCAGGAAGAATGAACAATGGTGTAATGGACAGAACCAAGACAGGATCCTTACCTGCTTTCTCCCAGAATACCTTCAGGAATGAAGCAATGTGAGCGTCTCTTGAAGGTCTTTTCAAAGTAGACCCAGCTGAGGAATTCCTGCAAAAAACCAATATCTGCTGCTTGGAATGTGCAGAAAAAAGGAGGACTTTCTCTTCATGAAGGCTCAATCAACCAAGAATCCTTCTTCCTTCACCTTCAGTCATCCTGGCAGTGTATGGCAAACCTCCTGGTCTGGAGCACAGGCACTAGCAGAAGCCATAGCTGTAATTGGCTCATCAGTAAATAGGTGTTAGGCTGAAACCAGTGTAAATATCCTCCAATTGCAGCTCAGCTGAAGTGACAATCCTTCAAGTTTTGCCCATAATCACAATACAGCAATGATCAAGACCTTCTGATGATTCTTAGCTCCTACTCGAGCTGGGAGAACCACCTTCTGGATCATGGTACTTCCCCTACCACACAGAGAGCAAGGGTTGAGAAAGATCACGCTCAGTGAGGATAATTGAAATATTGTAAGCGAACTCACAGCCTTGTATACATTGTGCCAGGCAACACGTGAATTGTATGTGAACAGCACTTGCATCATCGCATCTTGAACAAGGAAACTACTGACCTTAAACATGACAGTACAAAACCAACTGATGCATGGCACCTTTTTTAGGTTAAATGAACTGGCTGTTGAAAGATGCCATAAAGCCTTGTGAACTTTATCTTGTACATGGTACTTAAGCATTAATGTTTTTTACTGAAATGAATTTTCATGCTGTGTAGTGGT
This sequence comes from Stegostoma tigrinum, assembly GCF_030684315.1. Lineage (NCBI taxonomy): Eukaryota > Metazoa > Chordata > Chondrichthyes > Orectolobiformes > Stegostomatidae > Stegostoma > Stegostoma tigrinum. Next base: position 21,386,131 of record NC_081370.1, read on the forward strand.
GTTTAAGACTCAACATGTTGTTGACTTTTGTCGTTGTATCTTAACTTGATCTCCTGTCATAAATTTTCACATGCTGCCTAATTTTTAGTCTCCCTGCTCTTGAGGCTGCACAAAATGCTCCTTTACCAGCCATCTGAAATGTGGCAGCCTGTCAATTGGCTATACATTCCAGGTACACTTGCATCTGGCAAGCCCCAGATACTCATCTAGAACATAGAGAACATAGAACATAGAACAGTACAGCACAGAACAGGCCCTTCAGCCCACAATGTTGTGCCGACCATTGATCCTCATGTATGCACCCTCAAATTTCTGTGACCATATACATGTCCAGCAGTCTCTTAAATGACCCCAATGACCTTGCTTCCACAACTGCTGCTGGCAACGCATTCCATGCTCTCACAACTCTCTGCGTAAAGAACCTGCCTCTGACATCCCCTCTATACTTTCCACCAACCAGCTTAAAACTATGACCCCTTGTGCTAGCCATTTCTGGGAAATAGTCTCTGGCTATCAACTCTATCTATGCCTCTCATTATCTTGTATACCTCAATTAGGTCCCCTCTCCTCCTCCTTTTCTCCAATGAAAAGAGACCGAGCTCAGTCAACCTCTCTTCATAAGATAAGCCCTCCAGTCCAGGCAGCATCCTGGTAAACCTCCTCTGAACCCTCTCCAAAGCATCCACATCTTTCCTATAATAGGGCGCCCAGAACTGGACGCAGTATTCCAAGTGCGGTCTAACCAAAGTTTTATAGAGCTGCAACAAGATCTCACGACTCTTAAACTCAATCCCCCTGTTAATGAAAGCCAAAACACCATATGCTTTCTTAACAACCCAGTCCACTTGGGTGGCCATTTTAAGGGATCTATGTATCTGCACACCAAGATCCCTCTGTTCCTCCACGCTGCCAAGAATCCTATCCTTAATCCTGTACTCAGCTTTCAAATTCGACCTTCCAAAATGCAACACCTCGCATTTATCCAGGTTGAACTCCATCTGCCACCTCTCAGCCCATCTCTGCATCCTGTCAATGTCCCGCTGCAGCCTACAACAGCCCTCTACACTGTCAACGACACCTCCGACCTTTGTGTCGTCTGCAAACTTGCTGACCCATCCTTCAATTCCCTCGTCCAAGTCATTAATAAAAATTACAAACAGTAGAGGCCCAAGGACAGAGCCCTGTGGAACTCCACTCACCACTGACTTCCAGGCAGAATATTTTCCTTCTACTACCACTCGTTGTCTTCTGTTGGCCAGCCAATTCTGTTTCAGTTTTGTTTTCAATTCTGTTTTCAATCTGTTTCATCCAAACTCATGGATCCCTCCATACCTCGACTGCCAAAGTCCCGGATGACAAATTTCGCCCCCAGATGACTTTAGCCAGAGCTGGAACTGTTTCTAGTTCAAAAATTCTGGTTGCCTGAAAATCCACGATGTGCTTAAACACCGGCTATAGTAAGAATAAGGTCCCAAGATTAGCTCTCGGTATCAAAGGGCTTTGATTTAAGGAAATAAGAGCTGAGAGCAGTTGGCACTTTTTTTAGTTTTGAGATATTAAAAAATAGTCAACAAAATGACTTTTTGCTGATTTACTTTTTCCAGAGTTGCATGTGTAGATAGAGAATGCATGCTCAAACTGCTTTTTTAAAAAACTGAATTGTTATCAGGAGGTGGCTCTGTAAACAGACCAATGCTTGGAATGGACATTGGAGCAAATGTGACAGAAGACTGATGAAACTTAATTTAAAACTGAGTTGACAGTTAACAGACTTTTTTTTTCCTAATGTGCCATTTCTCAAGCTTTTAATCAATAAGCAGATCCATAACAGGATAATATTAGATATATAGTTTTGTCAATGACAAAGAAGAAATTACTGTTCACTTTCTGGTTTTGTGGTTGCAGTAAGTGGAGTAGAACTTGCCAATTTGCAGTCTACATAGAGTTCTTGCACAGCTGTCTTATTTCTCGAGGCCCTTGCTTTCAAGGGTTTTCAGTATGCTGTGTGGAACAGACCTAGCTATGTAGTAATGGTACTTGGAGCCTTCCACTTCCCCCACCCCCACAACAGGTGCATGTAGTCTAGTTAATAGAAATTCCTTTTGAGAATAGGGGATTGAAGAGGCCCTTCAGATTGAAGAAAGTACAGCAACCATATTGTCTGACCTGTGGCCTTTTGGGGATTTATAGACAGTTTGGATGGTTGGTAGAATGAGAATAGTCCGGTTTCTTAAATTGAAATGCTGATAAGATCATCTCGAGGTTTTTTTTCTCCCCCCCCCCCCCCCCCCCCCCCCCCCCCCCCCGCTTGAGTCACTGAAGCAGTGTTTTTGGGTACTGATACCAATTTGGTGGCTGACCTGCTGAAAAGCATGTTTTCACTTATACTATGGGCACAACTCTTTTTGAAGAGAGAATTTGTTTGCTTTGTCCCAAATTTTACTTTTTTAGTGGGGTTGTCAAACTGATTTTAAATCCATTTTTGAATGTTTCATCAGATGACTTGCTTCCATGTTCCAGCCATTAGGTAACCAACAAGTGCATCCTTGTGACTCTTTACTACTTTCCAGTTAGAGTTGGAATAGCAAAGGCTCATTACTGAACTGGAAGACTGTCAATCCTACAGTATTTTTCTTTCCCATTTCCCAATATGACTTGTGAAAATAGCTCCTGCATGAGCTTCCCACACTTTTGACTTGAATGAACACCATGCTATTTTAAGCTGTCTTTCAAGATTTGTAACAACACTTTTTTTTTCCCCCCACTGTGCACTAAGTAAGTAAGGAGCAAAGTGGACACATTGAATATGCCTGTTCAGAATATGAAAAATTTAATGTGGTTAAGTTGAGTCATCACTAACTCCAATTAGTTCAGTGATAATAGTCATATTGACTCCCAGTCAATAATAAAAACCCTACAATTTAAGTTCCACTAAATATGGTGACTTAAATGGTCCAACTCTTGCCATGAAGAAGGCAATGCACTATGCGTTGCTCCCATAGCAGATGACAAACACTAGTGTTTGTGAATTATTGAAGTTAACATTTGGTTCAAGTTGCATGTTAGGGCAATGTCCTGTAGATTTATTTCAGAAGTCCTGTGATGCTGCATAGGCAGGATTTGCTTTATGGTGAGGGATTGTCAGTGTAGCTATGTCTCATGAGTCTTGAACTTGAGGACACAGAGAAACTTCCTAAATAATTTTAGGAATCTGTCTCTCCAGAGTTGCGCCTAGTAAACTGAATAGTATTCAATGCCAAGAAGCTGGCATGCTGTACAAATACAGAGAACCTTTTGTGATTCATGCACTGCAACTATTGACTTTAAAGGTTGTAAATGGCATTCATTGTGAATGCTTGGTCCAACCCAAGTTAACAATAAAATTGAGTATATTACTTACACCTGAAGTTCTATAAAGCTAGAGAACTGGTTATTCAAGAACGCCAGAAACAGTAGGATAGGCAGTGCATTGACTTTATGTTGCAGCACTCCTTTTGGAATTTTTAAGCAGCAGAAATACCCTTGCTCTTCTGGGGTTCGTGGGTGACCACTGAACAGTGAAGAACAAGAGAACATTTTGGAGTCATAATAACCCTCTTTCAGAACTAAAAAGGTGGGAATGTAATGGGTGGAAGGGCAAGAGAGATTTGGATGACAAGGTTTCATGATACAACAGCCAAAGAGAGGTGATGGCGATAGTGAATAAATTGAGTTTTGGATGTAGAAACTCTGTCTTGCTAAAGACTGAGCTTGTACAAACATAGGTGCCAAATGGCCTAATTCTGCTCCGAGAGTCTGCCTGGCATTCAGTAAGATCTTGTCTGATCTGTTTACTTATATCCTATGTTCCCATCTACGTCAAACGCTTTAACTCTTTTTTTGCCTAATAAGAATTTTTTTAAAAATTCCCTTTGACGTATTTAATGACCCTGCCTCCACAGGCTTTAGCAGCAGAGAGTTTCACAGTTATACAACCTTCAGAAGAAATTTCTTATCCTCATCCTAAAAATGAACCCTTATTTTTAAACGGTGTCCCCCTAGTTCTGAGCTCTTCCCATAAGACTTGACCATACCTCCCCCTCCCATCCACTTTGAAGACTATTCAGAATCTTGTATGTTTCAAGTCATTCCTCCAAACTTCATTCAATGCAATCTGATCAGACTTGTTATCAACCTAATAAACCTTATCTGAACTGCCTCCAACAAATTTGCGTTCTTCCTTTTTCTTAAGGAGAAAAAAAGAGTAGATGCAGGTAAGATGCTTTTCTCTGTTTGTGAAGTTTTGAACCAAGAGGCTCGACTTAAAATGTTGGAAGCCTGCCTTTTGCCTTTTGGGACAGATGAATTTTTATCTAACTTGAATTGTTTATCCCAGAGGGCATGTGGAAACTATCTTCTGGTGTATTTAAAATTGATAAATTTCAAATTATAAACAGTGTAAAGGGCAGTTGGAATTGTGTGGGCAAAACATATTGAAGTGTTTGATCAGCCATGACTGTATTAAATGGCAGATCTTTAACTTTGTGTCATCTGCAAATTTATCTTCCCCTGACAACTTTGATAATGAGTGAAAGCAAGAGAAAGTTTGAAGCAAAAACTGAAACTTTTGGGGTTTAGACTGATAATGGCATACCTCATAACATTGAAATATACAATTAAACCACTTCCTACCAGTTTTACTAGGTGGATTTTAAAAATGGCTTGGCACTGTTCAGAGTTTTGTTTCTTGTAATTAATATTATCAAAGAGAAGAACCAATTAACTAGTTCGAGGCTTGAGTTTCTTTTGGCTGAGTTACATAGGTGTTTGCCAAATGTAAAAATGCTGTCTAAAATGTGTGAGCTTCTCAACGCATCCCTGTGAAGGTGGATGGAGTGAATTAATGGTGGCTAGAACATAAACTGTGAAATAGTTGTGTTATCCAATTGTTTGAGTTTGTTAGCCATGTCTAGTAATTACAAAACACTCTCTTATATTTTGATCTCCCATGGAACCTGAGAGGGGCTTTTAAAAACTTTATATCTCTAAGAGTTAGTCAGTGATCAGTCAAGCAACAAAAGACTGAAAAGGGAATGTGGTGAGGGGATATTAATGTGGCGGTCCTTCTTTTTACTGGCCTGCATGTTAGCACTATGCTACCACCCTCACCTAAATTCTGTGGTTAATGTCACTGAACTGGCAATTCAGAATGCCAGATCAATGTTCTTCTACCAGGGTGCATGTTAAAATTGATTTCAACATAATCTGGATAAAAAGTTGGCCTGATAGCAACCATGTGTAATGTCAACTGTTTTTTTTTCAAAAAATCCACCTGGTTCACTGATCTCTTTCAGGGAAGATTAACCTGCCACTGTTATCTCCAGTTGATCCACATTTGACTCCAGACCAAGCGATGCAGTTGATTGCCAACTGCATTCATAAATGGTTAGCTAGCCACTCAATTCACAGGCAATTAAGAACGCTCAGCAAACTCCTTTGTCCAGCCAATGGCAAACATCCCCATGAAAATCTTAAAAAGACAGCAATTTTGTAACAAGCACATGGTGTATTTTCTAACAACCTTCATCAATTTCCTGCATTTCATCTACTTTGGAATAAAGCGACTTCTGGACTCCAAGTGTCACCTGCTTGGTATTGCTTTAATGTAATTTTATCCTCTTTGCTGCTCCCCTCTTGACAACACCAGCCATCCCCAATTCCCACAAGACCCACATAATGCAGCGGTGAAGCAATTGCATTGATGGAAACCCTTTTGCTTTTCTGAATTCTCCAGTTATGCCTGGGCTCAACTTGCCTTCCTGCCCAAAACCAGTTGAAGTCACTTTGTAGTTGGAGAAATTCAGAACTGGAGCATTGCTGTGGGGAGGAAAGTACTGTCAAAACTTTTGATCTTGATCATCAGGACATTTGAGGAATACCAAATATAAAAGGAACAGTCTGTATTGAGAATTGCATTGACTTGTTGGAAAATAGATTCAGACAGAAGCTAAGCAAAACAGAACATGTTCCGTAACAAGATAATAAAATGTGAGGCTGGATGAACACAGCAGGCAAAGCAGCATCTCAGGAGCACAAAAGCTTTTGTGCTCCTGAGATGCTGCTTTGCCTGCTGTGTTCATCCAGCCTCACATTTTATTATCTTGGAATCTCCAGCATCTGCAGTTCCCATTATCTCTGATACTATGTTCCGTAACAGTTTGTTGCTATGTTTGGCCAGATCAGTGCATGCTGAGAAGCTTTTGACAGTCTTTTATAGTAATATAGAAGTCAGGTAAAAGCCAATTTCCAGCCTGTTTACCCCCATCCTCCTCTATTACCACTGGTGTTCAACCAAGTGGCAAGCACAGACTGTTCCACATGGGCACATGTCAAGTCAATTACAGTGGCTGTGCCTGTGGCCTGGCTATAAGGTTGGGATGGATCAGAGTTCCTTTCTATTTGGGAAGTAAATGCCCAAGAGAATAACTACTGGAGATATGGGCTACCCAACAGTAAGACACGCCTTTAAATAAAGATGCCTAGCTTGCTGAAGGCAAACAAAGTCCCAGGAGACCCAGCCCACCTTTATGCCTGTGCTTCTGTTGCAGTTCCTAATGCCTGGGCATTCTGTTGATACTGGAGAGCTACAGGCTGCTGCCTAGTCAATCTGGAGCTTTCAGGAGTGAGAGTTTTTGAGGACTGGAGAAGATCCCAACTCCAATCAGTTCAGTGCACAAATGATGCTAAATTTAGCTCAGTGTTGGATCACGGAGTGGCCACTGTCGCTAGCCCACCACTATAAGCACTAAATTCTATGCTTGGTATGTCTTCAGAGAAACTATCTCTAGTATATGTACTTGAGGTTATGAGTGAAACTTTCAGGAGCATGTCTTTTCCAACATCAGAACTGGAAGTGTAAGCCACTTAAGCTTGTGTGTGATTCCCATGTCCCATGCACTTAAGTGCCAGCAGCATGTTCAGGGAATGCTTTTTAAAGCTTAGTCAGCTGACGTAACAAGGTGTAGAGCTGGATGAACACAGCAGGCCAAGCAGCATCAGAGGAGCAGGAAGGCTGACGTTTCCGGACTAGGCCCTTCACCCACAGCTGCAATATTAAATGAGTTTCCTGGTCATAAAGGTAGTTTTCATATTATGAGCTAAACTTTTTTCTCTTCACTACTTTGCCATTAATCTGAGACGTAGAGTCACGGATATGCAGCATAGAAACACACTGTTCGGTCTAACTCACCCATGCCAACCAGATAGCCTAAATAAATTTATCCCATTTGCCAGCATGTGGCCCATATCTCTTTCAACCCTTCCTATGCATGTACCTGTCCGGATGCATTTTAAATGTTGTAATTGTACCAGCCTCTTCCACTTCCTCTGGCAGCTCATTCTATATATTCACCCCCCTCTATTGGGGGGAGAAAGTTGCCCCTTGGGTCCCTTTTTTAAATCTTGCCCTCTTATCTTAAATTTACACCCTCTAGTTTTGGACTTCCCTACTCTGGAGGAAAAGATCCTGTCTATTTACTCTATTTGTGCCCCTCATGACCACACAAACCTCTTAATGAGGTCACCCCTCATCTGATATTCCAGGCAAAATAGCCCCAGCCTATTTAGCTTCTCCCTATAAGCTCAAACCCTTCAACCCTGGCAACATCCTTGTAAATGTTTCACGACATCCTTCCTATAGCCAGGAGACCAGAATTGCACAATATTCCAAAAGTTGCCTCACCAATGTCTGGTACAGCAGCAATATGCCCTCCCAACTCCTATACTCATAGGACTGACCAATAAAGGCAAGTATTAGTGAGTTTTGAGAAGATTTGTAGCTCAGGTTGAGGTTCTGGATGTGAGTTTGCTCACTGAGCTGGAAGGTTTGTTTTCAGACGTTTTGTCACCATTCTAGGTAACATCAGTGAGCCTCTGACGAAGCGCTGGTGTTATGTCCCGCTTTCTATTTATCTGGTTAGGTTTCCTTGGGTTGGTGATGTCATTTCCTGTTCTTTTTCTCAGGGGATGGTAGATTGATTTGGAGCCAATGTGTTTGTTGGAGTTCCGGTTGGAATGCCATGCTTCTAGGAATTCTTGTGCATGTCTCTGTTTGGCTTGTCCTAGGAAGGATGTGTTGTCCCAATCAAAAAATGAAACCAGATGGATCCAACACACCACGCCTCTACGGACTACAAAAAATTCACAAACCAGGAGACCCCCTCAGACCCATAGTGTCACTACCTGGAACACCAACCTACAGATTAGCCAAGGAACTACACCAAAGACTAAAACACCTAGTAGAAGACTCCCACCACTCCATTCACTCCACCCAAGAATTCCTGAACACCATCAAAGACACCAAGATAAAGGATGAAATAATGGTCTCCTTTGACATAACAGCCCTGTTCACATCCATCAACATCAACCTGGCCAAAGAAACACTGACTACACTATTAGAAGAACAGAAGACACATACACCAGACACCACCAACTTCATCAGCAAGGACAACATCATCAAGCTAGTGGACCTATGCCTCACCACCACCCACTTCACTTTCAATAACACAACCTACAGACAAACCAACAGTACACCCATGGGATCTCCGATATCAGGGTTCTTAGAGGCTCGAACAAACAGCTCTGCCAATCATCCAACCCAAACTTTGGGTCCGCTATGTGGATGACCACTTTGTCATCACTAAACTCCACAAATTAGAGGAGACCTTCAAGACCGTCAATAATACCCTTACTGGCATAACATTCACAAAAGAGGAGGCAAACAACAACAAACTGCCATTCCTAGACGTCACAGTAGAGCAAACAGCCAATGGGGAACTTCAAACCAGCGTCTACAGGAAAACAACACATACGGACCAAATACTGAAATACAGGAGCAACCATCCCAACACCCACAAACGAAGCTGCATTAGAACATTATTCCAACGAGCCACCACACACTGCAGCACAAAGGAACTACGCAGAGCAGAGGAAAATCACCTATACAGTGTATCCAAAAAGAATAGGTACCCTATGAACACAGTCCACCGATTCCTCAGCGACAAACCCAAACAAACAGACAAAACGGGCTCAGAAACCATAACCGCTCTCCCCTACATCAAAGACATTTCCGAAATGACTGCCAGACTACTCGGACCTCTTGGTGGGTTTGTGGGCTACCCTGATGCCAACACACTAAAACAGCAGCTAATGAACTTAAAAGACCCTATACAGATGACAAATAAAACAAACGTCATCTACAAAATACCTTGCAAGAACTGTGACAAACACTACATTGGACAAACTGGCAGGAAGCTAGCCACCAGGATACATGAACGTCAACTAGCCACAAAACGACTTGACCCACTATCACTCGTATCCTTACATACAGATAAGGAAGGACACCACTTTGTTTGGGACAACACATCCATCCTAGGACAAGCCAAACAGAGACACGCATGAGAATTCCTAGAAGCATGACATTCCAACCGGAACTCCATCAACAAACACATTAATTTGGAGCTGATCTACCATCCCCTGAGAAAAAGAACAGGAAATGACATTACCAACCCAAGGAAACCTAACCAGATAAATAGAAAGTGGGACATAACACCAGTGCTTCGTCGGCGGCTCACTGATGTTACCTAGAATGGTGACGAAACGTCTGAAAACGAACCTTCCAGCTCAGCGAGCAAACTCTCACATCCAAAGGCAAGTATTCAAAATGTCATCTTCACAATCCTATGAACCTGCACTCCAAGGTCTCTTTGATCAGCAACACTCCCCAGGACCTTACTATTTAAGTGTGTAAGGCCTGCCCTGATACGCCTTTCCAAAATGCAACATACCATATTTATCTAAATTAAACTCCATCTACCACTCTGATCAAGATTCTGTTGTACTCCTGTTGCTGTCCACTACACCTCCAATTTTGGGGTCATCTGCAAACTTGGTAACTGGACAGCTCTATGTTCATATCTGAATCATTTTATATAAATAACGAAAAGCAATCATCCCAGCACCAATCCTTGTGGCGCACTGCCGGTCACAGGCCTCCAGTCTGAAAAGCAACCTTCCACTACCATCTTCTATCTTCAAACCAGTTCTGTATCCAAATGACTAGTTCTCCCTGTTTCCATGTGGTCTAACTTTGCTAAACAGTCTACCATGAGGAACTTTGGTGAATGCCTTACTGAAGTCCACAGATTTATTTCTTCAAACAAAAAACTCCATTTAAGTTAGACACACACACTTTCCCACGCACAACCATAATGATTATCCTTAATCAGTCCTTGCCTTTCCAAATCCTGTCCCTCAGGACTTTCCTCCAACAACTTGCCCGCCACTGATGTCAGGCTCACTAGTCTATAGTTCCCTGGCTTTCCCTTACTAACTTTAAGTTGTGATGCCAGTTTAGCCAACCTCCAGTTTACGTCACCTGTGACTATTGATGAAAATATCTCAGCAAGGGGCCCAGCAATTGCTTCCTAGCTTCCCACAGAGTTCTAGGATGCACATGGTCAGATCCCAGGGATTCCTCCACCTTTTTTAATGCATTTTAAGACATTCAGCGTCTCCTCTAAAGCAGACACCTTTTTTCAAAAAATGTTGCTGTTTATTTCCCCACATTTTGTATTGTCCATGTCCTTCACAGTAAAGACTGATACAAGATAAGCATTCTGTATCTCCCTGCAGCACCCCCCCCCCCCCCCTACCACTACCCCATCTCCTGTAGTTCCACACATCAGGTGCCTTGCTGATCTATAAGGGGCTCTTCTCTCTAGTTACCCTTTTTTGTCCCTAATGTAGTGTAGAATCCTTTTTTGGATTCTTCTTAACCCTGTTTGCAAAAGCTATTAAATGTCCCCCTTCCTGTCGTCCTGATTTCTCTCAAGTATACTCCTATTGCCTTTATAGTCTTCTACGGATTCACTCTTCCTGCTGTCCTTTTTCTCCTCTGTCCCTAATCAACTTTTGAATGTTCTTGCCTAATACAGTCACAAATGGCCTTATTCCATGTTAGAAATGTATTCTTTTTTAATCCAGTCTATCCTTTCCTATCACTGTTGTAAAACTAATAGAATTGTAGTCACTGACCCCCACAATGCTCCCCACTGAAGCCTCAGTCACCCACCATGCATTATTTCCCAAGTGTAGGGTCAAGTCTCTCAGATCTATCTGCATACTGAATAAGAGAATTTTCATGTACACACTTAACAAATTCCCTTCCATTCACACCCTTCACACCCTTCACACCATGGCAGTTGCAGTCTATATGTTTTGAAAGTTTATTTTTAATATCCCTACCATGACGACCCTGTTATTTTTAGATAACTGCGATCTCGTTACAAGTTTGTAATGGAATAAAGATGGTTTTGTTCACACTTGCAACACTGGATGCCAGAATTCAGTATATTCTACTCTCTGGGACATGTCTAAATTTGGGTGTTCAGCTGGCCACCCCTCTTGTGCAAGAGCACACACTCAGCTGCTGATTGGAATGTTGCAGATTAATTCATACTCCTGTAGGCTGGGATAGGCCCATGTTTGGTTGGAGCCAGCACTATCACACTGTCTCTTGCTCTGCTGTTCCACTAACCTGCACAGGAACTTATTTTTCTTTTGTCCCTATATGCCCTGATCCCATGCTCTGAGCTCAATGAGGAACTGCAGCGTCAGATGCAACTGCACAATTCCAATTGGTGCATTCCATCTTGCAACAAAAATGAAGCAAGTGTAATGAAATTCGATTGCAAGTACAACTCCTTTACTAGTTAGACCTGAAGTGCCACTAACTTAATCTCTGTTTCAACACTCAGTTGAGAAATTGAAACTTTCCATCCTGGCTAATTCTGTCACCCCTTACACCATTTTAATTGCACTTATGCTCCAAATGATCTTCCCAGCAGAGTTTCACGATGTGTAGATTTACATAACAATTACTAGTATTTTTGAATTTAAGTTTTTATTTGATCAGCAGGCTGCCTTGAAATTTATTTGAGATAGCAAGAATCCCAATACAAAATGTCTTCATCTCTTCATTCGCTTATTTTTCAACCATTATAGCTAATCCATTCTTGAACGCTGATCTCACCCTGCTTCGGTCTCTAATTTTTTTTTTGACAAGCCCCTCAAAGTCCCACATTTCTCTTATGATCCAAATCTCTTGTTTAATCTGGCATCGGCATCCTCTTATTTATCACTGAAACTTGTGATTTCATTGTCTCTTCCACTTGTTTCATTATTGTAATCAGCTCTTTCAATTTGCCTTTTGACCTCCAATGTAACAGCCCTTTCTATGCAGCTCAGTGGCAAAATACATTCACTTTGCCTTCTGTCTCCATTTTCAATATAAATGAGGTGACCAAAAACTGCACACAGAATTCAATAGTGGAATTGCTAATACTTGACTGCATCTCACCAAGTAATTCAATGTGCCTTCCTATGGAATGCATTATTAGATCTCAATTAAATACTTGACATTCAGTAGAAATAAAGAAATAATGATGATTAGACTATGAAACACAGTTAGGGGTGGAATTTCCTGCATCTGGGGAAGGGGGATTCTGTCCTATTTCTTCCTCTTTCTTTCCCCACAATTCTTAGTTGCTATCCTGTAAGTCATATGGATTTCCCCATTTTTCCTTTAGTTTAAATATGTTTTTCTAATACTAATCGGTAGGCAATTGCAGAACATAGAGGCATGGGATTGAGGGTGATTTAGTGGTTTGGGTCAGAAATTGGCTAACTGTAAGAAGACAGGGTGGTGGTTGATGGGAAATATTTGTCCTGGAGCTCAGTTACTAGTGGTGAACCATAAGGATCTGTTTTGGGGCCACTGCTGTTTTGTCATTTTTGTAAGTGACCTGGATGAGGGTGTAGAAGGATGGGTTTGTAAATTTGTGGATGACACTAAAGTCTGTGGAATTGTGGATAGTGCGGAAGGATGTTGCAGGTTACAGAGGGACATAGATAAGCTGCAGAGCTGGCGAAGGTGTGGCAAATGGAGTTAATGTGGAAAAGTGTGAGGTGGTTCACTTTTTGGAAGGAGTAACGGGAATACAGAGCACTGGGCTAATGGTGAGATTCTTGGTAGTGTCCATGTGCATAGATCCCTGAAAGTTGCCACCCAACCTGATAGGGTTGTAAAAAGGCTTATGGTATGTTAGGTTTTATCGTAGAGGGATTGAGTTTCAGAGCCAAGAGGTCACGTTGCAGCTGTACAAAACTCTAGTGCGGCCACACTTGACGTATTGCGTACAGTTCTGGTCGCTGCATTATAGGAAGGATGTGGAAGCGTTGGAAAAGGTGCAGAGGAGATTTACCAGGATGTTGCCTGGTATGGAGAGAAGGCCTTATGAGGAAAGGCTGAGCGACTTGAGGCTGTTTTTGTTAGAAGGTTAAGAGGCGACTTAATAGAGACATACGAGATGATCAGAGGATTAGATGTGGACAGTGAGACCCCTTTTTCCTCGGATGATGGCTAGCACGAAGAGACATAGCTTTAAATTGCGGGGTGATGGATATAGGACAGATGTCAGAGGTAGGTTCTTTACTCAGTAGTAAGGGCGCGGAATGCCCTGCTTGTAACATTAGTAGACTTGCCAACTTTGGCATTTTAAATAGTCATTGGATAAACAAATGGATGATAATGGAATAGTGTAGGTTAGGTGGGCTTCAGATTGGTTTCACAGGTTGGTGCAACAGCGAGGGCCAAAGGGCCTGTACTGCGCTCTTGTGTTCTATGTTCTAGATGACTTCTGACTCGGTGGTAATGTTCCTTCGATTATAATGCTTCTGAATTTTTGTTTGAAGTGGCTGGTGAATAGAGACTGGCTCTGAATATTAGCTGTCATCTACTGGGGTTCTTATTGTTCATGTTGGTGTGTAAGGTTGGGTCAGACCTTTAGCTTCACTTACTGATCTGGAGAATTTTTTTTCTTAAAGATTTTGTTTTTATAGGATCTGACTGTCCTGACTAGGGATGTTTTGTTTCATTGACATTTGTTACTTATCTCTGCCCATGAAAGTAGTGGTGAGCCACATTCTTGAACTGTTGCAATCTATGGTTTAGGTATAACCACCATGCTTTCTAACACAATGAGAGGGTGTTGCAAAATTTTGACTGGTGACCGTGAATGGACGGTCATATTGTTCCAAGTCAGGAGTGGTGTATATGGTCGGAATGTAACTTTTGGCAGGTGCTGGTGATGGTGTTCTAATTTATCTAGCGTCCTTGTCATTTTTAAACTTTTTTTTAAAAATGCTTTTTGAATCTTGATTTTAATATTTCCCATCATCTTGCTTTTGGTAAATCTTGACGTTGCTTTAACTGAACCTATTTCACAAGCAAGGAAGAGCCACATGCTTGTTAAATATTGCTGTCAGTTTTTTGCAAATCCTGTGTTACTAAGTGATTCCATCCTTTATATTCAATGCCACATTTAACAATCTTTACTGAAATATTTCTGCAGTAGTTTTGTTTTTAAGGTCAACCCCTTAAACCTGTTGCTGGATTTTCTTAACCCTTTCCTAACCATTTTCCTCGTTTTCCATTCTTTTTGCATTATCTGTGGGCCAGCATGTGTCTCTTCTCCAAATTTTAAATTGCCAGAGAGGAAAGAAATTACATTGTGACATTTTCAAACTTGAGATAATCTCTTTTTAAATAGATTTTTACTCTAACTTTTGAAGTCTTCTAGGTAAGGATATTTGCTGGTAAGTAAACTCCTTTGTCAATTGTTCTTTTCTTTTTTTATTGGGAGTCTGGGTTTGTTTTTATTCTACTTGAACACTTTATAAGATGTTGTCATTTTATGTTAATTATTCCCTAATCTGTTATAGTTAACTTGTTATTTGCAACTAAACCCAGCACACTCCTCTTTTGTAAGCACAGATTGCTAAAGAAATCGTGACATTTTTGGAATTCCATTCACTTGCTCTAATTGCTCCATTCTGTTTCTGGAATTCCTTCTTTTCTCATTAACTACCCTCCCTATTCTAATAAAGGTCTGGTTAATTGTGTGTTTTCCTACAACAATCTTATTCACGTTCTCGTCAATCTGTCTTTTGGCATCCTCTTATCCCGGAGTCAGAATTTAGGGTTTTATTAGTGTAACCACAGCATGGTATCAGTTTGTTTGCTCTTTTTTTAACCTTTTTTAGCCATTTCAAGTCTGTCAGTATTTTGCATACAAGTACCACTGGAGCATATTTTTGTTCACTGACTACTATTGGTACTGTGTTCTTTTGGATATTCTACATGGTTTATTTTCAATACTTGTCTGTGGCCATGTCTATTCAATGTAAATCTCTAAAATTTTGTCATAACTGTTTTGCCTTTGCTGACTGTTGCCCACCCTTACCTGGTTTTACTTAATCCAAGTTAACCTTGTTCACTTAACTGTTCAACATACCACCTCCTACTGTCTTTTTGTTTCACTCACTATGTTAGTTCTCAGTTTACATTTATCCCTGCTACCAATTTGTTCTGTATCTGATGGACTTTAACCATTTATTTGTGCCTTTTTTTTCCTGAACTTATATTACAACTGGCAAAACTGACTTTTGTTGCACTCCCTAATCTTGCAATGCCTTCCCTTTTTTCTCACCTGTAACAGAAGTTATCTGCCAGTTTACTCAAGCAATTTCTTAATCTCTCAGTCGAAATTCTGCAGAGGGGGATTTTCTTCCCATGTTATTGGAATTCATGTGGGCCACAATAGCTGTTATTGTTTTTTTAAAAAAAAGCAAAAGGACTGCAGATGCTGTAAATCCGGAAAAAAAGCAAAGTCACTGGAAAAGCCCAGCAGGGTAGCATCTGTGAAGGAGGAAACAGTTAACATTTCTGGTCTAGTGACCCTTCCTCAGAACTGGTGGTTGAGAAAACAATAGCTGGCTGTTTGACTGTCCCTCCTCGTCCATGAACCTTCTAAGTCTTTCCAAAATGCAGTTTTCCTTGGCACTTAGGAAACTTCAAGCTTTCGGGACTACAAAATATACTGTCCACCTTTCCAGCACTACTATTTTTGTAGAATTGATAGTTACAAATTAACGGAGGGATGCTTAGACTGCTTAACTGAACCTGAAAAGGAACCTCCAGAAATCCCACCATAAACTCAGAATCATTTTAGTCACGGTACTGGTATTTAGTTTCTTAAAGGTATTATGTACTGTTCACACTGCTTTGCCATCTTATCAGGAAGAAGTTGAGTTATGGGAATAAGAGGGAAAAGTGGAAGTTGAGGATTATCTAATTTAACCATGATCAAGTTGAATGACAAGAAAACTTGGTGGGCTGAATGGTCTATTTCTGCTCCTAATAATAACTAAAACTTCACTATCAAACAGTTTATACACGAGGCAATCCTGACCTGCCAACAGTACTTTCTTACACGTTTGGTTGCGGGAGGAGTTGTATAATTTCAAGTGTCAGATCTATACTCAAGGGTAATCTTGATGTGACATCACAAGTCATGAAGGTAAATGTTTAAATGTGGCAACAGCAGCCTGAAATATGGAGTGTAGTTTTTTGTTATACAATCCACATGGGCTCAAAGCCTACGTATTGAATAAGAGATTGAACAGAGTGACAGAAAGAAAGACTTGCATTTCTACAGCATGTTTTGTTACCAATGATGTCTCAAGTACTGCACAATGAATGAAGTACTTGAAATGTATCCTGCATTACAGCAGTGAATACATGACAGCTAGTTTCCACACTGCCAGCTCCTGCAAGCATTAATGTAATGATGACCAGATCTCTTTCTGTGGTGCCTGAGAGAGAGACTGCAGCCAAGTTACTGGGGTAACTCCCTCCATGGCTCTGTTCAAAACATTGAAAATTTTTTTTACTCTAATCAAATAGCATGATGGGGCTCTTTAATGTATCATTCGAAAGAGAACTCCTCCATCATGCACCATAGTGATTGTAATAAGATCAGCCAGTTGGACCTCCATAGAATGTGTTCCCTGATTAGATCAGGTTGACCCACTCAGGGAGCCCTGGCTGATAAATAAGAACAGGAGTGTCAGGCATTCTGACAGAGCTGGATCAGTGCCAAGGACTTTCTATGTGTAAGTAAAGGGTGACTTGATGTGATACCAGTCTCTGTAGAATTATTTTGTGCGCCAATGTCAGCCTTGCTCATGTTTACAACTATGTACATCTCTTTACCACATATTGCCATCAGGATCAGATCAGTACTGGTTTTGTTGATCCAAAGTATTGTGGCTCATTGAAATGTTTAGGATGAGGCTCCGGTTTGGTCTGGAATTCTGCTGTTGGTGCTGTCAAATTGCCACTCGAGAGTGGCAATGATTTTGTGGGGGGGGGGGGGGGGGGGGGGGGGGGGGGGGTGTGAGGTGGAATTTGCTTATTGTTAATAACCATCCCAGTCACCTAGCCAGACTTGCTGCTCTAGGCTAGCTTGGAGTGAGCCATACAGTTTGAACATGAGATATGTGCAAGCCATTAAAAACTACGGCCACCTGGATCTTTTCAAGCATCCTTTGCCATTCAATCCACATGCTAATCTGTTAACTTTTAACCTCAACTCTATCTATCTTATACTGTTGATAATTATCTAATCACGTTGCTCATGAAAACATATACATACTCCTCTGCTTTAAAATTGATTAAGGATTTGGAGGAAGAGACTTCAGAAGAGACAAACCCTTAAAATGTTTCTTCACTGCTTTAAATTGGTTCCCTATATTTTTAAATTATGAACCATAGTTCTAATTCTCACACAGCAATCATTAATTTCACATCGACCCATTAAGTCCCCTCTGGATCTTCCGTACTTCAATACAAAAGTCCACCAGAGGTAACAATTGAAGTACGGAAGATCCAGAGGGGACTTAATGGGTCGATGTGAAATTAATATTGCTGTGGGAGAATTTAGAACTATGGTTCATAATTTAAAAATATAGGGAACCAATTTAAAGCAGTGAAGAAACATTTTTAAGGGTTTGTCTCTTCGGAAGTCTCTTCCTCCAGAATCCTTAAACAATTTTTAAAGCAGAGATAGGTATAGTTTTCATGATCAACGTGGATGAAAAATTTATCAGCATTTATAAGAAGATAGAGTTGAGGTTAAAATTAACAATTAGCATGTTATTGAATGGCAGAGGAGGCTTGAAAGACCAGGTGGCCTAATTTTAATTCTTGCACATATGCTCACATGTTGAAACGTGGTATGTGCTTCAACTCCAAGCACCAAACAGCCTCATGAGAACATTCATACAGTCACTATACAGGTGTAAAATAGCTTAATGTTTCTTCTATTTTAGACTAGGTTCAAAATATGAAGTGTTTCAAGGTGTTCAAACTGTCCCTGACTTGGAGACACTAATGACAGCAGATACCGGATGCTAGAGTCAATAGATGAGAAGCACAGCCAGTCAGATAGCATCCAAGGAGCAGAAAAGTCAATGTTTGGGACTGAAACCCTCTGTCAGGACTGGGGAGGGAAGCCCAAAAGTAAATAAAGGAGTGGAGTGGAGTGGGATGGTGATGTGTGGGTGTAGGTAGTGGGGGCTATTGGGATTGGTCAGGTGGGAAGAATGGAGCTGATATGTGAGTAGGAAGATAGACAAGTTGGGCCCAGTACAGAAGGTGAGGGGGAGGGGTTGGGCTGGATGTGGGATAAGGCTGGGGGTGGAGGGATTTTGAAGGTGATGTTGAGGCCATTGGGTTGTAAGCTCCCAAGGTTTAAAAAAAATCAGTATTGTTCCTCTGGTTTACATTTTGGCCTCTTTCCAGCCTTTGGATGAGGCCAAGGACATGTGGCCAGAGGAATGGGAGGGGGAAATTAAAATGGATGGCAAACAGAAGGCTGGGTTGTTTGGTGTGTGCAGAGCACAGATGCTCCACAAACTGATCCCTGCTGTGCTTCTCCAGCTTCACAACTGTTGGCTTTTGTTCAAAATGTCAGATGGTTAGCAGTCAGAAATTAAACATGATACTGAAACAATAGCACCTGTACCATCATGTCAGTGTTGTGGAATCCAATGCCAGCAATCTCCATTTTAGAGAGGTATCATGGCACAGAAACTTGATCATACATGATGCAATTCCTCCTATTAGTCAAAACACAATCCAAAAGAATTTAAAACAGCACACATTGGAATAGAGTTTTGCAAGTTGAATGCTTATAAAAGACTGAAGAATTGAAGCCTTTTGATGATCTTCGAGCTGAAGCCAGTACAAAAAATAGAGATGGTGTTGTATCATCTTGAGAAACTGGTTCTTTCACATTCCACAGACAGGTGGATACACTCAACAATTCTTTTCATGATTCATGAAACTGCTTTGTCAATGCACTTGTTTAAACAGTACTCTAAACCTGTTCAGCCACTTTTTTTTGGATGAAATAGCACATTTTGTGAACATAGAAGCTCTGGTCTGGACTATTCTAGAAGTGGTTTGTTTCGTTACCCTTTCCAACCTTTGGAAAATTCCATCAGCAATGTAAGAAAGGGAAATAAGAACAGGAGTAGGTCATTGGCTGATTTTTAAGACAGAAGCGTTTTCATTCACTTTCAGCCAGATGTGCCAGGTCAAATATCCTTTTCTAACCCTTCCTACGGTTCTCCGTATCATCTACCAGTCTTCAGTCTACATGGCACCAAAACAAAACACCAGGCACTGGATATTGCAAAGGTTAAAGGCTTTGGTAGCAATCCTGCAATATTATTGAAGGTTTGTGCTTCAGAACTAGCACATCCTGAGCAAAGCCACAAAACAATGTTGGTATCTGTCCAGTGATGTGGAAAGTTGCCCAGGTATGTCCTATATTTCAAAAAGCAGGATAATTCAACCTACCGATTCATACTGTCAGTCTACTTTTTAATCATCAGCTAAGTGTTAGAAGGGTTTATATGGGTCTGTTAAGTGGCATTTGGAAAGCAACAATCTGTTCATTATTCTGTGCTTGGTTTCTCCTGGGCCATTCAACTGTTAAACTCATTACAACCTCAGTTCAAAGATGCACAGAGGAAGGTAAGAGTAACAGCCCTTGATGTCGTGGTAGCATTTGACTGAATTCAGACCAAGCAAAACTAAGGTCAGTAGGGTTACAGGTCGGGGGTCTCCTCTGTTTGCAATCATTGTTAGCACAAAGGAAAATGGTTGTCATTCTTGCAAAGCCATCAGTTCAGCTCCAGAACTTCTCTACAAGAGTTCCCCTGGCTATTTGTCTAAGACCCAACCATGCTCAGATGCTTCATCAATGATTTTCCCTCTTTCCTAAGATCAAAAGGAGTTTGGGAGCTTTTGCTGATTTTTTTTTTCACCATTTGCAATGTCACATGAAAACAAACTGTGTCCATGTGCAGCAGGAGCAGAACAATATTCAAACATGGGCTAATGTGTGGCAGGAATATTTGCTTGACTCTGAAGTGTCAAGTAATGATTATCTCCATTAAAGAATCTGACCATCACTTCCCTTGACATCCAAATGCATTGCTGTCACTGAATTCCCAACATCAACACCCTAGAAGTGCCCATTGACTAACAAGTTCAATTGCACCAGCCATAACAATACCATGGATACTATAAAGAGTCAGAGGTGGAAATTCTGTAGTGTGATTTTACCCAATTAACCAAAATCAGTCAACTGTTTACAAGTCAGGAGTTTGATGGAATATTAGCCTATATGTGTGGCTTCCAACAACACAAAGTTTGATATTTTTTTTGGGAGGAATCAGCCTCTTAGATTAGCACCCTATCCATCTCTCGAACATTCAGTCCTGGCCTCACTGCTGCATAATAGCAGCAATGTATACTGTGTGTAAATACACATGCGATATTTTGCAAACATCTTCCCAATATACTTATCCCTATAGGCAAAAAGGACAAGAGCAACAGATAAAAATGATGCTCCAGACTGGGAATGGGTTTACAAGATAACCCCTTGGACCTGAAAGAAGCACGTCACCCTTTTTTTTTTCCCAATATAAGCAATGTCTCATGGAGCCTCTTGGCTTCTTTTCCAATGTGGAGTTTCCTGCAGCCCTAAACTTAGGTAAAAGTATCTAAAAGTGATGGCAGGCAAATGTGATGTGATGTGATATGTACATTTGCAAACCATTTCCTATCAGACTTCTTATCCTGCCTTTACGAATAAACTGATGGGTCGGAGTTAATCTCTTTCCAGATGCTGCATTCTGGCATCTGGTAGAAAGTAAGATTAGGCTAAGTGACATGGAGAAACATTAGCACTAAAGTTAAGGCAAGTGCAGTGGTCTCTCTTCTGTACTGTATATGATGTCTGATTATACAATTCTACATCAGGATTCAATATTACTTTTTTAAAAAAATAGTGTCCTACCATTGTGGATAATGGCTTTGGGTTGAGGAGCAGGTTTTGTTTTTGACAATTATTGTTTCTAATACAGCTGTAAAAATAAATAAATGGTTCTCCACCTACTAGAAGTTGCATTTTTGATACCCATTAGCTGAAAAACTCTAGGAGCAAATTACTGCAGATGCTGGAATCCATCCTGGTTTCAAAAAATACTGGCAATCAGTGGATCAGGCAGCATCCATGGAGAGAGCAAGTTAACGTCATCTGCAGTTGAAATTTTAGCTTGCTGTCTCTTCTATGGATGCTGCCTGACATGCTGTGAATGCTCGCATTTCTTGTTTTTCATCAAAAAGTCAAGGTGGGTTTATTTTTAAACATGGCTTTCTGACCAATTTTTATTACTTTTAACTACATCCTTTTTTTACAAAATCAAAGACTGCAAGCATTCTTTTTCTCCCAAATTTCTTCTTGCCTTTTTTGTATTTTAAAGTGGAAGCATGCTATTTCTACATTCAAATGAAAGTGGCTTGCCATTTTCTTCTTGAGAATGCTAGTAGGTCAAGGTACCTGCTAAAGTGAAAACTTTTTAAAACCAAAAACGCATGTTTAAGGTAGGAACGAGGAAAATGTCAAAAGTTTTTGACCCAAGTGTGTTTTCCTGTCTTCCAATCCTGCAATCATTCCTCTAAATCTGGCTGTTTTGTGCATTCCAAATATGACTGTTCCACAAATCAGTGGTTGTGACTTCAGTTGTTAGGTCCCAAACTTGAGTTCCTTTTCCAATGCCCCTCTGCCCTGCTTCATCTTTTCTTTTTAATACTTTTTGCTTTAGCCAAGTTTGACCAACAGATTTTAGTGGCTTGGTATAATTTAATATGATACACCAGTGAAGAAACTTGGGATGCTTCATTACACTAAAGATATGTTTAAATTTTACCCTTTTTTCTATTGGTATATTAATTCCGTACAATGTGTTCATCTAATACCTTGTTATCTCAGATTCTCCAGCATCTGCAGTTCCTACTATCTCTGAAACAATTTTAACCCAACTGCAAAGCCTCTGCTAAGGATGCCTACCTTGAAGTTACACCACACCCCCCCCCCCCCCCACCCCTGCCCACACCCCTGGAAAGACCTCCGAGGATCTCTCTCCCACTGTGTCCTTTTATCCATCTTCTATCTGCCTCCCCCATTTCTGGAGCAGAGTCTAGGCTCAACGTCAGCTTTCCTGCTCCTCTGCTGCTTGGCCTGCTATGTTCATCCAGCTCTACACGTTGTTATCTCTTATCCTCAATGCATTTGCTTTATTACATATTCAAATTCTGCATGGTACCAGATAGATTTGGCAACTTGCTGTGTATTTACTTGAGAATTGTAGTTTTATGTTGCTTTTTTATTAAAGAGCATCTTTTGGATAGAGAATCTTCCTCCAGGGATATTGAAGTAGATGGAAAGGTAAAATAGCCAGATTTTTACTCCTGATTTATGATGTAACACATGCAGGTTAGCAATTGCAGCATTGTATTTGGTCTCTCTTTATCTGGGTTAGCACTGAAACATCGCAGAGATTGAAGTTATTGAAATGTGTGCATGTTTGGAGAACAGACTGACTTGAATGGTAATTGTACGTGTCAGTCCCAGCACAAGACAACAGGGGAGAAAGAGTTCAGGTCTGTCTATTAAATGTTTAATATTTTTTGATCAACTATTGTTTTGCACAACATCAATCTTTATCTTGAATGTTACTTTCTATTAGAAGATGGTCAGAATATTGCCAATTTGTAGAGAGGATAAAAGATCACGACACATCGCAATCGAAGTTGGCTAACACCTTTGTATGCAAATTTAACAGAAGGCAATTTGAGTGAGGTATATGAGCTTATTCTTCAGAAAATGAGTTAAAATATCCAATCTATTCATGCAGCATAAAGGAAGCACAGCAAGTTAAACTAAATCAGTTATCAGGCAAGGTTACAATTCAGAGGAAAATAAGAGGAGTTTTAAAATTGCTAGAGGAAGTACATGACCATTTCATAGAAGTTCTAGTGGCTGCTTACTGCATTCAGTCTTTAAATGTATTAAATTAAATATCACTGTTTATACAGCTCTATTTTAAATGAGGGCAAGTTTTCCAGAAGTGTGTAAGAAGTAAGGCAAACTGGCCTATTGTGTAAACTTATTGTAAGTGCATTATTCATGGTTTTCTCTCCACTAATTGCTTCTTTGATTTACTAACCCGTGCAAGTACTCTTGAAGAGCTGGCCCAATTTTGATATACACATCTGCCATTTTCTGGGGTAACTCAAAGGTGCAGTTCATAGTGATGGGGAAAACTAAAAGAAGCAATTAAACATGAAATGCAAAAAAGATGAAAGGCAATAAATGCTGAATTCAGAAGAATTGTGAAAAAAATCTCTATTCAAAATACCAACCAGAATTTTGCCTTTTAGATGGATCTGTTGTGTAATAACTTTTTTTTTGCTTTGACTTCATAGTTGGAGAGATGTTCAATTAGATTTTTAATGTGAACATGGTAACTGTGCCAAAGCAATGAATGAACATCATTTACAATTCATGCCTGTCAACTATCAGTAACCTCCTTTTATTTGGCACTAATTGATCTGTAACCCTCAGACTCATTAGTTTGGGTATGCTGCCTACATGTTATGTAAATAGCTCATTAATACTCCTTACATTGTTTCAACATGGCTCTCAATAGAGTTGTTGCAGATGTTACATAGCAAATGCTGGACAAAACTGGAAAAAGAATAGGTCACATGCATGTGTTTTAACTGAAAAGTAAAGCTGTAGGAGTATTAGAATAAAGCTCAGTGAGACAAATTTAAATAGAAAAAAGTGATAATGGCAATGTGTGACTTAAGGTGGAGGATAGGCAAGCAGAAAGGGAAACATGGCAAATTGCCAAAGCATCTGCTGCAGTGACCTAATAGCCAAGTAAAGAAGGAAAAAAAAATCAGGGTGCAGACTATGCATTTGAAAGTAATGACAGTGAGCTGTGTTGCAAGTATTTGCTGTTTGCAAGTAAATACAAGTGGACCTCATTACATGAAAGTGGGCAATGTCGATGCTTGAATTGTTCACAATATTTGAGCTTTGCTCATGCAGTACTTTATCAGAGTACTGTTAATCCCTGTTGAGGGGTAAATGGGGAATAGCCCAAGTTTTCTCGAACAATCTCAATTTAAAACTTGGCACCAGATGAAAGAGTTAGAATTCGTTTCTATTATAATACTGTTGTTCACTGAAGCAAGTAAATGTGCTTGCAGGCAACTGAACAGTCTTAATATAAAATGCCCAATGAGACTCAGATTCTGAGACAAGGAGCATGGTGAACATGTATCCAGAAAATGATTATTGCTTACTTCATGTGCCCCAGTGTCTCTGTCTCAACCATTAGCAATCGGAGACTATGCATTATTTTTCTCTTGACTTAACAGAAGTTGTATGATATTAACTGAGTTCCTGAGTCTTATATCTCAATGAAATTTGACATTTAATGGCTGCAGGATCTTTTCTTACCTCTCTCTAAGCGGTCACCGCCTGATGACTTTTGTGCTTACTCAACAATATTGCCTTAAAAGGGAAAAAGTGGTGCCAGTTGTGTTGAGAGAGAAATTACGTTACTGGATTTTGTTGAACTGAAAATTTTGTGCCAATAATTCCACTTTTGGCTAGTGATCCAGGAAGGCACAGTTAACCCAACTCATTTTTTAGTGCCTATAAACATTTTTGCATACTTGCATCAGTGCAATGAGGAAGTAATGCATTTAATAAGTAACCTAGTATTACAAGCAAGGCAGTAGAAATATTTGTCATATCACAGCTACCCTGCTTACTTTGGCCAATGATAAATCAAACTCCATTCTCAGTTGCAATAGAAGGCATGATTAATACTGCCATTGGTTCAGATTTGGCACAATTTTTCTGCAGTCCAAATTCTTAAAAGGCTTGTATCTCTGTCTGAAAGTAAGATGACCATCATGAAATTTGTTAACTATACTTGGCTTTCTTTCCAGAAACGCTTAAAATATCAAGCATGGCTCACACTAGCTAACATCATGTTTGCATCAGAATATGTTTAAAGGTTTGCAAATATGGTGGAATTTGCAAATTTAGCATAACGTATTATTCTATGCAACAAAGGCAGTTTTGGGCATTACCAAGTATGTGCATATTAGCATTTTTCATCAGAATCACTGCATGTTCTTCAGATAGTAACATAAACGAACCTTACCAAATGATTTTGTCTGGCATCTATTTTGCCTAACACTTTTTTAAATTTTTAGGCTTTAATGACTTCATGAGTGTAAATATTTTGGGCCGTATAGGATATTGCTGTTTTTGCCTAATACACAACTGATTGTATTTTAACTTTTTTAGTTTTTACCTCATTATGGGATGTGGGCGTTGGAGACAGGCAATAAATACTGCCCCAGTCAACAAGTTACCCTTGAAGGGAATGACGAGTTGCCTTCTTAAACCTCTGCAGTCCATTTGGTGCAGATGGACCACAAAACTGTTGGAAATGGAGATCCAGGATTGACCACGTCTAGCCAGGAGCTAGTTGAATTTAGATAATCAGCACAAGTTTTAGTGGAGACTACGCTGTATGGTTTTCAGTTCCACTCTATATCATGTTGATGAGCAAATGATTGCTGGATGGAGGGCAAGCAGGTAAAAGTATAAATGCCTAAAAGTGACATGAGTGAGCTGCATAAAGTGCCATTAAAATCATCAGTGGGGAAAACAGTCCTGAAGTTGAAGGAACTAAAGTAGCAACATGTCAAAACACTTAACTATGATTAGTCTAATGAATTTGATTGGAAAAGATGACCATGTATGAAGCAGGATGATGTGTGAAAGACCTGCAATACAATTAAAGGAGAAAATAAACGTGTTGCGTACTCTAATGTCTTGGTGGGTATAACTATTGAGTCAATGTGGAGCCTTGTGTATAGTAAGTAGATTCATTGAGAGCATCTGATAATTTAAAGAAGATTATGCAGCAGACATGGTGTTATGACTGAGAGCTTCTACTGATGTTAAGGTATAACATAAAAGAGCTTTGGGAGCTTATTAGTGCTCAGAGCTGGTTAATGAAGGTAAAATACACAAATTGAGAGTGCTAAATAATATAGTTGAGCAATGCATATATAATCTTGAATTCTTCCACCACAGGAGGAACCCATTCAGTCTGTCATGTCAGTGTCACCTCTTTGAAATAGCAAGACTTGTGCCACTCCCTTGCTTTTCCTTGTAGACTTGCAAATATTTCTCTCCAGGTAATGATCCAAGTGTGTGTTTTTTTTGAGTGAAACTATCTTTGTTCTACCTTCAGGCAATGCATTCCTAATCCTGCTCACTACATGAAAAGCCTTTTTCTTTAGATTCCCATTTTTTAAAATCAATTTCAAAACTTCCAGCAGTGAGAATAGTGTTTCTGCATACTCTATCCACTTTATATTTCTGAATACCACTGTCCAATCTCTTCCCAACCTTTTTTTTTCAAGGAGATCTTTATCTATCTTTATACTGAAGTAACTGAACTTTAAGTTTCCAATTGTTACTCCCAATTTGTAGCATTCTGTAATTGCCAGCATTTTATTTAATTTTGGAATGGTTAACGCCAGTGCGAGCATTATCAAAATCCCTTTCTGAATCATTTTCTGACGAAGTGTCTCGACCTGAAATGTCAGCTTTCCTGCTCCTCTGCTGCTTGGCCTGCTGTGTTGATCTAGCCCCACACCTTGTTATATCAAAATCCTTTTGCCTTCTCTACATCCCAGTAGTATTGGGCTCGATATTTATTCCAACTAAAGTAGGTTCAGAGCCTGCCCTGTAGTAGTAAATCAAGGCACTTTTTATAATTTATTCTTTCATGGCCATCACTATCAAGGTCATCATTTGTCTATCCCTCATTCCCCTGGAATTAATAACTTGTGTCCTCCACTAAGGCCTGGCAACCCAAGCACATTGCTGTGGATCTTGAGACACATGTAGACAAAGGGTTCCTAAAGGATGCTGAACGCTGTGGTTTTTTTTATTGCAATCACTGAGATTCTTGGTCAACATTATTGAGCATTCAAGACTTAATTTAAATTTCACATGGCTCGAACCTGTTTATAGTTCAGTTATATTGCCACCTGCCACAGTTGTCTTCCTCCAACACCAAACACCTGCCCACTTCCATATGGGGAGATTTGGCAATTATTAATCAAAATTATTGCCAGTAGAAGAATAAAAAGCGCTCCAAGTTGCGGCCTTTTGTTACTTGTGTAACAAATGATGGACGGATGTTAACATGTGAAGACAGGTTCAAGCTTAGTTGTCATAACAAAGAACACTTTGTGGCGGCAAACACAAAACCTGGACATGAGTAACATCACGGAGGACTACAGGACCTATGATTATGTCTCCTATTTACAATTTGTGCAGCTGGACCTTTTTACAATGGCCAGGATCCACATGAGCAAAATTGAACAACCGTATAAGCCAAAATCTGGCTGACCTGTATCAAAGTCATAGTCAGCCTGCTTCCACAGTGACCCCATGTCAATGAATCTGTACTTCTATAAGAGCTGTACTTCTAATAAGAGCCAGTCTGTGAGCCTGTATCTCAGTAAAGGTCAGTCAGTGAACTTCTTCCCAAGGAAGACCCAGTCTTTGGCCAATCTGCAACATTTAAGCATGTAGCCCCTCCCTCCATCAGCACAGTGGCAGTTGTATGTATCACGTGCATGGCACTACAGCAGCCCACCAATGTTGGTCAGCACTTTCCAAACCTGTGGTGTCTCTAGAAGAATGAAGGCAGCATAAACGTGGGGACACTGCATGTGGCTTAAGGGAAATTGTAGACAGCAATCCTAATTTGAAACCAAATCCATCACTCCTTCACTGTCCATTGGTCAAAATGCTGGGACTTCTTCACAGAAGGGTGGATGTGTTAAACCATGTGGACTGTTGTGATTTGGGAATGTTGCTTGCCACTACCTTGAGGACAATTTAAGGATGAAAGCAAACTTGACTAAGAAACTACTCTGCCAGCAAAGCGCTCGCTCCATAAAGGATCCTTCTGTAAAAAGGATTCTGAAGAAGTGTCTAGGCCGAGATGTTAGCCTTCCTGCTCCTCTGCTGTTTGGCTTGCTGTGTTCATCCAGCTCTACGCTTTGTTTTCTCATTCTCCAGCATCTGTAGTTCCTACTATCTCTGAAAGGATCGGTGACTATCTCTTTTAACTGGTGGAGCAGATTCAGGTCACTTGGTTGCTGCCTCCTCTTCCTATTTCTCCTCAATGTCTATCATCACTTTAGCATGGATAGCTGCAACTGAAATGCAGCCCAAACCTGTCTTCTAGGCCAGTGATATTTAACATTATATTCCCCAATGCTGTCTGATATTTTTCCCCCATTGAAAGCTACTAGCTGTCAATTAGTGATGCTGTAGCCACTAGGGATATCATTGTGTGGGATCACCAGGATGGGGACACAGCCCAAGATCAACAGTAAGGGATAATTGACTTGTATGGAATTTTGAATATTTCAGTTACAGTCCATTTAGAATAATTGCTGATATAAAAGCTGCCAGTAAACACTGTTGAGATGGATGATGGTAAAGTATTGAGTGCTTGTACTCTGTGGATTTGGAGTCAATTCTGTGTACATCTGAGTCGACTGAGAACCGGTAAGCTTGGTCAGGAAAAGGATATTGCATTTTACTCTTCTTTACCACCTCCACCGCCACCACCCACCCCCACTGACTCCTGGGCTGCTTATTTTGTCTGAGGACTGTGCTCCCATGATGACAAGATTGTGGAGGATACAGCAGGTATTGAAGAATTAGCCTTTATTGTCACATGCACGCATTTGAGTACAATAAAGATGGCACTGTCATAGATTGGGAGTCAACTTTAGGTTCAGGATTTGTACGTACAGAATACTTTAGTACATCTTACGGAATTAAAAGAATCATTAAAATTTCAACCTAAGTTTCCCTTTTTTAAAAATGCACTCAAATTTTGGTATTTTTTTAACCGAAAGTGCACCAGATTTCCGATTTTGTGTGGGCCAAATGTATAGAGGATGCTGGGCTTCAGTCCTGGATGCCTTGTTTTGGTCCCAAGGGTCCAGAACTCACTGCCCCTATGCTGGCCTGTGCTCCACTCTCTCCTCCAGGACCACATCAGGACTTGCCACCCCCTGTGTCTGCCTGGCCTGAGACTCAGTAACAATGTTTTCGATCTTCGGTCTCCTCCTTTCACCTCAGCCACCACTCCCCTGGGATTGACACCTTCCCGCCAGCTTGTCCACCTCACCCTGGCCCTGGCTCCACAAACCCATAGGACGGGGTCTGGGTGAGAAATCCTTATTGCCTTAATTGGTGTAGTAAGTACTGAAGTTCTAACAAAGCAGCAGATTAATACTTTCGGTTCCCCATAGGTCTTCTCCAAGATATTCTGCTTGGCAGCATTCCCTTTGCTCTCCACACTGTATTTTAGTGGACTGAACCCACTGTTGAGTGGCTGGTCCTCATTACCTAGTTTACACTCTGGCTGGCTTGTTGAGGTGGCTGTAAGATTAATGGGAGAGCAGGCTGTCTCTGTCTCTGAAGGGAAATATCATAACTGCAATTGTCAATGCTTGGTGTGGCTTATGTGACTTCCCCCCCCCCCCCCCCCCCCCCCCCCCCCTCCTCCCTCATGGAATGAGGGCATCACTGGCTAGGCAGCATTTATTGCCCAGAGGGCAGTTCAGAGTCAACCACATTGCTGTGGGTCTGGAGTCACATGTAGGCCTGACCAGGTAAGGATGGCAGTTTCCTTCCCTAAGGGATATTAGTGAACAACATGGCAATAGATTCATAGTCACTCATTAGATTCTTACTTTCAGATATTTTATTGAATTCAAATTCCCCATCTGTCATGGTGGGATTTGAACCCTAGTCCCCAGAATGCTGTCTGGGTCTCTGCATTTACAGCGCAGCGATTTAATACCACTAGACCCTCACCTCCAGAGACGCATTCATGTGCTTGACACTCAGCTAGCCTGTAAAATGGCTGAGCAAGCTATTCAGTTGTATCAAACTGCTAATGTTCAAAAGGAATAAAACTGGATAAGCCATCTGTCATCAACCAAGGAACCAAAAATGCAACAGTAAACTCCACCCTGTTAACCCATGAGCATTCCTTCTTGCCAAAGTCTAGGTACAAGTGCCAAAATTAGGAAAGATGTCTCGGACTAGCCATGCAAGAGTCTGTTGTATTGATATGGGTGAAATCATAACCACACAGAATGTGTCTCATCTGGGGCAATCGCTGTCTGAGCATCCCTGTCCCACTAGCAGGGCAGGCCCAAGAGAGCTGATTCTGCAGCGGTATACAGTTGGGAGGGAGTTTATCCTAACAGTTCTCAATGTAGGCTTCATGGGGTCCAGAGTCACATGGCACCAAGTCAAACATGGCGAGGAAATCCCCTGCTGATTACCACATACTGTGCCCCATCGACTAGAACCAGCACCCCTCCATTTTGGAAAGGCACTAAGGGTGAAAGAAGGCACTGATTTGTGGGGCCAGCACTACTATTGACCAAGCTGATCGAGTCCTAAAGGACGTAGCTGCCAGACTGGGTCAGCAACATGTGGTGAAGGAATGAATAAGAATCCTCACCAAATCTGCCTGTCATAGATGCATCTACCCATGATGGGGCATTGGTAGGAGGCCCCACTGTATAGCCATTGTGGAGCACAAATCCCATCTTCACATTGAGTGTGCCCTCCCTCATCTTGTGTGGCACTATCGCTATGCTAAAGAAAATAGAATTTGAAGAGATCTAGCAATTTGACTGGGCATTCCTGAAGAGCTGTGGGCCACCAACAGCTGCCGAATCATACCTCAATGCAGTTTGCAACCTCCAGTCAACCATGACCACCAAGCCAGAGGATCAATTCTGGCTCAATTTACAGTGGAGGGGGAACATGTTAAGACCAGCACCAGGCATGCGTTTAAAGAAATTGCCAAACTGGAAAACCTACAACAGGGGGTTACTTGTATGTGAAATGGCTTTTATGTCTGATTCCGTAACCAGTAGATCAGATTGAAGCTCTGCAAACCTACCACCCCAGGTCTCTGGATGCAGCTATCCAAGTTGCCTTCATGCACTGGCTGCATTCTCTGACCAGAGAAACAATGGTGCCCCATCCTCTGAGTCAGAGTAGGAGAACAAGCAAGGAACTATTGCAAATATCACTCAAACCCAATGGAAATAAATAACAGTTGCATTTGCAAATGTTCTTGACTTGTCCTGAGTGTGCATGTCCGGCAGCAAGGGCCGATGGATTCCTGCTTGTTCCTCCTTCATAAAAAATGAAATGGTTTAGGTGGCAATTGGAGAAGTGCACGTGGCAGATGCTGGTGTTGTGTTTTGATCAGTTTGGCAATAGATGTTTGAGACATCGAACTCTGGTGTGAACTATAAAGTTTTCATGCTTCATGTTTAACTCAGGACTCCTTAACTCCTTGCTGAGCAGCATGCTTCATGTTAAGCCCCAATAACTGAAGTCCTTCATGCTCTGCCCTGAGCCATGAGCAGCACTAGGGCCTGTAATTTTTTTTGTATCTGTCCCTGCTCTTCACTTGTAATCCAGTAATTTTAATGTTTGTCCAGATACTACTGTGTGCATTTGATTGTCTTGTTGTAAATAATAGGTAGTTGTATTAAATTTTCGTCTGAATGCTTCAATGTCATGGCGTCCTTGTTCAGTTTATATCAGAGATAATGGGAGCTGCAGATGCTGGAGAATCTAAGATAACAAAGTGTGAAGCTGGATGAACATAGCAGGCCAAGCAGCATCTTGGGAGCAGAGAAGCTGACGTTTCAGGCCTAGGCCCTTCATCAGAAAAGGGGGATGGGGAGAGGGTTCAGAAGACCTCCCCATCTCCCTATTTCAGAACCATCTCCCCATTCCCCCTTTTCTGATGAAGGGTCTAGGCCTGAAACGTCAGCTTCTCTGAACAAGTTGTTGATATCTACTGAGGCTGGGAAGAGTAACTTGCTCCCTATCTGTATGTCAGAAGACATGTTTGTATTCAACTAGAAATTGTGGGGTAGCTGCACTCCAGCAAAGCCAGTGATCTCCATACACTGCTTCCTCCTTAATCCAGTTTATTACAGTGTGTGCAACAGAGATGACCTGTGCAGCTTCAGTTAAACATTTGTGTAAATTCCCACCCTCCTGGATTGATAAATTGTGAATTTGCCTCAGGGTATTTGCACTTTGTGGCAAAGCTTGTATTAAATCTTTGAACATAAACCAGGCACAGATAATGTGTACTGAAAAATCTAACACACATTTACTACAACCAATTATTTTACAGAAACATTCCTTTCTTGGCATACACATGCCTATTGGATTACGGTAGATGTGTTCCTGTAAAGGTAAAGGGTGGGACCAAGACTGGAGAACCCAAGATGTCAAGGGGTGTTTGGAATTAATCTTTAGAATGAACTAAAAGAGAAACTAATGGTGCATGTGGAGGGCTCATTTCTGGCAGAGTCATTAGAGTACAGCAATTACAGGGATGAAACTTAAAAGGAAGTTTTGGAAAGGTAAAGGTATGTGTGAGAGCATTGGTGGATAAAATAAAAGTAAATCCAAAAGGGTTT
The DNA here is from genome assembly GCF_030684315.1 of Stegostoma tigrinum. NCBI lineage: Eukaryota > Metazoa > Chordata > Chondrichthyes > Orectolobiformes > Stegostomatidae > Stegostoma > Stegostoma tigrinum. Next base: position 21,419,096 of record NC_081370.1, read on the forward strand.
TCAATGTGTGGGAGGACCCGTAGGACATGAGTATAGTCTTCAATGCATTGAAATTCTTTTTACTGCTACAGCCAGATCATCGAGCTAAATATCTTGGAGTAATTCACCTCGTTGGCCACTTTGTTCCCAATTTTTTTTCAGTACTAGCCTTTTTAAGAGCCTGTCCTCCTCTTATTCTACTTTCAGGATAATAAAAAAAAACCATCACCCTTATTTCAGGCAAGCTGTTCCATGAGTGACTTATCTTACTTGGAAACACTTGGACCATGACATGCGATTAAAAGCATATTGGCCTTTGTAACCACATTGCTTAATATGAACCCAGAAACTGATGTGCCCATGAATATAGTACTTGCGTGCAGTAGTGAGGAGCTGTAAGAAACATCTGTGTTAACTTCTTCAATACTTTTATGCCTAGTTTCACGTGCAATGGGATTAGATGGCCTCTGCATCAGGTAATAAACACTGAACACACTTCAAATAGCCAATGCCGTCACACCTCCTCCCTCACCCCCATCCCAGGCCCCAAGATGACTTTCCATATTAAGAAGAGGTTCACCTGCACATCTGCCAATGTGGTATACTGTATCCATTGTAACTGGTGTGGCATCCTCTACATTGGGGAAACCAAGCGAAAGCTTTGCAGAACCCCTCCGCTTGGTATGCAATAAACAACTGCACCTCCCAGTCGTGAACCATTTCAACTCCCCCTCCCATTCTTTAGACGACATGTCCATCATGGGCCTCCTGCAGTGCCACAATGATGCCATCCGAAGGTTGCAGGAACAGCAACTCGTATCCCGCTTGGGAACCCTGCAGCCCAATGGTATCAATGTGGACTTCACCAGCTTCAAAATCTCCCCTCCCCCCACTGCATCCCAAAACCAGCCCAGTTCGTCCCCTTTGCCCCCCCCCCCACCCCCACCACGCACTGCACCACAAAACCAGCCCAGCTCGTCCCCACCCCCCACTGCATCCCAAAACCACCCCAGCCTGTCTCTGCCTCCCTAACCTGTTCTTCCCCTCACCCATTCCTTCCTCCCACCCCAAACCACACCTCCATCTCCTACCTACTAACCTTATCCCACCTCGACCTGTCCGTCTTCCCTGGACTGACCTATCCGCTCCCTACCTCCCCACCTAATACTGTCCTCTCTGCCTATCTTCTTTTCTCTCCATCTTCGGTCCACCTCTTTTCTCCCCCACCACCCCCCCCAATTTATTCCAGAACCCTCACCCCATCCCCCTCTCTGATGGGTCTAGGCCTGAAACGTCAGCTTTTGTGCTCCTGAGATGCTGCTTGGCCTGCTGTATTCGCCCAGCTCCACACTTTGTTATCTTGGATTCTCCAGCATCTGCAGTTCCCATTATCTCTTTACTTTCAGATCATTGTTTTTGCTAGAATATTACACTTCTTCCATTTGTCTATGTTTCATTTCACTGCTATTTGGAGAAATATTCTCTTTGAGAATAAATGCCCATTCAGAAATTTCTGACTGTTCAGTCTACAGCAATACCTCATGCTCCACATAACCTTTGAAAATTAATATTTGGAATCGATCTCTTCTCAATATCCAGTGCAGGCATTATGCCTGAACTATGATCACTGTTCCCATTTTTGGGAACCACACTTTAGTAGGTCTCTTTCTATCCTCTTCTAATGTTTGATATCATGCATGAAGGACTTTTGTTTTGTGGACCAATTTTAAATAGCTGTAGTTATTTGCCTTTTAGAGCAAATAATTAAAGAACTTCTAATAAAGATGTTCCAAGTTAGTGTTTTTGAAGAACAATGCAAAATACTTTCTACTAGCACCTGGGTCAGTATCCAAAAAGCACAGATTTAAGATAATTGGCTCAAAATGCAGAGTGTAAATGAAAATCGTTTTTATACTAAAGAAGATAGCGAGTTAAAATTCGGATAGTTCTGCCTGAAAGCAAAACCAAGTAGTAAATTACCCAATGGAATTGATGTATGCTCAAAGACAAACGTTGTGGCACTGGGGAAAGATCTGGGCAGTTGCCTGATCATAAACCACTTTTGAAAGAGCTATCACATGCAATCGGCTGAAATGATTGCATGTACTGTAAAGTTCCACACTTGTTTTTTCTAGATGAGGGTAAGGCTGTAGATAGGTCCTAAGCCATAGAATTGATATGTGGCATGGGACCATAAATAAGAGAAATCTAATGCCTAATTGAAGCTCTACAAAACCTCTTCACAGCCTTTAATAATTACCCTGTGCTGGACTAAGTATCCAGAACTGATATGTGCTTGTAAGAAAGATTTTCAATAATAAAGGACCATTTTAATCTTCTGGATTGGACAAATTCATTTTGGCCTTTAGAGATTATGTTCAAAGATAATTTGAAGACACTTTCTGAGATCGTCTTAGGAAGGGAATGGTCTGTATTAGGCCTGGTGATGTGACAACTAGAAATGATTGATTGTGCAGTGAAGAATTTTTGAAGAAAAAGTGATAATGAGAATTTCATCTTGTTTTTGTTTACCTTGAACCAAATGTGGATCTGAAACTATGGGCTTAGCTTTGTAATTGGTTTTGAAGTTTATGAAGCCTGAGTTGGCTGAAGTAGACTGGAAAACATGTTTAAAAGATTAAATGTTGATGAGAAATGATGGCCACTTGAGATATTTTTGAGTTATAAATAAAACCTGAAGAATGAAAAATCTATCTATATTAAAAATAGTAAGACCATTGGCACATGGAGCAGCTAAAGTAAAAGGTGGTTCCTCTGAAACTAAGGAATTGAAGAGAAACCGGGAAATAGAGACTTTGAGTGTTTTGTTTCTACTTTTCATGGTAGAAAACACTAAAACACCCTTCTGAATGTTAAACTCAAGTAGCCAAAGGAAGCTCATGAAAACTGGCATCTGAAATGCCATTCAATTAAAGGGCATTTGAGAATGGGCAACAAATGCTGGCCTTTCTACCCAAGTCCTTATCCTGTCGGAGGTGGAGGGGGGAGGGGTCTGTTGGGGGTGGCGAGGAAACATAGCCTTTTTGATTCTGCAGTGGGAGCATGACTCTAAACGGTGTGGCTATGGTCATTGCTATCTTTTAAGGCTGAGACAATGCCATGAATTATTCCCCTCCCTAGTTTCTGTAGTACAAGTCCAGTTTGAGCCTTAATGAAAATACAGACGACAAACTGCTTGTTCCTAATCAAAATCTGTCGTAAACAGATTGTTCTCGCCGTAGGATCATTTTATACTGGTGTACCTGCCTATATAATAAGTCATGTTTTATAAGCAAATTCTAGGTAAATTAAAATACCTGCATAAAATGTCAAAGTATCATTTTAAAATAAAAATTATATTTTAGTCACCTCCAGATTAAATCATCTTAACATCACTGGTGATGTTACTGAGTAACTCATGACCAGGATTGCTGGAGTTTGGATTGATTTAATGCCCATTAAACAGCAATAGTTATTATGTTGGCCTTTAGAAACTGAAAGGAGGTGTAAACTGTTGGGCCTTTCTATAGATTTCTTGGGATTTATTGATTAAAGAGCAAATCAAAAGCTGAACTACTTCTAGATTCTAAAGGCAATAACATTGACAGCAACTTTGAAATCCACAATCTTTACCACTATTTGCATATTCTTCTCATGTCTGCATGGATTTCCTCTTCCTCTTGGTGCTCTAATTTCCTGCCACTCTCCAAAGATGAGCAGGTTAGATGACAAAGATTTGCAACAGTTTATTCCAGAGATCCTGAACTTATGAAGGGTTTTGGTGGAGGCGCTGGAGTGAGGTAAAGATAGGGCTAATGATATTAGAGTCTCAAATGAAAAGGATTCCTTTCAAGTTTATCGCTATGTAATAAGGAAGTAACTAACAGAATCATCATGCAGGTAGTGAAACTATTTAAGATTACATAGTGAATTGGCCATTTGAGTTAATTTAAGAGAATCATAAAATTTTTGGCCAGAGGAGAATTAATGAAGAAAGTAATTGTGGGCCCATGATGTCGTTTGGGGTGAGGGGAAGAGTGAATGTGGAAACTCATTGGGAGGACAATTTCTAATAGTCCCAGATGTTGTAAGCTTTGCCTCTTAATAAAGAGGCACAGTATTTTATTCTTTGTGGGATCTTGCTCGAGGTAGTAATAGATGCCTGTTTTTCTGGCTTGTGTGGGACTTTGTAAATCTGAGATCGGTGCCCAGTGGCAGATGTGTCATGCATTTGCTTAAGTTGCCATCTCACTGACCTGTAGCCTCTGTCCTGTTCAGGGCTGGATACTGTCCCTAGTAGAAGCACTAGAAATATAGCTGGAGCAAATTCAAGTCAGTTTACAAAACCATTGACAAGCTACTGGGTTGAGAAATCAAAAACCCAGTCAGGGCCATCAAACAAATAATGAGGAAATGTTCATTCTTGAGTTGTACTGTAATTTCTTCCCCTTCTTGTGTCTACCCTGCCAACTCCAACTCGGCTCTTGGAATATTTTAGCAGGGACTAAGTAAGCCCACCAAACAAAGCTCTGAAACCGGGCCGAGATGAATTTAACTAGATGGCCGCAGATAGTTGGAGTTGTCTGCCACATGCAATCAAGTGTACACCCTTTGAATGTGCAGGAGTGAAGATAAGGAATAGAGAAAATCTCTCTGCTGTGAGAGTTTAGTGGGGACAAGGATTAAAGGTGAAGTGAGAGTGGTTGAGCAGATTTCAAGTACTGTGGTGGATATGGTTAATGGCTCCATCCGTCAGATCTGATTCTTTGCTTCTAAAACTGATTATTCCAACATCCTGGACAGCAAAGCAATCCACAACTCCTTTTAATCCATCATCTTTATCTCCTTTTAAGATGCAACAAAACTAGCATTCTACCTATTATCTGTGGTGATGCTTTCAAATTGGAAGGCATTTTTGCATTTGTAGAATGCAGCCAACAATAGATGTGCAGTTTATCCATAATTTGTTGCACTTTTAAGTAAAGCAAGATATTCAGAAGGCCAAGCTTTCCTGAAAGATTTCTGTTTTTGCCAAAAAGACTTTTGACAAACTAATTTCATAAACTTGCAATATGAGCGAACTGGTCAATGCAACTTTGAGTCGAGCTCTTTTTATGTCATACGTGGTTACGTATAATGAATGCTTTGCTGAAGGTTTCACTCAGCAGAAATGTATATGGGGAAGAGAATTCAGAAATCTGTTACCCTTTCAAGATAGGAAGAGTTCAAAAAATTTTATCCCTTACTATAAAATGACCTGTTAATCATCCTGCCTCAAGAAACCACAATATAAAGGAATTTTTTAACATACTCTATGCATGTTTAAGTTTGTTCATAATTTTAAAACCTTTTTTTAAAAAATGAACTAGTACTGAAATGCAACCCCTCACTTTTGCCATAAACTGACATGTTTAGAGATGGCAGGACTCTCTCCCAGGAACAACAGGGCTAAGAGAAGATGGAGTTGAACATTTTAAGGCTTTTATCATAGGGCTAGATCTGTTTTGCATATTTTATGGTTTTATTATTTCATTGCAGTTTCCAAATGGTGCTGTTCAGTCTGTTGGTCAGAAGATGAACATTAAGCCTTAAAGTTGCAAAGAACAAGGCACCCACCCAGTCTTAAGTAACAATTGGGATGAACTGCTTTGTAATGTAGTTATCGCAAAACAGATTTTGTACTCTGCCTATTACCTATCATTCTTACCAACATGTTTCCTTGTGTGACAGTCTGTGACTCTGTCTTTCGTTTGCATTTTTTCTGTACTCCTTGCTGGAGTATGGGTATACAGAATCAGTGGTCTTTATCTGGTCAGTAAATGTTGCGTTTTAAATTTGGAAGGGCAATGGTTATTGTTTAGCATGAGTTGCAAAGCATTGCATCAAAGAGGCTCATTTTTGCCCTTACCTGAGCATTTGACCTGCTTATAGCAGAATTCTTTGGATATTGATCAAGACTGATTCCCTTTTCTAACCTTAATGTGGTTGATTACATTTTTATGGCAGATCTCCAACTAAAGCTAACCCAACACAATCTGGCGATGAATGCTCCAATTCTGAATTGTGTAATAACTCATCACACTCATTAGTTCAACTTTAAAATGGGGCTTCCATTATGTTTTCCGCACATTCAGAATTCACATTCCTGTTTTAATGCAGCCATTGTACATTGGCACTTACAACAAAACTCTGGCATTTTTTAGAAGTGGTCAGAATGTGAGAAATGAGGCATGAACAGATGGACTTTGTTTGGATCAATAAATGAGCAAGTGGTTTTGCCACCCCATCCCTTCTCCCCCTCTCGTGCTCAATGTGCTTATCATGTTGTGGCAATAAGCATTGAAATGCTATTGAATCAGACCTATTCTGTAGTGGTAGGATCTTTTATCCTGTACTTTGCTTGTTCTTATAAGATATGTTATCACTGCCCATAAACTGAGTCATTCCTAAAGTCAACGGTATGGAACCTTCCTTTATTCACCTTTTTGTTTTCTTTATTCATTTGTGGGATGAGGGTGTTACTGGCTATAGGCAGCATTCATTGCTCATGCCTAATTGCCCAGAGGGTGGTTCATAGTCAACCACATTACTGTGGGTCTGCAGTCACATATAGGCCAGGTAAGGATGGCAGTCTCTTTCCCTAAAAGACATTAGTGAACCAGATGTGTTTTTCCAACAATCGACAATGGATTCGTGGTCGTCATTAGATTCTTTCTTCCAGATATTTATTGAATTCAAATCCCACCATCTGAAGGATTCAAAAACCTGATCCCCAAAACATTATCTGGGTCTCTGGATTAACAGTCTAGCAATTTAAAACCATCGCCTCCCAGGCACAAAAGAGCTGTACTCTCTGATCTTGTTCTGATACATGAATGACAATGTTTGGAATGCCCAGAGGTTTAAAATCCCAGTAGATCATTCTTGAAGGAAAACAGAGGAATAACTTTTTTTCTGGCTTTCAGTCTATCATCCAACCTTCCTATAGGATTCTCACTTAAATTTGAAATACACCAGAGCAGCTCTGCATTTTAGTTCCTGAATACATTGCCTGTCTGAAATTTGGTTGCTATACCAGCCCAGCGTATCATTCTCACCAATCTGTGATTGGTGATATGCTAGCTGAGGCTCAGACACTGTGTTGTAAAATTGTGGTAAGGATGCTTTTTACAGAATTACAATATAAAATGAAATTTGGCTTGTGCTGGAGCTCATGACAGCACCATCTTTCAAATGCAACTACGATCTTTAAAACAAAACTGAGTGGATGTTGGAAATCCGAAACAAAAGCAGAAATTACTGGATAAACTCAGCAGGTCTGGTGGCATCAGTGGAGAGAAAGCAGAGTTAACACTCCTGGGTCCACTGATCCTGCCGAGCTGACTAAAGGTTGGTAAATATGCTGAAAATAAGGTTAGGTGGTGATAAAGCCCAGAGAGAACAATCGTTAGACAGGCAAAGGAATGAGTAAAGGGCAGCCTAGGAGAATCAATAGTTGTTAATGAGGCCTGTTTGTAGCCCACAATGGGATGGTGTGGTAGCAGCACGTGTGATGACAAGGCCTGGTGTGTAAGGGATGTAGTGAGGATGCGGAAGAAGGTTCTCGGGCCCTAAAATTATTGAACAGGATTTTGAGTCCCAAAGGCTGTGGAGTCCTCAAGCAAAAAAAAATGTTGTTCTTCCAACTTGCACAGAGCTTCACTGGAGTACTGCAGCAATCTCTCAATTTCTGGAAATCTTCCTTTCTTAGCTGCCTCAACTTTCTGAATTAACTTTTTCCTCTTTGTTTTCCATCAAACACTCCTTTCAATAGATGTCTTGAGCTTCAATAACTGACTGCAAGCTGTACATTCAGATTTGCATTTCATCTTTTCCCAATCTTTTGATTTTATCCAATTTGTAGGCCACTTGGCTCTGGCAGTTAGCTTCTTGCTTCTGATTGGAGGGTGCTTTTTAATTGTACTACACCAGCTGGCAAATATCTTAATCTGTTTATTGCACACCTTTTGGAGCAGGTGGGCCTTGAGCCCAGGTCTCCCTGTTCCAAGGCAGGGTCTCTATCACTACCACAAGAGGGCTCTTAGATGTCGCCTTCACTACCTCTCCAGTTAACTGAGATCAGCTACATCACTTTTTTTTAATGGATCAGTCTAGTGAAAGTAAGTCCTTCTGCTTCAATGTCCTTGATACAATTAACATCTCTTCCTTTGTGTGTGTCTCTGATTTTGATTTGAACTGATCTAAATTCTCAACATTCTCTTTTCTCTTGTACGCTGATAGTAACATGTTTTGGTTTCACAGCGACTTTGTGTAACTGCTTTCTCGAAAGGTATAATCTGAGATAATGTTGCTCTGCTCAGGCATCAAGTTCTAACTTTCAGATCTATGGCAGTGGATTTATTTCTAGCTGTGGTTATGTGATTTTTTTTTTAAATCTGGGAACTGTTGCATGCAAATATTTCCTGTATAGTCCCTGTGATTACTGTGTCCTTAAACTTACTGTCATGTTCCACAGTATTGACGTTTTGATGGTTCTTTTATTTCTATTTAATTTGCCTTGTTGCTCCACCTTTGCTAGCTTTACCATCATCTTCAATTATTCTGCACATCTTTTTTCCTTTCCCCAATTTTAACCTTCCCATGAGCTCTGGGATTTGATTCCCACATGGATATTTCCTTCTGTTGGAACTCATGGCCACCTACAGTTCTTTACACATGTTTCTCTTTGCCTGGTGTGTATTCATTTTATGGTTTCAGTGCACCAAGTCTGCTGCCTTTGCATTGATTTCACAGAAGGCTAGGCCTTTTGGTAGTCATCATATTCATCCTTATACCTGTGCTTCATGTACTGTGGCAGGGTCTACAATTGTGATATTATGACGTCTGTACTTCAGGATGTGCAGAGCCCAAAATGAACCAACTTACCAGTCTGAGATAACAAGGTATAGAGCTTGATGAACACAGGCCAAGCAGCATCAGAGGAGCAGGAAGGCTGATGTTTCAGGCCCAGACCCCTCTTCAGACTTACCAGTGTCTTTTTGTTTCCTGAATTTAAATTGACCTGGTATTTTTAATCCTGTTGAGAAATTGTCAATGGGCTTCACCAACTGTTGCCTCTGGACTTTGAAATTTCAATCAGATTCAATGGTTTGAATTTAGCTGGTGATTTTTTTTTTAACCTTTTTTTTCCTTTAGTGTTGTGGTCATTGTTCTCACTCATCTCGCAGCTATGCAACAAAGTCTGTTATCTGCCCATAAAAAATGTAGTTGATTTTTCCTCTTCACCTGTGCCTGTTGGCTCCTGCTTAGGATGCTTTGGGAGGCTGATAGTGTTGCAAAGATGTTTGAGAAGCTTAAACAAAAGTGTGGGTTAGTGTTCAGTTTCCTTTTTGTGTGGCTGTAGCCATTGTGATTTTGTACAATTCACTTGGGCTATCTTTCTCTCATTTAATTTTGAGTTGATTTTTCTCAGTCTAATTCTGTATTTATTTGATAATGCTTCGGTTTGGCTGACGGATGCCTTTACCGCTGGGTTATAACTTCTTTGGCTCCCTGTAGTTTGAAATAATCATACTTTTAGGAATAAAATGCTGGCTTTTCTCAGCTCTGACTAAATGCTGCATACTCATGCCAATATTGTTACTCTGCACCTGACTGTGGAGCTGTATTAAGTTTACAAATAATATAACAATCCAATGCTGTAAGACTATCTCCATTTAAAAAAATTAACCAATTTTAAAAAAATCTGTGGGATGTGGGCATCACTTGCTAGGCAAATATTTATCGCACATCCCTATTGCAGTTGAGTCAGACGCACTGCTGTGGGTACAGACTCACATGTAGGTCGGACCAGGTAAGGATGGCAGCTTTTCCTTCCTTAAAGGACATTAGTAAAATCAATTAAATTGTCCAATCATTTTTAGAATCTTCCAATGGTCAACATGCTTCCTTATATGCCTTAAGTGACATCCTTGTACTTTTAAGTAATTCACATGAGGAACTTGAGTTATTTCTTGTAGAAGTTTTAAGGTTAATCAAAAAAATTGTTTTTTTTCTTATTTCCCTTGTATATCTTAAGTTCTGCTTTACTTCTGCTATCTATCACCTCAGATTCCTCAATAGCACGTCTGTATGTGGTTTTGGCATCCTTTATTTGAAGAAAGATGTGAACACATTAGAGGAAGCTGAGGGGTATTAGATTGGACCACCTGCTCATTCCAGGTATCAATGCAGAAAGATTAGATACGCTCAGCTTTCACTGGGGTTCAGAGGAGCAAACGATTTGATTTGTGGTTACTAACATCCTGAGTGGCTCTGCCAAGGTGGACCTGGAAAGGATGTTTACTCTAGGGCATGTCGTTTTAACATTTCGAGGTTGCCTTTTGAGGGGACTTTGCAGCTCTCTATCTCAGGTGATGGAGCCATGATCATTCCCTTAAGTAAATCTAGAGGCAGGTAGGCTCTGAAGAGGTGAATCTGATTTCAAAACATTCTCGCGCTCGCACTCTCTCTCTCCCTCTTCCCCCAATGCAGCCAAACCAGAGTTGCCTCTGCTGTTTGTTTCAGATATTCAGCGTCTGCAGTATTGTGCCTCTTTATTAGTAGATAAGTTTCTTTGTTTGGTGATGGAATCAAGGGTTATTGTGGATTGATAGCAATATGGAATTAGGAGCACAAACATATTAGCTACAGTTTATTGCATGGCAGAGCAGGTTTGAAGGGCTCAATGGCAGCCTTCTGGTCTTAAAAAGCTGCATTGCATCCTAATGAGACCCAAAGAGTTAAAACTTTCTGGGGAGTGGCAATTTCATTTGCTTATAAAAGAGGACCATTTGCGTTTTATACACCAGCCATAAAGTAAAGAACAGCAATGAAAAACATCGACACCACCCCCTTTTAATGACGTCAAGCAAATGCTGTGTTCTTCTGTTTGCTCTGAGGGGTATCGTCCTTTCTAAATGAGTTTTTCCTAGAGTGAGAGCTTGACTGCCTATGGTAGGAATGTGCCAGTCCATGAGACGATATATGCTCTTCAACTAAATGTTCTGTTACAATTCCATGGATCCTAGTGACTTACAATAACAATATTCTAGTAAGTAGAATCAGGTGCTTATTTTTGCCAAAGTGGGTAAGAATTGTGTATTCAAAGAGCGAATGTTTGTTTGTAATTTATGTTGACCTTTAGTGAATGACAAAATTCTGTACATTGAGGACATTTTACATGGAAAGCAACTGAATTAAGTGCCCTTTATTGAGATAGTGAAGTAACTGTCCGAGTTTTGCACTTGTTACGTATTGACTTTATAAAAGGTATTTGCATTTTTATTCACTTAAGGCAAGGCCTTTGCAAAGTGGATGATTTTTGATCATCAGCTGGGTTTTATTGTATCAGAACTGCTTGACAATATTTGATCATTCTTGCAGGAAAAGTTGCAGTTGGTTTGAGAGATTACTTCTCAGACATTTTGAGTGATCCAGCAAAGGTCTATTTGAACTGTGAAACACCCAGGAGTGTTTGTCAAAAGGCTAAATTCACTTTCCGGTATTGAACTGGGCAATATGTTGAAAAAAACTGTTTCGGTCTTGGGTGCGTACATCTTTTTCCTTTTTGTTTTTATACAAATTTTGCTAATCTTAGCTGATGTAATACTGAAATAATGAAAAGCACCTTCAACATAGGAAGGGCAAAATTGAACTTTCTGCTTCTGTTGAGTATTTTGTTTCCAATCTGAAAATTTTGATAGGATAGGCTTGCTTTGTATTTGCCATTAGTGCTAAAGAACCTAGTGGTACACTCCACTCCATTTTAAGCTTGTCTGACAAGTTGTACTTTTAAGTGAGATCCTACTGAACATATATACGTATGGAACTAAAACAACAAAAATCAGCGATTGGCTGTGGAAGAAAAATGAGGTGAGATGGGATGGGGCTGTCAAAGAAGTAAACCATTATGGTGTTTTAGCAACACTTCTGTAGTATTAGAAATTCCTCCAAAAATTGGAAGAGTTTGTTAGGAGCTTTTTTCAAAAAAATTTTCCAGCTTTCTTTTCAAAAGAAAAGGCTGTCAAAGGAGTGCCACCTTTTTAGATGGTGCGAGAAATGTTCACGTGCAGAGACTGTACCTGACAATGCTACACTGTGTTGTCAGGTGGTGGACACCCACTGCATTCCAAGTGGAGTTGTAGTCCATTGAGTCAACCCTCGTACATTCAATGAAGGGATAGCTGCTGAACATCTAATCAGGGAATGTCCTCACTGCGGTCAGTGCAACACCCCCACCATCAAGTCCAACTCCAACCCATACCCACTACCCCTCTTGCCTACCATAAAGAGCTACTCTCTGTACTGGGCATTGGCTGCTACTTTACTAGCCTCTGCAACTATTCGTACCCGCAACTCATGGTCTCTGGTTCCAGTAGATGTGTGGAGATCCAGGCTCGCTTGCCTTGGCTGTGTCAGATGGTGATGTTATTACACATGTAACATGGTGACAGCAACTGCCCACAAACAGGCAATTCATGATTTAAGGATGCCATTTTGGTGTCTGTCTTTACGGTTGGGCCAAATACTCACTTTACCTTTTTAAAAACTAAAACTTGAGTTAAGATTAGTCTAGAATATGACCAAGGCAAAACATCATGTAATACACGACATGATTTCATCCACTTTTTTTGTATCTGTGTCTCATTCTGTACAGATTGCATTGACTTTGACTTTGACCTAGAGGTCAGGCTTTCACCCATGAAGTAGGGTGATTATTTTTTGTGTTCAGTGACCTTTTTTAAATCATTATTGCACAAGTTATTTGTGTGGTTTGGTGTTGAGGTGTTGTCAGCTGTTGGTCACCATTCTATTACTATCAAAGGTTGTGGTTTCATGTCCCACTCCAGGATTGAGAATGTAATCCGGGTTCACACTCTCATTCAGTACGAAAAGCTGTGGCAGGAACTGAATGACATTGAAAATGAGAGGTTAAACTGAAACCTTAGCCGTCCTTTCAAACAGAAACGTCAGATGTTAGTATGTATATTTTCACAATAGCAAAAAAACAGAACTTTTTCCAAGTCATTTGGCCACACTTCCTTCATAACTACAATAGCAAATACAGTTCAAAAATGCTTCATTTCGTTGTAAAGCACTTCAGAATATCCTGCGATTTCAAAAGACCCCTACCAGCCATAGGAAGGACAGCAGACATGTATGGGTTCACCCACGATTATGTTTTCACACACAACTACACCACCACCACCACGCGCACCCCCCCCGCCCAAAAAAAAAAACCCAGACCGTCCTGACTGCGAATGATCACACTTTCTTTTATTGTCACTCAGTCACAATCCTGAAATTCCCTTTCTAACAGTGTCTCCACACTCCAAGGAATGCAATTATTCAGAAGGCAAGACAGCACCTTCTTCAGGGCAACAGGAGATGCACAATTAATTGCTGGCCTAGCTACTGATGGTCACGTTTCATAAACAAGCTTGAATAAAAAATTGTATATTACACAACATTCATATATATTCATATGGAAATATTTGTCACTCTGTCTCAGTCCTACGTTTAGCAGCATACACATCCTGCATCATAACCACCAATGTGCACCCCACCCAAACCCTGTGTCTGTACCATGCTTGCATTTTTCTCCATGCATCAAAACTTAACTCCAAGCAGGTTTAATACTATATTAAGGAAGTACAGTGCCTTGACACTACTTTGTTTCCTTGTCTTTACAAGCTGGTCAAGCATATGTGATTAAAGTCCACTCTTCTGACCAGAAGTAATGGCCTGCAACAAAAGGGATTGTGCTGAAACTGAAACAATCATTGACGAGGTCAAGTCTCTATAGCAGAAAAATAAGCAATTTACAACTTCCATTTGGAAGTGATGTTTAAGGACTGAAAGGACAAAGATGTATTTATATAGTGCATTTTATGATCACAGGATATATTAAAGAGCTTTTAGTGCCAATTGTTAATTGGACATGAGAAAGTGTTGGTGAGAAGCCATTTACAACTGCTCCAGGCCTGTGGTATAGATATAGCCTTAGTGTTGTTGGGAAGGGAGCTCCTAATCAAGGAGGAACAGTGATGTAGATTCAGTTCAGGATCACCATTCCCTCAGGTTTTTTGTTTTGTTTTTGGCTACTGCCCAGGCCTCCTGAGTTCCCACAAAGCAAAACTGGCAACACTTCAAGTGCAAGCTCTGCATTGATGTACTGAACAGCACAAATGAAGCTTCGCAATGGTCATGTAGCCAGGCAGCTTAGAGAATTTTGTTAGCGTGGTCTGTGGCTCACGGGAAGGGAGGTTTGCAGGTGCTTCTGTACCCAAGTAAGCGCTATTCTACCTTTCCAGGTGGTTAAAAATTGACAAACTGCCAAAGGAGTTGATGCATTGCGTCGTACACTGGCACCAGTGTACCATTTGTACGGTAGTTGTGGAGGGAATAAATGTTGAGCATGAGATTGGGTGCCAACCAAGGGGACCACTTTATCCTGGATGGTGTCAAGCTTGTTAAGTTTTGTTGGAGCTGTAATAACCCAGGAAAATACATTACATGCCTGATTTGTAGATGGACAGGTTTTGAGGATCTGAAAGCTGAGTCAATCACCACGGAATTTCTAGCATCTGACCTGCCCTTTGGACCACAGTATTTAAACAGCTATTCCAGTTTGATACCTAATCTGTGGCAACATCTATGATGTTGGAGGATTGGTGATGGTACTGTAGAACATCAAAAAGAAGATGGCAAGATTATATTCTTTTTGAATTGGTTATTGCCCGGCAAGTAGTTTGGCACACTTGATTGCCACTTAGGAGTCCATGTCCTGCGAATACAAGCACTCATTTGCTTTAGTACATGAGGAGTTGCCAGAGGTACTAAATGTTACTCTGAAGCATCCATCGTCTGACCTTACAATGGAGGTAAGGTCACTGAAGCAACTGTTTGTCTAACCGTTTCCCTGAGGACCACCTGTCGTGATATCCTGAGCCTGACATTATTTGTAACCTGTAACCAGCAACCACAACCATTATTTTTGTGCTCCGGGTACTCCAATCTGCGGAATGCCTATCTACCATCCTCTGAGAAAAAGAACAAGAAATGGCATCGCCCACACAAGAAATGGCATCACCAACCCAAGGAAACCTACACAGATAAATAGAAAGCGGGACATAACACCGGCGCTTCACCAGAGGCTCACTGTTACCTAGAATGGTGATAAATGTCTGAAAACAAACCTTCCAGCTCAGCGAGCAAACTCACATCCAGAACCTCAACCTGAGCTACAAATCTCCTCAACTCTCTGTGGAATGTTTCCATGTGCTTCCCATTGACTGTGGTTTTGCTTGATTTCTTTGATAGCAGTTTGGTCATTTTGTGCTGTCTTGATGTCAAGTGCAATTTCTATCACCTTTTTTGGGGGTGGGGGCTGACATTGGATTAAATTTGTAATGTGTTCTGCAGTTGGTTGACTCTGACTCTGGCAGATCTCAAACTAAATATCAATGACCAGTTTAAAGATGAGAAAGTGATGCTTGATAGTTGGCAATGCCTATCGTTTATTGGTGATCAGACTGTTCTTAAGGCATTAGTGCCTGGATCTGTCTAATTTTTATGGAGAGGACATACCTGAGAATCTTTTCACCATGTTGAAGTCATGCTAGTCTTTGATTTTTGGAAGAACTTGGATAGAGATGGATTTAGTTCTGGGGCACAGAGTATCCCAGCTCTGAAGCGGTCAAGAGTTTATAATATATTCAAATCCCTGTGTTCACTGATGTTATTACACACCTGTAGACCAGGAGGGATTTGAACCTGGGTTTCACTGCTCTTGTGGTGTGATGGTAGTGATTTTTTTTTCCCTGTTTTTTTTGGTTTCTTGTCCCTAGAAATGCTATCACATAGCACTGAGTGACATTCCACCATCAAAGCAACACTTCTGAAGAAGGGTCTAGGCCTAAAACATCAGCCTTCCTGCACCTCTGCTGCTTGGCCTGCTGTGTTCATCCAGCTCTACACCTTGTTATCTCACTTTTTTAAATTTTCTTCCTTTTTTTTATATAAACGGTAACCAGCACCAATTAAATAGCTGGGTAGCCGATTAAATATTTTATATGCAAATGAACAAAAGTGAAGGGGTGATAGGGAGAGCAGGTAGGGACTAAAACAAAACTGAGTTAGAGGGGGCAATAAAGCACTGTATCCCCCTGTGGTGCCTATGTCTCTCAAGGCATTGAGCATTGATGGACACCAGGTGCCTCCTCTCCAGTGACACCTCTAGCATGAACACAACCATTGAAGAGGAGCAGGCAGTCAGCAGATGTGACCCACCCCCTCCACAGCCTGCTGCCTAGACCGGTTTGTAGCCAGCCAGGCCAGGTCCAGGAGCCGACCAACAAGGAGGTCCTCCAATCTGCCAAAGATCAGGAGCATGGGGCTAAAGTGCAAACAAAAACACAGCAAAATTTTTTTTTCAAATAGCTGCAAAAGGAGGTGTAAACATCCACCACCAATAAAACACACGATCCATGGACTCCATGTACTGCAAAATAAGCAGTTGGGCTGAGAGTCTACGAACCACCACAATCTGCTGTTAGATGGGACCGCAGTGTGCAGCACGCTCCACTCTGCCCCTGTCCCCAAGGGAGAGAGGGAGGAGTCCTGCAGGTAGAGAGCTGTCACCACTGGGAATCGCTACCACCGTCAGCAAGTAAACATGCAAAGATGTCTCTGTACGGATGGTGGACGTAAGAGTCCAGTTGGATGGTGAGCAACAGCAGCCTTTTTTTTTGTGAGATGAAAACACATACTCTCCCCACACCTCCCTCTTCTGAGGGAGGTTCAGGACCTTGGGGCCAATGTGAAATTCTGCCTGAACAGTGGTATGCCTAGACTGGATTCTACCCCATGCCTGAGCATCCTCTAACTGGTGCCTGAAGGTGGGTCTAAGCACATCCACTTTCAGGTGATGGATGGCATTGGCTGCAAGCTGGACATCCACAGCTGCTCTGTTTGCTGATTTCTGTGGCAACGTCCAGGCCAGACCGCCACCACTCGGCATGTCCCTGACTCTGGTCACCCTCTTGGCTGCAGCTCCTCCTTCTGCCAGCCATTTGAACCCACACTGTTCCTGACATCTCTGATAAAAGCCTCTATCCCTGACAAGGGAAGGACCTGTCCAGAGTCAATCACATTCCAGAGATTGATCCTGTCCCAGGAAAAGAGAGTTAAGATCCTGAGGAAGACCTGAAGACCCTTGTCTACGAACAAGAGTTGTGTGTCACTATTAAGGTCACGCACCATCTTGGGAGGAGGCTCAATGGAAAGGTATCACTCCAGGGTCCAAGGGTGCAAAGTCATCGCTTAAATGTACAGGCACACCAGTAACTGACCATCCTCCTCGCTGTGAACACTCAACCTCTTCTGTGACCCAGTGCATCAATGTCTTTTGGATGTTAGTGGCACAGTTAGGAGTGAATTTATAAAAGTAGATCATCTTGATGTAACTATACACCTTTGGAATAGGTCAGGCTTAAACTCAGGCTGCCTGGTCCAGAGATTGTGACACTACCACTGCACTATGAACTTTTTGTCAGGGATTTATAGACTTGCTGTATCCAGTGCCTTCCACTGTTTCCTCACTATCACAATTGGAGAATCAAGTTGGTTAAACACTGGCATCTGGGATGCTAGGGTCTTCAAGGAGGCTATGGTAGGTCACATTTCTGTCTGAAATGTGGTTGTAATTGCCTCAGCCATTCCTTTTTTGCCCTGATCGACTGGACTCCCCTTTTTCACTAGGTTGTTTTATGAAGCCATCCCCTCCAGTTTAACTGTTCACCCCTCATCCATAGTTTATCCACTGATTTTAAAACCACCCAACAGATTAAAGATTTAACAACACCTTAAGTTTTTGTTCAATACATTCTCATCAGTGGTGTGACCCTTTTGATCCTTTACTTTATAAATTCTGTGTCGGATACTGCCTCTCTCGCTAACAGCTGAAGGAAGAGTGAAGCTCTGAAAGGTTGTCTTCAAGTTAACCCCATTGGACTGTAACCTGGTGTTGTATGCACGCTCAGATGGACAGGTGCATATCATCTAATAAGTTTGGTGTGGCTGAGGTCAAATAGGTCTTCCCTCTTCTTCCTGTGTCACTGGGCCAGCAGAAGTTGATTCCTTTTCGGGGACTCAACCAGTTTAGTCAGTGACTTTACTAGGGCACTCTCGTTGTGATGGATATTGAAGTGCCCATCCAGAGTGTATTCTGTGCCCCTTGATACTGTTGGTGGTACTACCAAGTGATTTTCAAACTGGAGAAGTAGAGATTCACCAGCTGTGGGAGAAGGGTATTAGTCAGCAGGGGGTATCATTGCCCAGGTTTGACTTTTGTGTCACGCTTTGATTCAGCGCAGTTACTTGCTGGGGTAGTTAACCACATTGCTGTGGATCTGGAGTCATGTGTAGGCCACAAACTATGGATAGCAGATTTCCTCCCCTGTTGCAGCAAACCTGGTGGAAACCAGTCTCTGTAATGGTCATTCAAAGATCCAATTATTAAATGTTTGTTTAATATCCCCCAGCTTCTATAATAAAATTTGTACTTGAGTCTCTAGTGTTTGTTTAATGGACTTGTAATTCAACGGTCCAGATTAAGTTACTATGATTCTACCCTTTTTTCCTGTGTAAGGAATATCACTTCAGTGCTGGAAATGGAAATGTCATGTTCTTTAATTGTTGAAAATGCACCATGTTGGTAGCCAGGAATGGGGGAGTCTCTCTTTTTCTTGTGCTGGCCTTGGCTGCTGTACAGTTAAAGCAAGGAATTACTTAGTATTAATGTTTTGTCTAATAAAAATGGTTATTTTGTAATTGTAAATGTGCTCATTTTGAATTTTCATTTATCTCTAACTTGTGGTATTTCCCTTTACCTTTCACTTATGAATTTAACTTTTTTTTTTCTAATTTGCATAGGTGTATGACATAAGGCATCAGTGTTTAATCCTGGGGCCCAAGGCCACCATTTTGCACAATTAAAGTAAGTATATCATTTCTTTCCCCAGTGAAGTCGTCTAAATGGTGGCATAATTGTGACAGATTTGAGTAGTGAGATTGGGGGATCACATCTATTAGACTTGACACGACCAATACCCAATCTCCTCCATTTCTTCCTCAAGGAGATGCTGAGGCCAACCAGGGTCACGAAGTTATTAGTGGGGGTGTGAGGGATTCCAGAGGCACAACCTCTCTAACATGTATTTTAATATCAGCTTGGGAGGAGGAAGATCCAAGATAGCATTTCTCAATGTGGAGGAAGGCATTGTATAAAAATATTTGTTTATCATTTAGGAAGTATTCAGAGATCTTTAACAAAAGATGGGAGGGAATACTTCGTCTTCAACATGTTCACTGCCCCTTAAGTGGCTTTTGGCTGTGTTGTTTCAGCAGTTCATTTCTAGAACAACTTAAGATTGAATGAATCAACAATTTTATTTGCTAAATTCTACAGATTTAAGCAATGTAACTTACTTTCAGACCTTTTTGCTAACATTTTTTAGAGCTTTTCTTTTTTCTGCTGATTCATTGACATGAATCAAAACCTTAGCAAATGCTGATCTTTATAGTTTCAAATATATTGGGAATTTAATAGCTTGAAGATTATGGTGTGAAACGGAGTAATGCCACTGAAAGCGTGGTGGTGGTGATGAGGTTAGTTAGTATCCTTCCCAAGATCCATAAACAAGCCAACCACATTGGTTCAGCCTCTTGGTACCCCATTCACCGTTGTTCTTCCTTTTTGTCAATTCTTTTTCAGAATCTCTTACGTAGCAGCTTCTGACCTACATCTACAGCTGTTCTGATGCCCTACTTTTAGCAGTTTCCAATTTCAGGAGCTTATGAGCTGAACTGCTTGATCCCATTTGTTTGCTCGACACCTAAGGGTTTTAGTTTAGAAATACTTAGCTGAGCACTTTGCTGCTCTGTTCATAAGTATTACATTTGGTCTTTTTTTTAAAGAAAGGCCCTTGCCAAAACCTTTTTTTGGTTCCAAGGTTTTCACTTTAAGTACAGACGTTCAAGGTTGAAGGAGTGTTATGATGGGTGCCAGGGACTCCAGATCATATTTGCTCATGGTAGCACATCAGCTTGCTAATAACTGAGGACCACTGTTTTACGTTATCTTTTATCAGGAGACTGGAGCTTTTGCAGTGAAAATATCTGCAACAAATCCAGCATATAGGCCAGTTGCCAGTGATTTTTGTCATTCTTTTCCCCACCTTCCATTGCTAAACAATTGAGACTTCGTCCAGACTAGTGTTGTAATATCAGGTGATTATACTATCCATTCCTGAATCAAAGGTAATTTATGTACTTACAATTAAATTCAGCCCCTCTAATCTTTTTTCCATCTTCCCCACACTGCCTCTCCACCGTGCCCATCTGTACTCTCCACTGATTACGCCAGCTATTCTTTGAGAAATGCAGTGTGAAGTGTTTTGATTCTCATGTGACACTAGGTGCAAATATTGGCCATGCTTGGAATTTCTCTCTGCTATAAAACAGCTATTAACCCACTAGTTGTAAGAGAAATTTTAGATGAACATAATCATTTATTCACAACAAAATATTTTGCCCCTCAGCTATACTCTTAAATAGTTATCTGTTCAGCTACTTTCTAGGCTGAGTTCTGTCTTGTGCCTGTTTGCAGTTTGTTGATATTGCACCTATCATCATTGTCCCTGGTGTATCATGTTTAGGCAACATGAGAAGCTGTATACAGGTAAACAGATGGTGATTCTTCAATATGCTAGCATCCTCTGAATCCTGTTTTGGCCACATGCTGTCTTCACATTTTTTTAAAAAAAAGTCCGTAGAAAAATCAGTTTCTGGAGTAACAATTGGGTGTTGTTGCTGCCTGTGGATGTTGAGGATTGCTTGATGACTTATCTTTGTGCCTCTAGATTAGATATAGTAGTTCTATCAGCAACAAGAATGCTGCTAGTTGGGTTAGTGCTGTTTTCTGCCTTACACAGACTTTCCCAGACAATTACATTTACAAGTTGCAACTTTCAGCCAATTACTGCACACACCATATGTAAATGAGATGTTGAAATTTTGCACAATATTGGACAATGGAGGAGGTGCATATAGCATCAGAAAGGATTACTAAACAAAGATAATTCCTGTTTCATTTCTCCAGCTCAGGATACTTATTTGAATTGATAATATTCTTGCTAAAATCAGCCAATTCCAAAAAGACTGGAGATTGATTTGTAGTTGCCTAGTATCCTATATTAGATGTCGTTGATAAACTCATACAATTAATAGTTTTCAGGATTTGAGTACAGTACATTGATCAGAAATGAATATTGACAGATTATTATGAATATGATCTGTTCTTCTGTATTTGCAGCAAAATGTCAGGACCTGAAGGCAAGATGAGTGCAAAAGCTCTTTATGGTGAGTATCTACACCGACATAGAAACCTGATTCTTCTCATTCAGCAAAAAATAAATTAGCCTAAAAGTTACTTGCTATCTTGAGTATATGTCATCCGAATTGAAATGTTTGCTTGGTGTTAAGTGGTAAGACTATCTTTAGACTTAAACAAATTTATGTATGAGAGTTGAGTGACATGGTGGTTTGGGAACACTAGCCTGGAATTGTATTCATTAGAGTTTAGAAGGTTGAGGCGAGATCTAATAGAAAATTACAAAATAATGCATGGCTTAGAAAGGGTGGATGCTGGTAAGTTGTTTCCGTTAGGTGGGGAGATTAGGACCTGTGGGCACAGCCTTAGAATTAGAAGGAGTCAATTTAAAACAGAAATGAGGAGACATTTCCTCAGCCAGAGTGATGGGCCTGTGGAATTCATTGCCACGGAGCGCAGTGGACACCGGGACATTAAATGCCTTCAAGGCAGAGATCGATAAATTCTTGATCTCCTGAGAATCCAGGGCTTTGGGGAGAGTGCAGGGAAGTGGAGTTGAAATGTCCATCAGCCATGATTTAAATGGCAGAGTGGACTTGATGGGCCGAATGGCTTTACTTCCACTCCGATGTCTTATGGTCTTATGGAACACCCTGATGTGATTTCAGATTAGAAATATTTAACACTTGGATATGACACTTTTCTGAATTCTGTTTAAATTGAGTTATTAAACCTGTTTGTTTTGAAAAGTATTTTATGTCAATGCTTGAAAAAGTGGACAGAAAGGATGTATAAACATGTTAGCTATTCACACGTTCATGTCAATATAATTTATTTCTAGGCTGTTTTTGTCTTCAACTCTGGCTTGAATTTACATTTTAAGAGTTCAAATGCAAATAAATCTAGGACACTCACTTTGAATGTGCAACAAGGCACAGAACTGATCATAATTCAACAGCAAGCTTATCTCACTGAGAGGTCATAAGGGTGATTGACAGGTGTGGGAAATGCCCACATCCTTAAACTAAAGGAGGCGATATGCTGTAATTAGCCTGTCTGTTGCTATTACTAAATATAAAACGTCAAGAAAATTTCTTCCTTCATTGTATGTTTCCACACAGCTTCCCACTCAACTACTTTTCTCAAACAATAAAATTACCAAATCAAATACATGCAGAAAGAAACGTCACGAGTAGACTTGGCGGGAATGTGGTTGAGCTCTGATGTCATTCTTTTCCGGTAATCTCTTCAAGCACTTCAGCTCAGGGAAACTGTGATTTTGCTTTTAAACAGTACTGAGATATTCAAAATGTCTTTTGAAAACTTTCCTCAACACTAAACTTAAAATTGTTTGCTCAGCAATTCTGATGGACTAAATTATGCTGGGAAGCAAGATACACACTTGCATCTTCAGAGCTCCTCCAGTGGTCTGGGGAGAATTTTAACCAAATAAATCATTAGTTCTATTGTCTTCTACTTGACACTGAACCAAAGAGAAATTATGATGTAGAAGAAGTCATTCATTCCATTATGTCTGTGCCAGCTAAATAAATGAGCTGCATATTCTAATCTAGCATCTAGGTCATAACCATGCAGGTTATAGCCTTTATTAAAGCTTCAAATCTGATGTCTGACCCAACCTGCTCACTTTTGGACCTACCTGAGGTAGGGAAATGGGTGGGAATCCAGACCCCCCCCCACCCCCCCCAAGGAAGAAGGTTGGCAGTTATGAATTTATCTGTTGTCAGCTAATTTTCCTGAGAATTCAGCTAAAAAGTTGTCACATACAGAACTTGAGTTTACATCTATCCCACCGGGATCTAATAAGTCTTCCTGAGGATCTCCAGTTGTAGGGAGTTTCTTGCCTTCCCAATGTGATCTCCAATTCTTTTTTAACTCCTAATACCTCCAGTCTCTTTGATCGCTTATATTCTCCCAGGACCTACAGACTAGCAGCGCTAATCAGTCCCATCCTTTTGAGAGGTGTACCTTTTTCCCCTAACAAACACCTTCCGAAGTCAATTTCTACTCTATCCCTCCCTCAACTCCAATCGTCACCCACCTCATGAATGGTGACTCCTCTACTCAATTGTCCTTTAGATCCAAAATGCCCTTTTGCTTGCAATTAATTACTGAATCCAGCAGCTTTCACACACATTGGCAAGTTGTTCCCCTGTCTAAACAGAACAATCAGATTAACTGGCTCACTTCTCAGATGGAGCTCCAGTGGATCAGATAAAACATTGTGTACTTCGCACTTCAGTCCATGTTTCAGAAGTTAATTCCTGGCCTGCACTGATCTTTGTGGGGATAGCTGTGGAATGTCTTGGTTACTGTTCTGTCGGCTCAAGAGGAAGAAAATTGGCCAGTGTTGCTGCTCTGTGTCAACTCCCTGTGCCCTGCAATGGCAGTCACACATTTGCAGCTATCGTTTCAACCTTCTGCAATGTCCTTTTAAAATTTGATTCTTTATTAATAATGAATATCTAGTCAGAGCTATGGCTCAAGTACCTATTAATTCAATCCCATTTTCCAGCCACATGGCCCATAGCTTTGTATGCTTTGTCTTTTTGGGGTTTTTATTGATTATTTAGTAATGTGTACTGAAATACAGTGAAAGGTTTTTTTGTTTACAAGCAGTACAGGCAGATCACAGCAAGCAAAGGATGTACAGATCAAAAAGACTTCGAGGCATACAGGTTACATTGCAGGTTATGCTATCTGAGGGTAAACTCTATTCAACAGACCTAATGGCCAGAAAGATGCTGTTCCTCG
This sequence comes from Stegostoma tigrinum, assembly GCF_030684315.1. Lineage (NCBI taxonomy): Eukaryota > Metazoa > Chordata > Chondrichthyes > Orectolobiformes > Stegostomatidae > Stegostoma > Stegostoma tigrinum. Next base: position 21,443,283 of record NC_081370.1, read on the forward strand.
ACCTGCTTGTGTGTGTATTCAGGCTTCTGTATCTTCTGCCTGTTGGAAGAGGTGGGAGATCATTAACAGGGTGAGATGGGTCTTTTGTTCTTGGCTGCAAGGCATGTAAAGAGTCCATGGGTGGCACGTTGGCTTCCGAGATGGCTTTCCGTGCACCACCACCTGGCGTTTTACAGTCATGGGTAGAGCAGTTGTTATACCAGTCTGTTACGCTCCCAAACAATATGCTTTCAATGGTGCACCTGTAGAAACCCAAGTATTGATTTTAATCCTGTGATGGTTCCCATGTCTACACCCATCCTGGCATTGAATTGCAGATTACCATAACCCTCTGGATGAAAATACATTTCTTTTAAATTGCTTCTAAACCACCTCCTGATTAAATTTATGCACCCTAATTATTGGTCCCTCCAATGAGAGTTTTCTCCAATTTACCTATGTCCCTCATAATTTTGTGGACATCAATCATGTCCTCCCTTAGTCGTTTCTGCTTTAAGCAAAATTAACACCAGCCTATCTTGTCTGTCTGTCTTAGTTGAATCACTCCAGCCCAGCCAGTATCCTGGTGAACCTCCTCTGAGCTCTCTTCAGTGCAAGCACATCCTTCCTATAATGTGGGAACCAGAGCTGTGCAGAGTACGCTAGCAGTGATCCAACCAGCTTTTTTTTTGCTCCATCAGAATCTCCCTGCTGTCGTATTTAACACCGCAGCTAATTATATGTAAATATCCCTTCATCTCTAAGAGTAAAAGGGGGGGGCGGGGAGAACCTTCTTTGAAACCACCTCCTTTGCCTCCCAGAAATGCTGTTGTTCTACTTCTGTTCCTCTACCATCTCTTTTTTAAACCTCCTACCATCACCAGCACTGCCCCTGTGAACACTCGCCACAACCCTCCTGTTAGCTGAGATAACAAGAAATGCTGCTTGGCTTGCTGTGTTCATCCAGCTCGACATCTTGTTATCTCTCCTGTTAGCTGATTTAGCTTCCTCCTTCTGTTTCATATCTGGAATCAGAATTACCTGCAGTGGATAGCCTGAAGTGTAGGCTAATTCATTGCCAGGCAACGAGTCTTCTTTGGAAACTGCAAATAACATTTCCATTCTTTAAAAGTCAGTTGGATCTATTATTTATGGTGCAATTTTGAGAAAGACAGCTATCTTCCTCCTTGTGTCTGTATGCTTCAAAGGAGGCCAGATTCCGCTTGTTATATTCTTTTACCTGCAGAGCCAGTTTTCATTTACAATGAGTTTAGCATTGTTTTTCCTGAATTATGTGTTGGAATAAGGAAACTACAGCCAGCCAAGTTCTGTTTAAATTCTGTTGATAGTGTGTGTTTGTTAGCTATTTTATGTATCAAGACAGGTTAACAAAAATATTCCACTGAACTATGCTGTTTACTGTTTGTTCATTTGTTTTATGAAAATAAACCACTTGTTGGATCAAAGCATGAGACTGTCTAGGTGTCTACTGGTTTGCTTTGAGAGGAGAATTGCATGGTGTCACATGCTTTATACTCTGGATATATCACAAGTTCAGTGTTAAAATAAATGGATCCCACTATCATTTACCTGAACTTTAAACTTGGAAAAATAAATTCTGGCTTGTACAGGATATAGTGTTGACCTCTTAGCAATAAAAATTGTGACATTACACATCGACTTTAAAAATGTTTGCAAAATCTGAAATGGCTTTGCATGAACCTCCTTAGAATCCTGTATCCATTTGTCACGATGTGCACCTTCCTAAAGTAGCTGGTTCCAATTCTATGGTGAAACAGTTCTGAGCCTACTCAATTTAAGAGGCCACACCCTCCTTCCCAAATGACAGTTTATAAGATCAGCCTAATATTGAATTAAATGACATCCTATCACAATTCATAACTACTACTTCTTTCTGTAAATTGATTGGTAGTAACATCGTGTGCTGACATGTTTTCCTTGAGCAATTTAAGTCATCAATTTGCAGTGTGCAGTGATATATATTCTACAGTAATGGCTGTGTCTTAGCAGCTTTTTAAGTAACAATCAAACTTTCATAAAATGATATTTATGGTTGATACAAAAGTAATTTTGTCTTATTGTTCCAAACTATAAATGCCACTTTTGGGAATCAAAGTGTAATTCGACTCTATTTAGAAATTACATGAGGCATTATCTACCTCATTGCTGTTTGTTTGTTCAATAGATCAGGAAACACCATTTTTATTTCCATATGCATTTGTAAGAATTTTAATTGCCCTGTACCTATGGACTACAGTCCAAAGAAAAAAGTTTGTTTTGAGATGTTTCCAACAGCTACTTTTCTCATTTGGGATGTGTCTTATTTTGCCACTTGTTCGATCCACAGTAAAATTCCATCTGAAAGCTCATTGCAAAACTATATAAAAACCATGTTGTATGGTTCATTTTGGAAAGATTTATACCTGATCTGTTGAAACTGGAAACCAAATGGAATTGAAATTACTCTAGTAATATACTAACAATTGGATGCATTATTTTGAAAGCAATTATTTTAATAGAGGTGTGAATTTTTTTAAGAAAAGGACCAAAGGATTGGAATTAGAGATAATGGGAACTGCAGATGCGGGAGAATTTCAAGATAACAAACTGTGAGGCTGGATGAACACAGCAGGCCAAGCAGCATCTCAGGAGCACAAAAGCTGACGTTTCGGGCCTAGACCCTTCATCAGAGAGGGGGATGGGGAGAGGGAACTGGAATAAATAGGGAGAGGGGGGGAGGCGGACCGAAGATGGAGAGTAAAGAAGATAGGTGGAGAGTGTGTAGGTGGGGAGGTAGGGAGGGGATAGGTCAGTCCAGGGAAGACGGACAGGTCAAGGAGGTGGGATGAGGTTAGTAGGTAGCTGGGGGTGCGGCTTGGGGTGGGAGGAAGGGATGGGTGAGAGGAAGAACCGGTTAGGGAGGCAGGGACAGGTTGGACTGGTTTTGGGATGCAGTGGGTGGGGGGGGGGGGGGGGGGGAAGAGAGAGCTGGGCTGGTTGTGTGGTGCAGTGGGGGGAGGGGACGAACTGGGCTGGTTTAGGGATGCAGTGGGGGAAGGGGAGATTTTGAAACTGGTGAAGTCCACATTGATACCATATGGCTGCAGGGTTCCCAGGCGGAATATGAGTTGCTGTTCCTGCAACCTTCGGGTGGCATCATTGTGGCAGTGCAGGAGGCCCATGATGGACATGTCATCAAGAGAATGGGAGGGGGAGTGGAAATGGTTTACGACTGGGAGGTGCAGTTGTTTGTTGCGAACTGAGTGGAGGTGTTCTGCAAAGCGGTCCCCAAGCCTCCGCTTGGTTTCCCCAATGTAGAGGAAGCCGCACCGGGTACAGTGGATGCAGTATACCACATTGGCAGATGTGCAGGTGAACCTCTGCTTAATGTGGAATGTCATCTTGGGGCCTGGGATGGGGGTGAGGGAGGTGGTGTGGGGACAAGTGTAGCATTTCCTGCGGTTGCAGGGGAAGGTGCCGGGTGTGGTGGGGTTGGAGGGCAGTGTGGAGCGAACAAGGGAGCCACACCCGGCACCTTCCCCTGCAACCGCAGGTAATGCTACACTTGTCCCCACACCTCCTCCCTCACCCCCATCCCAGGCCCCAAGATGACATTCCACATTAAGCAGAGGTTCACCTGCACATCTGCCAATGTGGTATACTGCATCCACTGTACCCGGTGCGGCTTCCTCTACATTGGGGAAACCAAGCGGAGGCTTGGGGACCGCTTTGCAGAACACCTCCACTCAGTTCGCAACAAACAACTGCACCTCCCAGTCGTAAACCATTTCCACTCCCCCTCCCATTCTCTTGATGACATGTCCATCATGGGCCTCCTGCACTGCCACAATGATGCCACCCGAAGGTTGCAGGAACAGCAACTCATATTCCGCCTGGGAACCCTGCAGCCATATGGTATCAATGTGGACTTCACCAGTTTCAAAATCTCCCCTTTCCCCCACTGCATCCCTAAACCAGCCCAGTTCGTCCCCTCCCCCCACTGCATCCCTAAACCAGCCCAGCTCTCTCTTTCCCCCCCCCCCCCCCCCCCCACCCACTGCATCCCAAAACCAGTCCAACCTGTCCCTGCCTCCCTAACCGGTTCTTCCTCTCACCCATCCCTTCCTCCCACCCCAAGCCGCACCCCCAGCTACCTACTAACCTCATCCCACCTCCTTGACCTGTCCGTCTTCCCTGGACTGACCTATCCCCTCCCTACCTCCCCACCTACACACTCTCCACCTATCTTCTTTACTCTCCATCTTCGGTCCGCCTCCCCCTCTCTCCCTATTTATTCCAGTTCCCTCTCCCCATCCCCCTCTCTGATGAAGGGTCTAGGCCCGAAACGTCAGCTTTTGTGCTCCTGAGATGCTGCTTGGCCTGCTGTGTTCATCCAACCTCACAGTTTGTTATCAAAGGATTGGAATTACCACCTCTGCATTTAACTTAACTTGAATGCCACAATCCCATGACTGAGTAATCTCAGTAACAACCTAATAATACCAATGCAAGGACAATATCTTTTCTCCTCCGAAATAGTGCCACAGGATAGCTACCCTCAGCACTGTACTCCTCTTTCAGTTTTGATTACTTGCTCAATGGAGCTTGACATCAAAGACCCAAAAAACACACAACTACAGATGCTGGAAATCAGAAACAAAAACAAATTGTTGTACAAACCAAGCACATATGGCAGCATTTGAGGAAACAAAGCAGCATCAATGTTTCAGGTCCAGTAACCCTCCTTCAGAACAGTGTAACTGGTGTGGTCAGCAGAGAGGAAAAGCTAGCTACTTACTTTCATCTCCCTTGTGGCCTGCCTCTCCCTTTCCCAAAGGGAAATAGCCCACAGTAGGGCTTGAGGGTGGTGGACTGCTCAACATTTGCTTTCTCACCCCTTCATGGAGAGGATCCTTACCTTGACAGCACCAAGTGACTGACCAGGTCCAAGCTCCTAAACCTGAGATCAGAGGCTGCCCTTTAGTTACTGTACCAGGACCTCCCTGAGCGAAGGATTTCTCCCTTGCCTTAACTGAGGACTGCTGGCAACAGCTTCTTTCTTTTCTTTTGTGTGTATGTGAATCTGAGGTTTGGGCATGACATTGATGCTTTGACTTCTGAAACCATAAGTCAGTGCTCCAGTTGCCATGCACAGAGATTTGGTGCTATTTATCTTTAAAGAGAACATTGCTGGCAACTGTGACAAGCTTTCTGGATTTGTCTGCACCAAACAACATGACAATACAACAGTTTGCAAGCGTGGTATTTCTGACCAAGGGACAAAGTGTCCCTGCCTTGCCTTTTTGCACCGAGCAACCAAGGAGGCTCAAAGTGAATAAATGCGGGCGAACAGGCCAGAGATGCAGCCTGGTCAAATTTGAGCTGGGTACACATCTGAGCACAGAGTCCTTTGTTGTAGCATTACAACTATTGCAGTTAAAGGTGCTGCATTAAAGTGCTGAAGCATAATGATCAGAGATGTGCTAAAAGGGTTCCTCAAGGCTGGAAAATATCAGATGCCAATGTCTGGATATGGCATCAGTGTGGGTGATGCCCATTATGAGTGCCTTGATTATTGGTGTCTGGTACCCAATGTGGACATCCTCTGGAGAAGGCAGTGAGATGGTTGCCAGGTACCTGCTCTGACTTCGATGCTGAGCACTCTTGGCATCTTAGTTTGATTAGCAGGGATGGTAGATAGAAATCTGCATATTACTGAGGCAAGATGCATAGTTACTAGTCATTAACAACCAATAATCCCCTCTGAAGACACAACTCACCATTTCCAAGTGGGAAACTCTCCACAACGTCTGGGTTTTCATACAATGTGCTGGGAATTGTTCCTGACATCAAGATGAGCCATACTGGACTTCTCCCATGATTCTGCCACATTTCCCCGAATAGCCCACGTTGGCCAGGGTCCAAAAGATTCTACCCCAAGACCAAAGTTCTACAAAGGGCCATGGATAGTTTTGTTGTAAGCAGTTCATATTTGGAGAATGGAAGGGAGTTGGAGTCAAGGATAGCTAATTTAACCTAACATCCAGTTAGAAATGTTAATGTGTTTCACTTATCATGGGAAAGAGCAGAGGAAGTCTTTTAAGATAGGGGTACAGGCTTCCCTATGAATCTGTGTGTGTGTGTGTGTGTGTGTGGTCAAAAAAAAGAAAATGGTTCCTTACAGCCAGATATTAGAGGGTGATGGTCTGTTGCCAAAGAATTGTATCTGTAGATTCTGGGGGAGATATTCTGGCACAGACCTGACCTGTCACCTCTATGGTGCCGCTGGACTTGACCCATCCACTGATTTCACCAGCCCACCACTGTCTGCTGCCAAACCTGCCTCACCAGCACCCAGTCAGAGTCCCCAGACTTGCCTGCCCAATATTGCCACATTTCACAGGCACCACCACCCTGCCTCCCAAAAATAAATCCCAGGCCAAATTTTCTCCTGATGGATCTGACCCATTTTAAGGATTGCATCACTTAACTGGTTCCCTTTGTTAACTTGCATCCTGACATCCTATCTTCCTGATGTTCTAGTTGCGTGGCACCTTGCATTCTACGCCCAATACCTTATCCCTGTCTGCTTGCCATCTACCCAGCAGGTACCCTGTCCTCTAGTACTCCAACACATCATGTGCAAATGTTTTCACAGCATGTCACTGCTGTCAAGAGGGTGTGGTTTGATTTCTTTTGACGCTTTTTATAACAGAACGGTCAGAATGGTAGTACAGCTCCCGTTTCTGAAGGAGCCCCTGATGAGAATCTCCTCTCAAAAATGAGCAACTTCTTTCATATCCTTTTTTTTAAAAACGAGGGCTGGAGTGGCAATCTGCATCAGGAAATCCAGCTCACTATTTGATCAATGTTTTTATTTATTTGGTCTAGTAAAAGATATTTTTTTAAAAGTGAAAGTGATGTTATTCTTTCAACTGATTTCATTTTTTCCTTTTATAAACTGTTGATAAGATCTCTTACAGGGATCCTAATAGGTCTTGGCTAGGATGCTACCCTTTAACAAATACCATGGATACTGATTTTTTTTTTTGTGACAGCTACTGTAGAAAAGTCAAAGCAGAAATTCCAATGCTACATAAGTTGGTGTTGCCTACAACCAGTACCAAAAATGTGGAGAAAGGCATGTATTTCTTGTACAAGACAGTAAAACAAGCTATATCTTTTAAACCATCTAAACTAAAAGTTCTGCAACACGATCCACATTGGATTTATGCAATAGTATAACTTATCATGTACTTGGAATGCTGTTTAAGTTGTGTAATTTACTTTGTGACTAGAAAAGTTGATGAGGGTCGAGCTGTGGATGTGGTGTATATGGACTTCAGTAAGGCATTTGATAAGGTTCCCCATGGTAGGCTCATTCAGAAGGTCAGGAGGAATGGGATACAGGGGAACTTAGCTGCTTGGATACAGAATTGGCTGGCCAACAGAAGACAGCGAGTGGTTGTAGAAGGAAAATATTCTGCCTGGAAGTCAGTGGTGAGTGGAGTTCCACAGGGCTCTGTCCTTGGGCCTCTACTGTTTTTGTAATTTTTATTAATGACTTGGACGAGGGGATTGAAGGATGGGTCAGCAAGTTTGCAGACGACACAAAGGTCAGAGGTGTCGTTGACAGTGTAGAGGGCTGTTGTAGGCTGCAGCAGGACATTGACAGGATGCAGAGATGGGCTGAGAGGTGGCAGATGGAGTTCAACCTGGATAAATGCGAGGTGATGCATTTTGGAAGGTCGAATTTGAAAGCTGAGTACAGGATTAAGGATAGGATTCTTGGCAGCGTGGAGGAACAGCGGGATCTTGGTGTGCAGATACATAGATCCCTTAAAATGGCCACCCAAGTGGACAGGGTTGTTAAGAAAGCATATGGTGTTTTGGCTTTCATTAACAGGGGGATTGAGTTTAGGAGTCGTGAGATCTTGTTGCAGCTCTATAAAACTTTGGTTAGACCGCACTTGGAATACTGCGTCCAGTTCTGGGCGCCCTATTATAGGAAAGATGTGGATGCTTTGGAGAGGGTTCAGAGGAGGTTTACCAGGATGCTGCCTGGACTGGAGGGCTTATCTTATGAAGAGAGGTTGACTGAGCTCGATCTCTTTTCATTGGAGAAAAGGAGGAGGAGAGGGGACCTAATTGAGGTATACAAGATAATGAGAGGCATAGATAGAGTTGATAGCCAGAGACTATTTCCCAGGGCAGAAATGGCTAGCACGAGGGGTCATAGTTTTAAGCTGGTTGGTGGAAAGTATAGAGGGGATGTCAGAGGCAGGCTCTTTACGCAGAGAGTTGTGAGAGCATGGAATGCGTTGCCAGCAGCAGTTGTGGAAGCAAGGTCATTGGGGTCATTTAAGAGACTGCTGGACATGTATATGGTCACAGAAATTTGAGGGTGCATACATGAGGATCAATGGTCGGCACAACATTGTGGGCTGAAGGGCCTGTTCTGTGCTGTACTGTTCTATGTTCTATGTTCTAAGTTAACTGGCTGAAATACAAATTACATACGTTCAAACATAATTAACGCTACAGGCCAAGTTTTTTTTAATTTCCTACTTCCCAATGTTTTTCTTTTTGTATCTAATCAAACTCTTTGCCAGGATACAAAGACACAGTTGCTGCCAGTCTTTTGAATCTGTGAATTGTTCTGGGAGTCATATGCCAACTGTTAAATTTGATAAAACAAAAGCAGGTGAATTTCACATCTTGCTGAAATTGACATTTACAACCAGCATGCAGTTAAATTGTTGAATGTGAGAGCTGTGGGCATAAAATCAAGATAGATGAACACCATTTCAACCCAACTATCTTTTTAAAAGAGAATGTGTATTATGCCTGCAAGAGCTGCTAAAACTAGTTGAGTGTTTTGTTATGAGATTAGATTCTACACCAGATAGGGCTGTCTTTTTAAATAAAAAAAAGACAGTTGGATAACATGCTGGTATGAAGGGACCCATCTCATCTTCAGTCACTGTGCAACGTAATCAAGGTCTTATGTTCAGTCTGCTACATGGATATACTGTCTAATAACATCTGTGTAAGCATAGAATCAGTGCTGTATGTGTAAGTCTGATGTTAAGTAGGCCAACATAGAAAACCACCAAGCATACCAAAAGGTTCATAGAGCAACAGCACAACATGAACAAGAGTTTACTTTGCTGGAGGGGTTTGTGGGGCTGCTGAAGAGATGACTATGCCATAGGATTCCAGATAGTGATGCAGAGAAATTCTCAGTTGGGGCAGATAGGTAGAACCATCAATGTGACCAAGTGTAGCCCAGGAGTTAACTATGTAATTGCAATGCCTACCCCTCCACCTTAAAACATTATTTAATGTACTATAGTACTCATTCAGTTAGGAAGAATCACTATCAACGATCATTTGAACTAACATTCAGGCTCTGGCCTACAAAATTGGGGCTGGAAGTTTGGAAAATAAATCTCTTATTGTTCTAGGTCCAATGTAAATTTCAGTTACTCAGTTTTCTGGTTACAATAGTCAAACTTACTGAAGTTTATTGGATGATTGGAGCTTGTTTAGAATAAAACCTAGCTGCATCTAGCTTTGTCTGTCTGATTACAGATACTATGTTTACAAATTGCAAGTTAGAGAGAATGCTAAGCTATCTTCAACCAGCAAGGGGAGTTCATTATCAAAAACACTCCCCTTCTACGTATTGAGTGCAATGTTCACTTTGTTTTAAAAGACAAGCAGACACTTTTCACAGTATCTTTGAAAGTATATATGCAGTTAGGCTGCTAGATTAGTGAGAGAATGATGAGGTTTCAATTCAGAGGTTGATTTTTGGGGTGGGTGTAGTTGGGTGCGGCTAGTGGTAATTCACAAATTTAGCTTTGTTAGCCAGGAATTACAGCAGGTTTTTAATCCTCTCATTTTTTAAATCCGGTATCTGTTAAGCAGGTTTAAGTGAATCAGAATCATTTTGAATTCTTCAACTTCAACTTCAAATTTAAAGGGATTGTTTCAAAGGGTTCTAGACACTTGATTTTCTAAATATTCAAATAACATAGAGTTATGGGTTCTAGATTCAGGTGAGTCTGAGTACATAAAAATGAATCATTAAGATTTGATTAACAATTTATAAATTAAGGTTTATACACACTTAATGTCACACAATTAGCAGCCAGTCAGCAAAAAAATCCCCAAATGATTTGGACCACAGAAGACTAAATTTAGAGTGCTTTTAAATACTGTATTCATTGCCTAGAATTCATGTTTAGACAAATGCCTAAAGACCTATAAACTACTTCTTGGGTCGATGCAGAGGCAGGGGAGAAAAGGCCCTAATTTTAAGATGGAGAGCTATCAGTTGTTGAGCTGGTGTTTGCATCCTTCCCAATGAATACGTTCCAAAAAGATTTGCCCATCAAACCAGGCTTGCGTCTAATTCGGTGGCTCTTCAATGCTAAAAGTGTGAAGCAATCCTTGTGGGTCAATGACGCTTAAGGTCCTGTTAGACCTTAGTTTCTAATGAGCCACAGGGCGGTGTCAGGTAACTTTTTATTAAATTGCAATTCACAGCTTTATTTCTCCAGAGCAAGGCCTTTCAAATTAATCATTACAGGAAATAAAAAAGAATATTTTGGTTTTTGATCATTTCATCAAATGTGTGGTTACACCTAATGTTAGAATTCTTTTAGCTAATAAGTTGTGTTTTAATGTGTTCATTCAATTCACATTCCAATGTCTGCTAATTTCTGTATTGTGATTCATTTCCCCTGGTAATGATATTTCAAGACAGTGAAAGCAGCCCCCATTTGTTTAAATCTTTTCTTCTGTGCTTTCAGTGACTATTTAATATACTAGTGGATCCTTAAATACTTCAGAATCTATATCTATAAGTATCTGAAGAATCTTGAATAAAACCTACTCTTAATTTTGTTACAACGGAATAATTAAATAATTCAAGAGAAATGACTAGTGTGAAATGTTCTTATCCATCTTTCTGGCAAGATGGTGGTGGAGTAGGATTATCTACCTGGTGCTCCTGTGCTTGGCCTGTTTTCTTTTGTTTCTTTTCTTTTACTGTCTCTCTTTCGCAGCCCCTGACCAGCGTGAAGGGAAGTGGGTCCTGGACCTGCATAACTTACCTTGATGCTGGTGCAGAGTGGACTGGAAGCTTCGGGCACAGCAGGCCATCTGTTGGACTGGGGCCTGGCGCAGGCAGTCTGACCACATGCTGAACTGCTGCTACTTGAGATTCTTTACAGGACTTTGTTATAACTATCTTATTTCTAGCTTTATTTAGGCACTGTCATTAATGCTATTACTTTTCGTTTATATCCCTCTGTTGTATCCAAGAATTGTACCCAGGTATCTGTACTTAAGATGGAGCTATTAAAAGTAGCCTTTGTAAAAACTTTTCACTGTACTCTGTACTAAAATATAGGTGACAATAAAAAATTAGTCCCCGTTCAGTCTATAGAACATGTTCTATCTCTGTAAACTTGAGGCTACAGTGTTACTCTTGTTCTATTGGGAAAATATTTGCTTAATATTGTCCTCTAGCTACTGTCAGCCATGGGCAGCTGTTAGCTATTTTTGTGTTGCTCAACTAGGCAACCCTAATTAGGTCCTAATTACAAACCCAACAGTTGATACAATCACAAGAACACGCAGACTTGGCAAAATAAGTCAGAGGTGTGGCCTTCTCCATGCACTAAGCAAATACCCAGCATTCAATCCATTTTACATGGCATATGGCAGAAAAGGTAATTGGCGCAGGCCCTATACTTAAGGTGAAGTCTGATATTTTGCAAAGTGTGTGCATTGGCAAGCACAAAACATACTCAAGGGCTATCTCCCAGCGACACTAAAGTCCATCTGGTATCCTGCTGTAATGCAAAGTGACGAATGAAGCAGAATTTGACATTTTATGCAATAAAACCTAGAATGGAGACCACATCGTTGACATTCCCATCTCTAGTAACAACATATCAATGTCACTCCACCAAAAGCTTCAAAATAAGCTAGAATTTCTTGAGGACAAACAGGAGATACCAAGACTGTGTAAGATGAGTGAATTGTGGAACTGCAAATCCAGTCTATGCAACAAATAAAAACAAAGCAATGGTAGATAGTATCACTGGTGACTGTGGCAATTGATAACGTAGCTAGATGGTGGAACTCACTATCACATGGTTTGGACTTATCAGCAAGTAACATTTATGTCACAAACTCTCAGGCTTTTGTTATTGATTAAATAATCTTGACGGCAAGATGCACATATAACATCCCCTCCCTTCCAAAAGAGCATTTGCCTGTAAGGACTATAAGTTGTGTCTATACAATATTCTGTCTGCGTGCAGCAGTTAGTTTGCTATAGGTCTGCAAGTTGTGTGTGTGCACAATTCGGTTGGTGCACTGTAATGTCTGCCTCATAATTGGTAATCTTTGGTGTTAGATAACAACAAGGCCATGATTTAATCAGTTTCTGATGAGCAGCTGATAACTAGACTATCATCATTCATACAACCATAATTGGAAATCTTAAAACAAGAAACATTTAAGACTAAAGTACAGGCCTGGCTGACCCTAAGTTTTAAATGGGTGAGCAATCAGAGGTTGAGGACCGATGAGTACTTTTACCTTTTATTTATAAGTTGGCCTATTTCTAGAACAGAATCGGTAAATATTACAGCACTGAGAAACATTCTTCAGTCCATCAATTCTCTGCTAGCACTTTTGAAGAGTAACTATGTTAATCTTAATCTTCCGTTTCCCCACACACTGTAGTTTTCCTTCCCATTCATGTATTTATCCAGTTTTCTGCAGCCTGAATTGTTAAATGCAACCACGGGGTTGGATACATCAGGCCTTTGAAATAGGCTCTGTGGCCATTTCGATATCTCTAAAATCTTGACACTCCTGGGTCCCTGCTCTGCTCATAGGGTGCAGTAGAATGGATGTCCTACTGTCACAATGTGCTGAAGTTTACCCCCATTACAATCAAGGAGAAATTAGTTATTTAAATAGCTGGACAGATGGATCGTGTCTGTTAAAATGTAACAAAGTATCTGTTCAAGTGGCTAGCAGAACGTTAGAGTGGAACCTAATCATAACTGAACAGAATAAAGGCGATGTGGGGGAGTGGAAGGAATGAATTCCTAGGCAGTCTTGGACACTCAACTTCTAACTTTTCACAACTTACGATGTTCCTCTTCTATCCATTGCATCAAAGTGAACGACGCCACATTTGCCAACATTGAAATTTCATTTACCATTACATTAATCTAAGTTTTATTCTTACATCTGCAACACTTACAAAGCCAACTTTGTTTCTTTCTTCAATTGATTTGAATATCTGCCTTTAGATTAGACTCCCTACAGTGTGGAAACAGGCCTTTTGGCCCAACAAGTCCACACTGCCCCTTGAAGCACCCCACCCAGGCCCATCCCATCCCCCTGAATACTACGGGTAATTTAGCCTGGCCCATCCACCTAGCCTGCACATCTTTGGACTATGGGAGGAAACTGAAGCACTCCGAGGAAATTCAAGCCCTTGTGGGAAACCACTAATCGGTTCCAACCAATCTATTCTGACTCCTTTTCACTCCATCAACTTTCTAATCAAGTGCCTTTTGAGATAGCAAGAACTACAGATGCTGAAGCCAGGGACAACACAGTATGGAGCTGGAGGAACACAGCAGGCCAGGAAACATCAGAGAAGCAGAAAAGCTGATATTTCAGGTTGGAACCCTTCAGAAAATCCCAACCCAAAATGTTGGCTTTCTTGCTCCTCTGCTGCCTGGCCTGCTGTGTTCCTCCAGCTCCACAAATAATTTGCCTTCAATTCTATGAGCTCCTACTTTATTTGACAATTTCTTGATGGATTTTATCAAATGCCTTAGGGAGCCTCTTGAATCACTTCTAAAGGCATTTTCTGTCAATCACTTCAATTACCTCTTCAAAAGCATTCAATGTGATTTGTTAAGTACACGCTACTCCTTAGAAATCTAGACTGACTCTCCTTACATACCTGAAAATTGACCATGTTTAGTCACACTGTCTTTTATTTATGCTCCACTCGTTATAATTTTCTGGTTTCATTCTCCCAACTTTTTAAAAATAATACATGAAGAATATTCAAGTCTAAAGGAAGAATTCCCAAATAGAGCGTGCATAAATAGCTTAAATTAGGCTGAACTAGGACATGCACACCACAATTCTCTGATTAGCCTGGAAGTTCCTCAAATACATTCCCAAAACTGGTTGTGAAATGTAGATGGTAGTCAACAGAAGATGGTTAGGTGCTGGATGTTGCCCTGTTTGATCTGTGGGCTCTTGTGGTTCAGTGGTTGTATCTCTGCCTCTGAGCCAGGAGGCTAAGGTTGAAGTCACACCGGCTCCAGAGGTATGTCGTAACCTCTCCAAACATACTGATTAGGAAATATCTGCCCTTTTGATCTATAATTTGCTGCAGTTGCGAAATAACCTTGAAGCTGCTCTTGTGTCAATTCCCATCACCGTAACTCGACTAACTTCCATCTTTCTGAACAAAGTGCACTTTTATAGTACACGACGTAGAGAAATGTCCCAAGGTATTCAAAAATTGTAACTGAGTCAAATTAATGAAACGAGGACAATCAAAAGCTTGGTCAAAATGGTGGCTAATGGTGGTGGAAAGGTGACGTGAGTTGTAGGGGGAATTTCAGAGCTTGAAGGCGCAGTTATAAGAAAATACTCTGCTAAACAGGACTGATTAAGTAGCAGGAATGCTTAGAAAATCTAGTATTTGACTAACATTTAAAGATTCTCACCCTGTGTGTGGCTCAATAATAAAACTAGTTTGCATAATGTAATGACTCAGGAAACCTTACTGGAAAGGAATATCATTTGTTGTTGAATACTAGAATTGAGCCACTACTCATGGCATATATAGACAAGTCTTGGCCCAGGACAGATCATTCTGCAGACCATCCCTGGACCTGCTTTATGTTTTCTTTATATCTGGAAGCTCTATCTCACACAGCTGAACTTTTTTTTTCCATCACCAAATTGCTGTGACTCTCTTTCTATTTTTTAACTGTCACTAGTCACTAGTCACACATGTAAATTGTCCATGTAGCCAATTGGATATTTACGTTCATACCCCATTAAGGGCAACACACTGGGTCTGCTTTATAAAGGGCTTAGGTGATGAGTTCTAGCTGGGTAGGTCATTGTCTGTTACCAAAGGAACTTGTACTCAATGAGCTCCGTAGGGACTTTAACTTGTGATTTCCCCATGAGCCTTATAGGCGTTATCACATGTTAACTGTTTGTTTCTGTCAGATGTCATTCATTACGCATCATCGTTTCATGGTACAAATTGAAATGGAGCATACACACTGGAAATTAAATGCTTAAATATATGTTATTTGAAATTCATCATCCTGCTGGATTGATGTTTCCACATGTTAGTATGGCAATATCACTTGAAACTTAATAATGTGACAATACAAGTGCATTAGTGCATTTATTTACTGAGTTGCAAGAGGAATTCAGCACGCATTATTATAGATCATGTAGACTGGCATAATCCTTTAAAATTTAATCTCCTAAGGGAGCTAAATAGATATAGATAAAATGCAATATAATCTTATTAAGTACAGAATGCCCCTTAAATTTCCTACCTTTGCAGCGATGATCTATTTAGTATAGATTTCTTAAAGCAATATACATATTATTCCTCAAGTCCAGGGACTATTATGAAAGTAGGAAAAGCAATTATAAGTTTGAACTCGCGTTATGAAATACCTAGAATCAAAATGAATAATTGGGCATCTCTGGTTTTTCTTTGGCATGAATCAAAACCAGTTTATTTGAGTTGGTGATTGACCATGCTGTGGTGATACTATGGTTTTAAGATGTGTATTTTGTCCTCTTTATTTTGTAGAGAGATTTTAAGGCGGGGGGGTCGCGGCAGCAATCTTTTTGAATCCAATAGAGTAAACAGCTTGTGAGGCCTTTTTTTTACATTTTGGACCAATAAAAGTAGCCTGAATGGGTAGGGTCAAGTTCCCACAGACCCAGAATTTTTAGTTTTAGTTTTTCAGTAGCATTTGCTGGGGGTCTTGAAGCTGGGTTTGGAAGCTGCAGTACATCTGTCCCTGCTATCGTATCTCTGAGTTTTCCCCTGATGTTTTCCCTTGTGGACTAGAGAATTTTGTGTGAGGCAATCTATTTTGCTGAAGTTGCCTTTGTCCAGGGTGTGTCTATGGGATGTTACTATATTGGAACGATTACTGTTTAGCAGTTTTCCAATAGAGCTATTCCAATCTATTCTTTCTTTAGTTGTATTTTAACTATACTGTATGAGTAAAGTGGCTTCTTCAAGACTGGTAGTCTGACCAATTGAATTGCATTCAGAATGCAAAGTCTTGCATTTACCTTTAAAATAAGAAACAGAGTCTAGCCTATCTTATTAATATATTTTGAGGGGGTTTGGTCTAGTCCGTAACAATACTAGTGAACATTGATCTATCTGCATAAGCCGACATTGAGTATATTGACCAGTCCACCAACCATCCTTTTTTAGTTATTATTTTTTTCGTAAAAAGTTAAAGCTAGTTTATCTTTCATGCAAAAAATGTTGAAGCAATGTTTAAGAAAATAATATAGAGGTGCTTTAAACTTAAAAATTGAAGACGTTTCACATAGGCTAACCAACAGTGAACAAACACACAATTCTTTTTAGTGGCAATGAATGAATGAATGAATGATTTTATGAACGAAAGCTAGATCTTTTGCTCCCCATAACAGCAGACACCTAACATAGGACAAATGCTCAGCCCACTGATTTTCCTCCCACCCTGAAGTTAATTCTATAATGTGGACATATAACACAAAACCTTCAGTTTCCCCTGTTACAATCCCAGCTGATAGTATTACTAGATAAATCGGATAGTGTCACGGTGACTACACTGTCATAGCCAGGTGTCATTTCCAGCTTGGTAGGATCATCCATCAATGGCCATTTTTTCAGGTACTTTTAATCATCTGGACAAGGAGGCAGATCTGGGGAAGGGGAGCAGGCCCAATCACTGCACACAGCCCCTTCTTCATGCAGCATGGGCAGTAGGGCAAATGTAGCCGCTAGAGGTGCACGGTTCTGGTTGCACTGTTAAAAGCAGGGTATTATTAAACTGGAGAGGGTTCAGAAAAGACTTGTCTGTATGTTGCTGGGAGTGGAGAGTTTAAGGTATAAAAACAGACTGGAAAGACTGGGGCTTTTTTCACTGAAGCATAGGAGGTTGAGGGGCGACCTTATTAAGGTTTATAAAATCATGATCAATTCCTATGACGATTGAATGACAAGAGTGGTTTCCCTAGGGCAGGTTAGCTCAAAATTATGAGGCATATTTTTAAGTTGAGAGGAGAATCCTTGTTTTTAAAAGGACATGAGGAGTGTCTTTTTTTTTTAAACTCGGAGGGTGTGGTTCATGTGCAGAATGACCTGCCAGAGGAAGCAATGGATGCAGGTACACTTACAACATTTAAAAGACATTAAGATAAGTACACAAATAGGAAAAGTTTGGAGGGATATGGGCCAAATGCAGGTCAGTGGGGCTAGTTTAGTTTGGGAAAATGTTTAGCATGGACTAGTTGGACCGAATGGTCTTTTTCCATGTTGAGTGACTCTGGCCTACTTTCCAGACACTGCTGGGAATGGAAAGCTCTTTTTACTTGTTCTGCATGCACTCCCCACCCCCAACTTAGTGGTATCAGTAGGACATGCGCTCTCGGATATTCCATGCAGCCTGTCACAGCTGGCTAATACCATGGGCTGTATCTGTGCAGGCACGGGAGTCATGGCCTCCTCGATAATCGCTTGTTTGTGTGGAAAATAATTTCCTGGTTTGACTCCTGAAAGACCTTTCTCTAATTTTGAGGTTGTAGCCATTTAATGAAAATATAATGAAGCCTGTATTGTGGAAACATGTTCCTTTTAAATATTCAAGTGTGCTTATTCTCTCACTATTTTTAATGTGCATTAATGTAAATGATTGATATTTGGTTGCATTCTTTAGATGTCACCTGCCCCTAATTTTGCTTTGACAGTTTGTAAGCAGGCTATTAATAATCAAATGGAGAATGGAAACAAAAGAAAGCCAGGAGCTCAGATTGCAATGAAATAATTAGGCAATTGGATCCCTTTTGAAAGCCTTATTTGTACAACAATGCCAGTGAATGAGCATTTCCAACCAATTTGTATACAGTCTATCCAGTTGCAGAATAATTAATTGCGAACTATTTTTGTAGTCTTCAGTAATGAAATTACTTCCAATTTAAGGGAAATTTTCTTGAGGGGGAATATTCAGCCACAGGGTGACATCAGAGTTCCTGAGGGTAGATTTTGTCTTTACACGATAATATGAATAGGATTATATTAGGTTGGCAGTCCATTTACATCTCTCTGAACTTTCTTGCCATTAAAGTGATAAGTTTGTTTCTCATGAACATGCTACTGGATTAAGGGAGGCTGTCACAGCAAATAAGATTGCACCTTTCACACTAGATGCCAATATAACTGATATTTCACCTGAAAGTAAAATGGGGAGAACAGCATATGAGGAGTGGTTCATGTGCTGAATGAACTTCCAGAGGAATTGGTGAATGCAGGTACGGTTACAACGTCTAAAAGATATTTGGATGAATAAGAAATGTAGAATAAGGAATGTGACATGAATAAGATTTGTAAAAAGATATTTACATGAATAAGAAAAGTTTGGAGGGATATGGGCCAAGCATGGGCAGGTGGGGCTGCCTTAATTTGGGAACATGATCGGCTTGGACTGAAGGGTCCGTTTCCACACTCGTGACTCAATAATAGAAGTGTCACTCTCATAGACTGGATGGGAGTTATGTATTAAATACCAAATATCAATTTACAGTGAGTGGGATCGGAGCTAGAGGTCGAAAGGACAGAAATGCTAACTACTTTCAGAAGGATATAGAATGTGGTTTAAGAGCCAGTAGACGTGTTTTAAAAGCAATAAGGAACACTCGTATACAAGAGGACTTCTCAATCAAATGTGTCCAAAGGCATTAGAGAGGAAAGGGAAAAAGTCTGTGTAGTTCAGCAGGTTAAAGAAATTAAGTGTTTAAACCAAATAACCAAGAATATTGGATTATGCTGAGAAATTGTGCTCAGTCAAGCTGGAAGGTTGTTGTAATGATATTCCAGTATTTTGGGAAGGTGAAACAGGCCGTAGTTCTCTCTCTCTGTTTACTGGTCCTTAATTTATCAATCATTTTTCATATAATTGCTGTTGGTTGCCTCTGCAAAGTTACAAGGTGATGTTTATCCATGATTCAACACGCAATTTTCTTTAAAGTGCTGACTGACATGACAAATAACAATCTGAATGGGGTATTGGAGAAGGTGCAGTATCTGTCAAAATAGGCCTTGGCAAAATATCAGAATGTTGGCTAGAGAAAGGCAAAAAAAATGTTGGATAAAGAAAGGAAGGAGAAGGCCAGGACATGACTCAGATTCAAAGGTAACTTATTGGAGCGTCATGGACACATACCTATAATCTATCACTTCTCACCATAACTGGTTGAAGCTTCAAAATGCGCTCTCAGCATGCCACTGAAATCTTAACTGCTTTTGCTCATGATTGCCTTTTTGCTTTTTGGAAGCTGTATGACCATGTCTGACTAGAAGATTCAAATTACTGAAATATGCCCACTTAGTGGGTGAAAAATAAGATAAAACACAGACCTGTCCTTAACTAAGAAATCAGAAAATGACACCCACAAAGCAGGCAGATTGCATTGATTCCCTGACACCCTCCCACCTCAGCCAGTGAAAGGCATCAAACTTAGGCTATTAAGGGGATCACTAATGGTAATTTTGCAGTGCAATTTGAATTGTATGGAATTTACATGGCTGTCAGAGCTGCAACAGCTCAAATTAGCCAGAGTACAGCAGGAGGTGATTGTTGGCTGAATCTCTGAGACAATCCATTGTGCAAGTTCCAACAAAAAGTTCAGGTCTACCCATAGGGGATGGGCTAGCCTGGATCTGAAGAAGGTCTTGAACAGAATACACATTCCTGCATGTTGAATGAATCTTCCAACGTGGGTTTTCAGAAGGGAATTGCAAATGTGTCCAGTTGCTCTGCAGTCGATGGATAAGAACTGAAAAGCTTTCTGATCAAATCTGGGGTGAGGCAGGGCTGCCTTTCTACCCTGTGCTGTTCACGGGCTGTCTCAAACCTTTTTGCCAAGCCCAACAGGCTGAATCAGTGTCATGAGAAACATAGGCACTCAGGTCGAAGTTTCTCTGTACGTAGTCAGTATTGTTGTCTTCTACTTGGATCTGCAAGAGTCAACAGACTGACCATCTGTGACCAATTTGAAATAGCCTCAGGAGTTAAGGTCAATCATGGTAAAAGTGGGACCGTGTTCTCTGGGAATTGGGTTGCTGATCCTTTGTCTGCTTCACTGTTAGGGCAGTTTAGCTGTCAGTATTAGACATTGCTTCAGAGGAGCCAGGACACGTGCTAAAAACTAGACTGAACAAATAACTATCAAATGAGAAAGTAGGCATGGGGGGAGTGATAGTCCCTCACCATTGTAGGGAATTATCTGGTCATCAGATGAAAGGCATTCTATCTTGCTATGCCTGCACAGGTCTGACCAATGCTTTACTCCTGCATTCAGGCAGTCACCCGAACGATCTTTTGCTTTATTTGGAGGTTGAAGATAAATCTTACTCTCAGGGATGTAATGTGCAAATGGTTAGATAAAAGGCGGAGTAAATATACTCTTATATACACCCTTATTCTCCTGGCCATCGTTGTGTGCAGCTGCTTGGACCTTTTTGGTATACAAACACAACTGTTGTCTTTAATGATGCACAGGATAGGCCTGAACATGTTATTGTTACATGCTTAGTGTAGTTATACCGTAACGTACCATCTGTCCCTTGTGGAAAAGCTTACACAACAAATACATTTGACCGCAGGTCCATCAAGCACTGATCCACATGTAATGAGACCCTGCAGGAAAAGGAGATGAGAGATTCTGTTGTACTCTGTAAAAGCCTCATCGCCAGAACTCTCAAACAAGCACCAAGATGTAGCTTGGCTCATGGTAATAACAGCCCTCCCTATCAGATTCTCCCTAGAAACCCAAAACCCCCACCCATTGCTCTGAGGTGTTACTGGTGGGGAAGAGACCATTGCCCACCACCTTGTGGAATGTACCTTGGCGAGGAAGCCTGGTGACAGATACAGTAGCTTTCATCAAGGTATATCCTGAAAAGCCCTGGGTGTCGGGGAAAATTGTACTTTCCCTGTACCCAGAGATGCACACTGGGAAGAATGTGAAGGTGCATAAAAGACAATCCGTTTCATTAAATGCTCTTTGTGCTTCCTGAAAACAAACTATCCAATTAGCATTTATCTTCAGTGGTAATGCTCTTGCCTCGGAATCATGGTTGAAGATTCTGCATCCACCGCCTTTTTAGGAAGAGAATTCCAATGACATTCTAACCTCCTGACAGTTTAGAAAAAAATTTTCCCTGATCTTGTATGTTTCAATTAAGTCACCTCTGACTCTTCTAAACTCCAAAGGATATAGACCGAGCCTGTCTAGCCTTTCCTCGAGGAAATCCGCTCAGCTCAGCTCGGCTATTCTCAGCAGGGGAACATTTGAGCAAGATCAGGAGGTGGAGGGGTTGAGTGAGTTGTGTCAGGGACAGTGTGTGTGCTTAACAACAGGCTGAACTTGCATCATTCCAACATACTTCTTGGCACATGCAAATTTACTGTGCTAAAACAAAAATGGAGGTAGGAACTTTTGTATAAGTGCCTTCACTTACAAGCCCATACCAAAGCAAGTATGTACAACTGGCGCCACTTTTTAAAAAGGCGATGCACACGGAGGGGACAGTAGGGAGGCACAGTAATACCACTGGGGATGTTGAATTGCCAGAGGTACCATATTGCAAATGACACATTAAACAGATACACATCAATCTGTTCCAGAAGGTGTAAGCAATTTGGTTATATTCAAAGCAACAAGAGAATTGCCCTGGTACCTTTAAAGTATTAATTGTCAACCAACACCAACAAATAGGATTAACTAATTATTGTTCATCACTATTTGTGGGGCATTGCTGTTTTCAGGATGATGATGTTTGTCCACAGAAATTTGATCATTGCTCAGTTGAGAGAACTCTGAACATGCTTACCATACACCAGCAGCAGGGGGCTGTTGGGAAAATCATATTTGCATGAAGAGTATAAACGTCAGTGATGTGTGGTAATGCCAAATGAATAGTATTACTCATGAATTCATCATGCATTCCTGCATTACTCATGAATGGATTTTGACAGCCGGTTGCAGTGACATCAAAGAGAGCAGGCCCTGCACAGAATGGCGGATGAAGACAACGGGAAGGCTGGGTAAATGTGGAAGGAGGAAGCTTCCTGAGGACAAGGTGGACAAAGCTGCACCCCAGTCCAAGGTCTCCTGGCAAGTGTGGAGCAGGCCCCAGGCTTAAAAATCCTGGTGCAGACCTGCAGACCGAGCTGAAGTTCCATGGTCCATGGCTAGGCCCCGGTGCCTGATAGAGGAGGCAGCAATGACGGCAGGATTGGGCACCTACAGCAGTGGTGCTGGCTACATAGGCGAGGTCAGACCCGTGTGAACTCATGGCGGCCGCAGCATTGGTGGAGGTGTGATGGTTGCAGAGATTGGCAACTCTTTCATCCAGCAGCAGCAGTGCCCCCAAATGTCATTGCACTAGGTTCTGGGGTGGAGGAGCCCAGGTCCAGGCATATGGCTGAGCTAAAAGATAAGGTTATAAGATGAACTTCATTTTTTTTTTGACTCTCTATTCTGTGTTTTGTCTTACATCTTATGTTTTAAGATAGGTCTGGAGAGTGGTGACACTAAACAACATTTTCTGCTGTGTTCGTAATAAGTACGCGTGACAATAAATAAATCAAATCTTTGCCATAGAGTCAAAGTTGAATATTCCTGTCTGCGTCTTGTGAATAATAATCAAGGCTGATAATCTGTCATTTTAAAAAAAAACAAAAGAACTGTGATCGCCGGAAATGAGAACAAGAAACAGAAATTGCTGGAAAAACACTGCAGGTCTGGCAGCATCAGTGGACAGAAATCAGAGTTAATGTTTCAGGTCCAATAACCCTCCCTTGGTGCTCTAATTCAGTACAGATGGTGTGCTAAACTGTCTATAGTGCTGTCCTTCAAATGAGATGTTAAATCAAGGTCTTGTCTATCCTCTCTGGTAAATATAAAAACATGCCTCTATCCTGGAAATTAGGAGGGGAGTTACTGCTGCTGTCCTGGCTAATATTTACCCATCAGTCAACATCTGATCATTATTAACAGTTCTAACAGTTTGTTACGTGCGAGTTAGTTGCAGAGTTATTTATTCTTGCATGGGACATAGGTGTGGCTGGAAAGGCCAGTCTTTGTTATCCATTCCCAATTGCCCTTGTAAAGGGTAGCTCGCTAGGCCATTGCAGAGGGTAGTTAAATTTCAACAGTGACTGGACTTCAGAATGAATGAATTGGTTGCAAACCTTTTTGTGGTGCCCTAAGGATCGGAAAGATATTTTGTAAATGCACACATTGTGGAACCTGCATTATCCTGCAATTCAATCCTGAAGTCAATCATGGTCCAATTTTAGAAGCCAGGTGCTTCTTTGAATTGATGCAGAGCTTTCAGATGTGAGATGAATTTACAAATCTGTTGGGTAATGTAGATAAAGTTGGAGGTGAGAGGAAATGTAAGCAGTGAGATGAATTTTGGGGATAATAAGAACCCAAGGAGAAACATAGAATTGATAGGAGGAGCATCTGGGAACAATGCACTGTTAATCTTATCCCATATCTGAGTGTATTAAAATAGAAGCCAACACATGAAAAACTTGTATACGTGGAGTCTCTTTCACAACCTGGAGATGCCACAATGCATCTCTTTGTGGGTGAAATACTTTGAAGTCTAATTGCTGTAATGAGGAATTATGGCAGCCAACAAGGAGCCCAGTGAGATATCACAAGGAACAACCCAGTAAATGTTAGATAATTTAGTTACGTAGATATTGGTTGGGGCTGAAATGTTGGCTAGGGAACAGGGTGAGCTCCACCCTGCCCCCAGCACAATGAGATATTAGAGCTTATATGATTCTCTATTGTGTAGAGATTGTAGTGAAAACCATTCAGCCCTGTTCACACAAACATGGAGAGTACAGTAAACACAACTGTGCAACTGTCAAGTTATGTCTTTTCAGCATGGCCAATATATTTAAATCATTGCCAAATTCAACTTGAATCAATTTTCTTATCTCTTTGGATATGTGAGATGATAAACCAGTATTGTATCAATTAACTTGCTTTGCCGCTAACAATTTAAATTAGTGCTAAATTAATCTAATTTGCAGGCTGCCTTGTGGTTATTGGTGCCTACAAATGAAAATGCATCCTTTGTTATGACTTTATCAATGAATTTCTTGGATATTCTTGGCTCAGGCTTAACTTTCTACATAGAGAGTAGAATTTCCATTGAAACGTTACCTGCAAATGTGTTTTTGTGAACCAGCTTTCCACCGTATGTGGTTTTTCAATACAACCAGTGTGAACGCTATTAGCACAGTTAGCTTATTTGCAGATTTGCAAACACTTGGAATAGACAGCCAATTTGTAACATTTGTGTGAATCTTCAGACTGACCAAGTTACTGTGTAGACTTGTGGTACTCAGCAAGGTAAGCTGTTGAAATGTTCACATCCGTAGATATGGTTCTTTATGTGTTGGAGTGGAGTCAAATCAATGTCATCTACTTTCTGAGACTTTATAAATATGGATGTTTTGGATCACAGATTTTTAAACACTTGAGTTCTCCTGTAGCTATGAAGGCAAGAGACATGTCACTAGCATCAAATATATGATCATAAGTTTAGAAATTACAAAACATAAGTAACAAGTTCAGCAGTGATAATTCCTCTGCTAACGGTTGGGCTACTGTAGCAGAGATAGTCCATCACTCTGTAACCTTGTTGTTGAAAAGCTGTCAGCATTGAATCGGTTTTCATCAGTTTTGGCAACAGACCACATTGGGCACATAGCGTAGTTGATGCCTTTATTTTACTTCTGGCATGTTGAATCATATCAATGTTTAGTTAAGAAGCATTTGCCTGCTAATTATATATAACTACCTGCAAGTAGACCTCAGAAATGAGTCAGAAGAGGATGATTTGGTGGGATTACAAGATTGTCCAGTCTTTTGGTATGAAATGACTGCCTTCAACATATACCACAAGCTTAAAAAAACCCTTTGATATTGATCTTTAAAGATTTTATGATCTTTCAATCCAACATTTAGACAGACGGTGATGCTCACTTGCCTTCCTTTGCAGATGCCTTGGAAATGGTTCCCTTCAGAGACCCCACCCATGCCCACATTTGTAAAAGAATCAGTGTCAGATAATACTGCTCTTCCAATGCTGACCTTTCCCAACTGTAGGCATCTCCTGATTTGGCATCTGAGGCAGACTCTGATTTCAAAAATGGGGCTTTCCTAAAAACCCACTCCCATGTTTTCATCAGTAAGCGCCCCCTCCCCCCAGTGCGAAGGGTGATCTGAGGTAATATCACAGATTTAGATCTTTTGTATCCGACGTTTTTTCTGTGTGGACAGAACACACCCAGGCAATTTTACACATTATTGGCTAAATTCCAATGTTGTAGATGTATTGGAATCACTTGGCAAGGGGTATAGCTAATTCTGAAACAATTCTCATCATCCTTTTGCCAGAATCTTATTGGACTCAGTGTTTCTTGTAGCCAGTGCCTTCAGCCATTTTTGATATCGCATAGACTGAATTGAGTTGCTTGAGAATTGACATTTGTGATGCTGGAGAGCTCCAGAGAAGGCCAAGGTGGATACTCACTCAGCATTCTAGTTGAAGGTGTTTGTAAATGCTTAACCTTGTCTTTTGCACAGATGTGCTGAACCACCGCCCCCAACCCGGCCATTAATCTAGCTCTGTTCTGTACCTAACACATTGAGTTGGGTGATACGCCACACATCATAGTGGAGCGTGTGCTCAATGTGGATGTGGGACTTTCCATTGCATCTAAGAAGTTGGTTCACCAAGCTTAAAGGCAACCTTTCAATTTGACATTTAGCAATGTGAATACTGAGGAGGTGCAAACAAATGAAAAATGTTTATCCTTTTCATTTATTGTTTAATCAGTAAGAAGCATGTAATGCAGTGGGTACATTAAAGTGGCCATCAGTGACTGAAGAAACTCCAAAAATGGTCAGTGTATATATTAGAAGGCTGTGGAATTGACAAGATATAAAGGAGCATCTTTTGATAATGGGAACTGCAGATGCTGGAGAATCCAAGATAATGAAATGTGAGGCTGGATGAACACAGCAGGCCCAGCAACATCTGAGATGCTGCTGGGCCTGCTGTGTTCATCCAGCCTCACATTTCATTATCAAGGAGCATCTTTTGTTGGTTTTGCATGACTATTGAGGAAACCACATATTCAAGTTCTTTCTTATATTGTAAAGCCAAGTGCAACTGAACTTATAATTTAGTTTTAGAAATACCATTTTGCCCTGTTGTCCAATCATATGATTAGGATTTGTACTCTTGACTCCATCCTATCATGATCGACCTACCCCCAGCCCCATTTAGTTCTGAGCTCCCTTCCCCCTCCCTAGTCCTGATGAAGGGTGTAAAACCGAAACATTGACTTTCCTGCTCCTCTGATGTTACCTAACCTACTGTGTTCCTCCAGCCCCACTCTGTGTTGACTCTGACTCCAGCATCTGCAGTCCTTGCTATCTCATAGTTGCTGAAACCCCTTCGGCGAAGCCTTTTCCAAGGATGCCCACCTTGAAAAAGTTGTCCTCCACCATCCGCAAAGATCTCAGTGCATCTCTATCCCACTGCAACCCGCTGGTGATTTCCTCCGCCCGAAGCTCTTCAACCACATCCTGAAACAAACCCATTACTACGTCTCTTCTCGGTGCCTGTCTACGCAGCCAGGTAATCCCTCATAGGCCCCAAACCACGTTCAGACAGTCCCAATTTGGACCAAAGTGCGACAACTGTTATCTACAGTGCCTCCAGAAACTGTTTTCTCTGCAGATCCTCAGCTCCAGGCTCACAGCCACGCACTGGTATCTTCTCTCAATACCGTCGACCCTACCCCAGCTAGCCTCCACTGTTTTTCAATCTACACAAGATACGTAACCTTAACCAATGCTTTTTATCTACCCTATCAGACATCAAGAATCATAAGTACACCAAATTTGCTCGTGCTTACCTCCAAACACAGACCTCCTCCACTACCCTAGACCCCAACCCTATTCACGACCTCTTTCTTAGTTTGTCCAGTGCCTTTAACCACACGGTCACCTCAGCTGCTCCTGTCACCGACACCGATGACATCATTTCCGCTAATGCCATTGCCCGCATCACTCCTTCTGCTTGCGCCTGCATGACCATGCTCATACACTCACCCACCCCCCACTCCCAGCTCCAGCTCTACACCTAGCCCCAACTCCAGGCCCTGTTGGGTATTCATCATTTTCCCCAGATTGCCCCCTCACTAAAGACAAACAGTCGGTCCTCAGTAGAGGACTCACCTTCATTCCCCTGCACCCAGACATCATCAAATCCCGTACACACCTAGATGTCACACACTCTCGTTTTTTTTTCTGCCTCCATGCCTATTTCTTTAACCGAGAGTCTAACCCACCCTCTACAGACCCCTTTTCCCACCTCCAACAAACTACATCTTCCCGTACACAGCCTCACGGCCTCCTCCCCTCCCTCAATCTCTTTGCCTCCAATTGCCATCGCAACATCAGTCAGCTGAATCTCTCTACCCCTCTCACGCACCCTAATCTCTCCCCAGTGGAAAGCGCATCACTCTGCTCTGACCCCAAAGTCACCACTATAATGGACGGTGCTGTAGGGACGTAATGGTGGCATGGCATACTGACATCTATGTTGCTGAGGGCATCTCCATCTCTCCGACTCCGCCACCTATTATCCCCTCGAGTTATGACCCCACCCCTGATCACCAAACCATCATCTCCCAGACCACCAAGAACCTCATCACCTCAGGAAACCTCCTGCCCACAGCCTCCAACCTCATCATTCCCCAACCCCAGCACTGACCACCTCTATCTCCTTCCCCAAATCCACAAACCTGACAGTCCCAGCCAACCCATTGTGTCTGCCTGCTCCTGCTCCTCTGAACTTATCTCTGAGTACCTTGACTTTGTCTTCTCTCCCCTAGTCCAAGAACTCCCCACTTATGTCCAGGATACCACCTATGCCCTCTGCCTCCTTCAAGACTTCCAATTCTCTGGCCCCGAACACCTTATCTTCGCTATGGACATCCCATCCCTGCACATTTGCATTCCCCACACAGATGGCCTAAAGGTCCTCCACTTCTTCCTCTCCCATAGACCCAATCAGTCCCCCTCCTCCAGCTCCTCATTGGCCTAACGGCTCCTTTGCTCCTTCAACTTTTCCTGTATCCAGTCCCACTTCCTACAAACAGAAGGAGTGGCTATGGGCATCCAAATAGGTCTGAGCTATGCCTGCCTCTTTGTAGGATATGTGCAACAGTCTCTTTCCTGCTGTTGCAGTGGCACCATCTGTCACCTGTTCCCCTGTTACATCGATGACTGTATCAGAGCTGCCTCGCGCTCCCACTAGGAGCTTGAACAGTTCATCGACTTCACTAATATTCTTCACCCAACCTCAAATTCACCTGGACCATCTCCAACACCTCCATTCTCTTCCTGGACGTCTCCATCTCCATCTCCGGTAACTATATGAGCACCGAAATCGCTTTCAAACCTACCTATTCCCACAGCTACCTTGACTACACCTTCTCCAATCCATCCTCTTGCAAGAATGCAATCCCTTACTTCCAATTCCTCTGCTTCCACTGCATCCACCCCTAAGATGGAGTGTTTCACTCCCGGACAGATATTGTCCGACTTCCAGGGCCGCATCTCCCCTCCCTTCCCCTTCCCCGTTGATTCATAATGCCCTCAACTGTATCTCCTTCATTTCCTGCACTTCTGCCCTCAAACCTGCTCCGCTCAACAAAAATAAGGAGTGGCCCCTGGTCTTTGCATACCACTCCACCAACCTCTGCATACGGTACATCATACTCTGCCACTTCTATCACCTGCAATCTGACCCCATCACCAAGGAGATATTCCCCGACTCACCCCTATCTACCTTTTGTCGGGGCCACTTATTCTGCAACTCCCTCGTTTACTCTATGCTCCCCACCAACCAAACCATACCTGGCACTTTTCCCTGCCACCACAGGAGGTGCTACACGTACCCTTACACCTTCCCTCTCATCTCTGTCCAAGGCCCCAAACAATGTTTCCAAATGCATCAGGGATTTGTCTGCATATCCTCCAACCTGGTTGATTTGTATCCGTTACTCCCGATGTGGCGTCCTTTACATCGGTGAGACTAAGTGCAGACTCGGTGACCAGTTCATGGACCATCTGCACTCTGTACGCTATAGTCAACAACACCTTCCGGTTGCCAACTATCTTGACTCTCCCTCCCACACCCTGGGCAACATGTCCAATCTGGGCCTTCTGAAGCATCACAATGATGCCACACGCAAACTGGAGGAGCAACACCTCACATTCTGCCTCCGGAGCCTACAGCTTGATGTCTCAACATAGAATTCACCAGTTTTAAAATCTCCCCACCACCACCCCAACACCAACCCCCCCAGCACCAGCCTCATCCCTTGTTTGACCCTCCCTCTCATTCCTGCCTCCTTCCCCTGACACAACCAGTCCATCTTCTTTCTCATCTATCCAACCCAAGCTTCCCACTAACTGATCTCCACTACCTCCTACCTGCTTCCACCTATCACCATTGCAACTACTTTAACCCAGCCCTGCTCCCCCCACCCCATTTTTTTTCCAAGATCCCTTCCCCTACCCAGCCTTGATCAAGGGTATAAACCTGAAACGTCGCTTTTCCTGCTCCTCTGATGCTGTCTGACCTGTTGTGTTTCTCCAGCTCCACATTTTATGGCTATAACTCTGGCTTGCGACCTCTGTCCCATTATTCTGTTTACTGCACAACCAGCCCAGAGTTTTTCTGAGATTTCCTAGGCTTTTCACCGTCTTTGCCAAGGTTCCAGTTTGCAAGCAGGAGAGCACTTACAGAAGTCTCCAGTCACCACTTCACTTCCTGCATTTGATTTTAACCCCCTGCATCAATTAATTGCTTATTGTATTTAGGTGCCTCTTGCAATGCAGTTGGTTTTCTAATTCCCTGCTAGAAAGCAATGAGAGCCTGACCTTTCTCTTTGCATATTTTGGGTCAGATTTCAGATACGACTGTTGATAGTAAACACAGCTGTGGAGCCCAGGCATGATGTGGGCTGGGCAAAAGCTAATAATTGACAATAGCCTTGTGTAGTTTATATAACAGGGATAATGGCACTCACTTCTTTAAATTGTCATGTTTTAAAACCAAGTTTTGATTCCTCTATCATCCCCAAATGTCCTGACTCTCCTTTTCATATCAATCCAAGTTCAAAAATAATTATGTAGATTATTAAAACTAAGTCCATGTTTAATGTGATGTGTTTTCATCACTTAAATGTGCAGCTGTACTCCATGTGTAAGTCAAAATGTCTGAGTTCGGTGACTTGACTGAGATGGCAAGGCCACACCATGGAACCACCCACAGACACCATTGGAGAACAGCAGCCCAAAGGACTGTTAGGTGGCTACAAGAGTGGAATGTTACTTGTCTTCCTGGTTTCCCTTTCTTGCAGCTTGGCTCCCTTAAGTACTGAAGCCTAGGTATTTGAATTACCAGACAGCCAGAGGCTAGATGTATCCTTAAACATGTGCATTGGCACCCCTCCAACATCTCAGTGCACTGACCGTGTGGCAATTGTGCAGTATCAGGACTCCTCCAAATAGCCCCTCCAACTCTGAGTTTGAGTTGGAGATTTTTGAGACTTCTGACTCAGTCAGCCTCTTGCCTATCACTTTACAACATCTCTCACATCTTTCAATAGTTGTTAGCATGGATTTGGGATCTTGAAATATTTCACTTACAGGAATATAGCAGCTATTGCTATAACAGGAGTATGTGCCTTGGACTCCTTGAAAGTGGAGTCGCAGGAAGCAGGGTGGAGGAATGTGTCTGGTACGTTTGCCTTGATTGGTCAGTGCATTGGGAGTTGGGACATCATGTTTCGACTATACAGAACATTGGTTAGGCCACTTTTAGAATACTTTTCCTTATTCATTCACGGGGCAAGAGCATTGCTGGCTAGGCATCCCTAATTGCCCAGAAGGTAGTTCAGAGTCAGCAACATTTCTGTGGGTCTGGAGTCACATGTAGGCTAGACCAGGTAAGGATGGCAGTTTCCTTCCCTAAAGGACATTAGTGAACCAGATGGATTTTTCCCAACAAGCAACAATGGATTCATGGTCATCCTTAGACTCTGAATTCCAGATATTTATTGAATTCAAATTCCACCATCTGCTGCGGTAGGATTCAAAACCAGGCCCCCAGAACATTATCTGGGTCTCTGCATTGACAGTGTCGCAATAATACCACTAGGCCATTGCCTCTTCAATACTGTGTTTAATTTTGATCTCCCTGCCTGAGGAAAGAAGTTGTTAAACTTGAAAGGGTTCAGCAAAGATTTACAAGGATGTTGCCAGGGTTGGAGGGTTTGAGCTATAACAGGGAAAGTTTGAATAGGTTTGTGCTGTTTTCCATAGTGTCAGAAGCTGAGGTGTGACATTATAGAGGTTTATAAAGTCCTGAAGAGCACGGATAGGGTAAATAGCAAATGTCTTTTTCCTAGGGTAGGTGGAATCGAAAACTGGAAGACTTAGGTTTGAAGTGAGAGGGGAAAGATTTAAAAGGGATCTGAGGGGCAGCTTTTTCACACACAGCATGGTGTGTGTATGGTACAAACTGCCAGATGAGGTGCTGGAGGTGGGTACAATTACAACATTTTAAAGGCATCTGGTTAAGAACATGAATAGGAAGGGTTCAGAGGGATATGGGGCCAATGCTGGCAAATGGGGCTAGATTAGTGTAGGATATCTGGTCAGTGCACAAGTTGAACCGTGGGGTCTGTTTCCATGCTGTATAACTCTGGGACTCCAATATGATCCTTCATTAAGTGGATTTCTAGCCAGTTTCCTCTAGTATTTCATCCCAAAGTCTGGCTGTAAAAACTCCATGAGCTCAGTGGGTGGTCTTTAATGGGATCATTATCTGTCAGATTAATTTGATGATTGAAAAGTTTGAGTCCAAGATATGACAAGATCGGAGTCACACAAACCACCATCAATTTCATTAAGCACTTTCAGATTTTTGGCCCTCCCACCTTTTTCTGCGAAGCCCAAAGTGTTTTTTTGTTCATTTGGCTTCCCATGGCTTTTCATTATATATAGTCTCTTCACTGAACATTTGTGTCTTCACCTTAGCAGGGCTGATAAATTACAACCATTTCAGTTTCAAAAGCATTGTCCTGCACTTCAAAAGAAAGTGATGTAAAATAGAAAATTAAAAGATGCTGAAAACAGTCTCTAAAATTCCCTGGAGTGAGTGGTTGTTACGGCATGGTGCAATATCTCTTCCTAAAGCAAAATATTTGTTGCATAAATACTTAAATATCGATTCTATAATTTGTTCTTGGATCACAAATCTATCACTGTAGCAAAAATATCCAGTTCTTATGCTGTAAACCTTTTTAAAACAATATATATATTGCAGCTATATGGATAGATGCACTCACTTGGCAGCTTATAGAGGAGAATTACTCTAGAGTTCTGCCAACTGATTTCCATACTTTTTTCATATCCAATATTCTTTTCCTAAGAGGCAAACTGAATCTACCACCTGGTGAACACATTCTGGGCAAGTGATTTGCCATAATATGATCTCATTACAGAATTGGCAGTTAATGTTAAAAAGAAAAACAACAATGATAAATGTACCTAAAGAAGGGGAAAGATTCATTTCAATAGTATAAAGGCAATTAGATCAGAAAAACAATCAGAAAATGGGCAAATAATGCAGTGGACAAATAATAGGAACAAAGGGAACACAGACAGTGAAGTACAGATTAAACATAGTCCCACAAAAAGCAATAGGGCCCAGAAAAAAATAGAATTCCTTTTGAGTAGGAGAGTAAAATTAAAATGAGGCTTCACAGAGAGGTTCAGAGCAAATACATTTCAATAATACAAAAGATAACTTATGTTTATTTATTTCCATTTTTAAAAGGCCAGATTTGTAAATGTTGATATCCAAAGTGACTGATATGCTTATACAAGGAGGGCAGATAGTTAACATGCAGGTGCAGCAAGCAGTAGAAAGCAAAATGGTTTTTTGGCCTTTTTGCAAGAGGATTGGAATAGAAGAATACAAGAATACAGTAGTCTTGCAACAGTTGTGCAGGCTTTGGTGAAATCATACCTTCCTCAGGACACTGGTCACTGAACCCGAAACGTTAACTTTGATTTCTCTCCATAGATGCTGCCAGACCTGCTGAGCTTTTCCAGAAACCTGTATTTGTTTCTGATTTCCAGCATTTTCAGTTCTTTTGCATTTTGTGTGATTCAAATGCATTAGTCCAGAAGGAATGTTGTTAAATGCTAATTTGGGAGGTGAAACCATAACAAATTTGTTTGAAATTTGTCCCCTCTTGAGAAAACACAATGAGTGTCATGACAAGCTAATCGTAAAAAAAGCCAGAAAACTGAATCCTCCTATTATTCAGTGAGATAATTAATACTAATTATCATCCTGCGAGTTTACACATTTGCAATGAGAGTGTTGATTCAAAAAGGAGGGCAAGATGAATGAATGTTAGGAGCAATAATTGAGCTTATCATAGAGAAACTAAAACTACAAAGATATGAGGCTAATCGTCAGATATTTGCTACCATGTTATTTCCTGAGAATATCTATCAAGAAGAAATTTTTCACTTGAGAATTGGGCAAAGCTTTGTTGAACTGTTGATATGTCTCGATATACTGATGTTGGAATTCTCACACATCTGAGTCAGTGAGCCTCATTGATTTATGCACTAAAGATGTTTTGGAATTCACCAGGTGTACGTTATAGAAATTTCCAGTATGATAGTTACAAATGTCAGAAACAAAGATGGCAATTAATTGGAATGAAATTGAAACATAAAGGAATGGAAGAATGTAAGTTAGATAAATCCTCATGTAACTGTGGAAATAATGTTGAAAGAATTGGTAGAGCTTGAATGGATGAGATTAGGTCACAATACCCAAGAATGTTGAAAGAATTTAAAGAAGAAATAAAAGATTTAACAACAATAGCTTTGGGAAAAAGCATGAAATATTTTACTGTAGATCCACCTCTCCTCAATAGAAGCTCCTGATCTCAAATGTTATTGAAGAAAAGTCATTTTGGACTCAATATTAATGTTTTCTCTCTTCACAGATACTGCCAAATGTTTTTCAAGTACTTTGTTTTCATTTTAAATCTCTGGCATCCCCAGTATTTTGTTTCTACTTAATAAATGTTATGAAGAGTACTCCCTTCCTTTTGGGAGTGAGCACCAAGTGATTAAAAAATTAAGAAAGATATTCTGACAACCACATTTTTGGGCAGAAAATAGTTACCTGTCACTTCATCAAGACTAAGAAATTTACTTGAGCACAGTTAGAAATAAATTTTTAACTCAAGCCTGTTGACATTGGGCATCAAAAAGTGCTCATTGCCTTTTCTTTTAGCAAAGACACCCTGTCTTGATTGAATTTAATGGTAACTGTCACTCTGTATGCCACTTAATTTCTGAGATGCAGAACAATTTGTTGATTGATTCTGGCCTTGTCTGATGAGGAATGATCTGCAAGATGTAAAACAGAAGAAGTTTCTTGCAGGCTTCAGGATCTTGCCATTAGAATCAAACATGGTTTAGAAGCCCTGCCATCGAAGCAACAGTCATTTAGCTGTGAATTTAATGATGGAGGGATGGGTCCTTAAGGTTAGAGGTCTATTTGGACGCTCTCCTGCACCTAAGAAACTCTAACATGCCTAGACTGGTGAGTCCTCTCTCCACCACTTTTAAACTCACAACACAAAGTAGATCCAGCAACAAGCCATTATTGCAAAGGAGAGATGGGTAGATGAACTTTTCGCAGGGTGGCCTGTAGCCGAATCCATATATGTTTTGGGAACCTCTCAGGCCCCCAGGATTGTTGAGTTCCCAGCACCTCCATATAGTTCCATTTGCTTATGGGAACCTGGAGGTCAACTGGAAAATCCCAGTTGACTTCTGGAAGTTGGCGGCCTTAGCTATTGACCACTTGTTGTTTTGAGCAAGTCACCCTGTTGCTACGTACTTCACACCCCTCAAGCCCTATCTTCTGGAAAATGGTCTGGAAATGTGCTAACATTAGGGGACTGACATGGTGGCCAACAGCATTATTTTTATGAGATAAGGTGTAGAGCTGGATGAACACAACAGGCCATGCAGCATCAGAGGAGCAGGAAAGCTGATGTTTTGGGCCTTACACCTTGTTATCTCAGATTCTCCAGCATCAACTGTTCCTACTATCACTGACACAGTATTATTTTTATGCCCATTCACCTCAGTCCCTGCCCCCAAATTCAGAACTGTACCCGGTCCAGATCACTGGGGTTTCCAACCGTAGATTGCTGAGTAACAGAACAGATGGACAAGTAGACACAATATTAGTCAATGTTGGGCAGTATGAGGAATGTATGACCCACTCCCTGGAAGATTTGATGCCACTAAATCCAACATATGTGTATCAGGCTTGAATTTATAACAAATGGAGGGATAAATCAAAGTGTTACAATGAAAGATATGTTTTCAATTGCTATTAATATTGGGCTCTTTATAGTGAAGCAATGGTTAGAGTTGCACATTTCATGTGAACTGAAAGCAGTACTTTCTATTCAGAATAGCTTAATATTAAAGTCAACTTCACTCTCAGTACACTCTTTGTCTCAATAAGTATATCATGTCACCTTTTGGTCTCAAAGTTGTATCCAGCTTTATTGATTAATTCTACCTATTTGTTACAGAGCAACGAAAGAAGTATTCCAATTCCAACATTATCATGCACGAGACTTCTCAGTACCACGTGGAGGTAACACTTCTAATAAGTAATTAGAACATAGAGGGGATCATTTTGGATTGATTAATGTGATTTCCTTAAGCCCACTGATTTTCAACTCTAGGCATGAGGGTATTGCCACTGGATCAGTATTTTAAAACCCCAAGCAAGGTTTCGTGGATATGCATTCAAATCCTACCATGGCAGTTGATGAATTTCAATCTTTAATTTTAAAAATCTGAAATCATAGCTAGCCCAATGATGACCGCTTCAGGGAAGAAAATTTGCCTTCTTTGCTGTGAGTCAAGAGTCACATCTATGTGGTTGACTTTTAACGCCCCCTGAACAATTAGGGCTGGGCAATAAATCACGATCTAATTGGCAACTCTCTCATCCAATGAATAACTAATCAAAACACAAAAAGAAATTATAATTCCATGCTTCAAATTAGAAGCTTAACAACAGAAGTCCTGTCAGTACTGAGTGTAAGCTATGATCCTTGACCCAGAGCTGCATGTGGAAGCACAGAGCAGCATTGTCAGACACTAAGGATTAGATCTCATCCCATCCCCTCAATTTTTGGCTGATAATTTGTACATGGCAGAAAATAGATAAAGATTGTTAATGAAGAAATGCAGCATTAGTTTTACATGAATCCAAAATATTATAGAATTCCTTAAGAGTCATAGTTGGAGGTGTTTCTGCAATCTGTTGAAAATGGAAAATTCCAATGTATTTAAAATGTGATAGAAGGACAAATGCTTAATTGACTCTGAATTAATTTGACCGTGTTTGGTTGATCAATAGAACATGAAGATCTATTGCTTGTTTCTTTTATCAGCATCTCGCCACATTTGCAATGGACAAGAGTGAGTCCATTGTGACAATAGATGATGGCGTCAAGAAACTGCTACAACTGGATTCAAAAGGGAAGGTGTGGACTCAGGAGATGCTGTTGCAAGTGAACGACAAAGCTATTAGACTTCTGGACTGTCAAAGCCAGGTAAAATTATCTAGCATTTCATTTTAGCCTGATCCAGAGACCATTTGTCAGCCACATAAAATAAGCACAGAATTCTGAAGCACCAGAATGCACATTCAGAGATGGATTGAAAGTTTTTGTCTACGTCTTTTGTCCCCAGATTCATTGTATTTTCCATCAGAACTAGCTTGAATGCTTGGATGGACTGCATGCGGAAAAATGGTTGAGTAAAGTGCTGAAGAGTTACTTACCTCGTACATCAACCAATGTCAGTCTCTTCAAAAGAGACAAGCTTGTTTTATAGCATAAAAAGATGCTTTGGGTTAATTTTGGGCTGTTTTCCAAGATTGGCCATCTGTGCTCCAGTTTTGAGCATTCACACACCCCTTGTAACATGTAATTCAGTACAAATTCTCAAATGCCTTGGCATGCAGACACTGAAGTGCTAATAGGAACATCTTTAAGACAACCAATGTTAGTATTGGCACCCTGTTGTGGACAACCTGGGCCATCTGTTGTTGTGGAAACTTCTCTTTTTCAAAGCTTTTCTAGTTCATTTATCGTCATGGTCGATTGTCATACTGGACAGTTTAATGGCAGTCCAAAATATCTAGCAGCTTCTATGTGTTTGATTAGAAGAGGTAAGCTTTCATTCCTTTTTTTATTGTTTGCTGTACTCAATGTTCTGTGCTCTATTTTCTTCACTACCCCTTCCTACCATGCCTCCCTTTCTCTATAGGATGAGTTGGAGAACTTTCCGCTAAATACAGTGCATCACTGCCAAACTGTACTCAACCAGTCCAAATATTCATCAATTTTACTGGTCATGTGTCAAGATTCTGATCAGCACAAACCTGATATGCATTTCTTTAATTGTGATGAAGTTGGGGTGAGTAAAACTTGCAGAGAAAAGCCAACCAAAAAGGGTGCTATGCTTCTGCAAATAACATTAGCTGATGATAACAGTGATGAAAGTGGTAATTGTATGTTGACGAGCCAAATCACACTGGTGATATTATTCATGAAGCTCACTCATAATCTGATATTTTCCTAACGGTGTGATTTAGGTGCAAAGTTGTTTAATAAAAACAGTGTATTGATGATATTTGTGATTGCAATAAAGTGTATACTGAAATCCTCAAAATAGTTGTAAAGTTCCTGGAAAAATTGTGTATTGCAAAAAAAAAAGCTGAACTCTACGTGTTGAGTTACCAATGGCCCTAATTATACAGAGACATTTTTGTCGAACTCCATTTCCAGGAGATGGATAAAAA
The DNA here is from genome assembly GCF_030684315.1 of Stegostoma tigrinum. Taxonomy (NCBI): domain Eukaryota; kingdom Metazoa; phylum Chordata; class Chondrichthyes; order Orectolobiformes; family Stegostomatidae; genus Stegostoma; species Stegostoma tigrinum. The sequence goes on from NC_081370.1 coordinate 21,481,723, forward strand.
TCCCTGAATCCCACACAATTAATGCAGAATCAAATTTATACAGTATGTGTAAACACATGAGCCTCGACAAAGTATAGTGAGTTAAAGGTTGAATCAAGACAATCTGCATGCAAATGATTACTCTAACTGACCCCACAGTTTTCAGTGAGCTCAGCTTTGTATTAGAATGACAGATGGAAACCCTATCCCACCACACTCTTGGCTGCTTTATCCACAATTGCTGCCAATGTTTCTAGGTTGATTTTTGTCCTAGTTGGCAAAGAGTAACAAAGACATAACAGATCAAACTATGGCCTGCAATATGTCTATGACTGAGTGTATCTTATCCTGTTGGCATTGTACGAGAGCATCTCAACAAACCAAATATTCAAGATCATGAATAAGCTGTAACAAAACAAAGTTTTTCACCTTCTCAACCAGATATTAACCTCATCAAAGGCATTTTATTACACAATTGTTCTGGTGGTGTATATGATTCCATCACTTTTGACAAAATTATTTTTTCTCTACAATGCAATGGTTTTCTTCAGGGCCTCCTATCCTTTTCCTTGAAGCAAATTGAAAGTTGCAAGCATAAAAGGGAAGCCATTCCAAAGGCTCTGTGGACATGAAAGGCTGCATTTCTATATCTGCACCTTTCAATGCCCTTCATTGGGAATGATATGACGTGCAAAAGGAAATCCATTGCATTGTTTAGAAAAAAAATAATTTCACAAACAAAAGAAACAACTTTTTGTCAGTCTATTCGAAGAGCTAGGGTAGGTACCTTTCTTTCCAGTTTTCCCAAAAAATCCTCACCTCCAGTTAATAGCTCTTTAACACGTGAGGCCAGGTTCTGTGATCTCAGCCTTCTTACTCTGAATTTACTAGACTTGCTCTGCATGAATATATCACACAGTTGTGTGTCAATCTTGGAACATTTTTGAGGGTGGAAGCTATTGTTAAATTATGACATATCAGTTACATGTTCCCTTTCTTTCTTTTGCAGGCTGAGATGATTCATGCGGATGTTGAGAGTGCAATCTCTGACTGCAAAGGAGGACAGAAAATTCGACCACAGACACTGAAGTAAAAGAATTTAATGCAAGAATATGAAGAGTGGGCAAAGCCTTTTGGCCCAGTAGTCAAGCCCAGTTGTTGACTTGTTCCTGCAGCGTGGCTGATGCTGGCAAAATAATTTTTATTGTTCATACTTAATGCTCGAAATAGATGTTGGTGGGATTTCACTTTGAATTACGACTGCCCTTTGGGCACTTTATCACTCAACCCATTATCTCTCAGGAAATGTAACAAATCCACTTAATTTTCCCTGTCAACCTATTTGACAAAACCTCTCAATCTAGTTCCTGTGTTAAGCTGAAGCATTTACAGGGCACAGGCTAATTCAAGAAGTGATTGAAACTTCACAATCTGAGAAGCAACTAAACTGAATACAAACAGAGACCACTTTTCCGTGTTTTTCTTCCTAAATGGATAAAATTATATGATATAACCTTGGAACTTCTTTGCGCTCTGTCATATTTTGTGATAACTATGAAATCTGAATGATTTAGACTTCATAAACTAGTGGCCATTATGATTTTTCACCAACAGATTCATAATTCCTAACTTGCCCTCCTTCAGAGAGAAAATATTGCCTGCATTCCCTTTATATTGAAACAAACAGCCACGGCAATCAAATCCAGTGGCAAGTAACTGATATCTCAATAGATTCTCAGAATATATCCGTGGCTGTATGTTGTGGGTTTTTTTATCTTTTTCTTCTTTTCCACTGTTGTAAAGACAATATAAAAATAAATTTGATCTGCAATTATGTGTTTGTTCCTATGGATAGGAACAAACAGTGTGATGCTGACCCATTATAAGGCCGTACAATGATGTTTCAGCATGTATTTTCCTTTGTTTTTTTTAATATAGGCTTTTCTCTCCCACCCTCCTCAGCAGAGAGACACAGTTCATTCTGCCACTGCCCTGACTGTCAGGTAGTAGATTAAAGTGGGACAGGGATGGAGAACAGTGACTCATTTATCAATCATCCCTCCCGCTCTGTGGGGATGTGGCAGACATTTCCTCAGTACCTGACAGCATGATTCAGGATTGGAAACTTGGCAGGACCAAAACTGCAAATATGTATTTATCTTCTTGATATGATATGCTGCAACACTATTGTACAGTACCAACAGGATATTTTATCTGTTTTAAAGAAAAAAATTATTTGTACTTAATTCACATTTAAATTTCCTACAGATGTCACCCTCTCTCATAATGAAACTAGCCACTGACAAGATTATGTTATTGAGGTCGGACAATCTTTATCTCATAGCAGTCAGTTCCATTTGGTAACCATGTTTCTCTCATCAGGGTGAACCAAGAAAAAATGAAGAAGCAGCGGGAGACAATAATCCCTTCACCCCCTCAAAGTATTGCACCTGTCTATCCTCCTGGCGCCAAGAGTCGAGCTGCTGCTATGATGGCACAAAGTGGCCCAGGTAATAGATGCATTCAACATGCTTCATTAAGAATACATTGGGAAAGGAGCTCTTGAACTACATGTTGAATCCAACAAGTTTAACGTGTGCATTTAGTTTTGCTCTTTTCAATTGTTTCCCACATTGTACACATACTGCAATTGAGGGAAAAAAAGGGGTTTGTTATTTCCCTTTTGAGGAGGAAGAATGTAATCATTGTGATAATTAATCCTCAAGTGTCTTCCCACAGTGGCACAAGATCGGAGAAGCATCAGTTCACAAGACCATGAGGAGTCACCTGAAGTTTTGGCCCACAAGATTGAGAAAGATGTGGTGAGTGATTTGGTATTATTTCTGAAAATAAAAACTCTGCTTCTGAGCAGAATGTAGATTTGTATGCAATTTTAGAAACCTTCAACTGATATAGGGAAGCACATTCTCTAATTATTATCTGCCTATGACCTTACAGGAAAATGGTGAACAAAATTTCCTTTTTGCTTTTGGGATGAAGAGATTTATAATGTAGGAAAATCACCCTCACCAAATAATGGGAAAGAAATAGATGAACAAATTCATAGGCAAATTTTAGAATCATGTCAGGAATACAGATTATTGACAATGAGGATTTTAATTATTCTAAAATAAAACAGAGAACGGGGAATACTGGAGATCTGAAACAAAAGCTGGAAGAGCAGGATAAACCATCCAGTGGTGGTGGCTCAAAGGTTAGCACCGCTGCCTCACAGCACCAGGACCCAGTTTTGATTCTGCTCACTGGCTGTGTAGAGTTTGCATATTCTCCCCTCTTTGACTCTATGGAGTTGATTGGGAGTTCCTATTCTCCTTGGTCAACGTGCCCATAAACAATAGGGATTGATTTGAGTTAAGGTGTTAGCAATCTAGGCTAGGGATTGATTTGAGTTAAGGTGTTAGCAATCTAGGCAGAATTTGTGGGAAATATATTCCACAGAGATTAATGAGGATCTATTGTTCACCGATAGGCTGGTAAGAACAGAACCCCAGATGACCTAAGCATTTCTTAACTATGCACTTAGGTAAGCATTTCTTAAATATGCAGTATGGGCTAAGAGCTGGAAGATGGGACGTAGCCACTGGTCAGTAGATATGATGGACCAAATAGAAATTTACCAAATTTAAGGAGCTATTATCCTTAAATGGATCACAAAAATATAGGAAGAATGAATGAACTACACAATTGTGAAGTCGTGGGGGTGACAAATTGGAGGTACTGAAATGAACCTTAATTGCACACAAGATGAGGAAAAAAGAGAGGTACGGAGGTAAAATAATATATAAAGAAGAGGAACAGAATGTAAGCAGTGTATCATTAGGACAGAAAGAACAAAAGAAGAATATTCTGAGGAGAAATACACATCGTGGTGCAGATAAGTTGGAGAGATCAGGGATAAGAATTTTTGGCTTATGGAAAGAGGAGGTTACTATGGGACACTTGAATTCTGTAACTATAAAAGGATCATTTCAAAGTAGCATTAAAAGAGTTATTGTTGAGCAAATGGGAACAAGTTTAAAATCTTGGGTGGTCTTTGATTTTATATATAGATAAAAATTGTTGACAAAGTGTTTGGCACAAATGGAAGCTGATTGTTTTGGAAGCAATATTAGAAATGAAACAGCCGAGAAAATTGTATACCCAAAAAAGGGAAACTGATGAAGTAAGGGAAAGAATAGAGCCATCAAAGGTAAGAGATGATAAATGTTTAGTAGCTAGAATAGTGCTGTGTTCAATACCCTAAGCATTTGTGTCAAATGTCTCTTGGGCAGTTATCCCTCACAGCCATGCAGCAACCAAAAATTTCCTATGTAGATAGACACAAGCTTGACCTTTATAAGTAACAAAATGCTCATAGCTGTGGGAAAGAATTTAAAAGGGTGTTGCATGCTCCGAAACAAATGAAAGGATTGTTACAGTGCATCTTCTTCCTGTGATGTTCAGTCCATATATATCTGTACCATGATTTACTCTTTGTGAATCTCACTAAAGTCATCAAGCTAGAGCTATTGTTTTTTTCAACAGCAAATTCTAAACTGCACACTAGATGACATTGAGTCCTTTGTAGCCAGACTTCAAAAGGCTGCAGAAGCATTCAATCAACTGAATCAAAGAAAAAAATCAAAGAAGAATAAAAAAAAGGCACCAGCAGGTATGAAACTGTTTCTCTTGCGCGTCTCCTTATATTCTCCTACTTTCTTCTGTTTTTCCATTCTCACTCCTCTTTCCTCCTGTTTGCTCTTCATTTATCCCACTCCATCAATCCAAATTTGCTCTTTTTTTTTTCTTCATTCCATACTTCTGACCTAAATTATTCTGTTCTTTGTATCTTTTAATTTACAAAGTCATTTTGGAGAAAGCTATGCTTTTGTAAAGCATTCTCTGAACGAGTGACCTGTTTTGATTCTTGTAATATATGTACCAGAATTATCATTATACTGCAAGTGCATGTACGTGACATATGATGACCATGAGTACAAAATCAGTGAACTTTTCCATGTCTTTTTTTCCCCCTCCTTCACTATTACATAGAGGGTATGCTTACTCTGAGAGCAAAGCCACCGTTACCATCAGAATTCGTTGACTGTTTGCAAAAGATCAAGCTGACCTTGAATCTTTTGGTAAGAACTCACCTGTGTGACATGGGAGTCAGTTTTCTTTTAACATATTAGACAATGCTTAATTAATTTTCCTTGAGGTGGGAGACCTGGGTTCAAGCCCCACTTCCTCCAGAGCTGTATAATCACATCATGGAACAGGTTGATTACCCCCACATAAGACCTTTTTTTAAATTGTGAAGGTATGACCTGTACATTAGACTGACCAACTTTCTCAACGGTGAGCTTTTCTGAGAAAGTAACCTGACTGTTAATGGATTAGCAGTTAGTGAGACCCAGTGTTGAACTGCCGTTGCATATTAGTCATCAGTTTAGAAAACAGTCTGATTTTGACTTTAATTGGAAATTAATGGTGAGCAGTTTCTCTCTGGGGCATCTGATTTGCAACTGTGCTTTTACACTTGCAAGACAGGCCGTAAATCTAAATACCAGTAACTTAGTTGAGCATGGCTATTCAAGTATAGTTGCCTATTCCTCACAAAGCAGTTATCCACAAAGCAAATAGAGTTCTGAATTGTGTTATTATTAAAATTGTTTTAAGCTCTTGTCTGCTTACACTATAGTGTGATGCTGAGGCATGACATATCCATATATTTGCGCTTTACCATTTATTCAGTCTCTCATTCTGACAAACTGAGCAAACGTTTATTGAGGTGAGGGCCGATACAAATTCCTCAGGAAGCATCAAATCCGGAAGTGTTATGATCGGACTTAATTGAGCCCTTATTCCATCACATCAGTAGGACAGGTTGATTTTTGAGTTTTTGTGTATTCTGACCTGTTAGATCTAGTGACAACACTCACCTTAAAAATTACCTGTCTGTCAGTGACTCCAGGCACAAAGAATACTAAAAGGTTGCACGTCTTTTCTATAAACAACAACTTGTAGGTACATTTTAATTGAAGATTTGAAATTAAAGGATTTCTGTCATCCAAAGATGCAAAGGGATATGGTACAAGTGCAGGAAGTTAGGTTTCATGATCTCATTGAATGCCAGAAGATGTGCTAGGTATGACTGTTCTACAGGGATAATAGGAACTTCAGATGCTGGAGAACCTGAGATAACAAGATGTAGAGCTAAAAGGAACTGCAGATGCTGGAGAATCCGAGATAACAAGGTATAGAGCTGGATGAGCACAGCAGGCCAAGCAGCATCAGAGGAGCAGGAAAGCTGACGTTTCAGGCCTAGACCCTTTCTGAAGAAGGGCCCAGGCCTGAAACATCAGCTTTCCTGCTCTGCTGCTTGGCCTGCTGTGTTCATCCAGATCTACACCTCGTTATCACTGACTGGTCTATTCCTGTTCCTCTCTTGAAATCTGAATTTAGGCTCTTAGCTAATCTGCCTATTCATTTATTTGTGTCACCGTCTGTATATCAATTTTAGGAAACAAAATTGGAAACATATGAGTACACCTCCCAACCCCCCCCTCAAAAATTAACCTGCTATCAGGACAAAAAACAACCAGTATCAACAAACAATACTTTATTTACATGCCTTAATAATATTTTAATCAATGGCATGTCTTGACTAGAAAATTGCTTGCCTATGGTTAATAATTCTTTGGATTGACTAGTTCTCAATAATCTATATGGTTGTTGCTTCTAGGCTAAATTGAGGAGGCTCATTCAAAATCCAACTGCAGTGGAGCTGCTTCACTTCCTGTTTGGACCACTTGAATTGGTAAAGTATCACACTTTAGTGAAACAGAGACAGCTTGTGGATTTATTGTTGGGAGAACAGTAGAATGTAAACCATTTGGGGAGATAATTAATTATCTGACAGTCATCAGCAACAACATCCTTATGTGACGATGCTGTGGCTTTAAGAGGTGTATTTTGTCCTTTTTTTTCCCCAAGAGTTCTTAAGTCAAAGGCACCAGGCTGTCTACTCGTAAAGTGAGTAAAGAAAACAGCTTGTGTGGCCTTTTCTCCCTGCCCCCCTTTAAAATGGAACAATAGAAGCAGCCTGGATGGGTGTAGCCAGCTCTCAGACCAGGATTTCTGATTTTTTGGGTTAGCTTTAATGATTGTTGTTGAAGTCTCAACAGAGCAGAAGGTGTTGGAGTTTGGTAGAAGTAGAAGCTATCTTCTCCCTCTCTCAGTTAGATACTTAGATGCTCGGGTTTGTCTCTCCTGCTGGGTTACCTGTGAGTCAAATCTATTTTTCTGAAATTAATTTTTTTCCAAGTGGTGCATAAATGGGATGTTACCATATTTGAACAGTTAATAAGTAATAGGTACTGTATCTGTTATTCTGTTAATTTTTCCAATAGATTTAAGTTATTCTAAATCCCTCTTTCTTTTGTTTTTTTTAAAATATAGATTTTAAATAAATTGTGTTTTGCTTAACATTGCAGATGATTGGCCAAACTACTCAATGTGGCACTTTACATGTAACCTTTAAAATAAGAAAAACTTAGGGTCTAGGCTATTGTCTTAAAATATTTCGAGGGGATTTGGTCTGGCCCATAACACTTGTTCTAGATATCAATATAGTGCCTATACTATTGTCACATTTGCAAGCCTGACCTTTAGATTAGCTGAAACATTTGTGTTAAGAGCATGTGAACATCCGGTGAAAATTCACCTCTGAAATGAAGAAAGGAACAAGTGGGTAAAGATGTTGTCTTAGGTAAGTTAATGAAATTAGATTCAGTAGAGAATTGATAAAATGTTAAAAATCAGAAGAATGTTTCACTGCCCCACCCCACTCTCCTCCACCACTGTTTCCCTGAGCAAAAGGGCAGCTAAAGATTTACCTGACCACGTGCAGTTTTAACAGAGGCTGGTCAAGGATGGGCAAATATTATGTTCTCAGGTGTTGAGTTGATGACCAGCATATTTTAAAGAGGTCATGTGGCTCCATTTTAATGTTACTTTTATTTTAACACTGTAGATCAAATTTCGTGACCTCAGGAGTTCTGGAGCTTGAAGTGAGGTGTGTAGGATAAACACTTAAGTGCCTGGATAAGCATTGTTTTTAGACCAGGAAAGGTTCTACAAGCTATATTGCAAATTCCATGTTCACACTTCTCCAGTCCAATCAGCCTGACCTTGTTATGAATCAGACTATTTGATAGCAATATATTTGCAATGAGTTTATCCTTGTTTTCTTTTGTTGATTTTGATTCCTATGTGGTCTTGTGTTGGGTAGGTTGTTCAGACCATTGGAGGCCCAGACGTGCCCAGGACCATCATAAGCCCTCTGCTTTCCAAAGAGGCAACAGAATTTCTAAGAGGCCACCTCAATTCAAAGGAGATGAAGTTATGGGAGTCACTGGGCGAGGGATGGACCAGGTCCAGGTGAGAAAATCAGACCTGATTTTCTGTAATAAGCCAATTGCAAAACTAAGGGAATGATTGTATTGTGCATTTAAGAATGTGTACTGCATGGAGAATAAATGCTTGTTGCACAGCAGATGATTTGATTGTGAAGTGACTGAGAAATTCATTTCTGAAGCTGCTGGATTGATGCTGGTGCCTAACAAATAAGCACAGGTTCATCTGGCATCATCTACACAGCTTGTCCTTGTCTTTAAACTTTGACATCCCCAGTCTGCTGCATTTGGAAATTCAGAGACAAACATGGGCTGTGTAGTTTCGCGTGTTAATTAATTTCCTGTCATTTACTGCTGTATCATGAATGTGCATTGCTATTGCTGACACTGCACAGCTACATATCCTCGTACATTGGGAAGTGGGATCAATCCGTTATTAAGGCTTCTGTGACAGCTGCTGACTTGACTCAACCAACAGGTGGAATAATTCAAGTCTGAGAAGAGAATGAGCTGCCTAGGGAATAATTTTTACTCACAACTGGAGTTCAGCATCTTTGTGATCTGCCTTAACTGTTCAGCTGTCTGCCTCAGAGGCTCAGGCTGAGATTTCCTTTCCAGAGTTTGGGAGAGCACTTTTCATTCCTGATAGATTTGCCAGCCTTATTCAGGATAGAGTCAAATACTAGCAGCGTGTATCAACACGAGCAGAGGAATGAAGCGGCAAATGGACGCCCACTATTTTGACTCCTCCTCTGTCAATCAAAAGTGTTAACCTTTCCTTTTTAGTATGTGAGTCCCTCCTGCATGACGCCTCAACATAGTCTTCAACCCCAACCCGAGCAGGAGTTCCATTAACACCAGCTTATTGTTGGAGCTAAACATCAAAGGCAACTCTCAAACTTTCAAAGTTCAAGATTTTCAGCCATTTTTATGTTGACACTCCTTAGAAAAACATTAACATGCTTTTAGGAATCTCTTAACACTGCCGATCAGCCTTATCAGATCCTGAAGCTTTGAATATGTGGAATCATCTTAAACTTCTAACAGGTGTGACCATAGAGCCTTCCACTAAATTTACTGGCCCATCACAGGGGCCAGGTTTGCCTCGAGTCTCCTGGTTTGGGAATACAGTAGCAGGCAGTGGTGTCCAGGTCATAGAACATAGAATAGAACAACACAGGTACTTTCGCCATCGTGTCTGTGTCAACCATAATGTAATTCTAAGCTAATCCCATCTGCCTGTCCATGGTCCACATCCCTCTATTCCCTATTTGTTTGTGCCTCTGTCGAAATGTCTCTTCAACACCACCACCATCTTCTACCATCAAGTCAATTTTGTATCCTATTGGCAAGCTGTGCGTGAATCCCATGTGTTCTAACTTTACTAACCAATCTACCATGCAGAACCTCATCAAAGGCTTTACTGAAGTCCATGTGGACAACATCGCCCACGCTGCGCTCATCTACCTTTTGTTGTGTCCTCAAAAAACTCAATCAAGTTTGTGAAACGTGATTTCTTGCACACAACATCATACTGATTATCCTTAATCAGTGGCTGTGCTCCAGCTCTGAATCTAAAATATTAACTCTGCTTTCTCTCTGCAGATGCTGCCAGATCTGCTGAGTTTCTCCAGGAATTTGTCTTTCTTTCAGATTGCTAGCTTCCCTTTGATGGCTGGCAGCACCCAAAATGAGCGAGAGAATCTTATTTTCCAATCCTTTACCTATGATCATTAGAGCTCACTAGTCTGCACACTGGTATGTGAAAACACGAATATACACAGAACGGAAGTTGCAGTAAGTTTTTAATCCAGCGTTGTATATCTCTGGAAGGGTAAAGCATGCCTGCAGGAGATAGCTTCCTGCTCAGGGGTAGTAAAGAGTCAGCTGTTCATTATCTCAACTATCTCTTCATCTTTCCATGTAAGATTTATCTGGCAACACACAGTTGTAACATTGCCAGGAAGTCACTGAATTTGCATTCACAGCTATTTTTTGTCTGTAGCATCTCTCTTTCAAAAAAAGTTAGAATTGAACGTCTGACATCTCCGTAACTTGTTCATCATGATGACATTTTTGAGCCTGGTTGCACCAAGGCCACCACTGTTCATTGGGTCCTTAGGTAAGTTTGTGATAGACATGAAAGACTATGCTCATGTGAGCTGTCTTCCTTGCAATGGCCTTAGGAAAACTGAACGGATGTTTGAACTCCAAAAGAGCATTCAGGAAGCCTCAGCAGTGGCTCAGGTGTAATGGATCTCGATCCATCTCCTAACCATTGAGGTGGACAGCTAACAAAGATAAAATTAGTCTCACAGAATGCCTATGAATCTTCAGCTTCTGCAATACCCACAAGAACTCTCTGTACTGCTAATGTTGCATTATTATTTACACTCAGTGGAACTGCTTTTCTTGCAAATTTATTTGTTCATCTCCAAAGGTAGTTGATAGCTTCAAGGGTATGAGCTTATACCTGAAACTGGGGCCTCCTGCAACACCTGTCCCCTCCAACATCTCCTGCACAAACTCACTCCCCATGCTCCACACACACACACACACACACATTCTTCTGCATTTTATTCTACAGAGGTAGATCATGAATGTTGACATTCTACTGGAGTATCAAATTAGATCCTTTTATCCTCTTCACCTTACTCTCAATGCTTTGACGAGGCAATAACTAGTCAGCCATCAGGTGCAATAGAGATTCATTTTGTTTTATCTTTTTATTCGTTCATGAGATGAGGACATCTTTGGCTTGGCAAGTGATTATTGCCAGAGGGCAGTTAAGAATCAACCAGTGAACTAGATTGATTTTCCCCCAAAAATTGGCAATGGATTCATGGCCATCATTAGCCTCTTAATTCCAGATTTTTATTGAATTAAAATTCCATCATCTGCCATGGCAGGACTCAACCCAGGTCCCCATAACATTATCTGGGTCTCTAGATTAACAGTCCAGTGGAAATACCACTAGGTCATTGCCTCCCATCTTGGCAACACAGCATTATGATTGTAGCCATTCTGTTACTGTCCATTTCGATTTTAGTATAATGGGGCTGGATTTTCAATGAGGAAGTGGGTATGAAGAGTTGTGAATTTTACCTAAACCTATGATTCTAGGTCCATCCTGCAAGAACCACCTGACTGTCCTGTTGGGAGGGAAACGTGGGCTTGAGGTGGGCCTGCTATGGTATTAATGGCTGGCAAAAGCTTACAAGCTAGCGGCCCCACTGTTTACTGGGACATAAGATCAGTTGTATTCCTGTAGGTCCTCTAGTTCTCTCAGCTTCTCACAGAACACCACAGTCTTCTGTTTTGTAGCTTTCTGCAATCCTTCTCTATTCAAATACTAATCAGCTCCTCTGTTCTGCCTGTCAAAGCGTACAGCCTCGTTACTTTCCCACATTATGATATGTCTAACAAATTTTTAAACACTCGTGATGTGCCTGTCTATATCTCTCTGCAGCATCTTTGTGTCAGTCCCATTACTTCACTTCTGACCTGTTTCTGTATCATCTGCCATCCCAATGATAGTACATTTACTTTCCTCATCTAAGTTATTAATATATATCATCAGTAATTGTGGTCCCAATGCTGATCCCTGGCCATCACCCTGAAAATACCTCCCTTATCCCAAATTGTATCAGTGATAATGGGAACTGCAGATGCTGGAGAATCCAAGATAACAAAGTGTGGAGCTGGATGAACACAGCAGGCCAAGCAGCATCTCAGGAGCACAAAAGCTGATGGTTTGGGCCTAGACCCTTCATCAGAGAGGGGGATGGGGAGAGGGTTCTGGAATAAATAGAGAGAGAGGGGGAGACGGACTGAAGATGGAGAGAAAAGAAGATAGGTGGAGAGGAGAGTAGAGGTGAGGAGGTAGGGAGGGGATAGGTCAGTCCAGGGAAGATGGACAGGTCAAGGAGGCGGGATGTGGTGGTAGGTAGGAAATGGAAGTGCGGCTTGAGGTGGGAGGAAGGGATGGGTGAGAGGAAGAACAGGTTAGGGAAGCAGAGACAGGCTGGGCTGATTTTGGGATGCATTGGGGAGAGGGGAAGAACTGGGCTGGTTTTGGGATGCAGTAGGGGAAGGGGAGATTTTGAAGCTTGTGAAGTCCACGTTGATACCATTGGGCTGAAGGGTTCCCAAGCGGAATATGAGTTGCTGTTCCTGCAACCTTCAGGTTGCATCATTGTGGCAGTGCAGGAGGCCCATGATGGACATGTCATCTGAGGAATGGGAGGGGGAGTTGAAACGGTTCGCGACTGGGAGATGCAGTTGTTTGTTGTGAACCGAGCGGAGGTGTTCTGCAAAGCGGTCCCCAAGCTTCCGCTTGATTCCCCCAATGTAGAGGAAGCCACACCGGGTACAATGGATGCAGTATACCACATTGGCAGATGTGCAGGTAAACATCTGTTTGATATGGAAGGACATCCTGGGGCCCGGGATGGAGGTGAGGGAGGAGGTGTGGGGGCAAGTATAGCACTTCCTGCGGTTGCAGGGGAAGGTGCTGGGTGTGGTGGGGTTGGAGGGGAGTGTGGAGCGGACAAGGGAGTCGCGGAGAGAGTGGTCTCTTCGGAAGGCAAACAAGGATGGGGATGGAAAAATGGCTTGGGTGGTGGGGTCGGATTGTAGATGGCGGAAGTGTCGGAGGATGATACGTTGTATCCGGAGGTTGGTGGGGTGGTATGTGAGGATGAGGGGGATCCTCCGGGGGCAGTAGTGGTGGGGGGCGGGGTGTGAGGGATGTGTTGCGGGAAATGCGGGAGACACGGTCAAGGGCGTTCTCGACCACAGCGGGGGGAAAGTTGCAGTCCTGGAAGAACGTGGACATCTGGGATGTGCGGGAGTGGAATGCCTCATCCTGGGAGCAGATGCAGCGGAGTTGGAGGAATTGGGAATAGGGGATGGAATTTTTGCAGGAGGGTGGGTGCGAGGAGGTGTATTCTAGGTAGCTGTGGGAGTCGGTGGACTTGAAATGGACATCGGTTTCGAGCTGGTTACCTGAGATGGAGACTGAGAGTTCCAGGAAGTTGAGGGATATGTTGGAGATGGCCCAGGTGAACTTGAGGTTGGGGTGGAAGGTGTTGGTAAAGTGGATGAACTGTTCGAGCTCCTCTGCGGAGCAAGAGGTGGAGTCGATACAGTCATCAATGTAACGGAGGAAGAGGTGGGGAGAAACAGTCCCTCTTTCGCACCTACACAGGCCCCAAACCCCACCTCTTGCTCCGTTACATTGATGACTGTATCGGCGCCACCTCTTGCTCCCCAGAGGAGCTCGAACAGTTCATCCACTTTACCAACACCTTCCACCCCAACCTCAAGTTCACCTGGGCCATCTCCAACACATCCCTCAACTTCCTGGACCTCTCAGTCTCCATCTCAGGTAACCAGCTCGAAACCGATGTCCATTTCAAGTCCACCGACTCCCACAGCTACCTAGAATACACCTCCTCGCACCCACCCTCCTGCAAAAATTCCATCCCCTATTCCCAATTCCTCCAACTCCGCTGCGTCTGCTCCCAGGATGAGGCATTCCACTCCCGCACATCCCAGAAGTCCATGTTCTTCCAGGACTGCAACTTTCCCCCCCGCAGTGGTCGAGAATGCCCTTGACGGCGTTTCCCGCAACACATCCCTCACACCCCGCCCCCGCCACTACCGCCCCGGGAGGATCCACCTCATCCTCACATACCACCCCACCAACCTCCCGGATACAACGTATCATCCTCCGACACTTCCGCCATCTACAATCCGACCCCACCACCCAAGCCATTTTTCCATCCCCATCCTTGTCTGCCTTCCGAAGAGACCACTCTCTCCGTGACTCCCTTGTTCGCTCCACACTCCCCTCCAACCCCACCACACCCAGCACCTTCCCCTGCAACCGCAGGAAATGCTACACTTGCCCCCACACCTCCTCCCTCACCCCCATCCCAGGCCCCAGGATGACCTTGCATATCAAACAGATGTTCACCTGCACATCTGCCAATGTGGTATATTGTATCCATTGCATCTGGTGTGGCTTCCTCTACATTGGTGGAACCAAGCGGAGGCTTGGGGGACCGCTTTGCAGAACACCTCCGCTCGGTTCACAACAAACTACTGCACCTCCCAGTCATGAACCATTTCACTCCCCCTCCCATTCCTCAGATGACATGTCCATCACGGGCCTCCTGCAGTGTCACAATGATGCCACCCGAAGGTTGCAGGAACAGCAACTCTTATTCCGCTTGGGAACCCTTCAGCCCAATGATATCAATGTGGACTTCACAAGCTTCAAAATCTCCCCTCCCCCCACTGCATCACAACCAACCCAGCTCGTCCCCTCCCCCCACCGCATCCCACAATCAGCCCAGCCTGTCTCTACTTCCCTAACCTGTTCTTCCTCTCACCCATCCCTTCCTCCCACCTCAAGCAGCACTTCCATTTCCTACCTACCACCTCATCCTGCCTCCTTGACCTGTCCATCTTCCCTGGACTGACCTATCCCCTCCCTACCTCCCCACCTTTACTCTCTCCACCTATCTTGTTTTCTCTCCATCTTCTGTCCGCCTCCCCCTCTCTCCCTATTTATTCCAGTTCCCTCTCCCCATCCCCCTCTCTGATGAAGGGTCTAGGCCCGAAACGTCAGCTTTTGTCGTCGTGTGATGCTGCTTGGCCTGCTGTGTTCATCCAGCTCCACACTTTGTTATCCCTTATCCCAACTCCGTTTTCTATTATATGGCCAAACCTCTTTCCAGCAATTTGCACTTACTCAGATGAAATAATTTTGAAGTAAAATGGGTTCCTGATTTTTGTTTTATTTCATGGGGTGCTTGCATTGGGCGTTGATCAGCGAGAATTACAGCATTCAGGAGAGATTAAGAGAATATAGCATTTTACAAACTTGTGTTTCCAAACTTCACATTTGTGTGGTTAAGTAGACAAGTGATATTGGACTACAGCCTGTATGTACTGTACCATGTAAATCCCTCCCTGCAGTTTCATTTAAAGTCTGTGATACCTTACTGAATCACCAACACTCTCAAACTCAGAGGCATTCTGTCATCACCATATACCGAACACTATGGTATTTCTATTCTACACTAATGGGAGCATTAGCATAGGCAAAATTGCAAACCTAATACGTAATGGTGAAGAAAGAAGACAGCCCGATCATTCAGGTATAATCTGAGTGATTAACCTGCCCTCCTCAGTTACACACAGATGAATTTCCTGTGTATTTAGAATATTTTCTATTTCTGGTTTGCTTTTCTAGCATTCACATTTGTAAAAAGTAAAATAGTAGTACCACCTTCAGTGCAGTGTTTGTATTGCAGTACCTAATTCTCAGTTCAATGTTGGAGAAGATGTGGCCAAGTCCTTGTGGATAGAAATGACATTCTTCACATGTTTTTTGATACATTTTGATTCACCCCAATCTTTCATGATTAACAATATTTACAGTTGTTCAGTATTTCATATTAAAGAAAAACATCTAGAGAAAGTGGGAAAGATAAACTGAGATAATGGAAGGCGTGTAGATTACGGTGACAAGTTAGAAATGTAAGAACAGGAAGATTCATTTAACCTCTTCAGCCAATCCCATGATTTAATGAGCTTGTGGCTGATCTGCAGCTCCTTTCATTAGACACGCCTTTGTTCTAGTTGCCTTAATATTTTGGGGTAACAGAAATCAATGAATCTTAGATTTGAAATGGACAATTAATCTGCTCTCAATTACTGATTGCAGAAGAGCTCCAAATGTCTAGCATCTTTTACATATTGAAGTGTTTCATAAGTTCACTCATGGAAGGTTTGGCTTTTTTTTTATTCAAAACTTCTTTGTCATTGGCTCCTCATATGGTACAAATGGTTTTTTCTATGTAAATTGAAGAGGACTAATAAAGTTGGGTGAAACAATCAGGAAAAGAGTCTTAAATAATCAATATTGAGAGAATGAAAAATATTACGAAAGCATACAGAGACAATAGTGTGAAGAAACTACAACAATGGAGAATAAAGCAAAACTGAAATCCAAGCAGAGTCAGTTACAAGAACAATGAATGTTTTGTCTGTGAGCTGTGCAATGAGGCTACAAATTAGCATACTGTACAAAGCTGAGAGATCCATGAAGATGATTGCAGTGAAATAAATTCAATGAAAGGATTCAAATAGGATCAGAAAACATGAACAGTTCTCCATCTCCATCCCTTCAAAGTCCATGGAGACAAATTTGACCTGATAGAAACTGCATTGTGATTTAGAATTCTCAGCATAGACCTATATGCCAAGAACCAACTTATCAAAATGTTATATCTTGTTTCTAAATCTTCAGAATGTCAGTTCAAACCCCATGCCAGAACGCTATTTTTGAGGTCTTACTTTTCACAAATTGGCTGCCATCCTTGTGTACAAAATAACACTACTAATAGATCATAGAATTTGATAACTGTCCAGCATTCTGATACTCTGGGTGTGTGTGGACAGGTTTATTTTTCATGTATAGTGACAGGAGAATGGACACAGTGAAGCTGTCAAATTTGTGTATTGCCTATGCTATACCTCTCATTGGGTCCATTACTTCCCTTAATTCAGAGATAAGAATGACAGCAAGTGAACTAAATTAACGTTTCAAAAAATGGGGATCACCTACTTTATAGCTTTCTGTTATAGACTATGTTCCCTTTTCTTGCAGGGCTGATTGGCCAAAGGAACATCACGTCCCCCACTACGTGCCGAAGTTCAAAAATGGTTGGGAGCCACCCCTCGAGAATTTCCGAGGTGTTCCTTGGGAACTGGACCCACACCAAGTGGCAGATTCCATTGCAATTACAGCAGATGTACAATGCAGACAGGAGGAAATGAAACAACCACCTGAGGAGGTAAAGCAATCTTCCTAGTTAATGTTGTGAGAGCAATCTGGCTTTTTGCAATATTACTAGCGTTCTGTTACCTGATGGTCTCTTCTTTAAATGAAGATCATGTTCATAATACCTGAGTGCTATATTAATTACAGTATCGTTTGCTCTCTGCACTCCAGATGCTTTACTTCAGTCCTGAAATGTGGAATGAAAATTTCTGCCAAAGAATTTAGTCTTGTCTTCTTCAGAAGGAATTGAACTCAAATTTCTCAAGTTGAATATTCCCATGTAGCATTAAATTGTTTACATCATTTTGAAAAATTATGATCTGAATGATGTGGCCAGCAGCAAATTGTAGGTTTTTCATTGCCTTTTGAGTGCTACTTCAACTTTGGGAATTCTTTGCAATTTGATGCTGTGATAGGGGAATTGGGGGATCTCTGTGTTTGTTGAATCTTGTGGTCACTGATCTGCATTGCTCGTTGGGAACTAATACCTTGATTTTAAAATTCTTTTATTTGCGAATTCATCCATAGCTTCTCCCCTCCCCATCTCTACAATATTCTTCATCTCTATAATATCCCCAGATATCTGTTCATCTAATTCTTGGCTCTTGGATGTTCCCAATTTTAATGCTGTGGCATTGGTATCCTGCCTTTAGTTGCCTGTTTCTGTAATATCCTTTCCATGCTGCTATGCTCCCAACATCACTTTTTTCCTTTAGGGAAATGAGACTCCACATTTGCAACATTGAGTTTTCAGGGTCATTAAGAATTTTTGGCCGTAATTAGATCTTCTACTATACACACATGGATGCCTTAAGTTGATATCCAACTTGCTACTTAAAAAAGATCTGTGCTGATAGCCTTGTCATTATCTCAATCACAAAACTCTGGGTTCGTAATGATGACTGGTGTGGAAAAGGAAAGTTTTACATCAGTACTGTCATTGATTTGCTTCTGATACAGGCCAATGTTACTTCAATCCTTCAAAACTTATAATCGTCATACCTAAAGGTGATTTCATCTCTTGCCTGTATGTATCCTTTTAAGGGTACTAATGTCTTTCTCATGATAAAATGAGCAGAATTGCATTCAGTGCTCCAGATGGGATTTGAGAAAGCATTAGACCACAAACTGTTTTGACATAAAAAGGAAAATAAAATGCAAATGTTGGAAATCAGAAACAAAAGCAGAACGTACTAGAAGTACTGCAATCAGAGAGAGAGTAGGCCAGTTAGTGACTCAGATAACACTTGCTTACCTCTTGCTTAAACCATCAGACCCTGTGTTAAAATGTTAACTTCTCCAAGCTCCAAATCTGTCACTCCCTCTCTCCTTTGGCTTATGTCTGTGTATAAGTCTAATCTTAGTCTGTTTCAATCTTTAATTGCTTTTATAGGTTTGGGGGCATGGGTAGGTTAGCTCTGTAAGCTGGACATCTGGTTTGTGATATAGTGACACCAGCAATTGGCGGGGTGGGGGGGGGGGGCGGAGGGCATGGGGGTGTTCAATTCCCATACAGCTGAGGTTACCACGAAGGTCCTGTCTTTTGGACCTCATCCCTTGCCTGATACATGGGTGACCCTTGGATTAAACGACCACCAATTTTGTCTCTCCCACTCTCTAATGGAAGCAACACTACGAACTTCTGGATCTTTGGTGACTTTCCTTTTATTGTTTTATCTAAGGATCTTGGAAGGCATCTAACAAACTCCTGTTTTTCTTTCAAAACATAGGTCATTGCTGTGATATTTCCCCTCTCAACTTTTTCTTTGCCTCACTCTGTTCTTTGTTCCTCTTCTAATATATACTCTGTTCTCAGGAGTGATGATTGAATAAGTGAAAATAAAGCCCACAGTGCTTTCAACTACGTAAAATTACTCTTCCTCATTAAAATCTTAGAATGATTGCAGCTCAGAAAGATGCCATTCTCTTTGTTTCCATGTCGGATCTCTGAAACAGCTGTTCTGCTAATTCCACTCCTGTCCTTCCTCTGTAGCCCCACAATTCTTTCTCAAATAGAAATTGGATAATTATTTGAAGAAGCCTCTAGCATACTCCTTAAACAGTGCATTTCAAATTTTAACCATCCTTGATGTAAAAACATTTTCCCTCAGATTGACTTTGGACATTTTTGAGATTCATCTTAAACCAGTGTCCTGTGGTTCTCAATCCTGAGGGAAATAGCTAATCCAGACTTCTCATGCGCAACACTATCAAATCTTCCCTCAACCTTCTTTTCTGAAAAATCTGTAATAATAGGCTAGTGCAGTAGAAGGAGGCCATTGAGTCCATACCAATTCTTTAACTGAGAAATCCAATCGGTCCTCTCACTGCTTATTTCCACCACCTCCAAATGCATTCTCTGCCTTTTTTCCTGTTGTTGCAAGTCTTATCCAATTTGAATCTATATCCATTTCAATATCAGAGGGAATATGGTGTAAATGTTCGTACACTAATCATGTAAATGAATTTCTCCATGCCACCACTGGCTGTTTTTACCAATCATTTCAAACTGAGTTAAACCTGGGTCACAAACAAAAACAGAAAGTACTGGAAATGCTCAGCAGCACCTGTGGAGGAAAATCAGAGTTAATGTTTTGAGTCGAGAGACCCTTCGTCAAAGAGATCATTCTGTCTCCAGATGCTGCCAGTCCTGCTGAGTTTTTCCAGTAATTTCTGTTTTTGTTTCTGATTTACAGCATCTGCAGTTCTTTCAATTTTTTTTAATATTTAAATCTGGGTCATCTGGTTATCAATTATTCAATGATTGGAAACAGTTCCTGGTTATTCCATCCAAATACATTCTAACTTTAAACATTCTCATCAAAATTTGTCGGGCTTCTTGACACTTTGGGGGCAACCTCTGCTCCTCTGGAATCCCTCATCCCGGGAACAATTTTAATTTTATGTAATCATTTTGTAAGGTGTGTGCTGTTGGTAAAATATATTTAGATGCATGTCACTTTGTACCAAAATCTAAAACAGGACTATGTTGTACGGCCATGGTCAAGTTCCAAAATATCCTTCTCCAAGATTGAACGTGGGTCAAACATTGCTACCCTCAATAACTATTGTCTCCATGTCTTAAGACCTAAACCAATTGGAATTCATTTTGATTACAAAAAACTTCTAATATACAATTTTAGTCTTAGAACTTTTGAACAACCTGCTGCTCTATATTGATAATTTGGACTTCAGACAGTATCCAGATCAATATGTCATGTTCACACAATCATGATCTTGTATCTAGATCCATATGCAATCATTTTCTTTTTGTTTTTCAGCATTCGTCAACACCTTGCTTCCCTCCTCCAAATGGGTATGCATATAATAACACATCTTTCAAGAGAGGCCAGATTGCTGACCAGAATACCGCAGTGGATGCATTTAAGCAGAGTGTTAGTCGACATGTAGATAGGTAACTAGTATTAGCATGCTGTGGAGAACTGGTACAATTTGCATTCTCTTCCTCTCCTGCTCTTAAAACTCTCTGGAGAACTTGTCTGCATTAATATTCCCCTATGGATCAATATGGTAGAGATTCTAATCCATAAAATTAACAGATTTCTCAATTTGATTTTATTTTCCTAGTCTGTAACGTTGATTTCCTTTTTATTGTTGCAAATTTCAAGAATTCATTGAATAAAAATGCCCATTACTCTGTAATATCAGAAAGCATTGAATAAAGCTGAATATATTGACTCAAATTTTTTTTTTAGAATTGTTGGAGCTTTGTGACTTCAACCTCTAAATTTGATCTCTTGAGTATCTCTGATTTTAATTGTAATTACTTCACTTTTGGCTGTGCTTTCAGCTGCCTAATCACTAGAATATCCCCTCTTCTCTTTGACCAAGCTTTTAATTTTCTGACCTATTCTTTCCTTATTTGATTCAATGTCATAACCTGTTTTACAATGCTCTTGTGGGTATCAAACAACTTTCACCTCTAAATGGCTAAATGCTTGGTGAATGATTTGTGGAGTTTTAACTCTCCACCTGATTTCTGTTATCATGTGGGTAAGGTGAAAATTGTCCTTTTCAACTGTTTTAACAAGCAAAGCCTGGCAATCAAATGCACAGGATTTTGTCTTTACTTTCTGAACATTATCAAAATGCACATTAGGAAGCACCTTTGATACTGCAACAAAATATGCTTCAGAGAGACTGAAGTTCGGTTTGCAATAAATTAGAGCACCAACTCCTAAACAGATGTCATTTGACAGCTGTCATCTACTGCTGTAGTTATTGATTTTGGAGGGAAATTACAGCATAGAATCTAGGTGCCTCTCTACAGGTGGACAACTTAGAGGGAAGGTTCTCTCATTGCTGTTCTTCTTCACATGTCGTCAAGCAGCATTGACCGAGTCCTGAGGTAGGTTGTCCAAACTTTTCAGTGGTAGTCAATGAGTGATGCAATTTGGCCAACGATGGTACAACAGAACATAATAGCTCAATAACAAAGTTGCCTTTCCGCCAACAATTAGAATCTATCAATTTGCAGCGACTCCATTGGAAGAATATTTTAATGCAGGTTTGAGATCAGGATCCTAAACTTTTCCATCCTACAATACTCAAAGGACAATTTAGCCTTCATGTTCTATTAAAGTGAAAACATGTATAACCTGTCAAATTTCTAATCATTCATTTGCCTGCATTTGGTTAATGGCGCTTTGCATGCTGGTGCTGCTTTACTTCACAAATCAGTTTTCCACAGCCCCACATTTAGTTACACTGATCAAATGATGAAAGATTAACTAACATAGTATATTACTATTAAAGTAATTTTAAGCTAATGCCTTTTTATTCAGTTTGACAATTTGAACATGGATTTCCTGTGTAGTACTATATGGAGCAGAAGTTCTGTGCTGGACTAACTAAACTAACCCAGAAAGGGCTTCAGTTAGTTTCAATGCTTCTGAAGTAAGAAAAAGTAACCTGGATTTTCAATCACTCATCTATCTCCCTTGCTGAAAATTATACCAGTGTAAAGTAAAGAATTGGCTCACTTAATATATTCCCATGGTGCAATATCTGCCAAACCTTGCTGCCTAAACAAAAGAAGCTAAGATTTAGTTGCTCATATCAGCTGGTCCCCAGCAAGGAATTCAGTCGGTCTTCTGACTAGTTTTTGGGGTGACTTTCAAGTGTATTGCTGCATCTCTCATTTGCCCATTTGGTATTAGGCACTGATACACAATTGCTATAACTCGATCTGACAAGTTGGCGGACAGTTACTTGCTGGCTCCTATGTAACTTGTACTGAGTTAGATGAAGTGAACTGTAGGAGTGTGAGGAATGAGAAATATAATATCATATCAAGAAAACAATTTCTGCATTTGCAGTAAGATCAGTTAGCTAAGTATTAGAAAGCCTAACATAGAGCAGTTAAATTTCCTCAGTTTGATACTAGATTAATTGTTTTTAGAAATTGACATTCTCCATTTCATGAAAAAGCCCACAGCAGCAAACCTACAGTTTTGATTTGGTGATTGAGAAATTGTCAGTGCAGCAGTGTATCAAATATCAGTCTAATGTTCTTACTATTGAGGTGTGTTTACCAAAAGCATCATTCTCCTAGCGCTACTTTGAGGATTATTTCTAATTGTATACTAACACTTAAGTAATACTATCTTGCCATCAGGTGAATAAATCTAGATGCCATCTATATTTAAAATATAGCATTGAATATAGCACATAACTGGAAGTAATTACAAGATTTGGACTCATAATGTAGTAATGCATTCTGAATACTGGGATTTCATTGAGGGACTAAAATTTTTTGCTTGAATCCTTCTGGTGGACTGGCTATCAGCTATTACAGAAGTAAGACAGAAATGGTCTTTGTTTTATGACAGTAAAAATGTAATCATTGAAGGATTTTATTGGAATAAGTAAAACTCAGCTTATGGAAGAGGATGGGAAAAATAAATTTGAATTAAAGCCTCATTTCGGAAAAGGCCTCTAATTACTATTGTTGTGACAATCATTAATCTGTTGTCAAGATAGTTATACTGGGGAAGACCAAGACTGTTAACACTAGGAGCAGGACATTTAATTTCATAGATTTTGAAATCTCTTGTTAGGAGTCAGGCTCAGTGGTAGTCACGTTGATAACTGAGTTCTATAACCAGTAGGTCATGTCTCCTAATGAAAGTTTGCCTCCAATGCCAGATACAGAGAAGTGTCAGAATGTGATTGTCAGGCAGTTATGAGGACATATGAATAGTATTGGCCAGTTTTTATTATAGCTCACTACGTATAAATCTGTATCCAGCTTCAACCTGCTGTTGAAGGGGCTAATAATAAAACAAACATGTACTGCGTCATACCTACAAGCGCCGGGTTGGGGGTTTGGGGGAGTTGGGTGGGTGGAGAAAGATCTGCAGGCTTCCTGGTCTTTTTAAACTTTATTTTGGTAAATGACTATTTGTCCTCACCAAAACATTGCATGTGTAACTTAGAATGGTTCTTTCTGTTCCAATAGAAATTATGAGGCACAAGGAATACAACAACAGAAAAAATATGTTCAAATAGTATACGATTTTGTGGCAAGGAATGCCAATGAACTTTCCGTCCTAAAGGATGAGATATTGGAGGTGGTAAATCATTCTCTATTTATTGTGTGTGTATGTATGTAATATTAAATATTGTTCCATATTATGCCTCATATCTGCTCAAGATATGCTTATAACAAGGACCCATTTAATGTGAGTAATTTTGTGCCTGGACAAGTGCTCGTCGACCCACTGAGAGAACTGTGTACAAGTAATTTGTTGCAATTCTGTGTCATGGCCTGTCATCAGAACTGGAAAAAGTTAGAACAGCAGCAGAAGTTAGAGGTGAAATGGAGGAGGCTGGGAAGATAAACACACAAGAATGTCTGTGATAGGGCAGAAGATGAGAAAATAATAATAAATGCTAATAGCATTTATGTTGTCATTACTCACTGGGAATAGTGCATCACAAGTCAAGCCCTACTATTCTCAAAGTCATCTGAAATTTGAGGATTAGAATAACTGGGCAAGTTATCCATTCTACCTAACTGTCCAATTCAGGCTAAAAGAACAACGCATCATCCTCCGACACTTCCGCCATCTACAATTCGACCCTACCACCCAAAACATTTTTCCATCCCACCCTTGTCTGCCTTCTGGACAGACCACTCTCTCCGTGACTGCCTTGTCCGCTCCACGCTCCCCTCCAACCCCACCACACCCGGCACCTTCCGCTGCAACAGCAGGAAGTGCTACACTTGCCCCCACACCACTTCTCTCACCCCCATCCCAGGTCCCAAGATGACTTTCCATATTAAGCAGATGTTCACCTGCACATCTGCCAATATAGGATACTGTATCTACTGTACCCAGTGTGGCTTCCTCTACATTGGGGAAACCAAGCGGAGGCTTGGGGACCGCTTTGCAGAACACCTCCGCTTGGTTCGCAATAAACAACTGCACCTCCCAGTCGTGAACTATTTCAACTCCCCCTCCCATTCCTCAGACGACATGTCCATCATGGGCCTCCTGCAGTGCCACAATGATGCCACCCGAAGGTTGCAGGAACAGCAACTCATATTCCGCCTGGGAACCCTGCAGCCCAATGGTATCAATGTGGACTTCACAAGTTTCAAAATCTCCCCCTCCCCCAGTGCATCACAAAACCAGCCCAGCCAGTCTCTGCCTCCCTAACCCGTTCTTCCTCTCACCTATCCCCTCCTCCCACCTCAAGCCGTACCTCCATTTCCTACCTACTAACCTCATCCCGCCTCCTTGACCTGTCTGTCCTCCCCGGATTGACCTATCCCCTCCATACCTCCCCACCCACACTCTCCTCTCCACCTATCTTCTCCTCTATCCAATTTCAGTCCGCCTCCCCCTCTCTCCCTATTTATTCCAGACCCCTCTCCCCATTCCCCTCTCTGATGAAGGGTCTAGGCCCGAAACGTCAGCTTTTGTGCTCCTGAGATGCTGCTTGGCTGCTGTGTTCATCCAGCTCCACACTTTGTTATCTTATAAAAGAACATGCACATCAGGTTTCATCTGTGAAAGGACAACAACTGTTTGTTGTAATCAAGCTGTTAACCAAAATAATAGAAAAATCCAGAGCAATTGAATTGCTAACCTTTAACCGTGCAATTTATATTTTACCCCTTTTTAAAAAGTTTCTCATTAACACATAGAGACTGACAAACACAAAAAGAGAGACAAAAAAATCGGGTGAAGGTCAGAGAAACAGAGTTCTGACACCAGTCCAGATCACAGATGGTTCCTTTTCATTTCCTCCTGACCCTTTGCTGATGAGACATTCCAATTCTCAGTCTTTAATTCTCTGCGTGAAAATGTGTCTGTAAAGTGTCCCTGAAGGTAGTTTTCTGATTTTCCTTTGAAGAAGGTTTGCGGAGCAAAGGTGAGAGGGAATAGCTAGCTACTAGGAATTTTAACCTGAGCTTTTCCAGCAACTTTGTTTTTGTTCCTGATTTACAGCATCCGCAGTCCTTTTGGAATTTTCTTCAATTTCCCTCAATTTCCCCATACAGAAAGGCGAGAAAGAGAAATGGAACTATTCTGTTTGTAAGCTGAAAATGTCTGTTCTCTTGTCTGTAGACAAGAGGAGATTTACCTAGAGGAGATTAAAATGGCAGAACAGGGAACAGCTTCTTTCCAAAAGAAGAAAGCTAGAAATAAAAGAGAAAACTAAAATTTACCAAGAATAGGAGATAAAGCAGGTTGGGGGAGCCAACAGCAGGGTACAGATTATGGTCTGAATTCAATACCGAGTCCATTTGTAAAGTGCCCAATTGAAAGTTTTGATGCAGTTCCTTAAGCCAGGTTAAGAATTATTGGAGCATAATCAGTAGGCTGAGGTCTGCATATCTGCTTGAGATTGTAGTGGAAAATTAAAATGTTAAGCTTTCAGAAGCTCCAAATGAAACTGTTAACAATCTAAACACCTGACTCTCTCCCCGCAGGTGATAGAAGAGAATAAGCAGTGGTGGAAGCTGAAGAGCAAATTTGGAGAAACTGGCTATGTCCCGTTTAACATGCTGAGTGTGATAAATATCAATGCCATCCCCAGCCAGCCTGACCACCCTTACAGCCAGGTAAGTCATACTACAAAAGAACGCATTTTATACTAGCCCAACTTAATCAATGCTGAATAATGGATCTGTGATGTTGGGTGGATTATTAGCTTGACCTGCTTATCCATATTTAGTCCCTTTTCATAGAAGATCTGTTCACAGGATGGAGTTCATTGTAGAACAAATTACAAAAGGATTTTAGGAGAGTGGGGTCTGGAGGAACACCTACCATTTGCTCCATTCTTGCTCAAGGTCATGATGGCACTTTGTTGGCAAGAGTGTTCAGCACAGAAAAATTCTGTATTTGATATCCTGATGATATTCTGTCATCTCATACCATATCAAAAGTCAATATTTCAGGTAACATTGTTACAAAAAAGCTAATACTTCATCAACACTTATTTGCTTTAAGAGTGGTCAACGATACAAAGGAGAAATGAGTCCGAGAGGAACCGGGCCTAATATCCCAGGCTACGCCTCACCTGGACCCTTTACCGGCCCTGGCCATGTGAGACATGGAAGCCATGAGCTACCAGGACTAGCAAACAGGCCCTACTCAAGAGATAAGGATCGTAAGTAAAGAAAAATTAGTCAATCAAATACTAACATAAATTTATAAGGAAACAACATATGCTGTTCTTGCTACCTCAGAACACAGGTATCTGTCCACTCAAATTATCAATAAGGAGCAGATTTCAGTACCATCCTACTGATCCTCCTTAATAATAATTAAGCAGGCTGACGTTCTGGATGGTACACCTTGTTAACTTTCATCTGAGCAAGCAAACAATACATATTTGACTCATTGCCAATAAACAGGGGAAATGGCTTGGATGTTAAAATGGTAATTTTGCATTGTTAAGTAATGAGAGGATACTTTTCTTCTTGAATCCACTGTAACTGTTGCAAATATGATGTACTTTCAATCTGTTTACCTTAATAAGTTAATTCACAGCCACAAAACTGAGATAATAAGAACCTATCTGAGCTTAGGACAAATGTTCAGCAAAAGGCCATAATAATGTGCTTAAAAATTATTTGAGGCTGAGTATGAAATTACCTCTGGAAATAAGACTTGAATAGTATAATTCAATATCATTGTTGTATAATGATTTGAAGGTCTGCAAGGGCTAATGCTGAGGAATGCCTTAACCACTGTACAATATGGTCATGTCATTTGGACCTGGTGAGCGCTTAAGATCTCAAAGAAGACCTACTATCTGTGTTTTCTGTGTCTCTATAGCAATGTCTATTGTATTGGTGCAGCTTCTGTATCATTGCTATCTAGTAAGAAAGTACATCTTGGTTAGGACAAGAGGCTGCTCTTGTTGTACAACTGAGTGATTTTCCTCCACCACACTGAACCAAGCAGCCCCTATAGTTCCCTGTCCTGAAAGAGGATGATGGCAGTGAAAAAAAATACCTTTCTGTAGTGAACACTTGTACAGAGAGCTCATGAGACTTGATTAGCAGTGGTATGAATTCCTCATGCATGAAGGATGAGAATAGCTACTGGGTTGTTCCTAAAATGAGAGAGACAACAAGTTGAACATCTTGGTGCAGAAAATTTTGCAGTTCTGAGTGGCCTGCTCCTGAACTGACATTCCCATTGTCTATTTCTTAGAACATAGAACATTACAGCACACTACGGGCACTTCGGCCCTCAATGTTGTGCCAAACTGTGAAACCAATCTGAAGCCCATCTAACCTACACTATTCCATTATCATCCATATGTTTATCCAATGACCATTTAAATGCCCTTAAAGTTAGCGAGTCTACTAGTGTTGCAGGCAGGGCATTCCACGCCCTTACTATTCTCCTGAGTAAAGAACCTACCTCTGATATCGGTCCTATCTCTAGCACCCCTCAATTTAAAGCTATGTTCCCTCGTGTTAGCCATCACCATCTGAGGAAAAAGGCTCTCACTGTCCACCCTATCTAATTCTCTGGTCATCTCGTATGTCTCTATTATGTCACATCTTAACCTTCTTCTTTCTAATGAAAACAGCCTCAAGTCCCTCAGCGTTTCCTCATAAGACCTTCCCTCCATACCAGGCAACATCCTGGTAAACCTCCTCTGCACCCTTTCCAATGCTTCCACATTCTTCCTGTAATGCAGCGACCAGAACTGTACGCAATACTCCAAGTGTGGTCGCACCAGAGTTTTGTACAGCTGCAAAGTGACCTCATGGCTCTGAAACTCAATCCCTCTGCTGATAAGACCTAACACACTGTACGCCTTCTTAACAACCCTGTCAAGCTGGGTGGCAACTTTCAGCGATCTATGCACATGGACACCAGAATCCCTCTGCTCATCCACACTACCAAGAATCTCACCATTAGCCCACTGCTCTGTATTCCTGTTACTCCTTCCAAAGTGAATCACCTCACACTTTTCTGCATTAAACTCCATTTGCCACCTCTCAGCCCAGCTCTGCAGCTTATCTATGTCCGTCTGCAACCTGCAACATCCTACTGCACTATCCACAACTCCACTGACTTTAGTGTTATCCACAAATTTACAAATCCATCTTTCTAAGCCCTCATTCAGGTCATTTATAAAAATGATGAACAGCAGTGACCCCAAAACAGATCCTTATGGTATACCACTGATAACTGAACTCCACGATGAACATTTCCCATCAAGCACCACCCTCTGTCTTCTTACAGCTAGCCAATTTCTGACCCAAGCCACTAAACCACCTCAATCCCATGCCCCCATATTTTCTGCAATAGCCTACCGAGGGGAGCCTTATCAAACTCTTTGCTGAAATCCACATACACCACATCAACCACCTTACCCTCATCCACCTGTCTGGTCACCTTCTCAATGAACTCAACAAGGTTTGTGTGGCACGACCTGCCCTTCACAAAACTTTGACTATCCTTAAACAAATTATCCCTTTCTAGGTGATTATAAATCCTATCTCTTATAATCCTTTCCAACACTTTACCCACAACCAAAGTAAGGCTCACTGGTCAATAATGACCAGGGTTGTCTCTTCTCCCCTTCTTGAACAAGGGGACGACATTTGCTATCCTCCAGTCTTCTGGCATTATTCCTGTAGACAATAATGACATAATAATCAAAGTCCAAGGCTCTGCAATCTCCTCTCTAGCTTCCCAAAGAATCCTAGGAGAAATCCCATCCAGCCCAGGAGACTTATCTATTTTCACACTTTCCAGAATTGCTAACACTTCCTCCTTATGAACCTCAATTCAGTCTAGTCTAATAGCCTGTATCTCAACGTTCTTCTCTACAACATTGTCTTTTCCCTCTGTGAATACTGACACAAAATATTCATGTAGCACCTCTCCTATCTCTTGATGAAGCTTTCTAGAAATAGTTAACATGCAAAATGGAGGAGAGAAGAATGATCTGACTTCATGCATCTAACAGTGAGATGTAGCTGCTGCAAGTAAATTAGATTAGTTTAGTTTAGATTTCCTACAGTGTGGAAACAGACCCTTGGCCCAAGTCCACATCGCCCCTTGAAGCATCCCACCCAGACCCATCCCCCTATAACCCACACACCCCTGAACACTATAGGCAATTTAGCATGGCCAATCCACCTAGCCTGCACATCTTTGGACTGTGGGAGGAAACCGGAGCACCCAGAAGAAATCCATGCACACACGGGGAGAATGTGCAAACTCCACACAGACAGTCGCCCGAGGTTGGAATCGAAGCCGGGTCCCTGGTACTGTGAGGCTACAGTGCTAACCACTGAGCCACTGTGGTGTCCTGTGTAATACTTGTGTATTATTTGTTTAATATTTGAGTGTACTTCTAAGCTAGTTGACAAGGATGCCCAGCAGTGGTCTGGAGTTTCTAAGATTGCCACCAGCAATAAGGCTCACTCGTGGAACGCTAAAAATTGGACAACTTAATCTTCAATTACTTCGCTCATCCATTTGTAAACCCAATCACTTTTGTCAGCATGACATCACACCTTGGAACTCACCAACCAAACCATCCTTTCCTGTTACTCTTTTGTACCTATGCTTGTTCTGGGCCTGCATCCTGTCCCTATCTGTTGCTACCCTGTCTCCACTGCTTGCTGTAGTTGAATAATCTAACAACATTCCCTGTTAGAGATCATGTTTTTAAAATTGTCACCTGTGTAAGAAGCACCAGTGCTCAGAAAGTTATCCGCTTCCGAGAGAAAAGTGGCCGGGAAAGTAACATAATATCTCGGATCTCGGGCATTCAGCTAGGAATTGGCTGATCCCCAAAAGAGAACCGTTGAGAAGTGAAAATGAGGACTTGTATCTTCGAGAAAGTCTTTTGTTCTTCAATGACTTTGAATACTTTGGTTTGGCACGGTGTCAGTCTGTAGCATTTCATCAGCAAATCATGAGATCAGGGATGAGCTAAGCAAAAATGACAAAATGTTCTATTTACCTCCCCAAATTGAATAAACTAAACACTCACCAGGAAGCAGTGGTTTATGCACAATTAAGTACATGTGCTGCAGCTGTCATAACGCATTCTTCGTGGATTATAAGTCATAGACTCTTAAACACCAAAGAAGTCATTCAGTCTGAGTGCCAGCTGTCTGTAGAGTAATCCAATTGGTCCCTTTCCCCTGCTTTATCATCTTGGGACTAATCAACCTGTTCCTCAGATGACATATTTGCAAACACGTGATTATTTAGAGACATAAGCAAGCTGACTAACCTGTGCAGTCAATATAATAAGATGCTTTATTTTTCTTCCTTTTAAGAAAATAAATTTTCTTTTGTAAACAAAATGTTGTGAAGCAGCCTTCTGAAAACCTGGCATGTTGAAAAGCACTTTCTTTACAGGGTCTTATTTATTGTTTTGCTCCAAGAGCCGTTACTTATTTGTTGTGAAGGATGATGGTCAGGAGTGTTGTGACACGTGCCAATTCCTGCAGTTTCCCCACACAGCCTGCTCCTGATTTCAGTAATGTCACCAGGCAGTCAGACAGCAGATTTGTGGGTCTTCCACAGAGCAGGAGAAAAAGCCCTTGTAGCTTCATGCAATGAGCACTGATTTCTGCCAGAGTTTGTAGGTCACTAGGAGGCCAGGGGATTGGCATGAGATAGTTAGACACAAGTGCTCCCTGAGGTACTGCCGAGCCATTTCTCAGCCTCTGGGAGCTGGATTGGTTGCCTGCACGTGGAGCTACGATGGCTAGGGATTGGATCACATCTGAGTTTTCCCCCAACAACATTCCAATAAGCTCAGATTTCAAAATGTAACTTTTCCTCATTCACCCAGGGCATGTTGGTGATTTATTGACCTGATTAGAAGATAGGTTAAGTTGTACAAGACATGGTGTTGGCTAATAGGTGAGCATGCAAATTGGACGGATTGTCCAGTGTTCTACAGAGTTGTGAAGATTGAACTATTCACTGTTTATGAATGACTTGCATAATCATTAAGCAAAATCCTGGCAGATGGAATATACCTTGAAAAATGTGAGATTATGCACTTTGACAGGAAGTGTAGAGGAGCTGAATATTATCTAAATGGAGAAAGACTGTAAAAACAGATTGCTATAAAACAGAAGGACTTAGGAGTCCTCTTGCATGAATCACAAGCCAGCATCTAAATTCAGAAGGTGATGAGGAAATTAAATGGAATATGGCCTTTATTTAAAAGGGAATCAAGTATGAAAGTAAAGAGGATTTGCTAAAAAATATACAAGATCATAGCTGAAATACTGTGAATAGTTTTGAGCCCCTAATCATAAGCAAAATATACTGACAATGCAGGCAGCCCAGAGAAAATTTATCTAGTTGATATCGGGTATGGAGGATTCGCTCATGAAAAGTTGAGTAGATCAGTCTTGTGCTCATTGAAATTTTGAAAAATGAGAAGCAACCTTATTGAAACATACGAGATTCTTAGAGGATTTAACAGGTGTTTCCCTTTGTGGGACACTCTCAGACCAGAGGGCATAATCTCAGTTTAAAGGATCATTATTTAAGACTCGGATGAGGAGGAATTTCTTCTCTGAATGTAGTGAATCTGTTGAATTCCTTACCTCCAGAGGGCTGTCAAATGTGGGTAGCTAAGAATGTTACAGGCTGAAGTAGACAGATTTTTTAATCAGTAGGTGAATCCAGGATTATGAGGTAAAGGCAGGTAAGTGGAAATGAGGGTGATCACATCAACGATGATCTCATTGAATGGTGGAACAAACTCAATGGGCTGAATGGCCTAGTCCTGTTCCTTTGTATGGTCTTATGGGAATAAAATTGCCGATTCTGTAATCATTGGCTCAGTTAGTAGTTTGGTTTGGAATAAAGTTACAAAGAGATGTTTATAGATTAAGTGAGTAGGCAAAACTTGCAAATAGAGTTCCACATGGATAAATTCAGATCAACCAATTTGGACCAAGGAAGAATATACAATATAAGAATGTTTTCAAAATGGTGAATGACTAAGAAGAGTGAGCATTCAAAAGATTTTAGGGGTTCATGTGTGAAAGCCAATTACTTATACAAAAACATTTTTAAAGAGTGTTGTTTTAATTTTTTAAACAGACATAATGACGCAGATGGATGAAGTGAATGATGAGCTTTTACATTTAATAACTACGAGCAAAACAAAACCACCTTCTCGCAACTTTATGGTCCCAAAGCAGTCATCAATTCAAATACCACTAGGTTATGAATCCAGCTCAGATGATGTCAAATCTTGGTTGGAGGCAAAAAGCTTCAGCAAAGCGTAAGTAATATTTTAACATAACGGTCTACTGCATACAAGCATACAAAATGAGCAAAAGATCAACTGATTAATTTTAATCCAGTAACTTTGTAACATAAATCAGATCCATCTGCTCTGTCCATGTGTTCAATTTCCATAAAGTAATGAGAGATGTGGCATTAATTAATAAGTGAAGGATAACTTGGAAATCGAGGACTGAAAATAATCAGTCAGGTCCACCCAGCAACAAAATCCAGCCCTTTGTGCCTATTCCTGAAAAAGTCACATCGGATACTGTAGCTTTTCTGAATGATGACACTGTGTATATTTATAGTATAAACCTCTGATTGGAATGAAAAGAAAAACCATTTACTGATTTTGTGTTCCATGGTCACATTTTTATTAGCACAGGCATCAATCCAATTATTTGCACTGTATGGCAGGGGTATCACAGACAAATGTTAAACATTGCTATTAATTTCTAGCCTCCTGTCTTGCAGTTCCTGATCAGAAAGCAGTGAGGTTAGTATTTTAGTGTAATCAGTTGAGGGTTTTTTTTCAACGACCTAGATTTGTCCTATTCTAATGAGAACTACTTAAAGGTTACAATTTTGAAATATATAAATGAGTAGGTCCTTACTCCTGGTAAAATGAAACCTTATATTTGGACTGGTGCAGAGCTTAATACAGGGCCAGATCAAACATAAAATCAACTTTGAGCAGTACTTTTGCTCCCAGCTTGACCATATATGGAAGTGCATAGGCACAAAAATTAATTCCACTGGCTGGTGTGCCAACTTACAGGCACAATCTATCCTCCTAGATATTTTTCTAGAAGTACAATGAAGGGCTACCCACCAGCAAGCAGCCGGTACCTAAGGGAATTAAATGACCTAGTGAGGCCCATTCTTGATCAATGGACCCTCTAAGATGTTGGGAACTATAGACTGGGTTGAGGTTAGCACTCCACAAAGGCTTTAAGGCCTTCCCATAAGCCTAGACACAACTGTGCTGCAGTCACATTGTGGATGGGTTCACCTTTCTCTGGCGGTGTGGCAGCTGAAGATTCAGGTCTTTGATACTTCTGGAATGTAACATGAAGAATGATGTAGCATCATGTGATAGATATAATGTGGCATTATATAGTCATGCTTTCAGACTTCATTAGCCTTGATTTGTCCTGAACTGTAGATAATGTGAGGGAATTTTACAGATCCCCTTTAATCTGAACTCTCTTGTGTTTTATAAAAACAGGACAGTGGCTGGTTTGGGTATATTGACAGGAGCACAAATATTTTCTCTTAACAAAGAAGAACTGAAGATGGTGTGTGGAGAGGAAGGTGCTCGAGTGTACAGTCTAATTCAAGTACAGAAGGCTGAGTTAGATGTAAGAAATAATGTGCAACATCCTACTAATGCCACTTACTTTTCTATTTCTTCCAACAGCTGACTTCCTATAAATTAAATACAAAGCAAAAATTCCTTTTACATTTTGCAAGCTTGAGAAGGTACAGTGCTGAAACATTTTAGAAAGGCCTGCAAACAGCTGAATTGTGCCTTATTTTTGCATGGAGTATTTCTTCTGTCATGCTGGCAGTATTCATGCAGACTCTGGTTAGACTGTTTAAAGGAGGTCAGGATTACTTTATGAATAGAAAGGGTTTAGAGGGATATAGACCAAATGCTGGCAAATGGGGCTGGATCAGTTGGACTGAAGGGTCTGCTTCTGTGCTGTATAACCCTGACTCTGTAGACATGGTTTGCATGAGTTCATTGAAGGAATTTAGAAGTTGAGATCTAAATTGAATGTTTTATCAGTTTATATAATAGATATCTATCAATATTAAACTGCCTAAAACTAAATTTCAACTGCTCAACATAAATATCAAGACACTAAAGGCTCTGGCCCAAATCTTAATTATTGGGATGGAAAGATCCCAAAAACAATGCTTCTATCTATGGACTCGAATGGTGTCCATCAGATTACAGAATTATGTTTCTTCCTGATCAAAGTAAAATAACTCCTTTCCATGACAGTATGTTCCAGTGAGTTGTTTAATTGTCCACCAATCTTGGTGACTGGATATGGCAGGACTGCAGAACTTAGTTCAGATCAGTTGGCCATGGGATCTCTTAGCTCTGTTTATCACTTGCTGCTTTTTTGGCAAAGATGTAGTCTGTCTTGGTAAAGTCTTTTGAAATCTCCTCAATTATTACTCCTGCATACTGGTATCCCCAGAAAATATCATTATTGTTTCTTCAAGTTTCATATTGAGATAATGTATCATGTTAGAAAATAAGAACAGATTTACATAACAACTCAGCTCCAGAATATCTCTGCAAGAGACCTTCAGGGTTGTGTCCTAGGACTAACCATCTTTAGTTTCATCAATGACCATCCCCACCATCGTAAGATCAGAAGTGGGGATGTTCACTAATGATTGCATAATGTTCATCACATTTGCAATTCTTTAGATACCGAAACAGTCCATATCCAAATGAAGCAGGACCTAGACAACATTCATGCTTAGGCAGAAAAGTGGCAAGTAACATTTGTGCCACGCAAATGCTAAGGAATGAGAATCTCCAACAACTGACCATCTAACCATCACCCCTTGATATTCATTGGCATTACCATCACTGAATTTCCCCACTGTCAACATCCTGGGGGGTTACCATTAACTAGAAACTCAACTAGACTCACCATATAAACACAGTGGTTACAAGACCAGGTCAAAAGTGAAGAATAGTGCAGTGAGTAACTCATCCCCTGTCTCTTCAAAGCCTGTCCACCATCAAACAGTCACAAGTGAAGAGTGTGACGGAATATTCCCCACTTGCCTGGATGGATGCAGTTCCAGCAACACTCAAAACCCTTGACACTATCCAAGACACAGCAACCTGTTTAATTGGCATCACACCCACAAACATTCAGTCCCTCCACCACTGACAACTCAGTAGCAGCAGTGTGTGCTATCTACAAGATGCACTGCAGAAATTCACCAAAGATCTTTAGTCAGCCAGCTTCCAAACACACACACACTTCCGTCTAGAAGGACAAGGACAACAGATGTATGGGAACATCATGGCCTTCAAGTTCCCCTTCAAGCCACTCACCATCCTGACTTGAAAATATCTTGCCATTCTTTTCCTGTCGGCGGGTCAAAATCCTGGAATTCTGTCCCTCATGGCATTGTGTGTCTACCCGCAGCACAGGGACTGCTGTGGTTCCAGAAGGCACCCTACCACAACCTTCTCAAGGACAGCAAGACACGGGCAATAAATGCTGACCAGCCAGTAAGGCCAACAACCCATGAGCAAATTGGAAAAAAAATCTCTCTTGCTCCTCAACTGCTCTGACACTAGTTTTCAGACTGGTTCAGATTGACCCACATTGTATGTGCTGCCAACACGTACCAGCTTGCAGCAGGGTAATTTGCTGCCAGGAATCCCCTTTCTTTGATCTTTCTAAAGGTAGACTTGTTTTCAGTAATACAGAAAAACAACTAGTGAGCCTCAATGACAAGAGGCCTATGTATTATGCAAGATGGTGTTAACTGCATGTTGGCAATCAGTATTTTTTATTAATCATTGTTGTGAAGTTATAGAGTCATTGAGTCATACAGCACAGAAAGAGACCCTTTGGTCCAACCAGTCCATGCCAACTATAATTCCAAAATAAACTCGTCCCACCTTCCTGCTCCTGGCCCATATCCCTCCAAACATTTCTTATTCATATACTTATCCAAATGTCTTTTAAATGCTGTAACTGTACCCACATCCACCATTTCCTCCGGAAGTTCATTCCACACACGAGCCACTGTCAATATTTTTTTTTAAAAATTGCCCCGATGTAGTTTTTAAATCTTTCATCTCTCACCTTTTTAAAAAAAATGCTCCCTAGTCTTGAATTCCCCTACCCTAAGAAAAAGACACCTCTCATCTATATCTCTCATGATTTTATAAACCTATATAAGGTCACCCCTCAACTGCCTATGGTCCAGTGGAAAAAGCCCTGGCCTATCCAGCTTCACCTAATAACTGAAACCCTCCATTCCCAGCAACATCCTGGCAAATTGTTTGAGCCTTCTCCAGCTTTAGGAAAATATACTTCCTATAACAGAGTGACCAGAATAGGCACAGTACTTCAGACTAAGACAATTAGGAGACATGCAGATGTAGGTCTTCACCCGATAAAATCTTTGATCTTATATGCCTTTTCCCAACCAATTTATCGAATTGGGTAGAGCTTAATTGGTCTTCAATATTAACCCTTTCAGAACCATCACCTTGTGTAACAACCTACGGCAGGTGGGAACTCGTCTCACTCAGCAAAGGTTTCTGCTGGATTAGTGTGCAGAATTACCCAACCAGCAGCATATTATCTCAAAAGTAGACAATATACTTTCTTACAACCCATAATCAAGCTTTTTTTTTGAAAGAGTTGTTGATAACTTTATTCTCTCCTTTCTGTATTCTAATTTTACAGAAGCATCGAGGAGATACAGAACTAGAAGAAATCATGAAACGAAGACAAGAGAGGATTGATTCCAATCAATAAAATTTCACTGCAGTTTGCTTTGTGATTGGACAATAAGACCAGAAATTAAACTTGTACAAACGGAAGGGTCGGGTCTCTTATATAGAATTAATAACTACTGATTGTTTTGTGTATTTTACTCCTGTTGCTTCAAAGGGAAAATTCCATTCAGAACCTGTGTGGCTTTCATACTGGTATTTGGCCTGATATATTCAAATGCGCACCATATACTTTTAGAAATATAAATATACATATATGTGCATGTAGCTATAATAGTGGACATTTGTGGAGCATTGTTGCCAAAACCTGAAGCCAAGTGAACACAATATGAATGTAATTTGCTTATTATTAGTTGAATGGCAAAATGATAATCCTGCAGCAAGCTCCTGGCCTATACAGATAAACAGACAAACTGCTGATAGGCAACAGTAATTGTGACTGTAATCTTATAATGTTCCTTCACCTGTTATTTTATTGAAGAGGGCTGGTAACTCTACTAAAATGGACATACAGTATAAATTATAAATACATATAAACACTTGCCGGAAAATATCACCATTCTAGCAATAATGTCTTAACTGATGAGACATTAATCGTATTTCAGTAAGTAATTTATAAGTTCTGCTGTTTACAACTTAATACAAGTGCACAACAGGTTGCACAAATAATAATGGTCCTATCATTCTAGAATATGAATATAGTGACAACCCACTAACAGTCATTACAGTGCAGTATGTGAGTCTTGCTAAAAAGAGGCATACTATTGAAAATTTTAATCTTGCACCCATCAGAACGGACAGAAACAAGCCATCACCTTACATCTGTTTTGATGACTACAAAATGTCTGTTTCCAGCAATTAGGCAGAATAACTTTTAATTGGTCTTTTTGAAATGAGCTTAAATGATAGTGTATCTACACAGCTTAAGTCTTCCCCTAGCCAATAGGCTCAGGCATGTTACTAGTGTAAATCACATCCAAACAGACACTGTGCTGAGACAAAGTGCTGAACTTTGTTTGGGAACCCCACTGCTGGGATCAAACACAGGTCCTGACCCTACAACATGTTGGATGTCTCTTGCTGACATGATTTTTGCAAGTTGTCTGACCAATAGCTCACAGCATGCTTGCTGTCCAATTTAGGATGGTGGGTGGTCTCTTGAAGCGGAAGGAGCCCATATGAGTCTCCCAAATGCAGAACATTGATTTCCCCACTGCGTCAAGTGAAAGGTCCAATACCTTCAGTGAGATAAAGAAATCCTCACCCTCTCTACTGGATATGCAGAGGTCAACCCCTCCACTGGCAGCCAGCAACTACAGCTTTGGCCCAACGGGCATTGGTTGGTGAGAAGAGGGGATGGTTAGAGGGATGAATTGCTATCCCTGCCACATCTTCCGCTAGGTAGGCTGTGTTCACTCACTGCCAATGTTAAAGTGCAGTGAGAGACTTCACCTGCCAACTGAAAAACTCCATGCTTAATTGCTTCCAATAGATTTTCCACTACTTACAGGCAGGAAGCCCTCAAGCCCCTCTGGCATGACCTCTCAAATGGCTTGGGATGGGATGATGTTAGCAATTTGGTATCCTGAGTGATCTTGTGAAGCTCTAGACTCATCTACCTTACCAACCTTTGAAAGTTCTGCCCAAAGTCCACTGATGTGGATGTCCACTCAACACACACTCATTATTACTCTTTGTTAGGTTTTCATTTAATTATAATATGAATACAGATTCCATATCCCTTCTACTTAATTGTCATTATTAGAAATACAATAAATGGGTCCATTTCCTAATCCTGTGGCTGTCACACATTTAGTGCATTATTCAAAAGATGCCCAGTTTGAAAAAATATCCATGTTCACAAGTACACGTTTGAGAATTAATGCAGTGCCTACGTTGTCCAAGCAATAGTTAATAATAGTGTACAGGTATTTTTAAACCGTGGTCATTTATCATTCCGCTGGTAGGACTTAACTCCTGGCCACAATTATTGGTACTAATAAAAACTGATAAATAGCAGTGAGAAAATTGGATCTTAAGATATCTTCCTCCAAATATTATTTTAGTGTGAAAGTGTATATATTTGATTGTGAGTTAAAATGAACATCATAAATGGGGGACTGTGCCTAATTGATTAGAATTGCATCTCTTTACAGATGTTAGTAAATGATACAGCATGGTATAAAGAAATCTTTTCCGCTTTGTAATCTGGTGATTTTTTTTTACTTCTTTTATGTCAGGGATTCAAGTTTAAATGAATTTCTGTTTGTTAGGATAATAAGTGAATCCCTTGGCAGTCCACTCTCATTGGACGTGAGGCAGAGAACCAATCCAGCTGCAATTTTCTACTCTTAAGCTGATCTCATTCAAAGGAAAATGTAAAAAAAATTCAAACATTACACTGGCAAGAGTTGGTTGGAGCATAATATTTTGCAGTACTGCTGTTGCAGCTTTGTTCCATTTCTATTCCACAATATTTTATTGTGCAGTGTTTGTTGCTGCTGCTGCTAGGTGCCATGGAACAGTTTCTCATTGCCAGGTCTGATATTGCTTATCTTGATCATGCTAGCCTCCTATATATTCAAATTATACGTACTTCCATAGCTAATGGAACATAGTAACAGTATTATTCTTGAGTTTTCATCGTTTTTTTTCTTTCCTCTCCTGAAAGTTTTGCTGGGAAACCACTCAATTCACACTGTTACTTTCTCTTCCCTCACCCGTACCTCAGCCTGAAATTGGATTGCAGCAATGGTAGGTTGGGGCTGACCTTAATTCACTGTTCACAATTTTCCTGCCCTCTCCTGAGCTGCCATGCCCTTCCCTTCCTGCTTGGACTGTCTGTATAGTGGCAATAGATTTCTACAAATGGTCTGGTGTCCCCGACTGAGGAAAGACCTTGTAGAAACCTCAATCTTGCTGCTGATGATTTATCTAAAAGGACCTCAGTTTCTACCAAGGCTTTGAAAACTGATGAAGATGCAGCTTTGAGAGTGTATCTTCCCTTTGGATTGTTCATTTCTTCAAATGGTGTAGCCACATTTACAGTTCAGCCTTGTTCAGACAGGCAGTGCTTTGAGTCCATAGATTTGGATGGTTCATACACATCAGCCTCAAATGGAACAGTTGGAATTGATCTGATTTCAGGAGATTATGCAGTTCAGCAGTTGCAAGCAAGAATTTAAGTCTCTTCCCATCATGTTCATGCAACATTTGCCATGGTGTTCAGTGTTTTTATAGTGTGTCTTTATGGTGTGAGCAGAACTGGTATGAGATTAAAAGGAAGCGAGAGGCTCAGTTAATGAGGCTATATAAAATGGGAAGAAAACAATTAGGAGATATCCTTCACCAAAAATCTACAGATAATGCTGGCTGCTTGAGCAGATTTATTTCTCAATGCTAACCTTCATATCATAAGGTGGTTTTACAGTGTACATTTAAGTTTTGTAACAAGTGCTTCAATTCATCACCATGCCTACATTGCTTTACCTCTATCATGTTACAAAAGATAACCACATTGAGGTGCTACTTAAACACCAGGGAAGGCAGTGGTCCTTGACTGCACAATAATATTATGAACCTTTTGGTACTAAGACAATTGTCATTTGAGCACTGGTTGTCAGGGACTCTTAACCAGATTAAGTCACAGTTGCAGTTTTAATGGGCAACCTGATTCCATCCTAACAATAAGATCAGCAAGCCAGGCTCATGAGAAAGACCAACTCTATTGCCTTCCTAAGAGGGGCTGATGTTATGTGTCATTCTAAGGTGGCATGGTGGCTCAGTGATTAGCACTGCTGCCTGACAGCGCCAGGGACCTGGGTTCAATTCCACCCTCAGGAGACTGTCTGTCTGTGTGGAGTTTGCACATCCTCCTTGTGTCTGCATGGGTTTCCTCTGGGTGCTCCAGTTTCCTCCCACAGTCCAAAGATGTGCAGGTTAGGTGGATTG
This sequence comes from Stegostoma tigrinum, assembly GCF_030684315.1. Lineage (NCBI taxonomy): Eukaryota > Metazoa > Chordata > Chondrichthyes > Orectolobiformes > Stegostomatidae > Stegostoma > Stegostoma tigrinum. Next base: position 21,523,225 of record NC_081370.1, read on the forward strand.
GCCATGCTAAATTGCCCGTAGTGTTTAGGGGTTATAGGTGGATGGGTCTGCATGGGATTCTCCAAGGGTTGGTGTGGACTTGTTGGGCCGAAGAGCCTGCTTCCACAGGGTAGGGATTCTATGATCCCTAATTTTTCAGGAAATCAAACCTGACAGATTTAATTAGATCCTGGAGAGACAGCACATCAAAGGATTCAGTTGCAATTTCACCTGCAGATCCCTGGGGTCAGAGATCATGGAGTCCGTTTAACATGCAAATACACTTTAGAAGCTCTCTCTGGGACAAATGCAAATGCATGTGGTGTCATCACTTGCTGTCCACCTCACATCTAGTTTTATGTAAAAGTTCAATTCTGTAGTATTTAATTTGAATCTAAACAGAACTGGTGAATATTGGGAATAATTCCATGATTATAACTTTGATTAACGGAGAGGCAGGATTGCAGAATTTTGCTTCTGTTGTCCATTCATTCGGCTATTTTTCTTTTCATGCAATTTTTATTTTAAATATGAAAGAGGCAATGATCATGACCAGGACTCTCAGTAATTACTAATAGATATAGATTTCACTAATATCATTATTAATACAAATAATTTAGTTAACCCAGTACAACATCACGTAATAAATGCTACAACTTCAGCACTTCCTACGTGTGGTGAGCTTTGTCCAATTGTCACACTGAAAATCTTGGAAGCAGTGACAGCTCCAGCTTACAAACAATGTGAAATCACTTCTCCCTAATTATCACCAACTAGTTATTCGATTATTCACTAGTCATCGCAAATCTGTTCAAAAACCTGAGTGGAGATTCCATGTGGTTTGGCTGCTGGTATGGGCAATGTTTGCCTGTCACTGATTTGTTTAAATAGCTGTACGAAGCCTATGGTACATTTGAAACTTAGAGGAAAGGAAGCTGAACTCTGCATTAATTTTCAGTCTCTGAATGCATTTTATTGTTATTCCTATGTGTCAAGATCAGCTTTGATCTAATATACTTTAATGTCAAAATTTCTTTATTTAACTTTTTGCTCTTTTATTCATCAAAATAAACATTTTTTGATATGCAAGTTCTCGCATAAACATTATTCTGTTGCTTTGTACATAAAAAAAATTTGTCAGGAAAAAGAAAAAAATTAAAATTAGTTTTGTGTAAAATGAACTGTATGGCTTTCCAGGGGTAAGTTATGGAGGAGTGAAAAGAGTTACGCAATAATTAACCAAGTTGATTTTTCAAATCTGAGAATTGTTTTTTTTAGTGCTAATTTTTAGAACATAGCTCTTTTTATGAAAACCAGTCTTTATTGTAAACTGAATAAATTAAATAAAGTAAGTGGATGAAATTTTTCTTTCAGTAATGCTATGTTTAGTATCATGCCACCACATGGACATTGTCGACTTGTTTCTTTTGTGTTACTGCTGCTCTCCAACCACAATGACCACTCAAACCACTGGATATCTTAAATCTACTAGTTCACTCTCAGCTTGGAATCCTATCAAATATTCTATATTACTCTTTCAGGCTTTGCATTTTTATTTCAGGGCGTATATTTTCTCTACATTGTTGGTAGACAAGTGAGCCGAGTGGAAAAATAGCAACATATAATGAGGAAAATCATTTAACTCTTTGGGTATAATCTTTGTCAGGCTCTGAACAGCAAGAGCTTTGGCAAGATGAGCGGTAGAATCGGTTGAGATGTCCAAGGCCGTTCTTCAAGTCAAGTTCCTCACACCACAACTTTTGGTTGTTTTTCTCAGCTAGTGTGGCAAGATTTTCATTGGCCAAAGGAATGTTTGCAATTGTTAAACACCTTTGTTAGCAGCCCAATTTGCCAAACAAACTTGACAAGGAAACTGGAGCAGGGTGTTGACAGCTTCAACTTGCATCTTATTCTAGGAGTTCCATGTTTGCCAAAAGCTGGAGAGTAGGGTACGGTCCACCTGCATTGTATTCTTTCACTATATGCTCCACCTACAGAGAGGCTTTGGCACCATCCAGACATCCTCCAGTGGACTGGCACTGTACCCTTAGGAATAATTCCAGGGCAAATGTGTCTGAAAGATGACTGTTGCAGCCAGCTGTGTAAGGTTGCACTGGATAGAAGTACCACACAGGGAAAGGAATCCATTACATGGCATTCCCAGGGCTGGCTACCAAGGCTGCTCGCTGCTCCCTTGCTGTCTCAGTGCACATTCCATGCTGTCTATAGGCAGGTCCTCAGCATGTGTGTCTCACTAAGCCTTTTGCTGCCATGCCTTGAGTTGGACATTGTCTCGTTCACCAGTCAGACAAATGGCTGTGCTGTGCAGCAGTCCTCAGGCATGGGTGTGCACATCTTGTCATATGTTAGTGCATCATGTCACTGCAGCACCTACCCCAAGTGGCCTCAGCATTTGTGCCAAACAAGTTGTATCTGAAGCAAGATGTGAACATGTCCGAAAGTCTCAGAGGAGTAGTGCACAGTTAAATCCATAGTGGCACCATCAGTGAGGGGAGGACCCAGCATGGTTAGCCAAAAGCAGTCTCCCATATCGGTGAAATGTTCCAACACAGCTATATCCCCAGTGTGGGGGCAGCACTGTGGCTCAGTGGTTACCACTGTTGCCCCACAGTGCTAGGGACCTGGGCACGACTCCAACCTCGGGTGACTATCTAAGTGGAATTTGCCCGTTGTCCCTGTGTCTGCGTGGGTTTTCTTTGGGTGTTCCGGTTTCGTCCCACAATCCAAAGATGTGCAGGCTAGGTGGATTGGCCATGCTAAATTGCCCGTAGTGTTGCGGGATGAGGGATGTGTATGTCTGATGCAGATTTTGGACATGGTTAGGAACCTAGTCAAGATGACAGTGCATGTGGGTATGGGGTCTTTGTGCTGTAAGGGAGCAGGTCACAGTCAATCCTTTGCCTCCATAGGGGTCAGTCTGAGAAGAATGAGAGGACTGTCATGGTCACGACTGTGTGTGTGTCCACCAGTGAGGGCCCTGGACAGTAAGGGCTAGTGCTTGCCGGTTGGGTCACTGGAATGGGTTACCAAGTTCTTCCTGTTATCTCCATTTACAGAGATTAAGAGGAAAGGGGGCGGGGAGGTGGGTGTGTGTGTGACAGGGGTTCAAGTAGGCAGTCTTAGTCACGTATACACAGTTTGGGTGATCACCCGAGGAAGTGTTGAGCCTGTGAGGTTAACAGAACGGGCACCTAGAAAAAGAGCCTGGTATTGGGGCCCGGAGCACCTTCTAACACTGAGGCCAAAAGCCATTCACTATCATGAAGTAGATGAAGCACACGGTATTGAGCAGAAGTGGTTGTGATGGGACTCTCAATGGGTGGGGTAAGTAAGCTGATTTGTGACGGACAGGCTGTAACTGCAAACATTCACAGGGCCTTCACAGAGGAACAACGCTGCTCTCCATCCAAAGCCTGTGTTGGCCCCACAGGCATGCAGGGTGCCTCCTCCCTGGCCCATCATGCAACATTGGCTGTCTCGGTTCTACTTCCCTGTCACCATTTCTGCTGGGGTGGGGGCAGGGGAGGGGGAGCTCCCTGCCATATACACTCTTTAGCACAGAATCAGCTGAACAGCAAGCAATGATGGTAGGTGGGGTGGGGGGCAGAGCAGTCTAAGGCTAAATGGGACTGAGACTGCTCCATCTATAGGTAATGATATGAACAAAAGCAGAATTTGCTGGAAAAACTCAGCTGGCCTGGTAGCATCTGTGATGAAAAAAATCAGAGTTAATATTTCAGGCCTGCTGACCCTTTCTCAGAATTGGGGAAGGGTCACCAGACCTAAAACATTAACTCTGATTTTTTCTTCACAGATGTTGCCAGACCTGCTGAGTTTTTCCAGCAACTTCTGCTTTTGTAAGATTGCTGAGTTGTTCGCTGAGCTGGCTTGTTTTCATCTAGACATTTCATCACCATGCTAGGCAACATCATCAGTGGAGCCTTTGATGAAGCGATGTTGTTCTACTCCGCTTGGAATTTATACTGTCCGCTCTGTAATGGTGAATTGTGTCACTTCCAGTTTTGTTCCATATGGGTTTATAAATGGGGTCCAATTCTATATGATTGTTGTTTGCATTTTGGATCGAGAAACCTGTTTCTCCCTCTCCCTTGTGTGGAGCTGCAGATATGTGAAACTTAATGGGAGCCCTCAGGCCAGCGCTATATCATTGTCCATGTTGCTGGAGAGGTGCAGGAGACGTTGCAGAGGACGATCCGTCTAATGCTTCTGATTCGGAACCAAGAGGTTATGGTGAAGCTGTACAAAACTCTGGTGCGGCCGCACTTGGAGTATTGTGTACAGTTCTGGTCACCGCATTATAAGAAGGATGTGGAAGCTTTGGAAAGGGTGCAGAGGAGATTTACTAGGATGTTGCCTGGTATGGAGGGAAGGTCTTATGAGGAAAGGCTGACGGACTTGAGGCGGTTTTCATTAGAGAGAAGGAGGTTGAGAGGTGACTTAATTGAAACATAAAATAATCAGAGGGTTAGATAGGGTGGATAGGGAGAGCCTTTTTCCTAGGATGGTGATGGCGAGCACGAGGGGGCATAACTTTACATTGAGGGGTGAAAGATATAGGACAGATGTCAGAGGTAGTTTCTTTACTCAGAGAGTAGTAAGGGAATGGAACGCTTTGCCTGCAACAGTAGTAGATTCGCCAACTTTAGGTACATTTAAGTCGTCATTGGACAAGCATGTGGACGTACATGGAATAGTATAGGTTAGATGGGCTTCAGATCGGTATGACAGGTCGGCACAACATCGAGGGCCAAAGCGCCTGTACTGTGCTGTAATGTTCTATGTTCTATGGTGATCTGGGAGCTTGAGGAGCTCTCCGTGTGCGAAATGTCTGGTCCTTGGGAGGGTGAGTACATCTGTAAGAGATAATCGTGAGAAGGCATTGTAGCCATGAGTTAGGTGTGGTGTTGAATGCCTGGTTAATATGCCCATTGCAGGGAGATGACATATTATTTATTTGGATGTCTACATCCCTGCAGAAGCTGTCCCTGTCTTTTCCCATCAGGGCAAGATAGTCACTGGATTCTAAACGTTGACTGATAGCTCTCCACAGATGCTGCCAGATGTGCTGAATTTTCCCAGCAATTTTTGTTTTTGTTCCTCATTTCAATATTCATTCTCAAACAATATCAGTCTGAGACTTAAGTCAAAGTTGTCCTTCCTGCCTCTCATCATTCCACTCCAGGATCCTCAATCACAGCATAAGCTCACGAGAGGAAAGCAGTAAACTGCAGTAAATTTGAGAAAGCATGGGCCCAGATGTTCCAATGACTAGATTGTTGTCACAGCAGGGCAGACTGAAATTCCACTTTGGGACTGTGCAGAATCCTGGATGCAGCTGACTCCTGAGGAATTGCCCAGGAAATTAATTTTGATGGGCAACTCCCCTGGGCTTAGACACTAGAAAATTGCAAAGTCCTCAGCACTTTTTCCTGGTACGTAAATATTGCAGGAATCTCCCAGATTGTGACACACTATAGAGTCCTGATGGTTATGTGAAACTTGTTACATTAAGTTACGAAATAGAAACCAACTACTTAATCAGTTCTAGGTGTGGGATCCATCTCCACAACATACTTTGTGCTCATCTTTTGAAGACAGAGACTGAGATGAGGATCCTTCTAGTAATTAGTGAAGATGCGATCATTTCTTTCATTTCAACAGTGCATGGTGCTCTTGCCCTGGTTTTGTTCCCAGTCCTCATGCCCTGTTGTGGTCAATTCATCTGATGAAATTCATTCTAATTCACTACTTGCTACTGGATGGGTGTCTGTATACTGATGCTTGGCTAAATAAGATGCCCATAATAAGGGGAGTAAAGAAATAGCAAATGTTCCTCAGCTCATGTCAATTGGTGGTGATTTGAGTAACCAAGTTCTTCCCATAAGGCAGTGCCAATGACGTGAGACCTTGAAATCGAAACAGAGTCCTATTGTGCTCAGGATACAGCAGACAGGTAAGGCAAACTGCTAAGCAGACAAGGCAACAGAAGTACACTACCTATTGGCACAACAAGAACAAGAAACTGGAGAAATTTGGCACCACCACCTACAGTAACCAAGCCTCCCCCGGTACCATTGTTGAAATTGCTACTGCCACAGGCAAATCCATCATCAACTTGTCTGACCACACCCTTCAACTAGATGACATTGAAGTTCTCAGCCGTGGGCTCAATTTCCGCCCCACTACCAAAACGGGCCTTGTTGGCCTTGCAGTAGACACATGAATTAATTAAGCAAATGAGGCTCCACAAACCCCAAGATGTCAGCAGCAAGCTAAGAGAGACAACCGATGAACTGGAACTGGCAACAGAGAAATCCACGGTGCAGCCACCAAAGAAGAAAGAGTCGGTTTGGACCTCTCTGGAAGGCCGCTGCCCTAGGCTAGACGTGTATGCTCAAACCGTCAGGAGTGTGTTAACATGGGATTCATCAGTTGTGCTCACCAGATTGTGTTGTGCTTGGGTGACATTCTGCACTAAGCCATCCATGCTCTCAAGACCAATTGCAACACTGTCATCAAACCAGCAGACAAAGGAGGAGCCGTCGCCATTCAGAATAGAACAGACCACTGCAAGGAAGTGTAATGACAACTGAATTACCAGGAACACTACAGACAACTACCTGCCAATCCGACCAAAGAACACAATGGCCGACTCAACAGGCTGATCAAGACTTTTAATCCAGACCTTCAGAGTACTCTATGCGCACTCATCCCATGTACTTTTTGTATAAGAGACTTCTACTGCCTTCCAAAGACACACAAAGCCAACACACGTGGACACCCCATCCTATTAAGCAACAGGACCCTGTGTGAGAACCTCTCTGGCTATGTCAAGGGCATCTTGAAACCCATTGTACAAGGAAAGTCCAGCATCTGTCATGACTCTACTCTAGATTTCCTACAGAAACTCAGCTCCCACAGGCCAGTTGATCCAGGAACATTCCGCATCACAACAAATGTTTTGACAATTTACACCAGCATCCCCCATGATGACAGCATCGCTGCAACAGCCTCAGTACATAATACCAACAACGACCAATTTCCAGACGCTATTCTACAACTCATCCATTTCATCCTTGGCCACAATGTATTCACCATCAACAACGAGTTCTTCATCTAGACACACAGAACAGCCATAGGGACCAAATTTGCTCCTCAATATTGCCAACATTTTCATGCACGAGTTCAAACAAGGACCTCAGACCACTGCTTTGCACTAGATACATTGATGACATTTTCTTCCTTTGGACTCATGGCAAGGAATCACTGAAATGCCTAGTGATATCAACAAGTTTCATCCACCATCAGACTTACCATGGACTACTCTTCAGAATCAGTCTCATTCTTGGGCACACGCATCTCCATCAAAGATGGGCACCTCAGTACCTCACTGTACCACAAGCCCAAGGATAATCACACAATGCTGCACCTCTCTAGCTTCAAACCTAAATATATTAAAGAAGCCATCCCCTTTGGACAAACCCTGCACATGCTCAGGATTTGTTCAGATGAGGAGGAACACAAGGGACACCTAAAGATTTTGAAGGATGCTCTGATAAAAATAGGATACGATGCACAACTCATCAATTGCCAGTTCTGACGTGCCACAGCGAAAAATCACAATAACCTCCTCAGAAGACAGACACTTGATACAACTGATAGAGTACCTTTCATTGTCCAGTACTTCCCCGGAGCTGAGAGATTAAATCATGTCCTCAGCAGCCTTCAACATGTGATGATGATGAATATCTCACCAAGATCACCCCTACTTGCCCAATTCTCACATTCAAACAACTGCCAAGCCTTTAACAGGCCATCTTTTGCACCAAGCCACCCAGCCTTCAGGACAACATTGACCACAACACTATATAACCCTGTTACGGCAACCTCTGCAAGACATGTCAGATCATTGACATAGACACTACCATCACATGTGAGAACACCATCCACCACAAAGAGAGCAGATACTCATGTGAATCAGCCAATGTTGTCTATTTTATACACTGCAGGCAAGGATGCCCTGAGTCGTGGTATATTGGTGAGACCATACAGATGCTATGACAACAGATGAATGAACACTGTGCAACAATCACCAGACAGGAATGTTCCCTCCAAGTGGATAGAACACTTCAGCAGTCGGGAACATTCAGCCTCCGATCTTTGGGTGAGTGTCCTCCAAGGCAGACTTCAAAATACACAACAATGCAAAAATGCCAAGTAGGAACTAATAACCAAGTTTAGTTGCAAAAATTCCATCCCCTATTCCCAATTCCTCCGCCTCCGCCGCATCTGCTCCCACGATAAGACATTCCACTCCCGCACATCCCAGATGTCCAAGTTCTTTAAGGACCGCAACTTCCCCCCCACGGTGATTGAGAACGCCCTTGACCGCGTCTCCCGCATTTCCCGCGACACATCCCTCACACCCCGCCCCCGCCACAACCGCCCCAAGAGGATCCCCCTCGTTCTCACACACCACCCTACCAACCTCCGGATACAACGCATTATCCTCCGACACTTCCGCCATTTACAATCCGACCCCACCACCCAAGACATTTTTCCATCCCCACCCCTGTCTGCTTTCCGGAGAGACCACTCTCTCCGTGACTCCCTTGTTCGCTCCACACTGCCCTCCAACCCCACCACACCCGGCACCTTCCCCTGCAACCGCAGGAAATGCTACACTTGTCCCCACACCTCCTCCCTCACCCCCATCCCAGGCCCCAAGATGACATTCCACATTAAGCAGAGGTTCACCTGCACATCTGCCAATGTGGTATACTGCATCCACTGTACCCGGTGCGGCTTTCTCTACATTGGGGAAACCAAGCGGAGGCTTGGGGACCGCTTTGCAGAACACCTCCGCTCAGTTCGCAACAAACAACTGCACCTCCCAGTCGCAAACCATTTCCACTCCCCCTCCCATTCTCTTGATGACATGTCCATCATGGGCCTCCTGCACTGCCACAATGATGCCACCCGAAGGTTGCAGGAACAGCAACTCATATTCCGCCTGGGAACCCTGCAGCCATATGGTATCAATGTGGACTTCACCAGTTTCAAAATCTCCCCTTCCCCCACTGCATCCCTAAATCAGCCCAGTTCATCCCCTCCCCCCACTGCACCACACAACCAGCCCAGCTCTTCCCCCCCACCCACTGCATCCCAAAACCAGTCCAACCTGTCTCTGCCTCCCTAACCGGTTCTTCCTCTCACCCATCCCTTCCTCCCACCCCAAGCCGCACCCCCAGCTACCTACTAATCTCATCCCACCTCCTTGACCTGTCCGTCTTCCCTGGACTGACCTATCCCCTCCCTACCTCCCCACCTACACCCTCTCCACCTATCTTCTTTGCTCTCCATCTTCGGTCCGCCTCCCCCTCTCTCCCTATTTATTCCAGTTCCCTCCCCCCATCCCCCTCTCTGATGAAGGGTCTAGGCCCGAAACGTCAGCTTTTGTGCTCCTGAGATGCTGCTTGGCCTGCTGTGTTCATCCAGCCTCACATTTTATTATCTTAGTACACATGAAGACAGCCTCAACTGTGAGCTTGGGTTCATGTTGCGCTGACCCATCATGCTGTTCTGTATCTGTAAAATCTTCCTTACTGTCCTGTTTTGACATCATCACTTTGATATGATCTCTCCTTAACCAGTAATCCAAACTTTAGTTTAAATTACTTATTACTTTAGTTAGACCCTTGGCATGTGAATCTGATACCTATAATATTATTCTGGTCATTTAGTTTGTCTCCAGCACCCCCTTATTTTTTAACTTCTTGTAACTATCTCTCTGCCTCATTTATAGGTCATTGCTTCACTTGTTACTCAGCTGTTGACTTCACTCACACTGTTTGACACTCTTGGTCACCTGGAGAGACTTATTATTCAACTCTCCACTCACTCCAGTTGTATGATCTTTTGATCTCTCTGCCCTTGATCACCCTGCCTGCAAATTCTGAGTCTGTGTGCTCTTCTCTCACACATTACCTGATGAAGGGACTGTGCTCCAAAAGCCTGTGATTTCAAATAAAACTATTGGACTATACCTGGTGTCATGTGACTTCTGACTTTCTACATCCCAGTCCAACACCAGCACCTCCACATCAAGATAAAGAAACATGTTCAACACTGCAAACAATGACATACTCTAATCTTATTCCAGCACATCATTTCTCACACCCATTGATATTGCAGTCCATGTATGTCATCACATCCCCATCTGTCCATCCACCTCTAGCACATACCCTCATCCTAATGGAATGTTGTGTATTTCAATCTATGGTAAGCATTTTGAATATTTACCAACAGTATTTCAATGCCTATTTGTCAGCCTTACCATCTCCCAAATTCTGTTCCCGCTCTCTCTCTCTTTGACTTGCATTTCACCTGCCCATGTATGTTTTCAGCTTTTGTGGTCCTCCTGTACATGTAGCTGAATTTCTCTGGTGCCAGTTACAAACTAGCTTCTATTAGCGGGGAATGAATGACGGATGTTAACAACCTGTGAGAGGCATGAATGCTTTCCTCACACGAATCCATGCATTTCATGAAGATAACTATCAGAAGTGTATTGCCCTACTGGTGTCCCATCCTTAAAGACTGACAAAATGTTTGTGAGAGGTTAAATTAATTAACAACATGGTTGAGAACATATGTTCTGATCATGTTTTCAGGCGATTAGTCACTTCTTTCTGAGGTGAGTTTCCCCAACGTCCTAATGCTGAGAGTAGAAAAGTTAACATCGGGAGTCAGATCCCAGTGAGGCACAATATAAGTCAGCAGTAGAGTCTTGATTTGTCTTAATCGCCTTCATGAAGTCATTCAATATCTTTCTGCATCATGTTCCAAAGTTGAGAAGAATACTTTTGGATTGGGAGACAGAAAGTTAGAATTTGGTGTCTGTAAAGCACAAGGGGTTGGGGTGGAGAAAGCACTGCATGGTTCCTTTAAAAGGTGATGTGCCTTTTCTATATTTAGAGATTTTTTAAAAAGTGTCTGTGAGCAACATCTTGAAAGTTTGAAAATACAGAGAGCACCCAAAATGAAACATTTGTATTAAAAGGCCATACAGTTAGTAGGCCAAGCAGAAGTTTTTAACCAAGAAAACAAATTTTGATTTTAGCCAATCAATTTGAACCAGGCACTAAGACACCAAAAACTAATTAAACTTGCATCTGATGGTTTTGACAACATAGGACCAATCCTATTGTAGGAAATTGATATGTCACTAAGGGTATAAAAGAAGGTGCAATTAGACAGAGAGAGGAGAGCTAACTGCCATCCAACAGGGTTAACAGCCTTCAGCTCTAAAGAGAGAATTGTTGGTTCTCAAAGACTACTCTAAGTCTTAGAGAAAGAAGCATCTAAAGAACATAGGTACCCATGGCACAACTAATGAATATTTCTTAAAGAAGGATCAGCAGAGAAACCGCACAGCATTCCAGAAGACACGTAACCTGGCTGTAATTTTGAGACACCAAATGTGACATTTTTAAAAAATTTTATTTTATATAAGTGGGACCTGTATTTATTGAAACAGCATACTATTCAAATCTTGTTTTATTTGGGAATAGTTAGTATTTGGAAGGGATTTATTAGGTTTGTTAATAGTTTAGTTATTTTGTTCACTGTTAGAGTTGGATAAATAAATTGTTAAATAAGTTGTTACTTGTTGATTGTAAAGTGAGTGTTAGGTGCTTATTTTGTTTAACCACTAGAAGTTGCTGAAAGCCAGATTACACCTTTCCACTCCTTTCACAGATTATAGGGTGAGGTGCCCCTCTTTGGGTGTTTCAGTTTTCGTTCTCATAGGTGAGTCAACCTTGCTTTATAATAGATTGGGGGCTCATGTCTGGGGTTTGAAAGGGCCTGATTGGATCTGAACAGATTTGGACAGATTTAACGTACAAAAGGTCCCAGCAGATTTACACAGACTTGAGGATTAGTGTCCTAGATGTTTAAATAAAAATGAAGTGAGAAGTGGAAAACCTGTTTAAAACCTGGTTGCTGCTTGTTGGTTAAATCAAAAGTGGGGAAATGGTTTCTAACATTTGTAAAGAGGTTCTGGGGGTCAAAGATGCTTCCCAAATTTGCCAAGAAAATTTAGAAAGACAGAGAAAGGGGACACTTTTATAATTAGCAGACAGGCTAAAATTGGGTTTAACTAGAGATTATAAGAAAGCTGGTGTTGTAATGGAGTTAGTCAAGCATTTAGGTATATCAGAGAAATAGTCAAATGCCGTGGAGTTAGAAAAATTTAAATTGCAAATGAGACAACTGGAGTTAGAAGAGGAAGAAAAATTAGAAGATTCCTAGCTGAAGATAAAGAGAATTGAAATAGTTTGAATTATGGTTAAAAGCAGAACAAAAAGAAAAAGAGAGCGTGTTTGAACTTCAGAAGTTGGCAATTAGACAGGAAAGTTGATGTAACAGGATGGACATGAAGGTAGAAGGTAGGCTTCGTGAGGAGGATAGTTACGATGAGCAAACCTATCGTAGTCAAAGGCCTGGTACAGATGTGTACAAATATGTCAAAACTTTACCAAAATTTATGAAAAAGATGTAAATGCCTTGTTTATTTCCTCTCAGAAAATGGCTAAACAGATGAACTGGCAGGGACTATGTGGGTAATGTTAATTCAGAATTTAGTAGGCAGGGCTAATGAGGTGTTGGCAGTGCTGTCAGAGGAGGTGCCAGGAGAATATGAAGAAGTGAACAGGCTATTTTGAGCATCTATGAACTGGTACCAGAAGCATATAAACAACAATTCAGAAGTATCAGACAGGAACCAGGTCAGATTTATATCAAGTTTGAAAGAATTAAATAGAGCAACTTTGATAGATGAATGTGAGCATTAAATATAGAAAAGATATATGAATATCTTAGAGATATTATTCTGCTGGAGGAGTTCAAAAACTCACTTACAGAAATGATAAGGACTCATGTTGAGGAACAGAAAGTTCAAACACTGAGAAGAGCTGCAGAGATGGAGTATTAATGCGTAAGACAAAATATAGCTTCCCACAGCAATTTTATTCTGTGAGGGATAGAAATTGGGAAAGAGGGAGATCCTTCAAAAACAAAAAAGTAGATCACACTGGGAACAGTTTACGACATGTGAAAAAAGAAACCCAAGAGGGTAGAAAAGAGGTGAAAGACGTCATGTGTTTTCACTGCAATATAGCCCATAGTACATGAGGGTGACGTAGGGAATGCTGTTGCGCTAAAACAACATCCCTACAAGCTTAATCCTCTGAAAGCAGCACAGGTTCAGAAGGAAGTGGAAGAGGTGCTCCAAGAAGACATCATAGATATCAGTCAAAGCAAGCAAAGTTTGCCAATCATGCTGTTTCCCAAACTTGATTGTACTCAACAATTCTGTGTAGATTACCGGAAGTTTAATGCTGTGACCAGATTTGACTCATACCCAATTCCAAGGGTGAAGGACTGTGTGGAAAAAGTAGGACATACCACTTACATCACAAAGTTGGACTTATTTCACACTTACTGATAAGAACTTTTGTCGGAGAGATCAATGGGAATTTCTGCTTTTGTAACTGCAAATGGGCTATATCAATTTAAACTAAAGCCTTTTGGAATGAAAAACATACCAGTCACTTTTCCAAGGCTAATGAACAGAGTTGTTGCAAGATTGACTAAATGTCTCCATAGATGACTTAGTAATCTTTAGCCATTCATGGAAAAATCACATGGAGCGTTTGGCAGAACTCTTTGAAAGACTACGGGAGATAACGTTGGTCGTAAACTAGGCAAGAACAGAATTCACGGAGGCAGAAGTGACATTATTAGGGTACAACATCAGATACGGAGAAATGGCACTGAGGAACACAAAGGTGAAGGCCATTGATGAATTTCCAAGACCATCCTCGAAGAAGGAAGTGCAACGATTTTTAGGATTTAGTTGATTCTACAGGAAATTTATACCAAACGTTATTAGTGTGGTGGCACCGTTGACTGATTCGTTCAAAAGAACACCAAATTTCAGTGGACAGAAAAATGTCAGGAGGTCATTGAGAATTTAAAAGCAGCATTAAGCACTGCACCAGTTTTAGCCACGCCAAACTTCTTGTCGTCATCGACACAATCGATGTAGGTGTTCGAGCTGTGTTATTCAGTATCAGGTTCGTTTTTGGAGACCCTCACGGACTTGATGCAATAACAAGACACTGACCTGTTTAGAAAAACACAAATCCTTTTATTACCAAGCAAGTACAAGCTGTGGAGAATCACTGTACTTAACCGGGTACAGAGTGCAGAGTCTTGTAAGTAATTCTTCCCGAGCAGCAGACAGTACCTGCTTTTTATACTTCACTAAGTACATAATACATAAAACAATTTCACATCTCACAATCCTAAAGAGAGAGCTCAGAAGAGCCAGGAGGAGCCATGAGAAGTTGTTGGCGGATGGGATCAGGGTAAACCCCAAGGCTTTCTATAGGTATTTAAGGAATAAAAGAATGACAAAAGTAAGATTAGGGCCAATCAAGGATAGTAGTAGGAAGTTGTGTGTGGAATCAGAGGAGATAGGGGAAGCGCTAAATGAATATTTTTCAACAGTATTCACTCTAGAAAACGACAATGTTGTCGAGGAGAATACTGAGATACAGGCTACTAGACTAGGTGGGATTGAGGTTCACTAGGAAGAGGTATTAGAAATCCTACAGAGGGTGAAGATAGATAAGTCCCCTGGGCTGGATGGCATTTATCCTAGGATCCCCTGGGAAGCCAGGGAGGAGATTGCCGAGCCTTTGGCATTGATCTTTAACTCGTCATTGTCTACAGGAATAGCGCCAGATGACTGGAGGATAGCAAATATGGTTCCCCTGTTCAAGAAGGGGAATAGAGACAACCCTGGTAATTATAGACCAGTGAGCCTTACCTCAGTTGTTGGTAAAGTGCTGAAAAAGGTAATAAGGGATAGGATTTATAATCATCTCAAAGAATAAACTGATTAGGGATAGTCAGCACGGTTTTGTGAAGGGAAGGTCATGCCTCACAAACCTTATTGAGTTCTTTGAGAAGGTGACCAAACAGGTAGATGAGAGTAAACCAGTTGATGTGGTGTATATGGATTTCAGCAAGGGGTTCGATAAGGTTCCCCACAGTAGGCTATTGCACAAAATGCGGAGGAATGGAATTATGGGAGATATAGCAGTTTGGATCGGAAATTGGCTTGCTGAAAGAAGACAGAGAGTGGTAGTTGATGGGAAATGTTCATCTTGGAGACCAGTTACTAGTGGTGTACCGCAAGGGTCGATGTTGGGTCCACTGCTGTTTGTCATTTTTATAAATGACCTGGATGAGGGCGTAGAAGGATGGGTTAGTAAATTTGCAGACGACACTAAGGTCGGTGGAGTTGTGGATAGTGACGAAGGATGCTGTAGGTTGCAGAGAGACATAGATAAGCTGCAGAGCTGGGCTGAGAGGTGGCAAA
The DNA here is from genome assembly GCF_030684315.1 of Stegostoma tigrinum. Taxonomy (NCBI): domain Eukaryota; kingdom Metazoa; phylum Chordata; class Chondrichthyes; order Orectolobiformes; family Stegostomatidae; genus Stegostoma; species Stegostoma tigrinum. The sequence continues at coordinate 21,538,700 of NC_081370.1, forward strand.
TGGAGTTTAATGCAGACAAGTGTGAGGTGATACACTTTGGTAGGAGTAACCGGAAGGCAAAGTACTGGGCTGATGGTAAGATTCTTGGTAGTGTAGATGAGCAGAGAGATCTCGGTGTCCATGTACACAGATCCTTGAAAGTTGCCACCCAGGTTGACAGGGCTGTCAAGAAGGCATACAGTGTTTTAGCTTTTATTAATAGAGGGTTCGAGTTCCGGAACCAAGAGGTTATGCTGCAGCTGTACAAAACTCTGGTGCGGCCGCACTTCATGGCCTTTCTCCTGTCCTAGTAGCCATAAGATAGGAATGCACATCAGCTTCAATATGTACAAATAGAATAGGGGAAGAAGAAGGCCATTAGTCCACTGAACCTGTTCTGTCATTCTACAAGATCTGGGTGATCTGTTTGTGTTTTGATGTCCACATTCTCATTTACCCCGAACCCTTTCATTCCTAAACAAAAAGAATCTACTCACTCTGCCTTAAAAAGCATTTAATGACCCCGCCTCCATTTTCTTCTGTGGGGAAAGTGCACAACCATTTGAGAGAAAAACGCCTTTGTATCTCTGTCATAAAAGGGTGACACCTAATTTTAAAACAGTGTCCCTTACTTCTGGACTGAACCACAACTATATCACACTGAAGCCTAGGATGCTGTGAACAGTTCTGGTCCCATTCTCTAAGGAAAGATATACAGGCATTGCAGGCAGTCCAGAGAAGGTTAACTAGGCTGACCCTGTGTTTGGAGGGATCTTATTATGAGCAGAAGATGGGTGGGTCAGGCCTTTAATCATTTGAAGTAGATAGGATTCTTATGTATCTTGATAACAAAGAATATAATCTCAGAGTAAGCGATCAGCTATTTAAGATGGGGAAGAGTAGGAATTTCTTCTTTGAGGGTTGTGAATCTGTGGAATTCGTTACTGCAGAGAGCTATCAATATCATTAAGAATATTAAAGGTTAAGAGACAAATTTTGAATCAGTGAGGGAATCAAGGAGTAAGGGGAAAAGACAGGAAAGTGGAGTTGATGATTGTCAGATCAGGCGTGATCTGATTGAATTTGATCGACTAAATTACCTGCATCTGCTTCTAACATCTGGTGGTAAGAGGAAACATACTTTACACATCCACCTTGTCAAGAACATTCAGGATTTTGCATGTCATTCAAGTCACCACTCATTTTTTAAAAAAATTTACCCTATTTTTCTAATCAGCCTGTTTAAAGATGCTATTACAAACCTCTGGAGCAGATGGAACTTGAAGCCAGACCTCCTAGTGCAGGGTTCAGGGCTATATAACTGCATCACAAGAGGCTCCTCCACCATTCACTCTTCTAAACTCAGTGGAAAAAAAAGTCTAGCCTATCCAATCTATCCTCATAAGACAACCCAATCATTCCATGCATCAATAGGGCGGCACAGTGGCTCAGTGGTTAGCACTGCAGCCTCACAGTGCCAGGGACCCAGGTTCGATTCCAGCCTCAGGTAACTGTCTGTGTGGGGTTTGCACATTCTCCCTGTGTCTGCGTGGGTTTCCTCCGGGTGCTCCAGTTTCCTCCCACAGTCCAAAGATGTGCAGGCTAGGTGGATTGGCAATGCTAAATTGCCCGTAGTGTTCAGGGGTGTGTGGGCTATAGGGGGTTGGGTCTGGGTGGGATGCTTCAGGGCATGGTGTGGGCTTGTTGGGCCAAAGGGCCTGTTTCCACACTGTAGGGAATCTAATCTAATTTGAACTGTCTCCAATGTATTTACATCCTTCCATAAACAAGGAGACTAAATGACAATAGCATATAAGGTGTGGTCTCACCAATGTACTGTAGGGATTCTGGTTGGGATAAGTAACACTGCTGCTGTTTTAGGTGATTTGGGTCACCCCCTAAATCCCTGGCACTGGATTTAGCTTAGGAAGGTAAAATGAAGAAGGCAGTAGACAAGTGTTTCAGGACAGAGAATCTCTGCATTTATTAAATACAAATGTGACTACATCATGAGAAATGAAAGGCAAATGTGATAAACAGGGAAATAATACAAAGGTGAATAAATTACAAGAGATAAAAAGGCCAATACAAAACAGTGAAACTGACACGAGAGATAACAAGATGTACAGCTGGATGAAAACGTTAAACGTCAACCTTCCTGCTCCAAAGATGCTGTTTGGCCTGCTGTGTTCATCCAGCTCTACACCTTGTTATCTCCGATCCTCCAGCATCTGCAGTTCCTACTATCAGTGAAACTAACATTATCGGTTATTAACACAGGCTAATTTCTATTAGAAACTGAACAGTACTTTTAAATACAGGCACTTAATCAGACTTCCTGACCTTGTGGTGCCCTGTCTTGTCATCGGCACACCTTCCCCTCCCTGCTAGCTAGGTTGAAAACTTTAGGTCTTGAGGAAATAGGCACACCACTGGGGATAAACGCATTTTAAATTACAGCTTGCCATTTCCGCTTGCCGCAGCCAGCACTTCACTGAAGACTTCAGATGGTGTAACTTCACTGAGGACTTCAGCTTGGGTTGAGTCTGCTGAAGCGGTAAGACATGTTGTGGATGTATCAGGTGAGTAGTTTTGTTTTTGTAATTGTTGGTGGGTTTTGTGAGCGGGTTTTCTCCTCAGCATGAGTCTGAGGCCTTGCGTTGTTGATCGGGTCAGTCGTTCTTAGAGGTTGTTGGCTGTTTGGTCTGCCGGTCCTGGTCGGTCACCAGTGGTTGGAGATGGTTGTAAGGATTGTTCTTGATGTGGTAGCTCCCTGGAATCCTTTACCCTGTTGGTTGCTGGGGATTACCTCTTGAGCCAGATCTCTCTTCTTTCTTCTCTCCTTCTCTCTTTTCTTTCCAGATGAGATCGGGACTGTGGTTTCCCAGAGCATAGCCCAGCTGCCTTTACTTAAAATTTTAAAAGTTCATTTAAAAGGCCAAAGCTTTGGTCCAGTATTTAAAATGGTAGGAATTCTTGCCCAGTCATATGACACTGTATAACTGATGCATGACATCCTTATTTTTCAATTCCTCTTATAACAAAGGATAGTGTTCCATTAAACTACTTGGTTACATGCTGTATCTGCAATAGAAACTTCTTGTGACTCATGCACTCGGACACCTATATCCCAGCACACCTCAGAATTCAACACACATTCATCATTTGAGAGGTGGCAGATGGAGTTCAACCTGGATAAATGCGAGGTGATGCATTTTGGAAGGTCGAATTTGAAAGCTGAGTACAGGATTAAGGATAGGATTCTTGGCAGCGTGGAGGAACAGAGGGATCTTGGTGTGCAGATACATAGATCCCTTAAAATGGCCACCCAAGTGGACAGGGTTGTTAAGAAAGCATATGGTGTTTTGGCTTTCATTAACAGGGGGATTGAGTTTAAGAGTCGTGAGATCTTGTTGCAGCTCTATAAAACTTTGGTTAGACCGCACTTGGAATACTGCGTCCAGTTCTGGGCGCCCTATTATAGGAAAGATGTGGATGCTTTGGAGAGGGTTCAGAGGAGGTTTACCAGGATGCTGCCTGGACTGGAGGGCTTATCTTATGAAGAGAGGTTGACTGAGCTCGGTCTCTTTTCATTGGAGAAAAGGAGGAGGAGAGGGGACCTAATTGAGGTATACAAGATAATGTGAGGCATAGATAGAGTTGATAGCCAGAGACTATTTCCCAGGGCAGAAATGGCTAGCACGAGGGGTCATAGTTTTAAGCTGGTTGGTGGAAAGTATAGAGGGGATGTCAGAGGCAGGTTCTTTACGCAGAGAGTTGAGAGAGCATGGAATGCGTTGCCAGCAGCAGTTGTGGAAGCAAGGTCATTGGGGTCATTTAAGAGACTGCTGGACATGTATATGGTCACAGAAATTTGAGGGTGCATACATGAGGATCAATGGTCGGCACAACATTGTGGGCTGAAGGGCCTGTTCTGTGCTGTACTGTTCTATGTTCTATGTTCTATGTTCTAAGTATTATTCTGTTTTTCTCATTCTTCCTGCCAAATTTTACAACTTCACATTTCCCTACACTATACTTGCACTGCCAGATTTTGTTCCCTCACTCAAACTATCTATATTTATGAGTAACTTCTTGTATCTTCTTTGCAATACACTTTCCTACCTATCTTTGTGTTGGCTGTGATTTTCATGACTAATGCCTTTGCTCCCCTCATTTAATGGGTGTATATTTTTATAAAGGGAAGGCCCCAGCTCAGATCCCTGTGGGATTCCATTTGACACATCTGGTTAAACAACTCTGCGAGCTAACCAATCTTCTATCCATGCTAATTTATGTGTATTCCTTGAGCTTTCATTTTCAAGAAATTAGTTAACACAACTTCCCTTTGATGAAAACATGTTGAATCTTTCCTATTCAGTTTTTTCCAAATGACTATATTCTCTTTAATGATAACTTCTTACCCTTCTAGTCATGCTCTGCTATTATGACTTACAACCCATCTTTGCACAGATACATGTTTGTTCCTAGGCTGTAATGCTTTCTCTATTTTATTTAGTTAACCATGTTGGTGAATCCTCCCTCCTCCACTTTTACAATTATTTTATACTAGGAATGCACTTATTCTGAGTATTTTGAAATATCCCTTCAAATATCTGCCAACATGTCTCAATTGAGCTATTCCACAGCCTAGAACACCTTCAGCTAGCTCAACTTTCATTTTCTCATGGTCACCCTAATTTAGGATTAACTAGTCTTAGACTCAAACTTCTCTCTTTCAAATTGGATGTAAAATTCAATCATATTGTGGTTACTGCTACACAGACATGCCTTCAATCTGTGGTCAGTAATTAATCACAGCTAATTCCACAATATCAAGAGCAATTCAAATTGTACATTGCATTTATTGTCCCAGATACCAGCATCAATATCCCTGGGTACATCATGACCCATGAATACGACAGATTCACTACAGTTTGTGACATAATCATGTACAATTGGGAGGGAACTGCCTTGGGAGTCCTCAACAATGACTATCAATAAAAGGTTCCAGGGAGTGCCAACCTATTGGATAAGGAGCCCTCCTACTGATTATCATCTAGTCATGCCCTTAGCCAACAAATTCAACATTGACATTTACCCTGCGATGTGGAAAATTAATCAGCTATGTCCTATCCACAAAAAAAGGCAGAATACATCCAACCTGACTAATTACAGCCTTTCTGAAGAACGTGATTAATTACCTAATTTTCTGAAGAAGGGCCCAGACCCAAAACATCAGCTTTCCTGCTCCTCTGATGCTGCTTGACCTGCTGTGTTCACCCAGCTCTACACCTTGTTATCTCAGATTTTCTAGCATTGGCAGCTCCCACTATCTCTAATTACTGCCTTATGTGTCTACTTTTGATCGTCAGCAAAGTGAAAGAAGGGGTTGTTTATAGTCTATCAAGAAGCATTGTTCAACAATAAACTGTTCACCAAGGGAGTCTCTGAGTATGATCATTTTCCTGCAATCCTCTTGACCTCTCTCCAACAACCAAATGGTTGACCATGCTATTTTCATAGAAGATAGCACATAGAACAGTACAGCACAGTGCAGGCCCTTTGGCCCACGATGTCATGCTGAACTTTTACCCTGATCCTGAAGTCTATCTAATCTCCACCGCTACCTTATCCTATCATCCATATGCCTATCTAATAGCCACTTAAATGCCACTAATGAGGCCGACTCCACTACCCCCTCTGGCAATTCATTCCACGCCCCAACCACTCTGAGTAAAGAACCTACCTCTGACATCTCCCCTATATCTACCTCCACACACTTTTTAAAACTGTGCCCCCTTGTAATAGCTACCCCCACCCTAGGAAAAAGTCTCTGGCTGTCTACTCTATCTATACCTCAGATAATTTTGTACACCTCTATCAAGTCACCTCCCATCCTTCGTCGTTCTAAAGAGAAAAGCCATAGCTCTCTCAACCTTTTCTCATAAGACCTTCCCTCCATTCTGGGCAACATCCTGGTAAATCTCCTCTGTACCTTTTACAACACTTCCATATTTTTCCTGTAATGAGGTGATCAGAACTGGACACAATATTCCAGATGTGGCCGAACTAGACTTTTGTACAGTTGGAGAATAACTTCACGGTTCTTGAACTCAATCCCCCTATTAATGAAAGCTAACACACCATATGCCTTCTTAACAACTTTATCTACCTGGGTGGCAGCTTTCAGGGAACTGTGGACTTGAACCCCAAGATCCCTCTGCACCTCCAGATGCTAAGAATTTTCCGTTAACCTTGTAGTCTGCTTTCAAGTTTGTCCTTCCAAAATCAATCACCTCACACTTTTCAGGGTTAAACCCCATCTGCCACTTCTCAGCCCAGCTCTGCATCCTATCAATGTCTCTTTGTAACCTAGAACAGCCCTCTGCACTATTCACAACTCGACCCATCTTTGTATCATCTGTGAACTTACTAACCTACCCTTCCAATCCTTCATCCAAATCATTTACAAAAATCACAGATAGAAGAGGACTCAGAACAGATCCTTGCGGTACATCGCTCATAACTGAGCGCCATGTTGAATATTTTATGTCCACTACTACCCTTTTGTCTTCTCAGGGTCAGCCAATTCTGAATCCAATCTGCCACATTTCCCCCTATCCTATGCCTCCTTATCTTCTGCATGAGCCTACCACGGGGAAATTTATCAAATGCCTTACTTAAATTCATGTAAACCACATCCACTGCTCTACCTTCATCCATGTATTCGGTCACCTCTTCAAAGAATTCAATAAGCTGTGTGAGGCATGATCTAATCCTCATAAATCCATGCTATCACAAATCAAACTGTGCCTTCCCAAGTGATTATAAATCCTATCTCTGAGCCCTTTCCAATAACTTTCCCACCACTGACGTAAGACTAACTGGCCTGTAATTTCCAGGGTTATTCTTGTTCCCTTTTTTGAACAAGGGAATGACATTTGCCTCTCTCCAATCTTCCGGCACTATACCTGTGGACAGTGAGGACAAAAAGATCATCGCCGAAGACCCTGCGATTTCTTCCCTCGCTTCCCATAGAATCCTTGGATAAATGCCATCAGGCCCAGGGGATTTACCTGTCTTCAACTTCCTCAAAATTCCTAGTATATCTTCCCTACTAACATAGACCTCCTCTAGCCTACCAGCCTGTTTCACGTTGTCCTTTTCTACATCTAGGTCCCTCTCAGTTGTGAATACCAAAGAAAAGTATTCATTAAGGGCCTCTCCTATCGCTTTAGGCTCCATGCACAAATTTCCTTTACAATGCTTGATCGGCCCTACCCTTTCTCTGGCCATTCTGTTATTCCTCACGTACGTGTAAAACACTTTGGATTTTTCCATGATCCTATCTGCCAAGGTTTTCCCATGCCCCCTTATAGCTCTCCTAAGCCCTTTCTTCAGCTCCTTTCTGGCTAACTTGTATCCCCCTACAGCCTTTTCCATTCCTTCTTTCCTAAACCTGAAACCTTAAACCTCCAATGATTCTCTGCTGCCTAGCTAAGTTGGATGGTCTAATTTTGTTTTGTTTTCTATCCAATTGTACAATGAGTATTTCCAGTAACAGTGCTGCTTTCCACTTCTGCATCATAATCTTTTGGGTCCCCAAGGATCTGACCTTACTTCCCATCCACCCTTCACCTCATCTATATTCTCACCTTCAGTGGCATAATTAAAACTTACGGTATCAATCCCATATGCACATTGATGGATACCCATCTTCCACGGCCTATCTAAATCCTACTACTACCTCATGTTACCAGTTTCTTGCCCAAAGTCCAATTGTGGATGAGATGTAATTTCCATTGGATAAATACTAGGAAGATCAATGCTATTGACTTTGCTATCAATCTGTAGAAGAACCGTTCTGAAGAAGGGTCAGTGAACCTGAAACATTAAGTCCGCTTTCTCTTCCGCAGAATCTGCCAGACCCGCTGAGTTTTTCCAGCAATTTCTATTGTTGTTCTGTTGCAGAAACTGCATTCCTTTTTATCCAATGTTATTCATCTTCTGCTTATAGCCTTAAGTTCAACAGAAAATCTGTGTCCTATTTGATCACGAGATGAGACTGAGAACTCACATTTAGTTCATCACAGGGATTACATACTTTCATTTACATAACATCACCAATTTCTACTCATGCCTCAGATGATCAACTGCTAAAATACTCATTCATTTTTTGACATCTCCAATGATAATCTGTTGCCAGCCATCCATCTTACACCCTATTTAAGCAAACTGATCCAAAACGCTGCTGCCCAAATCTTCACATGCAATAAGACACTCACTCATCACCTTTGTGTTCTCTGACTTATTTTTAACTGTGCATTTTCAAATTCTCCCCTTTCTTATAACTTTTGTGTTCAAATCCCTCCATGGCTTTGTTCCTTCTTACCCCTGCAATTTTCTAGAGTCCTTTAAGTCCCTCCTTATAAGTTAAACTCTTGGCTAGGTATTTAGCCGTTATTTCTTATAGTTTTCCTTATCTTCGTGTCTATTCTTATCCTTGTTATTTGTGAACCTTGAGATGTTTAATTACATTGAGGTGCTATATAAATGTAAGTTTTTGCTGAATCAAATTCACTCGCCAAAGAATGCAGAGATCTCTGAAAAATAGTTTTATACCATCATTTCTTTAGAATATATTGTTTTTATTCATACTTTATTTTCTAACTTCTCTATTTAAAACAGCTTTTCATCGACTCAACAGTTACACTTTTGAACAATGTTTTCACTGGAAATTGTGTAACAGATTCAGAATCATTTCCCTTATTTTCTGACTCACTCATAAATGCCTTAAGTATGCCATTGTTACCACATGGTGACAGACAGCTGAATCAAATCAGCCTTTCTACCTCTGTATTCAGCAACACAATAAATTAAAAACCTTCAAAGGCCCTTAAAAATTGACCCCAATGGTTCCTAACCTGACTTTTTGAATAACCAATTCCAGACTCTACATACAAACCGGTGTCTGGAATAGATTATATGTTAAACAAAAGACTAGACAAAAAACAATTTTAGGCCTGGGCCCAATACACCAGCTTTCCTGCTCCTCTGATGCTGCTTGGCCTGCTGTATTCATCCAGCTCTACACCTTGTTATCTCAGATTCTCCAGCATCTGCAGTTCCTACTATTTCTTACTAACAATATAGTAACTTCAGCAGAGTTAAACCAAACAATACAGCAGTCTAGTTAATGCCCATGCTTTAAACTCAAAAGCCTTTGTTTTTGGCCCCATTCACACAAAAAAGACGGACAAATAAACAGTTAAGCGATAAATAAAAGAAAATAATAAAACACTACTTAAGTGGTTTTCACAATGTTTTGTTCAACATGCAACAATTATGGCTTCTTGTTGATTTTTTTAAAGACGTCAATTAGGATCACCTTTACAGTTCATTCAGATAAAGGCAGCAATAAGTATTATTATTCTATTCTCTAACTTTCCAAGAGCTGCTGATGGGAGGTTAGGCAGGGAGCTTTCAAATCTTCATACTATAGCATCAAAAGCCAGGTTCCTTTTTACAGAAAACATAGCCCAAAACCCAATTCAAAATCCAACCAATTCCTAACAGACATGAAGTCCCAGTTACCATCCAACAACTGCAATTTGCTTGTGTTTAAAGTCTTCTCCAGTCTTGCTGGAATGTATTCTCCGCCTTGTTCATAGCCAACTTCTGTTGTCTGTTTAAATGTAACGCTCTTCTGCGATGACAAAGCATCACCTTTTGGTCAGGAACCAACTTGTAATTAAATTCCAGGCTTGGTCTCACAAGAAAAACCAAAGCTTATTTGGTCTGTTTTCTTTCTGACACCAGCTGTTACCCAAATGCCAACAGATATCTCTAGCTGACATTTCCCAGCTCACATCTCCAAACCAAAATTGATAAAAGAATAAAATGAACATAATGAAAAATCAGTGAAGGATCTCACATGCATCTTTGGCCTATAATATATACACAAGTAAAGATTTGTAAATCATTATAATTTTTCTGAGATCTTATTGTGGTTCTGAAATGCAAAAATCTTTTGCACGTGCTGAACTTGAGGATGCACGTTTAAATATAACACTTCCCATAGGGTTCATTCACTAAGAAATTTTACTTTGGTTTCATCACAACTTAGACTTGCTCCTTGAAGCCTCACCATATGACTAGACTGAGGAATACCTTGGTTGTCAACAGACTTAGGGACAGAAATGTCAGCAGTTGATTGCTCAACAACTTGCATTTGACATAGCACTTTAATGCAAACATGCCACGGTGCATTGCAAAAGAAAATTTGGCATGGAGCCACATAAGAATAATCACAGGCTTGGCTGCAAACGTAGGTTTTAATGAGTTCCTTAAAGGAAGGATTTTGCAAGAAGTTTGAATGTGATGTTGTTAATTCCAGCGTCTTGAACCTAAGAAAAGAAAAATATGAGAGCATGGAGACAAATTGGTGAGGGTGGATTGAAAAAGTACTAAAAATCAAACAGATTTTTCAGGCTGAGGTTTCTACCAATATGGATTAAGAACTGGTTAAGAGACAAAAAGCAGCCAGTATGAATCAATGGGTCATTCTAACATTGGCAGGCTGTCACTAGTGGGACACTGCAGGGGTTTGAACTACATCCATAATTGTTCACAATCTAAATAAGCAAATTGGATGTTGTGGCAAATTGGGATTTTTAAAAATTTGCTGAAGAAACCAGGCTGGGTGGGAAAGTAATATGTGAGGAGAGTACAAGAAGGCCTCAAGAGAATTTGGATGGACTAAGTAAATAGACTTATATATGTCAGATGGAATGTTGTTTAAATAAGTATGAAGTTACTCGCTTTGGTAGAAAAATAAACAGAAGACAGAAGAATTTCTTCAATGGTGAGAGGTCCACAAATGTGACTGGTAAATGGGGTCTGGGTGTTCTTGTTCATGAGACATGAAAATTTAGCATTTAAGTGCAGCAAGCAATTAGGAAGGAAAAGGTAGAAGGTCTCATTAGTAAGCTTGCAGACATGAAAATTGGAGGAGTTTCAGATAGTAAGGAAGGGTGTCAAAGGATACAGCAGGGTATAGATAAGTTGGAAAGTTAGGCAGACAAATGGCAGATGACATTTAATCCAGACAAATTTTAAAACACGTAAAGGTGGATAAATCCCCAGGGCCTAATCAGGTGTACCCTAGAATTCTGTGCGAAGCTAGGGGCATGACTGCTGGGACCCTTTCTGAGATATTTGTATCATCGATAGCCACAGGTAAGGTGCCGGAAGACTGGCAGTTGGCTAATGTGGTGCCACTACTTAAGAAAGGTGGTAAGGAAAAACCAGGGTACGATAGAGCAGTTGAGCCTGACATCAGTGATGGGCAAGTTGTTGGGGGGAGTCCTTATTGTCAGGATTTATGTCTATTTGGAAAGGCAAGAACTCACTATGGATAGTGAACATGGGTTTGTGTATGCAGAAATCATCCCTCACTAACTTGAGTTTTTTGAAGAAGTAACAAAGAGGATAGATGTGGGCAGACCAGTGGACATGACCTATATGGACTTCAGTAAGGTGTTCGATAAGGTTAAATCATATGGAATACTGGGATTACTAGCCATTTGGATACAGAACTTGCTTGAAAGAAGAAGACACATGGTGGTGGTGGAGGGTTGCTTTTCAGACTGGAGGCCTGTGACCAGTGGTATGCCACAAGGGTCGGTGTTGGGTCCACTGCTTTTTATCAATTTTGTAAATGATTTGGATGTGAACATAGGAGGTATGGTTAGTAAGTTTTCAGATAACCCCAAAATTGGACGTATAGTGGACAGCGAAGAAGGTTACCTCAGAGTACAATGGGATCTTGTTCAGGTGGGCCAATGGGCCGAGGAGGGACAGGTGGAATTTAATTTAGATAAATGTGAGCTGCTGCATTTTGGAAAGACAAATACACTTACACACTTAATGGTAAGGTCCTGGGGAGTGTTGCTAAACAAAGAGATCTTGGAGTTCAGGTTCATAATTCCTTGAAAAGTGTAGAAGCAGGCAGACAGAATAGTGAAGAAGGTATTTGGTATGCTTGCCTTTATTGGTCGGTGCACTGAGTATTGGAGTTGGAAGCTCATGTTGAGGCTGTATAGGCCTTTTGTCAGGTCACTTTTGGAATACTGCAAGCAATTCTGGCTCCCTGCTATAGGAAGAATGTTGTGAATCTTGAAAGAGTTCAGAAAATATTTACAAGGATGTTGCCAGGGTTGGAAGGTTTGAGCTATAAGTACAGGCTGAATAGGCTGGGGCTATTTTCCCTGGAGTGTCAAAGGCTAAGGGGCGACCTTACAGAGGTTTATAAAATCATGAGGGACATGGATAGGGTAAATAGGCACGGTCTTTTCCATGGGGTAAGGGAGTCCAAAACTAGAGGGTACAGGTTCAAGGTGAGAGGGGAAAAATTTAAAAGTGACCTAAGGGGAAACTTTTTCATGCAGAGTGTGGTGTATGCATGGAATAAGTTGTCAGAGGAAGTGATGGAGACTAGTACAGTTACAGTATTTAAAGGCCATCTAAATGGGTATACGAATAGGAAGGGCTGAGAGGGATATAGGCCAAATGCTGGCAATTGGGTCTAGATTTATGTTAGGATATCTGGTTGGTATGGATGAGTTGGACCGAAGGGTCTATTTTCTGTGCTGTATATCTCTATGACTCCAAGTGTGAGGTGATGCATTTTAGGAGGTCAAATGCAAAAGGAAAGTATACAGTAAATTGCAGGACCATAGGAACATTGATATACAGAGGGATCTTGGAGTGCAAGTTCCTGAAAGTGTCAACATGTGTGGTAAAGAACGTGTATGACTTGCTTGCCTTCATCATTTGGGGCATTCAGTACTGCATGTCACATTGCAGCTGTATAAAACTGTAGTTAGGCCATATTTGGAATATTACATGCAGTTCTGGTCACCATGCTAAGAGAAAGATGTGGAGGTTTTGGAGAGGGTGTAAAAGAGGTTTATCACCTTGTTGCCTGGATTGGAGTGTATTAGCTTTAAGGAGAGGTTTGATAATCTTGGATTGTTTTTAATAAAGTGTCAGAGTCTGAGGGGGCAATCTGATAGAAGTATATTAAATAGTGAGAGGCATGGATAAGGTGGATAGTTGGAATCTTTTCCCAAGGTGGCAAAGTGAAATACTAGGGGAAATAGGTTTAAGGAGCAAGGCGTAAAATTTAAAGGAAGTCTGTGAGGAAAATTTTTAACACAGAGGGTGGTAGGTGACTGGAATGCACAGCACACAGAGGTGGTAGAAGCAGATATGATAGCAAGATTTAACGGACGTTTTGACAGACACATGAATAGGCAGGGAATAGAGGGATGCAGACTATGTGCAGGTAGATGGGATTAGTTTAGAATGGCATCGTGGTCAGCATACGGTGGGCCAAAGGACCTACTCCTGCGCTGGACTCTTCTATGTTATGTTTGATGTAAAGCATCAAATGCTGGTATTCATTGCAAAGAGATTGGACTACAGAAATAAATATGTCATGCTGTGGTTGTACATTGCTGTAACATTGTGTGCAAATTTCATCTCTTTTATTTAAGGAAGAATATGTTTGCTAAAGAGGGGATACAATGGAGATTCACCAGATTATTTCCTCTGTTGACATGATTATGCTATGAAGAGAGAAAGTGGAAACTGGGTCTTTACATTCTGGTGCTTAAAAGATCAGATATCTCATTAAAGCTTACAAAATCTTGTATGGGGCATGCCAAATGGAAATAGATAGGATGTTTCCCCTGGTTTGTGACTCTAGAACCAGAGGAACAATCTCAGAAAAAGGGGCAGACCATTTCAGATTGAGTGGAGGAGGAATTCTTCACTCAGATGACGACAAATCTTTGGAATTCTCCACCCCAGAGGCAGTGGATTCTCAATCATTGAACAGGTTCAAGACAGAAATTTATAGATTTCTGGAGGCCACTGACATTGAGGGATATGACAATAGTGCTAGAAAGTGACATTGACAAGATGATCAGCCATGATCTAAAATGGTGGGGCAGACCTGATGGCCTAATGACATACGCTTATTCATGTGTTCCTATGTGGTACACAAACCTGAACAGAGATACTTGTTAACAGTATTAGCTTGCAAGGGAGCAGGAAGGGAATTTGAGTAAGCAGTAAAAAACGAGAATAGGATTGAAAGTACAGGAAGAGATGTCATGGACAAGATGCGGGCAGAGATGTCATAAGGAGAGAAGATCATAGAATCCCTACAATGTGAAAACAGGCCATTTGGCCCGACAAATCCACACCACCCCTCCAAACAGCATCCTACCCTAATCCATTCCCCTACCCTTTACCTGTAACTAGGTAGTTCCTAGGTCTAATCCATCTCATTTATGGGCAATTTAGCATGGCCAATCCACCTAGCCTGCAAATCTTTGGACTGGAGGAGGAAACCAGAGCACACGCAGGAAACCATGCAGACATGGGGAGAATGTGCAAACTCCACACAGGCAATCGCCCGAGGGTGGATTCGAACCCTGGTCCCTGACACTGTGAGACAGCAGTGCTAGCCACTGTGCCATCCATAAAATGATTGGTGGCTCCCTGGTGGGGGATGAAACACCAGTCTCCCACATGACAAGCAGGGATGCTAACCACTATACTACCAAAGACTTGGAGGATGTGAAACTAGAGAAGGACTCAAAAACATGAAAAAGGGCAGTCAACCATAACTGATGAAGCAAGTTCAACATTGTGTAAGGTTTAAAAAAAACGCTTATAAAGTAGCCAGAATTAGCCGTAACTCTGTGAATTAGCAAGACTTTAGAACATAGAAAAGGAGGTGGACCAAGAAACCGATAAGGAAAGGAAGAATAGAATACGAATGCAATCCATCAAAGAACACTAAATAGACAGTAAAAACTTCTACAGGTACATCAAATGAAATTCTTTTGCTCAGACGAATATTATAAGCAGAATCAAGAGAGGTTATAATGAGGAACAGAGAAAAAGCAGAGAAGGGAAATGATTATTTTGTGACTGTTTTCACTGGAAAAGATACAAAACATCTCCCAGAATTAGAGATAGTAGGAACTGCAGATGCTGGAGAATCTGAGATAACAAGGTGTAGAGCCGGAAGAACACAGCAGGCCAAGCAGCATCAGAATAGTAGGAAAGCTGACGTTTTGGGTCTAGACCCTTCTTCAGAAAGGGTCTTGACCCAAAACGTCAGCTTTCCTGCTCCTCTGATGCTGCTTGGCCTGCTGTGTTCATCCGGCTCTACACCTTGTTATCCCAGAATTAGAGATTCAAGTGACTAAGGAGAATGAAAAATTGAAGGAAATTAGTATACATAAGAAATTAGTGAGGTTGAAAATAGACAAGTTCCCAGGACCTGATGGTCAACGTCACAGGTGTAAGTCATTGATGTACTAGTAGTCATCTTCCAAAATTCCATAGATTCTGGAATAATTCCTGTAGATTGAAAGTTTGCATATGCCATTCAACTATCTAATAAAGGAACAAGGGAAGAAAATAGGGCACTACACACCTATCAGTCTTAATTTCTGAAGAAGGGTCTAGACCCGAAACGTCAGCTTTCCTGCTCTTCCGATGCTGCTTGGCCTGCTGTATTTATCCAGCTCTACAACTTGTTATCTCAGATTCTCCAGCATTGGCAGTTCCTACTCAAAACTCGCTAGTTCCTACTGTCTCTATAGGAATAAGTGAGTCATTCTCACATTGACAGACTGTAAATAGTGAGGTAACATAGGGGTCAGTACATGAGCCCCAGCTGTCCTATATATATATCAATGATTTGGAAATGGGGTCCAAATGTAATATTTCCAAATTTGCAGATGATACAAGGGCTAACAAGTAACGTGTATGTGAGCAAGATGTAAATCATTTTCAAGAGGATTTTCACATGCTTAGTGATTGGACAAGAACATGGTAAAGGGAATACAATATGGGAAAATGTAACATTATCCACTTTGGTAGGAAGAACAGATATGCAGAGTATTTATTAACAGTGAGAAGTTGGAAAGCGTGAAAAAGGACTTTGTCAATAAGTCACTGAAGGCTAAAATGCAGGAATAGCAAGCCACTAGAAAGGCTGATGGAATGTTGGCCTTTATTGTGAGTGGATTTGAATACAACAGTTGTTTTGTCTTGCTATACTCTTGTACAGGAGTTTGGTTAGACCACAGCAGAAATAGTGTGTGTAGATTTGGTCTTCTGGTCTCAGGGAAGATGTTATTACCAGAGAGGGATTGTAACAAAGCTTCACCAGATGTTCCTGGGATGGTGTGACAGTCCTATAAAAAGAGATTGGCAAACTAGAATTGTATTCTGTAGAATTCAGTATTCTCTAGAATTTTGGAAGTACGACATGATATCTTTGAAACCTACAAAATACCTACAAAGACAGGTAGGGCAGAGGCAGATACTTGCCCTGGCTGGAGGGTATAGAACTGAGGGACGCATTGTAAAGTTAAGGGGGTGCCAATTAGGATGTCCTTTGAAATTTCAATCTCAGAGGGAGTGAAAGATTAGTCTTTAAATATATTAAGTAGAGATTGTTAAATCTTTATGAATGATGTAAAGGTTTATGAGGATAGTATGAGTGAAAGACAATTAAGTGTTCAATCAGCCAAAATTGTATTAAATTGTAAAGCATGCTTAATTGGCTAAATGGCCAATTCCTAAGACAGTTGACATGTAGGCAAAGAGGAAGCCATTGAGAGAACTTGGGCTTCCTTTTAAATTCAATAAAATCTGAACAACATCTCGAGATTTCAGTTGCTTACTTCAGCTCTTTCACGCCAGGCCTGCAGACAAGGGTCACTGGGCCTGAAACGTTGCTCTGATTTCTCTTCACAGATGCTGTCAGACCTGCTGAGCTTTTCCAGCAACTTCTGCTTTTGTTTCTGGAGACAGGGACTGTTTTGAGTTTTTCAACCTTCTCTTTGTTCATGATAACTACTGTATATAGGTACTTGCTACACTGTGCCTTTTATTTTACACTGTCCTGACTCTACTGAATTTTCACTGATTATATAAGGGGGGGACACTGGCACTGGCAGCTGATTTGATGGGTCTTGAATTATCATATGTATTTTAGACTGCAGCTATTCAGGACACCATCACCTTCTAGAAGGGTCCCGAACCAAGACATCAGCTTTCCTGAGATAACAAGGTGTAGATATGGATAAACACAGCAGGCCAAGCAGCATCACAGGAGCAGGAAAGCTGACATTTCTGGCCTAGAACCTTCTTCAGAAATTCCTACTATCTCTATTCTCAGGTTGCAAGAACAGCATCTCATACTTCACTTGGGAACCTTGCAGCCCAATGGTATCAATGTGGGCTTCACAAGCTTCAAAAATCTCCCTTCCCACAACCGCATCCCAAAACCAGCCCAGCTTGTCCCCGCTTCTCTAACCTGTCCCTCCTCCCACCTGAAGTCTCTCCCCCATCTCCTATCTCCTAGTCTCATCCCGCTCCCTTGAGATGAAGGGATTGCAGATGCTCGAGAATCCAATATAACAAGGTGTAGAGCTGGATGAACACCGCAGGCCAAGCAGCATCTTAAGAGCAGGAAAGTTGACATTTCGGGCCTATACCCTTCATCAGAAATGAAGGGTCGAGGCCTGAATTGTCAGCTTTCCTGCCCATAAGATGCTGCTTAGCCTGCTGTGTGCATCCAGCTCAACACCTTGTTATACCGCCCCCCCTGACCTGTCCATCCTCCCTGGGCTGACCTATCCTCTCCCTAGATAACAAAATGTGAAGTTGGACGCACACAGCAGGCCAAGCAGCATCTTAGGAGCAGGCAGGGGGCCCTCTCTGATGAAGGGTCTAGGCCCAAAACGTCAACTTTTGTGCTCCTAAGATGCTGCTTGGCCTGCTGTGTTCGTCCAGCTTCACATTTTGTTATCTCGGATTCTCCATTTGCAGTTCCCATTATCTCTCTATCCCCTTCCTACCTACCTACCTACCTCCCCACCTACACTCACCTTTACCGGCTCCATCCCCGCTTCCTTGACCTGTCTGTCTCCTCTCCACCTATCTTCTCCTTTATCCATCTTCTATCCGCCTCCCCCTCTATTTATTTCAGAACCCCCTCCCCCATTTTCTGAAGAAGGGTCTAGATCCGAAACGTCAGCTTTTCTGTTCCTCTGGTGCTGCCTGGCCTGCTGCGTTCATCCAGCTCAACACCGTTTTATCTCTGACTCCTCTGCAGTTCTTACTATCTCTTCTAGAATGATCTTATACTTATTTACTTGTTTCATTATTATTGTCTTTAGTAGTACACCATGGAAGACAGTAAGACAGATGGACGGGGAATGTTGAAAACCTCTAAGAGGAAGTTGGGGATGAAGCAGCTATGAAGAAAACCCCACCCCCTGCAGAATGCATGACCACAGTCCGCGGTTGGCGAAAAGGCTTAAACCTCTCATTGGCTGCTTAGGTGTCTTTTCGTAATTGGCCGCCTGCCCTAGCAGTGAGCTGTAATTGGCCTAGTCTCTAACGAATCAGAGTGGAGGCGGCCCTTCCCGTTGTGGAAGGGCCCATCAATGTGAGGGGGCTTCCATTGGCTGTTCGGCCAGTCCCGGAAACCTCGCCTCGAGGTCGCCTCGCCACCTGATTGGTTAATAACTGCCTCCTACCCCGCCCAACGGAGGCCTAGCCAGCTGCCTATTGGCCATCACGCGACAACGGCAGAGGCTGACCTCTTCGTGACCTCAGGCAGTGGCGCGCTGGATTGGTCGGTGCCGAGCGTGAGGCCGAGCGAAGACCTTCACCTTCCCACTCCATACCCTATCCCCGCCCCGTCACTCCGCCTTTGCCCTATAAAACGCCGGCCGCTGACTCACTCCCACCATGGCAGATTGCGAATTGACAGCCAAACGGCAGAAAATGGTGTCCGTGCTCGATCAGCTGAAGGAGTTCACAGTGGTGGTAGCGGACACCGGGGACTTCAACGGTGAGGGGCGGGTTTCTCCATGGTAACGATTGGGGAGGGGTGGTCTCCATGGTAACGGGGTCGGGGGTGTCTTTAAGCCTCTTGGTTTCCCCCACCCTCTGGATCCTGGTTACTCTCGGGATTTAATTTGCCCCCAAACCCTGTTGTTTCTTCCCTAAAGGTGCATTCAGGGCCGGCGTCTCTCCGGGGCTGGCCTCCCTTCCCAACCTCTTCACTGTCCGGCCTCGGGCATTCCTCCTGCATCCAGCCTCCAGGCTTGGCGTACCCCTCCAGCCCCGCCGCCGAACTTGCTTCCCTGGCATCCTGTCTTGGATCAGCTGCGGTTCCCTTCAGACGGTTGTGGATCGGTCGGTAAATGCTCGGCCTCTGAGTCCTTTCGAGCCCTGTTTTCACCGCTGTATGGAGCCGCACACACTCACACAAAATCGGGGGTGATATTGAAGCGCTGTGCTGAAAGTGTCCTGCAGTTTTCGAAATTTATTTACCCCCCCCCCCCCCCCCAGGTGTTCGGCTGAAAGATGCTCTTTCAGTTGGGTGTTAAGAATCCCATGGCATTAGTTTGATGCTGAACTGGTGTGTTATCCTCTGTGTTCGCCCCTGGTTACCCTTCAATGAACATCGCTACTCGTAGAGGTTGCCTTATTATTGCTTTCATGCGGCAGTTTGCTTTGTGCAAACTGGCTGCTGCTTTTCCAACGTTGTGACAGTGACTGTTCATCAAAAGTCATGTCTAACAAATCTTTGGGAGTGTTTTGAACAGGTCGCCAATAGAATGGATGAGGGTAGGGCAATGGATGTTCTCTATCTTGACTTTAATAAGGCCTTTAAGGTCCTGCGCAGCAGGCTAGTCATTAAGGTGAGGTTGTATGGGACCCAGGGAGAGCGAGCTATTTGGATTCAAAATTAGCTCAATGGTAGGAAGCAGCAGGTGATGGTTAAAGAACCTCTCTGATGAAGGGTCTAGGCCTGAAACGTCAGCTTTTGTCCTCCCTGAGATGCTACTTGGCCTGCTGTGTTCATCCAGCCTCACATTTTATTATCTAGGTGATGGTTAAAGGTTGTTTCTCAGCCTGGAGACCCTTGACTAGGGCTGTACTACAGGGGCTGGTGCTGGGAGCTTTGCTATTTGTTATTTACATAAGTTATCTTGAGGTGTGTGTGTGTATATGAGGCATGATAAATAAGTTTGTAAATGATACAAAATTAAGTGTTTTTTAATAGTGAAAAAGGTTGTCAAAAATTACAGGGGAATTATGATCAGACAGTGAAGTAGACTGAGGTTTGGTAAATGCAACTCAATACAAATAAGTGTGAGGTGTTGCTCTTTGGAAAGTCAAACCAAGATAGGACTTGTACTGTAATGGTAAGATCCCGAGGAGTGTAATGGAACCTAAGAGTGCACATTCATAGTTCATTGAAAGCAGTGTTGCATGAAGACAGTGATTGAAAAAGGTATTTTAGCATTCTGGCCTTCATCAGTCAAGGCATTGACTGCAGGAGTTGAGACATGATCTCTCAGTTGTATAAATTGGTGAGGCTGCACTTAGAGTATTGTGTACAGTTTTTGTCACCCTCTTTATAGAAAAGACATAGTTAAACTGGAAAGTGTGCAAAGAAGATTTACAAGGATGTTGCCAGGACTAATAGGCCTGAGTTATAGGGAGAGGTTTGACTGATTTTTTTTTTTAGGACATTTATTCCTTTAGAACTTAAGAGAATGAGAAGGTAACCTTTTATTGAGGTGAAGAAGATCATGAGGGGTACAGATAGAATGAATGCATATAGTCTCGCTCTCTCCACCCCCCCCCCCCCCCACACCAGGTTGAAGGAGTGAGGGGAAAGGACCTAAGGGGCACGTTCTTCAGTGGTGCATATGGAATGGTCTGCCAGAGATGATAGTTGAGGCTGGTACCTTTAGTGGCATTTTAAGAAACACTTGGATAGGCACATGGATGAGAAGGGTTTAGAAGGATCTAGACCAAATGTGGGCAATTGGGGCTGGCTGAGTGAGCACCAGGGTCAGAATGGACCACTGTGGACCAAGGGGCCTGTTTCCATCCCATATTACACTGACTCTACCTCACTGTCCGTAAGATGCTTTGAAACATCTAGTATTGGTGAAAATGCTGTGCAATACAAGTTTTTCTTTAAAACATTGGGAAGATGAGGCAGTAAAACAATTGTCGTTCTTAGACAGTCAGATGCCTGTCTGCAAGGCTCCCTGCTGTATTATTAAATAGGTGACAA
This sequence comes from Stegostoma tigrinum, assembly GCF_030684315.1. Lineage (NCBI taxonomy): Eukaryota > Metazoa > Chordata > Chondrichthyes > Orectolobiformes > Stegostomatidae > Stegostoma > Stegostoma tigrinum. Next base: position 21,559,884 of record NC_081370.1, read on the forward strand.
AAATTAAAGATGTGTAGAAGGATTCCACTTTCCTCTTGTGGGGTGGGAAGGGTGTAGCCTAATTTCTGATTATGGGTGTTGGTTTTATGGTAACTTTTTTATTTCATCATGCAGACCAGATCTGTCTACATTGCAACATAGACTGCCTTTTTAAAAAAAAATAAACTGGAAACAAAGTTAAGTAACTGCAATAAGTTATTGTCCTTTTCTGTACCTGAACCTAATGACACCACAAAAGCAGGTTTGGATAAGTGTCTTTTCTAATTAAACTCTTCAGAGGTATTGTTACACATCTCTGGAGCAGATGGGATTTGAGCTGGGTCAGATGTAGGGGTAATATAACTGCACCAAAAGGGACCTGCTTGGACATTATTGTTGTTCTAACCAACTTTGTTCAAAAATGTTATTACACTTTCTGGAACAAGTAGGACTTGAATTTGTGCCATGTACTCTTTGGAATGCTCACCAAAATCAAAGGAGAAGTTGAATTTATATAGCTTCCATAATTTGACATCCTAAAGTGGTGGCCAGAACATTGATTCATTTTTATATCTAACTGACATGGATTTACATGGAAATGCTGACTTTTTTTAATGTATAGTTGTCTTGAAGTTACAACCTTATTTAGCTGCTGGAGAGATGAATGATAGCTAGGACACTTATAGTCAACTAATGTTTCCTCTATTGCACAACTGTTTGAATTAATGCTGGGACGCTAATGGGAATTATTCGTGGCCAATATCTTAGCTGAACAATTTAGATAAAGCATCAAAGTTGGGGGATGGATTGCTACAACATCACCTTCTTTTAAACTGAGTAGGATAACTTGTGTGTTTCCAGGATCAAATAAACCTATGTTGAAATTGACTGGCTATTTTGAACTAAGTTCCATGCCTTTTTGTTAATAAAATGTTTGCCTGTAAAAGGCTTTGCAAACTGTGTTTTGCTTATGGCATTGACCACTTATTTGTGGCACATGACCTTTTGCTTTTTACAGATTCCCATTTTGTAAGTTTTCTTTACACAATTCTTTCTGCACTTGTGAAACATCATTCTCATGACATGAATATTCTTACTACTTGCATCCCCTACTAAAGTAAGCAGAACTAAATTAATCCTTTTTACATTGCTGTTCCCCTAACAAAAGAGGCTGAAATCGCTCATTCTTCAGCATTTTTTGTTTTTGCTGCTGAAATGCCATTAAAATTAACTATTAATTTGGTTTTAACTGTATTGATCTGTAGCTACTTATGAAAAAGACTCCTTGTTCATCAGGCATCTTTAATTGTAACTGTCTTAAAGATGACCATCTTGCCTCCTTTGACTTATTTTTCTAAATTAAAGATCCACAAAATGCAATTTCTTTGAACAATTTAAAAGTTAAATTTGTGCTGTATTTTCAGGCATGAATGCTAACTGTTCGGTGAATTTGTCTGTTTAAAACCCAACTAAGTCTCAATGACTGGCTTGTGTTCCATTTTCAAGTTTAGCTAAAGGCAGTTAGGCAATAGAGGTGACAAATGTACCGTACTTCCTTCAGATTTACCATCCACTGGCTCCTTGCTAGAAATGGATGCTGGGCGAGAATAGAAGGGATTGTAACGCTTTGCTTGATCCCTGTAAATCATTGGATGCCTTATGAAGTATTCAGGTAACCATTGCTTTTTTTTTAAAAGCAAGGATTACTGATGTATGGAGAAAGAGTGGCAATCTTCTAGGGAGCTGGCTGGGGAATGGCGGGTGGGGGGGGGGGGTGGTGGTGGAAAAAAGCTAAGTAACTTTTTAAAAAATACAGCTATTAAAGTAGTGCTGATGTACGCCGAAGTGCAGGAAAAACTGCATAGCTTTAAAATGGTCATTGCTGTAATTTGAGTCCCTTCTTCATTCCTTTGAGAAATTTGGCTATGCTTTGTTGTTCAAAATGTGGGCAGGGCACAAATTGCTTAGTCACTTTGACTTCACAAAAAAACAATGATTGTATAGTTAATAACTTGTAAACTAGATTTGCTTGCAGAATTATCAATGTATTTATGCTGTTCCCTGGAGAGATAACTAAAACAAGTTCATTATTTGTTGACGAACACATTTTAATTCAAATCAGACAGTCTACCATTGGCATTATCTTTCTAACAAGTGTTACCTGCATGGATTAGTTCTTGATTAGCTCACAGATTACTTGAGGTTTTAAAAAGAAATAAACTGCAGTACAAGAGAAACAGAATTTTTTTAAAATGTGGCAGGTAGTTTGATTCTAGCCTTGGGTGACTTTGAGCTGAATGACCTGCTTCCACACTGGGGATTCTGATTCCGAAGATTACTGCAGAAATATGGGGTAATCACAAGCATCATGTGTTTTTGTTTTAAGTATCTTTTCGCCAGGTGGTTTTAATGGTGGTGTGTATCTTGTACTTCTGATTAACTTTTTTTCCTTTTTTACAATTGGTATAAATATCACTTAATTAAACTTTGCTTTCTCATGCACAGCCATTGATGCGTACAAACCTCAAGATGCCACAACCAACCCCTCACTCATACTTGCTGCTGCTCAGATGCCAGCATACGAAAAGCTACTTGATGACGCTATTGACTACGCGAAGAGTTGTGGCGGGTAAGACCACTTCTTTAACCTAAAGCCATATGAATAAAATTTTTTTGAACACAAATTGTGACCTAACACTGGATTCTAAAAAACAGATGAAAACAGTACATTAATGAAAGATTGCAACTGAGAGAATTGCAGATGCTGTAAATCAGGAACAAAAACAGAAGTTGCTGGAAAAGCTCAACAGGTCTGGTGGCATCTCTGAATTTTAAAAACAGATAATGTTTTGGGTCTGGTGACCCTTTTCTCAGGTGTCTGTAATACAAGATTGAGTTTGTTGGAAAACTTTGTTTTTTCTGAAACCAAAAGACTGATAATGTGTTTGGTAGTTTTGATATGAGTTATCCTTTTTCCATAGAATTGCTAACATCTCCCACTTGCTAGGTTTTTTTTTAAAGCAAACTAATATTGTAGTAAAATGAGGCTGGATGAACCCAGCAGCATCACAGGAGCACAAAAGCTGATGTTTCGGGCCTAGACCCTTCATCAGAGAGGGGGATGGGGTGAGGGTTCTGGAATAAATAGGGAGAGAAGGGGAGGCGGACCGAAGATGGAGAGAAAAGAAGATAGGTGGAGAGGGGAGGTAGGGAGGGGATAGGTCAGTCCAGGGAAGACAGACAGGTCAAGGAGGTGGGATGAGGTTAGTAGGTAGGAGATGGAGGTGCGGCTTCGGGTGGGAGGAAGGGATGGGTGAGAAGAAGAACAGGTTAGGGAGGCAGAGACAGGTTGGACTGGTTTTGGGATGCAGTGGGTGGAGGGGAAGAGCTGGGCTGGTTTTGTGGTGCAGTGGGGGGAGGGGACGAACTGGGCTGGTTTTGGGATGCGGTGGGGGAAGGGGAGATTTTGAAGCTGGTGAAGTCCACGTTGATACCATTGGGCTGCAGGGTTCCCAAGCGGAATATGAGTTGCTGTTCCTGCAACCTTCGGGTGGCATCATTGTGGCACTGCAGGAGGCCCATGATGGACATGTCATCTAAAGAATGGGAGGGAGAGTGGAAATGGTTTGTGACTGGGAGGTGCAGTTGTTTATTGCGAACCGAGCGGAGGTGTTCTGTAAAGCGGTCCCCAAGCCTCCGCTTGGTTTCCCCAATGTAGAGGAAGCCACACCAGGTACAGTGGATGCAGTATACCACATTGGCAGATGTGCAGGTGAACCTCTGCTTAATGTGGGAAGTCATCTTAGGGCCTGGGATAGGGGTGAGGGAGGAGGTGTGGGGGCAAGTGTAGCACTTCCTGCGGTTGCAGGGGAAGGTGCCAGGTGTGGTGGGGTTGGAGGGCAGTGTGGAGCGAACAACGGAGTCACGGAGAGAGTGGTCTCTGCGGAAAGCAGACAGGGGTGGGTATGGAAAAATGTCTTGGGTGGTGGGGTCGGATTGTAGATGGCGGAAGTGTCGGAGGATGATGCGTTGTATCTGGATGTTGGTGGGGTGGTGTGTGAGAACGAGGGGGATCCTCTTTGGGCGGTTATGGCGGGGGCGGGGTGTGAGGGATGTGTTGTGGGAAATGCGGGAGACGCGGTCAAGGGCGTTCTCGACGACCACAGTGACCAGTTTGTTTGGGTATCAATTTTTTTTGTTTAGTTCAGATTCTGTGCTGCAGTTTTTTAAATCTCATGCAGGTAGTACCAGAAGTGTATATTAAATACAGTCCCCTCATGTTTTCATCCTGTGGTGTAGTTGACCACTGTCCTCTAGCTGGGAGGAGTTGTAGTTGAGGTCTTTTAGCCAGTTCTTCTCTAGTTGGTTTATAGCCAGACAATAACCTATTGTGGCTTCCCACTTCACCCAAATACTGTTCCTCATGACATTCTCTGAAAACATGTCAATTCCAGATATACATTAACACTCTGTAATACTGTACCATCTCTCTTCAGACCTCCACTATCTCTAAATTGTCTGACATACAATGCTAGAAGTTCCCCCAGATAAGTAGTGGGAAGATCAGTGCAGTTGTCATCAGCCTCCACCACAATCCCTGTTCAGAAGCTACTGGATTGAACTTGTCCTTTTCTAAGGCAGCAGCTTGAGACTGAGTCAGACTGACCCATGATTAGCTGTGGACCATGTAACTATACCATCTTCAAGACATTGTATTTACTCACTTCCCACAAATGTATAAAACTCTTAAAGGACTTTACACAGTAGATTTTTCTGTGCCTAGGGAGTCTAAAATTTAGAGATGGGCTTACATAGTCTGAATAAGACACTGGGAGAAACTGCTCTTTTTAGTCACGTTATGAACTTTTGTAATTCTCCACCCCATTAGGACTAGAGTCTTAATTTGCTAGCTGTTTAGATACTAAATTGAAGGATTAGGGCATGCCATGGGAAAGTTGGAGCTGAAGTAGATGATCAACCAATTGGCAGGGCAGACCCTGAGCAGAATAGTGTACTTTGCTCCATTGGTTTTTTAGTTTTCTATAATAACATTAATCCTGCCTCGCACTTACCTGCTGAAATGCTCACGCCTGCCTTAGTCACCACTAGACATGACCACTCTTTCAATGCTGTCTGACTGAGCCTTCCATCTTCCTCCCTGTATGAACTTGGGTTCACTCCAAATTCAGCTGCCGATATTTGCAGTTGAGCCAAGTTCCGTCAATGCTCATTCTCCATGTTGTACTCACCTGACTTCCATTTTGTTGTTGGGTTACTCCATACCTAAGTAGAAATTTCCCTCCTTGTCTTAAACCACCACCATTCTCTTCTGCACGCCCCCCCCCACCCCCACCCCCACCCATCTTCATCCTCCCACCCCAGCCATTTTTGTGATCAGTTATCCAGAGTGGTAACATGTTTGCTCCTCCAGGTTTTATGAACTATCACTGAGCAGCCTTTCAGCTACCCATACTAATAACTCCTTTTTTAATATGGTTTGGTGTCAAGTTTCTTTTTGGTAATGTTGCTGCAAAGTGTGATGGGATCTTTTAGTTACATTTAAAGGCACTTGTATAACACACTTTGCTGTATCCCTGTGGGTATCTTGAGGGCCAGTGATCAGAATTTATGGTGGTTTAACTGATCATCTTTCTAACTGACAAACTGTGTAGTAGTGACCTACAGGTAAAGTCCACCAAATGTCCTCTTTGGAAATGTAGCATTCCATAATGCTTCTCAAATCCTACAAAATTTGTAACTTTCCTCCTAACCTTTCCCTCCATGCCCCCACCGCCCCCCCCCCCCCCCCACATCGTGACATCAGAGGTTCTGACCATTCTAGCTGCCAACTTAAGAATATTCAGTTACATCCATTTATTATGTGATAGCTGTTTCAGATTGAATGGTCTTGCTAGCTAGCTAAAGTCCTGATTTAACAATACTTCCAGTCACTCTTGTTGCTTTCTTGACAAAGCCATCTGCATTTCTTGGCTGTTTGTTTTTAAATTGACATTTTGATTGAATTTGTAGTGGATATTTTTTCCTTTTTGTAAAATCACATGCCTATAATCATTCTCACTTCAGTAAATGTTTTAATTGCCATTCCATTTCTTTGCTTGCACTTTCTCACAGAACATGCAAAATGAAGTAAGAGAATACAGTTAAATGTTTCAAACCTGCTCCACTCATTATTAATAATAAGATAGTGAGTTACTGGGTTGGGGTTGGGGTGTGCAATTAACTAGCATCTGGGGAGTTAAGGATGGTCAATAAATGATGCCCATATCCCATTATTGAATGAACAAACCTTCACACTTAATTTAATTCTCCTAAATCTACTGACTTCTGTCTTGAACATATGAATGAAATGAACCTTGACAACAGATAATCTAAGATTCATAACCTCTTGACTATCAGAGTTTCTACAGAAATAAAACACTCATCTGGATGAATGCAGATCTGACAATGCACATTAACTTTACACTATTCAAAATAAATTGGCATGCTTGATTAGCATTGTATTCACAATTGTTCTTTCCCTGCACTGCTCCCACTGTGTAGCGAATTCATCCACCAGATGGACTGCAACATCACACGGGTCCTTGGACAGCACCTTCTTAAAGTTATCTCCTTCACCAAGAAGGACGTGGGTGGTAAATGTATGGGAACACAGCATATTCAGATTCACCTCTCAGCCACCCTGACTTTGAATGATATTTGTTTTGATATTTCAAAATCGTGAAACCCTCCCCATAATTGCACTTTAGGTGTACAGAACCACATGCACTGCTCAACACCACTGTCATGAGCTTGATGATGAATGGGTATTAAACATTGGCTTAGCCAACAGTATCCATCCACATCCTGTGAATTTTAAAAAAAAAACTCATTCCATTTTACTAAAGGTAGACATTCTGTTAACTTAGCTTGCGACGCCTGCAGGCATGTTGGTGGTTTTGTTTTAGCTTCCCCAGGTGGTTCCTAATACCAGCATCTTCCAGCCCCATTTTAAGATTGGTTGTTCTGGCTTAACTTCCTTTAGGTTCGCACTTCTCCACGTGATACTATCTGACACATGATTGCCCACTCAATTAGCTCATCCATATTGTTTTCCTATGTATTTATTGCATCTTGACAGCTTTTCTTGCCCATCCTGTATCCAAGACTATACATTACACCATTATGTTGGTGATTTGAAATTGAAGTCCAAGCATAAATCTTTGCAGTACTTTGCCAGGTAATTGTCTTGTTATTTTATGATCACTTCATGACCAATCTTGGATTGGCTAGGTATTGTATGCTCAATAAAACTTGACAGAACCTAATTCTAATGTTATACATACATAAAATATTGTACCCCTACAGACATGTTACAAGTTTTAAATTAAGGCCATTTAATATGTATCAGAGATAATGGGAACTGCAGATGCTGGAGAATCCAAGACAACAAAATGTGAGGCTGGATGAACACAGCAGGCCAAGCAGCATTTCAGGAGCACAAACTTGACTCGGCATTTTTCATTCTAAGCACTTTCACACGTTAGCCTGGTTTTGCATTAAACTGAACCGTCAAAGTAACCATAAACTCATGACCTTTTTGATGTGACTTCCATACAGGGAACCTTCATAACTAATTCAAATTAGACAGAAGGTGTTTTGATTCCTCATTTGCTTGTTGCTTTGTTTTTAATTTCTCAATCCTGCCTTCTTGCCATGACTCAGATTTTCTTTTGCTTTCAGATCAGAGGCTGATCAACTATCCAATGTCATTGATAAGCTGTTTGTCAATTTTGGTGTTGAAATTTTGAAGAAAATTCCAGGCAGAGTTTCTACTGAAGTTGACGCAAGGTACAATTTATTCCTGAGGCTATTGCATCAGATATTTAAAGCTTGTCTTCCCAAACAGAAAGAATAGGTCGCCAAACATGCTTTAATACTGTCTATTCTGAGCATTTGTGCTGTGTATTAATATTTTATATAGTGTCATTGAAGTCTCTTGCTGACTTTTTTGTTTTTTAATGCTACCTGAAAATTGATCTGTGACACCTGTGCAAAAGTCTAGATCATAGTAAAGAAATGACTTCTATGGCTTACACTTGCATCTCCTAGCTTTAAACTATTTTTAGGCTTGAAATCTAACCAAATAGATAGTGTTATGTTTTAACATAGTCTTTATTGGGAGTTAACACAACTATAAAATAGCTTATTTCTTTTTGTTTAATAAAATATCCAAATTCTACAGTTTGAAAGTCTTCAAAACCTATGGCAAAAACAATTCAATTCATGTTGTCTCAACTCCACCTCTTTCAAGGTATTTCAAAATCTAAGTTTGAAACTGCTTGTTCTCAGGTCTGTTCCGATGACGCCTCTTTCCCTGAAATAGTCACACAATTGAGACCTTGGCTTCTCATAGTGACTGTTATCTGCGGCGTCTAATCAAACACTCCTGGTCTTAATTCTTCACATGTTCTTTCTTTCCTTTTTGTTTGAAGTACCATATTCTGTAACTTTTCTGAACAATCTTTTTCCAAGACCATGCTGGCATCTGACAGCAGTCACATGTGTTTGAACTGCCTAAAGTTTTCCAATTTCAAGAGTTTTCGAAGCTAGAATTATTCCTGATTATTTAAAATACAGGCAAGCTAGTGTCTATACTTAAGGAGGGTTTACAGTCATCTGCTTTGACATTCACACTTTTTTTTAAATGGTATGGTTCCAGAAATACTGACCTAATTAGTTTTTAACCCCTCATTTTAAAAAAAATTAGCAATACTTATATGCCAAGCTCCCTTTCTAAATTTAAAAAAAATACATTGACTAGGAACTAGACTCCCATTTGTCCTATTTCCACTAGGTCAAAAAAAGTCAGATCACTTGCTAAAAGCACAGTACTTATGCTACACAGACTGCAGCGGTTCAAAAAGGCAGCTTGTTATCATCTCAGACAAATGTGTATGTGCAATATATGCTGGCCTTAATGTGTCACTCTCTCTCCCCTACAGGATAAAATAAATCTAACATTTGTTTGTAGTTTGTCAGGATCATCTGGAAGTGCCTATTTCTTTTTTAAATACTAGGTTATCCTTTGACAAAGATGCCATGATCCAAAAGGCCCAACGCCTAATTCAGATGTACAAGGATGCAGGAATTAACAAGGACCGTATTCTCATCAAACTAACGTCCACTTGGGAAGGTATCCAGGCTGGAAAGTAAGTTAACTTCTGTATCTACATTACTGACTTTAAATGTCAAAAATAAACTTTGAGTGGCCATAAATATTGCACATTTAATGTTACTTTTTGCAAAACCAACAAAATATTGATTGATAATTCCAATGTCAGTCCAAAACGTATTTGAGTACAGCTGATGATATAGTGGTATTGTCACTGGAGTTGTTCTCCATGCCACTAGATAATGGACTGGGTTCAGTGCATGGCAGATAGAAATTTTAAAATTCTACTTTTCCCCCACCAATTCAATACAGTTCACTAATGTTTAGGGAAGGAAAACTATCATCTGTACCCAGTCTAGTTTGCATGTGATTCCAGAGCCATAGCAAGTGACCTTTTTTGTATCAAGCTGCTTTTTAAAATACCTGAGTAAAACCTGACAGACTTGGCATTGCAAATTTCAACCCAAACCCAGCCCTGTCAATCCTTCAAATGTCCCCATTTGGGGGCATCTTGAGTGCCAAAATTGGGAGAGCTGTTTCAGTCTTGAAATTTAAACAGCCTAATATAGTTGAATGCACAGAATCATGCCTTGCAGGCAATGGCCCAGATGTTCTGCTAAGCAGACAGTCATTGCTAATGTAGATACAAGCTGTACGTTGTGGACCCTGTGGAATCCCCATCGTGGCATGCTTCAAAAGAATTGTCCAAGAAATTCAATTTCCTGCTAGGCAATTCCTCTGTTTCTGGAATTCTCCCTCCATTTTAAAAATAAGGGTTGTAATGAAATCAAAATATTTATTCTAGCAAAGACAAACTATTAAATAGCTAGTCTAACCCTTGAATCATTTGAAGGTACTAGAAACTTCGGCTCTGGATCTTAACAGCATTAGTGATGGTACTGTACATATCTACTGCTGAACTTGCCATGCCTCTAGCCAAGATCTCTCATTAGAGCTACAGTAGTGACATTGACACAATCAACATGGAAAATTGCCCTGTACATGAATGAGAAGAAATCCAGTTCAGCCAATCACTGCCTCATTAGTACAGTGATGGAAGGTGTCACTAATTTCGCCATTAAATAGCACTTGCTTAGCTAAACTTGCACACTAGGGGTACTCGTGTTTGGAGTTGCGCTTGGCTCCAGGACCTCACTGAAGGAATTTGTTGGGGTTGCATCCTAGGGCCAACCATCTTTTGGTTCACTGTTGAACTTATGGAGGGAAGGTCACTAATGTGGTGTGTGGTCACTAGTGAACAATGGTAGGCACCATTCATGACTCTTGTTAGAAATTGGACAAAAATGTGGCATGTAAAGTGAACCATTTATTTCTCCCCTGATGAGGTCAGGAGAAAACATTGCTTGATATTGTGCTGGTGGCTTTTCATCTCTCAAACAACTTCACCACCATGCAAAGGATGCAACTCCAGTGACAATACCACTATATAATGATATTGACTGAATCTTGGAATTGTGTTAAATACTCAAACTAATAATAAAAATGTTTATTTTTCTTCCCTCCTGATTTTGCTGTACTCTTCTTCTTTGTTGAGTCGCTGTGACAAGTTTAGTGTTCCAAGTGGGGTATAGTTAAATCTGAGCACTTCTCTTTTAGGTTTCTTGAAGAACAGTGTGGAATCCACTGCAACATGACTCTGCTTTTCTCGTTTGCTCAGGCAGTTGCCTGTGCAGAGGCTGGGGCAACACTGATTTCACCATTTGTGGGTCGCATTCTAGACTGGCATGTGGCCAACACAGATAAGAAAAGCTTTGAACCATTTGCAGACCCAGGTACATCTGTCTATCCATTGAATTTTGTAGCAAACATTAACTTATTGCTGCAAGTTTAGCTGAGGCCTTCAATTGACTAGACATTATTGATCACTTGAGCTCCTAATCTACTTAGGACTTTTGAGCTGACCCTAACGTAGGCTGTTGCACCCTTTGACTCTTCTGTGAGCTTGTATCTATGCTGGCACTAAAGCCTAATTCCACATCCATAACATGGCCTCACACCAATCTGTCTGAACTCATTCCATGCTAAAACCTTCAACTTGACTATTTAGTGCACACATGTTGAACTTCCCATCTCCCCCTTAACATATCCAAAGTTGTAACTCATGTCCTATCTCCCCTGTGCTCTGACTTACTATTTTGGCTCACTGTTCAACAATGTCTCAATTTAAGAAATTCTCATTCTTGTTTTCCAATCCTTCAGTGGTCTGGCTTTAGTTGCTCTAACTTCAGTCTCTATTTCTCCTGATTCGGACTCTCTTCTTTTAATTTACTGTTGTTTCTTGGTGTTTGGCTACCAAGATTCTGAACTCTGACATTTCCTCAACTTTTCTAGAACTCAATTTCTCATTCTTCTCTATTGTGTTGCTAAAAAAGCTACTTTCTCATTCTTGCTTTAGATCATTTGACTTGCTATCTCTTACGTAATTTGGAGTTAAACTTTTTGACAATGTCCATGTGAATTGCCTTTGCATGGTGGTGTGGTTGGTTGTTGTGTGGTTTTTTAAACAGTTGATATTTCAGTAACATTAGCCCAAATACTCGAACTATTAACTCAAAGCTGAAATATTCAGTTCTGTAGTATTGCACACTACATATCCTGTAAAATACTTTGCATAAGTTTTGATCTCCAGCTCTGACCTTCTACACTGGTTCAGTGAGCAAAGTGGGACCAAATTGAGTAATGTTTATAAGGGGCCCTTGCTTTAAGCTTATTAGGAAGTGTGGTGATAAACTGCCAACTAGCTGTTTGCCTGAACTAAAATGCTCCAAACTACATGATGGGCAACTGAAACCTTGTTCATTTGGGAATCTGTTAAATAAATCCCTTAGTCTAAATTTTTTTAAATTTGCCAAACCTTTCAATCTTCTTCTTTCTGTTTGGATTGCCTGTCTAAACATTAAAATGTTACTGTTCAGCCGTTGTTTGTTTGAATTAATGATAGCATTGGTTACTTTGATTTATTGTCACATGAACTGAGGTACAGTGAAAAGTATTTTTTGTGCTAACAAGACAAATCATGCCTTTCCTAAATATAGCTATAGAGAAGGATCAACTTTATTGAAGTTGGTGGCTAGCTGAGCTGGCTTCTTGTCTCGCAGACGTTTTGTTACCATGCTGGGTAACATCCTCAGTGCAGCCTCCGATGAAGCTTCAGTGTGTTCTCCTGCCTGGTTTTTAAACTTGGGTCCATTGAGATGGATTGCCTCACTTCTGGTTCTCCTTTTGTAGTGGAATGTATATGGGAGTCAAGTTCAGTATGTTCATTAATAGCATGCTTTGTGGATTGCCAGGCTCCTAGGAGCTCTTGTGCCTGTCTCCACCTAGCTTATCCCAGGATTTTGGTGTTGTCCCAGTCAAAATGGTGGTTCTCTTTGTCCACGTGGATTAAGATGAGCGAGTACTGGTTGTGTATTTTTGTAGCCAGTTAGTGTTCGTGTACTCTTGTTTCCTTCCTGTTTGTCCGATTGTAGTATTTCTCAGTCACTGCAGGGGATCTTGTAGATGGCATTGGTTCTGTCCATGGTGGGGAGTGGGTCTTTAGTTTGGGTGACCAGTTATCGTAGGTTGATGTGGGTTTGTGTGCTGCTCTGATGCCCAGTGGTCATGTGTCTTGTGGTGAGATCTGATGTGATGAAGGGTAGTGTGAGTAAGTGTGTCCGGGTGTGTAGTATCTTTCTTTTTCTTTTTTCTGATGATGTTCGTGTCGGCATCTGCATCTCCCTGACCCAGTTTTGAATACCTGGATGAGGTAGTCTTCTGCCTCCCAGCACAGCAACCCCTTTCAGGTTTTCAAAGATAATGGTTATCAAAAAAAAACTGGGTCAGGAGATGCCTCTGTGAACAACATCAGAAAGATAATACATGCCCCGACACACTCATCACACTACCCCTTCGTCAGGAACATGTTGCAAATCATCACAAGGCTCTTATGACCACTGGCCATCAGAGCGGCACACGTCCATGACAACTGCTCACCCAAACTAAAGACCCACTCCCTACCACGGACAGGACCAATGCCATCTCCAAACTCCCCTGCGGTGACTGAGAAACACTACATCAGACAAACGGGAAGGAAACTAACAACAAGAGTACGTGAACACCAGTACTCGCTCATCTCAATCCACATGGAAAGGAGAACCACCATTTTGACTGGGACAAGCTAGGCAGAGACAGGCACAAATTCCTAGAAGCCTGGCACTCCACATAGCATGCTATTAATAAACACATTGAACTCTACTCCCATATACTTTCCACTATGAAGGAAAACTGGAAGTAAGGCAACACACCTCAATGGACACCAGAGTTTTAAACTCTGGGGCAACACACTGTCATCAGAGGCTGCACTGAGGATGTTACCCAGCACAGTAGGAAAACGTCTGTGAAACAAGAAACCAGCTCAGCAAGCCAACCAACCTCACGACCCACAAACCAAGCTACAAATAATCTACTCCAAAACCTTTTTTAAGATCAACTTTCTTCACTGGGAATGTTAGAATACTTTTTCAGAACATTGTTTTCATGCTTGCCTGTACATTTTTTTTGGCACAACTTATTATACACAGATAACTCTGCATGGGATTTCTTTTGAGGAGGAAAGTAATTTGGTTTCTTGTCACCTGCTGATTCTATGATACTAATCATAATCCTGATTTTTGCTTATAGGTGTGCAGAGTGTAACAAAGATCTACAACTATTATAAGAAGTTTGGGTACAAGACTATTGTCATGGGAGCGTCTTTCCGTAATACTGGTGAAATCAAAGCATTGGCTGGCTGTGACTATCTCACAATATCTCCAAAATTGCTGGAAGAGCTTAGCCAAGACAATGAAACACTAACACCAGTTTTGAGTCTTAACAAAGGTAAGATGAAGGCAAAATACTGCAGGTGCAAGAAATCAGAAACCAAGAATGCTCAGTGGTTCTGAATAAGACTCTTTATTAGCCTTGGAATGTTTAAGTTTTTCTCCGCAGATCCTGCTGAGTTTCCACAGCGTTCTGTTTGCTGCGAACAAGATGGGTTTTTTTTTCAACTGAGTTATCAAACCAGGCTGCCCTGCTGCTGTTTTCATAGTGGCAATGCGAGTTTAATCAAGGTGTATGTTGGTGCACAACAAGAATCTATCGAATTTACACCTGTATGATTGGCTTAGTTTTGAAGGAAGATCCAGCTATGGTCGAATGGATTAAGTGGCAGATTACTTCATTTAAAGAAAGGGATACACTAAAACAGCAATGTAAAATGTTCCAGTAAAACACTTCTCCAATAAAATTCAGCAAAAACTCCACTCATGGCTTTCTAGAGAAGTTGAAGATAGAACTGTACTAAAGTGTAATATGGCAAATAATAACTGGCCTAGAGACTTGGTCTAGTTTGTTTTTCTTTTCTTTTAGAAACCAGCAGAAAAGGAAGAAATAAAGTGATACTTGTGTTCCAGTACAAAATTGAATTATAGAGATAATGGGACCTGTGGGAAGAACAGGGTTAGGGGCAGACCACAACTTGCTTAAAATCACTCAGTTCCTCCTCACCATGCAAGTATTCATGGCATGTCATGCCATGCCTATCACTTGAGTGAGCCTTGTCCCTTCTGATCCAAAAAAAAATCTATTCACCCAGTTTAGTCCGCTGCTGATCTGACCTGATGTTTCATGTGCGTGCGCGCGCCGAACATCTTGGTGCGTCCATGCGACATGATGGGGACGGATCGCTGCAAAGTAATCCACTATGGTCCTGGGAGGACAGGATTCGGTGTATGCAAGTGTACTTAACTGTATAAGCTGTATGAGCACGTAACTATTAATAATCTTAACAAGAGACTTGTGGTTTAATGTGTTTTCTTTTAGATGCTCTTGACTCTGGTTCATCTTGAGTTATGATCTTTCATTTTCCTTGCACCAGGTGATTGTGTGTAATGATTGAAATTTCTGTATTCAAACTGTTCTTGTGTTTTAAGGTCAGGAATGACTTGTATTTGTAGTTACATTAATTAAAAAACCTAAACCCTAAAAGTTCTTATTTGTGTGCAGCCCAGGCACTTGACCTACAGAAAGTCGAAATGAATGAGCAGACCTTTCGGTGGTCTCACAATGAGGACCAAATGGCTGTGGAAAAATTGTCTGATGGGATCCGCAAGTTTTCAGCTGATGCTGTTAAACTAGAAAACATGCTAAAGGTATGTATGAAAATTGGTACACAGGGTAAAGTGCTAAATTGGAATATTAACTAAGCAGAAAATTTTGGAGCTTAAATTTAACTACTCCTGATTTTTGGTTCCAAGATTAGTTTGATGTAGTGCAGTCATCATCCCCTTGAGGTGCAAATCTTGTGCTGCCTCATCTGAATGAAAGCACTGCTAACTGCCATTTAATGCCCAATAGGCAATCCAGTAGTGTGTTCAAATAGTGCACAATTCAGTTAACCTGCACTTCTTTACAGGGGTAGGAGGATATGTTCGTAAGAAACAGCTTCCAATTGTACTGGAATTGGTGCAAAGTGCAGCATACCAATTTGGACCAGTGGTCAACTGAGACAGCTCCAGGCTTTTCTGGAGGCGGTCAAGTAGGAAAACAGCATTGTTTCCAGAGGAGGTCCCTGCTGACAGCAACACTCCCCACTGGACCACTCCCAAACTAATCACTGCTGCCCCAAGCAAACACTGAGGAATTAGCAGCAGGTGGCTAATGAAATCCATTCCAGAGTCCTGATATACACCCGATCAACACTTTGATGAAGCTCTTGCACTACTCCCTGTGTACTGTTGCGGCATTTGTAACCAAAATCTAGAATAAGCTGGGAGGTTTACAAAATCCTAAGGAGTGTCAATAGGTAGAATAGCCAAAGCCTTTTCCCCAGGGTAGGGAGTCCGAAACATGAGGGCACAAGTTTAAGGTGAGAAAGGGGCCGGGGGGGGGGGGTTGCTTAAGGGGGCCAAAGGGACAACATTTCCTCTGGAACCTCATTCTACACATGCACCATCCTCTGCATGAAAGTGGTGGAGGTGGGTACAATTACAGTTTATTTTAGAATGCATCTCAATGAGCAGATGAATGGGAAGGGTTAAGCGGGATGTATGCCATATGCTGACAAATGGGACTAGTTTAACTCAGGATATCTAGTTGGCATAGATGAATCAGACCAAAGGGTCTGTTTCTGGCATGTAAAACTGCCTATGACTCTAGTATTAAGATTGGCTCTTTATAGGTTTCTGAGTAGTCCCTTTAGCCCTGCAAACCTGCACTACTATTCAGTATGATGGCTAAACATCCAAATTAGTACCCTGTTCCTGCTTTCACTCTATTTTACTATTTTTTTTTTTTGTTTTAAATGTTACAGGTAAAGGACTGCAGTTAAAGCTTCCATAACTTTAGCAGGTTCCCTGGTGGTGGTTTCCATACATGTCAGATTACACACCCTTCAACATCACAAAATACTTGAACACTAATACAAATTTGGCAAGTCAAAAGCACTTTATGGAATATTGAATGGCGAGCCATTTAAATAAAGCATGTTAGCTGGGCAGTATTTAGGATGGGGCATTTACAGGGCTTGGATAGTACAAATACAAATGTGCCTCAAATCTGTTGTAGGCAATCTAGCATTTTGCCTTCAAATTGCATTAGATATGCATGCTATGCCTATGCTTAACACTTAACAGCATGATACACTGCACAGGCTGCGTTAGTGTCTAAATGCACTGTCCCTTAGCCATGTTTTAGGTAAAAAATGTGTCTTTTCATTCTTGCTAATGTGGATGTCTGGAACAAATAGATCAAGAGTGCATTGGAGGAGAAAGGGAAATTAGCAATAACACCTGTGAGAAATGTACTCTACTTTTAAACAAACTTTGTAAACTGCATATCAGCTTTTTAAAAAAAACTAATAGCACCTAAAGGTGAAAAGTGGTTACTAGGTAGTACTTAAATCAAAAGCAGCATTGTTGGCGTGTTTTTAAATTCAGATGATCTGCTTCACCATATAGTCATTAACTAAGTTGCAGTAAGTGAATTGTGTGTCTGTATACAACAAATATAAACCTAAGAATAATGTGAATGAATGGTATACAGGATAAGCAGAATGAAACTGGTAGAAATGGAGTGGTTGCTGCAGCTTGTACCCCACTAGATTTTTTTAAATTCTGAAAGAATGGCATGAGTGTCTGCTCTTGTGTAAAGGTTGGCATGTACACTTGACTGAGTTTTATAACATGCGTTGACAAAACAGACTCTTCTATTTGTCTTGACTTTTTTGGCTTTTTCTTTCTTTTGCAGGAACGGCTTTTTGCGGCCAAGAATGGATGCTAGGCGTCTCTTTACTTGCACACTTCCCTATTTTGAATCACGTGGTTTGATGGATGAAAATTTTAACTTTCACTTTGACCAACCATGCTTTAAAAACTACACCATCAGTTGTATCATTGGTGTATCCGTTGTTGAGCAGTACTTAAGTTGGCTTGTGCCGTCTAGTGCAATTCTTTCTAATAAATGGATAAAACTACTAATGTGTTGGTTGCCTTTGCTGTGAAATTTTTATTCCTTAACCCATTGGTAGTTCTTTGTTTTTTTTTAAATTATACAGTAAGGATAGTTGGATCAAATTGTAGCATTGTAAGGGTGCAAGCAACTAGTGTTTTTATATTAATGAGCTGGAAAGATTTGGGTAATTTCAGCCTTCTAAACTTTTAAGTTATTGGGTTGCATTAACAAATGTGGGTTGGATAAATTGTAAATTGAGTTATCCGTATACAAGACAGCAATCAGATTCTGTATGTATCTAGCTACCTGTGCAATGATTGTAAAGACGCTTCCTGTTCAAAGGATGAAAACCAATATAGCTTGATGGAACAATAATTTTAGGGCAGATTTAAGGAGGTTGATTCTGTAGGGCAAAATAAAGACAGATAATCCATTTAACAATATGAAGAAAAGCGTAATTGGATGGATGGACACTTGAAGCAGAATTATTCATGAAGTATCTGGCAGCAATTAGTAATTTTTTTCCAACCTAGAGCAAGTTATCAATTGAACTACAATAGATTTGTGAAATTTTGCCTCCTTTCTGGTAAGTGGACTGTGCAGTGCAAATTGCAATCATACAGTTTGAAAGAAATGAAGGACGTTTGTTGAAATTCTTATCACATGTTAGGTACTGTAGCCTCTTTCCATTTTGGAAATTTCCAGTTAAAGTTAAGTTTGTTTTGAGTGAATTTTTAAATCTGACTGCAGCAATTTTAACTGTCTTAATATGGACTGTCTTTGGTTTTTTGTCATTTGTGCCACATGGTGGAGACAATGACTATGCTGTTGCTGCTGACTTTCTTTTTTGCAGCTTAATGTAAAATCTGTTTAGATAGTAGTTTGTGTAAGATTTTCAAAATTTTTATCCTTGGAAGAAATTGCTTGCATTTCTAATTCCATCAACAATAAAACCATTTGAATTATTTTAATCTCTTCACCAAGTGTGGGTGCATTGAGATTCTTTACACTATTTCTTAAGAGTTGCCCTGAGTCACAACCATATCCTATAGCAATAAACTTTCATTCCATTTATATTTCTTTAAAATCAGTTATTTCTATACTGGTCTTGAGGCATGAGAGGAATGAGAAACTTGTTTCACTAGACAAATGTGATGCAATAGAATGAGGTTAGCTGTCAAAATCTTTGTATTTATTCTATACACCATTATTTAGGTTCCAGAGGAGCAATATAATAGCTGAAGTAATTAATGCCAATGATTGTCAAAAGAGCAGAGAACAGACTATGTTGATTTGTAAAGAGTCCTCTGGCTAGAAGTTATCATTGTTCTGGTATTATTTTATAGATTTGTTTTGATTTTTACTTTCAACCTCCTCACATTCTGACAAGACCACTGCTGTTTGCCAGGCTTCTTCTAAATGTGGGTCTGTTGAGACTCCCGATAGAAAATGTCTACTGATTCATAAGCTTCAGCTGCCCCAAGCAACAGGTTTGTGGGTGGCTGTGCAGACTTCCCCTTAAACAGTTGGTATAATCCAGAAGGGAACATCAAGATTGCTTGGCATGACTGTAATGGATCACTTCCTGAAAGTCTTCAACTAGTAATCTTGGGTATCTTGCAATCTGCAAATGATCTATTAATTTAGAGGGAAAAAAAATTACTAGTTGTCATGGCCATCACTGAAATAACAACTGAAGGTGTTAAGTATTGTCACAAACAGAAGATAACTTGTTGGTTTTTTGTTTTACAGAATTTTCATGTGTACATTTTAGAAATTCATAAATAGAACTATGGTAAATAACTGCTATTTCCTTCAACCTTCCAAGACACCAACTTCTGAGGGCTAAAAAGGTGAAGTGTGATCTGGAAGTGCTTTTGTGGTTTTTTTGGTTTTTTCAGTTGAGTACACATTAATGGACTTCTAAAATTTAGGCTACTTAAGTGAAGTCAAGAACACTTTTTTCTTTGACTGTGGGCAATTGTAGAACTTCTGTCAAGTTGTGGTACATATCAGCCATATCTAATGAGCAGTAGATCACTCCTGTTTTGATGTTTAAACTGCAAAAATGAGATTGTCATATTCTCACTGTATGGCTAATCTTGAATAAAAGTAGACTGAATCATCCACAACATTTTGCTCCAAGCTGCATGCCCTGCAGAGGGCTATTTATGCTGTTGCCTTTTTTCTTATTGGAGTTTTGTGTTGGAAATTTTTTAGTTTCTTCCCATAGCTGGCTGTAATATGAAATTAACATGTTTAAAATATAAATTGATCAACTAATTGCTACATGGAAAAATAGTTGGGTGAGCCCATAGCCCTCACTTCTCTAACATGTGTAGAAAGTGTCAGAGGATTTTAGAATCTGAAGTTGTATTTTCTGGGAAATAGCAAATGATTTGAACAATTCCTGATTTGAAATTGTTTTCTTATACAAGATGGGGTTTTTTTTCTAAAGTGACAAACTGCAGTTGAACCATTAGGTACCTCCCTTTTTTCCTTTTTCAAGGACTGGGTTTGCTGTTTGTTTTGTAATTTTAGGATAAAATTTTCAGTAATATCCTGCCTTTTGTTCCCTCAAGATTCAAGGAACAAAAAGTTGAATAGGAAGGTTTGAGCCTTGAAACCAGCATGCCAGCATTTCAAACATTAGGGCAGGAGTAATCTTGCTTTCTTTTCACCTTTTTTTGCCCTGCATTCTCACTTTTTTGGTTTTTAATACTACTGCAATGTGAAACTATAGAACAATGTTTGTTAGTTAAACTAACCCAGTATTTGTGTTTCTTTCAATGTACTGTTATGAAATAATAGATTTAGTAACATTTACAACAGATGCAATATTTAATGTGTGGTTGTCTGCAATCTTGTACATTGCATTTGGGGTTCCTGCATTTTGATTGGCTAGTCTGTTCCAAATTAGCACCTTGGCTTAGAATTGCTGAAGCTCAAGCATTTGCAACAGCTTGGGTTAGCCAGCTGATGAACTCTTCTGGATTAACCTGAAAGCCCTTTTTTTTCCCCTCCAGTTGTCTTTTTTTATTTGAAGGAGAATTCACAAAGGCATTGCATTGCAGATAACCAGCACTGGGGGAGTCATTGGTACATGCCTCATAGTATCCATCTAGTTTTGTTTTAAATTATTTTGGTTGCAAAGATATTGGTTCAAAAAGTTTTTAAACTGAATTCACGCAATTATATTTAAGCTTGATGTTGGACAAATGAGATTGTAGACGTGCTCACTGAGCTGGTGGGTTTGGTTGCAAACATTTCGTCACCCTGCTGAGTGATATTGTTGTGTAGTTCTGGTGAAGCATCAGCATTTTGTCCTGTCTGTTTTATATGCCTTGGTTTGCTGGAGTGGTTGGTATTACTTATACCATAATACCATATGGAATGTTGTAGGTGCTCTTGAATGCAGAGATGAATTTCCTCACTGTAATTCTCAGCAAATATTACTTCTGATCTTGCATTGGGAAAGCTCATTTAAAGTAGCTAAGATGTTTGAGCCTAGGACACTGAAGATTTGGTGTCTGATGACAACAGCCAACTTCCCTTTCATGCTCAGTGTGACTAACAAATGGGATTTTCCCCCAACAGCCATTAACTTCAGTTTTTCTTGAGCTCTTAGAATTCAGCATTTCACTGACACTCTTGATATTTTGGCCTTTATTTCAAGCACGAGATCTGGTGGTCCTGGTGAAATCCCTGAACAGTGATCAGCAGACAGTTGGTAGTAAGTGGACTTTTAAAAACAGTTAAATACCCCTTGTTTCACGCAAAGAGCAGACTGGCAGTCATTAGCCAGATTTGATTACCAGCCGTTTGCAGTTTTAAATAGAGAACAGAGAACAGGTTGTGGTTTTTTTTAAAAGGATGGGAGAGTGAGGAACACCATGAATGGAAGAAATAGTAATATTGGATGGATTAAAATGGATAAAATGAAGATACTTTAAAGGTTGGCAGTCTCAATTGGGAAGTAACAGACTTGTTGGGGTGAAAACTTAAGTGTAGAAAATTCGAGGTAGGCTCAGTAACCTTTACGGTCAATTAAAAACAGGCAAGCACTAGTATTAGAGGACTACAACTATTACTTCAGGTTTTAAAATGGATGAGGGTGAGAGTGATTAAACTTGACAACTGCACTCCAATCAATCAAATAATTGGCCTGAAATTTTAGCTGCAACAGTCTGGGTAGAATTAATTAGTATTTTAGAAATGCCTGTGTAACAAACTTCATAAAGTTATTTGCAGCAGGGAGGACAGTTGGTGATGGATGTGGTCAACTGTTATGTTGCCAACCCAAATTTGGAAATAAAGTAATATGAAGTTTGGAAGTATAGTAAACGTGCGAAGAAAGCAACAGGTTTTAGTTGAATGTAAAATGGTAAAACAGGCAGATGGATAGAAGATTAATGCACCTTATGGAATGTCCAGCAGTAGGTAGTGATGATGGATAAAATTTAAGCAGTGCAGCAGGATTGCTCAATAGACTTGAGGAAAGGATGTCTTGGAAGAGACTTCGTACGTAGAAGGACGAGACAAAGGATTATTGTCTACCATGTGGATTTCCTAGTTTAAGCCACAGGGTGTAATTCTGTGTTGAAAGGCTTCTGGCTGAGGTGAAATTGCTGTTTGAAGAATTGAAACTGGCTAAGTCTGCGAGGGAAGCCAAAGCTGCACTGATATCATTGGAAGCTCTATGTTGGTGTCAAATCCTAGCAAGCCTGGGAATTACTGTGAAAAGTATGTTAGAGTGACCTTAGACTAAGATTGGGAGGGAATTGTAAAGATTCCTTGATCTACCTGGTTACTATAAGGAGGATTGTGCAAGACTATGTACAGTTGACCTCCCCACTCCAGTATATTTTCCTGAAAAGTCTGTGCTGAAAGAATGTACAAGATGTGATTCTTCTGAGAAGAGTCCCCGGCAAGTGTAAACAATGGCTAGAGTTGCATCCAGAGCTTATTTTATGCTTACAAGCATCTAATGACTATTCTCCATGCTATCTGTTGGGATGACATGCAGTCCTTCCGGTAGACTCGCACTGTCACTTCCTCTCTCTTCCTCCGGGCTCACCACATCTGGCCTGGCAGAGATGGCCATCTGCCCTGAATAGATAGCTGGGTGTTTTTGCAATGGTATCCAAGAGGAAATGGCTGACAGGACTGACCTTTTTTAATTGGCACAAGGGTATTCCTCCCAAATTGGCCTATCTGGTCTCAGAATGAGAAACAGGATGTCTGGGACCCTGAACCCCCAGAGTTAAGTGACTAGAGTGATTGCTGGAGGGTGACCGCACAAAATGGTTCTCTTAGGGTACTGTTTGAGGCCAGTGATGCTGAAAAGGCATTGGAGCAGCAGAGATCCAATGGTGTAGTGATTAATAGCACTATTTGACACTAGTAATCCAATATCATAGGATTTGTATTCCAACATAGCAGATTGGGAATTTCAAATTTGATACTCTATCAGACTTTAAGTGACTGTTGCAAAAGCCTATTCTAGCTCACTTTAAGAGGGGAAATCTATCATTCTGGTCTAGCCTACACATGGGTTTCAACTGCCCTTTTGAGCACCTAACTAAGGATGGGTAATAAGTGTTGGCCTAGTCAGTAATGCTGATATCCCAAGAGTGGATAGGGAGGTGGTGGGGAAGGAGAAGGACAGCAATTGGTATATGGAACCTGAAGTGTCAATGTGAGATGACGAGTGAAGTGGAACCAGATAGCAATTGGGAATCCTGGAATGACTGACTGTGTATTGCCAATGCCCAGTCAAGAAAATGACACGGGGATGAACTGCTGCAAGTCAGTGAGTGCTGTTGATCATGTAACTCCCTGGAGATCTGACTGCCATAGATCCTCATGTGAGTTATCTGCCACTGAACCTGGGTCCCTTCCAAGGAATCAAAGATGAAAAGCTGAGAAGGTCCTCTTGAGCAAATGCTAGATTTCACCACAACCTTGTTGTTTGTCTGAAGTGGTAATGCAGGAAGCAAATGCTGGACTTGTGTATTCTAACCAGCTTGGCACAGTTATGGTTAGTCAAATTGTTATAATTCAGCTTCAGAACAGTTAAACCTGTTAACAGTGTACTAAGCAATTGCATGATGGATTGTTGACAATGCAAATCTCCAGGGAAATTTGCAATGAAACCTTTTAGCAATGATGTGGCAAGGGTGAAAGAGCAGTGAGCAGGCCTGCAGGAGCTGTTGAACCTCTTTAATTCCATGTAAAACTGTCTTCCACGTTTAATGAATCATCAGGACTTGAATGTTAAAGAATCTTTTGCTTCTTGATCTTTGCACGGTGTTCAAATTTCATGTACAGAAGCATTGTGATGTAGCTTACTAAGAATGACAATAAAACTAAATATCCAGATGCTTCAGCATGTTGGCTTCTTAACTTTATTAAGAAGAACATGTGAAACAACAGCAAAAGTTCAAATTTCCTATTTAGCTTTATTTAAGCTTTTGATTTTAGAAATAATTTTAGGATGTTTGTTGGAAATGCAAAAGTGACTAGAAATCCGAGTTGTGGAAGAAGGTTATTGTGCAGTTGAAAGTTGATCTTTTTTGCATTACTCAGTAGAGTAAATGAGTTAGTAAATGGGACAAATTTAAGGCAATTAGCAAAAGAATTAACTCTTTTTAGTTTTATGCATTCTCTGAACATATGGAAATAGATCTAATAGTCCCTTTCAGAAAGGAAAGGTAATGAAGCCTCTAGGGAAGTGGCCAAAAAGTAGATCAAAGGATCAACTAGAGATAATGGGAACTGCAGATGGAGAATCTGAGAAGTGTGGAGCTAGATGAACACAGCTTGCCAAGCAGCATCTTAGGAGCACAAAAGCTGACCTTTTGGGCCTAGACCTTTTTTAACCCAAAGAATTTAAATTGCACACAATGTGAATAAAGCTAGTCTGTTTCTAGTCTGAATTTCCAAAATATTACATCTAACAAATTGCTGTCATTTTTTAAGCTTGCTTAAAATGTTAACATTAAATCTAACTTTCTAAAGAGTTAGACACTTCCTTGAAGCAATTGCTATTCACGGCTTTACCTGGATGGAGGTTCAGAAGTGCTAAAAGCAAAGTCACCATGTCAGACTACTGTTAAATAGGACATTGGGCTTCTGAGATGATTTTTGGTGCTTGGATTGGTTGAGTAGTGGTCTGCTAGGATCGTATGGTCTTAAATTCTCTACAACATAAACACATATATAAGCACTAGACGAGACAGGTGAGGAGGAAGCTGCAGTGCCAATGCTGTGAAGAGAAGTAGTCATTACTGTGTCAATGCTGAAAGTGCTCTTTAGGATGTCAAGACTAGAACATGTTTGAGGCATACTTTACCTGCTTATTAATCATCCCATGGGACTGCATCATGCGTTGCTCAGTTTGCCTGGGACATTCATTTAACAAACTTTTGAGCAACTTCTTATCAACATGACATTTTTGTGCAAATCCCTCCAGTGGCCCCAGTGTTGCTCTCAATCATTGTTTCCCTTCATTGCTTATTCCACCCCCTCAAGCTTTGCCATTTAAAGAGCAGAACCTCACTGTGCAACTTCACAATTACAGAATAAAAGTTCACAATCACAAGTGAAACTCCTCAAAGTTAACCATCCAGTCTAATGACTTAAGTAGTTTTAGCTTTCATTCCAGGCTGTCCTTCTAATCTCACATGAGACTACCAGCCTGCCTGACTACCTAGCGGGCAGCCTCCACTGCCAAGCAGTTCCCTGTGATGAAGACTTCCCCTGAATTCAGAATCGGCTTTTCAGTATCTGATTTGACTCCAGAGTTAACGTTTTTGAGTCGAGTGATTCCTCCCTCAGAATTCAACCCGAATGGTTAACTCTGATTTCTTTCCACAGGTGTTGCCAGACCTGTTGAGCTTTTCCAGTAATTCCTGTGAATTACTGTTTGTCTTCCCAGTGCCAGCAGATTTTTGGAGGATTTGAGTCTCCTTCAACTGGATTTTATAAAAGTGAACGAGCCTCAAACTACTTGGACACAGTGCTGCAAGTAAAGACTAGCCTTCGACACAAGCTAAACTTCAGACAGAGTGGTTCAGCATGAAGGATTCAATGTCATCTGCCTACTGCCATACCTTTTACCTTACGTTGCCTGATGCCAGCAAGAGATTGTTGACTTTAATGCAATAGTGTTGGAACCTGTCTTTATGATGATGTCTCCTTGAGGAGAAAATAGATTATTTATGTCTGTGTCTCCAGCAGGGGAGAGTTTTGTGCTAATCCAGAAATGCACATGAATTTTGACACTAATCACGGAAAGTACATGAATCGTTATACACAAGTGCAATTCTGGTAGAAAATTGGGTTGTGTCAAAGGACTAGAAGTCCTGACCAGCCTTCCTCCTCAATCTCCAGGGTTCTGACTCCCACGCACTCTTGCGTCCCGACTCCTAACCCTCTATTTACTGATATGCACTGTAAAGCAGAGCACGTGGTGCATCGCTACTATCGGCAAACATTTCCTATTGAAAACCAGTGATTTGATCATGTCTGATTATTCTTTACATAGAAAACATAATGTTTAACTGAATGCACCTGGCTGAACTGTGTGTGAACTGACCAAGCAGGGATTAGTTCTCAAATATCTTGGACAACAGGAAAATGTTTGTGGCTGTAATAATGTTTGATGCAAATCACTCACTTGCAAAAAAAAAGGCAGCATGGAATTGAAGCAAAGGTACTACAGTCTGAAGAAGGGTCTGACTGGGGCTTTGTATCACTGCTGGAAAGACCTAGTCGTGTTGGAGGTTGTGTTCCAACCAAATCCTATTGATCGGCAGTCATGCAGAAGGGCCAACAATAGTCAACTTGGCTTGTGGACCTACAGATCTCTCCAGAAAGACACACCATGTGGTGGATTGAATTAGCAACCAAATCTGGCAGTATTGAGGATAAGAGGTTTTGGTAACGATCAATGCCAGATGTTGTGGTGTGTGTTTTGGCATGAGCTGAGGTTAAATCATGGATAAGTTGTGGCTAACTTAAGCTGTTACATAATCTAGACTTGTTTTAGAGATTTTAAATTAGGGCATTAGGAGGTTTATTTTAATGAACAATTTTGCAATTGAGTGAAACGTTGTGTCTGAGATTTTGTCCTTTTTTTTTTTATAAAATCATAAAGTCCATGAGCCATTGCAAGGGGGGTAAATGGGAACTGCTTACATGATGAACTGGGGATGGGTCACCAGACCTGAAGCCTTAACGCTGATATTTGCTTCACAGTTGCTGCCAGACCTGCTGAACTTTTTCAGCAAGGCCCGTCAGCTTTTGTGCTCCTGAGATGCTGCTTGGCCTGCTGTTCATCCAGCTTCACACTTTGTTATCTTGGATTCTCCAGCATCTGCAGTTCCCATTATCTCTGAACATTTCCAGCAATTTGTGTTTGTTCTTTTCCTGTATCAAATAGATATGATTTAACAAGTGCCAAACTTGTACTTCGTTGGACTAAACTCAATGAATGCCTTCAGCTGTCGTGTATTATGTGGTGAAGCCCTGTGGAGTAATTGTCTGAAACAAACAGGAACTTGGAAACATGCAGCATGTTTTATTTTTTGATCTGACAACTATTAGTAAGAATAGTTTTGCACTCTGCTACTGTTAATGGTAATATTTAAAGCTCTTAACAAGTCATGGAATTGCAAGATGAAAGAAAACCTCGTACCAGCAGAGGAGCTAATACTAACTGAGGTTGCAGAGCTGGCAATAATTCTTTAGCAAAAAGGCCCAAAATTAATTCAATTCACCATATTGCCATATTGAATTAATGACTACTCTGTGTCCTGGCTCAATTAGTGAATCCTGTCACGGAAAACAAATTGCTGAAAAAACTGAGCAGGCCTGGCAATGTCACTGGAGAGAAAGCAGAATTAAGTAAGGGAGAAAGTTGCAGGACCCCTTGTAGAAATATTTAGAATATTGTAGAAATAGACAGAGGATCTTGATCGGCACAGGCTTGGAGGGCCGAAGGGCCTGTTCCTGTGCTGTAGGTTTCTTTGTTTCTATTTACTCTATAGCTACAAGTGAGATGCCAGATGACCGGAGCGTGGCCAATCTTAGTGCCTTTTTGTAAGAAGGCTTGTAAGGAGACACTGGGGAACGATAGACCTGTGAGTCTAAGTTTGGTTGTTGGTAAGTTGTTTGGAGGTGATTATAAAAGATTTAGAGGCAAAAATCGGTTAGAGATTGTCATCATGGTTTTGTGTGGGGAGGGAGTTGTGGCCGACAAACTTGAATTACTTTTTTTGAGGGCAGAGCAGTAGATGTGATTTGCCTTTAGTCTGCTGTGCACAGCCTTGTCAAAGGCTTTACTAATCAGTAAACTTAGGTCACGTGGCATTCAGGGTGAGCTTGCCAGTTGGGTACATAATTGGCTGGACAGCAGGAGACTGAGCTGCTGGAGGGTTGTTTGTTTTTTTGGACTGGAGGCCTGTGACCTGTGGTGTTCCACAGGGATTAGTGCTGGCTCCACTTTTGCCAGTTATATAAATGATTTTGAGAATATAGAAGACATGGTTAGTTTTTTTTTAGATGATACCAAAATTGGTGATATAGTGCACAGTGAAGAGTCTTGTGTAAGATTACAAAAGGGTCTTGATCAATTGGGTCAACTGGCTGAAGAGGCACAGATTAAGTGTATTTATCCAAATTAAAATGCATTGCATTTTGACCCAACAAGCAGGGCCAGGCTTTATACAATTAAGTCAAAGATACCAAGAACTGCAAATGCTGGAGTCAGAGTCAAGTGTGGAGCGGGAGGAACACAACAGGTCAGGCAACATCTGAAGAGTAGGAAAGTCAATGTTTCGGGATGGGACCCTTCGCCAGAACTCAAAATCTGAAGGAGGGTCCTGGCCCAAAATGTAATTTTCCTACTGGTCTGATTTTGGCTGACCTGTTGTGTTCCTCACATTGTGTATTGACCTGTATGCACTGTGTGAAGCCTTGGGTACTGTTGCAGAACAGAGGGATCTAGGGGGTTCAAGTATATAATTCTTTTGAAGTTTGTACAGAGCATAGAAGATTTGAGAGGTGAATTTAGAGATTTATGAAATAATGAGTATTACATATGGTTAATGGTATGTGTCTTATCCCTAGGATGATTTCAAGACCGGGGGCATATTTTAAGGTGAGACAAGACGGATTTAACAAAGATGTGAGTGGCAAATCTTTTTAGAGGGTGATTCACATGTGGAATGAACTTCCTAAAAGACGTGGTGGATGTGTGCGCAGTTAAGTTTGAAAGACACTTGGATAAGTACATGAATAGGAAAGGTTTGGAAGGATATGGAGCAGGAGCAGGCAGATGGGCTTGTTTAGTTTGGGAATATAGTTGGCTTGGACTGAATGGTCTGTTTCAGTGCTGTATGACTCTGAGACCACTGAACATTCTTCAGACCCTCTGGTGTTTTGAAGAAGGATGACTGGATTCAAAACACTAACTCTGCTTTCTGTTCAAAGATGCTGCCAGATCTGCTGATATTTTGCAGCAATTTCTGTTTCTGTTTTAGACCTTCAGCTTCCACAGTTCTTCATCTTATTTTCATGAATTCAGTCATTACCCGTTCTTTGCTACATAGTTGAACGTATTCACAAACTTAGCAGATATAGTTCATGTTGTAGCAGCACTTGTGGAGAGAAACCAGGGTTAACTTGTCAAGTCTGTGACCTTCAGAATTATAAACCGCTAGGAGAAGGTCGTACTTAAGTTGATGATGGGGTGTGGGGAGAAAAGGAGTGAGTGGATAGGCAGAGACAGAGGCCAGAGAGGTTTTAAAAAAGGATTGTTGATAGTAGGCCAGGGAATATGAGAAGGTAGATTAGTAGCAATGGGACTTTGAGTAGTGGAAATGGGTTCGCTGTGCTGAAAGCAACCCATTTCACAACAGGACCTGAAGTTGTAGGGTTAGGTCATAGAATAAACATGGAAGGAGGTGTCCATGCTGTCAAATTGGTAAACTTTGAAGTCCTGAAAGCTGAGAGATGATGTGTTATTCCACCAGGTTGCATTGAACCTAGCTAGAGCACTGTAGCAGGTCTAAGACCAAAATGTTGGCATGAGAACATGGTGGTGTGTTGAAATGGCAGGCAACTGAAACCTCAAGGTCATTTTTATGGACAGAATGTAAAAGTTCTGCAAAGTGGTCAACCAGTCTACGTTTCATATTCCCAATGTAGACGAGACCACATTGTGAGCAGCAAATACAGTAGACGAGTTTGAATGAAGTACGGGTAAATTGCTGCTTCACCTGGATGCTGTGCCTGGGGCTTTGCTGATGTACCTTCTGCCTCCTCACCATCCAAGTGTTTGTACCTTCTGTGATTTGCATGGGAAGGTGCCATAGGATTGCAGGGAGATGCTGGGGCCTTTTTAGATAGCCTAAAGTCTTATGGTCTCAACCTAGAGTTAAACAGTTCCACAACATGCACACTACCTTCCATGTCTATTACCTACACCACACCACTCCGCACCCTAGGTTTTGTGTTGAAATTAGTTGCTTTCACCCCATTTTTCATCTAGTCCCTATTATCACCTATGTAGCTTCATTTCTTTGACCTACTAACAATCTGTCTGCCCATCCTTTTTTTCTCTCTCAGACTGAGCTCTGTCTTTAACTATCTGTTCGGTCCTTTGTCCCCCATGTGCCATCATCAGTATAAATACCACCTTTCTCTAGCTGCTTCTAGTTCTTCAGAAGGGTCATTGGACTTGAAAGATTAACTGTTTTCTCTCCACAGATGGTACCATGCCGGTTGGGTTTTTCTGTTTTTTTAGTTTCGGATCCACTATTCTTTGTTTTATTATAGGTCATCTTTTGGTTTAAGGGGAAGATATAATAGGAGAACATTTTTGTTTCCTCAGTCATTGCCTACCAAAACAAAAGCTGATGACATTTTGCTTGACAATTTAATAAATTAACATGTTATTGTCTGATCGGAATATACTCGCATGTATAATAATGGATCTGGTGAGAAATAATGAAGAGCAATTCTTACCAATGTGACGTTGGTGTATTATAGTATACATGCCTGTCAACCTGAGGACTATATTGGCCAATGCAATGAAGATGATGAATGTTACAAAAGCTCAAGTCTTGAATTCTAGAATATTTTCAATGAGGCAGGAACTGTGTAGTTCAGTCTGTTGCTCCATGCAGATTTGATGGTATTTACATGTCAGGTTTTGGCACACTTCCTTGTATTTTGCCCAAAGGTCACATTTAATTTTTCTAGGGCATCCATCCCACTGTCTCACTGAAAGTTGTGTCTGACTCTCAAGGGAAGTTTTTACAAATATTGTCTGAGTTTAAATCAAGGACTTCACAAGATGAATGCAAACATTTCCAGTGTGTTCTAGACAAAGTACGGTGAGTGATGTTTCCAAAAAACAGTTAGAATGCCAGGCTCACTTTGAACGAAAGCACAGTCAAAATATCGCCAAACATGAGTGAATCCTCACAGGGCGTGAGCTACAGTTGTACAGCAGTGATAAATGGGTCAGTAAACACTTCTATAAGCAGGCAAGGCAAATATCTGCTGGTGAAAGAAGAGGAGACAAGTAGAAGTGAAGTGTGAGTTCTTGGCTTAGCAAGAGCAGCAGAAGTTGGGTTTAAAAGTTACTGACCCTCTGGAAGAGTCAGAATACTTGTCACATCGAGGGGCCGAGTCCTTCAGCGAGAAGACATTCAACTTAGTTTTAAGCAATGGTATTAGAGGACAAAAAGGCCTTTTGTAATACAGTTGACAGCAATTGTCCATGCTTGACTTCCCAACAGTCCATGTGACTTTGGGAGTGGGCTCAAAAACAAATATTGAAATGAAGCACTAACAAATTGAAGTTATTTCTTTGAACGTACTAGACAAAAATGTCAGACAACCCAACCAAACAAATATTTTCATAAATCCATGATTAAAACGATTTCTTTCAGCCATTGAATTCCTATGGCCAAACAGTTGAAATGTAAGTAGTACTGCAAGCTAATAATGGCTGTGGTTTCTGGGATATCTGGATGTGTACTCGCATCCTTTTGAAAATGCTAACTTTTTAAAAAAAAAAAAAAAATTAGAGTGCACCTCGTTCACCAATATGATATTGATAAGTCAGAATTTTCCCCAGTTAAACACATACGTATGTTAGTGGACTGTTCACAAACCCAGGATGTGGAATCATTGCAGGAGGTATGGAGACACAGTCAAAAGCAGGAGGTGTTTGTGGCATGACTGTGCAAACATCATACATTTGACAATATCACAGAAGTACCGCATTATGGGAGTTTAACTATAGCTGGAATTCATTATCCGCACGCATGCAAATGTACCTCTTCAAGAATGGATGCAGATTCAGAAGTTAATGGAACAGCATTTGTAACTTTTGATTTAACTTGAAGGGAGCAGGATACTGATTTTTTTTTTGGTTTCTAGTGATACAATAAACTGTCAAAAGAATTCAGATAAATAATGGGCTTTTACCAATTTCTCCACACGGGTGGGTTCAGATCGGACTTTGAAGCTAGTTAAGAGCTAAGAAGAGATGTGCAGGTTTACCTATCCTCAGTACCCCATTCCTGTCTAGCAAATCAGTGATTGTCCATTTTATGTAAATATCAACAGATTTAACATTCATGTGTTTTCTTCAGAAGTGTTATTATCTTCAAGCCAAAAACGAGCATGAGTGAGTACAGATTGAAAAATTGCCACTTGGTTCAGTGTTTCCACAGTCCATGTCTAATCTAGTGTAACATTGTTTACATCTTTTCATTTTAATGGCTGGAGAGTCATTTTTTCCATAAGCACATGTTGATCTTAAAATGTGTTTACGTAAAATCCAAGGATTAATCCATCTTCGTATCTGTTATTCAATCTTGGCCTACTGCCCACTTCCCCAATATAGAAACATGACAATTCATGTATTACTATGTCCTGTGCTTTTGGAATAGTTCATCTGCACAGCAGCAAACCTACATGTGAGATAAATGGCAAATAGTATGTTTCTTTTCCTGTAAGCTGTTCATTGAGTTTTAATTGGTCAAGTCCTTTTGAAGTGAGATAGCGTGAGAAGACAGTATTCCTCCTATTTTCAGCTGGTAACCATTAAAACCTCTTCTGTTCTAATGCAGCTCCAACCTCTCTCGTTTTGATGTCAGTTCCTCTCAGATGCAAATTTACCATGTGATATAAAACTTAACCACCTTAATTTGCATCCTCCTCTGAACGTATAGTTTAACAGCACTGGACCCAGACAGCCCTGGGAAAAGTAAGTGGAGGAAGGAGCTCATCAGCAAAACGAGTTCAAAGTCTTCATTTCTGATTGTGCTTATTGTCCTGCCTCCACATCTCCCTGGTAAAATTCAGCTTTCTGGTTTTTAAACAGTAAAGCAGCATTGAAGATGTAAAATATTTAGGGCTCGCTGAGCTACCCTTGGTGTTGAGCATTGAAATCTCCCAGCCAGAGTATGTTTTACCACCCTCAGTGCTTCTTCCAAGTGTTGCTCAACATGGAGGAGTACTGATTTATCAGCTGAGCGAGGATGGTATGTGTTAATCAGCAGGATGTTTCGTTATTGTTTAACCCGAAGCCATGAGACTTCATGGGTTCAGAGTCAATGTTAAGGACTCTGAGGGCAACTCTGTTAATTGTATACCACTGTGCAGCCACCTTTTGCTACAGCTTCCTTGCAGGACAAGTCTAGAGATGGTGATGGGCCAATATCTGTAAGTTGTGTTTCCATGAGTATGATCATGTTGGGCTGTTGCTTGACTAGTCTGTGAGACAGCTCTCCCAATTTAGCACTAGGCCCCAGATCGACAGGGTCGACAGAGCTGTTTCTGCTGCTGGCTTTCCAGTGCCTCTGTTGATGCCAGGTGGTTTGTCTGGTGTCATTTGCTAGTTGAGACTTTGTAGTGATTGGTACAACTGAATGGCTTGGTAGATCATTTCAGAGGGCAGTTGAGAGCAATCAACATTGTGATGGCTCTCGTGACATGTGTAGGCCAGACCAGTCGTGGCACATTTCCTTCCCTGAAGGACATTTAGTGAGCCAGCTGCGTTTTTCTGATAATCAGCAAAGGTTTTATGGTCATTAGTAGATTTTTTTTTAAATGAATTCAAATTCCACCCTCTGCTGTTCTGGGATTCAAACGCAGGTCACCAGAATGTTAGCCGAGTTTCTGAATTGGTAGTCTCACAATAATACCATTAGGCTCTCACCTCCTGCAGAGAACTTTTAAAGTCCAAATTTTTTTAAAAGGGGTCGGATAACATCTGTGTTACATTCATTGACTCTGACTCAGTCCACTTTGGTAATCTATAGGCTACTAATGTCCTGTGTAGAAAATAGCCCCAAGGCTAGGGGCTGCCACTCCCACCATTGTTCCTGGTCCACAGTCTAATGGATAAGATCCACCTCTGCAACAGCCCTGCCCCTCAATTCCATCTGTGCCACAAGAAAGGGTCTTTTTTTAGTTTGTTTATTGAAGCAGCAATAGGACATATCAGCTGGCAGCAAGCAAGTTTCAAAACAGATCACTGCACTGTACAAGTACCCAAGCAGTAGATGCCTTTTATAGACAAATAAATA
Source organism: Stegostoma tigrinum (assembly GCF_030684315.1). Taxonomy (NCBI): domain Eukaryota; kingdom Metazoa; phylum Chordata; class Chondrichthyes; order Orectolobiformes; family Stegostomatidae; genus Stegostoma; species Stegostoma tigrinum. The sequence goes on from NC_081370.1 coordinate 21,594,141, forward strand.
TTCTTCCTTGGAACAATTCAACAAGGGCAAGTAGCTAATATAAATCAACTGAAATGAGGTTATGCTTACATACAAAACTTCAATATTCAAACATTTGTTAACTAACAAAAAGCTATCTCAGGTCTACAACTGAGACATTTCACTAATCTATAAGCAGGTAAAGCATTTTTCAGTGAAAAAAGGACCAAACTATAGTCCAACTATGCCTTGGTGGAGTTTTAAGTAGAGTGTTTCAAAGTAAAACAAGAATTGATACAATATCAGCCAAACCCCCGATCCTAAAAGTCAAGCTATAAAAGTCATAGAACAGTACTGCACAGCACGTTATGGGCCCTTTGCCCCACCATGTTGTGCTAACTTATTATCCTTTTAAGACCAATTATCCTTTTAAGACCAAACTACCCCGCATTTTACTATCCTCCATGTGCCTATCCAAGAGTCGCTTAAAAGTCTGTAAGAATTTGGCTCCACTATTACTGCCAGCAGCGTCATCCACAAACCCACCACTCTGTGTGAACAACCTACCTCTGACATCTCCCCTATAATCAGCCTCCAAATATCTTAAAATTATGTCCCCTTATAATAGTCATTTCTGCCCTGGGGAAAAAGTTTCTGGCTATCCACTCTATCTGTGCCTCATATCATCTTGTAAACATCTATCAAGTCACCTCTCATCCTGCTTCATTCCAATGAGAAAAAGTCCTAGTTCCTTCAACTTTTCTTCATAAGACCTGCCCTCCAGTCCAGGTAGCATCCTGGTAAATCTCCTCTGCACTGTCTCTAAAACTTACACATACTTCCTGTAATGAGGTGACCAGAGCGGAATATAATATTCCAAGTGTGGTCTAATTAGAGTTTTATACAGCTGTTGCATAACCTCATGGCTGTGAGGGATCTATGGATGTGGCCCCCAAGATCCCTCTAATCCTCCACACTGCCAAGAATCCTGCCAGTAACCCTGTATTCTGCATTCAAATTCAACCTTCCAAAATGAATCACTTCACACTTTCCCGGGTTGAAACCCATCTGCTACTTCTTTGCTCAGCTCTGCATCCTGCCAATGTCCCATTGCAACTTACAACAGCCCTCCACACTGTCCACAACTCCACCAACCTTTGCGTCATCAGCAAACTTACTAACCCACCTTCTACTTTCTCATTCAAATCATTTATAAAGATCACAAAGAGTAGAGAACGCAGAACAGATCCCTGTGGAACACTAATGTTCACCAAGCTCCAGGCTGAATATTTTCATCTAATACCTTCCTCTGCCTTCTATTGAACAGCTAGTTTTGTATCCAGACAGCCAAAATTCCCTGAATCCCATGCCTCCTCACTTTCTGAATGAGCCTACCATGGGGAACCTTATCAAATACCTTCCTAAAATCCATATACACCACATTCACTGCTCTGTGTTCATCAATGTGTTTTGTCACATCCTCAAAGAATTCATGTCATATAACACAATTAAGCTTTGGAAACTGAAAAAGGGAAGCTTACAGAAGATTTCCAAAAATATCTGTGTAAGGCCAGGCAATGTTCTTGTACAATTGACAAAGCAAAAAGATACCTTGATGGAGGAAAATGTCTCTTTGTCAAATAAATATTCAGAGCTCTGACATCATTGTGAGCTATCAGCTGAGGAAGAATATCTGCTACAATAAGTGGGTGACATTCTTATGATTGCAGAAGATATTCCTGTGAGAGGAAATAAAAATCTGTTTTAGTTCGCAAAGGACAATCATGAAGATGGAAACCTTTGTCAATATAGAAATCATTGGCAAAATAAGGATGAACTTTTGACATGGGATGTAGACTAATTTGTCACCCTGCTAGCAGACCACACTGCTGTGCAAGAACTTCATTAGAGATCCTGGTCCCGCAGTCTGTTGCTCCATCGATGATTATGAAGAACTACTTTCTGAAGGAGTTCTGGAAATGTTGTTGTTTGAAGAAAATCTGTCATCCCATTCCACTCCTATGCTCACCCTCGCAAATATTGGCAAAAGCTAGCCAATGCATTCTTTTTATCCTTCAAGAAAGCTGAAAATGCTGTCAGAGATTATTATCTCATGCAAAGAGACTTGTTGGATTTAGGACGTGGCATATGAAATCGAGTAAAAAGAGTTCAATGTTCGTGGTTAAATGTGAGTGGTTAAAAGGGATACCTTAGAGAACTTGGGGTGGTACTGTGGAGCAAATGGTTAACTAGACCTTTAGAAATAGCTACTGAGCATGTGTGTAAGGAATTATGATAAAGTGATGTTAAATCTCATGGAACAAACGCCTGAACCTACAGGGTTCCAGAAGATGTCCTTTCTTACAAACCACTGTATATAGTTGTATTAATAAAGCTGTTAATGTTTATTTTCAACTCTACAGCTGATCTTATTACTTTGAGATCTAGCGCATGCATAAGAGATAAACAGTACTAAAGACTTAAGTTTTAACATAAGCACTTAGCTGATTTGAAGCAATCAATGCACAATTCAACTCAATCTGTTTAAATGTGGACATGAACAAGTGAAGAAACTTTATACATTTGAGAAGCTGAAAGGGGATACAGCTCTCAGGCAGTTAAAATGTGTGACAGAATTGGGTTTACATGCATTAGCAAAGATCACAAGGTTGAATCTTGGCAGCTACACGAAAGATAAATAGATAAAATTCCTTCCTGAAATTTGTATTCACCAATCTGAGTGTGCAGTTGAAGTAACAAACCAATCAGTGCTGCAAAATGAATTACATATTAAACATCCAGCTCTCTTGCGCATCATCTCTGGCTTTTAGCTATATTTCATGGGTGACTTTCATCTTTCTGCTTGCAGCTCACTAGACTCTGCTAGAGTGTATCAGGGAACCTTCTAGCACATTAAAATATCCCAGCTTTGTCTTATTTTGAATTTATTGACAATCTATGAACAGAAATGAGTCTTCAGTTGTCGTTGCTGGCAATGAGTGCTGCTCTCCTGCAAGGCTGCTGTTTTACTTCCTTCTCCTATTTTGGTTCCTCATTTGGTTTGGAAACTTCATTGGTTGGTGACACAATACAGGTACTGATTTTTATTGATCAGCTGTGTTAACACAGCAATGCTAGCTGTTCCATATGAAGTACATGTAAAATGTGTAGCTTATTGACTCTTTAAATGCACGTCAGGTATATGTGTATTACAGAGGAATCAGCCTTCCATGCTCCCAGAGCCTAGATCAAATTTGTGTTGCTTTAAATTGCACTAAATCGAGAACGCAAATAGTGGGAGACAACAACCACACTGCGGCTTGGTGTTTGCTCGATGGAGAGATTATATTCCACCACAACAACACAAGTCTGTTTTATATAAGGTAAGTCCATTCATTTTCTCATTCCAATACTAAAGGGAGTATTAGTCCTAACCAAGAGAAACAGTTACATTAAATGTGCTGCTACCTCCTAGTTCCATGCTTCCTTCTTTCCTAATTCCCAACATGAATCTACTGAGTCTCTTTTCCATAAAGCCCATATGTTGAGGTAAAATGAGAATGTGTTTCCTCATTTTCTGCCACTTTCCCACCTCAATCAGGCAGAAGATTGAAGGAACAATCAGTTTAACTCTCTGAAGCACAAATAACCTATCGAATAAGGTGATTATTTTGCTCTGGAAAAATTTACGCTTCAGTAACAAAAGTGATGGGCAGACCCAAGCTCAACTTTGACATCTTATATTTTAGAATCCAGTGTGATGTTCAGTGGGCTAAAGGATTGTCACCAGGATTTTTATTATTTAATGTCATTTTTTTCAGCCCATCTGGTTGTTGTTGGTCATCATTAGTGGGATCTCAAAGGGAAGCAGAAAATCTTCCATTTACTTTCTCCTTATTGGCAGATTTGAGAAATCGTTCAGACAATGTCGCAATCAATGCACCTCCTCAACCACCTCTACTACCTGTCTTAAGGTAAAATAGTGAAACAGAAGTAGGAGCTAATGGTTTCTCATGTAACATTAAATGTTAGAGGTTGGAACAGTCAGACAAGTTAACTTTTGTCACCCCATTTAATGCCTTGCTGTTTATTCTGACTTCTTAGGTGGCTTTTCCAAATATCACATATAAACCAAGACAATAAACTTTGGAATATTACTTAACAGGAAATATCATCATAATCTAAGCCTGATTTCATTCTTCAGAAAATAAATTGATAGTAATCAGGAATTTTCTCCCCTAGCAACCTACATGGTGACAGACATTCTTGTAATCTTCCAAGAAATGTGGACATCGCTGACAGGGCCAGCATTTGTTGCCTTTCCCTAACTACCTATGGACTGAATAGCTTACAAGATCATTTCAGAGGGCAGCAAAGAGTCAACCACATTGTGGATTTCGAGTCATATGTACATCAAATGTGACAGATTTTCTTCTCTAAATTACATTAGTGAACCATATGTGACAGCAATAGGTGATAGTCCATGGTTACTGTTATTAAGACTACTTCTTACCCAAAGATTGTTCCTAAACTGAGGTTAAACTCCCTGCATCTACTACAGTAGGATTTTGTACCTACATACTCAGAACATTATGTTTCGATTTCTAGATGAGTGACATTACCAGTATAACCACCATCTGCTATGACTGTGATCAGTTAATGCACCAAAGACTGCTTATTAATGTTCTGGTCTAAATTATTAAAATTAAAGTGAACTATTACTGTGTAGTACTTATATAGTACCTTTACCTACAAGAGCATTAAGTATTTTAGTCACCTTTAACTAAAAGACAGTAAAATTCTTGTTCAGAGAGAGCCTTCATTATCAAAGGTATATGGATTTGCATGTATGAATCACAGGAACTAAAAATGCAGATAGAAAAAGCAATTAGGAAAGCAAACTAATTTTATCTTGCACTTTAAAGAAGATTGCTATAAAAGCTGAAAGAAGTTTTACTACGATTATAAAGAGCCTTGGGGCAATAATACCTGGAATAATTTGGAAAGTTTTGATCTTCATACTTTAGAAGAGGCTTCATTGCCTTAGAGGGACTGAATTTTCAATGTATTTTAATAAATGGATTCCTGAGTTGAATGTTGATTTTGTTTTCAATTATTCATTCATTTGATGTGGAAATAAGTAGTTGGGCCAGTATTTATTGCCCATCCCTAATTTCCCTTTGAGAAGGTGGGGGTGAACTACTTTTTGAACCACTATAGACAATTTTGTGAACTAGATTGACTCACAAAGCTGTTAAGGAGGGAGTTGCAGAATTTTGATCTAGTGGCGCTGCAGGAATGTTTCCAAGTCTAGTCATTGAGTGACTTGGAAGAGCACTTGCTGTTAATAGTGTTCCTATCTGTCAGCTGCCATGTCCTTCTAGACCATAGTCGTTGCCAGTTTGGAAGATGCTATCTAATAAGCATTTGTGAATTTCTGCATCTTGTACATTGTACACACTGCTGCTATTGTGTATGAGTAGTAGTAATGCATGTTGTGGATGTAATGCCAATCGAGCAGGCTGCTTTGTCCTAGAAGATATCGAATATCTTGAGTGCTGTTGGAAATACACCCGTCCTTGTAAGTGTGGAGGATCGCATCACACTTTTGGCTTGTGCCTTATAAATAATGGTCAAGCTTTGGGGAGCCAGGAGGAGAGGCATTCTCTGCAGGGATTCTTAGACTCTGACCTGGTCTCATAGCCACTGTATTTATATGGTTAATCTAGTTTCATTTCTGGTCATTAGTAACATTCGGATGTTACGAGTGGGGGATTCAGTGGTGGTAATGCCATTGAATGTCAAGAGATGGTGGCTGAATTGTGTTTTATTGGAGATGGTCATTGTCTGGCATTCTGTGGTATGAATATAACTTGCCATTTGTCAGCCCAAGCCTGGATATTGTCTAGATCTTGTTGCATTTGAGCATGGGCTTCTTCAGTATCTGAGGAGTCACGAATGGTGCTGAACATTGTGCAATCATCAGTGACTACCTTCAATGCTGATCTTATGATGGAGGGAAGCTTATTGATGAAGCAGCTTAAAATGGTTGGGCATAGGACTCTATTTGCAGAGTTGCCCTGGAGCTGAAATGACTGGCTTAAAACAACCGCAAGCATCTTGCTTTGTGCCAGATATGATTCTAACAAGTGGAGAGTTTTCCTCCTGATTCCTGTTGGTTTAAATTCATTTTGTGGCTGGCCAATATTCATTGCCTGCCCCCAGTTGCCCTTGAGAAGGTGGTGGTGAGCTGCTTTCTCAAACTACTACAGTCCTCCTGCTGTGGATTGACCCACAATTCCCTTAGGAAGTAATTTCAAGATTTTGATCCAGCAACAGTGAAGAAATGGTGACATATTTCCAAGTCAGGATGGTGAACAGAGTTGAGGAAAAACTTCTTCACCCAAAGAGTGGTGGATATATGGAATGGTCTGCCCCAGAAGGCAGTGGAGGCCAACTCTCTGGATACTTTCAAGAACGAGATGGATAGAGCTCTTAAAGATGGTGGAGTCATGGGTCATGGGGAAATGGCAGGAACAGGATATTGATTGTGGATGATCAGCCATGATCATAATGAATGGTGGTGCTGGCTCGAAGGGCTGAATGGCCTACTCCAGCACCTATTGTCTACTGTCTATTGTGAGTGACCTGGCAGGAAACGTGAAATTGGTGATGTTCTCATGTACATGCTGCCTATGTCTTTCTAGATGGAAATGGTTCTGGGTTCAGAAAGTGGTGTCTGAGGATCTTTGGTGAATTTCTGCAGTGCATCTTGTGGATAGTACACACTGAACATTGAACATTGGTGATGGAGGGAGTGGGTATTCATGGATACAGTGCCAATCAAGCGGGCTGCTTTGTCCTGAATGGTGTCAAGCTTCTTGAGTGTTGCACTCATTCAGGCAAGTGGCGAGTATTCCATCACACTCCTGAGTTGTACCTTGTAGATGGTGGACAGGCTTTCGGAGTCAGGACATGAGTTACTCGCAACAGTATGTCTAGACTTTGACCGGCCTTTGTAGCCACTGTATTTATGTTGTGAGTCCGGTTGAGTTTCGAATAAATGACTCCCAGGATGTTGATTCTGAGGAATTTAGTGATAGTAATACCATTGAATGTCAAGGGGCAATGGTTAGTTTGTCTCTTATTGGTGATGGTCATCACCTGTCATTTATGTGACACGAATGTTACTTGTCACTTGTCAGCCCAACTCTACGCAGGTCTTGTTACATTTGAACACTGACTGCTTTAGTATCTGAGGAGTCACGAATGGTGCTGAATGTTGTGCAATTAACAGCAAACATCTCCACTTCTGACCTTATGATGGAAGGAAGGTCATTGATGAAGCAGCTGCAGAGGCTGGGCCAAGGACACTACCCTCAGAAACTCCTGCAGAGATGTCCTGGAGCTGAGATGATTGACCTCCAACAACCAAGACCATCTTCCTATGTGTCAGGTATGACTCTAACCAGCAGAGAGTTTGCCCCCTGATACCCATTGATTCCAGTTTTGCTAGGGCTCCTTGATGCCACATTCGGTTGAAGGCACCATTGATATCAAGAGCTGTTACTCTCACCTCACTTCTGGAATTCAGCTCTTTTGTCCATGTTAGATCCAAGGTTGTAATGAGATCAGGAGCCGAGTGGTCCTGGTGGAATGCAAACTGGGTGTCACCGAACAGTTTATTGCTAAGCAGATGCTGCATGATAGCACTGTTGATGGCAACTTCCATCACTTTATTAATGATTGAGAGTAGACTGATGGGTTGGTAATTGTCCAGGTTGGATTTGTCCTGCTTTTTATGTACAGGACATACTTGGGCAAATTTCCAAATTGTCAAGGAGATACCAGTGTTGTAAATTTACTAGAACAGTTTGACTAGGAGAGCAGCAAGTTCTGGAGCACAAGTCTTCTGTACTAATGTTGTCCGGAACCATAGTCTTTGCAGTATCCAGAGCCTCAAACCATTTCTTGATATCACGTGGATTGAATCAAATTGGCTGAAGGCTGGTAACTGTAATGCTGAGGACCACTGGAAGATGCCAAGATGGATCATCCGCTTGGCACTTCTGGCTGAAGATTGCTGTGAATGCTTCAGCTTTATCTCTTGTACTGATTGACTTTAGTTTTGCTAAGCCTTCTTTAAGCCATATTCAGTCGAATGTAGCCTTGATGTCAAGGGCTATCACTTTCTCCTCACCTCTGGAATTCAGACGATGTTTGAACCAAGACAGTAATGAGGTCAGGAGCTAAATGGCCCTGGCAGAACCCAAACTGAGTGTCAGTGAGCAGGTTATTGTTGAGCAGGTGCTGCTTGATAGCATTGTTGATGACACCTTCCATCCGTTCACTGATGCTTGAGAGTAGACTGATGGGACGGCAATTGGAAGGTTTGGATTTGTCCTCCCTTTTATGTCAATGGCACACCTTGGCAGTTTTCTACATTGTTAGGTAGATACCAGTGTTGTAGCTGTACTTGAACAGCTTGACTAGGGTCATGACATTCTGAAGCACAAGTCTCAATTACTTATGTGGGAATGTTATCAGAGCCTATGGAGTACAAGTATTTCTGCTATAATGCATGTTTCGTTAACGCGAATTGGCTGTAATGCGATTGATGAATAGCGGATGCTGTTTGGATAACGTGAATTTTCTGCTGCACAGGCATTGCGATTTCCCTATAATGTGACTATCAATGGTGATTCTGTATAGTGCAATATTTAATGCAAGGTCACGCAAGAATGCAACTATCGCATATTAGGAGAACTACCTGCGTCCAGTGCTTCCAGCCATTTGTTGATATCATGTGGAGTGAATAGAATTACTGAAGACTGACATCTGTGATTCTGGGGACACTGGAAGAGGATGAAATGGATCAGCTGCTTAGCATTTCAGGCTGAAGAATTCTTCAAACTTATCTTTTGTTGGGCTGTCCTATCATTGAGAACACAGATATTTGTGGAATTTCTTCCTTCATTGAATTTCAATTGTCCATTACCATTCATGTGTGGATGTGGCTGGACTGCAGATCTTGGATCTAATCCATTTGTTACGGAATCGCTTAGTCCTGATAATCACTTGTTGTTTATACTATTTGGTATTCGGGTGCTGTAGCTTCACCAGGATTGACACCACATTTTTATGAATATGTGGTGCCACTCCTGGCATGCCCTCCTGTTCTCTTCATTGAACCAGTGTTGATTCCCTGTGTTGATGATAATTATAAGAGTGGTGGATATGCCAAGTCATAATGTTGCAGATTATGTTGGAGTACAATTCTGCTGCTCATGACAGTCCACCTACCCCATGGCTGTCCATTCTTGAATTGCTAGATTTGTTGGAATACCACACAACCTGATGAAGAGTATTCTCAATGTGAAGACAGGATTTTTTGTATCCAAGTGGTGGTTCTTGCTGATGCTGTCATGAACAGGTGCATCTGCAGCAGGCAGATTGGTGAGGATGTGGTCAAGTATGCTTTTCTCTCTTCTTGGTACCCTCACCACCTGTTGCAGACTCAGCCTAGCTGCTGCATGAGGAGAGTTTGAGAACTATAGATTTTTGGATTTGAAAGAATCAAGGATATGGGGACAGTGATGAAAAGATTTGCTGAGCTTTGATCGACCATGATCTTATGGAATGGTGGAGCAGGCTCAAAGAAACCAATGGCCAGTTGTTTTTTAATTTGTTCAGGGGGTGTACATTGTCATTCATAAGCCAACATTTATTGTCCATCCTTAATTGTCCTTGAGCAGGAAGTGTGAGGTGCCTTTCTTGAACTTCCTTTTAGATACACCTGTACATATACCACACAGGCAACAGAAATTCAAGTATTTTGTCTGCGTGACATTAAGGAAGCAATGGTATATTTGCAAGTCAGAATGACCTGTGGCCTCAACGGAAACTGGGAAGTGGGTGTTTCAATGTGTCTGTTGTTTTTGTTCTAGTTTGTGGAGCTATCTGGTTTGGAAGGTGCTGTCATTGGGACCTTGAAGTAGCTTCAATGCATCTTGAAGAGCAGAGGTTGCAAGATTGTGGTTTGTGACTGCACATGAAGTCACATATAGAGCATTTGGGGTGGCAACTTTCCTTTTGTGCCTAGGCAGCAATGAAAACTATGGAAATGAAGCTAATAGAACAGTCCTATACACCATTGGGTTGATGCCGTCAGCAAAGTGATGAGTGGAAATTTCAAAACACCCTTTAACTTGAGGAGGCAGTTCTAGTGATGAATGCAATACAGGCCTGAAATGTTTGTGTACCAGCTTCGTGCAGCAGAAGCAAGATGAGTTGCTGACTGAACAAGGGTAAAAAAACAGGTTATATTACTAAGCTGGGAAAGTGAGTGTTGTGTTCAAAGTTTACAGGATTTCAGCGTGCACGCACGCGTGTGTGTGTGTCTGTGTGCGCACACGCAACATTTCAACTGGACAGCTCATTATCATCTTTTCAAGGGTAATTAGAGATGGGCAATAAAAGCTGGCCTTGCTAACAATGCCTGTATTCCATGAAAAGATGAAAAAATGTAGCTACTTAGCTGGGACAGAAACTCTGCTTCATGGGCATCAGCAACTAGCCTAATTGGAGAGTGGTAATGGCAGAGGTTTGAGGAAAGAGGAGTGACTTTGGTAGAACTGGGGCTGATTACAGCATGCAGGGAGTAGAGAAGCTGGTTATATTGAAGCAGTTGTGGGGAGAGAAGCCTTACTGAGTCTTTTGTCATCAAGGTGCTTGGAGAGCTTGGCTGAAGACCATGGGAGTACATGATATCTCAGTGTTTAGCACTGCAACTTCACAGTGCCAGGGACCCAGGTTTGATTCCAGCCTTGATTGTGGAGTTTGCACATTCTCCCCGTGTCTGCATGGGTTTCCTTTGGGTGCCCTGGTTTCTTCCCACAGTCCAAAGATGTGCAGGTTGGGTGGATTGGCTGTGCTAAGTTGTCCAGGGCTGTGCAGGCTAGGTGGATTATCCATGGGACATACAAGGTTTGGCTGTGATGCTCTTCAGCCATTGTGTGGACTCAGTAGGCTGAGTGGCCAACTTCCACACTGTATGGAATCCATACATGTAATAACATTTTTCCAATTTATTTAAAAGCACAGCTTTTCATATTTGTATGATATACTTTATATTGTTCTATTAGGCACAAACATTAAGAAATGTACACTGAATGTTACAATGTAGAGATATTTGCTATTTTGTTTTCTTTTACTAGCATCTGGAAAGTAATTTAGAAAGCTCTCACATAGATGGTCCACAATGTTGCTGCTGTGTTCCAATGGCACTGTGTACCAAAGTTGAAGGGAGTAAATATTGAATTTGATGGCTGAAGTGCTAATCATATAGACTGCTTTGTTCTGTATGGTATTTAACTTGATTATTTTTGGAGCCACACTTGCACAGGAAATTGGTGAACATTTCTTCACACTCCTGACTTGTTCTTTGTATGTGATGGACAGGCTTTGGTGTTGTGGGGAGGTGGTTAATCACTATGGTATTCCTTGCTTTAGACTTGCCGTTGTACCAGTAATATTTGTATGACTAAATCAGTTGACTTAGCAGTCAATGGCAACCCCTGGGATGTTGATGGTGTGGAATTCAATACTGATAATGCCATTGAATGTCAAGGAGCAATGGTTAGTTTCTCTTGTATTGGAGATGGTCAATACCTAGTATTTGTTTGGCATGAATATTCTTTACCCAGCCTGAATGTTGTTGAACTTGCTGTGTATGGGTATAGACAGATTTATTATCTGAGGATTGTGATTTACGCTGAATACAATTATCCATGAACATCTCCACTTCAGAACTTATGACAGAAAGAAGGTCATTCAATAATTGAAGATTGTTGGATCTTGGTCACTAAGTGTTAGAGACTCCTGCAGAACTGTCCTGCAACCGAGATGATTGGTCTCAAACAGCCACAACTACCTTCCTTTGTGCTAGGTTCAACTCCAAAGAGTAGAGAATTTTCCCCCTGATTACTATTGACTTTGATTAGAGCTCCTTGATGCCATACTTAGACAAAGGCTGTTTTAATGCCAAGGCAGTACAGTTGTACTTCACCTCTGGAATTCCTGCTAATATTTCTTACATTATCACATTAAATGCCGACTCTGCTTCAGAAACAAAAAAATCAATGGAAAATTTTCTTCCATCAATGCCGAATAAACAGTTTCCACACAAACCATTTCACATGATCTAAATAAACTCCCTAAAAATTAAGGCTCTGTGCTGACTGATGCTATTTGAAGAATTATCAGGCCAAAAAGTTATACTCAAACATTTGGCCTATTATGCATACTTAACTAGAATTGAATCAATAAACTTCAGTGCAATTGAAAAAATAGTTAACCTTTTATTGTGGATGTGTGAAGTGAGCTTTACCCAATTCTACAAACTTGCCCAAGTATGGGCATTGAAGAGTGATTCCAGATACTAGCTTTGCATCCCTTGCGGTATGTTTTTGCACAGAGACAGAAGGAAGCAAAGAGAGCTGGGCTTGGAGACCTCATGAAGTAATACCTTATAAAGTGAGGTTAACTGGCATGATGCACTCGATTTAAAAATAAAGGAGTGAACAGTTACAGAAAATTATCATCACTATGGTGTTCATTATACTGCTGACTAGATTAATTTACTGCCCAAAGACTTCATTTTTATTTCTTTGTTCTGTTTCAACAGGGTGCCTCAGAATTGCACTGCCAAGTATAACCTTACCATATATGAGAAGGATGGAGATATTCTGAGATGTCGTTATGGACAAACAGCAAGACATGAATGTGCTCACTGTACCCAGCTACCATTCTTCAAATTAGACCAGGTAGTTCAGCCAGCTTTCTAATGCTCATGTATAAACAAAGATTTTATAAATTTGCTTCATATTTAATAAAAAAAATCCTGACCTAAATTTGGAATTTGAATATTCCTGTGCCACTCAGATCAGTGCATTTTTTTTGATTATTTCTTTGACTAGTTCACTGTACTTTCTTCATGTGCTCAGACAATATGCTGGCAAGCCTGGAAGCAAACAAATCATCTTATTATTTTGTCAAACAGCAAACTAGTGCAATTATTGAACAAGATTGCAACCAAGATGTTTGCCCCACACTGCAGTGTGGCCTCTAGTGTCATGTGAGGAGTACACAGCCCATGATTTTCTGGGGATCATAATAAATTGACAGAAAGCATGAACTGCATACTCACAAGTCAGTGTGTTGACCTTACTGTGAGCTCCTGTTACCTCTGACAGCAAGAATGTAGTCCTCAGGTGTCTTGACTGAAGCTTTCGTCCACTAGCACAGAAGGTCAGGCTGATGTTCGGGTGCAATACTGAGGGGACTGCTGCACTGTTGGACATGTCCTCCTTAAAACTAGGTCCTGCAGATAAGCTCATTGAAAATTAACAAACCAATGACATTATTTGAAGAAGGGCAAGAAATAATTCCAGTATTCTAGTTGCATTCCTCCTTCAAGTAGTGTCATGAGCACACTCATCTCATTATTATTTTGGGTTGTTAATGGTGCAGAGCAACTGTCACTTACAAAATCAACATACACCCTATGAGGAAGCAGTTGTGTGAAGTTACTGGTGCAACCAAAATATCTGCTTAATGGGCTCAACGGAGACCATTCTTTTCCATATTCAATGGTCATTAAAATAAGGTCAGTGAACAAGTACTCAATGAATAACAGTGAACAGCTTCCTGATTGGGAATGGGTGAGTGAACATCCATTGGTTCTGTGGATGAGAGACAGGCTATCAAGAGTCAGGCAGCATTTTTGTTAAGCCAGGAAGAACCTTCCTGCAAAGAGTCACCCTGAAAATTGTTCAAGTCATTTTTGGAGCAACCTCCAGCAACCTTCAAAGGCAGCTGGCAAGGCTGCCCCAAACCTGGTACAAATGGGTAGGGGCCATGTGCTGCTACTCTACCCCAGATGAAATCCCACAGTTTTCACAGGATTCTGATTGGAATTTGCAATCCATTTCCTGTTTATTTCAGGCAGTGGTGTTGAGGGCCTAGAGGCCATATGAAATCACATCAGATGAACCTTGTGGACATGCTTGAAATAAAATCATTTTTGATTGACTTTATTTTGTTAATTTTTTTGGAACTGTCATAAAATTTCTGGCCCTATTGTCAGCGACAATTAAGGAATACAACTCAAGTCATATCCTTCTGATGATGATCTGGAGATGCCAGTGTGGTCTGGGGGACAAAGTCAGAAGTCACACGAAACCAGGTTATAGTCCAACAGGTTTGTTTGAAATCACAAGCTTTCAGAGCGCTGCTCCTTTGTCAGGTAACATGAAGTGCTCTGGCACCTTGTGATTTTAAATAAACCTGTTGGACCATACCCTGGTGTTGTGTGATGCCTGAACTTCTGATGATAATTAGATCTATGTTCAATTAGTCACTTTTGTACTTGAGGAATCAAAATTGTCAAAGCCACAGGATATCACCCAAGTTAGACAGCATATGAAACAAATCTACGTGACTTCAAGCTTTTTGAAAACTTAACAATTGGAGAAGGCAAGAAAGATTGAGAAAGCAAGTGAATTTACAGAATTGGGATTCAATGTACGCATTAGAACAGGGATTCCGCAGCAAGCATAACAATAAGAATATGAAGAGGAGGAAGGATGTGTTAACACTTACTCAAGTATTCTTGCAGGAAAACTGTATCCTTCATTACAATGGCCGCGGGATATATGGGACGTACAGCGTAGAACTGGTAATTGAAGACTATCCAAGAGAAGCCACTGTCCTGACACACAGTGATGACACACAGACCCTGCACTCTGCTTTTGAAGACACTTCATCCACAGCATTCAATCAAAGCACTAAAGCCCTTAGCTCCATTCCGATGCAATTTGTGATCATTGGTAAGCAATCTTTGCAGTTCAAACCCCCGTTCTTCCAAAGGAACTTGCAGTAGCATCTTTTGGGTGTATAACATAGTGACACTCAGAGGCTGTTTAGCCACAAAGTGGAGGTGGGGTGCACCAATCATAATCTGTAATTTGACAGCATTGGACTCTTTCCACACAAGAGCCAGGAGCAGCAAGCTTGGCTCTTTGTCCTTCTTCCTGGCCCAGTATTAATGATGTTAACAAAGTTACCTCAAGTGGTATCCTGGGTAATTCAACTGCTGATGGAAATTGTGGCCTTCTGCTCCTTATGGCTTAGAATTATATCAAAGAAGCCATTGGTAAGATTAATAAGTGCTATTTTGAGTAAGAGTTATTCTGAAAATTATTTTAAACAATTTGACTATTGGGGACTTTAGAAATCTAATATTGAAGAAGGGATTATTAAAACATTCCTGTAGTGACATTGTTGTTATTCTCTCACGCTTAGCAAGCTGAACACCCTAGTATTTAGGATGCAGGTGTAGGCAAGTGTGGTAGAACAGAAAGAACTCAGCACAACCAGTTTACAGATATTTAACTAAATTTAATAGCAAAACTGTATTATAACTTTACTGTTTCCCACTTGGCAGCTGGCCAACTTCACAGGCTGGCTGCTACCACTTGAGAAAATAGTAATGGGGGCCTCTTAGACGAGGACAGCTGGAAGGGAGAAGTCAGTAATCATAGCAGAATCTAGAAGAGTGACCTTAGAAAGCATTATTGAGGTTGAAGTCTTCCTTAAGGAATGGAGGAAAGGACTCCAGCTCCTTTTGGTCTTCAAGGAGGCTATTAAAAACACTTTGGCTTGTAGAGGTTGCTGCTCTGGCCTTCCTTTCACCATGAGCACATAATATTCCAGCTCCCAACTGGAATTGGACAGCTTGGTTTAAATATGGCAACAAATGGGGCATCTACATACCTTGCTATCCACTGCCATGGAAGTAACAAAGGATGAACACATGGCAGCTTGGGGATGCAGTCCTGATCTTCAGCCGCATTTCTCTTATCCTTTTGTAAATTATTAGTCTAAGGCAAGCGTCCAGTGCCCTACTTCTTCCCACATTACTCCCAGTGATGAATAAAGAAACCTCAGTGTTCTAAAACACTGATGTTCCATCTTTACATAGTGCTCATTAAACAAACACCAGAAAACTTTCATTTTTGTCCAAAATATCTGCAGCAGTTCCAGAGGCACTGCCTCAGAACCACATTGTTTCAAACACTGATAGATTGGATGGCTGGAATTTGCTCTTAATGAGGCCCAACATTGCAAGTGCTAACATGTTTGGATTAAATACTTCTGGGACAATAGTCAGATGAACCATCTAAGTCCAAACATACGCAGGTTGGGTGGATTGATCATGATGAATTGCCCATAGTGTCCACGGATGCGTGGGCTTGATGGATTAGCCAAGGAAAATGTAGGTTTGCAGGGATAGGATTCTGGGTGGGATGCTTTTTGGAGAATTAGTGGAGACTTGATAGGCCAAATAACCTGGTTCTGCGCTGTGGGGATTCTATGATTCTAAGTGTTGAAGCATCCCTACAATAATAGCGCTTGCTGTAATTCTCAAATTCTACTCGGCTTTACAGTGTAAGGAACCTAAGTAAACACCAGTCATGTTAGAGACATTGAGAAGAACAATGCCCTTATGTGTAATATTTTCTACATGAAGCAGTCTGCACTTGTGTAACTGCCTTTCAATTGTTGCAGTGGACAGACCTTTATCACAATGTGCAGTTGGAATATTCCGGCCTGTGTTTGTTCATCCAACACCTCCAAATGGAGCAAGAATACCTGCTTCACTTTATGATGAGATTACTTTCACAATAAGTGCCATCAGTCTAAATGAAAGGTATCTCTTTTTCATTGTAAATGTTATGCATTACACTGAGATCTCCTCAAGGTTATAACTACACTGATTTCAGTCAGCAGCTGTATTGAGGAATGTAATAGCCAATAGGTACATGATTTTGTGGAGTTTTGATTGTTTACAACTGGAAGATAATAGTCACCAAGTTCCAGGACTGTCACCCAAACTATCTTGACCACTGGGTGGGTTAATTCAGCATTTCATTTTGTCAATTCTTATGATGAAAGACTTCAGGGATTCTATGCAGGTCTGATATGGCCTGTGCCTCAGGCTGCTTAATGTGTATTTTTCAAGCTGACAACTGAACTCCCTTGATATGTTTGGTAGAAAAGTCTATTCCCTCGGCTGTTCAATTGGAATTCCAACATAGCACCCAGTAGAGAAAGAACATACTCGGCCCAAAGGTTTTTCTATTGTGCCACAGGTTTTAATGTACAGTCGCTTGTAGTACAGAACTTGATTATTGCTGAAAAGAAAGAAATGTTGCTGAAGCTTTTGGACTTTCACTCACGAGGAAAATCGCAAGAATAATAAAAGACTTCAGCAACTCACACCGCAGGAGAAATGGGTGCTGATTGGTTGGTTGGCATGATGATACTGCCCACAATGTTGCCATTCCTTGCTCACACAAACAGCATTGGCCATTGAATAGAGATCTGGAGTAAAAATCCAAACAGCACCTTTCCTCCCTATTCCCAAGATACTGAATATTGTATGGGCATGTCAACTCATTACATTGTAGGATCTGTTGCTGAAGGGGAAAGTTGCTGCTGTTATCATCTTCAAGTTAAATGTATAAACGGCAGGCCCTGTTGGAAATAGTGCAATAGTGGTAAACCATTCCCAGGTATAACTAGGAGAGTATTTTGTAGTTAACAAGGCACAATTTATTGTATGTTAGCCACTAACTACAGGTTACATTGATATGATAGATGCCATTACAGAGACTTGGAGGAGGAGGATCAGGAATTAGGTCTCACTTCTTCGAGATCCTAAGTTGTTCTGCATGCACCATTGTACAGTGCAATGCTTATGACATTCCTCAAAATTAACCAATTTAAAATCACATACAACACTGAGGACATTTAATTTACCATGTCCTCAAGAGTGCACCTAGAATTATCTTGACACATTTTCACAATGAACAAAGTAGTTACCAATTGAACCATTGTGGATGCCATAATCGTTTTTGTTTTAGTAATGGTTGGGATTGTCATATTTCTAAGTGATCCAAAACAGTATGATGACATGCTGTTTGCATTCATAGAAGTCAAGATAACTTGCTGATCAGGAAAAACCAATCCACCAAATTTTATTATGGCCTTCCTCTCTGTATTCTAAAAGGAATTGGATGTTTTGGTATACATCATTTTTAGCTGTGTCATTCACATCACTTAACAGATCTGAGCTTTAATACATTAACTACTATCCATAATGCTTGTAAAATTTTAAATATTGAGGGCAAAGAGACAGTCCTTAATTCATTCTTCTTTTATTTACTTATCAGAATCACAGGCTTTACAATAGTGGGTCCCCATGGATTACACAAATCAGAGATTTGGAGAGTCAACGGTGACAAATCTGTATCGACAAATGTTTCTTGGTCAGTGGGAGTTCATGATGCTCCAAAACAAGTTGCAGTGTGCTTTGTCTCAATAACTTCATCAGGGTAAGGGATCAATTGCACCAACTTCTGTTAGAGATGCAAGTGAGCAGTCAGCATCAGATTTACACTTTCCTAGGGTTGGGGGAGGACAGACTTATTAACTCTGTAAGATTTCATGAATTATATAATTACGGAATGCAAATATAGCAGGAAGAATTCAAAAATTGAGAGTTCATTGAAATCAATACATCAACATATGCATCCCTAATGAAAAGCAAAGGAGTGTTTGGTTAACGGAAATTCTGCTTAAACTAATGCAAATTGATTATTTATATATGAAATTATAAATGTTATAAAGTTAGGAATTAATACTTTGTCATAAAATTATGGAAATGTAACTTCTAAGAAAAATGAAAATTAAGATTCTTGCAAGGCCCCTTTCCACTATTCTCTTCCTGTCCTACTTCCAACCATCCTCTATCATCTTCCAATCCTTGAATTTCTTATTCTGTAATCTCATGTTGGTTAATCATTTAGTAGCCTTTGTACTTCTGAGCCAGAATTCCTCTTCTTCCTTTATATCTAAACCAAAACATCATAATATTGAAACAGTTGTATTGATGCTATGCAAAATCAAATGCCCCTCGCTGGCTTCATTTCTTATCTAGGCTATTAAAAAAAGTCAGAATTTCAGATTTGTACTTCCATCTTAATCTTAATAACCTTCGTCAAATGAAGAATTTCAAACAGGACACAAGGAAATCTCCACATTCTTTCTCAAACTAAGCCCGTTAGATCTGCAACATCTATCCTAACCACTGAAACTGTTTACTTTCTCACCTGAAGTGCTGAATCTGTAATAATCCAGTTTTGGCAGCATTCCTTGAATGCTACTCTGGAATGTTAGCTCTAGTTTAGGTCCTTACTTAAGACCTGGATAGAACTTGAGCTCATTGGTTTCTGACCCAGATTGAGAATGTTGAAAGTGGAATTGAGGAAAGGTTGTTAGGGTCCTGACAATTTCATTCTGTGGTACTGATTCCTTCCGTAGACATGCAGTGCCTTGTGGAGGTTCTTGTGGACAAGGAGAAAAGATACATCTTTGACCAATCAATTGCAAAATTCAGTGTTCTTGCTGTGTCTCCCAAAGGAAATCATTCCTATTTATTCATTTTCCTTTCATTTAGGCTACAGTCAGAACCACAGTGCATTTGGATTGTCCTAAGTAAGTATCAGTCCTGGTGATTTGCTTTTTCATTCCAATGTGAGAAGGAATTCAATATTTCAAATAATGTATGTGATATGTCAGAAAAATATCAGGTCCAGGTTTTGTTCTCTCTTTTAATGCTATTTGTAATTTGCACTAATGTTCTGGGACATGGTTTGAAACCTATTGTGGCAGATGGTGACAGCTGAATTTCATATAAGTTTTGAATGAAAATAAAAAATAATTGTCTCAGGGCAACTATGTAACCATTGTCAATTGCTGTAAGTATTTATCTGGTTTACTGATATCCTTCGGAGAAGGAAATCTGCCATCCTTACCCAATCTGGCCTACGCAGGCGAAACAGCGGTCTCACAGCACCAGGGGTCCAGGTTCAATTCCAGCGTTGGGTGACTATCTGTGTGGAGCTCTCCATATCTGTGTGGGCTTCCAGTGGGTGCTCCAGTCTTCTCCCACAGTTCAAAGATGTGCACGATTGGTGAATTGGCCATGTTAAATTGACCAGTAGTGTCCAGGGATGTGCAGGCTTGGTGGGTTGGCCATGGGAAATATGGGGTTACAGGGATACAGGTGAGGGGGATCTGGGAGAGATGCTCTGCAGGGGATCGATGCAAACTCGATGGGCCAAATGGCCTCTATCTGCAATGTAAGAATTCTGTGAATATACATGTGACTCTAGGCCCTCAGCAATATAATTGATTCTTAACTACCCTGCAATTAGGGCTCAGAAATAAATGTTAGCCCAGCCAATGCTGCCCACAGTCCATGAACAAATAAAAAAAAGTCTGCAAGATTCATGGCACTTTACTTATCAAAACATAATTCTGTGACAGGACTATTCAGCGTAGAGTTAGATGTGTAAAACTTCAAGGTATCCTTCAAGACGAAGAAAACTTATAGAGAACTATTGTTAAAGAAACAATGTGAGGTTGCAAGTGGTGTGTTGGATCTTTTATACTCTGTTCTTGTGAAATCACTGAATAGCTGTTTTAAATTAGTCTCCAATAGTATTTAACTAAAGCAGATAGACAGCGTTACAATCCCAGAACATTTTGAAGCAGTATGTGATCATTGAAGACTGTGGAAAGTCAAACACAAATGTCAATCACACTGGCGAGGTGCTCTTTATTTCCCTTATATCTATTTACTATTGGAGTCATTAAATTTTATTTTTTTCTTTACGTAAAGGCACAGGCCTACATGATGAACCGTCACTAGTTGGCCCAGGTAAGAATTCTTGCATTTAACCTTTAAGACCTTTTAGTAAGATTCATGGAAAAATGGATAAAGGTAAATGGAATCCTGATCAAAATAGGTTTGAGACATCTCAGTGGTATTAAATGGAAACAAATTGTGGGACTGAGGCAAAGTGTACAAAGAACAAAATGTGCTATCGGTTAAGTGTTCACTTTTGTTGTTTTTATTTGCAATCTTATTAAGTGTTTAATTTGTTATGGCAAGAAGGTCAAACCCCTCTGATAATTAAAACTGAACACCCAGAAAAGCTCACCTTGCCTCATAATCTGCTCAAGGAATTGGGAAAAATAGTTAACCTGCCTTTCACCTCCCAATCTGTTATAAAGAAGAGTTTAAATGAAAGAAATCCCTGATACTCACTTGATAAGCAACACACAATTGATTTATCTAACTCTAACAGTGAACAAATTAACAGACCTACTAACAAACTGAACAATTCCCCCTTAATTACTAACTATCCTCGAACAGAACAAAGTTGTAATGGCATGCTGTTCCAATAAATGCAAATCCCACTTACATAAACCAAGGTAATAAGAAAAAATGAATTAAAATATAGACTCTCAAAACTACAGTCAGGATGCATGTTTCAGAATGTTCCATGCCTTTTCAGCTATTCTTCAGTCAGGAATATTAGCTAAAGGTGTGGTGGTACTTTTTAGATTGTGCTTAATCAGTTGAGCTTAAAGATTTCTGAGAGGCAGAGTTTTACATCTCTGATTGCAGTTCGCTCTCACACTGATTTTCAAAACCGTCCTCCTTTATAGCCTTTATGACCAGTCAGTTTTCTTATAAGAAGATTGGTCCTAGGTTGTTAACACTGTCAGATTTAAATTTAATCGAGTTTTGGTACCTAGGTCCTGGTTTAAATTAATTGGTTGATATTCAAACTGGTTGCCTTAACATCAAAAACAAGCCTTGGTTGCGGAACAAACAACAATTGATACATTTGATTCAATTTCAGAACTGTCTATGCATCCACAGCTGCTTGCAGACTTTTTTTTTAATCTCCAAGCTTAGAAAAGGACAACGGCTCTTAAAGGGATCATGGACTCTTCCTCTCTATCATTTTTAAAACAAATTCTAACATCCTGCCTTCGAATTCACAAGTACTCTATGCAACTTCACAACAAATATTTTATGATCAAGACTTATGGAACTATACATATGCACTGTGATCACTGTCATATTAATCGTTTTTTGTGTCATAGTGTGCACCATGTAAAGCAAACAAAACGAATTGTCTCAAAGTATTACAAACCTGCTAACTGTATTAGAGGTAAAACATTCTCAAAATCTCAGAATTCTTCTTAGAAACTGCTTTGCTTTTTTTTACACAAAAAACATCAATATTCTGAAAGTGGGAATTTATGGCCTATTCAATATGGTCCATGTTTTAAGTTTTGTAATGAGAACTTAAAAGCTTTCTACAAGAACCACCCTGAACACAACTTGCGTTATACAAGATATGATGACAGGCAGTATGCTGCATGGTTGTGATACAGTCAGCAGGTAGATCACTCGTCTGCTTCTCTGTCCCTGCCACAGAACTAGATATTGTTTGTAAAACATGATGCAGCAGTCCAAATTAGAGTTCAATGTTAGTGAAAGCACCTCCTATTAAAGGGCAAAGTAACATTACTAGATCTGTGATATAACATGATAGGTTACAATATTGCAGCACAAAAGGAAAGCTTACTTGTGCTATCTGTCATAGATCTCCAGTGTTCAACAAATGCAATGTTTCTAACTGTTCCAAGAAGTTTGGTAGCCAACTTGTCAGAGAGTAACCTACAGCTCAATGATGCATCTTGTAACATCACTGGTAATACTACTCACCTCCTGGTGAAAATCCCGCTTTCTGGATGTGGTACTAAATTACTGGTATGTAATAATTCTACATTTGTTATCTGAAAGGATGAAACACTAGATTCGATATCTCATTTGTAATAAATTAGTTGATCTCAGGCAAATAGTCTCATGCAATAGAGGCATCGAATAACAGTAAAAACCCTTAACTAAGTATAAGGAAAAACAGTCCAGAGTGCCTGGCCTTGATTATTTTATTCATTCACATGATGTATGTGTCAATCTTTAGCCATTTCAAAGGGCAGTTAAGAGTCACCCACATTTATGTGACATTGGAGTTGCATGTAGGCTAGACTGGATAAGCATGAGATATCTCCTTCCCTAATGGGCATCAATGAATAAGATGCATTTTTTTTTAAACAAGAGTCTGATTGTTTCAATGTCAGATTTACTGCTATCACTGTTTTATTTCAGACTTACTTAAATAACTGAATGTAAATTCCCTACCTGCTGTTGAAGACTTTAAAAGTATAACTACAGATCATTAGTTGCCTGTTCAATATCTTAATCACATCTAATACAAAGGTATGCTTCAATGTCCTGTCATCTGAGCTGGAAGTATACAGCTATGAGCATTAGTTTAGGATGCAGCGATCTCAGCTGTGTGGTTCATGTTGACCGATTATGTCAAGGTATCCTCTTCACGTCAGAGTTCCAGCTGTTAAAATGTCTTGGTGAGGTTCATCAAATACACACAATGAGTTCATGCCAAGACTATTACCACCAAGACAGAGTAGCCATTGACCCTGGCACAATGTTGCACTGGAATTGCAAAGAACTGAGACAGATATAAAAAGCAGAGGTTTCCCAAAGATAGAAGAGTTATAGCATTATAGGGATGAGTAGAATCAAAATCTGTACAAAAAGATCACACAGCTTCAGCTTGGAGGGAAAGGGGGGCTACTATAAGATCAACCACAACTTGTGTTTGCAGCACCTTTACCATAGGGAAACTGTAGTAATTGTAACAAGGTCAGCCAGGTGGACCTCATAGAATATGAGTTCCCTGATTGGGACTGTTAATCTGGTCTAATCAGGGTGCCCTGGCTGACAGATATAAACAGGAGTATTAGAGGTTTTGCTCAATATGACAGCTAGCTCCGAGGAAGCAGGATTCGTGTTAAGGACTTTCCACAAGTAAATAAAAGGGTGACTTGGTGATGGGATACTGGCCTCTGTAGAGTTATTTCAGAAACATCCCAAGATACTTCACAGGAACAGAAATGTTGAGAGTTCATGAGAGGGAATTCCAAAGCTTTAGATTAAGGCAGCTGAAGGTATACTGTCAATGCTCAGCAATTCAAATTGGGAGTCTCAAAAGGCCACAATCGGAGGTGTGTAGAAATTTCAGAAAGTAATGGAGAAGGAGATCACAGAGATGGGAGGAGGTGATGCCTCGAGGTACTTGAAAACAAGATTGAGAATTTTGAAATTTGAGGTGTTGCTGAGCTGAAATTTAATGTAGGTCAGGAGCTAGGGATTGAAGGGCAAATTCGTCTCAGTGCAGTTTAGTACATGGGCAGCAGAGTTGTGGATTACTTCAACTTCAGGGAGGAATAAACTTGAACGGGCAACCAGGAGTATGTTGGAACCGACATCGCTATCAGTAACAAAGAGATGGGTGAGGATTTATGCAGCCTCTGAGGTGAGGCAAGGGTGGAGTTGAAGAATGTTTCAGATGTGGGAGTAAGCAACTTTTGGAAGTTCCCAATGGCATCACATATAATATCAGAGTTGTTAATAGTCTGTTTCAAATTCAGATTGTTGTTTAGGAGCAGGAAGAATTAATGGCCAAGGAAAGCAGTTAGGGCAAGTGCATTAGGGCAAAGTACTTGGAGCACTTTCATGTTGAAAGATAAGGGCCAAATGGGTTTATTTTTGTGGAAATACCTGGTGTGTTTCCTTAAAAAGAGGTCCTTGAAAGTTTACTGCGGGCATTGGAATTGTTTTTAACAAGGTTTCCTGTAAATCACACGACTGGTGATAACTGATTATTTTGCTGTTGACACAATACCAAGGTTATTTTATACAGTGAATGGTTTGGAGAAGTATTATTTCATTTGGTCCAGTGGCATGAAAGCCTGATAAGAACCAGATGAATTTGAGGAAAGAAAACTAAGAACAAGCTAAGTTGGAGGAAAATCTCCCAAGAATAATCTGCCCAGTTGCCCTGTTAAGTTTCTGAAAATAAATGGTACTTGTTGAGTTCAAGATGCCTTTTGAAACAATAATTGAAGAAACATCTCAGTTTGGTTTTCCTGAGCAGACTGTGCCTTTAAGGCTTCAGATACATCATGTACAGTTTTAGTGACTTGACCACCCCTGCCAGAACATCAGAGCAGCAGAATCTGGAACATCCTATGCTGCATCCTTTTATCTTCGAGAATAGCCTATTGGCCATTTTTACTTTTCACAAGGCCAATTTTTGCAGAGAATTTTTTTTTACTTTTCCTGAAGAGTGCGTTTTGTGGTATTTATAGGGATAAACTACTATATTTCTATATCACTGACTGTGTGTATGTTCATTTATCACATCTTCACCGATTGATTAAATCTTGTTTTAGTTAAAAAAATCTATAAATGTGTTTAGTAAGCAACTTGGTAAAAAGATCTGCTGTTTAAATTTTATTGTTGTTTAAACCTGACATAGATAAAGTATTCCATTTAATCATATTGTAACATTATAGAAAGTAGAAGTGATAGGAAATACCACCCCCCCCCCCCCCAAACCTCACCCCTTGGAGTTCCATCACATTTGAGCAAAGGGAAACCAATCTCAATATGAATATGGGTGTTTCTAAAACTGGGAACTGTTTCCCTTGAACAAATGTCACACATTTCTTCTTCTCAGGAAGATGAATCTCACGATATCTTCACAAATAAAATCATCAGCCGGAACAGAAATACAACATTGGCAGAGAGAGAACAGGTGGCCATCCCAGTGACATGTAAATTCCAGCGATTAAATAATGGCAGTAAAGAAACCAACTTATTGAAGAGTACCACAGAGAAGATATTTGGAGACTACAGCTTTGAGATACAGTTCAGTAAGCAGTACAACTCCAGCAGGAGAAAAGCCAAGGTGCACGCTCCATTTAATGCTACCAACAAGGACCTTTTATACATAAGTATCATTGTCAAGAGCAATGTCACTACCCTCTCACTCTATGTAGAATCTTGCCAGATGTCAGAATATAACACTTCAGCAGGAATTACACTTTTACAGCAAGGGTAAGTAAGGCAATTTTTTTTTCATTTTAATGATGGAACTTAACTTTCGGCCTACCAGAAACTGTTGGGAGTATTTCATCATCCCATTAACGCACACTAATTCTCTATTAGAATTCTGATTCTCTATTCTTGTTTAAAGTTGAAAGTTAAAATCAGCCCGAGTGGATGTCAGATATACTCAACACTGCGATTTCTGTCCCTGCTTCAGACAGTCGATAGCATTATAACTGATGTATTACATGTTCCTAAGTAGATAATAACAACTATAGCATTTATGATTGCCATGGACCCTTGCACAACCATTGGAGTTTGCGGAAGAAAAGAAGACATTTAGTCCATCAAGTCTTTGTTGACTCTTACTTTCAATAGTCCAAATCTAATCCCACTACTCTGCTCTCTCTTCTCATAGAAACATTTTCTCACAGAAAGTTAGCCATGTGGAATAGGCTGTTAGTAAGTATTTTTATCATGTTTTCAACTGTCTTCAAAGAGGACAGTTTTTTCAAAACAAAGATGCAGATTAAGTGACTATAAATGCTGGGAACTGAAATAATAGCAATGCATAGCATACCCATTAGCATGAATGAAGAGATTAATACTTTCACAAAGAAGAAACACAAAAGTTAGCAATTGCACAGAACGTGCAATGTCAACTCTGCAAATTGCTTTTCACAAACATTTGGGGACATGCCAAAAATTCAGGCAGCTCCTCCTCACACTAGTCAAGAAATAGTCTGACAATGATACCAGATCATATCTGACAATGTCTCAGACACCATCTCTGGGTATGTCCTGTCTCATTGACAGGATAGTCCTTTGAGAGATGTGTTCTCTAGCGATATGCAGCTGGCTCTAGGAGACCTCAACATTGACTGCAGACTCCATGACCTCTCATGGCAACAAATCAAACAAGAAATCTTGCTGGGTACCACCTTCATCAGCTGATGAATCAGTACACCTCCGACTTGAACACTGAAGAACTATAAACTTAAATGTCCAACATCAAGAAGAACTGTGTAAAACCTTTATTGATTGAGTTGGCTAAGTTCTGAAGAACCGCTATCCATGACAATTTTGGTAGAAGTTACCTTTGCATAGTCCATGTGGAGACAAAGTCATGTCTTCACACTGACTCTTTTCTCCATTGTGTTTTGTGCATTATCAATATGCTAAATGGAATGGATTTGGAACAGATGTGGGAGCTGAAAACTGTACATGAATGAGCAGCTGTGAGCTATAGCAGTAGAATTGTATTCAACTATAATGTAAAACATTATTGTCTGGCACATCATTCATTTTATTGGTATTAAACTGGGATGAATTCTGGTTTAGCCAACGGACCTTGAAGGTCTACCTGAACAGGCAAACCAGAGATCAGATGACTCCTCTCATAGTGCAGGACTCACTCGACTCAACTTAAATCATATCTTCCAGTCCTGCAGTGGGCCAGGAACTTTTGACCAAGAGGCCAAGGTGCACTAGACTGACACATGGATAATACATAGAACTCAAAAGCACATTAACACTAACACTAGTCCTGCCTAACATTCTGTTTGTTTGTCTTTTTGTTTGTAACAGCTGCTTAAATAACAGTACAACAAAGGAACATCAAACTGGAAACAGTAAAGAAAAAGTATACTCCATCAAACTGTCTTCTTTACCACATCACCCCACACAGGTGCTTTTACCGACAAGACTTTTTTTCATCTTTAGTTAAAATATGTATTGTATGGTAGCCTTTGGAAATAAGGTAAACTTATTAGAAGTTAAGGCAAGTGGTCTAATGACTCAATGCATAAACATATTGCTTATCTTGGTGAAAGGTAGAGGTGTTGCAGTAATGCAATTGAGTTTGTAATCCAGATCAATGATGTGGGGATAATAAAATGTGAGGCTGGATGAACACAGCAGGCCAAGCAGCATCTCAGGAGCACAATGATGTGGGGACTTGGGTTCAAACCTCACCATGGTATATAGTGAAATCTGAATTCAACCAAGAAGTCTGTTATGCAAAACTAGCTTAATGGTGACCATGTAACTACTGTTGATTGTTGTGAAAACCCATCTGGTTCCCTGTAGGTAAGGATAAGGCTGACAGATTTCTAGTCTGGTCTACATACGCTTCCCAGTCCCACAGCAATGTGGCTAATTCTTAACTGCCCTCTGAAAGGACCTGATTTATCTGTTCAGAGACAGCTTGGGATAGGTAACAAATGCTGGCCTTCTCAATGATGCCCACATCCCATGAATAAATAGAAGAAAACCTTAGTGTAATATTGAGCGTATAATCATCATAAAGATCCTACATTCAATTCCTAGTTGGCCCATTCCTGCTCAGGCAATCCATTAACAGATCACCATGCACTTCTAAACAAGTTGTCACCTTTTGAATTATTATCAAATCCATGTTCCAGGCCATTCTGTTTCATTTCAAAACTCTATGTGCGCATTGTTGTTAATGGGCTCATTTTCTGGTGACTTTTCCATTACCTCATGAGAAGCTGAGAAAGAGGAATAAGCCAAACATCCCCTCGAGTCTGCTGCAACACGTAATAGGATTCACAATGATCCTGAATCTTAACTCTCATCTGATTCCCATATCCTTCGATTCACTCAGAATCTGAAAATGTTTCTCCCTGAGTCTTCAAATATACTCAGTGATAAAACATCTACAGCCCTAAGGGGATCAAAATTCGAAAAATTCAAATCTTTTTGGAAGAAGAAATTTCTCCTCAACCCAGTCCTAAATCATAGAATCCGTACTGTGTGGAAGCAGTCTATTCAGCCCATTGAGTCCATACCAACCCTCCAAAAAGCATCCCAAGCAGACTCACACCCTGTAACTCTGCATTTCCCATTGCTAATCCACCTAGTTTGCACATCCCTGAACACTATGGGCAATTTAGCGTGGCCTATCCACCCAACTTACACATCGTTGGACTCTGGGAAGAAACTGGAGCACCAAGAGGAAACCCACGCAGAAACAGGGAGAATGTGCAAACCCTATACACTCAGTTACCCGGAGGCTAAAACTGAACCTGGGTCTGCCAGTGTGCTGCCCTCATCGTTGAGATTATGCCCTTATGTAGTAGAATTTCCAGCTTGGGAGAAAAAAGTCTCTTGCCATTAACACTGTCAGATCCCTACAAAACTTATGTATTCTTCCACTCTGTTCTTATAATCTATGCTACAACTGACAAAGTCAAGTGTCCTGTATGCCCTTTTAATGCCATATTAACCTGAACTGCTGCCTTCATTGATCTGCAGACAAGCACCCCAAGATCCCTCTGTTCCTCTGAGCTTTCTAGTATCTGGCCATTCATTGAGCACTCTCTTCTCTTGCTACTTGTTCCAAAGTGCATCATTTCACACTTCTCAGGATTAAATCCCATATAATGCTGATATGCCTATCTGATCATTCCGTCATATCTTCCTGTAACCTAAAGCTCTTCTTCTCACTGCCCAGTCATTCTTTGTTTCATCAACAAACTTAACTATCATTGCACCACACACACCCTCCCCACCACCATATTATCAATTCTATTGTTTGTACATAATCAAAAACAATAAAGGGACCCAGCACTGATCCTTCTGATATGCCACTGCACAATGGCCTCCAGCGAGACAAACAGCTTTCTATCACCACAATCTATCTCCTATCACTAAATCAATTTTGGGATCCATCTTGTCAAGTCATCCTGGATCCCATGTGAATTTACCTTCTTTATCCATTTCCCATGTTGACTTTGTCAAGGAATTTTGTTGAAATCTCCATAAATTACATCAACTGCACTATCTTCATCGACATACCTGATCCCCTCCTCAAAAAATTCAATCAAATTTGCAAGGCATGACCTCCCTCTGACAAAACCATGCTGACTATCCCTGATCAAATCTCATCTCTCCAAGTGGATATTAATTCTCCTCTTCAGAATGATCTCAAGGGTCACAGTCTGAATCACTATGCCTCAACTTTACTGTTGCTTTGAAAAGCATGGAGAAACATTTTATTTCTTTCAAATCTTTAAAGACATGATAGCCTGAATTAACAAATGCTGTTTGTGAGCTATTGCAGTAAAAGCTAGAAACTAGTCACAGAAAATAGGTAGAAGTTTCATACTGGAGTAATGTATTAATTTGCAACTATGTGCACCCTGGAAATGGCTTTCCATCAAATAAAATGCCAGATAAAAATCAGCAAACCCAATGTAAATATGAAATGAGGGTCCAGGGTTGCGAGGCAGTAACAAATAAATGAAATATCTATTTGGATGAAGTTTATTTTTAAACATGGTTTTTCTGTTCATGCTTGGTTTTCTTGATGCTGTACACATTGTTGCATTTTTGCAGTCAACACTCACAATTTTCCTTAGGTGGTAGCCAAAAAAGGGAGGCTAGGTAGGTAAGGCTAGACAAGTATTCACACACACCTGTACATAAGAACATAACAAAAAGGAACAGAAGAAGGGCCCTCGTTCAACAGGAACATGGCTGACCTGCCCCAGCCCTCAACTTCTCTTTCCCGCCGTCTCTGCATAGCTATTAACTCCCTAATATTCCAAAAAGCTACCTAGCTCCTCTTTAAATACTTCCAATGATCTAGTTTCCACAACTCTCTAGGGGAGAGAATTCCAGAGATTCATTACAATCTGGCAGAAGAAAGTCTTTCACTTCTCAGTTTTGATTGAATGTTCCCTTTTTATGTAACAATGTCCCCTAGTTTGAGATTCTCCCACACAAGTGGAAATATCTTCTCAACATTTACGTTAACAAGGCCCACCAAGTCTTGCAGCAATTTACTGGTGAACCTTAGACAGCACTTTCCAAACCCAAGACCCTTTATATCCAGATATATGCAAACACCACCACCTGCAAATTCCCCTCCAAGCCAGTCACCAGAGGTGGAAATATATCACCATTCCATCATTGTTGCTGGGTCAAAATCTTGGAATTCCTTCCCTAATAGCATTGTGGGTCTACCTACAGCGCATGGACAGCAACAGTTCAAGAAAGCAGCTCACCCCCACCACCTTCTCAAGGGCACCTAGGGAATGAGCATTAAATGCTGGCCCAGCCAGCAATGTCCACATCTCATGAGTGAATAAAAAAAGTTTATGGTCATATAGTCTTATAAATTACAGGCCTTTGTGGTTGAATATGCTATGAATATGTTAGTATGATACTAACATCACAAATTACAGTCAATGTTGAAACAAAGGTGTTTAAGTTTGAATGTGAACAGGAAGTTGTGCCAAATGGAAGATGGCCTATCTTAATTTGTCTTTGCTTTTGTTCTTCTAAAGAATCTTGGAACAAAATATTTTGAGGTGAAAGTAAGATCCAAATGAGTTACTTCTAATATTTCAATATGGCTCCACACCCTCTAATTTCAGCCAGCTAGAGTCAAAAACTGGCAGCTGACTTAACCCTGTAAACAGGTTAATTTGTTTTAAAAGTTTAATGTATCAACAGATGAACATGTTAAAGACCATCTGCTTTGAAAGAACTAGCTCACCACAACATGCTAAGGCTGGATACTGTTGTTATTAAAACTGAGGCTCAAAGGGGAAAATTCAAAGTACAGGGCAGCTGAGGAGCAAATGGATAATACACAGATATTGTCAATTCTTCTGTGGTGCTGTGTGTGAGAAATAGTCCAAAACAATAGTGCTATATTCCCATTCCCAAACTCCATTAATAATTCCTGATCCACGTTAAGGTTACCAATCCTTGAAGGCCGATGTATGTGCACAGTGAGGTTAAAAAAAAGTGCATTAAAACAATGTTTTATTTTTTTAAAACAAAACCTTTGACTATTTTATTGAAATATTAAACTATGCAAGGAAGGCTGTTTGGGTGAGTGAAGAGTCAGAGATGGCTGGTTGCGTGATGTAACCAAGGATTTGTCCAACCAGATGTAGTAACTCTAGCTACAATTCTTGTCTTAAGATTCTCATATGCTAACTGTAATCAGTCTGTTTTTCCACTAGGTGTTTGTTACTTGTAATGTCCAGTTATGCACCAATGCGTATAATTCCACATCATGTAGCCTGGGATGTGGTTCTGACAACAGTTCACAAATGGAACATTCGGACATGCAGCAAGTCAGTGCAGGACCCATTCACATCAAAAAGGAGACTGACTCTGGTGAGAATTAAAGTGTTTAGGATCAATTGTTTCCCATACTCCAAAGTTTAATTGCCTCCTCTTCTGAGCATTGCTGGCTCCTTGCTGAAGTATATTTCCTCAGGCACTCAGCCTGCCAAAGTGGCCATTATTCACACACAAGCCTTGATGGTACATGCAAGTCAGCTATGCATATAGTCATGTATGCTGCTGGCCTGTATTCTGTTTGCTATATGCCTGACACTCTCACTTTCAATTCCATTTGGAGTCCCGCATATCAGTGACAATCAGGAGATAACCCAGGGATGCCAAAGCCAGCTGTAGCATACCATATAAACAGAAAGATGCTGGAAATGCTCAGTAGATTAGACAGAGTAAAGGATTTGGGTCTGTGCACATGATTAACTAAACTGGTCATCTTAGCTGAGGTCAGTTATTTTTTTCAGGTTTCAAACATGCAACTTGGTTGCATACCTGGTCAGCATCATACCAGGGAGTGCATTTACCAGTAAGGGCTAGGGTAGGACTTGCCCTACATATTTTCCAAAGTTTCTTGGAAGAATAAAGAACATTGTTCATAGGATATGACTCATACATCTCACTGTCCGAGATTAACCCACATTGGTAAGTCTCCTCAAGTTTGATGCTATTGAGTTGAGTTCTGCTATTTTATAATACTAGACAGATATATATTTGCTTCAACAAAAAGAGAAGTACTTCAGAGGATGAGTGATAATGGAACTGCAGATGCTGTAGAATCCAAGATAACAAAGTGTGGAGCTGGATGAACACATCATCGGATCTAGGCCCGAAACGTCAGCTTTTGTGCTCCTGAGATGCTGCTTGGCCTGTGTTCATCCAGCTCCACACTTTGTTATCCAGTACTTCAGAGGATATAGTTTTCCTACATTCAGCATTTCAGATAAAACAGCTGACCTACAAATTGAGTGAGCTTCATTGCGCAATGTCTGAGTGTTATTTGATGGGTTGAATGAATTTGCCAATTTGCATAAGTACCATACATAAATGACATTCCATGTGACGATGACAAAGATAAATTAGCATTCCTTGTCTTCAACCTGTCTACACCCTTTGACAGAGGTGGCCACACCAGCCCGGAATGTCCTAACTTAGTTCCATTCCTACCTAATGAATCATAACGAAAGTTTGATTTGCAAATTGCATTTCTTACCATTCACACACCA
The DNA here is from genome assembly GCF_030684315.1 of Stegostoma tigrinum. Taxonomy (NCBI): domain Eukaryota; kingdom Metazoa; phylum Chordata; class Chondrichthyes; order Orectolobiformes; family Stegostomatidae; genus Stegostoma; species Stegostoma tigrinum. Next base: position 21,627,405 of record NC_081370.1, read on the forward strand.
CCACTCTGATTCTTCAAGGATCCATTTTGGATCCCTCCTCTTTATTACGTACATGCTGCACCTTGGCAGCATCAACCAAAGGTACAGCATGTACTTTCATGTATATGCTGAAGACCGTCAGCTCAACATCAAAACCATCACCTCCCTTAATTCCAGAGCTTTTGTTAAATTTATCAAACAAGATGAGTATACAATTTCCTCAACTAGGGATTAGGAAAACGAAAGCCACTGTCTTCCCTAAATACCAACTCAATTCCTCTCCATGGCAACTGCCTGAGGTTCAGACAGACTGTTTGTGTTGCATTTGACCCCAAGTGACACAAACCTGCATCATTACTAAGGCCATAAGTGAAAAGGGAATCAAAAGATTAAAAGTAAACTTTTTACAACTTTGTATGTGAAAAGTGACAATAGATAATATTATCCTTCAAATTTGAGAATGTATTCCAAGATGGGATTGCCTTTCCGTACAAGCTATAATTGAAATCAGTTTGGATAATTTCATTGAATAGGTATAGTGCTTTCACTAATTTGGCGATTATGTCCCCTCCATGTGGGTCAAATTCATGACTGCTGTGTGACATGAAGATGTCACACCAAATGTCGAGTTGACAAAATTTGAAATTCTGTAAGAATGCAAATTCCAACGCATAGCCAAGTGTCTGGCTTTCACATTTAGAATCGATACATTTTCCAAATCCACAATGGGGCATGAGACAGGAGAGGGAAACCTAGTTTGAATTCCTACCATCACATCTTGAAACCACTATAATCAGTTTTCTTTCCCAATGTATTTCTATTTGTTTAGCATGCATGCTTTACTAATTTTGAAACAGACTTCACTCCTCTGAAAAAGGATTGTGTCAGCGTTATGATTACTTGACGAGGTCATAGTTTGTCAATATGCTGTCAAAAAGCTATGGAACTTAATTAGTTTTCTTTTTAACCTAAGGTCCTAATTATGCTGCTATCACAGTTGGCCTAGCCTTGGGAGGCACTGTGGTCTATGTTGTTCTCATCCTGTTGAAGAGATCATTTGTGGGACTACACTACAGAAGTGTTACTAGACGTTCTGCTCGGATAAGATCATATTGATAAAAGAAACAGAACACAGAAGCAGTGAAACGTACCTGTTTTGACATCTGTTCATTAGTACTCACCTCCTACAACTCCCTCTGCTGGCAATTAGAGTCCTCACAACCTGCACTGGGCGATGTCAGAATCACTTTTGCTCACTTTGGATTTGGAATGGATTTGCATTTTACTTTCGGGGTCTGAACTCCATTTTTCCACAAGAGTAAAAGTAAATCTTCACAAAGTTGTAATCTTTATGCTACTTGAATCTATTTACAATTCATGTTTCATACTGAGCTGCTTCAGGGTCTGAAATCTTGCTTACATTCGTTAGTTGAAAATCCCATTCTAATGTTTCTTGTGAAAGTACAGTAGATCCCCAACCCAGAGTCACGCACAAACACAACAGAAAATGTACCTGGGCATTGTTGCAATGTGGAAACGTGTTCTCAATAAATCGGTTGCACATTTCCAACTTTGCCCAAATTTTAGAACTACTTTTGCTATAAAAGGACCATCTTTTGGAAAGGTACTATCTTATTTTGTAACATAAAATATAACTGAAACCAGATAGAGCACTTGATATTAAGCTAGGCAATGGAAATGATAACAGCAAACCGAGTCCAATCGATTCTGCAATCCTCCTTACTAGCATAAAGAACAAAGAACAGTACAGCACGGGTACAGGCCCTTTGGCCAAAAAAACCCGTGCCAGCACTGTTCTAAACTAAAAACCTTTCGCCCCTACACTGTCCAAATACCTGTATTCCTTGCCTATTCACATATCTGTCAACATGTCTCTTAAATGTCACTATTGTATCTGCTTCTACCACTTCCACTGGCAGCACATTCCAGGCACCTACCACTCTCTGTTTTTAAAAAAATGGCCTATCACATTACCTTTATAACTTTACTACTTTTTACCTTAAACCAATGTCCCCTCGTAACTGACATTTCTACCCTAGGAAAAAGACTCCGACTATCCAGACTTTAATTTTGCTAACTTCTATCAGGTAGCCCCTCAGCCTCTGACGCTCAGGTGAAAACAAACCAAGTTTGGCCAATCTCTCCTGACAGCTAGTACCCTCCAAACCAGGCAACGTCCTGGTAAAACAGAGATAACACTGAAGTTGGATGAACACAGCAGACCAAGCAGCACCAGAGGAGTAGGAAAGCTTGATGTTTCGTGTCAAGAACCTTCTTCAGAAAAAGGGCTTTTGAAGAAGGGTTTTGATCCAAAACGTCAAGCTTTCCTGCTACTCTGATGCTGCTTGGTCTGCTGTGTTCATCCAGCTTCACACCGTGTTATCTCAGATTCTCCAGCATTGGCAGCTCCTACTATCCTATGTTAATGCTTCTCAGGGTTTTGCTTTTGACTGGATCCCTCCTGCATTAGACCTCCAAAAATGCATCACTTCACGTTTATCTGGACTAAAGTCCATCTGCCGTTTCTCTGTGCAAGTCTCCTGCTTATCTATATCCTGCTGCATCCTCTAGCAATTGTCACGATTTGCAGCTCCCCAATCTTTGTGTCATCTGCAAATTTCTAATCAGGCCACCTACATTCTCCTCTGAAACATTGATATATACACAGAAACAACCTGGGTCCCAGCACTGATCTCTGTGGAACACCACCAGCAACAGATCTCTAATCAGAAAAACAACCTTCCATGACAAGATAACAAAGTCTGGAGCTGGATGAACACAGCAGGCCAAGCAGCATCTCAGGAGCACAAAAGCTGACGTTTTGGGCCTAGACCCTTCATCAGAGAGGGGGATGGAGAGAGGGTTCTGGAATAAATAGGGAGAGAGGGGGAGGCGGACCGAAGATGGAGAGAAAAGAAGATAGGTGGAGAAGAGAGTATAGGTGGGGAGGTAGGGAGGGGATAGGTCAGTCCAGGTAAGATGGACAGGTCAAGGAAGCGGGATGAGGTTAGTAGGTAGGAAATGGAGGTGCGGCTTGAGGTGGGAAGAAGGGATAGATGAGAGGAAGAAGTTAGGGAGGTGGGTTCAAGCTGGGCAGGTTTTGGGATGCAGTGGGGGGAGGGGACGAACTGGGCTGGTTTTGGGATGCAGTGGGGGAAGGGGAGATTTTGAAGCTTGTGAAGTCCACATTGATACCATTGGGCTGCAGGGTTCCCAAGCGGAATATGAGTTGCTGTTCCTGCAACCTTCAGGTAGCATCATTGTGGCATTGCAGGAGTGCCATGATGGACATGTCGTCTAAGAAATGGGAGGGGGAGTTAAAATGGTTCGCGACTGGGAGGTGTAGTTGTTTGTTGTGAACCGAGCGGAGGTGTTCTGCAAAGCGGTCCCCAAGCCTCCGCTTGGTTTCCCCAATGCCGAGGAAGCCACACCGGGTACAGTGGATACAGTAAACCACATTGGCAGATGTGCAGGTAAACATCTGCTTAATATGGAAAGTCATCTTGGGGCCTCAGATGGGGGTGAGGGAGGTGGTGTTGGGGCAAGTGTAGCACTTCCTGCAGTTGCGGGGAAGGTGCCGGGTGTGGTGGGGTTGGAGGGGAGTGTAGAGCGGACAAGGGAGTCAAGGGGAGAGTGGTCTCTCCAGAAGGCAGACAAGGGTGGGGATGGAAAAATGTTTTGGGTGGTGGGGTCGGATTGTAGATGGTGGAAGTGTCGGAGGATGATGCGTGGTATCCGGAGGTTGGTGCGTCTGTGTCCACCTTACCAGCTCACTTTGGATCCCATTTGACTTCACCTTCTGTATTAGCCTGCCATGAAGGACCATGTCAAAGGCATTGAAGTCCATATAGACAACATCCACCACCGTGCCCTCTTCAATCATCTTTGTCACTTCCTCAAAACACTTACATTTCTGAGAGACAACCTCCCCCACACAAAACCATGCTGCTTATGACTAGTATGTCCATATTTTCCCAAATATGAGTAAATCCTATCCCTAAGAACCTTCTCCAATAATTTCCCCATCACTGATGTAAGGCTCACCAGCTTGAAATTTCCCACATTATCCCTGTTGCCTTTCTTAAACAAAGGAACAACATCAGCTATTCTCTCGTCCTCTGGGACCACTCCCATGACTAAAAATCACAAAGGTTTCATACAAGGCCCCAGCAATTTACTTCCTCACCTCCCTCAGTATACTGGGATAGATCCCATCAGGTCCTGGGGATTTGTCTACCTTAATGATTTTTAAAGCACCCAATACCTCCTCCTTATTTACATGGACATGTTTTAGAATATTATTGCCCCTCTTTACTCCCACATATCCTCTTGTGTCAAAGTTTTAAGAGCTCTCCCATAGATTATTTAAGTAACAGTCTGACGAAGCCATACACATAGAATTACATTTTGTCATGTCCCATGTATCATCAGCTTACCTGGACACACACTGTCCCACAAGCAGGAAAGACTCACAAAGGTTCTCAGCACAGTAGCACACAATCGGGAGGGGGTTTCCCTGTCAGACTGTAACATTGTCTCCAGAACCATGTCATCATTTCAAAAATGGGCCAATCACTCCAGCTAACAAGTCATTACTCCTCCATATTAAATACTAACCAGAAGCAGCACAAAAGGCTCAGAAGGTACACTGGGTGGGAAATTACAATATCTACAACTACAAGTGACATGGCAGCATCATTTCTGTCCAACTTCGCTAAATTGTAAAGGACACAAGACATAACTGATAGAATGAATTTCTAGCATGTAGTAAGAAAATCATGAGACCCAGCACGCTTTTCCCTATTCATTTTCACAAATCTACCATGACAGTATTGGTAGGAGATGCCATTGACCCTTCATAATGAAGATATCATCCATTTGTGCTGTGTGGAAGTGCCATCATACTCAAGGAATAGACTTTTGAATAGATCTCTGACATCATACATCTGGGCAAGAGATACTGTGGGCCATCAGCAGAACTGTATCTAACCACTGTCTGTAACCTCATGATTTGGTATATCACCATGCTACTATTTCTATCAAGTTTGGGAATCAACCCCAGCTTGATGAAGACAGTGTGCCAGTAACAGCACCAGCACACCTAAAAATGAGGCATCAACCTGCAGAAATTACTGCATAGGGCTACTTGCATGCCAATTAGTGAAAGCTGCAGGCAATAGGTAGGGCTAAGTGATCCCACAACCAACACTTCAGAGCTAAGCTCTGCAGTCCTGCCACAACCAGTTATAGTGTTGGGCAATTAAATATCTAACAAAGTGGTGAGACTCCATGAACATTCCGATCATCAATGATTAGTAAGCCCAGCAAATTAGTGCAAAAATACAAGGCTAAAGCGTTTGCAACAATCTTCAGCCAAGTGTTTGATCCATCTCAGCCTTGTCCCAAGGTCTCCAGGATCACAGATTGCAGTCTGCAGCCAATCTGATTCACTCTGTGAGATCAAAGGCTAAGGGCTCCCAACAAAATTCTAGCCACAGTACTTAAGATTTGTGGTCTAGAGCATGCCACAACCCTCGCAAACTAGTATAGCTACAACACAGACATTTACCCAGTGTTATGGAAAATTGGTCAGGTATGTCCTGTGCACAAAAGCCAGGGCAAATCCAATTCAAACAATTACTGTACAATCAGTTCACTGTCAACTGATCAGCAAAAAACTGGATTCTGATGCTCAGCTGCATTCTGCTTGGACTATACATATCCTGACTTCATTACAGTCTTGGTCCAAACATGGACAAAAGAGCTGAACTCCAGAGGTGAGTTGAGTGACTGCCCTTGTCATCAAAGCATTTTACCATATGTAGCATCAAGGAGTCTGTCAACAGGAATCAGGGGAAAACTCTGCTGGTTGGTGATGTACCTAGCACAAAGGAAGATGGTTGTGGTTGTCCTCAGTGCAAGGCTGTTACTCCAGGAGTTTGTCAGAGAAGATATTTTCGAATGAACTTGTTCAGAGGTCATCACATACTACTGGAGCAGGTCCCCTTGTCCAGAGACAGTGACACTATCACTGCATTACAGGGTCTTGCCCTAGGCACAACCTTATTCAGCTGCTTTATCAATAGGATTATCATAAAGCATATTCACTGATGATTGCTCACTGTTCAGCATCATTCACAACTCCTCAGATACTGTAGCACACCTGTCATCATCTAAGGGTGTTATCCAGGTACATAGTTCCTTGGAAGTAGTGTCACAGGTAAACAAGGTAGTGAAGAAACCAGTTGGCACCCTTGCCTTCATCGGTCAGAACACTGAGTGCAGGAGTTGAGACATTGGTAAGGCCACATTTGGAGTAATGCATACAATTCTGGTCACTGTACTGTAGGAAAAATGTCATTAAACTGGAAAGGGTGCATGAAAGGATGTTAATAAGACTGGAGGGTCTGAGTTACAAGGAGAGGCTGGATAGGCTGGGACTTTTTCCCCTGGAGCATTGGAGGCTGAGGAGTGACTTTATAGAGGTTTATAAAATCATGGGGTGGCATGGATAGGGTAAGTAGTCAAGATCTTCTTCCCAGAATAGGGAGGTCCAAATCTAGAGGGCATAAATTTACGATGAAAAGGGAAAGATTTCAAAGGGACTTGAGGGATAACTTCTTCAGACAGAAGGTGGATCGTATATGGAACGAGTTGCCAGAGGAAGTGATAGTGGCTGGTACAATTACAACATTAAAAGGCATCTGCATGGGTATACGGAATCAAAAGGTTTAGAGAGACATAGGCCCGGCAAATGGGACCAGTTCAGTTTAGGAAAACTGGTCGGCATGGATGGGTTGGGCCAAAGGGCCTGTTTCCATGCTGCATACCTCAATGACTTTAGGTGCAGCTCCAACGACACTCAAGTAGCTTGACATGATTAAGGACAAAGCAGCCTGCTTGCTTGGCACCCATCCTCCACCTTCAGAATTCTTGCTTTGCATCACTGACCGTGGCAGCAATGAATACCTTCTACTGTAGCAACTCACTACGGTTCATTTGACAGGCACCTTCCAAATCTCCAATCTCTACTACCTGCAAGTAAAAGAGCTTTCAAGTAACCACCAACTGGAAGATTGACTCTAAGCCACACATTATGGTGACTTGAAACAATATTATTGTTTCATTATTGATACTGAGTCAAAATTCCTACACCCCAAAGACTGCAGTGATTCAGAATAGCAATCAGCAAGTTCTCAATTGGGGATGGGTAATAAGTGATGTCCTGGACAATGATTCCCACATCCCATAAATAAACTTCTAAAAATGTTTTGGCAAGTAGATTAGACTTCTAATTTCTCAATCTTCCTGCAAACAATGCCAATCAATTACTGTGTTCCATCAGATACTGTATCAGGCTTAATTCAATCAACATTTGCTGCGCTTCAACTTTTAACTATACTAATACAATCAGAGTACTATTGTTACAATAATGGCATTTATTTAACACCATTAATATGGTGAGGTGTATCATGCTATTGTGTAAAAATTAATTGATATCAAAACTAAGGACAATTCTTGTGAGATCTGTGATAGTCACTACATTAGAGCCAAAACAGTTATGAACATTTGTGCCTGCAATTCTCCAACTAATGAAATTTTGTTCCAAACTCTTAGTTTCTATTTGATATCTCTCCAGGGTAACAAATGCTCTTCACAAGAATGGGGAAAAGATTAGTGATTCAGTTACTAAATGTCACTAATTTTTGTTCCACCAGTTATAGCAACATTATAATTGGTAGGAAATCTACTAAGAAGTATAACAGTATGATATCTGAACCATAAAACAGAATTAAATTACAGATTTAGATTTGTGAAATGTCAGTGTCACAGCGAGTTGAGAAAAAAAAGGTCAGTGTTGCGCTCATTAACCTAGAAAACCACTATAAACCAACTTATAAAATCATCCCTTTCAAGTTCCAAAAATACATAACACAAAGGAAATGTCTTTACCCATTACTGGGCAGCCATTATTTAAAATTAGATCTCCATTTTTCAAACATAGATCAATTGGTTCAAATTTAGTGTCAACTTGAAAATAGGAAAGTTAAAAATGAGATCTCATTCAGTTATCTGCTGACATGTGTGGTGGAGTGTGAAATTTGGCTTCCACAGCAGGGATTACACGATTGCAATCAAATTGCATCCTAATCACATTGCAGTTGAACTGAACAGTTACTATTGAAGTTGTGCATCAACTCGAATGTCATTAAGTTAAAGCAGTTTAAATGAACGATACCGGAAGTCCCAAGATAGAGTTTGGTTGATATTTTACTTTCAAACTACTACTGTTTCAAAGTTTGACAGCTGAAAATATTAATATGCATCTATGCATTTAGTGATAAAATGCACCAAGTGAAACCAGAGATAACTGCTGCTGTTTCTCTGTAGTTTCTCGGCCCAGAAATAAAAAGTCTCATCTACGCAGAATTTATTTACAAAATTTTCTTTACAAATAATGTTAAAAAAATTCCAATAAAATGTAATAGAAAAATTAACCAATTAAAGCAGAACAGTTGTTAAAACTGAAAGGATCAGAAGTGAAGTTGGTGGCATGTGACCAATGTACGTCCTAGATTTCTATCTGTAATACTCTATATTCAAATTCACCTTCAACATGTGTAGCCGTTTCTGAGATGCATCATTTTTGTAAGATAAATGTTAGTAGCTGGTAACTCAAAATTCTTCTACATTTTTGTCAAATTAGCTGTTTTAATTTTGCTTCCTTACACTTCTGGATTTTGATATTGTTTAATTATATCAATTGACTCTGAGGAAGAAATTCCTTAGATGTGCTATCATCTTGATGTAAGTCTTAAGAAATCCAGTGTTATCAGAAAAGTAACATGATGTGGGGATAAATCCAAGGAAATTTCTGCCCACTTCAACAATACTGATTTTGGTTCACCCAACCAGCTGCATGTTGGAAACTACAATACCGTACAAGTGAAAAGAATCACGGATACACTTTTTAAGGAATGAGACATCTTGAAAGACAATCGTGCACGTAAAATGAAAGGGCTGACTGAAATGGAGTAAAAATGTGTCATTAAATAATTCAAATTACAGGCAGATGGGGTTAGTTTGGAATAGCACCATGGTTGGCATAGACATTGTGGGCTGAACGGCCAGCTCCTACACTGTACTGTTGTATATTCTAATGCAAATAATGACAGACCATAGGAAGGGACAAAATTTAAATGCCAGTAATTTATTTTATACAAACTTTTACACAGACAAAAAAATGAATCAGATAAATCAATAGATTGGACCCCTCCACCTATCAACACATATGCTCTTATTTTTGTTGTAATAGCAAGGACCTCAAAGCTGATGTACATCAACCTGCCCAGGGCTTCATCTCTCAAAGTCTGACAGTATTCTAATAACACAAACAGGCAAACAAATTTATTTTCTTTTATTCACTTCCTTTAGAACATTAAGCATTTTTTAAAAATAATTTTAAAATATTAAGAGTTTCACATTGGTTAATAGACAATACTGGTGCAGTCCTATCTAAACATGAAGGTTTCTATGATGCCCAGGCTTTCTTTTGGAGGGAATGAAACCAAAGAGAGGGCTTTTAGAATTCTATGAAATCAAAAGCTTCAACCAACAGTAAATCCTCTAACAAAGTATCCCCAGTTGCCTAAAGAACAAAATATCCTGTCTAGAGAACTTTTCATTATGTCAGGTTATTTCATTGTTGCAGCTATATTAGCAAATGGAGGCTTTCAGATTTTCTCTATTCATCGTCATTGGTGCTATCCAACTCAGGGGAAGTAATTATTATATCACCAGAAAGACTGATTATCTTTGAAAATAATACAAACTTGCAATCAACAGTTAAAAAGGATAATATGACAAGATTCCTCATTTTAAGACTTCCTGTTACACCAGATTAAAACACTTCTGGCTAAACACTACATATGTAGGCAACTTATACATTAAACCACAGAACTATTCCCTTTTTAGTTCTAGCATAACTAAGAAAACACTCCATAGGAATACTTTAAGTGGTTCTTTTAGCAGACACTGAATTGACCCAGAACAAGACCAAAATGATTACCGGCTCCCAAAGACTGACGATAGATTTTTTTCCTTTCCTACCTAGAAACTTTAACCTCTGGAACTGTCTTTCCCAGTGTAAGTTTCTCTGGAGACTTTTTCCACTGCTAAATCTAGACAAATTTTGTTTTAACTCCTCACAAATTTAGTATTTCCAATCCAAACTCCCACCCAAATCTTGTGCTGCAAACCACTGTCTTTAACCTATAGCTGTTCTCAATTTTCCAGATCTTGGAGTACTTACTGGATCTATAATTTCTCAAGGATATTTTAGAATCCTTCAAACTTTCAAAGCTCATCTCCGTGGTGCCTCAAATTATATTGGCCTTGTATCCAGGTATAAATGCCCATGAGCTTTACTTGATGCCCTAATTCTGTTCATTTTTAATTGCAATTTAAAGCACTGTTTTTTACAATCCAAAATGATCAATATTTTTCTGTCTTTGGACAAGGTGTCAATACCTTGCACCTTCTCATTAAGATCATATTGTTTTTGCTTCAGTTCATTTGCAAGAAACTTCAACTTACAATTCCCTTAATTCAAGACATTTATTTGGTCACAGTTAATAAAAGCAGGTTCACTTTTAATTAGCTACATATTATTTGTTGTTCAATCTGAAACAACAAGAAAAAAAGGAATTCACAATCTTGTGTTCGCTTGGACATGCATTTGAAATTGAAAGCTTGGCTGACCTCTTTAATGGGACTGAGGTAGTTTTTCAGGGTCTAAGGGTCTGCCTTTGTCTGACATGGTTTGCTGATTCCCTGCTTTTATTATTGGTTGTGGGGAGTTGCCTCTTTGGCGGTTCCACTTCATCAAACTGCTGAGTCCTAATACGATCATGAAATAAAGTGCAATCATTTCCTGCAAAGAAAAATTCAAAAGGATTTGAGAACAGAAACTGTATATTTCATGGATAATCTACGGCAACAAGAAGTTCTGAGGAACCAATTTAAACACTAAAGCCACTTGGATACTTAACCCTGTTTTGGTTCTAGTCTCAGGAGTAACTATTTTCCCAACTGCTTACCACCATTTGACTAGATGTGAGTAAGTTGAGAAAGCTATGCTCTGGTCCATTTGCTACGGGTTTGTTCAGCTGTCTATGGCCTCTTTTTATACCTATCTACAATCAAACATTGTTAAAATTTATATGGTAGGTAGTTTAGTGTTACAATTTCATTGAGTTAGCTCTCTTATTCTAAAGGGAAGCCTCGTGCTGTTTGTGGAACCTCCAACAAAGCTCTCCACTATGGAGTCAGGGTTGGTCTCCCAGACTGCTGCTGATGCAGCAGAGAAGTTATTGGGCCGTAAGTTTACAGATCGAAGCAGTATACAATGGTGTTGCTGTAAAACACATGTACCTAAATCGATTCAGAGTTTCAAGCTTCTAGATCTGCCAACATTCTATCCTAATCAGGAAAAATCAGAGTTCACGTTTCGGGTCTAGTGACCCTCCCACAGAACTGAACCCGAAATGTTAACTCTTTTCCTTCACAGATGCTGCCAGACCTGCTGAGCTTTTCCAGAAACTTTGTTTTTGTTCCTGATTTACAGCATCCACTGTTCTTTCAGTTTGTCTGATGAGCATGGTGGCTGTGTGACATTAAATCACAATAGGGAGCTGTCGCTCTATAATGAGACTTTGTCTTCAAGAAGACTGCAATTCTCACTAATAACAATGCTATCTTCAAACTTTTCACATACATTAGCAACTTGCCTTTCATGGCAGTGTGGAATTAATAACTTCAACACAAATGATACAGGCTTGAAAGGCTCAAAACAATGCATGGTTTGGGAACTGGCCTTAATCATGGAGTATTCAGAGGAGGTGATGCATGATGTTTGAGTAAACAAGTACTGGGACACTTATCATTGGATGGAAACATGATGCATGTTTCCTAAAAGCATGACCAAACAGTCACAAGCAACTACAGACCATTAACCTTGCTTCAACGTATACACCTCACAGGGCTAATGCTTTGAAATACAAATTTCACTATTCCTGGGGGGAGTTATCATCTTCTGTTATTATATATTTTTTGATTCGCTCATGGGAAGTTAATGTTACTGGCTGGCTTGCTAGCATTTACTGCCTGTCCCTAGTTGCTCTTGAGAAGATGGTGGTGAGCTGCCTTCCTGAACCGTTGCAGGCCATATGCTGTAGGTTGACCCTCAATGCCCTGAGGGCACAAGTTCCAGGATTTTGTCCCAGCGACAGTGAAGGAATAGCAATATATTTCCAAGTCAGGATGGTGCCTGACTTGGAGGGGAACTTGCAGGTAGTGGTCTACCCATGTATTTGATGCCCTTCTTCCAGATGGAAGTGATTGTGCATTTGGAAGGCACAGACCAAGGGTCTTTGGTAAATTTCTGCATCTTGTAGACACCACTGCTACTTAGGATTGATTGTGGAGGAAGTGAATTCTTGTGAATGTGGCTGTTTTGTCCTGGATGGTGTTAACTTTCTTGAGTGTTGTTGGAACTGGACCTATCAGGCAAATGGAGAGTTTACTCCATCACACTCCTGACTTGTGCCTTGCAGATGGTGGATAGGCTTTAGGGAGTCTGGAGGGGAGATACTCACTGCAGTATTCCCAGCTTCTGACCCGCTGTTGTAGCCACTGAATTTATATGATGAGTCCATTTGATTTGCTGGTCAATGGTAATGCAAGGAAGTTGACAGTTGGAGATTCAATGATGGTAACACCACTGAATGTCAAGGGGTGGTGGTTAAGTTGTTGTCTTATTGGAGATGGTCATCACCTGGCATTTGTTCGTTGTGAATGTTACTTATTACAAATAAATAGATTCTAATCACAGGTAAACAACTATTAACTGTTGACATGGAGCTCGATATTTAAAACTCTAACTCCCTTATTAAACACACACATAAACCTAACTACTATTCAATGTTTTTGTATGAGTGGAAGGAAAATAAAAACTTGGTGCCACAGTTCCTCAGCATTCTCAGCAATAGTTTGTTGAAGTCATCATTTTGTTTGCCAGGACTTTTCATTCTTCAGTCTCTTTATTTCCCGGGATTTTGTTCTTACAGGAAGCACTGATAATTGATACTCTAGTTGCCAGGTCTCAAACTGGTTAAAAGCCACAGTTTACAGCAACTAGTGGGAGAAATTAACTAATTTCTTTAAGATTTCAGATAATATTTTTATACTGAGATGGAGGGACACCACCTCCTCTTTCAGAGGTCCGACAGCTCCTGGTTGTATGATTAGCATCAGTCAGCTGTTCAACTAGCCAGGAACCAATCACAGAGATAGTCACAATTCATGAAAGCAGTCAGCTACTTGTTGCCGAACAAATCTCACTTTGTACACATAGCCTAGTGCTGTGCTGCCTTTCTACACCTTCTCCCTTATTTGAAAACCAACAGTGTAAACATGGCTTACAATGAATTTCAATAACTTGCCTCTTAAAACTACTAACCCTTCTTTAATATTTTGTTATGAAGCAGTTCTTTGCCCAATTTAGTCCATAATCAAAAGAAAGTAGAATAGAAAGATGCAGTCTTTACAACAGTCTAAACAAATTAGTCATCAGATTATCTGTACACTGATAATCAAATAATAGCAGTCACAATGGCAAACATTCCATCTATTAATACTTCAACACAGTGACATTCTAAACAGACTGAAAAAAAGTTTGGATGCATAGACAGACTTCTAAATGGCGCTTCATAACATTCTACATAGAAAGGTCCCAGTTAATTCAAAGTTATGGGGATTCTGGACAAGTCTTCTGGATGTAAATTGGTTGAAACGCGAAAAATTGTGGCTACATATCGGAGGAGCTATACAAAGACTGGGTGTGGCGCTGAGTTGGATGCCCAGTAACTGGTATTGGGACCACTACAAATTTCAAATTTACATCAATGGATTGAATTCAGATTCAATGAAAATTACTGATGCTTGTAGACATTATTAATAGCCTCTCCTAATTTGATATCGCTGCGGCTATTCAGAAATTACAAAATGGAATGCTGTTGTGAGGAATTGGAGACAAATATTGAGGTAAACTTGAAAGTTATTTAAAAACTCAACACTACAAGATAACAAATAAATTTAAGCTTAAAAAGCACAGTTAAAACAGATTTTAGGAAAGTGTTATTAACACAACAAATCATTAATGCATTGAATGGACATCTGGTCGTGTGGTAGAGGTGAAAACTCTAGAATAACTAAAGAGATAACTGAGGGCTGCAAAGGGAAACATGGAACATGAATGCATGAACATTAATGAATGTAATGGTCTTTGAGATCTATAATCAATGAATGATCCATGGTATCCTGTCACAGTGACATACCATCATAACAACCTTACTGGTTTCAACCACATCCTACTGCTTTATAAGAAAGTACAAGTTCATTACCCTACCTGTCAGAAAAGCTCTTCACCTAACAGCTCAGCCAAGAACTGGCTAAAATCACATCCTAACAAAAAAATGATTACCAAGAATGTCGGTTATATCCTGAATTATTGCATGAGTGTCCAACACTCTACTATTAAGAGTTACAAGAAGCCCCTTCTTAAATATTAATAGATAAAACATTTCGAGCAATTGATTCTCAAACTAGTTCTCACCTTGCATTACAGAAAAGTATGAGGTTCTGGATGGCAGTGGGAGTAGATTGGTCATTCTGTCCAGTTATAAGGTGCCTATCAATCACGACATGTACAGCATCAGGTTTAGAAGCTAAAAATAAAGAGAGAGAGGGGGAGAGAGGGAGGAGGAGGGGGAGACAGTACAATATTTATTCACAACATCCAACTCTTAGACGTGTCCTTGTCGTTTATTCCCAATTATTAAAGTAGAAATAATTGTTTTAGACATGATTTGAAGACTGTGTTTTTGCAGCGTCAATATTAGAAACTTTGCATTGATCATTTTAGGTATTTTGAAGGAATACCATATACCAAGATCAGCTGATACTTTGCTACACCCAACTGATTTTTTCCTTTCATGAGAGGTATGACTTTTTTGCCATTGTACTGTTTGCACCCCCAAGGAACCATTCTTCAATGAAATATTGTCAGTACCACTGTGTCCCAATTTACATTAATATTGGTGAGCTTTTAGTCTTTCATCAGAGTCACCTGACTACTCATGAAAATTACAGCAACTTTTGCTGCTATCCTGGCCAAGGTCAGCTACTGTGGCACAGATCAAGGGTCTTTTACTTTGGACTTTCTGGATTGAATGGTTTAACAACACACAGAAACAGTACTTCTAATGAGTCAAGCCATTAAGAAAACCTCTGGCTCTCTTCATCAACATTATCCAGCCACCCAATTTGTATAAGCTTGATGTTCTGGAAAAATATGAAACATGGAAATAATTAGACAATCATAGACCACTGGTAGGATTATCACAATTAGTGTTTCATGTTCAATATGTCTAGAGATTCCAGAATCAATTTATTAAAACGTGCAACAAATATTTACAAAGTAGATCATTTCTTAATACTCAATTTTCTATTGCACAATATCTAATTCCATTTAAATGGAATTTTAATATATTTCTGTCAAGGGCTTGCCAGTCATAAAAACAGCAAAGATTTCTCTAATTTATCAAAAGAAAACTTTCTTTAGAACCATATGTACATTGACTGGGTTAGGTTTGGTTGTGGCTATCCTTTACAGCTACTGGCTTTCACTCTGTCGTCTGAAATTCTTCCAGGGTTAAGTTAGGAGGAAAAATTACACAAATTAGGCCTATTTTCTCTAGCATTTAGAAGGCTAAAGGGTGATCTGATCAAAGTCATCAAAATATTAACAAGAAAGGACAGGGTGGATAAACTATTTCTCTGGTTGGGGATTCTAGAACTGGAGGGCACTGCCTGAGAATTAAGGCCAGACCATTCAGCAGAGATGTTAGGAAGCATTTTCATTCACAAAGGGTGGTAGATGTTCACAATGCACTTCCACAAACAGCAGTGCACGCTGGATCAGTTGTTCATTTTAAATCTGTGATTAATAAAAATGTATCTATCTAAGATATTAACGGATTCGGGCCAAAGATAGGTAGATGCAGTCAGGCTAGATCAACCATGATTTCAATAAATGGTGCAACAGGCTCAAGGGGCTGAATTACATACTCTTGTTCCTATATTAATTACAGTGGAGTCACTTGGATGGCGTGTTAAAAAGCAGTCAATCGTCTTGGAAACTCATCCAAAAGCAGGCTACCTTCAAAGCACAAGGTGAGCAAAATCATGGGAAATACTAAGAGATAACATCACATCATCAGTAAAGGCTTGAATAAATGCCCATTGTTCTTTTTTCAAACCAAACGCACACCAATAATCATTTCCAACATTCTGTTACATCTCACTGCGGCATTGCTGGATATCAAGCCTCACTGAATCTGGAATCACCATAAAAGTTGGAAGGTTTTTCCATAGTACACAGAATTCCCTGTATATATCTGTATTTTTAGACTGAGGTTGACAGAACAGACCAGGTTTCTGTACTCAACCAGAATTACAGTTTAACGCAAATAAATAATTTTAAGGTTAAAAATAATAGTGTTCTGAAGTGCAGCCATATCAAAATGTTATCTCAATTGATGCCACCAAACCTGCTGAGTTTCTCTACCCCTTTCTGGTTTTATTTGAAAACTTCTAGCATCCATTGTATTTTGATTCTTTTGTTTTTAAAATCACTTTTGTCTCACAGTTTGGCGAACTCTATTTTCCAGGTACTTTCACTGGCCTGCAGGAGGCACAAAGCAACTGGTTCATGACATATGAAGTCTCTGATTTATTGATTAAAAGCAACAGCTTTCAGCAACTGCTGAGAAGTAAACTAGCTTTCTTACTGCAGAGACAAAGAAAGCACCTTCCTTTCTGGAGGTCTGAAGGGTTGTGAGCATTTTGCTCACACCCACAAACTGTTCAGCTACTTGGGAGCCAATCACATTGGCAAGCAGAAGGCCTGTGCCATTGACAAGTGGTCAACACTCCACAGATCTGTCAGCCGAATCTCTCCTTGTACATAGTCCCTGGTGCCAGTTTGCCTGCAACCAGACAATCCCCACTGGTTGAATAAATATAAGTACAAACAGTACAATAAATAAGTATTGACAGCTTGCTTTTTAAAATCTGCTACAATTCCTTCTATAATTCTTGATTTTTAAAACAATCCTCTCTCATTTCAGTCCACTATCAAAAGGCAGGGAAATAAAAAAGATATGATCCTTACACCTCAAACCCCAACAAACCTTGCTGTGAAGAAAGCTCCAACACTGACTCTATTTTCTTGACTGACTTCAAATTGCCATGATCAGGGCTTTGCCAAAATACAGCAGCTTGAAGTGACACGAATGGAACATTCAATAAGCAGAAAATAGTTAGATGTTTTCCTGTACATGGAATGGGCACTGAAAGCATCCCTGAATTACAAAAACTATGATAACACAGAGCCACAGATGACCTACCACTGTAAGTGGCTCCCGAGTCTTTCACAAAATCCTCCACAATGACTGGAAGGCTTGCAAAATCTTTCCTCCTTACTAGCTCGAAGACAGAGGGCTATGAAAAGAAACTATCAATTATCCATTTATTAAAAGGAACTGCAATGACTGATCTTAGACACAATTAGTAATATCAACAGACCTTAACTACAATCAGTAATCTAGAATGCTCCCAAATGGCAAAAGTCAGAGTAATTAAATACAGCTTATTTATTTGAAACATGGGATCAGATTGAATAGCTCTTTTCAGTTAGTACAATCACATAGACAGAGGCTATTTGGTCTTTCCCATATACCTATCCATTTAGCCTATCTTCTAAAGAGGTTAACTGCATTTTTAAAATTTTTACTTGCAAGCATCCCTCGTTAGGGTAACATTTATTGCCCATATTTAATTGCTTTTGAGAAGGTGGTGGTGATTTGCCTACTTGAACCAATGTAGTTTTTGGTGTAGGTGCATCCATAAGGTTGTTAGGAGGAGTTCTAGGGTGGTGACTCAATTAGGAAACAGCAAAAAAGATCCAAGTGAAGTGTGGCCTGGAAGGGAATTTGATAATGTTGATGTTAAAATGAATTTTTGATCCTTATCATTTGTTGTTGTAGAGACTGTGAATTTGGTGCTGGCAAAGGATCCTTGTCAAAATCTGACAGTGCATTGTAGACGGTACGTACTGTTGGCACAATGCATGCTGGTGGAGAGGCTGATTGCACAAGCTGGTGGAAGGTGTAATGCATATGTGGGCTGTTTTGTCCCAGATGACATCCAAGTTCTTGAGTTTGTACTCATCCAAGTAAGTGTAGAATATTCCATCACACTCCTAACTTGTGCCTTATCAACAGTCGGTAAGCTATGAGGATTCAGAAGTAGAATTACACCCACATAACTGCCAGCCTCATACCCACTCTTCTAGTTGAAATATTTCCACAGCTGGCTCAGTTCACTGTGTTGTCAATTGCAATCCACAGGATGTTGATGGTGGAGGAATCAGCAATGGTAACACCACTGAAGGTCAAAGGGACATAACTGGATTCCCTCAGACATGGATCTTTGCCTGACACTTGCATGGAATGAATTTCACTTACCACTTATTAGCCTACGCCCGAAAGTTGTTAATAACTTAACATACCTGTAAAGAAAAGTTGTATTTTTCTATGTGAGGTATATTTAATCTGAGCTCTTACTCCAGTGATGCTGTATCCCTCGAATATCCATGACTTGTCCTGGTTAGTCGCACAACATAAAGCAGCAACTCCATGACCCACCACACAAATTGGTTCTGCAATTAGCAAATTAAAAATAAGGGCAGATCAAATCTTCCTCCAATTATTACATTTAAGGAAGTATTTAACTAGACTTTGAAAATAGATTCAATTTGGAGAGATTGTGTATATTAGAATCTGGAACCAATTGTCTATTTTCACAATGTAAATGTCTGTTTTAATAAAGTCTGCAAACAGTGGATTACAAAGATACTGAAAACTGAGATCAGTACATATCCGATGAGAACAATCAAGTGAACATATCAAGCTACAGTTTGTCCTCACTACATAAATACAGTTGACTCTTAAATGCACTTTGAAATGGCCCTAAGAAGGGACTGAGTTCACGGGTAGTTAAGGATTAGCAATAACTGTTGGCCCAGATAGTGACACTCACATCCCATGAATGAATTAAAAAAAAGAGAAAATGAGGCAAGTAACATAAAAGGTGAAAAATGAAAAGAAAAATCTATAATTCAAGTTCCAAACAAAAACAGATGCTGCAAAAGTCTCTAATTCAAAAGCCAAAAGTTATGTTGTTCTAAAATTAGAGTACATAATGCTATGCAAGTTAACTTCAACCTCCCTACTTCTAATGCCTTAATTTAGACAAGGTTGTTATTAAGCAATATCCGTAACCAAAATGTGAGAGCTCCTCTTCCCCAGTGCTAAAGAAATAATGTATGAACTTAATAGAGTTCTAAAACAAAACTGATAGCTGGGGGATGATGGTGTAACAGTAATGTCATTGAACAAGCAATCCAGAGATAAAGGCTAACAGTCTGTGCACATCAGCAAGAACTACAGATGCTGGAGTCAGAGTTAATAGTGTGGAACTGGTGGACCACAGCAGGTCAGGCAGCATCACAGGAGCAGGAAAGTCTAAGTTCCAGGTTTTACACCCTTTTGAAGGTTCACATCCCACCATGCAGCTGGTGGGATTTTATGTTTAATTAATAAATCTGGAGTTGAAAATTACTATGAATAATTGCACCCATGAATCATATTGATGCAAAAAACCATCTGATTCACTAATGCCCTTTGACAAAGGAAATCTGCAGTCATAGAGTTGTAGAGAGATATATAGCATGGAAACAGACCCTTCAGTCCAACCAGTCTATGCCAATGGTATTCCCAAACCAAACTTGTACCACTTGCTTGTATTGGTCCATATCTCTCCAAACCTTTCCTGTTCATTTACTTATCTAAATGTCATTTAAATGTGTAACTATACCTGCATCTACCACTTTCTCTGACAGTTCATTCTACACATGAACCACTGTGTTAAAAAATAGTTGCCCCTCATGTTCTTTTTTAAAAACTTCCTCCTCTCATCCTAAAAATATGCACTGCCGCCCAATTTTTGAATTCCTCCATCCTAGGGAAAAGAGTCATGATTTTATAAACCCCTCTACGGTCAACCCTCAAACTTTCACTCCAGTGAAAAAAGTCCCAGCCTATCGAGCTTATTCTTTTCGAACACAAGGCCACCTTTCCTCACAACATGGTAATTTTTTTTTGAATCCTCTCCAATTTTAATATCTTTCCTATAGCAGGGTGAGCAGAACTGCGAAGAGTATTCCAGAAGAGGCCTCACCAATGTCCTATACAACTTCAACATAGTGTTCAAACTCTGATACTCAAAGGTCTGAGCAATGAAGGCAAGCGTGCTAAATGTCTTCTTAACCACTTTGTATACCTGTGATGCAAATTTCAAAGGATACGTACCTGAACCCCCAGGTTTCCTTGTTCTACAACATTACCCAGGGTCCTACTATTAAGTGTACAAGTCCTGCCCTCGTTTGTTCTATCAAAATGCAATACCTCGCATTTTTCCAAATTAAGTACCCCCGTCAGCCACTCCTCAGCTTATTGACACAATTGATTGAGATCTCTTTAGATCCCTGTCCATCACACCAATTTTGGTGTCATTTGCAAGCTTACTAACCATGCTTCCTCTGTCGTCTTCCAAATCGTTTATATAAAAATGACAAACAAAAATGGACCCAGTACCTATCCCCATGGAACACTGCTGGTCACAGGCCTCCAGTCTGAAAAACAACCCTCCACCACCTCCCTCTGTCTCCTGCATCAAGCCAATTTTGTATCCAATTGGAAAGCTCCCCTCGAGTCCCACAATCTCTAACTTTACGTATTGGTTTATCATGCGGAACTTCATTAAAGGCTTTGCTACAGTCCTGTAAACAATGTTTACTGCTCTACCCTCAATCTTTTTGGTTACTTGCTCAAAAAACTCAATTTAGCCCGTGAGACACAATTTCCCTCACACAAAACCATATGACAATCCCTGCCTCTCCAAATGAATGTAAATCCTTTCTTTCAGAATCACCAACAACTTACCCACCACTAATATCCAGCTCAAGTCTATAGTTCCCAGGCTCCTCCTTACAGCCTTTCTTAAATAAAGGCACAACATTTGGGGCAGCATGGTGGCACAGTGGTTAGCAGTGCTGCGTCACAGCAGCAGGTTTCTGGGTTCGATTCCACCCTGGGGCAACTGTCTATGTGGAGTTTGCATATTCTCCCCATGTCCACATCGGTTTCGTCCGGGTGCTCTGGTTTCCTCCCACAGTCCAAAGATGTGCAGGCTAGGTGGATTGGCTATGCCAATTTGCCCATAGTGTTCAGGGATGTGTAGATTAGGTGAGTTATTTGGGGAGGGGGGGGGGGGGGGGGGTGGGCCTGGGTGGGATACTCCAAGGGTTGGTCCAAAGAGTCCACACCAAAGGGCCTGTTTCCACACTGTAGGGATTCTATGATTAACTAACCACTAGTTCTCTAAGGAGTCCTGCAATTTCTTCCCTTACTTCCCACAACATCTTGGGACATATCTGATCAGGACCTGGAGATTTATCAATCTTTATGTTCTCTAAGACCTCTAACAATTGCCTTTCTGTGATGCAAACTGCAAAGTGAGAATTCAGGCCCAGGATGTTCCTCTAAAAAAGTGAAGGCCAAGGGCAACAGGAACACGCAATCCTGAAAGTCAAAGGACTTCGAGAGTTTAGTAAAGAGAAAATAGGAAGCATATGTCAAGTACAATACATTACAAGAAGGGAGTGTAGGAAGTTGCTTAAAAAGAAAATTAGGTGAGCAAAGAGGGGCCATGAAATATCTTTAGCAGATCAGATCAAGAAATACCCCAAGGCTTTTTATAAGTATGATGATAGTAAGAAGATGACCAGGGTAACAGTGGGGCCTATTAGAAATGAAAGAGACAACCTGCGCGTGGAACCCATAGATGTGGGTAAGGTCTCAAATGACTACTTCTCATCTGTATTCACAGAAGAGAAAGACTTAGTAGCTGGGGATTTGAATAAAACCGTGCAGTTCTAAGACATATAAAGATCAAATGAGGAAGAGGTATTCGACTTTTTAATGGACATAGTGGTGCGCAAATCCCCAGGGCCTGTTGTGATGTATCCCAGGCTGCTATGGAGGCAAGGGAAGAAGTGGCTGTGGTTCTGGCAGAGATATTTAAATCTTTACTGACCACAGAGAAGTGCCAGATGATTGGAGGATAGCTAATGTGGTCCTTTGTTCAAGCAGGACAGCAGTGAAGGACAGTGGTCAGTGGTAGGGATGTTATTGGAAAAAGTACTTAAGAACAGGATTAGTCAATACTTGGAAAGGCAATGATTGACCCGGGAAACATGACACAGATTTGTTACAGGAAGATCCTGTCTGACTAACTCAACTGAGTTTTTGAAAAGGATACTATACATATTATATATTGACGAGGGCAGTGCAGTTGATGTGGGTTTATGCAGATTTTACTAAGGCCTCTGACAAGTTCTCACACGGAAGACCAACGCAAAAGCTAAGAGCCCATGGGACCCAAGACAAGTTGACAAATTGGATCCAAAACTGGCTTATAAACAGGAGCCAGAGAATGACAGTGGAGGGTTGCTTTTGTAATTGGAAGCCTGTGACCAGCAGTGTCCCTCAGGGTTTGATGCTGGGACCCTTGCTGTTTGCTATTTACATTAATGACTTGGATGTGAAGATAGAATTACAAAGTTTGCTCAGGACATGAAAGTTGGTGGTATTGTTGACACTAAGGATGGTCTCAGGCTACAGTCTGACACTGATCAACCTGTAAACTGGACAGAGCAATGGCAGAGTTTCATCCCAATAAGAGCGAAGCAACGCGTTTTGGGAAGTCTAATAAGGGGAGGACATACACAATAAGCGGTAAGTCCTGAGGGCATACTGAGGAACAAAGGATGAAATGTCCACAGATCCCTGAAGGTATCAGCACAGGCAGACAAATGGGAAAGAAAGCATACAAAAATGCTTGGTTTCATTAGCCAGAGCATAGAATATAGGAGCAAGAGAGCCTTGTTATAACTTTATAAAACACTAGTTAGGCCACTGAATGACTACTGTGTGCAGTTCTGGTTGCTGCAATATCGGAAGTAAGTGATAACACGGAAATGGGTGCAGAAGTAATTCACCAGGATGTTGCCAGCGATGAAAAGTTGCAGTTAAGAGGAAAGACTGGATAGGCTGGGTCTGGTTTCCTTGGAGGCTGAGGGGAACATCTGAGTGAGGCTTACAAAATTATTAGGAGTATAGACAGAGCAGATCATCAGAATCTCTTCCCCATGGCTGACCTGCCCAAGACCGCAGGGTATAAGTTTAAGGGAAGGAGCAAGTGATCTAGGAGATACGGAAAAATATTTTCACCCAAAGGGCAGTACATACGTAGAATGTGCTGCCTGAGAGGGTGGTGTAGATACTCTCACAACAATTAAGAAGCATCTGGATGAGCACATAAAATGCAAAGGCATAGCAGACCATGAACCAAATGCAGGAAAATGGGATTACTGTAGTCTAATGTTTTTTAATTGCCACAGTCATGGTGGTCCAAAATGTCCGTTTCTGTGTTGGACAACTATGATTCTGTGCCTTGCTGCCAATCAGACAAGGACCTACTTATGGATAACAGCGTGAGGCTGGATGAACACAGCAGGCCAAGGAGCATCAGAGAAGCAGGAAAGTTTGATGTTTCGGGTCAGGACACTTCTTCAGAAATGGGAGAGGGGAAGGGGATTCTGAAATAAATAGGGAGGTAAGGGGAGGCGGATAGAAGATGGATAAAAGGAGAAGATAGGGTGAGAGGAGGCAGACAGGTCAAAGAGGCAGGGTTAAAGCCAGTGAAGGTGAATGTAGGTGGGGAGTTAGGGAGGGGACAGGTCAGTCCAGGGAGGATGGACAGGTCAAGGAGGCAGGATGAGGTTAGTGGGTAGGAGATGGGGGTGGGACCCGAGGTGGGTGGAATGGTTAGGGAGGCGGGGACTAGCTGGGCTGGTTTTGGGATGTGGTCAGGGGAGGGGAGATTTTGAAGCTTGTGAAGTCCATATTGATACCCTTGGGGTGCAGGGTTCCCAAGCGAAATATGAGACGCTGTTCCTGCATCTTTTGGGTGGCGTCATCATGGCAATGCAGGAGGCCCAGGATGGACGTGCCGTCCAAGGTGTTTGGGGGGGAGAAGAGTCAGTTGAAATGGTTCGTGACTGGGAAGTGTAGTTGTTTGTTGAGAACTCCTCCCTACTTATGGATATTTTGTTTCGCCAATCTTCTATTCAAGTTAATGTGTTACCTCCAACAACATGAGCTTTTTGCTTTCTGCATTAATCTTCAACATGAAACCTTATCAAATGCCTGCTGGAAATCTGTGTACAGTATGTAATTCTCATCCACAGCACGGCGTGAAGAAATATTGTGTGTATCTAGCTGTATAGTTGCCATGTATGGTCAGTAAAATACAGAGGGATTTTTCAATACTTCAGGGAGACATTAAACCCCAAGATGCAAAAAGTGAAGAAAAAGATTGCAGCCTGAGTCTTTCCTGACAAGGTTGCAGATATCAATTGTTGGCAAGTGTTCCTGGTTGTCTTTCACCACATTCGCTTCTACTCCATGGAACTCATTTCTAATTCATCTCAGTTAACATTTCGCTTTGAATGATACTTCCTCACCAAATGCTCCTGCGAGGAAGTTCTGCCTCAAGCTCTCAAATCTGATTGCAGAATTTGTTTCTTTAGAGGCCATATTACGCATCCTCTTGCTCATTGGGGCTCACTTCCAAAACCATTTCACTTTCAACTCTTGTTTCTTCAAAACCTTCTAAACTGATTAATGTATTCCTTATTGCTTTCATTCTTTCCTTCACATAAGCTGCTCCATAATATTTTTAGTCAAAAAGATTGTGCTGTATAAATTCAAAATCTCCTCAATGTTCTGTTCAAAACCAAGCTGGGTAGGCTATGTTTTCATATGGGATAGAAGTTTATGCCCTTGAATAAGTGATCATTCTTTGGTAAAACTTATTAACAGGACTTATCATTACACCAAAGCCAAATCTTTGTTGTGAGCCACAACAATATTTTCCATCAAGAGTCACTGAGCGAAAACAGTGCCTTGATTTGTCTTCACTGATCAAAGACATGGTATGTTTACCACCTCAACTCGTCCTCTCAGAGATGAGCTCACTCAGCACAGACTAGATGTTGAACATTCATCCCTGAACATTCATCGTAAAATCCATAACACAAACCTTCAGCATAAGTTTAATAGTGTTTGAGAATAAATTACTCACTTTTCTCAGCACAGAAATGCTGGAGAATCTTGGCCAGATATCCACTGGTTGCAAGATCTACCATAGCACCAGGACAGTTTGGAATCAGGATAGCGTTGTACCTTGCACCTAGTGACACAATGTCATTTAATATAAAAATATCTTAGTTTACATCTTCATTTAAATGTGTATAAACGTCCGCTGTACTATACAAAAAACATTAAATGTAGTGCATGTGATTCGCTGTATAGAAAATCAGCACAAGTCACAGGGACATTTTGACTTCTCTTTGATCAGGTCACATTTTAACTGACACTAGATTGGACGTCTCTTGCTCTTTGTACTAGTTATACTTCTCTGCTCCTCCCTTTACATCGTGCTCATGCTTTTTCACAGAAGTTACAGCTCTGAACCCAAAAGCAATTCACCACTGATCTGCTCGGAAATTTGCATTTTCACCGCTTCTGCAACTTTTAATATAAAACTGCAATATTTGGGTAACAAGCTGCCCTCACAGATTAGCTACAGCAATTTATGGGAGTTGTCATAGTGCATCATTTACTATAACGAAAGTATATGGCACAGTCACATTGTCCACACTTCAAATACTCGCATCCTTCTCTGTTCTACATTTCAAGACACTGCTCTGAATGCCAAAGGATCTTGATGCTGCAAACTGAACACTGAATCTTCACTTTCATGCTACAAAACTATCAGATTATTATTATTAACCCCACACTCCAGAAACAAGTATCTGCAGAGCTGATATTCCTAGATTAGCTTCGGTATTTTAAATTTACCAAACATCGCACTCAACGTAGACAAAACCCCTACCATCAATCGACTCCAGCTTAGCTGGATTTGAGTATGGCTTCATACGGAAGTCCTGGATCCAGCGTATATTATTCTCATCCAGCTCCACAAAATCCATCGGCTTCCCCTATTGCAAACACACACGTTATATATACACAAGCCTTCCCTAACTAAACAGATGCCAGTGGCTTGGATCAGAATCACAGTTACACAAATGGTACAAAATGCAAAGTACTATAGGTCAAGAGGAAGGCAAAGAGAACATTCACTTACAACACTTTAGAAGATTTAACTTAATACATTAAAGGTGAGGTGCTGAAATTACTCTCCTATTGTCAGAGATTTTGAAGTATAATTTGAGAACTGCATTTCCTACACAAGACCTTTTACTAATGATAGCTGATTTTCCTTGACATTATATAGAGGGAAGACTATACTTGTCTTAACTTCAGGTAGAATGAGCCTGCAGGTGCAAATACATTCTCAACTTAAAGCCACATATTCTGTTCTTAAATTTTTGTGAATACTTGAATGTTATAGTTTATTAATGGAACTGGTGGCTAGTGAAGTTAGTCAGAAGTGAGGTTTCTCTGCAGTACAGACTTAGAAGCTGGGAAATTAAAAATAAATCTGCTACTAGAGGGTATACTTGAAATGACAAACATTTACCTAGGAAATTACTATTAAAACTACTCACTGTCACATTAACAGTGGGAAATTTATAGCATAAAGATGTGCCAGTGGGAAGCAAGGTTTGAGCGTCAGGTAACAAATGTAGTCTTTTTTTTAAAAAAAAGAAGAGTCATAGATTATGGTAATTAAAATGCTTTTGGGTCTCTCATTTTTACTGAGCCTTTGAACGTATATAGCCAAGTTTCAAGACGACAAAAATAGGTGGTAAAGCAAGTGATGATAACGACAATAAAAAAAATTCTGCAGAGGGATTTGGATAGGTTAAGTGAGTGGGCAAAATTTGGCTGTTGGTCTATGTTAAGGGGAAATGTGAGGTTATGCATTTTGGCAGGGAGAATAGAGGAGCTGAATATTATTTAGAGAAACACTGAAGAAATCCACAAAACTGAGGGATTTGAGAGCCCTCACCATAAGTTCAGTATGTAATAGGAAAGGCAAATGGGTTATTGGCTTTAATTTCAAAGGGAACAGAGCATAAAAGTAGGAAGGTTTTGCTTAAACTGTGTAAATTACTAGTCAGATCACAACTGGAATACTGAGAGTATCATTATACAAGGAAAGGTATGCTAATATTGGAGGAAGACCAAAGAAGGCTCACCATGCTGATAACAGGTATGGAAGGACTGTCTTATGAGGAGTGGTTGAGTAGATGAGGCCTGTACTCGTTGGAATATAGAAGAATTAAGTGAATGTTTTGAAACAAATGAAATTCTTAGAGGACTTGACAGGGTGGTTATGGAAAGGTTGTTTTCCTTTCAGGGAGAGTCTAAGAACAGATGACATGATCTCAGAGTAAGGGATCATACATTTAAGACAGAGATGAGGAAGAACTGGCTCACTCAGGGGGTTGTGAAAACGTAGAATTCTTTATCACAGAGGGCTATTGCGACTGGGTCATTTCATCTTTTCAAGGCTGAGATAAACAGATTTTGATTAGTAAGAGAATCAAGGTTTAACGGAAAAAAGGCAGGAAATTAGCGTTCAGAATTAACATCATATTCATAAAGGTCTATTTCTGCTCCTATATCTTACAGTCCTCATCTATTCCAGCATACAACAGCAACTGTTAGATGGTTCATGCAGACAAGGCAATGACTAGCATTCTACTTTTGTTGTAAAAGTATATGGTGCATCAATGAATAAAGGTGATGTAGCTGGCACTTACCCCTGGAGTGGCAATCTGAAGGTTAAAGGCTGTATTACATTGTGTATAGGAATGATAAAACGACTGTGCAGATACACCTGGGAGAGAAAGGGAACAAAGATGAAACTACTTCAGTTCAAACTCTTAATATTACAATCTATCATTACACTTCTATATATAAAGCTAAGTGTAAAATTATTGACTGCGTGAAGTAGCCAAATTATACTTTGTTTCCATCATTCAATTATTTGAAATATAAATCTATTTCTCAACATATACAGTGAGTGCCTAGATTAAAATAAATCTAGCAATTTATCAGAAATCGGTAACAATTTCTGAACCTGTAAGAGAAAGTAATATTGAAGACTTTACTAGAACAGAGGATTGATAAATAGTGGGCTGAAGCTACATCTCACGAGAACTGGATAGAGACGCATTTCTCATAAGGGCGCATGCATAGTGAAGTTAAACAAGATCCAAGAGATGACAGGGTAAAGACCTAACAACTACATGGTCATATACAGAAAGATTTCAACATGCTATTGGAAAGTAGACAAGTGATATTGTGGATAATATAACCAATTCTATTTGCAAGAAACTGCTATTGGTTTCATTTGTATATGCTATTTCTTGAAGCTTAAAGAAATGTATACCTGTGTGTAGATTTTGTGTTCCAGCGCTGTAAAAAACATTCTCAAGCTGTATTGTTGAAAATTGAACGTTCTTTTAATGCCACCAAACACAGAGACTGACAGACCAAACTGCAACAAACCTAGATGTAATGGTTAATACTTAGAAGAGCTCTCTCACGTCTGGAGTAGATAGTAGCTTATCTCAGTTGTGGCTCATTGGTAACATCCTTGCCTGAGCCAGAAGGCTGTGAACAAAAATTCTATTCCACAGTCTCAGTCATGATCTAGGTTGACAGTCCAGTACAGTGCTAAGGAGCACCGCATTGCTGGAGGTGCTCTCTTTCAAATGAGATATATGTAAAACAAAAACCATCAAAAAAAAAATTGGGACTTTCAATCGTGACTTCTGATGGTTACAATTATATAGCACAACTGTTTCAGATCAAAGAGACTTGTGGGCTATTGAGTCATACAGCTTGAAAACAGACCCTACGGTCCAGCCAGTCCATGCCGAACAAATTCCAAACTAAACCAGTCCCACCTGCCTGCTCCTGGTTGCTATCCTTCCAAACCTTTCCTATTCATGTACTTATCCAAATGTCTTTTGGATGTCATAACTGTACCCACACCCACCATTTCCTCAGGAAGTCTGTTCCATACATGAGCCATTATCTTCTGTAAAAAAATTGCCTCCTGTCTTTTTTTAAATTTCTCTCTTCTCAGCTTAAAAATGTGTCCCCGAGGTCTTGAAATTCCCCATCCTGGGCAGGACACTCCATCTATGCCTCTCATTATTTTAGAAACTTCTACCAGGACACCTCAATCTCCTGTGCTCCGTTGAAAAAAGTCCAGCCTATCTTTAACTTACACCTTCCATTTCCAGCAACATCCTGGTAAGTCTCTTCTGAACCCTTTCCAGTTTGAACATATCCCTCCCATAACTGGGCAACCAGAACTGAACACAGTATTCTGGAAGAGGCCTCATCAATGTCCTGTACAACTTCAACATGACTTCCCAACTCCTGTACTCAAAGGACTGAACAATGAAGGCAAGCATGCCAAACACCTTGTTTAACCACCCTGTCCACATGCGACACAAACTTCAAAGAATTCATGCACCCTGATCACGAACAGATCAAAGTAACAATCAAAATGACTAACGAATCACTGCCTTTGTACCTAGTAATTGGTTAGTTATACAAAACTCTGGCTGGACAAAACCATGCACAAAAGGGATATATCCCCTCAAATTTAGAAGGCTAAACGATGATCGAATTGAAGGTAAGATATTAAAGGCACAAGTAGGGCAGATGGGAGAAAAATTCTTCTGCTACTTGAAAAATGTAAGATATAGGCTAAAAATATAACCAGACCTTTCAGATGTGAAATTAAGAAATACCGTCACGCTCAAAAAGTGGGAGAAGTCTCGAACTGTTATCTACAGACAGGAACTGAAATTGCATCATTTGCTAACCTTCAAGCTTAGATTGATGCAAAAACTATCGTTGGAATACACATTTATAATTATGGACTGTGTGGAAACTTTTCAGTTAAACAGGGAGAAGAGTGACGTTAAAAGCTATGCACTGTAAGCCACTTACTTCTATAAGTCAAGTGACTTTGAAGAAACAGCAAAGCAAAAACCTCTGAAAGAGATAAGAAATGGGTTTTAATGCTTTAATTACTGGGAAACTGGCTTAGAAAACACTAGGAAGCCTCTATGCCAACAGGTGCAAGCAACCATTTTTGGATTTGGTATTCTGTTTTACAGACCCAGGAGTCATTAAGGAAGACAAGCTGCAATTCTGTCCTAAAATTATGTTCTCAGCAGAAATTCCTGGAAACCTAAACAAGTCTTCAAACACAAGTATTTCTAACTACTTTGTGAAATCTGAAAAGCTGGACTATGACCATATTCTAAAGATTTGAATCCAGATCTATGCAATCGGAATCAGTCTATGGTTGTCTAAAACTCAACTTTCCAAAGGTTTGTTTTTTCATGTTATTGTGTATTTGGGATTTAGGGGTTATGGTCTGAATTCCAGATCTTAGTTTAAATGTTGGCTAGAGCTTGTCACTTGGTTTTAAAATAAGTTTTGATTACAATTAGCAGTTACACTGAGTTCATTCAGGAAGGGTGAATGTTTATTATAGTTTGGACAGTACAAAAGAGAAGCAATGGGCCACTTCCATAATTAAATTAGACTGGTGCAGTAATGAGGCTTGATTAACAGCACTTCCTCCTGTGTCAGTTCTAAAGTATTTATATAGAGGCAAGGGCAATTGTATGGAGAATGACTGCACATCAGTCATTATGTGGCTGAATAGTGGAACTGGTTCAAGGGCAGCCTTACTACTTTTCCTATATTCCAAAGGCAAAAAAAAGGTCCAGTCAGTACACGAACCACTTTCAATGGTACTTAATCCATGCATCAAGTTTCATACCCGATGTATTTCAAGTTAGCTAATCTCAGCAGTGATTATAGGAAGATTACAAATGACATTTCTTGTCTCCAGCAGCAGCGGTACTAAAAGAGAAATTAACCAATCTTTGTACTAGTTTCTATTAAAATAAGGTAAAGTCACTATGGTCCCAAAAAGGCTGCTCACTTAATAGAAAATACTTCAGTGTCCTTGGGCAATAACAGAATGAACTACACACAAGACCAAAAACTGCTGGAGAAATTCAGGCGTGGTGACATCTGTGGCAATGAAAACAGACTTGGTGTTTTAAATCCAGTGGCCCTACTTCAGGCCTGTTGAGTTCCTCCAGAAATTCCTGTTTGTGGTTCCAGATCTCAACTATCCACAGTTTTCTTTTAATAATAGAATTAGCAAGTTGTTTATAATGTTAGACAAGAGTAAAGGACTGAGACTAATCTGACAGACTGCAAGAACTGCAGTTGCTGGAGTCAGAGGTAACACAATGTGGAGCTGGATGAACACAGTAGGCCAGGCAGCATCAGAGGAGCAGGAAAGTTGGCATTTCGGGTTAGGACACTTCTTCAACATCCGAAATGCCAACTTTCCAGCTCCTCTAATGCTGCCTGGCCTGCTGGGACTAATCAGAATGCTCTTTAAAAGGGGTTGAACGGTTTCCACCTGTCATGGGAGAGTGCGATATCGCCCACAGTTGAATAGTCTGCCACTCAGTGCCCAGAATCATACGATAACGTTCATTTTGATACTTTAATTTTTTAAAGAAAAGCATCCACGGACTTACATTCTGATCAAGGTACTATGACATGGATAACAGGCTGCTATTCAATCACTGAATGATCAATAAAACCCCGCACTTCTCTCCCCCCTCCCACCACCGCGACCCCATCAGAATGAAACGGTGAGAGATTGAAGCTCTGGCTGGGACGCTCATTGCCGGCCCAGACTTTAACCTACCTTCAGCAGCAGCGCTGAGAACAACCAGGAGGCTAGGTTTGGCCGACATGAGCCTGGGCACCGAGAAAAGCAACAGCACAGAATCCTCCCGGAACGGCCTCAATGGCAACAACAAACACCCGCCCACCTGCCCCGCGTGCGCCTCTCAAAACAGTCCCACCTGCCCCGCGTGCGCCTCTCAAAACAGTCCCACCTGCCCCGGGTGCTACCCATTCTCCTGAAGCGCCCTTTGGTCTGAGTAGAGATCAGATCTTCGTATTCTAATTTTTATTCGCACCGCTGTTTACAATCTGCTGTTTCTCACTTTATTTGAAAAGGGGAAGACTTTTCTCGATTCAGATTATAATGAAAGTAAAATGCTGCCGTAAATCTGATTTTTTTTAAAAAAGGAAGTGCTGCTTAATACCGACACACGAGGCTGAGTATTTACAGCTTTTTTATGTTTGTATAATTTTAAAATTATTGTTCTATTTTTACTGTTGCTGTCCAGGAAGACGTTGAAACTTGTCATAAACAGTACATGTCTGATTGATCATTTTATTTATTGTTACGTGCAACGAAGTACAGTGAAAAAATCTGTTTACCAGCGGTACAGGCAGGTCATAGTATACAAAGATGTGCAGATCGAAAAGACTTATACTGAGGCATACAGGTTACATTGTAGGGAGCGTGCACTGGACGAGATTAACGTTAACAAAATCAGCATTAATTGATGCTAAAATCCATTCATCAGTCTGATAACACTTAGAAAGAGGCTGATCTTGAACCTGCTTGTGCATGTGCTCAGGCTTCTGTCTCTTCTGCCTGATGGAAGAGGTTGTAGGAGATCATTACCAGGGTGCGATGGGTCTTTGATGATGTTGACCACGTTTCCACAGCATTATGCAATGTAAATAGAGTCCATTGCTGTGCACACAACTTTCTGTAGTTTCTTACAGTTTCTGGGCAGACCAGTTGCCACAGCAGGCCGTTATGGACCTGGAAAGTATGCTTTCAAAGGTGCATCTGTAGAAATTGGTGAGGGATGTCATGGATATGCCACATTACCTGAGCTGTCTAATGAAGAAGAGGCATTGTTTTGTCTTCTTGACCGTTGCATCAATGTGAGAAGTCCAGGACGTGCCATCGTTTATTGTCACTCTGAGTGACTTGATGCTCTCAACCTATGATGTGTAGATCGGGCATGTTTTCCTTTCTTTCTGATGTCAATGATCAGTTCTTTAGCTTTGCCGGCATTGAGAGAGATGTTGTTATCATTGCACCATGTCGCCAAGCCTTCTATCTCCCTACTGTATTTTGACTTGTCGTCGTCTGACCCACTACAGTGGTGTTGTCAGCAAACTTGTAGATGGTGTTCATTTAGAATTTGGCAACAACTGTGAGTGTACGGGGATGTCACTAGGGGGGTTTGGGGGGCTGCAATGTTGAATGTTATTGTGGAGGAGGTGCAGTTACTTAACCTCTATGATTGCTGCCTACGGGCCAGAAAGCTGAGAATCCAGTTGCAGAGGGTGGAGTTGAGACCAAGGTCACACAATATTGAGATCAGACTGGAGAAGATAATGGTGTGGAAGGCAGAGCTGTAGTCAATGAGCAGGAGTCTGACATAGGTGTTTTAGTTATCCAAATGTTTCAGGGATGGGTGCAGTGTTAGGGATATGGTATCCACTGTGGACCTGTTTCATCAGTGAGCAAAATTTTAGAGAATGGAGGCAGGCTGGGAGACTGGAATTGATGTGGGCCATGACCAGCCTAATGAAGCACTTCATGATTATTGAGGTCAGTGCCATTGGGCAGTAGTCATTAAGGCACATTGCAAGTGCTTTCTCAGGTACGGGGATGATGGTGGCCTTCTTGAAGCAGGCAGGGACTTTGGCTTGTAGTAGGAAAAGATTGAAGATGTTAGTGAATGGCTCCACCAGTTGGTCCACACAGGATCTGAGTGCTCAGCTGGGGACACTGTCTGGGCCAGTTGCATTCCTCAGGTTGACTCCCAGGAAAACCGATCCGACATCTAAAGCGGTGACAATGGAAACGGGCGTGACCAGGGCTGTCGGGGCAGGTGTCACTGGGCCATTTGCATTCTGCTCAAACTGAGCACCTCAGGAAGCCATGTATCTTTGTCTGCTGTCTTACTGTGTTTCATTTTGTACTCCAAAATGTTGTTTAGGCTTTGCTGTTGGTGGCAGGAGCCTGTTTTATAGGTTTGGGCCTCTGAATGCCTCTTGGCATCCCTGATGGCTTTGCGGATGTAATATCTGGAATTGTTGTTATGTTGTTGTGAAGGTCAATAGACAATAGGTGCAGGAGTAGGCCATTCGGCCCTTCGAGCCAGCACCACCGTTCATTATGATCATGGCTGATCATCCACCATCGGTATCCTGTTCCTGCCTTATCCCCATAACCCTTGATTCCACTATCTTTAAGAGCTCTATGCATCTCTTCCTTGAAACTATCCAGAGAGTTGGCCTCCACTGCCTTCTGGGACAGAGCTTTCCATATATCCACCACTGGCTGGGTGAAGAAGTTTTTCCTCAACTCTGTTCTAAATGGCCTATCCCTTATTTTTAAACTGTGTCCTCTGGTTCTGGACTCACCCATCAGCGGAAACATGCTTCCTGCCTCCAGAGTGTCCAATCCCTTAGAGATCTTTATATGTCTCAATCAGATCCCCTCTCATCCCTCTAAACGCAAGTGTATACAAGCCCAGTCACTCCAATCTTTCAACATATGATATCCTGCCATTCCGGGAATTGACCTTGTGAACCTACGCTGCACTCCCTCAATAGCAAGAATGCCCTTTCTCAAATTTGGAGACCAAAACTGCACACAATACTCCAGGTGCGGTCTCACCAGGGCCCTGTACAGCTGCAGAAGGACCTCTTTGCTCCTATACTCAATTTCTCTTGATATGAAGGCCAGCATGCCCTTAGCTTTCTTCACTGCCTGCTGTACCTGCATGCTTGCTTTCATTGACTAATGTACAAGAACACCTAGATCTCGTTGTACTTCCCCTTTACCTAACTTGACTCCATTTAGATAGTAATCTGCCTTCCTGTTCTTGCCACCAAAGTGGATAACCACACATTTATCCACATTAAACTGCATCTGCCATGCATCCGTCCACTCACCTAGCCTGTCCAAGTCACCCTCTATTCTCATAATATCCTCCTCACATTTCACACTGCCACTCAGCTTTGTGTCATCAGCAAATTTGCTAATATTACTTTTAATGCCTTCGTTTATATCATTAATGTATATTGTAAACAGCTGCGGTCCCAGCACCGAACCTTGTGGTACCCCACTGGTCACCGCCTGCCATTCCGAAAAGGACCCATTTATCACTACTCTTTGCTTCCTGTCAGCCAGCCAATTTTCAATCCAAGTCAGTATTTTGCTCCCAATACCATGCACCCTAATTTTGATCACCAATGTCCTGTGTGGGATTTTATCAAAGGCTTTCTGAAAGTCCAGGTACACTATATCCACTGGTTCTCCCTTGTCCATCTTCATAAATACATCCTCAAAAAATTCCAGAAGATTAGTCAAGCACGATTTCCCCTTCGTAAATCCATGCTGACTTTGACCTATCCTGCTATTGCTATCCAAATGAGTTGTAATTTCATCTTTTATAATTGACTCCAGCATCTTTCCCACCACTGACGTCAGGCTAACTAGTCTATAATTTCCTGTTTCCTCTCTCCCTCCTTTCTTGAAAAGTGAGACAACATTAGCCACCCTCCAATCCACAGGAACTGATCGTGAATCTATAGAACATTGGAAAATGATTACCAATACGTCCACGATTTCTACAGCCACCTCCTTAAGTACCCTGGGATGCAGACCATCAGGTCCCGGGGACTTATAAGCCTTCAGACCTAACAATCTATCCAACACCATTTCCTGCCTAATATAAATTCCCTTCAGTTCGTCCATTACCCTAGGTCCATTAGCCACTATTATATCGGGGAGATTGTTTGTGTCTTTCCTAGTGAAGACTGATCCAAAGTACCTATTCAACTCTTCTGCCATTTCCTTGTTCCCCATACTAAATTCACCCATTTCTGACTTCAAGGACCCAATTTTAGTCGTAACCATTTTTTTTCTTTTCACATACCTAAAAATGCTTTTACTATCCTCCTTTATATTTTTGGCCAGTTTTCCTTCGTACCTCATTTTTTCTCTGCGTTTTGCCTTTTTAGTTATCTTCTGTTGCTCTTTAAAAGCTTCCCAGCCCTCCGGCTTCCGGCTCATCTTTGCTATTGTTATACTTCTCTTTTAGCTTTATGCAGTCCTTAATTTCCCTCGTCAGGTACGGCCGCCCCTGCCTCCCCTTAGGATCTTTCTTCCTCTTTGGAATGAACTGATCCTGCGCCTTCTGCATTATATCCAGAAATACCTGCCATTGTTGTTCCACTGCCATCCCTGCTAGGGTATTGTACCACTGAACTGTGGCCAGCTCCTCCCTCATAGCTCCATAGTTCCCTTTGTTCGACTGCAATACTGACACTTCCGATTCTCCCTTCTTCCTCTCAAACTGCAGATTAAAACTTATCATATTATCGTCACTACCTCCTAATGGCTCCTTTACTTTGAAGTCCCTGATCAAATCCAGTTCGTTGCACAACACCAGATCCAGAATTGCCTCCTCCCTGGTAGGCTCCAGTACAAGCTGTTCTAAGAATCCATCTCGGAGGCACTCCACAAACTCCCTTTCTTGGGGTCCAGTACCATCCTGATTCTCCCAGTCTACCCGCATGTTGAAATCTCCCATAACAACTGTAGGTCAGTGTAGGATTTGAGAGATGTGAATATTGATGATGCCCAGAGGAGTTAAAGACTCTCTCCCTAACCGTAAGAGGAAATTGTACCAGTTTCAGTGTCTTTCATTTTTACATAACATTAATTCATGTGCTATAAGGAGGTAAAGATATTGAAATACAAAATTGACCCATCGAGCCCATTGCACCATTCAATGAGATCATGGCTGAACTGATGATCCTCAACTCCCCTTTCTTTCCTTATCCTTATAAACCTTGTTTCCCGTAATGTTTAAAAAAATTGCCTATCTCGGCCTTGAATATACTTAACCACCCAACTTTACAGCCCTCTGCAGTAAAGAATTCCACAGAATGACTAAGCTCTCTCAGAAAGAGAGAAGAAAAATTCCTCATCTCTGTCTTATATAGGTGATCCCTTACTCTGAAATTATGTCCTCTGGTTCTAGGCTCTTCCACAAGGATAAACAATTTTTATGCATATATGCTGTCAGGGTCATTAAGAATCCTTTATGTTTATTCTAAACAGGAACTACTCAACCTCAAATCACATGACTGCCCCTCTATTCCTAGAATCAATCTTGTGAATCTTCTGTGGACTGCCTGTAATCCCGGTCTATCTTTCCTTATATAACAGGCTCAAAATTATTCATGGTATACCAGGTGTTGTCTGGTTAAAAAAAGGCTAGTGTCTTGTTTAGTATCAGTGAGAGCTCCCTGTTTTATGTACCATTTCCTTTGAAATAAAAGCCAACAATCCATTTGCCATCCCTATTACCCACTGAACATGGATGCTAGCTCTTTTGCTTCACAAGGACTCCCAAATCCCTCTGTGCTACAGCTTTCTGCAGTCTTCCTCCACTAAATAATAGTCAGCTCTTCTTTAATTCCTGCAAAAATGCATAATCTCGCATCCTGTTTCATCTGTCAAGATTTTGCCAATTTACTTATCTATTATTTTGTAGACTTTATGTTAACCTCACTACTTGTCATCCAACTTATTTTCATGTTTACTGCAAACTTGATGACAATACATTCACTTCTGTCATCCAAGTCATTGAAATATTGTAAATAACTGTTGGTCCAGCAGTGATGCCTGTAACACTCCATCAATTATAGATTGCCATTCTGAAAATACCCACTTTATCCCAACTCCTTGTCTTCTATTAGTTAGCTAATCCTGTTACCATAATATATTACTCATGACACCATGAGTTGTTATCTTATTAAGTAGTTTTATGTACATACCTTAATGTTATTTTAAAATCTAAATATATTACATCTACTGGTTCTCCTTTATCTATCTTGCTTCTACCTTGTCTTCAAAGGATTGCAATTAATTTATCAGGCATGACTGCCCCTTCATGAAACTATGCTCACTCTTCTGGATTTTATTATATATATATAGAAATGCTCTGTCACTATATCATTTATATTGGACTCAACTTTTCTAAATTACAGACATGAAGCTAACTGACTTATAGTTACCTGTTTTTTCGACTCCTTCCATTTTTGAATAAGGGTGTTGTAGTGGCAGTTTTCCAACTTCTGGGTTTTCCCCCAAATCTAAGGATTCGCGGTTGATTAGTACCAGTGCACCCACTATCTCTGTAGCTCCTTCCTTTAATGTCCAAAGAAATATCCCACTGCGTCAACAGGACTTATTAACCTTTAGCCCCATCAGTTTCCCCAGTACTTTGGTTTCTAGTAATAGCTGTTGTGTCTATTTCCTAACAACTCACCCTGCCTCCCGGATCTCTGGATTATTTATTATTTTTGGAATGCAATTGACATCACTTTAATATGAAGATGATGTAATATATTATTCAACTTAAACAACGTTTCCTAGTTCACCTTATTGTTTCCCCAATTTTTTTCTCTAAGGGGCCTCCCTTTTCATTTTAAATACATAAAGCAGATCTTACTTGTTATTATACTACTTTCAATAAGGCCTCCTCACATTCTTTGCATGCCAATGACAAGTCTTTTTTATATATTTTGCAGTTTGCTTTCATACTTTATTTTCCTCTGTAATATTGATTTTGGTAATTTTTTATTGACTTCTAAAACTTTCCAAATCCTCTGGTTTCCTGTTAATGTTTGCCATGTTGAATGTTTTATTTCAATTTGATACTATCCTTAATTTCCTCAATTAATCATGGTAAATTTATTCCTTACCTAGAGTCTCTCTTACTCACTGAGATATACCTTTGCTCTGAGTCATTACCTGTATTTGTAAATGTTTGCCATTATTTCTGATCCACATTTCTCACTCTCAATCCGAATGCCAAATTCTACCATATTATGGCCCTGTTCCTTAGGGAGATCTCTTACTCTGAGATCATTTATTAAATATGTCTCATTACACATTACCAAGTCCAAAAATAGCCCGATCCCTGGTTGGATCCATAACATATTGTTTTAAGAAACTCAAATACACTCTGAAATCTTCTCATGGCTGCTTCTGCCAGTTTGACTTCCCAATTCACATGAATATTATTAATTTTGCCATTTTACCACATTTCCATCTTTGACCATATTTGATGCTGTTTTCTTATTCTTGAACACCCTTTCCCTTCCTGTCCCTTAACAGCAAAATATTACAGATGCGAGGAAGCTGAAACAAGCCCAGAGAATGCTGGAGAAATTCAGCAGGTCTGGCAGCATCTATACAAAGAGTTTTCTCCAGCATTTTCTGTGTTTGATCCCTTCCTGTCCCACACTGGCCATTATTATCAAAAAAGTTGCCTGGCAATGCCACTGTATCCATTTGTTTTGTAAGCCAATCTATCTCTCCCCACAATCTTTGTCTGCTGTGGTGGCTAAGGTTTGACTTTAGATATAATTTAGAAATTTGTTTCAAATTTGAAACTGCATTAGTTTGTATTTCAAAATTCTACTGCAATTCATTAACATGATCGCAGATTTTGAGTTAAACTTTAGACTTCAATATGCTGCAGTTTCGTCGAGTGTGTTTCTTACAGCTGTCATTGCAGCCAGTGGACTGATGTATTGTTACTTCTGCTTTATTTGCGTCAGCATTACATCCATATTTTGCCAGCATTTCTATGGATGGCGCTAGATAAACCAGGCAAAATCTGCTGAAGTATAAAGTAAAAATTATGAATGGAATTAAGGGGGAGACGGATGTGAGTATTAAGATTTCAAGTGATAGGGCTCCGTGACTATTTTCTCTAGCAGCATGTTCTATTGTAAGACTGTCCTTGGGAATAAAGACTGTTGATACATAGTTTGAAAAAAATGGTCTTCGTACTTTGTATGGCTGGTATCTCATATTTTGTCATTGCTAAAAGGCACCAGGAACTTGTTTCTGTCAATTCTAACCAGCCCATTTCATATTTTACAGAACATGATGGGTCTATTTTTGTCTTTCTTGTAGTGCCTCCCATTCCAATTTTTTTTAAAATCAAAGATGTAACACTGGTGTGCTTCCTATACTGATTTTGTGCAGAATTATAGAAGCCCCACAATGTGAAAGCAGTCCATTCGACCCATCAAGTCCACAATGACCCTCTAAAGACCTTTCCTACTCAAGAATTGAAATTGTTATCACTGAGCCAAGGAAGACATCTTAGATATTTGTCTGTGTTGTGTGGTGGACAGTTATTAATACAATACAGATACATAACATATATTGAGAATACAATACAGGATAAGACCATTAAGCCCAGCTAGTCTGTGTTTGTTTTATGCTTCACACAAATCTCAACCTATTCCGTGTACTTCTCAATTTTTCAGCATTCCTTTGTAATTTTCTTTCCCCTCACACACTCAACTTGCTACTTTTTGAAATGATCTATACTATGTGCCTCCATTATACCTGATTCCAGCAAGTTCCATATATTAATTACTGAAAAAAAGTCTTTTTTACTGGATTTAACAGAAACTATCATGTATTTTTGGATTTCCAAATAAGAGAAGTGTTTTCTTTACAGCTACTCTATCAAACGCCTAAAGGTAAAGACTTCCATTGGATCACCACTAATTTTTTTTTGTATAAAATGTCCAAACCTGTTCAATCTTTCTAGTACAAAAACAGAAGTTGCTAGAGAAGCTCAGCAGGTCTGGCTGCATCTGTGAAGAGAAATCAGAGTCAACATTTTGAGTCTGAAGACCCTCTGTCAGAAAAGAGCTTTTCCAGCAAATTCTGTCTTTATTTTTGATTTACAGAATCTGCAGTTCTTTTGTTTTTTTCACTCACTGTTTCTAGTAGCTGAGTTCAAAATTTGGGGAGGTCTTTTACCAAGACCCAGGTAATGCTCTGGGGACCTGGATTTGAATCCTGTCTATGACAGATGGTGAAATTTGAATCTAATAAAAATCTGGTAGTAAAGGTCGAATTATAATCATGAAACTTTTGCCAATTTTCAGGAAAAGAACGTCTGGTCCACCAATGTCCTTTCAGGAAGGAAACTGCTGTCCTTACATGGTGTGGCTGACATGTGACAGAATTCCTGACCCACAACAAATGTTAACTCGAAACTCTCCTTTGAGCTATTAGGAATGGGCAATAAATAGTGGCCTAGCCAGTGAAACCCGCATCTTGTGAATTAATAGAAGAACAGATTCCTTTTGGAGTTACCTCCCTGTGTATTACACATTGACAAATAATCAGTCAGAAAAAGAATAAATTAGATACCACACTTTATTTACAAAAACAAGAATGTTAGGACAGTTGTTTGTAATAGAAGAGGATGGGCGCTATATTAACATCTGTAAATAAAGGGGATAATTGTCATAGATCCAATGTGCAAATCAGAGTAAAATAGATTATTTCTAAGCATTGGACTTAATAGTGCTATATAGATTGTTTGCCACTTGAGTTGAGCTAGAATCCAAGCTTGAGACAATGCAGTCAGGTCATGCTGCAGTGGAGACTTCTGCTTCAACCACTTACTTCCAGCGGCCACCAACTTTGCCCTTGCCAGCACCCTTCTTGCTGCTACAAATCACAAGCAAAAAAAAAATTGTCAACCTCTAGTACTTAAAATCCAGTAGATGCCCTCTCTTGTATAACAAACAAAACTGGCTCCAGATACAAGTGCAAAAACAAAAGGATCTCCAGTGGCCTTTACAAATTTTGGCTGGAATTATCAGCTAAGTAGAGGGTGAAAACAAACAGGTCAGAAGTCTTATAATAACAAGGTGCAGAGCTGGATGAACACAGCGGGCCGAGCAGCATCAGAGGAGCAGGAAAGCTGATGTTTCGTGTCTGGACCCTTCTTCAGAAATGGGGGAGGGGAAGGGGACTCTGAAATAAGTAGGGAGAGAGGGGGAGGCGTATGGAAGATGCATAAAGGAGAAGATAGGTGGACAGGAGACAGGCAGGTCAAAGAAGCGGGGTTGGAGAGAGTAAAGGTGAGTTTAGGTGGGGAGCTAGGGAGGGGATAGGTCAGTCAGGGGAGCATGGACAGGTCAAGGACGCGGGGTGAGGTTTTTTGGTAGGAGATGGGGGTGTGGCTTGAGGTGGGAGGAGTGGAGAGGTGGGAGAAAGGACAGGCTAGAGAGGCAAGGATGAGCTGTCTGGTCTGCTGTGTACATCCAGCTCTACACTTTGTTATATTAGATTCTCCAGCATTAGCACTTCCTACTATCGAGGTCAGAAGTGAAAATTCTTCTGCAGTGAACTAATAAGCAGCATACTTTCTGGAGACAGTCTGTGTTAGTGGTTGTTTAGTCTATCTGACTCTCTTTCATGGCTTGTCCTCACTCAGATGATCTGGAGCAGGAGCACCCAGAACCCTTCTGTGACTGGATGCTGTAATGTTTGATGGATAGAGAAAAATCATTTTTTATTTAAATTGTAAGTTTGCTTCAGTTTCAGCTGAATAATTTCTTAATTGGGCCTCTAAAAAGAGAGGCACTTTTTGTTGACCTTTTTTAGTTCAGTGACTCTGCAGAATACAAATCTATGTAGAATAAACTTTCTCACCTCACAATGCGGTCTTTTGGCATCAATAACCCACTCTCATTTCTTTCTTAGCCTCTGCCATGATTACCTCTAAAGTGGCACTGGTCAAACATGAAAACTCTTCTTCATCTTATTATTGTTTTCATTACTTTAGAAGAGGGTTGATCAAAACTGTACTCATTGAAGAATGAAAGCAGTTGCCACACAGATCCAGGATATCAATTAGTGACCAGAATTTTTTTTCTCTCAGAGACCTTTGCAGTTACACTTGGTCTTTAGTCAATCTAGGGTCAGTTAGCTCAGTTGGCTGGAAGGTACTGTCTGAGGAGCTTTGGTAAATTTCTACAGTGTGTGTTCTAGATCACAGCTACAACTGAGCATCAGTGGTGGAGAAGGTGGATGTTTGTGGATGGGACACCAATCAAGTAGACTGCAGTGTCTCGGATGTTGTCAACCTTCTTTACTGTTTTTTGAGCTGAACTCATCCAGGCAAATGTGTAGCATTCCATCATCCCTTCTGTCTTTTGTCTTGCAGATAATGGACAGGCTTTGGGGAGTCAGGAGTTGAGTTATTCACCATAGTATTCCTAACCTCTCACCTGTTCTTATAGCCATTGTATTTATGTGGTGGGCTCAGTTGAGTTTCTGGTCAATAGTTACCTCAAGGATGTTGATAGTGGGGGAATTCAATGATGGTAACACCACTGAATGTCAAGGGTTGGTGGTTAGATTGTTTCTTATTGGTGATGCCATTGCCTGGCATTTGTGTGATACAACTGTCACTTGCCACTTGTCAGCCCAAGCCTCGATATTGTCCAGATCTTGTTGCATTTAAGCATGAACTGCTTCACAATCTGAGGAGTCGTGAATGGTGCTGAACATTGTGCAATCAGGAGTGAACATCTCCACTTCTGACCATATGATGGAGGGAAG
Source organism: Stegostoma tigrinum (assembly GCF_030684315.1). Lineage (NCBI taxonomy): Eukaryota > Metazoa > Chordata > Chondrichthyes > Orectolobiformes > Stegostomatidae > Stegostoma > Stegostoma tigrinum. The sequence continues at coordinate 21,671,154 of NC_081370.1, forward strand.
GTCATGATGAAGCAGCTGAAAATGGTTGGGCCTTAGAGACTACCCAAATGAACTTTTGCAGAGATATCCTGGAGCTGAGACGACTGACCTCCAAAAAACACAACCTTCTTCCTGTTTGCCAGGTATCACTCCAACCAGTGGAGAGTTTGCCCCTGATACCCATTTATTCCAGTTTTGCTAGGGCTCCTTGATACCAAACTCTGTTGGATGCTGCCTTGATTGATACCAAGGGCTGTCACTGTCACCACACCCGATATGGAAGATTAAGCAATGATGTCACTATTTACGACAGTAGAGTTGAGAGGATTGAAAGGATGAACTTTTCTTTTCTGGGAGGGTTTTAATCAATGGGATTTCCATTAAAATTATAGCCAGGCTATTCAGAGACCTTCCCTTCCCAAACTAGAACCTGTGAAAGTTTGGTGAATTGAGAACTTCAATACTGCACAATTTGTTTTGGATGGGATATCAAGGGATTACAGGACCCTGTTGCAAACAATTTGTGATCAAATAAATGGTGGAATAGGCTCAGTCACATGAGTGGCCTAGTTTTGTTCCAATGTCATTGCAGAAATCCGTTGTGTACATCTTGAAAAAAGTAAGTTGGTTGAGGTGCAACATGCTGGACTACCTCTGATCCTGACACAGTGTTGGAAGCATTTGAAAAACAAATCATCTGTAAGAAAGTGTATTCACCATATTGAAGAATGATTACAATTGAGCACAGTGAAATTAATGCCTTGCATTCTTTCATTTCACTTACCTGAATAACTTTAGGCTTCATTATTCTTTCTATGCCTTTGCAAACTGTATTTTCAACTACTTGCTTGCTAATTTTTATACTTGAAACATTAAATTTAGCAGCATCGATATGAACTCTGAGAAAACAAACATGCTTTACATCCTGCAGCCTTGGAAATCTTTAATGCAAATTCATAAATTACTTACTTCGATTACCAGGAGGGGTTGGCTTAAAGACATTCTCAGTGTTACATAAAGCATAATGGAATGCAATGTAAAAATAAGTGCTTTTATGGAGGACCTTACTCTAGCACTTGGTCCTGAATCATCATAGGAACATTCCCAATTAGATAAAATCTTCTACTTACTTGAGATTTTAATGATTCCAATAGGAATTTGCACAGAACAATATAAAGATCCTTGTGGAAAATGCTTCATACATACATCAAAATAAACAGGTTCAAAGCCCATTTTCTTACATTAATTGATAGTACTCTTCAGTATGCAAGGTCTAATCCAGTTGACTTTCCTACTGTTGTTCCCTGGTAGAAACCAAGGAGTGTTCACATTGACACTGGAATTTATTTTTCTTTAAACAATAATACCAGGACATCTGTCAAAAAGGTCATGTTTGTAAAGTCTCCTCAACATCCTGGTTATGGGTAGTCTGTCCCATTATTGTCAAATTATCCATGGTGCAACATAGAACTAGCATCATTCACACTGTATGAACACACGTAAGTTGATGTCTGGTTAAACAGGCAGGAAAGGTACTTGCTCAAATGAAAAATGACACAAAGCATTGTGGATAATCTAAAATTGACAAGGGTTCAAAGCATGATAAAGCACAATATTATTAATAACAGGGTCCCCGTACACAATTTGAATCTAGTTTGATCTAGATTATAATCTATTAGTTCATCAGAATAGGCTAAGATTTAATTTATTTAATAATTGTTGACTGGAAGGAGCTCCAGGACAACTATTTCATCTTGGGGACATTAGAGAGCCATTTCACAATTTGTAATGTTCAACTGGCTCACAGCTGCCATGCCAGAAGGCCATGCTTCCTTTCAGTCACTCCAGATGAACACATTATTTAGTCTTGCACTATCAAAAAAAAACTTAGTTAATTTAAGCTCCTATTCTTAATGATGGTACTTGCACAGGAGATGTTAAAAGCTCCTGTATACTATACTATTTGGAAATATGACATCCATATTAAAGGATTAATGATTGTGATGCAATTAGTACAAAATTACTGAACAATAATCACCAATCAAAAAGCTCAATGTGCAAAAATTATTTGGGACTATTTGAGTACAATATTATTCTGAAAAGAAACTTCCCTCTTTTGTTTCATTCTTTGATGATAACAAAAATACATGATAAAAAATCTTTGAAGTGCTATAGGATTTCTCCTCCCCCATTTTCAAAAGCAGATTTCTTCAAAAGTGGAGTCCAAATATAGTAAACTGGGAAAAGAGTGTTCTTTGAACATAAATTTGAGAAACTCCCACTCTGTAAAAGCAGGGAAAAACCTGGAGGATGGGTTTTATTCACAATGCTCTGTACCATGGGTTGGCAATATGATGTTAGATCATGCATTCTCTTCAAAAATAACAGAAGATTTAAAGGAAGAAATGAGGGTACTAGGTAAAATGGAAAAGGGATTAAACAGAAAGGAACATATTAGCACATCATGAGTTTATCAATATGGAACTTGAACTGAGTAGGACATCATTTGGTTAAAAAGGGTTGGAGGTGTCCACAAACTGGATTTTAGGTCAACCCAGTTTTTGTTTAGAAAATATCAAAATTGAAAAGTGAAATGATTTATAATTTTCACATTTTGAATATAGAAACAGATGTAGAGACACATTTCAGACAACACTGTAGTCCTGCAATACTGTAACCATGAGCAAAGTAAGTCTAGGTGCTGAGTGTTGGAAAGTTATTCAACTGTGAAGGCCAGTACAGATAAGCTCAATTCCATCAACTGATATCATTAACTTTCTATTATTGTCATTATGTTACAAGCGGGAGCAAGAATTCAAAATGTCCTTTTGTTGTCCCTAGCCCAAAGATGCCAAGCCAATTGTAATATGTTGCAACTTCAACTTCACATGTAAATTTAACATCTGGAACCCTTCTTGGCCGCATTGCTCAGCACCTCATTAAGGAAAAAAAACAGTTTAAGCAATTTGATTATGATCTACATGTCTGAAGTAGAGAAGCATACATACTTAATTTAACTGCAGAATTCCAGTGTGCTAACACTATTCACTAATATGTCCCAAATTGACTGAAGTGTGTGGAGACATATGTTACTATAAATACTTTGAACACTTAGACGTGTATTTCATAAAGGAACAATTTAATTCAAACAAACACTGTGAGTGTAATGAATAATGAGTGTAGATATCATTACATGAGTTATTTGCTTTTGCAGACCTTCACCACACCTGTTTGAAGTGAACTTCTATTAGATTTGTCCATAGTTGATAAAGTAGATGGCCATGTTTGTATATTCCTTTAGAGGAGTAGTTGGGAGAGTGGGTAACAATGTACTTACTGTTTTTGAAGTTCGTCAATGCGATTTCTGGCTGTAGTAATCTGTAAATAACATATGCTCATTAGTGCACTAAACTGAAGACTGACTCAGTTACCTGTGGTTGGATGTTTTGTCCACTTATCTGTCGAATGTTGTGTTCTCCCAGAAGAGCTCAAGGAAAGACAGCTGATGAACCTGCTGGATGAAATTTTGCAAATTGCACATTGTGCACGTCTAGACTAATACTTACAGTGTTGTTCCTCCTTCAATCCTGCAGGATGGCACACTATGAAAATGTAAGGACCCTGGACTGATGACAGCCTGCAGACTGGGCTCAAGAACTGAACTGGACTGTTGTAGCTAGCCTGAAAGCTTTTTGAGGAGGCAGCAGGTTTAACTGGAGACCAATTAAATGTTCAGAAGATGTTGGACCTACAGGGCATAGTAAAGATAAAATCTGTGGAACTGATTTATGACTAATCAAATGATAAACTATCGACACCCTCTTATCTTTGGAGAAAATGTATTTTTGTTTAAACAAAGCTTTTCAAAAAAAAATCATTGATTGTGACCAATTGACCAAATAGTGAGTGGATGCAATTTAGGTAGATTTTGTGAAATGCATTTTCTGTGGCAATAATGGCAAAACAAAATACATATCCACTCACATACCCTGACAGTAATGACTCCTTAATATTTCGGAATCAAATAAATCAGTCTTTAACTGGTGTAAATGATTAAAAACACACAAATCTGTTTTTTGAGTGCATAACATGTATGAATAAGGGCCCAAATTGAAACAAAATCAGATTTATTCCTTCCATATAGACTTGACTTTAAAAATAAGTTGGAAAATGCTGCATGAATTCCTTATTATAACAAGATAACTATAAGGTGTTTAATTCTTTGGCTAGTGGTAAACCAATGACCTCAATCCAAAAGGTTCCTAGCACCAGATCTTACATTGTAAACTCAGTAATGTTCTAATACTGCTGAAGTAGAAAGCAAAGGAATTTTTGTTTTCTACACTGGGAACTATGCTTCATTTAGATGAAGTTAAATATAAACAACTGTATTTTTTTTTCAGTGTTGTCACCTGCTACCGCCTCACTGCATGTTTGATGGTTCCTTGGCTTACCATGCAGCCACCCCATGCATGTTCCAGGCAGGACCCCTACAGCTGCAGAACTTAAAGGGGCTCTGTTTAGTACTTACAACTTAGCCAGTAGCTCCATTCTCTTACGCAGTGTTGTAATCTAAAAGGAATTACAGCAATATGTATTTCAATGGAACACTAAAAACACGGATGTTGTCAGGAAGTAGCCTGCACAATTTTCATTAAAGTACTTCCGAAAAAGAATTTGGTATAAAATAATATGGACAATTCTGTAAAATATTGCTCCCTCATAGAAATATTTACAGTTTTGTGTTTGTTAAGTATATATGATGGAACAAGTTGTTTCAATAATATTTTCATTTTCACTACATGAGCGGAAAAAGGATTAACTCTTGAAATATGATGCTAAATTGATAGGGCTAATTATTGAGAAGAAACACTTCTTTAAATTTATGACTGGCAGTTTATCTTTTCTCTTTGGCCACAATTACTATAAAAATCTTTAGCTCTATCTAATGGACAAGTATCTCCATCTTTTTACTTCTTTCTTCAAAAGAGAACACAGCACCTCAACCATAATATGCAGATTATGGCATGCTATCAAGCGATTGTCCAAATAGAAAGGTTGCTTGTTTTAATTTGTACCATGGCAGTGGGAGATGGATAATTCTGAAGAATGAGACTGCAGTTGGGATTCTTCAATTGGCTTGTTATCCTCCAGTACAATATAGGCTCTATATTGTCCATGAGTACTATACAGTCAGAGCTTCACCATTGAGCATTGCACTTAACAGGAGAGCAAGCCTTACTGTCGATGAGAGACAACCTCTTCCTTATTCTCCTTAAATGTAAAACAGAACTGTGAAACAGCTTTACAAAAGTATTTCATTTTAAAACACGCATGGCTTTCATAAAGATACTACGAAAACATAGGAAACAAGAAAGGTGTGGTTCAAGATAATCTGGTAATCTACTGAAATGGAATACGTTCCACAATGTCAGAGATGGTAAGGTTGTCAAGGCAGTAGCTCAAGGAAAAGTGGTTGTGATATGAAAATAGATAATTAATTTGGAATTTGCTTGATTTCTTTTGCAGATGAAGGAGTGCGTGCACAGAACATGAGACTAAATGGTTGTATTTATTCACTGGATATGGCTGTCACAGATTCGATGAGAAGCTGTACTATGGAAACAATAGGTTTGAGGGGCTGAAGTCTTTCCTCTATTAATTTTATTAATGTACCATATTGTCTTCCTGATCCGCTGAAGAACTCTCTCCTTCTAGTTACATCAAAACGTATGTTGAAAACTGGAAATATTGGAACATGCTATTGAAGGAGATAGAATCACATCCAAAGTTTAGAAAGTTGCAGAATTTGGAGTGGAAATTTCCCTTTTTCCTAAAATATGGGAATGCGTGTATTAGGTAGTGACTAATAATTCATACTTACCTCTGAGAACATTTGCTAAACAACCACCTCTCAGCTCACTAAGAACCAACGCACAGAATGTAACCGAGTTCCTCAGTGAATTACAGTCCTTGACACTGGCATCCTGGTCACCACAAGCTGCCGCCAGCAGCTTCAAGGACAAAGTTCCACTGAATGAAGCCTACTCATGGGATGGGAGTCATAGGAAAAGTTGAGTTAGAACCATAGGGATGGATTGACTTTCAGAGGCTAGATAGTTTGGGTTGGCCACATTCTAAAACATGAGAATGTTCTGAAGGAGTTGAGTGAAGGAGGTTTAAGAGAGATGTGGACCAAGAAGACTAAAAAAAAGTGATGATACCCAAAAACTTGACAATGGAAGACTCTTAGGATCAAATGAAAATAAGAAGCTGTGAGACATGTAAAAAAAAGATCAGAGGACCTGCACTGAGGCAAAGCAGTGAGAGTGACCATCTTCAACTAAGTTTTAAAATACAGCAATTAATTGATTGTAATGCATTGCATGAAAGCATTGCTATGGCCCATTAAAGATGTTTTACAGTTTATGTTTCTCATTTACTTTTTTTTGTAACTTTAGTAACTACTAGATCTAAAATGGAGAAGACGATAGCAAAAAGTTGAGTAATACAGTGACTAGGCAAAATACCATTGTTGGTAATACTTTAAATATCCCTGAAAAAGTTTTTATAGCCCTTATGAAAATCAATATCCCGTATCAATTTTGTCAGTAACATCTTCAAATAATTCCAACAGGTTTGTCAAACATGATTTTCTATTCATAAGTCACTGTTGATTACGTCCAGATTATTTTTGTCTAAGTGTCCATTTTCTATATCTTCTTACAATTAGTATATTGATAAAACATCTTCAGGTTGTAGTTAGTTTTACTTGCCAATATTTTTAATGCCCCTCTCTTTGCTTTGCTAATTTCCTTTTTGATTTCACTCCAGCACTTTCTGTATTCTGTGACACATAGAGGCTTTAGATTTGGCTATGCTGCCCTTTTGCTTTATGGAGACATATTTACTCTGAACACACTTAATCTCCCTTTTGAATATCTCCAACTACTCTAACACCGACATAACTTCAAATAGCTGTTTCTAGACAATTTTTGCTAAATCATTCCTCAGCTTCCTTAAATAAGTCCTATTCCAACTGAAATTTCTAACTGCTGTACCATCTATGTCCTTCTCCATAGTTACGCTAAAACTAACTGAATTACAATCACTACCACTAAAATGCCAGTTCTTCCACCTGCCAAGTTTTATTTCCTAAAGCAATGTCCAGAATTGCATTCTGTTTTGACGTTACATGCTGGCCAAAAGCATTATACTGAATGCAGTTCAAGAATTCTGCTTCCTTAATTTCTTTACACTAAAACTATTCCAGTTAATATTGGGATAGTTAAAATTTCTGACTATTACTTCCCCAATGACTTTGCATTATTGCTTATATAGTTGGTCATCTATCCCTCTGACTGTTTGGCGGTCTATTGTACATGCCCAGAAGTGTGGCAACTCCTTTTTAGTTTGTTAGCTCAATTCACATTGCCTCATTTGACAGTCTCAAACATATCATACCTCTTGACATCTATATCAGTTTCTTTGACCAAAATTGCATACAAGCCTTATAGATTAAACTATCCATTTCACCTGAAATCTCCTCAGTCAGGAATGTTGAACTGCCATTCCAGTCCCACCTAAGGCTATGTTTCTGCAATAGAAATTAGGTTTTACGGCCACTGTTTCTATTTCTGCCATCAGCTCATATACTTTATTTGTTAATCATTTAGCAGAGTTCAGAGACATTGAGCACCATATCTCCTGATGATTATAAGTGAACATGAACAGCACTGGTACAAATTAAGAGAGCTCTATTTTTTAAAAAAAGTTAAACTACAAATCAGTGGGTTGGAGTACATTTATTCGAAATAAAGTATGAATTTTCTCATTTCAGTTGCATTGGAAATTGGATGATATGATATTTCTGGCATTTAACTGATCTAATAGTCTGAGAACAGAATTACAAGAGCTTCTATGTGAATACCATAGTTAGGTGATTTGAATCACTAAATTGTTATCATGCAAAAGGAAACTATTTGGTCCATCATATCGCTCGTTTTTTTCTTCAAATAAGCATCATTACTTATCACCAATTTCCTGTTTTCTCCCTATACCCTTGCGAATAAATCATTCAATACCCTCCTGAATGCCTCAATTGAATTTGCTTCCATCACAATTCCAGGCAACGCATTCCATAACTTAAACTACCTGCAAGGTGAAAAAAATATCTTGCATTTGCTTCTTTTGCAAATCACTTTTAAATCTGTGCCCTCTCATTCTTGTTGCTTTTGTGAGTCAGAACAATTTCTCCCTATCTACTTATATCCAGCCACTCTGCATCAGATCTCCTCTTAGCCTTCCTCTCTCCAAAGAGAAATTCTTCAATACATTCACATAGCTGAAAATTTTCATCGTTGGGACTGTTCTTGAAAATCACTCTGCACTCTCTTAATGCATTCACATACTTTCTCTAAAGTGACAGTCAAAACTCTACACAACATTTCAGTTGCAATTGCTTAATTAAGCTAAATTAATTAAATTAATTTGAGTGGTTTCATTACCACAAATATGCAGTGCACTGATTATTCAATTGTGAGAAGGAACTTTACGTAATTATTATTATTTAGTACCAACAAAGTATGTTGAAACTGGAAGGAACTTCATCTTTAATTGTCTGCTTGTTTGCTTTTAAACGTCTGTCTTTAATTAAATGATTCAAAGATTTGGTACATACCTCATACTTCTGCTTCTTCAGTTTTTCACTCATATCAAATTTTTCAGATTCTAGTTGGCACAGCCAGTCATGTAGTTCCTTGGCCTTTTCCCTGGTAATTTAATAATTGGAGTATCAATCAAAATATCACAGAGAGATCAGTTCTGCCTCCAGGAGCAGTTGGTAATAGCAAAGATAGAAGCAAGGGAAATCAGATGGGTCCCCACCACTTACTCCATTTACAAATGAAGGAGGAGCAGCGGCCTGGACCGGGCAGTCTAGTTCCCTGCAGTAGGGAAACAACAAAACTCAAGTTTGATGGTTTTTGGATTATCAGTAGGCATTACTGTCCAGTTATCCTATATTTTCATTTCCTACACCACATAATCCTGGATGGTTTCACTAAGAAATACCTGTTCAAATGTTTCAAACAGTGCTCTATATGGGAAGGCAAACATTAATTCTGTTGTCAGAACAAAAAGAGTCAAAATTATATGCCTAGTAAGAACATTTGAAATGTGAAAAAGAATAGTTTGGTCATCAAATGTGCTTCTTGCAGTCCATGCAAAACTACCACAGACGTGAATGCCTTTGCACCACCAAGTTCCTGACACCCCATCCCTGTTTCTCCCCATCATGACAAGATCTCTACGCACACTTTCCAATTTCATTATGCGCATGGCAGATAACTCAGGTTAAATAGATAACTCTTTCAGAGGCCTACCATATTTATAATGAACAAAAAGGTGTCTTTCTCTGCTCTACACTTCTACAATAATTATCACAGTCTGTGTCTTGATTTGAAGATCATGTCTCCTCTCAAGGTCATGAGTTTTGGCTGTGGATGTTCATGTGATTGAAAGAGTGAATCCATTGTAGTAGGCCAATACTAGGCTAATCATCGTGTCATGAGGCGTGGACTGCAGGATTTGTTTCTGTTTCTCTCTTTCTCTGCTACTGCTCTACATCATTATTAAGGAGACTGAACTCAAAGCATGACGAAGCTTGATGGATATGTTGTAGACATCTTGGATAATTGGCAGCAATAATTAGACAAAACAGGACCCTCTGAAGGAGATGCCTTTCAGCCAGTTGGACAGACTGTCCGGGCTGCTGTAGACAGTTTTGCAGGAGTTTTGTCTGCATGCGTAGATCTGGTTCCAAGGAGAACATTAGCATCTATTTGACAATCTTCCCATTGAATCCATAAGTTTTGTTCGTGGAATTTCTATGGGCATTATATGTGCCACAAATACATGGTTCAGACCTTGAGATGTATTGATACAAAGTGAATGTTCATCAACAATCACCTGTAAAAATTGGGTGATGCAGATATCACTCATTAATAACATTTGAACCACAGAAGTGCTGGGCAATGACATTGCCAACAAGAGAGAATCTAACCATTAGCCCTTCACAATTCAAGTTATCATTATGGAATCCTTTACTATCAATATCCTGGGGGGTTACCACTGACTGGAAACTGAAATAGATTTGCTGTATAAATAGAATGGCTACAAGAACAGGTCAGGAGCTAGGAATCTTGCAGGGAGTAACTCAACTTCTGACTCCCCAAAGCCTGTTCACCATCTGCAAAGCACTAGTTAGGAGCGTGGTGAAATACTTCCCCTTGACTGGACAAGTGCAGCTCCAAACAACACTCAAGAAAATCAACACCATCTATGACAAAGCTGCCAGCTTGACTGGCACCACGTCCTTTGAATGTTCCCTCCCTCCACCACCATGATCAATAGCAGCGGTCTGTACCATCCACAAGGTGCACTGCAGAAATCCATCCAACCACCTGCAACAAACACTTCCTTCTAAACCCATGACCACTCCAATCCAGAAGGACAAGTGTAACTGATACATGGGAACATCATCACATTCAAGTTCCCCTCCAAGACACTCACCATCCTGACTTGGAAATATATCACCGTTCCTTCATTGTTGCTAGGTCAAAATCCTGGAATTCCCTCTGTAATGCCATTGTGGGTCTAACTACAGCAGTTCAAGATGGCAGCTCACCACCACCTTGTGAATGGAAAATAGCAATGGGCACTAAATGCTGGCCCCAGCCAGTGAAACCGACATACCATGAATGAATAAAAAACATTCAATGATGTAATCTGGGAGGTGCTAGTGCTTTGATCTCGGATTCGACCAGATGGTTTTGTAATTATCCTTCCCGCTGAAAAGGATGTTTCTCATATGGAGGCCACACTGAGCACATTTTGTCAGTGCAAGGAAGAGACTATTTACATCGGCTATTTCTATGCTGTTTGGCGTGATCGTTTCTCTTTTTATTTTATCAAGGATGGAATAGAACTTTTCCTTAACATCCTCACCTGAACATAATGGCTGACGATATTGTCATATTGACTACAGCTGAGTTGTAGGTAAAGAGCTGTGAACCTTTCATTTACACAACTGTGGACTTCTAGTAGTGTGTCCAAGATCCTATTTGGATGGCAGAACCCACTCAATGAACACGAGGGTCACTGCTAGTCTTTCCTTTCCAGTAAAAGGTGCATGTTCCTTGACCGGCCCTCTACAAGAAGGCATATCTCAAATAGGAGTCTTGACAGCTCATGGGATACAACTGTAGTTCTTCCTAAGATTAACCAGGAGTTGCAAAATTCCAAGTTGCAAAATTAGCATTTTATTTATTTGACCATGAAGATAGTGATCTCATTGGTTATAATTCCCATTTTGATGAAACATTAGAGAGCCATTTTTTCTGGCCCTTTTCCTAGTCCCTTTCCATTTTGGGTGAGCAAAGGGTGCTCTGAAGAGGAAAACTAAGTCACAGACACTGCTGTGAAAGGCACCTCTGCCCCAACGGATGTGCACAATGACCTTCATATGTCTGATGCCCCCGTGCAGATTCTTGATTGGTAACTCCCACGTTCAGAGTGACCTGAACTCCAATCTCCTGTTTCACAGGATTTTGTAAACAGATCCTGGTAAAGTCAGGCACTTGACTTTGTTAAACAGGGGGACATTAGGAGCCAGCATATTCCACATGATCTTGACAAGTTAATCATCAGGTCTCACTGCAATGTTGATCCAGGATGACGAGAACTCCCTTGCCAATGCAATATTCACTTATTTTTTCCGTGATGAGATGCCAAATCTTCCTTTGCCTTTTCTATGTTGAGAACTTACAGCACCACACTTCAACTGCCTCCACTTCTGACTCTAATGCCCTGAGGGGCATTGCCAGGAGCAAGCACCTTCTACTGGTATATGCTCAAGGATTCACTGGAGCACACAAACTTGTGCACCACATCAAAGTGGCGAGCCATGAAGGACTATGATAGCACATGAAATTAAGGAAACTGACTAATATCATTTAGCCCACTGTCTTGTTTCTTAAAATGAGTTGAGCATATTTTCTTTTAAAGAATACCAACTGGTTCACAAGTAATTAATTATAGTACTGGAAAATGGAAAGAACCAATCTAGACAAAAGCTCAGTTGAATGGAGATATTCCTTCTTAGCCCAACAAATTTTCACATAACATAATTAAGTTAATTCACAATATCATTGTAGCAAGTACAAAAGAAAGGGAAGCTTTCATTAAAAATTAAATAGAAACAAATTTGCAAATACTGACCTAAGCTTGTCTTCATTAAGGTGATCAATGTTGAGTGGCTTGCGCCTTTCTGCAAGGATTTTCCTCTTCTTTTCCCTTTCAGTCTGTTTCTTCCCTCTCTTCTGATCAGCCTAATTAACAATTTAATTAAAGTGTAAGATAGTTTCACTTAAATTTCAAACATCAGGGATGCATGAGAGAGTTTGCAGATCTATTAATTTTTCAACCGGTTTATTCCAGCAATTTTACACCAGCTACCATATGGAATTGATTGGGATTTCCTGGTGCATGTTTTTGAGCGCATAAGTTATTTGTTTTAATTGTCAGAAAATACTTTACCAGGCATGTGGAATTTACTAATGAGTGTACAGTATACAAGAGGAATGTTAGATTTTAGGTTAGAAGTGCAGGTCAAACTTCTTGGACTTTGTTAAAGGTGGGTCCCTGAAGAAATACCTCTCTCCCTTTAGGCCACCTTAACTTAGAAATGAAGCTTTATTGATCCAATATTCACTCTCCACCATCCTTTAACTGAGCTTTTATCGTGTGTAGTGCACCCAAAGTGGAGGCTCTGAACTAAACAGTCTCCATAGACAAAAAAGGGATACAAGGGTATACATTATAATGGATTCATTTGTTGGCATTTTACCCTGGCAAGGTAGCTGCTGTATTGAGCACCCATGCTGCTCAGAGCCTTCTTCTTCTTGGCATCATCATCAGCCCTCCTCCTGGCATCCTCCTCTTCCTTTCTTGCTTTCTCCTCCTGTTGAACACATTGGACATTATACATTTTGCTGAGCAAGAAGTAGAGCTCAGAACAGAATGTGAGGAATTTCAAATCTTTGAATTTAAAGAGGTAGACAAAAACTCATTTTTATTAATATCAGCAATGTCCCAAAGAGATTTGCATACAATCAGTACATCAGCATGCATTCTGACATGTGTGAGACTGCAGATGCAAAATGTTCCTCTGAGGCAAATGTCAGCTAACACCAAGGTGTCCCTGAAACGATAACCCACCATGTGTATTCGGCAGAGCAGAGGTAAGAATTAAAAGGCAGGAAACAAATTTACAACCCATTATCTCTTTATTGATCATAAACATGGTCTCCAGTGTTTCTCCTATTTGACAGCCATGAGTTGACCTCATGTTTTCTTAAGAATGTAAGAGTTAGTCCTTTATTACATATAACATTAAGTTGATGTGAATCTAACCAGGTCAAAGCCAACAGTATAGATTGACTTACCATCTGCCTGGCCTGACGCTCCTTTTCCTTCTCAGCACGAATTCTTTGCTGTTCAGCTCTTTCTGCTCTGCGTTTTTCCTGTTGGTTGGAGAAAAGTATAGAGAGGATTTGTATTTACAAAGTTCTGAGACAGCGCCTTCTCATTTCCTATACTTTTGTAGGGGAGCTGAGCCTATTAGCACTAGGCTACTAATCCAGAAACCTCAATAATGCTCTGGGGATTGAGGTTCAAATCCCAACTTGGCAGATGGTGGATTTGAAATCACTAAAACAAAAATTCTGGAATTAAGAATTTAATGATGATCATGGCAATGTTGAAACTATATTTTCATGGTTGATTGTCAGAAAAATAACCCATCTTGTTCACTAATGCTCTTTAGGGAAGGAAGCTTACTTTGTTTTGCCTACTCCAATCTCTCAGAAATATGGTTGACTCTTATGTGCCCTCTTGGCAATCAGGAATGACCAATAAATGCTGCCCTAGTCAATGACACCCACATCCTGTGAATGAATTGGCAAAAAAAAGTTCAGAAAGTGACAGTGCACTTTTCACCATGTCTCTGTGGCCAAAGTGCATCTTTACTGTTGCATCATACATAGAAACATAGCAGGGTTAGCCATTTGACTTCTCAAGCATTCATTATGGTAAAGCTGATCATCTAGCTCATTACCCTGATACTGCATTACCCCACATCCCTTGGTGTGATAAGCCAGAAGAGCCATATCTACCTACTTCTTGAAAACACAATGTTGTGGCCTCAGCCTCTTTCTGTGGCAGCGAATTCCTCAAGCTCACCACTTTCTGAAGGAATTTCTCCCTTTCTCAGTCCTAAAAGGTTTACATCTTACTTTTCAAATATGATCCCTGGGTTTGAATGCCCCCACTACTGGGAACATCCTTCCTGCATCTACATTGTCTAGTTCTGTTAGAATTCCATATGTTTCTATGAGATACACCCTCGTTCTTCTAATCTCCAGTGAACACTAACCTAACTGATTAAATCTCTCCCCATTTGCCAGTACTGCCATCCTGGAAATCATTTTGGGGAAACATTTGCTGCACTCTCTCTACAACAAGATCATTATTCCTCAGTTAAGGAAACCAAAATTGCACACAATATTCCAGGGTTCGCCTCACCGATGCCCTGTATAGTTGCAGCAAGACATGCTTGTTCCTGAACTTGAATCCACTCGCTATTAAGGCTAACATACTGTTTACCATCTTCACTACCTGCTGTACCTGTATGCTTACTTTCAGTAACTCGTGCACAAAGACAGCCAAGTCTCTTTGAACATTCACCTCTCTCAATTTACAGCCAATTAAATAATAATCTGCCTCCATATTTTTGCTACCAAAGTGAATCACCCCACATTTATCCATGTAATATAGCTTCTGCATGCACTTGCCCATCAACTCAGCCCATCCAAATCACACTACAACATCTCTGCAACTTCCTCATAGCTCACACCTCCAACTAACTTTGAGGCATCTACAAGTTTTGACATATTACATTTAGTTCCCTCGCCTAAATAGCTGGGGTCCCAGTACCGTTTCGTCCAGCCCCCTACTAGTCACAGCCTGCCATTCAATAAAAGGCCCATTCACTCCCACTCTTTGTTTCCTATCTGCTAAAATTTCTATCTATCTCAACACACTCTGCCAATCCCACGTACTTTAATTTTACTTATGAATCTCTTATGTGGGACTGATTAATTCCAATAGTTACGTCCTTGAAGATTTCTAGTAGGTTTGTCAAGCATGATTTCCTTTTTGTAGAGCCATACTGACTGCGTCTGATACTATCACTGTTTTCTGAGTGCTCTGCCATAAAATCCTTGACAATGGATTCTAGCATCATCCCCATTCCTGACGTCAGGCTCACGGGTCCATAATTCCCTGTTTTCTCTGTACCTTCCTTTATTAAATAGTATTAGCTACTCTCCAGTCTCTAAGGACTATTCCACATTCTAAAGAATCTTGTAAGGTGATGACCAATGCATTCACTACTTCTAGGACCACTTCCTTAAATACTCTGGGATGGAGATTATCAGATTCTGGGGATTTATCAGCATTTCATCCCATAAATTTCTCCAATGTAATTTCTGCATTGATATAGATTTGCTCTAGTTCCTCCCAATCACTAAACCCTGTATTCCCCATCATTTCTGGTATGTTATTTGTATCCTCCTTTGTAAAGACTGAAGTATGAATTCAGTTCATCAGCCATTTCCTTGTCCTCATTTTAAGTTCCCTCATTTCTGACTGGAAGGGGCCTACATTAGCCTTCACCAATATTTTTCTATTTACATATCTACAGAAACTTGAAATATTAATTCTTATACTCCCTGCAAGCGTACTCTCATATCCAATTGCCCTTCTTAATAAATCTCTAGGTCCTTCTTTGCTGAATCCTAAACTGTTGTCAATCCTCAAGTCTATTATTTTTCCTGCCAATGTTTATGCTTCTTTTGTATATCTCATGCTAATTCTAACCTCCCTCACAAACCATGGTTTGGCCACTCTTCTCGTAGCACTCTTGCACCAGACAGGAATAAACATTTCTTCTAGTTCACCCATTTGCTCTTTGAATTTTGCCTTTGCCTGTAGACTGTTCTTCCTTCTAGCAACATTTCTCAACACATCATAGCAGCACATTTCTATTGTGCACATTGACAAAACTGCTCTGTGTGTGATATAATCATACGACAATATCAGGGATACAGTCGCAATTTGACATGGCACTTAGAGCATCAGATGACACCAAGCATAATTTGAGTATTGCTAGTTACTGAAGGAGCCCATGTGCAAATGCAACAAGACCTAGACAATAATCAGAATTGGGTTGACGAGTGGCAAATAACATTCACATCACACAAAAGGCAGGCAACAATCATTTGCAATCAAGAAAAACTTAGCCATCTCCCTTAACATTTAATGGCATTTCATCACTGAACTGCTCATTATCAACATCTTGCACATTACCATTGTTGGGAACTGAACTGAACCAGAATTATAAATACTGTGACTCCACAGATTAGAGACTGGGAATTCTGAGATGAATAACTCACCTCCTGACCCGCAAAGCCTGAGTACCATTTACAAGGCACAACTTGGGAGTGTGATGGAATTCTGTCCATTTACCTGGATGTGTGCAACTCCAAAAGTCATTCAAGAAACTTGATAACATCCAGGTCAAAGTAGCCTGCTTGACTGGGACCACTCAGCAGATATTCGCCCACTTTACCACTGACACACAGCGACAGCAGTGTGTAACATCACAGGATGCCCCACAGCAACCTACCAAATCTTTCAACAGCATCTTCCAAACCCTTGATTTCTACAATGTAGAAGGACAAGGAATGTCGAGTAATGGGAACATCACCATTTGAAAGCTCCACTCCATATGAACTTGGAACTGGGTGTTCCTTCAATGTCACTCAGTCAAAATCTTGGAAATCTCTACCAAACAGAACAGTGGGTGTACCCACAACACGTGGACTGCATTGGTTAAAAAATTGCATCACCACGATCATTTCAAGGGAAATCAGAGATGGGCATTAAATGCTGGCCCAGCCAGTGAGACCCACATCCTATGAACAATTTTTAAAAAATTTAAACTGTATCCATGGTGCCTCCTTGATAGATATTCACTTTGTTGCTTTAATATCAATACAACACTCACAATCCTCTCTTTCAGAGCAATCAGTTCCTCTTCTTCCTTCTTCCTATTCTCAAAATGAAGATCAATCAGGGCCTGTAGCTCAATCAGATCTTTGTTCTGACGCTTTTTCTGGATGTCCTAAATACGACACAAACACAGAAAAATCAGAGCAATAGAATAAAAATCAGATCACAACTGAGTCATATACCACAAGTGAACAATACAGAGGAGGGCACAATGCTAATATATCTATACTATGATTTTTACTCCTTCTGAATCTCTAGAAATGTACTAATTAATACAAATGTAACAGATATCATCAAAATCATATTGAGTGCAAAGTATAGTCCAGGAACTGTTGTATTAGACAAACACATTAATCTATTATTATGCAGGCACCTTATATATTTGATATATTCAAAGTTTACAACTAATTTGTTTTGGAGAAACAAAGCTATTTACTGCTAAGGATGCTCACTTGATAACTTTATAACGTCTTTCAAGTATAGGAGGCATGAACTTACTGCTGACTTAAAGGAACTTCATTCAGTAATTTTCTCTAATAACTCTGAATAACTGGTTCATTACATCACTTCCCAACTGTAATGACCTGAAAGAAACAAAACCTCTTTGAGGCCATCTATTACTAGGATGTTCATGATGTATTGGAGATCACAAATGTTTAAAAATTGCAAATGAGACCTGGATCAAGAAGTCCCACTCCTATTTCTAACTGATCCCATCTTTGCTGAGAAAGGAAGAGAGTGGGATGTCACCCATGATTAAATCCAAACTCAGCATGACCAACTAAACATGGTACTCAGATTGTGTTTCCCTCAAAGTGATCCCATTTTTGCAAGGGTTTTAACCACTCTGTGGCAATTGTGAACTTTAAGAATCGTGAAAACTCTTGAAGGGAGGAGATGATCTGTGGAAGTGTCAAATGGTCTGGTTATTTGAATCCCCAGTCCTTTATGAACTACACTAGCTGTTTGTTGTCATTTTTCCAAGGGCAATCATTATGTAATCCTTTCCGTTTCACAGTTTCCATAACTCAGTATTGGCTCATTAAAGTGTTGCAAGTTCACAGTTGATTGGCAACTCAAAAAGGTTATTAAAGACTGTTTATCTTTAATGCATCTTTATGAATGTTTATATTGGATTAAGGTCTTGCGGAACTTATAGTCTTTTGAATGGGCTTCCATGAGTGGAAGTTTTTGTTAGCTATAGTAAAAGGTAACAGTGGACATTTTGAACTCCATTTTACTTAATCTAGACATTATTTCTGACGTCGATTACTACCTGAATGGCAATAAATTGGGAGAGGGGAGTGTGTAGCCGGACCTGTGCGTCATTGTGTACCAGTTGCTGAAGGTAAGCATGAGGGTGCAGCAGGTGGTAAAGAAGGCAAATTGTATGTTAGCCTTTGTTGTGAGACGTTTCGAGTACAGGAGCAGGGATGTGTTGCGGTAGTTATACAGTACGTTGATGAGGCCACACCTAGAATACAGTTTTGGTCTCATTTTCTGTGGAGGGATGCTCTTGCTCTCAAGGGAGGCAGAATAAGAGGTGCTGCTCCTCCAGTTGTGGGGGGTGTCACTGAAACCTGACTGCCCCAGGTGACCCATTGTCTCTGCATGCTCCTGCCCCACTGAACTCGTCTCCTCTTAAATTCACTCTGTTTTCTCCCAACCTATGTCCAGGACACCAGCCACACCCTCCACCGCCTCCAAAACTTGCAAGTACCTGATTCCCCAACACCTCATCTTCGCTATGGACCTCCAATCCCTGTACACTTACACCCATCACATGGATGGTCTAAAAGCCGTCCACTTCTTTCTTTCCCACAAGCCCAACCAGTCCCACTATACCAACACCCACATCTGCTTAACCAAACTCGTCCTTACCCTTAAACAACTTTTCCTTTAACTCCTCCCACTTCATACAGACTAAGGGGGTGGACATGAGCACCCACATGGGCCCACGCTGTACCCAGGATAGTAGGATACATGGAACACTTCCTTTCCTGCTGTTACACTGGCACTATCCCCCATCTCTTCCTCCTCTACATTGATAATTGTATCGGTGTTGTCTCATGCTCCCAACAGGTGCTTGAATAGTTCAATTAATTTTACTAACACCTTTCACCTCAAGTTCAGATTCACCTGTACCATCTCCAATACCTCCCTCTCCTTCCTGGACCTCTCCATCTCCATCTTTGGTGACCACTCCAAAACTGGCATGTTTTAAGCCCCCCAACTCCCACAGCTATCTGGACTTGCTCACCTTCCTGCAAGAATGTGATCCCCGACTCCCAATTCCTCTGCCTGCACCTCATCTGCTCCCAAGATGGGGCATTCCACTACTGCATATCCCAGATGGCCTCGTATTTCAAGGACTGCAGCTCTTTCTACCCCACTCCCCAACCAGTGATTGAAATGCCCTCGCCCGCATCCCTTGAGTTTCCAGCACCTCTGCCTTCATATTCCCCACACCCCCACCAAAAATAAAGACAGAACCCCCTTTGTCCTCATACCACCCCACCAACCTCCACATCCAACTGTATTGGAAAAGTGATAGGAATAGGAATAAACCATTTGGCCCCTCAAGCTTGTTCCACCTTACATCAGATTTGTCCTAATCTGCAACCTAACTCCCATCTTCCATAATACACTTAGATAACAAAAACTATCAATGTCGGATTTAAAACTTCCAACTGATTTCCTAATTTCTACAATTCTTTAAGTAAAGTTTCCAAATTTTACTCCCGGAAGGTCTGGTCCTCAGGTTTAGATTATGCTTCTTCGTCCTGGAACTCACAGCCAGTGAGAGTAGTTTTCCCATATTTAATCCATTAAATTTGTAAAAACTTCCATCCAATCACCCTTCGTCCTTCTAAATGCCGGAGAATACAACACTTGTTTGTGTAGTTTCTGAAATTTAATCCTTTTCGTCCAGGCATTTTCTCATAAACTAATGTTGTACTTTACGTGTGCACTTCCCAAGACCATACATGTACTTCCTTAGTTTGGTTTCCAGAACTGTTCAGTTTCCTTTAATCATTGTCTAGCTGAAACATGACTTTACTCCTTAATAGTCTGATCTCCTCAACAAAGCGATCAGTGTTCCATTAATATTTTTGTTATTTTTGGTCATTGTTCATGACACTTTAAGGATTCATGTAAGTAGCTCCCTAAGCAATTTTTTAACCCCTACTGTTTCTAGCTTTACACCATTTGAAAGAATTTGTTTTGGGTCTTGGCTGGTGACCCCATTGGGGCCTAAATTGAAATCCATTTTGTCACAGTTTTCCCCATTCATGTCATATAAATACCCCCACTTTGTAATTTTACACTTGCATCTATATTGCTTACATGACACTTTCATGTAGATATTCTGAAAAGATAGAAATAATGGCTCAAAGAGATTTTTGAACTTGTATCGTGATCTCATTGCTCCTTTTCTAGACAGGGAGAAAAACAATTATGCAGGATTTCTCCCTTCAGTACCCGTTACTGAGATGTGCACTTCCGGATATTGGTCAATGATACAATCTAAATTGGCATTATCTTGACAGGATTACATAGTATACTGAAGCTAATTTTCTGCTTTCATTCATAACATTTTAACCCTTTATTAAGCTTCAGTGAATTGCTGCTGGTTGTAGTCCTTGCACCTTGTTGAATACCTCCCTATAGGTGAGGAGTGGCGACTGCTTTGAGAAAGTAGAAAAAGTAGCTCTTCACTAAAGAATGATGAACTTACAATTATTGCCAACATTTGATAATGGATGTTAATGAATAAAAAAAATTTCAAGAAGCCATCGATGAAAAAGCAAGCATGTCAGTCATGAATCATTTGTTGGATAATTTCCTGTACTCACATCAAAGTCAACTTTCTCTCCTTCTGGGATTTTGGGAGCAGTCAGCCTGTTAAAAATAAAGTAAGTAATGATACCTAGAACTTAGACTACAAAAGTTTTGGAAATGTTTTGGAAATTATTTCTTCATTTTGGTGAAAGATGTGTGTACTCTGGGGAATAAAACATTTTCAGTTTCAATTATCCTAACTTCTATTCCCATGGCTCTGTATTGATTACTTTTACTCACCACCACACTATTTTTTTTCACATTAAAGACTGCACCAACTTTCCAGATATGTGGGAAAATCTGATGGTCAGGGTTTGTCCACCCATTACACTAGCCTATACAAAGCCCTGAGATTTTCAAAGTCACAGAAGTGATAATGACACCCTCTATTTAAAAGTCATCATTGTGGTTCCTTGCAATGTTGCTATAATCCTATTCAGCGTCTTTCAGATCCACATATTGTCATTGTAGTCCCCACAATAATGCAATGTCCCTTCAGTTGTCTGGGTTAGTTCAGCAGGTCACTTTATTCTCAACCCCCAACCAAGGTATACCAAGAAAGACAGGGCAAGGTAATGAAAAGGAAACACAAACAAAGAGAAGAAAAAGATATGACGAGAAGTCTAACACTTTTGCACTCCAATAATGGGGCGTGCTCAAAGTGAACAAATATCATAGAATTAAAGTTAGTTCCTTCGAGCAATGTTCAATGCAGAAAACATGGGGAATCACATGCATTTGTCTGGAACTTAGAAAGAGACAGCCATTAAAGGTCAGATAGAGGTAAGGGTGAAGAGAACGGTGAAGAGAGAGTGAGACGGATGGCAAATAAATAAGGACGGAAGCAAAATTTTAAACCAGCAGAAGTGGGATGGAAAAAAACAACAGAAAGAAAAGGAAGTACGGTCTGAGAGAAAGACATATTAAACAAGGAACTGAAGGAGAAGTAAGAGAAAGAAGAGGGCCTACTCCTCCATTAAATAAACCTTCAAATTGTAACAAATCACTACTCACTTCATCCTTGGCTTCTCCTCCTCTGTAGAAAAATAAAAAAAACCGAAAAAATAAATTAGATACATGATCCAAAATCAAAAACAAAGTACAGCATCAAAATATTGTATTTTTAAAAATCTACTGCGTTGCAAATAAAATTATATGTTTCTTCTCAATTTTTTCTTTAATTTCCTGAAGGTGTTGACTCCTTGTTGGGACAGTCCTGCAGATGATGGATATTGTTCAATATCCGCACCAAATGCCAATTATTCAAGTGTGATTATTTATCAGTGTATAAGAGCAGTCTACTCATTCACAGCAACAATCAGAGCTGAACCTGCTCCCATATGCACATATGATTCTCTCTCACAGACGTTTTCTATCATCTATTCTGGAATAGCAGTCAGAAACTAGGGGCCTGACTAATAATTTCTTCCTGGCCGATTAAGTGTTACCAAATATCTGAAACACTACCGAAACATAAGTCAACAGCTTTAGAACAAAATAGGAGCTGGGGAGGAAAATAAATAACAATTAAAAACACCGAGGAGATTACATTAACAAAATAGAACAGTGGTTTATCATTTTCAATAAAGTCAAAATTAACAAAATTGTGAGTTAAAGAGTGGCTGTGCTCTGGTTTGTCTGGTATGGCTAGGTAAGTCAATAGTTAACATACCAACAAAAATAAAATTGATTTTTAATAAGAACTCACAGGGAATGAGGCACTTCACAGATTTGATCAATTTTTCAAAGCATGGTGTATTTTATTCAGTTTTCAGCAGCAGAATATTGTGATTCTAGGATTCTCAAATTGTTAAATGTTAAAAGAGGTCAATTTTTATAAATTAATATTAATGGCAGACTTATCATCTGCTAATCCGGGGAATTAATCTGGTATAACAACAAAGAAAAGAACCTATGAACGGAGGCTCTATATTTCTACCATCCACCTGTAAACACAGCTAACAGCGAAATGCTCTCTCACTCATAACTTTAACCTCACTGTCTTGCCTGTAGTGACTGTAACAAGGTCAGCCAGTTGGACCGCATAGAAAATGAGTTCCTTGATTGGGGCTGCTAATCAGGGAGCCCTGGCTGATAGACAAAAACAGGAATTCAGACATCCTGCTCACTCTGAGATCTGGCTTTGAGAGAGCTGTATCAGTGTCGAGGACACTGCATGTGTAAATAAAGGGTGATTTGGTGACACGATACTGACCTCTGTGCGGAGTTATTTCATTGCCTGGTAGAAGAACCTAAGTATTCAACAATCATGAAGTTTTTAAAAATTAGCTTTTGATGTTATAGGTGTTTACCCAATTAAATCACATATACTTTGAATAGCTTGAATTGAAGTTGTGTGTTGTATTTGTTTTGCCTCATTTGTTTACTATTTTGTGTACTGTGTTGGGGTCTTTGCCCAACATTAGTCTTAATTGCAACATCCGAGTAACGCCTGTAGCCTGATATAACTTCTTCCTAGTTTCCAAGCCTTAGGTACTGTGTATATGGAACAACAATCCATCAAATTGTTCTCACTGCCACAACTGTTATTCAGCTATAGGTTGAGGAAGTCATGACGACAATAATGTTTGACATGAAATTAGTGCATTTGTCTTTTGCATCATCTATTCCAGTTTACAAGTCATTGGAGGTAATGGGAACTGCAGATGTTGGAGAATCCGAGATAACAAAGTGTAGAGTTTGATAAACACAACAGGCCAAGCAGCATCTTAGGAGCACCAAACCATCATCTCCCAAACCATCCACAACCTCATCACCTCAGGTGACCTCCCACCCACAGCCTCCAAACTCATTGTTCCCCAACGCCACACCACCTGCTTCTATCTCCTTCCCAAAATCCACAAACCTGCCTGCCCTGGTCAACGCATTGTCTCCACCTGCTCCTGCCCCATCGAACTCATCTCCACCTATCTGGACTCCATCTTCTCCCCCTTGGTGCAGGAACTCCCTGCCTGCGTCTGTGACACCACCCACGCCCATCGACCTCCTCCAGAACTTCCAATTCCCCGGTCCCCAACACTTCGTTTTTACTATGGATGTCCAGCCACTATACACCCGCATTCCCCATGCACATGGCCGAAAGGCCCTCCACTTCTTCCTGTCCCACAGGCCCAACCAGTCCCCCTCTACTGACAGCCTCATCCAACTAGCCGAACTTGTCTTCACCTTCAACAACTTCTCTTTTGATTCCTCCCACTTCCTACAGACAAAGGGGGTGGCCATGGGTACCTGTATGGGCCCAAGCTATGCCTGCCTCTTTGTAGGTTACATGGAACAATCCCTCTTCCGAAGCTACACTGGCTCTAAACACCACCTCTTCCTCCGCTACATTGATGACTGTATCGGTGTCGCCTCATGCTCCGACGAGGAACTCGAACAGTGCATCCGCTTCACCAACACCTTCCACCCCAACCTCAAGTTCACCTGGACTATCTGTAACACCTCCCCCACCTTCCTGGACCTTTCTATCTCCATCTCAGGCAACCACCTAGAAACCGATATCCATTTCAAGCCCACCGACTCCCACCAACCTTCTTGCAAAAATGCCATCTCCTATTCTCAATTCCTTCGCCTCCGCTGCATCTGCTCCCAGGATGAGACATTCCACTCCTGTACATCTCAGATGTCCTCATTTTTCAAGGTCCGCAACATCCCCCCCCACCCCCCGCAGTGGTCGAGAATGCCCTCAACCGTGTCTCCCATATTTCCCACAACTCAGCTCTCATGCTCTGTCCCCACAATAACAACCAAAACAGAATCCCCCTCGTCCTCACATACCACCCCACCAACCTCTGGATCCAACGCATCATCCTCCGACACTTCCGCCATCTGCAATCCAACCCCACCACCAAAGGCATTTTTTCCTCCCCACTTTGTCTGCTTTCCTGAGGGACCACTCTCTCCGTGACTCCCTTGTCTGCTACACACTCCCCTCCAACCCCACCACACCCGGCACTTGTCCCTGCAACTGCAGGAAGTGCTACACCTGGCCCCATACCTCCTCCCTCACCCCCATCCCAGGCCCCAAGAAGACTTTGCACATCAAGCAGATTTTCACCAGCACCTCTGCAAATGTGGTATACTGCATCAGCTGTACCCATTGTGGCCTCCTCTACATCGGGGAAACCAAGCAGAGGCTTGGGGACCACTTTGCAGAACACTAATGCTCGATTCGCAATAAACAACTGCACCACTCAGTCACAAACCATTTCAACTCCTCCTCCCATTCCTCAGATGACATGCCCATCCTGGGCCTCCTGCAGTGCCACAACGATGCCACCCGAAGGTTGCAGGAACAGCAACTCATATTCTGCTTGGGAACCCTGCAGCCCAATGGTATCAATGTGGATTTCACAAGCTTCAAAATCTCCCCTCCCACTACTGCATTCCAAAACCAGTCCAGCTCATCCCCACCTCCTTAACAGTTCATCCTCTCACCTATCCCTTCCTCCCACCTCAAGCCGCACCCCCTTTTCCTACCTAATAACCTCATCCTGCCCCCTTGACCTGTCCATCCTTTCCGGACTGACCTATCCCCTCCCTACCTCCCCACCTACACCTCTACTGGCTCCATCCCCACCTCTTTAACTTGACTGTCTCCGCTCCACCTATCTTCTCCTCTATCCATCTTCGATCCACCTCTCCCTCCCCCTTTCTGATGAAGGGTCTTGGCCCGAAACTCAGCTTTTGTGCTCCTAAGATGCTGCTTGGCCTGCTGTGTTCATCCAGCTCCACACCTTGTATTATAGGTCATTGGACCCCTGTCCTTTTCATGCTGGTGTGCTGACCATATAATTTGATGTCCACCAGCAACGCTGGCATAACATAGCAAAAAAAAATTAACCTCCAGTCATTATCACTGCAAAGAAGAATGATGGGGTGGGGTCTAAAGGAAACACAATTATCTTAGTACCACTACTTATCAATGGGACATGAGAACTGAACGGTCATTGAGATACAGTGGACCATTAAAAATGAATAAATACCCTATCCTTGAAGCATGCTACCTTCAGAAAAAAGTGACAAACACTGCTTCCTGTTTGTTCACAAACACACTGGATAATCACACTGAAATGCAAAATTGCATCTTTTACACGTGAGGTCATGGTAATGAAAACCACACACACTGTTGTTCTTCCCAACTGAAGCAAAATGTTTGTACAGAACTTTCAACACTTATCCCAACATCAGGTCACATCGCTATTAAAGCTTGTTAAAATGATGATACCCTTTGACTGTACCAACTACCCATCTAGTAAGAGATGCATTTCCCATCATAAATGAAAAATAAAGAGAAAAAGGTGGCAAAATGCACTCCTGCATGGTTTTTGTAAATAACTTTTCCATCTTAAAAGTATCCCCTTTGTCTTTTTCAAACAAAAGCATGGCAGGAGGTGCGTGCACATTAAATCCATTTTCCTTTTCCCCCAGCACTCCAACTTGTAGCCTTTTCCACAATTTAGCCGGAACTTCCTACTGTGGAGAAGGTCCACAGCCTTCTGCTAAAACTTCTATCAATATTGCTGATTGTGCAGCAATGTCACCCAACTAACATTTAACACCTTTATTTGTCACATCCTGCTACCAACAATATCAGCAAAAACACACACTAAACACTCAAAGAAATTAGACTATTTTTGAAATGAAGACAGACTTATGAAACTGACAGTGTAATAGACAACATTAATATTTTAGCAATTAACACTGTGAATAAAACCAAAAATAGCCAGGTTGTAAAGTTTTAATGAACACTGCAGTGAAATCTGTTAGTCAAAGTGCTTGCTGAATCCTGGAGCCATATAACGTTTTATATGGCTGCTATTGGATCATCTCAAGCCACGCATTTAGAAGAATTAACCTCAGAGAACTGGGGGAAGGGGAAGACAGTTAGAGTTCAGTGGGGTGAATTTACATTGATGATAAAGCAAAAATACCGTCTTCTTCTTCGTTTCCATAAACTGTGCGTTGCAACAAAAAACACAACAGAGCAAAACAAACGTTAAGTCAACGTATTCTGGACAGTTATTCCACTTAAGTGAAACTTGTAGGCTGACTGTGGGCTTGCACTGAGCCATATTGCTCTAAAGATTCAAGGATCTAGGCACATTGTTGAATGGGAGTCGGAGTCAATCAATGTCTGATTTCAGTTGGATGCGTAGGTGATTGTACTCTGACTTATTTCTCACATTTAAATTAAACTAACTCTAGAGTTACTGAAGTTTCAGATAGGGCTCATTTTACAGGTTTCTCATTATCCTACCATTTTATTATCAATTAAACCCCTCTGTGTGATATTATCCTGCTTCATTCAGGCATGTTATGGTAGTTCAGAATCACCTGTACATAAAAGGAACCGCGTCAACATGAGCAGTGATTATGCTCGGTAAGAATCAGCAATGTGAACATAAACAGCTGTCTTCTAACTTCCAACATAGCTTCAAACCTCTGAACCTTCTGATATGAACAACCACAAATCTGACCCTACATGTTCAAATATATTCATTACTTTTATAACTATATGTGAATAAAATGTTTCTGGATGTACATAAAATGAGACATATAAGCAATATTTCCTTATTTAGTTCTTTGCTAATGCTGTAACTCTCCATTCCTTGGCTACAATTACAAAATTGGAATTACATGTTGAACAGAACTGCCCGTAGATTATCGATGAGCAAAGTCGTCAGCTAAACAAATCTACTGATGTGCCACAATTATTAGATGCTAAAATATATAGACATCAACATACAAATATAGAACCTTCACAATTGAGATGCAGCTTTGGGTTCTGAAGATTATCAAAAACGTCCCACAAATTATAGATTCAATTATGCATTATTTAAATTAAATCCCAAATTGGTGGTTTAAAACTTAGACAACACCAAAATAAAACAAACGCCATTTCTTCCACACAATAATTTTTCAGAGCAGGATGATCAAGTTGCTTAATAAGGCTTTAAAATGTAAATTGAATATTAACATGATCACGAGAATCCAATATGGTGTTCGCCCGAGTCATGCATGCACCTTGAGAACATGGCAGCCTCTGCAAAGGCTCAGTTTACATAGTAGCAGGCAAGAATCAAGCGGAAAATGGATGTTAAGTTTTTGCACAGCTATGTTAACTAGGCTAGGCAAGTGGATCACAATTGCCTCCATTGTCACATGATCTGGCAGTATCAAAATGGAACTGAACTGATGCACTCTTTGAAAATGAGGCTTAGAATAACTTAGAATCTGATGCATGATTGAAAAAAAAACAGCAGAGAATAACATACCTTCTTCATGGTGTACTTCTGTGCGGGATCAGGTACATGCAGTGAGCAGCAAATACAAAGGAGCAAAAATATGTTATTATTAAGTGTTAAAGAGCCAAAAAAAAATCAGTGCAGCTGGCACAGGACTACCCAAGTTGAATCATCACACTGTTAAATTAAACATAAGCGGGACCCCTTTCCAGTTTCGCCAGATTACTCATTTTGCAAATATCTATCCTTAGAATAATTATTAGCACTACAGTTAAATTTTGGAATTGCTTCTAGTGCTCACGTTAACAAATTACATTGAATAATCCTCCTTTCTATAGGAAATAATGAAATACACCCCAATATATCACTGAACAAATAATGAAGATGATGGGTGATGTGCAGTCATTCAGGATATAGATGGATATACAATAATGATGAAGCATCCAGAATGAATGAAGATGTTCAAGGATGAAAACTGATGCAAAATTCAAAGGATATGGTGCAATGAGAGATAATAATTCAGTGGAACGATTGTGCATGATGGCATGGGAGAATTTTTTAAAAAATGAATATGATGAGAAGTGGAAATAAACAGAAAAGAGGCAAATAGTGATTAGAAGGAAGGAAATGCTAACAAAAGGAAAATTGAATGGAAGTAAAGCAGGAGAACGCAGGAAGGAGTCTGGACATTCCGATAGAAAGGAAATTGAGAATGAAGTAGAAAGAGAAATCACAAAAATAAGAATGGGAAAGTTCAAGAAAGAAAGAAAATAAAAAAGATATTAAGAAAAAAGTAGATGACAAAAGGTGAAGGAAAATGAATATTGCAGTACATACCTTCTTCAATAACCTCTTCTATAGATGGTGTTAATGGGCAGCAAGCAGTAAAGCATCAGTGCAGGGATTACAGGTGCAAGGTAGAAAAGCAGAAAAAAAAACTTATTTATATCAGCGAAAAGCAGTACAAGATTGAAGAGAAGTCCTGAAGTTGCATTACATTCACTCTAATTTACTTGAGTGTTCTAATTTTAATAAATGGCATGAGCCAAAACAAAACAAAACACAAGTTTCACTCAAACTCTCTTAAATTCTTGGCATTTCAGACATAAAAGCTTTCAACAGATGTAAGAACAGTTCTGTTTTGGTTCTCTGCTAATGCTTAGACATTCTTATCTCCTCAAATTTGAGTATGATGCGAAGTTATTTGGCACACAATGATGTTCAACATTGACTGTCCATGAAAAGAAAATGGACAAGCTCTCCAAAGTGGTCCCAAATTTTGAATGTTGGCAAAATACGGGGAGGGTAATATGATGTACAACTTTCACATTCGAGCCATTACATTGGACCAAGAACATTAATTTCCAATTTCATTGGACAACCTTTGCTCAGAAAAACCAAAGATTGCTGTTTAGAATGTAAAGCACACCTCAACAGCATTGCGGATTAAGATTGTCACCTGTTACATTTCTGGTTGGACAGTCCACTTTCTGAGTGAGTTGTTTCAAATTTCTATATTGCATGTGAAGGTAAATATCACTTAGCATTTGATCTTCCAAAACCAGAGCCAATAATTTTCCTTGTAGACTTTTACATCTTTATATGTGGTAGTATTTAATTATTTTGTCTATTGATAAACTTTTATCAACAGATGGATTGCCCACAGTCCAAGTTAATGTGCAGAAAATACTAAGAAATGATAACAAACTAAAGCTTTATATAAATAATAAAGATGGAAGAGCAGGTTGAGTGTCTGGACTGCAGTATGTGGGAACATGAGAAAAGTGGGATTGTCCTGAGCAAAAACATCTGCAATCAATGAATCCAGCTTGAATCTCTTTGGTTCATTATCATTGAGCTGAAGCGTGAGTTGGGAAAAAATATGGATAAGGAGGAGTCAGAGCAATATCTGCACAGTTTGCTCCAGATTTGGGGAACTTCTGCCAGGCAAAAATAGGTTGTCACCCAAGCCAGGTTTGAACTGTCATATGGACAAGTGAATTGGGGTAATGAAACATGGCTGGAAAGGGGTATTCTATTTCATGGATTCCATATCAGACATCCTTCATTGACACTGGCTCTAAGTGAAACAGGCAGGGCCAGATATACAACGGGAAGAAAAAATAGGGTAGTCACAGTGTTAAACCAGCAAATGGGGAGGATTGAATTAAATGTGAAAGATTGTATAGATAATATCTTAAAAAGAAATGGTTGGGAAGACAATAGGGTATGCATCAGAATTTGTCAATTAGGCACTGGAGGCTGAAGAAATTCTCAGATATGTAAAGCTAATGAGCCAGGAAAGAGAAACAGGGAACCGATGAATAAAACAGTGGAACAGAAGGTTCGGGTGTGCGGCCAATCTAAGCAATTGTAAAAATATAAATTAACAATTATTAGGGAACAAATAGTCTGAGTTACAGGCACAAATTCAACTTGGAAAATTTGACATGGTAGCTTTTACATGGCTGTGGGATAGCCAAGACTGGGAACTAAATGTACATTCTTATAATCTACAGGAAGGATAAGTGAAATAATAAAGCAGATCAAATTGTGTTTGCAATTAAGGATGAAATTACTTGAATATTATTAGTTTGTATAACGAAAAGTGTTCAAGCACCGAACACTGGATGAGTAGAATTAAGAAGTAGAAGAGATTTAAGACACAGTGATAGCTGCAGTGAAGTGGTAACTTGTGAAAATGCTGAGAATAAACATGTATGTAATAAAGTCAGAGTGGTTTTCATGGGGACTTTAATTTTTGTATATATTGGGATAAACAGACTATCATGTCAGAAAGATATCGCAATTTTTGAGCATGTCTTGGACAATTTCTGCAAAACCGTAACCTCAAATCAACAAGTTAAATTAGATTTAGTAATGAGACAGAGTCAACAATGCAATATCATTGAGCTACTAGGTTTCAACATAATGTTTGAAAAGGTGAAACATGAAACAACTACTATGACTCTAGGTTTAGCTAAAAATGCCTTCAATGAGATGAGGCAAACATGATCCAAAGCACACCGGACAAGTTTGTTACTAAGTTAAAAAGCAGATCTTCGGTGGGAATGTTCAAAATGATTTTGACATGATTCAGAGCAGTCTATAATCTACTTGCAAAAATAGATAATCATGGACAACCAATACAAAACTAAAAGAAAAAGCTTACAAATCTGCAAAAACAAAGCAGTGTTGGCAGATAGGAAAAATACAAAGATCAACAAATGTTGACGAAGAAATAACTGGCATGTTGAATAATTAATTTGTATTAACGTTTACACTAGAGAAGAGGTCAACATGCCAGCTATCCCAAAGAAGCAATTAAATCAGGGAAAAATAAGGTAAAAAATTGGAGTAAACAAAATATCAGTAAAAGCAAAATGAATGGCTTTAAAGAAGGTAAAAAAGACTAGACGATTTTCATCCCAAGATTTTAAAGGAAGCGGGTGAACACTCTATAGATTCTCCAACTACAATCTCTCACATTTTTTTGCTAATCAGAAACCATTTCTTTAGATTGCTAAGTTGTCACTGAGCTACTTAAGAAAGCTGAGAAAGGTAAATCAATAAAATATAAACCAGTTAGTCTGACAATCAGTTGTTAGTGACACTGCTTGAATTTATAATTAAGGATGGGGTGACCAAATACCTTGAAAATGTGCAGGTAAACAGAGCCAGTGTGCTTGATGAATTTAACTGTATTTTTTTTACAGAGATGACCAAAAATGCCTGTTCACAACAGCATGTTTATGGATATAGTTATATGGACTTTCAGGGCATATGAAAAAGTTTCTCATAAGTGATTGTTGGCTAAAGTTGAAACTAATTAAATTGAAGGGAAATTATTGGTCCAGTCAGGAAATTAGTTGAGGGGAAATGGAATGATGGGGACGTACTCTAATTGGCAGAATGTGATGAACTTATACTATATTAATTATTTGTTAACTTAGGTTTTGGGATGGAAAGTTTATCCAAATGATACAAAAATAGATGGTATTGTATGAAACACGAGTGGAAGTGTCAAATCAGAAAATGATATCTGATTATATATATTTCTTTATATCCAGAATAGCAGGCAAATTGGGAGTAGACAAAGCTCTAGTTTGACTACATCTAGTGTACCGTGAGCATTTCCTGACACTACATTTCAGGAAGGCGATATTGGCCTTGGAGGAAGCACAATGTAAGTTCGTCAGGATGGCAAGTGGACTCTGTCAAACAATGGAAACTAGTGCTGTGATTTAAATGAATAAGGGTGATTTGGTCAAAGTTTTCAAAGTGGTACAGGAAACAGTTAGGATTTATTACTTGTGGCAACTGGCAGTAGGAGGCACAGTCTAACAATTAGCACCAAACCTTTCAGGTGTGAAATGAAGAAACACACCTTCATGTTGAGAATGGTAGAATTTTAGTGCTGTCTTCCAGATACAACAATTCATGTCATATCAATTGCCATTTTATAACTGAAGTTCACATATTTTTGATAAGTGATAATGGGAACTGCAGATGCTGGAGAATCCAAGATAATAAAATGTGAGGCTGGATGAACACAGCAGGCCAAGCAGCATCTCAGGAGCACAAAAGCTGACGTTTCGGGCCTAGACCCTTCATCAGAGGATGAAGGCTCTGATGAAGGGTCTAGGCCCGAAACGTCAGCTTTTGTGCTCCTGAGATGCTGCTGGGCCTGCTGTGTTCATCCAGCCTCACATTTTATTATCTTGGATTCACAGATTTTTGTTAGTCAAATGTATTAAATGGCATGGGCAAAGATGGATATGTGGAGTTAACAGCCACAAACTTACGGAATAACATAAAAGGATTGAGGGCTAAATGAACAACTCCTGTTAGTATTTTCCCATACATTGCCAGAATTCTGGTTGCAATGTCCCTATCACTCAGCTCCCCTTCTCCTAAACTCTGTTTTGGTTTTGACACATTAAAAAGATGTCAGTATAATTTAGATTATATTCTGTAGGTAAACACTTGTTCACAGCAGTCAGTTCCCCTCTCAATTTGAAGCCAGTCTCTTGACTCCCATGTATTAAATCTGTGTCCAACTGTTTTCCTCCAGATAGCCCCACTAAGAAAAGATCTTTATTAGAATTTGAGCATGTTTTTTCTCTTCTAACGAAGTTTTAACAAACAGGAAGTTTACAATAAGCATCCTTACAATAGGTTGTGAAATTATTTGTTTTTGAGTAATGTCATAGTTATCGCTAATTAATGAAGCCCAAATATCAATCAGACAAGTACCTCAGACGTGAATAGGGCCCAGTTAAGATAGTGCTAAGTGGGAATAGAGCAAGAACAGAGTAACAAATCTCTATGCAACTATGTTAACATAGTTTACCAAGGCAGGAGAGTTAAAATGGTCCCCATTATCACTAAATCCAAATTTCCCAAAATATACCTAGTCCAAATGTTTCCTGAAAAGGAGAATTGGACTAACAGACAGCAACATACCTTCTTCGATGTATGCTTCTGGGAGATGGCAGGGACATGCAGCAAGGTGCAAATACATAGAAGCAAAATCCATGTTAATACTGAGCACCGGAGAGCAAAAGGTAACAACATGGCAGACATGAGACACCAGGAAGAATCAACAAATCATTCAACAGAATTCAAGAGGTCCACCATTCTAGCAACACTAAGTTTAACAGCTCCAAGGCAGTGTAGTCCTTGAACAATTAATAGTGCTTAATTAATTCTTTGCAATATCTCTTAGCTGCATTATCAAAAGTTGCTTAAACAACTCCTTCTTAAAATTGCTGAATATCTATAAGAAATGACATCAATGGAAATGTAAGACATCACATCATGAATGGACATCATGAATTGCATAATGATATGCAACATTGGTAATAACCATGGAAACAGAATGATTAGGGTAAGGCAGGATAGAGGGAGGGAAAGGATACAAATAGATTGAAGGAGATATTGAAGGATGCACAATAATCAGGATGAGGATGTAGAATGGTTACAGATAATTATGGAAACAGACTTATTGAGGATGACAAAAACTACAAGATTAATGTGGATATTTTAGAATACAGAGTGATTGAGGATAGTCAAGGAAATACAAATTTGAGAATTATGAAACAAAGATTTATTTGAGATTATGTAGGTTACACAATGTGGAGAATAATGGAGGGTACATAACATTGAGGATAATGGAATATACAGAACTATAGAACAAGGTTAACTAAGCATAAAAAAGTGAAGGTGGAATAAAGAAACAAAGAGGAACAATAAAAGGGGAAATTGTGATTGAGGAAAGATAAACGGCAGAAGGGCAGAATGAAAAATGCAAAACAGTAGAATGAAGAAAATAATCAACATACCAATGGAAAAGAAAGGGAGAGAATTTTTTTTTGAAAAGATGAAATTATATAAGAACTCAGGAGATGAAGAATCAGAAATGATCAGAATGATGAAAAGGAAAAATGAGTGAGTAAAGACAGATAAACAAATGAAATATGGGATTATGTTAGATGCACTACATACCTTCTTCAGGAACCTCTTCTGAAGGTGATATTAGCATGTAGCAAGCAGATAAGCAGCAGTGCATAAAATCAAAAGACACAAGATGGAAAAGCAGAAAAGAATTATTTTGACATAAGTATATCAGGAGGGACTGGTATATAATTAAAAATAGATTGGCTAAAGAGCAAAATACCACACCTTTACACCATTAAAACAACTTCCACTGCAATTCACTTCAGCATGCATAAAAACAAACTAATTGTTGAAATAAATGCCAACTGTGTTGCACTTGAACCCAAACAAAATCAAACGCAAGTATCATTCCAACACCCTTAAATTCCTGACATTTCAGATTTACTCCTTTGCTAAAAGGTAATCAAAACAACCTAACTGGCAAATGTTCAAATGTAGAACCATCTTCCTCAATACTATTATTAAGCTTGAAACCTGCATTGCAGAATTCTAAAAACAAATCAATTCATTGTTCTAGCTACATGAAATTGTTTAATATATAATCTTCGATTTGTTGAATATGGACAGGGCAGCAAGAGTTGGGCGACAGTGAAATTGTCGCCTTCATTGCCTTTGAATTTGGAAAACAATGTGCGTGGCAAAAATCCATTTTGAATGACACTACCATGGTTGAAAAGAATAGAACAAAATGCTAGATAATTGAGAAATAGTGACCATTAAGTGCCAAATTGGATTTTGAAAATCTGAATGTGAATTTGAAAATCTGGCTTGGCTGATTTTTAAGCATAAAGATGGTGAGTTAGTGAACTCTTATAGTAACACTTTGCAATGGAATGCACTTAAAATCAGTTTTGAGAAGGTACATTTATGAGGAGGGCCAACTGTGCTCAAGATCAAAGATTCTCTTACATCTCAAGCAGTTCCATTCACTGTGAAACATGACAATCAAGATGAATTCCACAACACTGAAACATAGTTACAAACTGAAATGTTAAACTCCAAATTTACTCAGCAATCAGTTATAGTTATATATTTATTTATGTTTTCAAATTGAAACCAATGTGAAACCATGATCTCTGCAGAAAGGGGTGGTTTACCTCAGTTGGCTGGCAGTTGGTTTGCAAAGTAGTGTGATGCCAATAGCATGGGGTCAATCCCCTCACCGACTGACATTGCCACGAAGGACTCTCCTTCTAAATCTCTCCCCTCACCTGAGGAGCGATGGCACTCAGGTTAATTCACCACCAGTCACCTCTCTTTAATGAGAGAGTAGCCTATGGTGTGGTAAGGCTATGGTGACTTGAATTGATTTTCAAAAACCTACAATGAATTGTTTTGGGACATAATTCAAATTCATTTTGACTTTGTACTTTTATAACCAATCTCTTTGTCTCTGTGGCATCTTTATACACTCACTTAAAACTGTACCAGAGAACCAATAGGTACATAAGTATTTCTTCTTGAAATTAAGAGGGAGATCCCTGATGACTGAAGATACCAAAGAGATTTTGGCAGAATGGAATGTCACAAATGTACGCCTACAATTAAAGGAAGAGAGAAAATGTAGAGTACGAATATACATCAGGGAAAATGTTATAAAGGATGCAACATCTATAGACTTAGAAAATAATGATATGCTTGTGAAGAGACAACACATGATGACAGGGAAATCAAGTTTGATAAACATGTTAGATTTTTTTGGTGAAGTATGGATGTGGAAGTAGTTGTTGTTGTGTATTTGGATTTTTGGAAAGTTTTTGATCGGGTCTTGCACAGTAGATTATTGAGTGAAGATCTCTTGGGCTGAGAGATAATATACCAGTGCAGATTAGAAATTGGTTAACTGACAGATTGCAGAGGGCTAGAATAAATAGGTCAATCTCAGATGACAGGCTGTCACTAGTGGGTGTTGCAAAGAATAGTGCTTGGACTAAAACGTTCATAACCTCCACAAATGATTTGAAATGTGGGGATCAAATGAAATATTTACAATTTGTTAATGACACCAAACCAGGTAGGGATATGATTTGTGAGGAGAGTGTAATGAAGCTTTAGCAGGTTAACTGAATGTGCCGGAACATGGAAGATGGAATATAATGTGAATAAATGTGAAGTTATCCACTTTGGTAGATAAAAAAAATGCAGAGTATTTCCTAAATGGTGAGAGTTTGGAATATATTGATACCAGAAGAATCTGTAGATACTAGGTGAGGGTAAGATTAGGCTTTCTTGTGATGCTGCAAGTCAGATCCTACCTATGCTCATATATGGAGGAGTCTCCAGTGGCTAAGACACAGGAGAAAAAAAAATAGAAGTTTTGTAGCTAGTTTAAAAAGAACAATTCTAAAATGCCTGCTTTTTGTGATATCATAAACATTAAGAGTGCTGGAATTGTTTTCGTGGTGTTAAGCTATATAAGTAAAAGATGGCATTGGGAAAAACAAAGAACAGTTAGAAATCGTCTTCATTACCTCCCTCTTCATGTTCTTCATGTTCTGTAATCCAACACGAGAGATAATAGTTGATGATTATTCGCAGCAAACTCTGACTTCATCACTTTAACTGCCCTCACCATGGGTATCAAATACAAGCATCATGCAGAGAATTCTGAATAATTAGCCAGGTGTAAACCGAAAACACTGAACCACTCTACTTAGATGATCCCATCTTTCATCCCTAATCTGACCAAAATTAATCTCTCTCATTTAGAGCATAATCTGGGACAGTACACTTTGTCATAACCTCCTAAACTGAAC
The DNA here is from genome assembly GCF_030684315.1 of Stegostoma tigrinum. Classification (NCBI taxonomy): domain Eukaryota; kingdom Metazoa; phylum Chordata; class Chondrichthyes; order Orectolobiformes; family Stegostomatidae; genus Stegostoma; species Stegostoma tigrinum. The sequence goes on from NC_081370.1 coordinate 21,708,652, forward strand.
ACAGAAAAGAAAAACCATCCAGAAATCTCAGTCAGCGACCCCTGTAAGAATATGCACAAATAAAAAGCTCAGGTCAGAACAGGATCAGATATGATCATGAGGTGGTGGGAACTGGCAATGCTGGAGAATCTGAGATAACAAGGTGTAGAGCTGGATGAACACAGCAGGCCAAGCTGCATGACCAAGCTCTCCTGCTCCTCTGATGTTGCTTGGCCTGCTATGTTCATCCAGTTCTACACCTTGTTATCTCAGATACGATCATGATGCTTTATCTGACATACTGACAATCACTACCCAGGTTCACAGATGAAGAACCAGCCACATGAAACCAATCCAGAGGCCTGACAATAGCCATGAATCAGGATGAGTCAGGATTAGTTTTACTGGCATGAATAGATAGACTGGAAACAGTTTGTGGCAAGGCTTAAGTTGAAGAGGCTACTTTCAAAATTAATGCAATAAGTTAGTGCTTTCTGGCAAGGAGGAGAGAATTCTGCGGAAACCATTTTTAAAATTCTATATTCGAAAGGTTATGGCAAAAAACCTCCATGTCACCAAATTCACAAAACATTTCTTTTTACTCATTCAGGAGATGGGGTTCACTGACCAGCCCTAATCTCCTACAAGGTGGCACTGAGCTGCTTTCTTGAACTGTTGAAGCTCATTTGGTGTAATTGCATCCATGGTGCTGTTAACGAGGCTGTTCCACCGAAGGAACAGTGGCTTTTTTCCAAGTCAGAATTGTGACTGACTTGGAGTGGAACTTGCAGGCAGTAGTGCTCCAATGTACCTGGTGCCCTTGGTCTTCTAGATGATAGTCATAGGTTTGGAAAATACTGTTTGAAGACCCTTGTTGAGTTATTACAATACATCTTGTGGATGATACACGTTGATGCTACTGAATACCAGTAGCAAAGGGACAAATGTTTTTTGATGTGATGCCAATCAAGGGGGCTGCTTTACCCAGGATGGATATCTCTTTAACATTGGTGCAACCGCTTCATCCAGGCAAGTGGAGATTATTCCATCACATTCCTGGTTTGTGCCCTCTGAATGTTGGATTTCAAGAGGTGAGTTATTCACTACAGAATTCCCAGTCCCTGACCTGATTTTGTCAAACATTTACATGGCTAGCCCTCTTTAGTTTTGTGGCCAAAGGTAGCCCACAGGATGTTGACTGTGGGAAATTCGGCAATAGTAATGCCATTGGATGCCAAGGAGCAATGGTTAGATTCTGTTCGGTTGGAAATGGTCATTGTCTGGCAAATGTGTGGCATGAATATTACTTGCCACTCATAAATCCATGCCTGGATATTATTCAGGTCTTGCTGCAAATAACAAACATTAAAGTGAGGTATAAGATACAACTTGTAGACACTAACAGAGGAAGGGAAGGTATTCAAAAAATATTGAAGTGGGAAGGTGGAGACTTAAGACAGAAAATTTCCATGAACCATGAACTGCTCTATATTCATAACGATAGCTGTGTACTGCCAACTTCAATGCTTTTAGAAAACCAAGAATAATCAGAAGATCCAAACTGAATTTGCGGCTCAATGATTGAAACTTCCAAACTCAGAAATGCTTTACATAATACTGAAATACAAATTAAAGAAAATATAACATAAAAAAGAACATAGAAGTACTTTTGGAAAATTGAAAACCTAGTAATCCAAATCATAGTCTGAAATAAACCAACAATAAATCAAATAAATTGTATAGTCTATGCAGACATACAGTTTAAGTGAATACGAATACGAAGAAAGCATTCAAATAATTTTAAAATAATTAAAAATAATATTATTAATACATTTTTGAAGTGCTTCATAAAGGTATACTTTCATGCTGTATCTATCAATACATATAAAATATCTACATATGTAGAAAGTATAGAATAATTTAAAATAGTAAGTGATATATCAGATTTGTATATATCACTTTATCATTGCAACAAGATGGAAATTTTACTTTAAAGTTTTAGCAGAGATTTGTATGTTACTAATTAGCCCCACGGTTAAAATATGAGAGTTATGGGTTCATACAGATGCAGGTATGGGCAACGATAAACTAAGGGATAACGTCAACCACAATACAACTAGCAATTGCTACCATGTTGCCAATTGTGACTGAGAGCACAGTGGGTCAACTGATTTAAAAAAGAATGGCAGAACCTTCAACAATTTCAGTGGTGAAAAATGAGCAAGATTGAATTGACTGACCATTATCACCCTGCCTGACTTTCCCTTTGCTTCATTAAAAGATTTTTTTTCCCCATGTTGGTTTGTTTTCAAAAAGAAAAGTTATGATTAAATATTTAAATAATATAAAAGCATTGCTGTGAACTTATGCAACACCCTCCAGCATTATTTAGGCCATCACAAAATCACAGATTTTTATGTTGCAGAAGGAGGCCATTTGATCCATTGTGTCTGCACCAGATTTCCAAATGAGCATCTGGCTTCAGGCCTTCCTCTTGCCTTTTCCCCATAACCATGCACATTATTTCTATTTAAATAATTATCTAATTCTCTCTTCAGTGCCTCAGTTGAACCTGCCTCCACATGAAATCCAGGCAGTGAAATCCAGACTGAACAACTTATTGTATTAAAATGTATTTTTCTCACAAAACATTTACTTCTTCTGCAAATCACTTTTAATCTGTGCTGTGTCACTGTTTGTCCGTTTGCAATTAGCAACATTTTCTCCTTATCTACTCTGTCCAGACCTCTTATGACTTTGAAAAACTTCAGTTAAATCTCCCCTAAGACCTGTCCCCAAAGAAAGCACACCCAACAACTCCTATCTATCCTTATAACAGAAGTTTCTCATTCTAAAACCATTTTTGATCATCTCTGCTGTATCTTCTCCAATGTATTCGCATTCTTTCTAAAGTCTGGCACACAAAGTAATGTATGATACTCCAGCTGAGGTCTAACTAATTTCCTGTACAAGTTTAGCATAATCTTCCCTCTCTCATTCTCTATGACCTCATGAATAATGCTGTGGATATCGTGTGCTTTATCGACCACTGTCATCATACATTATATAATCTCTACAGTGTGAAAGCAGGCCACTTGGCCAAACGAGTCCACACTGCCCCTCGGAACAGTATCCAACCCAGGCTCACCGCCATCTTCCCCCTCCCCCTCACCCCCCAATCTTTCACTGTCACCCTGTATTTCCCATGCCTAATCCACTTAACCTACACATCCCTGTACACTATGGGCAATTTAGCATGGCCAACCCACATAACCTGCATATCATTGGACTATGGGAGGAAACTATAGCGCCTGGAGGAAACCCACATAGACATGGGGAGAATGTGCAAACTCTATGCACAGTTATCTGAGAATGGAATTGAACCTGAGTCCTTGACCCTGTGAGGCTGCAGTGCTAACCACTGAGTCTGTTCTGCCATGTTTAATACCCAATGCACCTACACTCTTGGATATCTCTGATCTTGTGCATCCTTCAGAGAAGCAGTTTTATTTTATACTTCATTTCTTTTTTCTAGTAAAATGTATCATCTCACAGTTCTCTCCATTGTACTTCATCTGCTGCCTGTCCACCCACTCCACCAACTTGTCAATGATCTTCTGAAGTTCTGCATTGTCCTTACTAGTTTCATTGTTTACAATAATAATTTAAAATAAGCTTTTGCCTACTTAGGTTTGGCCAGTTTCCATAATGCCTCTTCTTTGTCAATTTTTAGCTCATTCAGCATCTCAACTACCACCTTTATCACAGGTCTGTTCAGCTGTGAAGTAAAGTTTGAGGGTTCAATTCTAATTTACCATGGTCAATGTTAATAGGAGATTAATAAGTTTAAAGTGTCATCAGTAGACTTACAGACTTGTGAACACCAAAAACCAGTCTGATGACATTTATACAGAAGCAATACTCGTTCCTTATGATATGCATCTTTTGATGGTTATATACATAGGAGTTCAATTGCCATTTTAAGACTGGGCTGATCAGAGTATTCCTGAAACACTACGATCACTTTCTCTCATGACACAGCTGAAGAATCCAGTCAAAAAAGGGGATAGATGCAACTTTATTCTAAAATGCCTAAAAGAAACGGACTTATAGATGAGGTATTATAGGGGCTGGCTATTTTTAAGGTTAATAATTCACCTGGACCAAATAGGATATATGCAATAATACAAAGGAAATTATGGGTGGAAATTGTGGAAGTATTGGTCATTATTTTCCAATCATCTGTAGATACGTGGATGATGTTGGAGAAATGGAGACTTGCAAGTGTGCTGCTTTGTTCAAAAAAAGTGTAAGGATAAACCCTGCAACCACAGGCTATTTAGTTTAACATCTACAGTGGGCAAACATTTAAGAATAATAATCAGGGACAACAATACAGTGATGTGAGCAAGTGTGGATTAATTAAGGAAAGCTTCATTAATTCAGGTAACAGAGATGATAAGTGAGCCTTTTGTGGCTGATGGGGTGCATGTGGTTCTAAAAGCATTTGGTTAAGTGCCAGGTTTGTCAGCAAAGTTGAAACTCAAGGAATATAAGAGACAATATCAGCATGAATTTGTTGAGTGGCAGGAAACTGAAGTACATAGTGAACATTTATCTTTTCAGACTGGAGGAATATAGTGGAGGTCTTTGGAGATTGATCAATTTACTCAAACTATATCAATGACTTAAACCTCTGCACACTGGTTTAACCACAACCAAAGTATTGTACCAAATTTGGGTAGCAATCTTTAGGAAGGATGTGAAGGCTTTAGTGAATATGCTGAAAAGATTTCTGAGAATTTTTCCAGGAATAAGGAACTTTGGTAATGTAGACAGAGAAGCTTTGATAAAAATGTTCAAAATCATGAGGGGTCTAGGTAAATAGGGATAACCTATTTCAATTGACAGAAGAGGCAAGGACCAGAGGATCCTGGGTTAAGGTGAATGATAAAAGAACTAACGATGATTTGAACCATAAGTGTGGTTAGGATTTGAAATGTGTTGCCTTAGAGGATAGTGGAGGTAGATTCAACTGCGACTTTCAGAAGGAAATTGGTAGCACCTTAAAATCAAACATAAAACGTGCAAAGCTATCAGGAGTGGGATTGATTAGATTGCTATTGCAGAGTGCTAGCAAGGAAAAGATGGGTCAAATTACCTCCATTTGCGCTTGAAAACATTTTATTATTATAGAATCCCTACAGTGTGGAAACAGGCCATCTGACCCAACCAGTCCACACCGACCATCCGAAAAGCATCCCACCCCTCTAACCTTGCATTCCCGTGGCTAATCCACACAGGGGCAATTTAACATGGCGATCCACCTAACTTTCACATCTCTGGACTGTGGGAGGATACCGGAGCACCTAGGGGAAAGGCACACAGACGGTTGCCCGAGGTTGGGAATCGAACCCTAGCAGTGCTAACCACCGTGCTGCTCTTTGGATATATCCGCACTTTGAAAAAGTGAGTTTCAAATTATTTTTGTAAGGTGGGGAGAAGCCAGAGTATTACATTAACTTCCCACACCAAAAAATAGATGGCCCACTGCTGTCTTCCGTAACACTACCCTCACCATATTGCCTTGCTCCCTGCCCACCAGGCCCACATCGCTCGCTACAGCGCTAGGCTGAACCTAACAGGCTGCCCGCTTGTAGGCCCCAGAATACCTCTAGCCTTTTATTTGTTGGAAACTGATGGGAAGGTTGACGTGCTCCATAATTTCAATATCCGCCGCCCCTAGAATTTAGGTCTGATTTGAAATCATTTTCCATATCACAATAGTAACCTACAGGGCTCCGCAAAGCGAATAATTGTGAACAATTAGGCTTTAGAATGCGTTAAAATTTCTCATTCTAGAATTTGTTTTGTAATAATTACAGTGTATGCATGTGTAAAAACATGGCTTCATTACAGCAGGCAAGTCACAAGATGGACTTACCTTCGTACCTGAAAGAGAAGATAAAACAGTAGGTTAGTCACTGGTAAAATGGACGGTGCAGACTCACGTTGACATAGTATTAAAGTTTTTAAGAACTAAACGGAGTTACTAAGGCACGTTTCTGGTCTGCACTTTAAAGAAAGCACTAAATTGGCATCGAAACTGAGCTGGAGATGAGACAGGGTCATCCCAAACACTGGATAAGCCAAGTTTTAGTAAATATAACTGCAAATAAACACTTACACTTCTTCAGTGTCAGACATCTTCAACTGAGCCCTTTAGATCTGCAAGAACCAAAGAGAGAATATCAATGAGAATGGCCTACATGGACCATCCTCTTCAGTTTTACAATTTAAAGAATGCGTTATGTAATGAAAACCACCAACAGAAATAGCCTCACTAACAGTGCAGAGCTAATGTCGCCTTTTTTGATATTGTCAACAAACATTCAGGCAAAATAGCCCGGCCGTTAATACAGGAATCCGAGTAGCTGCAGTAGCAGCTTTCCATAGAATTGACACCTCTCTGATCTATCCATACACTGGTGGAAATATCCATTTATATTTTCTGCACGGCCCATTTGGGAATAGGAACGTAAGATGGTGGGCTCTGTTCCATTTCCCTGATACGCACAGTGGCTGGAATAGGATGAGGAATATCTTGGAAATATACCTCAACAATAGTTTCGAACTTTCCTGTGCGTTCTGGATTTGTCTTTTTTCCCGAAAAGATTTGCGGGAAAGAAAGCTGCCCACTCTCAAACAGCATTCTTGATTCATTCCAAGTCGAGGGGACCGGACAAGGAAAGCAACATTCAGGGGCACTATCCGGTAAAACGGTTTTCCAGACAAAAGGACGCCTCCTCAGTCAAAGAGGTTCTCCCGTTGTTTCTCGTTTGGGAAAAGCCGCCAGCATCGATGTCCTGTAGCGTTTACGCCGTTCTCGCTTCCCTTCCGCTGAAGTTAGGACGGAAGATTCTGTGTAAATTCGCTTTCCGCGACAACTCGTGTGCTTTAACATTTTTTAAAAATATCAAGCAGCGCACTGGGGATGCGGGGAGATCTGAACTAAAAACAGAAAACTGCTGGAGAAACTCAATAGGTCTGGCAGCATGTGGGAGGGCTAGAAACAGAGTTCGTGTTTTGAGTCCGATATAACTGCTGAGTTTCTTCAGCACTTTTCTGTCCGTCATTGGAAGCATGGCAGGAAATCCCTTTTCATGCTCGTCCCGCAGACATAGTTATATTTCTTTGGCATGTTGCCTGGTATTTGACCTGATAATATCGGTTCGTGGTGGGGTACTGTACTAAACCTGACTTTAGAACCCTGCACTCTGCTCGTTCTAGCGTGAGGAGTGAGGGTCTATGTAACTGTAGGGCATGGCAGTCAAGGCTTGGCTGAGATCTAACATAGAGAAAAGACGGTAGGCACCTGCTGGTTTTGTGTACCTCAGGTACAAAGCTGAATGAGGAAAAAAAATCGTTTTCTAATACTTGAGCTGATTATTGCACGTTCTTATGGTACAACACCCCCAAAACAATCTCGGTATGTGAAAACAATATAAAAATCTCAAATTTCCTACAGTATATGAAAATGTGCATTCAAGGTGTATTTTGATGGCATCATTGATATAGAAACCAATAAAACAGATGTACTGATGTAGAAAATGGACACAATTAAATCCAAATCAAATAAATGTCTCCACTTGTCATGTTGTTTCCTTACACCAAACAACTACGAAATGACAACTGGCTGCAAAGTTCTTTGAAACCTGCTCGGGTTATAAGAGGCTTTCTGTAAGAGTTGTTGTCAGAGCCGGAGAGAGACAAGCACAGACATTCTCTTTGGACAGGAAACAGTGCAGAACCCTCCGAACACACACACACACACACACACACACAGAGAGAGAGAGAGAGAGACAAACACGTAATGCTCTATTCGCGATCACGTCTTTCGGGCTACTCAGGTGAAAAGAGCAAAGGATGGACACATTTATAAATGGAACTGTCTTTAGAAAAGGAGATCGGCCGCAAAGCCAACAGCTGAGAATGCCTTGCGCCTGCATTTGCCAGATCCTATTTCTACGTCTTCAGCTTCTAAGGGTCTCTGAAATAACATCTCACAGACGCAGCTCTCCTTCCTAATTAGGCGATGGTTTCTCACTGTCCCGAAAGGTAATCCACGCCTGGGCCACGGTCCGCCAGCAGCTGCTGTCCATTCCCTGGCCGCGGATTCAATCTCATTTCTCATTAATGCCACAGCTAATGTAAGGCGCGAATATTAATGAAATAAAATAGATCAATACCGCGCATATTTTCAACAAGAACATGACACAGTTCCTCATCAGCAGCCTAATTTGCACAACGCTAATAATCTTTCCATATTATTCCGTGTCTTGTTCTTACTAATGAACTTTGTATTTCGCTAAAACCCTTACGTACGTTTAAACTAATTAACTTTCTGAGCTCTTGGGATCTCTACAGATTGCCAAGATTTGGGAGAGATGGTGAGGCGGTGCTATCCTCACTGTGAAGCTAAAACTAATATTCCATCCCCCCACATAATTTCCTCGTAGTTCTTCCTCTCTCTGTCTCTGCTCTCAGTCCATCTTTCTGATCGATCTTTTTATTTCCCAGTTACCTTCCTCTCTTCCCCAGATTCTCTTCACTTCCCCCACCCCCACCCTGATACGCATGTTTTCTGCCAATTTTCTTTTCGTGGCATGAGCCATTGTTTTTGTTACAAATTCAATCAGAATCGGCTCTGTTTCAAACCAGCTCACCAGCGCCGGCACCGTATGAGACCATTCACATATTTCACAGTGACCTGTCGTAGGGAACGTGACAGGCACAACCCCACCGAAATAATGTGCAGCCGGATCCATGACCCTATCACTGCATCCTCAAAGCGGGGCTCACTGTGTCAATCTGCTTCATCTCAGAAAAAAAAAGATGGAAAATCCTATCACCACGCATTCTTCCGGACTTCTTCACAGAAAATGTTCCACAAAAACAACCTGTTCCCCATTTCAGACCAATGCCGCCTAGGGAAACAGCCCAAAGGAGGAGTTTGAAGATGATCCCACACGGGTCAAAGACAAAGCAGCCCACCGGGTACACCCCCGCATGGCACTGAATGCTCATTTGCCAGCTAAAACCGTCAATCCGGTAACCTGACTGTTCACGATGTGTTAGTAAGTGATGGGAACGATGGCCATAGAGATCAGGCAGCAGTCTCTTTAAACAGATGGGACCTCGATCTGTTATCAGCCTCTCACCTAAATATTAATACCATCGTGAATCTTAAAACCCCTTTCTGTTTAACGCTTCCTAACCTGGGTTACGTTGGGCCATGATTGTAAGAAAGTTCGCCTAGAGAAGGGGAATGAAGTTGGTGGCTTGAGGATCTTACCGCAAAGTGAAGCAGATGGAGAGGGAGGATCCCTGGTGGCTTCAACAGGCAATCGAGTCTGCTGAGCTTCACAAGGTGATCAGTCCAGATCTTATAGTGAAATCCGAGCCACAGGCAAGCCGGATTGGTCTCAGCCACTTGAACAACGCTGGGGGTGCGGGTTGGTGGGGGGAGCAAGAGAGAGAGACACTTGTCTAATTTTAGCAAGTCTTGAACGAGATGCACTGAGTATGCGAAGGAGAGAAGCGGCAAAACCGAGAAGACGCTCATCTGGTTATTTGTGGAACCTAGGCAAGCAGAAATTTCTGAGATAACAAAGTGTGGAGCTGGATGAACACAGCAGGCCAAGCAGCATCTCAGGAGCACAAAAAAAATTTCTGCTGGTTTTGCAGGTGGTAGCCCAACCTTCACAGAATGAAATCCCCAAGGATAAATCATCAATATTTTCCCCTCTGAACTGTCCTGCTTTGTGCATTGTCATTGTTTTCAGAGCTTTTGTTTCTGATTTCCAGCATTTAATGTTTTATTTATTTAGCGTTATGCCCTCTCTGTGCGATCTGCGTGGGTGTCTATAAACAATCAATTTATTTAGCCAGGAATTTGACATTCAAACTACAGCGGATTATAGAATGTGCGCCTCCCATCTCCCCCAATCATGCTTTTGTTTTCTAAGATAACAAAGTGGATGCTGGATGAACACAGCAGGCCAAGCAGCATCTTAGGAGCACAAAAGCTGACGTTTCGGGCCTAGACCCTTCATCAGATGATTCATTTTTCATTTCAAACGTCAGCTTTTGTGCTCCTGAGATGCTGCTTGGCCTGTTGTGTTCATCCAGCCCCACACTTTGTTATCTTGGATTCTCCAGCATCTGCACTTCCCATTATCTCTAATGCTTTTGCTTTCTCTTTTGTTTTCCAAGGTATCCAAATATTGTAATAGCGAAGATTTAAGGAAACCTTGTTTCGATTTTAACACCGACATTTCAAATTATAGATTGTCAACCGTCGATTGCAATGCTTGGCGTCTTGCAAAAAGAAAATCAATTGTTCAGTAGTAATTATATTTACGTAACATCTTAGTCAAATACGAAGAAAAGCTTCACTCAAGGACATCTACCCCAGTGGCAGCGTCTAACTTCAAGTCGTCTATTGTTCAGTTGAATGTACGGTTTAATTAATGTGCGGAATTAGCTAACAATCGTTTGAATTCCAACACACTTCCCCCCCCCCCCCCCGTTAATTCCACAAGATCTGATTCCCACCCCTCCACGGCACACAAACAGACACAACGCCCTCCATTATTGGCCCCACTCACACACATGTAGAACAGCCTCTCCTACAGACTAAGGCCAGAACTACCCAACTCTAAGATAACAAGGTGTAGAACTGGATGAACACAGCAGGCCAAGCAGCATCAGAGGAGCAGGAAAGCTGACGTTTCGGGCCTAGACCACTCTTCAGAAATGGGGGAGGGGAAAGGGTTTCTGAAGTAAATAGGGAGAGAGGTTCTAGCTGCCAACACAAGACACTGGAGCTGGCCATGGTGTAATACCAAGCCTCAAACCAATAGGAGTCAGTGTTCCCTGAATCCCGTTAAAAGAACTCGTCTCTCGGTAATGTTACAAAACCAATAGGGAGGGAAAAGGAAATACGCCCTGAATCAGAGAGACGGTACACCCCCCCCCCCCCCTTTAATGGAGCAAGGGCAATTTACTGAATGCCCACGTACTAAACACCACAAGCGATTTTTATTTTGGGCGTAGGTTAGCTTGTCCTTTCCAGCTGCAGGAGGGTACAGGCCAGTGTAGGCTGAGCTTTCCGACTTGCAGTCCGAGGGTCTGAGCAGCAAATCTCACTGAGCGAACAGGGATCTCTGCACGCTGCAGCAAGCACCTCAAACCCTCTCTGCAAAAGCTGCAGGTAAATGCCGTTTACTTTAGCCTTGTTAGTTAAGCAAACAAAAAAAAATCTAAAATAGTGACTGGAAAAACAGAAAGCCCGACGGAACCTTGACTGGCGGTGTTAATGTAATTTAATGTGAACCTAAATGAGTATGTGAAAAGCCAAAAATAAGACAAAGCCGTAAGTGTAAATGCAGATTAGAATCTAATTGATTATACTAATTGTATAAAAGTGTCTCTCAAATCTGCAGTATTAATTTCTTCGAAAAAGCTGTGATATTTTTCAATATTTAAGACACTGTTCCTGTGATATGCCTTATATTACTAGTTGGATTGAATTACATGGCAAAAGGAAAAGCAATCAAGTCATGCAGCCTTTTATCTGATTTGACGGTATTAACTGTAAAATGCCAATTGCACCATTTAATGTAAATTCAGATACACAATATATCAATAGGACAGAAACCCAGGAGGTATTCCACCATGAATCTAAAATTTCTATATTTAATATGTGGGATTCATTTCACCAGTTCGATAGTTTTACATAAGACAGTTTCAAGAAAGTGAAAATGCTGACCTGAGGAATAAACTACTTGCCTGAAATACATTACAGTTCCATATGTAAACTGGTGTCCAACCAGTGTTATTAAAATATCCTCCCTTCAGTCATCTTTTGTCAAATATCAAAGGTAGAAACACACAGTAATCCTGTTATCAATTATTGACGTACAATGGAAAATATTCCATTAAACCAGAAAGAAATAATTCCCGTTGGGTCACAAAACCAAAAATATAGCTGTTGAACAAATTATTGTAATCAAATCGATAGATAGACATGAAATAAGTATATTCTGATGAGTGACCCTGGTCTAATCCTCCGTTTTACATAAATCATTTCAGTTGAAAATGTAAGACATGTTGCTTTGCTGCTGATCTTAGTGTCCAGTGATGGTATTCAGCTGTATTGAATATTTCTATTCCATCTTCTGCCCTTTGCTTTCACTATACCTCTTAGTAATCAGTCAGTTAATTGCAGGAATTGATTAATTCAACACAGAGCAAAGAAATCCAGGATAAAAAGTGGAAGTGTTAATTATATGTAATGCTGGTAAATATAGCACTGACATGACCTGCATTCAATCTGTGCATCTGTCTGGACCACTGATAAATTTGTTTATTTCATTTTGATGTGAAAGGAAGCAGGCATTTCATGTACTTATTTACTCATTCATTCCAGAGATGTTGGTAGAAGGTGTTGAGCAGTTTTCCGGAGATTTTGCATTGTGCAGTAATGGCGTTGGCATTCCCATGCACCTATTGCCCTTCGTCATGGTCACAGTTTTTAAAAGAACATCTGAATAAACTTTGGAAAATTGCAGCAGTGCATTTAGTGGATGGCACGCACTAAAGCTGTGATGCACAAATGGTGGAGAGAATGAATGTGGTGGATGACATGCTGATCAAATCAGCTTGGTGTCAAACCTAGTTTGGGATTATGTCTGGCATGGACTGTTTGGAACAAAGGTTCTGTTTCTGTGCTGTATGACTCTATGACACTATGTTGTTGCAACCAGTCATCCAGCCAACTGGAAATTATTATGTTAGACTCCTGACCCACATCTTGTAAATGGCAGGAAGACCTTTTGGAGTTAGGTGTGTTTCTTGATGGAAAATAATCACCTCATGACCTAATCTTGTATTCACTGTATACATGTGGCACATTCAGACTTTTTCCGGTCTATATTATACTCTCCCTTCCCCCAGAATCTTAACATTTGGTGACATGTTGATGATAGTGTAATTTATTGAATATCAAGAATAGGTGGTTAGATTCTCCCATGTTGATGGTCAATCTCTAGCATTTAGTTGGAATGGGTGTTGCTTGTGACTTTTCAGCTCAAGCCTTGATATTCTCAGGGGAAAATACTGTTTCATTACCTGCACTAGAGGGTTGAAGCTAGGTTATAACAGTATCACTAACAGAAAGATAACTATGTAAAAGCCATCATCCATCAAACTCAAGACACACCATGAGTATACTTCATCCTTGTCCTTGGCTGCCATTCATTGGAGGATGACTTCACCTCATGCTAGTGGGTTTTTACTGTGGATCTTCATGTTCAATTCTCAAATACACATCTTTCAGCAGGACAAATTATAAAGGATTAAATCAGTGGGATTGAAAGTGCAGGATTTGCTTCACTTACCTGTTGGTGCTCTGGTCACTGATAATGCATTTGTGCTCTATGACTGATGCGGTCTGCAACATTTTGAATGATTTTCAGCAAGCTCCTCCTAACCATTAATGAGAATACTGTCACACTTCAAGAAAAGCTTCAGAATGTATTTAGAAGATTTTCTTTGTTGTCCCCGGAAATATTGGCCATTTCTGAGTTGAGAAAACAGGACCTGGCAAGAAAGATGCTTTTTAATTTATTCAGCTGCAGTATCTAACCCATCCTAATTGGTTTTCCAGGAGTTTTGCCTGAATGCTGTGGGCCTGGCTTTAAGTAGTATTTATTTTTAGTATGACTATTTGAACAATAGTATTTGTTCAACTTTCCTACATGGAGTCCAGAGAAACAAAGAAATTGCTGAACGAATTTCTCTAGTGATTCTATGTATTGCTGACACCCAATGCAGGTCTTTACTGTGGTACAACAATACAATTAAGTATCAAATCTCAATAAGATACGCTGTAGCTTGTGATGAGAACCAATTGCATGAAGCTTCAGGTGTCATGGGCACTGCCACATGTTCCCTCCTTGGAGCTACCCAGATCAGACAAGATTAAAAAGGAGATGCAGGTGGATAGAGCTAGCTCTAGACATGTGAATAACTGTTAATATTGGACATAGCTACGGATTCAAAAGAAGGCCCTCTGAATTGATCCTCTTTCCCTGGACTTGGTGGTAAAAGTTCAGAAAGTTTAGGCTAAAATGGAACTGGCAGACCTTTTATCACTTCAGCTCCATGCACATGCAACACAGTAACAACCTCTGTTTGCAAGTGGAACTTTGGTTTGTTTTTGTATTGTTAGCCTATGGGGATTGTGACCACTCAAGCTGCTTTGTTGGCAGCAGATTGGGAATCAAACGTGGAATTTTTCAAAGTTTGCACATCACAGCAACTCGCTGGATGAAATTGCTAAGCTTCTTTGAAATCTTCAAGCTGTGAATGAAATTAGTAATGTTGAGATTGTTTTATTCTTTCATGAAGTGTGGAAGTTGTTGGCAAGAGTAAATTTTCATGCCTATTCCTAAGTGTCTTTCATAGGGCAGTTTTGAGCTACTTTCTTGAATGGCTGCAGTCCATGAAATGAAAATACACCCACAGTACTGCTAAGGAACTGGTTCCAGGTTTTTGATCTAATGACCATAAAGGAAAATTGATATTGGTCTGAGTGGTGCGTGGCTTGGATTGGGAACTCTCAGATTTTGCTGCTCCTGTGCACCTTCAATATGGTACAGTAGTATAGGGTTTGGAATGTGCTATCAAAGAAATCTAATTGAGTTAATTCAATGAATTATAAAGATGGTAAACACTTGCCGCTGTGTGATGATGGCGGAGAGAATGAATGTTTAAGATGATGAATGGGGTCTCCGTTAAGGGAGCTGCTTTGTTCAGGATGTGTTGAGCACCTTGATAGTTAAAGTTCCACTAATCCAGGCAAATGGAGAGCACTTTGTCACATTCCTGACTTGTGCCTTGTAGATGGGCGGGAAAATTTGGTAAACCGGAAGATGAGTTTACCATGACAGAATTCCATAGCTTCTGACCTGCTGTTGTAGCCACAATGTTATGGTTAAGTTTTTCATCAATGGCAACTTCCAGGATATTTAGGTGAGTGATTCAGTGATGGTAATGCCTGTGAATGTCAAAGGGAGATAATTAAATGTTACATGCTACTTTTTAGCTGAAGCCTCAATATGTTGTTGTATGTGGATAAGGACTACTTCAGTATCTGAGGAATTGTGAATGGCAGTAAGCGTTGTGCAATCATCAGCAAACATGCCCACTTCCCACCTTATGATGATGGGCCACTGAAGCAGCTGAGAATGGTTGAGCCTAGGACACTACCCTAAGGAACTTCTGTAGCAATGACCAATGATCATCCTTCTAGTTATTACCCTGATTCCACAAACTTCAATTTTGCAGAAATCCAGTACTCCCTTGATTTTAAAGCCATTCACTCTCACCTTACCTCGCACAAACTGCTCATTTACATTCAGAAATCAGAGAGCACAGATAAAAGTGAAAACAGAGTAAAATGAAAATTCAATAGATTTCTTTACACTCAAAAAATTTAGCATTGTATAACCAAGTTACAGTGAAAGGTAGTTGAAATGGAGAACATAAATTAGTTCATAAGATGATTAATTATATTTTCAGAGAAAAGGCTAACAAGATATGTTTATATGGTTATAAGACTGACCTCTGAAGAAGAATCTGGCCTCTTGACCACCATAATGGTCTCTTCCTGATCCCAAAGAGGTTTTGTGCTTTAACCACTGCCATGCAAATTCTTCCTTATTGTGACAAGCAGATTTCAAATGGCAGAAAGTTGAATTTTGTGTACTGAGTTAACTAGGGATCATAAGGCTTCTAGGTTCTATTATAGACACATACAAACATACAAACTGGGAGCAGGAATAGCTTATTTAGTCCTTTTGAGCACACTCCACCATTCAATAAGATCATAGCTGTTTCGATTTCAACCTCAAATCCTCACTCTGCTTATCCTTGATAGCTTTTCACCCCCTAGCTCACCAAGATTCTATCTCTATCTCTAGAACAAAAACAAAATTTGCTGGAAAAGCTCAGCAGGTCTGGCAGCAAGTGTGAACAAAAATATCAGAGTGAAAACAGAGTAAGATGAAAATTCAATAGATTTCTTTTCACGCTGGATTGGGAACTCTCAGATTTTGCTGCTCCTGTGCACCTTCAATATGGTACAGTAGTATAGGGTCTGGTGACTGTTCCTCAGAACTGATTCTATCTCCTCTGCCTTAAAAATATCCAAGCGCTTTACTTCCACCACCATTTCATAAGTGAGTTTCAAAGATTCACAATTAACTAAGAAAAATAATTCCACTCGATCCATTATAAATGGGTGAGCTCTGATTTTTAAAGCTCTGGAATCTCCCAGAAGAGGAAACATCCTCTCCACATTTACCCTGTCGCGGCTCCTTGGGATTTTATATGTTTCGATCAGGTGCCTCGTACCCATCTAAATTCCAGTGGTTACAAGTCTAGCCTGTCCAAACTTTCCACATAAGACTACCCACCCATTCAGGTATTAGTTGAATAAATCTTTCTGATCTGGCTCCAATGCATTTATATCCTTGCTTCAACAAAGGTGACCAACGCTGTGCACAGTACTCCAGAAACAGTCTCCACTGTTGTCTCAATTAAGTGAGGCACAACCTCTCCAACTTTGTATTTAATTCCCCTTGTGATTAATGATAACGTTCTACCAGCTTTCTGAATAACTTGCATCCACTTATATTTCTTTTCATCTCAGAGCTCTGCAAACTCTCACCACGTAGATAATGTACTTTTAAAAGTATTCGCACAAAAATTGACATTTTCATATCTTTCTACATTATACTCCTGTTGACACATCCGTGTTTAGTCACGACCTACCTTTTTATACTCTCCATGTATCATCTTGAATTCTTACTTTCCTACCTATCTTTCCGTCATCAGGAAATTTGGCAACATGCCTTCCATTCCTTAACTGTCATTTTATAAATTGTAAACAGCTGAGGACCCATTACCAATCTGTGGTGCATCACTTATCACGTTTCCACAAAACAATGGCCGTTTATATACTTTGCTGCTAGTCAACCAATATGCTAACTCCTGCACCATGAGCTTTTATTTTCTGCAATTTATCAAATGTTAACTGGTACTCTAAGCACTCTATATCCACCAGTTCCCCTTTAACCACATTATGTGTTACCTCCTCAAAGAACTCAATTAGTGATGAAATTTCACAAAATCATGTTGACTCTGCCTGATTACTCTGAATTTATTAAACAGTCCTGCTATGATTTCGTTTATAATAGAATCTATCATTTTCCTCAAGTCAGATGTTATGCAAACTAGCCTGTAGAAGCCTGCTTTCTGTCTCACTTTTTATTAGTAAAACAGTAACATTCATACATTTAGTTCGGATTACTCCTAAACTCCCTACACTTGACCATCCTGTTTAAAGATTTTGTAGGGGCTTGATCTTTGAGAACAGAATCAAGAACTTAGAAAATAATTTGTTAGCATCTGTACATAACCTTTTTTTCAGATATGTAGAATGACAGCCTTCATATTGCTGGATACTGGAATCAAACATGTAGTCTGAAAATACCACCTGAGTTGCCTCTACATCCTTCTGTGCCTCTGAAAGGAGGCTGTTGGAGCCTTTAAAAACGTAGAAATTCCAGCAGGAGTATGACAGTGGAATGGGATTTGAAGGTTCATAGAGATAGAATCATGGAATCACACAGTCAGAGCATGGAAACCAACCCTTTGAACCAACCATTCCACGCCAACCATAATCCCAAACTAAGCTATTCTCACCTGCCTGGCTCATGTTCCTCCAAATATTTCTTATTCATGTACTTATCTAAATGTCTTTTAAACATTGTATTAAAAAAAACTAAAAATCTTATACTACTGAAATGTAATAACTGTAAAAAAAAACCAGAAGTAAATCTAGAAATAAGCCAGAACCTCAGCAGCAGCTGCAAGATCCACGCTACTCTTGGTGTATCATTTTAGGATCCTCTTAGGTATATTTATAGAATAATTTTACAAGTCTATCCAGCCCCAATGATCCCTTGTTCTAAATCCAAAATTCAGCACGTTTCCTGATATTTGCTCCTTATGATCAAGCCTCCCTGTCAGTGGTGGTATGGTTTAAAATCATTTCTATAGCCATCTCCATGATCACAATTTGAAATTAGTGCACTTATAGAATTGGTAACATTGGTGGTAATAAAATTAGCCTTTATCCTTCTTAAAGACATAACAAAACAATGAAAACTGATATGGTGGGTACATATCTATTAATTGCACTCATTTCAAAACTGTTTAAAGAAATGCATTCTTGAGGTAAGTAGGTAATATATCACGGACACAGCAAAAGGATGAAGAGATCCTTGGACAGACAAGTGCTCATTCTGCAGAAAACCAATTGGCACTCTTATGTAAATCAATGAGTTGCACTGTGTCAGTGATTGATCTGAAAGTGTAGCATGACTTTGACAGAACCTATTGCAAACAATTACATTTTAAAGCAAAGAGCAAATTGCTATTGAAAGAGCCTATTTGAACTGATTCTATAGAAATAGCAAAAATAGAATTTACTGCAGCAATTTCTTCCCACAAAGATATGGGCTGGGATTCATCCAGTTAAGAGACTAGATTCTGCTTCTAAGAGTTGCTGGCCAATCAGTGGACAAATAAACATAAAGGCTAAATGGGGTTGGGAGTCTGGGGCCAGCTAACAGTAACTGTCCGGAGGGTGGTGAGGCCAAACTCTGAAGTTTAGCAATGGGGGCAGCCATTGCTAGCAGGGGTGACACCCTCCTTGGACCACAGAATGACCATTCAGCAAACCCCTTCCACTCTCTCTGCCCAAGGGAGACTTGGTCTCCCCATGTCGCATAGGGGTACTTGCATCACAAGGGAAAAGCCCTTAATTGTCTTTAAATTGGTTACTTATGGGCCTCAGTAGGTGTCTTGGCATAAGCAGTGGAAAGGTAACAGTCACGCAATTTCCACCTGCCCTCCTGACTTAGCTGCAACCACATCCCAGCCTACTTCTTCAGACTCTGGAATATCCTCAATAACAAGGTGTAGAGCTGGATGAATACAACTATCTATGGAATATCCTTGCGATGTTTCTTTTCTTAAGAATGGTGCAATAAGTAAAAGGACAGTTATATCATACAATATTATACACAGAAAAACAATCCTATTCACTTACAGCAACATGGTCTCATTGATGGTTCGCTTGCCCAGATATCTTTAGTCTGATTGCAAGTGGTGGCCTCACTATATGCAGCCCTCATTCTGCCCACTTGATGGTGGAACCTCCTACACTGCCATGTCAAACTGCTGCTAATACTAATTTCCTGGTAATTTTAAAACAGAGCAAAAGCAATGGTAGATTCCAAGAAAAGTCTCCTTTCCATAAAGCAGGCAAGTAATGTCAAAATACTATGGTTGGCCAAATAATGTACTTTGGATGCTTAACTAAATTGTAAGAAACTGGTCCAAACACATCTTGGACTGTGATGCAGGAAAATACAGTATGAACATTTGTTTAAAGTTTGTTTTCATTTAATAAGAAAGGATGTGAAATAATGTTCTAATGAAAATATTTAATAAAATTAATTAATACCTTTAAAAAGATGAGTGTCTGGTGAGAAATTTGACTATGATGGAGATCATAGCTAGAGACAATCAAATGTTTGAAGTATAGAAGTTTGGATGTTTCAGAGATAGTAGGAACTGCAGATGCTGGAGAATCTGAGAAACAAGATGTAGCTGATTCCAAAACACGGATCAAATATGATTCATTTATGGATTTCTGGTAAGAGCTGTAAAACCATAGGATAATTAGTGTACTTGTTATTTATTCAAAAAATGATTGAAAGAAATGTGTAGCTTGTGGCAGTCTTCAGCCCAGTGTCCTGAAGGGTTGACAACAGGTGACAGTGTTGGATGGCAACTGGATATTGCTTAATCTAAAATTAGGTCAAAGGAATTTTCAACAGGACAAGGAAAGAATTTATTTCGACTAGGGCTAAATATAGTTGAATTTTATTTTCCATTTCGAGAAACATGACAGTTTGGAAATGCAAAATTTTATCCATGAAGGAGTAAATTACAAGTATTAGTAATGGATAAATGAGCTAGAATCAGTCATCTCGTATTCTGTTACCAAAACAGAAAATGCTCAAAACACTCAGCTGGTCAGGCAGCAACCAGGATGGGAGATACAGAATTAATGGGCTACAATTTGCTGTCATAACATACAGTGTTAGTTAAAACTACCCTCGCAACAGTTGTCTGATAAATGTTTTGCTACAAGTGCAAGATGATAACAACACATGGTGGGAAACTGAAGATGTAGGACTTGAGTAAACATGGAAAACAACTCTCTCTCTTTAAACAATAAGACTGGAGAATTGTTAACAATAGAAAAATGGAGAATGAAATTTAAATTAGAGTGAGTAAATACAAATTCAGATTTACACACAGAAAGAGAAGAGAGCAGAAAGAAAATTGGATTAAGACTGAGGAGAAAACAAAATAGAGACAGCAATCTTCAGTACCTTCAACAGCAATTAAATCATGTGATTTCACACTTGTGTTGTTAATTTTCAGTTCTGGAGAGGTTCAGTAACAATAATTGATATTGATCACATCAGTAAAAAGGTATTTTCAATAGACAAATTCTAAAATTCTGTGGCATATTCAGTTCATATCTATGTGATTTGCTTCAACAACTTCTTAGTAAGCTCCAGACTCTAATCACTATTTGCTATAACAGTGATAATAGGAACTGCAGATGCTGGAGAATCTGAGATAACAAGGTGTAGAGCTGGATGAACACAGCAGGCCAAGCAGCATCATAGGAGCAGAAAAGCTGACGTTTTGGGCCTAGACCCTTCTTCAGAATTTCTGAAAAAGGGTCTAGGCCCAAAACATCAGCTTTCCTCCTCCTATGATGCTGCTTGGCCTGCTGTGTTCATCCAGCTGTACACCTTGTTATCGCTTGCTATAACAGTGTTTTCCTATGAATTCCCTGTTGGATTTCTTGGTCATTCTCATGTCTAAGGTCTCCAGTTTGTTCTTCTCCATAAAAACGAAGATTCTCCCATATTCACTTTAAAAAAACCCTTTACTAGGTCTCTCTTCAGCCTTTTTTTTCAACAGCAAAGACAGACAACCATTTAATATTTTTCTGGGATCTCATTTCCATTTATTTCAGGTGTAATTCTTGCAAGTATTTTATATAATCTCTACTTTTGTTATAATATGGCAATCAGAACTGCACTGTAGGGAATCAAATCTAATCAATACTCTTAAGTGTGATCTAATCAAGATTCAATCCAACTTTAATATCATTTTCCTGTTTTCAGTTCTGTCCCCTGATAAATAAAACCCAATACAGGTACTTCTCTGCTATAACGTGTGTCTCATTAATGCAAATTGGCTGTAAGGTGACTGAAGAATAGTGGATGCTGTTTGGATACATCACAAACTTTCTGCTGTACTGGTATAGCGATTTCCCTAGGATTTTCCATGGCGATTTTCTATAGTGTGATTTTCTATAGTGTGAGGTCACACAAGAACACAACTATCACATTATAGGAGAACTAACTGTACTTGGTTTAATTTGTTATTGTTTGGCTAATCTGTGATTCAACATTTAGTGTTCAGAGCACTTGTACTCACAGATCCCTTTGTTCGTCTATCCTGGACCTAACCTGCCCTTGCAAAATGTGATCTCCTTATTCTTCAAACTAAAATGTACCAGCTCACACATTTTTATGTGTTCAACTTAATTTGCTATTATTTGTCACTTTTGCACATTTGTAAGTGTTCCTCCTGTAATTTCTTACAATCCCATGAATTTGGCGTATTGTTGAGTCCTACAACATGAAAACAGACCCTTTGGTCCAACTTGTCCATGCTGACCAGGTTTCCTAAACTGAACTAGTCCCATTTGCTTATGTTTAGCTAATAACCCTCGAAAACTTTCCTTTTCAAGTAACTGCTGAAATGTCTCTTAAATATTGTATCCACCCCTACTACTTCCTCTGGCAATTTACGTACAAACCACCCTGTGTGAAACAGTTGCCCCTCAGGTCCCTTTCAAATCTTTACCCTTTCCTTTAACCTTAAACGTATGCCTTCTAGTTTTGGACACCCTGACCATTGGAAAAAGATCTTGGCTATTCATCTTATCTATGGCCCTCATGAGTTTACAAACCTCTATAAGCTCACTCTTCAGCCTCCGACGCTCCAGGGAAGAAAAAAATTCCAGCCTATCTAGCCTCTGCTTATAACTCAAACCCTTCAGTCCTAGCAGCATCCTCAAATATTTTCTGTACACTTTTTCTATTTTAAAAACATCCTTCCTGTAACAGGGTGACCAGAATTTAAGAAATGGTACTTTGGACTAAAATGGAATCATATGCCTTTTAGGGAAGAGAGGCTATCATCTTTACCTGGTCTGATCCACATGACCCCAAATCACAGCAATGTGGTTGATTCATAGCTGCCCACCATACAATTAGGGATGGCAGTAAAAGCTGGCCTAGCCAGAAAAACTCACAGCCCATGAACAAATAGAAAATACTCCAAAGTTCAAGTTATTGATCTAAATTATGTCTAACAGTAATTCCAGCACAAGTGGTGTTCAAATATTTTTCTTTTCTGTCCTTCAGGAGGGATTCCATTTCTTTTTATATAACCAATCCTAAACTGACTGGTCTGTAACTCCCTATACATGTTCTGTCTCTGCTGGTAAATATAGGAATTACATTAGCTGTCTGTCAGTCTTCTGGAACTCTACCGTTTCCTAATGAACCATTAAATAGGAGTAGAAATGGCCATGCCATCTCTTCCCTGGATTCTTTTCAATAAATGTTAATGCAATCCATTTGGACCAAGGGCAATTTCATTTTAGGTTTTGTTTAGGTTACTCAATACATCCAGTTATTTTTATTTGAATTATCTTATCTCAATGCTGATCTCATTATGAAATGCCATGACTATCAGTTCTATCTCTCTGATACATATCAAGACTAAATAATCACTTAATATTCACTTGATTATACAGAATCAAACTTTAGCCCCTGGTGGTTAACATAGCATGTCTGGTCTGTCTCTTCAAATGGACAGCTCACTTAGTGCCATTCACCTGTCATCTCCCCGTAACCTACAATTGTTTCTTTTCAAATTATCATCTATTTCCCTTTTGAATTCCTTGGTTTATCACAATCGTATGGCTGAGAAACCTTGGATGGTTTCACAATTCAAACCCTTCTTATTGATATATGTCTAGGTACTAAAGTCATGTGAGGTAGAATGTTTACACAAAATTTTTTGGTAAGAACCAGGCTCAATCTTGATGAACAGTTAACAAGTTTAGTACACATTACTTAATGTTTAGTTAGATTATATCTGAAATTCATGGTAGTCTCTTTGAAGACTTCAGGCACTGTTCAACAGTAAGCCTATGTTATTACCACTGAGACAATCTCACGGCATTGGAAACAAACACAAATATGGTTTCCTTGATGACATGTCCATCCTGGGCCTCTTCTAGTGCCACAATGACATCACACGCAAACTGGAAGAGCAATGCCTTATTATTCTGCCTCGGGAGCCTACTGCCTGATGATCTGAGCATAGAATTCACCAGTTTCAAAATCTCTCCACCTCCAGCTGCTCAGCCTCCCTTTCATCCCTGCCTCCATGACCTGGCACAACCTGTCCATCTTCTTCCCCAACTATCCTCCCCACCCTTCCCACAGATCAATCCTCACTACCCCCAACTGCATCCACCAATCACCATCCCATCTACTTTTCCCCAGCCTCATCCCTCCTCCATTTACTTCTCAGCTCCCTTCCCCTCCCCAGTCCTGATGAAGTGTCCTGACCTGAAACATCAACTTTCCTGCTCCTCTGATGCTGCCTGACCTGCTGTGTTCCTCCAGCTCCACACTGTGTTGACCTTGACTCCAGCATCTGCAGTTCTTGGTATCCCTCCTATCACAGATATAGTTAGCTTGTCCCAAGAAAAATCCTTAATTTACTGTCAGTTAACCCTTTCAAGTACTAACTGCCTAGTAGAATAACTTGAACCAGCCTCCACCATGCTCTCAGGTAGTGCATTCCAAATCCTAACCACATATTGCACAAAACAGTTTTCTGCCATGTCACTTTTGTTTTTTTCACTAATTACTGTGAAGCTATGTCCTCTTCTTCTCAATCCTTCCATCAGTGGGGACATTTTCTCACTATTATGCCTGACTTGTGAAAGTGTGCTAATTGTGATGTCCCACTATTCCTGAGATCATCACAAAAGTTAGTGATTGAACTAAAGTACAAAAAGTCTCAAATTTACTCATTTGTCGGAATCAAGCTAACAAAAAAATACTGACCAGATTCCTGTAAATAACAAGACCAACTATTTACTCCAAATAAATAAGTAAGTAAGCAGGTATGAACTATCGACATATGGTTCTACTGGCTAAAACTCTAACCGCCCCCTTTAAAATCTCTACATACACATATAGAAAGACACAAGCACACACCAATAATGTTTTTTGTATGGAGGGACAAAAGTTCAATAGTCCCAATCCAGTGTTTGTTGAGATATTCCTTTTGCTTGACAAGATGTGCTTTCTACAACTTCCACTCCACATTCTGTGATTTCCTCATGGGAGGCTTGGGACAATTGGTAGATGAACTACAAAGTTTCTTAGATATTGGTTAAAAGCAAAGGGACAAACCTTTGGACAGCCAGAAGGACAGGTCATCTCTATCTCTCCCTCACTCTCTGAAGTATAAAATCTGTAAGCCTGTTTGACTTTTATCTTAAGAGGAATCTAAAACAAAAAGGAATTGCCAGGAAGAATAACATCTAAACAGCCGTAGCTCAAGAAATCGAAGCAATCATACGAGCAGTGTAAGAGGACAGTGCAATAAAGAAAGCTGGCACAATAGACATTAATTCTAGGTTGTTGTAAAGGCAGCCATAGCTGGACCACTCTTAAAAGTTTAAATAAGGCACTCAAATCATCTTGACATACAGTAAAATACTTAGTTCTTCAAAGATAACTCTTTGCATCTCATGTTTCTGTTGACAAGTTATTTTCAGTTTTAGACGAGCAGTGATGCTGAGTGATGACAGTTGTACCGCAAAAGCTGGATCACAATGTTGGAATGTCTCAAGACATTGATGTAGTTGAGACAGTAGAATTTGTATTTCAGGTTTTAATTTTAAATGCAAACCAACAGAAGCAAATTCAGTGGTTGATTTGCTATTGGAAGGATTTTTAAAAAGTCACACACTTACCATGCCTCTGTGCACAATAAATACTTTTGGAGTGCTGTGATTTTGTTGCCAAGAAGAAGTGTGATAACTACGTTAACTGATTTGGCTTCATGCACCAGAGACAATACAGACAGGTCAATTGGGCAGATCATAAATTCACTTCAAAGCTAAGCAAAGATCTTCTTCAACTTCCCTGATTAAATACTACCAAGGTATCAATCTGTGCCAAAATACATGAAAATATGAATGCAGGGATGGAAAAGCCCAGCTCTCTCTGTTGTGCAGTTTTATTTCAGGAGATTATCTAATGATTTCTGAGGATAATTTTTCTTCAAGAAATCAACATTTAATAATTATGTTGAATCCCTTCCTTTAGAAAAGTACTTTACTGAAATTATACAATACCACCACTACTCTCCTATATTTTTGTCCAAAGTTACTTGGCACTGTACTTACAGTTTTTCAATACTGTAATAATATAATCCACATCAAGTATTCTGTGAAGACATGCTTGCATCATTGTAATGTATTCTTACAATCAGTGTATAACTACTAGGTAAATGATAGCATACCAGTCAACAAATATAGGGTAGATTAACTCACACAACTACTGGAGGAAATCACTAGTTAAATGCACAATCGGTTTATACATCAAGAGATTCTAATTTCCTGGAATTATTGGTGCTATTCATTTTAATAATGTCTTTTTAAAAAAATCTGAAATGCATATATTTTCCTATTTTAATAAAAGATTAATCCTGATAAATTAATTCAACAGGAATGATTTACTATGGCCACATTAAAGATTTTTAAAATTAGTTTAAAATATGATTACAATCCCTAATTATATATTTCTCATTAAATTTTGTGTTCGTCAGGGTGTGGATATTAACACTGAGGAACAGAATGCTGTTCCATTTTGAGCACTGATGTCAAGTATCAAATGCCTCATAGCTAAATATAGCAAGATGAGAAACAAAAGAAAGTATACATATTCTGTCTCAATAATGTACTTTAAGTACCATATTCAAAAAGCCTCCCGATCGTGTTTTTCTCACATTACACTTTACATTGCTGACATTGAGTTCATCCACTATGTAACTTGTGCAAATATGTTTCATCGTTCATGACAATTTCATGCACTGTGCGTTTTGTGCAAGTGTAATTTTATTTCTTTATCTTTTATTTTAGGCCTGACTTGATGAGCCCATGGATCCCAGAGATTGGTAGAGGTTTCTATTCTGTCTTATCAAGTCTTCACTGGCAAAATTGGATTCAACCGACATTACATGTTGTAATAGTCTAACCAAATGGTAAGAAAAAAAGTCTTTATATTTGGAAAGGCTGAAAAATAGTAAGTATTCCTTAACAAATTGAATTGTTACTGTAATAACAGTGCTCAAGATTGAATTTAGGACATAACAAAAAGGAGCACGAGTAGGCCATTCAGCCTGCTTCACCATTCTATAAGATCATTGCTAGTCTGCTCTTTTGCGCCAGTTCCTTATAGCCTTCAACTCCTCAATACTTCAACAACACACCTACCTCCTCTTCAATTACTTTCAGTATTCTAGCTTGTACAAGGCTGAGGTAGAGAATTCCAGACAGTAACTACTCAGTGGGAATAGATATCCTTTGCATCTCAAGTTGTAAATGTTATTCTGAAACTATGTTCCCTAGTTCCCCATTCCCACATCAGTGGAACATTCCTCTCAACTTCTAACTTCTAACCTATTAAACACCTCAGATACTTCTATGTTTCAAAACGATCTCTCCTCACTCTTCTAAACTCCAATGAATAGTAACCTGTTTAGTGCTTCTTAATATGGTAACTCCTCCATCCAGAAATCAGCCTAATGAATCTCATTTGCGCTGCCTGCAATGTTTGTATGCCCTTTCTTAAATATTGTTTTAAATTATCTGCATTGCCTTGTTCTCCATTATCAATTCCCAGTGGCATCCTCTCAGGGCTCTGCATAGAGGTGATGGCCTAGTGATATTATCACTGGACTGTTAATCCAGAGACCCAGATAATATTTTGGGGACCTGGGTTCAAATCCTGCCATGGCAGATGATGGAATTTTAATTCAACAAAAAAAATCTGGAATTAAGAGTCTAATGATGACTATGAATCCATTGTCGATTGTCAGGAAAAACCCATCTGGTTCACCAGTGTCATTTAGGGAAGGAAACTGCCATCGTTACCTGGTCTGGCTGACATGTGACTCCAAACCCACAGCAAATATAGTTGATTTTTAACTGCCCAATGGACAACAAAAGCGGTCTGGCCAGCAATACTGTCATCCTGTGAATGAATAAACGAAAATAAAAGTCACTTTAGTTACACGGCAGCATCAGAGGAGCAGGAAAGTTGACGTTTCGGGTTGGGATCCTTCCTCTTTTCTAAAGAAGGGACCCGATCTGGAACATCAACTTTCCAGCTCCTCTGATGCTGTCTGGCCCACTGTGCTTCTCTAGCTCCACACTGTGTTATCTCTGGCTTCAGCATCGGCAGTTCTTACTATCTCACTTTAGTTATGGTCTTTTTAATATACTGCCAGCTCCCACATACAACACATCGTCCACTCAGTCATCTCTATCTAATTTAAATAATTTGGCTATTAAATACTTCAAAAATTAATTTCCTAGTTGTATTCTTCAGCGGTGATATGTCACTTGATTTAAACCACTTGCCCTGTCAAAAGACAGGGTAAAAACACTCATAAATCATCTGTTTTCTTTGACTAGTAGAAATAGATTGAAGAGGCTCTGTGTTGCCAGTTTTTACTGCCTGCTACCACTGCCCTTCTCATACAGGTCTGTTCCACAGTGATGCTAACCTGGTGCATGTTCCTCCTAGTTTCAGTTTGGGTCAGTAGTAAGAGGTATTGAATAATGGCATGAAAGAAATTAACTGGATTAGGATCAGCCTGACCAAATAGTTAAGGGACTATTAATTGCCACTTCTTGCATAGCGAGCACATTGTTTGCCAGTGTCACAGTATATTTGCGTGTCATCTGTATCAGCTTTGGGACAAAGGTTTAATTATGGTTATGGTTGAGAGGATGAAAGTTGCCGGTCTCCTGCCAATAAGGACTTGAACCAAAATTAAGTTTGGCAATTCTTAATGAGGTGCAGTCACCACTCAAAACTGCCAAATTTACAGTAGTAACTCCACATTCTCATTCAGAAATTGAAAAGAAGTTGACTGTTGAAAATAGGTGAAACATATTTGTGGCACAGGGGCTGCTGTTCACAGCATTGTACAGGATCTATTTTGGGGTAGAATTAAGTGAATTTTTCAGTCATATGCGCTTGTGCTAAACCTGAACTTGAGGTGACACTCAATGCCTGGATTGTAAAACTGTTCCACTGTCCAATGAAAGTGGGTTAGATCCCCTTACTACAATGGACAAGCTCATAGCTATACAACTTGATCAGTAGATGAGATTATTCCTGCAGTGATTATTTTATAGTTCCAGTTTCCTCAATTGGCCAATGGCCATCACCTCCCAAGTACTCTATACATGAGTTCATTATGACTATTTGATCTCATATTGTATGACAAATGGCACAGCTTGGTTCTAATGTGGAAATTTTTGTTGTGCAATAGGGTACTATGTATGTAGATTTATCATTATGATGCAAATTACATGGTGAAATGGCAATAGGTCTAAAATATTAATGTTGTCTTAATGATCAATTGTTGGTTATTACTATCTAATTGCTAAATACAATTTCATTCATTCTTGCAGTGTTAACAAAATCCTAAAGAAGTGCACAACTTTTATCCATACTGATGCCATGTTAACCTTCGGGAATTAGTAGTAACAAGTGCCCCTGTTGGACAAAATTGGATGTGGGTCAATGCATGACTACTCCTTCAAAGAACCTGTAGAGGCATGACAGACAAAACAATTCTATTTTTGCAGCAAATTGCTATTGCTGTATTCAATCATCAGTAGTAGAGGCTGCTGCCAGAAATCATTCTTCTGAACGTCATGGGAAATACAGCAGCAAGTGTGCAATTCCACTAATGAACTAGCAATAGAGTTTCTTCTTATCTCTGTTGCCAACGCCCAAATGTCTTGTTTGCTGTACAGATTAAAGCAAGGCCACAAGGTGTCACTCTAATATCAGAAATCAAACAGATTATTGTACAATCAAGATTATAAAAAAAACTCGTCAAAATCATTTTTCACCAAATATCCAAACTGACAATTATGAATGCAAAGTGAAACATCATTTGTACATCTTTGAGAAAAATTCCAGGTCTTGGTCTATTCTCCTTACTTACAGTGATGGCTCCTATTTACTGTGGCCTAGATGTTTCTCAGAGGTAGTGAAGCAGAACAGAATCAAGTGCTTGGCTTATCCTTGCTCCAGCTGTCTTAGTTCAGGTAATTAAGTATCACACAGCCAGTTAGTGATCATTATGCCACAAAGATGTCAATTAGAGTAGAAAATTGGGCTGTGGTCCTGGTCAGGACTGTAGGCCAGGGTGCCATGCAAAGGAGAGTAAATGTCAGAAACAGGAAGGTAATTGTGATTAGAAATGCCGCAGACACGAGATCTTTCTTAATGGTTTATGGCAAGCTCCAAAACAATAAAACACAAGAAAAGGATCAGTACTGGGTCCACTGCTTTTTGTCATTGATATAAATAGCTTGGATGAGAACACAGGAGGTATGGTTAGTAAGTTTGCAGATGACACCAGGTGTAGTGGGCAGAGAAGGTAATTACCTCAGAATACAACAGGATTTTGATCAGATGGGCCAATGAGTGGTAGATGGTGTTTAATTTTGATAAACGTGAGGTGCTGTGTTTTAGAAAGGCATATCAGGGCAGGACTTATGCACTTAATGGTAAGGTCCTGGGGAGTGTTGCTGAACAAAGAGACTTTGGAGTGCAGGTTCATAGTTCCTTGAAAGTGGAGTCCCGGGTAGATAGGATAGTGAAGAAGGCATTCGGTATGCTTGCTTTTATTGAGTACAGGACATTGGTAAGGCCACTTTTGGAATACTGTGTGCAATTCTGATCTCTCTGCTATAGGAAGGATGTTGTGTCGCTTGAATGGGTTCAGAAAAAATTTACAAGGATGTTGCCAGGGTTGGAGGTTTTGAGCTACAGGGATACGCTGAATACGTTGGGGTTATTATCCCTGGAGCGTCAGAGGCTGAGAGGTGACGTTATAGAAGTTTTTAAAATCATGACGTACATGGATAGGGTAAATTGCCAGGGTCTTTTCCCCAGGGTGGGGCACAGGTTTAAGGTGAGAGGGTTAAAAAGGACCCATGGGGCAACTTTTCATGCAGACAGTGGTGAGTGTATGGAATGAGCTGCCAGAGGAAGTGATGGAGGCTGGTATAATTACAACATTTAAAAGGCATCTGGATGATTATATGAATAGAAAGGGTTTGGAGGGATATGGCCAAATGCTGGCAAATGGGACTAGATTTATTTAGGGTATCTGGTCAGCACGGATAAGTTAGACTGAAGGGTCTGTTTCCATGCTGTTCATCGCTGACTAGATTTTTAAAAATAAATGACACAGATGTTCAGGCAGTATCTGTGGAGAGAAAGGAGAGTTAATGTTTTGAGTCCAAGTTCTGTCGAGACTGGACTCAAAACTTAATCATTTTCTCTCTACAGGTGCTGCGATCTGCTGAGTTTCTCCAGCAATTTCTGTTATTGTTTCAGATATCTCCAGTGTCTGCGGTTCTTTGTTTAATTTTAGCACACCAAAGCCTCCCCAACTTCATCAACATGCTGCAACATTCAGCAGTGCACCGAATGGTACATCTCCTTGTCTTCCTTTTTGCCACCGATTATAGTGGCTGTAAAGCACTTCATTTATCAGGTTTGGATGTGAGAAACCTGACGTGAACAACATAAATTGCAGATGATTGGATCTTTAACAAGCTCAAATGCTTGATAATCAGAAACTTTGAAATATAGGACAGTTTTCTGATTTCTGTGTGTTCACTTACCTCTTGTCGTGTGATGACATCATACCGCTGACTCATCACCACACCCAATTTCACACTCATTCAGAAGGGACAGTCCACCAGATTTATAGACAAAATCCAGCCCTGTTTATCAAGTAAATGCTGTCTGGTCATCAGCAAGGCTTGCAATTCAAGTTTCTAATGCACAGACTCATGTGTAAATTCATTTTAGTGTAAGGTGAGATGGTTTGATTGTTAATAAGGAGAGAACAGAACTATAGTGTAGTAGGTCAAACATTTAATTAAAAAAAAATCAATAGTTATTGTAAATCTAATTTCTCTTTTCCAAAAAGACATCTTATTTTTGTGCATGATTGCAGTAAACAATATAAGCTCAGTTTCATTAAACAGAATACTGCATTGCAATTAAATGTTAAAGCAGCAAATCTCCATGTATTTTTAAAGTAATATTTCTTTTGCTTTTCTTACCGAAAACACTGACCAATATATCACTGCACAACTTCCAGTTATCCTGGAACATCTCCTCAAGGTCTACTGAACAGTTAGTACTAGTAAGCCACTTAATGCGGGCATCATATTCAAATATGATAATATCACACAAAACAGCAGAGTTATAACAAAAACATCAGTTTGAGACTTATAGGAACAGGAGTTGTCCATTCAGCTAATCATGCTTATTTCACCATTCAATTCAATTATGGCTGATTTGCATCAAAATTCCATTTACTCGCTTTTAGTCTATGGAGAAAAATTAATTTACGTAGAGTCTCCTAGGCAGTCTTACATTGATATCATGTCCCTGGGAAATCAATGAAGTGCACCAAGAGGTTGCACTGCTTGCCCCTAGAGAACTGATGCAAGTCCACACAGCAATTATGCAAACAAATTTCTCCTTGTCCTTCACTTCATATCCCCTCAGTTCCCTCACAAAACAAAATCTGCTTTGAATTTTCGCACTAGCAGAGAATAAACACCTTTTTGAAGGAGTGTGTTCTCGACTTTCACAAGCATTTATGTGACAAAATGTTTTTAGACATCATTCATGAACAGCCTAACCTTGATTTTAAAATATGCTTCCAATATTTTGAACTTCTCCACAAAAGGGAATATTTCTCTCAAAACGATTAGACAGGATAATCAACATAAGTCATTCAATTAGACCATCCCCTAATTTTCTATATCCCAAAATACATGTCTAATTTATGCGACCTGTCCTCATAAGTTAACCTCTTTATCAGAGGTGTAATTCAAGAGATCCAGCATTCCAAATGGTATCAAGCCAAAGCTTTATACAACTGTGCATAAATCCCAAACTTTTATATTCCTACCCCCTTGAAATAAAGGCCTTTTATAGTTTTTTTTGCCCATTTGCTTTGTAATTTCTATAATTAATCTATTAATTTCCCTCTTAGGCTACTTTCTACATCAATCCATGTTACCTACAAGTGTAATCACAAACATAGACATATGGCTCTCTGTTCCTATAAATCATTAATGAGGTGGCAGCTTTTTAAAGTGACATGGGATTCCAGGATTGACATATATTGCTCATTCTGCACTGCTCATTGATATCAGGATAAAATTTTACAAGCATCCAGGCAACTCCTAAGGTAATGCAGCCTGAAACTGTTATGAAGAAAGACAGGAAATTCACGAATTATTCAGCCTAAAAGAAAAGGAGATAACTAGGAAGGTACTTGGAAAAGAGTTATGTTTGTTAATAAATTGACATGGAAAGGTAAATCTGGAGCAATAGTTCAAGTTAAGCTGTGACAGTTCAAAGGTAGCAGAGATTCAAGTTAATTAAAAGCACACTTAAGACATAAAAGTAGGTGCTTCACAGGGAGAGTAGGTTGTGGAATGGATTTTCAGTTACAGTGGCATAGAATAAAACCACTGAGTCACAGATGAGACACATTGATTTGATTACGGTAAACACTTGTTTCTTTTTGTCTAGATGAGCTGGGATAAGGGGAATGGTTTACCTCCTTCAAACAAGATTGATCTGCTCTTCAATGTGGGCAATTTCACAACTAAATTACACAATACAGTGTTGATAAAAATCAAAACCATTTCCCAGGGAAAACTATGGTATTAAATGAGTTATAATTGGTGCAGTGTGCTATTTATTGAAATACAATTTATATTTTAAAAATTGTGAATAAAACAATGTGAAGGCAGATGACCAAAACTATGAATCAGACCTTGTAAATGCTATATGAATTTTTGCTTGTTTTCTATATGTACATATTATTCCATCCAAATAATGTAATATTTTAAAAGCCAGCTCCCATTTCACAGCACATCCCTGTATTTTTCAAATTAGACCAAATCCTTTCATCAGCCAGGATCCTCTTGGGATCATTTAGGTCAATGATGGGCTCTCCAGTGAATCATTTCTATCTGATCTTAAAATTATTTCAGGTGCTTGCTTTGAGTGAGCACTTTGAATGTTGCTTTAGTTATTGTTTTCATTTTGCTAAGATTAAATCTGATTTCTCCTATGTTATCCAGGAAGTTACACACAACACACGACTCAACAGACCAAATAGTCCCCTTCTGTGCCATAATGACCTGGGGGTATCATTTGCTAAAAGCTAAATATATTTAATATCAATTTAAAAGAAAGACTAAAGAGTAACAAATATGCTTAAACAATTATCTAAAGAATATGCAAACTGGAGAATACTCTGGACCACTGAACTACAGTAAATATTTATTTCTCAACCAATTTTTGCATGTAATGAATTACAGAGAATTGAAGTTAGGTTGTGACTTTTATGGGTCTTCTGGTAAACCAGTCATTCTAGACAATTTGTATTGATGCAAAGTCAGTCACCTAACTTGGTTGGATGTGAAATTATCCAATTCGCACAATAGCAAGGAAGTGAGAAGGGGCTATTCCAATGGTGGTCAAGCTTTGTGTCCCTTGTGTTAATATTGTGGCTCATGTAAAGCCAGTTTAAAAAGTTCCCATTACAAAGTCATTTAAACTTCGTGTCAAAACACAATCAACTGTTTAACGGCATCCCTGACAATATCAAAGTTTTTGAGTCTGTGAATGCTTGTTTATAGAATTCTAATATCCCAGGACAGCAATTGATGTAGTGGTTCGATTTTCTTACCCATTCAACAATCTTGCCTACCCCTACACACCCTACCCTACTCCCCTTACAAATAACAAACAGATACTGACCTGAGGCTGGTACCTGTAGAAAACAATACTTTCAGTTTATCAGATGGGGAGCTTTGATTACTGAATTAGAATAAGATGATGTCTATTGAACTAGAGTTATTCTGACTGTCTTTGACATATGTGTCCTGCAGAATCTTTTACAGAATCATTCTTATTCTTCAAATACCTATACTGGCTAAACTACTGCAGTATCAGAGAGAAAGAAATACAGTAATGATATAAGAATAACTGGTTTGTAGATAAACAAAAATATATAAAATTAATCAGCTTGACAGCTTTTGGTCCGCATCTTGGCTCCAGTTCTTCAATGTTCTTTAATAAAATGTTCAACTTCAGCTAAAAATGAAAGAAAGAAAGGGAAATTAATTATATATTGCATGGTACGATTTTGGTCTTTTTCCCCAAATATTTTGACATCCAAAGTCAATACAAATCTTCCCAGCTAAGTATAATATGGCCAGCTACAAAGTACAGTGTTTTTTATTCCATTTTAACAATGTACCCCAACTCAAGCTGATTTTAAAAAATCCTAACCATCCACAGTAGTGAGAGTATTTGCTTACATTTAGTTCACGCAAATTAATAACTCAGAACAAATGAAGTGGTAAGTAACCTTACTGAAGTATGCAAAATATTTTTCTGTAGACACAGGTGCCAATTTTGGCTGTGTAACAGTTGCTGTACCTAAAAAGTATAGAATGTACATGAAGCATACAGTAAAGTGAATTACACTTTTATTTTAAGTATAGCTACTGAACAGCACAAAAGGAGTTATGTAATAATGACCATCACATCACTTGCAACTGGAGCCCGGACCTGTAGGGCTCAAGATAAGATGTCTTTGCTTACCACCTTCTGAAAATAGTCATATTCAACAAAAAGTTGTTGTGGTTTACACATAGCAGTCTGGACCTGACATTTCTGCATGGTGGCAGTAGTGGTAAAAACAGTAGAAGTGGAGGAAAGACCACAGTAAGAGACAAAGTTATCGATGGTAGAGTGTTACAGGTATAGCTATAACACCTATGTGAACTCTGTGATGGGGGTACTGTGGTGCTGGGGGAGATACCTGAAGAAAAGTTCAGCGGCCGTATGTGCTAGCAAGTGACAGACCTCAAAACTCATCAATATACCATAGAAAGAGTACGACTGCACAGAAGCTGAAGAAACTGCAA
Source organism: Stegostoma tigrinum (assembly GCF_030684315.1). Classification (NCBI taxonomy): domain Eukaryota; kingdom Metazoa; phylum Chordata; class Chondrichthyes; order Orectolobiformes; family Stegostomatidae; genus Stegostoma; species Stegostoma tigrinum. Next base: position 21,744,311 of record NC_081370.1, read on the forward strand.
GAGAATACCCAAGGCAGAATAAGCAGGATGGAATAGGGAGAATAGTCTGTAAAACACTGCAGAAAATTAAGTGTGCTTATGGGAAAGAATAGACAAACCAGAAAGCCCACCGATGACAAGCGCGTAAGGAATTAGGGTGTAGATCATGCCTTGAAGGAATCCCACCTATCAGAACCCTTGACCTGTTTTATCAAGGGGTGCAAGTGGAAGGGGAGAGACTAGGACATAGTAACAGCAGCAGCAGTAGAGAATTAAACAAATTCCACAGCAGTTTGCAGATGTTCCAGCAGTAAATGTTGCAGAGGAATAGAATAAATCTTAGAATATGGGACTGGGACACATCATGAATGTTATTCCTGATGGCACAGACCTGCAGGACAAATTCTGCTCTGCAGATTTGCAGATTATGGTAAAGGGCAAGAAAATTAATTTTAAGTTGCATACATGGGCTGATGCATTAATTCCTTTGCGTGCTGACACCATGGTTGACATCAAAAACCTCCATTTAACTATGGGAATGGATGTATTCCGCACTTCATTACAACAGATTAGAGATCTTGCATATCATTCCTAACCATTGAGATCCTTTAAGCAAAGCTGCCTTTATAGCCTGAAATATTCTTCTCACAGTGACGCTAAAGACGTAAACTTTGACTTGGTGCACCAGGAATCATCCTCCACTACAGTGACATTGCAAGAAGGTGGATCAGACTGCTCAGTCTTTTTCTCACAAAAATAGAAATTTAAAAATGGCAGGGAGAAAAAAACCGTCAACGGAGGAGGTGACAAGACTCCATACGTACATTCCACACCTTAGTTTGCTTTCTCAGCATATCATCACAGAGAAGGAAACCTTCAGGTCATTCACCTGATGCAGCTTTGGCTTTGGGCCTTCCTGCGTTTTTGGACTCAGCAGGCACTGTTGCTGAAAACCCATCTCTCTCTCTCGTGGAGAATCGTCCTTTCATTGAGAAGGTAAAATTGCATACAGCACTTATTTCACAGAACCTGTTATGGAGATGCAGCAACAGCAATGACCATCAGATGAAGAAAATATCGTGTGCAGAAGACTGGACAATGGCACAGAAGCAGTATCAGGGCCTTTTACTAGCTCAAAAACTGAAGAAAGAAAGTGGAGCTTCAGAAATCTCTACAGTCAACAAAGTGACCACAAAATCTGATATGTCTCAAATTATGGACTTGGAAAAGATATCTTAAATCACACAGTAAAGAGGTCTCAGAGCTCCAGAGGTTCAAGGCCGTAAAGTCTCAGACAGGGTGGATGATATTCCTCTTGGACCCACAGAAACCAGTTGTTTAAATCGCACTGTCACAATCATGTACAGAGAATATCAGTTCACAATTGACACATTGAGAGAACCTTCAATGCTTGGAAACAAGCTATCAAGGCGTGACAGAACTCCAGTTATCCAATAAAAAGCTACCCAGAGAGAAAGAGAGATCCTTAAGTTCAAAGGGCATCGTGCCAACATTTATCATGCGGAAATTGATAATTTTTATAAAAGACAACTGAAGTCTGTGTTGGAAGTCCATCAGTTAAAAACTTTAGGGAATTTTTTTAGCCAACATGTGCAGGACTAAGGACCAAGATGTGAGCTTATAGAGATGCAGAATACTTGGTGGTGAAACATCTGTATGAGCTTGAAAAGAGAAAAACTCAACAAAAATTGCCAAAGTTTAACTACTTCAGACCGCAAAAGAGCCCAGCTATCAGCGGTCACACAACACGATCAAGCCTTCCAAAGTTAAAAAGGTAAGCAGATAAAAAATATTTTCAACTATCCTGCACGTAGATGGCCAGGATTTTTACACATTTGTCACAGCAAAGAGACATATTGAAGTTTGGCATAAATTCAGAATGCCAAGATTACACAGCATGGAGCAACAGCATATAGCTGCTGTTGATGTGACATTACCTCCTGTTTCTGAAATAAATCCTCAGTTCATGTTCACGGATAATTATCAAGGAGAAGGAGACCCTTGTTAACACCAAAATTACCTGCAGAATAAGGTGAACCTTTCAAGCAAGTCTGCAGACAGTGTACTACACAGGAATTTCCTACAGATCCTGCTCTAGCTGTTCCTTCTTTTATTGATACAGGTACAGTCTCATGGAGTCCCCATGATGCCATTACCTGCAGCTCAGCAGCCTCAAGCTTTTGTGAAATTTGAAGTGATTACTACTGAAAAAATAAATTCCTACCATGATGAAGTCTTCATTTCCTTGCCTCCAAAAATACCCCTCTATTCTTCTTATGTGACCTAGGGATGAACCTAATGGATGACAACAATGCAGAAGGAAGGGAAAGTGAGAATTCCAGTTCTTCTGCTCCTTCTCAAAAGGCTGAAAGCTTTTGATTCCTGGAAGTTTCTTCCCTGAATAGTTCCTTTTTTGGTTTGGTCTTCATTGCTGCTAAAGTCATGTCTTTGGAAACATCACAGCCTATGAATTAACTATTTTGTCAGCAGCTGTCATTTGACTTGGTGATAATGTGTTAGCCTTCCAAGAAAATTATGAAAAAGCACATTCATCCAACACATCCCCCAGGAGAGATGAAAATGCTGATGGAGATTAAAGCCTCAAGCAAAAGAGACTCATCGTCAATGAGCAGGGGTGGGGGAGTGAAGAGTAAGTATTGAGGAACAGGAGAGTAGGAGGTGGAAATAATGGAATAAGCGTTAATTCTCTTATAATTAAATATTGATTACAAAAAGGGTATCAGGAACAAACCTGGGGATGGATGCAGAATAAGGAAATTGTACTACACGATATAAGGAGTATAAAGAGCTATGACATGTGATATCAGATCACATGGAACTGGAACCTGTGGAACTCCAACTAAGATGCCCTGCCTTGCCATCCTCTATAAATAAAATCTGTTGCTGTTCATTCACAAGGGTGTAGACCTCATATCAGTTACATGATGCATTTTTGAGATGTGATGCAACGTGTTATAAATGCAAAGCTTTCTTTTTGTGTTGTCAATCAAGAACAGTAGCTCTCTGTATGGTGATGGTTTGAAAGCATTTTACTTAATGCACTGACGTGGCTATATCAACACTTTAAAAAAAACCTATCCAATTATTCCTATTTTCTTACAGTCCCTCAAAGATTTCCTTCATAATGAAACAGCCATTAAGTCTTTGAAAGTTATTTATTAAATCTGACCACGACTTGGTTGTGTTTTTAAAAAAACTCATTTATCCTCCTGTTCTTTTGCCAATTATCATAAATTTGCATCCTTTGCTTACTGACTCTTCTGCTTAGTGGAAGTAATATTTCATTATTTTTCTAGGAAAAACTCTCATGTAACCTTAAACACATTGATTGAAATCCCCCATGACCTTCTCTGGTCCAAAAAGAAAATTCCTAACTTCTCCAATTTTGTCATATAGTTTAAGTTCTTTACCTGATTCACCATTATGGCAAATCCCTGCACCTTTCCAAGGCCTTAACATTATTAATTATTTTAGGTGTCTGGCATTACATCAGCTTAGGCCCAGCCAATGATCATAGAATTCCCATCATGAAAAATTTACTGCAGCAATGATAAGTAAGCTAATGCAGCTTCTATCTAAGTTAGTAACATTGCAGATTGCTGACTTGCAGACTGTGTGCTGTTTTCATGGGGAATGTAGTGTCACAGTATCGAATTCTGGTTGAGCTGTCATGGAGAGGGAGATGGTTGTTGCTGACGGGGTGAGAATGGCTGGCTTTGCAGGCTATTCAGGACTAGCCCTCTCAAATATTATCAATTTAGGATTAATGATCTTCTTGCTCACTTTACACATATACTGTCCATTGAGCAAATTAAGTCAACAGACAGTTGCCATGTTCTAAAATATGACTGAACAACTGTTAACCATTAGACAGTGCGTCCAGAACGACTACAGTTGATTTAAGCAGCTGCATCATTTAAAATGCTTTCTGCCTCAGGAGGTAGTCACGTTTATGTTTCCCCATGGTGTTTCATTATACATTACTCAAACACTATTTTTAGCAAAAAGACAGCCATTTATTTTCCAAGGAAAAGATGCTGCCCCACCTTCTGGTATTATGCTTTTTCTTCAGTGTAAATTCTCGGTTGAAGAGAGAATGTTGACCACTGGGAGACAAATGATTGGATATATTTTCACAGCAGAACCAATGACAACCATAGAAGTGGAATCAATTAAGTTTGCAGTACAGAAATAAGGCCACTCAGTCCATTATGCTTTGGCTACTTACTTTAGGAATAATATTAAAAATTAATCTGACTGCTTTAGTCTTTTTCTCATTGCGCTGTATCTTTCTTAATAGTCTAATAATGAGATATTGTCTTAATTAGCCAGGGCAACAGGATAACCAAGATGAGAATTATTCCACAACTATAGTTAATCACATCGATGGTAAGTCGGTGATTAGCATAAATCACTTGGGCCTGATTTCAGATTGATCCTTTTCACTTTCTTACAGAAAATTATACAGGGGATTCTGGACATAGAAGAGATTTGTAGCCTATACTTGTGTTTTGTGGATCTGAATGGCTGATAGAATTAGCATTCACTTGAATTTGCAGGACTAACACACGCACATGTTGCAAATCCATCTCTGTACATAAATCCTACAAGGGAAAAATCTTGCAAGACAGGTATAACTCCCTGCAGTAATAAAACTAAGGAACAACGGAACAGGAATAGGTCACATTTGTCCATAAAGCCTATTTGACCATTCAGTTAGAATGAATAATCAGAGAGGTTCCATTCTGAAATTAAGCTTGAAAAATCTGAACTGAATTGAAAGTGCTTTTTCATCAAGTTTGTTTAGGAACATAAAATCACCTAAGGAATTGAAGTTTTCATTTCATTTCATTTCAGGGAATTAAAATGCTAATGGCTGTAACAACTCTACCAGCTACCAGTCACTATGTATCACCTAACCCAAAGCCACCACCTCTGGCACCAAAGCCCGACAAGGACAATATCAAGTTACAAAAGATCTTGAAAAGGGCTGCGAAACGCAAGGCGGCACAAACATATTTGCAGGCTATGGATGCATCAGAAAAGTCTCACTCCTATTTACCTAAGCCTTTTCGCTCTAGTCTGTCTCCTGTTAATGAAGCTGGTCCTGACCTAGAATACTATGAACACCACTCTCGATCTCCACGATCTCTTCTGTCTCCGACAATACCAGGATCACCTTTTCCACCTCATAGACAAGGTCCAGCAATAGTGACCCATGCTCATGTTGCAAGTCCATATCCTGCACGTAAATCCTTCTACAAGGGCAAAATTGAGCTCCTCCCTAAAATACAAATCAGCGCCCCACAGTCACCTGCTGAAAATCAGAATCAAGCACTCAGAAAATTGCCACCGCCAATGGCTCCTGCAAAGTTATTCACCATTCCAACTATCCAATCAGGTATCAAAGCACAAGAATTTCCCAGATTCTCAGTACCACCACGATTTTCTCCAAGCATTTATACACCAAGGTCATGGCCTACCTCTGAGGTCCCAACAGCAAATATTTCCACAGGTGCTTCCATTGCATTTAAAGCTCCTGATGTTCCTGAACTTCATGTCACAAACACCTTTGGTGCCAATGGCCCTGACATGAATGTAGCTAATGCTGCAGTACCCGTGGATGAAACTTTCACAGTAAAGATGGCCACCAATGAAGCTGAAGTGGAAACCTTTCTCCACTCTCCTCGAGCAAGGGCTCCAGCCCATGAAGCTACAAGATCAAGTGCCAAATTTGACCTATTTGGGGCAAATGCTCTTCAAAATGAGGTGAGTCAAGAAAATCTAACCAAAAACACTGCCGATACTTCAGCCATTAAGAATGACAATCTTACGGTTGGCATTGGTGCCGTTAAATTAGAAATTCAACGCACAGAGATGACTGCACAGAAAATCAAAGCTGAAACCAAACCCAGACCACTTGACATTGCTGTTGAGACAATTACTCACGAGGGAGCTGAGGCACTTCCTAAAGCAGAAGCTCAGTTGCAATCGCCAGACAGAGTTAAACCTCTGAAAAGTAAGGTCAGTGGTTGGACCCGTCTCAAGAAACATATGATAGTGGAAGAGCCACCAAAATTCCCAGAGCCGGAACCAGATCTGCCACAATCAGGATCACAAGAAGAGAACCAAGACAAGTCAGAGGCCAAGAAACAAGAGTCACAGAAGGCAAAAGTGTCACGAGCTAATAAGATGTGGGATGCTGTGTTATTTCAAATGTTTGCTGCCGAACAGCACAAGCAAAGTGAAGAGGAGTCAATTTTGGACAAATCCAAGCAAATACAACAAGCTCCTCCAGTCTTTAGTAGCCGCCTGCCTCTTCTGCTGTTTAGACCTCGATTTGATGCTAGGAAGTTAAAGGAAGCAGCTGAAAGGCCCTTGAAGAAGATTAGTACCACGTTGTACGAATCAGGGCTGCATCGCAAAAGAATTGAGGATGAAGAACTTAAGGACTTCAATCGGACTGCAAAAGGTTGGCCAACACAACACAAGGAAACAAGCTAAACATGCAAACTAACAAAATAAGGTCAGCGACCAACATCCAGTGGTGTAGGTCAATAGCCATTGCACTGATGGAGGAAAAAGAGTTACACATACAGACAGTAGCACATCTGCTGCCAATAATGAACTTTTTATTAAAAATGTTAAATTCTTACATACAAAGTGTTACTGAATGTAATAAAATGTAAATCTCAAACAGGTTCTGCTTTTTTGAACAATGTTTAGCTTGTTATAATCTATGATTGAATATGTTGCACATTAGTGGCTTGATTTGTATATGAATGTATTCTGATTGCTTAAAAGAAGATTGAAAAGAACTGGCAAAGCGATTGATTGAAAAAGATAAGGTAAGCCATGGTATGAAGATTCAAAGCTGACATGAGAAAGGACATTTAAAAGCAACGTATTAGCATGACAAACATTCCTTGGCATAGGAGGGTTGCCAAGAATGATGTGTATTGTAGAGTATGATCTACAATCTGTGCCAGGCAGCACAGCGCCTTTCTGTAAAATATTATTACTTTGAACCTCAGTAATTGGAGGCTTTGCAAAACAAAAAGCTTTGAATTCATTTTCATGTACTTTTTCACCGTTATACAAATATAGGGGGACTGAATGCTCAATTGAACTCGACTGTTCTGTACCAACAAGACCCAATGGTTTTATCCAAGAAGAGAACACATGATTTCTTGATACCCAGGAGTGTAAAGGAAGGAAGGAGCCTTTACAGTGCATGGCCACAACTTCCTGAGGTAGCAGAGCAAGTGAATAATCAAGAAAGCACTGGAGGATATTTTCTCTGATTAGATAAAGTATAGACTGTAGAAGGTTGGAGATTATGGGGAAGGGTCCTGCGGTGCAGCGGTAGCATCCCTACCTCTGAGCTAGAAGGCCTGGGTTCAAGTCCCACCTGCTCCTGAGGTGTGTCATAACATCTCTGTTTAGGATGATTTAACACTAGATAAGTCACAGAGTGCTACATGTAGTTATGACAATCAAATGATTTAATTACACGAGAAACTCTGCGGAAATGATTTATGAGAATGTTACAAGGACTGGAGAAGTTTAGCTACAAGGAGTGATTTGCCAGGTTAGGCCAGAGATGGATGAGGGGAGATTTAATCAGGGTGTATAGTATTACAGGTGGGTCTAAGGGATCTTGGTGTTCAAGTGCATAGCTCCCTCAAAGTTGCCACCCAGGTGGATAAGGTTGTTAAGAAAGCATATGGTGTTTTGGCTTTCATTAACAGGGGGAATCGAGTTTAAGAGCCGCGAGGTTATGCTGCAGCTCTACAAAACCCTGCTGAGACCACACTTGGAATATTCTGTCCAGTTCTGGTCACCCTATTATAGGAAAGATGTGGAGGCTTTGGAGAGGGCGCAAAGGAGGTTTACCAGGATGCTGCCTGGACTGGAGGGCTTGTCTTATGAGGAGAGGCTGACTGAGCTTGGACTTTTATCTCTGGAGAGAAGGAGGAAGAGAGGTGACCTGATCGAGGTTTACAAGGTAATGAGAGGCATGGATAGAGTCGATAGCCAGAGACTTTTCCCCAGGGCAGGATTGACTGCCATGAGGGGTCATAGTTTTAAGGTGTTAGGAGGAAGGTATAGAGGAGACGTCAGAGGGAAGTTCTTCACCCAGAGAGTTGAGCGCGCATGGAATAGTTTGCCAGTGGTAGTCGTGGAAGCAGAGTCATTAGTGACATTTAAGCGACTGCTGGACATGCACATGGACAGCAGTGAATTGAGGGGAATGTAGGTTAGGTTATTTTACTTTTGGATTAGGATTATTCCACGGCACAACATCGTGGGCCGAAGGGCCTATACTGTGCTGTACTTTTCTATGTTCTATGTTCTAAAGTGAACAGGGAAACTTTATTTCCCTAAGTAGGGAAGTCAATAAACAGAAACATAGATTTAATGCAATTGGTAGAAGGATTAAAGAATTGTCAGAGAAAGTTGGGGGTGGCAGGGGTCTGGAACTCACTTTCTAAAAGGATTATAAAAGCAGAAACTTTAATTGCATAAAAGGTGGATTTCGATAATCACTGCAACCTAAAAGATTATGGAGCAAGAACTGGAAAGCAGAATCAGGACAGATAACTCTTTTTGACTGACACCAATAGTGCCTATGGTTTCTATGAACATTAATTCCAATTTACATTTGTACACCATCTGTAATATACCAAGGCACTTCAAATAGATGTTGGCAAACAAAACTTGATAAAAATTTACATCAGGGGCCATTACGGCAAATAAGTTTGGTCAAAAGGCAATTTTAAAGAAATGTCTGGTAGACTGAAAGAGGTAGAGAGGTGGAGAGTTTTATAGTGGAAGTAGCACAGTTTAGCTGGCGCACACATGATCGGCTGTATAGCCTTGTTTTGTGACGTAAATCACGAATGGTTCTGTGAGCAAACAGATTGCCATTTTTCTGAAGTTTTGTTGGGGATTAATGATATGAAGCCACTCTCTTAAAGGCTGCTCAAAAATTATTCTGGGGGCTCTTATACGTGGTAAGAAGCCATCAATCTCAGATGACCTTGCATCCATGAGTATCACAACATAAATAGATTTAAGGTAGGCTTAAAATTAATCCAGAAAGAAAGAGATGAGACAATTTGGAAGTTACAGGTTTTATGACTTGCAATTCAAGCACTGTCAGGTGAGATGTAACAGCAAACATTCCTTTTCAGCAAACTGCTTCGACAGTGCAATTTTTCCACATAACTAAAATTCTCCAGTCCTGCTAATATTCTTGCAAATCACCTCCATACCCTCTTTAGTGCAAGAGCACCATTCCTGTCGTGTAATGACTAGAACAGCATAAAATGTAACTTGCAGTGTTTGCCAGCAGTGAGGCATACGATTTTTGATTAGCCATTCCATTACAGGCTCTTCCTGATTTTCAATAGTGTGGACTTTGATAGACAAGAAAACCAGAGCATAGATGCGGTTATTAACAAGGATGCTCCCTGAGGGAAGACTGGATATGCTTCCCCATTGTGAATCTGATATTGTCCATTTTACATTTCTTCCAGAAAGTTAAGATTAACACCAGTGTCTAAACTTTTGATAAGTACCAAAATTCTTTGTTTATGTTACGCTGTTACACATGAAGTACAGGGAAGACACCCCAGAAATGAGTGGAATAATACGAGTCTCTTTGCTACTGAAAAAGTGGATTAATATTATAGAATATTTCCATCAGACACAAGAGCTCTTTGTGCTGATGAATGGTCTTCAGTCAAAACATTAAGCTATCTTTTCAAAATTGGAACTTTTTTTTGCTCAGATTCTCATCATTTGGTTTTTCCTTTCATCCTCAATGTGAAGCCTATCACATCGATTGATAAGTGGGTGACTGATGGAAGCAAATGGAAGCAGTCTGTATTTTTTCTTTTCGTGGAATGACAACTAACACTAGGTAATTACGACTTTAGTTGTTGTGCATAATAATGTCAAAACTTTCTTTGTGAAGAGTTTTATTTTTTGTTGTTTCTGACAAATCCTGAAGCATGTTTGCTCAGCTTTTCTAAACAAAAAGAGATATTCACAAATTCATTTATAATAACCTGGCAGTCAGCATGTGAATAAATTCTTAATACGGTGTAGTTTAATGAGTAGTGATACTGCCACAAATTTATTGATACTGTGGATGCTCTTGAAACAAAATCTAAACTGGTTAATGCTTGGTCTTATTTTGAGCAAGGGAAAGGGTCACTCAAATAATCCTTTTTTTTTGCATATCATCTCTGCCTACCTAGTTCCTTCACTCTTTCCCTTCGCAGAGTCTTTTGGCTTCAATATTTGCTTTTGTTCAAATAGTGGTGAGAGGCACAACTGAAAACGTTTTACAGTGATTGCTTGACGAGGCCACTCCAATGAGTGTATTGTTAAAGAATGAAACACTGGCCAGCCTGAGTTGACAACATCTCTACTAATTATAAATTGAAAATTACAGAAAACATGGTATGGGATCCTAGATTCCTTTCATGAAAACTGTGACCAGCAAAATTATCCAAGAAAAAAAACATTCTTAAACACCAAAGGAAGTCCGTAGATAACCAGCTATAACATGCAAGCCTTTTTGTTCTTTTACTAAATTATTTTTTCGGTTAGATTTGCAATGGAATAAATGGTCACATTAACTTGACTGATATCTGCACATTTTTCTAATTCCCTTTTTCATAAATTTCAACATCAAATTTTTGCTTCCTTTAGTGCTGAGGCAGAACTTATAGACCTCACAAAGTAATGGCTGTGTATGGCTTTGTGCCACATGGTAAACACTGAATTTTATTTCCACTTGCCTTGGTCCAAGTCTCTGCAATGCAAACCTTTTCTTGGTATGGACATAATATTGAAATTTAATAACATTTCTACAATTGGTGCTTTTGAAAAGGTGGTAATTCCTGTTACTTGTTTATCTTGTATTTTTCTTTTTTACCTAGCATTACAAATAGGAAAAAACATCCTTGAATAAGAAATATAGCCCAACTTTTACAGCATTTAGTTATTAATAATGGAACAAAACCTGGTGTCAAGTACTGTCAGACGGTTATTACAGATCATGAGTGTTTACATGTTAATCACACAAAACTTATGTGGACTTGCTGTATTGGCTTACTTTTCCATTTACTGGGCTGTCAATTCATGTCAAGAATGGTCATGATTTCATTTTAGAGGAACACTGCTGATGCCATCTTTCCTGCTGTATATTTTGCTGATGGATATCTTTCTATAACATTATACATATTCATGGAAGGCAATGAGTAATAATATAGATTGGAAATATTTGTAGCAACAGAAGGCCAATGGTCTTCAAGCCATCAAGTGTCAAACAGTAACCATGTACTTTTTAGATAAGGGTATCATGAAAACACAACCCACTCCCTCCCTGACATTGCCCTACATTTACCAATATTGCACCATAACCTTTCACCAAAGTGTGTAAAATGACAGCCTTGCTTCCTCGTCATGGTGTAACCAAGACTGGTAACTCATCAAATAGAAACAAAGCTGTTTGTAGCATTGAAGCAGATCACTTGACCCACTGCACTGGGTCCTTCTGGAAGTATCTAAAGTGAATGCCACTGTGCCATTCTCTTCCCATGATCATTTATCTTTCTGTGTTTTAAAGGTGGGTCTAATCTTTTGATGAAAGCTAAAATGATGTCTGCATCTAACTAGTGACCTGTCATGAGATGGAACGGCATAGTTGTGTTCATAGGAAATTCCTCTAACCACTTCATGCAACAGAGGATGTTTACATTTAAACTTGATTAGTTGAAGTAAATGGTTTGCCATTATTACAATAACAGGTAAATTTATTTTATAGTATATTAATGTTCAGTCTAATTTCAATACTATAATTTTTCATGATGTAATTAGGATACAACCAGAAGAGATTGTCTCCCCCTGCAGGGTACTGTAAAAGTTTTCGACTTAACATTTGCTTTTCAAGGACAATCGTTTTGGAAGTTTTGGTAAATGTTCTATCAAATATCTCATACAGGCTATCTAAAGGAATAGTGAATAAGTTTTGTAGTTTATAGTACGTTAAATAAATATCATTATTAAATTACACATTTCAAAGGCATGATGGTGTTACACTGCTGTATAGAATATGCTACCACTCAGCATAGTAAGTTCTGAAGAAGCAAACATCAGACGCCTTCCTCTGACTCAGAAACTCAAAATGGAAGTAGTAGGAGCTTGACTTGTGTATAAACAGCTGTCTATTACCGCAGTTGGGTTTTGAGCACAGTGTTAAACACATGATGCTGATTTTGATTTGTGAGCTATTAATTATTAGTACCTTTTGCTTTTTGGTGACTAATTTGTCATTTTGTGGCCTTTATAACTGAAGCAAGTTTTTCTCCTATTGTGGTGGGGTATCTGATATTCTGCACCGCGCCCCTTGCCTGGAGAGAATCTTGACCCCGAGTGTCTTAATGACTGTGCCCAAGCATGTGGGTTCATAGCAGAGTCTGCCTTGAATCACCGTCTTGAGGTCTCCTGACTGTAGGCAGTCCATTTACACTCTGAGACATGGCCATTTGCTTGAAGCACATGCAGTCTGTTTGCCACACGTGATACTGGCACATGGTACTGCTGTGAGTCTGACATACCACACGGCTGTATAGCAAGATGGGTGTCGACAACCACAGCCAGCTTTGTGTCTGCACTAAAGTTCAAGTCAAGTCAAAAGAACTGTGACTGTTAGCACTGGCTGAGGGGTCAAAGTATTAAATGGGAAGGCAAGGAAAGAAATGACAAGCAGCAACAGCCTAAATATTCTTCTTCTGGTCTGACCTCTGTGATTCTTGCACAGGCGTGACTTCTGGAACCAGAAATGTATGCTGCAACCAGTGTTGTTACACCTATCACTGTGCTTGGAGTGTCATTGTGGCTGTACACTGTGCTGCTTACAGGGAATGTTGATGGCTGGCAAGGATGTTGTGAGCATCTAAGTAGGTGCTAAGTGAGTAAACACTAAAAGAGCAAGTGGCCAACCCTCAGATGCAGCCTAGTCCAATGCACGAGCAAGAATTGTCTTTGTGGCAGCATTCTAAAGAGAGTTGCCGGTTTGCTCCAACATGCAGCAATATACCGTAAAAGCATTATGTAAGTGGATCAACGAGGTGCCGTGATGGTGTAGAGAGGCTGGCATGTGGTCAGTGCCAGCATCTGTGGCTGTGCAGAGCTTCCCATTGACCGTGCCCAAAGACAGTGGTGCCACAGCCATCCAGAGGAGCAAGCCAGAGCTGCCAGATACCCGCTCTGATTCCACTCCAAGTGGTGACACCTTCTACTTTGTAACCAACCAGCAATACAACAAGAGTGCATATTAATGAGATTTAAGTAATAACAAAGGTGAAAGTGAGCATAGTCCCTATTGATAGGCCTGTTGCTGCTCACTGGTGAGAATCTCATCATGATGTCTGGAACTTGCCTGGAAGATGCGAGTTGTTGCTCCCGACATTGAGAGAGGCCCCACTCGACTTTCCATGTGATTCTTACAAATTTCTTGCCATAGCTCATGCCACTTAAGGGATGAGGAGATTCCACACGAAGCTGCCTGCCCTTTAGCGTGTTGCACAAACTTCTGGGATGTTATTTCCACGAATCTCACTCCGTCTCATTGATGGTTCTTCGAAAGTTTTCAATAACATACATTTGTTCTCTGAAACAGCCTGTGAACCCCTGACTTACCCCATGGGATAAATGCAATGTGTAAAGGAAATTCATGCATTTATATGGAATTCCATGCCTGTAACTTGGAGGCATTTAGGTTAGTTGGGGGTGGTGTTGGTGAATAGCCCCAAAGCAAGGTCCAAAGTAGAGCTGAGCCAGACAAATAAGAAAAGAAAGAGAAACAAACTGGCTGGAAAGGCACTGAGTAGCCAGTAGCTGTATGTTTGTGGTGCCTACAGAGGATTTCATTCAAACTTAATGAAGACTTTTACTTGATTCAGGTGGAAATGCTGACAGCCATTTACAATCTTACTCAAAAATTGCATTCAAAGGGTCTTAGTTTCCATAAGGTTCAGCTGCTGACTCCCTCATTTTGCAGCCCTTACTGCAGCACAGTGAAATTAAAAGTCATCTCTTGTGTATTCCTTTCACTTGACCTCAAGAAGATGTCAACAGCAGTTACAAACTTAAATGTCACATTCTCAGAGTTTAGGATAACATTTAAACCATCCAATTAGATTCCCGTTTGTAATTTACTCTCAGGGATTCCTATTTCACGGTCTATAAAAACCTGTCAACTAGAATTCAGCCTGTAAATCATACCCAAATATCCATTTACCTATACTTGTCAATAACTGATCACATCCAACAGTTCATTATTCTTTATATAAATCACCCTTTCTATATACAGCCAATAATAATACAATAACTCAAACTAATTAAGTGGCAAAACAAGACCCGAGAGAAGTACCGGAAGGGCAGACTGCATATTACAGCCATTGCTTATGGTTGCATGAAGCACAGAAAAACTTCAAAGACTTACCCTTATATTGCAATTCACACAATCTCAGGACATCCAATGAAGTGTAATTGGGGTAGTTATATGATCGCAAGAAAGCTGTCATTTTTTCCCTATACTTTCTGGAACTTAACACGTAATTCATGATGCTATGGTGAACCTTGCTTTTGATTTTTCACGTGCAAAGCCCAGAGTCTGGGAGCTGTAACCCATCTAAATATCTTTCCATTAACAATTCAAAAGTGACAAAAATAACTGTTTAATATAGCGGCTGAGCTGCAATGGGAAATAAAAATATTTTTCCTCCAAGTTCCCAGATTGGCAAGCGACTATTTGCACCAGCAGCACACAGGTGTGTTAAAATTGTAGGCACTCTGAGATAACCACACAGTTTATATTCACGGCAAATTTCCTAGGTAAATCTTTCACAGAAATGGTTTAATTTGTGCCACAGTGTGTAAATTATTTTCTTGTCATTTTACAACCAAAACTTCTAGCATAATTTATGCAAAAGATTAGAAGGTCTTCTTGAGTTGGTCTGTGGTATTGTCCTTAAACTTCCCCAAAATTGGCTTAAAACTATTTATAGTTCAATGAAAAAATTCTTTGCACAGGTGCATCAACAACTTATTGGCAACATTTGAAAGTTCTACCAAAAAAAAACAGAAAGTAACTCGGCCAAGAGATAATATCTGGTTACTCACATGTGAATAGTGTTCTCACGAGTCACTTAATCAATTGGCACTACACTAGTAGGTTATCTGATTGTTCATGACTAACAATTTGATGAACTGCGTTTGAGAACCGGTGTTGCCAAAAGAAAATTAGTGATCAGATGAATAGGACAATTGGAGTGTTTCTTTGTTTCTCTAATTGCAGTCATTGTGAGTTTTAGATGTGAACTTTGATATTATTCTAAGTGTGAAACACACCCTTCGTTACTCAATGATATTTCTGCTCGATATCAAAATGGCTCCCAAAGCAGAGCTAGTTACTAAGAAACTGTGAGATAATAAAATGTGAGGCTGGATGAACACAGCAGGCCAAGCAGCATCTCAGGAGCACAAAAGCTGACGTTTCGGGCCTAGACCCTTCATCAGAGAGGGGGATGGGGAGAGGGAACTGGAATAAATAGGGAGAGAGGGGGAGGCGGACCGAAGATGGAGAGTAAAGAAGATAGGTGGAGAGAGTGTAGGTGGGGAGGTAGGGAGGGGATAGGTCAGTCCAGGGAAGACGGACAGGTCAAGGAGGTGGGATGAGGTTAGTAGGTAGCTGGGGGTGCGGCTTGGGGTGGGAGGGAGGGATGGGTGACAGGAAGAACCGGTTAGGGAGGCAGAGACAGGTTGGACTGGTTTTGGGATGCAGTGGGTGGGGGGGAAGAGCTGGGCTGGTTGTGTGGTGCAGTGGGGGGAGGGGACGAACTGGGCTGGTTTAGGGATGCAGTAGGAGAAGGGAGATTTTGAAACTGGTGAAGTCCACATTGATACCGTATGGCTGCAGGGTTCCCAGGCGGAATATGAGTTGCTGTTCCTGCAACCTTCGGGTGGCATCATTGTGGCACTGCAGGAGGCCCATGATGGACATGTCATCTAGAGAATGGGAGGGGGAGTGGAAATGGTTTGCGACTGGGAGGTGCAGTTGTTTGTTGCGGACTGAGCGGAGGTGTTCTGCAAAGCGGTCCCCAAGCCTCCGCTTGGTTTCCCCAATGTAGAGGGAGCCGCACCGGGTACAGTGGATGCAGTATACCACATTGGCAGATGTGCAGGTGAACCTCTGCTTAATGTGGAATGTCATCTTGGGGCCTGGGATGGGGGTGAGGGAGGAGGTGTGGGGACAAGTCTAGCATTTCCTGCGGTTGCAGGGGAAGGTGCCGGGTGTGGTGGGGTTGGAGGGCAGTGTGGAGCGAACAAGGGAATCACGGAGAGAGTGGTCTCTCCGGAAAGCTGACAGGGGAGGGGATGGAAAAATGTCTTGGGTGGTGGGGTCGGATTGTAAATGGCGGAAGTGTCGGAGGATAATGCGTGTATCCGGAGGTTGGTAGGGTGGTGTGTGAGAACAAGGGGGATCCTCTTGGGGCGGTTGTGGCGGGGCGGGGTGTGAGGGATGTGTTGCGGGAAATACGGGAGACGCGGTCAAGGGCGTTCTCGATCACTGTGGGGGGAAAGTTGCGGTCCTTGAAGAACTTGGACATCTGGGATGTGCGGGAGTGGAATGTCTTATCGTGGGAGCAGATGCGGCGGAGGCGGAGGAATTGGGAATGGGGATGGAATTTTTGCAGGAGGGTGGCTGGGAGGAGGTGTATTCCAGGTAGCTGTGGGAGTCGGTGGGCTTGAAATGGACATCAGTTACAACCTGAGATGGAGACTGAGAGGTCCAGGAAGGTGAGGGATGTGCTGGAGATGGCCCAGGTGAACTGAAGGTTGGGGTGGAAGGTGTTGGTGAAGTGGATGAACTGTTCGAGCTCCTCTGGGGAGCAAGAGCGGCGCCGATACAGTCATCAATGTACCGGAGGAAGAGGTGGGGTTTGGGGCCTGTGTAGGTGCGGAAGAGGGACTGTTCCACGTAACCTACAAAGAGGCAGGCTTAGCTGGGGCCCATGCGGGTGCCCATGGCCACCTCCTTAGTCTGTAGGAAGTGGGAGGAGTCAAAAGAGAAGTTGTTGAGTGTGAGGACGAGTTCAGCTAGGCGGATGAGAGTGTCGGTGGAGGGGGACTGGTCGGGCCTGCGGGACAGGAAGAAGCGGAGGGCCTTGAGGCCATCTCCATGCGGAATGCAGGTGTACAGGGACTGGACGTCCATGGTGAATATGAGGTGTTGGGGGCCAGGGAATTGGAAGTCCTGGAGGAGGTGGAGGGCGTGGGTGGTGTCACGGACGTAGGTGGGGAGTTCCTGGACCAAAGGGGAGAAAATGGAGTCCAGATAGGTGGAGATGAGTTCGGTGGGGCAGGAGCAGGCTGAGACGATGGGTCGACCAGGGCAGGCAGGTTTGTGGATTTTGGGAAGAAGATAGAAACGGGCCGTTTCAAGCCCACCGACTCCCACAGCTACCTGGAATACACCTCCTCCCACCCACCCTCCTGCAAAAATTCCATCCCCTATTCCCAATTCCTCCGGCTCTGCCGCATCTGCTCCCACGATAAGACATTCCACTCCCGCACATCCCAGATGTCCAAGTTCTTCAAGGACCGCAACTTTCCCCCCACAGTGATCGAGAACGCCCTTGACCGCGTCTCCCGTATTTCCCACAACACATCCCTCACACCCCGCCCCCGCCACAACCGCCCCAAGAGGATCCCCCTCGTTCTCACACACCACCCTACCAACCTCCGGATACAACGCATTATCCTCCGACACTTCCGCCATTTACAATCCGACCCCACCACCCAAGACATTTTTCCATTCCCTCCCCTGTCAGCTTTCCGGAGAGACCACTCTCTCCGTGACTCCCTTGTTCGCTCCACACTGCCCTCCAACCCCACCACACCCGGCACCTTCCCCTGCAACCGCAGGAAATGCGAGACTTGTCCCCACACCTCCTCCCTCACCCCCATCCCAGGCCCCAAGATGACATTCCACATTAAGCAGAGGTTCACCTGCACATCTGCCAATGTGGTATACTGCATCCACTGTACCCGGTGCGGCTTCCTCTACATTGGGGAAACCAAGCGGAGGCTTGGGGACCGCTTTGTAGAACACCTCCGCTCAGTCCGCAACAAACAACTGCACCTCCCAGTCGCAAACCATTTCCACTCCCCCTCCCATTCTCTAGATGACATGTCCATCATGGGCCTCCTGCAGTGCCACAATGATGCCACCCGAAGGTTGCAGGAACAGCAACTCATATTCCGCCTGGGAACCCTGCAGCCATATGGTATCAATGTGGACTTCACCAGTTTCAAAATCTCCCCTTCTCCTACTGCATCCCTAAACCAGCCCAGTTCGTCCCCTCCCCCCACTGCACCACACAACCAGCCCAGCTCTTCCCCCCCACCCACTGCATCCCAAAACCAGTCCAACCTGTCTCTGCCTCCCTAACCGGTTCTTCCTCTCACCCATCCCTCCCTCCCACCCCAAGCCGCACCCCCAGCTACCTACTAACCTCATCCCACCTCCTTGACCTGTCCGTCTTCCCTGGACTGACCTATCCCCTCCCTACCTCCCCACCTACACTCTCTCCACCTATCTTCTTTACTCTCCATCTTCGGTCCGCCTCCCCCTCTCTCCCTATTTATTCCAGTTCCCTCTCCCCATCTCCCTCTCTGATGAAGGGTCTAGGCCCGAAACGTCAGCTTTTGTGCTCCTGAGATGCTGCTTGGCCTGCTGTGTTCATCCAGCCTCACATTTTATTATCTTGGAATTCTCCAGCATCTGCAGTTCCCATTATCTCTCATACTAAGAAACTGTGCTGGGATTATCCTATTCTCGATTCAAATTTGTTATGTCGCAACAAAAGGGCAAGAAATTTGCTTATCAGGTGCCTCAGCACTGGTGTATCAGATTGGCTGCTAATTTCTGGCAATCAAAACCAGCTGCTATCGAGTCCTATGAACCACTTATAAAGACCTACTCCAGAGTGGAAAAAGGTATTTTTCGCTTCATTTCAGGAATTGCAGGGGAGAGGGAGATGGGAAGGTTGGAGACAAGGACACCACTTGCTCCGTATCTCTGACTGCTCCAAGATTGGGGCAATTGGAGATGCCATCCCTCTACACTCACCATGCAGGTTGCCCTGGTTCACAGACAGGAAACGAGCCATCTTTCTCACGAAGGCGGGGAGGGGTGGTGAGTGAGTGAGTGAGTGAGTTAAGACCCTTAAAAGTGACCAATAATAAAGGATTTAAGGGTCTTCATTGCTGAAGAAACAAGAAAATTGCCCATGGGGCTTCTCACCCAACAGTTAGTTGCAGAGATGAAGCAAAGGATGCTCATTTCTCTCCAGGATAATCTCTCACAATTATTTCTCCCAGTTTTCAATTAACAAATTTACTCTTTACCTGTGCAAAAGTAAAAGGGTATAAATACGATGTACAAAAACAGTTAAGGAATTTTTGCTTTACTGTGATTCCCTGTGGTGACATTGTTTGAAAATGTGAAAGCTCCTGGGCTTAATCCAAGGAGATTTTAAAGCATTTTTAGTCAAGAGAAGGAGGTGTCTAATTGAACATTGGAAAGAAACTTGTACAGGATTGGAATATGCATATTTCATCGACCAAAGGTCAACGACAATGCAAAACTAGAAACCTGTGAAGACAGAAATTGACAATATGTTGTAAAGGATATTATTCTTCTGGTGATGTGAATTATACAGTTTAGTTGGGTTTTATTTTAATTATTAAAATTATACCAAAAATAAACTGGAATCTGCTCAGTTATTTTAATTTGTCTTTAAAAACGTATTTAAAACTATCCAGATGCGAATTAGGAATCAGTATTCTTATTACCTCTGTTCCTTGTCTAAATGGAAGTCTTAAAACTACTTGAGACTCAATTTCTAGCTGGAACTAAACTTTGACAAGAATTTCCAGTCAGAGACAACAGGCATTTAGTGTTCGCCTGACAGGATACATTATCTTAACATAGCAGATTTTTGTGACGTTTACGGTTTTCTTTGTTTCTGTGATGTGCTGTGTAGTACTTTTCTACATTACAGGAACTGTATCGTGCAAGTTACTGTCTTTAATCAATTTAAGGATGCCTGTCCGTCCTCTCCTATCCAATCAAATTTTCTTTGGTAGCAATGGTTTCGCTGACAGATGCTGACCGTTATTGTAACAAAAACAGGAACGTTATAGCAGGATACTAAAGCGACACACGCAAGGAACATTTGACCCATTTACAAATTCATGCTTTTTTAAAAAATAACATAGCCAAGACTGTGAAAATTTAACCTAGTCCCAAAGAGACATCCACAAAATATCCCAGATCATAAAATGTGAGGCTGGATGAACACAGCAGGCCCAGCAGCATCTCGGGAGCACAAAAGCTGACGTTTCGGGCCTAGACCCTTCATCAGAGAGGGGGATGGGATGAGGGTTCTGGAATCACTACGAAGCCTCTTCCAGGGATGCCTAACCTGAAGAAGTTACCTTCCTCCCTCCGGACCAACCTCAGGGAATCACTCTCCCACTGCAACTCTCTTGTCCTCTCCACTTATCTTCTTTTCTCTCCATCTTCGGTCCGCCTCCCCCTCTCTCCCTATGTAAGGGTCTAGGCCCAAAACATCAGCTTTTGTGCTCCTGAGATGCTGCTGGGCCTGCTGTGTTCATCCAGCCTCACATTTTATTATCTTGGATTCTCCAGCATCTGCAGTTCCCATTATCACTGATACAAAATATCCCAAGCAGGTTATAAAGAGTTGAAATATTTATTATTGGTTATGTCAGGGGTTCAGAACTCTGCAATTGTTTGACTGCAATCAATCCCAACCTTCAGCTTGAGACTTAACATAGGAATATAGGACTGAGGAGCAACAGTAGGCCATCTGGCCCTTTGAGACTGGTCCACCATTCAGTAAGATCATGGTTGATCTACTTGTGGTCTCAGCTCCACTTTGCTGTCTGCACGTCATAACCCTTGATTCTGTTGACTTTTGCCAATCAATCGTAGACTTAACTAAATGGGAAGATCTATACAACGTCCACTACCTGTTGGTGTAGAGAACTCCACACATCAATAATTCAGAGAGAGAAAAAACATTTCTTGTTGTCTTGGTCTTAAAAAAGAGGTCACTTATTCTACTGATAACAAGGTGTAGAGCTGGATGAACACAGCAGTCCATCCTGCTCCTATGATGCTGCTTGGCCTGCTGTGTTCATCCAGCTCTACGCTTTGTTATCTCTTACTACAGCAGGCCAAGCCGCATCAGAGGAGCAGGAAAGCTGACGTTTCAGGTCGAGACTCTTACTAAAGGGTCTTGACCCGAAACGTCAGCTTTCCTGCTCCTCTGATGCTACTTGGCCTGCTGTGTTCATCCAGCTCTCAGATTCTCCAGCATTGGCAGTTCCTACTATCACTTATTCTACAGCTATGTTTCATCGCTTTAACCTTCTCCACAACAGGAAACATCTTCCTACCATTCACCCTATCTGGTCCTCTGAAGATCTTGCACATTCCAATAAGATCACCTTAAATTCTTCCGACCTCTAAAAGATGTAAGTTTGAGATAACAAGGTGTAGAGCTGGATGAACACAGCAGGCCAAGCAGCATCAGAGGAGCAGGAAGGCTGACGTTTTGGGCCTGGGAGGTCTATTCTGTTCAATCTTTCACCATAAAATAAGCTCTTCATCTTGGGAATGTGCTGAGTGAACCTTGTCTGAACTGTTTTCAAAACAATTACATCAAAGATGAGACTTGTAAACAGTACTCCAGATGTGATCTCAACAACTCCCATTGTAACTGCAGTAAAACCTTTCCTTCATACATAGAAAAGAAAAAGGCAATCCTTGAGAGAATAGATTTTGTACATTTTGTTAGCATTAAGCAGTTTTACTATATTCCTTCATTGTATCTTGGCTTGGCTGGAAAGGTCAGCATTTGTTGCTCATCTATAATTGCCCTTGAGAACTTTTCTGAAATTGTTGTTTAAATTTAGTCTTTAATCTTGTGTTCAACTGATGTCCACCCATTCATACTTTGCAGGAGAGATCACTGCAGAACAATGAGGAACAGGAAACAAGCTGTTTGTTTTCTTGTTTCGTTTAGGAATACCTAGACCATGTGTTACTGAGGGAAATCTAGGAGACTAACCAGTGAGCAGCACAGAAATGAAACTATGTTCAGTACATTTTTTAAAAAATATGAACAAAATTACAATGTTTTATGTTAAATGTTTTACCAGTAATGTATTTTACTTGATCTAATTGGGTGACAGAAGGAGGTACAACAGAAAATTATAACTAAAAAATGTTTTATGGTGTATTGACCAGCACTAATCTCTAATTACATAATAGGAAATATATTTCAATAGCACTAATCAAACATAGGGTCGATTACTGCATAACATAGCTAACCAATCATGCCTATATTATTACCAATGACATTTCAGGTTATTAACAGTACAAATATTCAACAGATTTTAAAAAAGTGGCTTTAAATCTTACAGCATGGATCATGCTAAAATTATAGTCTACATTCCAATAGAAAAGTATAACAAATGAAAGACAGATGGATCTGTTCAAAAGTGGACCTCAATTCAGGGTATGCCTCTAGAGGAACAATTTCAGCTTTACATTTAACCATATGTCTGAGGAACTTTTGGATGCCATCAAGTAGTTCTTTCTTTTTTTTTCTGTTCATGTTATATCCTCATTGCTTGATGCTTGCTAATCATGGCTTATGCTTCAAAATGAAAAAGAGTAGATATGTAGGGCCCAAGAACTATTTTAGTTGGTGCAGAGATTGACCACACTTGTTGGAGCTAATCTGCATCACACTGTAGCCAAATGAGCTAATTGACACTGCCTCAGATTATTAATCAAATTCTAGACCTTAAAACGTCCTCTTTTAATTCAAATTCAAAGTAAATTGATCAAAATTGCAGCTGTGTAACAAGACCTCAAACTAGCTGTGTTGCTACCTCAGTGCTTTGACAGTCTAGAAAGTTAACTTGCTCATCACTTCATATTATTGGTTTTTGACTGTTTTGAAACAATCTCGATGTTGGGGAAAAAAATCAAAGTGACAAAACTCACAGGATTGACTATTTTGATTGGTACCATTCTCATCATCAGTGATGGGGACCTTCTCGTACATTCCATGACCAACAACCACAAACTTGTATCTTGTACCAGAGGGATGATTCTAAAACAAATCAGATAAGAAAGATTATCTTAGTTTGTATGACTTACTGGAGACAGGGTTACATGAAATAATTGAAACTCAGAAGGTCCTGAAAGGTCTCGATAAGGTAGATGTGGGGAAGCTGATCCCTCTTATAGAAGAATCTAGAATGTTTAAAAAAGGATCGCTCATTTACAACAAAATTGGGGGAATTTTTTTCACAGAAGTTCGTAAGTTTTTAGACATTTATTTCCTGGTTAAAGCAGGGTCTTTGAATAATTTTAAAGCACAAGTGGATAGATTCTTGCTAAGCAAGGGAGTGAAAGGTTATTAGCGACAAGAGAATAAATCAAACCTAGATCGTACCCTTTAAAAGACAGAGCCAAAAGTTGATTGCAGCTGTAAATCCAGTGGATACCTGAGAGACACTCTGGAATATCACATCTGATGAGTGCTAAAGAACTTCAAAAGGAAGGGGGGAAAAAACTGAACTTGTAATATCCTGGGATTATTTCACACTATTAATATTGGGGTTTAAAAAAAAACAGTCTTTAAAAAAAAGCATATTTATGCTTTCTCTCCTTTTAAGAATACACAAGACAAAGCTTCCGTTCTGGTCTGCGTGTGTTTGTGACCTGACATCTTCCTGTCTTAATTGGTATGCTGTAAGTGTTACAGCCAAATACAACTATTATAAACCCTTTTCACCACAGGCAAAAAGGAATGGCTCTCTCTCACATTGGGGGCTGTCAGTTAGCCACTACCACAAGGAATTAAGACAAAATGAGTTTCAATCAACCTAAAAAGCCAAGAATCTCAAAATTGACTGTTGATTTGCCAGCATCAACACTACTGGCAACATTTGCCTATCTGCTCTTCATGAGCGATTTGGAGACTAATCTCTACATCCTTTTTTAGAAAAGAAATCATCTTTTTGGACTCACTTTGTATGTCTAATCTGTGTGCGTGTGTGTTGCATTATTATTTCTTCTTGGGTTTAATAATTCTGACAACTCAAGAAAACCTAGTTAAATTGGCTTCTTTCAAAACATATGTTCATTCAGGGTCTGGGAGAAAGTTGTGCAGACAGGAAGGGATGCTTTTAAAATTTGCTTTGTTAGGTCCAGCTGAGGAGACGGATTAATAACTAAGGGGAGGCAGTTCACTCCTCACACAGGAGCTTACCATGTTGAGGCTTTCCACGTGAAACTGAGGTTTCGAAGCAACACCAGGGATTGATAGTAATGTGGATGTTTAGTTACCATCAGCTAAGCCAAGATCTCAGTAAATGGAGGAGCAGGCTTAAGGGTCTGATTGGTCTATTCTTGCTGCATGTACATACATTCGGAAAATAAATTTAACTAAGGATATTTTGTAGCTTAACAGGCCCAGAGTTTGCAGTCAATGTCAGAAACAAGAGTGTTCATTACCAACATTGAAGAGAATTGCTCACAAAGATTTGAGGTTTGGTTTTCCCCTTTCCTAACAGCAGTTTCCATCTGGTACTAAGTCCAGGGGATGTGGAACAGCAGTGATGTCAGCATTCAAGTAAGGAGCCAATCATGTTGATGTAGTTTCACACAATAAATCACAACATTCCACAAATCTCTTTACTTTTACATCTTCAGATCTCAAAGTGCACCGTGGTGATTGGATTAAACAGAAATTCAAACAAGGATTTTATTTTTGTCTTTATAAATATGGGGAGTTGTATCATGATTAATTTTTAAAAATCCAAAGTATGAAGTTAGCTTTTCCGCACCTCTGTTTGTTTAGCAGTATAGTGGAAGTAACTTATAATGTATTTCAACAAACCACAACTTTGCATCTTGTATGGACTTCTCACGGTTCCCAGAAGAGTAAATCTTTATTTAAACCGTCACTTTTTCAGTTAAAAATAGGAAAAATTTAGCAGTTTTGTTATTAATGCAATTCAGCTGTAACACGGTAGACTTACAACACTATTTCATTTTCTGGACCTCCATCTGCATTCTAGCATACTTACAATGTAAAATGTTGTAAATTCATAATTACAATGGCATATTATATATTTCTGCTGTTACTGTCACTAAAGTTTTGTCAAATGACTACTGCATTCAATGGGAGCCTCTACAGTGCGACCCATGGAACAGCCCAGATTCACTAACAGCAACTTTTGGATTTTCACGTTATTCTACACAAATGGAAGCACCAGTAATACTTTCGGTTTCGGTGGGGAAAAAAGCAGACAATGCTGACAGTTTCAGCATCATTAGGAGAAAAAAATGCAGGCCATTGTTCCATAAAAATGAATAATATTAGCATATTATGCTTACATTATAACTCATCTTATTTTACACATTCTAATTTCAAATGTTAGAATTTGGTATTAAAAGCTCTCTATAACTGTAAGTTGTTATTGAAGAATTAATTCTGCACTGTTGTGTTAATTCTGGATCTTGTTACAGTCAAACTAATGCCACTCATTTGTTTAGTGGCCACTGGTTTCAATTAAGATAGCAAAGCTTAAAACATCATGTGGCATAACCAAAGATAGTAACAAGGACACAAACTGCTATTCCCTGCATCTGCATCAAGAATGTGTTTGCTCTGGAGTAATTAAAATTTCCCTCATGATTGCATGAAACTACAGAAAATTTGGAGCTTACTCTGACAATCTGTTTTATCTATTCATTCTGACTAAAATATTTATCTTCTGATCCTACGTTTAACCAGGAAAGATGTTTGACACAAATTCTTACAAGGAGTGGCATAAATCGGTTGCAGCAGCCAATCTGCATGTTAAATGTACAATTTGATATTTAATTCTTTTGCAGTTAATGAAACTGAAAAGCAGGAGTGTGTATAACGGATGATCAATCCAACAGAGTCTGTTTTACAGCACTGCCAGGGACAAATTTCTACCCAAAGTTTCTTATGTTTGCCAGTAAGTTAAGTCAAACTTTATCTCAAACAAGAGGGTGGTTTTGTTTAACTGTCTACCTTAGAGTATCAGAAAAATAAATTAATGAGAAGATCTGTTCTCATTGCACCAAAAAACAACTTTACACAGTAATTAAACGGGAGCCAAGTAAAAGCACATGATTCAACTGCGCTGAGCTGGAGACATCTGAAGTTATGCTTTGCACAGCTAAACAAAAATATATTTAGTCTCAAAATAGCCAACCTTTAGATTTTAAAAGCCAATCAAGTTGAAGAAATGTAACTTTATATTAAGATTTGTCTTCAGATTGCCAAAAGAGGAGGGTGAATTTTTAGATATTCATCCCTGAGCCTAACTGAACTGTAACTGAAGCTGTACTGCATGAAACACCAGACGTCGGATATATATCATCTTATATATAATAAATAAATACAATGATAAAATATGTACTACTCTTCTCCTAAATAGATTGGACTGTTACTAATTTTATTGATGCTTCTGAAATTTCTTACTTCTGGAAAAAAACTCACAGATTATCTTCTTCATTTGACAGTTATAAGGAGTTCAACCCCTGTGCAGGTTGTCTGGCATTGTTGTGGCCAATACTCAAATTAAAATTGAATCATGCCAGTGTTTCATTTACCTTTCTGGACTAACTACTCAGAGAATTCAGTCCTATGAAACTTGCTCTGTATGACCCTCTTTAAACCATCAGCTTTCTATTAAGTTTTAAAGAAATGTTAATTCATTCATTTGACCCACGCTATATCAGTTAGAACATAGAAATGCTGAGTAGTTAGGCTAGGTACAAGATTGAGATGGTCTTGAATTCAATGTAATGTAGACAGTCTATTTTCATTCTAAATTTTCTTATAGTTTGGCTGATAGTCTTCTGATAAAGTCACATTGGCTACTTTACTCACCTTTCCAACTTGTGGTGATTTGGTGACAGAATGGGAATCACCCTTGTTCTCCCAAATATTCTTTTTGCTCCTCACATCCCCAACCTTAATTTCCTGTCGAAACATAAAGTAACAGTTAGGTTCCACTAATTTTCACATTATAGCAGGCAAACTATACAAATTGATGGACCTGGGGACTTTTACAACAGTCATACATGTATGTGCTTCCCATTGACATTGATCAAATGATTTCAAATCTTGTTGGGAAGGGAAAAATAGACCATATTCAAAAGAAAACGTATTGTGTTTGTTTTGAAAGATTGACTGTCAGTCTGCAATAAAAAATTTCCAATCATTCAGATCATTTCAATGATCCACTTATGCTATTTTTCTCAATTTTGTTTTACAGTTATGACAATTATCATTTCTAATCATGATTTTGAAAAATTCTGATTAGTTTGAATATCATATAAAGTGACTGATCAATCTGTGATAAGGTTACAAAAGTCTTAATAGTGGTAGACTACCAGGCTTTCGACACTGAAACTAAAACTGATACACGTACAACTATAATATTATTTTGCCAGAAATACTCTCGAAGACTAAGATATTGCATCTTTAAACTGGCACAAATTCTACAACCCATGTGGTTGCAAATATAATGATTCAATGTAAAATTTCATGTGAAGTTGAGTTCCTCCTGGTGAACAACATCAAATGCAATGTAATTCCATAAAAGGGAGCAAATATAAGGGCCATTACATTGTTGACTCTTTTCCAGTCTTGTCCTTTGCTTGGGCATTGGTGCTTTGAATTACTTTCAAATAGTGATGACCCCATCCATGTGGCTTCATAGCTATCCTCATTAATTCTGATACCTAGCTAAGCTTATAATAATATGCACAGAATAGTGAACAGTACAAGTTTTAGATAGTTTAGTTATCTTATATTTTTACAGGATTTCTCTCATTTTCCAGTACAAATAAAACATCACAAAGGTATGATGTGCTAAGGTAAAGGAAATTTACTTATATAAAAGTAACAGTAACAGTCATTGGTTACATTTTGTAACAGAATGTTTTGAATTATCTCCTTCTGTATAACTAATCAAAAGGATACATCTGCAAGTACCAAGTTAACCCACTTAAGCAACATTTACACAACATCTATTTTAATAAATGTCTCACCACTGGGAGGACCTCTGTCAATCTATGATATCTCTGGGAAGCTTCAAGTGGGTTTTTTTTCTCTTCTCTTAGAAGATTCAAACTGATCAGATTCTTTTATCAAATTGACTTCCAGTCTGGAACAGGACAGCTCTATTTATATTCTAGGGAGGAAATATTTTCTATACGTTTCTGAATTTTGAACAATTGACCACATGATTAAATGTTTAATTTTAAAAATTATAGAGAAAAATGTCATAGAAGTCATAGAGAAAAAAGAAACAATTTCTACATGATTCAGATCTGATTTCTATTTTCAAGTGTCTCACTGATAACACTTGCAACATTACAAATGTAAACCAGTATCAGATGTTGAATTACAACCAGTTTTCAGATTGCATAGTTTTTCTAAAAAAAAACCTATTCTAAAACAAAACACTTCTGATTCAAAATGTTTAAAGCATTGGGATCATGGGAATGAATGATATGGGAAATCTGTATCACGGGAAGAACATGAGGAGGTTAATTTGTTGGAATTATATACAAGGAATTTGAACTACTCAAACCCTATAAACTAGGGATAAAAAAGGCCTGCCATTTAGGTGTTTAAAATGATGTGAAAATGGGAAGACATTTTGTTCTTTGGGATTCGAAATTGAAAGGGCTACGTTTTATAATCAGCAGTAGAGTAATACAGCCCAACAAAAAATGTTCAGTAAGATTTGATCATGTCTGTGGCATGGATTTTCACTTTTGTCAAGAGCTGGAATCAGGCAACTAGTTAAGATCCCAACCGTTTTCGGGTCCAGTGAGGTTATTTAATACTAATCATGTAACAAGTTGCCTCATTTTCAATGGTGATCACAGTTAAACTAGAACAGAAAAGTAAGTGGTTCTTGTGAGGTCAATTATCTTTCATTGATGGTATTCTGGGGTATGCTCAACATCATAAGCTTGAGAGCAGGGTAGAATCAATGACAGCACATTCTAAATTTCTGTATTTCACTCCTTGTGTGCAGACTTCAGAAGTTGCTGTCAATTTCAGAGGAGTAATGGCAGCAAAGACGTTCATGTCATGATCATTACCACTGCAAAATTTCCATAATTTCAACAACATAGTGGAAGTTCTACTAGATTCCATAATAACAGAGAAACGGATCAGCCTACACAAGGGCAGCCTGAAAGGAACACCCACTGCAGAACATGTCAGTAATACCTATGCCTGTTTAAACTTGGAGAATACTGTGCCCCAGCTTGATTTACGTAAATAAACCTAACTTTCTGGTAAGAAAAAGTGCAAGTGACTAACTTTACAACCTGCTGAACATGTAGGCTAAATGAGGTGGGCAAAATGTTGGCAAATGCAGTATAATGTGGGGAAAGTGTGAAGTCGTTCATTTTGGAAGGGAGAACAAAAGATTGGTATTATATACATGGGAAAAAAAATGCAGAAAGCTGCAGCTCAAAGGGGACTTGGGGGTACTTGTACACAAAACACAGACAGCTAGCACATGGGTACGGCAAGCAATCAGGAAGGTGAGTGGAATGTTGACCCTTCTTTTAAGGGGTTTGGAGGGAAGTCTCACTCTAACTGTGCAAGGTGCCGGTGAGACCATAGCTGGAGTACTATGACCAGTTTTGGTCTCATTATTTAAGGAAAGATATCACTTTTTCATTGGACGCAGTTCAAAAAAGGTTTATTACAATGATCCTGGTATGAAGGAGTGTTTTACAAGCAAAGGCTAAACAGGTTGGGATTCTACTCACTGGAGTTTAGAAGAATGAGAGGTGATTTCAATAAAAATAAAGGATTAAGAGCCTTGACAGGGTAAATGCAGCGTGTTTCCCCTCATGGGAGAGTCTAGGACCAGAGGGAATACACTCATAATAAAGAGGTGCTAATTGAAGACTAAGGTAAGGAGGAATTTCTGTTCTCGGAGGGTTGAGTGTCTTTAGAACTTCTTGTCACAGAGAGCTATGGGCTAGATTCCTTGTGTATATTTAAGGCAGAGGTAAATAAATTCTTGATCAGGAGGGAGCTCAAGAAGCACAGGAGAGTGAGCGTGAGGAATGTTGCATCAATCGTGACCTTATTGAATGGTGAAGCAGGCTTGAAGGGCTGAATGACCTACTCTTTGTTCCTATTTCTTACGGTCTTCCAGTGAATCCAGCATAATTGCGACATGCAACTCAAGCTATTTAAAACCTACCGTTTCATAACAAAAACATTGCCTTGGGCCTGCAATGAGTTTTTCCTATGGAAAGCCAAACAATGTGAGTTATGAACAATGCTTCATTTTCCAATTTGCAAAAGTACACTATTCTCTTGTATTTTATATTTTGTGTCTTCATGTGCATGCATGAGTACCAGAGCATTTATAAACTTGCAGAGTGAATTTGAGAATAAATATCCCTTCTAGTTTAAACTAATGAAAAGCTTGCTGCTGTTATTTAACTACATCGTACACACAGAAACACACACTTGGTGCCATAGTAGTAATGTCATTGTGGACTAGAAATACAGAGGTGCAGGAGATCAGGGGGTCATGCTGAATCGCAGCTTGCTGGTGGAATCTGAATTCAGTTCAGAAATCTGGTATATAAGGCTGGTCTGAATGATGATGGTCATACCATTGAGCATTGGTTGTTGTTTTAAAAAACAATTTGTTTACTAATGGTGCTTTAGGGAAAGAAATGTGTGATCCTTACCTGGTCAGACCTACAACTGCCCTCTGAATTGGTCTGGCAAGCAATTCAGTTAAAGAACAATAAGGGACAAATGCTGCCCTTGCCTGGGACATCCCATAAAATAATAAGGAAAAACAGCACATCTTCCTTTTGATAAAACACACCAGTTATCAGGAAGTGTACCAGGGTGGAGTTCTCTTCCTACCCTGTCCATAACAGCTGCTCATTCATAAACGGTACACCATGCACTGACCCTGCAACAAAGGGAGTGTACATACTGAACCTTCTTGCAAGTGTCTGGTTTATTTTGGAGAGGATGAGATTAGTGGTTTCAAAACAGAGGCAACATTTTTTCAATGTTTTAAGCTGTAAAAAATGTAGGTAGATAATTTTCATTTCCTAAAATAACAAAATCAGTATATTTGTGGATATTGATGAACTTTTCTATTTGATAGAAAATATGCTGAATGCATTTATCATGAATGATTCAAACACGTTGAAAGGCGGTATAAAATAATGGAACCTGATTACAAAACTAAGCTTCCATCTTGGAGACAGTGCAATCTTAAAGGAATCCTCATTCTACTCAATGTTGAGCAACAAAAAATTTTTAAAAATGACTATTTTGCAACATCTGGGAAAGAATAAATATTTTGTTCCTTAAAAAAACCTCAGTGTTGCTGCAATGTTTTCCTGACAGGCAGATCCCAAATAATAAACGCAATCAATCTGTTGTTGGTAATACGAATTCAGAAACAACTTATATTCAGGATTGTTGTGTTCTAAAGAAAATCTTACAAGGTTTGCATTAGTTTCTTTAACCTGCACCCAGGCCTCATTTTACACATCTCACCTGATGCAAATATTGGCAAGATCCAGTAGCTCCTGGATTGTTAACCCTCATGTTAACTCCCTGAAAGCAGCTTGAAAGCCATAAACTTATGATTCCAAGGAACACTTACTGACAAGACTGAAAGAACCACAGAAGCTGTAAATCAGAAACAAAAACAGAAGTTGCTGGAAAAGCTCAGCCGGACTGGCAGCACCTGTGCAGAGAAATCAAAGTTAACTGAGGAAGGCTTACCGGACCTGAAAAGTAACTCTGACTCTTCTTCAAAGATGCTGCCAGACCTGCTGAGCTTTGCCAGAAACTTCTGTTTTTGTTTCACACTTACCAACTACTTCTTCAGTTCTCTGCCTGAAGGCAGTTCTGACCTACAGCACCATGACTTCCACAATAGGTAGGATGTGACACCTGGTCACAAATCCACACCAGCCAGAATAAGGATCAAGCACATCACCTCCACCAATCTGATCCACACAGCAGACTAGCTAACCACCTCCACAAGACAGTTTGGGTTGCTATGGCAACGTACACATTTTCATAGATGCTGTGGTCTGGAACTTCTATAGTCATGGCAAAAGCTTCAATTTTCTTTCCACCACATGGCTGACCTGTGTGTGCTGGAATGATTTACAGGCTGATATTCAACGTGCTGGACTGTGTTATGAATGTACCTTCCTCCATCATTAACTCTTGGAATGGAAACGGAACCTGAAGCTCCTGGCTCACAGGCAGTGAAGTTAAACAACTAGCCAAAAAAAAACAACAAAGACATGTAATTCAAAATCTTTTTAATACAGTTAACTAAATGAGAAGTGCTTTACTCTATGAAGTTGTTAAATATCAATCCTCTCTCTCTGTAATCTAATTATGTCTCCATTTGAAATTCAAGTAAAATGGTTGTCGTTATAGTTAGTTTCTAAGTGTATGCTGTTGTCCAGCTTGTAAGCAGTTTAGAGAGACATTAGGGGGTGCTATTGTCTTACAACCCCAAAACTTCATGGCTTTTCTGTGGATGTAATCTTTAGTGGAATTACTTCCAATGTGGATAATTTATGCATAAAACAACAGTGAACAACTTATCTCCTTATGCTGCAAAAAGACAAGCATCAAATTTTGTATTCAAGTCACACTACTGTCCCCAGGAGGTTGAGATGTACTCACTGAGTTTCGATGGACCTTAGATTTTCGACTCAGGTCACAATTTTTCTGAATCAAGCTCTACCTTTGCTTTAGGAAGCACAAACTTCCATCTCAACTTCATTATTTTTAAAGCCATTTTGTGGTGAATGGAATGAATTTTGATTTTAAGAATCAGGGTCAGGAATCAAGCATTTGCAGGTCAAGTATAGTTTAGCCTGTCACAGAGTAGAATTTCCTTGGCCTTGTGCTTTACTTCAAACTTCAGGAGATTGCATACCAGAATGAATTTAGTCATTTCCCATGCCAGCCAACCCTGTGGTCTTTTTGAATTACAGTCAATTCGCAGTGAATTGTGGGAGGTTCTTTTGCTTTTGTTGCTTGCCTAGAGGAACTAAACTGGAAGAGCCTGAAGTTTATTTGCAGCTACAGACTGTTGTTCTAGACATAAAATGAAAGAAAGTGGACACTACACTGCGACTACCTTGAGTTGGATTCAATCTTGAGTTTCAAAGGTAAAAGGGCAATTTTCATAGAATGATGCCACAAAAATCACAATTTCAAATTAAGTTTGGTTTAGAACAATGATTTTACAATTGATTGATTTTATAATTTCTCTTTCACTAAACATTCCACTGACTGTATATAGAATGCAGGTGGGGACTGGGTATGTACCTCAGAGTCAATCTGATCCTCAGCTTGATTTTAATCACACAATGGTGTCAAAGAAGAAATTTCCACTTTACCTGTGAATCGGCCTGTATCTTATTTCAATCAGAAAAAATTTAAGTGGCTTCCAGTCACAAAAAAAAATTCCGTGACCATCACCCTCTGCTTCCCACCGTTCAGCCATTTCAGGATTCAATTTGCCAAATTTCCTTGGATCTCATGGGTGCTTGTCTTTGCTACCAGTTTCCAAAATAGGACCTGGTCAAAAGCCTTGCTGAATTCCAAGCAGAATACATCAAATGCATGTTTGACTTTTTTTCTGTCTATCCTCAATTTCACAAAGGTGAGAGATTAGATTAAATTAGATTCCCTACAGTGTGGAAACAGGCCCTTCGGCCCAACATGTCCACACCATGCCCCTTGGGAGCATCCCACCCAGACCCATCCCCCTATACCCCACACACCCCTGAACACTATGGGCAATTTAGCATGGCCGATCCACCTAGCCTGCACATCTTTGGACTGTGGGAGGAGATGGTTGTGTTGTTGTTCTTGGCTACTCACATCACATTGTCAACTTTATTTTCCTAACAACATCTATTCATAAATGCAACTGACAATATAGAGGGACCTACTGCAGACGCCAGTGCTTCAATTTGATTCAGAGTTAATGGACTCAGAACACTTGGTCAAGGAGGCTCCAAATATCAAATCATTTTCCTGCTCATTATTGTCCAGTGATCCTCTTTAGTACTGTTAAACTGGAGTAACATTAAAAGTTTTGAAGTGACACATTTTTCTCTTCTCCCTGAAGGGTCTGATTCCTGTTGGTCACTGATCTAGAGGAAAAACTAATTTGTTCAAATATTTTTCTTTCACGCACAAGTTGAGTCAGCAATGGTACATGCTCTTCTCCCACAGGGGGCAGTCCAGAATCCTTATTCTCACCTAATGTCCACATATGTGCACTAAACAGAACTGAATCACAATCTGTCAATTTCTTGGCTGATGCTTTGCCCTTTCTCACCTAGAATCACCAAGGTCACTAAGAACTAGGCACTAGTCTTGATCACAGCTGTGAATGGGCTTTGCACATATTAATTTAAAAATAGGCGCCTGGAAGAAGTTTTAATTTAGCAGCTTGCAACTGGCAGCAAACATTTAGATGACCCCATGCAGGCTACACTTGGAAACGATCTTGCTATTCCTATTCCAGGGGCATCCGAGGTTCATCCTTTGCTGGTTATGTACTGACAACAGATTCAAAGGTTTCACTGTGTGCTGCACCACTTAAGGACAGCAACCAGGAGCCTTCATTATGGCGCCTTCCTGAAGTAAGGCAATGTGACGGGTCCTTGCAACTTACATCCACTCTCTGCCCTTTCAGTAACCACACTTCTGTTTGCACAATGATCAACAAATGTTTAAAACTGCTAATGATGTTAATATTAGTTCCTCTTTGAAAAGATAATTCAAAAGTTATTCATTTTAGAAGAACCATTCTTCGTTACAATCAGGTTAGCAATGAAAAAGGATAGATTCCTTAGTAATTGCAGCAGGAAATTTATTATAAAGGAATCTCTTCAGAGTTGAAAACCCTGAATTTAAGGAAACAAACAAGTGGAGGGCGCAAATCAACGACAGTGCATGTGATACTAAGGGGACCCCAATCACAGCAAAAGTCTTTAATTACCTCCATCTGGGCTTCATTATACTGAAATGAAACAGAATTGGGAGTAAATATGAGCACCAAGCAAGACATGGTATTTTGACATGAATTCTAGTGACTGTTACCATTTGTATAATGCAAGTGTATCCCATAACAAGCACTTGCGAGAGGCACTCGAATCAAAACATCAACGAGAGGCATAGTGGTCTCGAGGTGCACAGAAGATCATGGAACAGATTTTCTACAATTTCTCATTCCAGTTGGGAGAAAATAGGGTGTAATTCTAAAGTCAGTTGGGAGAAAATAGGGTGTAATTCTAAAGTCAGAAGATGCCTTAAGAAAACTGTCAAAACTGTTGTCCTCATGCTTGCTACAGGAAGCTAACATTGTCTGCTCTATCCTCATTACATTGCCTAGGAATGGTGATTACTGGCTGGGCTCTACTGCATTTCTCTTCCCTACTATGTAAGGTTATATCTACTACGAGAAAAAACATCAATGGAAAGCAGGCATTGTATTGGGTCCTGCTTATGGCAGGCAACAAGTTCTCTACTGTTAAACTTCAGAGGGATTGGAGAGAAACTTGCGGATCAGATTTAAAATAAATGTTTATATTAAGTAGAAGTTTCAATATTTAAAGCGACTCAGAGATGAGTTAAATCTCTTAAGAATTTTATAGATTAATTTATAATTGGACGGGGGAGCGGTCAGGATCTTAGGCTAGAGTTAAGTTGAGGAGGGATGGAGGAGGCATGGTGGGTGCAGGTATTGATGTCTACATTAACTGACTTGGCAGAGAATAGCACAGCAATGTCTGCCAAAAGCCCGTATCAGACTTGAGATTTCAACCTGATCTCAAATGATAATTTGTAATTTACATGGCCAAATTATTTGCATTCAGTTTGAAGAGAGTCCTGGAATATGCAATTGGGAATCATCAATCTGTCTTCTTGCCCTGATTGACTGGGGAACCCAGAAATGGACTGGTAATAGCATATCTCCGAAAACAGCCACGACAAACTTGGTTACTTCACCATCCTGACGTGAAAATTCTATTCTGGCGAAGGTCAGGTCCTTAACATGACATCATTTGTGTTTTAATTCTAGCTTGGCTTTTGTGGTTGTGAACTTGGTGTCATAATAATTCCATGAGCATCAGTCTCCACTCATGATTCAACTCATTCACATTCACTCCAATTTACAAAAATCCAAACTCAACTCTACGTGAACATTGTAATGAATGGGATCTTGGTGCAAAGTCAGCACATATCGCTTGGGTCCCTCAGCACCTATTTATGGGTTTAAATGGGATAGTGGGAACACTTAGGAACATACTGGGAGTTTCGAAGAAGAAATCAGACCTCCAGGTTGGAGTCAAAGGAAGATTTTTGTTGTTGTTGGACATCATCTCAGGTCCAGGACAATTCTGCAAGAGTTGCTCAGGGTAGTGTCCTCAGCCCAAGCATCTACTTCATCAAGGACGTTCCCTCCATCTTGAAGTCAGGACTGTGGATGTTTGCTGATGATCAATATTATGATCATTATAGCATTCACTACTGTTCATGTACTACAGCAGTCCATCCCCAAAATGCAGCAAGATCTGGACAATATCCAGGCTTGGGCTGACAAGTGACAAGTAACATTTGCGCCACACAAATGCCAGGCAATGACCATCTCCAACAAAAGAAATTGTAACCATCACCCTTTGACATTCAATGACATTACCATCATAAAATTCCTCACTGTCAACAACCTCATGCTAAATTTTACCTGAAACTAAAAAATATTAGCTGTCTAAAGAGCTACAAGAACTAAATTACGGACTAGGAATTCTGCAGTGAGTAATTGACTCTCAACTGCTATGGTTGACCACCATCTATAGGGCACAAATCAGCATTGTGACAGAATGCTCCGCACTTGCCTGTTTGAAAGCAGCTTCAACATCAGTCAAGAACCTCAACAATATCCAAGACAAAGGAGCCACTTGACATCATGTGATTGACATTCATCTGCACAAACTTTCATTCGCTCCACCACTGAAGCTAGTAGCAACAATATGTACCACCTCTATAAGGCATTGCAGAAATTTATTCAAGCTCATGAGGCAGCACCTTCCAAACTCAGGACTACTATTATTTAGAAGGACAAGGGCAGCAGATACATGAGATCACCAAGTAGTGCAATTTCCTCTTCAAACCACTCACCACTCAGACATGGAAATATATCACTATTCCCTCTATGTAGCCAGGTGAAAATCCTGAAACTCACTCCATTACGGATATACCAACACCAAATGAACTGTAGTGGTTCAAATAGGCAATGCAACTTTCTCAAGGAAAATGAAGGATAAGCAATATATGTTGGCCTAGCCAGTGTCATCCATGTGCTATGAAAGAGTAATTAAATTAAAAACACTCACATTGCCTTAGTCTCAGACAAACTGATATGGTTACTAAATCTAGGCTTAGTTTCCTCAGTTGGGAGAGGGGTAAACCTGTTCCTTGTTTTAAACCATCATCTTACCGAAAACATATACAGACAGCAGATAAGAACTGCATGAAGTCCATCTATAAATCCAAGTCCTGTGTTAATCACTGAATATCTAATTTTTAATGCTGTGGTAGTGACTAGGTTTTGAGTGAGTTAAAGTGTCACATCAATCCCAGTTAAATAAAATGAATATTGAATGGTGCTCAAGACCCTTGGACCCGTATCCCAGCAAATACCAGCACTTAAACAAAAGGTAAGGAAGAATAATGTTGTTTGGTTTGCTTCTTGGCCATATAACAGGGGAGGTATTTTCCATCAAATGCATTTCTTCCCTCCCCACAACAATCTTCTCAAAGTGATATTGTGAAACATCAAAGCATTTCCCAACCCACAAAGCGGTTTCTGGATAGCTCCAAGCACTGGCTTAGAAAACTGCACAGAATTTATTTCTAAAGAATTTGTTCAGAAGGACTGAAAGTGTTCCTACAAAGATGTTAGATAGGATATCCTTGGGATATTTTGCTGTGAAACCCCCAAGAAAGCTCAGTGAATAGAAAGGAATGCACTCTCAGCTCCAGGGTAACCAGCTCTCTGCTATTAAATTCGTCACACATGCCAAACTGGCCAATTTTCAACAGGCTTTGCAGTTTGTTAAGATACAGCATGAAAATTACCTTATCAGACAGCCAAGGGACAGGATGGTTTTTAAAAAGGCATAGAAGATGCAGAAGGAGATAAATAGTCAGAACCAGAAGTTACCAAGAGGTAAAGAAACAAATCCAAGATTTGGAGAGAGCCTAAACAAGAGAAAAAGAAGAACAAATAGGCACAGGATGAAAAACAATGTCTACTCAAAGATATAAGACCTATAATGGGCAATCATTAGGATTGCCTCTTTCACCATGGAATGAAAGATACTGAAAAAGTACAAGCATTTAGTGTTTGGTTTAGCTCTTATAAACTATCAGCCACATTGTTCCAAAAGCAGTTGGGAAGCAACCATAATCAATGTTTGTATACTCACTGCTGTCAATTGAAAATCTGCATTAATTAGCAGTTTTATTTCTGCTGCATTTATATTTTAGTTTGCTCACTGCTCAATAAAATCCCAATCTCTCGCCCACCCCTGTGATTTTATGACACATAAAATGAAAAACAATGTTGGAAATCTGAACAAAAATTATGCAAAGTATGTAAAAACAAAAGACAGTTTAACATTTCCTGCATATTGCTACATTTATCTGAAGAAGGGTCCATACCATGTTTTCAGATGCTGTGAGATTTGCTGCGCATTTGCATTATTTCTTTTTTTACATTAATTATATATTCTATATAATAATCCTGTGAGTCAAGTAAATCTTTGGCTCTTTGACTGTTAAATACAGATTTTCTATTTGCGATATATTGTGGCCTGAGACAATAGTGGACTTTGCAATTTCTTCAGTTATTGTTCAGAAACATTAAAAAGAACCAAATGCTAAAATAAGTCTCACAATTTCTATGATTATTCTTAAGCCATTAGCTGGGCCCGTTGGATCTAAACAAAACACATCGGTACGTTGATACATTTGGCACTGTACAAGGTCATAACTTCAATTCAATGGTATTTTATAGCTAAAACAATTTATCTTTTATAATTTACTGACAGCTTGAGTAGATGAACAAGCTTCATTTTGTTTCCTTACAGTTTTACACTTTTCCCTTGGAAGTGGCATTCCTGGCTGAATCATGTCTCTCCAAGTGCAGGACATTCTCTGCTAATTCTCAACCATTTGGCCTTGCTTAATGTTTGAGCCATGACACTTGATGTTAAAACATTTATTGACTGTAGAGGCTGCCTGACTTCGATGCAGGAGTACAATTCAGCAGGACTAATCTGAGCCTCATTGTAATGTCAATGCTCTAACTGGATTAACTCCAGGATACTTATAATTCCACATTGAATTGGAAACAGTTGTGGTCTCCTCTATTTTCAATACACTATAAAACTCTAATGGCAGACAAACTTGAATCTGTAGCTTAATAGTTTAGGCTTTCAGATCAGAATAATGCTTGTGTTAATTGGTCTGAAATAAATAGGTTAATAGAAACATTAAAATAGTGCCAATTAGAAAAGTTTAGTTAAAGATTTATTTAAAAAAGGCATGGACTTCATACTATCATTTCATTGCACCATTTGTGCCATGTTTATGATTGGCCTCATCAGACAGGAACAAATCAAACAAAAATCTCACTTTGTTTGAAATCAGGTGGTGATGGTGTACTGATATTGGCATTGGACTAGTATTCCACAGAACAAGGCAATCCTCTGGAGACCCAGGTTCGAATCACAGAGGCAGATGGGAAAATTTAATTCAAATAAAAAATCTAAAGTTAATAGTCTAATGATGTCTGTAAGATGATTATTTAATAAACCCATCTGGTTCACTATTTCCTTTGAGGAAGGAAAATTGCTGTCCTTATATATGAACCCAGATCACAGCAGTGCAGTCGATTCTTAACTGCTTTCTGAAATGGCCTCGAAAGCCACTCAGTTTTGTCAAACAGCTTAAAAAAAAGTCAGAAAATGAATGTAATTGTCAACCAATGACAAGAAACTCTGCCCTGTTGATCCTGAAAAGTCCTCCTTACCAATATCTGGTGCCGAATTTGGGAGATCTCCCTCATCAAGCAGCAACCTGACAGTCATACTCATGGAATCTTACCAAACAGACCACATCCCAGATAACACCACCATAATTAACCTTCCCACCAGCTGGACAGTCCTAGCAGATGTGGCTGCACAGGAGCATGCAGTCAGGAGGGAGCTGCTCTTAGAATCCGCGACATTGACACTGGACCCCACAACATCAAAACAAACATGAGTAAACAAATCTCTTTTTAATTATCATATACTGCCATCTTTTAGCAGATGAACCAGTGCTCCTCCACGACGAACACCATTTCAAGGATGCACAGAGGGTGACAATGGCACACAATGTACTCTGGGTGGGCAAAGTCAATGTCTACCAGCAAGAATGGCTCAGCAGCACCACTTACTGACTTTGCTGGGTGAGGGCTTGGTTGCTGACTGGATCTATGACAGCCTGCTTACTAACACTCAATTTGTATTCTGCCAGGGCCACTCAGCTCCTGATCTCATTAAAGACTCGGACCTAACACAGTTAAATGAGTTTAACTTCTGAGGTGAGGGGAGAGTGGCTGCCGTTGACATCAAGGGAACATTTGACCAAGCATGGAACCAAGGGGCCCTAGAAAAATGGAATCGACAGGAATCAGAGGGAAAACTGTGCTGGTTGGAGCTCTACCCAAAACAAAGGAAGATGACTGTGGCTGTTGGAGATCAATCACCTTCTCTCCAGGACATCACTTTAGTTCTTCAGGGCAATGTCCAAGGTCAAATATCTTCAGCTGTTTCAACAACCTCCTCTCTATCACAAGGTCAGAAGCAGTTGATTGCCGATGACTGCACATGTGAAGCACCATGTGTGACTCCTCAAATACTGAAGCAATCCATGACCATGTGCACAGACATGGACAATGTCTAGGCTTGGGCTGACAAGTGACATTGCACATCTGCACCGCACACAGTGGCAGACAATGTCCATTTCCAACAAATGAGAAGTGTTTTATTTAAACCAGAGCATTGCCTGGGCTGGAGAGTCTTTGTTAAAAATGTTGGAGAGACTGATTGTTTTTCTTGGAGCAGAGGAGGCAGAGAGAGGACATGATTGTTGTGTATTAAATTATAAGGAGCATAGATAGACAGGGAGGTACTTTTCAATGGTGTAGGGATCAATGACGGGGGGGTAGGTAGCAGGTTTAGAGAGGCTGTAAGGAAAAGCTGTTTCACTCAGAGGGCGATGAGAAAGTGGAATTCACTTGCTTGTAAAAGTGGTAGAGGCAGAATCCCTCATAACATTTTAGTAGTATACAGATACAAACTTGCAAGGCATAAAAGGCTATTGGCCATGTGCTGATAATTAGGATTAGACCAGTTAAGTTATTGTTTTTGATCAGCCCAAACTTGTCAGGCTGAAGGGTCTTTTTCTCTGTAGATCTGTATACCTACGACTATCCATTACACCTTGACTTTCAATGGTCTCACCATCAGTTAATCCCAGGTATCAACATCCTCAGGCTCACCATTGAACAGAAACTGAACAGTAATCAGTCTATGAATAGAATGGTTACAACAGCAAGTCACAGGCTAGAAATGCTGCATGGAAAGCTCACATCCTGATTTCCTAATTCCAGTCTACTATCGAAAAGGCATCAGCTTCAACACTCAAGATGAACGACACCATCTGAGATAAAGCACCCTATTTGATTTGTACCATATCTACTTGTTCCACTACTGACACACAGTAGCACCAATGTGTACATGGTCACAGGAGAAATTTATGATGGTACCACAGACAAATTCTCCTCCAACCCATTCATTATTCTGACCTGGAAATATATTGCATTTCCTTCAATTTTACTGGGTCAAGATCCTGGACCTCCCTCACAACAGCACTGTAAGTCTACATAAGATGGACTGCAACTGTTCAAGAAGGCATTTCACCACTACCTCTCCACAGCAATTAGAGATGGGCAAATAAATGTTGGTCATTAAATTTGACCTGTCAAGCTTGCATCTCCTGAATGAATTAAAAACGATATCAGTGATGCAAACTCTTTTACTTTTAACATCAATTTTCGTTGTTTACAATAAACACAAAGCACAAGATAACATGTTAACTCAAAAAGGTAGCATAGAATGGGAGCCATCTCCTTCAAAACATTATATTGTGATTAGTGATTGACATTGCAATGTAAAGCCAATTAGAAGTCACAATACAGCTATGTTAACTTACTGCTGGTTTGGAGGGGCTGGACCGAGAATTGGACTCTGGGTTCTTGCTCACCCATTGATTGATGAGGTCACAGACACCCACTTTCAGCCCATCAGTATCCTGGATGAAAAAAAAATTAGATTGGATTAGCAAACAGAGGAAAAATGTTATTTATCAAACCAAGTACTGGATAATTCATCGCAAAGGTTTACTTAACATCTCTGAGCACAATTCAAAATTGCCCTGGTGTACAATACTTCTGACAATCACTTTACAATTTTACATCACTCTTTGGTGAAAATAAATTGCCAGTGTGTTCTAAGAAAATTGCACAGGCCACCATTGGCTTTTCTGTCTGTTTCTAGCCAAGGATTTGATAAAATCTAACAAAAAGCTCATTAGAATCTGTGCGCAGGGAAGATAGAATAAACAGTGACACATTCTCCCAACAGATCAATCTTGCCTGACAAAGGCACATTTCCTCTTACTATTCACTGAGACTGGAACTGCTAGGGTCATAGCCGAGTAATATGACACTGATTTGACATTAATGGGCCAGTTATAGAGCATCAATAAGTTTGAAAGAGGAAGTCCATTACTAATTTGTTTGAAAGCACACTGGGTTTTTTCTTGGGTAATAACAACCTCTGCACAGTGGCATAATGCTGACAAAATGTCCCCAGATGCTTCAGAGGCACATGGGAAAATGGATTCTATACTACAAAAAGACAGTTTAAGCAAGGTTACCAAAGCCCTGTTGAAGAGGCAAGTTTTAGGCAAAGACACAATGAAGGAGAACATTGACAGATAGAGAGGTTTTGTGAGGGAATTGTGAGGGATTGGAATCAGGATTACCTAAGGCCTGGTCAGCAACAGTGGAAAAAAGGTAAGGCACAATGATAAGGAGGCTGAAGTTCGATGAGGGGAGTTTGTGGGGGCATGGGGCTGTGGCCATTTGTATTGCTGTCTGAGATTACGATAATGGAGAGGACAGGGTCATAAATGGATTATGACAGGAGGATAAGAACCTATTGAAATTTGAGGATCAGGAGTCTATACCGATCAGTAAGTGTGGAAATAATGAGTAAGCTTGAGCCGGTTTGGGATAATATCTGGGCTTAGAGATGGAGAGGGCATGGCACAGAAGGTAGAGCCAAAGCCAATAGGATATTGAAGCTGCAAGCAATCTCAGATACCACAGGTCAATGGTTGTGGATGGAATGGTGTTGATTGGAAGATTACAACTGAATCCAGTGGTTTTTTGCCCACGTTTAGTTGAATGTGCAGTCTGCCACCACTGAGGAAATAGAACAATTTAGAAACATGGTAAATAAGTGGAACAGGCAGTGCCTGAGTTTTCATCAATGGATGCTCTTCTCCAAAGTGACCACTCCTGAAGGGTTAAAGGAGGTTCAAATGGAGACTGGGTTGATATTTGAAATAAAAGGGGTTTCAAGTTTAAGTTGGCATTTCAAATGATCCTACAACAGCATGTGGTATTGGCACATGTCAACAACTGAGCACAGTGGATGTGGCAAAGGCTATGTTTCCAATAATTTCTCAGTGATAGAGCTGATGACCGTACTTCAAGACCAGTCACATCTCTAGTTAAATTGTTCAGGTGAACAACTTGTGAATACTGATACTTGCCCAATAAAGTGGATTGTGGCCCAGGTATGTCCTGTCTATTAAAATAAAAAGACA
The DNA here is from genome assembly GCF_030684315.1 of Stegostoma tigrinum. Lineage (NCBI taxonomy): Eukaryota > Metazoa > Chordata > Chondrichthyes > Orectolobiformes > Stegostomatidae > Stegostoma > Stegostoma tigrinum. The sequence continues at coordinate 21,788,644 of NC_081370.1, forward strand.
AATTCAATTTAACAATTACCACCCCATTCTCCCCTGTAATCTGTTAACAACTGCCCATTTTGCATTCCACAAGGAACATCTGGTTCGCAATTTCTTTACAAGGGTGGTCCAAACATTGAGAAAGGAGCTTAACTCCAAAGGTGAGGTGTGAGTGATTGCCCTTAATTTTAAGGCAGTTAGCGGATCATGTATGACCACTTGTAAATTGATGTTAATGAAAATCAGGTGTAAAACTCTCTAATGGCTGGAGTCATTCTTAACGCCAAGGCTGCTGTATGATAACCATCTCTGTCCCAGAACATCGCCATAGCAGTTCCTCATGGCAATGTCCTCAGTACAACTATCTTCAGTAATTAAATCAATTACCTCCTTTGATCAAATGTTCATAAGTCAGGAGTTTTGCTAATCACCTCAGAGAGTTCAACTCTATTTGCAATTCCTCTGATAATGAAAAGATGAAATGTTGGAGATCACAGTGGGTCACACAGCATCCATGGAGAGACAGCTAATGTTTTGAGTGTCAATGACTCTTCATTGGAGTCTTCACTTCTGAAGAAGGGTCATCTAGACTCAAAACTTTAGCTTGCTCTCTCGCCGTGGATGCTGTCTGACCAGCTGTGATCTCCAGCATTGGTTGTTTTCAGTCCAGGTCCAGCATCTGCAGTAATTTACTCCTCTGATAATGATACAGTCACGTAGGTATGCAGCAAAACAACATCCAGGAAACAGAACAGAAGTTGCTGGTAAAGCTCAGCATGGTCTGGCAGCATCTGTGAAGCAAAAAAACAAAGTTAATGTTTCAGGTCTGTTTCAGTTCCGAGGAAGGGTCACCGGACCCGAAACGTTAACTCTGCTTTTCCCTTCACAGATGCTGCCAGACCTGCTGAGCTTTTCCAGAAACTTCTGTTTTGCTTTCTAGTTTACAGCATCCGCAGTTCTTTTGTTTTCTTTTTAATTACGACAATATCCAGGCTCGGAAAAATAGGATTTAAGTAACATTAGTATCACACCTGTACCAGGCAATGACCATCTCCAACAAGAGACAATCTAACTATCTCCCATGACATACAACACCATTAAGAAAGTCAAGTCCCCACTACTCTCTCCTTTTTGTCGTAACTCTATCTCCCCACCAACACCTGCCCTTTTAACTACCTACCTAAGCGGTTGAGAAGGAATCAGGTCATGATCAGGAACCACATGGTGGGAGCTGAATGCGTAGGCCATGTCCTGTGGCAATAGCAGATCGAGCATGGGCAGGTGAGATTGGGCCGGTGAGGGGGCAGCAGGGAGAGGCAGCCTAGTAATTGGAGCGGAGCCTGCACCATTGTGGAGGTAGGAGTTGGGACTCTGAGATCTTGACTTGCTTTTTCTTGCGTAACTTTTGGCTCTGTTAATCTTTAATTCTTGTTTTGTAACCAAGTGGGCACCAGTGAATGGTGACTTTGTGCACTTTTCACTGTACTTATGTATTGTTATAGTTGGTACAAATGACAGATAAATAAATCTAAACCTAAGTAACATCTTGGGGTTACCACTGACCAGAAACCAAGCTGGCTTTATTACATAATGCTGTGCCTGCACGAGCAAGTCAGAAGCTAGCTATTCTACAGCAAGTAAATCACCTCCTGAATCCCTGAAACTTGACTAACATCATGAGGCACAAGGCAGGAATGAGATGGAATACTCTCTCAACATCTGAATGATTGCAGCTCCAACAACACTGAAGCAGATAGCTTGAGCAGAACTGCATCCCCCACTTTAAGTGTTTAGCTTCTCCACAATCTGTATGCAATGGCAGCAACGTATACCACCTACAAGATGCCCTGCAACAATCTGCCACAGTTCCTTCAGCAATACCTTCCAAACCCAGAGTCTCCACCACTTAGACACACAGGGACATCAAGCGCGTGGCAACACAATCTTACAGTTAATTAACAAAACCAGCATGAAAAGATACCAAGAGAGTTAAGAGCGGAATGCATTTACATAGAGACTGGTCATGTATCTTACATCCTATGTTCCACTTGAACCTCCTGTCATTTTCCTCACCTAAATCAATGCCTGGAATCATACAGTTCCTTCCTCTGCTCTTAATTTGTCAAGTCTGCTGAAGAATGATGTCAGAAAAGTGCCATTAGTATGCTAGTTCTACCTCATTTTCAGTCTGACACACTCAGGTCTGAATGACCTTTCGATTTTTTTGTAGACATTGATTTATCTTGTTGCTTGATGTGCTTGTATGATGCATCAAGCAGAACAAATGATAATGCGAAAAGTCTGGGACCCAAAACATACATTGAATGAATAATACATTTGGTTTACAGATTCAATAACTGAACTTTAATTTTTCCCCAGTTTGGGAGATCAACACTTGCACAGCAACTTGTAAATAAAATACAAAACAGCTAATTTGTGGCAGAGAGCTTCACATCTGTGTTTTATAGAAGCATTTACAGTTTAAGAATGCTTGAAATGATTCCTTGGCTCATGTGGGAATTCGTGACAGGTAGTTGTGAAATGCCTGAGTATTTTATTGCTGCTATTTCTAATGAGGAAGTGTGGGGAGATCTTGTAGTCCACTGCCAGCATCCCGGTCACTGAGACAGAAAGCCAGGTTTGAATCTGATCATGATGGCCAAGGAAGGTGCGAATATGATATGGCCGCACAGGTAAAGTATTAAATCATTCCAAGTGCACCAAGGACAGGAAATATTACTGGTCAGCCACTGGACAAAAAGAACATTGGAAAACGTTATTGTTTTTTCATGACTATCCATAGCTCCAAATACACTTCCCAACTGATCTGTAACACAACACACCCTCAATGAAGAAATGAATTTTCCAGAATTTGTATATTGATCTCAACTGGGCATCTAATGCCCATATAAGAGCAGATTGGTCGTTTCCAATCACAGCAGCTTTCGCAGAGGTATTTTGAAAGGAAGCCCATTTGTGGTGAATGGAAATGGAAATTAATGGAATTGCAGGATATGACAGCTGACGCAGACTTGGATTTTAAACATTCAGCTGGAAGACATTCCTCAGTGTCATAGGAGAGATTGGGTTTCCAGTTCACTCAACTACATATGTCAAGCTGAGTATATCAGTGTGCACTTGTGGATGATGGTCCAATTTGATGGAGAAGTGACGAATATAGTATATTACCTTACATGGTGTTCCTTTGGCAACTGAATAGCCTGCAACATCGCCTGATTCCCATAGGCTCTTCTTGGTGGCAACGTCCTCTGGTAGATTCGGCATGTCCAACGACGTGTGTCTGAGTGACTTTGTAGTGCTCTGTTTGTGCGTGTGAGACAGATACAGTTCAGTATTATTAAATGAAAGTAAACTAGCAATGATTTACAAAGTAGCATCAAAGAATGAATACACCACCTATATGTATTGAGGCAGGCAGCTCCTACTGATACTCATAGCATAGGTTCAGACACAATTTTCTCTTGAGCAAAATATTAGAAAATTGGTATCATTAGAATGCACTCTAAAAAAGACAAAGGGCTAGAAAGAAATTTGGTACAGAAAGATGAACAAGTACAATGTTAAGTCCTTGTTTGAAAAAAAAATTGAAAATGGCTCACCAACAATTCAGTAACAAACTTTCAGTTTTACATAGAATTACTAAAGAATTACTTGTCTACTATATCTCCATTTCATAAGTGATTCATTGAGTGTAAAGCATTTGGGATATAGAGGTCATGACATATTTGAACATCTTCTTTTGCCTCTTTCTAATCATTTCCATATGTATTCAGGATTTACTCACTCACAATTGTGAATGCTAATGGTATTACAGTTGGATTTGTGTGGGTGGGGAACAGTGTACTGACTCAAATCTGACAGCACGGTTGAATTCAAATCAGGATAAATTAGTAACACAGCATTTAACTGCAATAATGTCAGTAACCCTTAAGCCAGTGTTAGCTGGGATAAGATATTGACCACAGTTACGGAACTGAAGTAACATCAGCTGAATTACAATTATTATCATTAGACGCATTTCGGTTGCTGCATCCACAACATTTTATCTATAGAGTTGTTAAATTTAATGTCATTTAATTTAGTCAAAATTTGTACATACTAAGGCAAGGATTTTTAATACTAGTCAAATGGGGCACTTTCTACTCCAGGATTAGCACCAAACATGCGCAAGTCAGATATTAAGTGTTTGGACAGAAAGAAAATCTATGTCTAATGACAGCTCTGCTTGTTTTCAAAAGAAAAATGGAAAAGCACTGAATGCAAAAGAAAACTTAGTGGTTTATAGGGAAAGCACAGGGAAGTGGAATGAAATAGATTGCTTTTGCAGATGGGTTTCAAAAACTTAATGGGCTGAATAGCCTCCTCAATGCTGCAAGAATTCTATACTCTGCACGAACAATGTGCCAGCCTGACACAGAACAGTTATCTTTGCCGTGTGAACATTGCATTTTTATGTCATACTGTGGGTCCTTATGAGAATGAAAACATTCTAAACACCAAAAAATGTGGCTCTCAAGTAATACAAAATTAGATGCAGAACTTGAACTGTAACCCCATCATTAATAGGAAGTAGCTCAAGACTCGCCTAAGTTCATTTCATGCAGAGTCAGCACTGCTAGCACAGAGGAAACCTGTATTATGTCAATCTATGATTGATTCATATCTGGATAGAGGAGATGTCTTTCTACTCCTTTGAACAATCAGGCTTATATCTTCTTGAGCACCTGACTATGTTATTGACACACTTAGATGTCAGGAATTCTAGGAAATTTTAACTCTCCTGCCATGGCCAAATGATAGTGGTAACTGACACCTGTTACCAATTAAATCAGCTCCTTCCATCATGAAATTATGTCATCTGGAATATTAACCTTTAATTCCATTGGTTGAACTGAAATCTGGGTTGTTTGCTTAAAAACACAACCTTTAAATGAGCTAATGTACTGTTCTAAAATGGTTTTGCAAAAGACACCTCATTTGAAAGACGGTCAAGATCCACAGACAATTCCAATTTAGATGTCTAGATGACACTATAAGGGACTGATTTGCTATTAAAAACCAACAATAAATAACATATTGTGCATTTGCAGGAATGGCCAGAGACAAAAAGAAACTTACAGAAATTCATTGTGTTAAAAAAGTTGCTGAAGAACCACTATCCCCCCCCTCCCACAACCCAACCCGTTGTCCTCATTTAATGAAATCTTGATAGCTTGACCATGGAAAATCAAAACCTTTGCATTAACATGGATCTCACCCTTTATGTGCTACCTGTCAGCTATCACATGACTGAAATTTCTCCATGCAAAAACTAAGGTGGGTAAACTTGTCTGCTCGTTACAGAAGGCAGTAACAGCAACAAGGCCAACAGAATGTAATAAAAGGATGGTTCTCTCTCAGCAGTTTCTCAAGCTCAGATCCTATCTATATTACATGTTGAAAAGCTTGAAACACATCACCAACATACAGAATTTTAAAATGAATGGAACTCCAAGAGACATAACACCCATTTTGGAATACAACCGAAAATATTCTGGAAAAGTATGGGGTTCCTTTGGCAAGTCTGAGTGAGCAACTTTTAAGAAGCAATTATGGCAATCAATGGAGTTATACGCTCCTCCTGTCAGAAATGGGAAATTAGGGTACAGTGTCTGCAGGAGGTGCATTTGGATCCATATCATATCAGACTATTTAGATCGGTGGAGAGGCAATTAGAATCACTGAAGAGCATACGCCAGACACAGTGTGATTGTAGGCAGATTTAGACAGTTTGTTACACTGCATGTTCAGTCAAATGGATGGGTGACTGTCAGTTGCGGTTGAATGGTAGTTCAAGTGTTTCCTGTGGCTATTCCTCTTGCAAACAGGTATACCATTTTGGATACTGTTGAGGAGGACAGTCTCTCAGAGGAAAACAGAAATAGCAGCCAGATCTTGGGTACGAAGAATGAATCTTGTATTAAAAAGGGTTTGTCAAGATTTGAAAGAATAATTGCTATAGGAGACTGTCCTGTCAGGGACACAGGCAGGAGATTCTGTGGCAGTGATCAAGAATTCAGCATGCTATGTTGCCTCCCTAATACAAGGATCAAGGACATCTCGAAGCAGTTACAGCAAATTATCAAAGGGGAGAGTGAGAAGCCAAAAGAGGTTGTACATGTTGGTAAAAATGACACAATTTGGGGGGGTTGGGGGGTTAATCAGTGGGGTGGAGGGGAACCCTAAATTGTACTGGTAATAGAAAGACAGATGAGGACGGTTCTGAATTTTTTTTTAAAAAGAGCAAGTTAATTAGAAAAGACAGGCAAGAACAAATCAGAGTACAGGGTAGCTCTGAAGAATTAAACTCCATTAATTTCAGGTAAGGAGTCTTACAAGTAAGGCAAATGAACTCAGGGCATGTATGGAGCATGGGACTGGGACAGCATAGCATTACAGAAACACAGCTGAAGGAGGGACAGGACTGGTGGCTCAATGTTCTGGGGTTAATGCGCATAGGAAGGATAGAAAGGGAGGCAAGAGAGGAGGAAAAATGACATTTTTCATTAAAGAAAACATTACTGCTGTACTTAGAGAGAATATTTCTGAGGGGTTATCCAGTGAAGCTGTATGGGTGGAACTTACTTTGATGGGATTCTATACTACGGTCAGAGGGAAATTGAGGAACAAATATGTAGAGAATATGAGTCATAATAGTAGGGAATTTAAACTTTTCAAACATAGACTGGGGCTGCCATCGTGTTAAGGGCTTGGATGGTGAGGAATTTGTAAAACGTGTTCAAGAAAATTTTCTTTATCAATATGGAATGTACCTTCAGAGGAGCAAAACTTGACCTTCACTTGGGAAATAAGGCAGAGCATATGACTGAAGTGTTAGTGGGGTGAGCACTGTGTGAGCAGTGATCATAATTCTATCAGTTTAAAACATTTACAGAAAAGGGCGGACCTTGTACAGAAGTTAAAGTTCTTAATTGGCGTATGGCAAATTTTGACTGTATGAAATAGGTTCTTTTAAGAGTTGATTGGATTAGCCTGTTCACAGGTAAAGGGATGACTGACAAGTGGGAGGCTTTCAAATGTGAGAAAACAAGAGTTTAGAGGCATTACACTCCTGCTCAGACCATTGAGGATAGGAGTTACGATATCATGTTGAGGTTGGACAGGGTGTTGGTGAGGCCACTTTCAGAGTACAGTGTACAGTTCTGGTCGCCCTGCTATAGGTAGGGTATTATTAAATTGAAGCGGATTCAGAAAAGAGCTACAGTAATGTGACCGGGACTGGAAGGTTTGAGTCAGAAGGATAGGCTAGGACTTTTATCACTGGAGCGTAGGAAGTTGAGACATGACCTTATAAGATCTATAAAATCATGAGGGGCATAGATATCAGGAATAGCAAATGTCTTTCCCTAGGTTGGGTGAGTTCAAAACTAAGGGACGTATTTTAAAGGTGAGCGGAGAAAGATTTAAAAGGGTCTTGAGGGGTGACCGTTTCACACAGAGGGTGGCTTGTAAATGGAATGAATTGCCAGAGAAAGTGGTCGATGCAAGTACATTTACAACATTTGAAAGACATTCGGATAGTACATGAACACGAAAAGTTTAGAGGGATATGGGCCAAACACAGGCAAGTGGGACTAGTTTAGTTTGGGAAACTTGGTCAGCATGGACAAGTTGGACAGAAGGGTCTGTTTTTGTGCTGTTTTACTCTGTAACTGAAACTGAAACTGTCTCCAGAAGAACAACCAGCTTATACCAGTCAAAACACGAATAGCTTTTCACATTACTCAAGGAATCTTGGAGCGCGACTGATTTCACTCATGATCAGTAACCTCTCCCATTGCAGATCACCCCTCCCCACCCTACCATGTAATTTGTTTAATTTGCTTGCTGGTATGCAGATGTCATTGGATTTGGTATGTTTATTGTTTTAATGGAGTTTTTTTAAAAATAATAAAACAAATTATTAACTTGCTAATTCATTAGATCTAGGTGGCTTGTTTCTTGGCTGCTTAAGACATGTCAAATATACAATGAGTTGAAAAAAGCACATACTTCCAAAAATTCAAAACCTGTTGTAACTAGCTGAGGAGTGAAGAGAGAGGCATTTCTTCAGCTCTCTGAGCCTTGGTGATAACATTTCAAAACACTGCTCCTTTATTGACAAATTCTTCTATATTCATAGAATTCCTACAGTGTGGAAGTGGGTCATTCAGCCCATCAAGTTGACACTGACTGTCCGAAAAGAATCCCACCCAAACCCACACCATCCCGATAACCCAGCATTTCCCATTGCTAATCCACTCAACATACTCAGCCCTGGACATTATGGGCAATTTAGCATGGCCAATCCACCTAAGCTGCACGTTTTTGGATTGTGGGAGAGAACAGAAGCACGCAGAGGAAACCCACACAGACATGGGGAGAATGTGCAAACTCCACAGAGACAGTTGCTTGAGTGTGGAATCAAACCTGGGTCCCTGGCACTGTGAGGCAGCAGTGCTAATCACTGAGTCACCATGGCACCCCAAATATTGATAACTAAATAGCAAATAACACAATAAGCTTCAACTCTTATGGCAACGATCAGTAAAAGTACTGGCAACTTCAGTCGCTGCGCAATCTGAGAATTATTTATTGGAAGAGAGGGGCTGGAAAGGGAGAATAATGACAAGTTTTTTTGTCTAAATCCTAAGCCCTGGTCCTACAATGACATCAAAGGCCAGTCAGGTGATGGTCATGTACCTTCCCAACCTACAGGTGACCTTCTACAAGGACAAAGCGAAATGGATTTTAACAAAAAAGGTTCATACACAGCTACGATTCTTCCAACAATTCCATTCTAAGAGATCAAGGTCTGTGTGTGACATTTGAAATGCAAGCCTGCAGCTGTAGAGTGTGTAAATCGTTTTACCTCAATGGCACTGGTATACTGCTCCAATCGTTCATCAATCTTTGATATGTTAGTTATGGGCTGCGTCTTTTTAATACTGTTACTGTAATTTAAAAGACAGTCAACTAAAATTATATTTTCAAAACACTACTTTGAAAAGTTACACATTGAAACATCACAAGGCAAAGCATTGTTCTAAATTTTAGCCTTATAGAGCGATCCCAGTGAGAAACATTAGAATAATTATACATTTATGCAACAATAAGTAACATTTACTTATATAATACCTTTGATACAGGCAAAATATCACAAAGTGCTTTAAGAGGTGTGAAGAAACATGGACAACAAATCAAATGCTAAGCTGAGGAGGAGTAACCAAACGCGGTCATGAAATTTCAGATTTTCAAAGGGAGCGATGAAAAAGAAAGGAGTTGGCGAAGGGGTGTACAAACCTGGGGAGGGAATTATGAAGCATGGAGCCTCAATGTATATATCACAGTTGCCAATAGTGGACAATATATGTAGCAAATAAATGGGACATAATTACAAAAAATAAAGATGTACAGGGGGAAGAGAAGGTAATTGTAACACTTGAAGGAAGTTGGTTGATCATGTGGTTAATGGAAATGGATACGAGAGGTTGGAAGATTGCCTCATGGATTAATTGGGCCTCAAAAAGTGTATATGGGGAGAGGGGGGGAACAGGGATAGAAATGAGAGGAAAAGGTAGAGGCCCAGAGTTGGGATTGGACGGAGATGATTTGGCATGCTGTAAAAGGATAACAGAGAAGCAGAAGAGGCTGCTCAACATCCTGCTTCTTGCTGACAAATAAAATACATTCTTAAAGAAGGTGGTGGAAGCAGGTTAGAGCATGTTAAGCATGCAGTTCGACTTGGATGAAAAAAGATAAGTGTATCTTTAAATTCTAGAATGATTCTAGAGCATCGTGAGCATTACTCGGAGAGGAGAACAAGGCTTGGCAAGGCTGTTGTAGGGCAGTTAACATTATAAACAAAAGAACAAGTCAACTTCATGTCGAGTTATTCGGGTTTTTGCCCCCAGTGCCTCAGACTTGATACAGTGAACTTGGAACTTTACAAGTGGAATGACCCTGAAGGGTTGAAGTTTGGACAGAGGCCAGGGCATTAAAGGTGAAGGGAAAGAGAATGAGTTAGCAACTGCAGGGTACTTAGGTAAATAAAGGGTCAAAGTTTGATCAGTTGGGGTGTTGTAGGTGATATGTATTTTCCAGGTAAACAGATGGATATGAGATTAAAGCATTTAAAGGAAAATTCGGTTGTGAAGGATACAAGAAAGTGATTGTTGATGACCTTATCAGAGACCAGATCTGGTTGAATGTCTGAGCAGGAAGCAGCATTGGGGGATGAGCTGAGAAACAAAGAGCCAAGAGCGAGTGAAGGCAACTTCGATTGTGGACAAAGAGGATGATCTGAGGAGCAATGTTGCTGCAGCAACTTTTCTCACCTCTTCTTCAGTGAGCGGTTCAACGATTCTGTCCTTTCACTAATCTGGAAAGCAGAAAGACAGCAGAGTTTAGTCTCAAAGTTTAAGCGCAACACAAGCTTTCCTGCCAACTTTTGACTCTAGCCCAAGGCTTTTCATCTTGTGAAACAGATTATGGCACTCATTTGCTGTTACCATGGATAATCCTCTGGTTTAACTCAGCCTAATGTCACTAAACAAGATGACACAAGAGAAGAAAGAAAAAGTCTCAGAGTGAACTAAGTGAGAAATTTTAAGATTCTACAAAAATGTCAAATTGTCCATAAATAAATTAAATCTTCAGCATTAGAAGTTATTTGTTAGAATGTATTTTTAAGGGCATACTAGTAACCGGCATATGTTGCTCATCAAAGGTTTTTTTCAGATAGTAAGCAAAAACACTTCTTTCAAAAAACATAAACATAGGAAAACATTTTTACAGAAGCTGCAGTCTGTTTCCTTAAAATACATGTTAGGTTTGTTTTATTTTGCATGTGGAGTATTTCAATTAAAGTCTTGTGTGCTAATGACACCATCAAATGAAGGAACAAATAACTTATTAGATCCAAACAGTATGAGGGAGTTGAATTAAAACACTTGTTGCTAAGAAAGGAGTGCTTTAGCAATTGTGCCACACTGTCATTTCAACCAGATCCCTCCCAATACCAGAGTCATTACTTCAGACTCAGTCGGGTCTTCACATGTTTTATTAAATGATTCTAAACTAAATCAAACACAATGTAAGTGATGTTTTAACTAAGTAATCTTAATGACTTAAATGTTAAAAGAATGCAAAATGATGAAACTGACTTTCTTAACACTGTCATTAAACAAGTCCCCATGTGGAAAAGTATATATTCTTCATGTATTATGAGTCGTTGAAAGGGCCACAACAACAAACCTTCTGATTTTGTAGGTAATAACCTTAACCTGAAGCTGGTGAGTGAGCTTTCCCCAGAAGCTAATAATGTCCATCTTTAAATATGCAGGTTGGTCTTCCCCACCTGACTGGCCCGCTAACTAGCCGATGAATCTGTCACCTGATTGAACAAGACTGCATTTCTGGTACTGTTGACTGTGATTTCTGCTCTATCCCACCAGCTACAGCCTCCTACTAAATTAGGTAGGAGACTGATAGAGACCAAGAGATCAGCCCAGGGATTGAAATCTCCCCGTTTCTTAACCATTTTGTTCCATACCTACAGGACTGCCTCGGAGGTAACACTGGGGAATTCTAGCACTGCCACCAGCACAAATGGCACACAAAACATCTGGGCACTTTCGTAACGTTAAACCACAAAATAATCTAAGGGAGTTGAGAGATTCAAAAGATTAATTTAAATAGTGCAATTGGCCTCATTAAGATGAAGAATAATTGTATAAATTGTATAAAAATGTAAACTGAATGCTGCAGAGGTGCAACATTAGAATGTATTTGCATTTGGGAATTATATCTATTCACATACATGTCAAGGACTGGTATCAGGAATATGAGAAGAAAACGGAAGTAAATTTATGAAAGATGGGAAGAGAATTTTTGTTGGAATTTGAACACTATTCCATAAGGTTACTTAGGCATTATACACCAAGCAGTGACTAACGCCAATCTAGTTGAACTTTCCTGTCTCTTGAGGTGTTCCATTATATACCAGTACTGGAATTTGCTATTGGCCAGGAGCTCAACAAAACATGGTCACAAAAGAACTGGAAATTTGAGGGTCTGATTTCTGATCTGCACCAACTGCTTTGGTCTGAGCCAAAGGAGCAACAGCAAGTTACCTCAATCTACTTGGACTAGGAAAGAAAAATAAATCAGTCAGTGATATGTTGAGTTAATTGAGTGCTATAGGCCAGAAACATCCCAGTAATCATTTATATTCTGTGTTGGTTTAGCTGTTCTGAGTCAGAACTGTGGAGGTGGTCATGGAATCGCACACATCATAACTGAAGGAAGTATGAAATGAACCTTGTCAACCTTGGAAAATTAGTCAATTTAATTAGCTGCCATTCAAAGATAGGCTGATTTATTGAGTTTACAAAGTAATTAAATGCCATTTAATAAATTGGTCTAAGATGGTGAATTGGATTTACATAGTTGATGGCAAAGGCATCGATGGCAGATTAAGTTCCTTTCACCCACTATGTGTTCACTGAAACTTTGAGCAAATTGGGAAGGAGAAATGAAGTAATTACAGAGGAGGTTAAGCAGAATTGTTGGTTTACTGCTTCATTCATATTTAGTTTGACTCACCAAGCAAGTTGTTTCTGGCGTCATCCCCTCGTCATACTCTTTCTGAAATTACAGACACAGGCGATAGGAGATAGGAAGGCCATGACAAAAAAAGGTAGAGAAATAGCACCAGCCCAAAGACAACCAAGAGCAAGTCTGGTTAGTGCTATTGGCGAAGAGTTACAAGAGACTAATCACAGAGAATTCAGTATTATAATGGCTTACGTCCTTTTGTGATCTGGAAAAGCACAGAGATATGGCAACTTGGAATAACTACAAGCTGGCAAGACTATCTGTTTCAAATTGAGGCATTTTTCACTGTGATGCCTGAAGAGTTAGGGTTGTCATGCTTTATTTATGTGAGCAGCTTTCAAACAGGTACTTGCAAAAATGAAGATAAGTTGTTTTTTTCCTGATTGCATTCAGATGAAGCTGGATAAATCTTCGTAGACACTGGCCACAAAGGGTGGGTCCTATTCCGAACTCTCTTCGAAATCTCAACCCATGAAACAAGTACAGATTACAGAGCAGTCTGCACTCAGATGATAATGATTTTGAATCATGAAACATGTAAATGGATGCAAACACAGTTTGGGTGTGGTAACAGTGCTGTGTATCAATCTGAAATTGGAAACAATTTTGTATACTGAACTGCTCAGTTCCTCATTTGAGTCACATTGAATTGGGAGGCTTGGGTGAAAACTGCTGCATTTTGTGGCCAAACGGAAAGAAAATTAAAGTTTTGAGTCATGCATGAATGACTTCTGACATTTCCAAAGCAGTTAACTAATAGTCTTGGCAACAGCTTGAAATAAGAGTGACACTCACCACACTGTTATACTATATATGTGCTGCTGCAGCAAGTAAAAGCTAGGGAACTAAATTACAGGATGTTAGGAGAAATTTACTCAAAAATATTGCAGTGAAACAAGTAGGAATAAGTAACTGAATATACAAGTTACTTAACTGGTGGTTCAGTTTGCTGCAATAGCAGTGCGCTTTGTAAAAATAACAGGTCATTGCTGTTTGAGCAACTAATTTATTGCCAGTTTTTTTTTCCACTCCTTTAATGAGTGATTCTCAGCTAGTACATCACACAGCCACATTGTTACTATATTTCACAGCATCTAAAGAAACCTCAAAACCCTGACATGCCCACAGCTGATACAGTGCTCAATGAGCAGAAAACCTCCAACATTATGTTATGTTGGCAGATCTGGACTGAACAAGGTGTTAAAATCAGTTATGCCTTGGCTCAATAATCCTTGAATTGGTTTCCATCAGGTTACTGCCTAATTTATTTCCACCTTGCTTTTGCCATAAATCAGCTTTCATGTTCTTTGGCTTAATTTTAGCAATGGACCTCGCAAGCAGGGAGAGGAGAGAGAAGTGAGAAGCAGATATGCTCTACAGGTTCTGCTTTTCAGTCCCCAGGCCAAGAACCCTTTGCCATGCACACACTGAGGTGATTAATAACAAGCTCTTTCTTGGTTAGGATGAGTGCTCTCCAAAATTAATGCATGTCCACTTGCCACCACATTACACAAGTCCCAGAAGTAAACATTCAGCCTCCCTTCTGCCTAACATAGACACCCTTCATTGCTGCAAGCAAATTCTCCCATTCCCAAATTCTCTGCTCACTCAAAGAGCTACAGACATTTGGAAACATTAGCTCGTAGGACTTGAGAGCAGGAGAAGGCCTTTCTACTCTTTAAACTGGTTCAATCACTTATTATTGATTGATCTGATTGTGATCAGGGCTCCGCATTCCTGCACGTGCACTTGAAGATTAATTCTTATCACAGCTCACGATGGTGTAAGATTCATTTGCTAATTTGCTGCCACCATTCTCTTTCCTGGCAGGGATCTACAGGGCCTGTTTGGTCTGACGCGGTCAGGGAAAACCATTTGGCAGTCTAATAGGAAGACGTTCTTGTTTTAAACAAGTTAGTTAACAGATAGAAACACAGAAGATAGGAGCAGGAAGAAGCCATTTGGCCCTTTGAGCCTGCTCCACCATTCTTCACAATCATTGCTGATCATCCAACTCAATAGCCTAAACCTGCTTTTTCCCCATAACCTCTGACCTCATTTGCACCAAGTGCTATATCTAGTCACCTTCATCTACTTCTTTTGGTAATGAATTCCATAGGCTCACCACTCTGTGGGTGAAAAAATGTCTCCTCACCTCCGTCCTAAATGGTCTACCCCGGATCCTCATATAGTGATCCCTGGGTCTGAACACGCCCATCATTGGGAACATCCTCCCTGCATCTGCCCTATCCAGTCCTGTTAGAATTTTAGAAGTCTCTATGAAACCCCATCTCATTCACCTGAACACCAGCAAAAGCAATCCCAACCTAGTCAATCTCCTTCATTCGTCAGACCTGCCATCCTCATGATAGCAAACTGGTGTGATAGACATTGCTGCTGAGAACATGAAGGAGACCTCTACTTTAGGTCTTACTTCTTCCAGCTCCATCCGTGCATAAGTGACATCATCACATTGGGTAGCACTTAAAGTATTAATACTTTTGGCCTCTTATACCCTTATACAACACCCACTAAAGCCCTTGGTTCTTCTACTTATCAAGCATCTATATATAACTCTGCCTTGGATCTTCACATCCAATCTCAAGTTTATCCTGCAACATCTCCTCCACGTCTTCACCTCAAACTCTGCCAATCTTTCCTTTGCAAATAATCAGATGTTGGCTGTGCAACATTCTGCTGCCCCACACCCTGAACCCAACAAGCTGTAATATTTCTTCATATATATCTCTTGTAATATTTCAGGCATTCTGCTGCCAACTTTCGTATCTAGATGCCAGTTATCTGTCAATCATGCTGGCTGCCAGGCAGGAAATTCATTTTTTCTAAAAACAAGAACAAAGCTCTGCCACTAGTATCAATAAAATTTGGCTTCTTTGGGTTCCTGTGGAACTTTGTTCCCCATTCTTTCTCTCTATAAGAAATGGGAGTAATTTATCAAAGAGAATTCAGTGTGCCACAAGCAAGATGATTTCTTTTGCCTCTTCTGATTGGACACAATACATAGGACCAAACTACATCCTCACTCCAAAAGACTGCCTACAGGCGGCAACCACATAGGATCCTCTTGAAATCCTACATTAAAAGCTGTAACAGGAGTAATCACAACTTCACAACATCCTGTTTCACAATTTGTCAAGGCCTCAGTCGGTTTGTGATCAATTGTTTGTCTTTTAAAAAGAGTTATGATGAAACCATAATATTAAGCAAATAATAACATTGAGAAAAGCAGGTCTATTTTGTGCTACAATTTTACTTTAAAGTGCCCTTCTGATTAAGATAGCTGGTATTCCACCACTCTTTTAAGATACTTGGCACATCTTGTATGGTAAAGCGGCCTTGTGTTTCTTTGCTCTAAGTAATATTTGTTTCTCCCTGAAGCAATAATGAATGTTATGCATAAAATCATGGGAATGATTTGCATGGTGAAATTAAATTAAGGATCTACATTGGATTATTTGCACAATTAAGGTTGAATTCAATCAAGATTTTCAAGTGGTTTAGAAAGAGAATAACTGACGGCAGTAAATATCAAGGGGACCTAGCAACATTTGAGTCAATGGGAATCAGGGAGAAAACCCTGCTTGTTGGAGTCATACCTGTAACTAAAGAAAATTATTATGGTTGTTGAAGTTCAGATATCTCAGTTCCAGAATGCCTCTGCAGGAGTTCCTCACGGTAGTGTCCTAGGCCCAACCCCTTTCGGCTGCTTCATCAATGACCTTCCCTCCATCATAAGTTGAGAAGGGGATCCTTCAGCACCATTCATGACTCCTCAAATACTGAAACAGTCCAAATGCAGCAAGACCAGGCCAATATCCAGGCTCAGGCTGACAAGTGGCAACAAACATTCACACCATTCGTTTCCGAGGAAATAATTACCTCCATTAGACAGAATCTGACCATCATCCCTTGACATTCAATAACTTTACTGTCAGTGACACTCCCACCATCAACATCCTGGGGGCTTACCAGAAACTGAATCAGACTACACATATAAATACTGTGATTACAAATGCTGGTCAGACAATAGGATGTCTACAGCAAGTAACTCACCTTCTGACTCTCCAAAGTTAATTCACTATCCAAAAGGCACAAGTCATGGAAAACATCCCACTTGCCTAGATGGGTGCAGCTCCAACAACACTTAAAGCTTGACGCCATCCATAATAAAAGAGCCACTTGTTTGGTACCATATCAACTCCCTTCAACATTAACACCGGGTAGCAGCAACGTGTACTATCTAGCCACCCACAAACCATGTATCAATAAAGACGACCTGCTAATTATCTATATGATATATAATTTTGCTTTTCAATATTAATAAATTTTCCTTTAATATTTGTCTCTGTATCATTTAATAGCCCAAGTTCCTCTGACTTTTGCAAAATTGAGAAATAGAGAATTGAATCCACGTGTTGTTAATTTTTCACCTTGTGGAAATTATTCACTCTGTCAAAGATATTGTAATTTCAAAAACATCCATTAGGTCCCTCATTAAAATTCTCTGACGGGAAATGTTTCTTGCCAGCTTTTTGTAGTTGTGGTTCCTCACTTTTGGCACGAATACCCGTCCAATTATCAGATGGCTAAAATTGCAGTCAATGTTCTCAGATGTAGCCTCAGCAAAACCCTGTACAAATCCAAAATCACTTCCTCATTTTTAATACCTTGTGTATAGAATGCAGAATCTCATTTTTACCTAGTTTTTCTTCTACCAGCGCATGTCTAAACTGTTAAGATAGTCACAGCCAACGGCAATGATACAGTGTAAAACAGCACAACCAAAATAGTTCCAGCCCAGAGCCAGCTCACATGTTAATCTACCCCAAGTGACTAGAAGTGAGAAATTGCGTCATAAATCATTAATTCAAAATTCCTGATTGTAAAAAGTTATCCCCCATTTCCAACAATCTTTATCAAACAACATGACCTGCTGACTAGTCATTAACTAATATACAGGATTACCACTGGAATGTATTTGTGTTTAGCAGCCATTTTAATGCTTCCACTTTGCTGGGCAATTTTCTTCTTGATTGAGTCATTCTGCTATCATTTAGTCATCTCAGTTGGAGTAAAATCCCTACTTACACATTGGATTGTAGAAAATGTTTCAGCCTCGTAACTTCAATGGTGCACTCGTATTAATTCCACTTGGAACAACAAAAAATGCATCTTAAAAAATTGTTAATTATTTGCAGTTGAAATTGACTTAATCTGAAAATTACTTGGTGTGCACTGATCTGTTAAGATAATCTTGTACTTGAAGCTAAAGCTACACTTGATATGTTGCAGACATGCTTAGTGCAGCAGCAAGCTATCAGAGTTCTCCATTTAAATCTCAGATCTGGTAATGTCACCAGTTCATATATATCGATAAAGGATTGACAATAATCAATGGGAAATTTGATTGTGTGTCCACATTTTTGCAGTTGTATCTTTTTCATACTGACATGTTTCATTATCTTTCACATTACTGATAACCCAAAACAAGTGTAAACTGCTGAAAAACATGACCCATCTTCTGCAGTGTGTGCATTTAAGTTAGCTTTTACAAAACGGTGAAGAACTGGAGGTGCAAAAAGCAGGTGATCAGACAGACATCAGATAATTCATACCAAGTGACCTTGCAGTGTTAATGGTTTAAAAATGAATCTGTACCCATGAAGTAAATGGGAGGTAATTTTTATTAGGCTCCAGACATTACTGTGCCTAGTGAATAAAAGTGCAGATTTTCTGCTCTGTGGCATGGCCTGTTGGCTGATCTGCACTCAGAATACACACAAAGAAAATTAAGAAAGATTCAATGCAAATCCTTAAAAAAAAGTCACAAAATGCACTCCAAACAACTCGAATGCAGACACATGGAATAAGATTTGGCTGCTCCAACCCGTGTGCCATTCATCTGCACCTTGACATGTTTTACGTACTACATTCCTAGGTACAACCCTCCCACCTAATCTTATGTGCTGAGCTGAGGAAATCCGATACACTCAGATGAAACAAGGGGAAAGTCTATACCAGCTATCTTTAATGAAGACTAACGGAGGGCTTAAAGAGACAAATACTGGACTGTCGTGATGTTTATTATTGCAAAGAATAATCAATTAAGTATTTATAAAGATTTTTGTAGAAGTATTTGAACGTTTGATTGAATACATTATATTGTCTGCAGTGTCATGTTACACAACTTTAGGTATGACAAACTGAGGAAATCAACTATTTTCGCAAATGACTTTGTCCATATGGTGAATGGAAAGTGGAGTCAGGAAGCAGGAAACAGGTGTTAGCTGCTGTCCAGGCAACCCACAAAACAAACAATCTCTTCCTTAAGTCAGGAACACAGCTCTCAAACTGAATGTAACTTTTATTTGTTCAAGCTGTGCATCGAAATATGGCAAAGCACATCCGGAACATTGTTAAATTGAGCTGAAAATACTTGAGCTTAAAGGGCTAAACCATATTATTGAAAGGAAGTGCTGATTTTCTAACTGTCACTTATATTGGTGCAACACAATTGCAATGTTTCATAGCTTTGGATGAGGTCACCAGACTCAACCGAATCCAAATTGTAAATCCTAAAAACCTACAATATCTAATTCAAGTTGGAGTAAAATTTTCACGGTACAGTCAGACTACAAAAGGTCATAGAGGGGCACAATTTAGTCCTGTAGCCCAATAAACTGATCCGTATGACAGATTCAGTGCAAATCTTACCTGTAGGTCACACATGTTGACTTCCTGACCTCCACCATGTCAACTGCTGGAAAAATACAAACGACTATTCTCACAATGAGACAAAATGGAAAGTTAACTGAATCATTTCTACTGGGCACCCTTGTGTAGTAATCGGCAGATCGGTGACACTTTTGACTGAACAGCAAAACTGCTCTTATATCATGTCATGTGCACTTTTCCACCCATCAATATAAATGAGTGTTTTTTCGTCATTGATTCTGATGTCTCCAAAATGCCTGCTGTTGAGACCATGCATCGGCACAGTCATACAGTTATAAAGTAGAACTGTGGCCCTAAACAATATTGGAAAATTCCACAAATTAAAGACAAATTCTATTGAGTGAAAGAATCATAATCAAGCAGGAAGCAAGTTATGGTAATATCCATCTTTGCAAATGGAGATCACTTTGGAAAAAGCAATAGCCTGGATTTTTATTTGCAAGTCGGTGCGCAGAGTTGAGTAAACACCTGAATCGGTGAATCTAACTTTTAACCTGATGTTGCATTTTCAGTCTGTGCATGCTGCGTTAAAAAATTAGAAGTCAGGCTGCTGATCCAGACTTAAAGCTGAGATGCCAGCTGCTGAGGTAGACCACGTGGAGGGCGTGACCCAGTGTTCCAGTGCTGAATTCAAAATGTTAAAATAAAAAATACAACATAAATCATCTCTCCAAGTCCTCACCACTCACGATACTACAACTCTCTCGGACACTCCCAGTGTCCTGCCTATCCCATGCACCCACACTCCCTCTAGGAAAATTTATGTCCCACTACTCACTATAAAAGTCCCTTACAGCCCTTATACTAACAGTGCCAATTCAGATCAAAATTTTCCCCACCACTTATTATTTTTTCCTTTACCCCTACTGTGCCAACTCACCGAATATCCATCACAGACAGACCTCACACAGTGATAAAGTTCAATTCAATAACATTCTAAGTGTGTGTGCATGTTGAAAAAAAGTGTCGTTTACAAAAAAAATTCACCACATTTACGTTCCTTCAACTACGTAATGCCTCATAAGAACAAACATTTCAAATGCAGAATTCCTCATAACAACAAGCATTGAAATTCACTTATTGTCCCATTTCAAACAGTCTATAGCTACTTGTACCTATCAATTAAACTGTGAAATGGTAGGCATCCTAGTATGATAATAGGTGGTCGTAGAATAAATCATGCAGCAGAAAGGAAGGGATGGGAACTTTTGAGGTCTATTTCAACAGGCAGTGTAAAATAGCAAGCAATTACAGTTTTTTTCCTAAAGATTAAGGGGGAAGAACTTTTAAATACGTTGGACAGTTTAACAGGTTCTCTTCACAATTCTGTTGACGGTTTCAATTAGCAAGTTTTCTGCACATTGATGTTGACTTCTATTTTTTCCAAAAGACACCTAAACATTGAAAAAAAAACTACCTCCTCAAAATCGTTCTCTGTCAAGGCAAAATCCACACAATGACAATTTGCATTCCACTTATATCACATATTCTTCTTCACTTCTCTCTTCTCCCAAAGACAGACTTGCATTCTGGTATATTAGTTATAACTACAATTGTAACATAAGTTCCTAAACAGCATGTCCACCTGACATCGACCTAGGCACCAGAAAAGACAACGGCAGAAACAGCCCTCTTAACCCTACATTTGCAACTCCTCTGATACCTGAGTGTATATCCAAATGTTCATCATCTACAAGTCAGGAGTGGGGTGAAATACTCCCCGCTTGCCCGGATGAGTGCAGCCCCAAGATCGCTCATGACACTTGACAACATCCAGGGCAAAGCAGCCCACTTGATCGGCAGCACATCACAACCATCCACTCCCTCCACCACCAATACTCAGTAGCAGCAGTGTGTACTGTCTACAAGATGCACTGCAGAAATTCACCAAAGATCCTCAGACAGCGCCTTCCAAACCCAGGGAATACTTCCGCATGATCAATGCTTTTTCCGTAGGATAGGGGATTTCAAGACCATGGGGCGTATTTCTAAGGCGAGACGAGAGAGATTTAAAGACATGAGAGGCAATTTGTTTTTATAGAGGGTGGTTCACATTTGGAATGAACTCCCTGGGGAAGTGTTGGATGTGGGTACAATTATAATGTCCAAAAGACATCTTGATTAGCATGTGAACATGAAAGACTTGGGAGGAATTTTGGCCAGGAGTAGTCAGGTGAGATTAGTTTAGTTTGGGATTATACCTGGCATGTACTGGTTGATACGAAGGGTCTGCTTCTGTGCTGTACAACTCTCTGACCAAGACTCTACGACAAGGACAGCAAATATTTGGGAACAGCACCACCTGCAAGTTCCCCTGGAAACCACTCACCATCCTGACTTGGAAATATACTGCCATTCCCTCACTGCCTTTGGGTCAAAATCCTGGAATTCCCTCCCTAATGGCATTCTGGGTCAACCCACAACACATAAACTGCATCAGTTCAAGAAGGTGGCTCACCATCACTTTCTCAATTGGAACTCGAGATGGGAAATAAATGTTTTGGTTCCACAAATGCTCAGGTCCCATGAATGAATTTAAAAAAAGGTGCAGTTTGCTACTTGATTCATAAATTTGTACAGTGTAACATTTTATAATCTCTAGATTCTTTTATCCTTTCTAATGTCTTACTACTAAATTGGTGACTCCAGATTGAGTCACCTTCCCAAGAAGTTAAAGTTGTGTTAAACAACATGGCAAATCAAACCAAATTCCTGTGACTGCTTCAAAACTATGAGCATATATGAGATAACAAGGTTTAGAGCTGGATGAGCAAAGCGGGCCAAGTAGCAGAGGAGCAGGAAGGCTGACATTTTGGACCTAGATCCTTCTTTAGAAGGCCCAAAATGTCAGCCTTCCTGCTTCTCTGATGCTGCTTGGCCTGCTGTATTCATCCAGCTCCACACCTTGTTATCTCAGATTGTCCAGCATCTGCAGTTCCTACTATATATGAGTGCGTCTGCTTTGTTGTTTTCATGTTGTTGTAGTACTCTGGAAAAATAGGAAGTCAAAAAGCCATGTTAATCTGTCATTGGAGGCAGGGAACACAATCAGACATAAAAGGATCCTGCAACAACGGGCCATTCTAACTCCTTCAAAATCCTTACTCTTGCCAAGTGATGATCCTGTATTTTTTTCTCTGCCCCTTTTCTTTCCCTTAAGATAACAGCTCTCAGCAAATACTAACTTCCCTGCCACTCTCCTTTGCAGGTAATTATGAGTACACTCTGTAGTACTGTGATGAAAGAAAATAGAATAATTAATGAATTTTACAGTCATTATTGTTGACAAATAATGGTGATTGCACCAAAATGATCTTATCCTGTGGTGTTAGACATCAGGCAGTGCTGACTATTGTCAAACTTAACTGTTTTCCCAGATGTTGAGGAAAGGGCTCATGCAAATCAACAGCATAAAAAACATTCTGATTGCACTGGCTTGACCTCACCCATAGCTAGCCTTTAAAAGAGGTCTGGCTGACTGCTGACACCAACATTTTGACTATCTCACATGTTTACAAGCAGAACAGTTGATCAGAAAATCTGGCTCCCTAAACATATACAGTCCACTTTAACTGATCTTCATACACTAAAGTCTCCTTTGCTTTATCATTTGTTTCTTCCACCTTGCTCCCCCACCCACCTTACCAGAGGCACACAAGATCTTCCGTGAGAATTTCCCCAAACACTTTTATCTATCTGTCATTGAGGGACTGCATTGATATACAGTTCCATGAGTGGATGCAGCCCCAGTATGTTATCCAGGGGATATTCTTAAGCTTCGGACCCTGACTGGGAGAATTAGAAAACTGCTCACTCATGCTTACATTCAGTTTGGAGATCAGGATACATAGCTCATCATGCTGTAGACTTCAAATTAGTAGCCAAATATTTAACAGCATTAAAGTTATATCTTTCAGAAAAGTATTATTGAATACAAGTCCTGTTTTGAAACTCCTTTCAGTGGTTTTCAGCCCGTCACTAGAGTTTACTGAAGCTTTAAGAACAGTGAAGATGCTCAGCCTTTATCTGAACGTGTGCCCAGAAGATAAGCTTATCATGCATAAACACAGTGCAACTTACAGGGAAGAGTAATAGAAAGACAAAATGATAGAGAAATTCAAATGACATTCAGGTCAGCAGATGTGATGGGCACACAACACAAACATAAGTTGTTTAATATAGTTTCACCACATGGAAAAGTGATAATTCGTGCTGAACATTTTTCAAAATTAAATTAACACAATAGTTGTAAGTTATGGCTGACTTTATCCTACTTATTTTGCTACTCTGCATTTTGCCCTCCTCAAAGTTCTCCAAGAGACACCTATTAACACTGGAGCAAAGCTCCATAGAGGCAGGGAACTCTGGTGGCTTGTCCAAATGAGAATTCCTTGTCTTATTGAATCACACTAGCCAATGAAACGTAAAGTCATCTCACACATTGAGCTGGACTCCACATGGTCAACAGCAACCTGTATATTGCAAATATCATTGCACAGCAACATAACATGCATTCAATCGTAGAGAAATATTTACAGTGTGATTTAATTCCATGTGGCTATAAGGTTAATGTCCAGACAATGTAAACAAGGGCCTAAAATGATGCAGGTTACCGCCTCCAAACTGTGTCTTTTATCCAAATACATTACTGTTTCAATGCCATGTCATGGAGGTAAAATCTCTCCTGCATATTTCCCTGACAACATTACATGGCAAAGCAAGTGCTATGTATCTCTGACATTGCCCACACAGTGCCAAAGTGAAACAAAATATATCATGTACAACGTCAATGCCCATCAGAAATCCTTACCTTAAATGTTGGGCTCTTGGGACTGAGGGGAATGAATGGGTCCTCCATTTCACTACCTGAAATACTAAGAACTTTCTGACGTTTCTCTGCTGCCTCCATCCTCCGTTTTTCTCTCTCTTCTCTCATTCTTCTTTTCTCTTCCTGCAGGTGGATAATATTTATTTATATTTACTACCCCACACCACATGACCGACAATTCTAGAGCTACCATGCTCACACCTCAAAAAATACAATTTTCATATGACAACAAAGTGGCTGTTTTTAAAATCTATTTGCCAGTCAAAAACTGTATTCTTTCTAATGCGCAATATTACACTTCCTTTAACAAATTATTGTAACTTGCGTTTTTTAATACTTTTTTGAAATATTTCACAATCACTGTTAATCATTGAAAAATGCACCTTAAACAGGGCAGAATTATTGAAAAGACAGTCAATTTGTTAGGAATGCAATATTCTACTACACCAGATTGGATCATCCTTCCCATGTAACTCACTATTGGACCTACAACTACCATTTTCTCAAATGTCCCAGGAGACAATGAGAATGCTGCTAGTTTGGACACTTTCTTTACTTCTTCATTTTTTCTGCCTTTAGATTCTATGTTTTATTTTATTTCTCTGTGTTGTAAGGTGGTGCCAGAGATTGGCAAAACTATATGACATTTATCACTGTACTCTGTCACAAGATACACGCAACAATAATCAAATCAACCAAATGCTAGTTCAAACAAACAATTAACACAATTGAACAACAAATGAATTTTGACAGTGCCTTTAAATTAGCAAAATGTGCACAGTCATTGGGCATAAAGCAACACTGGGCCAAATGAGAAGATATATAGCATGTGTAACTAAATGCATATTCAAAAGAGATTTGATTTTTTTGAAGCAGGATCTTGAAAGGAGTGGGACGAGGCTGAGAGCGGCGGTCAGTAGGGTGGGGAGGGGGTTTGGTGTTGTAGAGTTCCCCAATGCCTGATGTCGTGGTTAGGTGGTTCACTTTGCGGAAGTAATCGTGGGATGGAATGTGTGGTGATGGTGAGGCAGTTATAGCTCTAAGCCAGCTTTAAACGTAGGACAGTTGGGAAATTTTAAAACCCTGATTCTGACAATTGAGCCAACTGAAAATTTCTACCCCCTCTACTTTGCTTTTTTCCTTAGAATAATTCAATATAATTGTAAAGAAAAAAACTCAACCCTGGATTTTTGCATGTTATCTGCCATCACTGTAGCACCAAACTATGGTGCTTTGATTGTCTAATAATGCACAGTGCCCAATGATTTCAAAGGCTATTCCTATGGCTGCTAAAGACGAAAGCATCTTCTGAAGTCTTGGACAAATATCCTATGAAATATTAAGGAATAGCAAGCAGCAACACCAATTGAAGAAGGTGCATACCATGCTCAGGTGAAGGCTGAATAGTTGTGTTTTTCTACAACCCAGAAAATCATAGACTGCTGCACACTGCTTAACTTCAAGATGCAACATGTCTTTATGCAGCAGGATGAACAGCAGGTATCTGGGTCATATAACAATAGAGGAAGTGTAGTTTCAGCAAGTAGTACGGATGCAAGAAATTACTAAATAATGATTAATTTCAACAAATTGCAGTGTGGACCAAGACACATGTTTCAGATGTTACAACAGTCAGTTCTTTTGGTGGAATTGCTAGTTTCCTGAGTATACGGGTCGGTGAAAAGGGTTGTAATTATCAGTTCCACTTTGTTGTGTCTCTAGCATTTCATGTTACACTGGCTTTGAGACTTTCTTTCTCACTTATTTATTTCATAAGAAGGGTAGATGTAAACTAACCTGAGTCTTTTAAAATGAGCAGGATGGAGTGTTCCTTGCTCAAGTCACATTTGCAGATTATCAGCTCAATAGCCACTTCTTTGCAGAGCATTCCAAAAGATTTATCTTCATCCAAGACCATCCCCCAACCTGAATCTCTCTGCCTGAGGTCCCCCCAACTAACTTCTACTGCTTTCATGCCATTAATTTGCTCAAACAGAATATATGCTCCTCTATCAGACCAAAGGCGTGTCTCCAAAAGCTGCCAGCTAATTAGGTGTTGGGTAGTTCTCTGTTCCCAGCTCCCAAGGTGGGAGCAGTGACCATTGCTGGGATGGCAGATAATCCACCACATCCAGGAGTTACGGATGTGATGTTCAAAGATCAATAAAGGGTTGTTGCAATGGCTAGCAGGGAGGATCAAGTTCAGGAGGAAGGTGAGTGGGGGCTAAGAGAGAGTACTGTGGGAGGATGGAGTACCTTGGGAGTCAGCCTCTGTAGGGTGTTGAATACCGAAACAGGAGCCACCCCAACTAGACAGCAAAAAGAGCTGCATTGGGTGATTTTCATGAGTCCACATGCCAACATTTAGAAGCTGAGACATTAAATTGCTTGAATTTGTATGAATGCGAGCAATATTTGCTCTTATTTTAATACAGTAATACAATCTCATAGGGGATCAGTTACTTTCCTGTGCATCATTTAAATCTTGAAAGTTTGTCAGGAGCTAAGGATTGTGGGTAAGAACTCAGCTTAGCTTGACCACACCTGTGTGTGTTTGCAACCGAGGCAACTTAGTAGTCATCCAGAATAGGAATCAAGGGTTATCTTCACTTTCCTAAAAGAACTGAAATCAAAAGGACAACAGAAGTTGTACCTGGACGAAAACAGTGAAAGAATGCAAACCTGTGGATTGAGCATTTTGATTTTTGTGTGTGGCTCAGAGTTGGTGATGTTACCTCTGAACCACTGATGATGCCTCTCATCCTCAACACTAAAGACTCTAGTGTTTGCTCCACGATACCCACCTCCTCTCTGGCTTGCAGCTCCAGTTCCTGCTGTTGGCGACGCTGTTCCTCTTCTTCCCGCAGCTTACGCCTGTCTTCCCTCCTCTTCTTCAGTTCTTCCAGCTCCAGCTCAGCATCATGACCTCGCTGCCGCAGGCGCTCATACTCCTGGTTCTCCTTCTCATCGAGACTCCGACGGATCTGCTCCAACTTCTGTTCAGCTTCCAGGCGGGTAAGCTCTCCATCCTCATCCGTTTCAGGAAACTCACTGGAATTTGCACGTGGAGGGGAAAAAAAAAGCAATATCCATTAACTTGCAAATCAAGAGTAATGAATCAGAAATAATTCCTTAAAAAGAGAGACCCTCCATTCTTCCTCATTTGCTTAGGACCCCATTGCATAATGGCCCAGCACAGAGGTCAGGAAAATCCAGCTGTGATCCCCAGTGCATGTTTAGTTATTTCAAGTAGTAGTATACAGTATGCCTGTATACTACTTTGCACAGTTTTAGGCAAGTACCGAGTCATGTTTCACTTTAATTAATCCTATTTTTCATTTGAGAGGATTGCTGGCAAAGCAAACATTATTGCTCATCCATAACTGCTCTGGATGTGGTAGTGGTAAGCCACCATGAATGTAGAATCATGAAGGAAGCTCATGGCTCATCTGTTTGTCTGACCTCATATCCAGACCATATTGTGACAGGGTGTCAAATTTCCTTCCTATTATTTAACTGAATTTAAACTGCCCAACTCCTTGGTCCATTCCAGGTCCTGGTCTCTGGATTATAGAACATAAATACAACTGTGGCCTTTTAGATTCCCAGAATACTTCTCAGGTATTTGGTGAAAACAAAATTCAGAGATTGTTGACAATGTGAAAAATGAAAACAAAAGGAATAGTTGGTGGAAGTTGCATTAGTGTGCACTAGGGGATTCTGGCTAAAGGTATGAGAGTGAAAATAATAGGTTACACAAATAGCGTTCAACAAAGTAAGGTGGGAGGTAACTACTATGGACCATAAAAACCAGCACAGACCAACTGGCCTGAATGGCCTCTTCCATGCTGTGCACTCTATAGGAATCTACATTAAAAAAAAGAAAATGGTGAGGCGATCAACTGGTCACTAGAATAAATAAGCTTTATATTTCACCTCTCAGACTCAACAATAACAAGCAGACAATTCACAATCTGAAAACAAATTGTAGGAAAAACACATCGGTTGGATCTTCTGAAAGAATGACTCGTGAAATTTGGGCCATTCAGCCTGTTGTGAGCTTGGTTTCAGAGCAAGTTCAAATATGAACAAATGCACGATATGTATACCCAAAACATAACCTTCTGATGAATAGAGCTATACTGCCATCGGCTAGATGCCCTGAACTCCCCCAGAAATTTTCTTCTAGGATAGTCACTCTGTTAATTACAGGTGTGGGGAACAATTTGAAAGGATTAACAGCAGAAGTTGTCTTGGGGAAGTCTCAAAATATATTCAACAATCAAATTGCAAACAATTCTTTTGTGTTCCTCAATACCAAGGAAGAACTAGGCCATTATGTCTGTTTAATATCTTAAGCCTTCTGTCTTTACCAAAGTGCCAAATGATAAATAAATAACAAAGGAACTCAAAACATGTGGAAATGTGGGGAAAAAGGGTTGCTTCTCCTTTTATACTTGTGCAGGGAATGACTGTATCCAGCAAGGTATCTCCTTTCACGATTTAGTGGCAACTTACACCCTTTTGGAGTATCTTGGAATGATTTTCTACTTCAAAGGCACCACATGATCGAAAGATATTCAGTTGTTTTAAGTTATGCAGCTAGAATTGGTCTCAGTGTCCCTATTTGGAGTTTGGGATAAAATCAGTTAAGTTTTTTTTGACAAAACTCCTTGTTGGAGCGTGGGGAGAACAGTATGAAGATCAACTGATGATAGTTCAGCTGTGACGCACACAATGGTCAAATAACTTGTAGTGAGAAGGATCGCCAGCCTCCACAGAACTGAATTCCAGAAAGAATTCGGACCTTTGTAAAACAAGAGAAGATTAGGGGATGAATTTATACTGAAAGAAAATAGTGTGGGGGAAGTGTTTTACTTAGAAAACACACCAAAGCAATTTTGGGAGGCACACAGTGCGGGAAGGTGATACAAGTTTCACTCACAAAGCAACCATAGGGCAATCAATGTACAACTGTGTCCTTCTCAGGTTATGTGGTCAGGGTGGCTTGTGGTAATGAAATGGTGACCCACAGTTTCAACAGCGTATCCTGTGCACACAGCAATGTGGGTGAACAAGGCACAGGAAGGAAAAGATAAGTTTTTTTTCAATGCACGTGACCTACGAGCTGAAAGCAAGCCTTTGCCTGAGTTACTAGTATTTCTCCTGCACTCTTGATGGTAGTTCAGCAGCCACACTTGAAAGAACATATTTCATAGCTCTGAATTTGATGTTTTACCATCGCCAGATGCAGTACTCATTTACTGGGATAAAAGCTCCACTTCCTCAGTAAAGAGGCAGCCCATGCCAATCCTACTACTTAGTATCCGGACTGCATGCAGGCATTGTAGGTGTTTACAAGCAGAGTGGAATGTCTAGCTGCAACGACTCAAACTCCACACTATGCTGGATAACAGATTATTTTTTTGAACTGACTCTGTCACGGAATTCAATATCCTCTATACAGCTCCCGCACAATTTATTATCTACAGGAAACATGGCTATAACTGTCCAAAATATCCTTCAGCACCACTTCCTGGTTTCATGATCTCTGCCACCAAGAAGGGTGAGGAGGAAGATCATGTCAATATCTTAACCTTCAAATTCCCCTCCAAGTCTCACAATGACCTGACGGGCACAGACACTGAAATTCCATTCATCGTCAAGGTCAAAATCGTACAGCTCTCTACCAAACATCATTAAGAGGCTATTAGCATATGGACTGCAACAATTCAAGCAGAATGGTCACCATCAACTTCTCAGAATTGACAACACATTTGACCTTGCCAGTGCTTCTTGAATACTGAGGGCTTAATAAGCAAAAGGAGATTAGCACTGCCCATGACTCAGACAAATCAGTAAGGGAATCAAGGGTTTTGGGGAGTTCAAGATTATCATGATATCATTGAATGGCAGGGCAGATTCAATGGGCTGAATGGCCTGCTTCTGCACCTATATCTTATGCTCTTATAATCTTGATTTATAACTCAAATACAATTCAGAATTTCATTGGCAGCATTATGAGACGTATTTCAGGTTTTGGCAAAGGCCTATAGCTCGGGTTGTGAGTGGGGTTGTTGACTTTTTCGTTCAGACGTTTCGATACCATGCTAGGCGACATCAGCAGTGCAGCATATGATGAAGCGACGTTATTCTATTCCACTTGGAATTTATACTGTCCAGTCCTTTGTGGTGAGTACTGTCATTTCTGGTTTTGTTCTGTATGGGTTTGTACATGAGGTCCAATTCTATATGTTTGTTGATTGCATTGTGGGTTGAGGACCATGCCTCGAGGACTTAAATTCCCAGGATTAAATTCACAAGAGAGGAAGAAAACAGCTTCAGAAAACAATCAATCAATCAGCTTCAGTTTCTGGATGTCAGAGTTGAATGTATGACCAACAGGGAGTTCTAAACCTCAGGATGCAGAAAAGTAGCACACACTGACAAATCCTCAACTTCCACAGCAACCACCCCAATGCCCACAAACAAAGCTGCGTTTGGACACTATTTAAACACGCCACCACTCACTGCAACATGCCAGAACTACACAGGACAAAAGCAGAGCACCTATACAAAATCTTCGCTAGATTGGATATCCCCCCAACTTCATCCGCAGGTGCCTACTAAATAGGCAACAAGAAGACACACTCTGCCCTATCACCCTGGCCACACTGCCCTACATCAAGAACACGTCAGAACTGACGAGACTCTTAAGACCACTAGGAATCACGGTGGAACATAAGCCCATAGCCACTCTATGATAAACACTCACAAGGATTAAAGACCCCATTCCCACAACATGCAGGACCAATGTGGTTCACAAAATACCATGCAACAACTGCCACAAACATTACATTGGGCAGACAGGAAGGAAACTAGCCATCAGAATAGATGAACATCAGCTAGCAGCAAAACAATATGACAAACTTTTCTTAAGATCAGTACACTCAGACAATGAAGGCCATCAGTTTAACTGGGACGACATAACCATAGTAGCCCAAGCCAAACATAGACATGCACGAGAATTCCTAGAGGCATGGTTCTCATGGGGACCAAGTCAACAAACTTGCTATTAGGCATCAGTGATAATGGGAACTGCAGATGCTGGAGAATCCAAGATAATAAAGTGTGAAGCTGGATGAACACAGCAGGCCAAGCAGCATCTCAGGAGCACAAAAGCTGACGTTTCGGGCCTAGACCCTTCATCAGAGAGGGGGATGGGGTGAGGGTTCTGGAATAAATACGGAGAGAGGGGGAGGCGGACCGAAGATGGAGAGAAAAGAAGATAGGTGGAGAGTAGAGTATAGGTGGGGAGGTAGGGAGGGGAGAGGTCAGTCCAGGGAAGACGGACAGGCCAAGGAGGTGGGATGAGTTAGTAGGTAGGAAATGGAGGTGCGGCTTGGGGTGGGAGGAAGGGATGGGTGAGAGGAAGAACAGGTTAGGGAGGCAGAAACAGGCTGGGCTGGTTTTGGGATGCAGTGGGTGGAGGGGAAGAGCTGGGCTGGTTGTGTGGTGCAGTGGGGGGAGGGGACGAACTGGGCTGGTTTTGGGATGCGGTGGGGGAAGGGGAGATTTTGAAGCTGGTGAAGTCCACATTGATACCATTGGGCTGCAGGGTTCCCAAGCGGAGTTCGTCCCAGTTCGTCCCCTCCCCCCACTACACCACACAACCAGCCCAGCTCTTCCCCTCCACCTACTGCATCCCAAAACCAGCCCAGCCTGTCTCTGCTTCCCTAATCTGTTCTTCCTCTCACCCATCCCTTCCTCCCACCCCAAGCCACACCTCATCCCGCCTCCTTGACCTGTCCGTCTTCCCTGGACTGACCTATCCCCTCCCTACCTCCCCACCTATACTCTACTCTCCACCTATCTTCTTTTCTCTCCATCTTCGGTCCGCCTCCCCCTCTCTCGCTATTTATTCCAGAACCCTCACCCCATCCCCCTCTCTGATGAAGGGTCT
Source organism: Stegostoma tigrinum (assembly GCF_030684315.1). Classification (NCBI taxonomy): domain Eukaryota; kingdom Metazoa; phylum Chordata; class Chondrichthyes; order Orectolobiformes; family Stegostomatidae; genus Stegostoma; species Stegostoma tigrinum. The sequence continues at coordinate 21,820,848 of NC_081370.1, forward strand.
AGGCCCGAAACATCAGCTTTTGTGCTCCTGAGATGCTGCTGGGCCTGCTGTGTTCATCCAGCTTCACACTTTATTATCGCTATTAGGCATAGTTTGTCTATTCCATATTCTAAATGTAAGAATAGGCTCACTTCACTGTCTGTGCTGTCAATCAAAATTGACAGCTTCCAGATAATCATAGTAGAGCTTCTTTTGTGTCCTAAGACATGCCTGCTCCACAGGTACTGACAATCATCCAAAAATGTCTCATCAGGTCAAGCATTAATGTGTGATGAAGAAAGTGTTAAGATGAATTGCTGAACTCAGTGTTCCCATCATATCTTGTCCATCTATGTGTCCTTTCCTGGAAGTGTTACTGATCGCGATCAGCAGCAGGATCTCCTGTTCGTTGTAGCTCTGGGACAATAAAGTCAATTATAACATGAGCACTATCTTTTAGCTCAGATCAGCTAAAAATGCACAGTCGGGTACAACCTAGTATGAATGGCTCTGCCTGCTAAATTATCAAATTGGCCATTCCTATGACTGTAGACAGTCCAGCTCACTGGAGATGCTAGGAGTTACATTACTTGACTTTAATTTTTGTACAAAACAATCAAATAAGAGCCCAGTGATGCCATGCACAGCTGATGACATTTCAATAAGATCACCTGTCATTCTTCTAAATGCCAGAAAATTTACGTCCGTGTCATCCCAGGAGCCAATCTTGTGAATCTTTGCTGCACTCACATCCAGCAACTACATCCTTCTTTAGATAAAGACATTAAAACAGCACAGAATAATGCAGGCATGCTCTCAAAACCCTCGCTAGACAGGGCAACAACCATTCACTTTCTTTATCGCTTGCTGTACTTGCAAATTAAACACCTGTATTCCTTCAGAGTGTAGCCAAGTCATCCTGAACATTAACAATTACGTTTCATACCTGTTAAAAAAAATCTACTTTTCGATTCTAGTTACTAGAGCAAAGAACCTCACACTTGCCCACACTGAACTCCACCTGACACTGTGCCACACACTTAAGTTATCTATTTCTTCTTGCAGCTTTATGTGTCCTTCTTAGCTCTTACATTCCCACACAATTTGTATCATCAGCAAACTTGGGATATGTTATGGTTCAGCTCAACATCTAGGTTATTAAGTAAGGGTGGAAACATCCATTGTTGACAACAGGTCTCACTTGAAGGCTAAAGAGCTGGTGAGAGACCCTTGCAGCACTTTCTAAGGAAGACCTGTTGGCTTTTTTGACAATGGAATTAGGTGCCCGGAGACAAGCCCTGCTGGCCCCTGAACTCAGCAGCACTGTGGAGAAGGCCAAGACGAGGCCCGGAGCAGAACTCCTGGAGACCAGGGATCCAGGAGTACATTATGTGCTTTGACAGGGTAGGGAGAGAAGCATTATAAGGAAGAGCGTGGAGTGATCTCTGCAGTCAACTGCTGCCCTAAGTCCATGCCCTCAATCTGGTTTTGATTGCTTTTGGTCAAAGAAAGGTCCTGCTCTTCAGCTGACAAATATCCATGCTATTTTTTTTTGCTTTGGGGATGGCTACCTATTGGCAGCCTGCACTGCTGATGCATGAATCCCAGTGGGGGGGATGGCTAAGGCCCTTAAATGGTCCTTCATTGGTTGCTTATGAGCCTCAATTGGCAGCTGGGCAGGAAGATTGAGCATGGACTTTCTAGCCCCAATATGAATTCGGGGAAATGTGAAGGTGTGGGGATTAGGTACACCACTACACTGCCTAATTAAATGTCCATCCCTACCTCCTACCTCTGGGAGCACAGGATCATGCATGCAGATTGGTAATAGCTGAGGCTCCAACACTGAACCCTGGGGCTCCCAACTAGTTACAGCCAGCCAACTTGAAAATGTTCCATTTATTCCTACTCTCTGCTTCCTGGCTGTTAAACAATTTTCTTTCCATGCTAATATTAACCCAGCACCATAGCACAGAACACAGAGTAGTACAGTACAGAGACAGGCCCTTTGGCCCACTGTACCAACGATTCTAAACTAATCCCATCTGCCTGAACACAGTCCATATTCCTGTATTCCCTGCCAGTTTGTGTCTGTCTAAATGCCTATTAAACATTAATATTATATTTGCTTCTACCACCTTCCTTGGCTGTGTATTCCCACCACCTACCATGCTCTTTGTAAAAAAACATTTGCCTCGCACATCTCCTTTAAACCTTTCCCCTCTCACTTTAACACGATGCCTACGTAGTATTTGTATGCATATGTCATTAGTATCAATATGGACCAGGACCTCTGGCTGCTCACCCTCCCCTTTCAGAATATCCTGTGCCCACTCAGAGCCATTTTGACCCTGGCACCAGGGAGGCAACACACCATCTCCAGAGTCTTGCTTGTGGCCACAGAAACACCGATGAGGCTATACGGTCCCTTATCATCACTGCTCAGCTTCACTTTGACCCTCCTTTCTATATACAACACTACCAATTTTGGTGCCACCGATCTGGCTTCTGCTGTTGCTTTCCCCTGAGAGGCCATCTCCTCCAATAGTATCCAAAACAGTATTTTTGGTTGCGAGGAGAACGTCCACACTTACCAGCCTTCCTGATTGTCAACCAACACTTCTCCGTCTGTGTAGTCTCTATTTGTGGTGTGACCAGCTCACTAAATATGCTGTCCATAATGTTCTCGGAATCATGGACGCTCCATAGTGCATTCACCTGCAGCTCCAGGCATTCTGAACAGCAGATCAGGAGCTGCAGTTGAACACACTTCCTGCCTACATATAGTCAGCATGGACACTGGAAATATCCCTGATTTCGCACATGTTGCAGAAGGAGTGTTCCACAGGGACACTGTGATTGTGCTCCTGACTGACTTCAAACTAGGAGCCAAATATACAATATTACCCACTTCTCACCAAATCAGGCTTCTCACTCTCTACTCCTAACAAAATTACAAACAATTATCATAAGGACTTTATACTCTATCTCCTTCTACTCACTGGGACAGGAGTAAGCCATTCAGGCCCTTGCCTCTGCTCCATCATTCAGTAAGATCATGGAGCCATATCCTTGCTTCATAAAAATTTGTCTACCTCAGATTCTTATCAAACAATTGAATTATCATCAACCGCTATTAAGGAAGGGTTTTTTTTTAAAACTGCTCAAGCCCAGGCTTCATACTTGTAAACCTAGGGTGGCAGAATAACATCTGCAACCATATACTCTAGCCCTTTAAAAATGAAGAAATGAAGACCAGCATTCCATTAGCCTTCTTGACTATTTTCTGTACCTGGTTTGTAGCATTTTAAAGAGCCATGCATCTGAATCCCCAAATCTCATTGGACACCTAATATATTTAACTTTGTGTCTTCTAAAAAATAACCTGAAATGTCCTTACCTGGTCTGAAATAGATCACCTCACATTTGTTTGTATTAAAGTCCATTTGCTGCACCTTTGCCTAGTTACTTAGTCTATCAATACCCTGATAACACAGAGGGTGGTTCATGTGTGGAATGAACTCGTTGAAGAAGAGGTGGATGTAGGTATGATTACAACATTTAAAAGACATTTAGATAAGCAGATGAATAGAAAAGGTTTGGAGGGATCTGGGCCGGGGCAGGCAGGTGGGACTAGTTTAGTTTAGGATTATGTTCGGCATGGACTGGTTGGACTGAAGGGTCCATTCCCATCCTGTATGAATCTATGGCTCCATGACTCTATAACACTAACTGCAATGCTGCCCAATATTGTGTCATCAGCCACTCTGGATATTTGACATGTTAGGTAGGTAACCCAAGTTGTTAATGAATATTGTGAATAACTAAGGCCCTAACACTAACGCAGGACATTATTAATCATTTCCTGTCAGTTTGAGTATTTACCCCTTATTCAAAACACTGTTTTCTGCCACTCAAACATGTGCATGTTATTAATTTGCCCTCAGTTCCATGGGCTTCCACTTTAGTGAACTGTCCCTTGCATGAGAGCTTCCTGGAAGTCAGGATAAACAACATCCATTGAGTTATCTCTCTGTCTATCATCTTCGTCGCCTTTTCAAAAAATTCTATAACATTTGTCAGGCATGACGTATCCTTCATGAATCAATACTGACTCTCTCTGATCACCTCAAAATTTCAGTTAATCAGTCACCCTACCCTCGATTATAGACTCCAAAAATTTCCCCACCACAGCAGTCTGGCTGTAATTCCCAAGTTTCTCTCTGTCACCCTACTTTAAGAGCAGAGTGACATGAGCAAATTTCCAGTCCAGACGTACAACTCCTGAATATATGAAACTCTTGAAACATTATGCTTAGGGCTTCTGCAATGTACTTTCCTACCTCCTTTAACACGTGGATGAAAACCATCAGGGTCCTGAGATGTTTCACCCTTCAGGTCCATTAATTTCCTCATTATCGAAGATTTACTCAAGCTAATTTTATTTATAACCTGTCCTTGGTCCTCTGTTAATTTCTATAGGGCTTCTGCAAGCTACTTCCCCCCTTTCCATCTGTGAATACGAAAGCAAGATAATTGTTCAGCACATCTGTCATCTTCCCCATGGTCACTGACAATATCCCCACTCAGCCTACAGTGGGTTAATAGTAGGTGGGTTAATACTACTCTTAAACAGCCATTTTTCCATTATATAACGATAAAATCTCTTATTTTCTTTTTTATCCTTGCAAGTTTGCTTTAATAATTTTTTTAGACACTCTTACAAACTGCTCAGTCTCTAGACCTGGATTCAAGCAGCCAATGCTATGCCACTTTTCAAGTGACAGTATTACCTTAAAGGTTCTGAATGAGTTTGTTCCAGGCCCCCACTCTGCAGGTTTTATCAGGTTCACTCCCTGTCTCTGCAATTCACCCTGCTCCTTTCCCATTATTCACCCCCAGTACCATATCTTCCACAATGACCTTTTCTGTAGCATTGTATCGCATCTCTTTTGTAAATCCACGTAAATATCTTCTGATTCCTCTATCTAATCAACAGTAAATCCTCAAAAGACTGTAATGAATTTGTCAAACTTGGTTTCCCTTTTTACAAAACTACGTTGATTTTATCTGATCTTATAGTGAGCCAGCCAATGTCATGCTGGTCCTCGCAGTGACAGGGTTTGAGTATCGGAGTACAGTTGTCTTGCAGCTATTATATAGGGCCTTGGTGAAGCCACACCTGGAAGTCTTGTGTGCAGTTTTGGTCTCCCAGTCTGAGGAAGTTCACTATTGCCATTAATGGCGTTCAGCGAAGGTTCACCAGACTGGTTCCCAAGATGGCAGGACTGACATATGAGTAAGGATTAGAACAATTGGGTTTGTACAAAGAACAAAGAAAATTACAGCACAGGAACAGGCCCTTCGGCCCTCCAAGCCTGCGCCAATCCAGATCCTCTATCTAAGCCTGCCACTATTTTCCAAGGATCTGTACCCTACTGCTTCCTGCCATTCATGTAACTGTCTAGATACATCTTAAATGACGCTATCATGCCTGCCTCTACCACCTCTGCTGGCAATGCGTTCCAGGCACCCACCACCATCTGCATAAAGATCTTTTCATGGATTTCTCACTTAAATTTCTCCCCTCTCACCTTGAAATCGTGACCCCTAATAATTGAATGTAGCTGGAAATGTTATACATGATTAAATTGAAAAAAACAGGCACAGAAATTTTTTGCCCTGCCTGTTTAGAAGAATGATGTGGGATCTTGTAGAAACATATAAAATCCTGGTGGGACTGGGCAGGCTAGATGCAGGAAGAAGATTCCTGATGTTGGGGAAGTCCAGAACTAGGGGTCATAGTGTAAGAATAAGGGGTAAGCCATTTAAGATTGAAATAACGAAGAATTTCTTCACTTAGAGAGTTGTGAAACTGTGAAATTCTCTCCAACAGCAAGTTTTTGGGGCCAGTTCATTAGATTTATTTCAGAGGGAGTTGGACATGGCCCTTGTGGCTAAAGGGATCAAGGGGTATGGGGAGAGAGCGGGAATGGGATACTGAGATTGCATGATCAGCCATGATCATATTGAATGGTGGTGTAGGTTCGAACGGTCAAACGGCATACTCCTGCACCTATTTTCTATGTTTCTATGTTACGATGACATTCAAGATGCATTGTTAAAAATTCCTTAATAATAAGTTGCAGCAACTTTCTCTCAAGTGATGTCAGGCTAATTCTCCTCTTTCCTGAATTGTGAAGTTATATTTTCTAATTTCCAATCCACTAGGATTATTTTTAGATTGTTCTATGTTCCCTAAATGGCCTGGCCACGACTGGGAAAGAGTATTGGAACATTTTTAAGTGTAACGATCATGTCGACAGCAACAGAAAATTTATGCTATACCATGCAAAATAAAGATCAGAGACTAGTAATTCTTCAGTGAGTAGTTCAGTCCTGATTGGTAAAAGTCAGTTCATCACCTTTAAGGCACAAAGAGTGTGATGGCATACTCTTCAATTGACATGCACCTCCAACAATTCTCAAGAAACTTAACAACAGCAGGACAAAGCTAGCATTTGACTAGCAACCTTTCCACTAGATTAAAGGTTTACCCTCTTCACTGCTGCACGAGAACGACAAGATGCACTGCACCAACTCACGAAGGTGTTTGACAGTACCTTCCAAACCCATAACCTCTGCCACTCAGAAATATAACAATAGTAGACATGTGCAAACATTATGTGTAAGTTCCCCTCCATGTTACAAACAGTCTTGATTTCACTTGTTTCTTAATGGCGCTGTATCTAGTTTATGCAACGTTGCATTTCACAGCACCATGGGAGCACCTTCACCATACAGATAACTGCATTAACAAAAATATCAGCCCACTACCATCCTTTAAAAGACTAACTGGGATGGGTAAGAAGCTCGCCTTGCCAGACACACCTAAATCCTGTGACTGCACAAAATGAGGAGGTTATTTGTTTGCAAAATGACCACAATGATCTATGATGAATCCCTAGCTGCAAGATAAATACTAGATTTTGTCAATAACAACCTTGAAGGGAACTCAGTGCATGCACAGTTGCACCACACAGGTCTGACTGCTTCCTACACAGCACAGTATCTAATAGGATAAAGTCTGTGACACTTAATTGCCGCTACTCTGGACTAGACAGAACGCCATGGTCTACTTGCAGACATGGTGAGGACTCAATTACCTGCATGAAGAGTGGCGCGATGAACTTTTCTGATTCTCAGCCATTGCAGAAGCAAAGATAAGTGTTGCCACAGTACAACACGAAGAAATAGAGAAGGAGCTAAACAGGAAGGAAGCTGTACAAGATAACCACGATGCATATGAGTCACAGCATTAACCCTTAACAGTGACAAAGGAGCATTTTTACTATTTCAAAATCGGCAAACAAGTAGAGAACATCCCCCACCTGTCAAACTCCACCCAAATATGTAGAGCGTACACCAGCTGCTGCCGAAGATGTGGATTACTAATGATATCCCAACTTCCAATGTGAACTAGCCATTACAAAATGTGGAAAGCTGGGAAAGGGTAGCAACTTTGGCATCAGTTTTCCTGTCCTCCAGTTGAGAAGTCTATGCCTTCCCCTTAATAGCACTTGTCGTCTTTAGTATTTCCTCGTCTCCTCCTAAACATGTGCTGAAGGTTGAAAATTTAGAGGATTGGGCATCAAACTTGGAATGCATGACTGTCTTTGACTCTAATAAATAACTAGGGGCAGCAAGGATAGAACACCCATTTGATTGGCACATTGTCCACCTCAAGGACTGCAGTGGTTCAAGGGCAGCAGCACACCACCACCTTCTCCAGGGCAATTAGAAATGGGCAAAAAAATGCTGGCCTAGCACCCACACCCATACTCCATGAGCCAAAAAAAAAATTACTAGCAGAGTATTACTCAGCGTCTGCAACTTGATTCTGGAGCTTTCAATATTCATTTCCTTCCAATTGTAACCGTATAAGCGATGATTCAAATATAAATAAATTATTGACTGTATTAGTAAATCTGACATTGAATTTTCCAAAGCAGCATGTTACATATTTATAAATTTCTTGGGTATAATACTAGAACCCGGTTAATAAATCCATTTTAAATGAGTTATTTATAAAAACCAGCCTTCCAAGATATTGCTTCGATGAACTTGAGACGGTATTCTCACTATTGGCAAGACAAGTGACGCTGATGTTCAAGAAGGGGTTGATACTTCAATTGTTATCCTTGCAAACTTATGGATAAACTTGTTCCCTTACATACATTGTGGAATCCCTGGCCTCAATTATACATTAATCAATTTCTGCTCCCCTATCGCAACATCCTTAGCTCAGTCCTATGTCTCAGGCCATGACCTTCAGCTTCTAACTCTGACCTTACATGCAATCTTTCCTCTTTCCATTCCAGCACAAATGACAAAACATTTCCCAGTGTGATTCACAGGGTAAAACAATATCAACTAGTAGTGCAAGACTCAGAAGCAATGCCAAGCAAGTGAGATTACATATGGTTATGAGGCCTGCCATGCACTTTCTAGCATTCCCCCAGCAGACAGCAAATAGGGCAAATTGCAAAGGAAATCCTGGAACCTTCTGACTAGATATGTCAATTCCATCAGAGATTGCAAGAATTACAGATGCTGGAGTCAGAGACAACGCGGTGTGGAGCTGGAGGAACACAGCAGGCCAGGCAGCATCAGAGGAGCAGGAAAGCTGATGTTTCAGGTTGGGACCCTTCTTCAGAAATGGGAAGAGTGGGGGAGGGAGCTTAGAAATAGAGAGAGGAGGGATGGAGCTGGGATAGGTAGATGGGATGGTGATAGGCAAGTGCAGGTAGGGAGTGGTGGGGATAGGTCAGTGAGGTGGGATGGACGTATCACCCAGGGCGTGGGAGGGAGGTGACCGGTCGCCAACCATTTTAACTCCCCCTCCCACTCCCTGGTGACATACCTATCCTGGGCCTCATCCAGTGTCACAACGGCATCACCCACAAACGGGAGGAGCAACACCTTATATTCCGCCTCAGGAGCCTACAGCCTAATGGCCTAAGCATAGAATTTACCAGTTTTAAAATCTCCCCACCACCCCACACCACCCCCCGCCCTCCCCCGCCCCGGCCTCATCCCATGTCCAAACCTCCCTCTCATCCCTGCCTCTTTGACCTGACACAACCTGTCCATCTTCTCTCCCACCTATCCGCCCCTCCAACCTTACTGACCTATCCCCACCACCGGCTACCTGCACTCACCTATCACCATCCCAACTACCTTCCGCAGCCCCATCCCTCCTCTCTATTTATTTCTGAGCTCCCTCCCCATCTCCATTTCTGAAAAAGAGTCCCAACCTAAAATGTCAACTGTCTTGCTCCTCTGATGCTTCCTGGCCTGCTGTGTTCCTCCGGCTCCACACTGTGCTGCCTATGTCAAATCCATGCTGGGCCTCATCCTTATCAAAAAAGTTTATGGAGAGAACCTTGAGCAAATATTCACAACTGACCAGATACAAAGGCCTGTTTTCTTTCTGATGAAGGGTCTAGGCCTAAAACATCAGCTTTTGTGCTCCTAAGATGCTGCTTGGCCTGCTGTGTTCATCCAGCTCCACACTTTGTTATCTCAGATTCTCCAGCATCTGCAGTTCCCATTATCTCAGATACAAAAGTACTTAGTTTAGAACTTACAATTTAAGCTTTGGTCTTATTGTTGGTCTCTACTCCAGCGCAACACTTCCCTTAACACTTAAAATGAAGTGTTAGATTACACATTGGGATCCTTGTGCATGGTTCAAATTTACAATCTTCCAACTCACTAGCCTATAGTTTAAATGGAGGACCTTCACTGACACTATGAATACAGCGATGGGCTTTTTACCGCTGTTTCTTTTCTTAACTGTTGTTTTGGTCACCACCAAGAAATAATAAATGCAAATTCTATAATATGCTAACTATGAGAAAACTAAGATAATCATTGGGTGAAAAAAAATGGAGAAAAAAAAAGAGAGGCAGAAAGTACTATTAAAAATGATGGCAGGTGATTATAGTGGTGCTGCCCAGTTGTTTCCAAACGCCCTCAAGAGACAGGCAAATTTCTCCATTATTCATGCTCAAAGTGTACAAACGTAGCATTTATAGTGTTGACATCTTTGTCATACGATACAAACAGCTCATTATGTACAATGGTTGGTGCAACCCCAATACTGTATTCATACATGGTACTGCAAATACCAATGACCTGTCAGTCAGGCTTACAATATTTTGGATGATTGATTAGAAAATATCACCAAAGATCGCCTCTCCCAGTAAATTCAATTACAATCAGACTCACTTCTTAGCCTTTTCTTGGCATGAATGGCAAGGTCTACATCTCTGCCTACTGTGGTGAACTTTGGGGAAGAAAAATAGATTTTGCCTCTAACATATAGTGGTTACAACTTTTGTACTAGAAGCACTGTTGAGGGAGGAATGTGTGGTGCATTAGTTAAAGACACCAGTTGGAATGGAATTATGGGTAGTGATGAACGGTTAGCAACTCCCTAGGGTATGCTAGTTTGAGGGTGAAATAACGACTCAATCAGCAGAGGGCGACATGCAGGTAAACTGCATTTGAAACACCTGCCGACTGAAAATATCACCATGAATGCTGCCAAGGAGATGAAAATTCTAACTCTGTCGATAACATTGCTCAAGGGAGGCAAGTTGTCATGTCTATTTGCTTTGGTCTATGGACCACATTGAACAAGTGATTCCAGGGTCTTGGCTGAGATCCAATAGTCACATGCAATCTCGAGACAATGGGCTGAGTATTACTTTTTTTTGGGCTAGTGTCAATTTTGACCAGTCACACAGATGATTTCTCCCCAGAAAGCCTACCAACAACTCTTAACATACTTTCCCAAATTTGCCTCTTCACTATATACCCTGGCCATAAAGCATGCTCTTACCTAATGCTTGCCCTATTCTACCACCCACTGTTCCCAGATGAACTCACCAGTTGGCAGGTATCTGCCAAAAGACTAGCACCCCTTGTGCCCATGCCATCTTGAAAAGGCTGCCCTACCCCTGTCTGAAGCTGCTGATTGTTGAAGGACAGTCTTCCTGAAGATGAAAGAAAAGGGACAACCAGAGCCACAATTCTCCAGTTTGTAGCTCGTCTGGCATCTTCCATTTACTTGTCATGTAGTTCATGACCACTAATACTTCCTGAGCACATGATTTTCTGCTTTTGGTGCTATATCTCTTGTCTTTGTTAAACTACACTCACTATCTTGCCTTCTCTGTCTTTCTGAATTAGAACAGTTTGACCTCCCCCCTCCTACTAATAGGATTTCTTTTTGTGGGTCATATACACTTTCTAGGGAATAGTTACTCCTATACCCACTGTTTGAGTTTATACCATGCTCTCCAGCCTTCTATCTCTGTAGTTCATGTTCCCAATCAATGGGCCTAATCTCCTGCCCCTCATCCTGTACATTCACCCAGCTTTTATATTTTCCAGTAGTAATCCCAGGCTCTGTTTCTAAGTTTCTACTCCAAGATCAATAAATCTTCTCCACAAAAGAACTTAAAGTAGTAATGTTCCAAAGGAACATAACTATGTACCAATCGTATAAACTGCAAATTCACAGATTTTTCAAAATTAGTATCTTTATAATTTTCTATATCCAGTTTAGTTTGCTTTCTTTATAAACAGTTTACACAATATCAGACGTACGTCATTCGACATTACATTTGTGCTAATAAAATGTTTGACATTAACCATTTTACAAGGAATAATAATGTTTTTCAAAGATTTTAATGTGTCCCATAAACTGAATGTAGTGAAACTCAAATTCCTTCACTTTGTCCTGATTCTTTTTAGGCAATCTAATCCACGCATGGTAGATGTGCACCCACTATTCAATACACTGCCACTAGTCCATGCATCAATGGTCTGAAACCTCTTGTGACCAACACATTGCCTTCTCTTTGATCTGTGCCTCCATCTTCTTCCTCCCAACTCATGTTTGGTTTCAAACACTTTATTGTAGCATTTAGTCAAGTTCATGGCACTGCGGTACTAGGACTACATCCTAAGCACTTCACTTATTGCAAATCCCAAATTTTCTTTCATTCTCAAAATTAGCAATAGTATTTCCCTCCTTATTTCTACATTCTTACCATTCTTCTTTTGTACTGTCGCCAGTGTCATATATATACAGTCCTGCCAAATTCTTAACATTGTGTCCTCCATTTTCAGTCATATTGTCAAAGCCTCCTTTGTGCTACAATCACTACTGGGAAGGAATGTCTTCTTAGGAATATTTTTAGTGCTTCCAACATTTGTTCTAGTAGCATATGTTTATCTGCAATTTTAACTCCTGTCAAAACTAGAAGTCTGTCCATTATTTATATTATGCCATAGTCCACTAACATAAATGTCAGAATCATGGGGAAATATCCAAATGACATTTCTGTAGCCTTCATACAAAGCGCTGAATTCACTTATGGACCCTTCCATATTATCTCCTCAGTCTTTCTAAATTTCTCAAAATCTGACCACACCTCATTTCTAAGCAGTCAACAGATCATTTATCTTGTAAAATCTCATTTGCGAAATTTAACAATCTATTCAAACCTTCACCTGTATTCAAACTACCAGGTTTCAATTCTGAGAAAAAAAACACTTGCTCCTATTTGGTGATGAGACTGCTTCCCCTTAGTAAAGAAATAAAGGATCAACGTGGTTATTTCATTTTTCCACTGGTCATAAGGTGCACCTTCAGAAAAAAAGGGGTGGGCAGTCATACCTGAAACTAGAAACTTTGCCACAAACATCTCCTGCTAGCAATGTTACACTTGAAAAGATAATGGCATTTAAACAAAATTCAAGTCCACACTTACATGCTTATTTCAATTAAGCTCACTCCATAAAACTCCCCACTGATTACTAACTCTTCATATCTATACTACCAATTCAAACTAAATGAACTCTTAATTAATATATGCATTACCTGTCCCATCATTCCATTAGGTCTCAGACATCATTTCAGACTAGATGAGGTGATGATACATGGACTTCAGTAAGGAATTCTGCCCTAAGGTTTTCAGACATGCTGCCTGCTTGCTGTGTAAGGTGGTTGCACATGGCACACAGTGTGAAATTAACATAGCATAGTGCCATACTGCAAAATATATAACTCCTTGATTGAAGACTGCTGAAGAGGAAGGCAAACTGCTAATTTGTATGGCAGGGAAAGGCAAAGCAGGGATACTGTCAGCATGCATGTAGGGGCTAAGCAAGTGAGCACTAAGACAGCAAGCCAGCAAACCCGAGATGCAACCTGGTCCAACCCATAAGCTGTTTCTGTCCCTGCATGCAAGGGGGGCTTGCAGCAGTATTTCAATGTTAGTTGCTAGTTTGCCCTGAAATACAGGCCTGTACTTCCTGTAAGTGGATTCAGGAGGTATCATGATGATCCTGTGGGGTTGGCAATTACTGGATGTCAATGTTTGTGGTTGAGGATTGTGTGGTTGCTGCCTATGGATCATGCCAAGTGATGATATTCAGTGGTGAGCAACATGGAGACTCATCACAGCCAGCAGTAAGCTGACGTCAGCAGGTAGCTGCTCTGGCTTCCATGATATTGATTGTATGGCCCCAACAGTAATGGGAGGATAATCAGTTGGACAAGTGAGATTCCCAAAAGGAACCTGGTTAATAGACAATAAGTTTTTTTCAACCAAAATGAGCTTTCACTAAAACACAAACAGACAATGTTGCAGTTGTTGTTTTAAGAATTAAAAAAATTATTAACAAGGATTTGGAGATAAAACGTGGGAAAGAAAATCACTATTCTGCTTTAACACAGATTTAATAATTTCTAAACGCACAGCAGAAATAACCCAAATGGAATTATAAAATCCTGCTACAGCTTACAAACACTGTTACAACTGCCGAAACATCAAATGCTTCACCACCCAGCCCAGCTCATTTCTTGAAAACTTTGATGGGCCTGAAGTAATCAAAATTTCAACTCATCTGCTGGAACTATAGATAACTTTATTGCTTACTATTATATTTATGCTTCTGACTGAACTTTCTTCCGGTGCCATACTATTCTGAATGTAGCATCAATTCCTTTACTTATTTTTTTTAAGCTTCAAAAACTCAGCTGCACTTCTTTCCCACCGATTGCACTGGGATTAATAAGAACCTCTTTTCTACTTTAAAAGCTCTTCTTAGGAATGCTGCTTCATACAAGTTGCCCTATCAAAAGGCTTCTCAGCACTTCAGAGCTTGGTAGATGCTTCACTCTTGAACGACTTCTCAGTACAGATTGAATAAGCCTGGAAAGTTCTCCCCCATGTCCGTTGGGTAAACTGTAAGACCCACGTTAACCTCCTCTCATATGCGGTTATAAGTTCTGTACCTAATTTGAAAGCTGGTTGTTAACTTCAAGCATGCAGACTCCAAGAGTGTTTAGCTTAGATTTCCAAGAACCTAAATTCACTGTGAACTATATATAGCACATAACCAATCACATAATTTCATCACGTCGCAAATTCTCAGCATCTTTTTTTGTGTGTTGGGTGGTACAATAGGCAGCTGCATAGTAATCAGGCAAGATGTATAGTTAATAATGTTATCAGCAAATAATAATCATTCTTAATAGGCAACTCGTTGCTGCTGAGCAAGAAACATGTTTCAGTGCCTGGCCTGGAACATAGTTCTGTCACATTTTTTGTCACAGCCCATGTCATTCACGTCCCTGTAAGATTTCGTCCCAGGATGTCTGTTCTCATTTGTGCCACTCAGTAGCACTTTTGTGTCATGCATTTAACATTTTACACCTTCGTCATTAGCCTCAAAGCATTTATCAACACTTATTATTCAAAGTCAAATGTTATCAGTTATACTAATTCCACAGCTGTCACAGTCATATTTAGACTATTATGTCACTGGTGATCTACTTCTTTTAATAGATTTAAATTCTGTAGACGGTTGAGTTCTTGGATCTTACCCACCCTCTCCAACTAAGGCTCAGAGGAGCTTTTAATATTGAGGTAGGTGGGTTGTGGCTAGGGGGCAGGGGTTGGTGAGGTTAATGGGGAAGCAGAGAAAATACTGGAAAATCAGAGCTCAGCTTATGAATCACTTCAACAGATGTATTGTGAAATGAGTGGGTGAGATCAACCTTTTGGGCAGATGCTGAAGTCATAGTTCAGATCAGTAACCCAGCTGTAATCATAATATCCCTCTGCAATATTAATGTACAACTGATAAGACTGGAATTAGCAGAAATAGATTTAGTTTTTATCTAATTCTACCTTCAATGAGTTTTGCACATTGAAACAATTCAGTTGTGTATTGAACTCTCCCTGAACAGAAATGAAAGTATTTTTCATTAATGGGTTATCCCATCCACCATTAATAAGATAACAGAATTAATAGGATCAATTTTATTAGAACATAAACTAGAATCCTGTTCATGTCCTATCACAGTAAATAATGCACAATGAAAAGACGACAGGCAGAATTTTTCCAGTCCTTGAATGGCATGGACATTGGTGAGAAAGTTAGCAGGGAGCAGCATCCTGCCATACAGAACAAGAAATCCTATTCTCCCACCAAGTGCTGAAGAGAGACATGATTCTTGCTTGTGAGCTTTAACAGGCCTATTTGAATGCGTACTAACATCCTCATTGTTATTTTGTCTCGCCTCATTGATTGGCATTTTCCCATACTCCTACCTGCCGAATGGAGGCTCTCAACATGCAAGTCAAAGCACTAACCTGGTGACTCCAGCTCACCACTTGCTCATCTCGCCCTCTATCAGTCACCAAAATCTCAATTTATGAATCACTTCAACAGATGTATTGTGAAATGAGTGGGTGAGATCAACCTTTTGGGCAGATGCTGAAGTCATAGTTCAGATCAGTAACCCAGCTGTAATCATAATATTCCTCTAAAGTATTAATGTACAACTGATAAGACTGGAATTAGCAGAAATAGATTTAGTTTTTATCTAATTGCTCCTTGGCAACAGCTGCATGCATCTCGTCCTCTAGCCAAAAGAAAATCAGGACTCCCAGACCCTAATGACAAAGCAGTGGCTCAATTAACCTCTGTCTGACATGACTGAGACAAATAATGTGAACTGTGCAAGGCAGCTGCAGACTGCCAGGGGAATGGCTGGTCTTTGAAATAGCACTGGTGCCAGGAATCCCTGGGTGTGCTGGCAGTGAACTGTACTCTGCCCATGGAAAGTGGCTGAATATGATGAGCATGGTGGGTAGGTAATAAGGTGAGTTTAAGAAGATAGTCTGAGAAAGCTCACTAGGACACTCAGAAGGAATCCTCCATGATACTCACTAGAAATGATACTTAGAGATAAAACTCATTTGACACTGCTGTATAACAGAGAACGTGCCCGTTGTCTTTATGTTTTCTAACTCCAAGGTTGAAAGTAAAATTGTGTGGTGTTCACTTATAGGTTACACAGGGTCAAGAAACGTTTAAGAAGCTGGATTTGATACTCCTGTGGGCCAAACCAGCAATAGGTGCCTCTGGGTTGAATAGTTGCCAGGCAACAAGAGTTTTGGATTTTTAAGTTGCAGTTTGTTAAAGACCGAGAAAGGAAATAGAACTCAAGACTTCCAGAATGCCATCAAGCAAAGACAGGAAGTTCTCTCCTAATCCTCTGTGAATGGGGGAAGAAAACACTCAAAGTCTCTAAAAGGAACTTTTTAAACTCAAGTGAAGACGTAGTTCCAACCAATCAGATGCTGAACTGAAGATCTTTTAACACTTTGCAGTTGACAACAGATATCACCAAAATCCAAAAGAACTATGAGAAAGTCATCTTGTTCCACGTTTGCATTTGGACGCTTGACCCACAGAATTTGTTCCTATTTGCTTGTGCTTTCCACCCATGATATTTCTGCAGAGTTATATGTCTCATGACTCCTATTTGTGATTGAATGTGTGCACGGTTGCGTTTTATGGGGGTGTAGTTTAAATGCATATCGTAGTAGTTCATGACCCGTTTCGCCACGTATTAAATGATAGGTTTTTTTTGTTTATTAATGATACCTCATATGAATTTTAGAGTCAGGCAATTAAACCATGTCAGTGATTCAATTAGTGTTTATATATTTATGACAGCCCACTGAACAGTAGGGATTGATTTCTCAAAACATATCAGGGTCATGACAACAACAATGCAGCAACACATAATGCTTGCTCATGACTCAAAACCAATGTAAGAATATGTTTCTGAATAAGACACCAAATCTTCACAAAGGCCCAGAAATTTGGGACTTCCCACATTAGGCACCCGTATTGCGACAATGAATGACAGGATCTGATCAGCCTCAGCACTGGCACTTCGGCCTCATTTTCACAGAAATGAAGTTTGCATTAGCTGCTGCTAACTATTGAGTGGCTCATACTTAAGTAACGGTCTCTCGGTGAAATATGAGCAAGGTTTGTTGAAAAGGAAAAGTGGGAGATCCATGGCCAGGGCCTGGAGTTTAGGATTCCTAAAGCCAGAAGAGGCAACCATTGGAAGGGTAGCCTAATTGGGGCAAAGGTGTTAGGCAGGTTCATTTCAGGTAAAATAATTTTGCTGCAAGAATCTGCGAAGGACCTAACACTTGCTTCAGACCCCTCATTTGACCTGCCCAATATTATAGTTGAGTCGCTTCTAACCAGAAATGTTTCCTGCCAGCCAATTTCTTTTTTATATTCTTTCATAGGATATCAGTGTTTTATACTTTATTGTCCTTGCTAAGTTGGTAGTGGCCTTCCTTCTTGAACTGCTGCCGTTCATCAGGGCACCCACAGCCCTGGTAGGGAGGGAATTCCAGGAGATAAATCCAGTGGTAATAGAAGAAACAGCAATATCAGTCCATGTCAGGTATGTGTAGCTTGAAAGAGAAATTGCAGGCCGTGCTGTTTCCAAGTGACTGTTGTCCTTGTCGTTCTAAATGATAGTTGTCACAGGATCATTCCTATGGCCCTGTAGTCTCTCATTAGTTACGTTTGAATAATATGCTGCTTTTCTATTTTTCCTATCAAAGCGGACACATTCATTTTCCCACATTATATCCCTTTATACACATTATAATGCATTTGTCATTCACTTAGCAACAGCCCAAATTCCAGAATATTGAGCCGATTAACATGATGCTGAGCTATCGTCATATGTGCATTGAGAGAAAGTCACAGGATCAAAATGTATCCATTTACAGAATGTCAATGAATTACAGCGGATCCATGAAGCAGATCTAGTATACTATAACATGCTGATTTTCAACAGTGCCAATATGTCAGAACCTCTCCATTAACAGAAGGTCAATGTGCTGCTTTGGCCCCATTCCCAGGCAACCTTTGCATCATAACTACACATTAAGGGGAGGTTCATGTATCAGACTGTAACCATTAGCAAGTGAGTCTTAAAGTGTCCTGTTCCATCTATTAACAGAATGTTACAGTGCGGCCAACAAATGAAATACTATATGCCTTTGCATTTTCTTGAATTGAATCTGTCTCCTTATTAACTGAATAAAATTGTGTCACCTTGCTAAGTCTCTCATAACAGGAAAAATTACATTAACTGAGGTACATCACATGAAGAAATGAGAAATTTACAGGTCCTGTCACTGTAGCGTTTCTTCTAATAGCTCCTGGCATTTGTTAATGTCCCTAAGCATTCCACTGATTGCTGGTGCCATCTATACCTAGTATAGTGCTTCATAGTTAACAGAATATATCAAGAAATCAGCATCACAAGAAGTGCAGCAATGTCCGCCATCTACAGGGCACAGGTGATGAGTGTGAAGGAATACTCCCTGCTTGCCTGGTTCAGTCCAGCTCCAGCAACACTCAGAAAGCTTAACACCATCCAGGACAGAGCAGCCCACTTGGCAACACATCCTGCACCAGCACCAATGTTCAGGAGTAGCAATATGTACTATCTATAAAATGCACCATAATAATTCACAAATGCTGTTAAGACAGCACCTTCCATCCCACTAGAACTTTCATTTAGGAGGACAAAGGCAACACAGACATGGAAATACCACCAATAGCAATATCCTCTCCAAGTTGCTCACAATCCTGACTTGGAACTATATGACCACTCCTTCGATATCGCTGAGGCAAAATCCTGGATCTTCCTGCAACATTCAGAGTTTACCTGTACAGAATGGATGGAGCAGTTCAAGAAGACTGCTTACTACAATATTCTCAAGGGCAAGTTGAAATGGGCAATAAATGCTGACTCAGCCAACAACACCTGGATCCCAAAAATGAAAATAAAAAAAGTTGGATTTATTTCAGAAACACTTCCATCCTCTGTGGCCTCTACCATCAACAAGAACAAACGTGGCAATGTATGGGAACACAAGTTATCCTCTAACTCAAATATTATTGAGATTTGTAAATGTATTTCTGTTCATTATCACTGGATGAGGAGTTTGTAAGTTCTTAACCTTCAGTATTCCAGAGGAAACATTAATATGAGGATGGCAACGGTTGAAGGAGAAGGTTTGTTGCCATCTCTAGGAAAAACCAATAATTGTGATCTTAACACCATCACCACATCCCAAGAGCACTTTCCTTCCGACTTGCTTATTAAGCAATCACAACTGTAAATGTGACCTGAAAGTTTTTCCAACTGCTAACAAGCAGATAGTTCACTGAAGTGGCACACAGAGAGTTACCACAATCACACCACCTCATTCATTGACCTAATTCATCAGACTTTACAAAGGGGGTTAAGCATATCTGTTCCTTACACACATCTGCACTTGTATTTTCAAATTTCCCTTCATTCATCTTAGGTTCTCCTGCATTTTAAGTGTACCACACAGATTGAGTTGCTGTTTGAGACTTTTCAAAGGCTTTCAGAACTGTTGCTCTTCTTTTGCAACGTGCCTTTGATTTATTACAATTCCTTTAATTTTCACTTAAATACTATTTCCTAGTCTTCTGTGCTCCATACGTTCATCCTAATGCAGTTTTACTATTATTCTAATATGCTGCCAAAAGATAGGTTGTTGCAAACAGAGACTTTGATCTGAATTGGATATTCCAGTCTAAACTATACTAACAGTGAAAATCTAGGCCTAAGATTCTACCAACTTTTCTTCATTTTCTGCTCTTGCAGACATGTTGTGACCAGGTTGATGAACACCACAGCAGCGACCTCTCCTTTAACAGTTCTTACTTAAGGGATGGTTTCGCCTTTGCTCTTTTATTTCAGCAAATTACCTCATAAATTCCAAAGTGTCCTGCTTTGAACCTAAACTTCAGTCTCACACTGAAATCCTGTATGAATGCTTCCTAAAATAATTTTCTGGCCCTCCGCTTCTCAAACATATTCCTTCCTCCAATACAGCCAGCCAATAATTCACACAAATTTCCATTCTTCCTGCACAAACTGGATTAACATCAGCAATGGCAACAGGCCGGTTTCCCAGCATGATTTCATTCCACTCCAGCTTTTCCCACTCCTTTTCATCTAGCCCTATGAGCACATTCCCCTTCTCCCTCATGTGTTGGTCTAGCTCCCTCTGAAATGCACCATTCATTCCCTTGTGGATAATCTAATTGTTTTGTTATCTGAGTCTAATACATGAATATTTCCAGCAGGGGTCAGTAAATAGACTTCCAAGTGGTTTAATTTCTCCATCCTTGGTCAACAATGGCTTCTGAGGCACTCTGCTTCAGAACAGCCAAAAAGAGTACACACTGTGATTCAAAAAAATGAATTTTATAGTAGCTACTAATCGAGGCAATGCATTTCCCAAAATTAGGTTAGCAGATGATCTGGGGTGAGGTGGAAGTCACACATTGGTTTGGTGGTTGAATCTGCATGCCTAACTTCATTCAGGAATCATGTCACCATGGATCTGGCACCTTCCCAAACGAAATGGGGGAATCTCATTAAATGTATTGTACATTGCGACATACATTTATAACTGCCATTCTTCTTCATGGGATTCCAATCGTACAGCAGTAAAATGGAAAGAGCTAGTATCAAAGTGGGCTGTAAAATGGGAGATAACAAGGTGTAGAGCTGGATGAACACAGCAGGCCAAGCAGCATCAGAGGACCAAGAAAGCTGAAGTTTCGGGTCTGGACCCTTCTTCAGAAATGATTTCTGAAGACGGTCCAGATCCGAAACATCAGCCTTCCCGCTCCTCTGATGCTGCTTGGCCTGCTGTGTTCATACAACTCTACACCTTGTTATCTCAGATTCTCCAGCATCTCTGTAAAATGGGAAAATCTATTTTTATCTCGTTAAAATTTCCAAACTTTCAAAAAAAGAAGTCAACTCATTGCCCTATTCAAGATATTTAGAAATAGAAATGGCATCTTTGTAAGGAATTTATTTCTCAGATATCTTGAATGGAGTTTTAAAACACCAAGCAATGGAATTTCATACGTAGAAAATGCATAGAAAAACACACATATATTATCACACAATATATGAGTTCACTGTCTAAGCTTTCATGACTAACTTGTGAGCATCATTGACAGAAGCTAGCAGGGGGCAAAACTCCTGCCCTCTCGTCAACGGAATGACACATGGTCTTTGGGAAAGTGATCAGGTAATTAAACTCCACCTCCACACCATATGGGAATTCATATGACTAGCCACAGTATTCAATAATTGAAAGACCATACATTCTTTGAAGTATGTATGATATTTTTCAGTTTCAATTTACATGACAGAATGACATAAACTTCTACAGAATGTGCCAGAAAACCTGGTACTTTGCACCAGGGATTCGCAACATAAACCTACCCAACGACTCATCAGTTTTAACGGGAACTGCAGATGCTGGAGAATCCGAGATAACAACGTGTGGAGCTGGATGAACACAGCAGGCCAAGCAGCATCTCAGGAGCACAAAAGCTGATGTTTCAGGCCTAGACCCTTCATCAGAGATGGGGATGGGGAGAGGGAACTGGAATAAATAGGGAGGGGGGGGGGGATGCGGACCGAAGACGGAGAGAAAACAAGATAGGTGGAGAGGAGAGTATAGGTGAGGAGGTAGGGAGGCGAGAGGTCAGTCCAGGGAAGACGGACAGGTCATGGAGGCGGGATGAGGTGGTAGGTAGGAAATGGAGGTGTGGCTTGAGGTGGGAGGAAGTGATGGGTGGGAGGAAGAACAGGTTAGGGAAGCAGAGACAGTCTGGGCTGGTTTTGGGATGCAGTGGGGGGAGGGGTCGAGCTGGGCTGGTTTTGGGATGCAGTGGGGGGAAGGGGAGATTTTGAAGCTTGTGAAGTCCACGTTAATACCATTGGGCTGCAGGTTCCCAAGTAGAATATGAGTTGCTGTTCCTGCAACCTTCAGGTGGCATCATTGTGGCACTGCAGGAGGCCCATGATGGACATGTCGTCTGAGGAATGGGAGAGGAAATTAAAATGGTTCGCAACTGGGAGGTGCAGTTGTTTGTTGTGAACCGAGCGCAGGTGTTCTGCAAAGCGGTCCCCAAGCCTCCGCTTGGTTTCCCCAATGTAGAGGAAGCCACACCGGGTACAATGGATGCAACATACCACATTGGCAGATGTGCAGGTGAACATCTGCTTGATATGGAAAATCATCTTGGGGCCTGGGATGGGGGTGAGGGAGGTGGTGTGGGGGCAAGTGTAGCACTTCCTGCGGTTGCAGGGGAAGGTGCCGGGTGTGGTGGGGTTGGAGGGGAGTGTGGAGCGGACAAGGGAGTCGCGGAGAGAGTGGTCTCTCCGGAAGGCAGACAAGGGTGGGGATGGAAAAATGTCTTGGGTGGTGGGGTCGGATTGTAGATGGCGGAAGTGTCGGAGGATGATGCGTTGTATCCGGAGGTTGGCGGGGTGGTAATATGAGAACGAGGGGTATCCTCTGGGGGCGGTTGTGGCGGGGGTGGGGTGTGAGGGATGTGTCGCGGGAAATGCGGGAGACGCGGTCAAGGGCCTTCTCGACCACTGCGGGAGGAAAGTTGCGGTGCTGGAAGAACGTGGACATCTGGGATGTGCGGGAGTGGAATGCCTAATTCTGGGAGCAGATGCGGCGGAGGCGGAGGAATTGGGAATAGGGGATGGAATTTTTGCAGGAGGGTGGGTGGGAGGAGGTGTATTCGAGGTAGCTGTGGGAGTCAGTGGGCTTGAAATCTGACCCTCAACAACTTCTCTTTCGGTTCCTCCCACTTCCTACAAAGGGGGCGGCCATGGGTACCAGCATGGGCCCAAGTTATGCCTGCCTCTTTGTAGGGTACGTGGAACAGTCCTACACAGGCCCAAAACCCCACCTCTTCCTCTGTTACGTTGATGACTGTATCGGCGCCGCCTCTTGCTCCCTAGAGGAGCTCAAACAGTTCATCCTCTTCATCAACACCTTCCACCCCTACCTCAAGTTCACCTGGGCCATCTCCAACACATCCCTCACCTTCCTGGACCTCTCAGTCTCCATCTCCGGTAACCAGCTAGAAACCGATGTCCATTTCAAGCCCACTGACGCCCACAGCTACCTAGAATACACCTCCTCCAACCCACCCTCATGCAAAAATTCCATCCCCTATTCCCAATTCCTCCGCATCTGCTCCCAGGATGAGGCATTCCACTCCCGCACATCCCAGATGTCCATGTTCTTCCAGCACCGCAACATTCTCCCCGCAGTGGTCGAGAACGCCCTTGACCGCGTCTCCCGCATTTTCTGCAACACATCCCTCACACCCCGCCCCCGCCACAACCGCCCCCAGAGGATCCCCCTTGTTCTCACATTACCACCCCACCAACCTCCGGATACAACGCATCATCCTCCGACACTTCCGCCATCTACAATCCGACCCCACCACCCAAGACATTTTTCCATCCCCACCCTTGTCTGCCTTCCGGAGAGACCACTCTCTCCGCGACTCCCTTGTCCGCTCCACACTCCCCTCCAACCCCACCACACCCGGCACCTTCCCCTGCAACCGCAGGAAGTGCTACACTTGCCCCCACACCTCCTTCCTCACTCCCTATCCCAGGCCCCAAGATGATTTTCCATATCAAGCAGATGTTCACCTGCACATCTGCCAATGTGGTATATTGCATCCATTGTACCCGGTGTGGCTTCCTCTGCATTGGGGAAACCAAGCGGAGGCTTGGGGACCGCTTTGCAGAACACCTGCGCTCAGTTCGCAACAAACAACTGCACCTCCCAGTCGCGAACCATTTTAACTACCCCTCCCATTCCTCAGGCGACATGTCCCTCATGGGCCTCCTGCAGTGCCACAATGATGCCACCCGAAGGTTGCAAGAACAGCAACTCATATTCCACTTGGGAACCCTGCAGCCCAATGGTATTAACGTGGACTTCACAAGCTTCAAAATCTCCCCTTCCCCCCACTGCATCCCAAAACCAGCCCAGTTCTTCCCCTCCCGCCTCTGCATCACAAAACCAGCCCACCTCGACCCTTTCTCCCACGGCATCCCAAAACCAGCCCAGCCTGTTTCCGCTTCCCTAACCTGTTCTTCCTCTCACCCATCCCTTCCTCCCACCTCAAGCCACACCTCCATTTCCTACCTACCACCTCATCCCGCCTCCATGACCTGTCCATCTTCCCTGGACTGACCTCTCCCCTCCATACCTCCTCACCTATACTCTCCTCTCCACCTATCTTGTTTTCTCTCCATCTTCGGTCCGCCTCCCCCCCTGTCCCTATTTATTCCATTTCCCTCTCCCCATCCCCCTCTCTGATGAAGGGTCTTGGTCCGAAACGTCAGCTTTTGTGCTCCTGAGATGCTGCTTGCCCTGCTGTGTTCATCCAGCTCCACACTTTGTTTACTCATCAGTTTTGTTCTGTATTTTAAACTTCTGGATCAAAAAGCAGTAGCCAACTGATGTTTCAGAGTCACCAAGAATGTAAGCATTGGTCACAGGTCAATAGCTAGCATTCAGCCCATCGAGTCCACACCGACCCTCGAAATTGTGACCAACACCCTACCCTAACCTTGCAACCCTGCATTTCCCACCTACCCTGTACATTTTAGAACACTACAGGGTAATTTAGCATGGCCTATCCACCTAATCTGCACATCTTTGTACTATGGGAGGAAATTGGAGGATGCGGAGCAAACCCATGCATAGACAGGGAGAATTTCTGTGTGCAGCTTTGCACAGTTGCCCAAGCCTGGAATCGAACCAGGGTCCCTGGTATTGTGGGCCAGTGGTGCTAACCACTGAGCCACAATGCTGCCCATGCTTATTCCTTTAGTGTGAGCAAGTTAGAAAGCTAGTAGCGCTGTAAAATTTCTCTTGAGAAATTACACAAAACTCAATAAAAAAAACTGGGCCCTGATTAAAGTAGAACTTTTGCAAATCGTTTATCTAACGTTGTACTTCTGACCCGAGTAACTAACAACAGAACAAACGGACTTTCAAATCAGTATCCCAATGGTAAATGTCTGAATCAATTCACGCAGAAAGGATGGAATCAGAACTGAAGGAAGTAGAAATTATTTTGTTGCAACAATATGTTTCTCACAATGTGTGCTTTTTTTTGTGCAAAACTGTACCTCAGTATTGTCTTGGTGGTCCTACAGCCTTGGTGCGAAGCCATTTTGTCTCGTATCATGTCATTATTTTCCTCCTCATAACCGCTATGCTCAGTCCATGCCAGGGCTGTGTGGGATGTCTTCATCTCGTTTTCTTTTGGTCTCTGAATAACAAACAATCAAGTACAATGTTTGTGAATTTAGGTTCAAAACAAGGTTATCGTTCTGTGGAATGAAAAAATGAATTCTTCTGGTCAGTGGGTTCAAGGCAGATAATACTGGGCGTGTAGGTGTTTCAATTATTCCCTCTCTGACATCAGGATGGAAGTACTGCTAGACTGTATCAAATATTTTGGTATAAATTCAGACATTAATAGGACCCTCAGTGCAAAACCCTTTACAGCACTGGCATGACAGATCCCATTTCTACACCAGCCAAGTGGCATTATTGAGTGAGATAAGTAATGAATGCCAAATTGCAGATTTGCCAGTTCACTTTTGGCAAAATTTTGGACAATTTCCAAACTTTGTTCTCTTTGACTATTAAAGCTTCAGTGAGAACGATTTTCAGGTAAGCTTCTTGGGGTGTTTTCTGTGTCAACTTCAACGTAAGTGTATATAAATCATCACTCTGCGCAAGGTTCAATCGAGGTCTTTGACATGACAAGACCATGTGTTGATCTTAGAGAACGGGAACTGCAGATGCTGGAGAATTCCAAGATAATAAAATGTGAGGCTTGATGAACACAGCAGGCCAAGCAGCATCTCAGGAGCACAAAAGCTGACGTTTCGGGCCTAGACCCTTCATCAGAGAGCATGAATCTGATGAAGGGTCTAGGCCCAAAACGTCAGCTTTTGTGCTCCTGAGATGCTGCTTGGCCTGCTGTGTTCATCCAGCCTCACATTTTATTATATTGTGTTGATCTTATTTGCTTTGATCAGTGATTCTCAAATTCTTCATCTGTGGATCAAGTGGGTGGGGAAAGACTCGTGGAGCATTTGCACATCCGACAGTGGCCCCTCTCACTTTCCATTGCAAAGGTCCTCACCAAAATGAATGGGAAGGATGGTAATGATTTTGAGAAGACACAAATGAGGCAATAGCCGTTTTCAAAGGGGGTGGTTCAGTTTCTTAAACAACAGGAAGTCCAACCTGCTTCTCGCCGTATGTCGTAGTACCATAATGAAACAGCATCATTATTGCCCTTGTGACAATTTGTGCCATGCATGAAGGATCTAGTTGGTTGCATGACATCTGAAGTGAGGAAGCTGGCCTTTTCTTTCAAATGGCTTCCATAGTGGCTTTGCGACTCAGTGACTTTACATTTTGGACCAAACACAGACATCTTGGAGGAATTTTGCGGACTACCATGATTCATGGACCACAAAAGGGAATTGAATAAGCACAGGAAGAGAAATTAATGCGCAGTATTATGGCGAAAAGGTGGCATCATGGGAATGGCTGAGTTGGTCTGAAGGAGAGATGGCATGGGCGTGACAGGGCACACTGGATCCTTTTGTGCTGTAATCATTCTGTGGGGCTGGGTAGGGTATGATTACAGTTGTTACTATGCAAAATACTAAGATTTCATATTTATCTGTACACAAGGGCACATTCTGAAGATCTGAAACAGTTTTACACTTACATCTCCATGTTATGCTACTCAACAACTGTAAGGAAGTATATAGGCAGTATGAGTGCAGTCCTGAAGGCAAGACACTCAAATGCTTAATGGAATGATCATGACGACAGTACTCATGAGATAAGGATGACCAAAATCATTTTTAAATAAGTCTTCTACTTTACCTTCTCGACTTCTAATTTTCGTCTCTCCTTCTCCATGCTGTTCAGGTTCAGTCGCTCTTTCTCTTCTCTCACGTATTTCAATCTTTCTTTATCATCAAGGTATTTCTGAGCTCTTTCCATCTCCTCCATCTCTCGTTGCTGCGTTTCACGAGCTCTCCGCTGACAATTTTCCTCCTCTTCCTCTTGTTCTCTTTGTTTCCTTTGGTGCATCTTTCTTTCCTCCTCCTCAATCTGCCACATTTTCAGTTTACAAACACTTGGACCCTCCTGATGCTCCTGCCCCATTCTGTCCCTCAGAGTGTCAGCACGATCTGTTTGTGACTCATCAACATGGTCCTTCTCCATCTGGCTGAGCTCCTCCCTGCGTTTCTGCCGTCGCTCCTCTCGCCTCTGAGTCCAATCGCTGAAGCCCTCATCTTCATCCAAGGCAGAATTCGCTGATTTACAGTTGAAGTTGTACCTGCGAAAATCAAGACAAGCCAATTACTAAACATTGCTCATTAATAATGCTTGCTAGTTCCAGGTTTATCAGTTTGATGACCTATTCTCATGAATGTATCTTTAAAAGCAATTTCAAACTATTTCATTTCACACAAATGAAGCATCCATGTTTCCTTCCTTTCCCTTAATTATTTCTCTCCTGAAGTGATTCATGCCGAAAAAGTCCTCTGAGCATTTCTGGACTTTTCAGACTCCGCTAATGCATCACACTTCATTTGTGGCTGTGGCCTTTGTTAGAGTACTTGACCATGGGAGGCAGGTCATAGCTAAGCTTGATCATCTCACTTGACACAGAGATGCACGCAGGGGTCACGCAGTGGTAAAGTAACTGAACAGAAATCCAGGTTCCCAGGCTAACATTTTGCAGACGTGGGTTCAAATCCAACCATGCAGCAAATGGTCAAATTTGAAATCAGTAGAATCATCTGGAACAAAATGCTGGTTTAAATGGGAACAACGTAAGCACTGCCAATTGTTGTAAAAGCCCCTCAGATTAACTCCACCTTTTAGGGAAGGAAATCTCCATCTGAATCTGATGTTGTCTACATGTGACTTCAAATCTAAAGCAATATAGTTAACTCAATTGATCTCTGGGCAATTTACCAAAATTCACCGGACTCTGGAGTGGTTCCCGCAGATTGGAAAACAGCCAATGTGTCGCCACTGTTCAAAAAAGGAGGTAGAAAATTGGCCAGTTAGCTTAACTTCGGTAGTGGGGAAAATACTTGATTCTATCATTATGGAAGAAATAGCAAAACATCTGGATATAAATTGTCCCATTGGGAACACCCAGCAAGGGTTTATGAAGGGTAGGTCATGTATACTTAATTTAGTGGAATTCTTTGAGGACATTATTTGCATGGGGGACAATGGGGAACCTGTGGATGTGGTGTATCTGGATTTTCAGAAGGCATTTGACAAGGTGCCACACCAAAGGCTGCTGCATAAGATAAAGCTGCACAGTATTACAGGTAATGCACTGGCATGGATAGAGGATTGGTTGACCAGTATAAAGCAGAGAGTATGGGTAAATGGGTGTTTTTCTGGTTGATGGTCAGTGGCTAGTGGCGTGCCTCAGGGATCAGTGTTGGGACCGCAATTGTTTACAATTTACATCGCTGAGTTGGAGTTAGAGACTAAATATGGTATGTCAAAATTTGCAGATGACACTAAGGTGAGCAGTAGAGCAAAGTGTGCAGAAGGATATAGATAGTCTAAGTGAGTGGGCAAAGGTCTGGAAGATGGAGTACAATGTTCATAAGTGTGATGTCATCCATTTTGTAGGAATAACAGCAAAACGGACTATGTTTTAAATGGTAAAAAATTGCAGCACGCTGCTGTGCAGAAGGACTTGGGTGTCCTTGTGCATGAATTGCTATAAGTAGGTTTGCAGGTGCAGCAGGTAATTAAAAAGGCAAATGGAATTTTGTCTGCCATTGCTAGAGGGACAGACTTTAAAAACAGAGAGGCTATGCTGCAGCTGTATACGGTCCTGGTGAGGCCACACCTGGAGTACTGTGTGCAGTTTTGGTCTCCTTACTTGAGAAGGGATACACTAGCACTGGAGGGGGTGCAGAGGAGATTCACTCGGTTGATTCCAGGGTTGAATTACGAGGACAGACTGAGTAGACTGGGATTATACTCATTGGAATTCAGAAGAATGAGGGGAAATCCTACAGAAACACATAAAATTATGAAGGGAATAGATAAGGTGGAGGCAGGGAGGTTGTTTCCGCGAGCAGGTGAAACTAGGACTAGAGGGCATCGCCTCAAAATAAAGGGACACAGATGTAGGACTGAGGTCAGGAGGAAGTTCTTCACCCAAAGCGTTGTGAATCTGTGGAATTCCCTGCCCAGTGACGTGGTTGAAGCTACCTCACTGAATGTTTTTCAGGCAAGGCTAGATAAATTTTTGAACAGTAAAGGAATTAAGGTATATGGTGAGCGGGTGGGTAAGTGGAACCGAGTCTCAAAAAGATCAGCCATGATCTTACTAAACGGCAGGGCAGATTTGAGGGACCTACTTCTGCTGCTAGTTCTTATGTCAATTGCAGATGGACAATAAATGCTGACCTAGTCAGCAAGCCCACATCCCATGAATTAAAAGAAAATTTCTAGCAGTTACTGCCTTACAGTATCAATGACTAAACTGTGATTTTTCATAGTGTGTAGATCTCATTACTAAGCTACATGTGTTCTGACATTTGGAAGGGTTTCCCTAATTGCCTGCCATGAACTTAATGTCACAATCATGGAGATCCTGGACAGAGGACATTTACCATGCATTTTTTTTCAGGGTCTTTCTGGGCCTTCCTCTCATGTTATGGTAAATAAGCAAGAGCACGCTGGCAGAAAACATTTGCAATTGAATCAGGCAGTGGATATCGTACAGGAGCAGGTCACTTAACCCATTGTCAGCACAGATCATTTAAGGGGAACTCACTCAGCGCCAATCCCCTGCCTTATCTCCTTAACCCTGAAAATGTTTCCTTTTTAGATAATATTCTAATTCCACCAGGCTGGCGTAGGAGGAGAGATTGACTAGGTTAGGATTGTTTTGGCTGGAGTTCAGACAAATAAGGAAGGATCTCAGGTGATTTATAAAATTCTAACAGGACTAGACATGGTAGATGCAGGATGTTCCCAATGGTGGGTGTGTCCAGAATCAGGGGTCACAGTCTGAGTATTTGAGATAGACCATTTAGAATGGAAATGAGGAGACATTTCTTCACCCAAAGAGTGGTGAGCCTGTGGAATTCATTAGCACAGGAAGTAGTTGATGACAAAACATTGAATGTATTCAAGAAGTGGCTAGATATAGCATTTGGGACGAATGGGATCAAAGGTTATGGGGAGTAAGCAAAATTAGGCTATTGAGTTGGACAATCAGCCATGATCGCAATAAATGGTAGAAGAAGCTCGAAGGGCCAAATGGCCTCTTCTTGCATCTGTCTCCTATGTTTCTATATTTCAAAAGCTTCAATCATCATCCTTGCCACACATTAAGGTAGTCCATTCCAAACCTTAACCACTTGCTGTGTGGAAAAGGTTTTGTAATGTTGCCATACTTTCTGTGGCTGATTAAATTAAATGTGTGCCATCTGGCTCTCAATCCTTCCACCAGTGGAATAGTTTCTCCCAGTTGCTTTATTCAAACTCCTCTTGATTTTGAATAACTTGACAAAATCTCCTCTGAATGCTGTATGCTCCAAGGGGAATAGTTCCAACTCCTCATTTTTGGAAATATTTTATTAATTTTTTCTGCTCTCTCCCTTCGTTCTCAAAGTGTGGTACAATGAACTGAGATCTAATACTCCAGTTGAGGCAGAACCACTGTTTCATCCATAATTAACATAACCTCTCTCTGCTTTTGTACTCAATCAATGCAATAATCAATAGAGTCAAGAATGCCATTTGTTTTATTTATCATGCTCTTAACTACTGGTCTCTCCTTATCTGTACCAGCTTAAAATTGCACACTTTATATTAATTGTCTTCATTCTTCCTACTGAAATGAATTAATTTGCACTTCTCTACATTAAATTTTATCTGTCCACTCTGCCAACCGCTCGGTGAATCTTAAAAGGGGCTTGAGTAACCTGGACTGTGATGAGATTTGAAGAATTGGTGATAGGCTTAGCATAGTATCAGGAGCATCTTGCTGCATCATCAATGCATTTCGAGTACAGCGAAGCAAGTTTCTCACTAGGCAGTGTCAAGTTGCTAATTTGAGGATTATTGCTTGTTGATTGCCTCATTAATGGCCCACCCCACTCATTTAATATTCAACTTCCTAACTTAATAAATGCTCTAAATCAGCAAGATGTTAAGAAGTCTCAATATGGATGTCACAGCAGATACGTGTCGACTTCTGCTCACAGTCTGCTCCAAAGGACCTCCCCGTTGGACATGGGGCACCAACATTTTAGGGAATGTTCTGTCAACATCCAGCCAAATGCACTCCACATGCACTGATACTGGCAACTGACATGATCCAGCATCTAAGGGAATTGAGTACAAGAGTTAGGATGTCATGTTGCAGCTTTACAAGACTTTAGGCCACACTTAGGGTATTGTGTTCAATTTCGGTCACCACGCCACAGAAAGGATGTGAAGGCTTTGGAGATGGTGCAGAAGAGGTTTACCGGAAGAGGTTTACCAGAATGCTGCCTGGATTAGGGAGTATGAGCTATAAGGAGAGACTGGAACAACTCAGGCTGTTTTCTCTTCAGCAGCACAGGCTGAGGGGAGACTTGATTGAAGTCCAAAAAATTATGAGATGCATAGACAGGATTGACAGTCAGAATCAGTTTCCCAGAGTTGAAATGTCTAATACTAGGGGGCATGCATTTAAGGTTAGAGGGGGAAAATTCAAAGCAAACATGAGGAGCAAGTTTTTTTCAACACAGAGAGTTATAGGAGTCTGGAAGGTACTGTTGGGGTGGTAGTGGAAGCAGATACAATAGAGACATTTATGGGATTTTTAGATAAGCACATGAATACGCAAGGAATGGAGGAATATGGACCATTGGCAGGCAGAAGGGATTAGTTTCATTTGACGTCACGTTCAGCACAACATTATGGGCTGAAGGGCCTGTTCCTGTGCTGTACAATTCTATGTTCTATGACTCTCATAGCACATTTCTGATCTGCTTACAGGCTGCTTTGGCACGTCAGTGCTGGACCTTAGGCCGCCGCGAACTTTCATTGTAATGCTGCAGCAACAACAGTTTGCATTCAGGAAACTGGGAACGTAGCAAAGTGCTCCAATATATTTACTCTGTAATACTAGTACTTTGCTATAATTGTTCCTAAAACATTGTGAGCAAAAAAGTAATTTTTTGTGGCATTTACAATATTACTGGATCTGACATATCCAGGTCTCATGCAATGCACAGGAGGAGAATGGAAAGAACAATAAAATTTAGACACAAGCATTTAAACGGTCAGTGCTCAGCTTCTATTGTAACCAATATCTCTGTTACCCCGCATGTTTTACCACAATTGTATTCCACTGAACTGTTTGATCCTATGTTGCAGAACATGAGTCATGTACAGTAGGAGGTTAGTGATCTAATTCAAAATCCCACCGTGATGTTTCTGTTTATACTACTGTGTTAAGGTTAATCAAACTTTCAAAGTACCAAAACCCCATTCATTCATATTAATCACAATGTTCTCAATATCATTCACATCTGCTCATATTTGAGGAAATGCAAATTGGTGAGAATGACATAGAACTAAATTGAATTCCATTAGAAAAGCATTCTAATGCCAAAGCTACTTTTTAAAACTGGGACAATGTTTAAATTTATGAAGGGCTTTTGATAACTTTGTTTTTGAAAGGAATTTTGATTGTGTGTGATTGTGCAGCATAAATATAGCTTTCTTTAGTGTAAGTGCTAACTTCAAAGGATGGCCAATTTTTATTTATCTGAAGGCAATCTTTAACAGACAAGAGCATTGTCACTCGTAACAATACTTCAAAGTGATCTAGCAGTTAAGCAACTTTGTTTTAAATTCAGCACTTAAATCACTAAACATTCTCTAGCTGACAAGACTGCTTGAAAATAAAAATCAAAGCACAAATTCAGCTCCTTTTGGGACTGTTTTCCATCAAAATCTGAGTATAAAAGGCAAAGGAATGTATCTAACATCCTAGACCAATGATAACCAGATAAGGGATGGTCATGATGATGGTTGAGAACACTGAAGTACTACAGACATTTTAATGTTAAATTCCAAAATTTATCTTTTTACAAAAAGAGGGCTGCTACAGGCCAAAGAAAAGACTATAGATGTAGAGGGGGGGGGGAGAGAGAGAGAGAGAGAGAGAGAGAGAGAGAGAGAGAGAGCACAAAGAGAAAGGAAATGTAAAGAGATAATGAACAGCCTGGCTATCTCCCTCCCTCTCCTAACTTAGAAAACACTCTTGCAGAGATTTACAATGTTTTGCTCTTCCTGGAAAATGCACAAAAGAAGTTAAAAACTGACTGCAACCCTTGTTTGTCCCACAGATGATGCCAAACATTTTCCAGCATTATCTATTTCTTTTTCTCAATTTCAGCACATGCAGTTCTTTGGTTTTCAGAAAGACTGATCTGTAAATCTTCTATCTTTTTCAATTTTGATCAGCTTATTCTCTTGTTAACGTGAGAAAGCCTAGTTAAATTGAATCTTTTAATAAGGTTAATTAATTTCATCAATGAGAAAGGTGTCCAAAATAGAGGGATCCTTCTACAAATTAACCATGTTGTAACCAATAGAAGGGATGGTTGAATAAAGGAGGTGAGGCAGTTCATCTCTCCTTACCCAGGAACTTAACAGTTTCAGGTTTCTCTCCGGAACTAAATTAACTTGATGAGATTAACACCTTGTCTGATGTCTGTTGTCAACATGACTGTTGTGAAAGGGCTTCTGAGAAGTACTAAAATACAGCTGCACTCTAATAACAAAAAGAAAATTTGGGCTTTATCAGGAAAAATGTGTCCTACTTTCTAAATATCTTATAGATGTCCCTTCGAGGATGGTTGAAGGAGGATCCTAATTTGAGATGAAACATATTTCAGGTGACTTGGGGCAATGAAAACAGTGCCAATAAATTGTTGCTTTTCACCCTCATAAAACAGGCAGTTGAGGGAGTCACATTTACACTCCTTCATCTATCAACCTAATTTGCCATATTTCTTTTGCTCACATATACTTACGCCAGGTTCATGTACTAGTTTATCACTGTACCATTGGTATAGAAATTGACCAAATGTGCCAGAGAACAATGGTTAACAGAAGACGACTTTAGGTTTTCAGAACAGGGTAATGTGCTGGGAAGTACAGTTGCTGAATAGTAGATGTGGCATTACCTCTTCTGCTATTTCTTCATCTTCAATCTGTTGACACTCAAGACATTTGACAACATCCAAGGCTAAGCTGCGCACTTGATTGGCACATCCATAAATGTTCACTCTCTTCACCACCAATGCATATTAGCAACATCATGTACCATCTACAAGATGTGCTGCAGAAACTCAACAAGGCTCTTCAATCAACACCTTCCAAGCCCAAAACCACTTACCATTTACCACCAGCTGCAAGTTCTCCTTCATCCAACTCACCATCCTGACTTGGAAATACATTGCTATTCCTTCAGAACCACTGGATCAAACTCCTGGAATTCCCTCTTCAGCTGCATTGTGGGTGTAGCTACACCAAATGGACTGCTGTGGAGGCAGCTCATCACCACCTTCTGCAGCCTGTTTCTTGCTCTAGTTACGGTGGTGTAATGGTTAGCATGCTGGTTCCTGAGCACTATGATCCAAATTCGAATCTGGAGGCAGCCCGTTTCTTTGGGGTAGCACGGTGGCACAGTGATTAGCACTGCTACCTCACAGCACCAGAGACCCGGGTTCAATTCCAGTCCTCAGGCAACTGTCTGCGTGAAGTTTGCACATTCTCCCCGTGTCTGCGTGGGTTTCCTCCGGGTGCTCCGGATTCCTCCCACAGTCCAAAGATGTGCAGGTTAGGTAGATTGGCCATGCTAAATTGCCCGTAGTGTTCAGGGAAATGTAGATTAGGTGGGTTATAGGATGATGGGTCTGGGTGGGATCCTCCGAGGTTCAATGTGGACTTGTTGGGCCGAAGGGCCTGTTTACACACTGTAGGGTTTCTGATTCTGATTCTTCTCAGTGGCAACCAGGGATGGCAATAAATGCTGGCCCAACCAATGAAGTATCCCTTGAAAATATATAAAACAAAAGTACTGTGCCAGCTTCAAGTTTGTGCAGGATGCATGACAGTGCAATGTTACAATTTGGGAGACCTCTCTGGTCTGTATTGTAGGGTTCCTTGAAACCTCAGTAACCAAGGTGTCAACTTGAATACAGTCAGATATTGAGGGAATGGTTGAGTTTTGCAAATAAATTCATCCTGCCAAGCACCTCGGTACCTGGGAAAAACTGCCATGATCCTGCTTTAGTGTCTGGAGGTTGTATTATTGGTGACCCTTCATAGTCATCAGGGCACCAGCACCCTTCCCAGCAACATATGTGGAATGACAGCCTGACTGAGAGAAGACAGTCACTGCTGCAAATCCCAGACTATTGTGGTCCATGACAAGGTTGTAAGCTGCATGTCACTCCCAAGATATTGAAGGCTATGGTGGCTTTCACAGTGTGCAGGTGCTGGTGCCGAGCTTTTGGAGCACAGCTCCTTCATTACCCGACAAAAGGGCAGCACTCCCAAAGCCCGAGAATAAATCTGTTGATTCTAAACAAATCTGTTGGGCTATAACCTCCTGTCATGTGACGTCTGACTTACACAATGATTGATCACAGCAGGCAGTGCAGGAGATAAAGGTTCCATAGGTCTGTGAAAACACACCAGTAACCTGCACTGGCCTTCATAAAAGCACACGGAAAGTGAATCTGGCCTATTTTGGCTTTGTACTCAGTATAGCCTCCACACAGCCTACTCTTCCAAAGTCAATTGCCTAGCTGCAGCTACTTGTTGACAACTCTGTTGCTTACTTTTCTCCATCAAAATATAGCCATCAATTTCAGCACCAGTGATAAGCAGCTACAGCTGACTGAAACTGTGCAGAAGATAGCAAAACAAAGTATTCTGGAATGTCTCTAGTAATTACTGAGTAACATTCAAACTACAGTAATGCCAGCAATAATCAACTCCGTCAAAAATTCTAACTCCCTCAGGTTCACTATAGGTCCATTATCTTTTACGCCCTGAGATCATCAGTGATGAGAAACCCAAGCGGACCAGCCACCATTAATATTGTGGCCAAAGAGTGGATCAATGACTGGGAATGCTGTAGTGAGTGGCTCATCTCCCAAATGTCCACCACATGCAAAGGTTCAGTTAGGACTGAGATGGAAAACTATCCATTTACCACCATCCAAGATAAAGCAACATGCTTTAGCTGAACTACGTAAAATAACTTAAATGGCCACTCCTTATTTTGAGATAGTAGGAACTTCAGATGCTGGAGAATCCGAGATAACAAGGTGTAGAGCTGGATGAGCACAGTAGGCCAAGCAGCATCAGAGGAGCAAGAAAGCTAACGTTTCAGGCCTGGGCCCTCCTTATTTTGATATTGTTTATTGAGAGCTTGGGGGCATTGGAATTCTAAGCTAACATGTGGGTTTGTCCGGGAGTTTGGAGTTTACAATTAGCTTTAAATACAAACACCCATAAATGCAAGGAAGAGGAAGTTACCCAGAGTACCTAGCGAGCTACCCAGAGGGCTTATGAGAGGATGTGTCAATCTCTGAAGTACTGAGAAGTCTTTGATGGAATAAGGTGTTAAGTAGCAATCCTATGGAAAGTAATTTATAGTAATGAAATTACCTTTGAATAGAAGATTATTAATAGTTTCAGACAGATGGTTAGGGATACCATCAGTGGAAAAGTAGTGAAGGTAAGATTTTAAGCTTAACAAAAAGGAAAGGAATTGAAACTGTGACAGGGAATAGTCTAGTACCAGAAGGAAACAAAATCAGGAGCATCATAATAATAAAGGGATTTATTTATCGTTCAAGCAGATGTGTTGATCACTCCAGCCAGAATTAATACAATGAGTTTCTCTTTCTCTCCCCCATGAAAATGAGCTGGGCTAGGATCTGCTAGAACTACAACACTGGATGTTCTCAGAATGGCAACAATGCTGCAGAAAGGCCTACTAACGTAGTCATATAGCTGTCGTTTCAGTTCAGTCTATAAAGAGTGCGTGGGTCATTTCTAAAGGCGTGCTTAAAAATCCCTGAATCTTTGTTCTAAGAGAATAGTGTTTCTCCCACCCTTCGTTAATAAATTTGTTTTGTTATATTGTTAAAATATTGCATGGAGAGGTTTTAGCACATATCACTTGCTCCAATTTTTTAAAAAATTAATAATCTGTACAGCCAGATTCCTGATGGGAGTCTGACTTGCCAGTGCTAACATCCACTGAACACTTGCTAGTAACAAGTAGGCTAGTAGCAGAGGAAGGGTCACCGGACTCAAAATATTAACTCTGTTTTCTCCTTCACAGATGCTGCCAGATCTGCTGAGCTTTTCCAGCAGCTTTGTTTTTGTACCTGCCTTACAGCACCCACAGTTCTTTAGGTTTTTATTTGCTAGTAACAGTTGTTTTCACTAGATCCAATTCATCCATTGGTGCTGGTCCCAACAAATACTGCTTCAGTGGCTCAGAATTTTTATTGGTGGTTGAACATTGAATAACAAGGTGTCGGTAAATTTGCGTCAAAATAGCATTAAACGGATCTATCCAACTCCGCTTTATGTTTATTCACGATGGTTGTTTCCACATTTGTTTGCATCTCAGCTCACTAAAAAGTTAGTTAGGTGGCCTACAGAAATGAATATGCTGCAAATCTAACATGCTACATTGTTCTGTCCCATGGGAAAGACAGTATTGAAATTGTCCCCAGAGATTCCATAGTCAGGCTATCATGCTTTTAGGAGTTTTGATAACTGTGTTCTGTTCCATACAGGATTCTCTACAAAATGTTACATTTAAGCATTGCATTGTAAAATAAAGTATAACCTCACACACTTGTATTTAAAAAACATGGACGGTTCTCAAATTGTTTATGAACTTTTTCTGATATTGGTCTCTTTTTGGAGGTCCAGTGAGAGTTCTGCCCGCTATTCGGGAGGCTCTCTCTCCCTCTGGAGCTGCTGGCCGAAGTAAATTGACATGCAGCTCCAAGCAGAGCTTGGTATGGGGTCCGCTGGCACTGCAAGCAAACCACACAGAGACATGGATCCTGGAGTAAGTCAAGTCAGGGAGTACTTGGGCAGGTTAGGTGTGCCCACATTAGGGAGGGAAGTACTGGGTGCAGTTTTTAAAGTAGAGGAGGAAAGGAAGGGAGGGAGGAAGGGGTCTACCTTCTTGGTTGTAGAAAGCAGGCAGTGAGAAGCAAAGGGTAGCCTCCAATTATAGCATTTCCCTCTCCTGCATCCCTACTGTTTTGAATCTCTTTTTTAAAAAATAAAAAAATAGGCTGCTCACTGTCGCCCACCTCCCCATGCCAACCATTTTGGCACAGATAAGGTAATGCTGGGGTTAATAGTGCTTCTAACAAGCTCGACTGACTCCTTATTACATATTTCAATATGGTGGGTGGGATACTGATCTCTGTGCCAGACCACCCTCCACATTGCGAGGATGACATCGGGTTCATTGTTCTTAAATAGTGGTAGGACATTTGCAGTCTTACAATCTGCTGGAATTGTGCCAGAATCTATTGAATTTTAGCCCAATTAATTTCTCCAGTACAATCTGCTTATGAAAACAGAATTCGTTTAACTCCTCATTCTCCCAAACCACTTAAATCTTGTATTCAATAGGAATTCTCCAATCTGATTACAAGCCGGTACTACTATTGGGTGATTCTATCATACTAGACATTAGTTCTGCAGGAGTCTAAGCTAGCACTGCAGAAGATGTACCCACTATGAGAAAATGAACAGCACTAAAACCTAAAACGTTTCTACAGCAGACCCACTATTGTAACAGGATGCACAACTCACCCCTCCTCTGTCATGTTTTCAAAACCTTTTACAAATTTGCTGAAAATTGCATGGCCAGGAAATTTTCCTCTTTTTATGATGTTTATTATGTACCAAAACCAAACGAAACTACTTTCATGATCAGAATTGGGCAGAGATCCTAACAGAATTAACACTGCATTTTTATGGGAAGCCTCTGACACAGCTCTTTGCAACAAAAAAAACCCTCCTGCTTTTAATTAGGTCATAGAATTCTTGCCAGCAAGCGCTTGGCTTGGAAAGAAAGCAAACACTAATAGTGTGGTTTCCTTTTGTGTACAGTTTAATGTCCTTCAATGACTCCATGTACTGTAACATGAATCCATCCTTTGCAGCCACTGTGTGCTTTGCAAAAGAAAATCATTGAAACAAGATGTTTTGCTAATTCCTTGTGGAATCTCTACACTCAGATTGGCTGGTTATAACAAAGCTTTGTCTGATGTCAACGTTAAGGATGAGAAGTGTATTTTTTGATTGACTGAGATCATGGGACCTCAAACATAGCTACCCCTGTAACTGTATTGTGCATTCAAGAGTTTTGTGAATAATGTCATATCTGGTGCACATCTCAATTACCAAATCATCATCTACATGAGAGATAATTACATGAATAGCTTCCTTCAGGATTAGAGGTGAGCACCATTGCTTTCCTGTAGACCACAAAGGCCCGTCCAACGCCAAAGATGTGGATTTGTGAGCAATTGTTTTTATTATCGGAGGAAAAACAAGTGTACAGATGCATAGAAGGAAGGCCAGGGAGCGAGATTTGAGTAATTTGCTCCATCAGCGAGGCAGTGCAACCACAATAGGTCAAACGAGGTCCTCGTGGGTAGTCAACATTCAGCAATTTTAGCATATTTTTCCCAGTTTCACAGATGAGTTACATGATAGGACCTGATCCAGTGGGAGGCAGTTGTCCTCCAGTATTGTATCACGCCCAAGTGAGATATCCCGCCTATGGTTTCTAGTAAAGAGTCAGTGGAAGGTAGAAGGGCTGACTGTAACGTTCACATTGCATGGCATGGCACTGAGGCCAATTTGGAGCACCCCAATTATCTTCCTGTCCGAGAGTAGCTAATTCAATAATTTGACATAAACCCTGATAATAAGCTGATCTAGCATTTCATCAATATGATGAAATAGAATTCTATCAGGAAGTTACTATTCAGGAATTCAACTTTTCCTATTACTCCATTACTGCCCATTTTTTACTCGAAGCTCAAGTTTTTTGTACAAGTATGATGTTAAATGTCAGTGTAACTTTAAATGGAACGGAAAGTCTAAGTAACAAACTGTATTTTGACATAAGTCACAGTGAAGTTTCTTCTAAACTGGAAAGAGGGAAACACTTAATGAATACTTCATTGACTGGACAATGTTTTAGGGCCTTCGAAGTTTGTGCCAAGCACCATACAAATGAGAGTATTTATTTTCATTGTTAAATAAGCCATCACAATTTTGCTTCATGACAGCATCTTATAGTGCTGAGTTTCAAGTTTTAGAACACTGTTCCCAATGCAGCACAAGTTCCATTTTCAACAATCTACAGCAGCAATCACACAGAACATCCAATGTTGTTATTTATCAGAAGTTTGATACAAACGAGTGACGATTCCGAGCTTTCTACTCTATGTTGTATAAAATGTTTGGGGAGGCAATGGCCTACTGGTATTAATACTGGACTGTTAATTCCGACCCAGAAAGCGTC
This sequence comes from Stegostoma tigrinum, assembly GCF_030684315.1. Taxonomy (NCBI): domain Eukaryota; kingdom Metazoa; phylum Chordata; class Chondrichthyes; order Orectolobiformes; family Stegostomatidae; genus Stegostoma; species Stegostoma tigrinum. The sequence goes on from NC_081370.1 coordinate 21,861,885, forward strand.
CCACAGACCAGGATTGAAGCCCCACCATGGCAGATGGCAGGATTTGAATTCTGTAATAAAAAATCTGGAATTAAGAATCTAAATGGTGACTGTGAATCCACTGTCGATTGTCAGGAAAAACCCCATCTGGTTCACTAATGCCCTTTAGGGAAGGAAACTGCCATCCTTACCTGGTCTGGCCAACATTTGGCTCCAGACCCACAGCAATGTGGTTGACTCTTACTTGCCCTCAGGACAATTAGGGATGGGCAATAAATGCTGCCTAGCCAGTGACGCCCTCATTCTGTGACTGAATTACAAAAATGCAACTACCACACTGTCCCATCGGAAATTTCCAAGTCTGGGGCTAAAAAAAAATTTTAATTATTTCTATCCACAAAGAGGATACAAAATTTCTTCCTGAGATGTCTTTGGCACAGAAACTAAATGTCTGGAAGTCTTCCAAGTGAGAAAAACTAAAGCAGGAAAGGTCAGGAAAGCACATGCATAATGAGAAGGAAAATCCTTGCGTTGATATACTGTCTACATTGCTCAGAGTATTATTTATAAATAACAGCTTTGGACACGAAAAAAAAGTTTGAAGATTTAAAGAAAATTTTAGCCTGAACACTAGAAAAACCACCCTCACATAGTGCCACTTGATTTTAGTTTGAAATAATTGGAACAGGTCGATAGAGTCCTGATTTATCTTGATATTCAGTGGTTTTTGGTTTTACTCTCCTTGTATTCATTTTCTAAATAAATATCAAGGCACCAACCATGCAGAAGGAATGGGTGAACACAAAAATATATAGGCTCAATTTTTAAGGTTTGGAGAAGCTGGCAGCAGTATTTGGAGAACTTGAATATGTCTAAAGTTCGTAGCTTCTTCAGAAGAAGCTGAAACCAAATCTGAATCACATAATGTTTGCCATTTTCCCTCTAGGAAGGTATACACACTTAACGATGGGTCTCCAATACATCATTCTGTCATTTCTACCTTCAAATATCTGCCTAGATGTGCCCAGATTCTGAAATACAGCTTGAACTCAACTTTCAACTTCAAGATGAGATTCCCCAAATGAGTCACAGAGTGGAGCAGCTGTGAACACTGGACATCGTAATAGAACCTGATCCTGACAATGTCCATCTGTTTGGCCATGAACAGCATGTCATTAGTCAGTGGGCAAGTTATACTGCCCGTGGTACTGTGTGCAAACAGAAGTGAGAAGAGGAAGAGAGAGAGAGGAGAATGAGAGTCACCTGGGAAAAGGAGGAAAGGTTTGTTTCTTTCACTGGACACTGAATGAATATACTCCAGGCTATCAGCTTATTTTGCATGGTTTCCAGGTTGCTTCTTATTTTGTTTCTCCCCTGTAATAGACTTATTTCAACTGATGTACGTATAGTTTTCTGTACTAGTCGTACAGGTTTTTTTGAAAAGTTGAAATCAACTTTGAGAAGCTGAAATAGAAGGAACGTGACCAGGAACATGTCACCATTTGAAAGAACTCCATTCTAGAACAACTGAAAAATCACCATTTTTCAGAGACAGATCGATGAAAAGTGACCACATGAGGTAAAAGTTCAAGATCATCCCCAAACCAGGCATAATGTGCAATCAGTCTGCACAGGTTTACAAAAATGCAGGCAGAACACAAACTTGGTGCTGCTGAATAATTTATGATTCTGTCCTCGAGCAGCATGTTTTTAATCATTACAGGATGGGTAGACTTAACACTCTAAGACAATACTGTGTAGATAATATAAACCCTTAGCAGGACTGTATACTGAGAACAGTTTCAATCATGTTGTCTAAAGGAGGATATTTTGCCATGGATGGAGTTCAATGGAGGCTCACAAAATTCATCCTTGGAAAGAGATTATTTTAGGAACAGATACTGAGGAAATGGTCTATATTTCCCAGAGCTTTGAAGAATGAGAGGTGAACTCATTGAAACTTTTTGGAGATTAACAATATTAATCTGCATGTTTCAGGACTACATCACGTTAGTTATTTTGACTTACTGCTATAATGTGGAGCTTGCTAACAATCTCCAGCTCAGTTTACATCTCGCCTGAAGTTTTAATTCCTGTGGAGTTGATAGGAGAAAGGGCAGCCGATTCACTCGGTTGTTTTACATTATCACACAAAGTTCATATTACTTCCCAATACCTGTATCCACGGTTTAAATTGGGGATGCCCGGATCTAGTCAAAATTTGACTGAAGGATAGCTTACAAGTACTTCCATCAGCGAACCTTGCAATCACAGTAAAGACACCATAAGTAAAAGGAGGCCCCAGTGAAATGGTTAACTATTGCACATTCTGGACCACAAGACTAACAATGGTCTGAACTCTGTGTGCCGCCACCCAAATAGAGAGAATTTTTGTAAGAAATGGCATTTGGCACCGAGAAGTGTTGGAATAATAGAAATTCTTAAACTTTTCCTCAAGGGAAATATTGTTTGAACAGTAAGTGCCAACAAGCAGCCTGATTAATGCAGATTTTGGTCCAACAAAAATCCCCCAAAATATTCCTCCCTTCCTGTAACATGACTATAAACCTTCCATGCTTTCAGCAGCTACAACTCAATTGAGACTAAAGGATTGAATTCATTAGAAACCTGCGCTGAAAGGGACCAAGATTCACAGAACAGCACACCAAGATGAAGATATTTATTCACCTTCCCACCAAGTACAGAAGTCTCACAGAACAGAAAAAGTTGCCAGCTACAATTTCCACTTTGTGCTGAGTCGATTCCAGACTAGCATTAATTGGGGTAAATTTGGCCCTAGCTTCCTTTGGTTAGCAAGAAAAGGAGAAATCCCCCTGAATCCCCACAGCTCATTGCAATGACCCTGTGTATAACGTGCAGGATGAGGTAAAGATTGAGCTTTTGTATAATGCTACCCACAATCAAATAGCTGAGGTGCTAACATCTATGGATAACTAGTAAGGTGTTCGCATATTCAGCAGACTGAAAAAGAAAAAAAAAATTGTCGAGAATCTGAAAACGAAGACAAATTCAGAAACAATGAAAATCTGTGAGCTGTCTTTCTCTGTACAGCGTCGATCCACTGGAGCTCAAACTAACACCAAGTTTGACAATGGCAAATATACGTGCTGAACCAATGACACATGTTTAAATAACTTCGAGGTCTTTCAATGAGGTATCACAGATGGTTGGTGAGGGTAATGTGATTGCTATGATGTATATTCCAGAAGCCTTCTGATAAAGATATGACAGGTTTGTCAGCAAAGTTAAAACCCATAGAGTGAAAAGGAAAGTGGGAGTGTGGATAAGAGGTTGGCTGAATGACAGTAAACAAAGTACTGGTGCTAGGAAGTTTTTCAGACTGGAGGAAATTATACAGAGAGTGATTCCCCAGGGATTGTTACAAACAGCATGTTTCTTCCTTCATATACAATAATGACTTTAACTTGGTTATGTAGCAATAATTTCAAAACTTGCATAAGACACAAACTTGAAATCTTGTAAAGAGGACAGAATTAGACCAAGGGAATAGAAACATATTGGTTGGATACGTGCATTAAGTTTTATCAGCTAAACGTCCAAAGCGTGAAGAGATACACTTTTTGGAAAGAAGAACAAAGAGAATAACGTAGGAGCAAATTACTGCAGATGCTGTAATTAATACTGAAAACAAAAAAAAATGCTGGAAATCACAATGAGTCAGGCTGCATCCATGGAGAGTCATTAGACTTGCAACGTTAGCTTGCTGTCTCTCCATAGATGCTGCCTGACTTTTTGCGATTTCCAGCATTTTTTTTTTGTTTTCAGTCAAAAGAATAACACTTAGCTCTTCCAATGATTTTACAGTTTTATGAAATTGAAACTTGGCTTTCTTATTTCACTGATTCTGTTACACTCTTTTCACTGCTTCTGGCTGGAATCATTTTTAATTAGTGGAAGTGTGCTTTGAATGAGGTGATAAATCAGTCATTGCTCCACTCTCATGTGTGTTGGTCGCTTTATTTCTGTTACTGCTTTCAACTGGTCAGGGTACAGGTGAAGTACATGACCCAAGTACCTGACTGCAGGCCTCTTCAATTGCATCTTTTCTTGTTCAGCTGCAGGCTCATCTTTGACTGCTGAAGATATCTTAAAATATTAAAACAACTTAATGATCAGTGAAAAGCTGCAAATCTCTTCTGCTGTATGTAGCATTACCAGACCATATATTTCGCTGGTTTCAAGTGAGGGGTATGGATTTTGGTAATGTCTACTATCTGGAACAGCAGGCCTTTGTTCTTGCCTCACCTTTGCATTTGAGGGCTCCAATTTTGCGACATCTATAGGCGTCATGCACAGGTCAGTAAAATACATGATGCTACATATAGAATCAAGTCTACTGGACAGTTCAAGTTCACTTGATGGCCTTCTGCTGTTATCGTTTTAACCGTAACACGACTAGCCCGGGGGAAGTGCAGTGATGTGCATGCTGCACTACTCGGTATTGTCACAAGATTTAATTTAAAGATTTAATAAATTGCTCAACGTTCCCAATTTACCTGTCTGATGGTCTCGGGTTAAAAGAAAACCTCAACCAAGTTTGTTATAACGTGAAGTGTTTGTTACAAATAGATTCATTCTAATCAAAGGTAAAGGAATATAAATTATCAACATATAACTCTGCCAACTGAAGCTCTAAACCCCACAAAAACCAGATTACTTAATTTTTCATTTAGACACATGGCAGTTACATACGAATGATAGTCTTTGGTTAGAGGCAACATATGAGATTTATATTTACAGCAACCAGTGGGAGAGAATAGCTATCTAAATTCCAGGTTTTGGTTACTTCACTGCAGTGACAGAGAGCAAGAGGGAATAAGACTAAGATAGAGGAGCAGAATTAGGTAATTTGGCCCATTGAGTCTGCTCTGTCATTCGATCATGGCTGATATGCTTCTCAACCCCATTCTCCTGCCTTCTCCCTGTAACCCTTAATCTCCTTAGTAGTCAAGAACCTATATCTGTCTTGAATACACTTAACGGCTTGGCTTCTGTAGCCTTCTGCAGCAGTGCATTCCACAGATTTAACACTCTCTGGCTTTCCTCCTCATCTCAGTTCTAAAGGGTGTCCCCTTCATTCTGAGGCTGTGCCCTCAGGTGCTGGTTTCTCCTACTAGTGGAAACATTATCTCCACACCCACTCTATCCAGGCCTCAGTTTTACATAAGTTTAGAAGAGATTTATCTCTCATCCTTCTAAACTCTATTGAATATAGAGTCAGGATCTTCCACTACTCATATGACAAGCCCTAACCCAGGATCATTCATGTAAATCTCCTCTAGACCTCCATCAGCACCAGCACATCGTTATGTATGGGACCCTACACCACTCTCAATATTCCAAATGCATCTGGCCTGAGCCTTGTATAGTCTCAGCAGGACATTTCCGCTCTTGGATTCTGGCCCTCTCGAAATGCCAACGTTGCAACTGCTTTCCTAACTGCCAGCAGCACCTGCACGTTAACCTGAAGAGAATCCTGAACTAGAATCCCCAAGACCCTTTGTGTTACAGATTTCTGAAGTCTTTCAAAATTATAGGAAGGACATTAATAAGCTAGAAGGGGTTCTGAAGAGATTTACCAGCATGTTGCCGGGTATGGAAGATTTGAGTTACAAAGAAAGGCTGGATTGGCTGGGACTACTTTTACTTGAGCATAGGAATTGATAAAGTCATGAGAGGTATAGGCGGGGCTAATGGTAGGTCTTTTTCCCTTGGATGGGGGATTTCAAGGCTAGGGGGCATATTTTTAAGGTGAGAGGAGAGATTTAGAAAAGACATGGGGGTAAAGTTTTTCTAAAAAAAAAGAGAGGGTAGTTCGCATGTGGAATTAACTTCCTGAGGAAGTCATTGATGCAGGCAGAGTTACAATGTTTAAAAGGCACTTAGGAGGTACATGAATAGGAAAGGTTTGGTGGGATTTTGGGCCAGGAACGGGCAGGCAAGACTAGTTTAGTTTGTGATTATGTTTGGTATAGATTGGTTGGACCAAAGGGTCTGTTTCCAAGATGTACAGCTTTATTTAGTAAATAATCTATGCCTCTATTCCTCCTGCCAAAGTGCATAACCTATTTCCCATATTGTATTCCATCTACCACTTCTTTGCCCAGTCTCCTAACCTGTACAAGTCCTCTGCAGACTCCCCACTTCCTCAACACTACCTAAACCTCCAATTCTTTTTGTCTTCTACAAATTTAGCAGCAATGTCCTCCATTCCTTTGTCCAGATCATTAATATATAACATGAACACTTGTGGTGCCATTAGCCACCAGTCTGCCATTCCTGAAAAAGACCCCTTTATCCCCACTGTCTGCTTTCTGCCAGTCTGCCAATCCTCTTTCCATGCCATTATCTTGCCGATAACACTATGGGCTCTTTTTTGGGAGCCCCCTGTGCACCACCTTGTCAAAGGTTTCTGGAAATCCAAATAGATCACATCAACTGGTTCTCCTTTATCTAACTTACTCTTTACCTCCTCAAGAATAAGCTCTGCTTTACCATGCCCTTCTATGTACTCTGCAATCTCATCCTTAATAATAGATGCTAAAATCTTACTAATGACCCACTCATCATTTCCGGTCTTTTGCCTCCCTTTCTTCTTAAATAGGGGTGTTATATTAGCCATATTCCAGTCCTGTGGGGCCTTCCCTGTCTCCATTGATTCCTAAAAGATCACCAATGTCTCCACAACCTCTTCCTATATCTCCTTCAGAACTCTAGGGTGTAGTCTACTTGGTTCAGGTGATTTAACCAAATGAAGACCTTTCAGCTTCCCTACCTACCTCCTCCATAGTGATGGCTACTACACTCACCTCCGACTTTCTTGAAGTCCTGGGATGCTGCTGGTATCTTCCACTGTGAAAACTGATGCAAAGTACCTATTCAGTTCTTCCACTATTTCTTCGTTCCTTCACCAACCTCATTTTCCAGGAGTTTAATGTCCACTCTTGCCTTTCTCTTACCTTTTATGTATCTAAAATACATTTGCAAGTTTCTTTTCTATTGCTAGATGGATTATTCTCATACTTCATCTTCTCTCAACATATTGCATTTTATAGTTCATCCCCCCCAGTTATTAAAGGCTTCCTGATCCTCAGACTTCTCACAAATCTTCACTACATTGTACGCTTTTTCTTTTGCTTTTATACTGTCCCCTGACTTCACTTGTCAACCAATCTTGCCTCATCCTCCACTTAGAATTTTTCTTCTTTCATATCATGAATTTCTGCTTTGCCTCCCAAATTGTCCCAGAAACTCCTGCCATTGCTGCCCCACTGTCTTCCCAGCTTGGCTTCCCTTCCAAATCACCTCTGGCCAGCTCCTCCCTCATGTCCTTACTCAAAAGGAGATAACATTACATCAGATTACAGCTTCTTCCTGTCAAACTGTAGGGTGAATTCTGTCATTATTATGGTCAATGCCCCTTAAGGATTCCTTTACCTTAAGCCCCCTAATCAAGTCTGCCTCATTACACATCACCAAATCCAAAATTTCCTGTTTCCTTAGGTCCAAGGAAGGAGAGGGGTATCATTTCACGATTATCTGAAATGACACACAAGAGACTTTGCATTTAGCCTGTGCTTACATAGGAACATAGGATTTGGGAGCAGGTGTAGGCCGTTTGTCCTTCAAGTCTGTTGTACAATTCAATAAAGATCATCCTTATTTGATTATGATCCCCACTCCAGCAGTTGAAGGGTGTTAGGGAAGGCAGTACTTTTTTCGTGAAAAATAGACCTTAGAAACCAAGAGGGGCTTTGATTGCAATCTAATAATGCCAGCAACATAACATACAAATTGCATGCAATCGAAGGACTGAGTTGGACCTGTAGAGTTAAAGCACTCATAGTCAAGATGAAGCATGAAGGAGGGACATTTGATTGAACTACCAGAGAATACTTGATGTCCAAAGAAATTCAAAAAATTATGTTTCACAGGGAAGATTGTTGTTCCCCTCGATAAGTAGAGCAGCGTCACAGGCCCTTTGTAGAAACTGCTCAGAATGACATTGGACTCCTAAAGAAAGCAAAGCCATGAAAAGAATATTCTCCCTGTCCTTTTGTCATTATTTAAAACTAACATGGTAAATTTAACTTTTCTATTTTGTTTATGATATTGCATGTCTCAGTGGGAACACATCAATAATGTAAAATTGATCACTAATTAGTAAACTCAGTCAGCAAGTTTCCAGGAAAGATACATGTGGAAATCTACAAAAATAAATTATTGACACATCAAATGCTGCTCCTTGGATGTTAGTTTAAGGATATCATAATGGAAGCTTCAATGTATAACCTAAGCTGCTGGGGGCAGGGTTCAGATCAGGTTAGAGTTAACGCCTGCTAAAAATTGAAGACTATTATTCAAACTTTTAATAACAATCACTCATCTCCTTTTGTACATTATTTCTTTCAATCACTAAATGAGCATAAAAAGACTTATGTTTGCAAGAGATTTTTCAGCATACCAGGTCTGAAAGATCATAGGTTCAAGTGCTACTCACGTGACTTCAGCACACAATCCTGGCTAGCATTTCCGTGAAATAAGGAGGCTGTTTTTTTGTATTATACATTAAATGGATACCCCCTAACATTATCAAGTGGGAGTTAATTAAAAAAAATAGGCTAGACAAAGAGTCTGATTGCTTATTTCAGTGATGTTTGTGGGAATTCACTTCTGCATTGCCTCCATTGAAACATTAAACGATATCTCTAAAGTAATCATTTGATAAACTTTTGGGACAACTTTACACATTATAAATGTAGACCATTCATGTGTCAGTCTTCTTTCATCCTTTACAAAGTAAACTACTAATAAAACACTTCCAGCTATGCTTATTGACCAAAATAATCTAACTATCAATCTCACCTTGCTTCAGGGTAGGTCCATACAGACCCATCAACAATTTATTGCTGGTTTAATTGTGTTTCCCTTTTAACACAGTGTGCATTAATCAAATCTAATACACCAGAAAGTGCAACTGTATCTACAAAATTTCATTATGTTAGTTCCGTATTGAAAGATCTTTCTTGTACTCAACTACACAGATGTGAACATGTGGCACTTTTGGTAAAAGGAAAATCCACAAAATGGATATCTTAAACCTATGTTGCGGATTGGCAGGAAAAGATTTGTGTTGGGTTGGATACCAATTTTACCGAACTGTTCAATTTTATCTTCCATTGACTCCAATAGAGCATAAACAAGGTGGGGTCTAGAAACAGGTGTCTGATCTAAAGACAGTACTACTTGCTCGGAGCATCAGATTAAATTATTTTGTTTCTTGTTCTTCTCCTTTCTCTGTTCTGACATTAAAAGGGAGATTCAAACGTGAATCAGGCTCAGGTTGTGTACAATGGCCAGTAAATGTTTATCAGTTTGACTTATGGCTTTGATAGGATGAGAGCTTCATTAAATTGGTACTGTCAATTTTTTTTCTGTTCACTCATGAATGATTATTAGCCTAACCAAGTAGTTTGCACTTCAGAGGACAGTTAGAAGTAAATGACATTTTGGTATTTTTAAGAGTCACATGTTGGCCAGACTGGATAAGGACCGCAGATTTCTTTCCCTGAAACTCATTAGTAAACCAGATAGCTATTTTTAAGAGATAACAAGGTGTAGAGCTGGACGAACACAGCAGGCCTATTTTTAAGCTGCAATTTAGTAGTTTCATTTTTACTAGTGCTGACTAGTGACAAAGTGGGGGATTTTATGACTTCTGCATGGTGTGTTTAGAGGGTGGGAGGACATTTACTTAGGCTGGATAGTAGTGAGTAAGCCCAGAAGGGAAAAAAAAAGTGAAATGAGAGAACAACCCAAAGTGGTCCAAGTCATTATGTATATTCAACAATGAAGTTCCAAGGCTTCCAATAACTTCTTTCAATTTTTTTTTTAAACCATTTCTTCCACGTTGGATGCAGCTAGTCCCTACTCTTTACCAAAACCAGCTTGTGTCTGCACACACCTGGATGTGTGGTGCGTATGGGAGTGGATAAATTGTTGAAGGCCAATTAATTGACAATTTAAATGCATGGTTTCATCACTAACGGTATTAACTCAACTGTGGCTGGGCCTAGTCACGAAGTAATGTACACAACAAATAAAGCCTACTTGTGGTCTCCCTTAGAGAGGGGAATCAAAGCTGGGGGTGGTGTTGGGGGGTGGGGGGTGGGAAGAGGGAAGAGGGAGGGAGGTGGAGATGGGAATATCATTTTTCCTTCAAATACTCAGTGCCTGATTATGAAACTTAACATGTGGGAGAGGAAGCTAGCTGCGAGACAGCACCTGTCCTTGTTGCTCATCCTCTCACCCCAGAAAATCCTTCTCACCAAGACTTCTCCCTGATCTGGATCGCTCCAATTCTCAGCATCCAAAGGCTGTCATTTTCCCACTCGAGCCACTGCCTCCCTAGTGCCGCTGATGAGTTAGCCACTGATTGGCTGTCTGATTGGCTGTCAGCTTTCTAAGGTCATTTATTCTGCAGAAAATATCCAAGAAGCACGACCAACCTTGTTAAATGATGTCTCTCTAGTTTATGAGCATCTGTTGTGATTTGTGCACCTTGTGGAATTGAAAAGTACGACAATTCTTGGACTGTCTTATCCAGGTTAATCCCATAATACCTCCGTAAAAATACAATCTAGCTTTTCCTTAAAAATGCCAGATCCATTTAATTAATTGAATTGAAATTCTTTTGGTGGGATCATTTTAGTCCAGACCTGCTGAATTACTCATTTGCTAACGTAACCACCATGTTACCACACTCCCATTATTCATCATTTGAAGACTTTTGGCAACACTAAATGACAAAAATTCCTCCATAATTTTAATTCCACTCCTGAGGTCAGCTTCTTAGGTTCCCACTTCTATGTATCTGCAAGGGTCATTTTCCTCCTTTTTGAAACACACAGGAAAGAAGTTAAAAGCATTCATCCTTGCGATCTATAATAGCATCCTGCTGATGGATTTAAGCTACACACTGACCTCATTCTGAAGGTGCAGGATTGCAGGCAGGCTTCCTCTCTGACATGCCCAGGAATTGTGACGCACTGTCAACATCCACAATGTTAGCAAATTATAGCAAACCAGAGAGATATCATTTCACAAAATTGCCAATAACACAATGCGAGGGGTATTAAGACCCATATGTATCTTTCACCTACAACTCATGTTGCAACTACCACGTCTCAAAATGGTTTTGAATTGTTTTTATTGTAAAGGGAACCTACTGGTTTTCCTCAGTTGTTGACAGGCTCTCAAACACGGGTGTGGATGACGTGCTGCTGGTGAAGGACCCACTGTCGTCTTGGTCATAGCGTCTCTCATCACGTGCTCGACGACGGCGCTCACGGGCTATCTCCTCCTCATCTTCCATGCTCCTCTGTGCAGTTAGTCTGAGGGGAAACAGCAATGTTATCAGTAACATGGCATTGTTGGCCTATGCACATTAACTGGCAAGCTAATTGGCAATTTTTTAAAAAAGCATGAATGAGGAGGAGAATCTTTCATTCTGAACTTCTTTGGTGCCAAAGCAAACACTTGTTTGCAAACATACTCCAGACCTTGTAATTGTGTTTCAAATGCATCACTACACAACATCACCATCACTGTCCACATGCAAATAGAAGCTTTGTCCATGTTTCTCTAACCTTAACAAATGGCTCTCATTCACTGTATTCTCCTCCTGGAGGCAACTATCCATCTCTTTTCATCCACAGCCCCCTGCCAAATTCCTTGCCAGTTCCCAAAATTCCTTCATTAAGTCTAATTTTGCATTCATGCCGATTGTCTGCTTTTTCTCTATTGTTTCTGTAAATTCTGTGGCATTGGTTAGCTGAATGTGTTAAATGACTAACAAGTGGTTCAGAAATAATGCCAACGGCCAGGTTCCATTTCCATTCCATCTGAAGTATATTTGGAACCTGCCTCCTGCCCCTCCGATCAAGGGTGAACAGCCATGGAAAATCACCACTGCACACAAAAATCACCATGAAAATAACTCTGCATAAAACAGCAGGCAATGAGTCAAAGACTTAGCTTTGGACTGAACACACATGAATGAATATTTATTAATTCATTCTATTATTTCTGTACAGAGAAACTGCAGCTTTCTGTTGATAATGAGTAACATCACTAGACTAGTAAATCTGAATCCCAAGATAGAGTCACAGAATCCTACAGCACAGAGACAGAATCTTTGGCCTAAACTGGTCCCATTTCCCTGCGCTTGGCACATATCCTTGTAAACCTCTCCTCTCCAGGTATTCATCCAAATGCTTTTTAAATGGTGTTAGCGTACCCATCTCAACCACTTCTGCTGGCAGCTCATTCCATATGCATTTCTCTGTCTGTGTAAAACAAGTCTCCCCTCAGATTCTCATGTATTCTTTCCCCTCTTACCTTAAACCGATGCTTTCTCGTCTTTGATTCACCCATCCTTGGGGCAAAGAGAGTGCATTCACGCTATCCATACCTCTCATTACTTTATACACTTCTATCAGATGCACCCTCAGTCTCTTGCGCTCTAGAGAAAAAATTGCTTGTCCAACTTCTCCCTACAACAGTCCCTTGAGCCCTGGCAACATCCTTGTTAATGTGTTCTGCACTCCTTCAAGTTTAACAACATTCCTATAGCAAGGTGGCCAAAAGTGAACACAATACTCCAAGTGCAGCCCACCAACATCCTGTACAACTGCAACATAACTTCCCAACTGATGAAAGCCAGTGTGCCAAAAAACCTTAACTGCCCTGTTTACCTGTGAATACACTTTCAGAGAACTGTGCATCTGAACTTCAAGGTCCCTCTGTTCCACAACACTGCGTAAGGCCCTACCATTTACTATGAAACTCCTACCTTGATGTGACTTTCCAAAATGCAACATCTATACTAAATTCCATTTGCCATTTCTTAGCCCACTTCCCCAACTGATCAAGATCCTGCTGCACGTTCTGAGAACCTTCCTCAATGTCCAAGATACTGTCTATTTCAGTGCCATCTGCAAACTTACTAATCATGCCTTGTACATTCTCATCCAAATCATTGATTGATATAGATAACAAACAGCAAATGGACCCAGCACCAACCCTAAGGCACACCACTATTCACAGGCCTCCAGCCCAACTAGCATCCTTCCACTATTACTTTCTGCTTCCTACTATCAAGCCAGTTGTGTATCCAATTTGCTAGCTCTCCCTGGATTCCATGCGATCCACCTTCCACAGCAGCCTACCACATGTTCTTAGGTCATGGGCTTAAATGTCACCAAGGCAAATGGTGAAACTGGAAATAAAAATCTGGAATATAACGAGCTGGCCCAATGGTTGTTGTAAATCAGATGGGTTTTCACAATGTCCTTTAGGGAAGGAAATTGGCCATCCTTACCTGGTGTGGCCTACACATGAATCCAGACCCACAACTTAGTGAATTCTTAAAATCCGAAAGAACTATGGCTGCTGTAAATCAGAACCAAAAATAGAAGTTGCTGGAAAAGCTCAGGTTTGGCAACATCTCAAAGAAAAATCAGTTAACATTTCAAGTTGAGTGACTGGACTCAAAATGTTAGCTTTGATTTCTCTTCAGCAGATGCTGCCAGACCTGCTGAGCTTTTCCATTAACTTGTCTTTGTTCCAGTGGTCAATTCTTAACTGCTGTTTGGGCAATCGAGGATGAAGATAAATGCTGGCTTGGCCAGTGATGCCTACATCCCATAAACATTTTTTTTTAAAAAGGTGGCTCAGGATCCGATTAGTTGATTCCCACCTCAATCCTAATTTGTACGTTTGTAATAATAAACATTTAATGTACATCCATTATAAGAAGTTCTAGGAATTTTACTTCTGAGGAATCTTTTGGGTTACTAAGTTTTAGATAGCAATTGCTTGAAGACACACCAGAATAAAATGTGCGATAGACCTTCAAATCCATGGTGACTGAAATGTTAGTGGTCCTTTTCTCATCAGAAAATATTATAATAAAGATGGAAAATGCTTGGGCATAAATACTCATGGGTTTCTTTGCTGAAAAAACAGCTGAGTGGACATTCCACATGAGTTTCCTTCATCTTGGGTTCAGTGGATCGGAAGAAACCCTACAGTAGCAATAGTTGGTTACACTGTTACTGCAATGTTTCCACCAACCTTTCACCAAAAACATACCATGGGAGATTGGAAGGAAATGCTCTGAGGTTCTAAATGAGGTACACTTTAGAAAGTGAAAGCATTCAGGATGGATTCTTCAGCAGCACTAAGGAAATTGGCTTCAATTCTTTTGACTGAATAAAATGGAGAAGCAATACATCAGCCAAGCCAACACTCTTGATTACTAACAGACATGTGCGCTTGGGAAATAATCACTGAATGCACTACAGTGCTTCGAGTAATGTACTCAGTAGATCAGAGTATGAAGGATTGACTTAATCTAAATGAGACCACCCGAGCTGAGCCACTGTAAAAGTAGCCATCAACATACTATTGCGTGTGAGATCACAGACTTTGCTGTTCAGTATTTAACTAAGGTCCTTGACTTCTCCACAATGGGTTCTCAGAATAGGACTATTACCCAAGTATTTTAAACTTGGCAAAAACAAAAGTGTTGCATTTATTTAGCATCTTCCACAGACTTAGAACACAGAGTACTTTTGGAACAAGGAAGAACCTTTGAACCGGCGTAATTTAGGAAACCCAGCACAGTGCACACAGCAAGATTTCGCAATACACAATGCAATCGTAACCAGCTAATTGGTTGCGATGGCCTGTGAGGGATAAACATTGGTCAGGATATTGATAACTCCCATGCTCTTCCATTGAAATACTGCTTTGGAATGGTTCTTGCTTTCCTGAGAAAGCAGAGACACAGCTTTCATTTAACTTTTCATCCAAATGAGGACACCACTAACAGTACTGCACTAGGGAATAACCCTAGAATTTTATAATCAAGTCCAGTAGTGGAACTTTGTCTCAAAAGTGCAGATGGTTAGAACTGTCATTTCTACATTCCCACTAAACTCTGCCTCTGAGCATCCCCAGGGGTGTGCTCTGTTTTACTTTCCAAAAGATATAGACTGACCACAGTATAATTCTACCACCTTTAGTTTTATTAACCTTCCTACTGATAAAATCTTATGAATGTTCTACTCAGAACCAGGAACTTCTGAGGAACATTTTTAAAAAAAAGATTAGAATTGAAAGAATTTTAGAATTGAAAGGATTAAGGTTAGTAAGGAGGAGGTGTTATCAATTCCAGAAGGTGTGAAGGTAGATAAATCCCCTGGGCCGGATGGGATTTTTCCAAGGATTCTCTGAGAAGCTAGGGAGGAGGTGGCAGAGCCTTTGGCCTTGATCTTCGAGTCCTCATTGTCTACAGGTTTAGTACCAGAGGACTGGAGGATTGCAAATGTTGTGCCTTTGTTCAAGAAGGGCAATAGAGATGACCCAGGTAGTTATAGACCTGTGAGCCTTATGTCTGTTGTAGGAAAAGTTTTGGAAAGGATTATAAAGATATAGGATTTATAATCATCTAGCAAGCAACAATTTGATTGGAGATAGTCAGCATGGATTTGTCAAGGGCAGGTCGTGTCTCACAAACCTCAGTTTTTTGAGAAGGTGACCAAGCGTGTGGATGAAGGTAGGGCAGTTGACGTGGTGTACGTGGATTTCAGTAAAACCTTTGATAAGGTTCCACGTGATAGGCTATTGGAGAAAATACAGAGGCACAGGACTGAGGGAGATTTAGCAGTTTGGATTAGAAACTGGCTTTCTCTAAGAAGGCAACGAGTGGTGGCTGATGGAAAGTATTCAGCCTGGAGTCAGGTCACTGGTGCTGTGCCTCAAGGATCTGTTTTGGGACCACTGTTGTTTGTCATTTTTATAAATGACTTGGACGCAGGCGGATGGGTTAGTAAGTTTGCAGATGACACTAAAGTCGGTGGAGTGGTGGACAGTGTGGAAGAATATTGCAGGGAAACTTGGATAAACTGCAGAATTGGGCTGAAAGGTGGCAAATGGAGCTCAATGCAGATAAATGTGAGGTGATTCACTTTGGGAAGAATAATAGGAAGGCAGAATACTGGGTCAATGGAAAGATTCTTGGTAGTGTGGATGTGCAGAGAGATCTTGGTGTCCATGTACATAGATCCCTGAAAGTTGCCAACCAGGTTGATAATGCTGTTAAGGCGGCTTACGGTGTGTTAGGTTTTATTGGTACAGGGATTGAGTTCCGGAGCCGTGATGCCATGCTGCAACGTACAAAACGCTAGTGCGGCCTCATTTGGAATATTGCATGCAGTTCTGGTTGCCCCATTACAGGAAGGATGTGGAAGCATTGGAAAAAAGGTACCAAGGAGATTTACCAGGATGTTGCCTGGTCTGGAGCGCAGGCCCTATGAAGAAAGGCTGAGGGACTTGGGTCTGTTCTCATTGGAGAGAAGGAGGCTAACAGAGGATTTAATACAGAGGCATACAAGATGATCAGAGGATTAGATAGGGTGGATAGTGAGCATCTTTTTCCAAGGATGATGACTTCAGTTTGTACAAGGGGGCATAGCTACAAATTGAAGGGTGATAGATTTAAGACAGTTGTCAAAGGCAGATTCTTTACTCAGTGTGGTAAGGGCGTGGAACGCCCTGCCTGCCAATGTAGTGAACTCAGTCACATTAGGGGCATTTAAACAGTCCTTGGATAAGCATATGGATAATGATGGGATAGTGTAGGGGGAGGGGCTTAGATTAGTTCACAGGTCGGCGCAACATCGAGGGCCAAAGGGCCTGTTCTGCGCTGTATTGTTCTATGTTCTATGTTCTATCACTAACCCTCTGAATCTGATGTTATTCAATAAATGTTTGTTTCAAGTTCACCATTCCCATCTACACCCAATAACTCTCAATTCCCCTGTCTAACACTAATCTGTCCATGTTATTCTTGAAAATTTGCAATGACCCCACCTCCATTATCTTATGATGCAGAGAAATTCTAATGCTGCACACTAAGTTTGTGTGACATATGGACAACACCTAAATCCATCTGCTTCTTGGAACTCTGCAGTTGTTTTCCATTTAAATAATATTCTGCTTTTTGTACTTCCTGCCAAAGTAAGCAACTTCACATTTTTCCTCATTCTAGTCCATCTCCTCGACTTTTCCCCATTCACTCATCTGTCTGCAACTTCCTTATGCCTTTTCCACACTGTTTTTCCTAGCTATCATGGTATCCTCTACCAATGTACCTACCAGGCCTTCACTACTTCATTGATAAGTCAGAAAACATTGGGGCCCTAGCACAGGCCCTTGCGAGATTCCATTTCTCATATTCCACCAAAGATCCATTTGTGCATTTCGTTTTCTGCAAGCTGGTCAATCTTTTATTAAAGCTAACAATGTTGCACCCTACTCCACAAGCTATTTTCCACAGGAAACTTTGATGCGCACACCCTACGAATGTCCCCTGGAAATCCTGCAATAACAGGTTTACAGGCTCCTCTTGCTCCACAGCACGTTATTTCTTCAAAGAACTCCAATCAATTAGTTGAACATGTTTATCCTTTGATGAAAGCATATTGACTCTTTCCAATAACCTTGAGTTTTTCCAAATGGGCAGCAAACTTTCTTACTATATTCATAGTCAAAAGAAAAATTCTAATAAGTGAGGACCCACCATTTGTGCTTTTGTTGTATTCAAATAACTCTCAAACCAATCATCAGGCCTGGCACCCTCCTTGTCTGCATGGCTTAATCCACAGCAGGGTGTAAGCTTACAACTCATTAGGGGCACGACAAGCTTTGAATGCATGTGCAAATTGCTGCATTTGCCAGAGGGGGGAAAAAAAAAGTACCAGAAAAGATTTAACATCTCAACATATTCTTACATAATGATAAACAGTTTGTGTGTGGTAGGATGTAATGACCACATGCGTACCAGACATGTCCTCAGTGTGGTCCATGAACTAAGAACAAGCTTGTGATCCTTTCTAAATGCTTTGATTTAATAATAACCAGCAGCACAGCTTTAAGCAAGATAAACAATGACTTTATTACTCTGCTATTGCCCAGAGTTTTGGAAGTAAGATGTGTTGAAATACAAAGATTTAAAGTAATGATTTTAACTAAGACGCAAGTTACGTACCAAGGTAAAAAATGAGATCTGTCTCGACTATCATTGCATGCCTGGCTCAATTTAAGGTTCTCTTTCTGAAACAAAGGTGTTGAAATTTGAAGACCGTTTCAGCAGCTGTGATGGCTTCTGTGGCTGAATAGTTTTGAGGCTGCTGCAACAGGTGGACTGAGCAGAACAGATCCTAGAAGACTCCTTCCTTTGAGTTGGCCAGTGCTGTAGAGTCATCGTTCTTGACAGCCTAGGTTGGTACAGTAGTTGTGGATGCCTCCCTCTGCACACTGGTACCTTGCAGTAACAGTATAAAGCAGCTCGTGTTACAACTGTTTCTGCCAATCTTTTACAGTCTGAACACCTGAACCAACTGCAGTATCTTTACACAGAGTCCCTTCTTTATTACAAATTGTGATGGGGAAATTAATTCGCAGTTGGCCACCATCCATGGCTCAGTGAGAAATAGTATGGTACCACTCAATATTGACCCAACAAAGGCAGGGATCTCTAAAGACTGGCTGGGTAATAGATCCTAGCCAGGTTGTTCAAAGATGCTGTAACAAGGTAGGAGGAAGAAGAAAGACTCGGTACGCCTGCTGCTGCTATTCTCCAACCATTGGCTGAGGACATGTTAACAGAAAAGCCTGAACAACCCTGGAGGAGAAGAGTGACACTGTTGATGTTCTTTCTGTTTGCTCTCATATTTCAAATATTCACTTGAGAGGGGTGCTGGATGGCTTCAGGCACTTTTAGAACTATATCCCATCAGAATTCAAGTCAGGATGAAAATAAATTTAAAAAGGAAAAGCGTACACTGAATGGTACCTCAAGCCTGTGAATGTGCACAGGCAGACTGATGCCTTTGGCACAACGTAATTGAGTTTCTACAAAACAAAAAGCAGTCAGCCACTGAACAGAAACATGTTTCAACCATTACATTGGCATGATTGTGCTCCTGTCTTTAGAAATTTTTATTTATCTATTCATATTTAATTTCTGTTTCTTTTCCTACATGCATCCTTCTTCAATATCTCTCCCTGTCTTAAATGAGGTTGGCAACTTTATGCAGGAGAAAATTTCCTTAATGCACTAAACATGAGATCTGAATCAACAGAATCTGTTTCACATTGGAAATGGTGCTTAATTGACAATTCAGTCTCTATCATGCCTGCAACTACTCAAACATTTTACATTTAGTTTCAACTATTACTTCATTTTTATCTCCTCAACTGTGAAAGTTAAGTAATACTGGACTGGATGTTCTAAGCGCCAATTCCATTGAGCAGTAAATTACTTCTCAGTGTGATTGCCAAAAGGCCACTGCAACTGACTTCCCAAGGAGTACAGAACAGACAATTAACAGCATTTCAATCCCTTAATCCAGCTTGCTAAATTTCAGCATACGTGACCGTCAGTTTAAGTGAAGCTCAGTCTTGGTTTAACGTCCTCCAAGGTTTGATGAGTTGTGTGAGAAACTGAAGGGAGAGACTTCAAGGAAAACAAATGTATTTATTTATAAAAAATTGCAAGATGATAATTTAGGAATGAGTAGGGTCCATTATAGACCATATAGGTAATGTGGGAATGGACCCAGAAAATGTGAGCAGAAATTTTCAATGGATATTTTGCCATGATTTTTATAAGGGAACAAGATGACACAGGTAATGACAAAATAGAAGAGGACTGAGAAATATCAGAAGTAATTAACAGAAAGGGAGTGCTAGCAGGTTTAGCTGCCTTAAAAGCAGATAAATCTGCAGGTGAGGCGAGTGTGACAACCCTTGACGTCGAGGCAGCATTTGACCAAGTGTGGCATCAAGGAGCCCGAGCAAACCCAGAATCAATGGGTATCAGGGAGCATACTGTCTGGTGGTTGGAGTCATCTCTGACACAAAGGAAGATGGACCTGGTTTTTGCAGGTCAGTCATCTCAGTTCCAGGATGTCACTGCAGAAGTTCCTCAGGGTAGTGTCCTCAGGCTAACCATCTTCAGCTGCTTCGTCAATTACCTTCCCTCCATCATAAAGTCTGAAGTGGGGATGTTCACCAATAATCGCACCATGTTCAGCACCATTCGTGACTCCTCAGATATTGAAGGAGTCCGTGTTCAAATGCAACAAGATCTGGACAACATCCAGACTTGGGCAGGCAAGTGGCAAGTAACATTTGCAGCACACAAGTGCCAGGCAATGACCATCACCAATAAGAGACAATCTAACCACCGTCCCTTGGCATTCAATGGAGTTACGGTCACCAAATCACACACTATCAACATCCTAGGAGGTCATCAGCTGGACTCACCACATTAACATTGTGGCTACAAGAACAGGCAGGAGCTAAGAATATAGCAGTGAGTAACTCACCTCCCGACTCCTCAAAGCATGTCCACCATCAACCTGGCATGAGTCAGGAAGAGTGATGGAAGACTCCCCACTTGACTGTTGTTGGAGTTGCACTCATCCAGGCAAGACGCTTGACACCATCCAAGACAAAGCAGCCTGTTTGATTGGCACTACATCTACAAGCATCCACTCCCTCTACCACCAATGCTCAGTACACATTGCTGCTACTATCTGCTATATGCACTGCTAAATTTCAAAGATCTTCAGATAGTACCTTCCAGACCCATGACCACTTTCATCTAGAAGGGCATGGGCAGCAGATATATGGGAACACCAGCACCTTCAAGTTACCCTCTAAGTCATTCACCATCCTGACTTGGAAATATATCACTTTTTTTATTGTTGCTGGGTCAAATCCTGGAATTCCCTTCCTAAATAGGGTTGTGGGTCAATCCACAGCAGGTTGACTGCAGTGATTCAAGAAGGCAGCTCACCACCACCCTCCAAGGGCACTGAGGGAGGCAATAAATGCTGGCCAGCCAGTGATACACATACTCCACAAATTAATTTTTTTAAAAAGCCAAACAAGATGTACCCATTATCTCCTCCCTTGCCTCCCGCAACAGAGAGGGATTGGGGACCCGGTAATAATTAGTTTTCAGATCCTATCTTGCCACAGGTGAGGTGCCAGAGGACTGGAAGTCTACTTCTATTGTCCCATTATTAAAAAGTGAGAAGGGATGGACCACAAAATAGCAGGCATGTCAGTTTAAGCTCAGTGGTGCAAAAGTTAGTAGAATTCTGAGGGACAGTATATACTTGTGATTGAAGAGACATGGTTTACTTGGGTATAGTCAGCACATAGGCAAGTTAAGGTTGAGTTGAACAAATTTAACTGGATTTTGAGGTGGTAATAAAGAGTGCTGAAAAAAGTAATGCATTTCATGTGGTCTATATAACTTTAGCAAAGCTTTGATAAACTCCCTTACGACAGGCTGGTCAACAACGTAGACCTACAGGATCCAAGGCAAAATACCATGTTGGAACCAACGTTAGCTGAGATTAGAAGGGACAGAAGTGTTTGTGTAGCTGGAAATCTGTTTCCCGTGAATGTTGTGAGGTAACAAGGTATAGAGCCGGATGAACACAGCAGGCCAAGCAGCAGAGGAGCAGGAAGGCTGACGTTT
The DNA here is from genome assembly GCF_030684315.1 of Stegostoma tigrinum. Lineage (NCBI taxonomy): Eukaryota > Metazoa > Chordata > Chondrichthyes > Orectolobiformes > Stegostomatidae > Stegostoma > Stegostoma tigrinum. The sequence continues at coordinate 21,883,531 of NC_081370.1, forward strand.
CAGGCCTAGACCATTTCCAAAGGAAGGTCTAGGCCCAAAACGTCAGCCTTCCTGCTCCTCTGATGCTGCTTGGCCTGCTGTGTTCATCCAGCTCTACACCTTGTTATCTCAGATTCTCCAGCATCTGCAGTTCCTACTATGCCAGGATATTCTGTAGCCTTTGCTGTTTGTAATGCGTATTAATGATTTTAATGTGGGGTGTATGATCAACAAGTGTGTAGATGACAAAAAAATTGACAGGATGGTAAAGAGTGAGGTGGATAGCTGTAAACTGCAGAACAATATCAATGGACTGATCAGGTGGGTACAGGAGTAGCAAATGGAATTCATTCTGAAAAAGAGAAAGTGCACTCCTACCGGACCATAGAGCTGTTCTCTCATTAGACTGGTGGGGAGTTTAAACGTAGGGTCATAATACTTTAGGCAAAAGGGTGAGGTGAGACCTTAATGTTAACCTCAGCCAATATGGAAATTGAACCCAAGCTATTGGCTTCGTTCTGCTCTGCAAATCAGCCATCCAATCTCTTAATGATACAGTAGGCATGACACTTGGTTTCATTGTGTCCATCTTGATACTCACCACCACAGAAAGATAGTATATTAGTGAAAATATCACTCTCTGATTGGTGCCTTCTCAGAGCATCAAGATCAGAAAATCATTAAGCATGTCTCAAGCATGAATGAGTTCCACCAATGAACATTCAACTTGTTCGCAGAACAATCTGCTCTGGCCAGTCAGTCAAATCAATGTTTGCTCCCAACCCCCTCCATCTGTAGCAGAATCACAAATGTCAGTATTTTTAATAACTTGCCCTCGCATGGAAGGCAGCACCACAAGTAATAGAACAGCGAGGCATGTAGTTACGTGAATATGAGGGAGAGTAAAATGACATTCCACAGGTTAGGTACAAATCAGTGCAATTGTCTAACTTATCCAACAGGATTAATTTTCAAATACAAGATTCGGCAAATTTTCCTGGCCTTCCAATGAAAGTAGTGCACACTTAAGGAAACATCGCAAATCCTGCATTATTATTCACAACTACTTACCTCCTTTGGCCTAACATTTCCTCAAATCTATCACCTTCCTTGGAAAGACATTTCAATGAAGTCAACATTGAGGCACATTATTCCCTTATGAGTCAATGTACACTAACCTTTACATAATCTGGCTGGAAATGGTCTGATTATCAGTTTTTTTTAAAAAAGATCCTAACTTAGAAAACAATAACCACTTCAGATAGGAATTAGGTCACATATGCCATGGTCAAAAGATTTGGCAACATTTGTTGATAATTTTCAAGGTACTGATTCATGCAGGAATTTCCTGACAGCTGGGGAATTCATAAAAGTCAGTAAAAAACCTAACCACTCATTGCCACAAAGCCATCTAAGAATTTTCACCTTCACAGCCAATCCTGTGCATTTACTGCATTCTGTACTTCTACAAAAAAAATCAGCTTTAGCAATGCAGCCAATTCAAAGGAAGTTATCTTGCAAGCTTACACAGAGGTGCTAACTGGCTATTTCCTTTTTGTTTACTCACTGTCAAGATCATGGATCTGCAATACTGAAAGAGGATGATGTCATTATTAGACTACCATATTTATAGCAGTATACGACTCATTGAAAGTAATATTGAGCTACCAAGTGAAATTATTATTTATGGATAGATGTGTAATTCTTTAGGGGTGAGTTTTAGCACTGAAGAAGACAGAACTTATTCAGCTAAGCTCTAACACTACCCGAAGTCTTCAAATCCAAATCAACAGAAAACATTTTAGAGTTAATGTTTCTCTTTTGAATATGCAGATACAGGCAAGGTTAAATTGATCGTATATTTCTATTTCTATCTGCCCTGATAATGAAGTAGCCAAGCAGTTTTTCTGAGAAGAAGAGTAAGGCAGCTCACTGGTCAATGTTGCTGCCTCAGTATCAAAGTCCCAGGTTCAATTCCAGCCTTGGGTGGCCATCTGTGTGGAGCATACATATCCTCCCTGCGTCTCCATGGGTCTCTGGTGGGTGCTTCAGCTTCCTCCCACAGTCCAAACATATGTAGGTTAGGTTGATTGGCCATGCTAAAGTAGCCCATAGTGTCCAGCGATGTGCAAGCTAAACGGATTAGCCATGGGTTAATGCAGGGTTTCAGGGATAGGGTGGGAGGCAGTGTCTGAGCGAGATGGTCTTTGGAGCATGGTGCAATCTCCATGGACTGAATGGCCTCTTTCTGCACTATAGGGATGCTATAAATTAAGAAATTGAATGGATTGTGTGATTGCTTTAAAAAGCATCAATTACAGACTAGATTAAAATTTAAAAAAAGGAATGCATTCAGTTTGAGCTGGTCAGTTCGACCTCTCAACAGTTGTTTCAGATTTTTCCCCTGGTGTTACTGGCAAGAGAGCATGTGGCCTGTCAATTAAGAATCTGGGCAGTCTCTCAAAATTGGAACACTAGTAATAAATCAGAAACTCCAATTCCACCAGTCCCCATTATGTACACTTGGCTGAGAATCTAGACCAAAAATACCATGAACTCAGTAGACTGTATTTTGACAAGAGACATCAATTGTTAGCTTTGCTTGATTGACATCTTTGAGTTGTTATAATAGTTTGTTCTGTGAACTCTTTTGTCAAAGTCTCGATGTTTATTCCCTCAAGATTAGATGCACAAGGTGTTTGAAGCTTTTGTTATTGATACTTCAATGGACTGTTAAAGCAGATGCTAGCATCACCCTGTAGGAGTAGCAGTTATTTTCAAAGACATTCATGAACAAGGGACACTTCTCACAATAGTTCCATCCTCAGTATTTTTGTTATACGGCTCATGTGTTATGTACATATGGATGAATGATTAGAGAAGGGCATATGGAGAGTTATATGGGAGATAGGAGGCATGAAACATTAGCTGACATAGAATGCATGAGCGACTATGGACAGTACATTGGAAGCCTGAGGCTGTGAGGAACAAGAGCTAGAGTTTTAGATCTATTTACTAAACTCTAGACTATTGAAATGGGCTTTCTAATCAGCCTGCCTTTGCACATGCCTATTTCTTCAGCTGCCTTGGAATGTGCTTCCAGGGCTGGCAGTCCTGACCATCTTGTACTCAGCTGCCCAGATAAACAAACATGGGGTCTTCATCAGGTCTCTGCAGGACTTGATCTGCTCAAAGCATTAGTGTCAGGATGACACCATCGCAGTATTGTGTGAAATCAATTGTCAGCAGTATGCTGCACTCTTCAAATCCCTCAGAAAGCAGCTTCAAAATTTCCATCTCTATAGCATCCAGATTGGGTTTCAGCAAATCTGAACAGCAGTGATTTACATTAAGTCATATCACCAAAGATGAGTGTTGTATGTCTCACCAGAAGCAGTGGTGTGTTTCAGTTCGGCCCTGTCAGTCAATTTCTTTTTCATTCGAATTAATATTATTGCCACAAGAGAGCCATTGTAAAGAGGGTGAAAGTAAAAAGTTGCAATGTTTCAACTCAATTGTATGGAACCTTGGTTAGATCACACATGGAGTACAATGTGCAGTTTTGGTTCTCTTACCCATAGAAGGATATTATTGGTATAGAGGGAGTGAAGCAAAAAGATTTAGCAGACTTGTTCTCATGATGACAAGGCTGTCCTATAAAGAGAGGACATTAGAGAAACTAGAGTTTCAAAAGTATGAGAGGCAATGTTACTGAAACCTGCAAAATACTCAAAGATAGAGTTGATGCAGGTAAGATTTCCCCTTTCTTGGAGCCTCAAACCAAGGGACACAATAAGGAGGAAGCAACTTAGGTCTGAGATGAAGGAATCTATTTTTTTTAATGCAGAGGGTTCTGAAAGTATAGCCATTGAGTGTGTTCATTATGAACAGTTTTACAAATCTGCTTCCGTCCACTGATTTTACTGTTTTTATACGCAAATTCTAAAACCATGGGACGTAAATCCTAGCACTCAATGTTTCAAACCATTTATCTTTACATTGTTCTGAAGTTATGATACTTTCAATTAATTTTCTCCGCTAGGACCGATGAATCCCCTCCAAGGTTCCAGTTACACAAAACAAGCTCCATTCTCATGAATGTTTCTGTTACACACGATGGGCAATAAACTGGACGAATGAAATCACATTGCGACCTACTGGAGTAGCAACAACTGGGCCGTTGTGATGTGCACCACATGACGCTCATCTTCAAACACTGCTTCACTAGTCAGTGCTACATCCCAGATCAAGTGGAGTTGTCAGTTCATCACTTGCCGGCAGTTGTAAGACTGTTCCCACAATATTTTTCAAAACATTATTGCCCGAGTGTGTCACAGCCAAATTTCCTTGAGTTCAATACAAATCCTCTACATGAACCTGCGATGTGTGTAATTTTTGACCTTAACATTCTGTGTCAGTGGCATAGAAACAGAATGCTGTGCCAGTCTTCATTAGCTGATACACACAATGAAGTGGAGGCTCAACATTGGAGGTTTTATGCCATCTCCTGGAAGGCATCGTAATTCTCTCATGTATTAACTGGGAGTCATTCCTTTTGGAATGGAATAGTTCCCAAGGGTCTCTGGGGTGCTTTCAGTTGGGCAGTCTGTTGGGGAAACGACATGCGCTTTTGGGAAGAAGGTGATGAAATGGAGCTCTCCTGCAGTGCAAAGTTCAGGAAACATCAATTATTTGTCTTTGAAAAATTTTCACTCATAACAGCACAAGATAATATATATTTGGGAAACACTTTCTTATAAAATGTTCCAACTTATCAACAACGAAGACTTTTCAGTTACTCTGTACCTCAATTCTTCCTGACTTGAAACTGTAAAATCTACGTGTTTTGATAGTATCCTCCTTATTTGGTTGCAGTCTGTCCCACTATCCAATAAAACTGAAGATAATTTTCTGCATACCTATGCCTGTTGAACAATGCCAATGCAGCCCACAGGGAATTGGTATTTCCCTAAACCTCCCTTCCAGGTAATCTTGGAATGTAACCAAGGGAAATTAAGAACAATATTTGATTTATTGCCACGCATGTCTCCCACCCAATGATGTTGCATCTGGAACATTCCTTGTGGACAACCTGTGTTTTATTACTTATTGGCCCAGAATGTGCTAGAGAATAACTGGTGGGCCGGACTTTCAACTTGCTGGTATGAGGGTCTGTGTATATCAAAGAGTGATTATGAATTAAATCAGCCAGAAACAGGCATTGGGCTTTCTTGAAGAAAGACCTATTGAAGTAGACAGTGTTTTCAGCCTACATATGATCCACATTCCAAACTTATAGAGTGGAGACTGCAAATTTGCAAAATTCACCGAAGGCGTCGAACCCCACCCATGCCAAGGACTGTGAAAGTCCTCCCTTCCTGCTTTTACGATAAGATATCCAGGGAAGCCATTTCCAGTCATTAGCAGCTGAAGACGAACTGTTCAAAAAAGGTTAATTGCTTTGACAAATGACATTGATTTTTTTTAAAAATGCACTTTCCAGATGAGCAAACTATACAATTAAATCTGAATTACAGGTAATTGGAGAGAAATTACATAACTGGGCAAGGCCTTTTGTGTGGGTCACATTCAAAAAGAAAATTCCTTACTTTCCCACACCCCCCACCCCACCGCCATTCAGCTGTATTTATCACTCTCCTCAACCACGTTTTCCCTTTCCTCACATTGAAATATCTAACTTGCTTTCAAGTTGCCCTAAGTGGGCCAACTGGGTTCATTCTGGGATGTAAACAACTGCGATACTGTCTCTTTTCCGGTCCGTACTTGAATCCTTTAACTTAAGGAAATGACTAATTTCCTTCATTCAACACCATCTTAGTTGTCCCCTTCAAACTCACCGTGCCATTGATCAGCTCACCATTTCAGTAAAATGGTGGCACAAATATTTTGTCAGCTTAAGCATGCAATGTTGTGGCCAACTTGAAGGAATGCCCTCCACCTTCTCCCCGCTAGTAGTGTGTCAGCATGTGGGGTCTACAAATACATCAGTATTTCCTGAGAGTTTTTGAAAGCAGTCAGCAGTCACCATTCCTTTTGGGACAAGCTGTGGACAGGATAGCTGTCAGCAGCAATGCCTGAACAGAGACTGGCCACTCTGTCACAGGCACTGATCTTGCAACTCAGGTTTTGAGGCAGTGCTAAAAACAACGGTGTGGGTTTTGAACACTGTAAAGACGAGAAGGCAGTTTCCTGCCCAATTCTCTCCTTTTAACATTCAGAGACAGGTCTATCTTCTGTGCCCAGGCTCCCTTTTCTCTCCAGTTTGTTTCTGGGTATTTATTTGACTCTTATCGACCACTGGTCTACAACTGCTTTCAGACCCCAGCTTCCTAACGTTTATGGCTCTGTGTTAACTCAGAATGACAGTGTGCCTGGACCCTGCCACCCTCTGTTCTCTGCAACATCTCTGTAGCTGTAATAGTATATTCTGCACTCTATTCTATTACCTGGATGTATTTATGTAAGGTTTGATTTGTCTGGATAGTACACCATATAATATTTTTACTCTATCTCGGTACATGCGATAATAATAAGCCAATGTCAGGATGCCTGGTCAGGCTGTTTATTGAAGGCATGGAATTTTTGTCCAAATGCCTTTGGCTCTAATGGGTGTAAACTGAAAACAGCCTCTTTGTTGCCTGAGATAATGGGAACTGCAGATGCTGGAGAATTCCAAGATAATAAAATGTGAGGCTGGATGAACACAGCAGGCCAAGCAGCATCTCAGGAGCACAAAAGCTGACGTTTCGGGCCTAGACCCTTTTGTTGCCTGTTGTTATTATTCAACAGGCAAACTTGAGTACTTCAGCCTCCTGCACTGCCACCATGATGCCACCCGAAGGTTGCAGGAACAGCAACTCATATTCCGCCTGGGAACCCTGCAGCCATATGGTATCAATGTGGACTTCACCAGTTTCAAAATCTCCCCTTCCCCCACTGCATCCCTCAACCAGCCCAGTTCATCCCCTCCCCCCACTGCACCACACAACCAGCCCAGCTCTTCCCCCCCACCCACTGCATCCCAAAACCAGTCCAACCTGTCTCTGCCTCCCTAACCGGTTCTTCCTCTCACCCATCCCTTCCTCCCACCCCAAGCCGCACCCCCAGCTACCTACTAACCTCATCCCACCTCCTTGACCTGTCCGTCTTCCCTGGACTGACCTATCCCCTCCCTACCTCCCCACCTACACCCTCTCCACCTATCTTCTTTACTCTCCATCTTCGGTCCGCCTCCCCCTCTCTCCCTATTTATTCCAGTTCCCTCCCCCCATCCCCCTCTCTGATGAAGGGTCTAGGCCCGAAACGTCAGCTTTTGTGCTCCTGAGATGCTGCTTGGCCTGCTGTGTTCATCCAGCCTCACATTTTATTACTTCAGCACATAGGTTTGAGTCAATTGTGATTCTGTCACCAGAGCTGGTTTCCTTCCATCTGCCCAACTTGAATTGTCTCCACAATAAACTCATTCTTTTTGCCTTTCTTAGAATTCATTCATTCATTCATTCATTCCTATCTCTCCTCCTCCCTTTTTCCTGGAATTCTTTTTGTCTTTCCAATTTTCTTACATCCCTACTTTCTAACCCTAAATGTTCTGCTGTCAGTATTTCTATTTCTGACTTCCTGGCTTTTCAGCAGAGCTCCACTTCTAAATGCTTAACGTATTTAATTCTTCCAAAGAAAGATGAGGTGTTTCATTTTCCCTGTTACTTCATCCCACTCTATTGCAGTTTTAACATTGAACTTAGACATCGCAGCACTTTTAAATCATGCAGACTCAAGGAAAACTTCTGGTAATTTTTTATTTAAAACGCTAGTCTTTGAAGGCACAATTTGTCTTAACACTCCAATTTGTTCATTAGAAAGTCTGAATAATACTCCATATTAAATTATGATAAGGGGAGGAGCGGTGAACACTTCCTGCTTTTTTTTTAAAAAACCTCTCATGATTAGAGAGAACAGATGTTTTTGTTTAGCCATTTTAGCACACAGCTATCACACTTCAATTAAATTTGGTTAACCACATCAAAAATGAAAGAGATAGAAAGGAAAGGCTTCGAGTGAAACAGCAGAATTTTAATCAGAGAAAGAATGAAAATGTCACAGCAAAAATTCTGAATAAAAAACCACAGGTAATGAGCATACAACAAAATTGGCATTACAAGATGGAGGACAGGAGGGATTTCTAGCAGAAACAGGAGGATTTGAAGTTTACAGCATTTTAAGACAAAAAGAGAGAAGAAAAAAAATCTTTTGGTTGTGAGTGTGAAATCTGAAAACCAACTGAAGAAGAACATTTTCTGAAGGGTCTAGGCCCGAAACATCAGCCTTCGTGCTCCTGATGCTGCTTGGCCTACTGTGTTCATCCAGCTCTATACCTTGTTATCTCAGATTCTCCAGCATCTGCGATTCCTCCTATCTGAGTCAACTGCTTAAGCTGTTTCCAGGACAGAGAGTACAAGTGAGACAGCCAGAGTGACACACACCGGGGTGGGGGGGTGCACGAAGACACGCTGAGAGCGAGAGCGAGAGCAGGAAGCTTTCTGCATTTTTATTATGTTCAGCCATGCTGCTTCATCTGCCTTTCCTGTTCGAAGCCAATAACAGAAATACATTTTGCTCATACACCAGCTCTATTGTCTTTGCTGGTAATTTCTTGACTGCAGTATGGAAGTCAGCGTAGGGAGGGAAAATAAGTGAGTGAATGGGTGTAGGTGGGGGAGAAAGACAGAGACACAGACGGCCTAAGATGGAAGGCCTTGGAAGTTGCCATGACGGTGTGGGAAGAAGTTGGAAATGGAGCAGTGGACCAGGGTGTCCTGGAGGAAATGGGCCCTATGAACTACTGACATGGAGGGGAGGGGAATGGGTGTTTAGTGGTTGCAGAAATGGTAGATATTGATCCTTTATGAAGTAGAAGGCTGTCAAAAAGGATACATTGGGATATGGAACTGTTTCAGGTATGGGCAGCGAAATGGCAGATGGAGTTTAATCTGGGTAAGTGGGAGGTGCTGCACTTTGGGAGATCAAATGTTAAGCGAAAGCATGCAGTTCCCTGAACCCTGAACAACATTGGGGTTCAAGTCCACAGCTTCCTGAAAGTGGCAACTCAAGTACATAGTGTAATAAAAGAAGGCCTAAGGCATGTTTGCCTTTACTGGTCAGGGAATTGAGTACAAGAGTCAGGATTTCATGTTGCAGCTTTATAACACTTTGTAAGGCCACACAGAGTATTGGTTACAGGAAGGACGTGGACTCTTTGGAGAGGGTGCAGAACAGGTTTACTAGATGCTGCCTGGATTAGAGGGTCTGAGCTATAAGGAGAAGGTGAATAAACAAAGGTTGTTTTAGCTGGAGTGGTGGAGGTTGAGGGAGACGAGATAAAAGTCTATAAAATTAGGTGGTGCGTAGATAGGGCTGACGGTTAGAATTTTTTCTCCCAAACTTGAAATGTCTACTTTTTACAGAGTGGGAACAGTCTGGAACGTGCTGCCAGGGCTAGTGGTGGAGGCAGATGGGGTGTTTAAGGTGCTTATCTAAAAGTCCATGAATATGCACATAATGGAGGGATATGGACCAAAGGCAGGCAGGAGGGATTAGTTTAATCTGGCATCATGTTTGATACAACACTGTGGGCCGAAGAGCGCATTCCTCTGCTGTACTGTTCTACGTTCTACATTCTAGATTTGGATCCTGGTGGGGTGGAAACAGGACTGGAGGATCCTACTGGTGTTGTGGGAGGGAAGAGAATGGGTTGGACACAGCTAAGGGCCCTGTCAGGTGTAGTGGCAGGGAATCCGCAGATAAGGAAACGGGTAGACATTTTGGATAAAAGGACAATATTTCCCACAACATATCAGTGTCAAGTCTTCAAAATGCCCTTCATTGTCAGTACAGTACTGTTGGACATCCTGAGCTCAAGAACGGAGGTTAAACTTGAGTTCCCAAGTTGAAGATGAAGATGAAGAAATTGCTCTGAAATAAATGTGTGAATGACAGAGAAAAAGCCAGCTCTGGATTGTGACTGATTCTCCTTAAATCAGGGAGAATTGCAGTGGTGGAAATTTCTGCATTGAAACCACTGTTGTCATCTGGCAATATTCAATTCTTTCATCAAATTTTGCATAATTACTTTTCCTAGCAAACATGCTGGAACAATGAAGGAGGTGGTGATGAACTGATAAGAAGATTCTTAAGTGATCCTTAAGTTACTTAACACCAAACTACTGCAAAATAAAATCCCACACAGAAATGTAATTAACATTACAGTGGGAGGTTGGAGGGGGATGGGATGCAGGGAGAGGAACAAATATTCACTGTTAAGCATAGGTGAATGCAACATCTTCCAATCCTCCAAATTTAAATGGTGAAGGATTTTATTACAATCAATAGACTAACTTTGATCATGCTAAATAAATGAACAATGATTAAGTGGGGAGAAAAGTTTAAAATGCAGATTAATGGTTTCAGTGGAAGTATCCTAAGAAAACTACGTAATTCCTCCTGATGTTGAACACAGGAATCTTTTCAAAAATTTACTAATGTCTGATCCTCTGCCAACTGTTTGTTGGTGGGTCAAATATACTCCTGATCAAAACAGTGCAGCAAGAGGATGAAATTCCTGTTTAAGCAGAGTATACCAAATGATAATTCTTTTAACTTCACTGTTTAAACAGCCAGGAATGCAAAATTAATGCTTAACTGAATGGCCAGTTGCAAAACCGCCAAACTACTGATGCTGAACTAGCTCCAGGCCTGAGAAAAATTGTAATGAAGCCTAAACAATACTCCATGCAAATTAATCTATTTTTACCTTTTCTAACAAATAGGGTGACTTACATTGGAGTAGACAAATTGTAAAAGCAGCTTTAAAACCCCTTACCAGCTTGAAGTGACCTTCATAGGAGATCATAACATGAGGCTCTATTTGTCATGGTGACGCATGAGCTGGAGGAGTTGGAAAAGATAGTTAAACAGTGAGATAAGCGTAGATTTGTCCAAGCAGGTAAAAAGGTAGGGACCCTGGTATGCCACAAAACCTTGTGTATTGCCTGTTCAATAATAACTCTTATGTCATCGTTCCTGCATTTTAATCACACTACTTATTTACTTAGTATCTTTAACACAGTAAAGGTTCAATTCACAGAGTCTTACTAAAGCAAAATGGAATGTTAAGCTACATGAGATTTCTAGGACATATGACAAAACATTGCTCAGAGAGAAACTTTAAGCAACATCTCGAACAAGAAAGAAGTACAGCCACACTGATATAGGGTCATAGAGTTTGCTTCTGTGCTCTACAACTCTTCGATCTAACACGTCATGCCGACCACGTTTCTCAAACTAAACTAATCCCACTTGTCTGTGTTTGGCCCATATCCCTTCAAATCTTTCCTATCCCTGTACTTGTCCAAAGAGTCTTTTGATTGATAACTGTACCTGCATCTACCATTTCCTCTGGCAGTTCATTCCACATTAGGAACAATGTGGTCAAAAATCTGACCTCTGGGTCCCTCTTAAATCTTTCTCCTCTCACCTTAAAAATATGCCCTCTAGGTTTGAACTTCCCCACTCTAGAGGGAAGACCTTTGCCACACGGTTTTGAAAAAGAGGAAACTCCATTTAAGGCCTTAGCAACTGCAAATTGCTACCAATAGTGAAACAATTAAAATCTTGTGAGAATTACAGGAGCACAGATATTCTGGACAGCTGTGGAATTGGAGGAAATTACAGGAAGTAGGGAGTTGTATGTGTATCTTGCCTTCTGCTGCCATTAGACACAGTTAAACGGAGTGCATGTAAAAAAAGCGATGGACGGGGCATCAAAGGATCACCTTTGTTAAAAAGCCATCTCACTATCCTCTTAGCAAAATCAATTGAACACAAATGCATGAATTTGTATACCATGAATTAAACTCCCCTTAAAAAAAGTTAGTCACCTCAACTCAAAACTACCCTCTTAACAGAAATGATCAACATTAATCATTGCTGACTAGTGCCCCTCTCGCCAAAACTGTTGTTACAAATTTGGAGGATTTTTCCATCAAGTTTAAACTGATTGCATTTTTTTAAAAAATGTCCTCTTTAAGATGTTAACATTTTGGATTCCTCGCTTACCTTTTCTTCTCATTTTTTTTTCCAACCTTTCTTTCCTCTATTTTTCTTTCTGTTCCTGATCACCATTATAATTTACCCTTCCTTCTCAGCTGTTGCTCTTGTTGAACTTCACAACTCTTCAATCTGAATGCTTAGGAGATATCCAGTTACCTCCCTGTTCACTTGGTTTTTAGCTGATGAGTTTCCCTGCTCGCACATATAGCAATTTGGTACAAAATGCTTAAAAACCAAAACGTGCAAGCATGAATCTAACAGCTGAACTGTTAAGTATCCTCAGCACTCAAGTCCAGAGAGAGTGGACAGCTATGAGAAAGGACTAGTAGGATTCACTGCTCTTGTAGTAGGTAAAGGTTGAAGTACCATGTCCACTGATACCTACCTGTGGGTTAGCAGTAGCAATGCCAAGTCCAAAAGTCTCTACATAAAAGGTGGCAGGGTGATTCCAACCTCTAATACAAATGAATCTAGTTCATACCGTAGTTGGTTCATACAATAGTTTCAAAAATCTACTGGGCAACACAGCAGTTGCTAATCAAGGCCATTTCAGTGTAGATATGCCATCAGTGAAGGATCTAGAGGTGTCACAACCATCTCCAGCTGCAGAGAAAACTTGCCACATATGCCAGGAGTCAAAATGCAATTAAGTGTAAAAGCACAGAAACGGGCACGTGGCTTTCTTGCCAATGCTTGTAACTGTAGATCAAGTAAACTAACGCACACAGCAGTGTTTGGGTCTGAAACACACAACAACATAGACAATGGAATTAGCAGCAGATTCTCATAACATTTTTCTGTCTTAGATATTTGCTAATCAGCACATTCAGAGACGTTAACACACACATCTACAGCAAGTGGGACTTGATTCTGGGCCTCCTAGCTCAAAAGTAGTCTCATACCACTGTACCACAAGTCACTCTCATCACACCTTTCAAAGTTTACCCTGAATGAGCTCTTAATTGAGCAGTGTACACAGAATGAGTAGGATGTGCATAGGCATACAACAACATCTCTCATTCACGATACGGAGGTGAAGATACAATCCAACAATGCAAGATTTTCAGTCAGTGTTCTTTCAAATGTCATACTTTGTAGAAAGCTGTGGTAAAAGGAAGTGGATAAATTGAATCAAGGAGATTAATTTAAACTAAAAAATGTCCTCAGGAAGTAAACTCAGTCAGATATCTTCATTTTCCATTGATCCTCGTTATAATTTGCTGCATCTCTAATTAGATATTAAGTTCAAATTCTTCTTTATATACCTAAATCTCATTTGCTTACCTATATGCTAAGAATAGGCCCATTATAGATCCCAGTTTTTGATTTACTGCAACGATCTAACCTCGAGGTCCTTTCACCACTTGCTTTTCTTTTGTCTCCTTAAACACCATCTTATTCCAATTAATACCACAGACCATCAGTTTCTTGTTCCTAACAAAAAAACACAGCTGATAATCACTTTATCAAATGAAGCTATTCTCAATTTCATAGCTCATGCTCATCTCTTTTAGGTTCCACTAACTTCTACCTTTGCAAATCTTTCCTTCTAGAATTTCACTAATCTGTTGTTAAAAGCCTCTATTACATTTTCATTAGATTCCATCAAGGTCCTTGAATTAAAAAAAAGGTTCCAGTGATGCAAGTAACTTCAGACATTTCTCCTTCTATCATAGCCTCCACGTACATGCTGTGGTTCTACAATCTAAATATTCACCCCTTCTGAAGGTGGAGCCAAAATACTTAAATATATCTGTCATTCACCTCAATTGCAACTAGGGAATGACTCAGTCAGAAGTGGATTATGTACAATGGTCACAGTCAGTCACAATCATGCTTTATAGACATCACCCGATTATCCATTGTATTGACCTCAAAAGAAGAGGTAAAACAAACAAGAAGGAGCAAATTACTGCAGATGCTGGAATCTGTCCTGAAAACAAAATGCTGGAGATCACAGAAGGTCAGACAGCATACACGGACAGAGAGCAAGCTAACATTTCAAGTCAGGATGACTCTTCTTCAGAGCCAAAGTGGTGTGGAGGAGGCAGTATTTATGCTATATTTGGGAGTGAGGTGTAGTGTGCTGGTGGAGAAAAGGTGATGAAAGTTCAGATTAAGTGATCCGATCATGTTGATCGTTTGGATTACATGTTTTCCTCCACTAGCACTCCCAACTCACCACCACAAGCCCCCCAAAGCATAAATGCTGCCCCTCCACTCTTCAGAGCTGGAGTGAAGTGTCATTCAGCCTCGAAATGTTAACTTGGTCTCCCTTCATGGATGTTGTCTGACCCACTGTGATCTCCAGCATTTGCTCTTTTCGTAAACAGACATGATCTCTGTTGAGCAGCCAATTTAAATCAAAATTGTTTTAGGCCATTTAATGGTAGTTAAACTTGGATGTAACTTTATTTTCTGATTTTTTCAGGATTACCTCCTTATCGCTGATGTATATTGTCTATTCAGAAAGCTTACTTTCTTTACGTTGGTATTTTTCCTTCCTATTCGTTTTTTGACTTACATGACTTTTTTGTGACTTTGAAATATTCTTTATGGTCACTGATTTTTTTTTGTTAATTTATCTTATTAAATAGGAGGAAGTAGTGGTCTGCACTGGTAAATTACTAGTCCAGTAATCTACAGGTCCAAGTTACAGTTGCGAGGACATGAAGTCAAATCCTACTACAGCAATCTGGAATTTAATTAGGTAACTGAATTTAAAATTATTAGTAATGGCGATTGTGAAACCACTGTACTGATAGGTGTAAGGAGTGCAGGATGAATAGAGGAATGAAGGTTTTGGTCAAGGATAAGAAGCAAGCATATTTCAGGTACAGGCAGCAGAGAACAAGTGAATCCCGATTAGTGGAGAAAGGCAGTAGGAGTACACTTAAAAAGGTAAATCGGGAGGGCAAAGAGGGGGCATGAGATAGCCTTGCCAAATAGGCTTAAGGAGAATCCAAAAGGAATTTATAAATACATTAAGGACTAAAGGGTAACTAGGGAGAAAATAGTACCCCTTAAAAAGATAAGCAAGACCCCCTACGTGCGGAACTGCAGGAGACGGGGGAAGATACTAAATGAGTATTTTCTAGTGTTTACTGTGGAGAAGGATGTAGAAGATAGGGAACATGGGGAAATATACAGTGACATCATGAAAAATGTCCATTTCGCACTGAGGTGGTGGGGCTGGATGGCTTAAAACACTAAGGTGGATAAATCTCCAGGACCCGATCAGCTGTACCCTAGGACTCTGTGGGAAGCCAGAGAAGTGATTGTTGGGCTCCTTGCTGTGATATTTTTATCATCGCTAGCCACAGGTGAGCTGCTGGAAAAGGTGAGCTGCCACCATTTAAGAAAGGTTGTAAAGGAAAAGCCAGGGAATGATGGACCAGTGAGTCTGACATCAGTGGTGGGCAAGTTGTTGAAGGGAATCCTGAAGGACAGGATTCCCATGTATTTGATTAGACTGATTAGGGATAGCCAACATGGCTTTGTGTGGGAGAAATCGTGTTTCACTAACTTGCTTGAGTTTTTTTTTGAAGTAACAGAAGATTGATGGAGGACAGAGCAGTGGGCGTAATCTACATGGACTTTGGTAAGGCATACAACAAGGTTCCTCATGTAGACTGGTTGGTAAGGTTAGATTACACAGAATTCAGGGAGGACAAGCCAATTAGATAAAGAACTGGCTCAAAAGGTAAGAGACAGAGGGTGTTGGTAGAGGGTTGTTTTTCAGACTGGAGGCCTGTGACCAGTGGTGTGCCACAAGGATTAGCGCTGGGTCCAGTGCTTTTTGTCATTTATATCAATGATTTGGATGTGAACGTAGAAGGTACGGTTAGTAAGTTTGCAGACGACACGAAAATTGGAGGTGTAGTGGACAGCAAAGGAGGTTACTTCAGAGTACAGTGGGGTCTTAATGATACGGCCCAATGGGCCGAGGAGTGGCAGACAGAGTTTAATTTAGATAAACGTGCACTGCTGCATTTTGGAAAAGGCAAAATCAGAACAGAACTTGGGTAAGGGCCTGGGGAATGTTGCTGAACAAAGAGACTTGAGAATGCAGGTTCACAATTTCTTAAAAGTGGAGTCGCCAGTAGACAGAATAGTGAGGACAGCGTTTGGTATGCTTGCCTTTAATCTGTTAGTGCATTGAGTATAGGAGTTGTGATGTCATGTTGCAGCTGTACAGGACATTAGTTAGGCCACTTTTGGAACAATACGCACAATTCTGGTCTCCCTACTATAGGAAGAATATTGGAAACTTGAAAGGGTTCACAAGAGATCTGCAAGAATGTTGCCGGGGTTGGAGGGAGAGGCTGAATAGGCTGGGGCTTTTTCCCACCCCCCCCCCCCCCCCCTCGAGTGTCAGAGGCTGAGGGGTGACTTTATAAAGGTTTAGAAAATCATGAGGGGCATGGATATGGTAAATAGATGAGGTCTTTTCCCCAGGATGGGGGCAGTCCAAAACTAGAGAATATAGGTTTAATTCAGAGGGGAAAAGATTTAAAACTGACCTAAGTGGCATCTTTTTAAATGCAGAGGGTGGTGAGTGTATGAAACGGGCTGTGGAACTGGAGGAGGCTGGTACCACTGCAGCATTTGAAAAGGCATCTGGATGGATATATGACTCGGAAGGGTTCACAGGGATACGGGCCAAATTGGATTAGATTTACTTAGGATAATTAGTCAGC
The DNA here is from genome assembly GCF_030684315.1 of Stegostoma tigrinum. Taxonomy (NCBI): domain Eukaryota; kingdom Metazoa; phylum Chordata; class Chondrichthyes; order Orectolobiformes; family Stegostomatidae; genus Stegostoma; species Stegostoma tigrinum. The sequence continues at coordinate 21,900,336 of NC_081370.1, forward strand.
ATGGTTGAGTTGGACTGAAGGGTATGTTTCCACACTGCACATCTCCATGACTTTCTAAAACTATTGTCATGAAAAAAATCCAGTTTGTTCACTAATGTCCTTTAAAGAAGAGAATCTACCATATATACCCAGCTGAGCCTATATGCGATCAGTTATGTGTTGATTGCTAGCTTTCCTCTGAATTGGCTAAGAAAGCCACTCAGTTTAAAAGGTTATTAGGGATGGGCAACAAATTCTTGCCAGCAATGGACACATCACAAATATATCAAAATTTACTCAGCTTGAGCCATGCAATTGTGTTGACAGTTCTTTCTAATTCCCTATTCTTACATTAAACCTAATTATTGTTTCCGAAACATTTTCTTACTTTTTCAGGATTGATTTCCTCTATTTCATTCAAGATATGTGCTTTCATCTTTATTGTAGCAATATACTGGGTCTGATTTTTGTTCCTGGGTCAAATGGCTTGTGTACAGGCACACTCACTTGTACATTTTGCAAGCTTAAGGCTTTCTGATACAATCCTCCAAATAGCACTTGACCCTTCACATTGGTCTTCATAAAAGTCACCTGCCCCAGCTCTGTAGACAGGTTGCTGAACAAAGATCTGGGGGTGTAAGTACATAGTTCCTTGAAAGTGGGGTCCCAGTTCATGAATGATGTTTGCCTTCATGAGTCAGTGCGTTGAGTATAGGAGTTGGGATATTATTTTGTGGATGCACAGGACATTAGAGAGGCCGCTTCTAGAATACAGTATACAATTCTCGTCGCCCTTCTGTAGGAAGGATGTTGTTAAACTTGAGAGGGTGCAGAAAAGATTTAAGGATTTTCCTGGGATTGGAGGGTTTGAACTTTAGAAGGAGAGTGAATAGGCTGGGGCTATTTTCTTCTGGAGCGGAGGCTGAGAGGTGACCTTGTAGGGATTCATACAATCATGAGGGACCACGGATAAGGTGAATAGCCAAGGTCTTTTCCATGGGGTGGGGGAGTCCAAAACTAGAGGGCATGGTTTTAAGGTAAGAGGGGGGAGAAAGAAAAAAATCCAGAAAAGGACCTGAGAGGCAAGTTTTTTTTTCTGCAGAGGATGGCGTATGTGTGGAATGAGCTGCCAGGAGGTGAGAGGCAGGAACAATTAAAAGGCACCTAGAGGAGTAGATGAATAGGAAGGGTTGAGGGAGATATGGTCCAAATGGGACTAGGTCAGGTCAGGTCAGATTGGGATGTCTGGTCAGTGGGGACAAGTTGGGCTGTAGGGTCTGTTTCCATGCTGTATGACTCAGTGCTAACCCACTCCTTTTCTTCCTTATTAAAAAAGGTTTATACCTGGCATTTTTTACCTGCCAATAATCGTAATTCAGTTGCAGATATCTGAATTATTGGCTTCACAATTGTCAGTAATGAATCCTGGTCCTGCCTTATGGTTTAAAAGGATAATGAGGCTGTATTGATCAAGGTTGATGGAGAAAATGGTAATATTCAACAATGCCACGAGTGTGACAAAACTAGTTTCTGAAGGTGTAAAGCTAATACCAAAAAGCAACCCAAATGGTTCTACAGCAATTATTTTATTGCAGTTCAAGTGCAGTAATAGGTCACCCTTGAAACAATTCCTAATGCCATCATGAAACGGAATCAAAAGGACCACGTGGACACTAACCACATAGAATAATGCTATTTGTCACGGTCATAGAATCCCTACAAATGTGGAAGGAGGCCATTCAGCCTATATCAAGTCACACAAATCCCCTTAGGAGCAACCCACCAAGACCCCGACCCTACCTTACCTCCATAACCTTTCATTAAACACAGCCAATCCACACAAATCTGCACATCTTTGGACTGTAAGTGGAAACTGGAGCTCATGGTGGAAACCGCATACAGTCACCCAAGACAGGAATCAAACCCAGGTTCCTGGTGCTGACAGGCAGCAGTGCTAAGCATTGAGCCATCATGGTGCTTATAGGTGCATGTACATGTGTAACCAATGTTTGCATTTGTGAGCATCTGCAGCACTGGTGTATTGCTCATTTGTTCAAACGGGCACCTATGCACAAGTTCTTTTGCACACTGCATTTATGTTCACATGCACAACTGTGTATGTGAGCAAGATAAAGGAAAAAATAGCAAGGATTCATTTGTAACATTCAAAAACAGAAATTGCTGGAAAAATTCAGCAGGTCTGGGAGTGAAAACGGAGTTAAGTCCAGTGACCCTTCAGAACTTGAGGATACGTTTTGTCTGAACCAAATTCATTTGGTGCATGTCTGTTGAAGAAAACTGTCTAGAAAATAGACTCCAAAAGAAATAAATTAATCTACAATGACATAACAATCATGCAACAGTAGGCAGAAACAGTTTGCAAGTGTTGTTCGAACACATTTACAGTACTGTTTAGTTGATCTGCTTGCTCTAAACGAGTGCAACTTCATCTTGCACAACTTGAAAATATTTAACTTCATTCTAGCCAGAATTAGGGGGCATTCTTTAATGCCATGTTAGGAGAGTTCAGCTATGTTGGTTTAAAAGGAATGATGATAAACTGTAGGTCACATTTGCAAATGGGATCCTCAGATGCTAAAAGGGCCCATGAGGATGGTAGATTTCTACATTGACAAACACGGAACAACTTTGTACTTAATTTCTAATGTTTTACTGAAGACTTTTTTTCAAAAAAAACACAATACTAAAACTGGATAGTCTTTGAAGTCTTGTGGCAACTGAGGCATCCCAGTTGGTCCACAACACTGAAAACATGAAAGTGACAATCATACTATCAATTGTCTATGACCAAGCTATAAAAACCTGTTCAAAGCTGTTGATGACTTGATCTCTAAAATTAGACTAATTTAAACTGATCTCTTTTGAAAAAATAACCGTACTTGATTTGTAGCATTTAAAATTAGGTTTAAATTTTTGAATATAGGAATATTAGAAGGTTCATTACACCAACTTGATATAGTAAGGTTGAATTTTCATGGGATTCTCCTGTATCTTCGGTGGGAGACCCAGGGAAACCCCAGAATAAATGGTACCACTACTATATTTGTTGTTTATCCAGTGATTCTGGAAGTCTTCCAAAGTAGTTGCCATGAAAAAGAGAGAGAGAATTCCTGTGGAGGTGCAATCTTATTTCTCTCAACTCAGCATAATTAGTTTCTCATCGTTCTTCTCTTGATAATTATATCCAGATGCCCAAAACCCCTCTAGCGTGGCTTTTTCAACAGCCTCTATTGATCATTTATTCCGTGATTTTGAAACAAAAAGAGTGTCCTGGCATCTCCTTTTATCCTCAAATTACTAATTTTTGCCAATTTTCCTCAAGCATTTGAGCCATTTGTCATAATGAGCAATTTGTCTGCAACAACTTTGGCATTGCCATTGCATTTTCAATGCAGTCAGCTCAAGCCTTCTCTTCTTTAAAAAAAATCAATCTAATTTCCTTGACGTTTTTGACCTTGTGAACTACTGCCCTGGAAACAATGCTGCTGCCACGCGGGACATGTTGGGATGTGCTTGACAGTCTTTGTGAATCACATATCTCCATGTTAGAGGGAGAAAAGAATAGAGCAGCGCTTTAATGGTGATGATGTAATCTCTGGCACCATAGTTGGCAACGATACAACCGAATGTCACCAAGGTTCCAAGCAAATTTTAGTCACGACAGCAAACTCATCAAAACTAGCAAAGCTTAGATTTCCTTTGCCTCCCTTTTCCCACACACCAACTCAGACACAAACAAATGCAGCTACAATAACTCAGACAGTAGTCATACATTAAACAAAAAGAAATGCTTACATTTATATAGTCTGTTCATTACCTGAGGGCCTTTCAAAGCACTTTAGAAGTCTAATCACTGCTGTATGATAGGAAACGTGGCTGCTAACTGCTCACAGTAAGATCCTGCAGTGAGGTTATAACTGAATAATGCTGTAAGATCCAAAGCCCAACTGGATAAGACTGGAATTATACTGTTCTGAACAAACGAAGGGCTCTTTAGCCTAATACTCACAAATTTAGAGACAATTTCTGTTTTAATAGCCACAAAAAGGTGTGGCAAGCAACATGCAGTTTCACATCTAACTGAAATGGTTCAGTATCAAAATTTATAAAGTGCCCAATCAGCCATAAAAAGTCCAGCTGAGCATCTTAGAAACTGGCTGCATTACGTGCAGGAATGACGCTATATCTACTCTCCAACCCAGGAATACGTGCTGACCTCCTTTGTCATCACTAGCTATAGATCAAATTGGGTAATACTTCAGAAATGTGCTGCCACTTTCACATTGTTACAAAACACCACTAATGCAGAAGTATCTGTAATGACGTACATACTAAAAACAATCAGGCCCACACACACATATGCTGATAACACAATTGGTTCAAAAACCCACTGACATATCTACTTATACTGTAGCACATTGTAAAAATCTCCAGTCTTGTTCACAGACAATGTCACAATCTTTTCCTCAGGTTAGTTGTTGGTTCACAGACCAGTGTGAATCTGCAACCAGTTGAAAGTGACACTAGGAATTAACAAAACATGACAAGAGAATGGGTTGACTAGTTTTTTGTCTCCTTTACAATCAGATAGGTTTACCCTAGAAATCCAGGGGATAAGGTTCAGAGGGTGAGGGCATGCACCAAAACAAAGGGAAGAGCTTATTCACAACGTCAAAAGACGTGCCTTCTGCCAGCAACGCTCCCCCTCCCATGCACATAAGGGATCTGCATAATCGGGTGTCGGGTGCTTTTGAAACTGTACAGATCTAGGCCTCACCCAACTCCAGAGAAGGATTGCTTGATCCATCTTCCGCTTTATCTGGAGATCAAAAATGGACTATGTCTACAGAAGCAAGGTGAACAAACTTCAATAAAAGCTTTGAGGAGGAAAGAGGGAGAAAGACATATGAAAACCATACTCATTTTGATAACCAACTGTGTACGGCTTCGTCGAGCTCTGTACAATCCATCAATATGCAGTTATAGTGCTGGGTGGGGGAAGGGGGGGGGGGTGGGGGGGGAGTCTAGCCACATTGCCATGCAACCTTTTTTTCGGTTCAACCACGCCATGCCACTCTCTTGGAATGCTTTATACGGGAAAATCTTTTTCCACCTGCATCTTCAATGCCTTGGGAGGAAATGGAGATGGTATATCTGATCCGACCGATTCCTGAGCAGACCAGTCACTACAGTTCTGCAACACCAGATAGTTCAAACAAGTATCGAGATGCAGGATGGAGTGAATTGAGATGGGCCCTTCTAGCAAATCCTTCAATCATACCCAGAGTCTCAGTCTGATTGAATTCTGAACTGGAGGGAACTGCAGACGGGTAAGAGACCGCCACCTTCTGGACTGCACCTTTGCAAAGCAGGCCTGGGAAAGAGTTGCAGTTTTTTTTGGACTTGATTAATCCTGAACAGTTCTGTACTGCAGATCTCGGTATTGTATAAGCTGTTCAGGAGATGCAGATCGGATGAAAACATCAATTGCTGAAGTACCATCAATTCACTAAGTGATACTTTTTACCCAAAAACCTGTTGGTCTTTAGTACAAAGAGTATCAGTGACTGAGCACTGTGCACAGGCTCATTCAATGGTGCAGGAATGTAGTAAAAATGAGAAAGGATGTGAAAAGAAAATAGTGATATATATCATGATGTGTTATGATAATAGTAAATGTCAATTATCAACTTCCATTGTGTGATTTTAAAATCCAAGACCTTTATGAAGTGATTTTTAAAAAGTGGTGAACTACTGACCTGTAATGAATGCTGAGATCTCTTGATCAGAGAAAGTCCTGGGAACACATATTGAACTACTAGCACTCAAATTACAATTTCATCCAAAGACAGTGAACAACTATGTTAGGTGTCAAGGAGTTCACATCATCTGTTTAATTCATATTTGCATAATAAATTCACATATGGGAGATGAAAGGTTGCCTGTGGAGCATTTAGCTTGGTAGGACAACGAAGCTAGACTTAGAAATGTACAATCAAACAGTATTTTAATAGTTTGCTTAGCAGAACAGAGAAAAGGGGAAAAAAAAGGATTCACAACAAAGAAGCTAAAAGAAAAGGATTGCTTGCCCTCTTCTAGTTTCTTTCAACTTTCCAATGTCAGCGCCAATATGAAAGCAATTTGGAAAACATCTATTCACCAAAAAATCAAAAACTGGACAAATTTCATTCTAGTTTAATGTTAGCAACTCAACGACTTTTAAGAATATTAAACTGCATTTGTTCTTATCTACATGTACCGAACTCTTTTCCTCCCATTCACCCGCTTAAAAATTTAGTTGCATTTTGTTGTTTTTGGGAGTTGGTGGGTCATAAAATTCCTCTTTCATTCAAACCTTGACGGTTGGCTCCTTTATTTTCTATTGGAAGATGTCTAATTGAAGTGTAATGACAGTTTGCTAATAAAAGTTAGCCTGATGGTGACAAAGTTAAAGAGGAGGGCTATGTCTTTTCCTCCCCATTATTTCCTCAAACTCTGTTCATTTTCATCAGGATATGGTTTCTCAAGTATTCTTTAATATCTTAGTTTTATAATTGCATCATTTTTCATTACAGCGTAATTGCAACTGAGCAAAGTTGCCTCATCAGGCAACTTCACTTACCCGTGCCAACAAGGGGTCACTGGATAGTAGTCAAGATTTCCGTTACCAGCTCACGGCACTGAGGCCGACTGCAATATGAGATTTATTAATTTAGTATACGCCAGGGAGTAGATTTGAAAACCTCATGTATTGAATGGCTCAGTGCCATTCTGGTCAGCAAACAGCAACAGAAGCAGCCCCAGTGTTTAAGCTGGTTTGCCTAGACCTCAGTATCTTTATACCAAGATAGCAGTGCATATGTGCGGCCACCAATGTCCTATCAGTATGTTCCTCCAGGAACCTTGAGTATTTTAATGTGAATGAGGATAGAGGCACCTTCTGGTCTGAATAGAGTAGGGTAGTCTGTTATAATAAAACAAGAGGTAGTTTATAACATCTCTGCAACAAATTCACAGGGTATAAGGTCACGTACACATTAATAGAGAGAGTGTGTTGAGATGTCTCAAATCTTGGGTCTAACTCCTTCAACATCCCTAATTACGTTCCCCATCAGTCCTCATGACTTCATCACAATGGATGGTCCTTATGACATTCCAAGAGTATTAACTCTTTCAGTCACATACACCAATCTCTCTCTCTCTTCCCCCCCCCCCCACAAAGTCTTCCCCCCCATTATGTTACAATAATATAGCGTAATTGCATTTAGCAGTATGCCATCCTCCCCACAGAAGTCTTTGACTTTACAAACTCAAATAATCTGGAGGTTTCATCATTCCCTCCCCACCCCAACTGTGCTCTCCTCAGACATTGATGAATGGTACAGTGTTGGGTAGCTGACTTGAACTGTCTTCCTTCCAAGGAGGTCTGTGGTTTCCTCTGAACTGGAGGATTGAAACTCTTCGATTTCTTTCAATGATGTAATCCCAGCTAGAGCAAGCAATCTTTTCTCCAGTGCCATGAAGCTTTGGTTATTGCTAGTTTCATTTACTTTAGATTTTTTTCATGTGCACTCAAGTACGGAAGTGCAGTGAAAATGTATAACATCACCTGACAAAGCACTATCTTCAGTACCAAGGCACAAAAACAAAAAGGTACAGAATATTAAGAGAAGCAGAGTTTAAAATGTTAAGCATTACTTCATAGCATAATTAGAGGTGGCTTCTATGGAGTTACGTGTCACGTGTCTGTTTCAGTGGATTTCTATTCTCCATCTGTCTGTAGGTGGGTGGATATTTTACTGCAACCTATGCGTCAGGCTTTCTTTTGCCCTCAGTGATCAACTGTTTATAAAATCAAATCATTTAACTTCCATAATTGTGTTGCTTGGAGATTCATTCTTGTATGTGACCTCCACTATTGTTGTTGGGAATTCTCCCTGGGGGATAAAGTGTAGCAGAAATTCCACTACAACTTATCTCTTCCACATCAGCTCTGTATTTAGTGACAGTCTTGAATCTGTCAGCACCAATTGTTCGCTAAACTATGTTGTAATCTGACTCAATTCAGTTACAAATCTTTAATTATCTCAAGTGGAGTATAGTATTTATTGGCCGCCTCATTGCCCACGTTTCCTCATAAGTGTTTCCAGCTCTGAGTTTGAACTTTTGTCAATGATAGCTGTTGAAAATGTTTCCATCACACAGTTTACAATCTTGTAGATGGTACAAGGCAAAAATTTTATCCCAACATATCAAAAGAGAAATTCCTAGAGGTTAGTTAAGTTTAAAAAATCCCAAGTCTACAACCAGTTGTTTTCGAAACTTTTGCAATTTAACCTCTTCCAGCTTTTGAATCTTCCATCACTTAGTGTCCCTGATATCAGAGAGCCACAGTTGTCATATAATTTCAACATTAAGTGCTTCAGCACCCAGACCATGTTGCTACGCTTTAGTCCAGCTGAAGACACATTTTTCCTCTCCACCACCAAGCCCCACTATCTGATGTGGGGGTTTTTCCAGTTTGAAATTTGTGAGTTCACCTACATATCTTGCAAAAATACTATATCTAGGTCACCCACTTTTCTGCCAAGGAAAACACTTGCCCCCACACCGCCTCCCTCACCCCTATCCCAGGCCCCAAAGATGACTTTCCATATTAAGCAGAGGTTCACCTGCACATCTGCCAATGAGGTATACTGTATCCATTGTACCCGGTGTGGCTTCCTCTACATTGGGGAAACCAAGGGGAGACTTGGGGACCGCTTTGCAGAACACCTCCGCTCGGTTCGCAACAAACAACTGCACCTCCCAGTCGCGAACCATTTCAACTCCCCCTCCCATTCTTTAGATGACATATCCATCATGGGCCTCCTGCAGTGCCATAATGATGCCACCCGAAGGTTGCACGAACAGCAACTCATATTCTGCTTGGGAACCCTGCAGCCCAATGGTATTAATGTGGACTTCACCAGCTTCAAAATCTCCCCTTCCCCCAGCGCATCCCAAAACCAGCCCAGTTCGTCCCCTACCCTCACTGCATCCCACAACCAGCCCAGCCTGTCTCTGCCTCCCTAACTTGTTCTTCCTCTCACCCATCCCTTCCTCCCACCCCAAGGCGCACTTCCATTTCCTACCTACTAACCTCATCCCACCTCCTTGACCTGTCCATCTTCCCTGGACTGACCTATCCCCTCCCTACCTCCCCACCTATACTCTCCCCTCCACCTATCTTCTTTTCTCTCCATCTTCGGTCCGCCTCCCCCTCTCTCCCTATTTATTCCAGAACCCTCACCCCAGCCCCCTTTTCTGATGAAGGGTCTAGGCCTTCCAGACATCTGCTCCGTGCATCATTTGATTATTTTCTCTCCCCCCCCGGGGAAAATATATGGTTAATAGCCCCAGGTGGGGTTGTACTGTGCCCAAGAACCCATTCATTTAAAAGTGGTAAGAGGATGAACATCTAGGGGAGTCATGACAAGAGATATTTACATGAATGCAATATAGATTTATAATATGTGACTAATACATATTGCTATCATAGTCTTAGTAGGTGACTTGGACGAAATGTTGACTTCAATAGATCTGGAGTCATAGTGAAGAATCAAGGAGGCCAAACTGATGTCATCCAGTTCCCTGAGAATAATGAAGTCACAATTGAGCTTAATGAAGTAATTAGTTTTTTGAAAAGTCTATTTCCATATAAAACAATATAAAACAGAATCTTGCACGAGTTCTGAATTTAAATTACCATGGTCTCATCTCTCGATGAATCTGTAGAGATCACTAATTAAATCATATATTGATCTCTCGGGTACTGTTCTAGGCAGTTTCTTAGTTTAGGTTGAATAAGCTTTCAATACCATTTCAAATTTTCTACCTCACCAGGAAGTGTCATCTGTAGTAATACCAGCTGTATACAGAAGTGTATTTATTACTTCATCATCGGTTTGGTATCCAATTTAGAAATTATTCTGTACCTCAAGAATTGTTTTCTTCAGGGCGTCCGATTGGGTGATCTACTTGATCCATTTGAAACGTCTTCCTGGCAATACTATTTCTGATGCTATGGCTTCATCACATTCTTAGATATTTTATCTCCTTTAAAGATTTTTATTTTGCAGTAATGCCAGTTCTCCTGTGCTTTCTTGTACAGGAATGGTTTTCCCAAGAGTTTCAGACAAAATGGAGAATTCCTATATTGCACAACTTTGATGAAGAATCTCCCGCCTTTCACAACCTAGATGGAGACTTCAAAACAGTTTCCAGAATTGGACCAGAAGTACTCATGCCTTTAATTTGTTCACCACTTATCAATTTTCAACTACTGCCTGTAACGTCCCTTACTCACCAATCTCTGATTACAGATTTCTGTGTTTCCCCAGGGTCTGAGTATTCAAAGTGGCTGAAGATAGGCATTTCCTGGCCGAACTAGAAGAATCACTTGCAGTGAACAAGATCATAGCTACAGCTCTGAAACTGGCTACAGGCTACAAGATATGGAACACATTTCTGGGCAGCTCTGTGGTTAGTGCTGCTGCCTCACAGCGCAAGTGACCTTTGTTCGAATCCACCTCGAATAACTATGTGAAGTTTGCACATAATGTCCATGTCTGTGTGGGTTTCCTACAGGTGCCCTGGTTTCGTCCCACAGTCCAAAGATATGCAGGGCTAGGTGGACTGGCAATGGCGAATTGTCCATGATATCTGGGGATGTACAGGCAAAGTGGATTAGGCATGAGAAATGCAGGGTTACAGGACAGGATTGGGAGCAGGGTGGGGATCGGGGTGAGGGGTAGATCTGAGTGGGACAATGGGTTAAGTGACCTGCCTTCACTAAGGATTCTATGATTATTACAGGGACTGTCTGGTAAACTTGGTCTTCAGTCTGACTCTCTCCCAATCCTTCAGCGATAATGGGAACTGCAGATGCTGGCGAATCCAAGATAACAAAAAAAAGTGTGTGTAGCTGGATGAACACAGCAGGCCAAACAGCATCTCAGGAGTCCCCTCCCCCCAATGCATCACTAAACCAGCCCAGCTCGTTCCCGCCTCCCTAACCTGTTCTTCCTCTCACCTATCCCCTCCTCCCACCTCAAGCCGCACCTCCATTTCCCACCCACCGGCCTCATCCCGCCTCCTTGACCTGTCCGTCCTCCCTGGACTGACCTATCCCCCTCCCGACCTATACTCTCCTCTCCAGCTATCTTCTTTTCTCTCCATCTTCGGTCCGCCTCCCCCTCTCTCCCTATTTATTTCAGAACCCTCACCCCATCCCCCCCCTCTGATGAAGGGTCTAGTCCCGAAACGTCAGCTTTTGTGCTCCCGAGATGCTGCTTGGCCTGCTGTGTTCATCCAGCGTCACACTTTGTTATCTCTCCCAATCCTTATGCGTTCTCCCTACCAGTCCTCGAGAACCCAGCATAGTAGGTGGTGCTTATGAAACAAACAAACAAAAACAACCAATCTTAACCCTTTCAGAATCTTACACAAAATCGATTGCTTTAACTGTGATACAATCCAATACCTTTAATATCTAGCTTAGTTTGCATTTATGAAACCCTAGAAGTCAAATAAGGCAATGTCTTGCACATTTAGGGTCAACTCAATTTTAACACTCTCTCAAAAGCAGATTTATGAAAAAAAATTCTCAGTCTGCAGATGGACTTATAGATTTGGTGCAGCAGAATATCTCTGTTTCCTTAAATGGATAGAGTTTGAAAAGTGTTATTTACTTCAGGCCTTTTCTGACAGGCTTGCTCCCCTGCAGTTTTCATTGAGCAGCAATTACCATTTTCTTTTCCATTCATTACCCAGGAGCCTTTTGTCCTATTATCCCCATGAAATCCATGTGTCAAGTGCTTCTAAAAACAGTGTGATTAGCATTTATTCAATACTATGCAACAGCATTTGATGCCAACAAGCCAAATATCACACTCAGGGAGTCAGTTTACACTTCTGTGAAACTATGGGATTTTTCTCTATTAAAAAGGTGTTAAAAATGCAATTTATTGGACTATATTAGTGATAATTAGGTATGGAAATAGCCTTGTATTTTCCTCATGAAAGCCTGATATGACAGAACAGTTCACAGTACCAGTGCCTTTGGGAAAACTGGGTTTCATAATGGTGAGGGACACTGGTGGTGAAAACAGAATGGAATAGTAATTTACTGTCATGTATTTTTACAAAAAAAAGGATACTGAAAGTTTTAATTTGCATATCGACACCTACATTAAAGACAAAGGTCATAGATAAGAGGTAAAAATTAAGACAGAGTTCATCCCAAATTAATTTAATTTCGGGGGAAGTCAATCAAGCCAGCAAATGCTGAAACAGCCAGGAGCTGAGAATGACCTTCACATTGGGACAAGACTGACAAACCTGGAGATGGCCTAGCCAAGACCACCACTCAGAACAAGGCCATTACAATAGGATGCTCCAGGCTGGAATACAAGACCTCCACACCGGAATGAGACCACAATGAAAATGGAATGCTTCCCTCTTCTGCTATCCACCGACAGGCATGAGGGCAGGTATAAGACAGTACGGTTCATAAGCTTATTTGTCTGCACCACTGCAGTTTGAGCATCTTGATTGTTTAGGTGAGAATAAGTACCAATTTGATTAAATTGGTGGTTGTGGCTTGAGGATGCCAGGACGAGATATTTCAAAGATAGTCAGCCCTCCTGTTATCTCTTCCTGTGGGATGTTTCTCTGACACTCGAAAGGTACAACAGGGCTGTGGGTCCCACACAAGAACTCAAAAAAAAGTACTGAAATTTTATCTGCTGCCATTCTGAAAATGGCAGTCCTCTTTTTAGGAGCACGTTTTGAAACTACAAGTCTTGTAAAACCTTTAGTACTTTGGCTGGGGTTTTGTTGTTGTTTGCATGTTCTTCCTCTTCACAAAATTATTTCAGGCTATCTTGATCGTTCTTCATTACATCTGCCACTTTCTTGCAACCTTTGGCATAAAAAAATTAAACTTATCTACTCTTCAACCTTTGAGTTTATTCTCATACATTTTTTTAAAATACTTTTGTATGTCTGTTTGTTTTGGTGTTCATACGCAATCTATATTCAAAGTATTTAGGCTTTATTTGATTCGCACTATTTAGTAGGACTACTCTGGATCCTGAAAAATGGTGCAACGTTGTCAGCACACTGCAAATTTATTCCATTCTTGTCTCTACTTTTTAACCTGCAAGTATATTGAAATCTGAATATTTGTTGCATGTACCGATTGAATAATTTTGATGACTGTATACAGTTTGTCATGTTCCTTTTCTCATTTTGACCCTACCAGATTTTTCCCTCTTGTAACCTAACGCTCTGTTTGGTCCCAATATAGATTTTGGATAAATCTCACGTCTTTATTGGCAAGTGTTACTTTCAACACATTATTAACTTTTAGTGATAAACTCAAGCACAAATGCATTGTCTAAAATTTGTTTTAACTTCTAGACATTTATTGATTTAAATATTCCCTCCCTTGTTTCTACTCCAGATCTAAAACTATTTCACCATCTCTGCTACAAAATGTGTGATTTTTTGTTATGATTTTTATTTTTCTGTCACTGAGTTAGTGTTTTTAAAAAAACTCCTGCACACCATTCCTTTAGGTTCTCAGGTAACAACAAATAATGTCTTAAGCTATTTGGAATGCATTCTCTAGTATATACTTAAATCACAAATTTCTGTTATCACCTCTAATGGTATTTTTCCAAGAACTTTTAGATGTTTGTTGTTACTTCATCTATGTCTACAGCTTTGCCTGTACTTATCGTTATCAGTGGAAAAGAATGCTTTGAAATCAATGTATAGGTCATCATTTGCTTCCATATCTAAAGATATATCTGATTTAGATCAATGTCAAAAAACGCACGTTCTGTAATTCAACTAATTAACAAAGTGCTTTTTTGATTCACAAGCAGCTTCATTGGCATAAACTATTTGTTCCACAAATGATCTTTTCTTTAATTTTAAAAATCACATCAGGCATTGTTAGATCCAAATCGAAGCTCCTCCTGTGATGATGTGTTCTACCCTATCTCATTCTGTACCCCAGTTCCAAATCTCAAAAGCAGACCCCTCTGTACCGACATAACAGTTGTCTATTTTCCATTCCAGACAGAGTTGCGGCACAAGATCAAGATTTTTTAATAAAAGTCAATTCACAAATCAGGAACAAAAGATATGCCCATTCTTCCTACCTGAAATGAGTAATTGTTTCTCCCAATTGCAACTGAAGGTATGATCAACCACCTCCATGTAGAAATCCAACTTGATCTGAATGACAAAGTATCATCTTTGATCCACTTACAGAGAGCTATTATGATGAAGTGACAAGGAACATACTTACTTTGTAATGTGCATTTTCCCCATGAATCACGTTGGATTATAGAATTATGATAAATCACAGAATCCCTACGGTGGGGAAGCAGGCCAGTCAGCTGAGTCCACGTCAACTCTCCGAAGAGGATCCCACCCAGACCCATCCCCCTACCCAATCCCTGTAACTCTCTGTTTCCCCATGGCGAGAAATCAACCTACTCTGCATATCCCTCATCATTGGTGGTCCCTCACTGAGTATGACTCTCTCACACTCTCAGGGTGTGTCCGCAGGTGGCTGTACAGACAGCTGGCAGTAACCACAGGCTGTTACAAATTACTACTTTCTGCGCCAAGTGTGTGGGGCATTGGCATGGCAGCATGCTCCTTTCACTGTTTTCACCTGGTTTACACCTCCCCCTCAATGGCAAGTCTCAAGATGTCCCCAGATGTTCCTTCTCCACTGCGGAGGGTTTTGGGCCAGTGAATCCCAGTGTCTGTGGGAATGCTGCACTTTACTCATTAGACCGCAAGGGTATCACTGAAGCCCTTTGTTCATCCACACGGAGCCGGCCTGCCACTTTGAAGCTAGGAGAAGAGCACCTGCTTGGGGAATCGTGTTGTTGACCTCATGACCATGTCCAGTCCACTACAGCCGATCAAGGTGGTCAGTGCCTTGCTACTGGGGATGTTGGCCTGGTTGAGGATGCTGGTGTTGATGCGTCTTTCTTTCCCCAGCGGATGTGCAAGACCTCAGGTAGGCGGCATTGATAGTACTGCTCCAGGACCTTGAGGTGTCTGCTGTAAACCTATGGGTAAGTTAGCATGGTCAATCCAGCTAACCCGCACATCTTTGGACTGTGGGAGCAAACCAGAGGAAACCCACACAGACACAGGGAGAATGTGAAAACTCCATGCAGACAGTGACTGGAGGGTGGAATCAAACCCAGGTCCCTGGCACTGTCAGGCAGCCACGCTAATCACTGACCCACTGTACTGCCCACAGTTGTGGAGATGACATTGTATTAATCATAGCAGATCATTGTGATTAAGTCTACAGTTCAAAATATGCTAACAGCTAAAAGTGACATTCTTACTGAAGGTAAGATCATTCAACTCCATGTAGAGACCCAACTTGATCTGAATGGCAAAGTATCGTCCTTGATCCACTTAAACAGAGAGCTATTATGAAAAAGTGACAAACAAAATTCTTGGATAAAGTAAACTGTACTCAACACATACAATTTAGCACTTCATCTCAAAGCTTGATTAGATCTCACCCTGTTAAGCACCAGATATAATAAGCTATCTGCACACAACTAATTACATTTCATTCCCATTCGATTACTCAGCATATAATGCACTCTTTCTCAGGGTTAGAATCCAGCTTGTAACTTGTTCCCAAAAATCATTTAGACACATTTTATTATCCAAATCTAGTTAATTAGATTCTAATATGGAACTCAATTCCAGGTATTTAGTGTCTATGACAAAGCCCAATTTTCAAAACTATATCTCATACAGTACTCAGATGATAGAGCAGCAAAATTGGAAAAGTAAAAAAGTTAACATGCTTTCATTCAATATTCAGCATGTTCAGTTTACATACTCTATGCTTCTAATAAAACGAGGCTGTATCCAACAAGAACAGGTTTTCTATTAAAAGGGATGGGGAAAATATTTGTTTCACAGAGAGATGCTGTTACTTCAGTTCTGGTGATTCCATGTGATCATGATACATTTCAATAAAAATGAATAAAATGAAAATATGTAACTACATTGAAGGAGCTGGTAGCTCTTTACAACTGAGCATTCTAAAAACTGTTTAAAGCATAAGTGATGGAGATCAATTAGTCTCAGTAAATGCCCTGCCGTTGAAATGCTGAATTAAAACAACCACGGGCTCAGCAAAAGAGCCTTTGACTCTGCACTGTTAGCTGCCAAGCAACAAGAAAAGTAAAAAGCCACGAGTGTCAGATGCAACCCTCTTTAAAAATACTACTCATTTCAAGCAGCTTTAATTTCCATGTACAAATGCAAAATAAAATATAGACCACAGATAAGTTGATCAGGTCAGAGTCTCTGATATTGGCAGCAAAGCTGAACTCAAATCTTACGTGCAAAGAAGATTTGAATTTCTAGGCTTGTATCAGTACATTTTTTGATTTACAATTTGTTCTGTGTTCAGTATACAGCTTAAGCTCCATTCACAATTCTTTGCAGGACAGAAAGCAATGATTCCCTCAGGCGTATTTTTCACTTACCGCAAGAGGTTTTTCAAACCCTCTTTGCTGGATCCTCTCCTAAAGACTGCACTGGTCATGTCCTTCAGAGTAAATCATACAAACACAAAACAAAGGAAAAAGCTTCTCCCTAGTTTTTGCTCAGGACTGGATGTGTTTTCTCTTGAACCAAACCTTTGCAGCTTTGTTTTCAAATATATTCAGTGAAAAACTCTTGTTGGCTGAAGTTTTCCTGTTTGATTTCTTGTGCAATCTGCAATGTTAATTCCTCCAGCGCTCTCTCCCTCTCTTTCTGCACAACCCCACAATCAGACAAGCTCAGTAACTCCACACTCCCTCATGCTGCATGTGTTTCTCATTCAGTCCTGCTAACACAGATTATATCGTTCCCCTCCCTTCAACCAAATCCACACAGGCCATGTGACCTTCTTAAAGGAAAGGGAGAAAGATTGAAAAAAAACCCAGGCGGTATACCACATTCCACCTAATATTGGAGACAAAGAAAACCAGCTCTAATTTCACTCCGTCAAATTTAACCTTCGGACACTGTAATGATTGCTTGCTTTTAAAGCTATCAACTCTGAACAAATCGGCGTGAGGGGCAGGAAGATGAAAATTTTGTCGTGCCATTTGTCGTTGTGATCTGGTATGCATCGTTTGGAAAAGCAGTGGAAGCAGATTCAACTGTAACATTTGAAAGGGAAATTGATATTTTCTCAGAAAGGAGACATTTGCAAAGCTATGGTGAAAGACTGCTGGGTGGTCCAATTAGATACTTCTTTCAAATACACAGCACAGGCCAGGCCACATGGGCTCACACTGTGGTATACACTTGTTTTGCGTGAAGTTCATTCATTTCGGTTGCAATTCAAACTTATTTTGAGCTGTTTTGCTCCTGAAAAGAAACCAGGTACTATTTAGAGAGTGAGAGATAATGGGGACTGCAGATGCTGGAGAATCCAAGATAATAAAATGTGAGGCTGGATGAACACAGCAGGCCAAGCAGCATCTCAGGAGCACAAAAGCTGATGTTTCAGGCCTAGACCCTTCATCAGGGAGGGGGACGGGGTGAGGATTCTGGAATAAATAGGGAGAGAGGGGGAGGCGGACCGAAGATGGAGAAAAGAAGATAGGTGGAGAGAGTATAGGTGGGGAGGTAGGGAGGGGATAGGTCAGTCCAGGGAAGACGGACAGGTCAAGGAGGTGGGATGAGGTTAGTAGGTAGATGGGGGTGCGGCTTGGGGTGGGAGGAAGGGATGGGTGAGAGGAAGAACAGGTTAGGGAGGCAGAGACAGGTTGGACTGGTTTTGGGATGCAGTAGGTGGAGGGGAAGAGCTGGGCTGGTTGTGTGGTGCAGTGGGGGGAGGGGACGAACTGGGCTGGTTTAGGGATGCAGTAGGGGAAGGGGAGATTTTGAAACTGGTGAAGTCCACATTGATACCATTAGGCTGCAGGGTTCCCAGGCGGAATATGAGTTGCTCATTTCCGCCTGGGAACCCTGCAGCCTAATGGTATCAATGTGGACTTCACCAGTTTCAAAATCTCCCCTTCCCCCAACGCATCCCTAAACCAGCCCAGTTCGTCCCCTCCCCCCACTGGTCCGCCTCCCCCTCTCTCCCTATTTATTCCAGAACCCTCACCCCGTCCCCCTCTCTGATGAAGGGTCTAGGCCCGAAACGTCAGCTTTTGTGCTCCTGAGATGCTGCTTGGCCTGCTCTGTTCATCCAGCCTCACATTTTACTATTTAGACAGTGCATAGTTTATCTTGCAGGAGACTGACATCTGTGGACCAGTGCCCTGCTTTTGTAGGACCAACACAGTTTCCCTTATTCTAATGGCAAAATCGTAGACCCACACTCCGCTGTTGGACTAAGGACTCAGCTTTTGCCAATAAAAACATGGGAAGCTGGAGGATTGACGTCAATCGCACATGATTCGACTACAGAAGCACTAAATGTAAAAGCTCCTGCAGAGATTTAAGTGTTTAAATGGGTCTGTGATTTTATTTTGTTCTTTAAATAATAAATCGGACTTCTAACAATTTGGTGAAGTCGCCCCTCTAGCTGCCTCTAAGTTGTGAGGAGAGACACCTCGGCTCTGTCAGATAAACTATTTCCAGCTTTCCTTCCTTTGGGAAAGTAACACACAATGTTTTCTCCTGTGAAAGCTGCACACGTGCGAAAGTGCCATAACCCTTCCCAGTAGTCCAACAACACCGGATAATATAGCTATCAGGGCAGGATGACAGTTATTGAAACCGAAAAATAATGATAATTCTTTTTTGCTGACATGTTGGATTATTCCTTGGCAAACAAGGGCTGGGGGTGTGGAGGATGCTGATTTACAATGTACAACGAGGTTTTCCACATCAATGACACCTTCCCAACCTGGATGCCATTTACAACTGATGGGTCTCCTGCAATTCCATTCCTTACCCTGACGCCTGCAGTCAGAATAGCAAGGGTTCATTAGAGATATAGGCTGCTCTGGATGGGGGAGGTGTGTTTGAGAGCCAAGCAGAGATTATAATACAGGGTCGCCAATCAACCAGACTAGTGTCTGTCTCTCGACACATTGACTTCAATAAGAATGTTAGCCTTATCAGCCTGCAGGATCACTGAGTCAGACATGGTATAATCTGGAGTCATGTTTCTTTCCTTCGCTGCATGCCTGCAGGTTTACCCTGTTTTTTTGTAGATTTTCTTTAAAAAAGGAGTATTTATTATTTTTAAATTACACCATTAGGACAAGTGAGACAGAGCAGGGAAATCTTTAAATTCCTTTGAAAAACAGTAATATTGATCCTTGCCCCATTACGTAAATACGGTTGAATCAACAGAAATTTCCCCTGACAATTTTCACCTTTTGTACTATTTCTCCTCTGGTTTCCTGGTTCAACGTATGCTGGTTCAGAAAATGCAGTGTAAAAATGTTCTGACAGCAATATTTCCTTTTGTTACATCATTTTTTTTATTCTTCAAGGGCATCACTGGCCAGGCAGCATTTATTGCCTATCCCCAATTGCCCAGAAGGCATTTAAGAGTCAACCACATTGCTGTGGGTCTGGAGTCACACATTGGCCAGACAAGGTAAGGATGGCAATTTCCTTCTCTGCAGGACATTAGTGAACTTTAAAGGACATACCGCGAAAACGGGGTTACCCAATGGAAATTTTCCTCTATTTAAATATTTACAATAAGGTAGGGTTGCTCCATAGAAGTGAATCGGAACCAATGCCACAATCTGCCCATCCACGTTTAGTGTGTATTTCAGACTCGATGTTGGAAACCCAATAGATGATACAATGAATGGTAATGACAAGAAACAGCGTCTGCAGAAAAACATGCCACAGACGTTGAATACGTAATGGAATTAAAGACCCAGGGCTAGATTATTAGGTACAAAAATAGAAGTTGCCAGAAAAGCTCAGTGGGTCTGGCAGCATCTGTGAAGAAAAAAATGGGAGTTAATATTTCGGGCCCAGTGACCCTTCCTCAGAACTGATGGTAGCTAGGAAAACATCGGTTGACATGCAGAAGACAGGTAGGGGGATGGATAGGAATTAAACGATTGGATAGAGCCCGAAGAGAGAGAAGAGCAGTCAGACAAAAAGTTGATAACAATCTGGCTAGGACGGTTAATAGTTGTTAATGGAGACTATTAGTGATTAACAACAGGTGATGTGTAATGGCAAACTATGTGATAACAAGGAAGGATCACTGGACCTGAAACGTTAACTCTTTTCTCTTTCACAAATGCTGCCAGACCTGCCAAGCTTTTCCTGCCACCCCCAGGCCTCCTACCTTCCCTCGGCCTCTTCATCTCAAACTGCCATCGAGACATTAACCGCCTCAACCTCTCCACCCCTCTCACCCACTCCAACCTCTCCCCCGCAGAACGGGCAGCCCTCCGCTCCAACCCCAACCTCACCATGAAACTCGCAGACAAGGGTGGCGCAGTGGTAGTATGGCGCACTGACCTCTACATTGCCGAGGCCAGACGCCAACTCTCCGACACCACCTCCTACCGCCCCCTCGATCATGACCCCACACCCGAGCACCAAACCATCATCTCCAACACCATTCATGATCTCATCACCTCAGGGGACCTCCCACCCACAGCCTCCAACCTCATTGTTCCCCAACCCCGCACGGCCCGTTTCTATCGCCTTCCCAAAATCCACAAACCTGCCTGCCCTGGTCGACCCATCGTCTCAGCCTGCTCCTGCCCCACCAAACTCACCTCCACCTATCCGGACTCCATTTTCTCCCCTTTGGTCCAGGAACTCGCCACCTACGTCCGTGACACCACCCACGCCCTCCACCTCCTCCAGGACTTCCAATTCCCTGGCCCCCAACACCTCATTTTCACCATGGACGTCCATTCCCTATACGCCTGCATTCCGCATGCAGATGGCCTCAAGGCCCTCCGCTTCTTCCTGTCCCACAGGCCCGACCAGTCCCCCTCCACCGCACCCTCATCCGCCTAGCCGAACTCGTCCTCACCCTCAACAACATCTCTTTCGATTCCTCCCACTTCCTACAGACTAAGGGGGTGGCCATGGGCACCCGCATGGGCCCAAGCTATGCCTGCCTCTTTGTAGGTTACGTGGAACAGTCCCTCTTCCGCACCTACACAGGCCCCAAACCCCACCTCTTACATTGATGACTGTATCGGCGCCGCCTCTTGCTCCCCAGAGGAGCTCGAACAGTTCATCCACTTCACCAACACCTTCCACCCCAACCTTCAGTTCACCTGGGCCATCTCCAGCATATCCCTCACATTCCTGGATCTCTCAGTCTCCATCTCAGGCAACCAGCTTGTAACTGATGTCCATTTCAAGCCCACCGACTCCCACAGCTACCTAGAATACACCTCCTCCCACCCACCCTCCTGCAAAAATTCCATCCCCTATTCCCAATTCCTCCGCCTCCGCCGCATCTGCTCCCACGATGAGGCATTCCACTCCCGCACATCCCAGATGTCCAAGTTCTTCAAGGACCGCAACTTTACCCCCACAGTGGTCAAGAACGCCCTTGACCGCGTCTCCTGCATTTCCCGCAACACATCCCTCACACCCCGCCCCCACCACAACCGCCCAAAGAGGATCCCCCTCGTTCTCACACGCCACCCCACCAACCTCCGGATACAACGCATCATCCTCCGACACTTCCGCCATTTACAATCCGACCCCACCACCCAAGACATTTTTCCATCCCCACCCCTGTCTGCTTTCCGGAGAGACCACTTTCTCCGTGACTCCCTTGTTCGTTCCACACTGCCCTCAAACCCCACCACACCCGGCACCTTCCCCTGCAACCGCAGGAAATGCTACACTTGCCCCCACACCTCCTCCCTCACCCCTATCCCAGGCCCCAAGATGACTTTCCATATTAAGCAGAGGTTTACCTGCACATCTGCCAATGTGGTATACTGCATCCACTGTACCCGGTGCGGCTTCCTCTACATTGGGGAAACCAAGCAGAGGCTTGGGGACCGCTTTGCAGAACACCTCCGCTCAGTCCGCAACAAACAACTGCACCTCCCAGTCGCAAACCATTTCCACTCCCCCTCCCATTCTCTAGATGACATGTCCATCATGGGCCTCCTGCAGTGCCACAATGATGCCACCCGAAGGTTGCAGGAACAGCAACTCATATTCCGCCTGGGAACCCTGCAGCCATATGGTATCAATGTGGACTTCACCAGTTTCAAAATCTCCCTTCTCCTACTGCATCCCTAAACCAGCCCAGTTCGTCCCCTCCCCCCACTGCACCACACAACCAGCCCAGCTCTTCCCCCCCACCCACTGCATCCCAAAACCAGTCCAACCTGTCTCTGCCTCCCTAACCTGTTCTTCCTCTCACCCATCCCTTCCTCCCACCCTAAGCTGCACCTCCATCTCCTACCTACTAACCTCATCCCACCTCCTTGACCTGTCCGTCTTCCCTGGACTGACCTATCCCCTCCCTACCTCCCCACCTATACTCTCCCCTCCACCTATCTGCTTTTCTCTCCATCTTCAGGCCGCCTCCCCCTCTCTCCCTATTTATTCCAGAACCCTCACCCCATCTCCCTCTCTGATGAAGGGCCTAGGCCCGAAACGTCAGCTTTTGTGCTCCTGAGATGCTGCTGGGCCTGCTGTGTTCATCCAGCCTCACATTTTATTGCCAAGCTTTTCCTGCAACTTTGTTTTTGTTCCTGATTTACAGCATCTGCAGTTCTTTTGGTTCTTATTATGTGATAACAAGGCCTGGTGTGTGGCGTAGGGGGCTGGGACATAGGAGAGTCTTGGCCCTAAAAGTATTGAACTCAATATTGAGTCCAGAAGGCTGCGGGGTAGTAAGCTGAAGGTAGGTATGAACAAGGGGAATCCTATCGCTGTTGGGGGAGGGAAGAGAAGGGATGAGAGCGGAAGTCTAGGAGATGGGTCAGACATCGTTGAGGGCCCTGTGGACCTCAGAGCTGGGGAATCCTCGATTGAGGAAGAAGGTGGACATTTCGGAGGCTCCCTTGTCCAGGTTGATGGAGGCAGAGGAGCTGAGAGAATGGGATAAAATCTTTACAGGAAGCAAGGCACGAGGATGTATAGCCCAATTAGCTGTGGGTGTTAGTGGGTTTATAGTGGAACTTTTAGGTGCCGTTGGAGGTAGACACAGAAAGTGACACCCCGCCATCAGCTTTACAGTTTGTCACTACCATGCTACTCTCGGATCATCTTGCCATTAGTTGAATGGGCAAGGTGGGGAGAAAGGGGCAGAATTACATGCAAAAAGGCAGAGGTGAGACAATTCCGGCTCTTTGAAAGCCTATTGTCTGATTGTTAGCAGCTAGCTGCAGTTTTCCAGTTGCTCTCAGTCTCCAAGGAGACTAGGCCAGCTGCCTTGAGGCAGTTTTCAGATGGGGGTGGGGGGAGGGGTTGGTCAAGGTAGTGTAGTTCTGGTCACTGCACCTTAGGAAGAATGTGAATGTACTGGAGGGGCTGTCTTTACCAGAATGCTGACTGGGATGGAATAGTTTAGCTATGAAGAGATGCTGGATAAACTCAAATTGTTTTCTTTGGAGCAGAGAAGTTTGAGGGGGGACCTGATTGACACGTATAAGATTGCATGGGGCATGGACAGAGTGATGAGAAAGCATTTTCTCATTTTCTTCAGGTCAGAAGGCTGGCCATGGGTACCAGCGTGGGTCCCAGTTATGTCTGTCTCTTCGTGGGGTATGTGGAGCATTCCTTGTTCCAGCCCTATTCCAGTCCCCACCCATAACTCTTTCTCCGATATATCGACGATCTTGTCCGTGCTGCTTCCCTCCCTCATCTGGAATTGGAAAAGTTCAGCGACTTCGCTTCCAATTTCCACCCTGCCCTCACTTTCACCTGGTCTATCTCTGACTCCTCCATTCCCTTTCTCAATATCTCTGTTTCCATTCCTGGGGAGAGACTGGCCACTAATATCCACTATAAACCCAATGACTCCCACAGCTACCTGGACTATACATCCTCACACCCTGCTTCCTGTAAAGACACTATACCATTCTCTCAGTTCCTCCGTCTCTGTCGTATATGTTCAGATGAGGCCAACTCCAACAGGAGAGCCTCCGAAATGTCCACCTTCGTCCTAAACTGAGAATTCCCCAGCTCCATCTCAACCAAGTCTGACCCATCTCCCACACTTCCACCCTCACTCCTTCTCTTCCCTCCGGCAACAGCGATAGGGTTCCCCTTATCTTTACCTACCATCCCACCGGCATCCACATCCAGAAGATCATCAGATGCCATTTCTGTCACCTCCAGCAAGATGCCATCACCGGGCACATATTCCCCTCCCCTCCCTTGTCTGCCTTTTGCAGGGACCCTTCCGTCCAGTACACAATAGTCCACACTTCCTTCACTCCCAACACACACTCACAAAGCCCCACAGCAACTTCCCCTGCAATCAGTGAAGGTTCAACACCCACCCATTTATCTCCTCCCGCCCCGCTATCCAACAACCTAAACATACCTTCCAGGTGAAGCAACACTTCACCCGCACTTTCCAGAATCTAGTCTGCTGTATTCACTGCTCACAATGTGATCTCCTCTACATTGGGGAAACTTTGTAGACTGGGTGACCGCTTTGCAGTACGTCTATGTTCTGCTCACAAAAAAGACCCTGAACAACCTGATGCCTGCCACTTTAACACACCACCCTGTTTCCTGGCCAACATCTGTCTCTGGCTTGCTGCAGCGTTCCAGTGAAGCTCAATGCAAACTGGAAGAACACCACCTCGTTTTCTGCTTGGTGACCCTACAGTCCTCAGGACTCCATTTCAAGTTCAATAATTTTAGGGCCTAACCTCTCCATGTCCTAGCCCACTACCCACACACCAGGCCTTATTAGTAGCCTGCCATTACACACTACTTATTGTTAGTCACTAACAGTTCCCATTTAAAACTATTCACCCTCCTAGCCAGATAGCTATCAACTCCTTTGTCTGTCTAGCTGCTCTTCTCTCTCTTCAGGCTCTATTCAATCGTTTACTCCCTACCCTGTCCCCCTCCCTACCTTCTGCATATAAACTGGCTTTCTCCCAGTTACCATCAGTTCTGAGGAAGGGTCACTGGACCTGAAACATTAACTCTGACTATTTTCTTCACAGATGCTGCCAGACCTGCTGAGCTTTTACAGCAACTTCTGTTTTTGTTGTTGTTGTTGACTAGAAAGCTGCTTTTCCCCTTTATAGGCCTGCTGTGTTCATCCAGCTCCACACTTTGTTATCTCAGCTTTTCCCCTTAGTTGAAGAATCAGTAAAAAGGGGCAAAATTTTAAGGTGAAAGGCAAGAGGTTTAGAGGGGACTTGAGAAAAAAATCTTCTTTACCCAGCGGGTGGTGGGAATCTGGAATCTGCTTCCTAAGGCAGGAAATCTAAAATTTAAAAAAAAACTTTGAAATGCCATAGCAAGCAAGACCATGGGTCAAGTGCTGCAAAATGTAGATTTAGAGTGTTTTGCTTTTGCCAGTGCAGGCCCAGTGGGTTGGAAAGGCCTCTTCTGTATTGTATGAGCTATGATTCAGTGAACTTCCCTGCAGACTTTGAGGTCCTCTCTGCCTCCAGTTATCTTATGGAAGGGTTAATGTTGGGCTCACTACCAAAACCATTTTCCTTTACTTTTAAAATGTTGTGGAGAGTGCACACATCAAAAGGGAAAGCACCTTCTTTCTCAATTGCCCAAATAGGTGAACTGTCGCTTTTTCAGGACTGGAGAACCTCAAGTAGCTCCACTGGTTTATCCACCCATCTTAATTCTGTAGTTTTATAGGTTCTGTTGCCTATAGTAAGTATAAGGGTGGCTGTAGAGATAATAGACCTCCTTAAAGATCAACATGGCCATCTATGTGTGGAGCCAAAGGAGATGGGGGAGATTTTCAATTAATATTGGCTGCTCTGATTTCCTCCCACAGTCCAAAAGATGTGCAGGCTACGTGGATTGGCCATGCTAAATTGCCCGTAGTGTACAGGGGTGTGTGGGTTATTGGGGGATGGGTCTGGGTGGGATGCTGCAATGGGCGCTGTGAACTTGTTGGGCTGAAGGGCCTGTTTCCATACTGTAGGGAATCTAATCTAATTTCTCCTCAATGTTTACTGAGGAGAGAGTCATAGATGCTAAGGAGATAAGGAAAACAAGTGGGGATGTTTTGGACCACATTCTCCATACCAGAGAGGAGGTGTTTGCGGCCTTAAAGGACATTAAAGTGGATTAAATCCCCTGGGTCTGATCAAGTCCATACGCAGAGATAATGGGAACTGCAGATGCTGGAGATTCCAAGATAATAAAATGTGAGGCTGGATGAACACAGCAGGCCAAGCAGCATCTCAGGAGCACAAAAGCTGACGTTTCGGGCCTAGACCCTTCATACGCAGATGTTATGCAAGGCTAGGGAAGAAATTGCAGTGGTTTTTGCTTCATCTTTAGTCACTGGTGAAGTTCCGTAAGACTGAAGAGTAATTAATGTTGCTCCATTGTTTAGGAAAGGTAGCAAAGACAAGCTAGGGAGCTACAGGCCAGTAAGCCTGACATCAACGGTAGGCAATTTATCTAAGAGGATACTGAGAGATAGAATCAACCAACATTTGGATAGTTAGGTTCTGATTAGGGATAGTCAGTATGAATTTGTGCATGTGAAGTCATGTCTGACAAATCTTTTAGCATTTTTCGAAGAGGTAACCAAGAGGATGGATGAGGATAGAGCAGTGGATGTTGACTATATGGTCTTTAGTAAGGCCTTTGACAAGGTCCTGCATGGTAGTCAAGTCATGAAAGTTAGGTCACATGGGGTCCAGGGAAAGCCAGCTAATTGATTTCAAAATTGGCTCGTGGTAGGAAGCAAAGGGTGATGGTTGAAGGTTGTTTTTCAGACTGGACACCTGTGACTAGTGGTGTGCCACAGGGGTCGGTGCTGGGACCTTTGTTATTTGTTATTTACATAAATGATCTAGATGTGAATGTACAAGGCATGATTAGAAGTTTGTGGATGATACAAAATTAGTAAGTATCAATAGCAAAGAAGGTTATCAAAAATTACAGAGGGGTGTTGATCAGATGGGGAAGTGGGCACGAGGATTGGCAAAAGCAGTTCAATACAGACAAGTGTGAGATGTTGCACTTTGGAAATTCAAATTAAGGTAGGACTTATACAGTAAATGGTAAGGTCTTGAAGGGTGTTGTGGAACAGAGGGATCTAGGAGTACAAGTACATAGTTTGTTGAAAACGGCATCACAGGTGGAGAGTGTGGTGAAGGAGGCATTTAGTATGGCGGTCTTCATTGGTTAATGCATTGAGTATAGGAGTGGCATGTTATCTTGCAGTTTTATGAGTTGTTGGTGAGGCTGCACTTGGAGTATTGTGTACAGTTTTGGTCATCCTGTTGTAGGAAGGAATAGATAAACTGGAACGTGTGCAGTGAAGATTTACAAGGATGGTGCCAGGCATAGTAGGCCTGAGTTATAGGGAGAGGCTGGCCAGGATAGGACTTTATTCTTCGGAATGTAGGAGAATGAGGGCTGACCTTATTGAGGGGCATAGATAGGATGATAGGGGCATGTAGTCTTTTTCCCAGGGATAGGAAATTGAAAACTAGAGGGCATAGGTTTAAGGTGAGAGGGGAAAGATTTAAGAAGGACCTGTGAAGCAACTTCTTCACACAGAGTGGTGCGTATATGGAATGGGCTGCCAGAGAAAGTAGTTGACGCAAATACGATAGCAACATTTAAAAAACATTTGGATAGTTACGAGGATAGGAAGGGTTTAGAGATGTGGACCAAATGCAGGCAATTGGAACTAGCTGAGTGGGTACCATGGTCAGCATGGAACAGTTTGGGCTGAAGAGCCTGTTTCCATGCTGAATTACTGTATGACTCTAATTGAATAGATAATTGGCCAACATTAGTACCAAGTGAATTTTACCCTCATAATGAAAGTTCTAATTCCTATTTGAACTGAATCTTAAAAAAAAGCTCCGCTCCTGAAGCTTAAAGAAAAAGCTCCACTCCAGTGAGCTCTGCATTTTCAATGCTAGCTAGTTGTGCATTTAATAACCTGATTCTGGGCAAGATTCCCCTGTTTGTTTCAATTCCAGACTGGATACCCCAAATTACTAAGCTCCCAGGTGAGTAGAGATAAACTAGCTTCCCCTGTATATTCACCCACTCCTTTTGTTGATTGACACAAACTAATTTTAAAAAGTGTTCTCCCTTCTGGGTATGTCTGCTAGACCCAAATATACTTGGGTTTTAAAAGATGCCAAATTTAACTAGGCTTCCTTGAATTAATTCAAAAGAGTGAGTTTATTAATGATTACATGTGGAACAAAATACCAATACCACACACATACACATAGATTGGAAAGATGATAGAAGTCCAGAAAGATAAAAGTTTGATTTACCAATCAGTCGGAGAGAAGATTGTGGAAAATATTGTGGTCACTGCAGTGGTGATTACATGTAGCATTGACATTCTTGGTTGTTTCACATTCCTTGGTTTTGCAGATTGTTTGAGATTCTGTAGTACTGATCCCTTTCGACCATACTTAAATTCCAGTATTCAGAGAGAAAAAAAAATTGTTTTGTTATCTGGTCCCCCCTTTGCTAACCAGTTGACATCTAGCACTCGGAGTAAAATAATGACTTTGCAACACAGGAGTGACTAGGGAATAGTTCTTTGACTGTGAACTTCACAACAAACTAACACTTGAAACCAGGCTGGCACATACAGGAGCACTCAGTCCCACAAGCACAATCCAGTCAAGTTGGAACTAGTTTTTATTGCCTGTCCTTAAGTATTCCTCAGAGAGAGAAAAAAACATGTCTGCAGTCTGAAATGTAATCTGCATGGGATGGCATGCTGTTGATAAGGGATCATTAGCCCCTCATTATCCTCATAGCCATGAGAAATCCCAGTTCAGTCTGTTTGAATTTTGATCACCCCTTCACAAAACTGTTTTCTTCCGCTCTTTCAGCATTCCAAATGGCTTATTCCCTGCACAACACGCTTCCTCACACCAATAGTTCCTCCATTCACATAGCATCATTCATATAAAGCAGAAGAGATGTAACACTGAGATAACAAAGTGTAGAGCTGGATGAACACAGCAAGCTAAGCAGCATACTGTTCTTTTATAGCCCCCTCTACTCACTGTTGAAGGTCCCAATTACTCCATCCACATGAAGCAGCAATTTACATGCATTCCTCTCCATACAGCAAAGATGATGAATCTTTCCAGAATTTTGGTTTTTATTTCGGATTTCCAGCGTTCCACATATTTTGCGTTTGTCTCGGGGTACGCGTATATAGTTATCAGCTCTGAACTTTTTAAAATCTGCCTTATCATCTGTACTAGTTCTGCCTGTGTTGTCAAACCCATTTTTCAATTGACTCCCCTAGCAGATGTCATTCCAGATATCCTCTGAAATGTTGCTATCCTCACCACTTTGATTACAAGCTGAAACCAAAGGCGAGGGCAAAAAAAGGATGTTTGTGCAAGCTGGGGCAAGGGAAGGACAGGATTACAATAGTTTTAGACCAGTTTATAAGCATACAAGTAAATGATACCAGTTACTCCATGAGCCAGATGAAACAACAATAATAATATAACAGCTGCATTTTAGAGAGACTACTGGAGACTTGCCTTAAAATTCTCATGGAATGTGACTTCCTTGAGGACAATTTGGTGGCAATTGACTCCTTCTTTTAAGAATTAAGGAACCTTGAGAGAGAGTGAAGGCACCGAGTGCAGGATACCACCAAGGAAGAAAAAAGGAGGAGAGAGAATGAGACAAAATTAAATTATGCAAAATTTGGGTCTTTTTTAATGCTTGTAGACTATGGGAGGAAGGAGGACTGTTAAGGATAATGAGGCCCCCAGGCATAAGCTTCTACAGATAAATGTTATTTTTGGAGGTAGCTTGATGAATCTGACAGTGGTAGCACAGAATTTCATCAACAGATCACATGTGACAGTATAGGAACCTATGATTGAAATACTTCATATTCAGTGATGAAGGGTAGCAATGTAGGATCAATATTTGGCAAAATACTGAAGCATGTGCACAAAAACAATGAAATGCTAATAAAACGTCATCCTGCCATGTAATATTCACATTACAAAAAAGATGAAGGGTACCACATTTAGCCCTTCAGGTTATATCTTGCCATTGAATAAGATCATGGCCGAGCAGATTATAACCTCAAATCTCCATTGTCACCTACCCTTGATAACCATTCATCTTCTTGCTCAACAAGAATCTATCCACCTATGCTTTAAAAAATATTCAAAGGCTCTGTTCCCACCAACTATTCTTAGGAAGACTTCCAAAGACTCAAGAACCTTAGAAATCTTTTGCCTCATTTCAGTTTTAAATGGGCAATGCCGAACTTTTAGAGACCCCTGGTTGTTGATTCTCTGATAACAGGAAACATCTACCTTGTCAAGATCCCCCAGTATCTGTGTGTCTCAATCAAATTGTCTCTTACTCATCTAACTTCCAAAAGATGCAGACTAGCTTGTTCAGTTTATCTTCATGAGATAATATGCTGATCCCGAATATTAATCTGGTAAACTTTGTTTCTCTCCATAGATTTTAATTGACTTGCTGAGTATTTCCTTCATTTTTTGCTTTTACTTCAGATTTTCAGCACTTATAGTGTTTTGCTTTCACTTTAGTAATTTAGTTTAACTTTTGTATTTGATTCATTTTTGTGTTGTGGATCTTAACACATAGGGAAGTTAGGGAAGCCTTTGCTACTGTCATGCCCAGTGAAGGCATATTTTATTCATACTTCAAAATTTATTCATACTTCTTAGTGCATAATTTTATGGAAATATCTTTTGCTTTACACATTGGACACTAACAGGGTGGCTAAGACAGCTGTCAAGGGTATAGTGATTGTTACAATTTCTGTACAAACTCGGAAGATTTTTAAGCCTCTGGAGAGTTCCTAGTTGAATAGCTTTGGGGGGAGTCTATTCCTTGAATGAGCATACTCAGACAGAACCCATCTCTAGACTGTACAACTCTTATTCTTCAACAATCCAAACTCAATATCAATGGACTTCCAAACTACATATCTCCAATTTGAAATTCCATAAAGAAAGCCATAAAAGCCCTTATCTTAAGCAGTAAGGTGTGAACAGGACACCCTTTCAACACTAACCACTCCAGTCCCCTCCATCACCACATCATTCTCCATAGTATAACAGCATCTACTGCTTTAAACAATGTGGGTGAGACTGGAGTACTGTGACGATTTCTGACCCCTTACCTAAGGAAAGATATAATTTCATTGGAGGCAGTTCAGAGAAGATTCACTTGGTTGATCCCTGTTATGGAAGAATTGTCTTATGAGCAAAAGTTAGACTGTTGGGACTCTACTCCTTGCAGCTTAGAAGAATGAGAGGTGATCTCATTGAAACATAAGGAGCTTGACAGGGTAAATGCAGAGAGGATATTTCTCCTCATGGGAGAATCTAGAACTAGAGGGTATATATATAGGGGCACCAATTTACGACTGAAAAGAGGAGGAAATTTTTTCTAAGCGTTGAGTGTCTTTGGAACTCTGCCACAGAGGGCCGTGGGGAAGTGTTGTTGTGTACATTTAAGGCTAAGATAAATTCTTGATCACTAGGGGAAATCAAAGGGTGTGGAGAAAATACAGGAAAATGAACATGAAGGATATTGGATCAGCCATGATCCTGTTGAATGGCCAAGCAGGCTTGAGAAGCTGAACAGTCTAGTTCTGTTGCTATTTCTTATAATCTTATCATTTTATGAATATTTGACCATGTGAATGAGACGAGCAGCTGATAATTATTGTGCTTTATTATCCAAGAACCAGAAAGAAGTTAATCCATCTTCAAAAGACGAAGACAGATAGAAAAGAACATCCATTCCATATACCATGGTGCAGTATAAATGTTATGACCTTTTGCTGGGTGAGATAAAGTTGTTACAGTTCAGGCAGGATACACCTAATTCTCAGGCTTCCAGGTGAGGAGGGAGGAACTGTCTCCCCTACTTTATTTCTTTATTGGTAGCACCAATCTCAATATATTTCTCTTAGAGTAAATACAATACAGCACAGGAACAGGCACATTGGCCCACCAAGCCTGTGCCAATTCCTAGTCCTTATTTAGCCTTACGTAGTACTTATTATCTATCCCTTTGTTCACCTAATGTTCATGTGTCCATCAAGATGTGCCTTAAACATTGCTAACAGGCCTGTTTCCACCACCTCCACTGGCAAAACATTCCAAGCAGTCACCACTCTCCTGTGTGCAAACTTTTCTCTGCACTTATCCCTTAAACTTTCCCGGTCTCACTTTGAACCTGAGCATTCTTATAGTTGACCTTTCCATCCTGGGAAGATGTTTCTGACTCTCCACCCTATCTATGCCTCTCAATTTTGTAGACCTCTTGAATTTATGTTTTAAAAAGAACCAATTTAACTAGGCTTTCTTAAAAAATGAACATGTTCAGTAATTGCTATACATTGGCGAGAAATAATAATGCAACACAGAGACAGATTAAGAATAAAAGTGAGCCTAAAAAAATTACATTTTAAAAACACTCAACAGTCTTTGAAAATGTTGAACATTGATCAATTTGTTGAGTTTCTTGACTTTACATATGAGCCAAATTTAATTTGTTCTGTTTCCCTTTGAACTACCTTACAAACTGGTTTCCAGCATTACGAGCAGGATAGCCATTTATCTGCAATGCTGAGGTGACTAATGGATTGTTAATCGATTGTGACTTCCATAGCACACTAGCACTTAAACCCAGGCTAGCACTGCAGCTCACTAGTATGCACAGATTAGGGTTGTAGCTGCTTTTAACTCATTTTCCTGTATATTCTTGAAGTAAAAGGATGCAAACATTTCTCATCCAGAATGCTGTCTTTTCTTTGATGATTGAAGTGTATTTCATGCTTTGAAGTTTTTTGACACCAGCAGATATGATATCCCAGTGTCGCTCTCTAAACAGTCCATTGAATTTAGATCCACAGTTCCCTTTTGGCATTTCTCTTTGCTTTTAAAAAAATGTTGTCATTGAAAGTTTAACATTAAGGTTTTGGAATAGATATGTAGCTCAGGTTGTGGGTGTTGAGGTTGGTTGGCTCGCTGAGCTGATCTGTTGTTTTTGCAGACTTTTTGTTACCATGCTGGGTAACATCATCAGTGCAGCCTCCGATGAAGTGTCGGTGTGTTTTCCTGCCTGTTTTTAAACTCTGGGGGCCATTGAGCTGGATTGCCTCACTTCAGTTTTCCTTCGCAGCGGAGTGTACATGGGGTCAAGTCCATCAATAAGCACATAGAACTTGGTTGCGGAACGACAAACCAACTCGGCAGGCCAACCATCCTCAAAGTTTAATATTTCCATAGATGGTCGAAGATTATGATCCAAGGTTATGATCCATGGTCATGTTCAAGGCAATAAAACCTTTGTCTTTATAAACTTTGAGACTGCTACAACTTAAAAGCCTCCCAGCCTGATTGCTACTCCAAGTCCAACTGTAAAGAAACTTGACTTCCTGTTGGAAAAAAGTCTACAAATGACTAAAATCATAACTTGCTGAACATCACCATTTCTTTGAAGCAATCTAATAATGATTTTTATATATATAACTTCAATTATTTGAAATCTTCCAAGCATCCATTTGGTTAATTGCTTTTCATCTGTGGTGATGTGTTTGTCTTGACATAGGAAAGCAATTAAATATGAACTATGCTTTTGATTACTTGTAGAAGTGCAGTATTCTCTTGAATTGTGACTATGTGTGAGCATGAAGGACATGGTGCTTAAACTTCCGACGTGGATGTACAAATAAATAATCCTCACGAATCCACAAAAGCTTGTAGCTGTTCTTTAAATTTACCGTACACATGCAGGGGTTGAAAACACAATCATATTCCTTTCACAAAAAAAAAATCCCATGCAATGATATCGTACAATAACAGAAGTGGTACAAGGTTTTCAGTTCTCTCCTGACCCTACCTATCAAGCCATCACCTGAGAAGTATACAAGAATCAGAAGTTGCAAGTCATCTTCCATTGTCCTGAGT
The DNA here is from genome assembly GCF_030684315.1 of Stegostoma tigrinum. Taxonomy (NCBI): domain Eukaryota; kingdom Metazoa; phylum Chordata; class Chondrichthyes; order Orectolobiformes; family Stegostomatidae; genus Stegostoma; species Stegostoma tigrinum. The sequence continues at coordinate 21,934,508 of NC_081370.1, forward strand.
TCTGAGGAAGAGTCACCAGACCCGAAACGTTAACTCTGTTTTTTCCTCCACAGATGCTGCCAGATCTGCTGAGCTTCGCCAGCAACTATGTTTTTGTTCCATCATTCTACGTCTCTTTCTGGGAAAGTAGGAGATTCCTACATGATCCTAAACTGATAAGGCCTGGGCTGCAGAGAATGGTGGAACATAACTGTCAGAGTCCATGCAGGAAGATTACCCTTCAAAAAGATTTCTTTTTAATTCTTTTCTGTTTAAGGTGTGGTTTTGCTGAGGTCAATTTCATGAGCCTTGGATGTTTTGTTATTCTGTAAGCCCAAACATCAGAGCTGTTAGGTTAGTTCATCAAGATGATTGCCAGAGCTGAGTCTGATCAAGTCTTCATTTCACTAGTTCAAGTTATGTTCCAGCAGGGGTACCAAGGTAACATTCAGGATTAACCTTTCCCTTTTTGATTAAACAGGTTCTAAAATAAATTTAGTATGTCAATTGTCTCCTCAGGTGAGATTAACGAACTCAGCACATACCTAAATCAGGATTTTTAGGCCCCATTAGAACTAGGAGTTGAGCAGTTGCTAAAAATAGCACTGCCAATTAAGATCGCAGGACCCTGACTCCGACCCTCTCCGAAGTAATTTTCCCAGTGGGTTGGAGTGATAGCGTGCCTGCTCATTGATAAACATTGAATTACCAAATGAAGTAATTTTCATTTGGCTTTTATTTATCTGGGCAGACTGGGGTTTTCCTGGTGATTTTCCCCTTCGCTGATTTTCTTTGAAATTGACCAAGGGCTTTGAAACCGAATGAAAGGACAATATGTATATCAGTTATATATTACTTACTCGTATACACTAAGACATGTCAAACTTTTTCAAGCCAATGAATTACTGTTGAAGTGACTGTCATTACATTGGAAAACACAGGCGGCAATATTTTCTACAAAAACATAACCAAATGATCTCTTTTGCCACACTTTCTCTGGGAGAAACAATGATTGAGTTATAGAAACTCCAGTGTGGTGATAACAATGCAGAAAAATACTCAGCTGGCCACAGGTGAGTCAGTTACTTGCAGCCAGAGCCTCCCTGAATGTGAAGCGATGATATAGGGAGACAGCCAGTCTCAGCAGAGGTCTGAGTTCAAGACTAAAACAGGAACAACCTACTCAACAAGATAACACAGTCTGGAGCTGGAGGAACACAGCAGGCCAGGCAGCATCAGAGGTTCAGGAAAGTTGACAATCAGGTCAGGACTGTTCTTCAGAAAGGAGGGTGCCAACCTGAAATGTCAGCTTTCCTGCTCCTCTGATGCTGCCTGGTCTGCTCCATAATGTTTGTCTCTGACTCCAGCATCTGCAGTTCTTGCTATCTCTGCCCAACAGGAAAGCCGAGAAAATACAGTGTGGAGCTGGAGGAACACAGCAGGCCGGGCAGCATCAGAGGAGCAGGAAAGCTGATGTTTCAGAACAGGATCCTACTTCAGAAATGGGGGAGGGGAAAGGGAGCAATGAAATAATGAGAGAAAGGAGGGTTGGGGCTGGGGAAGATAAGTGGGATGGTGATAGGTGAATGTAGGTAGGCAGTGGTGGGGATTGGTTAGTGAGGTGGAAGGATCAGATAGGTGGGAGAGAAGATGGATAGGGTTAAAGAGGCGGGGATGAGAGAAGGTGTTGGGAGATTTTGATGCTGCTTGGCTTGCTGTGTTTCTCCAGCTCCACACATCTCTAACACCAGCATTGGTAGTTCTTACTATCTCAGAATATTTGTGTCATTTTCTTGTTGGCAAACCATAACTAATGTGGTATCGCATTGATCAGTGCTGGACATCAGCTACTAACAATGAAGTCATGTTTGGTGAAAGGGGCCATTTTCTTTTGGAAATTTGGAAGTTTACAAAAATAGTTATGCAAGTAAATTGTCAGGAAGACTTAAGGACTCTGCAAAGGGATGGGTAATGTGAATCTGCATATCACTGATGAAATATAGTATACAAAAATTGGATGTCTGTTTCTTTCAGCTGTCTTTAATGTTGTTATTTTATTTTCTGCAGGTGAGTAAAATGAGTGGCTTTCAAAAACAGTTTTACTTAGCTCATTTTTTTAAATATGCTTGATGCATTTTTTCACATTTATTTAAAAGTTTTTAAAACTGTTAAATGTTTTCAAAAAATCATTAAATTTATACCAATGTTTTTGCAAGTGTATAAAAGCTTTTAAAACTTAGTAGAAAAGCAGTAAAATTTGTGAATGATGCATGTTGGTCTGACTCATCTTGTGTAATTCAATATGGAGCTCTAATACGTTCATTTCCAAGTATTGCTGATTTCCCCCTCCAGGCACTCAGCTGCCTTTCAGCTGAAGCCTGGTCTTAAAGGGAGTGTCTCCAGCTCATTAGATCAGCAGAATATACTTTGTTGCAGGGCCTTACTGTCAGTAGGTCATGCTGTAGCCCATGATCTGGGCAGCTATAAATGTTCCAGCAGGATCAATGGTGAATTCTGCTACTTTGCCCCAACCATAAAATAAAGGTCTTTAGTTCTGACATGTGGTGCTTTCAAATAGACTGGTTTTGCACATAATTCAGAAACAAAACTTTCATGCTTAAATCACCAGAATCGAGAGGTTTTGTATTCAAACTCGGAACCAGAGCATGAGCAAATTTTGGCCACTGCTGTACTGAAGGTGTTGGATTTTTCAGGCATTCTGTCTTTTTCACAAAGACGCAGGAGAAAGATTGCACCGAAGTGGGTGGTGTAAGCTTCTGGCGGGGAATTAGGCAGACATTGTAAAGATTTTTTCATAGATTATGCAGATGGCTATCCCAGAAACTCAGCACATTCAAAATAGTCTTAAGTTAGGTGATTTGAGTTTTTGATTTACTTTGAACAATTCCCATGACGTATGTTGCTCTTTTGCAGGTGCTTGGGACTTTAAGTTTTACCTTATCGTCTTCCTCGAGGGAATTTTCTGTCGAAATGCAGAATGAGTGCAGTTGCGAGCTAAGCAAATTTGAAATCAAAATCCTAATCATGCTACGCTATACTCTTAACTGACCTGAACTTGTAAACTACCAGAAAACTCTCAACAGAAGGGGATTGCATTTTTTTTAATCCAAACACCTTACCCAAAGTAGAACCACAGAAAGATTACAACACAAAGAGGCTATTCATCCTTGTGTGTCTGTGCCAGCTGAATAAACTAGCTGCCCATTCTAATCACACTCACCAAAATTTGACCTATAGCCTTGTAGGTTAGAGTGGTCAGGTGCTGTTTCAGGTTCCTTGTAAATGAGCTGAGGGCTTCTGCCTTAAGCCCAGAGTGCTCAGCGAATTCCAGGCATGCTCCACACCCCAGGTAAAAAAAGCTTTTCCCCATGTCCCCTCTAATCATTTCACCTTAATTCTGTACCCTGGAAATCTGAGACCCCTCCACTAGGGGAAATGGGTCTTCCCTGTCCATTCTATACAAAACCCTCATTATTTTGTATATCTTGATTAAGTCACCCCTCAGCTTCATCTGTTTTAATAAAATCAACCCTAGCATATCCAATTTTGCCTCATGCCTGCAATTTTCAAGCCCTAGCAACATACTTGTAAATCTTTTTTTGTACTCTCGCTCTTGAGAGCAATTATATCCTTCCTGCACTGTGGTGACCAGAACTATACAGACATCTCCAGCTGTGCTCTAACCAGTGTCTTATATAGTCCTAGCATTACATCACTACTTTTGCATTCAATGACTTGTGCCATTAAAGGAAAGCGTCCCATATACCTTCTTTTAACACCTCATCTACCTGTCATGCCACTTTCAGAGGCCTGTACACATGTACTTCAAGGTATTTCGCTTCCATTATCTTGCTCAATACATCCCTACTTATTATATATTCCCTTAGAGACATGGAAATAAAAGGAGCTGGAATAGGCTATTCAGCCCTTCGACACTGCTCCATCATTTATTATTATTTGGATTGTTTTTTCTGTTACTTTGATTGCCTTCCCCAAATACATACCTTAACAATTGTCAGGGTTGGTTTCCATTTGTTGTTTCTCAGCCCACTAAACCGAACTACTGATGTCACCCTGCATTGATTCATTTATTGTCACTTGTCATAAAATACAGTGAAATGTGTTGTATGGTGTTGTCATTCTCCGACACCATCCTAAAACACAGAAAAATAAACCTGAACATAGAATAACGAGGCAGAAAAATGAAGAAATAGAAAGTGCCCAGCTTCACAGGTCTTTTTGTCAAGTGTTCCACCAAGAACGATGGGCCTGGTGGCGCTGGGCATGAGACCTCTTTGCTGCTGGAAAGAAAGTTGCCACTTTTCGGCTTTCTCTCACCTCCATCAATGCCTTCACCACAATGAGTCCTCACTAGACTTCACCAGTGTAGCTGCCATCAATGCTGCTGGGTACCACACGGGCTCAAGCTTGACTCTGCTATTGTCTTGAGACCACTCAATGCTCATTTCGTCAATGCAGCTGCTACTGATGCTGCAGGGTCTCATACTGAGTCCAAACCCGCCTCCACCACTACGTCTATGAATCTGCACTGGAAGTAAATGCCACCGGGAACAGAAACTCACCCCCACAGCAACAGACAAGATTTGGCACAAGGATTGGCTCAATGATGCAAAAACAGCCGGGAACTCAAACTTGCCTCTGACACTGCCAGCACGAGTCTGCACTGTTGGACTCGCTCAAGTGTGCACTGCTGGGCCCATTGATATCACTGGGGAAGTGACGGCTTAGTGGGATTGTCAGTAGACCACTAATCCACAAACTCAGCTAATGTTCAAATTCTGCCACAGCAGATGGTGCAATTTGAATTCCACAAAAAAAGAGTTTGGAATTAAGAGTCTACTGTTGACCATGAAGCCATTGCTGATTGTTAGAAAAATCTATTTGACTCACTAATGTCCTTCTTTGAAGGAAATCTAAAAATGTTGACAGTCGTCATCTTCATAGATCACAGAATCCCCCAGTATTTGGCCCAACAAGTTCACGCTGACCCTCAGAGTATCTCACCCAGGTCCAACCCCAAACATTAGGGGCAATTTAGCATGGCCAATCCACCTAGCCTGTAGATCTTCGGACTGTGGGAGGAAACCGGAGCACCTGGAGGAAACCCACACAGACACGGGGAGAATGTGCAAACTGCACACACACAGTCGCCTGAGGGTGGAATTGAACCCAGGTCCCCGGCACTGTGAGGCAGCAGTGCTAACCACTGAGCCACCTTGCCACCCAAAATTATCAGCTGTGCTCGAGCCAGGTAGGACCGACTACCCAGGCAAGTTTTGTTTGAAAAAAGCAAAGCACTGTGAATTCTGGAAATCTGAAATTTAAAAAGAAAGAGTAAGCGCTGGAGAAACTCAGCAGGTCTGACAGTGTCTGTGGAAAGAGAGACAGAATTAACATCAAGTCCAGTACGAGGAACGGAAGAAGTTCTTTCAGCTTTTGCCTCCAATTTCGTACTCTGAATTTGCCCCCAGGGCCCAAAGCCTGCCAATCGAATGGAAGTGTTCCCCAACAGTGCTAGCAAATCTTCCTACAGGGTTATTTATCTGGTCCTGTTCAGGTGTAGACTGTCTGATTTGTACTGATCCCATCTTCTCCAGAACCATGTTCACTAGCAGTTGCGACCAGGAGTAGTCCTGAGACAACTGCTTCTGAGATTCTGCTTTTCAATTTCTTACTCAGAACCCTGAAATCTGCCTTCAAGAACCTGCCCTCATTCCAACCCAAGTCATTGAAACCAATGTGGACCATGACATCTGACTCTTCACCGTATCCCAAAGGAATGTCCTGTAATTGCTCTGTAACATCCAGTGAGGCATCATTCTGAAGCCTCATTAATGGCTGCAGAAATGTCTGCCTGATCCACTGACAATGAATCATTATTACTATTGCACTCCCAATTTTCTTCCTGCCCTTCTGTATGGCTAAGCTGGAATGGCTCAATGTCACTGACTTGGCTCTGGATACATTCTCCTAAGGAACAACAATACACTCACCAGTATCCAAAAATTGAAAACCTCCTCTGTAGCACAAGACTACTGTGGTGGAGAGGTCGTTCCCAATTCTCAGTTCAGAACACCAGAAGATGTAGAGAATTCCTCAAGAAGTTAAACTTATATTTGCAAACAAAAGCTGTGACAATCAGAAAATGGTTTCCCGATGGCCCCCAATTTTTGGGGCTCACTACTTTTTATACTTTTCTAGTTGCCGCACTTATCGGGTCTCATTAGCATAACCAATCACATTAGTTTGTATTGTCTTTCTAAGCTAATCATCTTCTGTCACAATGGTCTTCTACTTTACACTTAACATACCACATTGTACCACAATTGTTTTTAACATATTGCTCATGTATCACGTGATTTGACTAACCAGTCATATTATGCTACCGTTATTTTCAGCCTGTGCTCATCTGTTGCTCATCTGTCACATGATTCTATGTATTGCTCCATTAATTTAATTACACAACTGTTGTATTAATTTCCATACTACTCTCTTCACTGGAAATGATGTAGCTCAAAAACTCTAACTAGATTTGAATGCTTCTTTTAATAGTTAAAAATCTGAGCCAAAAATCCTCAGGGTGATTTGAACTTTCAGTGGGAAGGAATAATCCTTTTACTGTTGGGGAATACTTAGATTAGGATGGGGTTGGGAACTGAGGGAAAATTCAGAGCATGGAATGGGAGGCAAAAACTGAAATAACTTCATTTCCAATGAAGAGTATTGCCGGTCTTTAAATTTTAACTGTGTTTCTGTTTCCACAGATGCTGTCAGATCTGCTGAGTTTCTCCACTTTTTCTTTCTCTTAATTTCAGATTTCCAGCATTCACAATATCTGAAAAATCTCTACATAAACTGAGATTGTCTCTTTAACAGAGAAAAGAATGCTTGGAATTTTAAGTTTGTTATAGTACAAAATCACTCCTGGCTTTTCACCAAAGTTAGACACACGAGCACAATGAAGCCTATTTATAAGAAGATTTCTTAAAAGTACATTCATGCCAAAGCCCAGTCCCACTCCCATAACACCGTCACCATTCACTGTTTTGTCCATTTACCTGGTTAGAAGAGTAATTAAGAACATGAAACACTTTTCACAGAATGAAATCATTAAGGTCTCTAATATACATTGGCCAATGAATTCTAAAATCATCAAATGCAAAGTATTGTTCGATAAATTCCCGTGTATCAGCAACACTTCCCAAGGGGAAAACATGACAGGAAATGTCAATGTTTGCTTCTTTCTCACAAGCCCTTTAACAGGTGGTGTGGGAAGACATAAACAAACTGAAAGTGATTTTGTGACATTCAAGTGTGTTCATATTGTTTTCCATGATCTCAAGATTTTCCAGGGCACTTTATGGCTAGTGAGATTTCTTTCAAATGCTGTCACTTGCAAGATAGGAAACTAAATAATTCAAGCTTTACCTGTACACAAATACATATGCAGGAACAGGTAAAGCTTGAGTTATTTATCAATTATGTGATATAGATACACATGCATATAATCTGAATGATGGATAGAGGAGAAGATAGATGGAGAGGAGACAGACAAGTTACAGGGTGGGCATGGAGCCAGTAGAGGTGAGTGTAGGTGGAGAGGTAGGGAGGGGATAGGTCAGTCTGAGGAGAACAAACAGGTCAAGGGTGCGGGATGAGGTTGGTAGGCAGGAAATGGAGGTTGGCTTGAGGTTGGAGGAGGGGATAGCTGAGAGGAAGAACAGGTCAGGGAGGCGGGGACGAGCTGGTTTTGGGATGCAGTGGGGGAAGGGGAGATTTTTGAAGCTTGTAAAAGAGAATCCCCCTCATCCTCACATACCAATCTCCGGATCCAACGTATGATCCTCCCACACTTCCGCCATCTGCAATCTGACCCCACCACCAAAGACATGTTTCCATTCCCAACCTTGTCTGCTTTCCGGAGGGACCACTCTCTCCGTGGCTCCCTTATCTGCTCCACACTCCCCTCCAGCCCCACCACACACCAATATGGCACTTTCCCCTGCAACTGCAGGAAGTGCTACACAAGCTCCCATGCCTCCTCCCTCACCCCCATCCGAGGATCCAAGAAGACTTTCCACATCAAGCAGATGTTCACCTGCACATCCGCCAATGTGGTATGCTGCATCCACTGTACCCGTTGTGGCCTCCTCTACATTGGGAAAACCAAGCGGAGGCTTGGGGACCACTTTGCAGAACACCTCCGCTCGGTTCGCAACAAATAACTGCACCTTACCAGTCGCAAACCATTTCAACTCCCCCTCCCATTCCTTAGACAACATGACCATCCTGGGTCTTCTGCAGTGCCACAACGATGCCACCCGAAGGTTGCAGGAACAGCAACTCATATTCCGCTTGGGAACCCTGCAGCCCAATGGTATCAATGCGGTTTTCACAAGCTTCAAAATCTCCCCTCCTCCCCACTGCATCCCAAAACCAACCCAGCTCGTCCCCACCTCCCTAACCTGTTCTTCCTCTCACCTATGCCCCCCTCTCACCTCAAGCTGCACCTCCATTTCCGACCTATTAACCTCATCCCGCCCCCTTGACCTGTCCATCCTCCCCAGACTGACCTATCCCCTCTCTACCTCCCCACCTACACTCAAATGTACTGGCTCCATCCCCACCTCTTTAACTTGTCTGTCTCCTCTCCACCTATCTTCTCCTCTAACCACCTTCAATCCATCTCCCCCTCTCTCCCTATTTATTTCAGAACCCTCTCCCCATCCCCCTTTTCTGATGAAGGGTCTCGGCCCAAAACATCAGCTTTTGTGCTCCTAAGATGCTGCTTGGCCTGCTGTGTTCATCCATCTCCGAACTTTGTTATCTCGGATTCTCCAGCTTCTGCAGTTCCCATTATCTCTCATATAATCTGAATGCCTTGATTAGATTTCAGCTTATCTATTACTGTTCTGTATCTATTATTCTATGTATGAAACTCCATTACCTCTGTTTTAAGGTTGAACCTAACTCACTCATAGAGATACACAGTACAGACAGAGGCCTTTCGGTCCAACTAGTCCATGCCACCCGCTTTCTTAAACTGAACTAGTCCCATTTTCTGTGCTTCGCCCAAAACCCTCTAAACGTTTTCTATCCATGTACCCGTCGAAATGTCTTTTAAAATGTCGTAATTGTACCCGCCTTTACCACTTCTTCTGGCTCGTTTCATACACACATCATCGTCAGTCTGAAAAAGTTGCCCCTCAGGTCCTTTTAAAGTCTTTCCCCTCACATGTTAAACTTATGCCTTCTAGTACTGGACTCCCCTAACTGTAGGGAACAGACTTCAGCTATTTATCTTACCTGTGCCCTGCAATTTTTATAAACCTCTATGAGGTCACCCCTCACCCTCCTGTGCTCCAGGGGAAAGTTGTCCCAGCCTCTTCAACCTCTCCTTATTACTCAAACCTTCCAGTCCCTGTATCCATCATTCCATTTATTAAACAGGAAAGCATTTGTTCAAATTCAGCCTGTAAATCATTCAAGTTTTCATTATTCTCCATATAAGCTGTACGAGTGTTTGACTGGATTCCATGCTGTTACTTACATTGATGTATCTTTATGTACGCACACACTCTTGGAAAATGGCAGAGATCTGATTGTAGAATGAGATTCCTGGCAGCTTTATGATGTGGTAGTGAGGGAAATGGTGGCAAAGGTAAAGGCAGGAGCTGATGAGCATATCGAGCATATCGTATGGTACCCATTTGACTCATTCTAATGAAATATCCTTCCACTGACCACACAAACCGTAATGGGGTCAGTGCTGGAGTGCACTGTGATCAGGTAAACTATGATCCCAGTGTAATCACTGGATTCAGACTCAAAGGATTTCTGACCCACAAGTATTGAGTGCTCATGCACACATTTTAAAATAGCTCAAACTTCCCAGAAACCAACCTTGAAGCATGTACCGCATTGTAACTGAGCACTTCTAAATGTTTTCTCCCATCCAACACCCCCCTCCAACATTCCCCCCAACAGTCCTTTCAGTGGTATACGTGCCTTTCTCACTTCTGCACCCCAGTGCCACCCATTTTCAAAAACATCAACAATAAACCAATCATGAACATTTCCACACAGCTTTACAAATGCTATCAGAAACCCTTCAAATAGGTTTCAGGCTCTTAACATAGCCAATACTTAGATTTAATAAAATACAGGTTCTTTCATATAAACATAGGATTGGAATCTCTCAGGTTAAAATATTTTAAATGAGAATATTTTCTTAGCATTTCTTGTGAAATTATAAACAATCATTACTCTGAGGCAAACCAAACAGAAGTATCTACTTTTTTTTTTGCTTTTGTTTCTCATTCCAACTAGAGAATTTACTTCTTCCCCCTTGTATATTTTATTCACTTCCTGGAGAAGGCAATGTGGCTCTTTATGACCTGTGACCTGTGATATGTGCAGGTCACGCTCTTGAATATGGCAAGCTGAGAGATGACAGGTTGTTTGAACTACGTGTAAGCCATGTCAAACTGACATGAACTGTTTCAAATCTGGACCAAAAGCAACCTCATAATAATAGAATACAGGACTGGCTTATGATTAAATAACACGAATACTTAAAGAAAGAATGATGCACATTATTTCAATCATTACTACCATCTTTTATAGAGAGCACATGCAAGATCAAAGAAGTGCCTGGTCATTGATTTTGTGTGTGCATGTGTGTGTGTGTATGTGTGTGTATACACTCATGAGCCTCTATTTCCACTGCAACCTGGGTAACAGTTATTTGTCTCAATTGAAATAAATGGTCCTTGTCAAATTGTCAGATGTGGCTCATAAAATGTTATCATGAACTGCAGTGAATAAGCCCATTTTGTTGCAAGTTTTGATTTTGACTGTTGTTCGAGTTTTCTTTTCAAGGTTCCTATTCTCAACTCCTTTCTCAAGGAGTTTGTAGCAGTCTGTCTCCTATTATACTGAGGAGTTGGTGGTGTAGTGATAAAGTCACTGGACTAGTAATCCAGAATTGCAGGCTAATATTCTGAGGACAGGGAATGAGTCCAACCATAAGAGATGATAACCATGTTACCACTGTCACATGTCATAAAAACCCATCTGGTTTTTGTTTTACTGTACTTCAGGAAGGAAATCTGGCCAAAGTGTAACTCTAGACCCAAACCAATGTGATTGACTCTAAACTTCCCACTGTGCAATTTGGTGTGAGCAATTAATGCTGGTCGGCAATGCCCGCATCCCATGAATGAATAAAAATAAATATTTTACAGTGCAAAAACAACAGGTTTTGTTTTGTTCACAGAATCCATTTTTTTCTTAGCTTTAGCCTCAGGTGAAGTACTTTTGGATCCCAATGGTGATGGGAAACATGGCCACTGAAAAAAAAGTGGGATTAAGTTAGAGGGCAGAAGGCATTGATGTGGAATTCCCAGCCACTTGCCTTGGGATATCTATTAGATTAATTAATGAGCTCATTTCGAGAGAGAAAAGCAGAAGAAAAGAGTTGTAAATGAAAATGAACATTTTGAGGTGTGCAGATGAGTTGGATACATATGCATCATTCACATGTTTTACTGCTTTTCCCATCAGGGGGCTGGGAGTTTTAGTGATGGGTCAAGGATTTAATAGGGTCACATAAATCTCCCACACTCTCAGAAGGTCACTTAGTATAACCTTTTACTTTCACCAATTAACTTTCGGGGGCCCAGATCTGGTAGAGTAAGGAGTTGGCTTCTGAGAGCCACTGCCCCTTGCCTCAGACATCCCAACCCCTGAGCTCCCTACCCAGTGCTCTCTACACATTGACTCAACTATAGCTTAGGATTCCCTAGCAATCCTGGGTTGTGGCTAGTTCAAGTGCTAATTTCATCTATGCCTTATGCTGTCACTTATGGCAATGCCAAATCATGAGTGGCAACGCTCAGTGGGCAGATGTCCACTGCCAAGACACTCAATCAGTGGAATGACAAGTGTAGCTACTTACATATGTGAAGCACGGTTGAGTCTGGCAGGCTTTGCCCACAGATCTGACACGGACATTCTACCATTTCTCCAAGCAGTGGACTAGACATTGTGACCTAACAAAATCCCGGCTGTTGTTTTTAAGTTTTATGTATATATCTTGTATTCTTCAAGTACACTCTTGGAAGGAATCTAATGTAAGTTTTTATCCAGACTTTTATTTCCAAATTTCAATTTTAGTATAAAGAATATTAAGAACAAGGTGTTTTTTGTCCCCCCCATTTTTAATCTTTTCAGGAAAGGTTTATTTTTTAAAATGTTTGAAAAAAATATTTCTGATAGTTTCATCTCAGAATACAGACATGAAGTTTGCTTATATGAATTATCATCTTCAATTTATTTCATTAAAATCAACTGATTTAATAACTAGAACTCTTATTTCAAAGAATACACATTTAAAATGAGCCAGGACACTTCTTTAAATTAGGTATAGAGATGCACTGACATACAAGAGTGGCCAAGGTGCTAAAAACCTCTGATATGAAATAGGAGACAGGTTGTCACATTTGCTATAGCTTGAACTATGTGGAAAAAGTGGCGGATTACCAGGCGTCATCCCTCATATTCCACCTGAGGCAGATGAGGGCCATTCTGTTTTGGTAACCTTAATGTATAGCCCGGTAGATATCATGCAGCTTGAGTGAGCAAGGATGGAGTAATGCCCTTCTACTTTGGCATAAAATGCCCAATGGAAGGACCCACCAGAGACAATGGTCATCCATTGGTTAAGATTTGCACATGTTCTAAATACTAGTCCTATCAATCCTAGACCCATCTCACCTAACTTACACCTGGGGCTTTGTCACCAGCCCTCTTGCATTACTAATAGTGGCTACTGCTCCCAGTGATGCTGTTGGTACAAGAGTGTTGCTAGCATCTATTGGCAGGCAATTCTCAGAGCCATAGCTCTAATTTAATACCCCTAACAGCTCTGACACCAAGGTCCCTCACTCCAGCAGGGTTCCCAGGGGTTAGCTCAGCAGTGGTGACCCTGGTACCTTCTTTCAGAGGTCTAGGCCCTCTCCACCCATGTAAAATTCCATCTTCTACTCGTAATATCACGAAAAAATGGAGCGGGAAAATAATTATACTTGCAACAAAAGAAGACAAGATATGAATTTCACAGATTGCCCAGGTGTTCCCATGTGGCTGAAGATTGTGTACTTTACATTTAAGGCATCACCTCCAAATACTCTGTGTAAATATTGTGATCTGCTGCCAGAATGTTTGCTACAGGTTTGCGTGCTGCACACACAGAAATGAATTGATTACTGTAATGTCTGCTTTTTAAAGTATTTTACCAAAAACGCAATGAATCTGCTCCTGATGAGCAATTGGTAGTTCGAGCGATGTCAGTAACATTTCGGGGACCAACAACGTGCTCAGTATCACATGCCTTTCAACGTATATCCTAATACAATGCCGTGCCTGGTAGCCAAGAGTCTCCATTCAATGAATTTTGTATATTCAGCAGATATATCAGGTGCAGAATTATGTTGTCATTTTCACATCACACTATATACTGTAACCATCATACATTGATTAGAAATTAGCAGTCAATCTATATCCCTTGATACTGCACAATTAAAAGAAGTTCTGCAAATCTGAGACTTGGCATACTGCTATGAGACAGAATTCAGAGCATCCTGTAGAGGTTATTATTGTCCAATCATTGACTTTTCTTTTTTGACTGCAAACTTTTTATGAAGTTGGGGAAGGACAGCAATGTCAATTTCTTCTACAATTTATATTCCCCGATGTCCTTATTGGTGCAGATGGATAACCTCCAGAAAACCACATTCTGTGATGGTTCTTGGCTCTTTCAGAAGGATCACTTATATTACAGTACTGACTGTAAAGTTGAACTGGAAATGGGAGGGAAGTGGGCGAGGTAGGAGAAATAGATTTTGTGGATGCTTGTAGGAAGTCTAAAAAAAACCGGCAGAAACAGGATAAGTGAGTGGGCATACTATAGCAGATGGAGTCAAATGTATAATGTTCTAGATCGTCCACTCAACAAATACAAAAGATGATATTGTCTTACTGAAGCAAAATTAACAGCTGTGGAAGAACATAAATTTATGAGACTATGTGCACCAGTCACTGTTGGTTACCGCACAGTTTCTGTGCACATTGAAACACCAAACCCAACATTGACCATTATCGCCCAAAAAAGTGAAGTAGAGTAAAAGAGATGCTTCAGTTGAGTGAAGCCTTAGCTAGAAGTACTGTCTTCAGGCTTTAATGCTGAACTTCAAATAATTTTTGGCCTTTAGAGAGGATAAAACAGATTTACCAAAATTATATCAGGGTTTTAAAAGATGAATTATGCGGGCAGCTTCCACAATCATGGATTATATCAATGCAATGACCATTCCAAGGCAATCCACACACAATCGGCAGGAGCAGCAAATAGTTCCACCCATCTCTGTCAACTAGAAAATCAAATGGGGCCTACATTCTTTTAGCTTCTGTCTTTTTTTTCTAATTTAGGGTATGTGGGCTTCATTGGCTTGGTCAGTATTTATAGTCATCCCCAAATGCCCTTTGGAAGGTGGTGGCAAGCTGCCTTCTTGAATTGCTGTAGTCCATTTGATGCCAGTATACCAACAGTGCTGTTATGGAGTAAGTTCTAGGTTTTTGATCCAGCGACAGTGAAGGAACGACAACATATTTACAAGTCAAGAGGTAGGTGGCTTGGCACAGAACTTGCAGCTGGTAGTGTTTCCATGTAGCTACTGCAGTTGCCATTCTAGACGGCGTCAGTCATGGATGTGGAAGGTGCTGTCTATGGAGATGGATCACACTGATCCTCCCGTGTTTGTTGTGGAGAGAATGATTTTTGTGGTTGTGGTGTCAAACAAGCGAGCCACTTTGTCCTTGATGATATCAAGCCTCTATTTTTTCAGCCTTGAATAAACTGGACGCAATTGAGATGCCAGAATCCAGAAGTGCAGCCCTCAAGATTGAAGAAGATTTGGAACTGCTTTAGTTTTGACTTTAGGGTTAACCCTGCTTCTATCATCATTAAATACTTCTCCAAACTTACTGTGAATTGTGGGTGTTTATATGTATGCTTGGACGCTGAAGCTTCTTACAAGTAAGACTCTGTCACTCGATGGTATTACACTCTATTTACATCTATATATTTCAGTTTACTGAAGAGGTCTTTGTTATGTCTAAGACCTCCCTCTTAATATGTTTCTTCTAGCTTATTCTCCTTACCTAATTATATACAAGTGACATTAGTTCTTTATCTTTGTGTTCTGTTCTACTACAGAAACAGTTTGGGTAGACATGAATTAATCCAGATAGGCAAGGAGAAACTTTAGAATGTGGTTAATGTTTGAACTCACGACCAATAAGTAATACTTGAGGTAAATACCACAAAGTGGCATTGAAAAAGGAAGCTAGCTAAATGCAAGACAGAGGAAACAATAGAGGACATATTGATGGGATTAAGTGAAGGAGGGTGCAAGGAGCCTCTTGCAGGACATAAACACTGACAAAACCAGTTGGACTAAATGGCCTGCTTCCATCTCTAACCAATCAAACACAAAAAAAAATTCAGCCACATCCTCAGCAAGTACTTTTATCACACTTTCAGGATAATGTCTCTCCCACGTTTACAGTTCCACACTATCAGATACAACTTACTTTTAAAATAGAAAAGAAACTCAAGAGGCACAAAGTAATCGCATGGAATCCTTGCTAAAGGTTCTCTAGAATATTTGGTTACTATTCCCTTGTTCTTTACTCTGCGCTTACACAGGGTGGGCTTAGCAGCTGTGAACCCCTGATAATCAAAATAAACTGACTGCTGTGAATTTGAGGGAAAGGGTTCTGGTAGAGGAGAGGAACACAGATGTACTGTGCATTCAACGGCTTGCACATACTAACTTCAGATTTAATAGCCACTTGCAGACCTGGATAAATGAGAAAAATAGCTGTTAAAAGAGGGTTGGAAGAGGAGATATTCAAACACAGGCTCAACTGCTTGTGTGGCTTCCTCTGATGAATGTTCAGTTATTCCACAGGGGGCTAATCCATCTCTCCAACGATGCCTGTCTGAGGGAAATTGAGATTTTCCAATTGAATATGACTAGATGGGCACAATATTTTCCATTTCTGAATGCTTTAAACCTATGTATTTTTGCAAGAGTTTTGTATTCAGCAATGAAAGACATGTGCTTGGAAGTAGAACATTTATGATACCAAGTAGCAACATTATGTAATCCAAGGTTAGACGAACTGGCTATGGATTAACTGGTCTGTCCTAATAATAGGGACAACTAGTGATGTTATTATGAGAGTATTATCAGATACACATTTATGGACTTTCCTCTGGTGTATTCTTCATGAAATTACTGGCACATTGTAAGCAGCTTTTTCAGAGCAGTGAGAGGAGTTGCCTAATATTCCTCCCTTTAAAAATGATTTTAAAAAACTTGGATAGATTCTGCAAGAGTAATGCTCCTTGCTCTATTCTCTGTGTTCAGTTCAGGCAATGCCTTATAACTGGGTAGCAAAGAGGCAAATCGAGTTCATTCTTTTTTGCTTGTGCTGGTGACTTAGTGATAAGCACTCAAAGGAGGAAGAATGATCAGTACATTTCCATAGTCACCAAACAGTGAAGTGATTCTGCACTGAATTTTGTAACTTTTGAAGTACAATTACTCATGCATCAGTGTGACACTGCATGCTTCATATCATTGATCTGGTGGTAATTGTGCATAATGTGGCTCAATTATTGCCAATGTGAATGCTTTTTCATTCTGTGACCTCACATTGAGTTAGATTGGGACTGCTGCATGCAGTCAGGAAAGAAAGAGTTTCTTTCTGCTGGTTCAAGTTAGGTTTGAACCTAGCTGCCAATTTGAACCAAGACAATATTAAAACCAAAACAAAATGGCCTCCTTATTCAGCTTCCTTCACTGTTGAAATATTTTCCTCTTCATCCTTTACCAGTGCTTTCCTAAAAAGGCAAATGTTCACATCTTCTTACTGGGAACTTGGCTCACCCCAACTTGGATAACACTATAAGCAGTTTTATGCATGGAAGAATCAAATAGCCTGTCTTAAAAGCAGTAAAATGGACACAATCACCTCGCTTCACATCATACCTCAGTTGTCAAAGGCAGTGTATAACCAAGCCATGAAGACTAGAGGATCCAAGTTTGGATCCGTGTGTACACAGCTGATTTCACCCTTGATGTAGTGGTCCATATTAAAATGGATTGTGAGGAGGGATATCACCCAGGCCGCCCTCATGGTTTCAGTCCAATGCATCCTTTCTGAATGTGTAGATCTGTGCACATCACATGACAGGTTCAGGCATTCATACCCCTCAGAATCAGCTATCAATTTTCAACAAAATCTCTTGTTGGTTTTGAAAATCTGAAATAAAATAGAATGTGCCTTAAGAAACTGCTCATTGGTCAGTCAGCTTCTGTGGCAAGGGAAACAGGAAATAATTACTACCGAGGCTCACACATGGCAATCAGTAATTGAGATACTGGAAGACAACTAATACCCAGGAAATCATATCAGCATATGTCAACGATTTCACAGAGTTGAATAAAGACAATTAATCATCCATTTTGTAACATCTTAATCTGACATCCAAAAACTTCCCTTTCAGATTTAAAAATTAATAATTTTCATTTTGGTTCTACCAATTTAAATGTAATACCAGATTTTTAGCATTCCTTTTTTTTAAGCTTATAAACCATATACATTTACACAGAGGCCTAAGATCTTATAAGCTTTATGTTCTTAGCTGCTGTGAATACATAGAGGTGAAAGGTTTTATCTGACACAAAACCAAATGCTGAATAAATACCTATTGTTAATTCTTTGTTATCAGGTAGTTTTCCAGATTAATATTCTTTGATTGTCCCAAATAAATTGCACATTTCAAAAGGACAGCATAAATAACCAACTTTCAGGCCTCTCCCAGGATATTCTTTGAATGGTGACTTGAAATTGTTTAAAGATCAGGTGGAGCAACCGATTGGTCAAACAAAAATCACTCGGTCTGGGATCTTGTGGTTCAGTGGTAATGTCATTGCCACTGAGCCAGGAGGCCTAGGTTCAAGGCCCACCTGCTCCAGAGGTATGCTATACAATCCTTAGATTGGCTGATTCAAAGACAAAGTCACTTAGCTCCTGTGGGGAAAGGATAATCTTTTCTACCTCCAGTGGAACAGTCAAGGCTGGCTGCAGAAATGGAAGTGAGATTCTATATTCTTTCGGAACAATCTGGCGTTTAATAAGGTTCCCCATGGCAGGCTGATGGAGAAAGTGAAATCACATGGGGTCCAGGGTGTGCTAGCTAGATGGATAAAAAAACTGGCTAGGCAGCAGGAGACAGAAAGTAGTAGTAGAAGGGAGTTTCTCAAATTGGAGACCTGTGACTAGTGGTGTTCCACAGGGATCTGTCCTGGGACCACTGTTGTTTGTGATATACGTAAATGATTTGGAGGAAGGTGTAGGTGGTCTGATCAGCAAGTTTGCAGATGACACCAAGATTGGTGGAGTAGCAGATAGTGAAGGGGACTGTCAGAGATTACGGCAGAATATAGATAGACTGGAGAGTTGGGCAGATAAATAGCAGATGGAGCTCAATCTGGGCAAATGCGAGGTGATGCATGTTGGAAGATCAAATTCAAGGGCGAACTATACAGTAAATGGAAAAGTCCTAGGGAAAATTGATGAACAGAGAGATCTGGGTGTTCAGGTCCATTGTTCCCTGAAGGTGGCAACGCAGGTCAATAGGGTGGTCAAGAAGGCATATGGCACGCTTTCCTTCATCGGATGGGGTATTGAGTACAAGAGTTGGCAGGTCATGTTACAGAGGTATAAGACTTTGGTTCCACCACATTCAGAGTACTGTGTACAGTTCTGATCGCCACATTACCAAAAGGATGTGGACACTTTGGAGAGGGTGCAGAGAAGGTTCACCAGGATGTTGCCTGGTATGGAGGGTGCTAGCTATGAAAAGAGGTTGAGTAGATTAGGATTATTTTCATTAGAAAGACGGAGATTGAGGGGGGACCTGATTGAGGTTTACAAAATCATGAGGGATAGAGACAGGGTGGATAGCAAAAAGCGTTTTCCCAGAGTAGGGGACTCACTTAATAGGGGCCATAAGTACAAAGTGAGTGGAGGAAAGTTTAAGGGAGATATGCGTGGAAAGTTCTTTACGCAGAGGGTGGTGGGTGCTTGGAACGCGTTGCCAGCAGAGGTGGTAGACGCAGACACGTTAGCATCTTTTAAGATCTATCTGGACAGATGCATGGATGCGCGGGGAGCAAATGGACACAGGCCCTTAGATGACAGGGCCAAATGGCCTACTCCAGCACATATTACCTATTGTCAATTGTTAGACAGAAGATCTCGATGGGTGCAGGCTTGGAGGGCCAAACGGCCTGTTCCTGTGCTGTAATTTTCTTTGTGCTTTGTTCTTTGTTCAATTCGCATACTATTTCAAAATGTATCTTTTCCAGATACTGAGACACGTTTATTTTCTATATATCAATCTCTATCCATTCTAATTTACTCTGACATGTCGTAATGGCCTGGAAGAAGAAGATCAATCTTGTCGGGCTTTCAGTGAGCCACTGGGCCACTTGAGGAACTGATAGTAAGTACAAGGAGTACTGATAACATAACCATTCACCAATCAGCAAGGGAGATCACTCAAATTATAACTGGCAACAGTAAGCATGAGAGTGTATTGCTACAAAAGCACCACACATCTGGGACAGATAACAATGATAAAATTATCCCATGAACTGAAGCTTTGTTCAGCTTGAAACATGCTGTGCTTGTTTTTCCTTCCTGAATATAATGAAGGTGATGGATGCTGTAAGGAAGATCTTACCAGGTGACTGACACATGGGATACAGAGGTGTAGAAAGGTACATAGGTGATAACATTAACATTTATACAATGCAAGATATTTTGGTGCTTTTGATAACTTTCTCTTTCATTCTTGATGTTTCTGACTCCGTGCCTTGATATGAAGGACCTGCCCATGCTTGAACTAAAAGATGTCAGCAAGATGCTTAAACGTGTAGGTACTTAACCATGGATTCTGGAACCTAATTTTCTTCATAAAATCATACAATACACAAGGTAGTCACAGTTGGTTCATTGTGCTTGTACAGACTCTTTAATCAATCCATTCAGCTAGTTCTATTCCTTAACTCCTCTCCTACGACTCTTTTTCTTTTTTCACTTATATATTCAATTACTTTTGAAAGTTCCCTTTTGGGTTATGAATTCCAGGTAAAAATGACTAAATTAGAATAAGTTATCCTCATTCCCCCTTCATTTTGGCCAATCCATCCTCTGTGGCTATGGACCCTCCAGCCAGTGGAAACAATTTATCTACTCTATCAAAATTCCTCTATTACTTTTGAACACTCTTTTATGCTTTAAGAAGAAGAATCCTGTTACACATGGTCTGAAAGGGTTGATGCTGAAGGGTGCCTTTAGCACTGTAATGACTGCTCCCCAGGCAAGGTTCCCCTAATTTATCACGGCTGCAGATGGGATGCATGAAACTGTCAAGCTTGAAGAGAGGAGGAGTGAACTGCCTTCCTTTGGTTATTCACTCAATCCCTCGGTTGGTAGCAGAAAGATACTTTTGAAAGTAATCAATCCTTCCAGAGTTAAATGTACGTATGTTTGAAAAGGAGGAAATTTAACCAGGCTTTCTTGAATTAACAAATAGAGTATGTTATGAATTACTAAACATAAGAATAAATAGTAACACATTGCACTGATTAGAAATCAGAGGCAAGTCCAAAAAGGTACAATGTTGAGAACACGTATCAATCTTTATATTGTGGATGTGAGTTTGCTCGCTGAGCTGGAAGGTTCGTTTTCAGACGTTTCGTCATCATACTAGGTAACATCATCAGTGAGCCTCAGACGAAGCGCTGGTGTTATGTCCCACTTTCTATTTATCTGGTTAGGTTTCCTTGGGTTGGTGATGTCATTTCCTGCGTTGGTGATGTGATTTCCTGTTCTTTTTCTCAGGGGATGGTAGATTGGCTCCAAATCAATGTGTTTGTTGATGGAGTTCCGGCTGGAATGCCATGCTTCTAGGAATTCTCGTGCATGTCTCTGTTTGGCTGGTCCTAGGATGGATGTGTTGTCCCAATCAAAGTGGTGTCCTTCCTCAACTGTATGTAAGGATACGAGTGATAGTGGGTCATGTCGTTTTGTGGCTAGTTGATGTTCATGTATCCTGGTGGCTAGCTTTCTGCCAGTTTGTCCAATGTAGTGTTTGTCACAGTTCTTGCAAGGTATTTTGTAGATGATGTTTGTTTTATTTGTTGGTGGGTTTGTGGGCTACCCTGATGCCAAGAGGTCCGAGTAGTCTGGCAGTCATTTCGGAAATGCCTTTGATGTAGGGGAGAGTGGTTATGGTTTCTGAGCCCGTTTTGTCTGTTTGTTTGGGTTTATTGCTGAGGAATCGGCGGACTGTGTTCATAGGGTACCCATTCTTTTTGAATACGCTGTATAGGTGAATTTCCTCTGTTCTGCGTAGTTCCTCTTTCAATAACCAAACCTACAGACAAACCAATGGTACACCCATGGGATCTCCGAAATCAGGGTTCTTAGCAGAGGCAGTAATGCAGAGACTCGAACAAACAGCTCTGCCAATCATCCAACCCAAACTTTGGGTCCGCTATGTGGATGACACCTTTGTCATCACTAAACAACACAAATTAGAGGAAACCTTCAAGAGCATCAATAATACCCTTACTGGCATAACATTCACAAAAGAGGAGGAAAACAACAAACTGCCATTCCTAGATGTCACAGTAGAGCGAACAGCCAACGGGGAACTTCAAACCAGCGTCTACAGGAAAACAACACATACGGACCAAATACTGAACTACAGGAGCAACCATCCCAACACCCACAAACGAAGCTGCATTAGAACATTATTCCAACGAGCCATCACACACTGCAGCACAGAGGAACTACACAGAGCAGAGGAAAATCACCTATACAGTGTATTCAAAAAGAATGGGTACCCTATGAACACAGTCCGCCGATTCCTCAGCAATAAACCCAAACAAACAGACAAAACGGGCTCAGAAACCATAACCACTCTCCCCTACATCAAAGACATTTCCGAAATGACTGCCAAACTACTCGGACCTCTTGGCATCAGGGTAGCCCACAAACCCACCAACACACTAAAACAGCAGCTAATGAACTTAAAAGACCCGAGACAGACAACAAATAAAACAAACATCATCTAAAAAATACCTTGCAAGAACTGTGACAAACACTACATTGGACAAACTGGCAGAAAGCTAGCCACCAGGATACATGAACATCAACTAGCCACAAAACGACATGACCCACTATCACTCGTATCCTTACATACAGATGAGGAAGGACACCACTTTGATTGGGACAACACATCCATCCTAGGACAAGCCAAACAGAGACACGCACGAGAATTCCTAGAAGCATGGCATTCCAACCGGAACTCCATCAACAAACACATTGATTTGGAGCTAATCTACCATCCCCTGAGAAAAAGAACAGGAAATCACATCACCAATGCAGGAAATGACATCACCAACCCAAGGAAACCTAACCAGATAAATAGAAAGCGGGACATAACACCAGCACTTCGTCGGAGGCTCACTGATGATGTTACCTAGAATGGTGACGAATCGTCTGAAAACGAACCTTCCAGCTCAGTGAGCAAACTCACATCCAGAACCTCAACCTGAGCTACAAATCTTCTCAAAACGCGCTAATCTTTATATTGTTCAGAAGAGTAGATAGGTAAACATTGCATCCATTGCATTGGGTATTACCAGTCATGTTGAAGCTGGTAGTTGAATTTTCAATATCGAGATTCTTGGCGTTGTAGGTTGATAGTCCTGGTTCCTTGGTGCAATGGTTGCTGGCTTCCAGCACTCAGAGCAAGAGAATCCTTCTGTTGTTCTAATTCCTTTTGGTTTGCTTTCTGGCTTATTGGCTTCCAGCACTCTCACAGTGACAGCGTACTTTGCCCTTTCCTTTACCTGCACTGCAGGGCTATTTTATGGTGTTTCTCAAAGCTGTGACCTTCACTGGATACTAATCCATACAGAGAGACATCAGGCCACTAACACATGCAAACAAGTGTTGAACTTTGGTTTTAACCCCCTTTTATTGTCAATTCTTGAAAAGATAAAACGTAAACATGTCTGTAGGAGATGATTCCCTGCTGGGAGAGGTAATTGGATAGTCAGTCTTTCATTATCTCTTCCTTTTTAGACTTCTTATTTGAGGTTTTCCAGACTCTGTTGAGATTCACATTCCTGAAATCCTCCCAGGATGGCCACTGAATTTATGCCCACAGTTATCTTGTCTGTATCTTCCCTCCTTTTTTGAAAAGCACACATTGTAATTAAAGTTTGCAAAGTTTAAAGGTAATTGGAGGTATGATCCATGGTCAGGACACACCACAAAATACGATGACAAATCTCAAACTGAACTAGACTGGCCGTATAAATGCTGTGACTACCAAGAGCAGATGTGAAGCTGGGAACCCTGTAGCAAGTATTTCACCTCGTGACTCCCCAAAATCTCTTTACCATCAACACAGCACAAGGCAGCCTAGAGGAATGCAGCTCCAAAAGGACTCAAGAGTTAGAATCTTATAATTCCCAAGGTTGCAGAAAGAGGCCATTCAGCCCATTGAGTCTGTACCGATTGTCTGAAGAGCATCCCACCCTGACCCAGCCCCCATCCAATCCCCAGTTATGTATAAGCTAAAAGGAAGTTAAAAAGTTTGACACCATCCAGGATAAACCATTTGATTGATGTCCCATTTAACACTGTCAATGTTCACCCACTCCATCAGTGGCACTCAGTAGCGGCAGTGTGTACCACCTACAGGATGCACTGTGTTAGTCACCAAGGCTCCTTAGGGTCTTTTCTTTAGGACCTCCAAACCTGTGACTTCTACCATTTGCAAGGACAGGGCAGCAGATACATGGGAACGCTTTCAATCAGATAGCCAATGAGCAACATGCCATGCTTCAGCTCATTGATACACCTGCTAAGGATGTAACTCAAAGTGCAACAGAGCTTGGTGAATAAATAGCTATGACAGATTTGAGTCAGCTGTCAGATGATGAGATGATTTGAAATATGTAATTTGAAACAAAGGGTTTAATTTCCATATCATCCCAGAGACAATCCACAGTACCAGTGACAGAGGCCATGCCAAGCTTGAAGCACCCTCAAGTAGTATGAGTGAGGAGGTGAGCATGCTGCTTTCATCAATGCAGCAATCACTGAGGTACATGAAGTAAAGAGTCTATACACTTCAGCATAGACTTACCAGCAGTTTAAGAGTAGGAATTTCCTAACACAGATGGAAAAGATTTGATGCATACACACAGCCATTGAAGCTACCATTGAAAAAGCTTTTTTTCATTCATTCACAGGATGAGAGTTTCACTGGCTAAGCCAGCATTTATTGCCCATCAAGCCCAGTTAAGCATAAACCACATTGTTGTAGGTTTAGAGTCCCATGTAGGCCAGACCAGGAAAGGATGGCAGTTTCCTTCTCTAAAAGAACTCAGAGAAGCAGAAGGGTTTTTCCAACAATGGATGCACGATCAAGTCTTAATTCCAGAACTATTTTTAAACTGAATACAGATACCACAACCTGGCACGGCAGGGTTCAAACCCAGGTCCCCAGGCATTATCTGGCTCCCTGGATTAGCCGTCCAGCAATAATACCACGAGACCAGCACCTCCCTGAGAAGAAAAGCAAAGACATTTACTTGACTGACCACAATATTCAACTTTTCCTTTCCAACAAGTATGCTATGTTCTACTTGTGAGGTGTTAAAATGACATTAATGTATTTGCATTTCTATGATGTTGCTTTATTCAAACACAACCTCTTCGTACAAATGATAAATTTGGATTTTGAATAACCATATTCCTTTAAAGTCTCTGCACCTCCCCATGTATATTTTGCTCTAAGCAATGTTTTTCTGACTAAATCCTAATCAGTTTGTCTCTGACAAGAATGAACTAATTCACATTCCGCCCTTGTACAGAAATGGCTGCAACTCTCTTTTAACCAGTCATGCCTGATATGAAACCTAATCAGAATACTGTCCTCCATTTCTAGTATTGTTTTGCATCTCTTTTTGTCACCTCTACTAACAACACAAAAATATGATGATTTATCCTAATACTGAATGTATTTTAATTTGTCTGCTGTAATATAAAAATGAGACTGCAATTTAGCAGGACTGTGAAAGTTGTCATCGTGATTTTCTGGACTGAGCAAGCTAGCCATCAATGTCTAGTGACATTTATGGAACAGGCAGTTCCAAGTGTTGCTCAGTGGCAACATCCAATTCTGCCCAGCAATAAGGAAAGGTCAGTTGCACAGTTTTCAGTTGGTCACTCAGAACAGTTCAGGGGCCAATGAAGAGCGGTTCCACAGATTATAGACAGGGATTGAGAATCAGTACTGTGCAAAGGAAACAGAGCAGCTCTCTGATGAAGGGTCTAGGCCCGAAACGTCAGCTTTTGTACTCCTGAGATGCTGCTTGGCCTGCTGTGTTCGCCCAGCCTCACATTTTGTTATCTTGGAGACTCCATTTTCGGAGCGTTTTTACAGAAACTGTTTTGTGGGGACAACAATTGAACTGGATACAGTGAGTTAAATCCCAAAAGCAGTTGGATACCTGTATGCTGTTAGAAATTAGGTGTAGTTCGAGAAGTAATGAAGCGGCTGTAATCAGGGAAAGTTCTGGAAATTGCAGTGCTTGAAAGAAGCTGGGTGCCATAAATAAGTCAGTACAGGTGAGAGTGGGGTTGATAAGCATGTGAGCAGCATTTGTCTGATAAAACTGATTAAGAATAGAGCTCAAGAAGCATTTGCTGAAGGTAGTTTTCAGTGAAATGCTGGAGTTGTGCCAGTGAATAAACATTGCAGTGCAGATTTTCAGCGAGTATGAACCAAAACCTGGAGAATCATTAGGCAACCCATGCTGCAATGATTCTTAAGAGGGAGTTTCAAGTCCAGATCAGTAAAAGTGAAGAACTGTAAACGCTTGTGATGTTTAATGAGATTCAATGACTCTGTCATTACCATCTTGGGGGAGGTGGCTGAGAAACCAGTGGAATCTGTAGTGTGCTATATGATATGAGTTATGGGGTATTTTGTTAGTCTATTTCCATGTTTACCATTTTGGGCATTAGAAATAAGCTGTACGTGGATTGTAGATTGTATTGGTATTCTAATGTATGTGTAAAGTATTGTTGTTAGTTCAAACTGTGGAATCCAGTAGCTTTATTCTTTCAATAAGCATCTCACCTTTTGTCTAATTTAAGACTAAATGTTACTGGGGCCTAATCAGATCATAATATAAATGTGGCTAGTCCCAGAATCATAGCAGTATTAACTTCATTTCCAAATTATAATGTAGAAAAATGTTCATATCAAGATGACAGTCCAAATGAATAAGAGCATGGCACAATTCACCAGAATTTGCAATAAAGTTATTCAGATCATGGGCAGTGCAAGGCAATTATGCCTGTCCTCATTGCAAGTGGTATCTATGTGGCGTGAGTTTAATGCAGGGTAGATCTTTCAAATGATTTACATTTATTTGCTTTCATATTTTATGCATGAAATCAAATTTCTGAAATTGGTGTTGTAGTTAAACAAGACCATGACTTGTACAGAAGATTGGAGAAACAACAAGAAGATGAATCACCAATCAATGTACTTTATGTTTTTGTCCATTTTTTTCATGGGATATGGGTTTGCTGGCTGGACAAACATTTATTATCTGTCTATATTTGCCCTTGAGAATGTGGTGATTAGCTGCTTCTGGAACCATTGCAGCCCATTTTTTGAAACTCGGCCCACAGTGCTGACAGGGCAGGAATTTCATGACTTTGGCTGAGTGACTGTGAAGGAAGAATGAGATATTTCCAAATCAGGATGGTGAGTAGCCTAGAACTTGCAGGTGGTGTTCCCATCTATCTGATGGAAGCTGTCATGGGTTTGGAAGGTATTACCTAAGGATCTTTGGTGAATTTCTGCAGTGCATCTGTTAGATAGTATATGGTGCTGCTACTGAGTGTCACTGGTGAAGGGATTGGATGCGGTGTCAATCAAGCTATCTGCTTTGTCCTGGATGGTATCAAGCTTTTTGCATTGTCAGAGCTGCACTCATCCAGGCAAGTGGTGAGGATTCCCATCACACTCCTGACTTATACTATGTAGACAGTGGATAGGTTTTAGGGAATCAAGAGATATACTCCTTGCTTCAGGTTTCCTGGCTTCTGAGCTACCCCTGCAGCTGCAAATTTCAGTTCTGTTCAGTTTCCAGTCAATGGTAACCCCAGGATGTTGATAGTTGGAAATCCAGTGTTGTAATGCCATTGAATATCAAAGGGAGATGGTTAGATTCTGTCTTACTGGATACATCATTGGGTATGATGGGAATGTTACTTGGATGTTGATGAATATCAACCAGGACACTAGTGAATATCTTACTCTTCTTCAGAGTGTGCTATGTGGATTTTTAATACCCACAGAAAGACCAAAACTTCGGTTTAATACCTCATCTGGACAACTGCACCTTTGACACAAAACTCACTTTGTATCACACTGACAAAATAACTAGCTAAGGAAAGATTGTACGGGACTGCAGAGCAAGTTGTGCTGGAGCAAAATGAGAAGCCATTGCAGATGATGTTGTTATCTTCATTGGGGTATATGAAGGTGCAAATGTATGGCAATAGTTCTATTTAGCTACATAATAGAAGACGTTGGAGAACTGGTAATGTTAAAGTCTTAAGAGAGCATAATGAGGATGAAGAGGTATGGCACTGTCACCGAGTATGCTATTTAAGAATTTAGTTAGGGGCTTTTCATGATGTGGCATGGATTGAAATCTCCTTAGAGAGATTCAGTCAGAGTTGCAGGAAAAATGGATAACAATATGTGAAAGAGCTTTGGAGAAAAAAAAAACAAATATTGGAGTAGTGGGCTGTAAATGAGAGGATTGGGAGATAAACTTTGTGTTGGGTAAATTAACAGCAGTTTTCAGAGCAAAAGGCACAATACCAGAGAAATGGATAATTTTTACAACAACTAGCATGTTTAGTACCTTCCATTTTCAATACAAAGGATGATTCCTAAATATAAGAGAGAAAAATCACAATCCATGCTAACTCCCTGATTAGTTCAGTGGAAAAAGCTCTCATTGGGCATAGCAAATATCAAAAAGTTACTGCAAGGTACTCCATTGAA
This sequence comes from Stegostoma tigrinum, assembly GCF_030684315.1. Taxonomy (NCBI): domain Eukaryota; kingdom Metazoa; phylum Chordata; class Chondrichthyes; order Orectolobiformes; family Stegostomatidae; genus Stegostoma; species Stegostoma tigrinum. Next base: position 21,962,850 of record NC_081370.1, read on the forward strand.
GAGGTAAAATTAATCCTAAATGTAAGTCAATGCCATTACAATAGGAAGTGTACGCATTATGAAACAATCAAAATCTGTTATCTGGCACTGATTTTGTTCCAGGCAAGTTACTGTGCTCTTAAAACACAAGTAACAGCTGTTTTACAGATACACTAACGTCAGACAACTTAGCACTTTGATAATAGTCAACATTGTGCACAACATTCATTACTTAAAAAGAAATGTAAAAATCATGTTCACAACTGAAGAATAAAGTAATTGGTTTTAGGTTATAATTTCATTTAAATTGCAGTGCAGTATTTTCAGCATTTATGACCTCATCCTTTAATTGCTTAATTCAGTTGCTGTCTTGACTTTTCCCTGCCTGCCATCTGTTACCCTTACATCCACTAGCAAAAAACAACTATATCAATCATGTGAGGATGGCATGTTTTGCATTTGAAGTAAATTTACTGACAAGGCAGGGGTTTGTCTAAGCTAGATTTGCAAAACTCCTGATCTCTAATCACAACTTCGATTTATTTCATAGCTCTCTTGCTGACAGTGTCATAGAGGGCTTCAGGAGTCAGAAAATCTTAGCGCTTCACCTTTGAAGGTCACTGTTTGTTTGTGAGCCTAGATACTGTAGCCCCAGAGAGCTGCTGGCCTGGTTGTCGTGTCTATTTCACTTCGTTCCCAAATCTTTAGCGCGTGCTTGCACACGTAGCTTGGGTCTCTGCTAAAGGGTGAGGAGCATGAAATGTGGTACTGTATGACAACCTGGGGGGCCCACACTCCATGAGACATTGAGCCCACAAAGTAGCAACAATGAGAAGTTGAACTGGGGTTGCCGACGGACATAGACCTGGTTTGTTGTATAAACATGTAGAGAAATTAATTTGAACCAATTTAGATAAATATATAGTGTGCACATTTGTAATTTCACCTTAGGCACAGTACAATAAATATATCAAAAGGAAAACATTTCCTTTCTAAAGAAATCATAAACCTCTGCCTCGGGCTGCTTCGGATACTGTAATGTAGCAGTACCAGACAAGAGCATCTGTGTGGAAGAGAGGAATGCACCATGCAGTGAGGAGAGCTTGACTTGAGCTGTTTGCAGTATTGGAAGGGTGTCAAATGCCATACAAAATTGAAGGCCTCTTGCTTGTAACATGATTATTCCTGTAGCACAAATGCACAGCAGGGAACAAGACTGCTTCTCTTCACTGCTAAGGCAAATCGGTAATCTCCCCACATCCTGTTGCCCTACCTCATGACAAGGGGACTTAATTCAGTCATGAGGGATGCATTTGTACATATTTAAGACTTGAACAGAAATGAAAACTGAATATGAATATGCAGCCAATCCCTAATTCCAGTTTTGCTCCAAGGTAACAATTTGCAAGTCTACCCTAATATTCCTTGGATAGAAGGCAGAAAGTTAATTAACACTTCAAGTCAAAGGCAGAAGTCCAGATTGTTGCAGACTTGGTCTGACTCCTGTGAGGTCTTAAAAAAAGGTATCCAGTTCCAAGTTTCTAAGCAGCATTCCAAACGTCAGCAATTTTCAACAGATTGGAGTGCACCCGCACACAGCTCTCCAACCATGGCTGGATCCTTTGCCCAGGTAACACTTCAGCCAGCACCCCCACCCCAAATCTCTGCAATTCTTGTAGTGTCCTACTGATGTCTCCAGGACACGTGGCTCACCATCCCTCAGAGGAGTCTTGAACCATAATGCAGATTCAAGGGCCTTTTGAAAGCTCTTACCCAGGCTTTGGCTATGGTCTCTGTTTTGCGTTTTACCTTCTACCCACCCTTCCCCCCCACCCATACCCCCACATCCACTTAGTCTGTACTGCAGAGCCAATGAACCATGTAATAGCAATGGTCTTACAACCATTTAAAATTCTCACAGGACGAGTCATTATAATATCAATAACAAATGTTTTACCTCTCTTCAAACCTCTTAATCTTGTTCACATCAGTATATTTCTGTATAATAGAGAGAGAGAACCTAAAAGAAAATACAACATATTAGATCCTCATGAGGCACAAGTTTATGATTTCTTCAGAAAGGAAATGTTTTCCTTGTGATATATTTATTGTACTGTGCCTAAGGTGAAAGTATGAATGCTGATGCTATATATTTATCTAATTTGGTTCAAATTAATTTCTCTATATATTTATACAACTAATCAAGTCTGTTTCCTTAGGCAATCATAAAGATGAAAAAAAGTCAAATTAGTACTCAATTTCAGCCTGCGTATCAGACCAAAAGCAATCATAGTATCCCTACAGTGTGGAAGCAGGCCATTCTGCCCATTGAGCCCTTGCTGACTTTTGAAACATGATCCCACTCATGCCCACACCTATCCCTGGAACACTGCATTTCCCATGGCTAATCCACCTGGCCTGTACATCCCTGGAAACTATAGGCAATTCAGCGTGACTAATCCACCTAACCTGCATATCTTTATTTTGTGGGAGGAAACCAGAGGACCCAGAGGAAACCCATGCAGACATGAGGAGAATGTGCAAACTCCATATGTTGCCAAAGGCTGGCATTGAACCTGGGTCTCTGGCACTATGAGCCACAGTGCCACCACAAGACTGGAGTGGGTCCAAGATTATTTTTTAGATTGTAAATGAGGGAAACTATGAGGGCATAAAAGCAGGGCTGTCTAAAGTTAATTGGCAAATTAAGTTCAAGGATAAGTCAAAGAGATACAGTTGCAGATATTTCAGGCATAGTTCAAAACAAACAGAGTAGATACCTTCCAAAATGTAAGAAAAAAATCTAAGGAAGGATTTATTAACAGTGTTTAACTAGAATAGTAAAAGATAATCTCAAATATAAAGAAATTGCACACAACTGTTATCAATGAACACAAATGAGTTAGATGAAGGGATGGAAGGAAGGGGTTACCAAATTTTTCAAATACACATGATCGGTAGGAAAATAAGTTGTAAACATGACATAAAGAGGCTACTAAAATCTGTATATACGTCATGTGAGTGAGCGAAGATATATTACAAAACGGAAAATCTAAAATTGCCCATTTTTACAAGAGAACTGTTATGAAGAAAATTCATACCTGATTTAAAATATCACCAATGTTTCTCTCTCCACAGATGTGGCAAGACTTGCTGAGTTTCTGTAGGATTCTCTGTACTTGTTACACCTAGAATACATGGCTTGTTTGTGGGACATAGTTGAACTGAAAGGGTCATATCGCTGGAGTTTAAAAAAGTAAGAAATGACTTGATTGAGACAGAAAGGGATACTGAGGGATCTTGACAGGGTAGAAATGGAGAAGATGTTCTTTCCCCTTATATGAAATTGTAGAACTAGGAGTATTTAAAACCTAAATCAGAGATTGCCCCTCTAAAACAGATGAGGCATTTTCTTTTCCTTCAGCGGTTTATGAGCCTTTGGAATTTTCTTCTTGAAAAGACATTGAAGCAGCTTTTGACTATTTTTAAGACAGGAAGAAATTGATACTTTGTAAGCAACTGGAATAAATAAAACCAAAGTCGGTGGGAATGTGGATTTGTGATTGCAATCATTAACCATGACCTTATCAATTGGTGGAGCAGGTTCTAGGACCTAAGAAGCCTACTCCTGTTTCCTGTTTGTAAGTTTGTATATCAGCCAGCTCAGTATCCATTAAGCCAGAGTAAATCATCTTCAATCCCAAAGGACTGGCTCAGAAAGGAAGATTCAGTGGTTATACTTATGAAGGAAGTGTAGATGAATGCTTACCAGCTAAGCACAACATTGGAAAGAGCTGTGAATTTTCACATCGTACAGCTGCACATGATACTTGCTATCCTGCCCCAGGAAGAGTTGCTGCCTCTCTAAAAGGAGTGGAGACAATTGAAAGAAGAAATCAAAGGGGAACTAAAAACTGTACAAAGAGAGCGGTTCAGTCACTCATTAGGATTCTCATTTTTATCATCTGAGTGCAGATGGCACGGTTTTGCATGATATCAATCAGTTAGCAAAGTGATCAGACATCAAATTATGATTTGTTTGATTTTGAGTCACTACCAGAACCAATTCATCAGATATAACTAGGCTTATTTTACCATCTCATTTCTATTGCACTATTTGCAGCAGTCATTCTAAATCAAAATGGTTTGTGCTTAAGAGTTGGGAAAAGCACATATGCCAACAAGGTCTTCACAACCAATGAGTCTCAGTCTGACTGGAACAATTGAATAAAGCATATTATTAATTAATAAAAAGCATTGAACAATAGGCAAAATACCAATTCAATATATAAACGAGCAGTGTGCTGGAGCAGTTTTGAGTTTGTATTCTGCCAAAAGCAAAGCTGCAGTCAATGACTTTTTGAGGCCAAAGAGCCTAAATGCATAGATAAATGGATCATTAAAGAGACTTAATTAAATTTTCCACTTTTATTCCCAATCAGTTCTGGTGAAAGGCCACTGATCTGAAATGTTAACTCTTTTTTGCTTTCAATAGATGCTACTTGATATGCAGAGTATTTCCAGCATTTTCAGTTTTTCTTCAGATTTCCAGCATTTGCAATTTTTGCTTTTAGGACGTCGGAATAGAGAAACAGAATTACACCATTCAGCCTATTTAATACAATTTCATGTACTTCAATATCTTTAACTGACCCTGTTTACCGTATCTTTCTCCTCCTTAAACATACTTAAAAGGTTTCACTTCCACAGTTCTCCCTGGTAGAGAACTCAAAAGGTTGACAACTAGCTGTGTAAAACAAATGCAAAAGACCTTTAATCTCAGTCGTAAGAGACATCATTCTCATTTTTAGATTGTGCCCAATAGTTCCAGACTCCCACCCAGAGGGAGCATCACTCTGGTCATTGTGGATTTGATGAGGTGAATGGCCTGCTTCCACATTGTAGGGATTCTATGAAAAAATCTGCACATCTGATCCTCCTACCAAAAATGGATAACCTCTCATTTTTCTGAAGAAGGGTCCAGACCTGAAACGTCAGCTTTCCTGCTCCTCTGATGCTGCTTGGCCTGCTGTGTTCATCCAGCTCTACATCTTGTTATCTCTCGCTCTTGTATCTACAGTCCATCACTTTAGGTATTCTGTAAGTTTCAATGAGATCCCCTCTCAATCTTCGAAACTCTGGAGAATACTGACCCAGTTTGCCCAATCTCTTCATAGGGTGGTCCCACATCTCAGGAACAAGTCTGGTGATCCTTCTTTGCACTCTATCCATGGCAATAATATCCTGATATAAGGAGATCCAAACGAGACACAGTACTCCAGGTATTGTCAAACCAAGTTCCCATGTAATTGAAACAAGACTTTACTATTCCTGTACTCAAATCCTCTTGCAATAAAGGGCAACATTCCATAAACCTTCCTAATAGCTTGCTGCTATTAGCCATCTGTGACATATCGACAAGGACACATAGGACCCTTTGAACAGCTACACTTTTCAATCTCTCACCATTTACAGCTCAGTGGTTGGAACTGCTGCCTTACAGTGCCAGGTACCCAATCTGATTCCACTCTCAGGCGACTCTCTGTGTGGAGTTTGCACGTTCTCCCAGTGTCTGTGTGGGTTTCCTCTCTGTGCTCTGGTTTCCTCCCACACTCCAAAGACATGCAGGCCAGGAGGATTGGCCATGCTAAATTAGCCATGCTAAATTGGCCATAATATCCAGGAAAGTGCAAGCTAGGTGCATTAGTCATAGGAAATGTAGGTTTCTGGGGCTAGGGTAAGGGTGGGTCTGGGTCAGATGCTGTTTGGAGGGTCATTGTGGATTTGATGGGGCGAATGGCTTGCTTCCACACTGTAGGGATTCTATGAAATAATCTGCACATTTGATCCTTCGACCAAAGTGGATAACCTCTCATTTTTCCACATTATATTGTATCTGCCATTTTCTCGTCGATTCACTAAGCCTATTCAAATTATCCTGAATTCACTCGACATCTTCCTTACAACACTTAACTTTCCATCAACTGCAAATTTAGACAGACTGTATTTGGTCCCCACATCCAAATTCTTGTTAAAGATTGTGAATAGCTGGGGCACTAGTACTGATCTTTGCATTATCCCATGAATCACATTCACCCTACACGAGAAGGACCCATTTATTCCTGTGCTGTTTGCTGTGCGTTAGCCAATCATTAATCAATTTCAGTGCATGTGGTCTAATTTTTCTAAATAGCCTCTTGTGAGGGATTTTATTAAAAGCCTTCTGAAAATCTAAGTATACTACTGGGTGGGGGAGGGAATGAGTTGTGGGGTGCTTAGTAAAAGAAAAGTTTAAATTTTCTATTCAACCTTACTTTTATTTTAAACAAAAGATTTTTTCCCAGTGCCATCAGAAGCTGTAAAAAGAGCTGTAAAGACAATAGGTGTAGAGCTGGATGAACACAGCAGGTCAAGCAGCATCAGAGGAGCAGTAAGGTTGATGTTTCGGGCCTAGACCCGAAATGGCAGCCTTCCTGCTCCTCTGATGCTGCTTCGCCTGCAGTGTTCATCCAGCTCTACACCTTGTTATCTCAGATCCTCCAGCATCTGCAGATCCTGCTATCTCTGTAAAGACAATAGGTGTTTCTGTCAGAAAGTTAGATCATTCCTAAAATTTGTATATTAATTAGCTGGCAGAAAAATTTCAATTTTATGTCACGTCTTCTGCCACAATTAGTGGCTATATGATTAATGCTGAGACTTGGTTTTATCTGTTCTTTATATTATCTGATGAGGCGAAATTTGTTTGACACAGTATGGGGATGAACAGAGAGGTATATATTTTATGCATTGGTCAGGTCTTCCTGAGATTATAGCAAAGCAGAAAAGAAAAATAGCAGTTCACATCATCATTTTGCAAAGAAAGTTCTTTATTTATAGTTTTAATTTTCTGGCAAATGCTTCTGAGCTTCTGAAACTATGACATCTACTGAGGTACAATCCATAGTTTCTGTCTCTCTTTACCTGTACTGCCTTCTCTAATCCATGTCTCTTCCATTTCTTATATCACTGCCTCCATCATCTCTTATACATATTTTCCTTCCTGTGTTGCAGCTTTTCTTGAAGGCTCTCAAGATATTTCAACAGTAACCTATAGAAATCTTTTCATAGACCACCCATCCTTGTTAACCCAGCACTGTTGTCACAGTACTCAACCCCCATCACATCATGTTCTACTCCAATGCAAAAAAGAAGCTGAAATTCACTGGCTATACAACTTTAGGGGGTTTTGTCAGACTCTGATGGCAATTGCAAAGCAGTCCAAGAAAACAGATATATGGCAGATGTAGCTTCATGTGGCCAAGTACAAAGCAACACATTTGGTGAGGAAACGCATTTAATTGAAAAGCATAGCAGCCAAAGTGTTCATCTGAGTAAATGTAGCCATAAAGTACAGTTGCAAATATTCTGGGTTCTAGAAATATTAAAGTAAAATATCAAATATCTAAAAAACAATCTGTGCATATCACCAGGCTGACAATAATCATAGAATTCTGTGCAATTTTGCGGCCCTATTACAGAAAAGGGAACAGAGAGCAGGCAACATACTTTTGTCTTTACAAGGAGGCAGGCATCTGGATGTAAAATATGAAAATTAGTGCTTTTGGAGGGAAGAGAGGTCCTGAGCCTGCCAACCTTGTAGCATTTTCATGTTGTCTTTTGGCAGGTCAGAATGGCCCAATGCATAAAATGCACATAAACTTGAGGTCTGGTCCCTTTGTAAAGGTCGTAGGAATATTATATTTGCCTCATGTACTGTTTTCACATATGTTCACTTTCATTTTCAACTGTCGTGAAGGGTTTTGAAAAACCTAAAAAGAAGTCTTGCAGAAATTGTGCCTACTGGGAGAAGCTTGTTTAGGAGTTCAGAGAACATTCTCACAGATAAGTGTAAAATGTTTTGACACCCTTGAGAGTCACTATTGATGCTCTCTCTTTCATCAAATACATGTAATTTTAATGCGGTGATCCATCACATGGATCTGTCCCATATTAAGACTTCCATTGACCAACATTGTTTATTTGTTGCCATTGCATTAAATACCTTTCCAATTGTCGAATTGTCAAAGCCTTAAACAGTGGCCTCTGTGGTGCACAATTAAGGAATACTGCCTTTTGCATACATTGATTGGCTTCTTTGTGGACAGGATGGGCAGCTGCAGGCAGGCAGAACTTCATTTCCAAGTAAAACGCACAGAAGTTAGCACCAATGTTGGAATTCCTCAATTAACACTGTCTTGGCAGCATTGTATTGTTAAAATTATACAAAAAGATACAGGAACTTTTATAATGTTAGGTGTTGGTAACACTGGAGAAGTCAGGCTCCAAAGATGAAACTGGTTGAGCTACAAGCTTTATTTTTGTCATTTGTTTACCATCATGGCCAGAGACACTACATATTCACAAGAGTCTGCCCATGTGTTTTTAACAAAAGTACAAAAAACACTAGCAATATAGTGTTTCATATAATCTTGTATAGTCTTGCAGTTGTTGGAAATAATGATTCAATCCATTTACTCTTGACCACAAACTTACAGATATTCAAACCTTAGTGAAGGATCACCAATGTCAACACTTGGAAGCTCCTTTTTAAATTAGACCAACTGAAATTGGTTTCTTGTCAGCAAATGTCTATAACCACTAGATACTACGTTCCCTGTCCTGAGACCCTTAATCAAACTGCGAATGCAACTCACTTATTTCTTAAAATATGTTCCCCTTCCACAACCTTACTTTTACTGACATTTATGTCAATCAGAACTTAATTTCTCTGTTTTTACCCTTTTGGAGACTGCTAAACTGCACTCTGCTGCTTCAGGCCTGTTCTCTCTAAATGATCTGCTCCTCTTTTCTCTATGCTCGTTTCTAATACCCTGAACAATTTAAAACCCTGAAAATTGTGATACAGAACTGCAACAAGAGCAGTCTTTTTGCACGTTAGCCCGATGACTCGTATCTTAGTTAACATTGACTGTATAATTTGGCGGCATCCAGATATAATCACAGCAGGCACGTCACATTCCATAACAATGTGACATTTAAGCAGGGCTCTAATTTATCCTTCACAATGCTTAGCCACAGGACTTGTTCCATATGAAACGCAATGTTAAACAAAGAAAACAAGTAGGAAATCTCTGCCAGATTAAAAAAAGCTCGACATTGCAAAAGTATTAAGTGAGCTGTGAAACATTTTGGTTGAATTTACATCGACAAAAGTGTTTGAATATATTTTACAATTTTCTTATTCCAAATGTGTATGAGGGTTTCTGGACTCTTTCTGAACTAGCCATAGCCTTTTGGAAGCATTAATGAATGAATGCAGCCAACATCTGGAACTGATAATGGACAACTGAACAGTTTCCTTTCTTATTTTGTCTGCAAAAGCTGTTCAGGGTTCCATAGCATAGTTCCTTCTCTTTCTCAGTAAGTTGTTGTTTTTGTTTGTGAAGGGTCTCAATGTTGGATGGACACCCCCTCCCACCCTCTACACTGTCAGCTTGAGCCTAGAATAGGATAACCAGTTCTTTCAACAAACAACTTTAAGTCAGATATTATCAACTCGCATTTGCATAGTGCCATTTTCATTTTAAAAAAAACTCTAATCGTATTATTGAGGGGAAAAAAAAGTATTGGTACCAACATTCCCTCATTTTTCTTCACATTGCGTAGCCTGTAGTTACATTGTGCAGTCCCCTGACTCATTGTAGTGCATGCATAGAGACTTGGAGACAAGACTTTTGTGCAAACAGGGGCTGAATATCTCCAGTGTCACACAATGCAAACTGCTGCATACTTGCACAACTTAAGGGGAATGCTGGAAGGCACTAAATTGGAGGGTATGGAGTTCTGACTGCAAACATGGTTAATGACATGTTTCTGAGCCATAAAACCAAAGGCTTAAATGAAGTGCAAGTGGCAGAATAGTGGTAATATTGCTGGACTTGTATTTCTGAGACCCAGGTCGTGATCTGCTGCCAATTGTTCAAATCTCATGGTGACAAATGGTAGAATTTGATTGCAATTTATAAAGCTAGTTTCAGTAATGGTGGCTATTAATCATTGTACATGCACATTTGCTCTTACCAAAGAACATTACTTCCTTTTGGGAAAAAGCCTGCCATCTTTTACCTTATCTGTTCTACACAGACTCAAGTCTGATAGTAATGAGGTTGACTCATGAAATACCCTCTGAAATGACTTGGTAAGACACTTGGATCAAGAGAAATTAGGGATGAGCAGAAATGATGACCTTGCTTGAGTCACTCACATCCCATGAAAGATTTTTTTTAAAAAAGAATGCTTATTCAAGAGGTCTATTCTGGCTCTTCGTTAGAACAAAGCAGAAATAATCATAGTGACCCGAGCCTTGCTCATAATCCTATCTTCCATTGCTTCCAATAGTTATCCAAGTACCACTTCAAAAATTGCAATAAGTTGTAAACCAAATGATTTGTTGTGGCAAAACATTGCAAGCTTCTACAATTTTCAGTATACTTTTATTGTAACTTGTCTCCTTAAGACCATCATGAGAATCATGAGGATTGTCTAAAGTATATATGATTATTGTGCTGTTAATGGTAACAAGCTTTGAATTGTTGTAGTCTTTGAAGCAATAACATTCCCTGAGAGATAGTAGGAACTGCTGATGCTGGATTCTGAGGTAACAAGGTGTGGAGCTGAAGGAACGCAGCAGGCCAGGCAGCATCAGAGGAGCAGGAAAACTGACATTTCAGGTCTGGACCCTTCTTCAGAAACGGCAGGGGGGAAGGGGGTTCTGAAATAAATAGGGGGGGTGGTGATAGAAGGTGGAAAGTGGATCGGATAGGTGGGAGAGAAGACGGACAGATCAAGGAAGTAGGGATGAAGTTAGTGAAGTCCCTGCTTGTGATCACTGACAGCTGAAGTTATCATTCTTTTAGGCCAGATCCTAGAGTTGCATCAGGTTTATTTCTTACACTTTTCCATGTGGATAGTAGACTGAGACACTGTTCACACTATTTAAATCTGTAGTACAGTGGTGAGTTTTGGCAACATCCAGATACTGTGTAAGTATATGCGTAATGATAGAGTTCCTCTAGTGTAGTCTCAGTGTAGTTATTATCGTTATTATTTGGAAAATTGGGTTGTAAAAAGAACAGAACCAATTAGAGCTTAAAGGTTATAAGATTTGTATTTCTATATTATGTATGTTAAGAAGGGAAAGAACAATTTGGCTTTATATTTGAGTTTTGAGTGGTGCCAGGCGCCGATGTAATGTGGTCTCAGATCATTCATATTTATATATTATAATATATAAAATAATTATAATAAATTTGCTAATTCATCAACTTAGAAATTGTTACAACCAATGGAACAAATTAAGTTGTTAATCAAAAATATTTTGTGCTGCTCTGCATGTTTCAAAGTTCTTAGAGATTTATAACTACAAATACAAAAAATAAGCATTTTATGTTACAGGAACACTCTTTGTTGTGAAGATTATCATCTCCTGGAGTCCCGAAGATTTCCAATGTGTTGCATTTACATTGTTGGGCGGATCCCACAATGTCAGCGTTAATTACAAAATAGCTTGACAACTTATTAAAACTCAGAGGTGGAATTATCTTTCTCTGGCCGCTGTCCTTTCCCAGCAGCTTCTGGCATTAAATAGCAGCCAGCACTATTTCATTTTAATGTCAGCCATTTATGCTTTCCAGCAGCTAATTCCAGAAAAGCCTTGCAAAATCACTTTTGAATGGTTCCTACTAAATGACCAAAATGAAAAGGAATGGCATTGGTTGGAAAAAAAAGTCATCCTTTGCTGCAGAATATTAAATAAATGCTTAGTTGAATTTTCAGTAAAGGCTAAAAGCTGAAAAGCAAGCCTCCTGTAGCCAGTTACCAAACTGGGTAATCTTAGACACTGAAGGTAAAGGGCATATGCATTCTATGTAGTTTACAATATTTTATTTGGTGATGACATTAATTTATTCAGGGAAAACCTGCCCAGTTTACATTGTACCAGGGCGTCTTGATTCTAGACTTCATTGTCATGTTGCTCCAAACATTGACAAGAAAGCCACATTCCAGAGGAGAGGGGAAGTTCTCTATCTTGCATATCAAGGCAGCGTAAAGTTAAATGATTATGGTGTCAAGGAAACCTAGTTAAACTAAATTAAGTGGGAATCAGAGGAAAATGTAATTATTCTCTGAACTATGGCAGCAACTATACTTTCAGTACTTCCATGTAACTCATTTACGGAAATTATGAAATGTTAAGTCCTTAGCAATTATTCATGTGACACACCACTCATTATATTTTCCCAACAGAAAATAGCCAATATTTTCCCCACACTCTGCTTCCTGTTAGCTGGTCAATCTCCAATCCTTGCCAACAATTCTACACCTTACACCATGAACTTTTAGCTTCTGGCCACCTAAATACAATACACCCAATGGTTCCCCTTTATCTGCAACAATTGCAACTTCATGAAATTCCAAAAAATTGATCAAACATGATTTTCCCTTCACAAGCCATGTGGATTCTACCTGAAACAAAAATTGAAATTGTTGGAACAACTCAACAGGTCTAGCAACATCTATGGATGGAGAAAAAGAGGTAACAATTTGAGTCCAGTCTCTTCTTCAGAACTGATAGCATCTGGGAAAAAAATGGTAATTATCTAACAAACCTCTGCCTGATTGTCTTCAATTTATCCAAGTGACCTGTTAGGACATCTTTACTAAAGGTGTCTGATATCTTCCCTATGTCAGATTTTGAGCTAATGTGTCTGTAGTTTCTTGTTTTTGTCTCCCTCTCTTTTTGAATAAAAGAGAAATATTATCTACTTTCCAACCTCATAAAACCTCACCTGAATCTAATGAAATTTGAAAAGGTTTAAAAATCAGAGCACAGCATCAAAAAAAAGGCATAGGAACAGAGTGGACCATTTATTTTGAGCCTGCTCTATCTTTCATTGCGATCATGTGGTATCATACAATTCACTACTCTGTTCCTACTTTTGCCCCATTTTCTTTGATTCCTCCAGCCCCAAGAACCATTTGTATCTATATCCTTCTCGAAAGGTTTTAGTCTCAATTGCTTTCTGTGGCAGAGAATTCCACAAGCTCACCACTCTCCTGAAAAAGTTTCTTCTTATCTTTGTCCTGAATGGTCTACCCTGTATCCTTAAACTGAAACCCTAGTTCTGGACACCTCAGTTACAGGCAACATCTTTCCTCTGTTTACTCTGTCTAATCTAGTGAGAATTTGACAGGTTCCTATGGGATATTAACAATCTCATCAGTCACTTGTTTTAAGTCACAAGGATGAAAATGATAGAGCATGGGAATTCTCTTGGAATTTGTTCCCTTTTGTACTTTGATTTATACTCATTTATAAATCCTTTTTTTCTTTGCTATCAACAACTTCTTTGTCTTTTGCATTGGACCTCTATACCATCAGCCCTCTTGGTCCTCCTCTGCTTGTTTCAAAAGTACAAAAAGGAACAAATTTTCCAATTTTTTAAGTTCAGAAACCTCATAGCCAATTTGAATCTTTAACTCAGAGGTAGCAGGAACTGCAGATGCTGGAGTCAGAGATAATAACACAGCATGGAACTGGAGGAATACAGCAGGCCAGGCAGCATCAGAGGAGCAGGAACTTTGACATTTCGGGTCAGGACCCTTTTTCAGAAAGGCCCTTCTGGCTCCTCCACTTAGATTTTCTCTTTGTCATTGGAATGCATTTATTCTGTGTATTCTGAAATATTTTCTTAAGTGTCCACCAGTAAGTTTAAGAGAGACAACTTTGTGCATAATTGCCAGTTCACCTTCATTAGCTCTGCTTTCATGCTGTCATGTTGCTCTTAATTTAGGCCAATCCTTCTCTCAATAAAACTGTATGTAACATTCAATCACATTATGGTCACTGTTTTCTGGGGGCACCTTCACAATGAGGTCATTAACGAATTCCATCTCATTAGTCAGTACCAGGTCGAGTGTAACCTGTTCTCTGACTGATGCCAGAACATTCTGTTCTTGAAAAAAATGAAAACATTGTAGCAATTCATTATCTCGGCTAATTTTGCCCATCCCATTTCCCCACTCTCCATTATAGATTAAAATCTACCATTACAACCATTGTATCCTACTGACAAAATTCCATTATTTCTACTTTGATGCCCTGTCTTATGTGTGGTTTTTATTAGGTGGCCCGTGCAACACTACTGCCTTTATCATTTGTCATCTCTACCCAAACCATTTCTACTTCCTGCTATGTTACAATTCCATTTTGCTAGTATTATACTTATTCAATAGAGCCAACACTTCACTTTTTACTGTCTTCTTCTCATTCATAAATGACATGTACCCTTCAATATTCATATCCCATATCGGTCATTGTAAAACCGTGACTCTGAAATGAGTATTAAGTCAGTACAAACTATATTAAACAAGTATATCAATTCATCAGCCTGGTTTTGAATGCTGCGCACATTCATTTGCAGAATCTTAAGCTTCGTCTATTTATTATTTTTGTAACCTCAAGTCTTATCTGATTTTCTCAGATCTGAAATGTCCTATCCTGGTCTGTTTATCATATACCACATTAATATCTTCCTCTTTTTGATTTATCATATCTTCTCAAATTTGATCCATTGTTCGTTTTTGTTCAAAATCTTCTCTACCAGTGGCTCACATGAACACTGGCCTCGATGCAGTTCAGGTGTAGACTATCCCAATGGCATAGTCTTCACTTTCCCCAGTATTAGTCCTTGTGCCCCAAACACAAGAGCCCACTTCTCCCAACAGTTTTTAAGACACACGATCATCATTCATCTAATTGTCATTTGCCAAATTACATGTGGCCCAGATAATAATTCAAATATTATAAACTTTGAGCTTTGCTTCTTAATTTGGTGCCTACCTCCTCACACTGGCTATTCTGAATCTTTCCTTGTCCTCCCTGTGCCTTTGATATATACACAAATCATGATGACTAGATCCTCTTCCTCCAAGTTCCCCTCCACGTCAGACAGATGTCCGAAACCTTGGCACCAGATGGGCAACACAGTTACTTCTGGTCTTATTCTCTATGCTTTAAAGATTAGTCAATTCCCCTGAGTGTGCCATCCCCTACCCGACTGCCACTACATTCCTTTTTGCACCCTTCACTGGAAGAGCTTGCTATATTCAGTTCCACAATCAGTCTGCTCATGTGTCTTGCATACCTTGCTTTCAGCCTTCCAGCTTGGAAGTGCCTGCAAAGTCTAAGGCTCTTTCACTACTGCCTGCTTGGCCTCTGTACCTGTCACATCCTCTTGATCTTCACAGCTAAAGAAAACAGATGGCCCTGTTCTAAGAGCTGGAGGTGCTAGTGTTGGACTGGTGTGGACAAGGTCACAAAACACATGGCACCAGGTTTAAGCCCAACAGGTTTGTTTGAAAACACTTGCTTTCTGACCTTTGCTCCTTGCTCGGAAGTAGTGTGGAAGAGCAGAGCTCCAAAAACTAGTGTTTTCAAATAAACCTATTGGACTATAACCTGGTGTCGTGCGATTTTTGACTCTGATCTAAGAGGTGTGAAAGTCTCCCTGGGCAAATGTTGGTTTAAATTACACAGTATCTGGAGTTTGGCTTTCAGATCAATAGTCCTGATTTGGAATTCCACCAGTAGCAAATGTGTTTGTCCTGGAATACCTTGGCATCTAAAAGCTCTCACATTCCTCTGTTACAACAACATATCTGACCTGCCATTTTTACTTATGCTATTTATTAATTTACTATTCCATTTAGCCAATCACTAGCCAATCAAACTGGATTTCTGTAGAGTGACTGTTATTTTTCACTCAGTTCCTTCATATCCTTCTCCAGTCTCTGCTCCCAGATGGGAAATGAAGGGACTGCCACCTTGCTTTGTCTCACAACATTTCTGGAGCTGCTGTCCCTGAACATCTCTCCCTCAATGTTTCCGGATCCACCGTCCCTGTTCTCTCTTATGATGTTTATAAAGTTGCTGTTCTTGCCTTTTCTTGCGTGGAGAAGTGTGTGTTGACACTGGAGTCTTAAAGGTGCCATGTGTGAGAGCGGGGTTCATGGCTTGGCATTGAGAGCCAACACCTCTTTTCACATTTTCTCCTCCTTCACAATTGCCAATTCAATACACAACTACATAAAACTGCCCAAATTTTAGAGACTGTCTACAACAATCCTGTGTGGCCTTCTTGATTTGACTGCCAGCATTCAGGTATCCTGTCAATTTGGTTGGGAGCTAGCTAGGAAGACAGTAAAGTGATAATATCGTCCTGCCAGGAAATTTCACTGGAGTTTTCAGAGTTCCCTCCTAGCAAATAGCAAGACCTGTGTTTCTGATGAAAAGAAACAACAAAACCTGGTTTTGGCTGATGTGCAGGTCATCAGTCAGCTTGAGTGAACAGATCGTGACACATTCCAAGAGAAGTATGCATTCAAAAGCAACCCTTATCTCATGCATTAAACAAACTCTGTGAAACAATCTATTGAATGGTTTTGGAAAAATGATACAGAAATATGCACTTGAAGGGATAGGAACAGATTTTCTCCAAGAAGATAGCTTGTTAACTATACTGCTAGATGAGATAACGTCTATTCCCAGCATTAAAGTTTAGTCTTCACATTCCACTGAGATAAATGCCTAAGATGTTTCCATTGGCGTTAATTATCTTTTAGTGTCTTTGGAAAGCCATAAAATTAAAGGAAAAGGGAACAGCATTTGTGGCAATAAAGAAATAGCAATCATTAAATTGTTGAGCTTACATGTACATCTGTCTTAGATCATCTGTCATAGCAACACTAAATAAGAGTTAACATTGCATTGCATCATGAAGAGGCACAATACTCAGTGACTAAGTGCCTGGATGACTTCCCAGCTCATCTCAGATCAGTGCCCATTTAATATTCTCGTTAATTTCTGCAGAAGCCCAATGGCTATGTGAAACAAACAGGATACATCAAACCTCAGCATGGTCATTAATTTCACAACATCAGGCAGAGCTCCCCAGTCAAGTGATTTGGCTTCAAATATTCACATGGAAACTGACAAACATTTGCTTCTTCTGCTTGAATGGAAGACACTTGTCTTAAACCAAGAGCTACTCACGAAGGTCTCAGGACCTTCATGTTCCACATGTTCTTTGAGGATGAGGTAATATTTTACTGGTCACATTCTTCCCAAATGCTGCCTCATCTTATTATCTTCCACTTGACACTGACTCCACCTCCCTCATTATAACTGTAAACAAAACAATGCTATTAGGAAGTTTTTTTTTATTTGTCTATTGCATTCAAAGAGTGAATGCTTACACCCTAATGTTACAAACTTCCATAATGCAAATGTATAACCAGACGCCAGGCAATACAGGCAGACACTTCAGCATTGGATGTTCAAGACATTCATAGAAATGATCAGTATCAATGCATCCAATTGATAACCATGGCAGGTCTGAAACTTGCAAAAAATTGGTAGAAATTGTTGTGTTATGTCCAACGGCCAGTATATCTTTAAGGGACATTCTCATGATATCATACTTTATCAGAGCATGTGACCTGAAGATTCTGCTCCATCTTGTCTTGAAACATTTGAACCATGACACTGTATGAGAAGGTAAGTCCTCTATGTAGATTAATACATAATATTAGCTCAGAAATTTCTGTGCCTATGGGATGTAATTGTTAGTTTTAATACATGTCTGCTAGATTCTTTGATATTATGACATCAATGTCCAGTTATTTATATTGTGAGAGTTAAAGTGGGCATGGCACCAAGGACATAATCTCTAGTGATTAAAGTATCATAAACTTGGAGTCAAATAAAAAACAACCTACAGTATCTAAAATTTTCAAAAAGAAATTGAAATGGCAGAAATCACTGCAGAAACAAAAGCAAGACTGGGAATTTGGGCTAAAGGAACAGGAGTCTCAGTTCATTCCAGGAGGTAAAACTGAGATAAGGGACACTAACATAGATAACAAGGTGTGGAGCTGGATGAACACAGTAGGCCATGCAGCATCTGCAGTTCCTATTAACACTAATAACATATGTTGTAAGACCAAGACAGTGTGAACAGGACACAAAAAGAGAGAGAATGATGGAAATCCAACATCGAGGTAGTGAAGGACACATTATAAACAAGACCATAAGATATTGGACAATTAGGTCATTCATCCCATAAAGTTTCTCTGCCATTCAATCAAGGCTGATATGTTTCTCAACCTCCTTCTTCTGCCTTCTCCCCATAATCTTTGATCCCCTTACTGATCACAAAACTTCTGTCTTAAATGCACTTAATGACTTGCCTCCACAGCCTTCTGTGATAATAAGTTCCATAGATACACTATTCTCAGTTCTAAAGAGTTGTCCCTTCACCCTGAGGCTGTGCCCTCCGGTTCTAATCTCTCCTTTGAGTGGAAATATCATCTCTATGTCCACTTTATCCAGGTCTCTCAGAATTCCGTATGTTTCAAGTACAGACCCAGAGTTCTCAATCACTCTTCATGTGACAAATCCTTCATGCCCGGGATCATTTTCTGAACCCCTTCCGGACCCCCTTAAGGCTAGCACATCCTTCCTTAGATGTGGGGCCCAAAACACCTTACAATATTCCAAATGCTGACTGATCAGGGCCTTTTATAACCTCAGCAACATTTGTATTCCAACCCTGTCAAAATAAATACTAATATTGAATTTGTCTTCTTGACTGCCAACCAAACCTGCGTGTTAATCTTCAGAGAATCCTGATCTAGAAGTCTCAAGCCTTTCCTGATTGAGAAGATACTCAATGCCTTTATTCTTCCTACCAAAGTACATTACCCTATACTTTAGAAACATAGAGGAAGATAAGAGAAGAGGAGGCCATTCGGCCCTTTGAGTCTGCTCTGACATTCATCACAATCATGACTCATCATCCAACTCAATAGCCTAAACCTGTTTTCTCCTAATAACCTTTGATCCCATTCACCCCAAGTGCTATATCTAGCCACCTTTACAATGCATTCAATATTTTGGCATCAGCTGCTTCCTGTGGCAATGAACTTCAGAGGCTCATCACTTTTTGCTTGAAGAAATGCCTCCTCATCTCTGTCTTAAATGGTCTACCCTGAATCCTCAGACTGTGACCCCTGGTTTTGAATGATCAGAAACATCCTCCCTGCAGCTACCCTGTTAGAATTTGATAATTCTATGACCTGTCTGATCCTCCCTCATTCGTCTGGACTCCAGCAAAAATAATCCGAACCGAGTCAATCTCTCCTCATACATCAGACTCACCATCCCTGGAATCAGACTGGTAAAGCTTCGCTGCACTCTCTCGAGAGCAAGAGCATTCCTACACAGAAAAGGAGACCAAAACTGCACACAATATTCTAGGTTTGGCCTCACCAAGTTCTTGTATAGCTGCAACAACACATCTATCATCCAGATTATTAATGAATAATATTAATAGTTGTAGTCCCAGCACTGTCAGTGGAACTCCACTAGTGACAGACTGCTTTCCTGAAAAAGATCTCTTTATGCCCACTCTCTGCTTTCTGCCAATTTTCTATGAGATCATTTCAAAATAACAAGGAACAATTTGAAATGGCTGAGAACTACTCATTAGCAGCAAAGCTGGTAAATGCAGTTATTGTATGTGCTGTAATTACCCCAAGTTATTTCAAATTTTAGAACAAAAAATTCTTAATATTCTAATTGGGTTTGAATTGTTAGCCAGTCACATCAAAAAGAATGAAAATAAAGGGCTGCCAATTTAAAATGTTACCCACCAAGATGTTATTTGTGGCAATTTCTTTGGACCAGTCATGTTCATAGGATGTGATACGATAATATAGTGTGGGATTCTTGTTGTGATGCAACAATGGAAATAATTAAGCTCAACTTTAAGCAACTAAGGCAAAACCAAGTGATTATCACGTGTAAATTCAAACGAAATGAGCCTGGAAAATGAAGGAGCTTTGGCAGGTCTTTATGACTTAATACCAAAGTGAGGATTTATGGAAATGGTTATTTAATCCATCCTGTTTGCCCTGGCTCTTTGAATGACTATTATGAGCTAATGCTTTACTCTTTCATCTTCCCATGACCCTGAATATTGCTTCTGAATAATCACCTAGAGCCCCTTGAATGCTTCAGTTCAACATGTTTCCACCACATTTCCAGTCTGCATTCTAGACCTTAACTATTCACCGAAGATTCTCTTAGCAAATCACATTCACTTCTATTGCAAGGTAACAAGGTATAGAGCTGGATGAACACAACAAGCCAAGCAGCATCAGAGGAGCACGAAGGCTGATGTTTCGGGCCTAGACCCTTCTTCAGATTGCAAATTGCTTTATATCTGTGCTCTCTTATTATCAATTCTTTTTGAGAGGGAACAGGTTCTCCCATCTACTCTGTTCTGCCCTCTCATGATATTGAAAACCTCCAAGAAATGTCTCCTTAACAATCACCCCTCCAAAATAAACTGTCATAACTCGTCCAATCTTTCCTCATAACTAAATTTTCTCATCTGTGGAATAATTATTGTAGACATCTTCAACACTCCATCTAATGTGTTCACATCCTTCTTAAAGTCTGATACCCAGAACGGTACACAATCCAGCTGAGGTAAAACTAGTGCCTTATACAAGTTCAGCATAACTATCTTACTCCTGTAATCTATGCTCCCATATTACTTGGTCAGGATTGCAATTAGTATAAATTCACCTGAGCAGTTCAACTAAATGGTTAATTGTTTGATTCATGTTCTGCAGAATGCTCTTTTCCATTAAAGTTGTAAGAACATCACGTGGAATCCCATGGCAGGGGACATTATCATAATAATAAGGTCTGAAGGATTGCCTGAGACTTAATGGAATGAGGAAACAAGTCGTAGATTTATTAATTAGGAGTTAATTGGGCTTGAAAGGATTTTTCCAAATGTGGGGAACTAGTAATCAATGTGATTTAGGGAAGGGGATGTTTGTGAGTTTTATGTGGTATGACTAACTGATGCAAAACTCTGGCATAAGTGTGTGGTCTTCTGTTTGTATAATTATCTTTCGGGCATTGCAGGCCTCCTACTTTTACTAACCCTAAGTTAAAAAATATTTAACTACCTAGCTTCTTCTGGTTCTAGATCTATTTGCAATGTCATCCACTAAATGGGAAGTCATAGCAGCTTGTCCACTAAAACTACCATTAAACATAACTTTATCAGCTCCCAACCTGTGTACTTAAGGGAAGTTTGTAACATTTTCAGGTAGGTATCTGTGCATGCTGGTTTAAATAGAATAGTGATGAGGCTTGTTTGTGGTGCGTAAGTTGTCTGGCCAATTTTAAATATTCAGCTGCCTGGCATCCACTAGGCAAACAAAAAACTGGTTCAAACAAAAACTGCTCCTGGTGTATTCAGCATCTTATGTGAGATAAGAAAAAGTACAGTCTCTAGCAATGCAATAAATCACTGCTAAATTGAAGCTCTGTTTTCCTGATATCACAAGGATATTGGCAACACCAGCCAATGACTTCAACATAAACAGGTGGAGGAAATAATTATATGGCCACAGTGTGTAAAGACAAAGCTGCATTAAACTTGCATTATGGAATATGAGATAACTCTGTGTGAAGCTGGATGAACACAGCAGGCCAAGCAGTATCAGAGAAGCAGGAAAGTTTGACATTTCGGGTCGAGACCCTTCTTCAGAAATTGGGGGAGGGGAAGGGGATGCAGATGCAAATGGCGGAAATGTCGGACGATGATGCATTGGATTTGGAGGTTGGTGGGGTGGTATATAATAACCAAAACAGAATCCCCCTCGTCCTCATGTACCATCCCAACAACCTCCAAATCCAACGCATCATCCTCTGACACTTCCGCCATCTGCAATCCGACCCTACTACGAAAGACATTTTTTCCCTCCCCACCCTTGCCTGCTTTCCGGAGGGACCACTCTCTCCGTGACTCCCTGGTTCGCTCCACGCTCCTCTCCAGCCCCACCAGCTCCGGCATTTTTCCCTGAAACCGAAGCAAGTGCTACACCTGCCCCATACCTCCTCCCCTCACCCCGATCTCAGGCCCCAAGAAGACTTTCAACATCAAACAGATGTTCACCTGCGCATCTGTTAATGTGATTTATTGTATCCGTTGTTCCTGTTGTGGCTTCTCTACATTGGGGAAACCAAGCGGAGGCTTGGGGACCGCTTTGCAGAACACCTATGCTCAGTTCGCAACAAACAGCTACACCTCCAGCCCTACCCCCCACCCAACTCCTTGGATGGCATGTTCATCCTGGGCTCCCTGCATTGCCACGATGATGCCACACAAAAGATGCAGGAACAGCATCTCATATTTCGCTTGGGTAACTTGCAGCCCAAATGTATCAATGTGGACTTCACAAGCTTCAAAATCTCCCCTCCCCTGACCACATCCCAAAACCAGCCCAGCAAGTCCCCACCTCCCTAACCATTCCTCCCACCTCAAGCCCCACCCCCATCTCCTACCCAGTAACCTCATCCCGCCTCCTTGACCTGTCCGTCCTCCCTGGACCGACCTACTCCTCCCTACCTCCCCACCTACATTCACCTTCACTGGGTCTAACCCTGCCTCTTTGACCTGTCTGTCTCCTCTCACCCTATCTTCTCCCTTATCCATCCTCTGTCCGCCTCACCTTGTCTCCCTATTTGTTCCAGAATCCCCTTCCCCTCCCCCATTTCTGAAGAAGGGTATCAACCCGAAACGTCAGCTTTCCTGCTCCTTTGATGCTGCTTGGCCTGCTGTGTTCATCCAGCTTCACACCGTGTTATCTCAGATTCTGCAGCATCGGCAGTTCCTACTATAACTATGGAATATATGATCAGTTGGAGAATCTGACAGGCTATGGTCAGCAACTCAATATTGTGTCATGTCCCATTCACTGAAAACAGACTGACTCTGTCTGTACTGCCAATGAAAGAATAAATGTTTTAATGAAGAAGCAGGTCTTCCACATACGCACAAAAAGCTATACCCAACACTTTTCAGTTGATGTAAAGTATTACATCAATTCCTTTCTACAACGATATTTTTACTGAATGCTGCAATCTGTACTTTTCCCTTGCCTTTAATCAGCATTGTTTAGAAAATGATACGATGGACTTTGCCTTTTTTGGTAGGTTGTCCCATATAATTAAAATACATTGGCTATTTTCAAGCATTTAATGTGCACATTAAATATTTCTCACTCAATAACTCTGTTAATTGCTTGGCAACGCAGAATTGAATATTGCTGGAAAAGAACATGTGCTGTCAAAGCTTTTAATCTTTCACCCATCAAGAACAGAATCAGAGTGACATAGAGCTGTACAGCACAGAAACAGACCCTTCGGCCCAACTCATCCATGCTGACCATATATGCTAAATTAATCTAGTCACATTTGCCAGCAGTTGATCTGCATTCCTCCAAACCTTTCCGATCCATATACCTATCCAAATAGCTTTTAAATATTGTACCTGAACCTACATCTACCATTTCCTCTGGCAGTTTGTTCCATATACACATCACCCCATTGTGATAAAGTGTTACCCCTCAGGTCCCTTTTAAATCTTTCCTCTCTCACCTAAAACCTGTGGTCTCTGGTTTTCGACTCCCCTAACCCGGAGAAAACATCTTGGCTATTCACTCTATCTATGTCCTACAAGAATACTAAGTCGCAAAAAAGAGCAACAAATGGTATGAAGGTGCTGATTGGTTGGTAGGTGAACATTCCCTGGTGCATTCACCATGGCATCGCCTTGACCAATCAATGTCCACTTCACAAACCATCTGCATCCTCTTTTCATGTTGTATAGTTTGCTATTCCTTTGAGTTTTTTTTAAACCAGCAGTATTCAAACCCTTGTTAGTGAGACTTTGGCGAAGGCCTGTAACCTTCCTTTGGTTCATTTTCCCTACATATATCAATGCAGCAACCATTTGTTGAAAATTAAAACATCACCTGACAGCAATTTAAATATAGTGTTAGCTGAAACAGTTCTGATGATTAGTGCAAAGTGATACCTTGGTGTAGGTTCGATTCCTGCACCAGCTGATGATTCCACTTCTCAATCTCTCCCTTTGCCTGAAACTTGGTCATTCTCAGGTTAAACCAACTCCTGTCATCTCTTCAATGAGAGAAGCAGCCCAATGGTCACGTAAGACTGTGGTGAATTTACTTACAACAGTGACTTCACTTCAAAGATTTCATTGGCCGTAAAGCACTTTAAGGAATGCTAATGTCATGAAAGGCATTATTCAATGCAAGCTCTTTTCCTTATCCCATAATAAAATCAATATTCACAGCAATCAAACAAATGACATGAAAGGTGAATCTGAACTGAAACAGAGACAGTAAGAACTGCCGATGCTGGAGTCAGAGATAACAGAGTGTGGAGCTGGAGGAACACAGCAGGCCAGGCATGCTTATGGCTTGCTGTCTTCCTTCAGCTCCACACTCTGTTATCTCTGAACTAGAACATGCTTTGCAACAGCCAAGTTGCATCTGATAAGAATAAAAATCTTGCCAAGACCAACACCACCGAAGGCTCGTATTGTGCATTTGTCTACGTGTTATGGACTGTCACTTTAAGAATTTGATCATGTAGACTAAAAATAATGTCATTGGCCATTTTGGGTGAACAAGCTGCTCTCTCTCTCATCTTGCTGCCTGTACAGTGAACACATCCATAATAAAGCCACTGCTGTTTAACGCTTCAGCCCACGATCTTTCGTGGAACTTGCGATTGTTCTTTGTTGGTACATGTACTCTGTGCTGAGAATACCCTCCTTTTGGAACATTTCGTCCTGTTAGGTTCCCAATAAGGTCCTGATTGCAGCTGGAAACACATGTGACAAAGAGATAGGTCAGTTCAGGGCAGTTCTGTCGCAGGATTTGATATCACGTTTCCAACACTTTTGTTCAACTGTGTGAAATTGAACTAAAGGAGAAATGGATGTGAGTTTGCTCGCTGAGCTGGAAGGTTCGTTTTCAGACGTTTTGTCACCATACTAGGTAACATCATCAGTGAGCCTCCGACGAAGCACTGGTGTTATGTCCCGCTTTCTATTTATCTGGTTAGATTTCCTTGGGTTGGTGATGTCATTTCCTGCATTGGTGTTGTCATTTCCTGTTCTTTTTCTCAGGGGATGGTAGATTGGCTCCAAATCAATGTGTTTCAATCATCAACCTGAGTTACAAATCTTCTCAAAACTCGCTAAAGGAGAAATATCAGCATGAGCTGAAGGTATAGAAGGATATGAAAGTGGAATAGAACATCCAAAGACTATCATGAAATTGGATGAGCGCTGGACTTATTGAAATATTTTAGTGAGCCTAATGTGCATTTCCCATGTAAAGCTAGAGCAAATCATTGAGGTGAGGGAGAGGAAACTTTTCTAATCAAGAATTTTTCAAGAGCTAGAATGTTATGTTTGACTTGATGCTATACACTTCAGAAAGAATATCAAGGTCTTGGTGAGATTGCAGGGAAGATTTAATAGAACAGTGCAAAGTTTGGAAAACTTCAGAAACATGAACAACTGGGAGATGATGAATATTTTTCTCTTGAGGGTCAAGAGACTTTGAATGTTCTTCCATGAAAGGCGGGCAAAGCGGAATCTTTGATTCTTTTTAAGAGAGAGGTAGATCACGAAGCAAGGCAAGAAAGTGTTGGAGTGCGGAAAATAACTCCACAGAAGCTAATACCCCATCATCAAATCACCTTTTATTTACACATGGAAATTCCTTGACTCTAATCCAGCTTTCTCAGAGCGAAGAGAGTATCTGACACTCCCGTTTATATGCGCCAGCCAAGGCTCCCTGATTGGACCAGATTAACAGCCCCAATCAGGGAGCTCATATCATATGAGGGCCACCTGGCTGGCCTTGTTACAATCACTATGGTGAGAACATGGAGTAATTGGATCAGTTATGCTCTTATTGACTGGAGGAGCAGGCTTGAAGGAAGAAGTGGCCTATTCCTGCTCCTAATTTGTACATTTGTAAGTACAAATACTTCTTCTTAAATCAGTAAAGGCTATGGGAAGACTAATAGAAGTATTCAAAATGATGAGGGGTCTTAATAGAATAGACTCAGATAAACCATTCCAATTGGTAGAAGAGTCAGAGTCCAGAGGGTAAAGACAGGATAAAATAAAAAGGTGGATTAGTGGAAATGAGATAGATATGAGGAGAAAAAATCATATGCGATGAGTTGCGAGGATTTTGAATGCACCACACGGAAGAACAGCAGAAGATAATTCAATAGCACCGTTAACAAGGAAATTAGACACACGTTTTAAAAAAAGGACAAGCTTAATATGTCAGTGGAAAGAAGTAGGGAAGTGGGAATTAAATTGACTGGTGAATTTAGAGAGCCATACAGACACAGGAGATTTCCTTCTGTGAATATGATTCCATGATTCCAGTTTGAGTGAGCGCTTTGGATGAAAAAAATCCTGATCAAAAGTGGTACACATTGTAAATCACTAAGAAGAATAGTATCTATTCCCTGTACAGGGAAATGATTGCAATGCATTAAGACTTCTAAGCTGTTACCACAAATCCTTCTGAGCAGCATGTAGGATTTTTTTCAATTTTCCAAAACTGTGCTAAACGTCTCTGAAACATAGAGTAATTTCCCCTGGGCTTTCATTGGCCTAGCTTATTAGTGAATAATGTTTCTGTCCATTCTTTTAATTGGGATTTAGATTAGAGAGCAAAAGATACAGTATATTAACATAATGTCCTTTCAACTTATTTGCATTTATATTTAGCTCAGACTAAAAAAAGTCTTATTTGAAAAGAAAGTTGAAGCCATTGAAAAATGAGTAAAATCAACAATAGTATGTCTCAGTGTGAAACTGCAGGTGTTTCATTCCATATATTGTGGGTTCTGGTCTTGCTGTGGAGATTGGTGATGCTGATGTAGGAAGATATCATATTTCTCCACTAACAGAACATCAATCAAACAACAGTATGCAGGCCTGTGGCAAACACTGCCTCTTTGTGTTTTTCCATTGAAGACAATAGGAGAGTGACAGGGCAGAAAAGTCATATCATATCTACTGGAGTCTGAAAAGCTAGAACAGACACCACTTTAAATCAGGAACATACAGTTTTGTGTTTGACGTGCAATTCAAACACATTTTAAGAGCAAAATTCAAATTCCAATTTGCCCAAGCTCAAACGGCAGATTTCTTACTCCTTTAAAAAACCACACATGATATAGCTCGAGTTGGCATGAGTCAATTACCTAGATTTTACAATCAGCAAAGAGAGAGCATTCAATACTGGCTTTGAACAAAGATGCCTATGAAGTTTTAATGGCCTCCAGAGAACAGATATCCTCATTTCAAACAGCATTATCAATTTGACATCTTCATATAGCAGGGAGCAGAGAGACTGATTAGCCGTCTAGATTGAATAATTTCCATGGACAGGAAAGTAAAAAATAAAAAGCAGTGAGTGGGTCAAGACTCATTTAATTGATTGTACAGGATGCAAATGCACAAACATAAGATTAAGGGCATAAAATGTAAGTATAACACTAAAAAATATTAGGAAAGACTTAACATCCACCATTTTTAAATGTTCTTCTGAATGAGTGAAAGTCCACATCTGCAAAATTAGTTTTTCAAATCACAGTTACTTCTGATTGAACACTGCTTAAATATTTTTTAAAAATTGGTCTTAATAAAAAAAGGAATGTTACAAATTAGAAATTCATGACAATTTGATGACCTTTAATTGTTTCCTTTGGAGGAACAAGTGAAACCTATAGAGAAGCAGGATAAACTTTCAGATTTTCACATTCATCTGAAAATGCCAGAAATTCAATTCTACAATGTTATGGGAGCGAGCCTTTTGAATCCACGTTTGGAATGATCAGTAGAATTATTTTGGATATCTCATCATTTTCATCTTGGTTGCTTCAAAACACCAGTAGGCTCAGGTAGAGCATGAAGTGTTGTAGAAGCAATTCTTTGTCTTGTGTCAAGCAGGGCAAATTTTTTCTCTTCTTCAATTCCATTCACTCGGACATGATAGGGTGACACGAAGTTTTGGATCTTTTGCTTTATCATAGTCATTGAGTGTGAGCAGTGACATAGTGGTAATGCCACTGGGCTTGTAGTATAGAACTCCAGAGCAATGGTCTGAGGATGTGGGTTTGCATCCCACTCCGCAAGATAAGTGGAATTTTAATTCAGTTAAAATAAAGAGATGCTGAGCTTGTAAAAACAGTTGATGGTCATTAAAACCCATCTCACATCCATTAGAGAAGGAAATCTAGCGTCCTTTTGTGGCCTACATGTGACACCACATGAAAAAAAACTCACATCTGTATCTCCGACTGTTAGACATGCATTTCTTAGAACGTCACTGAACAGCAGAACAGAAGCAGAAGACATGTCTGAAATACCCTGATTCTTGGTAGAGAGGCATTTTGCAGTTGTACAGCTACTTCTTTGACTAAGTTCAGCTGATTCAATATAGACCAGCAATTAAACTGCCAGTGTTTACTTAAATTATTCTAGTGTAACATAAAGATCTAAATTAAGATCACCTCATGATGTGAGCCCATGAGATGTGTGCTGCAGTAGGAAAAATAATCAAAGAGAAATGTGATGTTTTATTGAATGTAATAGTATGACTTCTGGCAAAGCAAGATGTGTGACATTTTCAGTATTACCCCCTAATGCAAGACAGATCACAAGCATAGTACAAAGAAAGATTTATGTAGCCCTAATGGAATAGTGGTTGTATCTGGAACATGAGGGTCTGAGAACTCAGTGAAAGAAGCAGTGTGTTTTTTTTTAAATGGAATAATGAAATAGCTGAGAAGCTTGCGGCTTTATTTAGATGCAGGTGACACAGCAATCGTACCATGAAGGAAGTACAAAAGTAGATTACAAGTGAGATCTCAAGGATAAAAGATGATATCAACACAAGGGTCATTCAAACACTTGTAGAATTGTGCTTTCAGTTACAAACTGAATGGAACAGAGTGTCAGCTCCAAGAATCAGAAAGTGTGAAAATGGACATGCCTTTCCTTTAATTTAAAGACACACAGTTTAATCTAAACCCACTGCATTTTCTAAAGTGCATTTAGGCTGCACAATATCCCTCCATCATATATACTACAGTGTAAACAGCTGGATTCCCATAAACCGACTGCATTTTTGACAGTGGTGCTGACGTCATTTCTTAAGGGATAATTTTCAGAGTCTGCACTTTCAGCAAAATATATTGAACGTTTGACATAAAATTTTCAACCTTTGTATATAGTTAGCATAGCACATGCCTGAATTTCCCCATACTGACTGGAATCACGGAAGGTTCCTAAAAAATGGGGAGTTAGAAAATCACCCCTCAAGAGTGAATTAAATTGGCACCTAGAAACAGAAGGAGGGCAATTAGCTCCTTTAAACTTGTTTACCCATTCAATGAGATATAGAAAACAAAGTGTGAAGCTGGATGAACACAGCAGGCCAAGCAGGATCTCAGGAGCACAAAAGCTGACATTTCGGGCCTCGACCCTTCATCAGAGACCCTTCATCAACCTCTCTGATGAAGGGTCTAGGCCCGAAACGTCAGCTTTTGTGCTCCTGAGATGTTGCTTGGCCTGCTGTTTTCATCCAGCTTCACACTTTGTTATCTTGGATTCTCCAGCATCTGCAGTTTCCATTATCAATGAGATATAGAATGCTGGTTGATCAGTGATGTGTTTCCCTGTGATCAATTTCACGTCATTTGTCTTAGTTCAAATAAACAAAATCTATCAACGTCAGATTTAAAATTTAAAGATTTCCTGCACTGATTTGCCTTTTGTGTGAGACAATTCAAAATTTCTGTCATCCCGTGTGAAGTAATGTTTCATAAATTCACTCATGAAAGATCAGACTTTAATTCTCAAACAAAATGCCTCCAATCCCAGACTTTCGAACCAGTGAAATAGTTTCTATTGGTCTTATCTGCTTCTTTAGCATCCTCACCAAATCACCTCTTAATGTATTAAATCTCAAGGAATACGACCTCAGTTTGTTTAGTGGCTTCTTGCAGCATAAGTCCTTTATTCTAAATAATATATTGGTAAATCTAATCTGCACCTCTTCCAAGGCTGCTAAACTCTTCCTAGAGTGTGGTGTGTTTGAGGACTCTCCAGGTCTGAACTCAATATCAAGTTCAACAATTTTAGGGCTTGAGCACTTTCTCCCATGTCTTTCAACCTCCCCCCCACTCCCCCTCCTCTCATACACTAGTCCTTATCATCACATGGGCTGCTATCACATACTACCCATTGTCAGCTATTAATAGCCCCCATTATCAGTCATTCATTCTCCCAGGCTGACCTACACCCAGAGCTTTGCCTGCCCAACTAGTTTTCTCTCTCTTTGGGATCTTTCTCCTCCTATCCATTACTCCTATCCCCTCCCCCTACCCACTGCAATACCAACCTTTCCCTAGCTACCATCAATTATGAAGGGTCACTGAACCCAAAATGTTAACTCTGCTTTCTCTCCATAGAGGCTGCCTGACCTGTTACATTTTTTCCAGAAACTTTTGGTTTTGTGCCCAGACCTGTCCTTGGTAGCCCAGCTGTGGATCAAAAGCAACCAGGTAATCTGCTGAAAATCAAGTCCAGTGTATCAATAGAACCTTGCTCCCCATACTGAATTTAAAAGCAGTAAAGAGCACAAAAGATCCAAGTTTAAGCATCAGATGGAAAGAAAAAGTAACCTTAAATTGATTCATGTAAAACATCTCATGGCATTATTGCAAGCAAGGATGTTTCTCTGGTGTGTTGGGCATTGTCTGTCCCTGGGTTTATGGCTCAAGAGGTGAGGTGGTTATCCTAGAAGTAAATAGTAACATACTTTTCAACTTGAGAGACTGACAATAGCATGATGCTAAATAGCAGCTTATCAACTTGCACTTGATCACTATCTATCCAAGATATGTTGAAGCACTTCAATCAAGAAATCTGTTCAGTTGATAGCAAACGCTCCACTGAATCAGAAAGTCAGGGATTCAAAGTCCATTCAAGACATGTAGAAAAATTAAGGCTGACACTTGAGGGAAGATACTACTTAAGCTGCACCTTTTGAATGGAACATTAAATGGGAGCTTTTCAATGACCATCTGAAAGGGCTTATCTTGAAGAAAAAACATTTCTCGTATCCTGTTCATTATTTATCCCTCAATGATCCGTGCCAAAAACAGACTATCTGACCATTAGCCTGTTCTGTGTGGGAGCTTGCTGTGTGGAAATTGGCTACCGTACTTCCTACATGACAAATATAACTACGCTTCAAAAGGACTTCCTTAGCTGTGTAAAAAACTTTTGGGATGTCAATACATGGCCATGAATGGCACCGAATAAATGCAAAGTCCTTCCCCGTTTAGAGTTTAGAATGTAACAACTGGTGTAAGTAAATGTGATAATGATTCTACGGTAGCAACATTCAACAAAGAAAGATTTTATGAGCAGTTAATTTGTTTTTAGGCTGAAGGAGGGGTCCCAGTCAAAAGAGTGATTATCCAGTCTTTTTGGCAAGGCTGTAGAGATCTTTAATATCAAACTGAAGGACCAAGTGGAATTTTGGTTTAATTCTTCTGAAGGAGGGAACATGACTCATTAAGTAATGAAATACAAAGATAATACTTTCTCAATGTTGCAGGAAGCATCTCTTGAACATCATCATAACTCAACTTCAGTTGCATTTATTGCTTCAGTATCATTAGTGATGTGCCCAGACTCAATTTCAAACACTGATTCTGCATGTTGACTACACTCAAACAACACATTTCAATGACAGCAGAGTTAGATTTCATAGAATCCCAACTCTGTGGAAGCGGAGCAATCAGCCCATCAAGTACACATAGACCATCTGAAGAGCATCCCACCCAGGCACCTCCCACTACCCTATCCCTGTAGCCCTGCATTTCACATGGCTTATCCACCTAGCCTGCAGACCCTGGACATTATGAACAACCTTGATCGGGTGTACACTAGGACTCTGTGGGATGCCCAGGGAAGTGATTGCTGGGCCCCTTGCTGAGATATATGTATCATTGATAGCCACAGGTGAGGTGCCAGTAGACTGGAGGTTGGTTAATGTGTTGCCAATATTTAAGAAACATGGTAAGAAAAAACCAGGGAACTATAGACTGGTGAGCCTAACATTGGTAGTGGGCAAGGTGTTGTAGAGGATCCTGAGGGACAGGATTTACATCTGTTTGAAAAGGCAAGGATGCATTAGGGATACTCAATATGGTAATTCGTGTCTCTGATGAAGTAATGAAGAGGATTGATGAGGACTTCAGTGAGGCATTCAACAAGATTCCTCATGGTAGACTGGCTAGCAAGGTTAGATTACATAGAATGCAGGGAGAACTAGCCATTTGGATACAGACAAGGTCAAAGGAAGAAGACACAGGGTGGTGGTGGAGGGTTGATATTCAGACTGGAGACATGTGACTAGTGGTGTGCCACAAGGATTGGTGCTAGGTCCACTGCTATTTGTCATTTATATAAATGATTTGGATGTAAATATAGGAGGTATGGTTAGTAAGTTTGCAGATGGAGGTATTGGAGGTATTCTGGGCAGCAAAGAAGATTACCTCTGAGTACAATGGGATCTTGATCAGATGGGTCAAGGGGCCAAGGAGTGGTGGATTGAGTTTAATTTAGGTAAATGTGAGGAGCTGCATTTTGGAAGGAAAATCAGGACAGGACCTATGCACAAGATAATAAAATGTGAGGCTGGATGAACACAGCAGGCCAAGCAGCATCTCAGGAGCACAAAAGCTGACGTTTCGGGCCTAGACCCTTCATCAGAGAGGGGGATGGGGGGAGGGAACTGGAATAAATAGGGAGAGAGGGGGAGGCGGACCGAAGATGGAGAGTAAAGAAGATAGGTGGAGAGAGTGTAGGTGGGGAGGTAGGGAGGGGATAGGTCAGTCCAGGGAAGACGGACAGGTCAAGGAGGTGGGATGAGGTTAGTAGGTAGCGGGGGGTGCGGCTTGGGGTGGGAGGAAGGGATGGGTGAGAGGAAGAACCGGTTAGGGAGGCAGAGACAGGTTGGACTGGTTTTGGGATGCAGTGGGTGGGGGGGAAGAGCTGGGCTGGTTGTGTGGTGCAGTGGGGGGAGGGGATGAACTGGGCTGGTTTAGGGATGCAGTAGGGGAAGGGGAGATTTTGAAACTGGTGAAGTCCACATTGATACCATATGGCTGCAGGGTTCCCAGGCGGAATATGAGTTGCTGTTCCTGCAACCTTCGGGTGGCATCATTGTGGCAGTGCAGGAGGCCCATGATGGACATGTCATCAAGAGAATGGGAGGGGGAGTGGAAATGGTTTGCGACTGGGAGGTGCAGTTGTTTGTTGCGAACTGAGCGGAGGTGTTCTGCAAAGCACATAATGGCAAGGCCCTAGGGAGGGATTCTGAACGCAGGTTCATAGTACCCTGAAAGTAGTGTCACAGGTAGACAGCATGGGGAAGAAGGCATTTGGTATGCCTGCTTTTATTGGTCAGTGCATTGAGTATAGGAGTTGAAAGGTCATGTTGAGGCTGTACAGGACATTGGTTAGGCCACTTTTGGAATACTAGGTGCAATTCTGGTCCCCCTGCTATAGGAAGGATGTTGTGAAACTTGAAAGGGTTCAGAAAATATTCACAAGTATATTGCCAGGGCTGGACGGTTTGATCTATTAGGAGAGACTGAATAGGCTGAGGCTATTTTCCCTGGAGCATTGGAGGCTGAGGGGTGGCCTTATAGAGGTTATAGAATCTTGAGGGACATGGATGGGGTGAATAGACAAGGTCTTTTCCCCTGGGTGGGGAGTCCAAAGTTAGAGGGCATAGGTTCAAGGTAAAAGGGAGAAGATTTAAAAGGGATCTAAGGGGCAACCTTTTCACACATATGGTGCATGTATGGAATGACCTACTTGAAAAAGTAATGGAGACTGGAACAATTACAATGTTCAAAAGGCATCAATAGGAAGGGTTTAGAGGGACATGGGCCAAATGGGACTAGATTTATTTAGGATATCTGATCAGAATGGACAAGTTGGACCAAAGGATCTGTTTCTGTGCTGTACATCTCTATAACTCTAATTCAGTGTGGCCAATCCAGCTAACCTGTACGTTGTTAGATTGTCGGAGGAAACCTGAGCACCCAAAGGAAACCCACACAGACACAGGGAGAATGTGCAAACTCCACACAGACATTCACCTGAGGCTGGACTCAAACCCTGGTGCTGTGAGGCAGCAGTGCTAATCACTGAACCACCAATTTTTGGTGATTAAATCTTGTAAAAGAAGACTTTGTTAAGCAATTTTTAATATCTATATAAAATTTGACATTGCATTTTATGGTAATCAAGTACCAATTGCCTTTTCTGATAAACAAGCATTTCTGGGTCAGATGTATCTCAGTTGATTGCAGAGTAAAACCCACAGTGATGGTCCTCAACAGTTCCTTCAGCCTAACATTGGAAAGTCACTTTCTCTGCACTAATGCAGCATTTTCCTTTCCCATGTCATTCTGCAACTGTAAATCAAGAAAAGGTGATGCCGATTTGTTCTCCTCCTGACCCCACACAATCATGTCAGAAAGTTTGAACAAAATTTATTTATGATCTTATGGTTAGTTAAGTTGTATTAATATTCATCCCATTGATCTACACTGGACTTAGCACGTTAGCTTTTAGTCCCTATGATTAACTCATTGTATCTAACTCAGTCACTAGCGTTGAGTGTTTTCTAACGAATTGCAGACCTGCTATCAAGGATTTATCCCGTGTGTTACAGACAGCCAGTAATAAGTGCAGCAATACATCCTATTAATCAGTAATTACCTCGTGCTACTGCAAGTTACCAAGAGGAATTGTCAATTGGAAGGATGTTGTTCCCTTTTCAAACACAAACACCTGGGTAAATAAAACCCCAAAGAACAGAGGATGCTAGAAATCAGAAACTAAAGCAGAAAATGCTTCTGAAGAAGAGTCACTGAACCCGAAATGTTAACTCTGATTTCTCTCTGCAGGTGCTGTCAGACATGCTGAGCCTTTCCAGCAGTTTCTGTTTTTGTTTGTGGCAAAAATCAGGGTTCTGTTTCACCAACTCAGCACTAAGAAACAAAAATTATCAGGATGGAGTTCTGCTGTTCTGTCTATGTAAGGATTCTTTAAGCCTGATAGCAAACAAAGGCCATTTTCAAAAGACCCTGTGGAAGAAAAGTTCATCTTTGTTGAGAGATGCTGTTCCTCTTACATGTTCAAAGGTCAGTAGAGGGTTATATAGTTATTATTAATGTCTTTCTGTATAGTTTTTCATTCAAAAGTACATGGTTGTTAAAACAGAAGACATAATATGACACACTGAATGGCATACAGTACCCGTTACTGCCACAAAGTACTTTCAGCAAACCCTCTGGCAGTGACACAGAAGTAGGGAACTGTAGGATTCAAGGAGAAACTCAGCATGTTTGATTTAGTGGCAGTGCTTATGCTGAATCATAACAGTGCAGGATCAAGATTCACTTTCAGGTCTTTCACATAACATGGGGAGGTGATGGCCTAGTGGTATTATCACTACGTTGTTAATCCAGAGACCTATATTCAAATCCCAACACAGCAGATAACGGTATTTGAATTCAATCGACATGTGGAATACAGAGGCTAAAGATTACCATTGTTGGGGAAAAAAAGCCCTCTCATTCACAAAAGAAACTACCATACCCATAGTATTGTGGTTGGGTATTATTTGACTTCTGAGATGGACAATGAATGCCAGCCCAGCCAGGCCTGTCCTCATGCCATGAATGAATATAAAGTACAATGATTTCATGTGCATTTTATTCCGTCTCAGTTTGTGTAAACCATGTGATTTCAGTCAAGGCAAATGTAAGGATTTTGTCCTCTGTGGGCTCAGGAGTGGTAAGTAGAGTGTACCTCACATAAGATATGGGTGAGAACAAAATTAGGCTCTGATACATATTGCAGAATATTATATAGCTCAAAATTTTCTACAGTTCCTTCATCATAGAATTATTTTAGAAATAGTGGGTTTCTAAGTTCTTGACTCTAATAATCAACCTGGAATTTAACTCCATGGATTAAATTACTCTAAAGAACTAGTTTTGAACATGACTGCTAAATTTGCAGTTTAGTGGTTTGAACCTGTGCCCTTCAGTTCTGCTGTGATGGTTTAATATCTTTCAAGGCTCAATGGCCTGCTGATATTCACTGCTTCTGCTCACGGTATGGATGAGGTAATGAAGGAAGAGACAGTAAAAAGGAAAGAAATTTAGAAATAAAAATTCCGCTGCAGTCCCTGAAGTCTTAATTCCTCATATTTCCAGACAGTAATCTGTCTTTTTTTATTCACGGATTTCTTCACATTTTCCTTTTTGTTCAGAAAAAAAAGCTCTTTACAGACACGAGTGATAGGTCCAATGCAATTGCAGCCCCAAAATCCTGACCAGCATTCCCAAAAGACTGACATAATCCATGAGGAATGTTGAGGACATGGAACAAGCTTTCAGACCTAGCAGAGAGAAAGAAAACTTTTGCTTCCAAGGTCAGAAAAATTCTGGAGGCAGAGAATAGGATTCAGATATCTTCTTTTCCTTAAATAGAATAAATTCATTTGTCATTTAGCCCTCTACAGAAAGAACAAATCCAACAAGGACACCTCCAAAATCATAAAACAGAAGCATTAGCTGGCATCTTATTTGACTTCTTATGAGTATTTTATACATAACTACCAGTAATGTACAGATTTTTCTATTATCAATAAATTCAATTAGTTTTGTGATTTTAAATCTAAATGGTCAGATCTCTTATTGAAGATAAGGCTACTTTAGTAATCTAGACTGTAATACAAATTTATTATAAATAATCCTTCAAAACCTTCTTACGTGTATTTGTATAACTGGGTCTTCAGAACTGACATTAATTCTATCTTCAAACATTGAAAGAGAATATGGTGGCTCAGTGGTTAGAACTGTTGCCTCACAGCACCAGGGACCCAGGTTCAATCCCAGTCTTGGGAGACCGTCGGTGTGGAGTTTGCACGTTCTGCCCATGTCTGCGTGGATTTCCTCTGTGTGCTCCAGTTTCCTCCGGCAGCCCAAAGATGCGCAGGTTAGGTGGATTGGCCATGCTAAATTGCCCGTAGTGTTCAGGGATATGTAGTTTGTGGGGATGGGTCTGGGTGGGACGCTCTGAGGGTTGGTGTGGGCTTGTCGGGCTGAAGGGCCTGTTTTCACAACTGTGGGGATTCTTATGAGGAAAAATAATTAATTAACAACCACTGCCCTCATGCAATCTGGTTGTACGCTTCCATTTCCAACAGCATATTAATGGCAGTCTGGTCAGAATTAAGCTCCCCATTCCTGGCATCAACCTGGCAGGTACGGGTGTGGATGAAGTGGTAGAATCAGGTGGCACAATGAGGACCGCTGTGCCCATCTGTAGCAGAGCAGATATTGGGCAGACCGTTTACAATTGGATGTCCTCAAACAGCAAAGTAATGGTCATTTAAGGGCCTCCTCCCATTGACACTGGTAACATATGCCATGTTTCAAGACTACTAAATAAACCCTGGCAGCCGGACAGTGGGCTGGGGACAAGAATGCCTTCCCTTCTGGCATCCTGTGCTAACATCGGAGGCCCTCCCCCGGTATTCTTTCCCTAACTTGTCCTGCAACCCTGGTCACGCAGTGGCAGACCTGCTTGTGGCCTGTGAGACTAGCCCCTCATTTTGCTTTCCATCTGTAACAATTTTTGTTGCTGGGGACAGACTGCAGTATCAGCAATAGCTACAGTTCCCAGTGGTCAGCTCTTTGAGATGACACTTTGCTCTGGATATAGATGCTAGTCTCAACCTGAGCCAATTAATAGACTGATGGCTGTAACATCAGGTTGGTGAATCCCAGCTATGGGGAGCTGGACTCAGTCCTGATACTTCAGCTGAAGGGTGTGGGGTGGGCTACGTGCATGTTCATATTCCTCGAGTGCACCATCCTATCAAATCTTCCCCTGCCCACACAATGGGGTGTCGATGTCCCCCTGTCTATTACTTCCAGGGGAAATGTCAGGAATCATGCAGGGCAGTTCTGGACTGATAATGGTTGCACAATACGCTTTTGAAGGTAGCACGGGTGCAAGCGATTCTGACATCTTTGTGAATTTTGAGAGTTTCAGTGAATAACTGGTGAGTAGGAACTCATCCTGGGGAAGAATGGGGATAGAACTGAATGTGGGAAATGCCATATGGATGGGGTAGTTAGTTAATGAGGCAAGTTTGGTGAGATACATTGAAAATTTTCACTGAATCCTGAGTTTAGATCCCTCCAAAAACTCAACACAACACACACTAAGCTGAAAAAAATTGTAAGTTTCAGCTCAGTGTTAATATTTCAGGTTTATGACATTTTAGTGAACTGGAACTCTGTTTCAATAAATATTAAGTCAACTATAACTTTCTGTCTTTGCAGACGTAGCCAGACTTGTTGAGTATTTCGAGCATTTTCTGTTTTTATTTAAGATTTCCAGCAAGTGCAGTGTTTTGCTTTGGTATTACTGAATACATTGTTTAGTGTATCTAAAGTACTACTGTTTGGTAATTATTCAATCCAAAGATTAATTGAATATTCTTCTCTCCGTGTAAAATCCGCAAGAAAAGTAGATTATTTGGGGGCTTGAGAGATTTCCAGTTGGTAATTCAAGATAATAAAATGTGAGGCTGGATGAACACAGCAGGCCAAGCAGCATCTCAGGAGCACAAAAGCTGACGTTTCGGGCCTAGACCCTTCATCAGATGAAGGGTCTAGGCCCGAAACGTCAGCTTTTGTGCTCCTGAGATGTTGCTTGGCCTGCTGTGTTCATCCAGCCTCACATTTTATTATCTTGGATTCTCCAGCATCTGCAGTTCCTATTATCTCCAGTTGGTAATTATTGGTTCAAATAACTAATGAGAGAATATTTTCTGCCTTGTTAATCACATTTGTTTTAAAATCTTCTAAATAAGTTGCATGAATCTAACAACAACAGCTTGCATTTTTTTAGCAGGATTTTACATGGAAAAACAAAAAAAAGACATTTTGCAAAGCTTAATCAAACAAGCAATAAAAACTAAATAACATGATGTATTAACCTAGATCTTCCAGTCTCCAGAGAATTGGAGACCTGATGTACTCTGAAAGATGGGCATCAGGACCTCTCAGATGTCCTGGCACATCGTCTACTAGATAATTACCTGGGAAGTTTGTAATTACCTGGTGTCTGGTAATTTTTTGCAAAAAATCTCCAGCTCTAAGTTGAAGTTGGAAACTTCAGAGGGCTCCACTTTTTAAAAAACCTAATGTTTAGCTTGGAAGTTGAACGACTAACTGTAAAACTGATTGCCAAAACACTCACATTGACCCATCTCCAGACTCTGATGCCCACCCTGCCTTTGTTGTACACTCATCTTCCCTTAGATCAGGACACCCAAAACCTACCCCCACCAATCTTCACTCCAAATACCCAAATGTCCTCCAACAGCTGACCTCCAGTCGTTTCAAGCTAACCAGCCAACCTCCGCTTGCTTATTATTCTTCAAAAGATTAGTGTATTTCAACAGAATTCAAGTCTGTGCTTTTATCCAAGAGCATTATTCCAGTGAAATACAATTTTTGCTGCCAAAAAAGCTCAGAAAATGTTCAAAACTGCTTTTCCTGCCATTCGTGAATGTACCTTTATATTTTGATCCTCAAGTATTTCTTTCAAAACCCCATGTCCCTAGTCTTGCCTTCTAAATCCTATTAGGTCACCCTTTTCTGTGTATACCCACCTATGTAATAGGGGACAACCAGCCCTCTTTGTCCGCGACCCTGGCCTCCCGGTTCATTTAGTTAAGGCTTTCTTTAGTTATGTTTAAGTTACTAATCATCACCCTATCCATTTCCCTTTCAAACTGAATGCACAATTCAATCCTATTGTGGTAGTTGCTACCTAGTGGTGGCTTTACTGAGATCATTCATTAATCCAGTTACATAACAATACCCAAATCCAGCATAACCTGCTCTCAGCCTCTGCCTACTTTAGTACTGATGCCAGTGCCCAACGAACCAGAGCCCACTTCTCCGACATCAGTTTTTGAGCCATACACTCATTTCACTAGAAACAGTAGGAACTGCAGCTGCTGGAGAATCTGAGATAACAGGGTGTAGAGCTGAATGAACAGCAAGCCAAGCAGCATCAGAGCAGCAGGAAGGCTGATGTTTCGGGCTTAGACCCTTATTCAGAAAATTTCACTCATTTCACTAATCCTATTTTCGTCTGGGAATTAGCATGCGGGTCAATAATAGTCACAATTTAATCGCTTCAGTTTGGCGGCTAGAAGTTTCTAATCTAAACTTGTTTTCTTGTCTTGCCTACGGTGTTGGTACCTGTATAGGCCATGATGATTGAGTTCACCCCCTATACTCTAAATTTCTGCCGAGCAATGTCTAGGTGTCCTGAGCCAGGCAAGGAATACAGTCAGAGATAGCAGGAACTGCAGATGCAGGAACCAGAGGTAACACAGTGTGGAGCTGGAGAAACAAGGCAGACCAGGCAGCTTCAGAGGAGCAGGAAAGCTGACTTTTTGGATGGGGGTGATAATGGGAACTGCAGATGCTGGAGAATCCAAGATAACAAAGTGTGGAGCTGGATGAACACAGCAGGCCCAGCAGCATCTCAGGAGCACAAAAGTTGACGTTTCGGGCCTAGACCCTTCATCAGAGAGGGGGATGGGTGAGGGTTCTGGAATAAATAGGGAGAGAGGGGGAGACGGACTGAAGATGGAGAGAAAAGAAGATAGGTGGAGAGGAGAGTATAGGTGGGGAGGTAGGGAGGGGATAGGTCAGTCCAGGGAAGATGGATAAGTCAAGGAGGTGGGATGAGGTTAGTAGGTAGGAGATGGAGGTGTGGCTTGGGGTGGGAGGAAGGGATGGGTGAGAGGAAGAACAGGTTAGGGAGGCAGAGACAGGCTGAGCTGGTTTTGGGATCCAGTGGGTGAAGGGGAAGAGCTGGGCTGGTTGTGTGGTGCAGTGGGGGGAGGGGACGAACTGGGCTGGTTTTGGGGTGCGGTGGGGGAAGGGGAGATTTTGAAGCTGGTGAAGTCCACACTGATACCATTGGGATGCAGCGTTCCCAAGCGGAATATGAGTTGCTGTTCCTGCAACTTTCGGGTGGCATCATTGTGGCAGTGCAGGAGGCCCATGATGGACATGTCATCTAAAGAATGGGAGGGGGAGTGGAAATGGTTTGCGACTGGGAGGTGCAGTTGTTTATTGCGAACCGAGCGGAGGTGTTCTGCAAAGCGGTCCCCAAGCCTCCGCTTGGTTTCCCCAATGTAGAGGAAGCCACACCGGGTACAATGGATGCAGTATACCACATTGGCAGATGTGCAGGTGAACCTCTGCTTAATATGGAAAGTCCCAAAACCAGCCCAGTTCGTCCCCTCCCCCCACTGCACCACACAACCAGCCCAGCTCTTCCCCTCCACCCACTGCATCCGAAAACCAGTCTAGCCTGTCTCTGCCTCCCTAACCTGTTCTTCCTCTCACCCATCCCTTCCTCCCACCCCAAGCCGCACCTCCATCTCCTACCTACTAACCTCATCCCACCTCCTTGACCTGCCCGTCTTCCCTGGACTGACCTATCCCCTCCCTACCTCCCCACCTATACTCTCTCCACCTATCTTCTTTTCTCTCCATCTTCGGTCCGCCTCCCCCTCTCTCCCTATTTATTCCAGAACCCTCACCCCATCCCCTTCTCTGATGAAGGGTCTAGGCCCGAAACGTCAGCTTTTGTGCTCCTGAGATGCTGCTTGGCCTGCTGTGTTCATCCAGCCTCACATTTTATTATCTTGCTACTTTACTGGTGATTTGGCTGAATTTTTGTATCTGGTTAATGTTTGAGCAAGTGAGTGAAATATTAACAGCAAACATTCTTGATACAAGTTGCAGGATTTTTTGTTTTTAAATACCACATTTTAAAAACCTGCCTTAGAAACTCTTCACCCAGAAAGAACTCAAGCCCCAACCAAGTTGTTTCAGCAATGGGGAAATACCACCTGTTTTTGGATCAGTATCTCATGGCACAGAGCAGATACCCGCTGAGCCATTCATCTCCCAAAACCTTAGTAATCTGGTGGCACATGGCTAATATGACATTGGCACTGTGCCTCAGGAGGCCTAAATGTGGAGATGGGACCAAATGCGGCGGATCTTTAAACTATCCAAAAATTGAATAAATTCCTGGGGGAGCAGATCAGAGAAAAGAAGCAGGTGTTGTTGGGGTAAGTTTGCAGTTTTCCAGGTGGCACTTGTCGACTCTCTATGCAAACAGAAAAATCTAGCCAAGTTCTGTGTGGGTGGGGGAGGGGAACACACACACCAATCCTGCGTTACACCCTCCACTGCCACCACCAACATTCCATATGGACTCCCCATGTGTCAGAGGTAAGTGCAGTGCCAAATCTTTGGTCTAAATTTCTTATTAATAGATGTTAGATCATAGAATCGCTACAGTGTGGAAACAGGCCCTTCAGCCCAACTAGGCCACACCAAACCTCAAAGCATCCCACCCAGACTCACCCCACTAATATACACAATCCCTGAACACTACAGGCAATTTAGCTCGGCCAATCTATCTAGCATGCACATTTTTGGACTGAGAAGAAATGTGAGCACCCAGAGGGAACCCACACAGACACGGGCAGAATGCGGAAACTCCACACAGATAGTCACCCAAGGGTGGAATTGAACCTGGATCCCTGGTGCTGTGAGGCAGTAATGCTAACCATTAAGCCACCATACTACCCTGACACTATCCTGTTGAATAAAGGATCAGTGCTGCAGACAACAAAGGCTGAAAAATAACCTCCAAACAACCCACAGTCTTTTTTTTATTCATTCATGGGCTAAAGGCATTGCTGATAGGACCAGCATTTATTGGCCATCCCTAATTGCCCAGTTGGCAGTTAAGAGTCAATCACATGCCACATGTAGTCCAGAGCAGGTAAGGATTGCAGCTTCCACCCCTAAAAGACATTAGTGACCCAGATGGGTTTTTCCCCTAACAATCAACAATGGTTTCATAGTCACCAATAGACTTTTAATTCAAGATATTTATTGAAGTCAAATTCCACCATCTGCTGTGGCATGATTCAAACACATGTCCCCAGAACATTACCTGGGTCTCTGGATTAACAGTTCAGTGATAATACCAATAGGCCATTACCTCCCTCCTTAAGTCCACAGGATAGAGAGGCCATGCACCTCTGGAAAGGCTGAGAGAAAGCCAGTGGATGCCCAGTGTGTTGTTTTTCCTCTCTAGGGTGCCACCTGGCACCACACAGTTTCCCTGAAAGGAAGGGCAGTCAGAGTGAGATCCAGGTACCTCATTGCTCTCTCACCCTGCATTGATGCTGGCCAGCCAATGGCGAACACAATGCAGTGTGAGTCAATGAATTTTTCTAGCAGACACAGTGCACTAGATCTTGGTACCAAGGGCAACTGCCCACCCTCTCTGTGAAGGCAGCTAGACACACATGCCAGTGCCTGCATGACCCTAACAACTTGGGTGGACTTCCACGTCTTTCACTCCAGCTTGCTGACTACCTCTGACAAACCTGCCAGTGTTCTTGTGCCTGTCTGTAGATTTTCACAAAGTCATTGATGCTCAAGATGACAACCATCATCTGCTTAGGACTGAACAGGTGCCTCATCCATGGCTGTCCTTTGAGTGCCAGTCAGAGGGTTTGCAATAGTGCCATGAGCCATCCTTCGAGTAGGTAACACTCGACTCTCATCAGCCATCCATGTATTGCCCAAAGACTTTGGACGGAGGCAGAACCTCTGAGTTCCCTAGTATGTAAGGGTCAAGGAAACTACAAGATAATCTAGTGCAGAACTCTAACAGTTGGCATTGATTTCTGTATGTAAATGAACAGTAATGGAGTGGATGCATTTCCTATTGATGAATTCTGCAGGTTGGTGACAGGGTGCTGTCATAGCAACATGGATGTAATTGTCCCTTGAGCAGGGACATTGGCATAAAGATTCAGGGCTGTCATGACCTTGTTAACCACGGGGTACTGCTGAGCACAAGTCGTCCTCCAGCAGATGACAATTAGGTGATGACCGAGGACATCTTTGTTCTGTACTGCAGCTGCTCTTTCTGAGAGCTGTAGAAAATGATAGCAATGCCCTTCACATCCTTAGCGGATCATCATCTACTACATCTCCTTCTGGAGGCTTCTGGAAGTTACTGCTCTTGCTGATTACATCGTAGATGCTCTCTCCATACAAGATGTCTTCATATTTGAAGCAAGGTTACTTCAGCTATGATGATGGCCATGTTGGATGCATGAGCAGAGAATCCATGGGAAATGTCAGAAAGAAAACACTATTTCTTTAATTCTACTTTGGAGCTTTCAGCTCAATCATAATAATGCCTCATGTTATGTCCTAGTGCTGTGTGACA
Source organism: Stegostoma tigrinum (assembly GCF_030684315.1). NCBI lineage: Eukaryota > Metazoa > Chordata > Chondrichthyes > Orectolobiformes > Stegostomatidae > Stegostoma > Stegostoma tigrinum. The sequence continues at coordinate 22,007,360 of NC_081370.1, forward strand.
TAGAGACTTGCCAAGGAAATCATTGTCATGCCTCGATATGGAACTCAAGTATCTGACTTTGTCCAAAACAACATTGCATAACCAAAACATCCATGCTACACTGGGCAGAGTAGAATTCTGGCAGTAAACCACGGCTAAAGCAGCGACCTCCCCACCTTTCACGAAAGAAAAGGCACCCTAGCACAATTCAGATCATGTCCTTGCCTTCTTACAGCTCCGCATATGAATGTGGCAGCTGCAAAGCAGTGACTTCCTGGGACAGGAAGGGAATGTGTTTCAGAAGTGTCAAGCCCAGGTGACAGTTTAAGTTAGCTTGTTTGATTATATTTGCCTAGTTAACAAGCAGATGCAATTATTGCAAACAATTTAAATGGTTATGATGCTTGAGGCCATAATTTGTAATGCGCATCCTTGGCAAAAAAGGGATTTGCCAATGAAGTTCAATTTGATGCCAGATGGGTGAAATTACTGAATCAATGGATTCATGATTAATGCAATTACTCCAAGCAGGGCATCAATACAAGAACATAAGATGTATGGTCAGAAGTAGGGTATTTAGTCCAGAGTCCACTCTGCCATTCAAATGAGATCTAGCTGATTTGATAATCGTCAACTCCACTTTTCTACGATATCCCTGTACCTTTATGAATTAAAAATATGTTTGTTAATTTTTAATATTCTTAATGACCCAGCCTCAAATGCCCTCTGTGGTAAACAATTTCACAGGTACCCCCTTATTCTGAGATTATGCCCTCTGGTACTAGCATCTAGCACAAGGGGAAACAACTTTTCTACAGTTGTCCTGTTAAGTTCTCCAAGAATTCTTGTATGTTTCATTAAAGTCACCTCTCATCACTTCTCAAAAGACAGTCACTCCGTACTTGGTATTAGCCTAGTGAAAGTTCTCTGGGCTGCTTCCAAGGTCAATACATTTTTCCAAAGATAAGGAACACAGAACTGTTCACAGCATATCAGCAATGGTTTGAATAGTGCTTTGCATAGTTTTAGCAAGACCTTCCTATTTTTATACCGAAATTCGTTTTAAATACAAGGCTAACATTCTTCGAATTAATATATGTTTAAACTATTACTCTGTTTAATACCTCTTAATCGTATCCAAATAAAATAAACAGGCATTGTGAAACGACGAAGGAGGAATTACAATCTCTTGGAGCAGTCAATCAAAGCTAGCATTCCCATTCAAGGTTTGTAAACAGACTTCTGTTGAGCTGAGTCATAGTACCTTTTGGTCCAAGCAATTCATGCCGAACATAATCCCAAACTAAACTAGCTGCACGTCCTTGCTCTCAGCAAACCTTTTGCCATTAATAATTATTGAAGCTCAGCCAAGCATTCATTATGAGTTAACTGTATCAGTAAGCAAAGCTTAAGCAAATTGCTAGGCATCTATTTTCGCTGATCCAAGGAAGTTATAGGTTAGAAATGAATAGATAATTTAAAAATTCCAGCTTCATTATACCCATTCCTAGTATAATTTGGACAGCTGTGGGAGGTGAAAACCAGGCCTTTTATGTTTGATAGCATCAAAATCATATTATAGAATGCTGATGAACAGTTATGGAATTTTTTTTCTGTGCCAGAAAGAGTATTGGGAAAATATGGCAAATACGAAAATCCATCAGAAGCACAATGTTAAGAAATTTCAATTTTCTTCTTACTTTAAATGGAAAATGTTGTTTTCAAGATTGAGCACCAATTATCTTGATTCCACACATCTGAACTGCATTATTTCTCCAGCCCTCCTTATTTAGATATCGTTTCCAATTCTCCAGACCTGAAAAACTAATAGTGCAAATTCCTGACTTAAATCAAAGGATATCATACAGTTACAACTCACCAATTGCTTATTCCATCATTCACCAATTCTGCATTTGCCACAATATTCTAGTATACTCTGTGGACACCATCCTCCTCCTCCGCTCTTCATCCACAAAAGTTGCCATGGACCAATCTCCAGAGGCGATCTCACTGAAATTGTGATCTGACAAGATTTGATTGTCTAAATACAGAAATTATTTCCACTGGTCTGGAAATCTAAAACATGGGGATACAGTTTCTTAATAATGACTTCATTCATAATTGTAACGTTTGTAGTATCCCACAATGCAGATAGAGGCCATTCAGCTTATTGGGTCAGGAGCAACACACCGAAAAGCATCTCATCCGCTCCCTGTAACCCTGCATTTCCCATGGCTAATCGACATAGCCTGCATATCCCTGGACACTATGGGTAATTTAGCATGGCAAATTCATCTAACTTGAACATCTTTGGCCTATGGGAGGAAACCCATGCAGACACAGGGAGAATGTGCAAACTCCGCACAGACAGTCATCCCAGGTTGCTGGAATAGGTTTACTGGAAGAATGTGCTTTTATGTAATACATTTCAAGGTGCCCAAAGTGCTTCACAATTGAGGAGGTAATTTTGAAGTGTAGTGACTGTTGTAAAATCTTGCAGAATGGACAGATAATATGTGGATAGCAAAATTCCAAAAAGAAATCTGAGAATTCTGCAATTTCCTCCAAGCAGGTCCTAACCTACTGTTGTAAAACATTGCAGACTAGAACTGAACCTGGGTTGCTGGCACTGAGAGGCAGCTGTACTAACCGCTGAGCCACCATTCAACTGGGCACCCTATATTTAGAGTTTTAATTATCCCATAACCGTGACATTTATATAGCTAGAAAATTAGTTAAATGAGAAATATTAAAAAGCCCTTGTTCTTGTTTGAAATCCCATGGAATCTTTTATTTAAGACATAGATGGGGCCTTGGTATATCATCTAATACAGAAGCCATAACTGTATTGCAGTATAACATTCCCTCAGCACTGAATGTCAACCTTAATAGGGTGTTTGCCTTTAATCCCAATTTGGAGACAACGAGTTTCTAATTTAAGTACTAGTGAACTAAAGCTAACAGCCTCAGATAAAACAAAATGCTAAACTGAAACCGAAATATTAAGTGTGGAGAATAAAGATGCCAATTGAATGGAGAGAAATATGGCGTTTGTAACCTTCACACTCAAAAAGGCCCAGGTCCTAATGTGTCCCCATTATTTCACTGGAAGTGCAGTAGAGACAACAGTTCCAACAACAAAGTAGGATCTGGTCAAAGGAAATTGCAGAATTCTTGATAACAAAGTGTGAAGCTGGATGAACACAGCAGCCCAAGCAGCATCTCAGGAGCACAAAAGCTGACATTTCGGGCCTAGGTTCTCTCTGATGAAGGGTCTAGGCCTGAAACGTCAGCTTTTTTGCTCCTGAGATGCTGCTTGGCCTGCTGTGTTCATCCAGCTTCACACTTTGTTACCTTGCATTCTCCAGCATCTGCAGTTCCCATTATCTCTTGCAGAATTCTTGGGGTTTTTTTTGGCATTTTGCTCTGCGCAAATTAGCTGTCCATTCTGCAAGATTTTATAACAGTCACTGCACTTCAAAAAATCCTCACTGACTGTGAAACACTTTGATAACCTTGGAATGTATTACATGAAGACACATTCTTCTTTTAAATCTATCACAACGACCTGTCTAAAAATAAGGTAAATTGTGCTGAATGATTCCTTTTTCCCCCGGACCTCTGCAGTTCCATTTGGAAAGCCAAAGTAAACTTTCAAAATTAAAACTGGTTTTGAAGGTTGACTTTCGTAATTGAAAGTGCCAAGAGTTGGGACGAACATAGTCACACCAAGGATATAAACAGACAAAGCTATATGCGCAAATGAAAAGTGTCATAACAGGAAAGGTCTCTAGCAAAACAATATGCATGCCCATATTTAAAATGATGAGACCTAAAGCAATTGACTGCTCAATAGTTTCTGAATAAGAGTGTCTTGTGGTTGGGAAGTGTAGTCTGTTTTAGTATAAAGTGGTTTTATATTGATTGCCACATGTTCTACTTTTTACAGATCCAAAACCATTTTTCTAGAGGCTGTCAGCATTTCACCTTTCTTAATATTTGATGTGGTTGCTTTCAGCTAGCTGAATCAGTTTTCACATCTGTTTTGGTTTGTTCGAATATGTTGATGACAAGAACATACTGCTTAACTTGGGGGTCAGCTAGCTCAGTTGGCTGGTTGGTTGGTTAGTGATACTAACAGAATGAGTTCAATTCCCACACGAGCTGAGGATATGAATGTCCCACCTTCTCAGCCCTGTACCTCATCTGAGATATGGTAACCCTTCAGGCTAAATCACCTATCATCTCTCTAATGAGAGAATGGGGCTATGGTCACTTGAATTGTTATTCAATTTTTGGGGATTCTAGTATAATAATTGAGGCTAAGTATTTGAACACAATACTTATTTTAATTTTGAGCATCAAGTGTTATAACTGGAGCCACAGGAAAGGCAAAAACTTCTTTCATTCCTCTCTGAACTTACTTTCATTCCCAACTTTGAGGGGCATTTCTGACCACACCAATGTGACAACAGTTCCAACATTTCTCTCATCTCAAAGAGACTGTCAATTCTGTGAATGCGCTGAATTCTGGTTACATTTTGCTGTCAACCAATACTTACCAAATTCAAACATGCCTGCATGTTTTGCAAGGATAAAGTGATATAAACCAACCAATTCCTGAACTAACTCATTAATTTTAGTGCTGACAATAATTTTAAGAGGGTCTGGGCGCAATTGCTCTGAAATATTAGTAACAAATCCATGGACAAGTTCAAATGAATTGACCGATCTACAGTTTTAACAATTTTCTAACCATTTAAAATAAATGACTTGAGTTCTTTATTAAAACGTAAACAAAGGAATTTTGCAACATATCCTTCTGATTTCATACTGCACAATTTAAACTTGAAAGTGGTTAAATAAATTCTGCTTGGGGAGGCAAAATGATGTTTGCTTTTTATTTGGCACAGTACTACATGTTGCTAAGAAATTGTTTTTGTTAGTTGTAACAATTTTATTGTGTCATATGTTTGTAATCTGCTCGTGAGGATGTGCTCTTTTAAAATCAAAGTCAGACAGTCAAAACACAGTAAAATAACATGGATAATAGAAAGATCGCTGACCCAGCCAGAGGTTGGTGCTCATTGAACTAACTGCGCAGATGGTCACAATCTGTCGTATGAACACGCAAACAAAGAATAATAGTAGGCCATTTGGCCCTATAAGCCTGCTTCACCATTCAATCAGATAATTACTGACACTAAAACAGAAGTTGCTGGAGAAGCTCAGCAGGTCTGGCAGCATCTGTGCAGAGAAATCAGAGTTAATGTTTTGTGTCCAGTGATCCTTCCTTAGAACTGATGATTACTGAGCTGATTTTAACCTCATTTCTATATTCCTGCATACCCTCAATAATCTTTCATCCCCTATGTCATAAAATATTTAACGATTCTGCATTCAAAAGACTTACAATCTTCAGAGAAAATGTTTTCCTCATCTCAACCTCTATCTTTTAAACTATGACCCCTAGTTCTATACTGTCCCATAAGAGAAAACATCTTTTCTTCGTCCACCTGGTCAAGTCCACTCAGGATCTTAGGCTTCTAACAAGTTAGTTCGGACTCAAACTCCAGAGATTAGAGACCTAGATTTTCTAACCTTTCTTCACAAGGCAATCTGCTCATTCTAAGTATTAATCTAGCCTTGAACATACATTCCAAAGTGACTGAAAGCTTTCACTATTTACACGACACATGGACAGCTACCTGAAAAGCAACTTCCCAACCCTCCCACTCATCCCCGCCTCCTTGACCAGACACAATCTGTCCATCTTCTTTCCCACCTATCCGCTCTTCCCACCTCACTGACCAATCCCCACCACTGCCTACGTGCACTCACCTATCGCCATCCCACCTACCTTCCCCAGCCCCACCTCTCCTCTCTATTTATTTCAGAGCTCCCTTTTCCCCTCCCCCATTTCTGAAGAAGGATCCGAGCTGAAATGTCAACTTTCCTGCTCCTCTGATGCTGCCTGGCCTATTGTGTTCCTCCAGCTCCACACTGTGTTATCTCTGACTCTAGCATTGGCAGTTCTTACTATCTCTAAGTGATTTCAAAAACTGCATTAGCACCATGGTGCTATATTAAATCTCTTGATTCCCAAATCATCATTTCTCAAAGAACCGATGACCAAATTTTCATTCCTAGGCCAGTCATTCAGAGATGGGACATATTACAGCTCTTCAAACCTGAATTAGGAAAACTGACATAGAAGATCAATTTTTCATTCTGGGGCAATGAGGTTCCTTGGCAGTTGAGCTGGATAACCTGGAACATCATCAGAGGCAACCTCATGCTGATAAGGGCAGGGTACACTCCTATGCCACAGAAATCAACCATTTTACCATTGAATCTACTCTGCCATTAAATGAGATCATGGCTGATCTGATCATCTTTAACTCCTCTTTCTTGCCTTGTCCTCATTTAACCTCAATTCCCTTACTGATTAGAAAACAATATATCTCAGCCCTAAATATAATTAATGACCCAATGATGACAGTCCTCTACTATAACTAATTTCACAGATTCATTCGCCTTTGAGTGGAAAAATGCTGACTCAATCTTAAATTTGAGACACCTTACACTGAGATTATATTGTTACTTAATACTTATGAATAAGACCATAGGAAATTGGAACAGGAGTAGGCCATTTGGCTCGTAAGCCTGTTCTGCCATTCAATAGGATCGTGGCTGATCTGATATTCCTAATGTCCACTTTCTTTCATTTTCCCCATAAATCTTGGTCCCTCTACTGATCAAGACTCTATCTCAGCATTAAATAATCACAAGAAATCTGACCCCATAGCTCTCTGTGTGCAAGGAGTTCCAAAAACTCAACACTCAGAAGAAGTTCCTCCTCATCTTAGTCTTAAGTTGGTGCCCCTCTATTCTGAAATAATGCCTTCTGGCCCTAGACTCAAGATGAATCACACAGTCTCAGCATTTACCCTGTCAGGCCCCTTAAGAATCCTTTATGTGGCCATGAGATCACCTCTCATTCTTCTAACTTCACTGAATAGAGTGCCACCCTATTTCACCTTTGCGCATAGGACAATGCCTCCACATTGGGATCAAAACAGAAGTCGCTGGAAAAGCTTAGCAGATCTGGCAGCATCTGTGAAGAGAAAATCAGAGTTAACAATATAGATCCGGTGACCCTTCCTCAGAGCTGGCCTCCATATTGGGGATCATCCAAGTGAACCTTCACTGAACTACCTCCAACGAGGGGTCTAAAATTGTTCACTGTGTTCCACATGTGGCCTCACCAGCACCTTGAACAGTTGCATTAAAACTTCCCCAATCTTATACTACAACCCCCTTGAAATAAGGGCTAGCATTCCGTTAGCCTTCCTCATTACCTGATGTGCCTGTATTTTAGATTTGTATCTTATGAACAAATGCCCCCAAGTTTTCTTGTGTAACAACTTTCTGCAGTTTTCTCCATTATAATACTGCACGTTTTTTTCTCCCTTTCAAAATGAATAATTTCTATGCCACCACATGCCTCTTCACCTACTCCTGTGTGTTAACTCATGCTAAAGCTACCCTAAGCTCTTTCAAGCTACCCCATAAATTCCCATAGCTCTCATGCCAAATATGCCCATACCCTCTACCTGCCCTTTAAAGGCCCTCTACCAACTCGTAACTAAAATGTCAACTCACTTAATATCAACCCTGGGCAGGCCTCAGGACTCATGAGTATTGAATGCATGTGGAAAGATCAGGTCTACTTTCAGGTGATTGAACGTTGTCCGACTTCATTGAACATAATTGCATGCAAGTAATAATAGAGGACACGTCTCTGGAGACATGTAGACCCAGGTTCTAGTTCCATGTGATCTATTATGGTGGAATAGTTTCTTAAGCACAAGCTCAGTACTAAGTTTTAGAGTAAAGGATTAATTAACCCTTTGCAGCACATCTCTGCCCCTCCCCACAGCCCTCAGTGTTTTCACTAGTAACCCCTTAAATCAATAACATTAATAGTGGAACAAAAACAAAGTTGCTGGAAAAGCTCAGCAAGTCTGGCAGTATCTGTGGTGTAGAAAACAAAGTTAAAGTTTTCCAGCAACTTTGTTTTGGTTCCTGATTTACAGCATCCACAGTCCTTTTGGTTTTTATTTAACATTAATTGTGGACAATTTACCTCCACTTCACCCAATTAATCCCCAACATGGCTCCTTCACCTGCGGTATTAATCTCTAACAGTATTATCAAACTTCTTGTTGGATCTACAAGATGTATGTGCTCCATAATAGGATATAAAAGGGCATTTGCATTGGCACAGCAAGGTGGCAACATCTCGGTACAGCTGGATCATGGATAGTGCAGCAGTCAAGAAAAAGCAAGCAGGCAATTCTCCAGTATTCTGATTATCACAAACCGTTGAAAAGGACAATTAAAAACCTACAGTTTTCCTTCTTCCACCCATCCTTAGTGAACATGGAGTCAGGATAAATCTGGTGGATGAGAAGGAAGAAGAGAAATCTGAAGACAATTTAGGAGATTGGGAAATGAAGACTTTGACTACGTCTCAGGTAAGAATTTCATTTCCGATTGGTAGTGGTGTTCTTATGATCTCAGTTGATATTATTACTGGACAGATCAGATCCTAGACTGACTTGTGGCTTAATAAATCATATTTTGAATTGTTCTGGTTTTAACAAAGTGGTCTCTTGATGAAACATAAATGTGCAATGCTGTAGAATTTGCTTCAACAATAAAACAATGGTTGTTGACAAAAGAAAGGAAAACAAAATAATAATCCAAACCATCCATTCATAACACACATTCAAAGTTTTATTAAAACACAAAATAAACAAACAACCTCATTAAATCCCAAAACCCTTCTTTAAATTGAAAAGGAAAAAAAAGACAGCTCATGTAGTGCTCAAAATATATTCCCAGTACAGTATCCAAAATCACTTGTATAGCATCCAAAAAGACAAGTTGTATAATACCCATACAAAGTTCCTTTTTCTAATACTTTGTTAATTTTCAGTCATTTGTGATTGTAATTTATAGACTGGAATTGCAGATAGCCTTATCTTAGACCTATCAATGCATTTGAGCTGAGCTGAACTGTATTCAGTTTTCAGTAACCACTTCAGCGTTTTAGCCCAACACTTTTTCTGGTCCTGACTAACATACAGTCTACCCTAAGGTAATCTATTTTCACTATATCCATTCCTTCTCAGGCTCTGTGGTCTATACAGCCATCTTCACCCAAGGACTTCACAAGATTGCTGCAAGGTAAAAGTAAAACTTATTAAAAATTCCCTAAGCTCTGCGTATTTTCTATAAACCTGAGACCTTCTAAGCATTTTGGTTAATACTTGTTTTAGCCTTGCTATTATACAGAAAAAGTGTTAATTTTAAAGTTAGGCCGCAAAAACATTTAAGAAATCACCTTCACTAAGGGAATAAAAGTTATTTATTATTTTATACACAATAAAACGTACATGTTACTCACACAAAAATCTGAAATAAACTTAAGTAAACTACCTTAAAGATAGATATAAATCAGTTTATGTTACACCATCAATTTCATAATAGCTTCAGAGTGACGCTGTTCATTTTCAAAGAAAGAACATTTCCAGAACCCTGTCAGAAAACAGAAGTGTAATTTCATCAACAAAGTAAATGATTAGAGCTGGATTCCTAAGAATCCTGAATGCTATGCTGTGCTGTGCAGTCTGGATAATGATTGGACTATAGCAGGTCATTCGGAATATACCACCTGCTTATGAGTTTTGAACTTAGCCAAATATTTAAACTAGCTCAACATCAAGTCTGTAACTATTGCATTTTATTTCACATTTATTTCCAATCTTCCTGAAGAAAGATCATCCTTAGATGATTTATGCCATTAACAAACTCTTGCGTTTCCATGAAGTCTTCTTTAACTCAAAACATAGATTTTCAGCCACTTCTACTATGGGAATGAGCGTCTCCACCATGGTAAACATCTGGCCTCTATATCCTTGCTCATCATTATAAAATCCTCTCCATCACAACAACTTCTCTACTGCCTCCATCTCAGCTGCTAAAGTCATATCTTTGATATTTCAAGAGTTGGGTATTCCAATGCTCTCCTGAAAGCCCTTTCAAGCTTTTCATCATGTGGCTTAACTAAAACTTCTTTGCCCATGTCTATAAGTTACTATGTCCCTGTCATCTATTGTCATTAGCCTCTGACTTAAAATGACCATCTTTCTCTGCATGGCCTCAGTTGCGCTGTAATTTCCCCCAGCCTTATAAATCTACAGCCCCCTACTTACTATTCCTCTGCCCTCTTTTGCATTCTCCTTCCCTTTACGTAGCATTCATGTCCATTCCTTTGGCCATCTAGACCCTATAATTCGGAAACTCTAAGTCCCTCTCCCTTTCCATTTTAATTACGCTCCTTAAAACCAACCTCTAATAATACCTCGGGATATTTACTTTGAAATGAATCGAAACGGTCAAAAAATTCTAGCCTTGCTAGTAGCACTACAATTTAGGAATGAATGTAATATCTGTAAATATGTTTTGTATTGTTGATTTAAATATTAGTGGAAGCTGTGCAAATTTTGTCTTCTTAATGGATCCTAACAATGACAATTTACTTCCCTAATAACCTTGTCAGGATATTTTGTATAAAAGAAAACAGAATGAAAAAAAATCTCTTTTTGTTACCATGATAACCTGAAAGAAGGGATGGAAAGGATTGTGGACTCTGCACGTCATTGTTCCAGTTTTTGTTACACGAGGAGGTTTCTAAATTGTTAAGATTTAGCTGAAGAAGAGGGATAAACACTTTAAAGCTGCAATGATGCAGGAGCTGCTTAATGAATACTAGGTGATTTTAGTTGATCAATAAACAAGCACGTTGACAAAAAGCGCCCTCTCTTGGTTGTGGAAAATTCAAATCATGGTCAGCATGAGTCAGTGTGAAAGGAATGGCAAACTGACTTTAAGATAGTAACACTCACAATCTAAAACAGGAAATTAAAGTACCGTTGAAATGTAGTTACTTTTTAAAAAGCAGATTAAAACCAGGATTTGCTTAAGGTCTAAGCAAATCTAAGTGATAATCATGAGACAGTTTCAGTGAGAGGTGCAAATTGATCAAGGCATCAAGTAGAAAGCCCGACTTTTCTTTGAAGTGCCCAGCCTCATTTATATTCACCTGCGATGGTTGACAGGGCCTTGGTTGAATGTCTCATCCATGAAGCCTTACTTATAGATGTTTCAAAATTCAAATGAAAGGGTTCAGCACTGCATTAAGCCTGAAGCACTGATACAGGGTTTTGAGCCAAATGATCAACATTAGCATTAACACAAACTTAAATTGAAATGCAGCAGTTTTAAACAAAATTCAAGTGAATCAAGACATGCTCTTAGGTGGCAGGAGACTTGACATCAAGATATTAGTTATGTTAAAAGATGTCAAATTAAAATTCTGCAACTGAAAGAAATCTACAGAAAAAGTGTTCCTATTAACATTATGGCAACTAGCATCATGTGGACCACAGCTAGTGGTACAAAGTGAAGTAAATAAATGGAGTGGGCAATATATGGAATCAGAGAACTGGATTTTCAAACAAAATTATAATCAAGATAAAAACATTACTGGGGGTGGGCAGCAAATGGACAGGGAGATGAACAATACGAACGTAGTAGGATGTTTGTCCTTGAAGTAGTTTAAAAAGTGTTACTGACTTCCAACAGTAATGAGCAAGAGGTCAGATGTAGGATCACAGTGTGGAAATTATCTTAGCAATAAATTAAATGTTGGATATGGAGTTTAAATCCAACATAGAGTGGCCACCGATATTTTAACCTGATTAGGCAAGTAGAAAGGTTGATGGAGTTGAATTTGAAACAGAAAAAGGTACTGATGGAAACAAAATTAGATTGTAATAAAATGAAGGGATACCAAAGTGTAGAGCTGGGTGAACACAGCAGGCCAAGCAGCACCTTAGGAGCAGCAAAGCTGATGTTTCGGGCCTAGACCCTTCTTACCCTGCTGAGTTCATTCAGCTCCACACCTTGTTATCTCGGATTCTCCAGCGTCTGCAGTTCCTATTATCTCAGTAATAAAATGAAACTTGCTTGATTTGCCAATGTTCTTCTGGGAAGTAATCCTCTCAACCTGTTTAAGCTGCTTTGTTTACTGTTACACTTCACTGACGTAGCCAACGCTGAGGTAGCCAACTGGAAGTTGTCCTCTGCTTTAACTAAAAGGTTAAAGATTTTATGAAAGTATGATAGATCCCCTAATTTACCTGTCTTTTAGACCTAGGTTAACAATGCACAGAATAGGTTTCTGAATATAACAAGATTCACTGTTTATGACAAACAAATAGAATCTAGCTATAGATAAACATTTATAAAACATCTACATAGAAATTTACTAGTTAAATTTCTAGCCACGTTATAAAGCTCTCCCAATTTACTAGTTAAATTTCTAGCCACATTATAAAACTCTCCCAATGAGCACATGCAGAGAGACAAAAAAATAAGCGTATGTGCCCAGGAAATGATTGGAAGGCATTTCACGGGTTTCGGTTCACAGGTTCACAGAGATGATCCTTTTGGTTAGAAATTTTAAGCCTTTATATTAGTCCCAGAATATGTGATTGAATCTTAATGGTCTCTGAAGTGATCAGGAGCATTCAGCTGTTAAACAATTTCCTTGGGTCGCCTGATATTGCCCCATTCTGCTGAATTAAATCATAACTCTGGTTTGGGACATGTGGCTCATCAGTTATATTTAAGTAAATTCTCAAAATAGTCTATGTCTCCAATCTAACTCCTAGATGATTGGACCACATGTTCCATGAGCCCACCTTAAGCTGATAAGATGAAAGTTTACTCTGCCTATGACTGTAAGTATGTAGTCTTGCCATGATTGAAGTGACTCCACAGAATCAAATGTAATACAGAATCACTGAAAGAAAGCTATGAGAAAGGTTACAGTGAGGATGGACCTAAAACAGAGAAATAACACTATGGGCAGGACTTAGAATTGAGAATGAACAGTACAAAGGAAGCTACACTCTATTTCTAAAACTTTACAATCTTTTCTAATCTCAAATGGAATTCCTCCAATTATTAAAGCCACCTCATTGAAAATCCCTGTGGGAGAGATGCTGGGGTTGCGGACTACTCATCTGACCCTGACTAAAAGCCTGATCTAAATGTGAAGAAAACATCCAGGTTTGAAAGTGGCACTTCTGCCTCTCACTTGGGAGGGTGCCCCTATCCTCTGTAGCTGCTTGTCAATCTAATTGGCTAGCATTTCCAGTAGTCTCAGCAATGCCAGAGCTTGTTGGTGGATGCTGCCAGGACTGTATTCATGCCCATGAGAGAGTCAACCATAGATTCTGGAGTGAGGCCAGTCAAAGATTTTAGGTGGCGAGGGGTTCCCATCCTCGGAATGTTTTTGGTAGTTGGACGTTGAAATATGGGGTGGTAGACAAGGGTACTATATTCTCAGGGGACTACCATTAATAAAGGACATTCTTCAAGATGGTGCCTCCTTTCTACCATTTTCTTTCCAGAAAAAAACTCCTGGCTACCTTCTGACAACAACTAATAAGAGAACAGGGTAATATTGAGGCCAATTGAGCTTTTTACAAATTTATTTCACCCTTAAAAGATATACTTACATATGGTGGGTAAGCTGCTCATCTCATTATCTGACCATCCACCTATGAATGTCAGCTCAGGAATGGGTGGGAATGGTTGGTGAGCCACCTACTTTACTTGCTCTTGCGAGGGAAACACACCCAATTAGTGTGTATAATATCGAGCCTTCTTGTCTCTTCTTACATGTGAAGAACCCAAGGACTTTTAGCAGATATTTGAAGGCACCCTTGACTTTAAAATTGCTTCAATATTGAAGGAAACTTTTTTGAGCATCTTCTTAGCACTTTGAGAAGTATTATCCCTTTCTCATGACCCAATTCAAATCCTTTTCTGCTTCTTATTGGGATTTTGTAATGTTTTCCTGTCATTAAGAGTTCTATGAATTTGTTTTTCTGAATTCTGTTGTCTTTATCCTCCTAAACTGCAACATACTCCCAATATCAATTTTTACCTTCACTGTGTCTCACACGCTGCCATGAATATTAGTTCCTTCTCTTGGAATTTATCTAGTTCATTTAAAAAAAAGCTTAAGCTGTCAAAACCAGAAGTGAGATTTCTGAATAATTAAGTTGCTCTAAATTTTCCTTGTAGCAGGTAGATTACAAATTTCATTGCACATGACATTTTTGTCCATGATCATTCAAAGTTGGAATTTATATAGGATAATTCTCCTGATGAATTAACAAAAGTGAGAAGACAATATATTCCAATACATAGTTCATTCTGAAGCTCTGGGGTAACATTGCTAATGCCTAAATTTTGATTTTCCTGAGCTCCTGATTTAGGTTTCTCCTTGACATTTTGACCGCTAAAACTGGGGAGGCAAGGTCCCAGTGGGATTATTGCTGGACAGTTAATCTGGAGACTCGGGCAATGTTCTTGGGATCTGGGTTCAAATCCTGCCACGCAGATGGTGGAGTTTGAATTCAATACAAATTTAGAATTAAGAGTCTAATGATGACCGTGAATCCATTGCTGATAGTCGGAAAAACCCATCTGGATCACTAACGTCCTTTAGGGATGGAAACTGACATTCTTATCTGGCCTGGCCTTCATTTGAAGATAGTTAACACTTAACTGTCCTCTGGGTAGTTAGGGATAGGCAATAAATATTAATTAAATATAAATAAAGGCAGTGATGCCTTTATCCTGTGAATAAAATAAAAGTAAAGCATAACTCAGGATTAGTGGAAGAGACTTGCTGCAAGTTATTGCACTGCCTTCTTCAAAAAAAATTGGAAACACTTTTATTTATTTACACATATAGTGATTGGTCTGTATTTTACTTCAACAGGGTTATTAGAGAAGGATCACAGGGAAATAGTTTAGTATTTAGTGTTACCATTAAAGTCTGCCTCTCTGCGGTCTCCTCCACATCTCACAGGGCAAGCCTCCAGTGAACAGGAAAGGGTGCTAAGCTGCTTACTAATGATTTTGTGTTGAGTATCTACAGCTCAGCATGAATCACTCCCTAATTTGTTGTTAGGAAAGACGAGAAACATGGAAACTCTCTTAAAGAGCAGGATGATTAGGTAATAAGTCTCAGTCACACAGGGGCCTGAGAGTAGGATTTTTGTTTGTCTCAGTAGGCCAATGAATGTTGTGTTTACATTTGAAGTAGGAGCAGAAAGGAACAGTTTTCCTCCAAACAAAACAGTTCACATCAATAAAGAAAACCCAATGAGTAACATGAGTGATAGATAAAAGTTCTTAAAAATATACAAGTTTCCAGTACTCGTTGAAAATCTGACAATTACAATGACACTAGGACCACTCTAGCAGCAGATTGGCATTTAATTCTGGTCCTGTTCCAACTGGTTAGACAAGAGTAAAATTGTGACCTTCACTCCTAAAATCTCCAAAACTCTCAAATATGGAAAATGCACATTTAATTGGCTAATTCCAATTGCACGTGTTTTGTCTTGACAACACCAACAAGACATCACCAGGACATTAAATACTGGTTGTCAGCTTAAAACGTTGACAGTTGGCATGTGTAACAAAAGCAAAAAGCGCAGAAAGATAGCCTTTGGGTTCTTTAGCACATGTGCATTCCTGCACACCCACTTATTGATGATAAGTGTGCTTGGCAACAGACCCAAGAAAATTTCTTCTATCAATTATCTCTGCACTTCTCAAACCATTCTGTTTTATGAATTACAATGTAAAGCAAAAAGGGTTATTATGCAGCAAAAATGACAAGCTATTTTGGCAAGCTTGAACAAATAGTAGTGAGATGAGTAACTCACTAAATTCTTTTTGGTTGATGATGAATGAGCCTTGTGTCTGTGTGTGACTTTTCCTGTGGGAAATGTAGCGCTCTAAAGGGTATGTAATTGTGTCACAGCATATTTATCAGTGACATACTCATGTTCTTCCAAATTCCCAGAGCTATTTGAGTAATAACCAACTGTAGAAAAAAAGTACTGCAAAATTTCCAAAGTTTGTTGTGAGAAACCTCAAACTGCAATAGGTGCGGGTCAAATCTTTTAGTCTCTGGATCATCAGAGGTCAGATCTCCGACATAAGATCTGTGTCAGAGCCCTATGGAAGTTTGGATGCACTGACCAATATAGAAATTGATGAGGAATATTCAACTTTTGATGAGCAATGCCCTTGCTCTCTGGGGCTCCCTGCAGTTTCCCTCTGAGCTATAGTCAAAGACTTCTCCAGTTCTGATGTAGTTACCATAGAAATGTTGTATAGATTAAAATCTAGTCTATTGGTGGATAACCATACAGCTGACAACATAAACATGTCCCTGGCTCAACGACCTCCACAATTTGACAACCACCAGGCATGCACAACCCACCAACCTCATTACAAATCCATGTACAATCAGACCCTCAGCCACGCACAAATTCACTCATTCAACTGCCTCCTCCAGTTATTCATTCATTCATTAATATCAGACTGGACCACTATACAGCAGCCTCTATATTTACTATACAACAGCAAGTTCTGTAAAAAGGGCTGTATCTGATTGACCCCACTCTATTCTGCTTCAATAGAACTCTGTGACAGTCACTTTGCTGTGCATTTCTGTGAAAGCTAGGCTGAAAAACATCTGGAAGAAATACAAAATAGTGTCAAGTTGGAGGAATTTGCTTCACTGTGGCACTCTGGCAATTGTTGCTGCACCCACGATCTGGTCATAGATCCCAGTTGATACTATTTCACTAAAACAACTTTTTATTGGGTTCTTGCAAGTTTCAAAGGGAGCTCACCAATGTCTACTGTTCCATGTGATATTAAAATAATGTGATATCAAAGGGTGCTTTTCAAAGAAACCTTATCAATACTACCAACATATTAATTGCTGATTAATCTCATAGCAGTTTGTGGGATCTTGCAAAATGCTGCTGTGGTGGTCGATATAATGACAGTCATTGAAATTCATAATTTACTGCAAAGGAAGCAGACAGATACAAACATACAAAAATATAAAATAGGAGCAAAAGTAGTTCATTCCAGCCCCTTGAACTGGTTCCACCATACAAGATCATAGTTGATCTGTTTAGGTTTTGAATCCCGCATTTCCATCTACTGCCACCAACTTTTATTCTCAAAAAAAATCATTCCTCCTGAAAAGTATTTGAGATGCGATAAGATATGTTGGTGCAGGCAATAGGCAGTGTTGCAACAAAGCAGAAGAAAATTGAAGGAGGAGAGATTGAAGATATCCTGATCATTTCAAAACTAAACACAAATGCAATCTTGATTGAATAGATATGATTGCACAGAGATGCTAACATGTCATTGGAATAAGGAATTCTCCACCTTTAGTATACTTCACTGGCAGAGAGTAAAATTTAGAGCAATTACTCAATGGGTCATATTCTCCATGGAGTTAGGATTCTCTGAATTAAACCGCTGCTTAGAAACCTTGAACATAAAATGTGAGAGACAGTATGGAAATGCTGTCTTTCATAAGGGACACTAAACCGAAACTAAGTCTGCGGGGGGTGGTGGGGCTCGTGGAGTGTGTGGAGCAGACAAGGGAGTCACAGAGAGAGTGGTCCCTCCGGATGGCAGATAAAGGTGGGCAGGGAAAAATGTCTTTGGCAGTGGGGAGAGATTGCAGATGGCGGAAGTGCCGGAGGATGGTGAGTTGGATCCAGAGGTTGGTGGGGAGGAACGTGATGATGAGATGGATTCTGTTTTGGTTGTTATTGCGGGGAGAGGGTATTGTTAGATTCCATTCCCATTTCAGTGAAATGAAGTTTTTATTTGGTCTTATGTCCATTTCTTCTTCTGTTTGGAGTGTAGTTAGAAAAATGAATATACATATTTGTTGATAAATTGTTTCATAGTTCAATGAATGCAAATAATCGATGTTGGATCTGGTTGTAAATCTCAATTTCAAAGAAAGCAAGTATTAGAGATAATGGGAACTGCAGATGCTGGAGAATTCCAAGATAATAAAATGTGAGGCTGGATGAACACAGCAGGCCAAGCAGCATCTCAGGAGCACAAAAGCTGACGTTTCGGGCCTAGACCCTTCGCTGACGTTTTGGGCCTCGACCCTTCAGCTCTCTGATGAAGGGTCTAGGCCCGAAACGTCAGCTTTTGTGCTCCTGAGATGCTGCTTGGCCTGCTGTGTTCATCCAGCCTCACATTTTATTATCTTCAAAAAAAGCAATTTGTGATGAGTCCAATTTATATAACGATACAAAGCACCAAACATAGAATCCTCTTACTTACAGATAGCTTCTGTAATGACTATGTGAGGTGTTTAGCTAAAGGATGGTGGTGGATGCTAAAGCATTACAGAATATAAAACAGCCCTATTTGCAAGTCCGGATTTAGGACGCAACTTTGGTCCCAATTGTTGATTACAACAGTTGACCTTGTCAAAACATTATTGTAAAATTAAGGTAAAGTTACCATAGTCTTACTTAGTGCTGCTCCGTCATTAGAGAGAAGTGATTGGTGGTAATTTAAATTGAGGGTCACCACCCCTCAAGCGAGGGGAGAAGTCGAGGAGGAGAGTCCTTCATGGTGACCTCAGCAGGTTCAGAAATTGAATACGGACTTTAGTGTCGCTCTGCACAGCAAACCAACCAACCAGTCAATTACCAGTTGGCTGGATGTCTAGTTTGTAGTGCAGAGTGATGCTAACAGCGAGAGTTCAATTCCTGAAGTTACCATGAAGGACTCTCCTTCTCAGCCTATGTCCTTGCTTGAGGCGTGATCACTCTCGGGTTAAATTACCAGTCTCTTTCATAATGAGAAAGTAATTGCATGCTACTACGGTAAAACTATGGAAATTTTATCTTTATTGACGCTTGACTGATTAAGAATGGTTATCCACTCAAAAGTAAATAAAGCTGTAGGAAGAGCTAAAAATTGGAGTTAGAAGCAGGAATTAGATATTTTAAAAACACTGAATAAAACCTGTTACACAAATAAATTATTTCATCTCTGCATAAATCTGAGAACAAAGTAAAGGACAGTGCTAAACAGAAACCTGCAGCTCCAGCACCCACAATAACGTGATGTCTTGCTCTGTGCATGGCGTAAATTGCCATTACAGCTTGAAACCCATTTTGCCTAGCCCAAAGGCTGTTTAGTCTCGACAGTACCTGCTAAACATTTCTACACAGTTATCAAGCCCCATATTGTAAAGAATTAGTTTCATATGGTCAAATAGAGCAAGTTCAAAAATTCAAGTCTAGCTTGGGAGGAAGTTTCACTTTTCTTCTTCGAACAAAATAATAATTTCAGACTTTTTTTTGGAATGTCACATGGAATGTCTTGAGAAGCTGGATGTCATAGTGGCTTTTCCATGAATGGTATTGAATTCAGTCAGTCCAAAGATAGTACATGCTATTCTTCTTCATGCCAAGAGTCTGTGCCATGTGATAAACTTAGTAAGAGATCTCCTTGCAGATGTATATCTGAGCACTTCAGTGAAACTCTATAGCCACTAATGTCAGTAATAGATGCTACAGGAGCTCTCATCAAGAGAAAAGATGGCTGCTGAGAGACTAAAGTCAAGATCTGCTATCCATAGATGGAGGGCTCAATATTCTCAGCAGTTAAGTGCAAGTGTATCAAAGATAAAATCCAATTACTCTCCTGGCATCACTGCTTGAAATAAAAGCATCTGATTAGGCTCTGAAATAACACGGCATCTGATGACATGATATTATTATTAAAATCACAGGTCTTTTGTATTAAAACTACTAGAATTTTGAAATAAACAGTTTGAGCTGGCTGTGCAAAGATCCTCCTTTTACTACACAAAATGCATTGCCTATGTAAATAATCCGCTATCCACAAACAACATAGACTCACGCTGGAACATAATCGCGTTAATCCCAGTTTAAAAAAGTAAAAAAAGTCAATATGTAAAATGAAAGGTGAAATACAAAAAGACTCAATTTTTTTTTATTATGACTTCTTATTTCAGAATTGAAATGAGAATACAATCTAGATTGTAGTATTAAACTGTTGAAAACACATTTTATAAGAGTAATGTTAACCCATAGGGAGCTTGTCTGTTAAACATTCTATTTTAAACTGGTGTTCTGTGAAAACTATTTGTAGCACTTGCACATAGACCATTAAAAGAGATCCACGGATAAAAAAGGTACAGGAAAGGAGCAGATTGCTAACAGAAAGTCATTGGGTGACTTTCAGCTTCGCATGAAAGTGTGATTTATGTCCTTGTCTTGACAGAATTTATGTGGCTAGCTCACTTCAGTTTCAAATCAATGGTAACCCCCAGGATGATGCTATCAGGTGATTTAGTGATGGTAATGTCATTGAATGTCAAGAAGTGATAGTTAGATTTATTTGCCCTTATTTGAAATGGTTATTATCTAGCTCTTGAATAGTACAAATGTTACTTGCTGTTTGTCTGCCTAGTCCTGGATATGTCCAAACCTTGTTGCATCTAGAAATAGCATCTGCAGGAACTCCTGAATGTTGATTTTTTCAAGTCAAATTGCTCAGGAATGCTCTGGAGCAGATGGGACTTGAACCCAGGTTTGACACTATAACTGGACCACAAGTCTAGGGTCTGAGGCGCAACCATCTTCAGGTGCTTCATCAATGACCTTACCTCTATCACAAAGTCAAAAATGGGTTGTGATGACTGCATGAGGTTCAGTGACATCTGCAACTTGTCAGATATTGAAACAATTTATGTGCCTTACACTGTTGTCCATGCACCTGCACCAAATGGACTCCAGCAGTTCAGAATGGAAACTCATTACCTTACCAAGAGCAAACAAGAATGGGCAATAAATGCTGGCCCAGTCAGCAACACCCACATTCCATGATTTTTAAAAAAAAATCTCTTTTTAAATGGCTTACAGAAATGATTTTGCTTTAATTTCATCATGTTCCTCAACATCCACAATGGATGTCAAGAACATTTAACCCTTATCCAGCTAATGCTTGTGCTGTCATATTCTTTTAAATCTCTTTACTTTTACCTCTACTATTAAAAGTCTACAGCTTTAGCAATTGTCCTGGCCTTCTTCCCTAATTTGTTTTGCCACTTTCTCAATATGTTACAACCCCATTCTAGAGTGTGAAGTGAATGTATTATTTTGCAAGATATATTACATAAATGCAAGTCAATTTTTATGTTGGATTAGATAACAAGAATGAATAGAACTTGATTCTTATCAATGGATTGTGCCGATAGTTTAGAACTTACTGAAATTCAAGTCTTATCTCTATGATCCTCTTAATGCATCAATGAAATCATGCACAAGACAGGGATCAATGGACATCGTCCTCAATGAGGAAGAGCACCCCTCTTTGCATTTACTCCAGTTTTCACCCACTTTTCTAGGTTAGACATACTAAGTATGAATTGCAGTCTCTGTGATGGTTTAACTAGTTTGCTGTGTTTTATATGTCTAATTTATCTTAGACCACCATAGAGATGAGAGTAATTCTAAGTCTACAACAGATTTACTTACTGTATTTTAAGGTAAAGGACTCACCAGGGTTTTGTAGAGCTGCAGCATAACCTTGTTGGTCTTAAACTCGATCCCCCTGTTAATGATAGCCAAAACACCATATGCTTTCTTAACAACCTTATCCACTTGGGTGGCAACTTTGAGGGAGCTATGCACTTGAACACCAAGATCCCGCTGTTCCTCCACATTGCCGAGAATCCTGCCTTTAATCCTATATTCAGCATTTAAGTTCGACCTTCCAAAATGCATCACCTTGCATTTATCCAGGTTGAACTCCATCTGCCATTTCTCAGCCCAGCTCTGCATTCTGTCAATGTCTCGCTGAAGCCTGCAATAGCCCTCGATACTGTCAAAGGCACCTCCAACCTTTGTGTCATCAGCAAACATACCAACCCAC
Organism: Stegostoma tigrinum; assembly: GCF_030684315.1. NCBI lineage: Eukaryota > Metazoa > Chordata > Chondrichthyes > Orectolobiformes > Stegostomatidae > Stegostoma > Stegostoma tigrinum. The sequence continues at coordinate 22,029,314 of NC_081370.1, forward strand.
GCCTCAACCTCCTCATCCAAGCCATTTATACAAACTACAAAGAGCAGAGGTCCAAGAACAGAGCCCTGCGGGACACCGCTCAGCACTGACCTCCAGGCAGAATGCTTACCATCTACAACCACTCTCTGCCTCCTGTCAGCCAACCAATTCTGAATCCAGACAGCCAAATCACCTTGTATCCCATACCTCCTAAGTGGAGGGTTTGGAGAGGGTGCAAAGGAGTTTTACCAGGATGCTGCCTGGACTGGAGGGCTTGTCTTACGAGGAGAGGTTGACTGAGCTCGGACTTTTCTCTCTGGAGAGAAGGAGTAAGAGAGGTGACCTGATCGAGGTGTACAAGGTAATGAGAGGCATGAATAGAGTCGATAGCCAGAGACTTTTCCCCAGAGCAGGATTGACTGCCATGAGGGGTCATAGTTTTAAGGTGTTAGGAGGAAGGTATAGAGGAGACGTCAGAGGGAGGTTCTTCACCCAGAGAGTTGTGAGTGCTTGGAATAGTTTACCAGTGGTAGTCGTGGAAGCGGAGTCATTAGTGACATTTAAGCGACTGCTGGACATGTACATGGACAGCAGTGAATTGAAGGTAATGTAGGTTAGGTTATTTTATTTTTGGATTAGGATTATTCCATGGCACAACATTGTGGGCTGAAGGGCCTGTACTGTGCTGTACTTTTCTATGTTCTATGTTCTATGTAACTGAGTATTCATGGAATCTTTACATATGTAGTCTCTGCCCAGAGCACACAGCTGTTCCAGAAACTTTGCATAGCACCAGTTTCCTAAGATTTTCAGCTTCACCCAGAGGCTTAACCAATCTGTACACTAAAAATAGATCAGTGAACAGGCTAAGAAAATCAAACCCAAATCAAACAAATCAATATTACCTCTTTACCCTTTAAATAAATACATTATCTTACAATTAATAATTGTCAACAAACTTTTTTTTATATATATGTATCAACTTGCCTGTTTCCTTTAAGTACAAAAATAATAAATCTCCCATCTCATCACTTCGCTGATTAGATTCTAAACAAGAAAGTCCATGAATGTCCTTTTTGGCTCACTACCAACTAAGGCCTTAATAGTGAATTAATGGGATAATTATTGGCTCCAACTTGCCACCTCCTTGATCCCCTGCTTCCCCAATGCCCAGGAAATACAGTGAGTTTCCCAACTTGAAAAAGCCATGATGACCCGCCTATCAAATTTGGGTCCTCCAACCGCTCAATCTGTGAGCTACCAGAAACATAGATTGGGCTAGCAAATTCTGGTTAAATATATCACCAATGTTGAGGCCTGTGACTCACCAAGAAACATGTCTGCCAGCTGTTCAACAGCCGATTGGATGAGCTTTCTTGACAGTGGGAGTGATGGGTTAGTAATACTCACATCATGCTTCAACAAAAATAAGGGGAAATTCTATCCTGTGAGATACAAAGATTTCTTAACACCATGATTAGTTCTATAAATTTGAGATGGCCACTGTGTGTAAACTTGATGAGGTGGAAATGTCAAACATAGTAGAAGGAAGTGTATTCTCAATCAGTCCTCAAAAGACCCTGGCCTGCTTGCTTTCATGCATCTCAAGTTGCACGTTATGTTATCATCCAACAAATAATCATTTCAACCAAGCACCTAGTTGATGCGTTTTGGAACAGATACAAGTGATGCAGGTTTGGGGTGATTTTTTTATTTAACCAAATGCAATCTCCAACTTCAAATCAATGTTTGTTTTCCAAAGTATCCTTTCACTTTCTCTTGTTGCTTTTTGCTGTCATCTGTCTTTGCTCTTGTTAACTGGTGGTAACAGCTTAAGAATGGCCAGACGTACATGAAAGTTGTAGCCAATCCTGAGTGTGGCTGGTGTCTTTTGTTTCTGAGTGTGGGGTGGATCAGTTGAGATCGTTTAAATATAACACCCTCCCTCCCTGTCAACCTACTTGTGCTCTGACTGCCCTTTATTATCCTGGATGTGAGTTTGCTCGCTGAGCTGGAAGGTTAGTTTTCAGACGTTTCGTCACCATTCTAGATAACATCATCAGTGAGCCTCCGACGAAGCGCTGGTGTTATGTCCTGCTTTCTATTTATCTGGTTAGGTTTCCTTGGGTTGGTGATGTCATTTCCTGTTCTTTTTCTCAGGGGATGGTAGATTGGCTCCAAAACAATGTGTTTGTTGATGGAATTCTGGTTGGAATGCAATGCTTCTAGGAATTCTCGTGCATGTCTCTGTTTGGCTTGTCCTAGGATGGATGTGTTGTCCCAATCAAAGTGGTGTCCTTCCTTATCTGTATGTAAGGATACCAGTGATAGTGGGTCATGTCGTTTTGTGGCTAGTTGATGTTCATGTATCCTGGTGGCTAGCTTCCTGCCAGTTCGTCCACTACATTGGACAAACTGGCAGGAAGCTAGCCACCAGGATACATGAACATCAACTAGCCACAAAACGACATGACCCACTATCACTCGTATCCTTACATACAGATAAGGAAGGACACCACTTTGATTGGGACAACACATCCATCCTAGGACAAGCCAAACAGAGACATGCACGAGAATTCCTAGAAGCATGGCATTCCAACCGGAATTCCATCAACAAACACATTGTTTTGGAGCCAATCTACCATCCCCTGAGAAAAAGAACAGGAAATGACATCACCAACCCAAGGAAACCTAACCAGATAAATAGAAAGCAGGACATAACACCAGCGCTTCGTCGGAGGCTCACTGATGATGTTACCTAGAATGGTGACGAAACGTCTGAAAGCTAACCTTCCAACTCAGCGAGCAAACTCACATCCAGAACCTCAACCTGAGCTACAAATCTTCTCAAATCTTTATTATCCTGTTAAACACTCCATCCAACCATTCAGTTTTAGATTGTAGTACAAAATCAGTTGATGAATTCTGTAACTTGGCTATGAACTTTGTAAATTGACAGCCCCACTGGGGACAACAATGAACTTGTGCAAGCAACTATAACACTCTCTATCATAATGGAAGCACTTCAGGTCAGATGCCATTGCTTCCCCAGCCCAAAGTATGAAATGGAGACAAAAAAAAAATCAATGCTTAGATTTGGACCAGAGCTACGCAGCAGTACACAACTGGTACTGCAGTATGCCCCACGTTCCTTCTGGTTACCTAGGTCATTTTTTTTTGCTCCATTTGCTTTAACTAAATCATTTACTTTTATTATGTTCTGGTGTGGTATTTGCCAAAACAAAGTGGCTGGTAATTTAGTCAGGTTATTCTTCCAACTCCCTAGAGCTCCAATGAAACATTGAGTTAAGGGATAACTTCTAAAATTCCAAGTTGATCTACTGGAGTATTCTTGTATAATGATGCCAGGCTAAACCATCCAGTTACCTAGCAACACTTTTCTATTGATGAGCAGATGGGAAACAAGTCCAAATGTGAAATATATGTTAATGTAGCCAACAATCTTATTGTGAGTTTCCTTACAATGCAGGCAGATTTAAAAAGAAATGATTAAACAAACACATTGCTTTACCAAATGCTTCTTCACCTTGTTCACTCTGAAGATGTAAATTACATGTATTTTGATTTAGAAGGCAAAGGACTGATAATGAGATGTGTTTGAGACCAAGAATACTCCCTTGCTGAAGACCTTTGTGGTGTAATACAAGCTGTCTGAGAGCTGAACATAACCCATCGTGCTGAACAGGATGAATGTTTAAGTGCTGATTGCCTTGGCCCCTTTCAGGCTCCTGTAACTTCACACTACACTTGGCCTGGGATCTATCAAGGCCCCCTAAGTTTCAGCAGCAGCCCAGACTAAGATAGGGTCGTGCAACAAATGCTTTTCTTGACAATAAGCCAAGTGGAGGGCAAGTTTCAGACATCGCAATAATATTCAGCTCGGAATGTTGTGGGAAAAGAGAATAATGCAGAAGACATGACAAAGGAATGGAATCTATGGAAACAAAATTATTTCAGTTCTGTAAGGTGTACTCGAGGAATTAGTTTGGACACCATTATCTTTTTAGTTATGTATTAAGCTCTATAAAAAAGGCATATTTCCAAAACTCTATTTAGGTAAGTTATACATTTTGTAAAATGAGGCGTATTATTTTCAGCTTTGCCGTGACAATGTTGGCCTAATATCAGTTCTTAAAAATATTCTGCTCCTGTCTCCCATTCTGAAGATACTGAGAGCTGGGCAGCTAGTTAAGATTAGAGGACTCCAAATGAGAATAAATTACACGGACAAAAAATGAAATATTTAAAGGAGCAGGTCTTTCAAAGTCCTTCACAGCCAATGAAGTATTTTCAGAGTGTGATCAATCCTGGGAATTTGCAAGTGATGACCAGTAAATCCACTTTAGGTGTTGTTTGAAGGGTGGATTTTTAGCAGGATATAGCCAATAGTATTTATTCCACGCGATCTTTCAATCTACCTCAGCTGAGTTTAAATAGTCAAACAAAAAAAAACTGAGTGCAGCATTCCTCATTATTCTGATTTTAATTTTGGATGTGTAGCAGATGGGATAGAGGAATACTCAATATGATGTCAAAGCCATATTTACTTCCAGAAGGTATTTTGTATTGAACCCAATGAACACCCAGGAGCAGGAGTGTGATTTGTACTATCGCCTGATTGCTTTTCCCAGCTATGCTAGTCAGCCAGGAAGAGAAAGTTCGGTAGAAGTGCAAAGTTTCTTGTTTTACCAAAGGGTCTAATCCTTTGTTTTGGAGTCTGAGTTCAGCATTTTGGTGAACAGACATTGGAGATACATGAGACCAAGCTTAAAATCGTTGGTACACCGGAAGCTTTAAATTGTACGGTAATTGGTGAGATTTTGAAAAGTAAATTTATGCTTGATCAAGCATCACAGCTAGAGCATAGATAAAATAAAGGCAAATCAAAGTAGCAGGACCGGGGCAGAAACTTGTAATCCTGGACAGGAGAGTCATCATGAACTCAATAATTAGAAGCAGATAAGCATATGACAAATTGAAGACACAAGAAGTTCTGCAGACTTTAACAAAAGTAAAAGAAAGGGAAATCTTTCATTAAAGCCACATAAAGTGGGGAAATTCTTCACTCAAGTAATGAAGCAATTTTTCCACAAAATTGTGAAGAATGATGGGAAGCCTTCATTTCATCACTGAAACACTGGAAAAGCCCTTGGCGTAGCAGTAAAGTGTCAAAAAATCAGCATTACTGCTGAATAATCATCTTTGGAACAGATAATATAGAGAAACATATTTGGTAGCCATGACATCAGAAATAATACAGCCAGGAGGATTTCAGAGATAGGCCAAAGCAATACGAAGTTGGACATCTTGGAAACAGCATTTATTGGAGGTATAAAATCATTTCTAAACTGGAAGCCAAATTGAAAGCTGATCAAGTAAATGCACCTCTGCATACATTTGGAAGAACAGCAAATGGTGCTGTAATTTGCCAACAACTAAAAGAAGAAACAGACACTTGAAGAGTTATTAAAACCCTTTGACAATTATTTCAAACTCAATTAACAAATTTTTGAAAGAACAAAATTTAACAGAGATATTCAGCATCCAAAGGAATTCAGAGCTGATTTCATTACTAATCTCTGTATACAGGCAGAGAGATATGACAATGATGACATAAATTCTGAATTCATAAGAGTCTAAGTTGTTGTAGGCAGTACTGATGATTTTTTGCCAGATTTGTTACACTTCAAAGAAAACAACACTTCAAGAAAGCCAAATCAAATGAGCAAAGCATAGGTCCGGAAGTAACACAAGCTCAAAGTTGGCAATGGGAATTAAAAGAATATTTTAAATTCTTGAGGCACAGAAGTAGAAAGGCACATGGTAGGCCAATACAATGGGTAGGACAGACATCAAACCATAAAAGTCCTTGCCAATGCTTTGGAGCAAAGAAGCCATGTCAGTATAAATGGTGCCCAGTTATTAAAATCAAATGTTTTAGTGTAAAACAACAGGTTACTTTTGAAAATGAGCTGAAGCAGGATATAACTACAGAAAAACGAAAGACCAAAGAACTACCCATATAGAGGTAAATGAGGTGGGACAATCTTCAGTAGAAAACAGATCAAGGTTTTCCTTAAAAGAACTAAATGGCTTGGACCTAGAATTTTGGCAAACTGATGTTTAGATCGCTGGGTATCTCAATAATTTCAAGTTAGACAGTGGAACAAATGTCACAATATTGCTAGATTGAGAGCCTTGGTTCAGAAAGCACAGTTTATAGCCAACAGAAATGCTATTACATGGTCTAAAATGTATTGTACTTCATGCTAAAACTATGTTACAGACAAATCTCCAACATAGGAGGTACCAAATACTAGAAAATCTTTACCTACTTCATAATCAAGAATGCTTACTTGAGTATATAGGCATGTAATAACCTTAATCTCACTAAAAACTGTGAAAGTCAAAGAAAAGCTAGTCAAGGAAGAATTGGTAGGAGATTTTGTAGGGCTTTGGAAATTCATGATGGAGCCTAAGCTAACAAATAAAGATTAGTTCGGTTGGAATTAGAAATTTTGTTCATAACATGGATAAGATGTGACAATACTGGCTTGATGGAAATGTTTTCACTTGCTATCAACACTGAAGAGAGTTCAGATTCCAAGGATCAGAAAGGTTGGTAAGACAACACAAGTAAAGGAGACAGCCAATGAACAGTATAATTGAGATAATTGAAGCATATGCAACAGAACTGATTCAGATTGCAACACAGTACAGTGAAGAGCTAGCTTTGACAAACTGAAATCTGACACCATAGACAGAGCTGACTCAGATAAGACAAATTCAAGTGGAGTACCTGACCTCCTTATCTTCCATGAGTGAATCCCAATAATTTAAAGGTCACATAAAATAATACTGAATCCTCAGCTAACAATTGCGAAAGTGAATAATGTGGTTTCACCAGTAGCTCAACTATTGAAGGCAAACAGGAAAGTCAAAATTAATGAAAAAGTTGAAGTAAAAAGTCTACCCTCTTTAGCACAGGTCTACAGATAAATTGAAAACAAAAATCGACTGGCATCGATTAAGAATATGACATATACAATTCCATAGAAGCTACCATTAGGAAGAGGCAGGCAATGACCATCGATTCAGGGTACTCTGAAGAAACTTAGCCTGTTGTGGCAGGACAACATCTTCCATGAAAGACATCAGGGGATTACAGTTCCTCAAGTCAAAGAGAACTACAGATGTCAGATCATCAGGAAGACTGTCTACGCCAACTATCTGTCGTAATTATAACAAGGTTAGCCAGGTGTACATCATATAATGAAGTCCTTGACTGTTAATCTGGTCCAATCAGGGAGCCTTGGCTAACAGATAAAAAGAAGTGTCAGATGTCCTGTACACTCTGAGAGCTGGCTCTAAGGAAGATGGAGCAGTGTCAAAGACTTTCCACTTGTAAATAAAGGGTGACTCGGTGTGGAGTTACTTCAGTAGTGATGAGAGAAAAGCAAGGTCCTGAAGAAACTCACTCACAACAGTTATCTTTGAGGTGGAGTAAGCATTTCTGGCACCATGCCTTTATTTGGGAAACCTGACTTATTTGACCCTGCTCTAGATAGCCTAAAATGTGGAAAGAGTGTTTTTTTTTGGACCAATGACATTGGGGCAGATCAAAAGCAAACAGGCACATCTCCTCAGAGCTTGCAGACCCTAAACTTCCTTGAGGTACCAGATATTAAAACTTTTCAAGAGTTGACAGATTTAATTAAGGAATATTGTGACCTCAAGCCTCCTTTAATTCTGAGATGTTATCATTTTTACTTAACATTTCCAGAACCAGGGGAACACGTAACAGCATTTTTGACTCGGGTAAGATGACTGGCAAAGGCATGTGACTTTGGCTTAACCCTTAATGAGAAGCTGAGAGACTATTTGGTATGTGGGAATAATGACGTAACCATGCAAGAATGCGATTTCTCTGCCTCCGCTGCATCTGCTCCCAAGATGGGAAGTTCCACTTCCGAACATCCCAGATGTCCTCCTATTTCAAGGACCGCAACATCGCCCCCCACTTCAAGGGTTGAAAATGCTCTCAACTGCAACCCTTGCGTTTCCTGCACTTCTGTCCTCACATTCCCTCCCTACAACAAAAAGACAGAATTCTCCCTTTCCTCACATATCACCCCACTAACCTCCAGATTCAACGTATCATTGTCCACCAGTTCTGCCACCTGCAATCTGATCCCACAACCAAGGATATATTTCCCTCCCTATCTCCCTTCTAAACCGATGGTGCTCTCCACAACCCCCTCATCAGCTCCATATTCCCCACTATCCCCAACATCCCGGCACCTTTCCCTGCAACCGCAGGAGGTGCTACATCTGCCCCTACACCTTCACCCCCAACTCACCTCCATCCAAGGAACCAAAAAAAACTTTCTACATCAGAAAATTGTTCTCCTGCTAATGTGGTCTACTACATCTGCTACTCCCGCTGTGGCCTCCTGTACATTGGTGAGACCAAGTGGAGGCTTGGAGACTTCTTTGTAGAGCACCTGTGCTCTGTTCACGACAAATGAGAGACGACAACACCTTCCAATCATGAACTAATTTAACTCTCACTCCCACTCCCACTCCCACTCCCTGGTCCTCCTCTCGTGTCACAAAGATGTCACCTGGAAACTGGAGAAGCAGCACGTCATATTCTACCTTGGGAGCCTACAACCCAATGGCCTCAATGTGGATTTCAAAATCTCCCCACCGCTGGCATCATCCCATGACCAACTCTCCCTCTCATCCCCGCCTCCTTGATCTGACAAAACCTGTCCATCTTCTCTCCCACCTCACTGACCAATCCCCACCATTGTCAACTTGCACTCACCTATCACCATCCCACCTACCTTCCCCAGCTCCACCCCTTCTCTCTCCATTTATTTCAGAGCTCTCTTTCCCCTCCCTCATTTCTGAAGAAGAATCCTGACCCAAAACGTCAACTTTCCTGCTCCTGTGATGCTGCCTGGCCCAGCCCGCTCCGCTCCTCCAGTTCCACACTGTGATACATTTGGCGAGAATAGTGAATTTGTAAAATCAACAACTTGTGGGAGTTGATGATTTGATAAATGAAATTATATAAACATAAAAATGTAAAACTATCATGTAATAAGAAAAATAGCTTAGGAGGAGATGGTGTTTATGGGTCTGAAAGGGCTTGAAAGAATTAACACTGACTGAATGCCATTAACATACTGTAAATGTTACAAAGATTAGAAGAAGACTAGCTTAGCATCTTGAAGGAGTCAGATCATCCTACAGTTTCTGTAATAAAATGTATATATATCCTTTAAAATGTAAACAGTGGCAGAAATGCAGTAAGCCATATTTTATATATTACGTTATATTACATTCCCCTAGTCCAACAACAAGATAACTATTCTCTCTCTCTCTCTCGAGACGTCTGGCAACTTTGAAGACTAGCAAGACACACCCTCTGAAAATAAATGCTGCTGCCTTTGTCTCATATGCAAAAAGTTTACACCTTCTTTGCAGGAAGTAACATGCAACTTGCTGTAGTCTTTAACAGCAATGTTATATAATTCTGTGATTGGACAATGTTCGAACACATGTCACATGTCACCCTTCATTTCACTCTGTTCTAAAGAGTCAGCTCTAAACATAACAATATAAAATCTCTTTTCTACAACGCCCAATGTTGCTGATCACCAGCTCAAAATTTTACAAAATGCATTTCCAGATATCAAATAGCACTGGGGCAAAAATTACACTAGTGGACCTTGACATTTTGATGTGTACTGGGTGCCCCTCCCTGTCCCAGCTCTGCAAAATCTAAATAGTCAAAATCACAGGCTGTGGGAATGATGTGAATTCTGCAGCCTCAGTTCTTATTTAGGGAATATAAAGAAATTAATTCTTACTTCCTCCCATTTTTCATCCATTTTCAGAATATGAATATAGCTTAAAGGGTTGCCCATCCCATTTACCCTGAAAATAGTGAAAAGCTTTTTTCTTGAATGGACCTTAGTGGTTTCATATAACAGGTTGGTTTGCTTGTAAGAGTTAACCATATGGTATAACATGTATTAGGCCAGAACCCAATCAGGGCAGGACGTTTCCTTCACTTGAGGATTTGTGTATACCATTTTGTTTCACATTATATGAAAAAGAAAATCCAACTGATCTCTTTTACAGACACCATTAGACCCCTTCTGAAGGCAGCTCAGGATATCCACCTTGTCTTCCTGCTCTCAGGAGGAAGAAGATATATTTCTGAATAAAAACCCATCCTAACAGTAAAAGTTATTGCACATCATCATGAATTTGTTGACAGGTTGAGGGTGATTAGTCAAAAATGCTTACTTTTAGAAATGTTAGAAGTTCAATTCTTAAAATTGTAATTCCACACAATGAAATTCAAAAAACAACTCATTAGCCAATAGTTCAAGTGAGGCATCTCTGAATTGTGTTCTCCTGCCATATTGGAAGCCTATTAATACAGATGCGCAACCATGTTTCATTATCATTACCACACTACGATATGGAGAATCCCAGGCCAGTAGCAAACTGTCCTGATCATCATACCCCTTCCAAACCTCAGTCAAATTCGTTTTTACCACACTCCTGAGGCAACTGCTTCTTTCTCTCTTAGCATTGCCAGGCAGAGAAAAAAAGCCATAGGTCAGAACAGACTCCTGTACAGTGTAATTGAATTGGCATATAAGGAAACGTCAATCAGCAATCATTTACCTTTGTAGCCTTCATGTCATCCAAAAACCTATTGCCTATGTTCTCACTCACATCAGGTTCCATTTGCCAATCACCTCTGTTGTCACTGAATTACATTGGCTCCTGGTTATGCAAAGCCTCAAATTTAATCCTGTTTTCTAATCTTTCTATATCCCATCTCCTTCTTAATTCCATAATCTCTTTCCAGTCTACAATCGTTGAAAATGTTTCTGCAACTCCGTCTCTAGCTTCTTCCTGATTATAATCACAGTTTTCACCCTAATCTTTGACTTTCTACTCCTACTCCATTAAGACAAGTTTTCAAAGCTACCTTTTTCACTAAACTCTGTCTGATCATCTGATGTCTCCTTGGATTTTAAAGTTTGATGTGAAACTACTTGGGATATTTTAGTTAAAAAGTTTGCATTGGCAGATACAGCAAAGTTATTTTCTCATTCAGAGAATCAAAGACAGTGACATAATCTTGAGCTACAACATTCACAAAGAAATTAGGAACTTCTTTGAAATTCTCTGCCCAAAAGACTGAGAATTCTGATTGGGTGGTAGTGGTGATTGGGGGAGAGTGGCCTTCTAAAGAGAACATTGCGGCTTTTTGTTAAATTTGATACTAACATATGACAGAATGGCAAGAAAGTGCAATTGAGATGCTCATATGATCTAATAAGTGATACCATGGGCACAAGGAGCATGAATAGCCCATGTTTCTAATGGTATTAATAAATTGAGCTTTACATTTGTTTTTGATAAAAGAAATACTCTTGTCATATTAGACTGCAAAGGATTTCCTTGAACCATGTGATAAATAGTTTGCCTTAAATAAAAATAAAAACTGCTGAAGAAACTCAACAGGTCTGCAGCATCTGTGGAGAGAGAAACAGCATTAGAGTCTTGAATCTGATGTGACTGTTACTGCCACTGCCATGCACATGTGATTTTGTCCTTGACTACAATCAACAACATTAACTTGTATGTATCTGCATTCTGGAAACATCAAAATCATTCTTGACACATTTACCTTTTGAATGCTAAATGGCAACTGTTAAGCAAAGGGTCAGACATTTCAGTCATGCTGCTAAATATTTGATAAATGATAGGTTAACAGGTGGCAAAGTCGCCTTAGCATAGGAAATGGTGTAAGATGAATAGAAGGAGACACTGTAATTACTAAATCTTTTGCTTCTTCTTTCCTACCCAAGAAGAGATGAATAGAGCTGCCTATAATACCTCAAATATTACATGCACCTTATGTCTCTAAATAGTAATAGCCTAAAGTTGTTTAGACTGTGATTATCCTAGCTTCAAGTCTGGGCAATACGAATAGCTCTGAATTCCTGGCAAAAATCAAAAGGTCAGAGTGAAATTGTGAGAAAGCTTTAATCCAATCTTAAAAGTCATCTCATGCAGTCTTCTGCCAAAAAGTTAGAGCTTTGAGTAGACATTCCTCAATGTCTGTAATTAAATTTCAAATCATTTGTTGCTCAGTGTGAACTTTATTGACATGCAGCTAAAGAATGTTCCAGTTGATTGCTAACAAAACCAGCTTGCATTTATATAGCCCCTCAAATATTGTAAAGTTACTTGAGGTTTCACATGAGAGTATGCAGCTAAAAACTCACGAAATCACAATAGTCAGCATTAGGGCATGAGGGACAGGTAGAAAAGCAGAGAAGTTTATGAAATAGACAGTTAAAGGGAGAACTGGCCAAAAATAATTGAAGGAAACAAATGGGAGGGAAACAATTGGAAGTCTGGACCTTATCTTTGCAGGGCTGAATACAGATGGTGTACTAGTATCCTTTGTTACCCTAGTGGTCTTGTTTTCAACTATCAATGTCCACACCAGTGCTGGTGGTTAAAAAAACAAGTTGAACTGGGTCAGTCTGGGTAACAAACATTGGCATCAGTTCCCTACTCAGCTTGCATCTCATTGAAACAGCATCACTTTAAAAGAAAATGTGTTTATTTTGTTTTCAATATCTTGAGTATACTTAAATGACAGAACAGGTCAGACCCCATTTGAAGTACTGAGTTTTGGGAAGGCTCTCTTTAATAGATGACAACGTATCCAGTATTAACAGTTTTTTTTTCTGGTGGTCTGATCCATAAATCATGTATCAATGGTACATAACACTATGACAGCAGATGCCAGTGTTACAAAATCCCTAGTGTGATGCATTGTGGAAAGTGCTTCTGACCATTTCTGAGAATGGATTTTACAATCATGTCTCCCAGAGTTGTTGTTGAGAACACTGCCTTTTTTCCCTTTGGAGGCTGTTTGCCAAGGGCTATCTGGTCCTGGTAACAAGAAGGCCCCGTGCCCTTCTGATCTCATAGACTAAGGCAGTTGTGTTATGTCTTAGAACATAAGAACTAGGAGCAGGAGTAGGCCATCTGGCCCCTCAAGCCTGCCCCGCATTTAATAAGATCGTGGCTGATCTTTTTGAGACTCAGCTCCGCTTAACCACCCACTCAGCATAACCCTTAATTCCTTTAGCTTACAGCAGATATGTGGCATACTTTTAAAGGAAGATGCTCATGGTGTTATCACCGTTTCCTGGCAAGTGACTGAAAGGTTAAAAAGATCTCATTCTCCTTTTTCCCAGACCCCTTGCAATATGACATGCTGAGGGAAACAAATTCATTCAAATTGCTTAAACTTAAGCTACACAGTACCTGCCATTGCAATGTACATAAGTAAATCTTTTAGATGTTCATTGAATTCTTCAGTACTTTGTGATTCATCTCATGCGTGCATTACAGGAGCTGAGTATCACATCATAAGAGTTGAACATCATCAACTATCACATTAATATCAATTCAAAGGCGTCCATTGCCACATCCAGGAATGTGGGAGCTATCTTTCTTCCTTGGTGTGATACTTGTTTAGTACCCACTTGCAGCCATGTGCACTACAGCCAGTCAGCAGCAGCTTCTATCTAACGAGTGAGGCTATCCTATAAAGGAGGTACTGGCTATCCCAATGTTAGCTGGAGCACGTGTTAGCAGCACCAACTATGAAAGGTGCATGCCTCAGTGGATTGGACTGCTCAAGAATCACCTCAGTTTCAAACCAGACCTATTTAATTTTTAGGTATCTCTCTCTCAATTTATTGCCTTGATTCAAGTTAATTTCCAAACACTGTACAGAATCCTATTTCTAAACCGTTTGTAGTACTTTTTTTTGTTGAATTCATCACAAGTTTCTCTGACACTTTCATCCACATTGAGATGTTCCAAGTTCTGGTTCCAATGAGGTTCAGTAGAATTCATCATTTCAGAAAACGTGTGCAAAAAAAGATGCAGAGTTTAAAATTTGCGGTCACTCTAAAAAAAAGACCAGTATCCATAGCAACTGCGCAACATAAACAATCTGCATCCAATTTTAAATTGCAAAACTTTCCCATCCTCTTTTATTGAATTTGGCTGCCAGATCAAAGTGGGAGTGCTTTATATCTGTTTGCTGCTCTCTTCATCCGATGTTTAGGAGAGACAAAGTGCATGTTTGCATCCGCAATAATTCCAGATTTAATCCGGCACACAAGGACAAGCATCATGCGCTGACCTTAATTACATCTTGCAGGAGGAGCAACTGCTGCAGTGGCACAGACTTCATCTGAGCTAAAATCTTGGTAATCCTTTTCCTCTGCCTTGAGTCTTTTTATAGATCACTTCAGCATCACTGTCCTCCTTGAACATGCCTAACATAGGATTATATCACTGATCTGGCCCTCACAGTAGCCAAAATCTCCCACTTTTCTGAGCAAAGATTAAAAACCTACATGATCACAATACAGGGGATCATTGTATGATTCATTGCTCCATAGAGGGGACTCAGGGTCATAGCTAGAGTTACATCAGTATTTCAGTGACTCTTTGACTCATGCTCTCAATGAGTTCAGTTCTTCATTCATGAAATCATGGAATTTATCCCATAATTCCTGGCATCATTGCACTGTGTCACAAACAGGCAGGAGGTGAGCTAAACCAGGTGCCTCTGAACTTCCAGCAGTGTTGGTGGGAAGGCAGTGGTATTGGTGGCAGTGGTGGAAAATATGTATTTTGAGATGGCGGAGCTGAGGGTAGAAAAGTGGCCCTTTTCATTTTGGAGACACACAGAAACCGAAAGGACATAGAGTTCGTCATTAGCAATCCCTCACAGACAAGGATGGCTCCCTTCCACTCTCAGGGTGAGTCTGTAGGTAGCTGTACAGACCAACGTAGCTACCACAGGCTCTGTTATATTTGGGACAGAAGGTGATAATTGGGAAGAGGTGGATGGGGTGTTGGTGTGGCAGCATGATCTTTTCACGGTTTTAGCTCGGCTTCTGCTTTTTCCCCAACCTCAAGCGTCGAGGTGCTCAAAGCCTTCCCATATGGCCCTGCTCCACTTTTGGTGATCTGGGGCCAATGATTCCCAGGAATGCCACACCTTGTCAGTGAGGCCTTGAGGCTATCACTGAAGCACTTCCCACCTGGGACTGACCTGCAGTTTCAGAGCTGGGAGTAGAGCACTTCCTTTAGGAAATCTCATGTCGGTCATGCAGATGACGTGCCCAGACCATCAGAGCCGATCAGGAGTGGTCAGTGCCTCGATGCTGGGGATGATGGCCTGGTTATGAATGCTGGGGATGGTACGTCTTTCTTCCCAGAGAATTCAGAGGAACTTGTGCAGTCAGCATTGATGATACTACTCCAGCGCCCTGAGGTATCTACTGTAGATGATTCATGTTTCTTTTTTCATAAACTCCCCCCAATCCCAGCCCAGTGATTTTATAACCCCTATGCCTGTGATCTAATAGGGTTAGCACACCCTGTTTGACATATTGTTCCCCTGAATACTTTTAAAAAACATTGGAAATGATGAAAATTAAAAAGACGTGAAATCTCCTACCACCCATTACAGGGCCAACATCCTTGTAAATGCAGTTCCGGGAATTCCCAACCCATTAGATTAGTCGCTTCTAGAGTCAAGTCTTTTGGACATGGGTCATGTCACTAAATGGGCCAATTCTCAACCCAAAGATCAGAGGCCACATGAGGCAAGATGTCTCTAGTGAGTAGACAAAGTGTGTAGCATTCGTTTCCTTTCCCTCCCTTCAATTGTGTTGCTTAGCCTCATTGTTAAGACATTATGACTCAAAGCATGATGCAGGTTGATGGACAAGTTATCGCCATTTTGGCAAGCTCTTGTTGGTCATTAATATTGCTTTGAAGCAATTTATTTGCTCTTTCTTAGAACACTGGCCATTTGCATGTTGAGAAAACAGAATCTGGCAGGTGGGGTGCATTTAGCCATTAGGAAAAAATGTCCATTTCATCAAAGTTAACCTTGACTGAATAGCTCTAGGCCTGACTTCAAGACAGCCTGCAATGTTTATTCAATGGCCTCCCCATTGAATGCAGAGGCTGTGAGGAAGGCATTACAGACGGATTTTTTTTGCTAGCACTCATTGCTGATACACTCATTGCAGTGCATGAGTGTATTGACATCAGCTGCTCTGTGCATTGGCACTTTTGTTGCATTGTGGAAATCTGTTGTCAAACACTTGCATTATTATTTGTAGAAGGCTGAACTAGCACAGCTGATCTAGTATAAAACTGAAAGATCTGCAGATGCTGGAAATCAGAAGCAAATCAGAAATTGCTGAAAAAGCTCAGCAGGTCTGGTAGCATCTGTGGAAACAAATTAGAGTTAATGTTTTGGGGTCCAGTGACCTTTTTTTTGTGACAGCTGATCTGGTTTGGATCTGCACATCATTGTTTGAGCGAGATAGCTGTCAAAATATGGGAAGTGCTTAACATATTATGAAGAGCTCACTCTTTAACATATGTGGAGGTGGCCAATTTTAGATTAACATGATATTATTTTGGCAATATTCAAAAACAGACAGAGTTTATTATTTGCGGAACTGAAGAGATGGAGAAGGGCTTGCAAAGTTGGCACAGAATAGGTAACATTGCTGCAGTCATCCAGCAGCTATAATCCATGCATGTCTACAAAGTGATCAATTCAGGTCTAGTACAAAGGATTTTGATATTAAAAAGAGAGTTATCCATCTGGGCGGTATTTAATATTCGCACCAGAGGGCAGTTGAGTTTTGATGAGGTGAATAGCCACTGGTAAGTAGATTGTAAGTAATATAGAAGACATCACAATATTTTTTGGCACAGTCTGGGTGTTGAAGGTGTTCTGGTTCACATTTCTCACACAAGACAGTTGTGGTCATATCATCGCAAAGCAGTTTCAGGATTGTCATGAGGCTTCTTGGACAACCTAGTCCTTGAAGTACAATCCACTGAGCTACATGTTTTATGAAGTCAAATATTTTGGCCAGGCCAATGGATGCAGTGAAATACCCGAGCTGCTGTTAACATTTTCGCTGAATTTGTCTGGCAGCAAAGACCATTTAGAAGTTCAGAGATAATGGGAACTGTAGATGCTGGAGAATCCGAGATAACAAAGTGTAGAGCTGGATGAACACAGCAGACCAAGCAGCATCTTAGGAGAACAAAAGTTGACGTTTCGGGCCTAGATCCTTCATCAGAAAAGGGGGAGGGGGAGAGGGATCTGAAATAAATAAGGAGAGAGGGGGAGGCAGACCGAAGGTGGATAGAGGAGAAGGTAAGTGGAGGGGAGACAGACAAGTTAAAGGAGCGCAAATGGAGCCTGTAGAGGTGAGTGTAGATGGGGAGGCAACGAGAGGATAGGTCAGTCCAGGGAGGATGGTCAGGGGGGGGGCGGGATGAAGTTAGGAGGTAGGAAATGGAGGTGCAGCTTGAGGTGGGAGGAGGGGATAGGTGAGACGAAGAACAGGTTAGGGAGGCGGGGACGAGCTGGGTTGGTTTTGGGATACAGTGGGGGGAAGGGAGATTTTGAAGCTTGTGAAATCCACATTGATACCATTGGGCTGCAAAGTTCCCAAGCAGAATATGGGTTGCTGTTCCTGCAATCTTTGGGTGGCATCGTTGTGGTACTGCAGGAGGCCCATGGTGGACATGTCATCTAAGGAATGGGAGGGGGAGTTGAAATAGTTTGCGACTGGGAGGTGCAGTTGTTTATTGCAAACCGAGCAGAGGTGTTCTGCAAAGCGGTCCCCAAGCCTCCGCTTGCTTTCCCTAATGTAGAGGCGGCCACACCGGGTACAGTGGATACAGTATACAGACCTGACCAGACCCCCGCCACTGACACCCTCACCCGCCTGGCCGAACTCGTCCTCACCCTCAACAACTTCTCTTTCAATTCCTCCCACTTCCTACAGACAAAGGGGGCAAGTCATGGGTACCTGCATGAGCCCAAGCTATGCCTGCCTCTTTGTAGGTTACATGGAACAGTCCCTCTTCCGTACCTACACTGGCCCTAAACCCCACCTCTTCCTCTGTTACATTGATGACTGTATTGGCGGCGCCTAGTGCTCCCATGAGGAGATCGAACAGTTCATCCACTTCACCAACACCTTCCACCCCAACCTCAAGTTCACCTGGGCCATCTTCAACACATCCCTCACCTTCCTGGACGTCTCTGTTTCCACCTCAGAGAACCAGCTAGAAACTGATGTCCATTTCAAGCCGACCAACTCCCACAGCTACCTAGAATACACTTCCTCCCACCCACCCTCCTGCAAAAATTCCATCCTCTATTCCCAATTCCTTCGCCTCAGCCGCATCTGCTCCCACGATGAGGCATTCCACTCCCATATATCCCAGATGTCCTCGTTCTTCAAGGATCGCAACGTCCCCCCAGCAGTGGTACGAGAACGCCCTCGACCGTGACTCCCGCATTTCCCGCAATTCATCCCTCACACCCTGTTCCCTCAATAACTGCCAAAAGAGAATCCCCCATGCCCTCATATACCACCCCACCAACATCTGGATACAACGCATCGTCCTCCAACGCTTCCGCCATCTACAATCTGACCCCACCAACAAAGACATTTTTCCATCCCCACCCTGGTCTGCCTTCTGAAAAGACCACTCTCTCCAGGACTCCCTTGTCCACTCCACACTCCCCTCCGACCCCACAGCACCCGGCACTTTCCCCTGCAACCACAGCAAGTGCTACACTTGACCCCACACTTTCTCCCTCACCCACATCCCAGGCCGCAAGATGACTTTCCACATCAAACAGATGTTCAACTGCACATCTGCCAATGTGGTATTCTGCATCCGCTGTACCCGTTGTGGCCTCCTCTATGTTGGGGAAACCTAATGGAGGCTTGGGGACCACTTTGCAGAACACCCATGCTCATTTCGCAATAAACAACTGCACCTCCCAGCCGCAAACCATTTCAACTCCCCCTCCCATTCCTTAGGTGACATGTCCATCCTGGGCCTCCTGCAGTGCAACAACGATGCCACCCGAAGGTTGCAGAAACAGCAACTCATATTCCGCTTGGGAAACCTGCAGCCCAATGTTATCAATGTGGATTTCACAAGCTTCAAAATCTCCCCTTCACCCCACTGCATCCCAAAACCAGCCCAGCGCATCTCCGCATCTCTAATCTTGTCATCCTCTCACCTATCCCCTCCTCCTAACGTCATCCCACCCCCTTGACCTGTCCGTCCTCCCCGGACTGACCTGTCCCCACTCTACCTCCCCACCTACACTCACCTCTACAGGCTCCATCTGCGTCCCTTTAACTTGTTTGTCTCCTCTCCACCTATTTTCTCGTCTGTCCACCTTCGATCCACCTCCTCCTCTCTCCCTAATTATTTCAGAACCGTCTCCCCCTCCCCCTTTTCTGATGAAGGGTCTAGGCTCGAAACATCCGTTTTTGTGATCCTAAGATGCTGCTTGGCCTGCTGTGTTCATCCAGTTCCACAGTTTGTTATCACCATTTAGAAGTTCCTTTGGACGATCAAAAGTCAGAATTAGGGTGAGTTTTATATAGGGCATACATCTTGTCATTCCCAATAGAAATGTCTGTCTTGAAACTCAGGCTACTCTGGCAATAGTATCCGAGGGCGGGGGGTGGGGGAGGGCAGCCCAAGGGACACAGGACGCCTGCTAAATCATGACCATCCATTTTATTTTTAGTTCCCCCGATATCCTGACCAGAGCAGGAGAAATCAGTAAAATTCTCTGGGGTGGCTTCCTCAGTCACAGGGATTACCTATTCTGGATAACGTATTTGAGAATTTTCCTTGCTATGGGCAGCAGGGAATTACCTTAATAGTTTTCATCTCATGATTTACTGTCTTTCTTGATGGTAGTTGAAAATTCCAGAATTGAGGTGGGAGGGCCGGCCGTGCTGAGAAGGTCATTTTTCTTCTAGATCCATATGATGAGTGTCTGGAGTTTTGTTGTGAGCAAACATCCACCAGCATTGACAATCTCAGCTTGGATACCATTGGAACTGCAGGCTTTAGTGCTTTTCGTCGATCTGATTGCAAAGTGCAGGTCTCCCGTTGATGGTGGTTCATCCATGGGTTCTATCCACATATACAACTTTATTCCTCTTGCATTGTGTGATTTGATGCCATATTAGGAATTTGTGTTCAAAGCAAGCAGGTCCAGGAAAAGGCAAAGTCAAGAACTGTCTTCAGAATTCAACTTCAAAGTAACATTATTACACATTAATATTAAGTCCTGCAGTACATGGCAATCATAGATTTTCCAGGCCCTAACTTATAGTTACAGGGTAAGGATTAATATATTATCTTTGTGTGTTCATGTCTGTGTACTCAATCAATACTTCTAGTTTAGAGTGAAGAAGGTTACCTCACAGTACAATGGGATCTTGATCAGATGGGCCAATGGACCAAGGAGTGGCAGATGGAGTTTAATTTAGACAAATGTGAAGTGTTGCATTTTGGAAAGGCAAACCAGGGCAGAACTTAGACACTTAATATTAAGGTTCCTGGGGATTGTTGCTGAACAAAGAGACCTTGAGGTGCAGTGTTATAGTTCCTTGAAATTGGAGTCACAGGTAGATAGAAAAGTAAAGAAGGTTTTTGGTGTGCTTGCCTTTATTGATTAGTACATGGAGTATAGGAGTTGGGATGTCATATTGTAGCAGTACAGGACATTGGTTAGGCCACTATTGGAATACTGCGTGCAATTCTGGTCTGCCTGCTGTCGGAACGGTTGTGAAACTTGAAACGGTTCAGAAAATATTTACAAGTGTGTTGCCAGAGCTCTAGGCGGATGCTGAATAGCCTGGGGCTATTTTCTCTGGAGCGTTGGAGGCTTAGAGGTGACCCTATAGAAGTTTATAAAATCATGAGGGGCAAGGAGCGGATAAAGAGACAAGGTCTTTTCCCAGGGTGGGGTAGTTCAAAACTGCAGGGCATAGGTTTTGGGTGAGGGGGCATGACTTAAAAGGGTCTCAAAGGGCAACATTTTCATGCAGAGGGTGGTGCATGTGTGGCATCAACTGCTTGAGGAAATGGTGGAAGCTGGTACAATCATAACATTTAAAAGGCATCTGAATGGGTATATGAATAAGAAGGGTTTAGAGGGATAAGGGCCAAATGCTGGTAAATGGGACTAAATTTATCTAGCATATCTGGTTGACATGGATGAGTTGGATTGAAGGGTCTCTTCCCATGCTGTACATCTCCATGACTCTATTGTAGTAAGGAAAGGTCTAGGCCCAAAACGTCATCTTTCCTGCTCCTCTCTTGCTGCTGGGCCTGCGGTATTCATTCCAGCTCTACACCTTGTTACCTCCGATGTAAGAGTGTTGTAGTTTAATATTATGGTTTCCAGTCTCTAACTGCATATACTGTGCTATTTATGCTCAGTGATATAGATTGTTATTTCATTGCAGGGTTGTTTCAGGGTTCTGAAGATTTTACAAAACAATTCCCACCATTCATCATTATCCAGTAATACCATGCTGCTAGGTGACATTGCATGGATGTCAGTAGCTGACAGCGTTAGATTTGGCTATAATGTTACCTAGCAAAATTAGAAGGACCGCTGATATTATATAAGCACAAGTAGAAAAGCTTTTTGTTTGTAAGTGACTTTCAAGAGTTTAATATTAGTGTCTACAGAGCACACAGTTTCCCAATAAGAATACGTGCTTTCACTCTGATTTTTGTTTCCATTTTGAATTTTGCAGGCTTCTATCTTTAAAGAGTGAACTGAACAGCGTGGAGAATTAGGGCATTGGAAACCTATTCCTTCAGTGCTGCCAGGTCAAAGTTCTGGAATTCCCTTCCCCCAGTGGTGTCGTGAGTCTACCGATAGAAAATGGACCACAGTAGTTCAAGAAGGCAGCTCATCTCCACCTTCTCAAAGGCTATTAGAGGCAGGCCAACCAGTGATGACCATATCCCAAGAGCAAAGTAAGAAAAAAGGTCCTTGTTAGAAAAATGAGATGTACCTGAAAGCAATCCAAAACACCTGTAACCATGGAGAAAAATCAGAGTTAGTATTTCAGGTCGAGAGACCCTTCCTCAGATCTTGAGCTGAAATGTTAACTCTATCTCTCCACAGATTCTGCCAGACCTGCTCAGCTTTTCCAGCAATTTCTGTTTTTATTTCTGATTTACAGCATCCACAGTTCTTTCGGTTTTACACCTGTAATCATCCTTGAACAGAGACATTCCTGCGGAGCACACCAACCATACTATCTTCGTACGCATCTCTTCCGATTGCCAAGTGATAACAATGCAGAATGTAAACAGATTCAGTAAACATTGCTACACGTTAATAAATAACAGAAGTTAAAAAATATACTTTCAAAATTGACAAGTAAAGGGAAGAAGTTTGTTGCATTTTGTTAGTCTTATGCCTTTGTTTAGAATCAATAGATACTCTTCTATTGGGGATCTGTGAAAAATTCTCACACCTCTCTATTTGAATAGATTAGTGAGAGTGTTCAGAGATCCCATAGTTTACTGATTATGTTCATACTTTAATATTGCTGTGTATTGACAATGTACTTTGTGTTGTGGAGTATCAGCAACAAGGCAGCTCTGGTAAACACTGCTGAAAACTAAGCCAGCGACCAATTTTAGCTTCAAATGCCATTGTGCCTTTGATCTTACACTATGATTCTACAACTAGAATTTGCCTGGAGGAAGTGACGAAAAATCTGATCAAGCCTGGTACCAGATGTAAAAATCTTGCCTATCCATGCCTGAATGAGGCAAGGTAGGCAGCCCAAAAGTGCTATACTGCTTTTTCATCGACATAATTGTGGCATGCAGTCCAACACAAAAATGACTGGCTACATGTGTATAGAATCTTTTTTCTCACTGATGTCTCTGCCATTGTTCTCATCCTTTCCAAATTGACCAGCCAAGTCGATCATAACCCACTCTGTTGTGGTATAGTCTGAGGTTGCAAGGCCCAGGGGTTGCTAGAGGTTGAAGATAGCTTTGCAGGATGGTGTTCATGGCATTGAAAATCAGCAGATTTCCGCCATCCATACTGCAGCCATTGGGGAACTCAGCAAAGGGACGGGCAAAAGCACCCACAAGATAGACACAACTTTCAATTAGGATAATTTTCGCTGATGTTTAGGACATTAAGGAGGATTCAGAAATGTGTAAGATTCTAACAGGACCAAATGCAGCAAGGATGTTCTTGATAACTGGGGAACCCAGAACCAGGGGTCACAGTCAAGGAAAATGTGGTAGGCCATATGGACTGAGTTGAGGAAGAATTTCTTCACTAGAGTGTGGTGAGCCTGTGGAATTCTCTGCTGCAGAAAATGTTCAGGTCAAAACATTGAATGTCTTCAAGAAGAATATATACATTATGTTTAGTGTTCAAGAACACTTTTCA
Organism: Stegostoma tigrinum; assembly: GCF_030684315.1. Classification (NCBI taxonomy): domain Eukaryota; kingdom Metazoa; phylum Chordata; class Chondrichthyes; order Orectolobiformes; family Stegostomatidae; genus Stegostoma; species Stegostoma tigrinum. The sequence continues at coordinate 22,052,763 of NC_081370.1, forward strand.
AGAAGAATATATACATTATGTTTAGTGCTAAAGGAATTAAAGGTTATGGGGACAAAGCAGGAACAGAATCCTGGGTGGGATGCTCAGCCATAATCAAATTGAATTGTGGAGCAGAATGAAAGGGATACACTGCCTCGTTCTGTAACTCTTTTATATGTTTTTATGGATGTAGGAATGCACATTGCAGTAACGACCTCCTCAGTGAAAGGTGACAGCTTGAGGCACTGCTCTCGGCTGAAGTGTAGTTAGGAGAAGTGTATGCAGAAGATTCAAGGGTGGAAATTGCCGAGGAAACTCAACAGGTCAGCCAGCAACTGGAGAGAAAGCACAGTTAGCGTTTCAGGTTCAGTGACCCTTCCACAGACCTGCTGAGTTTTCTCAGCAATTTGTTTTAGTTTTTGATTTCCAGCATTTGCAGTTCCTTGTTGTTTTTTTGCCCGCTGAAGATAGTTGGTGGGCCTACACTTCTAATGACAGTGCTCCTCATCCTCCTCCCTGTGCACAAAACTTGCCTGACTTGTTGTTTGTGCTTGCTCTTCCTGTCATGCTTCAAGTGGTCTGCACCTACAGTCTCCATTACTGTAACAGGCTTTCTACTGGTAAGGACCTTAAACCTCTCTGCTTTCCTTGGCATTGTCGAATACCACACTTTTCTGAATCAAACCACAGAATTCCTGCAACAGCATAACACTTCTATTCACTCCGGAGCAGTAAATCAAACTCAAAAGCAGCACATTCGTAAGTAACTTTACTTTAAATAGCTTCAGTGGGGACCCCTTGTCCACCTGAATGCAGAAGAGATGGCATTAACTGGGCTGCAATGTCCTAAATAACAAACCAATATTGGAGACTGCCTGATATCACAGTCTACCAACTGGACATCTTTCTGGGCACACAGCACATGCTTTTACACGCCTGACATGCAGCCTGGGCCACACTGGCTATTTTACAAGCTCCTAGTTTTGGTAGCACCAAGATCTCTAGCACTGTATGATTAAATTGTATCCTAAAGTTAAAACTGAAAACTAATGATGAAAATGTTGAAAATATATCTCTTTCAAAGGTTGTTATTCAGGGAAGATCAAATATCGTACTGAGGAAGAAGATGACAATTTTTTTCTTGTACAAAGATCCTGTTCAATCTGAAAGCAGTTTAATAGAGATTGCGTTGTAAAGTAAAGCTTGAGGAAAGGTTTTCTCTGTTTCCCCCCGCAGCTCATTGCAAAACTCAGGTGCTCTTGTGAAAAAGCTTTGCAATAACTCTGTGCTGCACATGGCAGACATTTATGAACAATTGTTGATTTATTGTTGGCAACATTGATATGGTCACTATAGTTTGGAGATATTTAAAGACAGGCTTACCCAAACATTACCTATGAAAAGGCAGAATGTTGGAGCTTCACAGTAAAAACACTTTCCAACTTATCAGCATCCATTTCATTTAAACATAGCGAACTATTTGTTATTATTTCATAAGATCAAAATTCGTAAGCACAGAGTTAGGCCCTTCAGCCCATCAAGTCTGCTGTCTGATTATAGGTGTTCTGATAATCCTCCATTCTGATTTCTTGCCTTTCCCCACATAACTCTTGACTCCTTTACAAATTAGAATTTTGTCTATTTCAACCTTATATATACTTAATGATCCAGTCTCTCAGGCCTATGCAGTAAAAAATTCCACGGATTCATTACCTTCAGAGAATGAATTCCTCCTCATCCTTCTGTAATGTGTGAACCCTCAATCTGAGATAATGCCCTCTGGTCCTAGACTCTCCCAATGGAGGAAACAACTGTTCTACAACTACCCTTACAAGTCCTCCTGGAAGGTTATTTAGATGAATAAGTTTGCCCTCTCATTTTTCTAAATGTTAATAGGTATGGGCCCAACTTATTCAATGTCTCCAGGCTCTGCCACACTTGGGGCAAAAGGTGGTCATGAGAAGGGGTGGATGGGACGTTGGCATGGTAACGCGCTCCTTATGCTGTTTTCACCTGGCCTCCCCTTTTTCCTGATGGCAAGTCATGAGGTGCTCAACACCTTCCTTTATGCTTTAGATGGTTGTGGGACAATGATTCCCCAGGTGTTTGTGGGAATACCACACTTTGCCAGTGAGGCCTTGAGGGTCACTCTGAATTATTTCCTCAGGCCACCTGGGGCCACTTTGCCATTTTGGAGCTGGGACTAGAGAACCTGCTCAGGGGTTGTGTGTTGGTCATGTGGTTTATTTTATTTATTTAGGGAAGTTCTGATTCAAAGAATAATGTATAGCAATTTTTATTTGAAACTGTGCCAAGTTATAATAAACTGTTGTCATAGTATTGATCTCAACAAACAACTGATATTTACAACTTTGCCCTGACAAACTGATGAATTTCAGTGATTGTCCAAAACTTGCATTTCTCATTCCCAGGGTCCTTATTGCTTTAAGCTTCAATTAAGTAGATTGTATTGCAACAGCTTATAACATTTTCAACCTTCACATGATGTTGAAAATACTGAAAGGTACATTGACGCTTGTCTTCGTTACAGATTCGAAAGAAGGGATTTAACAGCCTCAATGTGGATATGGTTTAAATACGAATACGAAGCCTGATCTATCTTTTGCATTGAAAAGTGAACAGTTGGATATTTGGACAACTGAAGTCTGTCTGGTTTGGAACGAGTGAGATGCAAGTTATTTCTTACTTTCCATATCTGGATTTGAATGATTAAAATGGTTTTACTTCAGGGAAAGAAGACCACAGACATAGTCAAATAAATGAAATTAGTACGATCGCTGTCTGGACAATATTTTTGCTTCTGTTTTAAGCATTTAGCAGCTTTGACTAGTATTTAAAATATATGGTTGAAGGCCAGAAGGGAAAAACTCTAAAACATTCTGTCTACCTTCCAAGCTGATGACTCAAAGCATCCAAACAAAATTATAGAATAAATAAACTGTTAAATGTGAACCCATGTGTTGTCAACACTGGAATAAACAGAAGGAAAAACTGTTTTTTTTTATTTAAAGGTAGTAATGGCAGCATTTACAATAATGTTGATAATCATAACCAATTGAGCTCTGAAAATCAAAATAGCCATTCATTAAAGTGAAAATCTGTTCATGCGAATATAGACTGGTTGATGAAATGTTGTAGATGATATTTAATGTAGAGAAGTATAATGTAATCCATTTTGATAGAAAGAATTTGGATAAGAATATGGAGAGGTACCATTCTGAAGGAGGTGCAGGAGCAATGGGACCAGGGAGCATACATGCACAAATTGTCAATGGGAATATCAAGAAAGTTGGCATCAAGGCAAACAGGACATAAACAGAGTCATGGAGAACAAAATCAAGGACATAATGATGAAACCTTAGACAGTTGTTCAACTTCATTTGGATTCTGAGCACCAGACTTCAGGAAGGCTATGAAGGGATCAAAGAAGTTGCAGAAAGGATTTAAAAGTTTTAGGGATGTGCTATTTCAATTACTTGGACAGATTGGAAAGTCTGGGTCTGTTCTGTTTCAGAAAATATTCAGGGATTTGATCAAGATGTTAAAAATCATGAGTGGTATGGACAGAGTCAACAGGTAGAGACTATCCCCAGAAGACACCAAATTAAGGTGATTGCCAAAAGAACCAAAAGCCATATGTAGAAAAATGTATAGAATGATTAGGATCTGGGATGAATGACATGAGAATTTGGTAAATGACTCAAGCGTAGCTTTCAAACTGGAACTGAGCAGTTATCTGAAAAGAACATATTTGCAGGGAAATAGGATGGAAGGCCTATTCAGGACTACCATTTGATGCTTGTGCCAGCTACTCTGACAAAGATCAAAAATGAACCACATCAGTATTTACCTGAGAATACATGATAAATTGGCAATATAATACACTACACAAAATATACTGTCAGTCACTACAAACACCCTTGAAATCTTTTAGCTATATCTCAGTTTATCATATCAGAGGAGGCAATGAGGCCAAGTAAATGAGCTAATCAACATAAGCAGATATCACAAACATCTGTGATAAGAAAAGCCCACATCCAGAGAAGAAACCAGGATGATAATTTCAGTGAATTGCAATCTACAGAATACAGACCAAGAAGTTAAGCCTTCATGGTTGATTTATAAAATATAAGCATCAATAAGAGTTCTCAAATCAAAGGGAAAACTGCAAGAAACAGTCTACCAGTGTTATTAAACATTTAAATTAAAACAATTGAATAAACATTACCACTATTCATAGAGGCTTCAATTTTCAGAATCTTAAATATTATCAGTTCATTGGTTACAGGTTTCAGCATCTTAGATTGAGAGTACTATAGTCAGTGATTTGTAATTTGCAATGGCACACAAGAGATTTCAGATTAATTTAAAATCAGTCAGACCAGTTAATACGTAACTTTATGCTTTTGGTCTTGTAGAAACATTAGTATAAGAATCAGTGGGAGTATGCAGTTACTGGAAATTATCCATGCTTCAGTTGCATTGAACTTTAGGTCTCTGCAATGTGTACAAACTGCTCTGCAAAAAGACAAGACTGTAATCAAAACATGGATAAATTGTACCTCTCTGCTTGACGCCAAAGCTCTTCAGTTTTCTGTCTTCGCAGTTCACGTCGCTGTTCTAAATCATCCATTCTGTCTTCCACTTCCTTTCTTTTATTTTCTTATTTTGGAAAACACAAACTTCAAGCTTTTTGCTCTCTCTGTATTCGGCTGAGCCTTAGCTGATGATTATGCTTCCTGTAATGTTAAAAGCAAAGCCCCTCCAATCAGGAAGCCAGTCACACAGAAATCCAGCTGAAATACCTTTCCTTCTTGCAGCTGATTCAAAAAAGGAAGCGCTTAGGCAGGGGCATTTTGGCATTCTGACTCCCTCAAACCTTACATCTCCCTCAAACAAAACAAATTTGGAAGCATCTGATTAGACTCCCGACAGTGTGGAAACAGGCCCTTCAGCCCAACAAGTCCACACTGCCCCTTGAAGCATCCCACCCAGACCCATCCTGCTATAACCCACACAACCCTGAACACTACGGGCAATTTAGCATGGCCAATCCACCTAGCCTACACAGCTTTGGACTATGGGAAGAAACTGGAACAAACCCATGCAGATACGGGGAGAATGTGCAAACTCCACACAGGCAGTTGTCCAAGGCTGGAACTGAACCTGGGTCCCTGGCGCTGTGAGGCTGCAGTGCTCACCACTGAGCCACTGTGCCACCCCAATTATCTGAGATGTGTGCTTTCTACAAACATTATCTTTAACAGGTTAACAAGTCTAGTTCTTTTAAGGATATTTATAACTTCTCTTTCTCTACAGTCATTGATCTCTAATTACCATTTTTCATTGTCAGGAGATATGCTGGATAGTAATAACATGATTAATTTACCAGCAGAGAAGCAAATTATTTTTCTATCTGTAGGATGAGGATATGCTTTAGGTACCCTGTTTCTTTAAGAACTTAACATCAAATTTCCACAGATGCTGAGGCTCATTAGAGTTCAATTGTAAAAGCTGCAGGAGGTTTGTCGACTGGCAGGAACATGCAAGTGACTGGCCTTCAGCCTGAGATCATTGGTTATACTTTCTTTTTGTTCATTCTTCTGATATTCGGAAAACTGATGATCACACAGTGAATGTGATATTTGATTTACATATTAACATATCTATGTTTGTTGATGTATTAACTCATCATTTGATGATCTTAAGTGAGTCAGAGGTGTACCAATGAGTACTATTTGGTAGAAGTGGGTGAATTGCCAAACAGGGATTTGGAAGCAGCTTTCCCATGGATCTTTCCAATGTTTGCAAATTATTCAATTGCAAAATGGTATCAGTGCTATGGGTGTTTGCTTGGTACCAAAATAGCATCCATGCCACACATGCACCTTTCCAGCATGTCTCACATCAAATGTCACCTTGTGAGTGTTAGTGCAGGCATTATTAACAGGGTAGACAGTTCATGATACATATCATGCAGATTTAATACCATCATTTCAGCTTCAATGTTCTATCAAAGTAAGGTTTTAAATATACATAATCAAACATGTGTCCAGTAGCTGGAAGAACTCCTGATCACTATCTGTAAAGGGATTTTCAAGTGCTCACAGATTGATTGCTGAATAATTTATATTGGATTTGTTTCTGCTTGTTGAAGCATGATGGGTTTTCTAGTATTGCTTAAAGCTAGTGAAGGGAGTTGTACTTGAAGTAGAAAAGACCCAGACTTTGGTCTTGACTTTAAACTCAGGTTATTTGTTCCCCGTTGGATGTGGAGTGGAACCACCTCCTTTGAGCATTATATTATGGCAGGCAGTTGGAACAGGTACAATTTAGAAGCATACAAACAGTTTACAGAGTGAGGAGCAGAAGTGGGAGAGGAGGACACAGCAGGAGATCTCATCCAACTATGGTCACATTGAAACCTTTCTCATTCCTCAACTCAAGCCAGAAGGAGTTTGTGGACCATCTGCATCATGAAGAAGGTGCTCAGAGAACTCTGCTATCTCTTACGCAGACCTAAACCTCAGAATATTGCTGAGGACGATACAGACAATGGCCGTGAACATGATCATGGTTTTGACAGGTTGAGTGGCAAAGTTTATAACATCTCCCAGCTCACTCTCTACTGTTGCAACAGAAAAAAATGACATACTTTTTACACCTTTCGTTGAAATAGAAAAAAGTTACACCTGGGTTTGTCAGGATACAAATGCACATGTATAGCATTCCAGGAACTGCGGTGGTTACTATTTGCTAAGTATGCATTTGGTATACTTAGTAAGTCATACTGGTGAATGCATGCTACCCTGGCAGCATTCATGATGCTTTCACTCTAAAAGTTAATGCTCTCTCAGAATTTAAACTGCTACATTAAATCACAGGTTAGTTGCTAAGGTTCAAGGACTATCAACATAAAACCTAAATCAAAAAGAGGTACAATGCAGGGAAGTAGGTGATGATACACTTTGGTCAGAAGAACATTGAAAAGCAGTATAAAATATACTTGAGTGGAGTAGGGTTGGAAGGTTTCAGGTGTCAAATGGATGAGAGCTTTAGTTCTTGACTGTCAGTGAATGTGGGGAAACAGGAAATCAGTATGGGATTGTTGATGAAAAGGTAGGTTTTCTCCAACAAGCAAAGCGAACACCTACTGTTGAGAAGCTTTTTACAACAGCAGCACTTGAACCTTAGACAACAGTTCCTAAGGCCATGCCCAACAACAAAAAAATATAAAGAGCCTCATGCCTATCAGAAATCAATCTAAACTCCAAAACAGGCATTGCTGCCTCAGAACTCACAACTTCAAAGTTGGGAGGCTCTGCTCCACTATCATAAAACCTTAGCCTCTGAGCTGGTGTCTGTATGCATAAGGTCAAGAGCCTCTGCTTCATTCTTTTTTAGGTGAGATATTCCTTTGGCTCATGGCTGTTTGAGAAGACATTGCTATTTCACTGCAAAATCTGGAAACACAGGGTTGAAGTGAAGGGACTTAGAGTGGAGAGGAAGGCTTTGATAATTGACCTGAAATATTAAGTTTGTTTCTCTCTCCACGGAAGTTGTCAGTTCTGCTGAATTTTTCCAGTACTTCCTGTGTTCTATTTTATCAGCAATGAACTGGATTACTGATATTGTCCAGAGTTCTTGGTTGAAAGGGAATGTCTAACAACTAATTATGCAATTGGAGAAATGATCAATTGAGAAAGAATTAATACAAATAAATCTATATCTTCAAATTTTATTCATGACATGATCAAATTAAAAGAGATATTCATTAATCCACCAGCAGTGCCCAGATAAAATCATTAGCCAAATACATACAGGACTGTCATAAAATTCTATGAACATGTAGAGAAGATAATCAAAAATGACAATCAAGTATCTAGAGGAATAGAATCCAAGTAAACATGATAAAACAAGTAATAACATCTCCTGATTTAAACTACTTGGCCAGTCAAGAAAGACATGGAGAAATACACACCAATCACCTACTTGTTTTTTCCTGTGATGTTACACTTCAGCTCTGACAGGTAGAAAGAAGTTGAGGGGGCTCTCTGCTGCTGGTTTTTACCTCTCTCCACCATTTCTTCTCTGATGCAGATCTATTCCTCTCTTTATGAAACTTCTGTCCCCACTCTCTCTTGCGTTGTTTATGAAGCTGCTGTCCTAGAACCCTCTGGTCTGTTTCAAGAGCACAGAGTGATGCTTTGACTCCCTGAAGAAGTCAGATCCATTCTAACCTGTGTTGGAGGGTTCTTTTGAGTAACTAAGTAATATAAGTGTTCCCTCCAGCACACCAAGTCTCTACTCAACTATGCTCCTGGTGGCTTTGTGTTTCACTGTACTCACCTGGTTTTGTCGCAGAGTGGGTGTTGGCTATCAACCTTTTGTAAGGGGTTTGATCTATATCTCCAAGCGGCCACCTTCTGATTCTTCTTGGAGGCACCAAGATAGCAGGATTGGAATTTTGCCTCAGGATGAGGGCAGCATAGTTGCTGCCAGGCTAGTGGTTATTCACTAATGTAATGTACTGTGCCTTGTCACATGCTAACTGGATATTGATGGAATGGTAACAGTTATGGTTCCTGTATTCCTCTTCATTTTCATGTGGTCTCGATGAAGTCATGTGTGTGCAGCCAATGAAGCTCTGCATCATTAGGTTCCTTCCACCTTGGTAAATCCATGTGCCTACTCATTCTGCTTTTCCCGGTTTAGAGAGAACACAATGTAACTGCTTCTCTTTGCAGATACAGCTTTCATTACTTCCCAGGTACAATAATGGATGGTGGACTGGGAGATGTTGGATATTTCACACTCTCACTTAGAGACTCAGGGACGCTGAAGTTCCATGTGACAGCAAATGTTTTTGCCAATCTGAGTGTCAATTTTCCCTAATGTGAGGATACAGATTGTGCTGAAGGAGGTGGCACACTTCAGTAAGCACCTCCTCGATGAACCAAAATCACCTCAAGCAATATTACTGGCTCCAATGGAGGTGCAGTCTGAAGCATTACATTAGCATATCCACGTGGACCTTTCTTGCTTTCTCCTCCTCATCACATCACCATGTTTCAATAATTTCCAACCTCTGTCCCACTTCACCTGCAGGTTAACTTCCTGCCCCTTTAAATAGCACTACAGAGGTATTCCTCATGCTGCTGGATAAGTGGATGATTAACAAAGTTATTTAGTGAACTCATGTGATTGGAGTTTTAGCAACCTGCACCAAATCAACTAGAACGAATGATTTCCTCATAGACTAGTGCATTCTTTGTTGAATTTCAAAATTCACCCAATCCTCACATTGTTTTTCTTGGCAGCAATAGAAGCCACCTCTTCTAATCTGATGCTGTCTTTCACTTTGTCATGCACAGTGTTTCTTAATGAAACAACAATAAATAGTTCAGATGCAAAGTGACTCCTTATTCAGAAAAATGGATCTGAGAAACCCAAGTCAATTAAGTGGTACTGAAAAGACTGTACAACAGACCAAGGCCTCCAGACAGTGAACTGCATTTGGACGCTGATTTAGAGTGGGAGGCTAGCCAATTCTGTTTAGATGATATCAGGCTCTTTAACATGGATGGGACCTCCCACTGTACATCTCGAGCAATCAGTCTGTGCACTTCTTTGTTCTAAGCATTCAAATTTTCCATTCCTTTAAGATAACCAAGGCAAAATATGAATCACTTTATTTTATTCAGATGCCAGAAGGATGAGAAGATCTCAATCAAACAAAGGAAATCCTTGAAACTATGAAATAAAGTATGTTTATGGCTTACAACCTGGAAAATATAAAATGCAAAATGCCTAAGGTTAGGTTCAGGGCTGTGCTGAGCTTATTTAGTGAAAGCCAGCCCAGTGGCTTCCCACCAAAATATTTTCTTTTTTGCTGGCAATTTCCATGAGTTTTTTGTGGTGCCATATGGAACTCTCTGTAACTGTCACTTTGATTGATCTTCTGTTATTAGACAAATAACGATATCTGCTCCCAGAGGATTTGCAGAGGCAGGTTTATGTTCTGCAAGAGTTATAGCGCTGTCTTTATTGTAAACAGATTCCGAGGACAGAGAAAGGAAGAGTAAATGGATTCTGCTTACCCTAGTCAACCACGGAGAGATTTGTTTATTATAATGGATACCGTGGTCAAGCACAACTATGCAGATGCTATTTCATGAATGAGCTGAATATATGGCAGCTCTCTTTGACAGATATCTTTTTAACTGTTCATGTATAAAATATTGGTGACATTTATAAAAAAAAATCTGTTTGATATTTTCTAGAAACTTTGGCAAATTGGAGCTGCTGTGAACTGGGCATGGTTAAGGCATCTCCTTTTCCTAATCTTTTTCATTGCAGAAATGAGCTGAAAACGCATCAGGAATTTCAATTTGTGAAGCAATGTGCCCTGGGAATATATTAAGTAATTGAAACAAGAGATTATGTCTGTTCATGCGGTTATCTGAAGGAAAAGCAAACATCAGTTAGAATATTAAGCTGTTCCCTGTATTTCATTTACAGCAATCCTTGAAGAGACTTCTGAGTGAAAATCACATTTAATTCCTTTTAAGAAGCAGCTAGGCCAAGTGAGAATAAGGGAAGTAGCTGGGATGCAACTGGTTGGAATGGCAGGGAACCAGAGCCCCACCATCTTCTTTTTGGAATGCAAATCCAGTTCTGGGTAGGAAGACCCAAACACTACTTTCCCACTCTAGTGCCAGTTGAAGCATTTATGTCGTCAATTCATGATCACCTAGCACAAAAGCAGGAAGATGCCTTCCATCATTTCATTTGATGCTGAAAGGTGACCAGCTCTACCTCTCTCCTCAGATGTTGCCAAACCTTTCAGTATTTTCAGCTTTTATAGTATTTTATTTCAAATCTCTCACTGTGTGTTGTGTTTTGGTTTTGTCACATGTAGTGTTTTCTGGGACAGATAAATTAAAACAGAGCCCCAGACAAAGTAATTCTGGCAAACCTGGGCCTATTGGCCTAATTGGAAGCCCATTGGAGCATGGAATTTACACACAGCAAATAGGAAAATATTAGAGACTGAGAGAGAGTGCGTAGGAAGTTAACTTGTGTAACGGAGAAAGTAGAAAAGGTTTCTCGAAGTACAGAATAAAATACAAGAATAGTTAAAGGAAGAATAGTTAATAGTTAACAAGAGATTGTCTCACAGAGGTAGAAGAAATGATGCAAATGCAAAATAAACACTGATTTTAACGTAAATCGACAATAATGCAAATGATAAATTAGCAAAGCAAAATGTTGATCAAGCAAGAATAGTGAAGAGAAACTATGAACAAAAATGAAAAAGAAGGAGCCTCCAAAACGTCCACCTTCTTCCTCAACCAGGGATTCACCAGATCCATGGTCAACAGGGCCCTCCACTGGGTCTGACCCATCTTCCGCACTTCCACACTCACCCTTTCCCTTCCCAGCCGCAACAGCAATAGGGTTCCCCTTGACCTTACCTATCATCCCACTAGCATCCACTTCCAGAAGATCATCAGGCACCATTTCCGCCACTCCCAGCAAAATGCTGCCACAAGATACATATTCCCCTCTCCTCCCTCGTCCGCCTTCTGCAGGGACCGAAAACATCTGGGACACCCTGATCCAAACTTCCTTCACCCTCAAAAACCCCCACATCCCTATGAAACAGGCGAAGGTGCAACACCCACCCATTTATCGCCTCCCTCCCCAGTTTCCAAGGACCCAAACATACCTTCCAGGTAAAGCAATACTTCACCTGCACTTTGTAGAATCTAGTCTACTGCATTCGCTGCTCACAATGTGGTCTCCTCTACATTGGGGACACGAAACGTAGCCTAGGTGACCATTTCACACAACGCGTACATTCTGCTCACAATAAAGACCCATTGCCTGCCACTTTAACACACCACTCTGTTCTCTCACCAACATGTCTATCTCTGCCTTGTTCTAGCGAAGATGAACGCAAGCTAGAAGAACAGCACCTCATTTTCTGCTTGGGGCCCCTAGAGCTCTTCGGGCTCAATATTGAGTTCAATAATTTTAGGGCCCAAACTCTCCCATGTACCAGCCCCCTACCCCACACACAAGGCCTTGTTATCACATAGCCTGCCACCATCTGTTATTAGTCACTAATAGTCCCTTAACAACTATTCACCCTCTCAGCCTGATCGCTATCAACTCTTTGTCTGTCCAACTGCTCTTCTCTCTCTTTAAGCTCTATCCTATCATATAGTCACTACCCCATCCCCCTCCCTTTTTTTTTGCATATAATCTGACGCTTTCTCAGCCACCATCAGTTCTGGGGAAGGGTCACTGGGCCTGAAACGCTAACTCTGGTTTTTCCCTTCACAGATGCTGCCAGACCTGCTGAGCTTTTCCAGCAACTTTGTTTTTGTTCCTGATTTGCAGCATCCACAGTTCTTTCGGTATTTAGTTGAAAAGACAGTGGGCCCTAGTATTCTGCATTCTTGAAAATTAATAAAATACAGAGGAAACAATGGTGGCTGTAACCATTCTAACATTATTGGGAGGATAGAAGTGTTGTTGAATCAAGACCTCAAGAGACAAGAAGACATTCGGAAGCAAATAGTAGACCTGACTATACTATGAGAAAGCTGAGTGAGACCAAAAATCACCAGATAAAATTTAATAGTCACTAAACAAGTGTTAATTAAGGAAAGTTGACACAAGTTTATAAAAGGTAAATTCTGCATGAAAAGTTCTAGTATTCCTTGAGAAAATAATAGAATGTATTGCCAAAAGAAATGTATTTTAAAATGCATTTGATAAATTGCCAAGAATATGTAAAGTTGAATAGGAAGTTGGCTGAAGGTTGGACAGCAGAGATCATGGTCAGAAGTTAGCATTTTCCCCTGTAACAAGTGATAAGGGTGGTGTCTGGGTATTGGAGTGGGAGTCGAGGTTAATCAAGTAGGAAGGCCGAAATCTTTCCAATTTTCACCATGATTAAGTCCATGAATGAAGGCCTTAAATACTTTCCAGCCACTATGCTAACCATGGTCCTTAGGTGGCAAAGTAATGATCAATTAAGGGCTTCATCCCAATGCCATTGATACTATTACTTAAATGGCTGTGTATGTATTAAAGGTATGTGCTGGGTTGTTGATGCTAGGGTCTTTGCTGTAATCAGCAATTTGGATACCATGGCGGCTACGTTTTATTGCTGCTAGAATTAATTTAACATAGGCAATATTTTCAATGGTAGGTAGCTTACCTCCAAACTGTTGATTGTTTATGTTCTGTATCTTCTTTTCATTTCTGATATTGTCCCTGTTACAGTTCCCTCTTTCATACATCCATTTTAGTTTTTAGTAAGCGTTGGTAAAGCAGTTATTGGCAATCCTTGGCTCAACCAAAGTCACTTGAAGGCTAGGCTACACATAAGGGCAGTGAATTCCCTGACTGAGCTACTTCAGCTTTTACAATTTTGGTTTTGGTTCATAAATTACCAGATTTGTTGAGTGTGCTTTCGCAACTTACCACAAAGAGATTTGAACTCATGACCTATGTGTTGTTAGTTCAGTGTTACACAATGTGTCCACTGTGGCATGTGGAAATGGTTTTCCTTATTCTTGAACTTTGTAGCAGTGGTGACTTCAGAGGCTATTAAAATCAAATAGATTGAGTAGAATTAGGGTTGCATATACCAGGCAATAAATACTCAGATTTACTGAATTCACATTAGCAGGTTGTCACAGTGGAATTCAATGTCTGGTTGGTCAGCATAGTACCATAGCTATTGTTGTATACAACTCCTTTGACTTACATTTCTGAACTTCCTTTACACACGATGGAATAGTTGGAGTGAAAAGCAGAGAAACATTTAAGATGAAACTTGTTAAGCCAAAGAGGAAAAAAGGAATAAGGGGCAATGTTGTTTCAGAGATAGTAGGAACTAGAGATGCTGGAGAATCTGAGATAACAAGGTGTAAAGCTGGGTGAACACAGCAGGCCAAGCAGCATCAGAGGAGCAGGAAGGCTGACGCTTCAGGGCTAGACCCTTCTTCAGAAATGGGGGAGGGGAAGGGGGTTCTGAAATAGATAGGGAGAGAGGAGGAGGCAGATAGAAGATAGATAGAGGAGACGTTAGGTAGAGAGGAGACAGACAGGTCGAAAAGGTGGGGATGGAGCCAGTAGAGGTGAGTGTAGATGGCTGTTAGGGAGGAGACAGGTCAGTCCAGGGAGGACGGACAGGTCAAGGGGGCAGGGTTAGGTTAGTAGGTAGGAGATGGGGGTGTGGCTTGAGGTGGGAGGAGTGGATAGGTGGGAGGAAGGACAGGTTAGGGAGGCGGGGACGAGCTGGCCTAGTTTTGGGATGCGGTAGGGGGAGGGGAGATTTTGAAGCTTCAAAAATCCTCCCTGGACTGACCTATCTCCTCCCTACCTCCCGACCTACACTCACCTTTACTGGATCCATCCCTGCCTCTTATTCCTGTCTGTCTCCTCTCCACCTATCTTCTCCTTTATCCATCTTCCATCCGCCTCCCCCTCTCTCCCTATTTATTTCACAGCCCCCTTCCCCTCTCCCATTTCTGAAGAAGGGTCCAGGCCCGAAACATCAGCCTTCGTGCTCCTCTGATGTTGCTTGGCCTGCAGTGTTCCTCCAGCTGTACACCTTGTTATCTAAGGCAATGTTGATAGTGTTAGATGAGGGATTTGAGAGGATGCATAGACCAGCTAGGCAGAATGTTTTGCATCTGTATTAATTAGCAATGCACTTCAAAATTTATTCTCTTCCAGCAGACCAACTGGATTTCCTGGATTGCTGAACCCAGTAGAAACCTGGAGTTGAGGACTGTTCCAGGGAGAGGTAACTCATTTATCTGTATTGTTTCTGGGTCAGGAGGAACACATTATATGCTCCCAGACCACAAAACTGACCTTCTTCTCTCCCTGTTATCCGACAACATACCCATGATCACCAGTTTCCCAGAACTACCACTTGTAATGAAGTATCCCACAAACATCAAGTCACTGGCTACTCCTAATGGTGATTAACTGCTGTATTGTATTCACCAACCATGCCCTGAGATCACTGACTGTACCCAGTGATCACAGACCAGCGCCTTTGGTATCTCTGACAACAAATATTGGAAAATTAATGCCAGTGCAACTACTATCACAGTAACCCCCATCTTTAAAACCCTGGAATGAATCCAGTTGGCCCCAACGACTTGTCAGCCCACAGCTTCCATTTGTTTTTTTTTAATACTGCTTCCCTGAAATTGTAATTTCATTAAAATCCTCTCTCTCTCTCTTCAACGCCCTAATTTACAGATCTTACTGGAGTTTGTTATATACTCTTGAGAGTGAAGACATAAGCAAAATATATGTTAATTTAACCTGTCATTTGCTTATTATCCTCATTCTCATGAGGACTAACTTACAGACCTTACTCTTTTCCTTTTTAAATACCTATAGAAATTCTAGCTATCCACTATTATATTTGTAGCTAACATGCACTTATGCTCTAATTCCTTCCACCTGAATAATCTCTTAGTCTTCCCCTGTCATTGGTCAGAATATAAGGAAACATTGGATCTGCCTTTGCACAATTGTAGGCCTTTTTGACAAATTTGATGCTCCCATTAGTCCTCCCATTAGAATTTTTCTTTGCAACAGGAATATGTTTATTCTGAGTCTTCCAAAATATCACCTTAAATGTCTACTGCTGCATCTCTTGATCTGTCACATAGCCTGGTTTGACAGTTCACTTCAGCTAAATCAGCTTTTATGATCTTATTTAGGTTTTAAGTATTAGTCTAAGGACTAATATTCTCCCTTCCAAGACAAGTGTAAGGTGATGCACTTTGGTAGGAGTAACCAGAAGACAAAGTACGGGGCTAATGATAAGATTCTTAGTAGTGTAGATGAGCAGAGAGATCTCGGTGTCCATGTACACAGATCCTTGAAAGTTGCTACCCAGGTTGACAGGGCTGTTAAGAAGGCATACAGTGTTTTAGCTTTTATTAATAGAGGGATCGAGTTCTGGAACCAAGAGGTTATGGTGAAGCTGTACAAAACTCTGGTGCGGCCGCACTTGGAGTATTGTGTACAGTTCTGGTCACCGCATTATAAGAAGGATGTGGGAGCGGTGCAGAGGAGATATACTAGGATGTTGCCCGGTATGGAGGGAAGGTCTTACGAGGAAAGGCTGATGGACTTGAGGCTGTTTTCATCAGAGAGAAGAAGGTTGAGAGGTGACTTAATTGAAACATATAAAATAATCAGAGGGTTAGATAGGGTGGATAGGGAGAGCCTTTTACCTAGGATGGTGACAGTGAGCACGAGGGGGCATAGCTTTAAATTGAGGGGTGAAAGATATAGGACAGATGTCAGAGGTGGTTTCTTTACTCAGAGAGTAGTAAGGGAATGGAACACTTTGCCTGCAATGGTAGTAGCTTCGCCAACTTTAGGTACATTTGAGTCGTCATTGGATAAGCATATGGACGTACATGGAATAGTGTAGATTAGATGGGCTTGAGATCGGTATGACAGGTCGGCACAACATCGAGGGCCGAAGGGCCTGTACTGTGCTGTAATGTTCTATGTTCTATAAATGTAAAATGTAATCAGGTTGTGCTTGTTGCTGCTAGAGGTTCCTTTACTCTGAGGTCAGTAATTAATCCGGCCTCACTACGTAATACCAAGCCTAATGTAGCCGCTCCTTGAGTCGGTTCCAAAATATATTGTTTAAAGATACTATCTTAAAATCACTCAGTAAACTCCTCATCCAGGCTATTACTGCCAGTCCAATTTTCCCAGTGTATGTGGAGGTTAGAATTGCCCATGATTATCCCCTTCCTTTTATCACAGGTTCCATTTTGTATACTTAGTTTCATACTATGGTCATTGTTAAGAAGTCTGTAGGTCAATCCTGATAGTGATTTCCTACCTCTACTATTCCTTATCTCCACCCAATGACATTTCAAGTGCTCAGTCAAGTATTTTTTTAAAGGTTGTGAGGTTCCTGCCTCAACTACCCAGGCAGCAAATTTCAGATTCTTGCCGTCCACTGGGTGTAAAAAAAAACCTTTCCTCAAATACCTCTAAACCTCCTGCCTTTCACCTTAATATTATGCTGTCCTTTTATTGTCCCTTCAATTAATGGGAACATCTACTTTCTCTACACCCTGCCCATGTCCCTCAACCAGATCCCCTCTTTGCCTTCTCTGCTCTAAAGAAAACAACCCGAGCTTATCCAATCTCTCTTCATAGCTAAACTGCTCCATCCCAGGTAACATCCTGGTGAATCTCCTCTGCACTGAATTTCAGAGGTGAATCACAGAGTCAACCACAGAGTCACAGGGCCCTTGAAGTCAAATCCACATTTGACTCTGTGTAGCATCAAGGTCCCTTAGCAAAACTGCAATCAATGGAAATCAGGGGGGAAGCTCCCCATTGGTTGGAGTCAAATCTGGCAGATAGGAAGGTGGACATTTTTGTTAGCTATTCATCTCAGCTCAAGGACATCTCTGCAGGAGTTCCTCAGGATAGTGGCTAGGCAACAGCCATCTTCGTCTGGTTCATCAATGATGATTCCTTCATCATAAGTTCAAAAGTGAGGATGTTTGCTGATGACTGCACAATGTTCAGCTTCAACTCATGTGATACTAAAGCAGCCCATGCTCAAATGCAACAAGATTTGGACAATAGCCAGGCATGGGCGGACAAGTGGCGAGAAACATTTGTGTCACATAAATGCCTGGCAATGACCATCTCTGATAAGAGAGAATCTAAACACTGCCCTTTGACAGTCACCGTCATTGAATCCCCCATTATCCACATTCTGGGAGTTACCATTGATGAGAGAAAGAACTGACTACCATATACAGCTGGTCAGAGGCTAGGAATACTACAGTGAGTAACTCACCTCCTGACTCACCAAAGCCTCTCCACCATCTATGTGTCACAAGTCAGGAGTAATGATGGAATACTCCCCACTTGCCAGGGTGGGAGCAGCTGCAAAACCATCAAGAAACATGACACTGTCCAGGACAAAGCAGCTGGCTTGATTGGCACCACATCCATAATCATACACTCCGTCAACACCAAAGCTCAGTAGCAGCAGTGTGCACTATTCACAAGATGTGCTGCAGAAATCTGTCAATGATCCTTAGACAGCACTTTCCAAACCCACAACCACTTCCATTTAGAAGGACAAGGGCAGAAAATATAAGGGAACATCACTACCTTCAAGTTTCCCTGCAAGCCACTCATCATCCTAACCTGGAAATATATTTCCATTCCTTCAGTTTGTTGGGTCAAAATCCTGGCATTCCCTCCATAAGGGCATTGTGGGTCTAACTGGAGCACACGGACTGCGGCGGTTCAAGAAGGCAGTTCATCACTACCTTTTCAAGGGCAACGTGGGTTAGGCAATAAATGCTGGCCAGCCAGCAATGCCCATGCCCCACAACTGAAAATAAAGCCTTCTCCAGTTCAGTTATATCCTTCTGATAGTGTAGTGACCAGAACAGTATATAATACTGGCCTTCAGTCACACAAACAGCTTTGTCTGCCCTCTGTCTCCTACCACTTAGCCAATTTTGGATTCAACTTACCAAGTGATCTTGATTTCCATGTGCTTTTATTATTTTTTAATCAGTCTCTCACGTGGGACTGTGTCAAGGGATTTTGCTGAAATCCAATTAAACAAAATTTACTGCACCCTCCTCATTTATACTCCCGGTCACCTCTTCAAAAACCTCAATCAGATTTATTAGGTATGACCTCCCACTGACAAAGCAGTGGTGACTGTTGTTGCTCAAACTCTCCATGTGAAGATTAATTCTCTCCTTTAGAATTTTGTTCCCTACCAACAAAGGAAGACTCATTGGCCTGTAGTTCCCTAGTTTATCTCCACCATCCTTTTTGAAAAGTGAAACCGCATTAGCTGTCCTTCAATGTTCTGACACCTCCCTTGTGGCAAAAATGGAATTAAAAATTTCAGTTAGACCTCTTGTAATTTCTTCCCTCATCTCCTATAGAGGCCTGAAATACAATTCTTCCAGACTTGGGGATTTGTCCATTTTTCAGCTGACTAGAACCTCCAATACCTCCTCACTCACTCTTGTCAAACTGCTCAAGAACTTCACAGTCCTTCTTCCTGAATTCTGTACCCACATTTTCCTTCTCCAAAGTGAGGATAGGTGTGAAATACTTGTTCAACACCCAATGAATGTCCTTCAGTGCTATGCACAGATTGCTTCCTTGGTCCCCAGAGGGCCCTGCTCCTTCCCTGATTATCCTCTTCCCTTGACATAGATTTAGAATATCTTGGGATTCTCTCTAATCTTACCACCTGTGTTTTTATCAAGACCCCTCTTTGCTCTCCTAATTGCTTTCTTAAGTTACCCCCTGCACTTTCTACACCCACTCAGTCTTCCATCTGACTTGCTCTTATTAAAAGCCTTTGTTTTCTTTCTTATGTAGTGCTGAATATTCCAAGACATCTAGGTTCTCTGGGCATATTGGTCCTCCATCTCACCCTAAAAGGAATGTGTTAGATCTGTACTCTCGCCAATTCCATTTTAAACACACCACAACCCCCAGCATTCTACTGTAGATTTACCTAGAAGTAGCTGTTGTCAAACTACTTTTGCCTGATCCAGCTACATTTTAATATAATCTGCCTTTCAGTCATCCAAAAAAATAGGTTTTGCTTTTCAATTCAGTGCCAAATTCCTCGTACTCTCTTTGCAGACCCTTTTCATGTTTCTACCTGTATTATTGGTAGCTGCACATTCTCCCCTACATGTGCACGTAACATTGTGTGTGGTTATAAGGGCCAGAGTGTAGAGAAAGCCAATCTTCTAGTTTTTGTGACCAGAATGCTTGCCTCCCTCTTTAAAACATTGTCCCAGTAAACATCAGGAATATCGGAGCTTCGTCTTTGATTAATCATCCTGTCCTCGTTTCAGTACTTCTCATGTCTGCCAATGCTTTTGATTCCGATCTGCTTGAGAAATAATGCAAACTGCCAAGTAGCCCACCAAATCCCAAAAGAATCGTAATATCTTTTATGATATATGCGTCATTTGTTGCTTTTTTCTTTAATTTTCTGAAATTATATTATTCGATCCAGAAAAACACAAATCCAAATCTGAAGAGCAATGGTTTACAGAAATCAAATTGTAACATGAATGGCTTAGTACAAGCTAATCCATTTTTTTTTGTTTATGAGATGTGAACATTGCTGCAAAGCCACCATTTATTGATTGCCTACTAATGGATCAGTAGGTAGGTGACCTTGGACACAACAGTGCATCTGACCCAGTAAGGTTAAGGAAAATTCACCATAGCACCACAGGAACATGAAGATGGCTCTCACTGGTGGTGGTTTAATCTGAGAGTCACCACACGTCAGGCAAGGGCTGATGTTCAGAAGATGGGACCTTCATGGTAACCTCAGCCAGTCCAGGAACTGAACTGCATTGCTGGCGTCACTTTACATTGTAAACCAGCTGCCTAGCCAACTGAACTAAATGAGCGCCATGTGGCCCAGTAATAGCAAAGGAACAGCAATGTACTTCCATACCAGGATGCTGTAAATTGGAGATTATTCCACATGCTTGCTGCCATTGTTACTTTGAACAGGATCAATTATGAATATATTTTATCACAATAAAACTACATACCCATTTAAGTGTCTCTAGAACAATGCTGAACCATAGTTCACTGACTGGTCCAGTTGGTAACTTGCAAGATTTGATGGCATCTTGCTCTCAAGAGGGCTTATGTTCTTCTCAGGATTGTAGTCATGACTCAGCAGTTTCTCCAAAAATGTGTATATGTTTGATCTTCATCCAAGGAAGGGCGGCACAGTGCCTCACAGCGCCAGGGACCCAGGTTCGATTCCACCCTCAGGTGACTGTCTGTGTGGAGTTTGCACATTCTCCCTGTGTCTGTGCTGGTTTCCTCCGGGTCCTCTGGTTTCCTCCCACAGTCCAAAGATGTGCAGGTTATGTGGATTGGCATGCTAAATTACCTGTAGTATTCGGGGATGTGTAGTTTAGGTGGGTTATAGGGGGATGCTCCAAGGGTTGGTGTGGACTTGTTGGGCCAAAGGGCCTGTTTCCACAATGTGGGGATTCTATGATTCCAGGAAAGGAAAAAAATTAGCTGGGATTTTGTACCATGTTACCTGAAGACTGTCAGCATCGGTGTCAGAGCAGAGCCCAGCTGAAGCCAATACCTTGCAGAAAGATAGAGGAAAGAAACCAACAGTCCAGTAACTCAGATTGGTGATCAGAAAATAGCATGGAAAGATGCACTTTCAAAATTGTTGAAATAAAGGAGGAGGGTTTGTGGTTTAACTGGTGTTAAACTGAATATCCTGTGTCAAGAAGACTGAAGGTGGCTTTGTTGCTAGGCAGAGAGTCTAACTTTAGACCTTCCTAACCACAGAACCGTTGTTTGATTTTATTAGTAAGCGCAAAATGAGTCAAGACTCGTGTGGGTTGAAATGCATCTGGATTTGGTTAATGCTTCAGCGGGCAAATTACTGCACCCTGCTGGACAAAAGAGGCTGATAAAACCTGAACAGAAAAATTATATAAATAATGCTTTGTAATGAATTAAATGAGTTTCTTTCCAACATTTTACTACAATTAATTCTATATTTGCAGCGCTTAGAATAATTTTTCAAAATACAAAAACTGAAAAGTTTCTAATTTTCTAATGTGATTGTGAACCAATGCAAATTGACAAGCATTCCTACCAAGCCCCAAAGAAGTTGCGTCTGTCTTTTATTAGATATACATCACTTGTTATCTATTTTTAAAAAATCTCCAGATCTTATCTAATTCAGGTAAATGCAGATCCAAACTGAAGAACAGTTGATTGCAGAAGGCAAATTTACAGAAAATCAGATTAAGAAAAATTGATAATTATTTTCTATTTTTCGATATAAAATAATTGAATTTTGAATTCTGGATGAAATCTTTAAATGTTGCTCTTATATTTTGCTATTTTACCTTATTTTATGTTAAGTCAGCCACCAGGAATGGGAGCATCAAGAAAGCACATAGAACATGGAAACTGGAATTGTCAGCACACCTGTATTGATTGTAATGAGGTTAGCAGGGTGGACATCATAGAATATGAGTTCCCTGATTGGGGCTGTTAACTTTGTCCAAACAGGGAGCCCTGTCCACCAGATAAGAACAGGAGTATTAGACATCATGATCACTTTCAGAGTTGGTTCTGAGGGAGCTGGATCAGTGTCAAGGACTTCCCACATGTACATAAAGGGTGACTTGCTGACAAGATACCGACCGTGGTAAAGTTACTTCAACATTGTAAAGTTTAAAGTTGGTATGCATGTGTCATCGCCAATACGGTCCCAGTCAGAATGGCAGCCTGACCGACAGGCTGGGCTTTCATATAGATGGGTAACAGCTGGCTGGCTGGCACATGAGTCTAAGCCTAGAGGTTGTGATCTCAGTAATGACAGGGATGTGTTGGGGTTGGAAAGATTGCTTACAGGGCTGAGGATGTTTGATTGGACTGGGTGATCTGTGGGATCATGGAGACGGAGATCAATCTTGAGTGGAACTCAATTCTGAGGAGATGGGAGAGGGTGAATCCCACAAGAGAAAGTTGTTGATCACAGAAGGAAGTGTTGATGAGGGGATGCAAATTTAGCATTTGGGTTTCAACCTGAAGAGGGTCTGTCAAACCTAGATCCTGGCTACATTCCCCCACATTTAAATTTGAAAAGCTGAATAATAATGTGGTTTGCAACACCATTATCATACTTAAAGGCTAAACTGCCTCCTTGGTGCTCATCTCCTTGTGTGTTGCCCGCTGGCAAGAGAATTAGAAAGCTGCTTGCAAAGTCTCTCCCAAGGAAGGCCTGCTGAACTCCACATCAGTCAGCCAATACTGAGGCACTGATAGACCTTCCTCTGGAGTCAAGACCCCAGGAGCAAAAATACCACATAGGGAGCACTACCAGCCAGTTAGAGTTTCACAGAGAAGGAGCTGAGGGATGGAGGCTCAGAGAAAATATCTTTTGGAGCAGAGGCAGCTTGATCTCTGACATAAAGTCCCACAGTGAGGCACTGGATGCCTCTGCTTGAGGCCCCATCCCAAGGTGACAAGTGACCACTATAGTTTCATGCCATGCATGCCTCATGGCAAGAAACCTGCCTGTTGACTTGGCTCATTCCAGCTATGATATGATAAGGCCCTTACATGGTCCTTAACCTGGCACTTGTGGATTTGATTGTTGCCGGGGAAGGAATGTCACTCCTGGGCCGTCCCATTCAAAACCTAATTCGGCTAGAGATAGGAAATCACCAGAGTTCAGGAACAACATCATCCTATCCAATGAAAGGCCTATCCTACCACCAAGCCTGTTACTGCTGAGAATACAAATCCCAGCCCCTGGAGTGATTTTGTTCCCCAGCTGCCTTCTCAAGTCAGTTCAAGCTAGAAGTGCATGCATCGCAGGTTGGTTTGAGTTGGAGTTCTGCCTTTAACCGTTCACCTGATCCAAGGAAAGCTGTTGTTTAATTGAAATTCCTTCAAACTATTTAGTAAGTTTTGAAATGGGGACCTTTTGTTTTGGTATCATCTTTTACTTTATATGATATCAGGAGAACAATCAGTATTTTAATAGCCTATAAGCACATCTGAAATGTCCACTCTAAAATACTCTATGGAGAATTTGTAGTGACAATTTGGGACATCCTTGTCAAGGCTTTTGTGGTTGAGTTGATCCATTTCTTCAAAAAGGAACTGGATGTGAAAATGGAATCTATAAGGAAAGCTAATGAGTAACATGATCAAAAAACCTGAGACATGATGTTAGAGTTGTATGGCTGGGTGAATGCATATGTGAGCTCAACGCCGAACAGCACA
Source organism: Stegostoma tigrinum (assembly GCF_030684315.1). Taxonomy (NCBI): domain Eukaryota; kingdom Metazoa; phylum Chordata; class Chondrichthyes; order Orectolobiformes; family Stegostomatidae; genus Stegostoma; species Stegostoma tigrinum. The sequence continues at coordinate 22,076,652 of NC_081370.1, forward strand.
TATATGTAAATGGCTAGCTGTTTTGGAGATTTACTCAATTGCTTTTGTGCATTTATACTTTATTATGGAACATTCTGCCAAGAAATGGTAGTTATAGTAGAATAAGGTTTGTAACAGCACAGATTGGACATGGTGCAAGGTAGCAGTGAATCAGAATATCTTGACTGACTTATGTCTATGTTCCAACATTGAGTCCCATAGAGGTCAATGCAATGTTCAGATTAATTTAATCACTGGGGTCTCATTCTGACTCTCTACTTTGAAGTTACTCACATGATAGTGATTCAGGAGTCCATTTTAGAGAATCATAAAAAGGCAAAATCAATTCCGTCGTGGAATCTGAATTGCCCATAAATGGAAAAGCTCAGAACCAGATTTTCTTTGATTTAAATACAAACAGATATGTTTGTCTGACCAATTTTTTATCAAAATTATTGAAAATATAATTCTAAATCAGTTCATGCCTTTCCTACCTTGGGTGAAAATGTTTCTCTATTTTACATTTTTCAGTTGTTGAAGAATTGAAAAAGAGAACTGAAGACAGAGAATGCTAGCAGGAAAATCTTATCTGGTCGGAACCAGGAGTGGATGGGGAGGCAAGATGTGGGGCCATGTATAGTCTTAAGAGCAGGCTGGGATGTGCGAGTGGAAGGTTCTTATGAGTTTGCAAGTACATACAATGGTGTCCTGTAGCGTCAGTTTTATATCTTATAATATATTTTACTTTCTTTTTAATAGAGTACAACAGGGAGCAGCAATTGATTATTAAATCATTATCACTACCATGACATTCATTCCCACAGTGTTGTTAAGTAAGAAGTTGCTGAATAGTTGACACAGCAATGAGGAAAGAAGAATGTTTGATTGATTTATTTCCAAATGCTGCCAGCTTTTTCAGGGGAAACTTGAAGATGGCAATGATACCACACATTAATTGCTTTGTCCTCCTAGGTGGTAGTGGGCATGAGGATGATGACACATGACTGAAACAAAATTGTGACTTGGCAGCACGCTTGGCATTTGTACAATGAGACATATAATCAGGGTCAATGGAAATGACTTTATGTTGGAAAGGATAATGGACATTTCTGGAGAGGACTCTTGGTTTGTTGCAAATATAAGATGGAATCCTGTAGAGGAGTGAACAACGTAGACCATGGTAGATTGTGCAGATCCTGTTCAGACAAGCAGGGCATTCACAGAAAATCAATCGAGAAGCTGCGCACATGGGTTTAGCCAGTCATCAGCTGGGGAGATCTGTCCAAGTCAGAAGGAGGGGGGATGTACAATGGTCAGTCCTGGATGTCAGTGGAATGAAAGCCAAGGAGTGTTATCAGGGGGTGTTGTTGTGGTATGGAAGTAGAGGAGCTTAATCCTGAGATTAGAGACAACAATTAGGATGCAGAAGGAACAAGAATAGTGAAGAAGGAATATCTAATTTATTGGGGGTTGGGGGGAGACAATAGTGAAAAGTAGCACATGGGATACTGCAGGAGGGGCCCCTATTGGCAGGTACTATAACCATGAATTTAACGGTGTGAGTGTGGAATAGGGTGGTGGGCAAGATTATATTGTAGGGACTCAGGACTGAATGATGAGAGCTGCAGACATAATTGCAGGTGGTGTGTGGGAGTACATGGAGGATCAGCAGAGTTGGGCTATCAGGTGACTGCCATGAAGAAAGGGAAGTGGGGGTTCAAGGTGTTTCTTGATAACCAGCCAGATGTTGTAATTCATGGTGCCAACCTTTCACATTCAATCAACTTCTCAATGTAAACTGCAAATTGGAAAAGGCTGTGATCACGCCTAGAATGGGCAGTATTACATCTCACTTGGGAAAATGTACTGATGCTCAAGACCTATCACTTCCAGGGTCACTACAAAAGACCATGATTTAATCAGGGAACATAGAATTCCCAAATTACTGGTTTGTTGGAGCCAAGTCAACAGAAAGAGCTGACCTGGCCCCTGAACTGAACAAGGCCTACTCTTTATTACAAATGATTTGATGCCAATCACAAGTAAACAGCTATGCACTATCAACATATCGTTCTACTACTGCAAACTCAAACAGCTTTTCAAACTCCTACACATATGCAGGCAGATACAGGCAAATACAATAAAATGGTTTGATGGGTGAAACGCTAAGAATCACAGTTCAATAGCGGCAGACCACAGGTCCGCTGAGATGTTCCTTTTGACTTGCAGGTTCTTCAATCTCCTTTCTCCAGTTTCTCCAGTTTCTTCCATCTCTGATGAGAGAAAACTAATTATCTTCAAGCTATGTACTTCTGAAAAAGATACATGTAGGCTGCCCTTTGAGTATTCTGAATATTTCTGCCTGTATTTTCATACCCACAAGCTGTTCAGTACCAAGAAACTATCGTGGAATTCTCCCCAGGATGTTGGGGATGTCCTATGACAACCACGAGAGGTCACAATTGCACAGCTACTTGTTACCAGCCAAATTTCACCTTGCACTCATCCAGTGCTGTGTCATCAACAAATATCATCCCCGTTGCTTAAACAAAGCAACAATGTAACCTCCACTCACAATTAACTTCAGTAACTTGTTTTTATAATTGCAGCAATTTCTTCCTCAGTCCATTGTTTTGAATTGGTCCTTTTTTCCATTTTACTCCACAATCAAAAATGCAGAAAATAAAAAAGATATTGTCTTTTCAGTCAAATCAGTTTCCAGTCTCAACACACAGATTCTACTTGCGAGCAACATAAGACCCTACAAGAGACAATTGCTCAATCATGCAGTTGCGCAGTATAAGCTGAAGTCATCTGCAATCATAGCACTGTGCATGTGTAATGCATGAGGTACCCAAATTTAAAATAATAACATAAGACCCTTTGGTGTTGGGGGTAGTATTTAAGAATGGAATGAAGATTGATGAACTACATGTAGATAGATAGTGGGATTAAACTGACATTTTCAGGATGGAACCCCATGGAACTAGTGGAGCATCACAGGTAAAATAGTTGGCAAGACAAGTACTGAGGAGGTAGAGAGTCTTCAGAGGGACATAGAGAGTTTACGGGAGTTGGCAAAGACTTGCCAGATGGTATATAATGTGGGAAAATGTTAGGTTATGCAATTTGGCAAGAAGAATAGAGGAGTTAAATATTATTTCAATGGCGATACGCTGTAGAAAGCTATCGAACTGAGGGATGTGGAGCTCCATGTGAATGGATTGCAAAAAGCTATCATCCAAATTCAGCATGTAATAGGGAGGGCAAATGGACTATTGGCCTTTACTTTCAAGAAGGTTTAATATGAAAACGGGGAAGTTTTGCTAAAGTTAAACAACCAGCTTTTGGGCACCTTATCAATGGAAAGATAAATTGGCACTGGAGACAGTCTAGAGAATGTTCACTAGGCTGAATCCAGTTATGAAGAAAGGTTGGGTAGGTGGGACTTACATTCATTGGAGTTTATAAGCATGAGAAGCAGTCTCATTGAACATATAAGATAGTTAGCTGCCTTAACAGGGTAGATGTGGAGAGGTTGCTTCCCCTTGTTGGAGACTCTATGACAGAGGATATAATCTAAAAGTAAGAGTTGCCCATTTATGACAGAGTTGAGGAGGAATCCTTTTCTCTTGGAGGGTAATGAATGTAAGGAATTCCTTACTGCAGAAGGCTGTGAAGGTTGTAGCAGTAATTATCTTCAAAGCTGAGGTAGATAGATTTTTAAGCAGAGAGAGGATCAAGTATTGTGGGGAAAAGGCAGGAATCTGGAGTTGAGAATTATCAGATCAGCTATGATCTCAATGAATAGCATTCAGACTCAATGGGCTGAATAGCTTATCTTTGTGGTCTTATGGTTTACGCCATGAAAATAATTTGCTCTTCCCTTGAACTATGAGTATTTGCGATCATGGTCTTGTTTGGAATTACACGATGGGTGATGTAAGTGTGGCAGAACAAAGTCTCAATAGTCCTGGAGCATTTACAATATCCTACTGTCTCTTTGCAACATGACTGGTGCTGCATTCAATAGACTAAGATCCAATGTCAAAGGTCCATGTAGAGGCATTCCACAGCCCTCATGTTGGAGCACTCCATGTCCCGCTGGATGGAGGAATTTGTTAAACTGTCATTTGTGAGTGCTGACTGCTCACATTACTAGGCACCTGTTCAGTGTTTTACATTCCCCATAAATATTCATTGCAAGCTGGACTGGTGGTTCTAGGCACAGCAAGGGTTTTTGTCTCAGCTGTAGCTATGCAACAAAGGCACAGAGAAATGGAAGGGGAGCAGATAACGCCTACAACATAACCAGCCACAATCTCCTGAGGATGTCCAACAACCAGCACATGAAACAGTTACAGCTGAAGATCCCTTCAGGATTTGCAAGAGGTGCAGGAGGGACAAAGTCTTTCATCATCAATGCCATTTCGTCTGGATGAATAAGGCTCAGTGTCAGGGCAGGCTGAGGATACCCTGGAACACTCACTGTCACTGAACTCAGCCAGCTGCCAGAACAGGACCTGTGAACTGAAGGAGTGAGTGGCCATCCTATCCCAATGGCAAGGAACCACTGGGGACCTGTGTGGGATCTCTCAATCCTGAACCCACAAATGTACTGAAACCTGTTACTGATGCTGCTTGTGCCAGATGAAACACTGTTTCATCTCATTTGCCTATGGTAGAGTCAGTGCTACCCCTCTGCAGGCAGTAGGCTTTGCCAACATAGCTGGCATCTCCTAGGTGCAGAGCATAATGGACTGTGCATGTGATGTTGAAAAGATCGTGGTATAGTACATCTGTGTTCAGCAATATATATATACATTGCATTAATGTTCAAGTCATCTGCAATCATCAGTACTTCATCTTAGAAGTCTTGGGAACTGCCATGATGACTACATCCTGGAGAACTCTCATGTTCCTGCTGTGTTTCAGATGTGAGATGCCTTGTAAGGATCGTTACTGAGAAATGAGAGCTACCCTCTGTGACCATGGCTGATGACTCTTACACAACCTCTGGCTGATGCTGAGCATAGATAAAATGCTGTCCATTCTTCAGTTGGAACCATCCTGGACTGGATGATATGCCTGCTCAACATGAGGTTCTGCTGCTTCCATTGGTTTAGGAAAATTGTGGAGGTGGAGGGAATGCTGTAGACAGGATGTGCCACATATTCCTAGCATGCTGTGCTCTACACAAATGGAACAAGCAAAGAAAGATGTGATGGATGCTGAAGAACTGGAAGATCAGGCGTAATCTTCCAAGGAGCACATGATGTAGAGACGCCAGTGCTAGACTGGGGTGGACAAAGATAGAAATCGCATGATACCAGATCACAGTTCAATGGGTTTATTTGAAATCACAAGCTCCGGAGTGCTACTCCTGTGTCGGGTGAAGTTGCTACTTCACCTGATGAAAGGGCAGCGCTCTGAAAGCATATGATTTCAAATAAATTTGTTGGACTATAACTGGTGTCGTATGATCTACGAAGAGTACTCTATGAAGAGTATGAGGACATAGAACAGGGGGGCCAACACGTTAAGCAGCAGTGTTGGGTGCATCAGACCAGACAGAATTACAACTTGGCTTGCAGCAGATGAGAGCTGGGTTCAGTGATCATTCATTGGCTGTAAAGTTGTTGGTGCTTAAAAGACAAGCAGCCTATTTCTATTCTGCGAGGCAAATGCAGCTTTTGTTTGTTTGCTTTCTGTTCACTTTGGTGTTGGTGCATTTAAATGAATGCTTTGAGGTTTTTGAAGGCTTTCCAGTATGTGATGGTCCCACTCAATCAATGGGAAGAGTAGCACAAACTTAATCAGGGATGTAAGACAGAATGTGGCTAAGGTAGGCAAGATGAATGGGTTAAACTGTGATCAATGTACAAATGTCAAAGTATATGCAATGAAATGTTAGTTGTGTCACCTTTGTGGTGTATGGTTACAGTCCCACTACACCCACAATGGAAGACTACCATTGTTTGACCAGATACATGGCTGTGTTGAAAGGTGACACTGGCACCCATGATCCTGGAATATGCTGGCAACGGTAAGGACTTCTGCTTGTGTCCAGTCGCAGAGTAAGACAGGCAGGATATTACACGGACATGGTACATTATTAATGAGGCAAGTCTGGAAGCACAATATATGAAAACTCATGAGAAACCCTCAAGAAAACTTGCCAAAAATTCAGCCTCTAGTAACCATTGAGAGGATGCTGCCATAGCTTTGAATCTGTCCAGGTGTCGAGTCTGCTTGAGACTGCTCCAAGTGTGATTATTTAATCTAGGTAGAAGTATGTGTCATATTTACCCTTCCCTCAGATATTGGCCATGTAAGATTCAGTGGTGTTATTGGTCAAAGCTGTAAATGTAGTTTCTTCATCTCTCAAAAGTCCTTTTTAGTGACTTCAAGCAGTTTTAGTAGTCATACTACGCTGTCTTAAAGTAATATTCCTCAATAACGAAACCTAAAATTTTAATATTTCATGTACCTAAGCAGCAATTTTCCATCTGCCTCTTCTTTAGTCATGGTTGTGCTATTAGCATGTGGGTTTCTTTTTTTAACATGACTCATTCCCAGGATATGAGCTGACTTTACCAAGTAAAGCCACGTTGATAAAAGACTTTTACGCAGTAAGCATCTACTGCTTTTGGCTTCACTGGCAAATCTACCTGAAATTAATTTGCTGTGAGTATTCCAAATTTATTAGCGTTGCTTAAACTTTAATGGGTTCAAACCCATTGTGTTATTTCCATGAATGTAAAACCACTTGTCTAATGTGGTGTCTCAATTTGATACTGAGAAGTGCTTGTTCTAAAGATTCAGCACAGTTTAAATTTTATGAAGTTTCCAGTGATCTCATGCCTACCTCATTCTTTCTGTATGAATATAATCAGTGGAATGGAATGTGCTGACTGCTACTGTCAGCCCCAAACCTCTGAGTTGAGGGAGGGAGCTAAAGGGAGATTTGACACACATTGACCACGTCCTAACCTTTTAGTGTGTGTGCTTCCCCGCTATCTGAAGGTGCTGATTTGGCCAATTCACTGTTGTGTGGACTATGGTCTTTCTCCAGTGTCACATGAACTGTCCACCATTCTTCATGCATGAATAAAAGACTTCGAGTGACCTGGTGAGGATTTCAATTTAATTTATGTTATCATGTTGTAATGAAGTTGCATTCACTTCACATTTTGTTTTTCAAAGAGACAAACTATCTGGGTTAGGTTTAGGGGTAGGGAGCTACAAAACTATTGAGAGCCACCTCAGAATTGGTTATCCTCACCTAATATTAAAATATTAGACAGTCACCTAATACATCTTAGCATTCTTCACATCCATAACATTAATGAGATTTTTATTCAAATGCATCCAGAGGGATCATGGGTTATAAGTCCAACACTGCGAATCAGAGAGTCATAGGGTCATACAGCTTGTAAACAGACCCTTCAGTCCAGCCAGTCCATGCTGAACATAGTCTCAAACTAAACTGGTTCTACCTGCCTGCTTCTAGGCTCATATCCCTCCTAATCTTTCCTATTCATACATTTACCTAAGTGTCATTTAAATGTTGCAACTGTGCCCACATCCACCACTTACTCTGAAAGTTCATTCCACGAGTGAACCTCCCTGTGTTAAAAAAAATTGTTCCTCATGTCTTTTCTAAATCTCTCGCCTTTCAAGTTAAAAATATCCCCTGTAATCTTAAAATTCCTCATCCTAGGAAAAAGACACTTACCGTTAGCCCGATCTATAGCCCCCATGATTACATGAACCTCTATGACGTCACCACTCAACCTCCTACGCTGCAGTGAAAAAGTCCCAGCCCATCCAGCCTTTCTTTATAACTCAGACATTCCATACCCCGGCAATATCCTGGTAAAAGAGATAACAAGGTGTAAAGCTGGATGAACACAGCAGGCCAAGCAGCAATCTGACCCCACCACCAAAGACATTTTTCCTTCCCTATCCTTATCTGTTTCAAAATCTCTGCTCCCCCAACCGCATCCCAAAACCAGCTCAGCTTGTCCTTACCTCCCTAACCGGTCCTTCCTCCCACCTATCACCTCCTCACACCTCAAGCCCCACCCCCATCTACTACCTACTAACCTCATCCCGCCCCCTTGACCTGTCCATCCTCCCTGGACTGACCCATCCCTCCTTAACTCCATACCTATTCTCATCTTTACTGGCTCCACCCCGCCTCTTTGACCTGTCTATCTCCACTCCACCTATCTTCTCCTTTATCCATCTTCTAACTGCCTCTCCCGCTCTCCCTATTTATTTCAGAATCACCTTCCCCTCCCCCATTTCTGAAGAAGGGGGTAGGCCCAAATTTCAGCTTTCCTGATGCTCTGATGCTGCTTGGCCTGCTGTGTTCATCCAGCTCTACACCTTATTATCTCAGATTCTCCAGCATCTGCAGCTCCTCCTATCTCTGGAACATAGTGGTCAATCTATTCTGAATCCTGTCTAACTAATAATATCCTTCCTATAATTGGGTGACCAGAACTGGACACAGTACTCCGGAAGAGGCCTCATCAATGTTCTGTACAACCCCAACATAACTTGCTAATTCCTACATTCAAAGGATTGAACAATGAAGCCGTGTGTACTAAAAGCCTTTCTAAACACCCTGTCTATAGGTTACAACCCTTTCTCTTTCAAGATGGCACCTTTCGCTAGCAGTTCAGTAAACCAAACATTAACTTAAATAGGCTAGCAAGGGTTCAGAGGTCAATAATCTTGAATCAGGGAGACACACAGACTTGTCTCATTTCTAGATCAGTTAGAAGGAGAGCTTCTTGTCCGAGGAGTCAATTTAAATATTCAGGAAGACAAATTGTTAGTTGGTAAAGTGAATTTAGCTTCTGAAACAGAAGTGGAGATTCTGCTGTTTTTATAAGGAGCAGTAGGGCATGGATTATAGGCAATGAAAAAAAAGTTCAATTTATGTGCTACTTTATTTGTTTCTTGAATAATTGCCCAGATTTTTCTTTTCAATTGGCCCTGTCTCAACCAAGATCTTTATTGGCTGTCTTCACAAGGCATAATCACATGTAGTATTGCTTGATCAATCACTGACCCTGATTTATTTGGAGGCCAGATTTTAACAGATAGATTTTAGCATCTTAGTATCTGAAACCGAAGATGAACTCAAAATGCCACATCAGGCTATCGTTCTATTTAACAAATATAATCTGATGATAAAAATCTGTTAATCTTAGAAAAGTCATCTGAAGGATTCAACTGTAGAAAAAAAATCAGTAAATTCTCTTCTTTTCCTTCCACCCATTTTTTTGACATTATGCCTAGCTACCTAACCAAGAGCATTGGTGAATCTTATGCTCATCGATGGCTGTTAATGTTGCTTTTCAGCAATTTAGGATCACATAACAAAATCTAATGAAATATATGGTCAAAGTCAAGTAAACATTATTTGCTTTATCAACATTCAATCCTAAAAAACAGTAGCTCTCATGTTACGGCATTTCATATTTTAAACAATGCCAAGTTCCGCTTCTATTATTTGCTTCATAGCTTATTCCAAACATCTTCACTTTGTGGCAAAATGTTTTGCCTGATATTGAAATTTACTTTTACATCAATTCAATTTACATCTATTGATTTCTCAATCTGCTTTGAAATAATAATCTTAGTATGTTTTACCTAAACAAAATATATGGTTTAACATCTTACTTCAAGGATATCCCTCAATGTCTTGAGTTTCTTTTAACCTTTAAACCAAGTAATCTGATCAGTTAACTTGTTAAAAAAAGCTTGTCAAGTTTCCTTTTATTTATAAACAGCTACTACAGTTAGAAGTATTTCAGTAACTGTGAGATTTGTGGGGTCTGACTGCTTTGGGATATCCTGAGATAATGGGAAACACTGGCCAATTGAAGTTATTTATTTCATTTGCATTTATAATGCTTCATCCCTGAATTATGTTCATTGTAGAATAAAAATGTAACCCTCACGAGTATTTCTCTGATGGTCCGCTCCCTTTGCATTTGGATCTGTCTTGTTTTATTTTTCTGCATTCTGTCTGAATTATTTATTGCCTACCAACAAATATTGCTTTGCAATATAAACCTGCGTTACAAAGTTATGATCTATTAAAGATGATTTATGAATTTATCATGTGGAATTTAGATTTTTAAAAATCATATTAAATCTTGAAAAGCAAATGCAAAAGTTCATTGACTTCAAACAGCAGCCTCTAAGAGGGGTGATTATTTGTATCACTGTTCTGGATAAATTCCAAAGCTGTTAGGTAAAGTCAACTTGTCTGCAAATCCCAGAAATCTCAGTTAACCAGAAGGAGTGGGAATGAGATTATCTCCCAACACATTTGAAGCGAATTTAGACAAACATCTGATGGGTCTGTACGATGGATGTAACATCCTTAGATCAAGTTAAAGGCTTCCCTCTAAATATCAGAGACACTGACGTTTTTATAAAAAAGTCATTCAGTCCAAAGCTGTGCAGGTTAGGTGGATTAACCATGGTAAGTGCAGGGTTACGGGGAAAAGGTGAAGGGCTGGGTCTGGGTGGGATGGTCTTCAGAGGGTTGGTGAGACTCGATGGGCCAAATGGCCTCTTTCTGAACTGTAGGGATTCTATGATTCTATGGGATTTAGTGGTCACTGGGTAATATATGTTAGCCTTGCCAGTAAAGTCCGCATACAATGAATCAATGTGAACCTTCTTATGCTGTGGTCAGCAGAAAGAGGAGACTGATTGGTTTTGTGAGCTATCACAGCTAGATACAGGAGGAATCTTCAGTTATCTATGGATTCCAGGAGATTAATGCTGACACACCAGGGAAGGGAATCATTGGAACTGGTTTTACTGCTGATGTACCTATGTGAAACTTTCCAAAAGCTAAGAAAAGCACCTATCTAGATAATCCCTTGAATTTATTACTCCATGAAATGGGGAAGTATGAACCAATTAGAAGCTAGGATCAACTGTGGGCTATTTCCTGTAAGAACTACAGTGGAGAATGTAATGTGTGGTAAATATCAAAGAGAAATATTCTTTCTTATGATTTAAAGTAGAAGTGGCCTACAGTAATAATGCTTGGATAATAGTGTTCTTAGTTATATGTGTCAGTAAAGTCTTATAAACATGAAATGGAACTGTTTCATCCTTTTCAGTCTTGCTTTTTAAAGACTGTGTCAGTCTCAATGGGGATTATAACCTCAAATAATTATACCGAAGTTTCTTGAGATTAAACTTCCAGAGTGTCGCATAAAATTAATAATACCATATCGACTGCCCTCTTTACATGCCATCTAATTTTCTTTTCCATTGACTTCAATTTGAGAAACAATCCTTCACTTCCCCACCCCATCCCTTGCTTGATGATTCATTTTGTCTCATTTTATGCTCACGTCAGCACTTTTGACCAACATTCATACTTCATATTTATCAGTGTTAAAAGTCACTTGGTGTGTGTCCATCCATAAATGGCATGGTAGCCCAGTGTCTAGCGCTGCAGCCTCTCAGTTTCAGGGGCTCTGGTTCGATTCCAGCCTTGGGTGACTGTCTGTGTGAGTTATGACATTCTCCCTGTGCCTGCACTGGTTTCCTCCTACAGTCCAAAGAAGAATATGTTTGATGGATTGGCCATGCTGAATTACATATAGTGTCCAGGGTTATGTAGGCTTGGTGGATTAGCCATAGGAAATACACAGATAGGGTAGGACGGTTGGTGTGGACTCAATGGGCCAAATGGCCTGCTTTTACATGTGGGGATTCTATAATCCACCATGCACATGATATTAAAAACATGTTGATGTGCCATCATGCAACTTTTAATTTAATCAGAAGCATTTGTTTGATATTGTGCCAGATGCTGTCTTAAAGACCTAGATAAATCATAACATGGGAACTTCTTGGAACTATTTTATTTGCAACAACCTCTTCAGATATTGAGGAGATCTTTGGGCAGATCTTTTAGGCTTCTAAATGCATGTTGACATTTTACTGTCACTACCCAAGTTTTTGATTTGTCCCAATGGAGAACCACCTCGCAGCCTTTCTACAACACATCCATCTTCTTCTGTGCCTAAAATAGTATGATGGCAAATGGTTGGGGTTCCTGTTTATTCTTATGTTGAAAATGGACAATCGCATACCAGAGCTAGAGGTTAGGTTCTGCCACAATAGGTTCCAAAACTATGCATGCAACCTTCCAGCAAGTTGCTGTGTAGCCATAAAAATGCTACAGCTCCTGACAGGTTGCAAACTCCATTTCAAACATTGAGAACATTGCAGTAGAACACTGGTTACTCCCATGTGCATTGGCATGAATGTCCTACATTACAGCAAAGTTGACCAAGAAAAGCTTCAGAATACTCATGTTTTTAAAAAAAACCCTGATTGGAAGAGTTTATTTACACTATAACTTTAGATGAGCAGTACATAGATCATAAAATAAATGTTTTTACAGTATAAAGTTATTATTTACCTTTTTGTCATCTCTAAGTTATGGATACTTAGCTTTACATACAGGGCTTTCGAGAAGATGTATGATGGGTCATAGTTTTCTGTCAAATATTAATGGAGTTAATGGTCACTCACTGTTGTTTATTGGTGAATGATTCACCAATTCTTGATGAGGGAAAGCATGAAATTCACAAAGCTTTTCTCTATCTTGAACTGCTCCACTGTTAACTTCACAAAGAGGATATCATGTCTCACTCAGCAAAGAACTGATTATGGTGAAGTTGCTGTAGTTACACAGTAGAAGGAAACTAAACTCACCCTAGATGGTTACATCCTGTTCATTTGAATTTAAGCTCCATTTTAATGACACGATAATTATTAATTATTAATTATGTCAAACTCTGATCTGGAAAATTAATTATTGAATTATGAAGTTTCATTCTTTACTGTTGAAGATTAAAATTAAAAAAAGTTGTCACTTTCCTTGTCCATTTCATTTTTTCTCTCTAAATCCATTCTTTTTCTCTCTTTAATTCTCTTTCTGTATTCAATTTGGCATTGAATACGCACACTAACTTGCACCTCCTTCTCAATCCTTCCATTATTAATTTCATTCTCTTCACATCTGACTGACAAATGTAGTATGCTAGAGCTTGTTCTATTCAGCAAGAGTCCAGATGCCCTGTTTCCTTCACAGCAATGTTATCAGCTTGCATTTTCAGCAACTTGGACTTCAAAATATCAGCATGATTAAATGGGCAAAGGCAAGCCCAACAAATAGCAAATGCTGTTTAATGCCCAGCTACAAAAAATATCAAGTAGTAAAATATTGGATTGAATTCAAGCTAATTCCCAGCTCCTTTATTCTAACTACTGTGTCATCCTCTTGTTCCAAATAGGACTAACTAAATCATATATATATTTCCAATAGTGATAAGGACAATGTTGACCTACATATATTTTATTACAAATACTAAATGCAATACAGTATTTGGTTACATGGTGACAAGTTTTATTCAGCACCCTCAAACATCTTCTTTCTGCCTTCCATTCCGGCCTTCTCTTCAATGTTTTTACGCCAGTCTCCAACATCGCGCAGATCCTGCAGTGGGAATAATTGGTGAAGTTTAAGGATGAAGTTGGAGCAAAATCACAGCTCAAGTTATGGATTAACCTCTCCTCCATGGATTTGTTCCTTCTGACTTTCAAACCTTCTAATCTTTGTGGGACAAAACTATCTCACAAAAAGTATTTACTCACTAAGCTATCGTGAACCTATCAGAAATTATGGATAAAATATGTGAAATGAAACACTAAATTTGTCTGGAATCAGTTCATTCAACACAGGCAAAGGCTGCAGTTAAATATCCCTGCAGATAAATATGGGGGTGCAATGGTATTTGGATAGGAGAATGCAGAGTGGGTACATGGAAAATAAACCTCTGCTGATTTTCTCCTCTTCATCTAGTGATGATAAGCTAAACTCTCAGACCCCTATTAATGCTATCAGCTGAGATTAGAAACATCAGAACTGATGAAGAACTGAAGAACCCATTGAGTTTCTGTTCTAAATTCTGTTCAGAATAGTGGAGAGATGTTTGAACGGTTTTGGAAGCTGTTTATTGATATTGGGCCATTCTCCACAATACTAAACATGGACTCATCGGACTTCATATTTTGACATAATAAAAAGTTATTATGCAATAAAAAAGTTTTGTTTTGCTGCTTTCATGAGAGGAATATGTTAATTTATTGAATTAACAAAGACATGGGATTTCATTGTTATAAAGATGCAGCATTTTGCAAGTGCAAAAGTTAACTTCAGAAGGTGGAGAGGGAGGAAGAGGTGATGTTGATCTATAACTATATATGGATTTCCTTGTGATTGACTCATTAAGATTAAAAAAAAACATTCATGGATTGGCAATGCAGGCAAGGCCAGAATTTGTTGCCTCTTCAAAATGCCCTGGAGAAAGTGGAAACGATCTGACTTCTAAAATAAATTGCAATCTGTGGGATGTTGGTACATCCAAAGTTCTGTTAGAGACAGAATTCAAGCAATTTGATCCAATACTTGTCTTTAAGTGGCTAGTACGCAGGTATAAACTATCAAAGGGAGAAGTGAAATTTCAGCCATCATTTTCAGGAATGTTGTCTTACCTTCTCCTTCTCAGTGTCCTCTTTCTTCACTTGTTTCAGATTAGCTCTCAAGTCCATGGACACCTTGTGTTTGGAGCCCAGCAGAGCGCGTAGCATGGCATCAGCAGACATACGGACTCTCTTGAGTGGTGGCCTCTTGAATTTGCCTTTCAGGTCAAAAACTTTCAAGTTCAGGTCGTCAATCTGCAATATTGATGAGTTCCGAATAAATATTTACATAGTCCTCAAGCTCACCACTTCTCCATCTCTTGCCATACCTTTTTCTCCTTTAAGACAGTTCTTAGAACTGACTCAGAGATAGTGTGAACTGCTGATGCTGGAGAATCTGAGATAACAAGGTGGAGAGCTGGATGAACACAGCAGGCCAAGCAGCATCAGAGGAGCGGGAAGGCTGACCTTTCGGGCCGAGACCCTTCTTCGGAAGTCTGAAGAAGAAGGGTCAAAACCCGAAAAGTCAGCCTTCCCGCTCCTCTGATGCTGCTTGGCCTGCTGTGTTCATCCAGCTCTCACCTTGTTATCTTAAAACTGACTAGTTCTTTAACTAAGCTTTTAGTCACCTGTATCTCTCATGTGGCTTGCTTACCTCCTTTATTTTACAATGCTCCTGTGAAATGCTTTGAGACTTTTGTTATATTAAAGTCACTATGTAAAGACATAAGCTGTTGTTGTAAATGGATCAAACATATTATGGGATGCAAATAAGAGATGCTCCACAACCTTAGGATTTCCTTCATTCTCATTGTGTTGAACTTGGATTTGGAATGTCTTATTCATGCTTGAGGAGTTTCCACATCCCAATCCCAGTTTATTTCCTCTCATTATTTATGCAGGGTGAAGTCCTGATACAATTTGCAAAGTTTTCAAGAGTTAATCATAGTCAGAGCATTTAAAGGGAGAAGAAAATTCCTGATAATTTTCTAGAAAATGCTATAAAAGGAACATTCAGGGAGGGCAAGCCTGCTTAAAAAAAAACAACAAAGTTTAACACCTCTTATTGATTATTTCTTGATTTAGTTGTTGGTGCCATTCTGGAAACTTGCCTTTAAAATTTTTACATTAATCCACCATCAACATGCTTCCCAGTAGATGTCATAGAATTATAGAATTCCCACAATGTGGAAACAGACCATTGGGCCAAACAAGTCCACACCACCCCTCTGAAAAGCATCCTACCCAGACCCATTCCCATAGCCGTTCTCTGTGACCTGGCATTTCCTATGCTAATCCACCTAATTTACACACCCCTAGATGCTACCCTGCACATCGTTGGACCGTGGGAGGAAACCGGAGCACCCAGAAGAAACCTATGCTAAGTGTAACATCTTCCCATATCCAAGTATAACATTTTCCTTCAATAGACCCTTACAAACTTTGGTACTCAAAGATGATAATATTAATCAAGAATACAATAAAACAAGCTTAGTTTTCTGTTACTTCATACCAAAGAATTCTCCTATACAATATGGAAATTGTTGCTCTATTCTGCTTAGAGAAAATGCAATGTTGATCCTGTTCTAAAGAATGCAACTTAGTTTTTCATTGATCACACTCAGTATTCTATTTATTCACCACAGAACTTCATTGATTTTTATCAAGTGGATGCTTGAGTAAAGATAATAAACAAAAATCGATTATGTATTGTAAGAAAACAACTGACTTTGTCACAATCATTTGAAACTTTCTCATGGGCATTGTGAATATTTTGCTGCACTACTATAATGCATTCATCATCCCTGTATCCTTGTGGAAGTGATTATGT
Source organism: Stegostoma tigrinum (assembly GCF_030684315.1). Taxonomy (NCBI): domain Eukaryota; kingdom Metazoa; phylum Chordata; class Chondrichthyes; order Orectolobiformes; family Stegostomatidae; genus Stegostoma; species Stegostoma tigrinum. Next base: position 22,093,006 of record NC_081370.1, read on the forward strand.
TAAAAAATGAGAGAAAAGTGGAAATACCAGAACTACGTCTGTCTCTGTGCTGTGGTCATTTTACTTCAGTGAGCAAGTTTGATACCATTTTTCCTCAATTCATAGTTGCAAACAAGTATTCTGCTTTGCATAGTGTAGAAATTGGAACATGTTGTGCTTATTGCATGTACCATAAATGTAAAACATGCTAATTTAGCAGTGCAAGCAATTGCAACCAATCATTGTATCCTTTTTATAAGCAGAAAGCTACCTAAAATGGGAGCTTGATGCTGTGAATATGAAAGTGAATAGTGTAACACATACTGAAAGGCCCAGATACAAAATTTGTTGACTGCTTGAGGAGCGTTTGTTGGGTGTGTCCTGTCTAGGATTTTCCAGTGGCCAAGGTCATTGCCAACTGAAGTAAATTTTAACCTCCTATTCTAATACAGATTGTACCTACCTAATCTCACACTCTCTGGTGCAGCAAGTTCTGGGATCCAGCACCTGCAGTAATTCCAGTTTTCTAAACAAAACACATTTTGCAGTGCAGCAAGGAAGATTTCCCTGCATTTAACTGTTGAAAGGTAGTTTAAAGAGCAATATGCAGGAGTTCTCAGCTTTGATCACCTCTCCCTCATCTTCACAGATTTATACCTTGCACAAGTCAGTACTTTCAGCACTGTAGAAGAGGGTCAGGAGTAGAGAAAGAATTTGTTTAATAACACCCGTGCTAACCCTGACATATCACCTTCTGTAGTCTGACAAAATACACTGTCTAATAACGATTTGCTCCCAATACTACTGGATTAGGGAGGTATGAACTGTAGTCTGTTACATGAAACAAAGAGAAGCAGAGTGCCACTCCACCACTTTTGCACATCCCTTCCACAACTCCACCACTCCACAATCCTTGTATTGGGCCTGCATCCTCATTATTGCCTGTTATAATCAGGTACACCATTTTTCTAGTGGAGTACGCTTCCTCTGGAGGCAAGTATGGAATTAATGCCCAAACGGCACGGTGATAAAGGTTGATTCCCTAGGCCTGAACATTTACTTTGTTTGATTGTCTCTGGGCACAGGATTGCCCAGGTTGCATCTTACACTGGGATTGGGGAGCAGCAAAAGAGTGAAGCTGCAGGGCCCAAAGACTAGCAGTAACTACATGAACATTTACGACCAATAATTGTAAAAAAAGGAGGCTGGAATAAGCCATGTAGTCCATGAAGCCTCCTTCATCATTCAGTAAGATCTTGGCTGATCTGACTGTGGTCTTAACTCCACTTGCCTGCCTGTGACTCATAAACCTCACTCACTTGCTGATCAAAGATTTGTCAAGCTTGGTCATGTACATATTAAGTGGGAAACAGAATTCCAAAAATTAATGACTCTTTAACAGAAGAAACACCTCCTCATGTCAGTTTGAAATGAGATACTGCTTACTCTTAAACTGTGCCCTTTAGTTCTAAATTCTTGAGAATTTTCATTTCTGTTGGAAGTTATTGAATGCTCAGACTACCTGGTTCTTTTTTCAGTGTTCTACACATACAGAGAACCTCTAAATTGCTTAGATATTTGCTGCAAACCTATCTACACAGCTCTTGGAGGATCTCTTGGGTGTCCCTTAGGTGAAATTGGAAATGCTGCCAACTGCTTCTCTTACAATTTTGTATTAGGCCAACATCTATTACACAAATATTGTGTTTTACAGAAGTTTAAGGAATCAACAAATTTTTACTCAGATTAATTTGATGGGGTTATACCCATGACTAAGTTAATCAGCCATTGCTTTGTGGATGAACAAACTGCTGAATGAGCATTTCTCATTTCACACTTTCTCATGTTATGTTCTATTAACAAGATTTAAGCAAAATTGTTTAATGTGAATAATGCAGATTAGGGCTATGAATCACTTGGCACTTCTGCGGAGAAGAAGATGGGATGCGGTGTAAAATGAGCTGCTAATTTATTATTAGTTCATTTCACAACTTCAAAGCCCTCACCAGTGATTACTTCATGATTGTCATCCATAAGTTGATTTCTTTTTGTCTCCTCAATTCTGCCCTTGTTCCCAATATAAATGCTTTACGTTACCGCTCATTCATATGTTGCAGCAACGTGGGTACAGGTTTAAGTGTCAAAGGACATTATATTGCTTAGTGCTTTGTATCAATCTAAAATGTTTCTCCAAAAAAGAACAAACGATGGTGAGGGTGCTTGTGAGGGGTATTTAAAAAGGTGACATTACCTCTTTGGTGGTCTTAGCAACTTTGGATTCCATGTCATATCTCTCCTCATCAACAACATCTATCTTTGCATGAAGTTTCCTGCACAAGTCCTGTTGAGACAGACGTGAGAAAGTTCAACATTGCAATAACACTGGCTCTTTTGTTTCATTGTGCTATTGCAGTGTGGTTTTAAGCTCACTCATTTCATAACTGGGATCGACAAAAGGCCTTTTGGGAATTACATTGGGTGGACCAATAAGTTCAGATCGGAAGAAATAATTGATTGCCAAGTGGTATTAAAGAGCTGGAAGAGTCAATGAGATGTCAGCACGAAGGAGATGAACCATTGGGCCTCAATTTCCTTGGGAGTACTGCTGCGTCATTGTCGTTTTATCAAAAGCGGTCCAGAAACTCTGTTTGCACTAAATTCCCAGCTAAGGTACAGAAGGGGAAGGTTTTTTTGAAAAGGCTTATTCAAAATATATGCTTTAACTGAAATAGGTTCTCAAGGCAGTTCCCACAAAGGGAAATGAAAATGTCTGCTTCTACCAATAAAGCAGCCTTTTCCTCTGGGTCCTCCTGCAGAACAGAATAAAATCCCTACAATATCGATTGGAGTCATTTGGCCCCTTGAGTCTCCATGAGAATCGCACCCTATCCCTGTAATCCCTCATTTTTGCCGTGGATAACACATTTAGTCTGCACATGCCTGGACACTACAGAGCAATTTAGCATGGCCAATTCACCTAAACTGCACATTTTTGGACTGTGGGAGGAAATCCATGCAGACACAGGAGAACATACAAACGCTACCCAGTCACCCATGATTGGAATCAAACCCATGTTCCTGGCACTGTGAGGCAATTGTGCTAACCACTGAGCCACCGTGCCGCACTGATAGTGATAGTGAGTAGACAGTGAGACCTTGGAAGCGGACCTACTTTTCCAACTATGGTGTGGGCTGTTCAATGAGAGATGCGTTATAAGAGAGAAAATATGGAAAAAAAAGAAAATTTCTTGTGGTTGAGATTTGTGAATTACTGTATTAAATTTTACAAATTAGATCATTTGGTTGTTAAAGACAACATGGATTTGAGTGCATGTGAACACAAAAATCACCATCATAAAATATATTTGTTTAGCAAGTCATGGGTTTGGGACTGTATTCAAGTGATATAATTGATAATTAAAACAGTATTTCCCATTTTCTTGGTGAAAGTACAGATAATTGCCCAGACTGTTAATGGAAAACATTCCGCTATGTTGACTTGGCCAAAGAATTTTGTCCATGTTCCCTAATTGCAGATAATTCAACTCTACAATCTAACAAGGAGAAACATAGATGGATTTTTCAGAAAATGATTTTGTATTAACCTGCAGCTCTGCCATTGAAAGCCCAGAAGTCTGCAGATGTCCACAATGTTCTTCCATATACCTCTCCTTCTCTGCTACCCGATCTGCTTCTTCCTTCTCAAGTGCAGCTTTGGCAAGGGACAGCAGTAAACTCTAAAATACATAAGAAATGCAAGTTATATGAGAAACTATTTAGACATTTCACATTATACTCAGGATAAAGAAAATGCATAATAGGCTGAAAAGTTACCTTCAGATGCATTCTGCGAGAAGAGGTCATCTTGGATTTTTTCTGTCATGATCAAGGAACAGAAAAAAGGGAGAAGGATCGGAAAGTAAGTTAAAAACAGATTATTTCAAATGGTTGGCAGAACAAAGGGACATGCTATTAGTGTGAAGTCTCTTACAGTCAAACAAATCATCTCAGAATTGCATTCCAACAAACCATTTTCCAACAAAACTACACTATTTTAAAAGCCAGGCTTCATGTGACTCAACCACTGGACTTATTCCATCTTTCTCCCCAAAAAGAAACTGAATAGTGATGCCTTGAAGACAGCAGGGATGGCCTAGGTCCAATGTGTCAGTTTCCTGGTATTATCCCATTCTGGGTCATTTTCCCAGAGATATGTTTGGGGACATAGCCTAGGCTGGGCTACACACTGACAGGCATCCCATAGGCAATTCTCCCCCTCAGCATTAGAGCGAGGTGGAAGGGCCAGGACTATGCATACAAGCCACTGGCCTCACTGTGGAGGCAATGTTCCTTCAGAATGGTGACCCATTCTGAAAGTATATAAATATTTTAATTGTTAAAATAATGAAAAGAGGCACCTCCTGTCATACTTATCTAACAAGACAATCTACTGCTTGATCAGTGCAAAAGACCCTCCCCAAGCGCTCAAGCTTCATTAGACTGCACCATTCTTAGGTACATAGCAAACCTCCTCATTGGTCAGTTTGAGCAAGACTACAACTTGCCATATACAGCGCAGGCTTCTGATAGGACAGTCTTGAATCCTACAGATAAATCTGCTCTTTAACAAAGATCTATACTATTAAGGTAATAAAATGTGAGGCTGGATGAACACAGCAGGCCAAGCAGCATCTCAGGAGCACAAAAGCTGACGTTTCAGGCCTAGACCCTTCATCAGATGATGAAGGGTCTAGGCCCGAAACGTCAGCTTTTGTGCTCCTGAGATGCTGCTTGGCCTGCTGTGTTCATCCAGCCTCACATTTTATTATCTTGGAATCTCCAGCATCTGCAGTTCCCATTATCTCTTATACTATTAAGGTTACCATTTAACGAATAATACTTTACTGTTTAAAAATATTGCTCTGCCGTATATTCTCATGATTATCCGTGAAGTTTTAGTTGTTCAAACCCAACCAATTTGTCTTTCACCACCATTGAAGAGGCTGTTACACTTTCAGTCAGTTCAATTTAGATGTTAATGTAATTAACTTGAGTTCAAATGTTTCCATGGCAATTTAAATTCAGTTTGAAAATAGTCAAAAAAAAATAAAAATAATGACAGTCTTGCATATCCAAGCCTATGGGATGTGGCTTACTGGTCAGCTCTGTGTTAAGCATCACCCAGTGTGATTCACGAGTACCATTGGCTGCCTATGCTACATTTAACACGAGTGAATGCAGTAGGTTCAGTCAGTTGAGATCTTTTTCTTGCCTCTTTCAATGTCCTTCTGGCTAGTAAGCCTCAAGGTTCACAGCGACCATTGTCTCTGTCATTGTCCATGTTCACTATTATCATATCTTTCCTGCAGGGTTTGTTGCAGTGGAGGTATGGACTTCCAGCAGGTATTGACACAGTGACCAGTTTACCATCCAGTATGGCTTTGGACATACATCTACTATCCAACTAATGAAACTGGCCCAGCCGGCACAGATATTGTTGATCCAGTGATGAGCAAATGCTTTGGAATAAACATATACCAGGACTGCTGGGTTGGTGCCCCCCCTGCGAAAATATGCCACGGTTATGCCTGAGAAAGCAAATGTGGGTGCTGCTCAGTGTTTTCATGTGCATGGCATGAGTTGTTCAGGTTTCACGTCGAAGCGGGGTAAGGTGAGAAGACTGGCTCAGTAAACCTGCAGTTTACTGTGCTCAGTCAGCTTGCTGCTGTTCCATACTCTGACTCCACTTCAATAGAACAGTTACAGCTTTCATGAGGAGTGTGTTGACTTCAGCATCGAGTGACAGATTGTTGGGGATTGTGGAGGCTGGATATGTGAAACTGTCAACAACCTCCGGGGTCACATTGTGAATACAGCTGATGAATGATGTTATGGTAAAATTCCGGACTATGACATGTATCTTGCTGATGTTAATGGTCAAGCGAAATTCTTTAGCGGTTTTAAGTGCTCTGTCCATTTGCCACTGAAGCTGTTTCTTGATATGAAATTGTCGATCAGCATAGGATAAATCTCTGCTTTGGGCATGACAGCCCCTTTCCTCGGATTTCAGATGGGCAAAGCCGAACAGTTTTACATCTGTTTTGCGATGTAAGTGCAAGCTGTTAGTAAATGATCACAACGCATATGACTGCAGTAGTATGAGGACACAACACTGTTTGACCCACTGCAAATCTCAAAGGTTTCCAGTGTGACCCTTCAGAGTTAAGTGAACCTTACTCCTCATATTCTCATCGAAAAGAAGATATTATAGTCAGCAAACTTAAGTGGCAGCCAATTTTCTCCAGCAGCCGAACTATGTAATCAGTACTCCCTTGGGTGAAAGTCTTGGCAAGGTTAATGAAGGAAATGTATAATGCTTTCCTTTGTTCATGGCATTGTTCTCACAGCCACTGGATGGAGAAGATCATATTGATTATAGATTTTACAGAACTGAAATGACACAGGAATTTGGGATAGATGCATTCAACCAGGATCTGTAGTCTGGCAAGGGCAACATGGGCAAATACTTTTCCCAGACTGCTTAGCAGGGAGCTGCTTCGATGGTTATAATCACTGCATTCACCCATGTTCTTGTGCAGGATCACAAACTTAGCTTCATGTACACATGGAATAACTACATCCTCCCTCAAGCAAGGACACATTCATGCTTGATGAGTTCAAGCAGTATTGTGCCATTACATGCAGTTTTTCGATGACAAATGAGTCAAAATCTTCGCTAAGTACATTCACTGTGGGTTTAGCATACAGCTGTTGCATGATGGACAGACTGTCTATGGCTTACAAGATCTCCCTGATGATGGTGATTTACCTGGAGTACAACTAAAGGCAGTGTTTCACCCATCTCTCCATTGATTTGTTGTAATCAGTGCTGTCCTTCTCTATCTTTGGTTTTCATTAAACCATTTTCTTGGCTCATGGGCCTATTGTATTTTTGATTCCTTCCTACATACCCCGGCACTCCCTGTATTGGAACAGGATCCAGTTTGGAACATTGTCAAAGTGGTAAGCAGTAGTGATCGACAGTAGTAATCTAGAAGTCTATTGGACTTCACTTCAATCAGCCTGGAGTAGCCAGTCTTCTTGTCTGAATTTCATTTGTAATTTCTGAGAATAGATCACCTGACTTCAAAGATTCCGTATGTAAATCAACATTTTAAGATAGCTTTACTGTCAAATTGTTTCTCCTGCAGAGGTGAGGAATGTCATTCTGAAGCTGGGATTAAAGCGTTAATTATAAATTGGCTTCCACTTTTCGACTAAACCTCACTATTAAGTGTTGTCTTCAGGTAAAGAGCGTTGAAAAATTGAGACAAAAATAATTTGTCAGACAAAATAGGGTTGAATCAGTTTACATAATGATAGAATTTATATGTATTGTCTTGGGAGCCTGAGTAGACTATAAGTTCAGGCCATTCATATCACTTCTATCAAAATTCAAGTATGAAGAGGTTAAATGAGCACCAAAAAGAGGATCAAATTTTAAGACAATTCTGCACTGAATGATTACTGAGCTGTGCTGTACCTACTGAAACATAAAGAAAGCAGTTAAATAATATTTTAACTAATAATGAACTGCTGAGATGTGATACAGCTTGTGTCATCACCAAACAATGGATGATTCTATCTTAACATCGCCTGATGATAAAATACCTAAGAATAAAAACAAAATTGCTGGAAAAGCACACAGGCCTGGCAGCATCTGTGAAGGAAAATACAGAGTTAAAGTTTCGGGCCCGATGACCCTTCCTCAGAACTGATAGGATAGCTAAGACTGATCACTGATCTTAACAATTGGCAATTTACTGAATCATAGTCACTTTGCAATCAGCAATCTGAATTTAAATGTAATGTGACCAATGTGATGATAGCAGCATGTTGAGTGTCCGGAAGATACCCTTTTTGCAACCAGCAAACAAAGGGGAAACTGCTTGAGAAATGGTACAATATTTTTGAGACCAAAGGAAAAATAAATGTGTATCAACTGAATACAAAAGCTTTATTTAATACTTCCAAGTGTCGTGGAAGTTGTGCATCTAACCTGAGGTAAACTCCAGAGAACTGGCGACAGCAATAAAACAGGGCCTCTGTTATCTTGCAATTCTCACTTTGTTTAAAATAAGGCAGATTAAGAATCTTCATTCTAGTTACAGATTTTTTTCTCTGATGGCTGGGAAGAATTTGCATAGCCTCATGACTTGAAAGCAATGATTGTTGGTTATATGGTTGAGGCCCAGTCTGTTCTTCCAGGAATTATTCAGAGAATAGATACGCACACATTATATAACAAGTGATTTATAAGGATTACCACATGTGCCCTTCTATTGCACTTAGTGCCTGCTTCTGTTAAACAGCCTATGTAACTTGGCCTACCACCTTTAGAGATTTAAAGATATGATTCCCTGCCATGGGTTCCTGCACGCTGCTTTAAAATTTGGCATTTAATTGTAACACTGAAGCACTGAGCTCAAGTAAGATAATTATTGCCCTCATATCGCAGTCTCTTGACAAGAAACAGAAAATGTAATTGCAGATTAACAGACTCTCCGTCATCATGTTGTGGATTCTAATTTCATAGCCTACCAAATTTTATTCTTTTTGCCTGTCAAGTAACTGAGGTTTCCCATTGCACAGTGCCTGAGTATCAGTCACCATCTTCAACAGAAAGGAAGAAATAAATGCAGCAAGAACCAGTCCTTCATTTCAAATGTTCATGAAAGCCAGCCTGATGAAAGATCATCAAACTGAAATGGCTCTCCTTCCACCGATGCTGCCAGAGCTGCTAAGTATCCCTAGTATTTTCAATTCTTACTTCAGATTTCTAGCATTCGTTATATTTCACTTATGCACTCTATGTCCCTCGTAATTCATCAGCTTCATTTGCACTATCATCACCATCTTCAGCAGCAAAGTCACTTGACTTAATCTGTACATTGTATAGCTCTACACGCAGCCCAGCTTTGGAAGGATGATCTTTATAATTGGTCTCATGGGTCAAGTGCAGAAAGCACAACCATTTCCCATGCTCACTATTGTGGTAATTTACTACGACAAAAGAAAAGTGCTTTGCTTGTTCACACAGATAGTATTAGATTTCCCAGATATTTTAATGACAGCATTACTCTATTAGAGCAGAGAGCACTATTTTGAAATGATTTGGACAGCACAATGAATGGAAGCTTTGAGTTATGAAAAAGATTACATTCATTCCAGAAGTATCAAACAGCCACAAACACTTTGCAATGGGATTAGCACCCAACATCTTACCTCGTCACTGTAAAGGAAAAGAACAACTCATTAGAATCTGCACAAAGTTCAAATTCTCCACATTTCATTGATTATCACCTCAAAGATATCAGGTGCCAGAAATGTATAACTTTAGCTAGAGATTAAATATAGTTTTACAGCTCTTACATTACAGAAACAGATTATTTGATCTGACTGGTTGTTACGCTGTACCCGAGTCTCTTGCCAACCTGCTTTGTATAACAATACCACCCTATCCTTCTATTGATTTCCCTCCTCACATAATTACCTAACTTCCCCTTACTCAAATCAATGCACTTGCTCATAATTTTCCACATTTGTACCATCTTTGGACAAAGAACTTGCTCCTGAATTTCCTACTGAAACTAATTGCAACTATTTTACGTTTATGACTTCCATTTTTGCTTTCTGCACAAACAGAAACATTTTACCTCCCTTTTTATTATCTTAAGTGCCTTCTCTCAGATTTCTATTTTCTAGAAAAAAGAAGCCCCAGCTTGTTGAACCTTTTTTGCTGTTTATATCTTCTCAGTTCTGGTACCATTCCCAAGGATTTTTTTTGCACCTTTTCCAATATATCTAAATAATGCAGATACTAGAATTTTGCTCAGTTCTCTACATTAATCTAATTATATTTCAAAACAAGGATAACAAACCTACTTTTGTCAGTTCTATTCCTCTGGAAAAGAATGCAAATGCATGGTTTCCTTTTCTGTAGCCTTAATAAAATGTTACTTCATTTATAAATTTGTGTATTTGTACTTCCAAAATCCTTCTGATCCACTATCCTGTTCAGATTTTCATTAAATCCCAATTTAAACAACAAAGGCCCTGGATTTTGAATGAGTTAAAATCTGGCCTAATGCAAGCAGCATGTGGTCTGTTTATTCCTCCTGTTAATCTGAACTGAACATGTGTCAATTTTGAAATTAATTTCTCAGTTTTATTTCTGTTATACCAGAAATAGTACAAACTAAAAACAATTTTTTAAACAACAGGTAATACTCACTCTCCCATTTTGATGGTTGTGTTTTATGACCTGTTAATAAAAAAATAAAATTACCAACTTAGTCATTTAACTTCATGTAGCTATTTTACTGATAATGATTGATCCATATATCCTCAATGATAATATTCCTATACAAAGATGCTATTGTTGGTGTTGCAGAGATACTCAATTAATCAATGTGGAGATGGAAAAGAAGATCTCAACGTTGAAGTATTGGCTGACTTGTAACACTTCTCAAAATCTGACCCAAGAGGGAAAGATGAGCTGTGTAGAAACTATATCCTGAAGAATGGGAGGCATTTGAAAATTAATTTGAGAAAGTGTTTCTAAATTTGGTCAGTGTACCAAGGGGAACAGGTGCACGTCAATGAGATCCTTAGGGCCAGTCATTTCTCAATCTCACACAGCCTAAAGCCAGTTGAAAGTGAAAAATACTAGTGTGCAGGAAAAATGCTGAAGAAACCAAGCTTTCACTTTGCAAAAGCTGGAGAACGTCTCCAAACTTTTACTCCCCTGCTTCTACTGATGAAAACAATTAACCAGTAAAGAAAAATGCAAACCTTAACTTTGAAATTGTGAAATTATGATGTTCTTATGTAAAATTATTAAAGTGTTGTCATTCTTTAACATCCTTTGTTGTATGTAATAATTATTAAAAACAACAACATGCTTAATTGGACATATTCTTGTGAGAGAGATTATTTTGAATAGTTTCAAAAAAAAGTTTACATATCAAATAACATTTAATTTGTAAAGAAAAATATTAAATCACAACCACAGACTCAATTTTGTTTTATTTTCTGCACAAATGGTCACAATTACATTTTAAATACTTTTGAAAAACCTTTAAATCAAAATACAAGGGCTTTCAATCATAAAATGTGGGCAACAGGTTGAAAATATTAATATATGGCTAAACAGGCAATTATTAAGGGGATATAGGAAGTAATAGCAAATCAAAATTAAAGCTCACCTGGGACACAGAAGCCGAACAGAGGGCAGTGAGACTAGAGAGCTGAGGTGAAGTCTGGTAAGCCACAGACAGTTTTCAAAAGCAAGCAGTATAAATTGCTTTCTGTGATGGGTCAGCAAAACACGACTTTCTCTTTATGGCAATGAGTTCTCCTTAGACCAATCGACTCCAGTCTCCAGAAATACCCGAGCTGTGTGTTTAGAGTATAAATAAATCAGCTGCAAGACAATTTCAAGGAACCATTGAGCTGCAGAGACCCTTTAAAATTGTCTGTGATAAGTTTCACCCTTCTGAAGGATACTTGATTAATCAAGATGAATAAACTGATATTTCACTGTCCAAACTAACGGTTTTAGTCCTGCATGAACTCAGTTAATGCATCAGCAAGCAATTGATGTATTTGAATTTAAATTTCCTTTTATCACAAAAGTTAAGTATTCAGGAAGACCATAAAACCATTAGGTATTGGATAATGTCATATTGCCCATCAAGTCTGCTCTGCCGTTCAGTCGTGTCTAATATTTTTCTTAACCCCTTTCTCCTGCCTTCTCCCTGTAGCCTTTGATTCCGCCCTACTAATCAAGAACCTACCTCTCTCTGTCTTAAACACATTCAGTGACTTGTTCTCCATAGCCTTCTGTGGCAAGGAGTTAAACAGATTCAACACCTTCTGGCTGAAGAAATTCCTCCTCATTTCAGCAGTAAAGAATTGTCCCTTCATTCTGAGGCTGTGTCCTTGGATCCTTTATCTCTCCTACTAGTGGAAACATATTCTGCACACCCACTTTATCTAGGCCCTTCAGTATTCTGAGAGTTTCAATGAGACTCGCCTCTCATCTTTCAAATCTCCAATGAGATCAGAACCAGAATCCTCAACTGCTCTTCATATGAAAAGGAGAAATAGAGGGAAGGAAATAGAACTAATCATTTTCTGAGGATGTTAACTGCAGTGATATTGTCCCATTTGTTGCAAAGTAGGTTCCACCTCACAGCAATGCAAAAATAGGTAAGATACTTTTAGAAAGAGATTCAAACCTGAGAGATCTTGTGGGTGCTGTATCTTTTGGGCGTGATACCACATGAAGCAGAAACTCAATGCATATTAAGTAGATTTTAGAAGTGTTTGTGAGCTCTGTGAAGCCTCAATATTTTGTAAACTTAAGCCTAACCTTCACCTTGTATCTCTGGAGGGGTTGCTGGAATTTTGGTGCAAGGTCAAGAGGACCCCAGAGAAATGGAGTAAATAGCTGACAATGATCATCTTGATCAATGATCAATGCCATTTTACTGGAGTTCTGTTGATCTTCTGACAGATCTACAGTGTGAGAAGAAAACAAGGAAATCATTCTGTTTCCGTAAAGATTCAACTCTGCACATTTACAACATTGCACTAGCAGCTCTCAAAGTAAGTTGATTACAAAGGGTGCTGTGTCAATACTATACTAGCAAGCATTTGCAGTGACCTCTACTGACACTCAGACCTAGAGGGAGGCAGCTGTGGAGTGCTATTAAAGTTGTTACTGATCTCAAACAGGCAGCACAGCATAACCACAAACTTACATAGTCACAAAATGTAAAGGTTGAATGTTAGAAAGCTGAATAACTGAAATGAAAAAAAGGTCTTCACTTAAAATATAATATTGATCCTCAACTTTCCAGATACTGTTGTACTACTGTGAATATTTTGTTTACATTTATTACCATTTGATGTCTTTTGAGGCTCTGACAAACAAAATTATTTTATTGCATTTGAAGAAATTTCATTGCCTCGTGTAACATTTGTACAGTTAGCATGCCTGCTTTTGTAGAAGTGATTCTCCTGTTGGGATTCTCCTGATATATAAATTAGGATAGATTTTAATTAAAAATTACATCTGAGTTGTATGATTACAACATGCTGTGAACTCAGACATGGCACAAACCTGCATGCTTCAGAGTTACTTATGGCCAGGCATGTTGACATTGTATGATCGCTGCTTACAAAGTTCAGCTGAAACTTTGTTGGTCCCCAAGCAAGCCTCTGAAATATGGGAGAAAAAAAAACAAGTATTTTTCCCAATGATATTCCAATTAGGGACTGATAGCATAAAGAAAAAGAGATCTGCAGCATGTGGAGTTGAGACTTCCTTATCTGAGTTGCTCTGTCAAAGTGGCAAATCTAATACACAACTCTCTCAATTAATAGTATTTTGCTTTTCTCCTCCTACTGTAATGAATAATTCTGTAGTATTGTAATGCTGCAGTCTTTGCATTGCATAGGATTCCTAAAATCACTATTAGGGGCTCACTGAGGTGGATTGAAATGCAATTGTTTACAAACGTCTTTCCTGACATGCCATAGTTATGCAACTTTTACAAACATTGGAATAAAGACAAATTACACTCATGATAACAAAATGTGGAGCTGGATGAACACAGCAGGCCAAGCAGCATCTCAGGAGCACAAAAGCTGACATTTTGGGCCTAGACCCTTCATCAGAGTCTTCATCAGAGTCTCTGATGAAGCATCTAGGCCCGAAACGTCAGCTTTTGTGCTCCTGAGATACTGCTTGGCCTGCTGTGTTCATCCAGCTCCACATTTTGTTATCTTGGATTCTCCAGCGTCTGCAGTTCCCATTATCTCTTGCACTCATGACCTGTGATCCATGAGCACAGAACATACTGTCAGGAGTGGAACTGAGATTGAGTGCTGAAGAGCTATAAGCGAAGAAAAGCTTCTGTAAGAGCAACACAGAAATATTTAGAACTGTGTAAGCTGCCTTAAAAAAAGCCCTGAAGACAGAGGAAATAAGAAAAGAAGTAAATCATAGTTGGAACACTGAGGAGTTAACTAATTTTCCTCTCCTAGCACTGATTAAAATGAAAGGTAATCTGAAGCAGAACTAACAGTTTTTGTACTCACAATGGTGAAACTATTGGATTATGAAAGATTTAATTAACAAGCCATTAAAACAGTCTGCCTGCCTATGTCCTCTTGAAGTCCATCAGGTTCTCCTCAGTGCACAATACATCCATACCCAGATTTAATCCCTACTGGGATCTTAACCTGATGGAAGACATGATGGTGTCTATTTAACTGCCTGATTACATCAGAATAACTGGATTTTCCAGAGAAAAGCAAGAAGAGTTCCCAATCGTTCTCCAACTGGTGAGAGAGATTCCCATCTCACACATCAATCCTAGTACTGGCAACAAAAAGAGAGGTCAATCGAAAATGAAGAGCTCTCCATTTGTATAGAACATTTCAAACATGCATGAAGTGCAAAGACATGTGGAGGGCTGAGTGGCTCAGAGGTTAGGACTGCTGCCTCACAGTGCCAGTGACCCAGGTTCAATTCCACCCCCGGTCGACTGCCTGTGTAGAGTTTGCACATTTTCCCCATGTCTGCATGTGTTTCCTCCGGGTACTCTGATTTCCTCTCACAGCTCAAAGATATGCAGGCTAGGTGGATTAGCTATGTTAAATTCCCTGTAATGTTCAGGGATATGTAGATTCAGTGGGTTAACATAGAACAATACAGTGCAGAACAGGCCCTTTGGCCCTCGATGTTGCGCTGACCTGTAACTTAATCTAAGCCCATCCCCCTACACTATCCCATCATCATCCATATGCTTATCCAAGGGCTGTTTAAATGCCCCTAATGTGGCTGAGTTCACTACATTGGCAGGCAGGGCGTTCCACGCCCTTACCACTCTCTGAGTAAAGAACCTGCCTCTGACATCTGTCTTAAATCTATCACCCCTCAATTTGTAGCAATGCCCACTCATACAAGCTGACACCATCATCTCGGAAAAAAGACTCTCACTGTCTACCCTATCTAATCCTCTGATCATCTTGTAGGGGGATGGGTCTGGGTGGGATGCTCTGAGGGTCGGTGTAGATTTGTCAGGCCAAAAGGCCTCTTTCCATACTGTAGGGATTTTATAATTCTATGACAGTTACAAGCTTTCCAATGACTGATGATGAGGTAAAAGCTGGTGTAATTAATTCTTGAAGATATAAACCCTACCACAAGAGAGAGCTCTAGCCACACACTTCTGCCTACAATTTATTAATTTGTATTTTCTAGAAAAGATAACATGTTAATTTAAATATCCACGAGAGGGAACATCACTAGAAATGATTTGCTTCTAGAAATAATTTAGAAGGCAGCACAGTAAAATGTCAGGCATTTGGAAACATGTAAATTGTTGTATGTGCTTGTGTAAATTGATGATCACAGAAAAACTGATCCTAAAACTTAAAGCACACTAATCTTTTGTATATCACACATAAAGTTTTTCCCACATTGAACAGTGTTGTGATTATAAATCACATACTGTTCATTGCTATGGTTCTTTCATCTAAAAATGTGAGCATCCATGAACTTTCTCCTCCACCAATTTTGCAGCAATGTTTCAGAGGATCAACAAAATTAATGTGGCTATATGATTTATCTGATATCTTGGAGAAAGAATGGCAATGACACAACTCAATTGAAACAGGAAAGGTAAGTGGCAGAATGGATGTTCATCATCATTAGGAAAATGGATTAATTATCACTGGTAGAGCCATCTGCTTCTAAGCCCTCACAGAGGTGAAGGCAGATTCATTCTTGAATTCACGGTCAGTATGAAGTGGTACGCAACGTTCATGAGAAAGCATGAATCAGTATTCCATTGGAAAATGAAAAAGTCATAGCTTCTGCCACCTAAATCCAATGCTGAACTCAATGAATTCCACTGATTTGACATTCAACTTCAAGAGAAGAACGCAAAATGATTAGCTTTCTCTGGAAATAAGGACAAAAGACTGATGAACTGCAAGATTATAATTAAAACTCTCTGAAGTCTGTCCACCATCAACAAGGCATGAGTCAGTAACGTGATGGGGTATAAAAACAAAGTTGCTGGAAAAGTTCTGCAGATCTGGCAGCATCTGTGAAGGAAAATTCTGTGAGGTGACCTTCTTCGCTTGCCTGGATCACCGCAGCTCCAACAGCACTCAAGAAGCTTGGTGCCACCCAGGAAAAGCAGCCCATTTGCTTGGCACGACCAAAACATTCTCTCCCTCCAGCTCTGAAGCTTACCAATTAGACAGCATCTTCAAAACCCACAACCAGTACATCTAGAAGGAAAGGAGTAGCAGATGAATGGGAACACCATCAGCTGCAAGTTCCCCTGCAAGCCATAAACCAACCTGACTTGCAAATTTATTATCATGACATCGGAGTCACTGAGGAAAAATTCTGGAACTCCCTCCCTAACAGCATTGTGGATTGACCAGCACCAAATGGACGACTGTGGTTTAGGACGGTAGTTCATCTCCTCATCTAAAGGGCAGCCAGGGATGAGCAATAAATGTTGAGCCAATCAGTGACAACTCCCACATTCCAGGAATGAATGGTTTAAAAATAGCAGCAAACGAGAGCATTATCAAGATTGGTGAAAAGTTTATCTTTGCAAAGAGAACTGATCACATGGAGGTATGGTTCACAATGTATCGTGAATGGTACCAAAATAACACCGAGGGAGAACTTCAAGCAAAAACCTGCCCCAAAGAGACACTTCAGAAAGCCATTGTCACCCAAGTTAAGGAGAAGGTCTGGATGGATGAAGATAGATTGGAATTTGAGAATGTGAGAACAACACAAAGCATAGTGTTTGCTAACCAATGTCATATTCAAATTCCACCCTGTTAACAATGTAGGCTACAACATGAGCGTGACCAACACAGATGCAGCAGTTATTTCCCGTGTGTTGTTCAACCTTTAGATGTGTGAATAAATTGTTGTATACTTGAAAATAAATTAAATGCTTTTAGACAAAGGCCTGGCAAACATTTTCTAGTTAAAGTTTTATTTGAACCAACTACATACACCATAGAATCCGGTCACCATCTGGCTCAGATAACAAGTTATAGAGCTGGATGAACACAGCAGGCCAAGCAGCACCAGAGGAGCAGGAAAGCTGACATTTCGGGCCTAGACCCTTCTTCAGAAATGGGGGAGGGGAAGGGGGTTCTTAAATAAATAGGGAGAGAGGAGGAGGCGGATAGAAGATGGATAGCAGAGAAGATAGGTAGAGAGGAGACAGACAGGCCAAAGAGGCAGGGATGGAGCCAGTAAAGGTGAGTGTAGGTGGGGAGGTAGGGAAGAGATAGGTCAGTCCAGGGAGGATGGACAGGTCAAGGGGGTGGGATGAGCTTAGTAGGTGGGAAATGGGAGTGGGGCTTGAGGTGGGAGGAGGGCATAGGTGGGAGGGAGGACAGGTTAGGGAGGCGGGGATGAGCTGGGCTGGTTTTGGGATGCAGTGGGGGAAGGGGAGATTTTGAAGCTTATGAAGTCCACATTGATACCCTTGGGCTGCAGAGTTCCCAGGCGGAATATGAGTTGCTGTTCCTGCAACCTTCGGGTAGCATCGTTGTGGCACTGCAGGAGGCCCAGGATGGACACGTTGTCTGCCGACTGGGAGGGGGAGTTGAAATCGTTCGCGACTGGGAGGTGCAGTTGTTTGGTGCGAACCAAGCGTAGGTGTTCTGCAAAGCGGTCCCCAAGCCTCCACTTGGTTTCCCCAATGTAGAGGAGGCCACAACGGGAACAGCTGATGCAGCATACCACATTAGCAGATGTGCAGGTGGTTCTTTATGTACCTTCAAACAGTCTTTTGTCAAAAACAAAAAAACAAATTGTACTGAATTTAGAATAGCCAAATAGAGAATACATAGTTGAATACAATTAACTAATTAGTTCACAAAACCTGTTTGTCATGTTATCTTTAACCGAGTAGATACCTAACAGATTCCTTTTCTTTTATTGGAATCCTATTCATGTTCTCTAGATAAAACTGTCATTTCAGAGCTATTGTCAACTTATTCTAACATCTAATCCTTTATATTTAAAAAATCCTGAAGTTTGACTTCCAATCTTGAATTCTGTTCAAGCCCATTAATGATAATGTTTTAAAATCCCACATTCATCAAGCAGCAAAAAGAAATCATCTACACACATAATAACAATGCTTGAAGGTATCTATTTGTGGCAGAAAAGGCCGATTCTTCATCGGGCCTGAATAATGTGGGTTATGGTGAGAAGCTTTGAATAAATAGTGAAATGTTGAGCAAAGGTCTTCTGGAAATCATGACCAAAAAGTTGCATTTTCTAATCGAGTCCCAGATGTTGCGACATGATTCTCTCTAGCTGAGTAGTGAGAGGCCTATTAACAAGAATTATCCTTCATTATCATCCTTTTATTATTTAATTTCATTTTATTAATATCCACACTTCTACTCTACGACCTGCTGAGTAGAAACTAGGCACAAGATTCTGACAGAAGGCCAGAATGGGTACCCAGTCACTTCTGCTAGTCATTTGCTCCTTCAGACCTCCATGATGGACACCCAGAATTAACATCTCTGGGAATACTTTGTGGGCAACAGTCATTCAAACCCACATCCATAGACATTGTTATCCCAGAGGTACTCGCCTCATTTCACTGTCATGGCACCTATCTGGTTCATTTACCGTCCACTTCTGCACTATGAAGCTCTATTTTGAAGTACACCAGCACTGTTTGTTGTAATGTTGCTGTAAGGACACTTTGCTCGTAGGGGTATGTACCCAGGTCAAGGATTGCACTAAGCATCTCAGGCCTGCTCACTTACTCTGTTAGAGCTTCTCACTTTATGCCTCTCTAGATGCTCAAAATATCCTGGACTTGTCTTGCCTTGCCTTACCTTTTCGCACTTTGATATCCCAGCTACATATTACAGGCTCACATTATTCTGTTTTGCCTTGCTGTTCAGTGCAGACAATTTGTCATGGCTGCCAGCAGTCATCAGTCAAGGAGAAGACATGTTGCTATTGGGAACCGTGATCCATCAATCTCTCACCCACACTGCCTGTACCTCTACAAACCAAGGACCGGGCCACAGTTAGTCCTGTGAGTTCAGTGAAACCAGTCTAGGCACTTGGAGGAACACAATCGCAGTACAGATATCAGTCAGGAGTCTGCTCACTCGTCACCATGGTAATTCTCTAAATGGGGTGAACCACAGTCAGTTATGAGTTCTGTCCACTAAACGGTAAACAGAATTATCATGGAATACTGTTAATGGAGGTAGGCCGAGGAACACAATTGTGGGGATTGGAGCCAGGCTACTGGGATGCAGAGAGGATTATGATAGTGATGGTGGAGTGGTGCGAGAGGAGGTAGGGAGTGGGGAAGCCTCACTATTTAAAAGAGTGTGGGACAATAGAATATGGGAGGAAAAGTAGAAAGTGATCAATGTGGAGGGCAACATTGATATTAGCAGCTTCCATGGGGGTCAACGCACTACTTGATATGACTGGGGTTGGAAGGCTAAACTGTGCAGATGAAGACTTAGATGGGCTTCATTGGGTGGGAAAAGTGCAAATCCCATGGGATTGATCAGGAGAGCTGCTAGGTAAAGGATGAGGGTTTACCGATATTAAGAGGCTGAGTCTGAGACTCACTGTTTAAGGAGTGACAGTCTTCCATTGTGCTGTCAATAAAACTGGCACATTGGAGATGAAAATGGCTGCAAACCACACCCACAGTGAAATAAGTGCTTCATTCTGTGAGGGAGGAGGTATCAACTTCAAGTAAGGATAGGCTGTTCAAAGGTTAATGCTATTGCATGGATAACCATTCGCTGAAACATAACTGTGACGGACAAATACTTTGTGAACCTTAGATACAAGCTATTGTGTGTATCCCAATCCTTGTCCCAAGTACTGCTAACCATATCATGCAAGATAACAAATAAATTCCAGTAATTCCTTTGATACATTTGCAGCATTTGTCTTCTTGGAAACATTGGCTTTAGTTATCAAACTAACAATCGCCTGCTATTTACCTCTTGGCTACAGTTTGTTCAGGAGCTGCTCACTTCAAGCCGATGCTAGCAAAATTAAAGGAAGAGTGCTGGAGAAACTTGGCATGTCTGGCAGCATCTGTGAAGAGAGAAACAGACTCATGTTTCAAACACATTATGACTTTTCTTCAGAATTGCTTCTCACTGATTATTCTGCTTTGGAAAAGTTACATTCATGCCCTTTGCTGAGGCATCTTCAGACAAACTGATAACTGATCTTGGATTTGACGTCAGTATGGCATACGTTGGGATCTTTAATCCTGAAGTTAACTCTTAAGGATCCTTCCAGATATATTTTGGATCTTTTTAACATCTATGGGAAGAGTCTATGAAGCCCTTCATTGCCAATGGCAAGTAGTATTTTTCAAGTATTTTTAAGGATCTTCTACAGTTTGATTCTAAAATAGAATAGTATACATTATTTGAACAGTTGTATTTCAGTAAGTTGTCACTGGTTGGCCAGTCTCTAATGAGATTTCTGTCCATGATTCTGCCTTAAAAAAATTGAACTGCACTACCTAAGCTGTGTGTCCCTGACTTTGTTGCATTGTAAATTAAAAACTATTCCTTCTTTAATGACAAAAGTTATGCAGCTGTAGCTTTGATAGATTGTTTCTAATATGTCAACTTCAGGAATGAAACATTATCAGTTTCCAGACTCCAATATTGCATTACACTACACCAGAGAGTATTTTAGCATTTTCTTTTTGTTTAATTAAGGCAATCATAGAAAATTATACAGTCTTAAAAAATATATTCTAATAAAAACAAATTAGCTCCATTTTCTCTGTGTTAAAGTCTTAACTGCAAATCTCTACAGCTCTCCTTACCTCCAGAACTTGTGGAAACATAGGGATATGGAACATGGAAGCAGAAACAGGCTATTCAGCCTTTCAAACCTGCTATACCATTAACAATATCATGGTTGATCATCCAACTCAGTACCCTATATGTGCTTTCTTGCAATTTGGTCCCCTTAGCCGTAAAAACTACATCTAACTCCTTGAAAACGTTGAATGTATTGGTCTCAACCACTTTCTGTGGCAGAGAATTCCACATAATCACCGGGCTCTGGGTAAAGGAGCTTCCCCTCAACTCAGTGCTAAATGGCTATACTGTATCCTTAGACTGTGGCCTCTGCTGTGGACTCCCCAGTCAAAGGAAACATCCTTCCTGCATTTACCCTCACTGGTCCTGTTAAAATTTTATAGAATTCTATGAGATCCCCCTCATACTTCTACACTCCAGTGAATATAGTCCAAACCGATCTAGTCTTGTTTCTTATGGCAGTTCTGCAATCTCAAGAATCAACGTGGTAATTCTTCATTGCACTCCTTCTGTTTCCAGCACATCCTTCCTCTGGTAAAGCAACCAAACTTGCACATAATACTGCAGATGTGGTCTCATCAAGCTCTGTACAACCAAACCAAATCATCCTTACTCCTGCACTCAAATACTCATGCGATAAAGGCTAACATGCCATTTGCATCGTTCCCCACTGCTGCACCTACATGCTTAGCTGATATTGCTTAACAGTGAGAAATATTTTCATTGTCTGAATTCCCTTGTCTGTTTGGTCTTCAATTGGTTTTCCAAATATCTGCCACAAAAGTATTGGTATCTTTCACAGATAGACACCACTGCTACCGTGGTGTGAGTTCACCTCTTAAAGTGGTGTTTTACTTGGTGTAACATTGCTTGTGATTCCTCCCATAACACCAGAAATTGGATTTGGATGTTATGATACAAAGA
Organism: Stegostoma tigrinum; assembly: GCF_030684315.1. Taxonomy (NCBI): domain Eukaryota; kingdom Metazoa; phylum Chordata; class Chondrichthyes; order Orectolobiformes; family Stegostomatidae; genus Stegostoma; species Stegostoma tigrinum. The sequence continues at coordinate 22,114,879 of NC_081370.1, forward strand.
CTCTGACAGACATTTATGGTAGGGGTGAACTGCCTCCTTGAACCACTGTAGTCCATTTGTGGAGGTTGACCCAAATTGCTGTTCCTGGGCAAGTCACCACAGTAAAGAAAAGAAAGCATATCCAGCATAGAGAATGCAATGATATAAGTATGGGACGCTTAATTACTTTATATCTGTTTGGCGAGAAAGAACCAATGCAAGCCCAAAAGCATGGCTGTAGGGCAGATGTCAGCCAGTGATTCTACAGATTGGCACTGACAAGTCTAAAAGTGATAAATGCTTTGTGACTGTAAGAACAATGACTGCAGAAGGTGAGAAGCAAATGTGAAGTATCAGATAGACATACGTATTCATGCAAATTTACGAGCCTCACAGGCATGCATGGAGTGGCTCAAGAAAATGACCCAAGCATGAAGTCTTGAAAGTAGAGACTCTATGATAGAACAATAGTCATCCTTAGATGTGAGAGTTTACAATGCAATGAAACAGACAGAATGAAAACCTGCAGTGCCAGATGGTAGATGTTAAGGGTTAAGGCTCTTGCCTGATCTGTCAATGGAATGTGAACATCTACACTAGATCATTGCAAAGAACATGCTGCAGTATTGGAGCAATAAACAAAAAGCAGCCTTCCCTTGAGTCAGAAAACCAGCAATAACAGCTTGACATATCCTGGAAGTCATCAACCTAGCAGCAACATTGAATCTGAAAGGTAAGCATCTTGCTCTGATCAAGCAGTTGTCTCAAGAGCTACATTCCTCACGAGAGGAACTTCCTGTCAGGGACAAGCATATACCAATCAAACTGACAGTTAACAACTCACACCCACGTCATTAAAAGACCTGAACTCTTTAGATATAATGGATGAAATGTACCTCCAGAAACTGGTGAAAGTGGAACGGAAAATAATTATCAGAGATAATGGCAACTGTAGATGCTGGAGAATCCGAGATAGCTAAGTGTCGAGCTCGATGAACGCAGCAGGCCAAGCAGCATCTTAGAGGTTTTTGTGCTCCTAAGATGCTGCTTGGCCTGCTGTGTTCATCCAGCTCCACACTTTGTTATCTTGGACAATAATTACCACACACTTTTGTTCAAGAATGATGATTTTTCTTTTCTGATCATGCATTTTGATGATGCTAGTACATGCAATGTTGTTTTTTGAAAAGGACACTGTTTAGATAAATACAAGTGTACATAGTGTAAAATATGTTTTGCTGTAGCTATGTGACTCAATCTCTGCTATGATTGGTTTCATTTTAGGTTGCAGCAACCATGAATACTGGAAACAAATAACATGGCAACACGATGGCTCAGTGGTTAGCACTGCAGCCTCACAGCGCCAGGGACCCAGGTTCGATTCCAGCCTTGGGCGACTGTCTGTGTGGAGTTTGCACATTCTCCCCGTGTCTGTGTGGGTTTCCTCCGGTGCTCCGGTTTCCTCCCACAGTCCAAAGATGTGGAGGCTAGGTGGATTGCCCATGCTAAATTGCCCACAGTGTTCAGGGGTGTGTGGGTTATAGGGGGATGGGTCTGGGTGGGATGCTTCAAGGGGCGGTGTGGACTTATTGGGCCGGAGGTCCTGTTTCCACACTGTAGGGAATCTAATCTAATCTTGTAAGGAATTTTAGTTAACCCAAACTTAGTGCAATTCTCAACACCATTTTATGAAAAGAATATTGTGACACAACAGTGGCTACAGTGAAGGATAATACCAGAAATCCTTGGATTTACACAGTAGGAAAAGATTAACAAGGATGTCTCTTCAATTCAAAAAAAGGCTGAGGACTGACTTAAGTAAAAGTATGAAGGTTTTGATAGAGAAAATTTCCTCTTGTGGGGAACAGCAAAACTAGAGGCCGTCAATATGGGATAGTCCGCAAGAAAGTCAGAAGGAAATTCAGGAAAAAATTACTTTGCCCAATGACTGGGAAGGAGATCCACAGGGCCTTGTCAAAGAAAAAAAAGTATACATGCATTTAAGGGAAAACTGACAAACATTTGAATGAAATGGGGATGGCCACAAATGGTAAATTTAGATGAGAAAAGGTGGGAGGAAACGAGAGTGGAACATAAACACTACATGGACTGGTTTGGCTGGATGGCCTATTTCTGAGCAGTTTATTATATAAAAGATCCCATAGACATCTGCATGTTTCCAAATCTATGCAGAAAGGTAAGCAAAGTTGTCAATAACATTATTGATGCATGCTCAATATAGTCTTTTCTCCAAATCAATCGAATGAAGCTATTCACCAGTTAATTCACAATTTCTGCTTTAATTAAAGATAAAACAAACATGGACTCCAACGTGTTATTTTGCTCTCGTGCAGCCTCAGAATCCATCCTAAGGATAGCCAAATTGTTTGGAATTTGTGTGGAGTAAACTCCTCTGGTCATTTAAGTTTACCACAAAAGGAAAATGTTTTGCATTATTGATGACATTTACTTGATAGCATAGCAGTCAAGGTGAAAACAAAAATGACCCACTGTTCTTAAAGAAATTTTGCTGATATCCTTATTATGGTCCAACAAGTGTCTAATACAGACTAACAACTTGTACCTATGTTTCCGTCTCCAAAATTAACTACAAAGAAATCCACATGCATTCATTTATCTAATCTACAGTGCAAACCCTCTGCTGTAGAGACAGAAATACTCAGTTATACTTGGGGTTCAAATACACAGTGCAATATTTGTGTATGTATTCTATGCATCTGCATCCTGCAACTTAGCTAAAGTGGAGAGGTAATCAATAATGGGCCAGAAAATCCACTCACACAGAGACTACAAGCTGTTAATCTGCTCCCTCAGGTCAAGAAGAACAATGTAGTACCCATTTTTCCTTTTACATTTCAGCAATCATTTTTATTTTTTCATATTTAACAGTTTACATAAATTGTTTATTGTTTACAAATTTTGTGCTGTACATGGTGAAGGATCTGAACAGAGAATCAAGCATATCATGTTTCACTAGAGATCCAAGCTTCCTATATTCTGCCCTACCTCAGAATTCAGCGCACTGTGACATTTTTGTATTTTCTATGCTGGCTACGCCTGATGGAGGCTTGTGCATTGTTGGTGCTTAGGTCCATTCCTTCCTTGAATGCAATGTATGGGAATAGGTCGCATTAGAGAATATATAACTTTCTTATTTTGGTTTCTGGAAATGCAGCACACTCTTACGCTTTCATTACAGTGGCTCATGCTAAACCCACCACTCCTTATGTGGAGTGACTTTTTGAGAAAGACTCAATTTGAGCTACTCTACCTTATTAGGCAAAATTTAATGATTCTTTCCTAACATATCCATGTTAAAGTGCTACAAAGTATGACTATTTAGTGCCTTCCCTCCTCAACAGTTGAACAGTGCTCTATAAACCTCCATGGAACCAGGTATGTGGGAATGAAAATTGGAAATGCAGTTCATAATAATGCAAAAAAGAGTCAATAATAGCAAAGTAGTTGGGATCTTTACTAATAGCAAGTTTTTTTTTCTTTCTTATTTTGATATTCCCCAAAATGGCTGTTAAATTTACTAAGATTGAGTTAAAAAAGGTAAAAAAAAAACCCTGGAAGTGTTGAAAGAGAGGTAATTTACCTCAGAGAGTGCAAATCTCTGTCAACCATACACACCTGAGACAATTTTAACGTTCCTGCTCTACACAGGAATTAGCAATAGTAGTAGGGCCATTTGATCCCTCGATCCAGTCTGCCACAAGATCATGGCTAATCTGATTATAGCCTCAACTTCACCAGCTCCTATCACTGAAAACCACTGCCTCCCTTTGCCTTTGAAATGTTCAATCAATCAATCTGCCTCTAAGAAAGAGAGTCCCAAAACTCATGACCCTCTGAAGAAAAATATTTTGTTGAAAAATGTGGACTACATTTACTGTATATACTGTTAAATTTAAAATGCAATGGAAGGAAACTTTACCAAATTATGACTAAAGTACACTTATTTTTTCGAAATAAAAACGATCTTCTGAGACCGACAGTGGATCTGCGTGATTATCTCATTGATGGTGGTGGGATTTTGCTGTGCACGGGTTGTCTGCCCTATTTCCTGCATTACAAAAACATTGGCTGTGTAGATGTTGTGAGAAGTGCGATATAAAGGCAGCATTTTCTTCCTTGCTAACAAATTATTGCTACAGGGACAATGGGCTGAATCTTAATTTCCAAACAAAGTTGGAATCATGCAAGATGTTAAAATACAAAACAATCTTGAACAGGGATGAAACACATCTAGTTTCAGTTTAAAGTGGGTGGAGTGAGAAACGGGAGAGAAACCCATGTAGAAATGGTATTCGCAAATCGAACGTTATAATGAGGTCACAAGCTTAATTTTAACATCAATCTATTTTTGACTACAGGATTTCCCAGGCCTCAAAAAATTTGGCAGTTCAATGGAACTGTGAATCCAGGAGCTAAGTGTCTTTACTTGCAGACTAGGTGTAGCAGCAATGTTTACAAAATATTACCCTATAAATACTTCCCTAATAATTTCTCTGCTCCTCCAAGCCGAACATCGTAGCCATCCATCACTGTTGGGACCACCATACAGGATTACAATTAGACCAATCTTCCAAAATCAGCTACCCCTAGCTTACCAATGGATACTTCACTGAGTTCATGGAACTGCTTCCTTCCCAGTCCAAACAGCACACCTTCTCCATTGCTCTTCTCCCAGAGACCATCCCCACTCCATGGTTTGTAACCTCGCTAATGGTCCTGGATGCCTCCCTTTGTGGAGGAGGGTCTGTAAACACTTTCACTCCCTCAATACACTACCTTCCTCCTGGGCATTGGCCTAAGGAGGCTTCTCACCTGCTCAGCCACTAGCCTGTCAATCAGTCTGTTGTAGATGTGGGAACCCTATAAAAAATAAATACCCCTACACTTAAAATCTACAAGATGTCAGGAAACTGTTGTTTCTAGGTTTTTCTACCTTACAACTATACACACCCACCTTCAGTCTAAATTCCAGGCTAATTACTCCAATCCTATAATCAGGCAGATATGTTTTAGCACAAGATCAAGGAATTCCAGAGACTTTCAAATAAAATGACTTTGATATTAACCAACCCACCACCTGTAATGGGCTCCAGAGGGTCACAAGGATGGTCAATACATCCTCATACTGCTGACCATACCTGCTATTTTAACGCAACAGCAGGTGTTGGGACATCTGAGCACCCCACAGTGGAGATGTGGGACAATTAAGTGTTATATTTTAATCAGGATCCCAACAAAATGCAGCATTGAGAAACGTGGCAAACTGAAAGGTAGATGGGTGTTTCCAACTCCACAAGATAAGTACCACTTGCAAATCTGTGAGGGCCAGGAGAAACATGCGTGGTTCTGACACACTCTGCAAGGGAGCTGAGAGCTCGTCCCATGCCTGGATTGTTGGGAAAGGAAAAACTGTATTGTTACAGTAAATGACAAAAAAAACCTAGAGTTTGCTTAGTCACCCTTGGACAAGGCAAACTGGCATCAGTGATGCATAGGTATATCTCTCCAGTTAAACTTCGGTCATGGAGTAGAATTCACCTTATGTAAATGGATGATTATCCACAATGTAATACAGTCTGTGTCAGAGGTGGTCAACGACATCATAGTGGGAGCGGGATGGGAGAAGCCTATACCAGGAGCAAGGTGAGGGAAGCACGCACTGGGAGGATGGTGAAGGGAATTTGCATTGGGAACCAACTCGTTTTCAGCCTGGAAGTGACGTGAAGGCTGGAGAAATACTGACAGCCCCCAGAGGGAGTGGAAGAAAGAGTGAGGTGCCAGGAAAATAATAAAACAGACTAATTTTATTCTAACACATAGGCACCTTTATTTTACAAATTTTATCGGGCAGCTATTTCCCATCGTTTGGAGACTGACACCAGTCTTCTTATATCTTTGAGCCACCTAGAGGTGATGTTCAAAGTAAATTCAGCCTTATGTAAATCATGGCGATGGCATATAATTTTAAACCAAAGGTTTCAGATGCATAATGATGTAGGGGTGGCACTGAAACCAATAATTTGACTCCAACTTGTACACAGCTCAAACATCCTGTGACCAACTCTAGGAGGCAGCCTGGCATTGCTTGGACATTGCTAAAGTCACATTACAACTCCAGAACAATGCAACATTCAGAGACAATACAATCTTATATCATCATTGAGTTGTATACTCACTTATAGTATTGCATTCTATATTTCTGTGAATCTCATATTCCAAACTCCTATCTTCCTGAGTAGAACATTATGCACAGCCAGCCAGGTAACTGTGGCCTGTGAATATGCATCACACTCAATAATTATTGGCCCACGATCAGAACCTGTATTTTAATGGGACCCAAACATGATGAAAACAAGACAGTTTTCATGTTTTAAATATCTCAGTTTCCTTGTCTTATCTGAAGTTTTAATCTTAACTTATATTTAATACAAGAAACCTGTTACTGATACAGTTTACCATTTGGAAAATCAAGCCAAACATTAATACAAGAACTTAACACAGAAAGCGAAATGATAGGCTTATAAAAATGTACAGAAATGGTGCAGGAAGGAAATAGTTTGTCCTGGGTTTGTATCTCAAACAGCATATTCAAGCAGAGCAAACTTTCCTATGGTTTCTAAGTTTTAACTAATGGAAATTGAGAGCAAAATTTTAAGGCATTGATTTTAATAGCAATGAAAGTATCAAATTAGGTCCAAGCCATCTTTCGGGATAGGGCTTGTTTAAAACACTCAGGGTTCGTGTTCCCAGGTCTCAAAGACTTCTCAAGTGTTACTAAAAGATTTTGGTGGCATTCCTTGATATTGAGAGGGTACTTGGCTTTCACAAATTCATATGCAGTCATAAGCTGCATGTTCTGCTTCTGCATGAGGTACTGTATGATACAAGTCGGTGCCAGGGAATACCCATCCCGGCAGTGAATCAGGACACGTTTCTGTTTCTCTGTTGAAGCATTGATGCACTCATTAATGTCTTCAAAGCATCGTTGTTTCAAAGGGAAAACGTCGTCATTTGAAAAGTCATTGATGTCAACCTTGAGACGGGACCAACTGTGTTTGACATTCCTGGAGCAGGTGCATGGAATTAAACACATGTTCAACTCTCCAGGGAGGTTGCTCATATCGATGATGCTGTCTATGTTGTTCTTGCACAGGATACGTCCACTGTAGGCCGCATTGAGGTTCCCCACATAAATGTAGTCCGTTACCTTAGCAATGACTGGTTCAGTGTACTGCAGCTGCTCAGGAATGCTCTGTTTGCAGTCCTTTGGGCTGTCTGTTTTGCTTAAGGATTTGCGACTGTGGTTCTTCAGTTTTTTGGACCCAGACCTTGAAGGAGGGTTGGAGTCTGATTCTGAGCTGCTGTTCCATGGGGGTGAAAATAAGGAGAACCTGCTGGATGATTTAATTTTAGCCAGTGTTTCATTGGAACCTGATAAATTTGAGGTGGATGTGTTTGACCCAGAAGCGCAAAAGAGGGAAGCTCTCTCCAGAGAACCAGTGCTGCTACAAGCTCTAGTGGTATCAGCCTTTACCATCTGAAAAAGGTTTTAATAAAAACATTAGGAAAAAGATCACCATAATAAAAAAAATCCCTGAACTTAACAGTAATGCTTTTTTTCTTAAGTTGTGCACTATCAAAGAATACCAAAATTATTTCCATGTGCTTCTTAGTGATTTGATTTGTATATCAAATTTTCTATTCTGAACTTTGAACGTTCATGCCTTTTCATGCATTACTAGTTCTTTAAATAGATTGGCTTCAAAAAGCCAGCCAATAGGTCTAATACCACAGTCATTGCATTTGGGCACCAATTTAGGTTGGGATTCAGCAGTCAGCTCAAGGCTACATCCTGAAGTTTGATCCCATAAAACCTGCAAGACGTTCTCACCACTAATTACCACTCCAAATAATTTTAACACAAAACATTTACAAAATAGGGATTTGAAAAATATTTATAGTTAGGACGTTGGTAATTTTAGCAAGACTGTCACCCATTTCTAAGTTCCCTCAGGCCATTCAGAGTCAACCTTGTAGTTTGAACATGGAGGCATGCGTAGGCTAAACCAAGAAGGATTGGCATGTTCCCCTTCTTGAAGTCTTTATTGAAACTAAGGGACTTTTATGTTGGTCTTCCAGATGTCATTGTCATTTTCTCCAGCTGGGCCATAGATTAGCTCTCGGCTTCATTGAGTATTGCTGAGAAAAGACATTTTTAAAAATTATAACTTGCACTTAGTGGGAGATTTTCAAGTATGCCAATGTAAAGACGAGCAACAGTTTATGTTGTCTAAGAAAAGAATGTCGATCGGTCATCAAGTAGACTATGGTTGGTAGAGGCATTGTCATTCAGAATGAACCAGCTAGGTGATGACTGACAGTTAAAGCATTGTTTAAATGTAAACCAGGAAAGTTGACTTTGATTTGTCAAGGCATTGCTCTGATGAATAAAGCAAAGAATGGCTGTTTCCTATTTTGTTGAATTGAAACAAGTATAATGTGTTTATATGTTCTTTCTGTCTGCAAAGAATGGGACTCTAATGTTTGATTTATTTAAAGGCCTGACTGTATTCAAATACCAATCACAGTCCAATATTACTTCTAATATCAGTGACCTGTTATCAATCCAAAGACTTGATTCATTGATATCTGGATGGAAGGAAAGTGTTGGATTTCCTCAATCATCCACAACTTTTGAGATAGAATGAAACAAAACATGACAGACTTGCTCCATGCTTTACTGGATAAAGATGCTGCATAGTTCGGTAATAATAAGCCATAGAAAACAAAACTTTTTCAGTTTCGATCCTGGAGTTTGCTGAGTTCACTGATCAGAAATACAGTAGAAATGAGGAGACTAACATCTGCCTCAGTTACCAGACATTTCTGCTGAAAGCTACATGTATATGGATATCAGCTAAGGCAAGACCAATCTTGGTGTATGGAGTAACTTATTGTCATAACTTATTATCCGGGTACGATCAACCCCTAGATTCACACGTGAAAAATGAGAGAAACAATATCATCTACTTTCAGGCACCTACATCCAAACATTAAAGAACCTCATCTTCAGGGTAGGAAGGAAATATTATTTGGATAGTTATAACAACAACAGTAGAAAACAGAATGAGCAACTTATCCTAGTGGAATTGCCCCCAACAGTGCAGGTTTTACATGTTAGTATTCACTCATCATATTTACAAATGGGCCACATCTGCTCATAATCATTACCCTCTCAGAAAGCTGTGATATTCTACTGCTAGTCATGAATGTAAGTTACCAAATTGCTAAATTGTGGCAAGTGGCCAATAATGTGAGGAATCAAATAATCGCCCTGTTGTAAGAAAAATAAGCCTGGTGCTAGCAAAACACAATTTAATCCCAAACTGCTATTTTAATAAGAAATATGGGAATCTCTACCTTTCTCTTTAACTAGCACCCTACTTTCTGTAATGAGATTTCATTAGCAGTTTGGTACAATTTCACTCCACTTGCTGATTAGAAATGTGAAATTCTCCGAAAGCTGTGTTCGGCATGGTGAGATTAAAACTGTATCTTGTTAGCAAGTAACATTCTTACAGGTGATAAAACAGAGTAGCCTTGCCACATGTTTCTTACTTAGATAATAAAAATCTATTATATTTTAAAAATTATATTTAGGATCTCTAGAGAGTAGAAAGAGGCCATTCAGCCCATCGGGCCTGTGGAGAACACCCTATCCAGGCCAACCTCCTATCCTATACTCAAAACTCCACATTTCCCTTGGCTAACCCATTAGCCTTCACATCCCTGGACACTACAAGATAAATTATCATAGATCATAGAATCCCTACAGTGTGGAAACAGGCCCTTTGGCCCAACAAGTCCACAATGACCCACAGAACATCCCATTCAGATCCATTCCCCTATAACCCACCTAATCTACACATCTTTGAACACTATGGGTAATTTAGCATGGCCAATCCACCTAGACTGCACATCTTTGGGCTGTGGGAGGAAATCAGAGTACCCGGTGGAAACCCATCTAGACACGGGAGAATGTGCAAACTCCACACAGGCAGTTGCCCAGGGGTGGAATTGACCCTGGGTCCCTGGCGCTGTAAGGCCGCAGTGCTAACCACTAAGCCACCGTGCCGCCCAGTCAATCTACCTAATCTTCACTCTTTGGACACATCCCAAGATAAATATCTGCAGCAAAGCATTATTTTAAATTGTAAATTCATTTACAGACGACCAGCTTGAAAGTGTTATTTTAAATCCCCACTAAATAAGTCTACACCATAACACTATGGCCTTAGCTAAACGAATTGGAGCAACTCGGGGTATATCTCTACTCACACTTTCCTGAACATAGATTGTGCTTTTAATCTGGGAAAAAAACTCATCTGGTATCACAAGGTAACTGGATATACTGATCAACAAGACAGTTGGATTCAGAGTTTCAGCAGTACTCTGCTGTTTATACTTTACATTTGAAATGGGACATAGCCCACAGGAAATGCTTCTCAAAGCATTAATTTAGTGGTGAAAATAGACAAAGTCATAATACCACAGAAAACATGAATTTTCTGAGAAGTGGCAATCACTGTCTGATTGCCAATCTGCTCATTTCTTTTTCTGAAAAGACTAGGTTCTGCGTCTCTTCCACGAAAATTTGATACTGGCTCCTTCAGAAACAGAGGATTTTTCTGCAGCAGTCAGTTTGATGTGTTCTGAGATTTAACTATCCAGCAGCACAGCTAACCATTTTAACAAATATTGTGAAATAAATATACAAGGTAAGTGTGGGAATAGGGTGGCAGGATGCAATACAGGAGGGGAGGTGCCAGGGAATAGGGCATCAGATTGGTATGGTCCAGGGGGTGCCTGTGTGCCAGATTCTTAGGGTACGTCAGAATCTGTATCGATGGGTGCAGTAGGTGTGTTGGGTTCAGTGGTGGAAGAGGATGCTGACATCATGTCTCATGGGAGAGTGGGCCAGGTTTTGGTCCAGCTGCAAGAAAGAGTGGATGCTGGGTCTGGCAGTGGTGTCAGAAGTGTCTTGAGGGGGTGGGCGGAAATGGGTTGGCAGCAGGAGGGAGGGATCATGGATCATGTCCAGTGATAGGGGGACTAGGGTTGGTTCCATTGATGCCTGGCAGGGTCAGCGGTCTTCCTGAGTGATGTCAAGCTGACAGGCAGGCTGGTATTGGGTCCAATGGGGCTGTAGACATAGAGTGAGTCTCAGGGCCAGAGGGAAATGGTTTAAAAGGACAATAGAGGTGTTGGTGGCGAGGGTGTTGGTGGAATCTGTTGTCTAGTCCAGCAGGGGTGTCAGATTTGATAGTGGAAGGAAGAAAGCAGAGGCTGGCACTGGTGAGGAGTGGGTTAAGGGGTCAACGGGAAGATAGTGCTGATGGCTCTATCTGAGGGGAGGAGGGGATTATGGAACCAGGTTGTGTCAGTGTCTGGCCTGATTGAGGGGGATATTGGGATATTGTCATTTGTCTGGTCAGTGTAAAGGATGGGGCAAGTGTACTTCAGAGAGGTGTACAGCGAGGGGCTGGCTGTGTGCTATTTTCAGGGGTCACTTTTATTGTTCCCCGGGAATTAGAATAGGTTTTAAATTGTCTAACTTTTCCAGGGTAACTGTGAGTTTAAATGACAAAGAGATCACTGAATTCTCCATCATCAATTCAGAAAGTGTTCAGGGACAAGGTGTGACTGTAAGTGAGGCAGGTAGGGGGATTCTGAGTTCAGGAGTGCAGGGGCCTCAGCCCTTGACCTTGAGCAACAGGTATGAGATTCTTGCTCCCTGTATAGATGAGGGAAAGGACTGTGGACAGGATGAGCCAGCTGACCATGGCACCGTGGTGCAGAAGGTCATTCAAGAGGGGGGAGCAAAGAGTTATAGGGGATTCTATAATTAGAGGGACAGATAGTATCCTGTGCAAGCTGGACCGGGAGTCCCGCATGGTGTGTTGCCTGCCCAGTGCTAGGGTGCAGGACATCTCCGACCGGGTTGAAAGGATATTGGAGCGAGAGGGGGAGGATCCAGTTGTTGTGGTCCACGTTGGGACTAACAACATAGGCAAAGCTAGGGTAGAGGACCTGTTCAGGGATTATCAAGCACTAGGAAAGAAAATGAAGTACAGGTCCTCAAAGGTCATAATCGCCGGATTACTGCCCGAGCGACGTGCCAATTGGCATAGGGAAAAGAAAGTTAGGGAAGTAAACACGTGGCTAAGGGATTGGTGTGGGAAAGAGGGATTCCATTTCATGCGGCATTGGCATCAGTTTTGGAACCAGGGGGATCTGTATCGTTGGGACGGTCTCCACCTGAACCGATCCGGAAACAGTGTTCTAGCGAAAAGGATAAATAGGGTGGTCAGTAGGACTTTAAACTAGTGAGTCGGGGGGAAGGGAAAGTGAAAGAGACAGGGAGTATGGAGTTAAATGGAAAGGTAGGCAGCAGGATAGCATGTGTACAGGTGGATTTAAGCTCGAGGCAGACTAGGAATACAACAAAAAGGAAGGATAACTTAAGACATCTTGGGATTTCTAACCTCTCTAATAATAAGAAAGCTAGCATTAAGACACTTTATCTAAATGCTCGTAGTATTCGCAACAAAGTAGATGAATTAACAGCACAAATCCTCTTGAATGATTATGATGTGGTAGGCATCACAGAGACATGGTTGCAGGAAGTTCAGGACTGGCAGTTAAACATCCAAGGATTCACAACATATCGAAAAGACAGGGAGGTGGGCAGAGGGGGTGGGGTTGCCTTGTTAGTTAAGAATGGAATTAAATCTACGGCACTAAATGACATAGGGTCAGAAGATGTGGAGTCTGTGTGGGTGGAGTTGAGGAACCACAAAGGCAAAAAAACTATAATGGGGGTTATGTACAGACCTCCTAACAGTGATCAGGACCAGGGGCGCAAGATGCACCGAGAAATAAATAGGGCATGTCAGAAAGGCAAGGTCATGGTGATCATGGGGGACTTCAGTATGCAGGTGGATTGGGTGAATAATGTTGCTGGTGGATCTAAAGAAAGAGAATTCATGGAATGTTTGCAGGATGGCTTTTTGGAACAGCTTGTGATGGAGCACACAGGGGAGCAGGCTATTCTGGACTTAGTGCTATGTAATGAGCCAGACTTTATAAAAGACCTTAAAGTAAGGGAACACTTAAGAGGCTGCGATCATAATATGGTAGAGTTCAGTCTGCAGTTTGAAAGAGAGAAGGCAAAATTGGATGTAATGGTGTTACAGTTAAATAAAGGTAATTACAGGGGCATGAGAGAGGAATTGACGAAAATCAACTGGAAGCAGAGCCTAGCGGGAAGACTGTAGACCAACAATGGCAGGAGTTTCTGGCTGTAATTGAGGACACAGTACAGAGGTTCATGCCAAAGAAAAGAAAGTTTATCCGGGGTGGGATTAGACAGCCATGGCTGACAAAGGAAGTCAGGAAATATATCAAAGAAAAAGAGACAGCCTATAAAGTGGCCAAGAGCACTGGGAAATCAGAAGATTGGGAAGGCTACAAAAACAGACAGAGGATAACAAAGAGAGCAATAACGAAGGAGAAGATCAAATATGAAGGTAGGCTTGCTAGTAATATTAGAAATGATAGTAAAAGCTTCTTTCAATACATAAGAAACAAATGAGAGGCAAAAGTAGATATTGGGTCGCTCCAAATTGATGCTGGAAGGCTAGTGATGGGAGATAAGGAAATAGCTGAAGAACTTAATAAGTACTTTGCGTCAGTCTTCACAGTGGAAGACATGAGTAGTGTGCCAACAATTAGGGAGAGCCAGGGGGCAGAGTTGACTATGGTAGGCATTACAAAAGAGAAAGTGCTAGAAAAGCTAAAGGGTCTAAAAATTGATAAATCTCCTGGCCCCGATGGGCTACATCCTAGAGTTCTGAGGGAGGTGGCTGAGGAAATAGCGGAGGCTTTGGTCGTGATCTTTCAAATTCACTGGAGTCAGTGCAAGTCCCAGATGATTGGAAAATTGCTGTTGTAACGCCCATGCTTAAGAAAGGATCAAGGCAAAAGATGAAAAATTATAGGCCAATTAGCCTAACCTCAGTAGTTGGTAAAATTCTAGAATCCACTGTCAAGGATGAGATTTCTAAATTCCTGGAAGTGCAGGGTCAGATTAAAACAAGTCAGCATGGTTTTAGTAAGGGGAAGTCGTGCCTGACAAACCTGTTGGAATTCTTTGAAGAGGCAACAAGTATGTTAGACCAGGGGAACCCAGTAGATATTATCTATCTAGACTTCCAAAAGGCCTTTGATACAGTGCCTCACGGGAGGCTGCTGAGCAAGGTGAGGGCCCATGGTGTTCGAGGTGAGCTACTGGCTTGGATTGAGGATTGGCTGTCTCTCAGAAGGCAGAGAGTTGGGATAAAAGGCTCTTTTTCAGAATGGCAACCAGTGACAAGCGGTGTCCCGCAGGGTTCAGTGTTGGGGCCACAGCTGTTCACCTTATATATTAATGATCTGGGTGAAGTGACTGGGGGCATTCTGGCGAAGTATGCCGATGATACGAAGATAGGTGGACAGGCAGGTAGTACTGAGGAGGTGGGGAAGCTGCAGAAAGATTTAGACAGTTTAGGAGAGTGGTCCAGGAAATGGCTGATGAAATTCAATGTGAATAAATGTGAGGTTTTGCACTTTAGAAAAAAGAATACAGGCATGGACTATTTTCTAAATGGTGAGAAAATTAGCAAATCAGAAGTGCAAAGGGATCTGGGTCCAGGATTCTCTAAAGGTTAACTTGCAGGTAGAGTCCGTAATTAAGAAAGCGAATGTAATGTTGTCGTTTATCTCAAGAGGGTTGGAATATAAAAGCAGCGAAGTGCTTCTGAGGCTTTAAAAGGCTCTAGTTAGGCCCCATTTAGAATACTGTGTCCAATTTTGGGCCCCACACCTCAGGAAGGACATACTGGCACTGGAGTGTGTCCAGCGGAGATTCACACGGATGATCCCTGGAATGGTAGGTTTAACATATGATGAACAGCTAAGGATCCTGGGATTGTACTCATTAGAGTTTCGAAGGTTGAGGGGAGATCTAATAGAAACTTACAAGATAATGTATGGTTTAGAAGGGGTGGACGCTAGGAAGTTATTTTCGTTAGGCGGGGAGACTAGGACCCATGGGCACAGCCTTAAAATTAGAGGGGGTAAATTCAAACTGAAATGAAACCACATTTCTTCAGCCTGAGAGTGGTGGGCTTGTGGAATTCATTGCCGCAGAGTGCAGTGGAGGCCAGGACGTTGGATGCCTTCAAGGCAGAGATCGACAAATTCTTGATCTCACAAGGAATCAAGGGCTACGGGGAGAGTGCAGGGAAGTGGTGTCGAAATGCCCATCAGCCATGATTTAAATGGCAGAGTGGACTTGATGGGCTGAATGGCCTTACTTCCATTCATATGTCTTATGGTCTTATGGTCTATCAAGGTTTCGTTTCCCAGAAAATTCCAGATGCGGAAGAATTACCCAGAGTCTTCCATTTCATGGGCCCTACTCACAGATTCCACTAAGTCCGGGATTCCACATGGTCCCAACATGGAGCTCCAGTCTTTGATGTTTCAATGACTATCTGGCCATCAGGAAATTCAGACCAGGATTCATTGGTAAGGCAGAGTATTCATGCATAAATGTACGTTTTTATTCACCACAAAATGGGGCATGCTTCATTCAAAAACTTCCCTTTTGAACAAAATTTACTTTCCCTTGGCTTTTCTTCTAATTGACTGAGACATAATTATAACATGTCATTTGAAGAGAATGTGCATAATTGCATGAACTTCAAGGGGCCCTGTCCTTATTGGTGGGAATTGGAAAAAACACAACGCATGCTCAAAATGCACAGCAGAGACAATTTTGACTTCAATAGAAATAAAAACTGAGAAATTGATCAAAATGAGCCCTCCCAGACACAATAATAATACTTCATTTGTGTGTCCTGTTTGTTTTGAACAACTAGGTAAATTATCTCAGGATAATAAAATGTGAGGCTGGATGAACACAGCAGGCCAAGCAGCATCTCAGGAGCACAAAAGCTGACGTTTCGGGCCTAGACCCTTCATCAGAGAGGGGGATGGGGGGAGGGAACTGGAATAAATAGGGAGAGAGGGGGAGGCGGACCGAAGATGGAGAGTAAAGAAGATAGGTGGAGAGGGTGTAGGTGGGGAGGTAGGGAGGGGATAGGTCAGTCCAGGGAAGACGGACAGGTCAAGGAGGTGGGATGAGGTTAGTAGGTAGCTGGGGGTGCGGCTTGGGGTGGGAGGAAGGGATGGGTGAGAGGAAGAACCGGTTAGGGAGGCAGAGACAGGTTGGACTGGTTTTGGGATGCAGTGGGTGGGGGGGAAGAGCTGGGCTGGTTGTGTGGTGCAGTGGGGGGAGGGGATGAACTGGGCTGGTTGAGGGATGCAGTGGGGGAAGGGGAGATTTTGAAACTGGTGAAGTCCACATTGATACCATATGGCTGCAGGGTTCCCAGGCGGAATATGAGTTGCTGTTCCTGCAACCTTCGGGTGGCATCATTGTGGCAGTGCAGGAGGCCCATGATGGACATGTCATCAAGAGAATGGGAGGGGGAGTGGAAATGGTTTGCGACTGGGAGGTGCAGTTGTTTGTTGCGAACTGAGCGGAGGTGTTCTGCAAAGCGGTCCCCAAGCCTCCGCTTGGTTTCCCCAATGTAGAGAAAGCCGCACCGGGTACAGTGGATGCAGTATACCACATTGGCAGATGTGCAGGTGAACCTCTGCTTAATGTGGAATGTCATCTTGGGGCCTGGGATGGGGGTGAGGGAGGAGGTGTGGGGACAAGTGTAGCATTTCCTGCGGTTGCAGGGGAAGGTGCCGGGTGTGGTGGGGTTGGAGGGCAGTGTGGAGCGAACAAGGGAGTCACGGAGAGAGTGGTCTCTCCGGAAAGCAGACAGGGGTGGGGATGGAAAAATGTCTTGGGTGGTGGGGTCGGATTGTAAATGGCGGAAGTGTCGGAGGATAATGCGTTGTATCCGGAGGTTGGTAGGGTGGTGTGTGAGAACGAGGGGGATCCTCTTGGGGCGGTTGTGGCGGGGGCGGGGTGTGAGGGATGTGTCGCGGGAAATGCGGGAGACGCGGTCAAGGGCGTTCTCAATCACCGTGGGGGGGAAGTTGCGGTCCTTAAAGAACTTGGACATCTGGGATGTGCGGGAGTGGAATGTCTTATCGTGGGAGCAGATGCGGCGGAGGCGGAGGAATTGGGAATAGGGGATGGAATTTTTGCAGGAGGGTGGGTGGGAGGAGGTGTATTCTAGGTAGCTGTGGGAGTCGGTGGGCTTGTAATGGACATCAGTTACAAGCTGGTTGCCTGAGATGGAGACTGAGAGGTCCAGGAAGGTGAGGGATGTGCTGGAGATGGCCCAGGTGAACTGAAGGTTGGGGTGGAAGGTGTTGGTGAAGTGGATGAACTGTTCGAGCTCCTCTGGGGAGCAAGAGGCGGCGCCGATACAGTCATCAATGTACCGGAGGAAGAGGTGGGGTTTGGGGCCTGTGTAGGTGCGGAAGATGGACTGTTCCACGTAACCTACAAAGAGGCAGGCATAGCTGGGGCCCATGCGGGTGCCCATGGCCACCCCCTTAGTCTGTAGGAAGTGGGAGGAGTCAAAAGAGAAGTTGTTGAGTGTGAGGACGAGTTCCGCTAGGCGGATGAGAGTGTCGGTGGAGGGGGCCTGGTCGGGCCTGCGGGACAGGAAGAAGCGGAGGGCCTTGAGGCCATCTCCATGCGGAATGCAGGTGTACAGGGACTGGACGTCCATGGTGAATATGAGGTGTTGGGGGCCAGGGAATTGGAAGTCCTGGAGGAGGTGGAGGGCGTGGGTGGTGTCACGGACATAGGTGGGGAGTTCCTGGACCAAAGGGGAGAAAATGGAGTCCAGATAGGTGGAGATGAGTTCGGTGGGGCAGGAGCAGGCTGAGACGATGGGTCGACCAGGGCAGGCAGGTTTGTGGATTTTGGGAAGGAGATAGAAACGGGCCGTGCGGGGTTTGGGAACAATGAGGTTGGAGGCTGTGGGTGGGAGGTCCCCTGAGGTGATGAGGTCATGAATGGTGTTGGAGATGATGGTTTGGTGCTCGGGTGTGGGGTCATGATCGAGGAGGCGGTAGGAGGTGGTGTCGGAGAGTTGGCGTCTGGCCTCGGCGATGTAGAGGTCAGTACGCCATACTACCACTGCGCCACCCTTGTCTGCGGGTTTGATGGTGAGGTTGGGGTTGGAGCGGAGGGAGCGGAGGGCTGCCCGTTCTGCGGGGGAGAGGTT
The DNA here is from genome assembly GCF_030684315.1 of Stegostoma tigrinum. Taxonomy (NCBI): domain Eukaryota; kingdom Metazoa; phylum Chordata; class Chondrichthyes; order Orectolobiformes; family Stegostomatidae; genus Stegostoma; species Stegostoma tigrinum. The sequence goes on from NC_081370.1 coordinate 22,133,202, forward strand.
GGAGTGGGTGAGAGGGGTGGAGAGGTTGAGGCGGTTAATGTCTCGACGGCAGTTGGAGATGAAGAGGTCGAGGGAGGGTAGGAGGCCTGGGGGTGGTGTCCAGGAGGAGGACTTGTGTTGGAAGCGGGTGAAGGGGTCAGTGGAAGGAGGGTTGGGTTCCCGGTTGAAGAAGTAGGCATGCAGGCGAAGACGGCGGAAAAACTGCTCTATGTCCGACCGTGACTGGTATTCGTTGATGTGTGGTTGTAGGGGGACAAAGGTGAGCCCCTTGCTCAGGACTGACCGTTCGTCCTCAGTCAGTGGGAGGTCTGGGGGGATGGTGAAGATTCGGCAGGGCTCAGGGTGGCGGTCTCCAGGAATCTCCAGCATCTGCAGTTCCCATTATCTCTTAGGTAAATTATCTCTATGGACAGCATTTTGCCATGTTTCTTTACCTTTTTGAATGCTGTTAAATGCCCAGAATACTTTCCACAGCTTCTCTCTTCATAAAGCTGCCTTTACAAATGTTTATCAAATTTCTTTTTGTTTGGGATGAACAGCAATGTGCTGTTGAATTTCATGACGCTGTACGTGTAGCACAATACAGCATCTTTACAAAAAGGAGGAAAGGAACTTGCTTGCACATGTTTGAAACCATAGCTGGTTTATGTGACTCTTTTTACAAATATTACCAAAGATCAATTTTTAAAGTAAGTTGGGAGTAGAATGGACACTAATAAAGTCTCAGAGATAGTAGGGGTTGCAGATGCTGGAGAATCGGAGATAACAAGTTGTTACAGCTGGATGAACACAGCAGGCCAAGCAGCATCTTAGGAGCAGGAAACCTGATGTTTTGGGCCTAGGCCCTTCTTCAGAAATGGGGTACGGGGAGGAGGTTCTGAAATAAATAGGGAGAGCGGAGGAGGCGGATAGAAGATGGATAAAGGAGAAGATAGGTGGAGAGGAGACAGACCAGTCAAAGAGGTGGGGTTGGAGCCAGTAAAGGTGAGTGTAGGTGGGGAGGTAGGGAGGGGATAAGTCAGTCCAGGGAGGACGGACAGGTCAAGGGGGTGGGATGAGGTTAGTAGGTCGGAGATGGGGGTGGGGCTTGAGGTGGGAGGAGGGGATAGGTGAGAGGAAGGACAGGTTAGGGAGGCGGGGACGACCTGGGCTGGTTTTGGGATGCAGTAGGGAGAGGGGAGATTTTGAAGCTTGTGAAGTCCACATTGATACCATTGGGCTGCAGGGTTCCCAAGCAGAATATGAGTTGCTATTCCTGCAACCTTCGGGTAGCATCAATATGGCACTGCAATAAAGTCTCAGCCCTTTTACACCTGATCATGGTCTTGTGAAACAAAGTGCACTCTTTTTGCAGGGTGCCACCTGCTCACCGCTGACATCCAACTTTTCAGATGCTCACAGAACATCTGAAAAGTTGTTATTTCAGTGAGGTTTCTTGGGGCTTCTAGAGGCTGTGGGACTGGGCTGTAGAATGACTAACAGCCCTCAGAAAAGGATGGTGTGAATGTGATTACAAACTGAAGAAGAAAAAAAGAACAGATTAATTCAAATCCTTGAATAGTGCTGATGACCGTGTCAGTTTGACACTGAGTGAGGTGATTAATGCATGTCCAGTTCACACGCAAAAAAAATTACAGGGGCCAAGTGTTAATGGTTAGTACTGCTGCCTCGCTGTGCAAGGTACCTCTGTTCAATTCCAGCCTTCAGTGGCTGTCTGTCTGTGTGCAGTTTGCGCTTTTTCCCCATGTCTGTGTGAGCTTCTGTCAGGTGCTCCTGCTACCCCCATTGTCCAAAGATGTGTAGGTTGGTGGAGTGGCCATGCTAAGTTGTCCTGCAGTGTCCAGGCTAAGGGGATTAGCCATAGTAAATATTGGATTATGGGAATAGGGTGGGCGACTAGGTTTGTGTAAGATATTTTGAGCGTCAGTGGGACTTGATGGACCGAACAGCCTCTTTCCACACTGTAGCGGTCGTAAGATTCCTTTAGTCTGCATTTCTTCACCTATACTCCTCTTCTGGCAGCGGCACTGCTTTCTGATCAGTTGAATTCCAAAAATGTTGCTACCTTAAACCTCTTTAGTGGATTTCTAGGTTAGCCCACATAATATATACAACAGGGTTGAGGTCTTATTGAATCAGATATTAGATTATTAGTAATTAATAACTATAAGGTCTTAGACATACATTCATAGTATGGGTTATATGCTTACTTAGAATACTGTTACGTTATAGACATAGTTGACTGACTGTCTAACTGATTGACCAGACGCTGACTACCATAAAACCTTTTATACTACAGATACGTATGTTGTGATATCGTCCAGTTGTTTTAAAGATATAGTGCCTTTCTACAGCTGTGCAATAACCCAACACTCTCGATCCCAGTCAATACCTCAACAAAATACCCAGTCTGTTCAAGTATTTGGACACCATTATACACTTTGCCCGATAGTCCTTTTCAATAATGGCTACCCCCGCCACATGTAGAAGATACACCTCATACATTACTTATTGATCGTACCTGGGATTTCAGGCTGCTTTTAAAATCCTGGGATTCCAAAGCCACATATCTCCCATTGCCATCGGATGAGACAGACAAACAGAGAGGCCTGTGTGATCGAACAGGAAGCTTTGGAGTAGATGTCATGGTTATATGCTTGCAGTCTGGTCGATCACTTCTACTCATTACCAAATTTGGGCATGAGCCTATAAAACAGAAGAGAACATTAATGGTTTATATTCATGAAAAGTATTTTTGACTGGAAATCTACTCACCACTTCAGAAGTTCAGAAGGTGCTTCTTCATTCCCTGTTCAAATTCATAATGATGACCTTATATTCATTGCCACGTTCTCTCTGTGCCTATTCTATAAATCATTTACATAATTTTAAAGACCTGTATTACATTGCAACTCAAATGTAACCTTTGCAAATGAAAAGAGACCCATACCATTTGTGCTTTCGTAACAGGCGTAACTTCACAGCATCAAGAAACCAATTGTCCATGGAGGAGCCATTAAAGACAAAATTTGAAGCACTTGTGAACTGTGAGGAGGGTAGTGATAGATTTGTGATGGACACAGATATGCCATTGAAATGGAGGGAAACTTGGAATATGAAATTCAATGCAAGAAGGGTGAAGTCACAAAAACAGTTGACACACTCAGAAATACAGAAACACACACACACGCACACACACACACACACACACATACACACACAACTACTGAGGATTAGGAGACGCTAAACAAAGATGAAAGCAGGAGATGGTACAGTGTAATGCAACAGAATGCATTAAGAGGAAGATTGAGTAGCATGGAATATTATGAGAAGCAAAGGAATAAAATTCAAAGCAGTGATAGCTAGAAAGTACTAACAGAAAAACACCAGTAAGATTTCAGAGATAACAAGGTGGCGAGCTGGATGAACCCAGCAGGCCAGGCCAGACCTTTCTTCAGAAAGGTTCAGACCCAAAATGTCAGCTTTCCTGCTCCTCTGACGCTGCTTGGCCTGCTGTGTTCATCCAGCTCTACACCTTGATATCTCAGATTCTCCAGCATTGGCAGTTCCTACTATCTCTGGATAGGGAGAGAGAAAGGGATATTGGAAACTGAGGGAAAGGTTAGCCATAAGGGAGGAAGCTCCACTCCCGCACATCCCAGATGTCCACTTTCTTCAAGGACCGCAACTTTCCCCCCGCAGTGGTCGAGAATGCCTTTGACCGCGTTTCCCGCATTTCCCACAACACATCCCTCACACCCCGCCCCTGCCACAACCACCTTAAGAGGATCCCCCTCGTTCTCACACACCACCCTACCAACCTCCGGATACAACGCATCATCCTCCAACACTTCCGCCATCTACAGTCTGACCCCACCACCTAAGACATTTTTCCATCCCCACCCTTGTCTGCCTTCCAGAGAGACCACTCTCTCTGTGACTCCCTTGTCCACTCCACACTCCCCTCCAACCCCAGCACACCCGGCACCTTCCCCTGCAACCGCAGGAAGTGCTACACTTGCCCCCACACCACCTCCCTCACCCCCATCCCGGGCCCCAAGATGACTTTCCATATTAAGCAGATGTTCACCCGCACATCTGCCAATGTGGTATACTGTATCCACTGTACCCAGTGGGGCTTCCTCTACATTGGGGAAACCAAGCGGAGGCTTGGGAACCGCTTTGCAGAACACCTCCGCTCGGTTCGCAATAAACAACTGCACCTTCCAGTCGCAAACCATTTTAACTCCCCCTCCCATTCTTTAGACGACATGTCCATCATGGGCCTCCTGCAGTGCCACAATGATGCCACCCGAAGGTTGCAGGAACAGCAACTTATATTCCGCTTGGGAGCCCTGCAGCCCAATGGTATCAATGTGGACTTCACAAGATTCAAAATCTCCCCTTCCCCCACTGCATCCCAAAACCAGCCCAGCTTGTCCCCGCCTCTCTAACCTGTTCTTCCTCTTGCCTATCCCCTCCTCCCACCTCAAGCAGCACCTCCATTTCCTACCTATTAACCTCTTCCTGCCTCCTCGACCTATCCATCCTCCCTGGACTGACCTATCCCCTCCCTACCTCACCACCCATACTCTCCTCTCCACCTATCTTCTTTTCTCTCCATCTTCGGTCCGCCTCCCCGCCTCTCCCTATTTATTTCAGAACCCTCTCCCCATCCCCCTCTCTGATGAAGGGGCTAGACCTGAAACGTCAGCCTTTGTGCTCCTGAGATGCTGCTTGGCCTGCTGTGTTCATCCAGCTTCACACTTTGTTATCTTGGATTCTCCAGCATCTGCAGTTCCCATTATCTCTGAAGTGTTTACTGTACCTGCCTCGGGAGTGAGAGAAATGTTCAGAAGCCATTCTGATATATAAGCGGATACTTTAATGCACATGTTGGGCTTACCAATAATCAGGAAAAACTGCCTCCTGGAACTCCAACTGCTATAAAGGTCCTGGCTAAACACAGGTCTTCTGTGTGTCTCAGAAGAAACAGTAAAATGGTCAGGTTCATAAGCACATGTTTACTTCTGAGTTCTTCCCTACGACTCTGTTAGCAAGGTAGCAGCCCCTATCTGCTGCCTGTAATCAACTGGCTAAACACAAAGCCTACCTAATAAATTGTGTACAAAAACAGAAGTTGCTGGAAAAGCTGAGCAGGTCTGGCAGCATCTGTGAAGGAAAAATCAGGGTTAACGTTTTGGGTTCGGTGACCCTGCCTGAGAATAAATTATGTAACTCATTTGCTTTCACAAATGAAAGCTGCGTGGTGAGACAGAGAACAAGACACACAAGGAGGAGAATGAGAAAGGGGAAAAAGAGGGAGTCACACCAATGAGGGAAGTGAAGAAGAACTGGACAACAGGGAGACATGCACAAGAGGGAGAACAAAAACTACACTGCATGGGTGAGAGGGAAGGAAAATACAGGGAAACAGGAAAGAGAGAAATAAGGGGAAATGAGGAAAAACAGGGAAGCAGACGGGCCTGGAAAAAACAATTTAATTGGTAAAAGGATGCAGTTTATTTATGCTTAGCACTGCTGTGTATCTACACTCTGGGTCATAATGGTGTCATTTTCTATCCTCCAAGGAAGTTGTTGCAATTGTTGAATAGGAGATTACAAGAAGATTAGAAGTAACAGATATATTGCACCTTTTAAGAAACAGAAAATAATGAACAGATAGATATATCTCTTAAGGCTTCAGAATCTAAGAGGAAATCTTGGATTATGCTGTCACAGGCAAAAAGTTGAGGAGGTAAATCTATAGTAAACATGATTGTTCAAGTATAATAATAAGCTGCCTGATCCTGAAGCTGTTAAAGCAGTAAGAAGTTGTGATGCATCAAAAATGCCAGAAACATGACTAACTGTGAAGATTGCAAGGAGCTGAATTTATAAGAGGATTAAATATTTTAGAAGAATTGGACGGGCAGAAAAGGAGGTAGTTTGCTTTTGATACTGTCACATGAAAGCCCATCACTACCTCAGAAGAACATGGGATAGACAATGAAATATGACCTTATCAACCTTGATCATTCCAAAGAACAAAAGAAACTATGATTAACAAGTGAAGATTACACAAGCTAAAGCAGAACAGCAATAAAATTTTAAAACTGGTAAAGCCGAAGGGAAAGGTGAGAAATATTTATATGCAGCCAAACTGAGTTTGTTCCTAACCTTGAGTGGCATGGTGGCTCAGGGGTTAGCACTGCTGCTGCATTGTGCCAGGGACCTGGGTTCAATTCCAGCTGCAGGTGACTGTCTGTGTGGAGTTTGCACATTCTCCCTGTGTCTGCACGGGCATGCTCCAGTTTCCTCCCATAGTCCAAAGACGTGCAGGTTAGGTGGATTGGCCATGCCAAATTACCCATAATGTTCAGGGATTTTTAGGCTAGATGTATTAGCCATGGGAAATGTAGTGATAGAGTGGGGGGGCATGGGTCTGGGTGGGATGCTCTTCAGAAGATCATTGTGGAACTGATGGGCTAAATGGCCTGCTCTCACACCGTGGGGATTCTATGATTCATGGGAACACCACTTCTTGCAAGTTGCCCTCCAAACCACTTGTTGTAAAAGAACCTTTAGGTGCGAGTAACCACAAAATGTTAGAATTTCACATTCTGTTTAAAAGTGAGGTAGCTGAATCCAAAGCAAGAATGTTAAATTTGGATAAGGGAAATTACAAAGGTATGGGGCATAAGTTGGAAGAGCTAAATTAGGAAAGTAACTCAACAGCATAACTGTACGCAGGATGAATAGTTCTTTGTACTTTGAACAATCACATGGCTTGCAACAAATATACATTCTTTAAAGGTGGAAAAACTCAAAAAGGGTAATTAACAGTGGTTGACAAAGGAAGTTTAGGATTATATGAGACTAAATTAAAGGCTTTTAAAGTGGCTAGAAATTGTAATGAATTGGAACATTGGAAAGTTTTTAGAAAGCAGCAAAGGAGGGCCAAGAAACTGATAAATAGAAGAATAGAATATAAATGCAGTCTAGCAATAAACATAAAACATGGACTGTAAAAACTTCAATAGATGCATAAAAAGGAGAAGTTTGGATAAGACTATGAAAAGCAGAATTGAGAGAATTTATAAAGAAAAATAGAGAAATGGCAGAGAAACAAAATGATGATGTAGCTGATGTACTTGTTTCCATTCAGGAAGATACATAAAGGCTCCCAGAATTAGAAATAAAAATAACTAAAGAAAGAGTTGGAGGAAATTAATATTAGTAAGAATGTTGCGCTGGAGACATTAATGGGGCTGAAAGTTGTTAAATCCCTGGCACTGAAGGTCTGCATTCCTGAGTGTTGAAGATGGAGGCGATAGAGATAGTCGATATATTCTACAGATTCTAGAATGATTCCTTCAGATTAGATGTTTGCAAATGTCACTCCACTAAGAAAGAAAGGAAAAAAGGAAAAGCAGAACTGCAAACCTGTCAAGGATGTAATAAATGTATGCTTGGGTAAAATTGATCTGATTAGGCATTATTCACCATTAATTTGCCAATGGCATATCATGTTTGACAAACTTGTTGGGCTTTCTCGATGTTATTTACAAAGTTGATAAACGGGAGTCAATGAATGTAGTATATTTGTATTTTAAGAAGACTTTTGATAAGGTCCTTGGTAGGAGGTTGCTTAGTAATATTAAAGCACATGGTATGGGGTTAACACACTGGCATGGATTAATGACTGGCAACTGACAGAAACTGAATAGGAATAATTTTATCTTTCTCACATTGGTACATCATGAATAGTTAGATGTCACAAGAATCAATACTTGAACCCAGCTGTTTATAATAAAAATCAATAATTTGGATGGGAGGGCCAAATGTAATATTTCCAAATTTGCAGATGACTCAAAGCTACGCAGAAATGTGAATTGTTCTAACTGAGAAGGAACATTTTCAAGATGTAATATAATGTGGAAAAATGTGATGCTGTCCACTTTGGCAGGAAGAACAGATACAGATATTTCTTAAATAGTGAGAGGTTGGAAAGTATAGATATGCAAGAGAGCTGTGTTTCCATGTCAAATTGTAACATTCAGGTGCAGCAAGCTATTAGGAAGATGAATGGAATGTTAGCCTTTATTACAAGGAGGTTTGATACAGGAATGGTGAATTCCTGATTCAATTGTATAGGCTAGACTGTATCTGGAATACTGTGTCATTTTATCTCCTTTTCTCAGGAAAGGTATTGTTGCCAGAGAAGAAGTTTAACAAGGGTTTATTAGACCTGTTCCAGAATGATAGGACCATTGAAGTAAGATTGGCAAACTGGACCTGTATTATCTAGAATTTGAAAAGATAAGAGATGATCTAATGGAAATTTACAAAATACCTAGGGAGTTAGATATGTTCTCCCCAGTTGAGGAGTCTGGGACCAGGGAGTACAATTTAAAATATAAGTAGATGCCATTTAAGATGACGTTTCTTTTAAAATCAGAGGAACTGACCATCTCAGAGGACTGTGAAAGTTCAGTCTTTGATGATGTTAAAAGTGGCTATTAATGCTCCTTTGACTATCACTGAGAGAAAGGGTTATTGGGATTGTGTCAGTAAAAGGCATTGAAGAGTTCAGTTATTAAGATAATAACTGGCAGCACAGGGTCGACAAATTTAATAACCTATTCTTGTTCCAATGTCTCTCTATATAGATATTGACAGTGAATTTTACTTGGAGTAATAAAATGTATTGAGAATAATTTATCTTTAGATGAAGCCAAAAAATTGCTAAGAGGAGACAAGAAGTTTAAGCTTTTCATCTTGCACGCAACAGAACTTGGACCCAAAAATGATATTTGAGAAAAGAGACACCATTTTGTACAGCATGAGAAGAGGGTGCTGATTGGTTGTGCCATCATTGTCATGGAGCTGCAGCGAGAGCTGTTAACTATAAATCTTAACTCCCAAACCAGACAGGTAGATTCTGATTGGTCAGAGTGTTGCCATGGGGATGCAGCAGCGATTGGAATGATTTCCATGACATCTTTTGCACGAAAAAGGAGAAATGTGCAAATTCATTTTGCCTACATAGAACAGGAACTTGTATATTTATATATGTGGCTTCTAACATGTGGAAAAGCATCACACTACGAGGCTAATTGCTGGGCATAGTTTCCAGTGTAACTCTTCACACTATCCAGGTTATTTAATGAATCACTTCTGGTAGATATACTTCTCTAAGGCTTGCACAAACAATTCATGGATTTACAGCATTCTAGCAATGTTTGAGACAACTTCCAGGATAATCTGAGGTACAGTGGACACCGGTCAGGGCCAAAGCGTGTGGATGTAGGCCCTTTCATGGAAGTCATTAGACATGTAGGGATTCCTACAGTCCCACATGTTAGAAGAACAATCTGATTTGCGTGAAAAGGGCCCTAGCCATCTGCTCACTTTAAAAACTTTACATTGAGTTAGAGTATATCAGAGCTATCTTCTATGATAAATGGATATGCACTTGCTTTATATCACAAAATCTCAGATCACCATATAAAAACATCTCTTTTTCAAACATCTCTTGTTCATCCAGCCTCACATTTTATTTACTTGGAATTCTCCAGCATCTGCAGTTCCCATTATCTCTGATATTATTTTAACCTCACTGCGAAGCCTCTTCCAGGGATGCCTAACCTGAAGAAGTCACCCTCCTCCCTCCGGACCAACCTCAGGGAATCTCTCTCCCATTGCAACTCTCTTGTAATCTCTTCGGCCTTGAAACTACTCGACCATGTCCTGAAGCAAACACCCCCAGCTACCTACTAACCTCATCCCACCTCCTTGACCTGTCCGTCTTCCCTGGACTGACCTATCCCCTCCCTACCTCCCCACCTACACTCTCTCCACCTATCTTCTTTACTCTCCATCTTCGGTCCGCCTCCCCCTCTCTCCCTATTTATTCCAGTTCCCTCTCCCCATCCCGCTCTGATGAAGGGTCTAGGCCCGAAACGTCAGCTTTTGTGCTCCTGAGATGTTGCTTGGCCTGCTGTGTTCATCCAGCCTCACATTTTATTATCTTGGAATTCTCCAGCATCTGCAGTTCCCATTATCTCTTTTCACCTCTGGTTCTTTTGTCTCAAGTTTACTTCCTATGGTTAATGACATGTTCATTGCCAGAATAGTTTCTTCTTATTTAATCTATCAAAACCCTTCATACGTTTGAATGACTCTGTCAAATCTTCAGTTGGTCATGTCTGTTTGGAGGGGCATAGCCCCATCATCTCTAGTCTCTCCATATAACGGAAAGTCCTCATTACTGGGACCATTCCGGTCAGTCTCTTCTGCAGCTCTTCCAAGGTCTTGACATCCCTTGCTAAAATTTGCTGTGCTGACTTGAACACAATTCCCCAGCCAAGGCCTAACCTGTGTCTTGACTGAAGTTTGGCATCTTTTCCTTCCTTTTCTAAACTCAGCCTCAAAACTTTTATTCAGGATTCGGAGGCGCATGGTCATACTTGTTTTTCTTTGGAGGAAATGGCTGTGCACTCCTGCTTTGTGTCTTTTTCCTTTGACGTTTTTGTGGGTCAGGTATGGCTAGTGTGCAAAATGCACCTCCCACCCCCTGCGGAGGTCAGGTTCATTTTAAATGCAGAATTAAAATCCGATTTCTTCCTGCATGTCATTGTCTTTTGGTGGAATGGGGTTTTAAAAGTGCATTGAAAACATGCCAGGTATTACAGTTCATGAAGAAAGCGGAAAGCCTGCTGATGAGTGATAATGGGAACTGCAGATACTGGAGAATCCAAGACAATAAAATGTGAGGCTGGATGAACACAGCAGGCCCAGCAGCATCTCAGGAGCACAAAAGCTGACGTTTCGGGCCTAGACCCTTCATCAGAGGCTGATGAAGGGTCTAGGCCCGAAACGTCAGCTTTTGTGCTCCTGAGATGCTGCTGGGCCTGCTGTGTTCATCCAGCCTCACATTTTATTATTTAAGCCTGCTGATGAGTCTGAAAGGCAAATATAAAGTGTTCACTCACATTCAGAAGTCCCTAGGACATGGGGTACTATAACATAGATGTGTTTTTAACACATTCATTCACTATATAGATCACTCCTTTTATCAACGAGTCTTGCGTAACTGTTGATAGGCATAACAGTGCTTTTCTAATGGGGCGAGCACCATAATGCAGACAGAAAAATATCTTAAAATATTCTATCTTTTTTTTGCTATCATCTTTTTTTTGCTGTGATTTAAATGCCAATATCTCAAAAGAAACAAACTATTGTTTTAATATTGAAAAAAAAAACTTGCCATCTGCTTTCCTCCATTGACAGGAACCCTGGCTTGGAAATTTAAATGAACACCTCTTCCTTGTTACACAGCAGTTTATTGTGCGAACACCTGAGCTTCAAGTGTCAAAGCATTTCAGCATATCAGATGCTCAATTAACCTATGAATGGCAGTTTCAAGAGTTTGTAAAAATGAAGATTGTGCCTTTGATTTGTTTTCTTGGTTGTTCACGCAACGTATTAGGAGTACAAATATTCAAGGTTTGTTTTCATACAGTGGAAGGCATTTTTATCTCAAAATTAATGATGTGGAAGCTTTTATTAGTTGGTAAGAGGTTTTTTGTTTACTTGAAGTATCTTAAATAAGTTCCCACTTATATTGCATGAAATCTAAGGACCACGCATGGTGTGTACTGGGTGAGCAGCTACAAAGGATACATGGGCATTGGGTGATTCGAAGGAGCATGGAGGATATATGAGGGAGGGAAGTGGTATCAATGATTAGAAGGACAAACTGCTGACATGGGGCTGGGTGCAAGGGAGTTGATGGATGAGGTGAGGTACAGAGAGCCTTTCAATACTGTTTCATGATTTACAATCTGCAATACCTACTTGATCTGGTGTAAAAAGTTGAAAATAACAGGCCGGTGTGCAGATTGGGAGGCCAGCAAAATGTGCAGGTCAAGTTCTTTTGAGCTTGAAGGAAGATTGCCTCTATTACTCTACTAATAAAGTCATAGTTCCCAAATGTTGTTTTAACAATCTTATCAATTTGTTCTACCATTTTTAATTATTTGTGTTTGTATATCCATTGGTCTGTTCCTGTTCACACTTTAAATTGTGTAATGTAGTTTATATAGCCTTTTTTCACCTTTCCCACAAGATTGATTATTTCACACTACTCTGCTTTAAATGTTGTCTGCCCTTTTCACCAGCTAATCAAAATCCTTCTGAAGTCTAGAAACAGCCTCTTCACCGTTCATTATATTTCTGGGTTTTGTGAAATCTGCAAATTTTGCAATGATGTCCTAAGTGTTCAAGTCTAGGTCTTTGATATCTATCAAAAGGAGCAATATTGTTCAGAAAACTAACCATTCAGCATTACTCCCAACTCGTTGCCACTCAGCCAATTTTGTATCAACTCCATGACTGTTGTTTTCAACCCCTGGATTTTTGTTACAGGTGTATCATGCAAAATTGCTCCAAAGCTTTTTTGAAAGTTCTCATATGCACAACATCAACGTGCGAACTGCATCAAACTGCTCTCCTTCATTTCAAAGTGTTCAATTAATTTAAACAAAAATTATTTGTTTTTTAACAACTCTGTGATGGCTTTCATTCACTAGCCCAATATTTTCCAAATGTCTGTTAATTTTGTGCAATTGTCTATAAAGTTTTCTCACCACTAAAATTAGTATGGTGGGCCTGTAATTGCCAGATTTTCTCTCTTCCCCATTTTAAAACTGGTTTGCAAAATTTGCAATCCACCAGCCCTTTGGTTTTGATTCAGATCAAAGGAAGAATGGAAAATTATGGCCAGTGCCTTCACAATTTCTATGCTTGCTTCAATAAATAACCTCATCCTTTCATAGAGACTGACCTGAGTTTTGTTCTTTGAATGGAGGCCAGGTTTTATAGACCTTCCCTTTATCTCCAGAAAGTGGGAATATAGTCAGTCAACACTTGAAGTGCCATTTTAATGTTGTTTTCCGCAGATTCCGTGTTTTATGGACTTCCCTCATACAAGACTTATTTTGCAACACTTTCACTGACAGCGGGTTTATTTGGCCTTCCTCTAATTCCAGCCCCTGCCCTCACTCCCTCCCTCCACCATCCCCCACCCCTCCAGCCCAACTCCCATTCCCACCTTTAACGTCTCTGGTGCTGATGTTATCCTGTGGCTGCCATTCTAAATTTTGCACTGAAGTCCTGAGCGCCACCTAGTGGCAGCCTGTTACTGGGGTGTTGGTGGTGTAATGGCAATGTCACTAGTCTAGAAATCCAGGACCCCAGCCGAATGTTCTGAAGGCATCAGTTCAAATTCCCCACTGGGAAAGATGGTGAGGTTTGAATTCAGTTTAACAAGGTTATATAGTGCTCTTAAATCGCAGTACTCCTACTTGTAGAGTAGAAAGCTCAGATTCAAGTCCTACCTGCTCCAACATATGCAAAAACAACACTGAAAAGTTAATTAGAGAATATTTATTAATATTTCCTAGGCTTAAATTTGTATTACTTTAAAGGGATACTTTTTAATGATTGTAGGCATTTAGGAATATACACTGTTTCAATTTAATATGGCTTAAATTTGTTCCCTGTTGATAAAGATTGTGAAGTACCCAACTGCACAGCATTTCTTTCATATTTATTTACTTTAGTTTCTGCGAATTGCATCAATTGGGAATACACAGTGAAGTGCATAGTACAATATTTCAACCTGTACACTTTATTTTCCAGGGGAAGAAAAATTCTACAGGAACATAACTCTGGCTTTAACATTGATTCCTAAGGAAAGACGTGCTTCACTTAAAGTCACAATTTTCAGAAATGCAATCACAAGTTCAAGTGAGGAATTGCTTTTGCATCTTGTCAAATGTTGCCACATTGGCAGCATTCTCCTTGACTGAAGCGCACATTTAGTTTTTCAGTTGCCTGCACAGGAAGATCCCCTTCTAAATCCTTAGCCCAGTTGTTCCTTTGTCTATCATTTTATTATCTATGGTCCAGATTTGACAATAGCAATGAAACTGAAATGGTCAGTGTTCAATGTCATTAGTCTTCCGAAAGTGGTAGTAGTTACAGGCATTTAAATGTGTCGTTAAAAATCAAAAATACAGAAGTTGCTGCTAATAATTTTTTTTTGCTTTTCCAGAACCTACCCTGTTGAAGTATTTCAGAACTCAATTACTGCAATATTGATAAATTGCCCTTTTAAGCTGTTGCCTTCACATTATTTTTTCTTAAAAAGTTACACCTTGTTAAGTGAAGCATAACTGGGTTTTCAAACAATGTATATAGTTCATAATTAATGTGAACTGCTTCATTGGCCTTAGAAAATTAATTGTAAGTTTGTGTAATGTCAAATTTCTCCGTTATGATTTTTTAAAAAGCTTCATTTATTTATGATATTTCAGCCTACCATCAACCCCTGTACGACCTGACCAGGAATTTTATGACCAGGAAATTTTAATCTAAGGTTGAAGACAATTAGTGGCTTTTACTTCCTCACATGGTCACTTGGTGTGACAGGAGGGATAGGTCAGAGCACAGGAATAAGGTATCAGTTCTGACAGAGAGGGGGGGAGAGAGGGAGGCAGTGTTGTGACCAAAGCTGGTTATGTGGTGGTCAGGCCTGGAGCAGGAGAAGGGTGCGTTGATGAGGGCTGAATTGGTTATGAAAAGCTGTAGTTCATGGGGGTGAGCTTCACCCTCCGAATTCTCTAATCTAAATGGATTCTTTCCTGGGGGTTACTGGCATAGGGAAATTTACTTGCTGAATGTTCAATTTTCCTGAATAATTCCTCTGAGTCTGCTACAACAGCCATTCTGCAGAATCCCCATTTGCAACTGGCAACTGCACTTGAATCAACATCTGGCCATTGGCAAATCCAGGCCATTGTATTTTTAGTCTTCACAAGATCAATTAAAGGAACACTGTTTAAATATGAAGCTAACCCTTAATAAAATGACAGGGGACAAAGGTTCAAACTGGATTAAACAAGATTAGGATATTTATGTATTACATACATACATAAATAAAACACACACACACACACACACACACACACACACACACACACACACACACACACACACACATTAAGGAGCCCCATCAACAAAACTCTCTGCCAGTTGGAATCATACCTGGCAAAAAGGAAGATGGTTTTGTTTGTTGAGGGTCTATCATCTCAGCTCTGGGGCGCACCTGCAGGAGTTCCTCAGGTTAGAGTCCTGGACCCAATCATCTTCAACTACTTCACTAACTTCTTCTATCGTAAAGTCAAAAAGGATGTTTCAGCATCATTAGTGACTCCTCAGATGCTGAAACAGACCATGTCCACTTGCGGCAGGACTGGAACAATGCCCAGGCTTGGGCCTGGGCTGTGAAGTGGCAAGTAACATCCATGCCAAACAAGTTCCAGCAATGACCAGCTCCAGAGAGATCTCTACAGACAATCTAACTATCAACCCTTGGCATTCAATGGAGTTACCATTAAATGCTCCATTATCAATCTCCTGGAGGTTACCATTGACCAGAAACAGAACTCGACTTGTTAAATAAATAACAGCTGGTCAGAGGATAGGAATCCTGCAGTGAGTAATCACTGTCTAACAGCCCAAAGCCTGTCAACCATCTACAAGGCATGAGTACAGCTCCAACAATGGTCAAAATACTTGACAACTTCCAGGTCAAAACAGTCTGTTTGATTAGCAATGCATCTATAAGAATTCACTGTCTGAAAATGTACCATCTTCAAAATGGACTCTAGAAATTTACCAAAGCTCTTTAGACAGCACATTCCATATGGATGACCACATCTAGAAGATCAAGGGCAGCAGATACATGGGAACACCACCACCTGCAAATTCTCCTCCAAGCCACTCAACATTTCAATTTGGAAATATATCACCTTTCCTTCAGTGTCATTAGGTCAAACTCCTGGAATTCCCTCTGTAACAGCAGTATTGGGCCTACCTACAAATTGGACTTGAGCAGTTTAAGAAGACAGCTCAACATCACCTTTTCACGAGCAACTAGGGGCAGGCAATGAATACTAGCCCAACTGGTGAAATTCACATCCCATTATTAAATAAATTTTTAAAATTCCTCAATTGGAGAAATGCAGGAAAAATAACTTTCAAAATTTTTAGGAAGAAATTCAGTGACATGATTGTAAAAGTATATTTTTTCAAATGGATCAAAAAGTTTTTTTTCATATTAATCTTGTTAGTGCATAGTGTATTAAGTAACATTGATATATCTCTCATCTTCCAGAATCAAAACCTATTTGCACAATCTACTGCAAAAACAATGATGCGTGAGGTCATGCGCAAACCTATTTCACATTCTTAGCGGGTAATGGACGACTGCAAACAGTTAAATCTTTGTTGGAGGTACCTAGCTACCATTCCTGAAATGAAAGATGCACTGAAGTAAATACTGGACTTTATTGGAATTTACCTTTCTGAATTTAAATTCAGTTGACAACCAAATCAGCTCAAATTTGAACAGTATTCTGAATGTTTGAGTTTCAGCGCTGGGATAAGAAGAGAGGGGGAAAACGTTCATTTTTTTTGCTGTGTAATTTAACACTAAATTTGCTACTGGGAAGAAATTCCAACAAAGAAGCGCGGACAACTCACAATGAAACTGTTATAGATGGGAATACCATGCTAGGTCATTGTAGACATAAAGAATGAAAGAAGTGTTACCGTATCTTTCTACTGTGAGCAATTATGTAAGTGTCATACACCATTCAAATATAACTGGAATTCCAAGTTTAATATAAATATTTAGTGGCAGACTGTGAGGCAGCAATAGCAATAGGTTTTCACTGCTGACTGTAATTACAGTTTATTGAGAGAAGAAACCGAACATCGAAGTTTATCATCAGGACAGATGCACAAATACAAATTTCAAAGGGAGCACCAATGCTGTATAAATTGTCACTGCCTTTGAAATTTGCGATTCTTCATCCGTTCTAATAAGTTCAGGATGAGAAGCTTCGATACAATGTTGTTTTTATTGTCAGCATTGCTCAAATTATGACTGTAAAACATACAGTTTGTGTCATCTGCATATGTACATGTAGATATGTAGAAATATGTACAAATAGCTAAGTTGTTGCTAGCGATACACTGCTCTGCTACATAGTGCACTGTCAAGAAAATGATTATTTGTTCTGAACTTCAACAATTTGTACACTATTTCAGCAATAAGGAGCAATGAACAAATAAAAGCCATGTTCAACCAGGAGTAACTGAAATTTTAACGTATATTAAGTCATAATTACAAAAGTACAACTTTTCGAGCCCGTAAAAGCAAATTTAACAAGCCTATATTCTGACATATGTGTTTTCCTTTACTTCACTTTCTGCCTAATAATTCAAATATGATTTATATTCCCTATTTTAGAATTTCTGTTTTAGAGTCTGTGTGAATTCATCAATCTGATTAGCTAATGGAATGTCTTTGGCTGGATGTCTGATGCCCTGCAGAGAGTGCAAATTCAAAATGACACTGCAATAGAGAAGATCTGAGGTCTAGTGATTGCTAAAACTTTATGGGCACCTTTTTGAGATTACTAGGGAGTGTTGTTCATTAACCACTAGCTGCAATATTCAGGCCACTTTATGATTTAAATGTAAAAAATCTAGTCGTATGAAGAATCACAGTTACACTTGTTTTCGGCCCTTGTGTAGTACATTTTCTTTACTTACTGAAGTGTTGCAGTAACAAATGTAGCACACTTGTTCATCCATTACATTTTTCAGAATGTAACTAGTCATGGGCTTCCCAATGTAGGCTATTGATGTTCTCAGACCTTCATCGGCGAGTTATTTAATTAACCAATGTTGGCATTTGGCATGTAACACATTTTAACTTTCAGAGCATAATGTTTCAATGTTCTTTTTCCTCTGATAAAAAAGGGCTTACAGAGCTCAAGTCTAGTTTTACCACTGATTCCAATGGAATGTTTTCACTTCAAGTGGTTGCAATTTTCAGGAGGGGAAGCGCAACTCTAAGTGAGGACTTACTACATGGTCTGAGGCAGGAATTAGACAGCAAATAAAAATAACAAAAGAGTTCCTTTTCACAAGATGCCAATAATAAAGTCCTGCTTTCAATTATTCACCCTGTAACTCATACAGATACTTAGTAGTTCAATGCTGTGACCTGCAATAGTATAACCCTGGCAGGGTTGCATAACTATTTTATTGCCAACCTTATTACCAAAAACAATACAAATTCTGGAGCAATGCCATCTACTTATGTAATCAGTGCACCCGTCCCTCATCCTCTGTGTAAATGCCCTACCTAGTATTGTACAGAGCTATTTGCGCCATGGCATTTTCTTGTTCTTTCCTTCCTCTACTGCTTCCACCATTAGAGTTATCAGAATATTTTGTTTTTTTCTTCCAATCCAAGGCAAAACAAATACAGGGATACTCTCCCCTGTCAACCTGCCCATCATCAAACAAGAGTCAGTACCTTCATGAACAGAAATAAATATGGAGAAGAGAAAAATAATTCAAATGTAAACATTATAATGGAGTTGAAGTGCTGGGTACCAAATATATCTAGATATTTTCATCGATTTATGGTTTTAAAATAAAGAAAACTCTAGAAATTTAAAGCTTGGCATTGCTGTAGACCCAAGTTCTTCATACCTACCTGTAGTCCCATTTTTCGTTGAGTTCAACTTTTTGTCCAGAAGCTTGAGAACGAGCAAATCTTTGTGCCATTTCTCCACTGGTTCCATGTTAGACCTCCTGAAATTTTACAAGCAGAGTAAATGTCAAGAATTGATGGGGTGTTAACAAAAGTACGCAGGATGTGCCAGGACTATAACACAGGCTATTCCTATAAACAACAGATTTGATTAAACTTAAATATATTCTGTGTATCAGACCAAAAAAGAAGGCTGCTAAGAATTTTGTTAAAATGCCATACAACATTCTCTGCTGGTTGTCAGGGTATAAAACAAATGATTTATTGTCTGGGCATTTTTAGAATGTGGCAGAATGAGTGAACATTTGATTATAATGACACATTGGGCAATTCCCCTTTAAAGTCCCTTTTGTCCTTCTTCTTCAACAGAGAGGGAGAGACAACTGGTGATAGGTCAACCTGAGGAGGACTACACGACAGGCAAGGTGGGGGGAGGGCGTGATATGGAAGTTGAGAAGACATGGCAACATCAGCCAGAATAGGAACTGAAACCATGCTGTTGGCATCAATCCCCTGTATCAAATGACAGCCATCCAGCCAACTGAGCAAACCAATTTCTTTATCCAGTTGCCCATTATTAGTGCGCCTAATGATTGGATGGGCCCAAACACACGCAAATACTTAAGTATTGTTAAATGTTGACCCTGGTATGGTGCACTTCTGGATATTGGAGCTCAATGGCTCTCACATCAACCAAACAGATGATATAGTCGACTCTCTGTCATAAGGAATACTCATCCCAGTTACACATTTAAAAACATGTAACTTTTTCAAGGATTTTTCTATCATAACAAATAGCACGACGGGATGTACTTATTAATTCATTTTTAATTGTCTCACAACATACCTCAACCACTCTTTGAATTCCGTGTTTAAACTCCAAAAGTTGCTATCAGAAGGAAAAAAAACACAATAAAACTGGGAAATAACACAATCTGGTCTGGTTCATCTTATGGAACTGAAAATGAAACATCTCTAGGACATCCATTTACCAATTTTACTGTTTTTTTTTAAACTGTTTCCTCTGAATAACGACCATGAACACTGACACTTTGCTATCATTAGTGCTTCAAAATCTGGGCAGTTAGCACCTGTGATCAAAATGAGGATTTCTTTAATTATTTTGTTAGGATATTCTCGAAAGTGCAACAAGTTCACAGAAAAGTTGAAGTGACCATAATGCAAAAGCTGAAAAGACTCCGCAAGCCAGCTAGCACACTCACCCTGTATTGCAACTATCTGAGAGAGAAGGTCATGATAGTGTACAGAAAATTAAATAACCTAATGGAAGTTGTAATGAATGAAGTCATGATATACATCTTCTGCTTCTCACATGGAGAACTTTAAGGAGCTGATGTTCAATGTATTACAAGACTTTTCAAACTTCCATGGTTCTATGCATTTTAATTTCTACTTATTGAGATGAAAAGTATGTTTGCTTACACTGCACTCTGTCCCTACAGACACCAGCTATATTCTCTGGTTCATGTAAGTAAGACGAGCAACCAGTAGCGATAGGAAGAACACTAAAACTAATTTGCAGTTCTGCTGATCTGACTGAAGCCAGTATCTACAACCTGTATCCAAAATCCTCTTCAGCACCTTACAAACCCATGACTACTTTCATCTAGAAGGACAAGGGCAGCAGACAGATGGAACACTACTACCTTCATTTTCCCCTCCAAGCCACTCACCATCCTGACCTGGAAATATATCACCATCCCTTCACTGTCACTGGGTCAAAATCCTGGTATTCCCTCCTTAATGGCACTGTGGGACAACCCACATGTGGACTGGAGCAGTTCAAGAAGGCAGCTCACCACTACCTTCAAGGGCAACAAGGGGCGGGCAAGAAAGGCTGGCTAGCCAGTGATGCCCACATCCCACAAATGAATTTTTAAACAGTGTGGTTGAAATGCACTTTATTCACTCTTGTGCGAGGACCTAGAAACCCAATTAGAGGTTAAAGATCACAGATGTTTACTATCAAAAATTATTACTGAATTATAGTCAAGCCAAACCAGATGATTTGGTCATTGATGTGAGGACAGGTTTTAGTGGGCAGTGGTGATGTCATGAACCAGTAATCCACAGGTCTAGGCTAATGTTCTGGGGATATGGGCCCAACTCCTTCCCTAATATGTGGAATTATTTATATGCTTGAGATTAAAAGCTGGTCTCAATAATAGTGATCATTAAACTTATTACTTGTTGCTAAAGCCAATTTGGGTCATTAATGCCCTTTAGAGGAAGGAAATCTACTATCCTTACCTGGTTGAACCTACATATAACTGTTAAACCATAGCAATGTGCGTGATTCTAACTGCCTCTGGATTGGCCAATAAGCCATGTAGTTCAAGGATTATTAGAGTTGGAAAACAAATGCTGGTCTTGTCAGTGATGCCCAACAATAAATAAACAGGATAGCTAGTTTAGATTGCACACAGAATTGAACAAGGGGTAATGAACTCAAATACATAAGATGGAACGAATAAGTTTGCAGATGCTTGACAAAATATTAAGTTACAGTGTACATACTGGTGTGTTCAACATACACAAGAAATACTTTACATATGCTATAATGTGAGCAGAACGTAGACATTCAAAAACTTACAGCTATTTTGATTGATTGATTGTCATGTGAACCAGAGTACAATGAAAAGCTTTGTTTACGAGCAGTACAGGCAGAAAATACTAAGCAAGGATGTACAGATTAAAAGTTGTGAGAAGAATTTAGAGGCATACAGGTTACATTGCACAGGGCCAGCACTAGGTGAGATCAACGTTAGCATGACCAGCATTATTTGAAGCTAGAGAGCCCATTCATCTGCCTCATAACAGCCAGGATAAAGCTGTTACTGAAATTGCTGGTGCATGTGTTCCAGCTTCTGTATCTTCTGCCTGACAGAAGAGGTTGTAAGAGATCATGGACTATATTCAATGATTATAATCTAATAAAAATTGGCATGTTTCAGTTAAATTCATCACAAAACCCAGGCAGTTGGCATGATGATAACGTAGTGCTTTGGAAAACAGAGTACAGATCAGGAGCAAACACTTGGGGAAAAACAGAAGATATAAGTGAGTTCCAGTTAGAGTAGAGGCCTACAGCACTGAAAAAGGTCCTTTGGCTCATCGAGTCTGTGCCATTCAAAAACATCCACCTAACCATTTTAAACCCATTTTTGAGCAGTTGGCTCATATTGTTCTATTCTTATTGGCCAGACACAGAATAGTAAATGAACAATTGCTTGGGGTGGCATCGTGGTTCAGTGGTTAGCATTACTGACTCACAGCAGTAGGGACCTGGCTTCAATTCCATCATCAGGCGATTGTCCATGTGGAGTTTACACATTCCCTCTATATCTGCATGGGTTTCCTCTGCGTTGTCTAGTTTCCTCTCACAGTCCAAAGATGGGCATGTTAGGTGGATTGGCCAAGCTAAATTGTCCATAGTGTGCAGTTTAGGTCAATCAACTATAGTAAATGGAGGGAAGTGGAGGGGGGAGGTTCGCTCTTCAGAGGGTTGGTATGGACTTGATGGACAGAATGGCCAGCTTCCACACTATAGGGATTCTATGATTATCTCAAATCCCAAGTTTTTATTCTCTTGGAATACAAACAAGATTTTGGAGCAGGAGTAAGTTACTCAGTCCCTCAGCCTGCTCTGCCATTCACTAAGATCACAATCTGATTACAACACATTCCCACCTACTCCAATAACCTTCTTTCCTCATGTTTGGGTTGCAAAGGTGCCTGCAAAGTAAGGAGACCAAAGATCACACAGTAATCTGGTGCTGTCTGACCAATATAATGCAGTTTTATATCAAACTTTAACTACTATATATAATTTTATACAATATAATTTGTATAATAGTGTAAGCTTTCAGGAAATTTTATGATACATGAGCTTGTTTCCTCATTACCTCTTGCCTGTTTTGTCGATTTACTCAGGAGGCATTTCACTTCATTTGTAGAACAAAAATGTCTTTGAATCATGTTCAGCATTATCAGCTATTAATTTTCAGGCTTGCTCCTATCACCCTTCACCTGTGGTCACAGAAAACAGGTTCCGAGACAAGGACGAAAGCTTGCTTGAACTGAATGTTCAACTTAGTATGTAGTGAGTGGAAAGCACAAGAAGATACTCTTTAACAGTCAGATTATAGCAAATATAAAGCATGACATTCAACTTCGGTATGAATGCAAAACAGGTGGTAACAAATCGATTGCCTATTGTACACAGAGGCTTATTTTCCTATCAATTAAAGTCAATGGAATGGAAGATTGTGTGGGATGTACAAAGGGTGGCTGATTCATTACGGCTGAAATTGAATTTCATCTCCCTAGTCACTGTTCCCACTCTATATGAAGGAAAACACCACACTGACAGATGGCATTTTATATCTAATTACTAATTATGCTTACTGTGTGTGGCAAAATTGTTTGGAATAACAATATGTCTCAGTGGAATATAAAGCTGTTTTCTGAGTTCAACAAAATTTGCTTCAGTATTCATGGCTATTTTGCTCTGTATATTGGATGAATTGATACATAAAGTGTGATTTTCATTTGCGGGGAAAGAAGGAAAGCACTGGCACTAGAGAAGATACTGCTCAATATAATGTGCCAGGCTCTCATTGCCTCCAGGATGGATTGAAAGGTGGTGACACGTAAGTTGGGAGAGTCAGGCATCCACACTTATAATTATCAGCCTGTTAACCACCTTGAGGATATTGCGAATGGACCAGGAAAGTCAGAAAGAGATTTTCAAATTGCAAATTGTCAAGCCCTATCAGGCAAGTACACATGTTATATTCAATACAGAGAACATGTAAGTGTTCTTTCAATTATGATAAATTTTAATGATTATGGAATCCAGTGCGACACAATTTTTCAGCTGGCCATTTGTCCAAGTGAACCCGAAACGTCAGCTTTTGTGCTCCTGAGATGCTGCTTGGCCTGCTGCGTTCATTCAGCTTCACACTTTATTATCTTGGATTCTCCAGCATCTGCAGTTCCCATTATCTCTAATACAATTTTAACCTCACTGCGAAGCCTCTTCCAGGGATGCCTAACCTGAAGAAGTTACCCTCCTCCCTCCAGACCAACCTCAGGGAATCTCCCTCCCACTGCAACTCTCTTGTAATCTCTTCAACCTTGAGGCTGCTCGACCATGTCCTGAAGCAAACCAGGTACCACAGTCACATCACCTTCCTCAGCACCTGCCTACGGAACCGTATCATCCCCATTGGACTACAGTCTACATTCAAGCCTTCCCAATTTGGCCCCAACCATGACCACCTCGACACCCAGAGCATTCAGACCCTTCCCCCACCTAAATTTCTTGTCAGGTGATTTTTGCTCAATACATTAGTACTAAAGAGTCTCAAAGAGAGCCGAAGTTATTTTTGAAGTAGGAACACTGACTTAGCAGACTTTCAGCACTTGGCACAGTTTTATAGATTCCAGTAAAGAGGCCATTCAGCCACGTCAGCTCTTTGCAAGAGCCCTTTAGGTAAGTGCGCTCTTAACCACTTTCCCTGTCGTCCTGCAACTCCTATTCCCTGGAGGGACTTATCAAATGCCTTCGCAAAAGCCAAATTAACTGTTAGAGTTGGAGATTTCTAATGGTTCCATCTCACTTATTTGAGTAGTTACCCAGGAAAAGGTTGGAGGATTAAAACCTGCTTTAACTCTAACTCATTAACTATCCAAAGACTGTTCTAGTGAATCAGACTGGCCACTCCATCTACACATGACTGAAAGTAAGGCATCTTCTGTCACCACATGCCCAACCTCAAAAAATAACGAAAGTAGATTTCCAATCACTCATTGCCCTCTGTGAGAACGTGTTTTGCCTCATTTGTTTTGTAAGCACTTAGTTTTAAATAGTGACCCCTGATTCTTGATTCTCCCACAAAAAGAAACATCCTTTCCAATTCCACCCTGTTAAGACCGCTCAAAGTGTTATGTATTTCAGCCAAGTCACCTCTTACAGTTTTAAACTGCAGCAGATGCAAGCCTAATCTGGAGAACCTCGCCTCAAAAAAGTCAACCATTGCAAGAACCTCTAAACTGTTTCCAATACACTTACATCCTTCCACAATACACTATACAGGTGTAGTCTCTTCAGTGCCTTATATAACAAAATCATAACCATTCTTCTTTTTCATTGTTACCAAATTGTATGGAGTAATCGTGAATTGGAAGGCAGGAAGCCAGAATTTATTTGTAATCAAAAAGATAAAAGAGAAGGCTATTTTAGTCCCTTTAAGAGGTGATGTGCTTTTCTAAGCTTGGAGATTTAAACAAAAATGTGCCTGTAAGCAGCTGAACAGGTACAGCCAGTTCTGAAATGGAAACATGTATCAATTGGCTGTGTGATTGGAAACCTTAGGCTTGTTTTGATATTTTGGCAACTTGTTGGAATCAGCCAATTAATTTAAACCAAGCACTTAGCGACTGAAAGCCAATTGAATTTAAATATGATGGTTATGACAACCCTGGACCATAGTAAGAAAATTGATATGTCATCCAAAGTATATAAGGAGGGTCTATTTGAAAATCGGTGTGAAAGCGAACCACGATCTGACAAATAAGCATTTAGCTCTGACAAGAAATCACTAAGCTCTCTAATAAAGCACCATCTATCCATAAAAGGTAGCACAGCTCTTTTAGCCAAGAGTCGTCGCAGAAGACTTCAGAGAAAACATCCCTGACAGCTGGGTCAGTGGAAGAAAGGTATTTATGACTTGAGAACAGCAGAAGAAAGGTGTGCAGACTTTCAGAGACTAAATTTATATATTTTTTCTTATTACTTGGGTTAGATAGAAATTTGTTTGGTTAGGGAATAGTTAGGAGTTGGGGGGAATTGTACAGTTTGTTAGTAACTGTTAATTTTCTCACTGTTAGGTTTAAATAAATAAACTGTTACTTGTTGCTTATGAAGTGAATATCAGGAATTTTTCTTTCATTCAACCTCTCTTTGTCCATAACAGTATTCAACTGCCCTTGCAGTGAAACATAACATTCAATGATCCCTCCTGATTACTCCTGTACTTGCATATTTACCCTCTGCTCACGAGAATTTTCACTTGTCCAAATCAAATGTAATTTGTCAAGCATGACCCCAGTGTCACAACACCTGAATATTTGCATAGTCTGGAGACCATGTCCCCAAAGCCCACATCTATGTCATTAGAAAATAAAGGGCAATACTGTCAACACCAATTCCTGGGGGTTAGCACTGATGATTTATCAGAAGGTAGAACACTTGCAACAGCCTATGGTATCTTCAGAATCTCCTACAATTCCTTTACAGTAGGTGCTACCAGGAAAGAAGTGTAGGTTTGTCTAAGTGCAAGAAAAACAAATGGGTAACATAATAGGTGTCAACCATTAGTCTGCCCGTCAGGCAGCCAGACATCTGTCCCAATAGCATTAGGTTGATTTATTATTTTTTAAGATTGGCTGTCACAGTGTAGGCGATATTCACAGGGTTGTCTTGCATTAGTGGCATTAATTTTTCTAACCACCCTTTTTACTTCTGAGTCATAAAAAAAGAAACCATTTTTCTTAAAAAAAACTTTTTTAAAAATTCCTGGTGACTTGAATAAATTCTAAACAAATAGACCAGAAATATTACGTGTTTTTATTAGCAAAGACGTTAACAACACAATTTTAATGATAAGCGTCATCATATCCTTTCCCACAGACTTGTTACCAAGCCTCACAATTAAATTAATATCTCTGCGATCAGGAAGCACAAGTCCAAATATAGAACCAAAGCTAATTTAAAATATGCACTCTTGACAATCAGAAGGGTTATTATAACTGAAGAAGTAATTTTTGTAATCATTCTTAGTGTTACTGTCTTCCTCAGTGCATTTACTACCAACGTTCTGTTTTGCCCCAAAGTTATTCTGCCTTCTTTTGAACCTTGCTTATCTCAGTATTTTAATGCACATTAAATTTCAAAAAAATTCTTCATGAGACAACTTTCATTCTTAAAGTCCACATTTTATGCTAACTCACTTGAACCTCTCACAATCTGAAACCGGAATCCAATGCTATTAGTGTATGTTGCACTTATGTCATTGTTTTGCTTTTTGTTTTCTATGCAAGGTTTTCACTTCTCAAAATTCAAAACTTCAGAATACAATTGTAGAAATATTAGTGAGAATCCCAAAATCAAAAGAATACGTAAGTAGGAGCACAGGTAGGCAATTCAGTACCTTAAGTCTGCTCTGTCATTTAATGCAATCGTGGCTGATCCAATCTCGGCCTCAACTCCACTTTGCTACCAGATCCCTATAAACCTTTAACCCTTACTTATTAAAAATCTATCTATCTTCTCCTTAACTTTACTGAAGTCAACCTTACTTTCGGGGGGCGTACATTTCGCAGATTCACCACCCTCTGATGAAAGCAATTTCTCCTCATCTCTGTTTTAAATCTGCTTCTCGTTATGCTACAACTACAACCTCTTATTCTAGATTGACCCACATGAGGAATCAACCTTTCTACATCAACTTTACTAATCCCTGTTCACATTATATATACCTCAATTGGATCTAATCTCATTCTTCTAAACTACAGAGAGTATAGGCCTAAACTGCTCAACCACTCTTTATAAGACAAACCTCTTCACCTCTGGAATCAATCTAGTGAATCTTTTCTGAACTGCATCCAATGCAACTAGCAAAGGGCACCAAAGTAAGGGAACCAAATATGTCCACAATACTCCAGGTGCAGCCTCACTAATAAACTGTGCAGTTGCAACAACACTTCCCGACTTTTATACAGTATTCCTTTTGCAATAAATAACAGAATTACATTTTCCTTCCTTATTATCTGCTGTGCCTTCATGCTAGTTTTCTGTGATTTATGCAAGAGGACACCCAAATCCCTCTCCTCCAAAGCACTCTCAAGCATCATTCTATTTAGATAATAAGTTGCTTTTCTGTTCCTCTGACTGAAACATATCCATGTTAAGATTTGTCTGTTAAATCTTGGTTCATTCACCTAACCTAACCATGTCCATTTAAAAAACAAAAAAATGTAAACTTTTAAATCATTTTAAAGTGTGAGCTCAGTGGTTATGTTTAACAAAGAGACAGAGACAGGGGAGAGGGGAGGAAAAACATGGGGATACAGTTGGCTGAGAGGAGAGTGGACAGTTGGAGACTGTGTAGGGTTAAATAAGGGGGAGGCAATATAAAAGGAGATCAGCAACTGATAAAGTGAAGCAGGCAGTATTCATATTAAGGCAATGAAGAATCTGAAGGTATAAAGCTATGAAGGTCATCAAGAGGGTTGGAATATAAAAGCAGTGATGTGCTTCTGAGGCTTTATAAAGCTCTAGTTAGGCCCCATTTAGAATATTGTGTCCAATTTTGGGCCCCACATCTCAGGAAGGATATACTAGCCCTGGAGCGTGTCCAGTGGAGATTCACACGGATGATCCCTGGAATGGTAGGCCTAACATACGATGAACGGCTGAGGATCCTGGGATTGTATTCATTAGAGTTTAGAAGGTTGAGGGGAGATCTAATAGAAACTTACAAGTTAATGTATGGCTTAGAAGGGGTGGACGCTAGGAAGTTGTTTCCGTTAGGCGGGGAGACTAGGGCCCGTGGGCACAGCCTTAAAATTAGAGAGGGTAAATTTAAAACTGAAATGAGACGACATTTTTTCAGCCAGAGAGTGGAGGGCCTGTGGAATTGATTGCCACGGAGCGCAGTGGAGGCCGAGACGTTGGATGCCTTCAAGGCAGAGATTGACAAATTCTTGATCTCACAAGGAATCAAGGGCTACGGGGAGAGTGCAGGGAAGTGGAGTTGAAATGCCCATCAGCCATGATTTAAATGGCAGAATGGACTTGATGGGCCAAATGACCTTACTTCCACTCCTATGTCTTGTGGTCTTATGGTCATTGAATTGAGAGTTCAATAACAGGGTGGGCATCCAGTGAATCTCACCAGCTGCTAATTCGTTGATAACAAATGCTCTTAAATTGCACTTACAACAAAAAAATTTCAAAATGTAGCTCTATTGCCCAAAAAATCTTGAGCCCAGTTTCTTGTGGACATGTACATTTTTGAATTCTGATAGGAAGTGTGCTTTGGAAAGATCAATCAGCTACAAGTTAGACATAGTGATATCATGAATTTATATAGCCCGTCTTTACACAAAAAAGCATCCCACTGCATTATTCACACTCTGCTGTGAATGCAACAAAATATTATTATTCCTCTGAATAACAACTTTAGATACAAAACAAGATTTTCAGCACTGTCCCCAATCCTCATTCATTCAATTTACTCCTTTCCTTCTTTACTGTTTCAATCTTCCACCTCCACAGAGGGGTTTTTTTGTCTCTTGGCTCTCTCTCACTTCTCTTCCAATCTTTTTCTTTATTGTGTTTCCCCATCTCCATCTTCACATTTGTTTCATCCTTTTATTCTCCTGCATTTCCTTCCATCTTCATCCTGCTTTCTAGATGTCTCAGATGCAGTTTTCTTGCATTTTTTAAATGAAACAGACTGGCTGGTGGAAACCAGCATGTGGAAATAAGTAAGTGAGGTACTGATGATCAAAGACACGGGTGCAAGTTTGACAAGCAGCAAGGCTAAGGCAGAGCTGGAGGATGCTCATGTTCTATATGAGGAAATGATGAAGATATAAAAATGAACAATCTGGTGTTAAAAGGGACAACACTGTCAGCAGTGTCACGTAACAAGAGTGCAACCAATAACGTCTTGTGCCCGAATAGCATTGATATTTTCAAAATTAGCCAGTTCAGACACGCAATGAAACACCTCTGAAGCAGATGAAATTTGGGAGGGACACTGTGAGTGTGTGTTAACTGCCCTCCTGAACCTGCTTCTGCAGTTGCACTGTATGCCCATGAGAAACGTCATTTCGACAAATGCAAACAGCCGAGGTTTCAGTTACATTGATAGTCATTATAACAGACATATTGTGGTGCGGTGAAGGCACCCAAAGCTCTGGGTTCAAGTCTCAGGCAGGCCATGACATATTGACCGTGGAAGGGGCGCATGGAATACGGCAAAACCGGTTAATTGCATTCTGCAGGTTTCGGGACAGTTACTTGCTCTGCAGGCCGGCAATGTGAAACTATTGTGGTAGTTGGCTCATAATTGTGGACTAATCCACTGAATGAGGACAGGAGAAAACAGAAACAATGTCTATGATCGTTATGGACAATGGTTTCTTTTTCCAATGTCTAAAAATATTCAGGGGCATGTTTCTATTGAGAAAACCACAGCCGTCTTTAGGAGCTGACAAGTTTCGGTAACGACTCTATCGTGAAGCGCAGCCTTCATACACAGTGGCCCTTTGCTGGGGTCCAGTTTGGTGGATTAACAGCAATATCTAAGCTCCATTGAGTAGAGTTTGTTCTGAAACGGATGCTTTTGCGCCTTCAAACTTCCGGGGCCGCTGTCTCCCTGTATCCACGTCCATAAAAGACTTGATACCCGTGCTGCTAGATGCTCTGAAAGCCTCATTTCCAGCTTCACCACACAGGAAGTGCACATACACATGACACGAACATGACATTGCTGAAGGGCACTAGCTGCTTCAGTTCAGCGCCTTCACATTGTGCGGGCTGGTCAACCCTTTGGGAATCGCCATATGACGCGGCCGTATAATGCTAACTATTGCACTGCAATAAAATGCTTTGCACGACACGACCGAGAGATAACTACACGCTGCTTGCACGCTGCCTCAGAACCAGCCTCCTCTATCACCGGGTTGCAAACGGTGGCTCAGTGGTTAACACTGCTGGCTCACAGCTCCAGGAACCCGGGTTCGATGCCAGCCCCCCGGGCGACTGTCTGTGTGGAGTTTGCAAATATTCTCCACGTGTCTGTGTGGGCTTCCTCCCACAGTCTAAAGATGCGCAGGTTGTGCATGCGAAATGCGGGGCTACAGGGCTGGGGTGGATCTGGGTGGGATGCTCCCCGGGATGGATTCAATGGCCCGAACGGCCTGCTTCCAGGGATTCTATCGTATTGCCACCACTAAACTTGAACTATTCAAACACACATCAAACAAACACGGCGCGTGGAGAGCACAACATTTAGGCGATATTCCACAACATGACTATTTCCCAGGGCAGAAATGGCTAGCACGAGGGGTCATAGTTTTAAGCTGGTTGGAGGAAAGTATAGAGGGGATGTCAGAGGCGGGTTCTTTACACAGAGAGTTGTGAGAGCATGGAATGGGTTGCCAGCAGCAGTTGTGGACGCAAGGTCATTGGGGACATTTAAGAGACTGCTGGACATGCATATGGTCACAGAAATTTGAGGGTGCATACATGAGGATCAATGGTCGGCACAACATCGTGGGCTGAAGGGCCTGTTCTGTGCTGTATTGGTCTATGTTCTATGTTCTATGTAGAAGTGAACCGAATCGCGCCCATCAGAATTACTGGCGGGGAGGTCTCAGCTGGTGGGCTTGTCCCGGTAAAGAGAAAATTCACAGCCCCAGCGGTTCAGAGGGAGATCATGATGTTACAGGTTAGCGGCTGGTTGTCCCGAACTGGGTAAGGAACAGGCAATCCGTCCTCGCAACACGCTTCGCCCGCAGGAGGGGCACTGTGCCAACTCCCTGTGCTTCCTGGTGCCCACGGGCACCGTGCCCTTTGCGGTACACTGACCCACCCTCACACACACCCACACCCCCTCTCACCGCCCACTCTGTCAGGCTCCAATCTGAAATTCAGGCTCTCGTCTTCATACAGCGGTTAGCACAAGGCACTCAGTCAGAAATGCGCAGGTTGAGGTCCTTTTTTCCCCCACCCGCCGTCATTTTCTGATGCTCTGAGCATTGCAAGAAGGAATTTGCACTTGACAGGACCTTTATTGCATCTCGGGACATCCAGAGCGTCTGCACAGTTTATCAATTCCTTGGGGAAATCATTGTAGGAAATCATAGGCGTGCAAACTAAACGAGCGCCCATAAACATCTTAGACGTTATGTAAAGAATAATTATTTAATGCTAATATATAAGGCATGTATGAAAGGGTGAAACAATGACAATATATCCCAAGCTCTTTCCATTCGTGGCGTTCCGACGATTGCTGACATTTCCTCAATTTTTTTGCTGCTTCGGGGATCATCATCTCTGCCCTCCTCCAGTACATGCGGGTCACCCACATAGCTGGATTTATTTGCAGCACGGAAAGACTGCTTATTTCAACGGATTCTTCACCAGCAGCACTGATGACAATCCGCTACCAAAAACACACCTCAAGTCCCAGAATCAAACGGATTGCATTGCAAAGAAAAAAATATATAAAGTGCGCCGTCTCACCTTGCATTTCCGAATTCTAACGCTTGTGAAGATACTGTAAAAGAATCACAGACTGGCTACAAAGAAGGTTCCGTTGAGCAGTTCTTACCTGGTAGAGATCCGGAGTTTGTTAAAATACAGTTAGCCATCCATCATTCTCTTCCATCTGCCCTTCTGAGAGACGAGTGACTGCCTCTTATTGAAAGCACGGACTCCTCATCTACCGAGGTTATGCAATCGGGATGCCGCCCTGCTGTCATTGGCTGGCTTTTCCAGGGAGCTCGGTGTATCCTGGATACAGTTTGCAAGATAATTTCAAGACGTAATTGACGAAATCCCCAAAGACTGGCATGAGGGGCCTCCCTGCAAGGTTGGCTGCCACAACCAATCATTAAGGAGCCAAATTGGGGTAATCCTCAAACGCCAATTCACCATCACCCACCCGCCCCAGCTCGGAAAACTCAACATCACTGGAAGACACGTCAGAACATCACTAATCTTATAAACTCTTGCGATGAATCCTCGTTTCTGTTGTGCAAAAGCATCAAGCTGCCCAGCAGCAAAAGTAAACAGAATCTCTTCATGGCAGGTTGGATTCAGCATGGCACAACACTGATGGGAAACTGGAATGTAATGGACTCACCTTGCAAGACACTAGATCTGATACACCAGACATAACCTTCAGGTGTCTTTCAGTGTAATGTCTTGGCTGAATACCTTTCAGCAACTTCTTCAATGCCCTTCATCAGAAAGTCAGAAATGAGGATGTTTGCTAATGATTGCACAATGTTCCATGCCATTCAGGCTTGGGCTGATAAGTGGCAAATAACATTGTGCCACTTGAAACAAGAGAGAATCCCACCTTCTCCTCCAGACATTCACAACACTCTTCTAATCAACAATTTGAAGGCGTGATTGGTCAAAAACTGGATGGGGGCAGCCGTGTAGCCATAATCTTTACACAACTGGCTCAGAGCCTAGAAATTCTGTGGCTAGTTACTTGGTACCTTATTTCTCAATCCTGGTCAATGCACAAGTCAAGAATGAGATGGAAAACTCTGTAATTCCCTGCCTGTTTGCAGCTCCAACAACATTCCAATCCCTTCCAGGGCAAAGCAGTCCACTTGATTTTCATTTCAACCATCACCTTCAACAATCACTCCATCTATATCCATCACACAGTGGCAACAGTGTGTGCCACCTCCAAGGTGTGTGACAACAACTGTTCAATGATCCTTCAATAGCATCTTTCAAACCTGAAACCTCTACCATGTAGAAGTACAAGAACATTGATCAGAGACATGGGAGCATCACCATCTGTAAGTTCCCCTCCAAGCTGTACATCATTCAAACATCGAACTTTACTGCTGTTCCTTCACTATTGCTGGGTCTAAATCCTGGAATTCTGTTTCAACTTACATCACATGGATTGCAAGGGTTCAAGCTGCCACTCAACTTCTTCAGGAAAGTTAAAGATGGCTAATTGATGACCTAACCTAAGATGGCCACATTCCATGAAAAAAATAAATAAAACATTATTTCCTCTCCTGAGTCCTTGAATCTGTTGCCACCCCTGAAACGGATGCTTAACCTGCCTACAACTCCATGACTGACTGTTCTAATCATGGTTCTGCCCCTCAGTGGATAAATTACATTCTACACAACCTGGCTGTTGCCTATATCCCAAACAGTTGTCCACACCATTCACCTACAAACACTCTCCATAATCCATTTAGTTGGATTGACACATCCTATTTCTATTCCAACTGCTCAGTCATAGCCAGACAATCATATGAACATCTGCCTTTCCTATTTTCATTCTTTTAGTCCTGTCATCTCCCAAGAATATGCCCTTGGACACCTCTTATTCTGATCTGCTTGCTGTACCTCAGTGACATTATCCAAAAATATTGTCTTAGATTCCATATCTATATTGATGACAACCAATTCTATCTCATTGCTACCTCACTGTCTCCATTCGCTGCTTCTGATTTTTCAGGCTTCTTGACTGAATATTATAGCCACAAACTCCATTGACCTGCCTTACCAGGATCCACAGCAGTACCAGAGCAATTGCCCTATTTGACCCAGAGGTGATATTCTGACCTCAGATCCTTTCCATCACCAAGACCCTATAGGCCCACATCTGTCTCCACATTGGAGGGGGTTCAGAGACAGTTTACAAGAATAATCCTAGGTATAAAGGGTTCTTTCAGATGAAGAGCAGTCGAGGACTCTGTGTATGTACCTGATGGAATTTGGAAGGTTGGAGGGAGTGGGGGGATTTCACTGAAATTTACAGAATATTAAGAGGCCTAGTTGGAGTGGACATTGAGATGTTTTCACTTTCGGACCTGAGGGCACAGCCTCAGAGTGAAGGGATGGCCCTTTAGAACTGAGAAGAGGAGGAATTTCTTCAGAGGGCTGTTAATCTGTGGAAATCAATGCCACAGAAGTCCAAGTTATTGAGTGTACTTAAGATAATGATAGATAGATTCCTGATTAATAAAAGGATTAAAGGTTATGGGAGAAGGTAGTAGAACATGTTGAGAAACACACCAACCATGAATGAATAATTGGAGCAGACTTAAGGGGGCTGAATGGCCTAATTCTGCTCTTATATTATGGTCTTATGGTATATTATCATCTTTGCCCTTTCCTCAACTCATCTACAGCT
This sequence comes from Stegostoma tigrinum, assembly GCF_030684315.1. Taxonomy (NCBI): domain Eukaryota; kingdom Metazoa; phylum Chordata; class Chondrichthyes; order Orectolobiformes; family Stegostomatidae; genus Stegostoma; species Stegostoma tigrinum. Next base: position 22,167,906 of record NC_081370.1, read on the forward strand.
GAAAGCTTGCTCTGCAGGTCAGGCCCTGTTTAAACCTACTACTCATGCTCCAAATCATGCCAAACCACATTCATGCTTCATTTCATGGCCTTTAATGTGCATTGGCTCCAAGTCCAAAAAAAACCCAATTCAAAAATTCTCTTCCTTGTTTTTAAATTATTTCATGCCCTCTCTCTTTCCTTGTTCCAAACAGTGCTAGCCTTACAACCCTTTGAGATCAGTGCTTTCTTGCAATTTTGGCATTCTTACACATTCTTGATTTTACTTGCTTCACGATTAGTGACTGTGCCTTCAGATACTGAGGTTCTAAGTTTTTGAATTCCCTTCACAATATTTTTCATTTCTACTTCATTTTCTTTATTTAAGATTCCCCACTTTAGCTTTAGACACTATCGAATCTGATAGCTCCTTTTGTGACTCACAGTCAAATTTTATTTGAAACAATCTGTGAATCACACGTCACACATTTTACTGAATTAAAGGCAGTATAATGCAAGTTGTTGTTACTGTTGAGATGCAGCTAGTTTAGGACATGTTAATGAATTGACCAGATTGGCACATATAAAATGATCTGGAGGGGTAGAGATATTTCTTGAAATGTGCATTCTCTCACATAGTTCTCTGAGATAGTACCCTCTTCCAGGTGACATGGAAGAGGGTACTATCTCAGTGGAATTATTGCAGTAAGTTCAAACTGCTAATAAGCATCTTGGTTTTGGCTGGTATTACAACCAGTGAGGAAAGAGAAGTCAACTCTCCCCTTTTGACAACCGTCTTCCTGGCTGCAACAAATATTCACTATTCTTTTTAGCGCACAGCAATATCCATTGTCAATTAAAATTGGCATTAACTAGTTTGAAATGAAGGAGCTGATTAAAATTTTCTGAGTAAAGAAAAGAAGAATTGCATTACCTACTAACCCTGTGAAAAATAAGCAACAGCAAACAAATACACAAACACAAGTAATAAGCTTAAAAGGGTTAGCAAGAACTGCCGATGCTCGAGTCAGAGATAACGCAGTGTGGAGCTGGAGGAACACAACAGGTCAGACAGCATCAAAGGAGCAGGGAAGTTGATGTTTTGGGTTGGGACCCTGCTTCAGAAATTTTAAAATGTTTTAAAGGGTACCTGACACAGACAAGGAGAATGAAGATTACACAGTTGAAAAACCCTCAGTTCTTGAGGTGTTAGTTTTTTTTAACTTGAGACCACATTTGTTTAATTCTTATTTCCTATGGCCCTTATAAGCTGTGCTGCTTTGCATTTCGTGCTGATGAATGGCTTCTGCTTCTGGAAATCACGAAGATGCATGTACCTCTGAGATTTGTGCAACATCAAAAAAAGATTACAGGGAATGTTTATTATTTCCACAATTTATTTTTAACTGGTGCTCCCCTCAAGGTGATGAGAAAATCAGAGACAGAGAGAGAGAGGATTCCAGTTCTTGCTTACAAATGTATTGACCTTCTCTCTCAGTGCTGTTCAGAACAGCTACTGAAATATTGTTTGCATATTTCAGGCTATCTGGCTCCATTATCCTTCCAAGCTGCCTAACTAGCCCATGAGCCTTTCAGCTTCCAATATATGAAATTATTAATGACTGTGGATTAAAACAACAGACACAAATTTCTGATGCTGACTCGTCACCTTTGATGTCTTTAGATAAAATGATAATTTAAATGTATGTGTTTTTTGTTCCACGTGGGTTTTTTGATTTATTTCAGTCTGTGATCAGATGATCATGGCAGCATTTCAGATTGATATTTGTCTTAGATATGACAATTATATAATTGACGTTAAAAGTTGATAGTCCACATTACCCACTTTATAACTGGTTAAATTACTTTAACAATTCAGTACACAGCAGGGGATTCTTGCATCAAGACTTTTGCCAATCTGTTTATCCAGCTTCAGGATTTAGGTAAATTGCTGTTCAAAATCAAGAATGTAAAAATAACCAGTTTGCAACTTTCAGTAGTTCAATTTTCAAAACTGTTAAATTTCATGTTGGTATTTTGGATGCGTCAAACCACTTAATAAGAAAAGAAACCGAAATCATTAAGAATTGCAATTATATTTCACATGTTTGTACCATGAGATGAGAGCTTCTGTTTCATAAGATGATGCTTTGCACTGTGGTGATCACCTCTGTGTTCAGAGTGGCCTCAGGAGCTCCAATCTGGCATGGCAATCTCGACTGTACTTGCTGCAGAAAAAAATCAGTGGACTGAAAAGGTGCACAATTACTGACCTGTTTTCTCTGGGCCCTCTTGAAGGCCAGCTAACTTTTTTTGTTGTTTCTGCTCATCTCTCCCAGAGTTGTAGCTCCCAGAGGCCACAGTCGTCAGAGGTTGTCCCCCAGTTGTCAGTGTCACTGTCTATTATCTTCATATCACAATTGCAGGTATCCTTGTAGCAAAGGAATGGACAGTCAGGCAATTGTGACCTATGGTGTCTTCATTGTGCAGGGGTCTTTAGTATTTGGCCATCATTGATCCGATGAACTACCTATGTGCTAGCTTTATATGGATACTTTTAATTACTGAGAACAATCATAAAGAATTGATTTCATAACTGTAGGTTTCCTTTAAGTTGTTTAACTTAGGCCTTAAAATTATTCAATGTTAATGTTAATTATTTAATGTTAATGAAAATGCATTCATGTCTGCAACATTAATAAAGTTCGAAATAAGTGGTTCATCATCTCTGTTAAAAACATAAACCAAAGAGAATATATGAACATCTCAAATGGTTTTATCCTTATCTCACAAGACTGTATTGTTTTGAGATTTATGACACATACCTATGTCAGAAAATAAATAATTATGCTTGCTTTAGAGTATTGTCTATTTATCGTTTCCATTGCATAATTTAATCATTTTGATGTTTGTACTTTGTCCAGTTTTACATATATTCTGTATATTATGTATATTCTGTTCCAATAGTATTGTTGCATTATTTTAAAAAAGGCGTTTACTATGACTTGCAAGATATTAAAATGTGAGGCTGGATGAACACAGCAGGCCAAGCAGCATCTCAGGAGCATGGCCTGCTGTGTTCATCCAGCCTCACATTTTATTATCTTGGAATTCTCCAGCATCTGCAGTTCCCATTATCTCTGTTTACTATGACTTGTTGGACATTCATTTTTAAGCCAAAGTATTATAAATATAAACCTTCACTGTAAGAACCGAAGTTGGCCCAGTCTAGACTGATTGTCAGTGCTGTACTGATGGTATACCGTCAGGGGCACTGTCCTTCAGCTCAGGCATTGATGCAAAAGTTCCGACTGGTGTTTGAAAGCCAATTGATCCAATTGGAAATGCTAATGGCTTACGTGACTGTGCAATTTACAGCCAGTCTTTCAATGGTGACTGCTCATTGAAACTTCCAATAGAAAACTAGATAGGCCTTGACAAAGTACAAATGCAATGAAGTCGCATTACCTATTAAACTGAAGGAGCTGGAATGTCTTCAATGGCAGTAGCAGACAGCATATGAATTTAAACTGCAAGGTAAGAAGAACGAAGCGCCTGCAACATTTCTTAGGTATTGTATCAATTTTTAATTTTTTTCCTCATTATTTTATACATTAAATGCTTTTGCATTGATCCTGGATGGCAGTGGAGTAGGACTCCTGAGCCAGAGCTTGTCCTCTCTGTCCATCTCATGTCTTTTTCTCTCTTCTCGTGTTTCTTTTTCTTCTTTCTTCTTTCCTCTCATCCTTTGGCATTGGTGATTTCCGAGCCGGAGCCAGCACGGGCTCTCGGCCTCAGTGCGGACTCCCAGCCTCAAGGGCCTTAAGGTGAAGCCAGCGCAGATATCTAGCCTCAAAGTGAATCCATTGTGGACGTCCGGCCCTGAGGTGAAGCCCAGCAATAGACTGATGGCCAGCGTGGACACGTCTGCTCCATCTTCTCTGTTTGGAAGGACTGGTTCTGAACATTTAGATTCTTATTTTTCTAATTTATTCCTAAGAATCTGTACCTTGGTACCTTTGTACTGCAGTTGGTGCCATAAGCAGTGACTTTCTGAACTTTTCAATTTACTCATGTGAATTCATGTGACAATAAATCTAATTCTAATTCTATTGATTATCTGTAAATGTATTTTTGTTTTGTTTCTTTTAAACTTGTAATGACATTGTTGTTTAATAATCCAAGCGTAATCAGATTTCCTTATGTAATATTCAGTAATATTCATTGATTCTCAGTGAATGAGGTATGGGTCAGTGGGTCAGGTGGTGGGGTGTAATGTAAATGTCTAAGCAGGTATCTGGTGATACAGAGGTAGCTGGGCAGGTTGGCAGACAGTAGATGGGCAGACAGGCAGGCTGATAGCATGGTAGCTGTGTAGAACGATGGCTGAAGAAGAGTAGTAGATAGTAAAGTGGTAGCTGCACAAGGTGACAGCTTGGTTGAAGAACAGGGTCACAGAAGAGCAGAATAGTTATTGAGTGTGGTAGCAGGTAGGTAAAAATGTGTAGGGTGGTACAAGGCAGAAGGTATAGCAGTACATTAGGTGACAGCTGGGTAAGGGATGACATGGCTGTTAAGTGAGTGTCTGTGGTGGTTTGGGAGGGAGTCTGGGTGTTCGGAGGGGATACAGATATTTGGGTAAGATTATTTTGTTGGAGGGTATTTGTGGGAGAGGTGTACTCCAAGATACCACTGTTATTATCACATTCCTCAATTCATTACATAAATTTTACAATCGAAGAAATATCCTTTCAACAACATTACCCTAGATGACAAAATCAAACATTTTAGCAGTGACAATTCTTAAAAAAAATTGCTTAATTAGCTTGGGACATCGTGGATGTTATGAATGGTGCTGTGTAGGATCAAAATATAATTTTCCTTCTCTATGGCTCCTCTTGCGATTTTTCTTGAGAATTACTTTTTGATGTTGAAGGGTTACTTTTCATTCTGATTAACTCATTTGTTAAGTGATGATATCATGTTGTAACAACACCTTCAGTATCTGTGTTGGCATGTGGAGTACTTGAGCAGACTTGAGCACACAGAAGCAGACTTAACATCAATATCCTCAATAATGATCAACCCTTCATTAAACTGAAAACAAAAATGTTCAAGGAAAATATTAATTTCTTGGACACCATTGTATGTAAATAGGTACAACCAAACAGGCATATATTAGCAAAAGTTATTTTTAAAAATAACTTTCATACTTCTATACATGAGAAGCTATAGCCCTAAACACACCTTCCACAGACCGATCAAGTCAAAGTAATGTGTTCTGTCACACATGCACAAAGCTGACATGTTTTAACCAGGTTTAAAACATTTTAACTTATTTACTGCATCTGAAGTCCTAACCTCAGAATTAAATTTAACAATAAACAGTATTCATTCCATTTGGATTTACTACCTTTTTTACTCCCAAGTATAGTAGCTCTGGAACCTTTTCAGCCCTAACTAAACATTTTACATTCATTTTCAAGGAATTCATTGCCTCAGTTATTTGAAGTTTTCTTGATCTTGTTAGTTGAGTATTCCTCTGTTAATGGACTATAAACCATTCTCTCTGGTTTGCAGCCACAGTCTCCTACTCTTCCAACACCCCTCACTCCTCGCAGCGCTCTTTCTACTTCTTCATATGTCTGTTCTCCCACCCTAACTCTCATATACCAGGAAAAGGCTAATTTCCTGTCACTAAGTCATCCAACCTTTTACTGGAGGTGTAACTCCTTACCCTTCTCCCTCCACTCTATCTATAGAGGACAACCTATCTTTGATCACCCAGAGAATGAATCTTTCCAGGAAATGGGCAGTTTGGGATGAATCTGCTAGCCGCCCCTATGTATTTTTGAGCATTGGCATTATAAAATATAAGTTTTATAACTTTATCCATAATACAATAGCTGTTTCATTGTTGATACTGAAGTAAACATTTCTTCAGTGTTAGTATTGAGGTACAAAAACAGCCAGTGTTTTCCAAATCTCTTCTGAGATGCCTCAATTGTTATGGACATGAACAGAGCTAACTATAATCTATCTGCTGTTCCCCCAAATTCTATTATTGATTTTAAATAGTGCTTCTTTGCACAGAGTGGTCAACACTTGGATGAGGGGGAGATCAAAGTTTGAATTAACTTAAGCTGCAGACTCTTTGATGGAAAAACAATAAATTGTTCATGAATTAAAATGTCAGACTTGGCTAAAATAGGTTTTCCTAATCTATATTTAACTTGCATGTGATCTCAATATTGTTCTGGGTAGCATAGTGTTAGTCGCTAATTAAAGAGAACAAACCTGATGCTTCTATGAATTCAGGAAGCCTGTGCGTGTGAAAGGGGGAGTGGAAATGGCTTTATGTGAGCTGCATTACTTGTGTTCCAAGAACCACGAACAAAATTATATTAAAACAGTAACCAAGCAGAAATTGCTGGAAAAGCTCAGCAGGTCTGGAAGTATTATGAGTACATCTGTGTTAAAACAGTAACCAGTTAACTGACAAAGCTCTATCGTTTAGTGCTTCTATTTTTCTTACAAATTGCTTGCTAAAGCAATTATCAAACACCAGCAAAATAAACTTTTTTTGACATATATTATGTTTGCAATTTTTGTTCAGCTGCAATCTTAGATACTTAAACATATGTGAAGCAAAGATTTCTGGTAGTGCAGCGAGTGGAATATGCCCTCACCACATGAAGACAAGGTTGAATGTGTATCAAGTATGTTTATTAACACAACCAGGGAAACTGTCAGAATTCAGCACAGTCTGTTATCAGCTATAACACTAATCTTTTATGCCATAAGAAATTAAAAATACAGAAATTACAATGCAGGTTTCAGTGAAGAAATATTGCTGTAAAATGATGCAAAATGTAGTAGTATAATAACTTTGTGTTTACCATGATGTGTCACTGCAGTCTTCCCATGTGCTCCACACTCCAGCACTTGTTCTTTCTACAGTACTATTCTTAAATAATGTACGGCAGGAAAGAATGGATTTCAAACCATTTGAGATGTCTCCTATGGAGCTGCTTGTTATTCAGCTGATTGTCTCTTACAGCATATCACTGACCCAGATGGCCCCATGTGCATGTCAGGAACATTCTCTCATGCTGCTCCAACATTAAGCATCTGCTTGTCTTGGAGATCATGTACTGTCACTTATCCTGGGGCATGTATTGGGAATAAGTTGAAAGCTTGCTACCTGTTCTTGCATTTCTGCCTGAATGCCTCCTACTGGAGATTGAATCCTTTCATTTGACACCATCCTGCTCAAGTACAAGCTTTTGCTCTGCTAAAAGTCTTCACTCAAGATTCTGTGAAGTATTTTTTCCCTTGAATAATGTTGCACAATTTCCACAGTCTCCACATCGTTCCTAAAGAACTGCATACAATACTCAAAATGTAGCGTTACTAAAGTTTAATACAGCTGCAACATGACTTGCTAACTTTATACTGAATGGCCCAGACAATGAAGGCAAGTATGTCATGTACCTTCTTTACTACCTTATCGACTTTCAAAGATCTGTGGACTTGCATCCCCAAATCCCTCTGTACAGCAGTGGTCCTAAGAATTCTGCCATTTACTGTTTACTTTTCTCTTGCACTTGACTTCTCAAAATGCATCACCTCACACTTGTCCAAATTAAACTTCATCTGCTATTTCTTCACCCAGCTTTCCAGCTGATCTATATCCTGCTGTATTCTTTGACAACCTTCCTCACTATCCACAACTCCATCAATTTTCACATCATCTGTGAACTAATCAGAAAATTTTACTAATCAGACCACCTACGTCTTCAACCAAACCATATCTTACAAACAACAGAGTTCTCAGCACGGATCCTTGTGGAACACCACTGGTCACAGATATCCAGTCAGAGAAACACCCCTCCACAACTAACCTCTGTCATCAATGTCTCAGCCAATTTTGTATCTAACTTACCAGTTCACCATGGACCCTGTGACTTAATCTTCTGGACCAGCCTATCATGAGGGATCTTAACAAATACTTTAGTAATGTCCATATGGACAACATCTACTACTTTACCCTCATCAAACACCTTTGATCCTTCAAAAAAGTCACAGATTTGTGCGACAAGACCTTACCTAAACAAAGCCATGCTGACTATTCCCAATAGGTCCATTCTTTTCCAAATGTGTGTAAATACTGTCCCTAAGAATCTTCTCTACTATTTCCTCACCACTGGTGTAAGTGTCACCAGACTATCATTTCCTGGATTATCGGTGTTGCCCTTCTTAAACAAAAGAGCACTATTTGTAATTCTCTAGTCTTCTGGGACCTCACGTGTGGCTAAAGTGGAAACAAAGGTCTCTGTCAAGTCCCCAGCAATCTCCTTCATTGCCTCTCTAATTTTCTGGGACCAATCCCATCAGACCCTGGAGATTTATCTACTTTAATGTTTTTCAACACACCCAACTCCACACTTTCTTAATAATGACATACTCTAGAATATCAACAAACCCCTCCCTAACCTTAGTATCATCCATGTCCTTCTCCCTGGTCAGATGGCTGTGAAGGTCTCATTAATAACCTCACCCTTTCCTCTGGCTCCATACATAAATTCCTTCCTTTGTCTTGACTGGACTTACCGTTTCCCTAGTTAGTCTCTTGTTCCTAATATTTGTATGAAATACCTTCAGATAAAATACCTTAATCCTACTTGCCAAAGACACTCTGGGCCCCTTTTGATCCTCCTAATACCTAGTTTAAGTTCTTTCCTGGCTGCTTTATATTCTGCAAGGTCCTTGTTTACTTTCAGTTGCCTAAACCTTTACATTTGTTTCATTTTTATTTTTGAGTAAACTGTTGTGATCTGTTGTCATCCAGTTGTCCTGAATCTTGTCATCCTTATTTTTCATCCTCACAGGAACACGTTAGCCTTGAACTCAGATCAACTGGCTTTTAAAAGGCTGCCACATGTCAGATGTGGATTTTCCTCCAGTTTAATTTCTCAAGTTACTTACTAATACTGTTGCAATTAGTCTAACCCAAATTTGACATTTTCACCTGAGGATCAGTCTTATCCTGGTGCATAACTATGTTAAAACTTGGGAATTATGTTCACTGTTGCTGAAATGCTCCTCACTGAAACTTCAGATCACCTGGCCAGACTCATTCCCTAACACAGGGTCTGGTATAGCCCCTTCTCTAATTGAATTATCTTCATGTTGTTTCAAGAAATGTTCCTGGAGGCAACTAACAAATTCTGTCCTATCCAAGCACCTGGCAGTAAGGGAGTCCCAGTCAATGTTGAAGAAGTTAAAATCACCCACTGCAACAGCCCTGTTGTTTTTACATCTTTCTATGAGCTGCCTACATATTTGTTCCTCTATCTACTGCTGGCTATTGGGAGGCCTGTGGTATAACCCCATCATAGTGATTGCACCTTACTTATTCCCGAGTTCCACCCATACTGCCTTGCTGGATGCGCCTTCCAAGATGTTATGTCTTATTGCAACTATGTCAGTCTCCTTAATCAGTAATGCAACTTCCCCACTCCTTTTATGTCACTCTATCATGCCAGAAACATCTAAACCTGGAAAGCTGAGCTGCCAGTCCTACCCTTCTGTCATCCACTTTTCTGTAATAGCTACAACATCATTGTTCCATGTACTAACAACACAGTCTAAGCTCATCTGCCATATTTATTATACTCCTTGCATTAAAAGAAGTATGATTCAGACCACCAGTCCTGCGGGTTCAATAACTTGGCCCTGCGTGTTCTTTCTATCAGACTTACTTCAGTTACTCTCTACTTTCTCCTCAATTCTCCACACGCTGATTTTCTGTAATTTTCACCCACCCTGCCACATTTGTTTAAAGCATCCCAAGCGGCTTGAGCAAATCTGCCTGTCACCAAATATTAAACTGTTAATTAATTTAATTAGAAAAGCCACAGCTGGGTTTCCAGTAGTTAGAATTCAGCAGGGGCTGGAGTGCATTATTTTCCCCTTTACACACATTTTAATGTAATCCCCTCCTTCTCATCCTACCCTGCCCTATTTTTAGTTGTTTTTTTTTAAATAACCCTGGTGGATAGTGGTTGGTAATTGTTTAAATTGTCAAATGGGTGATTTGATGATGGGTTATCAGAAAAAACGTGATTAGAATTCATTGTATACCCCTTGACTCAAGATTTTTCTTTTATTAAATAATGAATGATTTAAATTCAGAACTGTTGAAGCTTAGTAAAGATTTATTCAAGCGTTGGTTGAGATAATTCCTTTGACCACCTAGAACATAGTCTGAAAGGCAATCCAAACCAATTGTTTTAAGCATCTGAACAGGGGTAAGTTCAGCCAGTCTCAACCCTTTTTGGTGTATACCTAACTGCCCATAATTAGCCAAACAGGCATGGGCTAGAAATTGTATTGAGCTTGAAGCGAAGTGGATGATGGGGAGATGGTTTTGGCTTGCATCTAGTCCTAGTAATACTGGATTTAAAGTCTTTAATGCTGACACACTGTACTAAGTGGTGAAAGGTTTCACAATGCTGTAAACCTGCAAAATGACAAACATAAATTTATCCAAATGGATAAAAAGATGATTCTTTTGAGAATGATTTAAGATGATTCATTGGAACAAATATTCTGACAGCAATGATTACTGAAATATTTGTCACTTTTTGTAAAAGAATCCAATTTTTATTTGCACTTGTTCTTTTCCTGAAGTGTTGACAAAAATGAACAAAATCTCTATCTTGCTTATGCCATGTCAACTCAGTAGCCCAGTTTATAGGTAACTATGTACCCCTCATTAAGATAAGTAACAATACCTTGCATTTACATCTTCAAAGTATCGAAATTTCTCAAGGTGCGCTGCTGTAAGGGCCACAAAATAAATATTTGACATTGAATCACATCAAAGGATGTTAGAATAAAAAGAGGTAGGTTTTGAAGGAAGACCGAGACCTTAGAGTATCAACAGCTCTTGGCACAGTCACCGCTGATGTAGAGATTAAGATTCATGAAAATAAGAGTTTTTCAATCTTACCCACTTGGTGTAAGGGGTGGATGAACAATTAATAGTTCTTGTTGGTCTCAGTTGCTGATATCCTTAGCTATGATCTTGGCCTGCTGAGATGATCAGGTGCCACAATCTGCTGGAAGCTAGCAGATGCCTTCTCTAATATGCAGGTTAGAATCTGACAACATATTTAGGATTTGTGTACTACATTAACCAAGGCTGTTGAATTGGGAAATATTTAATTGTCAGTTGCTACATCCTCAAAGAAAGAACAGGAGCCATATCTAGCCATATCTGAAGATGAGTCCCGACCTGAAACATCAGCTTTCCTGCTCCTCTGATGCTGTCTGGCCTGCTGTGTTCCTCCAGTTCCACATGGTGTTATCTCAGTCTCCAGCATCGGCAGTTCTTACTGTCTCGAGGAAAGTAATATTCTTTTTAAATTTTGACTTCTGGCATCAGCAGCAAATTGGTGCCATTCCCCCAATCATTGGTAGAGGCACAACCACATGGAAAGAACCTTACTGCTAGGTAGCTAGTTACTGCTTCCCACCTTTGGCCTTTTCTTTTGTTAGTTCATGGGAAATTGGCCAAGCCAGATTCATTGCTCAAACCTAATTTCCTTTGAAAAGGTGGTGGTGAGCAGGTTTCTTGAACTATTTTAGTCCTTGGGGTGTAGGTACACTAATGGTGCTGTTAAAGAGGGGATTCCAGTATTTTGACACAGTGACAGTAAAAGGACAGCACTATAGTTGTAAGTCAGGATGATGCATGGCTTAGAGGAAAATTTGCAGCTGATGGTGTGCCTGCTGCCCTTGTCTTTCAAGATGGCGGATGTTGTACATTTGATGTCATCATAGGAGCTTCAGTGAGTTACTGCAGTGCAGCTTATCGATGGTGCACACTGCTGCACATTGGTGGAGGAAGAGATAGTTGAAAGTAGTAAATGGACAGGCACACAGGCTGCTTTGTCCTAAATGGTGTTGAGCTTCTTGAGTGTGGATGGCGCTGCATCCAACCAGCCAAGTGGAATTTATTCCATCACATTCCTGACTTGATCCTTGGAGATAGACAGGCTCTGGGGAATCAGGAGGTCAACTACATGCTGTGAGATTCCTAGCATCTGACCTATTGTGGTAGCCACTGTCATTATAGCCTGGCCAGTTTAGTTTCTGGTCAATGAGAAACTCAAAGATGTTCAAAGTTGGAGGGCTCAGTGGTGGTGATGTCCTTGACATCCCAACGGGTGATGGTTAGATTCCCTGTAGAGTTTGAGATGGGTATTGCATGCCACCGGTGTGGTGAGAATTTTACTTGCCACGCAGACAAAACTTGAATGTTGTCAGGTCTTGCCGTATATGTGCATGAGATACATAGTATTTGAGGAGTCACAAACAATCATCAGCAAACATTCCCTATTTCAGACCTTTATAACGGAGGGAAAGGCATTAGTGAAGCAGGGCACTACTCTGAGGAGCTCCTAAAGTAATGGCCTGAGACTAAGACGATTGAACTACAACAAACACAATCATCATCCTTTGTGCCAGATATGATTGCAACCAGCAAAAAGTTTACCCACTCATTCCCATAGACTTCAGTTTTACTAGGTTTCCTGATTCCAGCCTCCAATTAAATGCTGCCTTAATATTAATCACTCCCCACCACCGACCCCCATCTTCAGAATTCAACTCTTGTTAATATGTTTGAACCAAGACTAAAATGAAGTCAGGAGCTGAATGGCCCTGGTGGAACCTAAACTGGGCAATGGTGAGCAGATTGTGGCTGCGCAAGTGCCCCTTGATAACACTGATGATGAAATATGCCATCACTTTGCTGATGATTGAGAGAGGGCTAATGAAATAGTAAGCAGCCAAGTTGGATATGTCCTGCTTTTAGTGTACAGAATATATTTGGATAACTTGTCCACGTTGCTAGGTAAATCGCAAAAAAAAATACTTTAGGTAAGGTGTGCTGCTAGCTCTGGAGAATGGGTCTTCAAGTGCTATTGCTGGAATCTTGACAGGGTCCATAGCCAGACTTGAGGCAATGTGAATCAAATCAACTGAAGCCTGGCATCTGTGTTGCTGGGAACTCCAGAAGGGGCAGCAATGGATAATCTACCTGCTACCATTGGCTGATGTTTAATTTATGATTCAGCTTTATGTTTTGTAGCGATGTGCTGGGCTCCTTAATTGGCGGGGTGGGAACTCTTGTGAAGCCTCTTCTTACTGTTTGGAGTTTAATTGCCCACACATTCACAGGTCAATTGTGCTAGGATTTCAGAGCTGGGATTTAATCCATTGGTCATGGGATTGTGTTGGTTGTCTGTCTAGCATATCTATCCTGTCGTTTGGCCTAGCAAAGTAAGAAGAGTTTTTGTCTGCTTCAGGACCTGCCTATCCAATCACCGCCAATAGAGTTCAAATCAGGGATTAACGTGCTGAAGAAAGAAAAGGGGAAGAGCATTCATTAAAGAAAATCCATGGAAATATCTGAAAAAGTTGATATCAGAAATTCCACAGCAATAATTTCAGTCCTAAAATTCTTTGGTCGAAATCTTCTGTTGCTGCTTTGTGTTTTTTGCCCCAACTCTCCTTCTAGTAAGTTAAGATCTCATAAGATTTTAAAAGTAATTGATAATTATGTGTTTAATATCTAAAATCTCTTCTATCTGAGGTTTGTCATTGGCTATTCCAAAATTTTCCATGGCAACTACCAATTGCAGTAAGCCCAGCAGTGGTTGCTATGGAAACTGTGAGCAGCCAATCAGAATGCCTTCTAATAAACACTCAATGACTTTATCTGATTGTTAATAAGCCCCTTGTTATAAGCGCACAGTAATTTTTTTAAAGCACACTAACCTTTGTCTTCATTTATGTCAACACAAACAATTATAAACATGGTTAAAAAGGCAAATTATTCATATGTATGTGTCTACTGCCTTTGAACATTTTATTTATTCATGACTATTATTCAGAACCTGCTTGAATTTGGTGCTTAAAGTGAAAATATTTGGGGATTCATTTGACTATATGTTGCCTAAATATTTATGAATCTCATTTAAAACTCAAATGGGTCGGTTATGAAACAGGTCTTTCCTGAATGCTATTGGCAAATCCACGTAGCTTACTGTATTAAATTTTTAAAAAAGCAATTTATCTGTCATGTGTCAGCTTAAGTAGCTACAGCAAAAGAAGTTTGAAAAAGCTCCTATGTTGCCATCAGGCGTTATTTAATGGCTAGTAATCAGTTGTGATTGGGTGACTTTCGCTTGTACTCTCTGATTTTATCTTTTTTTTTATTTGTTTAGTAAAACATAAGCATCGCTGGCTGGGCCAGCATTTGTTGCTCACCCCTAATTGCCCCTGCGGCGGTGATGAGCCACCCTCATGAAACACTGCAGTCAGTGTTTTGTAAGTATACCAATCAAGTAATAAGGGAGTTCCAGGATTTTGACACAAATATTATGCTGAAGGGACTCTAAAACATTACCACACTGCATTGTTGGACCTTGTTTTAATTCTGTCGTTAAGTTTTTCGAATAGGCTAAAATCAGGTTCCAATGCCTTGATTGTCATTGTTCTGAAATCTACATAAGATTTTTTGTTTGATTTTTGCATTAATACATGCTACAATAGAAGAACATTTGCATTTGACGTGCTTTCCTAGCAGATCAGGATAAGTTAATTTTGAGATTTTAAAAGTTTGTTTTTTGTTACTTGATTTTGTTTTGAGGCACTTGGGTTTTGAATTTTGCCCAAAAGCCAGGAAACCTGCACCATTGGAATGGTGGGGCAATGAAAGAGATTAAAATTAGACCAATGAAAGCTAGAATTTTAAGAAATAAATAAGGAAAAACAGAACAGAGAGAGGAAAGGAAAAAATCGACGGGAAAAGGCTAAAGGAAGAGAGAGGAGAACTGGAAAGGGAAGGAAGACTGAAAAAGAGGACTGGTACAGCTTGGGTTGAAGAGGAGGAACCTGACTGTATCTCATAAAGACATCACTGGCTCAGACTTGAGAGTAGAGGCAGCACAGTTTGCTTACTGAATTTCTAAATTAAAGCAGCCAATTCAATGTTGAGACAACAAGGTGTAGAGCTGGATGAACACAGCAGGCAAAGCAGCATCAGAGGAGCAGGAAAGCTGACGTTTCGGGCCGAGACCATTCTTCAGAAATGGGGGGGAGGGGGCTCTGAAATAAATAGGGAGAGAGGGAAAGGCGGATAGAGGAGAAGATAGGTGGACAGGAGACAGACATGTCAAAGAGGTGGGGGTGGCGCCAGTAAAGGTGAGTGTAGGTGGGGAGGTAGGGAGTTATATCAGGTTCTCCAGCATCTGCAGTTCCTACTATCTCAGTCTCCTGTTGATCCTTCTTACTTCAGTGTAATATTTCAGGGAAAGCACACAAGGTGACACTGGGAATTATCACCAATTTGGCTGTGGATGGAATTGACCTGGAGTGACATGAATAATCAAAGAGAGGCACTTTGTACCTCCTTATCTAGGAACTTAATTATTTAGGGTATCCCAGTTGAAACCAAAACAAAAAATGAAGCTCATACAGGGACTGTTGATAACAGTACTCATATAGTTCCCAAGGTATTGGAATAGATTTGTAGCTCGGGTCGTGGGTGTTGAGGTTTGTTGGCTCGCCCAGCTGGTTTGTTGTTCTGCAGATGTTTCATTACCGTGCTGGGTAACATCCCCAGTGCAGCCTCTGATCAAGCGTTGGTGTGTTTTCCCAGCTGGTTTTTAAACTCTGGGGTCCGTTGAGATGGATTGCCTCACTTCTGGGTTTCCTCTGTAGTGAAATGTAAATGGGGTCGAGCTCAATGTGTGTATTAATAGCATGCTTCATGGAGTGCCATGCTTCCAGGAATTCTCGTGCTTGTCTCTGCCTAGACTGTCCCAGGATCCTGGTGTTTTCCCAGTTGAAGTCATGGTTCTCCTTGTCCATGTGGATTGAGATGAGTGAGTATTGGTCATGTCTTTTTGTAGCCAGTGGTGTTCATGTACTCCTGTTGTTAGTTTCCTTTCCGTTTGTCTGATGTAGTGTTTCTCTATATCTGCAGGGCATCTTGTAGATGACATTGGTCCTGACCATGGTGGGGAGTGGGTCATTAGTTCGGGTGAGCACTTGTTGTAGGGTTGATGTAGGTTTGTGTGCCACTTTGATGCCCAGTGGTCATAGAAGTCTTGTGGTGAGTTCTGACGTGTTCCTGATGTAGGGTAGTGTGATGACTGTGTTGGGGCATGTAGAATCTTTCTGACGCTGTTCCTGTAAGCATCTCCTGACCCTGTTCTTTGGATATCCATTATCCTTGAACAATTATTAGAGGTATTCCTCTTCTTCTTGGCATAGTTCTGTGTTGCTGCAGTGTGTTGTTGCTGTTTCAAATACTGTTCACACGCAGCTTCGGTTGTGTGTGCTGGGATGGTTACTACTGAAGTTCAGTACCTAGTCTGTGTGGGTGCCTTTACGGTGCACTTTCATTTGCAGTTCCACATTTGAATTGCTCTCTACTATGATGTCCAGGAATGGGAGCAGTTTGTTCTTCTCCTCCTCTCTGGTGAACTTTATTCCAGTGAGGGTGTTTATGAGTTTGTGTGTCTCTTCCAATTTGGTCCCTTTAATGATGATGAAGGTGTCATCGATGTAGCATATCCATAGTTTAGGTTGGATTTGTAAAAGAGCAGTCCTTTCCAGTCTTAGCATCTCTGCTTCTGCCATGAGTCCGGAGTTAGGCGATCCCATGGGTGTCCCATGGATTTACTCGGATGTTCGGCTGTTGAAGGTGAAGTGAGTGGTCAGGCATAGGTCTAGTGGCACTCCAAAAAGCATGCTATTAACAAACACATTGAACTCAACCCCTTATACATTCCACTATGGAGGGAACCCAGAAGTGAGGCAATCCATCGCAACAGACCCCAGAGTTTAAAAGCCGGTCTGGAAAATACACTGACCCTTTATCAAAGGCTGCACTGAGGGTGTTATCCAGCACGGTAACAAAATGTCTGCAGAACAACAAACCAGCTCGGCGAGCCAACCAACCTCAACATATGTAGTCTTATCATTCCAGGATTGACCAATAGAGTTCAGTCAACTAAACTACTGTATTTTGAGATTCTAAGAACTGCCAATGCTGGAGTCAGAGATAACAGTGTGGAACCGAAGGAACACAGCAGGCCAGGGAACATCAAAGGATCAAGAAAGCTGATGTTTTGGGTTGGGATCCTTCTTCAGAAATTTCTGAGAAGTGGATTCAGTCTATGAACATTCAGTTAGTTGAACATTGTATTCCTCTCCCGCATTTTCTGAAGAAGGGTCCTGACCTGAAACATTAACTTTCCTCCTCCTCTGATGCTGACTGGTCTGCTGTGTTCCTCCAGCTCTACACTGTGTGCGGAAGTACTTTGTCTGCTTTTGGTAGCTTGTGCTAAACTGATTTACAACGTCATTCGGCTTTTTGTTCTTAAACCACAAATGCTCTGCAATATTTGCATGTGCATTAGTGATTGTAGATATTGATGCCAGTGACAAAGCCCATCTTAGGTGACCTTGAGCATTTTGAACATTGTTGCAATGGTACCGAGGCTTACTTCACACGCTTTTCCTGAGCCTTGTAAGCAGTAAGTGGTTGGCCTGAGAAAATCCTCCTTAGAAACTGCTGCAAAGGTATTGTTCAGCTGTTGATTGGCATCTAGAATTATAATATTGGAACAGTTACAATATCAATCACTCGAAGCTTTTTTCTTTGACTCTTATGAAAAGTTTTATGCGTGTTACTTCAGTTGATTAATACCTGATGTTAAAGGCAAGCTATTCTTAATTCTTATTATGACCAGCTCTTAGATCAGTGATCTGGTTATTATTCAAAGTCAGAAGTCACACAACACCAGGTTATAGTCCAACATGTCTATTTGGAATCACAAGCTTTAAGAGCGCTGCTGTTTTGTCGGCTGACTTCACCAGCAGCTCCACGCCATGGTCATAATTCAGTAGGTGTAATTGAAGGCATTGTTGAAGAATTCATCTCTCATTTTATAGAAAATAATGGAAGATTGATAACATTAGTAAAGGACCTTTAGTTTTTGTGAATGTATCAGACTTGACTTGTATCTTGTAGATGGTGAGCATGCTTCGATAAGTAAGGAAATGAGTTATTTTCTGCAGGTTTTCTGGCCTCTAACCCCATTCTCGTAGCAATAGTATTTATATGATGAGTCCGGTTTTGTTTCTGGTCATTGCCTGACGCTTGTGTAGCAGGAATGTTGCTGGCTACTTTTCAGCCCAAGCCTAAATATTGTCCAGGTCTTGCTGTATTTGGACATGGACTGCATCAGTACGTGAGGAGATTCAAATGATTCTGAACATTGTGCAATCATCTGCAAACATCCCCAGATTGATCTTATGATGGAGAGAAGGTGATTGATGAAGCATTTGAAAATAGTTGGCCCAAGGACATTACCTTAAGGTGCTCCTACAGTGATGTGCCAGCTGATGGCAAGATTTAGGATGACATCTTGGATGAACTTAAACAAGGAATTAGAAGGGCTAAAAGGGGCCATGAAATGTTCTGGTAAGTAGGATTAAGGAGAACACAAAAGTATTTTGTATGTATGCTAGGATCAAGAGGGTAACTAGGGAAAGGCTGGGTCCACTCAAGGACAAAGGAGGGAACTTATGCCAGAAGAAGTGAGTGAGGTCCTTTTTGAACATTTCACATCTGAGTTCAACAAAGAGTAGGGCACAGATAATGGTAAGATTAGGGACGGTATGTTGTTATTAAGAAGGGGAAGGTGTTGGGTGTCTTGAGAAACATTAAAGTATGTAAGTCCCAGGGTCTGATGGGATGTATCCTAGTATACTGAGAGAGGCAGTGGAGGAGATTGCTGGAGCCTTGAGAGATTTTGTTGTCTTCTTTAGCCACAGATGAGGTCCCAGAAGATTGGAAAATTACTAAAATTGTTTCTTTGTTTAAGAAGGGATAATACAGGAAATTATAGAAGGGTGCTTTTACATTAGTGCTTAGGAAATTACTGGAAAAGATTCTTAAGGATAGGATTGAATTGCATTTGGAAAAGAACGGATTATTAGGGATAGTCAGCATGGATTTGTGTAGAGGAGATCTTGGCTCACAAACTTGATAGAGTTTTTTTGAGGAAGTGACAAAGATGTTTGAGGATAAAGTAGTGGATGTTGTCTACATGGATGGAACTAAAGTATTTGTCAAGGTCCATCATGGTAGGTTGGTCCAGAAGATTAATTTATAGGATCCATGGTGATTTGGTAAGTTGAATTCAAAATTGGCTAAGTCATTGATGACAGAGGGTAGTTGTGGAGGGGTGTTTCTCTGACTGGATGCTCGTGACGAGTGCTATTTTACAAGGCTTTGTACTATGGCCTCTTTTGTTGGTAATATATATAATTTGGACAAAGACATTGGTGGTTTGATCAGTAAGTTTGTAGATGACACGTAAATTCTCGGAAATGATTAATAAAAGTTTTTTGTTTAGAGAGGAATGTTGTCAAAGGATACAACCGGATACAGATCTATTAGAAAGTTGGGCAGAGAAATAGTAGATGACATTTATTCTGGACAAGTGTGTGGTAGTGGGAGGCCAACTACAAGAGGAAAGTGTTCCGTAAATAGCAGGACCGTTAGGAGTGTTTAGGTACAGAGGAACTTGGAGTGCAAGCCTACCTCTTTGTCTTTGAAACTTGGGAAAATACTTGCCCATCTTCTCCAATCATCCTTCACAGGACAATCCTGCCCTCGCAGGAATAAGCCTGTTCAGCCTTCATTGTACTTGCTCAAAAGTAATAAGGTAACGGGAAGAAAACAGTACACAGTACTTCAGTGATAATGGGAACTGCAGATGCTGGAGAATCCAAGATAATAAAATGTGAGGCTGGATGAACACAGCAGGCCCAGCAGCATCTCAGGAGCACAAAAGCTGACGTTTCGGGCCTAGACCCTTCATCTTCATCTTCATCTTCATCTGTTGAAGGGTCTAGGCCCGAAATGTCAGCTTTTGTGCTCCTGAGATGCTGCTGGGCCTGCTGTGTTCATCCAGCTTCACATTTTATTATCACAGTACTTCAGGTTTAATCTAATTAAGGTTCAATACAATTGAAGCAAGACTTTGCTACTCTTGTCCTCAAATCTTACAATGAAGATTAACATACCATTAGCATTCCTGATAGTTTGATGCATCTGTGTGTTGGCCTTCAGCAATGTAATTGTAAGGACATCTATGTTCATTTGTGCATCTACTCTTTCTAGCCTTATACCATATAAGAAATAATGTGCACATCTGTTTCTCCTACCAATATAGATAACCTCACATCTACATTGTACATCAAAATCTTCCATGCCCACTCAATTAGTCTGCCCTAATCCTCTTGTTGCTGCTTTGTATCTCTCCCACAGCTACATTCCCACCTTGTTTAGCATAACTGCAAACTTACATTAAGGACAAAAGAGTAACAATGGAGAGAGATCAGCCAATCCACCTATGTGTGGAGCTGCAGGAGATGGGGTACATACTAAATGAGTTTTTTGCATCAGTGTTTATTGTGGAGAAAGATAATGTAAGATATAGAATGTGGGGGAAATAAATAGTGATATCCTGAAAAATGTCCATATTGCAGAGGAGGTGGTGCTGGACAGCTTAAAACTCATAAAGGTGGCTAAGTCCCCGGGACCTGATCAGGTGTACATTAGAACTCTGTAGGAATCCAGGGAAGTGATTGCTGGCCCCTTGCTGAGATATTTGTGCCATTGTTAGCCACAGGTGAGGTGCCGGACTGGAGGTTAGCTAATTTGGTGCCACTATTTAAGTAAGATGGTAAAGCAAAGTCAGGGAGCTGTAACCCCAGTGAGCCTGACGTTGATGGTGGTGAGGTTATTGGACGGAATCCTGAGGGACAGGAATTACATGTATTTGGAAAGACAAAGGCTGAATAGGGAAAGTCAACATGGCTTTGTGCGCAGGAAATCATGTCTTACTAACTTGATTGAGTTTTTTGAAGAAGTAACAACAAGGATTGATTGGGGCAGAGCAGTGGATGTGATCTATATGAACTTCAGTAAAGCATTTGAAAAGGTTCCTCATGGTAGACTGGTTAGTAAGGATAGATCACATGGAATACAGGAAGAACTAGCCATATGGATACAGAACTGACTGAAATTGTAGAAGATAAAGGATGATGGTGGAAGGTTGCTTCTCAGGCAGGAGGCCTGTGATCAGTGGTATGCCACAAGGATCAGTGCTGGGTCCACTGTTTTTTGTCACTTATATAAATGATTTGGATGTGAACATAGGAGGTATAGTTTGTAACTTTAATGTCTTCTGCCTGATGGAAGAGGGTGGAGGGCAGTATAACTGGGATAGGGGAGGTCTTTCATTATGTTGGTTGCTTCCCCGATGCCGGGCGAAGTTTAGATTAAGTCAATGGATGGGAGGATGGTTTGCTTGATGGACTGGGCAGTCTTCACAACTTGCCGTAGTTTTTTTTGATCTTGGGAAGATCACTTGCCATACCACGCTATGATGCATCCAGATAGGATTCTTTCTTTGGTGCACCTATATAAATTTGTAACAGTCTTTATGGACATGCCAAATTCTCTTAGCCTCCTGTGCAAGTAGAGGCGTTACTGTGCTTTTTTTGACCATAGTGTCAACAACGGTGGACCAGAACAGGTTGTTGGTGATTATCACTTTCAAGAATTTGATGCTGTTGACCATTTCCACCTCAACACCATTGCAGACAGGGGCATGCCCTCCACTCCATTTCCTGTAATTGATTGCAACGAGATTTGAGCATTGAATATTTGTTCTGCCTTTGTCCATAAACTTGTCATCTAACAACTGAATAAATCATATACATTTTAATTACAAACAACTCACAACAACAAATTCCAGAAAAGCCTTTGAACTCTTTGATTTATTTGGTCACAAACTCCTTTTCTGCTTTTGGTTCTATTCCTTATTTCCAGCACAAGGCAAACAGTTCTCTCACCTGCTGCAAGATGCCGAAAGTTATCAGTGCGTAGAATATTTGGTATGAAGATGACTCACATCTTTAAGCAAATTAGATTGAACAGCACTCAGTGACTCAAACAGTCCGCCTACAACAGAATGTCAGACTTCACTAAAAAAAGAAAAGAAGCAAAGCTGCAGATCCGACGCCTGTTTTTTTGCCAAGTATGCCTGATACAGTGTGATCCTGAAAAAAAACTGATGTGTTCATCTGATTGTCAACTTCTCTGGTGTGCAACTTTAAAGCACAGAGCAGAGTTTTATTGTGTCTGTTGCTTGTCATTTTCCCTTATTGCTAAAAATTTTCCTCACAGCTTGCCTCATAACGAATGCTCACTGCTTCTTCTGATGCGGCCAAGACCTTTTTAAAGACAAACTGGGAAGATTTCAGATTTCAAAATTATTCTCAGATTTAGCTGGCTGGGGTTATAAAATTGTCCTTTCCTCACAGAGGTCAGAGTTAGGACAGAATATTCTTTCATGATCCCATCAGCAATCAGCAGAAAATGTCAGAATATTTGGGTGGTGAGGGTTGTATGATTGTATAGATTCCAGACCACATAGTCACTGTACTTTTAAAAGATCATACCATGTGATGTTCCAGTATAAAGGTACCAACCTCACCTTTGGCTGTTCTTTCTGTGTCATCGATTCAATGTGTGGTATTCGGTCAGCTATGTTTTTGTAATGTACAGTAATATAACTAAGCACAGAAACCAGGCAATGTGTGTAAGTCTATGATATTGTAGCCATGTAAGAATTTAGTGTTTTTAATAAGCTTCATGCTATCTGCCTCAAAAAGAACTTGAGTTTCCATGGTACGTTACGCAGACTAACATAGAAAATCACAAAATGCATCAAGGTAGCAGTTAGTAGTTACTAAAAGCAGTCATGAAAGCTACTTAGTGCCAGTAAATTGACATTAAAGGCTGCAAAGTTGACAACAGTGTAGCAATCGTAGAGAGTCTTTATCTAACATTTATCCTTCAATCAGGCCAAGTTCAGAGCTAAAATTATAGCTACAACCAAACAAAAATGCTGTAACTAAACCTAAACGCAACAAATCTGTATTGAACACAGTGAAACAGAAATGAGAGGCTTTTGATGATTCAATTTCTGAAAAAGGAAGCTGTTAAGGGAGGCTGAAATACAGCACTTAGCTAATATTAAGTGCTATTTGAACAAAAGGAAGGCAGAAAAGGACACTGAAAATATAAATTTTCTGCAGTAAAATAGCTTACATGTTCAGTTATCAGTTGGCTGTGCATCCTGACCTTCAGAAAAGGTATGGCCAAAGAAGAAAGGCGCATGTCATAACTCACATTTTTAGGCACATATAACAAATATAGGCACAAACCTGCCATTTTTTAAAGGTGCAGCAGCTTTTAAAGTAACAGCATTGGATAATAACAGACAAAAGAGATAAGTCAGGTAAAAAATGGGAAGCACTGCAATGCGTTATAAATCTGGCATTTTCAGAAAGCATAAAACTGCAAAATAGAAAGATGGAAAGCATACCATGGGTTGGAAATCCCACTGACTTTCTGTTCGACCTTCAGTTGCTAAAAAAAATCTTTAGCTACTTCATCAATGATCTTCCCTCCATCATAAAGCCAGAATAGGTATGTTCACCGATTGCACAATGTTCAGGATCAAACGTGACTTCTCACTTACTAAGCCAGCCTGTGTCTGTATACAGGAAGACCTGAATGAATACACAGTGGGGTTGGTAAGTCGCAAATGACACTAGTGCCACATAAACACCAGACAATGACCTTCACCAACAAGAGAGAACCTGACTGTTGCCTGTCTTGATTTTCAAAAGCATTACCACTGATTCCTCCGCTATCAGCATCTCGGAGATTACCATTGCCCAGAAGTTGAACTAGACAATCCATATGAATATTATGGTCACAAGAGGAGGTTGAGGATTAGGAATACTGTGATAACTAACTCAAGCTCTGTTTCCCTAATTCCTGTTCACTATCTATAAGGCACATGTCAAGACTGTGGTGTGTTCCTCTCCACTTGCTGGGATGAAAGCAACTCCATCCGTAAGTAAGTAGCTTTATACAATCCTAGGCAAAGCAGCCCACGTGATTGTCACCGCTTCTACCACCTTCAACATTAATTCCTTCCACTGTATCATCTAAAGATGTGCAGCAGTAACAACTCAAGGCTCTTTTGAAAAATTTCAAAATTGAATTTCAAAGTTTGAATACCCTTCAAACATCGCATCCATATAGCTGATGATGTGTTCACATGGTACTTATGACATCAATATCATTCAATGTGTCAGCTTTGGCTTAATAGTAGCAACTTTGTCTTTAAGTCAGGTGCTTGTACATTAAGCACAATCCCAGAGAATGTAATTTAGACTGACAGTTTGCCATTGTACAACTGGAGCATCAAACTTTGGCATCAGAGATTAAACCTGTTCTTTCAGATACATGTAAAAGATGTTTAGCATTCAAATAGCACACATGTACATTTGCAAATATTTTAGAGATTGGTTTTAAAGGAAATCACACATTATGCACTGGAGAGAGTTGTTTCAAATGATCACCTTTTAAGTTAGTCAAAAAAAACCAATTTTGGTAAACCTTGAAATTTTGGAAGAATCAAAACAAAATAGATGTTCTTAAGCTTTTTATAAGGCGCCTGTGTCACAGTTACAGGGCATAAGAGATGTTAGGCTTGAATAAATGAATTAGAAGTCTAATCCCACTGAGGGACACTTACACAAATTTGTCATCTCATGAGTGAGTCAAGTGTGGGTTAGCTTTGCATTGTATTGTTCAGCAGTCTGGGCCAACCAAAAGTAAAACACCTCCCATTAGAGACTGGATCACAATTCTTCTTGTACTTTCAAAAAACATTGAGGTAGAGAGAAACACCAAAGTTTAAGAGGAATCATAACATCACTTCCTGCTTTTATGGCCTCTTCGCAAATGAAATCTTCAAGTAATTTCAAAAGCACCTGTACAATTCCCCGGGGAAATCTCCTTTTTAATGAGGCTGAAAATGATTCAAGACGTTGCAGATCAGCCAATGTGAAGCTAAACCAAACTTGTGCTGTGATTTATATCCTGAAATACGCTCAGGAGAATGACTGATCTTTCAACTTACTTTTCCTTCAGTATATTACTCGTTACTTCAGCAGAACTTTTAAATGAGTAAGTATTGTACCTGTACATATTAAAGTATCTTCAATGAAACATTTGTTTAATTGAATGCATAATGGGATTATTTACGAAAAGGAAGGTCTTGGGTGGTCCCATGGTTGAGTGATGACTCACTGTGTTTTCCTCAAGGTCATTCCAGCAAGCCGGGATTAGAGTAGAAGACCAGCCCTCCAGGCCAAGCAAACCTGGACAGAAATCACAGGGGTCATCACTGAGTTGCCATGCCCATACGATCATCCCTCAAACCTGACAGCAGCGCCACAAGCAGGGTAATAACCAAATAAAATCTACCCAGCTGTGTTCGCAACACATTGCTTTCCTTAGGAGCTGATACATAGCTATGGGCAAGGGTAAATTTGGTAAAAAGGACTGCCAGCTCTGTCAGTGGCAAAGGGGCTGGGCAGCATTACCTCTTATTGGCTTGGCCACCTCTCAAAACAACCCAGCCTGTCAGTGGTGACTCCAACACTGTCTCTTCTGAGCAGAGACAAGTAGGAAGCACTCCTATAGCATCTCAACAGATAATGAGGTCAAAACTGGGAGTTACATATTCAGAGGAATGTGACTTTTTCATTGGACAAGCAGGAAGGAAAAGATTGTAGGATAGCTTTGTTATTAGGTGATGGAATAAGCACAATAGTAAGAAATGATCTTGGATCAGAAACATAGAATTGATATTGGTGGATAAGAAATAATTAAATGAAAAAGACGTTATTTCAGAGATAGTAGGAACTGCAGATGCTGAAGAATCTGAGATAACAAGGTGTAGAGCTGGATGAACACAGCAGGCCAAGCAGCATCAGAAGAGCAGGAAAGCTGATGTTTCAGAAGAAGGGTCAAGGCCTGAAACATCGGCTTTCCTGCTCCTCTGATGCTGCTTGGCCTGCTGTGTTCATCCAGCTCTACATCTTGTTATCTATTGAAAAATACACTATTAGGATTAATCTTTAGACCTCTTAATTGTGGCAATACTATAAAACCGAAATTAAATCAGGACATAATTAAGGCATCTCCTTTCTAAAAAAAAAAGTAGATTACTTCTGAGTGACTTCTGGGTAGATTTAGAAATTCAAACTGGCAGTGGTAGACATGAGAAGGAATTCATAGTACATTCAGGACAGTTTCCTACCTCACAGTTAGGTCTGGTAAAGTATAATGAGACAGGTTTAATAATGATATTGGAGGAAAAGATCTTTTAGGAAACAGTAACCACTACATGGTAGAATATAGCATTTAGTTTGTGAATGAGAAATCTGGGTTAGAAATGATTGTGTTATTCTTCTACACTCCAATGGATAGCAATCCAATTTGTTCACTTTTTCCACAAGCTTAAACACCCCGATTTCAAGAATCTCTTTGAATATTCTCTGAACTGCTACAAATACAATTATATTTGTTCTGAAATAAAGAAAAGAAACTATACACAATAGTCCAAATGTAGTCTTGCCAATGCATTGTGCAACTATAACCAACTATCCTTGCTTCTATCATCTATTCCCCTTGAAATAAACATCAACCTTCCCTTTGTAACAGAAGGGGTAGCTAAATTTCATCATCTGAGTGTGTTGATGGAATGGCAGCAACTCAAGCAGAGATACAACAAAATGCAAGACATCTAAAGTTGATATGTTAGTTCTCATACTTCAAGAATACTGTGGGATTATTAGGTAAAGTCTACCAATCATCTATGTGAACAGGATCAAACCAATTAGAGAAGTAATAGCAGGACAAAAGAAGATCCAACCTTCATGTTTTGCAGATTCTATGACATTCCTGTATTGATATGCCCTTACAAAAGACGTACAAACAGAAATATTACCATCATTTACAGCTGGTCCCCCAGCTCTTGTCAATTAGTTCACTGTTTATATATTGTGTTTACTATCAGCTGCATATCCACAGGAAGTGATGTGCATGCAGGTATTTGAAAATGAGTTTTATTGTGATGACTTTCCCACATGCAGGAAGGAACAGGATTCTTGTAATGGATTCAATATTCCAAATGGAACCAAGAGGCCTGGCTTGGCATGATTTTTTTTAGTTTAAATTAACGACATAATAAACTATTAACCATTTTCAAATTATATTATAGTAAAACCACTGTAATTACACAATGCTTCCAAAGAATAGTCATGTTGGTATCTCAACACATTAATTCTGTTTATCTCTCCATAAATACAACCATACCTGCTGAGTTTTTCCAGCATTTTCTGTTTTATTTCAGATTTCCAGCATTGTGGTATTTTGCTTTTATTTTAATATGATGCTACAATTTGTTCTGACAAGAATTTAATGGCTTTATTTGAGTTGCATGTGGGACTTGACAGGTGAATGGATGGTCACTATTGGTGGTGCAATTAAAGTTGGAAACATAAGAAGAGATAAATCAGGCAGTTGTGTGACTGGAGAAGATTGGCAATGGTGGGGTCATGTAGGGATTTTAAAAGAAGGATGGGCATCTTACAATTAAAACATTGCATAATCAGGTGTCAATGTGGATCGACAAACAGAGGGGTCCTGATGAAAAGGACTTGGCATGAGCTCGGGCAGAGGCACAAAAGTTTTGGATGATCTCCAGCGTACAGAGAGTTGAATGTGGGAATCTGGAGGTAACAACGGCATGGATGAAGGTTTGAGTGGCAGTTGCACTACAGTAGGGGCAAAGTTAAATGACGTTAAGGGGATTACAATAAGCAACATAACAATATGGTTGATGCATATCTCAGGTCACCTCTATTTTAATTATCAAAGGAATGGAGACAATGGCTGGAGCAGAGTTTGTGGCATGAGCTATTGGCTTTGACCGGGATTTTGTCAATAGCATGCAATTTCCAACAGCAGAACCAGAATTATGCATCACTCCTTTTTCTGTTTCCCATGCAATTGTAGTTAAAATTTAATGTGCCTGCAGTGTGCACACAAAACTTTTTAATTTAGTGCTTGTAATTGATCAATGTGAAACCTCAAAGAAATCATGTTAATATCTATTGGTATACAATGGAATATATACATTTCTGATTTGGTCTCATGTGGGTTTGTATGGAGGTGACCACCACCTTCAATTGGTAAGAAATCTGGCACCAGATGTTTTCATGACTTGGTGCGCACTCATCTCCACACTGAACTTTCACATCACAGTGCCTGTTCCTAAATAAATTCATTTGAATATTTTGTCTATTGTCTCATTTATATTTTCTTTTAATGATCCCTCCTGCCCTCTCCAGCTTCCCACCCTTACAGTCCCTGTCCTCACCATCACAATTCCTGCAACACCTCCCACCTTCACAGTGCCTGCCCCCAGATTACAACCATTTACACCCTCACACCACCCCCAGCTCCCCTCCCTCACTGATTTGCCCACTTTTTCCCTGCATCCACAGCTCCTGCACCACCTTGTCCTCCACTCTCTCTTTCTTTAGATCTCATGGCATTAAATTCTAAATGAAAACACACCAGAGCTATATGTGCATTGTTATGTTTTTCATTTTGTTACAGAGTGAGGACTTGCAGAATTATGTACAAGTAACAAATCACGTTTCCGTGCGTGAAAATGTCAATGACCATTCACTGTGATTTCCTGAGTTGGGCTTCTTTAAAAGGTAACTGACCTGTGTTTATTAAGCATGGACATTTTAAAATAAACTGCTGTTTTAATGTGACCGCTGTTATGGCAGTCATGCCTTTTAGCTTCTTGTACTGGGCCTTATAACTGTCTGTGGACCTTCTTCGTGCCCTCAACGGACCTTGTGAAATAGCAAATGGTGCCTTTTCTATGCACTTCTCCTGTTGCTGCTGTAGAGCACTTTTGATCCTGCACACTTAAAATTGCTGACATTCTCTTGACCCTTTCCCAGCCTGTATAGGATCTTCCTCATTCCAGAAAGTTTTTGAGCGGGATAGAGCAGAATTCATCACTCACCCCACTGGGAGCGTGCGCTGACTATCCTAATTGCTGGACTGCTCTGGTAGTTTTCCCTACTGTGATTCAGTTGTTAGGTTGGCGTGGAAGTTGTTCATCCACTGTTTCCTGCTGCTGCTGGGTATTTCAGGCCATTTCTTATTGCTTACCGCTGTATTTGTGGGTCCAGTTGCTGCTTGCCATCCTGTAAGAATATTGACAGGAGTATGAGACAGACAAAGGCTGAACACAAGGCTAGTATAAACCATTAACATTTATTGCCTTTGAAGGAGTCTCCTACATATTGTACAGTAGGACTTCACCAGTGTCTTCTTCTGTCAGTTCTCAGTCCCATATGAGTTGATATATCTCCCTCTGCAGATGCTCGAAAGCTACAAGCAGTAGTTTCCTCCTAAGGACAGCAGTTCACCTCCAAGAGGAGCAGACAGTCTTTCAAAGCTGGAGGCTATGTGCAATGTGTGTTAAGCTTCTGGCCATTCTGTTGAGTATTTAGCTGCAGAGCCCCAGTTCGCTCTCAGTGAATGCTACAGTGTCGTGAAAGAGGAGAAGCACAAAGTTTGTTTATTACCTGCCTCAAGACGCTTGGGCTTGGGATAATTTTAAACTGAGCTCTGTGCCCAAAATTTGGAACTGATGCATTTTTAGCCCTAATTATTTATTTTCCACAAGTTAATCAAACAGCCTCTTCCTCTTCCTTGTTTGCTTAATTACGTGGAAGAGAAACAGTCTATCTTAAGCTCCCAGAACCTTTATGCTGACACTGTAGGTGGAGACGGGAGACAACCTCAGATACACCCCCAGCAGTGAAGTAAGCCACTGGAAATAAACCATCACCAAATGTCTGCTGCCTACAGAGTTTTAAAAGAGACCAGAAGGAAGGATTTGATTTAATAAATTGTATTAACATGTTGTTTTCTCATCAGCGAACAGGCTGTTCCTCTGCTCATAGCCCACAGAGCACAAGCTAAATGTTAAATTTTGAAAAACATATGGGAAATAATGAAATGAATACATCATATAAATGAGTTAAGGCATATCAGGTTGTTTCACATTACCAGTGCTAAATATAGCCTTCAGAATAATTCCACTCTTCAGTATTTGTGAGCTCTGTCATCCAATAACATATTTTACTAAAACACAAAATATTTTCAATTTTCAAGTAAAGTTGTTTTTGCAGTCCAGATCCTAGATTACAACAGTCCAAACGCTTCAAACTGAGTTGTGCTGAGCTGAACTTGGATCACAGTGCTGCTGCAGTAATTTGGCCTAACATTGTTAAAGGGAAAATGCCCAGGATCTGTAATTTTACAAGTAAATAATTCAAAATGTATGATTAGACTATGTACAAACAGGACAGATTTGTTGAAGGTGAATTGTGTTTTCAGCCATTATTGACCTCCTGGCATAGATCATCTAGTTTATGTTTCCCAAATAGACTATCCTGCCTTGCTTTGTGTTTCCTCTGTTGGTTGAGCACAGGCAGATTAGAAGGTGGTGTAAAAACAACTCAGCATTCACATAGCTGTCTTTTCCTCCTCCTCTTCTTCCAGTGTGCCCGCTGCTTTTCTATATCAGTACACAAGCTATTATTGGAATTTGACTCCTAATGGTGTCAGTCTGAACAAATGGGAATAGGATATTTATAGAACTGCTGAATCTCCCCTTGATATATATCCTAGATCTGTTTCTAGCCATCACAAAATCAGTTTGATCAAATCTTGACTTGTGCATCTGCCTGCCTTAGGTCTGCCTCAGGTTTCTCCTGTAGATCATGTTAAGGTTACTAAAATGGTTGTCTTGAAAAATGACAATTCTTGCTGTGTGGCATTGCCCAGCTGCATGGCAAATTCAGCCATCCATTTCAACTTGCAGTGTATTGCAAACAAGCAAAGATCTTCTCCAGTTTATGGTCATGTATATCACTTGTTTAGCGACCAAGATCTTCAATGCATGAAGCAACTTAGTTGCTCAGTGAGTCTCCATTCAGCAGCAAGAAAATCAAATTTAAATGCCATTCCTGGCTTTTACTACCCATCACTAAGCTTCCAATAATGTTGCCTCATCCACCTGCTCCCCTCTCCCTCGCACCCTTCTTTCATCGATTTTTCCCTTGTGCCTCGCCAAGATAGTCCTATGCACAAGAATTATCTCCTGCTGCCTCAACCGTAAACATATAAACCGCTGACCATCCAACATCAACTCCTGGTCTTCATGTTAGCGAATATTATTAACAATTCTGTCCCTTCAACTATTGTACTTCTTTCCTTTATATGAGCCATCATGACTCCTATCCTCAAAAAAAGACAACCTTTGAGCCTACAAACTATATCATAACCTTTCCAATCTTGCTTTTCTTAAATGTGTTGTCAACTCCCAAAGTATTTGTCCATTTTTCCTTGGTGTAGTAATAATCTGATTCTTATCAAGGCCACACCTGGTATCTTATATGACTGTAAGAAAACAAAACCACTAATCATCAGCATTCTCAATCTATTGTCAGCCTTTGATCTGATTGATCAGACCATTTTCCTCTGATGTCACTTGTCAAACTGGGTGGGATTATTCTCATCTGGTTCCAGTCTGATCTATTTAATTTTCCCAGGACATCATTTGCACTGGCTCCCTAACCTACCCCTGCTCCATTTTCTCTAATGTTCCTCAACTGTCTATATTTGGGTCCCCTCCTATTTCTCGTTTGTGTACTGCCCTCTGGAGACATCAGCAAAAAGCATTGCATTGGCTTTCACATGTATGCTGATGAACTTCAATTCTACACCACCAGTACCTTTGGAAACCTTTCATCGCAGCTAGCTTATCAGAGCAATTATCTGACATTCAATGCTGGTTGAAGTTCTGTCCAATTAAATACTAGGAAGGCAGAAGTCATTGTTTTTATTCTTTGCTCCAAAGTCTGTTCCCTAGCTACCTCTCAATCTCTCTGCCTAGCGACAGTTTGAGACAAAACCAGATTGCGTACAGCCTTAGTGTCATATTTGACACCAAGTTTCCAACCACATATCCACAACATTACTAAGGTATTCCATTTCTATCACCATGGCATCCTGACTCAGCTCATCAGCTGCTGAAACCCTCATTCATGCCTTTGATACTATAGAGTGTCCTGGCTGGTCTCCCACATCTCAGCTTCTGTCACCCTGAAGTCATCAAACTTTTGCTATGCATGCCTGTGCTTGCTGACCTACATCAGCACCCAGTCAAGTAACAGTTTAACCTTTAATATTCTCAAACCTGCTTTTAACTCCCTCCATTATCTCAACCTTCTTATCTCTAATTTCCTCCAGCCCCCTCAACCTACAAATATATCAGGTCTCATTTAATTCTGGGCATCCTCAGCTTTAATTTCCCCATCAAAGCTGGCAGTGCATTGGGTGCAATAGATGTGAACTTTACATTCCCTCTGTAGATGTCTCCCCTTCTGCACCTCACTTTCCTCCTTTAAGCCACTCTTTCTAATATACCTTTTACCCCAAGATTTGGCCATCCAACCTACTATTCCTTTGTTCTTTTTAAATACTCTTGTGAAACAACTTAAATTAAAGTATTGGAGGTGCTAAATAGATAATTTATTGATCATTGTCTTAACCTGCACTCCCTTCTCGATTGTCAGTGAGATTCATTAAAGTTTCTATTTGTGGTTTTTAACATGTTTTAGAGGCTGTGGACGATTGCCCATCCCTAATTAGATTAGATTCCCTACAGTGTGGAAACAGGCCCTTTGGCCTAACAAGCCCACACCACCCCTTGGAGCATCCCACCCAGACCCAGCCCCCTATACCCCTCACACCCCTGAACACTACGGGCAATTTAGCATGGCCAATCCACCTAGCCTGCACATCTTTGGACTGTGGGAGGAAACCCACACAGACATGGGGAGAATGTGCAAATTCCCCACAGACAGTTACCCAAGGCTGGAATCAAACCCGGGTCCCTGGCGCTGTGAGGCTGCAGTGCTAACCACTGTGACACTGTGCTGCCCCAGGGTACCACAGGGTATTCAAAAGCAACCACATTGCTATGGTTTCAGAATCACATTTAGGCCAGACTAGGTAAGAATGGCAAGGAGTTGCCCTTTTGATAAGGGAGGACATAACAACAGTGCTGAGAAAGGGTATTTTTACGGGGTCATCAAATAAGGACCTATAGTTAGAGCTTAGAAACACGGAGGGGATGGTAACCCTGTTTGGACTATATAATTGACCTCCAGATAGCCAGTTGGTACTAGAGAAGCAGGTGTGTCAAGAGATTGTGGATACCTGTAGGAGATTTTAATTTCCCTTGTATTGACTGGGCCACGCAGAGTGCAAACAAACCCAGGCAGTTTGGAATTTGTCAAAAGTGTCGAAGAAAGTTTCCTAAATCAATATGTAGAGGGTCATACATGGGAGGCTGCAACACTGGACCTCCCGTTAGGCAACGAGGCCAGGCAAGTGACTGAAATGACCATCGGAAAGCGATTTGGGTCCAGTGACCACAAATCTCTTAATTTTAACATAGTTATGGAAAAAGATAGGACAGGTCCACAGGTTAAGATGCTAAACTGGAGCAGGGTCAATTTTGGGACCATTAGGCAGGATCTAGCAGACGTCGATTGGGTGATTCTGTTTGAAGGAAAAGGGATGACTGGCAAATGAGAGGCTTTTAAAAGTGTGATATCAAGAGACCAGGGACAGTATGACCCTGTTAGGGTGAAGGGAAATGCTGGCTAGCTATATTAGGAGTAAAAGGCGCCTAGGGAGAAAATAGGTCCCCTTAAAGATCAGCATGGCTGTCTGTGTGGAACCACAGGAGATGGGTTAGATTTTTAATGAATATTTCTCTTCAGTGTTTAATGAGGAGAAAATTATGCATAAGGGAAACAAGTGGGGATGTTTTGGACCATATACGTATTACCAGAGAGGAGTGTTTGCAGATTTAAAGCGCATTGAGGTGGATAAATCCCCTGGGCCTGATCAAGTCCATCCTTGGATGTTGTGGACAGTAGGGAAGAAATTGCAGAGGCTCTTTCAGAGATTTTTGTTTCATTTTTAGTCACTGGTGTAGTTCCAGCAGACTGGATTGTAGCTAATGTTGTTCCATTGTTTAAGAAAGATTGCAAAGACAAGCCAGGGAACTACAGGCCTCATGGGTTGGTGTTTGGACCTTTGTTAGTTGCTTTTTACAGAATTGATCTGATGTGAATGCACAAGGCATGATTAGTAAGTTTGCAGATGATATAAAATTAGGAGGTATTGCTGACAATGAAGGAGGTTATCAAAAATTACACAGGGATCTTGATCAGATGTGGAAGTGGGCTGAGGATTGGCAAATACAATTTGATACAGATAAGTGTGAGGTGTTGCACTTTGGAAAGTCAAACTAAGGTATGACATATACAGTAAATGGTAAGGTCCTGAGGAGTGTTATGGAATGGAGGGACCTAGTAGCACACGTATATATTTCATTGAAAACGGTGTCACAGATAGACAGGGTGGCGAAGAAGGCATTTGGCATGCTGGTCTTCATCATTAAGGCATTGAGAACAGGAGATAGGACGTTATGTTATGGTTGCATAAGCCATTGGTCAGGCCACACTTGCAGTAATGCGTACAGTTTTGGTCACCCTGTTATAAGAAAACCATAAATAAACCGGAAAGAGAGCAAAGAAGATTTGTGAGGATTTTGCCAGGTCTAGTAGGCCGGAATTATAGGGATAGGTTGGCCAGGATACGGCTTTATTCCTTGGCATGTAGGAAAATGAGGGGTGACCTTATTGGAGAGTATAAAATCATGAGGGGCATAGATAGGATGATAGGGGCATATAGTCTGTTTGCCAGGGGTGGGGAATTGAAAACTAGAGGGCATAGGTTTAAGGTGACAGAGCATAGATTTAAGAAAGACCCGAGGGGCAACTTCTTCACACAGAGAGTGGCGCATATATGGAATGGGCTGCCAGAGAAATGAGGCAGGTACAATAGCAACATTTGAAAAACATTTAGAGGGCAAGGGTTTAGAGGGATATGGACCAAATGCAGGCAATTGGAACTCACTGAGTGGGCACCATGGTCAGCATGGACCAGTTTGGGGATCGTAGGGCCTGTTTCCATGCTGTATTGCTCTGTGACACTCTATTTCCTTCCTTAAAAGATGTTTTAGTGAAATGTAGTTTTTTGAACAGTAAATGACAATGGTGACTTGCTTAGTTATTAGATGAATTCAAATTTCACCATCCACCACACTAGGATTTGAACTCTTGTGGCCTGAACATTAGCCTGGAGTTCTGGATTATGAACACATTGAAATTACCACTGTATTGCCACCAGTGCCCCGCCACCCCCTCCCATGTTTGATGCTTGCTCACTGTGATTAGAAAGAGGTAGAATGCTACAATTACTACGTCAACTTCAGTTTATCTCATTTAATCTTATCGTATTCTTATCCTAAAAATAGCACAAGATGAGCAAATGAGCATTGCCCAGATTATGGCTGATACAGTTGTGGAAGAGGCTGTGTGTAATGATGGAGCAAAAATTATGATGCTTTAGAGAGTGGACAAGGTGGCGTTTCTTTTAGGAAATCTGGAAATCAGCAATTTCTTGCAGGCTGTGGAGTTTTAAATTGCTTTGACAGGTTTTACAGAAGTCAGTCTGATGCACAATTGGATGGAGGAGTCTTGGAGTAGGCCACAACTACAGGTAAGTCAACAGGAAAGACTCAGGAAAGACAGAAATATCATAGTCTTACCTGCGGATAAAGGATGCATGACAGTAATCCTTAATAGAACCCAATCGAGAAAGGTAGTGCACTACGAGCAGATATCGACACGTACCAACAGATGGTGATAATCCCGACACCACAATTAGAGAACTGGATTACAACAACCCTGAAGTAATTACATAACTCAGGAGATATCAGCAAGACAGACTACCAAAAAATGAAGCTAGAAGGATCCAATCCATCCTGCTTCAATACACTCCCTCAAGTACATCGGCCAGGGGTCTCGCCCAGGCCCATTGTCTCACTATCAGGCACACCAAAATATAGACTAGCCAAATAACTACAACAGAAACTGAAATGCTTTGTTTACAACACTGCCTACTCCATAAACTCTTCCCAAGAATTCCTCAACACCTTCAAGAAGAGGACAAGATAATGAAATCTTTTGACATAACTGCACTATTTATATTCATAAACATCGACCTAGCGAAAAGAGACAATTGCCACACTGCTGGATGAATCAGGTAGGCAGGCACCCCACAACACAAACAGCATCAACAAGAACAGCTCCCTGAACTGCTGGAACTGTTCCTCACATCTCACTTCACCTTCAACATCTTCATTCAAACAGATCAATGGAACACCAGTGGGATCCCCATTATCAGGATTGATTGCAGCAGCTGTAATGTAAAGGTTAGAATGAATAGCACTTCTCACTATCCAAACCAAACTCTGGGTCCGATATGTAGATGACACATTAATGGTTATCAAACACAAAAAACTAGAAGAAACCCAACATAATCAATACCCTCACCGGGATAAAATTCACAAAAGAAGAGAACAATAACTGACTACCGTTCCTAGACATAATGGTAGAATGTAAAAATAACAGGGAACTCCAGACTCGCATGTACAAAAAGACCACCCATAAGGACCAGATACTTAGTTACACCAGCAACCACCCCAACATCCAGCAACAAACACTTTGAACTCAACCCAATATATTAACTACTGATAAACAGAGCCAGAAGTGATGCCAACCATCCCAGCAAACTGAAGCATGTAAATAATAAATGGGACAGAACACAATGCTTCACTGGAAGCGCACTGATGATGTTACATAGCAGGGTAATGAAATGTCTGTAATCAAACACACCGGCTCAGCAAGCAAGTCTACAACCTCATCCCCAGCTAATGGGAATATGGGGGGAGGAACAATGTCTACCTCTGGGGAGGAGGGGTTGGGTATGACTCCGAGGGGCAAGGTTGGCATCCAAATTCAAACAGATCTCCATCATGAGTGGAAAGAGTGAAAAGAGCTGATCCTTGACTTGGGGTTGGGTGTATGTGGGGAAAGTCTGATTGGGAGAATCCTAGGGGAAGGAAAGCAGTTGCCTTAGAACATAGAACATAGAAAAATACAGCACAGTACAGGCCCTTCAGCCCACGATGTTGTGCCGTGGATTAATCCTAATCCAAAAATAAAATAACCTAACCTGCATTCCCCTCAATGCACTGCTGTCCATGTGCATGTCCAGCAGTCGCTTAAATGTCACTAATGACTCTGTTTCCACGCCTTCTTCCTGAAGTTTCTCACTCACCTCAGCTCACCCAAGGAAAGAACGTTAAATCAAATTCTGACAACCTTCTCAATAAATCTGAGTGACCAACCCATCTCCCCTAGGAAAGTGTTAGCTTTTTGCTCCTCATTTACCTTCCATTGACCTGAAGGTAGGCAGGTTGGCGGCTGGGATCAGGTTTGACATATTTTAAGCTTTGGAGTTTAAGATTGAGTCTATTGCTTTTAAGTTTGTGAGGCTCAAAAGATCATGGTTACAAGGCTATGGCTATTATTGCATAACCCAAGGGCATTACCATCCCTGCACTCTGTACTCTCCAGTGCCACAATGTATCAACTTGTAAATGGGAATTTCTTCAACAAAATTGAAAAACAGATCATCTGGGTATTATCTCATTGCTGTTTTATCAGACCTTGAAATACATTAATGAGCTGTTTTCCTACATTAAAACAGTGATTTAATTTCAAAAGCACACCACTGGCTGCACTGTACTTTGGGACATTCTAAGGTTTTGAAATACGTCATCTAAATATTAGTTCATCCTTTTCTACTCCAGCAAAAACAATGCCAATGATAAACTTTTGTTGTGTAAGGTAATGATTTTCAAAGGATTTTTATTGGAGACTGCATTATGCTCCACCTAATCTAGCAATGATGTACAGTCCTGGGTGGGGAAATCGGGACAATACCTCTGGGTCTCAAAGTGCACAGACGTGCCTCCCAATAAACTTACCATAGAACATAGAACATTACAGCACAGTACAGGCCCTTCGGCCCTCGATGTTGTGCCGACCTGTCATCTCAAGCCCATCTAAACCACACTATTCCATGTACGTCCATATGCTTATCCAATGATGACTTAAATGTACCTAAAATTGGCGATTTGGTTAAACATTGTTACTATCATGCAATAAACTACAGCTTGTTAAGACAAGAATTTATTTTGGTTAAGGCTGGCTAATGGTTGTACATCTGCCACTGTAAACCAAATACGTCCTTAGATCCAGTCAAGGAAAGAGGAGTGGTGGCAGTATCCTTCTACCCACAAATACCGTGAACTTGATGTTATTAATACGTAGGCACATCCATGCAAAAGGAATCATTAGCATGGTAGCTATAGTCCCACTTCCTCATCAGATAGAAATGTCCAGAGGTGAGTTTAACCTGAAGATCACCATGCCACAAGCAAAGAGGGTCATGGGGAAGCTGAAAAGGCAGGATCTTCATGACAAGATCAGTTGGTGTGGGAGTTGAACCCACAATATGAGCATAACTCTCCATTACTGAGTAGTCCTTCAGCCAGCTGAGCTAAATGATTCAGTAACTGTAGACTGGAACTATAAAATACCGCTTACAAAGCGACCACTTGACCTGCCATGCCTGTGTTCACCCTCTGAAGCAGCAAGTCACCTAATATCATTCCTTTGCGAGCTCCCTGTAGCCATACAATCTTTTCCTTTTCAGGGAATGCTTCAATTATTGATTGGAAGTTTAAGTTAAACCTTCCTTCACCACATGATGATGCAAGACCCTTCAGATTCGAACCATTCACTGCAGTAAAAATCGTTCCCCAATTTGCAATTGATTCTATTGTCAGTTGCTTCTGATTAGTGACTGCTGGTCTTCAACCTTTCCAACAATGGGAGCACAGTAGCCTCTCTGTAGAGTTAGGTCTAGCAGATGGGCTCTCATATACAAGAGATCAATAGGAGCTTTTCCACCTTGAGAACAACAGCAGGGCATCAAGTCAGGTGAGTGAAAGAGACAGGCCACTTCAGAATGGACGAATCCTCTATCTCACATTTTTGAAATCTAATGTATAGATTCAGCAGTCTGGCTGCCACAATGGTTATGTGTGGGGAGTGGATTGGGTGCAGTGGGGTGGGCAAGAAGGGGTTTCTAACTCTAGAGCTGTATGAGCACTGCCAAACAGCTAAACAGTAGCTAACAGGGAGCTGAAAGCCAACTGGAAAAAAAAAGTCTGCCTTAAGTAACCATTAACTATTGCCATTTGTGGGTCAGTGCCGTGTTGCTTTCCCCCATCACCCTCTGTCACCTCCCACGCCTGGCAATATGCCTGAGGGTGGGATGGAGTTGAACAGCAGTGGTTAGTGGCATAAGACTGTCTATTCACTTACTCCATTCCCGCACCTGGCACACTCTCAAATTCCTATCTGCATTTTTCTATGTCCTTGAGAAACCTAACCCAGATTAGGTCTAACTTAAACAAAGGGTGTTGTTGGCAATAATTACTTTGTAGTCCTTATGGCTGGTCTCTTTAACCCCTTCTCCCATATCCTTTTGAATTTTTCAGTCTTGATTTTTCACAGTGCTCCAGAAAAGTGTAATGTTTCTGTTCGGACCAGTCCTGAGGACTCTAGGCAGAATATTGAGTTTATTCACTTTTTGCATGAACCACATTCTCTATAATGCTTGTGACTGAAAATTCGTTTATATATCAGCAGAAATCATACAATTTAGCAATCGTTAGAAACCAGCAGCACGTCGAAGGAAGTTTTCTTTTGTTGGGGCTGTACATTGTTATAAAACAGATTTACTTTGTTACCAGGCAAAGGCCAAGAACTCCAAACCCCAGTGGGGTGGTTGTAACAAAGTCACCCAGGTTTTCCACCCCAGTCAGGGAACCCTAGGTGACAGATAAGAACAGGGGTGTCAGACATCCTAGATAACATAGTGTGGAGCTGGATGAACACAGCAGGCCAAGCAGCATCTCAGGAGCACAAAAGCTGACGTTTCAGGCCTACACCCTTCATCAGAGAGCAGGCATCCTGTGTCAGACATCCAGTTCACTTTGAAAGCTGGCTCTGAGGAAGCTAGACTTGTATCAAGGACTGTCCTCATGTAAATAAAAGGTAACTTGGTGACGGCATAGCAGCCTCACTGGAGTTATTTCACTTAGATATTTCCTCCTGGCACG
The DNA here is from genome assembly GCF_030684315.1 of Stegostoma tigrinum. Classification (NCBI taxonomy): domain Eukaryota; kingdom Metazoa; phylum Chordata; class Chondrichthyes; order Orectolobiformes; family Stegostomatidae; genus Stegostoma; species Stegostoma tigrinum. The sequence continues at coordinate 22,208,257 of NC_081370.1, forward strand.
CGTATACCTTGAAAGGGAAATTGTGTGTTGCAGGCATCCCAAGTCACCTACTTGGACTACAGAGTCCACAAGACCAGGTTACACCCATTGGAAGATAAAGTGAGAATGATCCAAGGTGCCCCAGCTCCCGTGCCTGTACCGGAGCTTAGGTCTTTCCTTGTGCTGATGAATTATTATGGGACATTTATACATACACTGGCACTTTTGGGTCGACTTCCAAAAAAGGGTCAGCCTTGGAGATGGTCGTGTAGCCAGGCCATAGCTTTCAGGGAAGTGAACAAACAGCTATCATCTTCTAAGATGTTGCCACATAACAATCCCTCGCAGGATCTAAATTTGACATGTGATACCTCCCTGTCCAGCATCAGGATAATATCAGCACATAGGTGGCCCAATGAAGGTGAATGGCCAATAGCATATGCAGCCAGGACTTTGGCTAATGCAGGGCATTAATGTGACCATATAGAGCAGGAAGGTTTGGTGGCCATGTTTGGAGTCAGGAACTTCCACCAATACCTGTACGAACATACATTTATAATAATAATGGATCACAAACCCCTGCGAGGCCTTCTCAGAGAGGACAAGGCAGTGTTGCCCATAGCTTCAGGCCAAATTCAGTGGTGGGCTCGAATTCTAAGTGCATACAATTACAAGTTGGAACACCATCCTGGAAGCCAAGTAACAAATGCAGATGCATTGAGCGGCCCACCACTGGCAGACACACCACTGGTAGTACCGCTGCTGGAAGATTCCGTAATGGTTTTAAATTTCCTGGATACACTTCCAGTCACAGCTGACAATTTCAGACTTTAGGTGCTGAGAGATCCAGTCCTGGCAAAACTGAAACAGATGGTGGTGATGGGGGAAACAAAAGAGCCATCACAGACAACGAGCCATTGTTTACCAGCAGGGAATTAGGGTATTTTCTAAACTTGAATGGCATTTAACATATAAGGACAGCTCTATACTTTCTATCATCCAATGGTCTGGCAGAAAGAGCAGTCCAAACATTTAAGGCAGGCTTAAAGAAATAGCCTGTAGCTTCACTCAATACCAAACTGTCCTGGTTCCAGTTTGATTTTGGACCATCCCACATGCAACAACAGGGAAAGTTCCAGCAGAGTTATTAATGGAGAGAAGACTCCGCACCAGGTTAAATCTGATTTTCCAGGACCTGGGAGGGAGGGGTGAGATGGCATCAGAATGCTAATGCCAGACACCAGACTTGGCTAAGCAAAAGAGACAGTTTATTTCAGGGAACAAAGTTTGATGTAGGAACCACAGGAATGGCCCTGCATGGGTAAGAGACATGGTCAATGTGAGGTGAGGTTCAGTGATATATAAAGTTCGGGTGGGTGGAATGGCCCTGAACAAGCACATGGACCGTATGAAACCTGCAAACTCACAAATGGTGGGGGAACAAAACATATCTGGCTCCACGCAAGCCTTTCTAACTGTTCTGGAACACATGAGCTCTCTCTTTTGAAACATTGAAGACACCTCAGAATCTGAGGTAAATGAGGCAGATCCTGCCCCATCGATGCCATTGCCAACTGAAGAAGAGAAGGAATTCCTTCTGAGATGCAAGAGGTAAGTTCCTGTGCACTATTCATAGCCAGTATCAAAGGCAGAACCAGAGGAACCTGACCTGGATCTAATCCACCCCAGCAGGGCTACAAAGGAGAAAGAACTGGTGTATCTCCTCAGACTCAGAGACAAGACGATGAAGATTGTAATGAGGTCAGCCTGGTGGACCTTTTAGAAGATGAGTTCCCTGATTGGGGCTGCAAGTCTTGTCAAATCAGGGACCCCCAGCTGACAGACATAAACAGGAGTATCAGACAACTTGTCACTCTGAGCGTTGGCTGTGACAGAGCTAGACCAGTGTTGGCGACTTTCCAAGTGTAGATAAAAGGTGGCTTGGTGATGGGATAACGACCTCTGTGGAGTTATGACATCTAGCATGACCTGATGTGTGCAACAAGACAGATCACATGTGCTCATCCAATAAACACATAAAAATGCCCAACCTTCCGGGGTAATTGGGAGTGCATTGATCTGAAGCGAAAGCCCTGAGTCAAGGGACCCAACAAGAGCCCTTTAAAAGGGGAAGTCACAGGACCCAGAAAGATGGGTCAAGATTCCAGAGCAATCATAGACTACTTCAAAAAGTGACTCATATGTAGTTGTTGAAGAGGGATCAGGTGTTTGAGAAAAGCAACTGGGTGACCAGGAGAAAGGAACAACCAAAACAACTCACAGTGCCTGTCAGTATAGAATACTTAGTATGAAAGTCCATAAAACTGTTCAGTTGATCTCACAGAAATGCTTCCTGAAGTCTTCCTTCATCTAAATCCATAAATTTGCTTTCTCTAAATAAATCCACCATTTCATATAGCTTTTTGATAAAAGTACAATACGGTGTATCTAATGTGGCATTCATAATGATAATTTGTATGCCATCCTATTTAAATCTGATACTTATCCAAGTCTGTTTATATCATAAGTTGGCAGAGAAATGAAGGATAGATGCCATACAGAGTGGATTGCTAGAATATTCTAGAATGATATATGATTAAGGGAGGAAAGAAAGGAAGGTAGGAAGCATAGCTTTAACTGTGAGTTCGTGTTAGTCTTTCCCTCATAAGCTTTTACATTCTTACTTCCTCCGAGTCACTAAAGCATACACAGAAGCTCAATGCTTTCTCACCCATTCCGCTGAAAGTTTTATTTGCAAAATTCGCTCAAAAGCACTGTTGTAATTTTCCATCTTCTTTCTCCCAGTACACAAGAGGAAGTAGGCCAGTAACTCGCAATACATAGTGCTGTCATTCCATCAAACCCCACTGAAAAATTGAACTTGAGGAGGAATCAATGGATAGTGCATCAGCACAAGTGAACAGGTGCAGACAACAAACAAGCTTGAACCTTTATTTCTGGACTCCCCTTCCCCTCTCCAATCCTGGCAAAGGGTTTTGGCCCTAAACATTGAGTTCCCTGCTCTTCAGATGCTGTCTGACCTGTTGTGCTTTTCCAGCTCCACATTTATTGACTCTAGCTTCCAACATCTGCAATCCTTACCGTTTCCTAGCTTGAACTTTCTGTCCAGTAGACTAATTCATGTCCAATTTCTACTTTGGGATCTTAGATCAAGGTTTGCCTTTCAAAGAAGCATAACATTTAGTTATTGCATTCATTGAAGACAGCTTTCAACTTACAAACAATTTTCAATGGATCACGGCCGATGTGAAAGATTCTACTATCTCCATCTATAGATAGATCAAATACAACATTGCTGTACTTTATGCAACGTGGACCCTTTTCAGAGACATTTGCAGCAATGTCTTCTGATGAAGACATCCAAGTTGAGGTTACCACCTCCAATTTGAACATTGACACGAGAAGCTTTAGGCCGGGTTTAAATACTTGATTTGCTGTGACATAGGTCACGGTGCATAATGAAGTGTAATTTAGTAACTGCTACGATTTGATAAGGATGGTGTTCTCAGCATGCGAATATATTGCACCCTCCAAGCACCTCCCTCTTAGAACGGCACAAAAGCCAGAAAGTAGTCAGGCCAGTTCATGTCTCCAACATTGCTTGCAGATTGACACCAGTTTTTATGGATAGGCTGATGATGTCTGCTTTCTGGCATTTGTACAGCCAGGCGGGAAGTGGTGAGACTGTCCCCATTGTAAAATCATTCAGAGAAATGAGATGTGAACAAATGGAAAATCATCCCCTGAATATAAAGTGTGAAGGGTAGATTCATTCTTTAAACTCTGAGATTCCTTTTTAACACAACCAGTAAAGATGTAAAATGAGAGAATAAAATACTATCTCATATTGACTAATTTCAACCCCTAGAATCTTTAGTCTAAGTGAAAGCCTGGTTGTATTTAAAAAACACACAAAAGTGGAGATATAGTCCTATTAAATATTGATTTATTAAAGGTAATAAGCAACAAGTTGAACAATCTAAACCACTGTACATTTGGTGAAGAGACACTGTGTCCATGCATTCTTAGAAGATTGCATTTCCTAGAATTTACCTTCTCAAAATTGTTATTTATGTCATAATGAGTCTGTTCAGTACATTGTGCTTTTCCTTTCTGTTGGCATAGTGCTGTTAGATTTACAGCATAAAACTCCATTATAACACATGCAGTAATCAATACTTGGGTGTGAAGGCAATTGCAGCCGTTCTAATGACTGTATCTTGTGTTGATATCCTGACGCAAAGTACCAAAATTTGTTTTTAATTTAATCAATTGGCAACAGCCTTCTTCCAATCAGATTCTATTGATCTGTTAACCTCTAAGCAACAGCTGACACCAAGGAAAGACTTCTTGAAGCATTTCACTTCAAGTGTGACTCTCCAGAGATTTACCATTTGCCTTTCTTAACAGCTCCCTAACAAAGTAGATATAACAAGGTGTGGAGCTGGATGAACACAGCAGGCCACGCAGCATCAGAGGAACAGGAAAGTCGATGTTTTGGGTCAGGAAGATGGTGGTTTTCTTTCTTGCTGCATTTCAAATGCAATTTATTCATGAGTTGTGTTACAGCCAATTCATGTTAACAAAACATGTGTTACAGCAGAAATATCTGTAAACTGTACATTTTTCTGAAGAAGGGTCCAGACTTGAAATGTCAGCTTTCCTGCACCTCTGATGCTGCTTGGCCTGTTGTCTTCGTCCAGCCCTACATTTTGTTACCTCAGATTCTCCAGCATCAGCAGTTTGTGATATCTCTGTACATCTTTTATTGTTTTCTATATTCATTCTCTGAAATTTTCCCCTTCTCGAGAAACTTTGTGATGGTGTACTTTAATATCTACAAAACTCCTCAAAATGCCCAACTGCTCCCCGTGCTGGTTGTTCATGGTGTCTGTGTTATTGCTTTGCAGTACAATGTAAACATCACTTTCCCGCAACTCATCCCTCACACCCCGTCCCCGCAGTAGCAACCAAAAGGAAATGCCCCTCGTCCTCACGTACCACCCCACCAATCTCTGGATCCAACGCATCATCTTCCGACACTCCCGCCATCTGCAATCCGACCCCACCACCAAAGACATTTTTCCCTCCTCATCCTTGTCTACTTTCCGGAGGGACCACTCGATCCATGACTCCATTGTCTGCTCCACACACCCTTCCAACCCCACCACACCCGGCACTTTCCCCTGCAACTGCAGGAAGTGGTACACCTGCCCCTACACCTCCGCCCTCACCCACATCCCAGGCCCCAAGAAGACTTCCACGTCAAGCAGATGTTCACCTGATCTGCTAATGCGGTATACTGCATCCGCTGTACCCATTGTGGCTTCCTCTACATCAGGGAAACCAAGAGGAGCCTTGGGGACTTGACGCTTTGCAGAACACCTCCGCTCGGTTTGCACTAAACAACTGTATCTCCCAGTCGCAAACCATTTTAACTCCCCCTCCCATTCATCAGACGATATGTCCATCCTGGGCCTCCTGCAATGCCATAATGATGCCACCCGAAGGTTGCAGGAACAGCAACTCATATTCCGCTTGGGAACCCTGCAGCCCAATTGTGTCAATGTAGACTTCACAAGCTTCAAAATCTCCCCTCCCCCCACTGCATCCCAAAACCAGGCAAACTTATCCCCGCCTCCTTAACCTGTCCTTCCTCTCACCTATCACCTCCTCCCACCTCAAGCCCCACACCCATTTCCTATCTATTAACCTCATCCCACCCCCTTGACCTGTCTGTCCTCCCTGGACTGACCTTTCCCCTCCCTACCTCCCCACCTACACTCACCTCTACAGGCTCCATCCCTGCCTTTTTAACTTGTCTGTCTCCTCTCCACCTATCTTCTCTTCTAACCATCTTCTATCCACCTCCCCCTCTCTCCCTATTTATTTCAGAACCCCCTTCCCCTCCCCCATTTCTGATGACGGGTCAAGGCCCGAAATGTCAAGCTTTCCTGCTCCTCTGATGCTGCTTGGCCTGCTGTGTTCATCCAACTCTACACCTTGTTATCTCAGATTCTCCAGTATCTGCAGTTTCTATGATCTCATCACAATATGCCTGTTTCACCAGTTTCTTCAGATAACCTGAAGTTTGCAGGCTTTTGGGAGCGTGATGCTGCCATCTTGTGGCCTACTCAACTGACCAACTCAGCCTTGGTATTTCCTTCCGTAATGGTCCAATGCTGAGCTCTGACCTCAACCTGTGTCATGTACATTCTGAATGGCTTTTTCAAAGTGGATTTCATAAGAGATTTACCAGGATGTTGCTGGGCTTAGAAGGCTTAATTTGTAAAGGAACGCTGGAAAGGCTGGGACGTTTTTCTCTGACGCGTAGGAGGTTGAGAGGCGACCTTTCAGAAGCTTACAAAATAATGAGAGGTATAGATAGAGTTAATGGTAGCTGCCTTTTCCCTAGAATGGGGGTTTTCAAGACTAGGGTGCACTCTTTTAAGGTGAGAGGAGAGACCTTAAAAAAAACATGAGAAACAGATTTTTTACACAGAGGGTGGTTTGCATGTGGATGAACTTCCTGAGGAAGTGATGGATGCGGCTGCAATTACAACGTTTAAAATACATTTGGATAGATACATGAGTAAGGAACGTTTGGAGGAAAATGGGCCAGGAGCAGGCAGATGGGATGAGTTTAGTTTGGGATCATGTTCGGTATGGACTGGGTTGGACTGAAGGGCCTGTTTCCATGCTGTATGACTCTGTGACTTGATATCTCATATCCCAATGGTGGATGTGTTATGATTACACTACAGCCAAAGTGCCAGGAAAAGAAACCCAATTACCTGGAGTTACAATGGATAAAAGTTGAGAAGAATACTTTAGTTCTTACATCATGAGACGTAAGACATAGGAATAGAATTAGGCCATTCAGCCCCTCAAATTTGCTCTGTCATTTAATCATGGCTAATCTGTTTCTAAACTCTATCCTCCTGCCTTCTCCCTGTAACCCTTGATCCCCTTACTAATAAAGAACTTATCTATCTCAGTCTTAAATGCGTCCAATGACTTGGCCCCATAGCTCTCCGCAGCGATGAGTTCCACAGATTCACTCCCACCTTCTGCCTGAAGAAATTTGTCCTCATCTCAGATGTAAAGGGTCATCACTTCACTCGGGGGTGTGTCCTAGGGTCCTAGTCCCTCCGACTAGCAGAAACATCTTCTCAACATCTACTCTATCTGGCCTCTCAGCATTTTGTAATTTTCAATAAGACCTCCCTTCATCCGTCTATACTCCTCAACCATTTACCACAGGATAAGCCCTTAATCTCAGGATCATTCTTTTGGCCTGCTCTGGATCACCTCCAAGACTAGCACTTCCTTCCTTAGACACAGGGCCGAAAACTGCTCTCAATGTTCCATATGCAGTCTGACCAGAAACTTATACAGCCTCAACAATACAGGTATTTCTCTTATAACATGATAGTTCTTTCTCGTGCGATCTCACATCATAAAAAAATGCGCTAGAGAAAATTGCCACAGAAAATCATGTTATAGGGAAATCGCTACAGAAAATCACAATGCTGGACTGTAGAAAGTTCACGTTATCTAAACAGCGTTAACTATTCATTAATTTTGTTACAGACAATTCACGTTAACGAAACATGCGTAATTGCAGAAATATCTGTAAATATGTTATTGTTTTCTTGCCCTCTTAAAATAAATGCTGGCATTGCATTCTTCACAGAGAGCTGAAAATATTTCAATCAATTACAACAATCTCCTTAGCAGCTTCTGAGAAATTACAGGAAATTTGAGAAGGAGAAAAGACATTCAGAACAGGAAGTTCTTTCAACAAGGCTTCTCAAAATTGAGACTAACAAATGAGCCATTATGCAAATATCATGAGCAAGGAAGCATTTAATCACAGTAGATGATCTTATGTTTTCAATTCCAAGTTTGTAATACTAACACCTAGGAGGGAAGAAATTATTTGTAGAATCCAGAGATCACTCAGGAGTAACCAAATATAGTCAATACAAAGCCTATGTGGTAACCAGGCATTTCAGTAGAGATTGAGGATTTCAGCATCTTGCAACATGTACATGATCAATCAGACACAACAGGGTGTTTATCATCTTCTGGTCTCCCAGACAGACCTTTGCAAAGATTATAACAAGCTGCATTTGGCTTTCAAGAGAAAGTATAATTGATTCCTATTCAGGGTGAATAGAAGGACTAGATTCACACTACCACAGCAGACACACTGATCAAAGCTTTGAAGAAATTGTTTTCCACACAGAGCATACGCAGATGAGTTTGTTTCAGGCAATGGTACACAATTTATGAATTAACCCACTTTAAAAAGTTCACAGCAGAATTAGGAAGCAACTGTGTCATTAGTCTCCTCTTCATTCACAGGCCAAACGGAGAAATTGAGAGAACAATTAAAAACTGTGAATTTGTTAAAATTCAGCAGTTTTAATGGAATTTTTTTTATTTGTTTGTTGTTTATGCTCTCTAAGTTTTCTTCACATACTTTTGCAATGCAAGGGGACAAATTTCAAAAACTTACTGAGGTGAAATTTATAATAACTTTTAAAAAATGATTGCACGCATAAATGACTGCATGACAGAAGTCACAGCTTCCTAATTACATACGTTCTGGGTTTTATTTTGTATTACTAATTTATTTAAGTTTGGATTTTAAAAAATAAATCACCAGTTAAACTATAAAATCAACAAAGTACCTTCATTGTGTTTGTCGGCAGGAAGAGCCATTGCAAACTGTGCACGCATGTGAGGCGAAGATCAGTCTTATAGGGTAGAAAATCATCAGGGAATGAGTGATGCGGGCTATGCTGAGATTTGTGAGAGAGTTGGATGAGAAGTCTTGATTCCAGAAGCATCTCACTTCATCTTTTATGCTTTTGCTGAGAGATAAGGTGACTTTCTCACTGGGCAGCATTAAGTTGCCAATGAAGGGGATCACAGCTTGTTAAACACATTATTAAAGCCACAATGTTCCTCATTAAATTACAACTGGCAAACGTGCCGACTAATTGTGAGAAGCCTCAACATGAATGTCGGAACGAGTACCTGGCAAATTCAACGCAGCAAACAGCAAATTAAAGCACGAACCACGGGCACAAGGTCAGAAGCTTCATGGGTGCTGTCAGTATAGTAGGCATCCACTGTAATAAAGATCTTGGTGTGGTCTGACATTAATTGTGTATTGACAGTGCTGCAATGATTGTGTTATACATGTATGAACAGAGGGCTAATAGAACCCTGCACCATCAGGAAGCTTTCTATCGTGGTGAGTACATGTATCCATGCATTCCTGCCTTAGGGAGAAAAGGATGAAATCGCATCTCCTTGCATACAATGCTCCTAGGACTTCCCCAAGGCACTACTGTGAGCTGCATTAGATCACTGATATTGCCCGCCCTGACCTGGAGGGATCCAGTGGCATAGAATGTAAAGGTGATGGTGATCATTACAATCATAGAAGGCCCATCCTTAACTTGCAATGAGGTTCCAGATTGGTTTTGAGGAAGTGGAGCCAGTTTCATGATAATCTCCTTTGTGAATCATAGACTCCTTAGTTACCCCTCTTAGCTTATTGCGATGGGCAGCTGTCCTTCTTCTCTTGTCCTTCTTGCAGAGGGTAGTGAAAGTCATGGGATCAGCCTGGTCAAACTCAGAATGAGTTGCCTGATTGGGGCTGTTAATCTGGCTGGCAGATCTAAACAGGAGTGTCAGACTCTGAAAACTGGCTCTGTGGGGGTTGGATCAGTGTCGAGGACTCTCTGCATTTAAATAAAGGCTGACTTGGTGATAGCATACCAGCCTTAGGGAGTTCTTTCACAAAGGTTCTTCTCTTTCCTTCTCATCTACATGTCCTGACCAAGTTGCAGCCCAGAAGGGGTAGAAAAGACAGTAAACCATGCAAATGACCACATACCATTTCAACTGATCTTGAATGCTTCAAAAAAGCATTTTAATTTTAATTGATTTTTCCTTCGGACAGAGAAAGTGATACCTCAATAACTGCTGTCTAGTATCAGAGTAGTATACTTTTCCATTTCTATGGTTAGCAAAACAAACCAAAACTTCCCCAACACCCACTACAGTGCTATCAGTAACTTCTCCTCAGCAAAAGTGAAAAGCATTTCAGTAGTGCCTGTGTGAGTGGCCCTTTAAATAGTCCCAGAATAACATCATTTTGCTTCACCACACTTCTTTTTCTATAAGTGAGTTAAGAAGTGGGCTGTGCACAAATAGGTTAACCAAATTTGCTATCCTAATGTTGCATCAGCCTGTTTGCATCATTGATTTTGTTCAACATCTTTCAACACACAGACTGAGTGCACCTGAGATGATACTTCACTCATTATAGCTGTGTGGGCTGCACTGGAAATGGCCATTTGGTGCATCATGCAGTACTACACAACTCAGTTTTCTTCCTGATATGGTTCCCTGATTCACACCCACTACTGAACTGTTTCTGTTAACAATGCTTTGTTTGCTATCAAAATTCAAGTTGTATGTTTAAACCTAGAGGAGAAAAAAACAAGCTACAGGCTGGATCTAACTTTCTTTTGCATGCTGTGTGTTTTTTTTTGGAGCTATTATCATCACAAGACCCAGTGAGATTTCTCACTGTACTTTACTGAACATGCCTCATTAACTAGTTGTTCCGTCCCAAGGCATGGCCTCTCATCTGATTCTAGCCCCATCTTACCACACACGATTCCCAGAACACCTTGCCACTAATTTTATATCCACCAAAAGACTGGCATCTGTTGTGTCTGCCATCTTTGAATGGCCACCATGCACCCAGACAATTTGGCCTTGCCCCTCACCGGCAATGTAATGGGAAATTAGCCTCAAACTTGGCATGGCTGACACTCCCTTGCACACACAACCTCAATCTCTCACCTAAGTCACTACCTAACCACGAAGCTATCCTTTCCCCAGTGTCCACTGATCACCCTCATCATGGTTCGGTAGAATAATATCACATGCAGACAAGCATTCGATAATCCCAAACAAGAACTTTTATTGGCAGCCAGCAAAATGGGTCATAAACAAGGTAAAGGAATGTCACAATTCACACCCATACTGCAAACCAATGTTGGCATTTTGGCCTTGACAGTCCATGATGGTCTGCTGCACCCAGTTACCCTGGAAGTGGGTGTCAATCAGATCCTGTTGGTCATGTAGTTTTCGATGCACTGTGTTCTGTAACCTGCAAGAATTTCATCTTCATCCAACTGACTGCTTTAATCCTTCTCTCAATGATTGCTTCTGTTCTTCAGTGTCTCAACATTGATCACATTGATATCTGCCTTAGTTATGCAGAACACAGCGCAACAGGGTGATTGGCATATTTTGCCTAGATTATGCCAGATAGACCCCTCTCCCAGATTTTTCCAACTTGTGGAACTGCATCTTTAGCAGTCCTACCAGCAAATCCACTTTGGCTCTGGTAACAGCCAATGCACCAACCTGGTGGGGGTGCTCTGTTGACTGAGTGAGCAACACATTACTTTAAAAAGGGAGCGACTGCTGCACTCTATCCTCATCCCATCCCACATCAAATCATTCATGTTTTCATTGCAAACATAGTGACTATCATCATAATTATATGACTTACAGTGTTCACCTCATCAGACAGCCCCCTTTGGCATGTGAGGTGGTGCTTTGGTCAACGTTCACATCCTTTTAACATATGCTTGCTAAATTCTGCACCACTGAGATGACAATGTTAGATTTGTAAGCATCAAGGGCAGAATACATTCCACCTTTTATCAACACTTGACACGGAATCATGTTCACTCTCCACGTATTACATATATGCAAAGAAACGTTTGCAAATGAAAGGTAGCTGAAGTTTGCCAGCACATGCATCATGTGCCTGTTCCTTGAATGTTCTAACATGCAGCAACATGGTCGTTGCACTTCTGCCCATGGAACTGATACTGAAACTGTCCACCCTGGACATGGCCTCAGCCTTTGTCCAGTTGGATTTTAAATTGAGAGAATGGCAGGTAATGGTAGGGAACACAGCTCCTGGTACGCTCCTATCAGTATCTGCATCCACCTGGTCACCGGGTACCACAAGGTCATCAATATCCACTGTTATCTCGCTGTATCTCTACAGCACATTTCCATCCACTTGGAGACATACCACCTGAAAGTTTGTCTCCCTGCCAGCTGAACCCTGACAGGACATCTTAAATGCTCACCCTGTTCCTTTACACTCCCTCCTGTGGACCACAGAGATGGCCATTGCTAATAACTCTCTCCCCATAGCCTACCATTCGCATACCTCCCCCTTCCACCAGCCCAGTACACCTTGAATTTACCCTCATCTTCTTAGATGTCTCTGTTTACTCACATTCAGACCTTGACTCTCCCACTCCTTTTAGCAGTGATGGCCCCACTACCCTACAGGATCTCCTTTCTTGCAAATCAGCATTCCTCATGCAGGTTAAGCAAAAGTTAGCCTCTTTACAGTGTGGCCACCAAAAAAACTTTGTGTCGCCTGCATTGTCCAAATCAGTTTAAGGGACAATGGTTCCAAGTTCCACACGCTGCCATGTGTCAAGGTGGATCCTAACTCCTCCATGTTCGGAGAAAATGGCATCAGGATGCCAAGCATGCCATTCAATAAACCAATCATGCTCTGTAGACATTGTTGGCAACATTCTCCTGTGCTCTACTTCCAACAATGCTCTCAGCTAGTATCCTACAACAGATCTGCTCTGTGACCTCACCCTTCTTAGGAACGTGAACATGAGCTGAACTATCCCCTACCCTGGATGCAGCCCATTTATGCCAAGTGACTCACCACGTGCAGATCCTGGCCCTTGAACCAGTGGCTGTTAGTGTAAGGTCAAGTGATGCTGTCACCTCTTCACTCTCATGCATTTGTTCTTCTTCCTCTTGCCTCTTTCGAGTCTAATTGGCTCTTGGTTCTTGACTATCTGAAAACATGCTAGTACCTTGAAAAAGGAGAGGCAAGGGTGGGCACGGTGAGGAAAGCAGGAGTCCCACCATCGCTATACCTGTGGTCTCCATTTCATGGCACCTTTCAGGAAAAGGAGCGACTGAGTAGAGATGGTGCATAAGACAGCAACTTTCCATCATTCCTGATGGCCTCAGCAGCATCAGGTGCCAACGGTTCTTTAGTATTGGGCTATTTACTTTATTAGACTATCTTGTCCAAGGAACTGAGGGAATACCGGCATTCTGGTCCCCAGCTAGTCTCCTAATATTCATATCTGTTAGCTCCATTTTTCCATCAAGAGAGAGGACAGAATGTCAGTGATATGCCTGCCGTTGTTAAACAGCTGTAGGTTTACAGAGGCGTGTAGAGATATACATGCGGCTGGCATGATTATGAGGTGTCTCTGGGTGAGTTGCATTTTAAAGATATTATGGATGAGTCTTGAGTATTACGGTATGCTGCTGGGTGTGGGGTGGAGTACTGAAGGTGTGGTGTATTGAGCAGTGTCATGGGCGTGCAATGTTTTGATGCATTCATGCATTTTCAATATCCAAGTGAGGTCTTACCCTTCTTCAAGGTCATGCTGGTGTTGGCACTCTAACCATTCACCGTCCAGATCGCCCTGATCCCATTTCTTCCCGAGACATATTCATGAAGACAACCACAGCAGAAAATAGGCTCAGTTATAGCCTCTTTCCTCGCTAACCATCTACAGGATGGTATCAATGAAACACGGATCCTCTTTGCTAGACTGATGTGACATCTTTCTTGTCTGTCCGTGTGGTTATCCAGCAACCTGCAGTGCAGCAATCCAGTTTCACCTTTCTGGGACTGTGTTCTCAATAAGGGAGGATGGCCTGAGTACTTTGCTCAACCTGTTGTGATGCTCAGGGCCCCCCAGCAGTGCTGAACAGAAGAGTGCAGCACATACAATGTTGAAATGTGTTGGGCGTGCCAATTTTATATGCTGCCCATCTGGCTTGAAACTGGCACTGATAGGTTGGCAATTGAGGCTCAAACACCTAATGCATGGATTATCTGATACTCAGGGTAAGAGAGGCAATGCTTGGTATCAAACCTTGGAAATGGGGAAGGAAAGCATCTGAGAACATACAAGAATGAATTGACTGCTAAGTGTGGGATTGGTCACTGCGGAGAAATATGCAGTGTAAGATGAAGAAGAATCACTAGTTAAACAAAATACCAATAGGTTACCTATGTATTGAACTCAATTGTGATGATTGTCTTTCAAAGATGAAACCATTTTCTTTCCCGGGCTTGCCACCTTATAGTCATTTCTCAAGCTTTCACTGAATAGGCCTTCCGGACTAAATGTTAATTTGATTTGATTTGATTTACTTATCGTCATGTGTACCTAAATACAGTGAACAGCTTTGTTTGGGAGCAGTATGGGCAGATCATAGTAAGCAAGAACATATAGGTCATAGGGTGAAAAAAACTTGAACAGAGTGAGACTTACAGGTTAGAGTGCACAGTATGTCTGCAAAGCAAAGTCAGCGTTAACAAGATCAACATTATTTGATGTTTTAGAGTCCATTCATCAATCTAGTAAAGGCAGGGAAGAAGTTGTTCTTGAACCTGCTGGTGCAACCTGACGGAATATGTAGGAGAGCACCGGCGTGGGAAAGGCCTTTGATGACAATGATAGACTTCGTGTTGCAACGAGAGGTGTAAATGGAGTTCATGGTTGAAAGGTTTGCTTCTGTGATTGTGTGGCCTATGCACACCACCTTCTGTAGTTTCTTACAGCCCCGGACAGCACAGTTGCCATACCAGGCCATTATACACCCAGACAGGATGCTTTCAATGGTGCTTCTATAGAAGTTGGTGAGAGACGTTATGGACACATCAAATTTCCTGAGCCACCTGAGGAAGAAGAGGCATTATTGTGCACTCTTGACTGTTGCATCTGCGTGTGAAGTCCAGGACAGGTCATCGGTTATTGTCACTCCAAGGAACTTGATGCTCTTCACTCTCTCAAACTCTGCTCAGTTGAGGTAGATGGGGGTGTGTTTTCCTCCTTTCGTCCTGAAGTCAATGATCAGTTCTTTAGTTTTGCTGTCATTGAGAGAGAGTTTGTTATCATTGCACCCCATCACCAAGCCCTCCGTCTCCTTCCTGTGTTCTGGCACATTGTTTTTTTGATAACCATCCTACCACAGCGGTGTCATCAGCAAATGTGTAGACAGCGTCCTTTTGGAATTTGGCTATATTTTTGTGTGAGTACAGTAGGGGGCTAAGAACGCATCCTTGGGTGGCTCCAGAGTTGAATGCTGTTGTGGAGGAGGTGCAGTTACCTATCCTTGCTGATTGTGACCTGTGGATCAGAAAGCTGGAAAGGTCCTAGTGCCCCAGCTCAATGTTGTGCTGGAAGTGTAGCCCATCATGGCCTCCAGACTGAAGACTGATTCTGACCTGAAAGAATCCGGAGTTGCTTGTGTTACTTTGTTATTTGATCATCTCTTTCTTACAATGGGAAGGATCTCAATAACTTTGGGCTGCCTTGGCTGAAGTTCTCACATTTGTCCATCCAGAAAACGTTCCCTTCCTTTCCTGAACCTCAAGGTCAAAATTTTCCTATTCAAAATTCATTATGCTGCCTTTTCCAGAAATATGTAGAATAGCCAAACTTTATAACGAATCTTGGAAGAAGTGGATAACAAATAGATTCAAATGAAGGCTTTTGTTAAGGGAAAGGAACTTAACAATGACAGTGATTGGCCTGATTTAATGATAGAATGCCACCATAATTATTAAATAGTAATAGCGAAAGTGCGTCACTCTTGTATTTGCTTGTATTTAATGATCCTGCAGCAGGTGTTTGGAACATATTTGGGAAATGAGTCATGCAGTCCCTCGTTTCATAGACCTTCTAGCTTTCACCTAAGGAATGAAATGACGTTAAAACTACATTGCTATTTTAGTCTGCAGTGCATCATAAAGATGCAAAACAAAAGATTCATTTGACAGGGAAATCCTGATAGAAAGAAATAGGCCAGTTCCCACAATGAAACAAATGCAGAGAAACTTTCTTCTGGCACCTGAAAATTGTACTGATTGTTTCATTTTTAATGCTGTTTCAAAAATTGCAAAGTATTTTTCCCCTTAATTTTCTGATTTTTACCAAGTAGCAGTTAATCCTATCTCTCAATACTGATTCCAGTAGGGTTCCCACCACTGAGCTCAGACTGACCGATCTATTACTTATTTGGCCAGTTCCGAACACTTTTTTTGAATATTGGCAGATCTTCAATCCTTGTATCATGCCTTAATCCAGTCAGGATTCAAAAATGAGCCTCAGAGCATTTGTTTTTTCCAATCTGGCTTCCTTGGACAACAGATGACATACTTTATTCATCTTGAAGAACGTCAATATTCCCCTCTCATTTTGCTTATTTTATGTGCTATGTCACACTCATGCTGTCTGACTAGAATGCCTGCACTATCCCTCTCCTTCATGGAGATAAAATACACATCTAGAAACCTTCTCATGTGTTTTGCGTTTATAGCAAAGTTCCCTGTTATTCTCTGACGAACACAACCCTTTCTTTAGTCATTCTGTTGCTTTTAATATATGTTAATGACTTCTATGGATCTTCCTTCATTTTACTAGTCAATATCTATTCATATGCTCTCTTTGCTCTCCTAAATTCCATTTAACTTCACCCCTGTACTATCTATGTTCTTCTAAATTTCCTAAAGTTTTGAGATTGTCATGCATTCTATTTTCTTATTTTAGCTATTGTATTTTACCTGTATCCCTCTGGAAAACCAGGACCTCTCTATCTGGTTGTGCTACCTTTTCTTTGTGGTTACTTATCTTCACTATGACCACAGAACCTCACTTTCGAACGCCTTCAACTGATTTGTTGCTCACTTTCTTTCAAGTAGCTGTAACAAGTCAACTATTTTCATACCATGACTCAGCTTTATAAAGTTTGCTTTCTTCCAAGATAGAAATGTTACTCCTGCTTGAACTTTGTCCTTTCCTAATGTATACCCAATATTTTCAGATTTTATTTCAAACAAGTGTAATTTTAGCTTCTTCTTTAATTACATTATAGTTGAAGAGAAAGCCCAGTGCATAATGTGATTACTAGTATACACAATATTTGTTGTATAAAATAGTGCACTTAATGTAAAATGTATGGAATGATGCAGTCAGCATATATTCTAAAACACCAACATTTTATTCAACCAAGGGCTTTCAATTGGTCTTGCTTAAAACAAAAATAACTGGTCAAATGAGCTAAATGGTTAATATCTGATACACATTCAACTGAGGATCTGTCTATCTCTTAAGGTGTATTCTAAATATTTCATGGTCCTATGACAAGTCAGTTCTCCCTGATCCCTACTTTTGTTTATCCTTCATCAATATCACCATCAACAAATTACTGGTCAATTATTTAATTGGAATTACGGTAATTTACTGGAAAATGAAAACTCTGGGATTATTTAAGCATGATAAATGCACTACATATGTGCAAATTAGAATATGTTGTTTAAATAGACAACTCATCATGCACTCAATGCAGTACCATAGTAGCCATTGATTATTTATCTTAAAATGCATATCTATGAAATTATCATTTAAAAATACAAAGCAGATAACTGGAAATTTTTAGGAAGCATGGTTTGCATTTATATTGCATAATTTATGACCACCAGACATCCCAAAATATGTTACAGTCATTGAGTTTTATTTTGTAGTGTTGTGACTGTTCTAATTTGAAAGGTAAGTATGCTAGTTTGCCCCCTTGAAAAGCAGAGAAGTTGCGTCCTGTTGATTGAGCAATTAGAATTTGTGAAAATTTCACAGATAACTTCCCTGCTCTTCTTCAAAATTGTACTCTTAACTGTTTGTGCATTTATAAAACAAGCAGGACATGAGGAAAACAAAAATATTTAAATAGTTTTATTCATAACAAAGCAGGTATGTATACACAATACTTCTGATTCATAACTACCAATATCATCCTGGCTTCGGGTGTGGTCCTTCATTCCCATATAATCAGATATTTTCACCACTATAAAGTCCATATTTCCTGGTTAGTTCGTAAGTACTAAGTCAAACGTATGTTAGTTTTGAATGAAATTAATCAAAACAAATCCAGAAAAAATGTTTTTGACTTAAATAATTAACAGTGTATGCAGTAAACTGCCCCTTGAGGGCCACAGGTAAATCATCAACTCTGTCTGTTAAAATAGGGTTAATTATATGGGAGGAAATGAAACAAATTGAGGTTAAGTTGATAAAAATCAAATGGTGAAACAGGGTCAACAAGGAGAAGATATTCTTTTTTCGTTGTATTCTTTCACTCCATGTTCATACAGCACTACATTTACAAATTTGTTGCTTTAACATTTAATACGCCCATTTATTACACCAGTATCAATGCGAATAGAACCCTTACTTCATATTTGTCTTCCTTGGTCCTAGATACTTAAGCTATGCTCAACATGAGAACCTTCTGGTTAGTATTTAACTTATGCACTAATCACTTTATTTTAGAATGATGCCTCTGTTGGAATTTATTTTTAAAACTATTAAAAGTCTTTCATGTGTGAATCATGTTCACAATAAAGGAATAGCAAAATGTTTCAAGTCAGATGAGGGGCTTGCAGAGGAACTTACAGATGTTGGCATCAATCTTTTTGAGTGTTGTTGGAGTTGGACTCAACCAGGAAAGTGGAGAATATTCCATCACACTCCTGACTTGTAATTTGTTGATGGAAAAGGCAAGTTACTTGCTGCAGGATATTAGCCACAGTACTTATATATTTAGTCCAATTTAATTTCTCATTAACAGTAACCCTAAGGCTGGTAATAGTAGACACCCATCACTTTGGCCATTCAGCGGTGGTAATACTTTCAAATGTCAAGGAGTGATGGCTAGACTCTCTTTCCTTGTAGAAGTTCATTGTCTAATATTTGTATAGCCTTGATAGAACTTGCTACTCATCAGCACAAAGCTAAACATTGTCCAGGTCTCGTTGCATTTGAACATGGTTAGCTTTGGCACCTGAGGAGGTGTGAATCATGCTGAACATTGTGGAATCATCAAAGAGCTTGCCCATTTCTGACTTTATGATGGAAAGAAGGCTAATTGATGAAGCAACAGAACAAGGTTGAATGTAGAACTCTACCCTGAGGAGCCCCTGCAGTAATGTCCTCGAGCGGAGATGACTGACCTCTAGCAACCACAACCATCTTCCTACGTGCTGCGTGTGACTCCAAACAGTGGAGAGTGTTCTACTAATTTCTATTGAGTTTAGTTTCACCAGGACTCCTTGGTATGTCATTCAATCAAATATAGTCTTAATAGCAAGGGAAATCACACTTGTTTCATCAAAAGAGTTCAGCTCACATTTACAGGGAATAGTCCATCGTAGGAAAGGGCAATTTTCAATTTTCAATTATTATTGAAAAAGTTAGGTCTAAAGTCAAGGTAAATGTGCAAGGCATTGCCACTAATAAGAGGACGTTTTTTTGTCTGAAAATAAGGCTGGGCTTTAAAAACACTTGTATGTCATGGGAAACTTAAGAGGTGAAGTGAAGAGGTAAATGAGTTAAAATAGGAGGCAGTATGAGAGTATTTAGTTCAGGATACGTGATAATGCAGCAAAGCAGAAGTCCATGTTAAATAGCTTATTCAATATTTCAGAAGAAAGTATTAACCAGCATTGAATAAAATGAGTAAAGAATTGTGCAGTTAAAAGAAAACATCTAAACTAAAGGAAATTGTATCAGAGATAATGGGAACTGCAGATACTGGAGAATCTGAGATAACAAAGTGTGGAGCTAGATGAACACAGCAGCCAAGCAGCATCTAAGGAGCATAAAAGCTGATGTTTCAGGCCTAGACCCTTCATCAGAAAAGGGGGAGGGGGAGAGGGTTCTGAAATAAATAGGGAGAGGGGGGAGGCGGATGGAAGATTGATTGAGAAGAAGATAGGTAGAGAAGAGACACACAAGTTAAAGGGGCGGGGGTGGAGCCAGTAGAGGTGAATGTAGGTGGGGAGGTAGGGAGGGGATAGGTCAGTCCGGGGAGGACGGACAGGTCAAGGGGGCGGGATGAAGTTCGTAGGTAGGAAATTGAGGTGCGGCTTGAGGTTGGAGAAGGGGATAGGCAAGAGGAAGAACAGGTTAGGGAGGCGGGGACGAGCTGGGCTGGTTTTGGGATGCAGTGGGGGGAGGAGAGATTTTAAGTAACATTGGATTGCTATGTGGTAGATTATGTAAAATGTAATCACTTACATTTATACATGGAAAATAAAGAATTGTAAGTTAAATCAATTATTTTCAAAACTCTGTTCTTCTATTTGATGTCCAGGCTGCTTTTCTTTGGCCATCTGGAACTTGATATTCCAGTTCACAATCACTTCTCTCAGTTGCAGAGATCAGCCACATACTGATTGAACCAATCTGCAAGGCAGAGGAAGTCCCAGCACCCAATTCCTTTCTCAGTCTTCACACCTGCCCCATTCTCATCCCAAAACCTGTGCACAACATTTACCTTGTTAAGGGCATGTAGAGGTAGATTAAAACTCTTCAAAAATTGTTACGAATCTATGGAACTAGGTTCTGGCTTTTTCTCAGAGTCTTTGTTGATCTCCTGATGACAAGAGACTTCTGCAATATCTCATCGAGTTTTGGAGTTTCCATCAATTCATCATCATTTTCAACAATGCATAAAGCTTTCAATACCTTGCTTAATTAACTAAACAGTGTTTAAGAAGCTTTTAGAAATTATCACGTGTGAAATACATTAAGGCAGAGCCTAACTATACTCTTGACATCCATCTATGCATTTTCCAGCAAGGGTCCATGGATAATAACCAAAACTAAAGCTCTGGATAGTTTTTTACACCCTCCCTAACACTGTTCCAATTGCTGTCCTGCAGGAGACCAGCTGGTTCATCTGTATAAAAGACCAGATTCAAATTGGTTCCTTTTAGTATACTACTATGAGGGAGGCCTGCTAGTATCATTTTTTTATGTACTATCAAGCTGAAACCATGGAAATAATGATCCATTGCAGTAATTTGATCTAAGGAATGAAAGGATAAATATAAATTAACCTTAACATATAAAATTCTTCAATTAAAGTGTGCATACCAAACAATCCACTGACTTCTATTTATTTCAATTTAGTAGCATATTCCAGGACAGTGAAAATATGCCAAATATTCAGGATTTCTGAATGCACTGCACCTCGTAATGGAATCAGTTTTACAAGTGTAATAAGGATTATAAAGTTGTAAATGTAATATGTTTGTATTGCATTTTCAGTTGTGTATTCAGTTAGTTTGAGATCGTAGTGTAATACATTTCACCTTTTCCACTTTGGTTCAATTCTTAGAACATAGCTTGAACAAGAGAGTTTCTCAGCGAAGGTGAACAGGTTTATCTGAAACAGCTAGGCTTATAATTTATGACAGGTTAGAAATTGTTTTGGTTTCAATGTAGTCAAAACTCTAGAAGATTTGGAAACGAGATTTAATCCCAAGTTCTTTGAGTGTTTTGTCCACTTCCTCCCTGGGCTGGAGAGTGTGCCATTGTGCAATTGGTCGTCTCGGGTTGGCCAGCATGTCAGACCAGTGGCGCAGCTGGTTTCCTGTAGCATCACAACCAAGAAATAATTTTCCAATGGCGTCGTTCTTTGACAGTTTGTCATGGTCCCACACAGAGATCACTAACTGCACTTTCTGTTGGTGAAAGAGGAAACAAAAACAGCGAACGCTAAAGACATTTGAAATTTATTTCTCATCTTACATTTTTACATTTCTTCAGGGATTTCATGTTAATCAAGATGTTAATGGTGTGAAATGGAGACTTTCCTGCAACTAATGTCAACGCACTGAGATAAGCCAGAATATATCATTTTCTGCTCTGCCTCACTAATGTGCCCCAGTTAGAATATTGAAAAAAGTCTCATTTGCAGCAACTGCACTGCAGTAGTAGCCTTAACGTTTCTACAGTGTGAAGCAAAATACTTGAGACCTCGTCCTAGCATCTACAGCCATTCAGCTTTCACCAGAATCATTGCAAAACAATATTTTCAAAACCAGCCATCATGTGCGATTGGGTGAGATTGCAAAGTACTTTGAGTTTATTGTACTGTGTGGTATTGGACCTGCATTCAGACACTCAAAGTCCACATACTTCACTAAGGCACAACATAAAGAAGATATTACTGGGAGTTAGTGTGGTCTTGGATGAAAGTGAAGATCCAGAGGTGAAAAATAATAGTTAACTTATGACGGCATTTAATATATTCCCCTAAATTAGAAGCACTGCCTATCTGAGGCACATTTTTGCAAGTGCCTTCTTCCGTCCCAGGGCTGAAGTGGGAAGACATTAGAATGGAATTCACTCAGTATTATGATTCAAATACTTTCCAGTCAGAACTTTGAATAGCAATCAGTAACAGGTATCCAGGTTATGTTTTGTCCCTACTCCCTAGATCAGGATGACTGAAGCAAACAGTTCCAACTGTCCCCTCACTTGAGATCATTATAACGGGGCACAGATTTGGAAATTTACATTCCAACTTGCCTCTTCCAGTTAGAATATTTATTTGATGCAATAGTCCTGTATTCTATAATTGCACATTTTATGTGGTGATCTTTTTGCCCTTATGTCAAAGCTGTTCAAATCATTTTCATGCAAGAGAGAATGTAACCTATTGCAAAGTACATTTAATTATTCCATATATTCCTCTCACCTGTATTTCTTCAAAGGTCACGTCAAAGGTAAAGGACTCATTGAAATATGGATTCAAAGTGTTCTTTTTTACTGTTGTCTTCTTCTTCTTAAACTTTTTCTTATTCAGCATCAGACGTATCTTCACATAGGGGTCTATTAAAAAGATAAAGAATACCTCAAAATCTGGTGAACTGGTGAAAACTTGGTTCTGTATTCAGCCTTTGCCTGTCAACAGTATGAAGTAACATTTATTTTGAAGATACTTGTTTGAAAATTAATCTCAAATCCTTGATATGAGAAATTAGTGTATGCGAGAGGTACAGTGAATACATTTGACTCTGTTTCTTGACAGGTATAGGACTTGTACTGTTTACTTTGAAGTGATATGCGATTATTGTTCTATTTTTCATATCATCTGGAGTAATATCAACTCAGGCATTCCTCTAAAATTACTCTGCCAATTTTCTTTTCCTCTAACTTCAATGGAAATAAAAAATAGAGGAGATGTGTAACAAGTGGTCAACCTGATATTCATATGAGTTACACTGTCATCTGAAGTAAAAATTACCTTCATTTTGTGGGTGTCTCTACTAGAAGCTATGTAAATATAGGGAACCCTGAGTGCAATTGATCTTGGAATATAACACAAGAAGATAACAGTCTTGGTGTGTTATATCCAGAATTATACCACTGGGGTTTAGTTTTCAATAAGTGTTGTAAGGTGCAGAATGACAGACTGCTAGAATGTTTTAGAGAGGGAAGAGTTAAATGGACAAAGTTGCAGTAATCTGTCTAACATTAGAGACAAGACAACAAAGATCAGGGCAAGCATTATAGACAGTGGCAATTATTTGTGAATGCATTACAAACAGAATGAAAATTATCTAGGAGCAATTTGTAGAAACAGATAGAACACCTGCAATCTTTCTCCCCTATTTCTCCAACTCTTCCTCTTCTCTCTCTCTCTCTCTCTCTCCCTCTCTCTCTCTCTCTCTCTCTCTGTCTCCCTTTCTTGCTATCTCTCTCTGATTCCTCTTTTCTTCCTCCATCTCTCTTCCCTGCTTTCTTTCTGTCCTGCTGTTCTCCCCTCCCCCACTTTAGTCTTCCAATCCTCCACAGCTCAGCATTTTCTTCTCCTGATCTCTCCAATGACCCATTTCTGCACTTCCTTTCTCTCTTCTGCCCGCTTTTTGCCCCTCTCTCTACAAAAGTTTCTGATGGCCCAGGTTACCAACTCACTATCACCTTTCTTAAGCTACCACCCACGACCAATTACAATACCAGTATCTAAGAGCAAAATATTGTGGACTTGTATTTGGCCTATTCCAATTTTATTTTGAAAGATTGATGCTTGAATGACATTCCACGAGTAGATATTTACAATCGGCATGGAAACAGAAAGGATGCAAGCTGGCTGATTGTTCAAAACAAATGTTTTGTTAGAGGCACCGTCAGTGAAAGTTGCAACCACAAGTGTTCAGTAGGAAATCTCACCAGATAAACCATCTTTATCCATAATCCTCAGGTTCTTGGCTTCTAAAATTACAACCGTCAACTTGTTTGAAGTAGGAACATAACGGAGCGAGAAGCAGATATCACCAAGTTTCACTTGCTAATAAAGAAACCAAACAAAATAAAGTCATCAATATTCAAGCAAAGCATAGCAGGGAAAGAAAATACAGGAGTCAATGTTACCAATACAGCTTAGCAGCCAAAACATTTTGGTAATTATAATTTGACATAAAATGTCATGTCTTGTTGTTGTAAACATTTGTATGGTTTAAGATGTGTAACTTCTTCTTTAGGATATCATCCTTCTTTCTTAAGCAGAAAATAAATCACAACCAATTAAGGATTTTAACTTGACGTAAACCTGCCATTCTCATTTAAGATGCTGTCAATAGCTTCTTTAAATTTGTGGCATTTGCTTGGTTTTATTTTAGGTCCTCAACAATCCCAGTTTCCTCCAGCTGCTCCTAATGCTGTGCTGCTTTTTATGACTGTGGAATAATGTTCCAGGATACTGGCAGCTAAAGGAAAGCAAGTTCTTCTAGACGCAGGAGGAAATAATTTTATCTGTTAGATCTAATGTTTGGTAAACTCTACATGTCCTCCCTTTGACTTCCCTCACAGAGCCTCTGCCCCACCTGAGGCCTCCAACTTCATTCCAAGGCCATCGAATCCCTCCCTTAAGGCCTGCTAACCAACTTCAGCCTCTGATTTCACAGATTTCTGATCTCAAATCTTACAGCTCCAAAGTTTGGCTCCCTCAGGCCTCTGATCACTCACCATGCCCACAGCCCAACAATCAGAAACTCATCACCACCATCACCCTGACCCCATTAGAACCACTACCCTGACTTTTTGGTTTAGACTTAAACTGATGCTGTAACTTCTTCTCTAGCATCCACCAAGCCCTCCTGAATGAAAACCAGATCTGTCAATCAGGCTGACATTCAAGCAAGGAGGCCATCGGTAATGTTGCAGGAGATATGTGGATGAAAGATTCTGCAGCTTGAGAGTAAACTTGACTTCCATGCTTCCAATGCACTCATAACCCCCAGTCCAAGTGACCCAACATTTAATTTTTCCCCATTATTTCAAAGCTTTATTTAGTGTCAACTTCTGTTGGAAGACCGGTGAGTGGTTTATGTAGTGATTATTTTAAGAAGGAAGATAAGTTTAATCGTTAAATTGACAAGTTTATCAGTTTAATATCTGTGGTAGATACAATAATAACAGCTTTAAAAATGAAATTACCGTGTCTCTACAAAAAGGAAATATGGTTAAAAGTAATTTGTGTGAATTATGGAGTGATAGTCATGCTTGAGAAACATCGGAACTTTTTTGTTAAGAAGACACAGACACAGTAAATACCACGCAAGAAATGCAATGCATTTGGAAAATTACAAAAAAAAAGACAAAAAGCAGTGGAATTAAGGACAAAGTAAACTCTGAAAATTGGCAGTGAAGGAGAAAACAAACTCGGATTTAAGTGCAATTTTTTCAGCACTCAGAAATGGGGAGTAGTGTCTTCTTGTGTTCTTGTTTTGAAGAACTTCTCTTCACGGTTCATAGCAATACTTTAGACTTTGATTTTAATTTGTATGCATTTTGCACATTTCACAAGCTCAGGACATCCTAAATTGCTTTAAAGTATCGTCACTGTTGAAATACAGCAACTTGTATAAGGCAAGGCCTCACAAATAACTAGGTGATATTGGCCAGAATATCTATTTCAGAGGTGTTAACTGAGGGGCAGGATACCAGGAAAACCTTGTCAAGACACAAAAGGAGATCTGTGCATGTCACGTCTGGGATACATATCATCATGAGACCCAACAGGTTCAGAAAATTTGCCTAACAATAGACACTGTTGAGCTCCATTAGCTTTTGATGAAATCTTACCTCATCCTTTATTGCACAGGTTAGATCTTGCCACTCTTCAACAACGTGGTTCAGATTAACAGTGTTAAGCGGGATTCTCACTTCGCCAATTACGTCATGCTTGGAAAATCTGTTGAAGTCATATACCTGCATCACCACGGTCTTGTCAGCTATTTCAGCCTGGCTAGCCTATAAGGTTAAAAAGAAGGAATTCAAGTAAATTTTAAAGATTGCTAGATAATGGGAATTCCAATGCAATCAATCATACCTAATCCTACTTTCAGATGATCGTTCTTGTGCACACTTAGCTTGTAATTGTCTGGCTGAAGCTTGCTCTAAATAAGATTGCAACATATTTGTTTGGCAGCTCATCTATGTGAACCTGGGAAATGTCCAGAGCACAAACATTCACCTTCCTAGACTCCTAAAAGGCAAAGAAGCACAGAGTCTGTGATATAATGAGAGCCATTAGAAAGTGACACTTGCAAAGGGAAAGTTCTCCCCAACCTTAATGCTCATTAGCTCCAAATGAAATTACATATAATTTTCTAACAAAGACAGTATTTGAAATGTATGTATATCACCAAAATATGGGCTGAATCAGGTATCCACTCTATTTGATTTGTACCTTTAAATTCCAGTTGAAGGCAGCGGATGGATCTCCCACAGTTTCTCCAAAATTGAAGAGTTAAATTCTGGAGAATTTCTGAAGATCCCTTGGAATTTCCACCCTTCAAGTTCTTGAGAGGTCTGGGCAAAAGCTAAGGCTGTTAAAAGCTGGCATCAAACCCTACTGATACCTTCTGATGAATCCAAACCTTCATTGGAGTAAGGTTATCTAACTCTGATATTTGCGAATCCCTTTAAAAGGAAATCTTTATCCCATCTGAGCAACATGGCCTTGAGGTCAGCTGCTAATGTAACCTTCACACTCCTTGAGCACCCCCATCAGTTCAAATGACCTAATCTCCAAAATCTGGGCAAAGACTAATGGCAGCTGATTGCTGGAACTAATGCCCGGAAATTTACAAACCTGTGTTCCCTAGCCAGATCAATGATCAGGCCAGTTAACATAGCATCTTTACTCACTGATGGCTTGTACCCATTTTTGCCTGCTGGACTCCTGAGAGAAGGTGAACAGAATCATCCATCCATTGGCTACAGATGTGCTAGAACAGATATCTAATATCAAGTTTTTAGGTCAGCGTGGTAGCCATGGGTACCTGCATGTTCCCCTCCCCTCCATTGTTAGCCTTCTGCAGGGATCATTCCCTCCAGCATACCCTGGCCTGCTTTTCCTTCCCAACACCCACCACACAGCCTCAAGGCACCTTCCCCTGCAACTGCAGAATGTGTGACACCAGACCATTTACTTCCTCCCTCCTCAGTACTCAAGGGCCCAAGTACATTGTCCAGGTGAAGCAGTGCTTTACCCGCATGTCCTTCAATCCAGTCTACTGCATTCGCTGCTCACAATGTGGTCTCCTCTACTTCGGGGAAACGAAATGTAGGCTGTGTGACCATTTTGCGGAATACCTATGTTCTGTCTGCAAAAAAAGACCCTGTGCTTCCAGTTGCCTGCCACTTCAACACACCATCCCGTTCCCTGGCTAACATCTCTGTCTCAGGCTTCCTGCAGTGCTCTCGTGAAATTCAGCACAAGCTGGATGAACAACATTTTCTGCTTGGGAATTCTGCGAACGCCTGGACTTAATATCAAGTTCAACACTTTTAGGGCTTGAGGCTATGTCCTACCCCAATCTCCACACATTAGGCTTTGTCGTCAGCTGGAATGATGCCACACAGTACCCATTGGCAGCTACTAATGGTCCACATTCACTCTCCCAGCCTGATCTTTAACTACAAGGGCTACGGGGAGAGTGCAGGGAAGTGGAGTTGAAATGCCCATCAGCCATGATAAAATGGCGGAGTGGACTAGATGGGCCGAATGGCCTTACTTCCACTCCTATGACTTATGGTCTTACTCCTTTGTCGTCCAACTGATATTTTTTTTCCTGCTGTGTGGGTTCTATCTCCATGATCTCTATAAATATCAATACTCTCCTAGCTACGATCAATTCTGAAGAAGTGTCACTGGATCAGAAATGTTAACCCTGATTTCTCTCCACAGATGCTGCCAGGCCTGCTGAGTTTTTCCAGCAATTTCTGTTTTTGTGTCTGATTTCCAGCAGCTGCAGTACTTTTTGTTCTTTTTGTATTTATTTTGAAATTTCATTGTAGTCAGAAAAACTTGTCAAAACTGACATTTGAAAAGAAACAACGCGTGATCAATTTTAAATTCATTGCACAGGTTTAAAACAAATGTTGCAGATCAGCCATCTGTAAGCGAGGGTGCCCAGTTTTCATTTCCTCTTCTCAGATGAGCTGCCAATCTTTCCATTTCATCACCTTACCACACCAGAATTTTAAGTCCTTCACATGGATGCTCTCAATTCAAGCAATGTTTGAAATCAAAATACGTTAATAAAAATCATAATTCCATACACTGCCATACTACTTTCTGCCATAGCTGTCACAACAGAAATTTATTCAACCTGCCTAAAATCTTGCCTCTGCATGATGCATGAGCAAGATAATAAACTTACCTTCTATTGAAACCAACATACCACGGTGATATATAATATCATTTTTAATACTATTCTTTAATATGAAAAGAAATGTGTTAAAGATGGAATTAATTACCACTATGTTGTGCTGCAGTGAATCATCTGACTGATTAGAAGATGAGCTTCACTTTAGAGGAGGACTAGTAATTGATTTGCTTACTCTGTCAAAATGTTTCCTTACATAAATAGCTTAACTGCAGTTGTCGTAAGGAGACTAAATTTCTTGTCAAGCAAAATGTGAATGCTTTTTTCTGACTTTAGCTTCTCCAGCCTATTTCAGTGAAAAATACATCAATCTGACAATTAGTTAAGTAGTTACGATACCTTGAAAGTGAAGCGTTCTTTGAAGGTAGGATTTAAGGTTCGCCTGTAGACTTTAGTTTCAAATTTATGCGTCTTTTCTGGGAGAAGATACACAGTAACATAAGGATCAGATGTACCTCCAAGATCCATGGCCATTAAGTCCATTGCCTGTATAATTCCAACTGTAATCTGCAAGAGATCATAAATGCATGAAATATAATTGGGTGATTTCCCAGTCTATGACATAAGTGTTCCATGCCCAAAGCTTACATACAAATAATGGAAGAACCAGAGGGAATTTGGACTGCTGGCCTTATCTTGTCAATCTATCTAAGAGGCACAAAAATCAAACTCATTGATGGCAAAAAAAATTAGAGACAGACCTAGCCCTAATGATCACACCTAAAATTGGAGGAATTTCAGCATATCCTTCAGTTACCATGAGAAAGCTGTTGGAATTTTTGTGTAATTTGCACTGATTGGAATTTTTCTCTCAAACGTTTCGTTCTTTCCGTCCTCCGTTGTTGTGGTTTAATTCCAAACACTCTTAACTTCCTCAACTAAGTGGCAATTTTATACGTGCAAACCATGCAAATAACTGTGCAGTAGCATAATTCACCATAGAAAGTATTAGTGCTGTTCATGATCTTGCCTATTTCTAATTTTTGCACAATATTTCTCAATTAGAGGGAATTGAATGATGTTCAAGAACATAAATCTTAATTCAATTTGTTCCTACTTTTCTACTTCAGATGCACAATAATATTTATAGCTTTACAGATATTGATTTAGATGGATTTAGGTAAAACTTTCTATTTACCTCTTCTTTCTTAAAATCATAATCTAAGGAATATTGCAACTTTCCACGGTTTTCCTCAGCTCCATTCAAATCATACATATCTGGCTGAACCTGTAAAACACAATACAAGAAGCTGACCAACACATTGAGGATCTGTATATTTGAACAAGAAATGGGTTGCTCATTGTCAGCAATTTTTTTAGGATTCACACATTTGTAGTAAGATGCAAATATGTTGCTGCTCCTCCAAAGAGTGAACTGTTGAATAACAATCTTTAGAAATCATGCATCTGGTGAGAATCTCCCTTTTAATGTGTAATAGCATTGCAAATGAAGTGTAACTTGGACTGGAAATTTTTTTTTACCTCTACTCTCCCCCAGGAGCAGGCTGGCAGTTATCTAAATATTCTCACTGATATTTTACCAGCAGTGGGATAAGTGTTTCAGTCCACCTGTGTTTGTTCCATTTGTGGCCCTTTAGTGTTATGCTTGGCACTTTAGGGCTTGTTCTGGGCCATAGCTGGTACTTCATCACCTGCGAGAGGAGGAAAGCCCATGTCACATGGGTCTGCCTGATTGATCCCAACAAAGCTTTTCTACTTCCTCAACGTGGGAGGATTGTTACCTGATTGGCTAACAACTCCTGTTAGCAGAAAATCCTCTTACACAGGGCAGAAACCCCTACCTCAGGCAGGTAACTGTCTGGCAACAATTAATTCTATCCCAGTATAGCAGAGGTGGCCTTGACTATCATTTCTTAGATGGTAGGAAGAGCTACAGCTTCAATGGGAAGTTTCAGCCTGAGGGTTTAATGGTGAGCTGCCATATCTATTGCTGATAAACCCCAGTGAGCTGAGCACACCAAATTTATGTTTCACACCTCAAATTTTTCTACGATAAAACAATCCCGATATTAGTACAATAAAAGCCTAAAACAATGGGAACATGACCTTGTGCAATATACAGCAACTATGTCATTGTATGCTATTATTTCTGTATTCGTGTAGTTGTAGGAATATTGCCTAGTGTTTGATGTGGTGATAAATGCCATTCAGTAGCACTTTTTTTCCATCTTTCAGAAGAATAGTACGTTAAAATATATCAATGTATTGCATAGCTAAATTTAAAGAAGTGCTGGATTCTATAACTTACTTTAGGATGTTTAAGTAATTCAGTGTTCTTATACCTTAAGAATTCTACATTTAAATGAAACATACTCATGTCATATTAAAGACATTGCTGTGCTAAAAGTTGGGATAAAATAGACATGGTTTTTCATCTTTGGAGGAAGTTTAAATATTAAAATGTATACTTATAGATTGATTTCAATATGAATTTTTCAAGTGAATAATGCTCTCAGACAGATATTATTAATGCTGAATAGCCTATTCCCTACATCAGATATTAAGACACATGGGGCTGGCCTCTGTATGTGCTATCAAGAAATCTGGTGAGGAGGAGGTGGGTGAGGAATGGAGAGCTTTCATTCCCTGTGATTACTCAATTCCATACGTCACAGTGGTATTCTGATAAGTCATGTTGTTTTCAACAGATGGGTGTATGCAAAGTGTTCACAAATAAGAGTTATCCTGTTCCCTTGTATATCACTTTAATAATGGCTAGTTAATGGAATTCAAGAGAGATTGAGATTACATTTAAACAAATTCCTAATCTATTGTTGAATGCATAAAGGAAGTATGTTACTGTAGACTTCTTCACTTTCTAACCTAAAGGCAGTAACATACACTGGAACGTGGTTTCATTGACACCAGTGTATTTCATTGACACCAATCCCAATACCTCAAATTTGAAACATTCATTGCCACTACTTTTTATGTCCCTCCATTTTTGTCTCATTATGTCTCCATGGACAACTTTTCATTTCTTGATGATAATTGCTCTTGGTTAATATAAATTATTGTTCATAGAATCCCTACAGTGTAGAAACAGGCCATTTGGCCCATCAAATCCACACAGATCCTCCAAAGAACAGCCCACCAACCTACCCTATCACACTGCACTTAAACTGAACATTCCTGGACAATTTAGCATGAAGAGTCCACCAAAGCTGCACACTTCCGACAGCAGGAGGAAACCCACACAGACACAGGGAAAATGTGCAAACTTCACATAGACAGTGCCCAAGGTTGGAATCAAACCTGGGTCACTGGCACTGTAAGGTAGGAGTGCTAACCACTGAGCTGCTGTGCCACTTTAATGTTAATGATTTGATAGCACAGACTTGTCAATCAGATAAGTTTTTTTGTATAAAAGGAAAATCACTCAATATTTGCTTCAAGAACATTTATGAATTGCTACAGTGGAATTGTTCCATTGATGGTGGAATTGCTCACAGTACTGTCCTGCCAATGGAATGGGTTGTTGTTTTAGAGTACTCACCAGGCTTGTAGTGGTGGAGCCATTTAGACTTTTCAAATTAACTTGCTCCTTCTTTTTCTTCCTCTTCTTTTTGCAGCAACATTTTACACAGATGCAGATGACACAGAGCAGGATGACAAGGCCCACTCCTGCAGCAATAGCAATCAAGGCCCATTTTGGTACTAAGTGACAAACGAGAGAATGTGTATGAATAGTGAGATAACACAATCAGAAAAAAAAAACGAATATCAGTTGGAACAGATATGTGGACAGATTATGGAAAAATGTAAAAACAAAGGTTTGTTATAGTCTCTGACTTTAACTTCTCCTTTTTTGATTGGGACTCATTTAGTGTCAAAGGCTTGGATGGAAGGGAATGTGTTAAGTTTGTCCACAAAGGCTTCTTGAAGTAATATGTAAATAGCCCAATTAGGGAAGGAGCAATTCTAGACCTAATATTGGGAATGAACCTGACAAGTGATTAAAATTCAAGTGGGGAAGCATTTCAGAAACATTGACCTTAACTCTGCAAGTTTTAAGTTACTTAAGAACAAAGATAAATGTAGTACTTAGGTGAAATTACTAAACTGGGGGAAGACTAACTACAACAATATTAGGCAGGGATGGAGAATGTAAATATGGAATATCTGTTTGGGGGTAAATCCACACCTGGCCTGTGGGAATCTTTGAAGGCCCATTGATTATAGTTCAAGACCAACATGTTAAGGACAAAGGTGGCAAGATTTGGGAACTTCTGATGGCAAGAGAAATTGTGAGCTTAGTCAAAAAGAAAAAAGGTATACATTAGGAATCTGAAGACAAACCCTCAAAGAATATCTTTTTTAAAAAAGCAGGAAATAACTTAAACAAGGAATTAAGAGGGCTCAAAGGGGTCATGAAATGTTCTTGGCAAACAGGATTAAGCAAATTCCCAAGACATTTTATATGCATATAAGGAGCAAGAGGGTAACCAGGGAAAATGTAAGTCCATTCAATGCCAAAAGAGGGCATTTATGCATGGAGACAGGAAAAGAGTGAGGTCTTTAGTGAATATTTTCATTAGTGTTCACAAATGAGAAGAACATGGTGAATGGTAAGTCTAGGGAGGCATATATTGATATTCTAGGGTGGAGGTGTTAACTGTTTTGAAAAGCATTAAGATTGACAAGTCCCCAGGACCTGATGGGATCTATACCAGAATTCTGAGGGAGGTGAGAGAGGAAATTGTTGTGGCCCTATATGAAATCTTCTTATTGTCTAGTGCTACAGGAGAGGTCCTAGAGGACTGGAGAATAGTCGATGTTGTTCCTTCATTTTGGAAGAGCAACAGGGATAATCCGTGAAATTACAAGCCTGTGAGCCTTATATAAGTGAGAGGGAAATTATTGGAGAAGGTTCTTAGGGATTAGATTTACTCACAATTTGGAAAATATGGACTTATTAGTGATAAGCAGCATGACTTTGTGTGGAGGAGGTCCTGTTTCATATATTAGAGAGAGCGTTTTCCAGACAAAGATGATTGATGAGGCAAGGCTGGTGGATGTTGTCTACATGGATATTAGCAAACCCTTTCATAAGGTTCTTCATGGCAGGTTGATACAGAAGGTGAAGTCACATGGGGTCTGCAGTGAGCTGGTAAGATGGATACAGACCTGACTTGATCATAGACAGAGAAGCAGTGGAAGCGTGTTTTTCTGAGTGGAGATCTGTGGCCATTGGAGTTCTGCAGGGATCACTTCCGGGACACCTGTAGTTTGTAATATATGTCAATAATTTGGAACAGAATGCAGGTGGTCTGCTTAGTAATTTTGTTTGTGGACAACAGTGAGGATAGATGGCGAGGAGGATTGCCAGAGAATACAGCAGGATATAGGTAGGCTGGAGACTTGGGCGGAGAAATGGTGAATGGGATTTAATCTGGATTCATGCAGGGTGATACATTTTGGAAGGTCTAATGCAGGAGGGAAATATACAGTAAATGGCAGAACACTAAGATGGTTTACATATAAAGGGATTGGGGCATACGGGCCAATAATTCCCAGAAAGTGGTAACACAAGTAGATAAAGTTGTCAAAAAGCATAGGCTTGCCTTCATCAGTCAGGGCAGAGTGTAAAAATTGGCAAGTCATGTTACAACTGTATAGAATTTTAGTTATGCCACAACTGAAATATTGCATATAGTTCTGGTCACTACAATAGCAGAAGGATGTGGAGGCTTTGGTGTGGATACAGATATTGTTTACCAGGATGTTGCTTGGTTTGGAGGCTATTAATAAAGAGAAGCAATCAAATAACTTGGCTGTTTTTACTTGAATGTCAGAGGCTAAGGGGCTACCTGAAAGAAGTTTACAAAATTATGAGAGGCGTGGATTAGATGAATGGCTGAAGTATTTTCCCCAGGTTAGAAGTGTCAATTACAATGGGATATAGTTTTGAGGCAAAATGGGGAAAGTTTAAAGGAGATGTGCTTTTTAGACAGAGGATAGTAAGTGCCTGGAATGTGCTACCAGAGGAAATGGTAGAAGCATATACAATAGCTTAAGAGGCAGATACATGAATAGACAAGGAAGAGACGGATATGGGCTATATAGAGGCAAAAGGTTTTTAGTTTAGAAAGGTGTCATGTGTAATTGCAGGTTTGAAGGCGAGTGTTCCTGTGCTGTACTGTTCTTTGTTCCTTTTTCTTCGGTTGTTCCTGTGAGCGGATGTTTGTTTCTAGTGAGGTTCTTCAGCCTCAGTGCTGGTGTCATTAATATTTGAGGAATGGACTGAAACATAGGGTTACGATCAAGAAGTTTGTAAATTGAAAATTGTTATGCTGGTAATTAGTGGGGAGGATAGCCATAAACTACAGGATGTTATCAACAGACTGGTCTCGTGAGCAAAACAGTGGCAAATGAAATTCAACTTGGTAAAAGTATGAGGTTATGCTCTTGGAGAGGTCAAACAGGCAAGGGATTATTCAATGAATGGCAGGACCCCAGAAAGTATTGACACCAGACACTGGTGTCAATATCCACATATTGCTGAAAGTAGCAGGGCAGGTAGACATGATGGTCAAGATGACATACTGCATTCTCACAGAAGAAGACAAGGAAGAATACTGGGGAGCAACAGTTCACTGGAAATTTATAGTTTACACCTTCACAAAGACCTTAATAGAAAAATAGAAAGGCAGTACACTATTTAAATGGAGATAAATTGCAAAACTTGGGGCTATAGAGAGATCTGGATGTGCCAGTGTTCAAGTCACAAAACCTTAGCTTAAAAGTGACTAGGAAGGCTAATGGCATGTTGGCACCTTATGCCTCGGAGATAGAATTTTAGAATAGGCAAGTTCTACTGTAGCTGTACACAGCCTTGCTGAGGCAACATCTGAGGTGCGATTTGCAATTTTGGTCAGCATGTTTGAAAAAAACAGTTCTGTTAAAAGCAACTCATTAGAAGTTTGCTTAACTTCTGGAATGAAGAAAGGCTGAACAGTTTTGGTCTTTGCCCATTGGAGTTCAGATGGATGCAAACTGATCTTATTGAAACACATTAGATCCTGAGGGACTTCTTGGGGTGGATTCAAAGTGAATGATTGCCCCTGAAGGAGCGATGACATTTAAGGGACAGAGATTAAGAACAAGAAGTCTTGCTTTAAAGTTGGAGATGAGGAGAATTGTTTTCTCTCAGAGGATCATTTGAGGGTGCAATTGTCTTCCCTATTAAACAGTGGAGAATGTGTCATTGAATTCATTCAATGTGAAATGGGGAAGATTTTTGATAGACAAAGGAATCAAAGTTTACAAGAGGCAGACAGGAAAGTGGAGCTAAGACCACAAACTGATCATCCATGATCTCATCAGATGGTGGTGAAGGCTTGAACAGTCAAATAGCACACTCCTGCTCCTAATTTCTAGTTCACTCTTAAATCTGATTCAGTATACTAGAAGAAAATAAATAGCAGTGTAATAACAAATTGACCAGTTTGACATAATTTTACAGGTCCACAAGAAGCAAGGGCAGGTGTGTTGTGCCTAGTTTTGAGGCACCAGGTAAATTTGCAGCCAGTCTGAGAGGCAACCCAAGAAATTTTACTCCTGTCTGAAGACCTGCCAATATGAGAATGATAGAATTCATTTTTTCCCCTCCTTTGTGTGTAGGCTAGCTCCAGTAATGAAATTCTTAAACTTATTATACTTAATTAATAGTAAAATGCATATCTGTAATTTAGGACAGCTGATTTAATTTTCATAGTTAGATTGAAAATTTATGCATAGACATTTAAAGCAAGAATGTCACCCCAACGCATTAAACAGTTTGCAGCAGGAGGCAGCAAATATTCTAAACTACTGCGTCTATTAACTCCCTATGTGCATCACCCTGGAGATCAATTAGCAATCAACATAATGTTAGCACATAAACTTTCTGCATTCTCAGTTGCTTAACATAATGCTCAAAGCCCGAAGGAAATCATGAATCAGTGCTGGGAGAATGATTCATAAGAAATTAAGTGAAAATTGAATTAATTGCATACTGAAGCAAGCAAGTTTTATCTTCTTTTTCACAAGCATTGCCCTTTGAGTTTAATTTAGTATTGCTTATCAAGCACTATAATTCATAAACATAGTAAGCACTCCAGTTTCCTGATCCTACTCTCTGCCACAGCAATAAGCTCCTGGTGATCCTCGGCCTCATCCAACTTCCTGGGTAATCAGGAATTTGAGATATATGTATCATTGGTGACACTGTTGGTGTACCTGTGAAGCAAATGGGTGGAATCTTGTTGCGGTACTGTACCATTATCAGAACAATACATGCTGAAGAAGAATGTCCCCATAATGTTTAAGATTATCCTATTGCTAAAATGACTAGTCCAATTATGGCACACTATCATTTCCCAATGCTTTCAGATAAACAACGTGTCAAAATCTTGTGGACCCACATTTCCCAGGTTAGACACTAGAACATCTGTTTTGTCACAGTCATATACAGCATCAAGTGTAGTGAAGGATAAAGATGTGGGAAATGCGCAGTAGGATATCTGTATTTGACTTTCCTGTCAGATCCTTTCCATATGCCGGATCTCTCAAGTCCTCCACACACTGCTCCACCAGGTGCTTGTGGAAGGAAGAGACCATTTTCCAGCTCCTTGCAAAATATGCCATTGCAATATTAGATGCAATTATTTTCATTCAGCTTCATTCTGAGAAACTGCATGATGCAGCTTTCTTGCTTTATGTACACCAAACATCAGCTACAGCTGGAAGGTCATCAACTTGATCAAAGATGGCCTTACATCTGCCGGAAACCTGCTTAACTTTCAGTACATACAATTATCCTTGAATGAGTTTTGCAGACAGCATGTTCCAACGACCAGAACTACATGCTAAGGAATGCACTAAAGCTTGGGGCAGCTGTCATGGAGGAGTAATAGGGAAAAGTTGTTATCTAAAGCACTTCAGTCATGATACTCAGAGGGGCAGGAATCTATGGAACTCTTCACAAGGTATGTGTGTTGTGAACATCAAGAGTATTGAACTTGTTTTGATACACCTCAGAGTGGAACATGGCGTATGGAAAAAGTTTTATTTGTTTTCTACTTTGTGTAATTTTCACTTTGAAATGTTTTACCCCCAGTTTCAATGTCTGACATGTATTGCATATTGTAAATATTAAGATATCAATAATTTTATTGAGATGACTTGGAATGGAATATGCTGATGGATGAAACTGAATTTTGTTGCAATTTCTGTAGTTTTCTAATTGAAATACTTTGTTATGTATCTTGGTAAATTTTATAAATAAAGCATATTATTTGAAAAAAAAATGAATCCATGGCCTTACTTTCAAGAGATATACCACAACATATTAAATGGGGTGGTTGAACAGAAGATCGTCAGTCCATTTGTATTTCAATTACAGAATCAGCAGGTCAAAATGGATGTGTACTGACAGGGTCTAAGTTTTGATGTAACTATTAGGGGTAGTACAGTGGCTCAATGGTTAGCACTGCAGCCTCACAGCACCAGGGACCTAGGTTCAATTCCAGCCTCAGGCGTCTGTCTATATGGAGTTTGCACATTCTCCCCATGTCTGCATGGGTTTCCTCCCACAGTCCAAAGATGTGCAGGTGAGGTAGATCAGCAATGCTAAATTGCCTGTAGTGTTCAGGGATGTGTGGGTTATAGGGGGATGGGTCTGGGTGGGATGCTTCAAGGGGCAGTGTGGACTTGTTGGGCCAAAGGGCCTGTTTCCACACTGTAGGGAGTCTAATCTATTTCATTGTTCTACAGAAAGTAATTTAGGTCTTCAATGAACAGCATACATAATGAGCAAAAATCAAATCCTTCGAAAAGCATTGTCCTCAAAATAGATCATCTGAAAAAATGCAAAAGGAGAGTTTGATGAATGTTTATTGGAAAGGAAAATAAAGACTACAGGGATATTCAACAAACTGGTTTGGTGGAAGTGAGGTAACTAAAAGATAAATTCTCCAAACTTCACCAATCTGATAACAATGTATGAAAGAACCTATCATCTAATTAAGCATTTGCTAAGAACCAAACAACATTTTAATGGTTAGATTAAGAATTAAAATCATTAAAACCTGAAACAAACACATATTGTGAATACCTAACATCAATAATTTTGAAGAAGGAAGGCATAATAACTCTTGTCATTAATTTTTACTTTAGCCCTACCCCACCCTGTGGGTTCAGATGCAGTGCCCACCCTACATCACTCTACATTGGTTTTAAGTAAGTTTTGATGAAACAGTATTTCACCTAATCTCATCATGTTTCAGAATGGATAGGTTAAGTTAAAATTATCTCCTTTAGCTCAACTTTTGATCATAGCTCCCAGTAGTACACTAAAATTGACAGCATTAATAACACAAAAGGTTTATGTTCATGCATTTCATTGGTGGTTAGATGCTACTTCATTCATTTAAAGACATAACTAATGGTTTTGTTACAGCAGCACCAGCCAATTCAAACTTTTCATTAGTAGGGAAATTAAAGAACAAAGGGTTTACTGTAGATGACACATATTTATGATCAATAAGAAACCAAGTTTGTTTAAAACCGAAAAAGACATATTTGTTTAGGCAATAAAATGTGAGGCTGGATGAACACAGCAGGCCAAGCAGCATCTCAGGAGCACAAAAGCTGACGTTTCGGGCCTAGACCCTTCATCAGAGAGGGGAATGGGGAGAGGGAACTGGAATAAATAGGGAGAGAGGGGGAGGCGGACCGAAGATGGAGAGTAAAGAAGATAGGTGGAGAGAGTGTAGGTGGGGAGGTAGGGAGGGGATAGGTCAGTCCAGGGAAGACGGACAGGTCAAGGAGGTGGGATGAGGTTAGTAGGTAGCTGGGGGTGCGGCTTGGGGTGGGAGGAAGGGATGGGTGAGAGGAAGAACCGGTTAGGGAGGCAGAGACAGGTTGGACTGGTTTTGGGATGCAGTGGGTGGGGGGGAAGAGCTGGGCTGGTTTTGTGGCACAGTGGGGGGAGGGGACGAACTGGGCTGGTTTAGGGATGCAGTAGGGGAAGGGGAGATTTTGAAACTTGTGAAGTCCACATTGATACCATTGGGCTGCAGGGTTCCCAGGCGGAATATGAGTTGCTGTTCCTGCAACCTTCGGGTGGCATCATTGTGGCACTGCAGGAGGCCCATGATGGACATGTCATCTAGAGAATGGGAGGGGGAGTGGAAATGGTTTGCGACTGGGAGGTGCAGTTGTTTGTTGCGAACTGATGTTGTTGCCGCACCCCCAGCTACCTACTAACCTCATCCCACCTCCTTGACCTGTCCATCTTCCCTGGACTGACCTATCCCCACCCTGCCTCCCCACCTACACTCTCTCCACCTATCTTCTTTACTCTCCATCTTCGGTCCGCCTCCCCCTCTCTCCCTATTTATTCCAGTTCCCTCTCCCCATCCCCCTCTCTGATGAAGGGTCTAAGCCCGAAACGTCAGCTTTTGTGCTCCTGAGATGCTGCTTGGCCTGCTGTGTTCATCCAGCCTCACATTTTATTATCTTGGAATTCTCCAGCATCTGCAGTTCCCATTATCTCTGATACTATTTGTTTAGGCATCTTGGTAACTTGAAGAAGTATTTCTATTTTCTTCTTGGACTCATGGAATATTGCACTGATATCCTGCTCCAGCCTAGCCTCAGTTGTAATACTGGCTTTTAAGAGAAGTAGTCACAATTCTGAGGAACAGGCTGAACATGGTGAAACAAGTTAAAGTTGGTTTCGCTGCGTTCTTTATCATTTATCTGCTCATTAACTGCCACTCATCTGGCCAGACTGATCGCACCTGCACTGAGTTAACATGAAGTTGGAGAGCACTTGTTAAAAGTGCATTTGTGGTGCATTGGTGGTATCCCTAATGCAAGACTATGAGTCCCACCTCCTCAAGAGGTGTGTAATAACAGCTTGGAACAGGATGGTTAGAAAATATTGACAGCATGCTCATTCTGCTATTTGAAGAGGACCATTAGTCAAATGCAACAAAAACAAAACTGCTGGAAAAGCTCAGCAAGTCTGGCCGCATCTGTGAAGGAGAAAACAGAGCTAAAGTTTTGGGGCTGGTGACCCTTCCTCAGAAGTTCTAAGGAAGGATCACCAGACCCAAAATGTTAATTCTGTTTTCTCCTCGACAGATGCTGCCAGGCCTGCTGATCTTTTACAGCAACTTTGTTTATGTTCCCGATTTACGGCATCCGCAGTTCTTTTGGTTTTTATTCCAATTAGTCAAATGTTTGTATTCATTTTGTCTCTGTTTACAATCGAAGGAAATCATTTTCATGATTGTGGTTCTTTGAATATAAATTTACTATGTCACATTTATGTACTTACATGGAATTTTATTAATCAAATTGGAAATGAAGCCTCCACTTCCAGTTGTGCTTATTTGTGTGGTATTAGTAACCGGTGGATTTACAGTAGTGGTAACATTTGATGAGCTCATTTTTCTTTTGTTCTCAGATGACTGCTAGATGGCCTAAAGGATAAAGGAAAACAAACTTTCAGTATGGATAAAAAAGTCAATTCCACATTTTGAGCATTTAGTAAAAACAAATCAGAGGAAATCATTCTTCCCTGCCATAGTCACTCACCAGTGGAAGAACACATATTCCAGAAATGAGATATTAAAAAATAGTGCAATCTGCCATGTGTTCCAATCAAGCCACTTGTTGCCTGTTGATGATTAAGTTATTGCTGCCCACTGTTCTTCCAATGGTCCAAGCTGATCTAATCAGTGTGAGATCTTTGTAAATGTTAAAGGCAGGTCATTTGTTTGCTTTGTTATGGATCACTTGAGTCTGGAGCTAATACCAAGATCTACTCACGAGCATTCCTTTGACATCATCTCCCAAATCCAAGGCCTCTCAATTTAGGTATTATTGGACATAATATTGGACATATTGGACATAATGAGATCTCCAGGTGACCTGCAAAAAAATGCCCATTTTCTCCCTCCTACTTCATTGATCCCACTCCAATACAATAAATTCTAACTATCACTCATCTCTCTGTTACTTGTAGGATGGTGTTGCAAAGATTGACTGTGTGTATGACTACCATTATTACACTTCATAGAAATTTATAGTGTGAAACTCTTTGAAATATTGTAACATACAGTATTATGTTATTGCAAATATCATGACTCATTGAATTCCAGGCAATTCTTCTGTCATGTTGTCATATTGCCTCAATCCATGAAATTGAAATGTCAAAGAAAATAAGATCCTGTAGCTATTGATTTAAAGGTGATATCACAATCGTGAAGCCTCCCTTACCTATTCTGTCTAGTCAATATCACTGGTACACAGAGACATCAGAAGATAAGAAACAGGAACAAGTCAATGGCCCAATATCTACTGCTCTCTAAATGGAAGGTTATCAACTCTCTGAGAAAAGACATTCCTTCTCGTTTCCATCTTGTGGCCCGTACCACAATAAGATTCAGGTGTTTATTCTTGTTCCATGGTATCTAAACAGACAATAGCATTGTCAAGAAGTGTGCAATTAAAATCTTCTTGTTGCCTAAGCTAGAGATTATGATCGTCACACATGCCCTCACATTCACTTCATCAAACTGCCAAAAATAGATCGATAATTCTTTGATGATACAAAGCCAGATGTAAGCCTTCTTTTTTCCCATTATTGCAGGTTATGGGCATCAGTGACGAAGCCAGTATTTGTTACTCATCCTTTATTGCTGTAAGAGGTGGTGATGAGGCAAATTCTTGAATTTCTGCAGTTCATGTAGTGTAGTTATATTTGCAGTGTTGTTAATTATGGCAGTCAATGAGTCCATGGGATTACAATCTGTCATGTTTTGGTCCACAACTTTAATATTGCTGAAAGTAAACAGATGCCATCATCTATTATTGCCAACCTGCGAAGATAGAGGCATCCTTCTTTCAATGTTTCAACTGAAAATGACACGTCTTACAGCATGGCACTCACTCAGACACAGCGCTTGGGCTAGATTATGTATTCAGGTTTCTAGCACCCACAACTATCTGACTCTGAGCAGAGTGTGTTGGCTGTGAACCATGTCTGACACATTAATTGAAGAATATGGTAAGAAAGGTGGCCGAGTGAAAAGGAACTCTGGCTACAAGAGCAGATCTGAGGCTACGAAATCTGTGCAGAGTACTGTATTTCACCTCATGACTACCTAAAGCCTGTCCAGCATCTGCAAGTCCCAAACCAAGAACATAGAGATAATGGATGCTGGAGAGTCCGAGATAACAAAGTGTGGAGCTGGACAAACACAGCTGGCCAAGCAGCATCTTAGGAGCACAAAAGCTGACGTTTCAGGCCTAGACCCTTCATCAGAGAGGGGGATGAGGAGAGGATTCTGAAATAAATAGGGAGAGAGGGGGAGGCCGACCGAAGATGGATGGAGGGGAAGATAGGTGGAGAGGAGAGTAAGGGTGGGGAGGTAGGGAGGGGATAAGTCAGTCCAGGGAGGACGGACAGGTCAAGGGGGCGGAATGAGATTAATAGGTATGAAATGGAGGTGCGGCTTGAAGTGGGAGGCGGGGTTACGTGAGAGGAAGAACAGGCTAGGGAGGCGGGGACGAGCTGGGATGGTTTTGATGTGCAGTGGGGGGAGGGGAGATTTTGAAGCTGGTGAAATCCTCATTGATACCTTTGGGCTGCAGGGCTCCCAAGCGGAATATGTGTTGCTGTTCCTGCAACCTTCGGATGGCATCATTATGGCACTGCAGGAGGCCCAGGATGGACATGTCGTCTGAGGAATGGGAAGGGTAGTTGAAATGGTTTGCAACTGGGAGGTGAAGTTGTTTGTTGCGAACCAAGCGGAGGTGTTCTGCAAAGCGGTCCCCAAGCCTCGCTTGGTTTCCCCAATGTAGAGGAAGCCACACCGTGTACAGCAGATGCAGTATACCACATTGGCGGATGTGCAGGTGAACATCTGCTTGATGTGGAACGTCATCTTGGGGCCTGGGTTGGGGGTGAGGGAGGTGGTATGGGGACAGGTGTAGCACTACCTGCGGTTGCAGGGGAAAGTGCCGGGTGTGGTGGGGTTGGAGGGGAGTGTGGAGTGGACAAGGGAGTCGCGGATAGAGTGGTCTCTCTGGAAGGCTGACAAGGGTGGGGTGGGAAAAATGTCTTTGGTGCTGGGATTGGATTGTAGGTGGCGGAAGTATCAGAGGATGATGCATTGTATCCGGAGGTTCGTGGAGGGGATGTGAGGACTCGGGGGGTTCTCTTTTGGCAGTTGTTGCAGGGCGGGGTGTGAGGGATGAGTTGCTGGAAATGTGGGAGACATGGTCGAGTCCATTCTCTACAATCGCAGGGGGAAGCTTGCGGTCCTTGAAGAACGAGGACATTTGAGATGTACGGGAGTGGAATGCCTCATCCTGGGAGCAGATGTGGCGGAGGTGAAGGATTTGGGAATAGGGGATGGAATTTTTGCAGGAAGGTGGGTGGAAGGAGGTGTATTCCAGGTAGCTGTGGGAGCTGGTGGGCTTGAATTGGACATCGGTTTCCAGGTGGTTGCTTGAGATGGAGACAGAGAGGTCCAGGAAGGTGAGGGATGTGTTGGAGATGGCCCAGGTGAACTTAAGATTGAGATGGAAGGTGTTGGTGAAGTGGATGAACTGTTCAAGCTCCTCCTGGGATTCTGCATCTGCTGCACCCGTTGTGGCTTCCTCTACATTGGGGAAACAAAGCGGAGGCTTGGGGACCACTTTGTAGAACACCTACACTCGGTTCTTAATAAACAACTGCGCCTCCCAGTCACAAACCATTCTAACTTCCCCTCCCATTCCTCAGATGACATGTCCATCCTGGGCCTCCTGCAGTGCCATAATGATGCCACCCGTAGGTTGCAGGAGCAGCAACTCATATTCCTCTTGGGAACCCTGCAGCCCAATGGTATCAATGAGGATTTCACCAGCTTCAAAATCACCCGTCCCCCAATGCATCCCAAAACCATCCCAGTTCGTCCCTGCCTCCCTAACCTGTTCTTCCTCTCACCTATCCCCTCGTCCTACCTCAAGCCACACCTCCATTTCATACCTACTATCTTAACCCGACCCCTTGACCTGTCCGTCCTTCCCAGACTGACCTACCCCCTCTCTACCTCCCCACCTATACTCTCCTCTCCACCTATCTTCTCCTCAGTCT
The DNA here is from genome assembly GCF_030684315.1 of Stegostoma tigrinum. Taxonomy (NCBI): domain Eukaryota; kingdom Metazoa; phylum Chordata; class Chondrichthyes; order Orectolobiformes; family Stegostomatidae; genus Stegostoma; species Stegostoma tigrinum. The sequence continues at coordinate 22,253,115 of NC_081370.1, forward strand.
ATCTTCGGTCCACGTCCCCCTCTCTCCTTTTTTATTTCAGAATCCTCTCCCCATCCCCCTTTTCTGATGAAAGGTCTAGGCCCAAAAAGGCAGCTTTTGTGCTCCTAAAATGCTTACTTGGCCTTCTGTGTTCATCGAGCTCCACGCTTTTTTATCTTAAACCAAGAACATGTTGGAATGCTGCCCTCTTACCTGAATGGGCACAGCTTCGACAACACTCAAGAAGCCACCTACATGATGTACTGCAACAACTCACTAGCATTCCTTTGACATCATCTCCCAAACCCATGACCCCTGATATCTAGAAAGGCAAGAACAGCAGACGCTTGAAAGCACTACTGTTTTGAGCACACCATGCAACAGTGTGTTTAACACAAGTCTTTACTGAAGTGAACTTAAAAATGTCCACCTACAGCATGTGCCTTTATGGTATTGGTCACATGACTGCAGCTGATTTGAAAAGACATTTGTAAATGACTGTACTTCAATCCAAATAGCCACTAACTGGAAGCTCCTCTTCAAGCCACGCTTCATCCCAACTTGCAACTGTCAATGTTCCAATCCTGGAGCTCCCTTCCGAACAGCACTAGAAGTACATATAATACATAGACTGCAACAAGTGAAAAAGGCAGCACACAACTACTCTCTCAATGTCAGTTAAGGATAGGTAATAAGTATTGACCTAACAACTGAAACTTGTATTCTGCAAATGAATAAATAAAAACAATTTTCAAATTAAACAACAAAGGGTTGGTTTGATTTGTCCTATCGCCTTGTTCAATTGCTGAAAATTGTGTCCTAGTGATCTAACTGTGAAGGAATTGAAGACGTAGTACAGATCATAGGGATGCGAATTAGGTTGTCAGAATCTCTGGAAAATCAACACACAGCATTTAAAATGCACCTGCAGTGATGTACAAATCTCCTTCAGTGTATTTCTGCAATGATCAATTCTCACGACTACTGTAACTATCACAGTGGGGGTTACATTCTGTGAGTGAGGATCCCAGAGCTGCTGAGCTTTCAAAGAAAAATTAATCACCCTAGTTGGGCATGTTATGACACTGCTTTGAGCCAGTGGGACGTGAACCGAGATATTTCAGCCCAGAAATGGAGACTCTACCATTGCATAAATGAGTCACAACTGCTAAGTTTGCATTACAGCACTTTAGAGCAATTATAAAGCATTAGGGAAATGCAGTATAATATGGAGGAGTCTGATGGGGTTTTCAATCATACTTCCAGTTAATAATAAACAACTGTCTCATCATTGATGCCGAGCAGTGAGATGCTTGAGGTGTCATATAGCTGCAGGCTTTTTACTGGTATAAGCATGGTTAGTGCTAATTTTCTTAGCTCGTAACACCATTGCTTATAATTCAGACAGTGGGTTTGGATTCAAAGCCCCACTGCAAGACATTAGCTCATCATCTAACACAGCACTGTAGTTTGACATTAAGTGTGGTGAAGTATTATCCTTAATAAGAACTTAAAATAACGTTGTTTCCTTGGGGCAGATGCACAATGGAAATGGGCAGTGTAAATTGCATTATAAATTACATTAGAAAAGTAATAATTTAGATTAAATTTTTTGACTTATTAACATTGTTATTTTGTGCATCCTTGCTATGTACAAATTTGTTTCTACGTTTCCTCAGCGCAACAGTGGCTATGCAACAAAAATATTTAACTGATCATAAAAAACTTTGCGATGTGCTGAGGCCACTAAAGGCGATAGATAAAAACATTTTTTTCTTTCTTTGCTTTTTCAATTTGATCTCAAGATGAGGCCAACACTTATGAGGTTGTATTTAATATCAAGCCTTATCTCCCTGAGAGATTGGTGGTAGTTTATTCCTTAAATTATGCAGTTTTTGTAATGGTGCAAACGAGACTATCATACCGACTACAAAGACATCACATACTGAACTTTCATATTTAAGGTGAGAGGAGAAAGATTTAAAAAGGTTAGGGAGGTGCAAGTTTTTTACACAAAGAATGGTTAGTGTGTAGAATGAACTGCCAGAGAAAGTAATGGATGCAGGTACAATTACAACATTAGAAAGCCATTTGGATAAGTACGTGAATAGAAAGGTTTGGAGCGATATGGGCAGGTGGGACTAGTTTAATTTGGGAAAATGGTCGGTGTAAACCAATTAGACCAAAGGATCTGTTCTAATACTGTATGATTCTACAATTCTGTAAACAAGGTCTCAAAATGATTGCTGCAAATCATGTGAATGTTGCATTTGACCTACAGAGAGTACCATATCTCAATTAAATAACTAATTACATATTGGCATTCATTGCCAACCAGAAATATATACATTTTTTAAGGCTAGGCCAATACGAAAGGATTCTAAACTAATGATATAGGAACATGATTAAGTTATTCAACCATTGAACCTGCCCACCATTCAATCTGATCATGGATGGTCATCCAATTCACAGCTTTTCTTCCACCCCATTCTTGATTCTGTTTGCTACTGGTCATCAGAAAGTTATCAATCTCTACCTTAAAAATACATAACCCTCTTACTAAAAGACAATCTCCTCATCTCAGATCTAAGTGGTAGACCCTTAATTTTTAAATTTGTGCCCCTTGGTTCCTAACCAAGCAAAAAATCTTACCTGAACTATCCTACCTATCCCTTTATTTTGTAAGTTTTAATAAGATCACCTCGTTCTTACAAAATCTAAAGTATCCCCAGTCTCCCTTCATAAGATAGTCTTGCCATCATGGGAATAGGTCTGTTGAACTTTCAGGACATGCCCTCAATGGCAATAACATCTTTTCTGAGAAAAGGAGACCAAAACTGCACACAATACTTCAGGTGCTCTCCACTCAAGCTCCTATGAATTTGAAAGAAGACTTCACGACTTGTGTACTCAAATCATCTTATAATAAAGGCTAACATTCTATTAACCATTCCATTAACCTTCCTGGCAGTTTGCTTCATTTGCCTGTTAGAGAGGTGATGGCCAAGTAGTGTTATTGCTAGCCTGTTAATCCAGAGATCTAGGTAACGTTTTGGGGATCCGTGATCGAATCCCGCCACTGCAGGTGGTAGAATTTGAATTCAATAAATATCTGGAATTAAGAATCTAATGATGACCATAAATCTATTGCTGATTGTCAGGGAAAGCCCATCTGGTTCACTAATGTCATTTAGGGAAGGAAACTACCATCCTTCCCTGGTCTGGCTTATATGTGACTCTAGACCCACAGCATTGTAGTTGACGCTTATTTGCCCTCTGGGCAATTAGGGATGGGCAATAAATGCTGCGTGCTCAGCAACACTCTCATTCAGTAAAAGAATTAAGAAATTGATACAATTCAGAAGAGGGCCTTCAACCCATTAATCCTCTACTGGGAAATAAAGGGGAGACAGAGATAGTAGGAACTGCAGATACTGGAAAATCTGAGATAATAAGGTGTAGAGCTGCATGAACACAGTCGGCCAAGCAGCATCAGGAAAGCAGGAAGGCTGACGTTTCAGGCCTAGACTCTTCTTCAGAAAATTGATAGATGACAGAGATAGTTGGGATCCTGGCATGGATATCAAAGGTCACAGGGAGAAGGCACAAAAATGGGGTTGAGAAACACATCAACCATGATCGAATGATTGGGCAGACTCAGTCAGTTGAATGGTCTAATTATGCTCCTGTATCTTATCTTATGGTCTTATGACAAGACATTTGTGCTGTTTCTGCTATTACAATTTTGACCGAGGCTTTAATTGGAATCTACTGTAAACCAGTTCCTGGAATTGCAAATAAACTTTCTTATTATGACTGATTTCATAATTTTCCTGATAGCCTAGTTGGCATATGCCCACAAGTAGAAGTCAGTGCAAACAATCAGGGCCTAAGAGAAGTCTGCAATAAACATCATAATACTTCTTTAAGTCATTCTTCACCTTCCATGATGTAATTTAAAGCTTGAAACAATCAACCAGCAATTGTACACATCAAAAAATTTCAAATTTAAATAAATACAATCTGTTCTAGTATAACTGATTCCGAGGTCATAAAAATGCAGACAGAGATAGAAAATGCAGAGTAGGTTCCAGAAAGAAAGAAGATTTATTTTTAAACTCTGAACTGAAAGAAAATAGAATAGCAGGGCCTGAATTCTCACTCCTGGAGTTCAGAGGTGGCTGCAGGGTTGCTTTGAGCAGAGGTACATTATTTAAAAGAACTGCCGTGGCTCTGCAAGACTTTGGTTACAAGCAGTAAACTGTTAGGAAAGACCTGCCTCATCCCTCAACTCACCTCAAACTCCACCCTCACACAGACCCCAACTCAATCAATGACATCCCCTAACACACACTCATCCATCCACCTTCAGGATCATGATGGAGCCAGGATTAAGTGAAGTGCATTGTGGGATGGGTGTTGCTCTCAAATTGTGCTGGGAGAGCGACAGAGGGCTCAGAAACAAGAGTTAGAGGATGCTCTCAGTGGAACTCATGTCCAGGCCCTCTAACAGGCAATGATTTCTTTTGATCAAGTGACTCACATCCCTACTTAAAGTGGCAAGATGCTCACAGATTTTGACCTGTCAGGCATGTTGGACGGTGACAAGCCTGTGTGCAGCCAGATTCATCCAATATGGGGCCTTCTCACCTTGTGATGCAGTGGGAAATTTGGTCGTGGATCTTACCAGTGGAATGTAACTCTAGTGGAGGCAGGAAACTGACATGCTTATGGTATGTTGCATCACCTAATTTTGTGTCCTTCCCATCTTCAAGCTCACCAGCCATGGGATATCTTACTAACACCTTTACCAGGGTGTTGCTCAATATATATCTACCAACCACACCTTATCAAACAAATAATCACTTTAACAAATCTCTCAGTGGTTAAATACAATGGCTAAAATCAGGGCTTTACACAACAGTAAATTGGATACTTAAAGTAAACTGAAAGAAAGAGAGATATTAGCATAAATCTAGGTAAGACAACAAATCAGTTTCAAGTGGGAAAGGATTTAACTAACTAAAACTAAGACAAGCTAACATGTTGGGATTGCATGGACATGGTCTGCATGTTTAGCATGTTACCATGGTTTCAGTGAGATAAAATTTGTCTTGCCCTGTACATTTCACAAATAGTTTCAATATTTCCTCAACTGTTTATTCAATTCTTTGTACTCTCAGCTTCTAAGATCTCTTTCAAGTCTGTGAGACATTTTTGAATTACTGCTCCTATTCTCTCAAATTTTCCGAAGGCTACTGGCACAAGAGCATACACAGGAATTAGATGACCAATTTCAACCGAGTATATTTTAAGTTGAGATCAGCTCAACCAAGTAGTAAGAAATTCAGTTCCACAGGTCTGTTTAGTATAAACATGCTGCTGAGGGTGGAATTGTACTACAAAAATTTAGAAGGACTCAGATTAAAGTTTCGTTCCACTATTTATTGGTGACCTAATCAATATAGTCACATTGTTGTAGCATAAAGGGTTAATGCTAAATATGCAAATTGTCAGTCTACCTCAGTGGCGATCACATGTCAGCTGTCTCCAGAGTGAAATGGTTCTGTATTAAGCCTGGTCTTAAGACTTAACAATGTCAATAAGTCAAAAAGAATGTTAAAAAAAAGGTAATAGTTTAATAATTTAGGATCTAGCAGTCACTATTCCATCACCATCAAGGATATAACCTCCCCTAAGACTCACAATGCTGATAAATGAAATATTAGCAAGCTAGTGAAAGGGAAGATCCACACATTGAGCAAAGTTCTGGAAATTCTCGGAATCTGAAACTGAAACAGAAAATGCTTCAAGCATTTAATAGGGGGAACAAAGTTTGATATTTTGATACCACTCTCAAAATGGGTGCAAGGTTCACAATGCAGAACTAGCCTGTGCCTGTTGTCATCAATGCAGCAAGCTTGACAGGGGGCCATCTTCTTTCCTGGGCAGATCTGGTTTCCTTCTGGGAGGCTTACCTCCATTCCCCTTCTACCCCTTTTGCAGCTTATCTTGCTCTGTGTTCACATTTGCTTCTTTGTGCTAAGGTGCTGTAATCCAAGGAGAATGCAAATTATCACATCCTTGCTTTGCAGCAATTGGTTTGTGCAGAAACCTTGAAACCAGGACAAAGATCTTCAGACAATTCCACACCATCATTGATTTTAAGAGCATTAAAGAATCCAAGACACCATCAAACACTTCTACAGTTGCAGTAATAGCTCTTAGAATTCAATCAGAAACAACCCAAATCTTACTGTTTTTGTAAAAATGTCATTTTCATCAAGTCTCATGGAGGGCTTCCATCTGCAAGGATAATAAGTTTTCTCAAGCTGCTGTCTCAAATTTGCCTCTTTAACTACTTATCATTATCCCTATGGTACCCCTCACATCTGAATCCAGCTTAATTCTCCCACTCTACATGAACTCAAGCATTTGTCACTGCTAGGCCATCCCAGGAGCCCTGGCATTAGCTCCACCTTTAAAAGGCCATTTTATACCCTGTCAAACACCATCAGCCTAAGGTGTTCTGCGGAGTTTATAACATTTGGCTCAACATGGTTTTGAAAGGGAAATTGGTGCCCAGTTTTCTGACAAAGAACTAGAGGTCTGGTGGATGGGGGTAGCGCAGAAGAGGGCCACCTTCTTCCGTGGAACCAGCAGTGGAAGCCACAAAACCAGAAGCTCCCAATCTGATCAAAGTTGCTCCCCAGGTCTGTGTAGTCACATCCACCTGAGAATTGCCCTGCCATTGTGCGCACCTTCCTCCAAGGCTCCTGCTCCACCGCTCTCATCAATGTATGCAACAAGTTCCCTCTGTCATTGTCACCTACCCTGACCCTCCCATACCACTAACCTTATCTGCCTTTGCTCCACCTATTCACTCATTCGGGACACCCCATCACCTTGTCCCCACCTGCACCAGTGCTATCAGATCTGCCAGTCACTTAGATCTCACTCAGTCCCTCCCTTTCTCTCATTCAATGAGAAAATAACCCAAAGTAGGAAAAAAAAGCCAAGATGGGAGATGGCATACCTGACATGACACTCCTCACCCCCAGAAGCAAAAGGATTCACAATGTGACTGTCCCCAGTGGCTGATTGATTGTGCCCAAGTCTTTGGACTGAAATTAGAGGCTATCCTTGACTTACTGTGCCTGGACACTCTGACCAATGGCTGTCTCCCTGCACTTCACTGAGGACTATTCCCCTTAGACTTTGAGACATGGGAGCTTTGCCTAAAGAACCTGCAGTGCGTTTGCCCCATAATCTGCTGGCACATGACACAAATATGAGATTGTGTTCAAATCAGAAAATATCAATACCTATCAACCGGTCTGTTATCAAAAATAACATATGGCTCTGCACTCTCCAAATGGTTGAAAAAGGGTTTGTTAAACATTAATGGTCATGCAATAGAGACTCTTTAAAAATATATTATTTTACCCAAACTCACAGTACTTGTAAGATTCTAACCATTTTTCAACTAGCGTTCATTACAGACATAGACAATTTGCTATATTTAGATATCAAAGCACGTTTGTTTAATTGAAGTGTTGCTGGTCAGACAAAATTAAAAACAGAACAGGTATAAGAGCTCATTCCTTTAATACTATGATCATCTCATAATGGCAGTTTTTTTTATCCATTCTTTCACGGGATGTAGTTGTCAATGGTTAATTAAGATTTTATTGCCCGTCACTAACTATTCTTTAAATAAATGGTGGTGAGCTACTTTCTTTAACACTACATGCCACAAAGTCTAGGTACACCCACCATGCAGTTGGAAGGAGTACCATAATTTTGATCAGAATTGTGAAGACCTCTACAAATCAGAATCCACTTGCTAACCAATTAGTGCTCTTTTCTCATTGAGTATAAACTGTTGTTTCTCCTTCACATTGGTGTTTCTTGCAAATTTTTGGATGAGTGTGAAATGAAAAGCTTTGACAAATACGCTTTTATCAAGCAGTATTCAATTTAATTGTATTTGAACTCAGAAAATCTTAAGTCAGCCTCACCTTCATCACTCACCATTTCCAAATCGTTCATGAAGTGCAGATGTCCCGACTGCATCATACCCATTTCTAGCATTTTACACCTTGCTGCAATGAATTTCTTCTACTGTTATTCAGCCCATTAGGTATTTTCTCCAACACATTCTGTTTCCTCCAGTTTTACTTTTTCTCTTAGTTTGGTACCATAGTCAAATAGGATCACTTCTACACTGTCTCAAAATTCGAGAGATTCATCTAAATTAGAAAGAATGATTTTTCCAACACTGGCCGCAGGTGCCTGCACTTTGACTCCTTTAATGGGTTACCATTGTTATAAATCAGTTTCAGGACTAATCCTGAGCTTCTAAATACTTTATTTTAATTAATAACCTCCTGTGTGAAACATTTTCAAAAACATTTTGGAAGTTGACTTGCTTTACTTTAATTATTCTGATGGCTGTTAAGTTAGCTCAGTAGTAATTAGTTCTCAGTTTTAGGCCTGACAATAACTTCATTATCTTATATGAAGGAGAAATATGGCAAATGGGCTTTTGGTTGCCTGATCTACAGAACAGGTATACCTGCTTGAAAGCTGTTGAAAGATGTGAATTTCTATTCAAGGAGGTTCAATACTTGCATCAGTAGCTATAATCCAAATGTCAGGAAGAAGGTCAGGGATTAGAGTATATTATGTTGAATTTAATAGCTAACTATAGCTAAATCCAGCATAAAATTCCAGAGCAGTTTAGTCTTATCATCCAAGATGAGCACATTGAACAACCAAGCCAGGCAGCCACAACAAGAGGCCAGCTCCAGCTGGGGGTACTCACACTCTTAGCTACAATTTAAGGCAACAACATCTAAGTGAAACTGAGGTGATATAATTCCCCATGGACTTGTTATTAACAGTCCAGGTTGTATTATGTTTACAATATAAATAAACGCTGTACTGATCATAACAAGTTCTAAAAATATCAGTGTTCCAATATGATGTTTTGAATAAGTGATCAAAGTTATATTTTGTTGATTGTTGTTAATGATTCATTTTGAGAATTTTATCAATCTTTTACCGTAATATCATTTTTTTCTTACAGTTCCTCTAAGAGCAAAGAGCCCAACAATTTATTTTTATCTCTAGAATTGACAAAGTTAACAATCTCCTGTTTTGCCTCCCTTCTTCCATTCACATAAATGTGAGCTCATCCAGGAGCGTGTCCAGTGGAGATTCACACGGATGATCCCTGGAATGGTAGGTTTAATGTATGATGAACAGCTAAGGATCCTGGGATTGTACTCATTAGAGTTTAGAAGGTTGAGGGGAGCTCTAATAGAAACTTACAAGATAATATATGGCTTAGAAGGGGTGGACGCTAGGAAGTTGTTTCCGTTAGGCGGGGAGACTAGGACCCATGGGCACAGCCTTAAAATTAGAGGGGGTAAATTTAAAACTGAAATGAGAAGACATTTCATCAGCCAGAGAGTGGTAGGCTTGTGAAATTCATTGCCACAGAGTGCAGTGGAGGCCGGGACGTTGGATGCCTTCAAAGCAGAGATCGGCAAATTCATGATCTCACAAGGAATCAAGGGCTACGGGGAGAGTGCAGGGAAGTGGAGTTGAAATGCCTATCAGCCATGATTTAAATGGCGGAGTGGACTTGATGGGCTAATGGCCTTACTTCCACTCCTATGTCTTATGGTCTTATGGTCAAACCTGGTTGCTATCTCTTAACTCTCATCAAGTGCCTTTTATCCATTGCTCCTGTATTTGTTGATCTACATTAACTCAAAGTTTGACAAAGCCTCAATCTTAAACTTCTCATTTTTGTTTTCAAATTCCACCATGATATTACCCCTCCCTCTGTATGGAAATCATTAAAACATCCTTCTTTGGTAACATTTTTTGTAATCTGTCCTAATATCTTCAAATGTAGCTCAAAGGCATTTTTTTGTCTTATTTCACTCCTGTGAACTGTTATAAATTACACAATATTTTACTATGTTAAAGGTGCTTTGCAAATTCAAATTGTTTTTGGCTGCAGGGTAAATGAAAGGTTTGAACATGGGTATGAAATTTAAAATGTTAGGCATTGAGAAACCAGGAGTTCAGTCAACCTCAGTGTAGAAACACAATGGTTGAATAGGACTAGGCGTAGGCTAACACACAAGCAGCAACATTTTCAATAAGCTGAAGTTTATGGAGGGTGGAGAATGGAAACATTACAATAGCCAAGCCTTTAGTTAGTAAAAGGCATCAATGATGATTTCAGGAGCAGACAGTTGAGGAATGAACAGAGGCAAAGAATAATCTGTGGTAAAATTATGTGGTCTTTCCTTAGAGAGGATTTGGGGCTAGAAACAAAGTTAAGTCTAATAGGATGTTGAGATTGCATTTGGTCATTTGAACGTGAAATAGTAACTGTGCAAAAGGACATAATCAATTACAAGACTCATAGAAGATTTTCTTCGACTTTCATGAGTCACAAAAAATTTACATGGACGAATGGCAAGGAACTAGAATGCGAACAAAATGTTGGCCTTTACTGCTCTGCATATGGAATATAAAAGTAGTGATCTCAAGCTCCACCCATACATAGCATTAATGTGACCACACCTAAAGTACCCTGTTCATATTTGGTCTCTTCTCTTTAGGAGGAATGTATATAAGACTGGTTCCTGGGAAATTGAATTTTCTGAGGGGAATAAGTTGAACAAGTTGAACGAAAGATTTCAAAATAATAAGATAATCTTATTGAAACATGCAAGATTTTGAGGTGGTTTGATAGGTTAGATGCTAAGCAATTGTTACGCCTCCATTGGGACTAACTAGAATGAAGAGTGAATAATGAAATCTGAGAGATCTCCCATTAAAAATGGAGACGGGGAGGAACTTCTTCAGGCTGTTTAGTCTTTAGAATTATCTACCCCCGAGAGCAATGGGAGTTTGGTCATTGAATGTATCAAAGGTTTGTTAGACAGATCTTTGATTTACAATTGAGTCAAGGGAAGGAAGTATAGAAGTGGAGTTTAGATCTTAATTGGATCAACCATGATCTTATTCGATGCCTCAGCTGGCCCAAGGAGCTGACTGATCTATTCCTATTTCTAATGATTACTTGATTGGATGTGTGATGGTATTTTACATGGTCAGAGGTATCAAGGATGGGTATTTTCAGAGTAGTAATGACAGCAATTTCGAAATGAATATCATTACTGGGACAAACCATCTGCAGAGTTAGTATGCCAGGGGGCCAGGAAATGGGACATAGGAAAAATTCAGGAGTTAAGTGGAATGGAATCAAGAGTACATGAGGAAGGCCAAGATGATTGCGAGAGGCTGTTGGAGAAAAGGTTAAAGTGACATAGATTGCAGACTGTGTTCAGGGAATTCAAGGCTGGTTTGGTTTGGTGGACAAGAGAGAGGTAGGCATAGAAGATGCAGTGGAAGTAAGTTGGGCTCAGGCTGGATTTTATGGCCCAAAGTGGGAAGTCTACTCCCCCCTACATAGAAATAAACTCTGTGCGCTGATGTGGTCCAGCAATCCGACATCATACTGCTAGTTCCCAATAATATGGAAGGTGAGTGGGTGCTGAAATCAGACATCTGCTCCCAGTTTGAGAAAAACAAACAGGGAGTTCAATTGTGAAATACTGAATTGACTGCATTTTGTTTGTGCACTCTATATTTTGGTAGTCACATTGGAAAAATGGCTGCAAATGAGTTAGGCCAGATGTGAGGAAGTGAGAAAATGGCGAATGAAAAGATCTGCAGGTGGGACTATGGCTGCCAATTGTAGCACAGTCAGCTGCTGAAGGTGGCAGCTTTTAAAGGGCAGTAAACTTAATTTCTTCTCACTTTTTAGGTTGATATTTCAAAGAAGGAGAGAGTGAGGTAGTTAAGAGCCTTTAAATTTTCTAGTTCATGCTTGACATTCTTCCAAATGATGTACTGCCCTAATTTCCCAAATGTGGTTGTTTATCCTCCATTCTCAATGTTAATTTGTGTCTTCCCACCATGCAGACACTATTTGGCTCTCTAACACTTGCTTTGCTACAGGCAGCCGCCCATTCCACTTCCTTCTCACACCAGCTACCTTAAAATCCAGCCCCTTGACCTGCCCAGTCTCTAAACACTAACGGAGCAGATTACCCTCCATATTGTGGTAACTATAGCTCTGACAACAGGCATATTAGTTATAGAAAAAGAACAGGGAACAATCAAATGTAAAAATATTCAACTGGAGGAGAGTCAGCGACTTTTTTTAAAGGGATTCAGCACAGGCCAGATTCTTGGTGAGTAGGTGGTGCAAGGTTACAGTGGTTGGCTGGGATATGGAGTTGGGATTAGGTCAGATGTGATCTACCTAAAGAGCAGAGCAGGCCAAAGCGACTAAATACCTTTGAAATATTTTGAATGGCTCAGGGAAAGGAGCAGTGGAGTAGGTCTAATCGCGTAACTCTTTCAGAAAGCTAATATTGGAACAATGAGCTGAATGCCTTCCTGTTCCATTGCATTCCTCAATGAAATACTAAAGTTGACAGAGGCAATCTAGTAGTTAGGTATAAATAGATAGAAGCCAATGTTGAGCTAAATCCATGTTATAAAAAGAATACTTGTACAACAATAAGATATAACACAGTGCAGAGCTAGAGAAACACAGCAGACCAGGCAGCATCAAAGGAGTAGAAAAGTTGGTGTTTTGGGTCGGTACTCCTGATGAAGGGTCTAGGCTTGAAACGTTGCCTCTCGTCTGATGCTGCCTGAACTGCGGTATTCCTCCAGCCTCACACTGTATCAAATATGCCTGGTATGAAGCCTGAACAAAGCCTGGTAGTTAAATCAAAGTAAAGTACTCCAGATGCTGGAGATCTGGGAAAAAAAGGTGTTGAAGAAATTCAACAGTTCTGGCTGCAACTATGGAAAGAGAAACGGAGTTTTATGTTTTGAGTTTTGAGAACTAAAAGGAGTTGGAAAGGTGGTTTTCATGCTTTTGGCAGAAAGACTATAGGATCCAGTGGAGATAGAGAGGTTAACATAGCCCAGTGGTTAAAAAGTGAGTAGGGTGAGTGAAAGGGGTTATGTGTGCGACAGCAGTGTCAGGCCTACTGGCCATGGGCTCATGAGCAGCATGGTTTTATGGTTGCTGCACCATTATGTTGCTGGTGTGGGGCAAAGGCAGATCGCAAACCCTTATCCAAGCACGCAGCAGCCTTTTAAAAATTGTGTTAGTATCAGAGATGCTGGTCTTTTGGCAGATATCCTCTGAGTGGCGAGTTGTTCTGGGAACAGCATATGCTGAGATGGAGCTGGAATTTGACAAGAGGGGTGCCATGGGGCCGGCTAGGTTGTTATTTTTGACAAGATATGCTTAGAAAATGCAATGGGACTCAGCGAAAAAAAACCCTTCCAAAAACTCTACACACCAGGCCCTGAGCCAACAAATAAAACATTCAGCCTAGAGTGTCAGAGATAATGGGAACTGCAGATGCTGGAGAATCCAAGATAACAAAGTGTGGAGCTGGATGAACACAGCAGGTCAAGCAGCATCTCAGGAGCACAAAAGCTGTCGTTTCGGGCCTAGACCCTTCATCAGCCTGGAGTGTGTACTTGTTATTGTCAGAGAGGATGTCATTTGTGACTTTGACATGATCTGTGCCAGTACTGTATCAGGAAATGAAACCTAACTGGAGGAATTCAAGCATAGAATTATTGTTATTGTACAAACTCTCTTTATTCATTACCTTTTCCTCTGCCCGACTGCTTTCTCCCACATCTTTCAACTTTCCTGCTATGTAACATTGACTCTCTGGGCAGTACAACTCCATGGGTGTCTTTCAGTGCCTTGACCAAGATGCCAGTAATTACATGCGTGTCAGGAGCAAGGTGGTGAAATCACAACCAATCCTGATCCTAATCTCAGCCACATCCAGATGTATTTTTTCCAGCATGGTCACTGAATGGGAAGAGAAAATCCTCACCGATCTAGCTTCATTTTAACCAAGGAAGGCTGGAGCAATCTTCCATGGAATCAGGTAATTTAATACATAGTAAAAACCAAAAGAACTGTGGATGCTGTAAATCAGGAACAAAAACAAATTTCCTGGAAAAGCTCGGCAAGTTTGGCAGTATCCTTATACGAAAAAACAGAGTTAACGTTTCGGGTCCAGTGACCCTTCTTCAGAACTAATGGTGGCTGGGAAAACGTCAGTTTATATGCAGAAAAACAGGGAGGTGGGTGGGGTAGGCAGTAAACGATAGGATAGAACCCAAAGAGAGAGAAAGACAGTTGGAGGGACAAAGGAGTTGCTAAAGATCTGGCTGCGAGGGTGAATAGTGTTAATGGGTACTGTTAGTGACTAACAACAGGGGGTGTGTAGTGGCAGGCTATGTGGTAACACAGGCTGTTGTGTGGGGTGGGGGGCTGGGACAGGGGAGAGTTTAGGCTCTAAAATTATTGTACTCAGTATGGAGTCCGGAGGGCTGTGGAGTCCCCAAGTGGAAAATGAGGTCTTGTTTCTCCAGCTTGCGTTGGGCTTTACTGGAACACTGTAGCAAACTGGAGACAGAGATGTTGGCCAGGGAGCAGGGTGGTGCTTTGAAGTGGCAACTTTCGCAAGCTGGAGGAACAACACCTCATTTTCCACTTGGGGACCCTACAGCCCTCTGGACTCAATATTGAGTCCAATAATTTTAGGGCTAAAACTCTTCCCTGTCCCAGTCCCCCACCCCACACATAGCCTGCCACTACAAACCCCCTGATGTTAGTCACTAACAGCCCCCATTAACAACTATCCCCCCTCCCAGCCTGATCGTTAGCAACTCCTTTGTCCATCCAACTGTCTTTCTCTCTCTTTGAGCTCTATCCTATTGTTTACTCCCTACCCCACCCAAGTCCCTATTTTCTGCATATAAACTGACACTTTCCCAGCCACCATCAGTTCTGAAGGAGGGTCACCAGACCCAAAATGTTAACTCTGAATTTAATCCATAGGGACAGTTCCAAGACCTGTCTGGTCTAAATAGGTCATCTAATTACTTTTTTGTTGACCAATTGAGCTATTCTTCAATCAGGCTGTATATGGATAATTTTATTTTTAAACTGCCAGTGGCTTTCTAATTGCCTACGAATTAAAATAACCAAAAGGAGAAACGCCTCCTACTTGACGGCCCCCAAACAGTTACAGAAACGTAAACATTAATTCTGCAGATCTTCCTGCCTACATCACATCACTCAGGCAATCAGATAATGATCTGGCACCATTCCCCTGACAGGGTGTAACCTTCTGATTATTGCTTGACCTGTTTCTAGGTGTCTCCTACTGCATTCTTTTTAAATTACTCATGTCACCAATCTAAAATCTTCGGGAGGAAATATTTCATCAACCAACTACTAAACAAACCAAAGTCATCTGCAATACCCAGTGCTATGCAAGGTGTGGTGTGCATTATGAAAGTAAGCTACGGTAAACACAGAGACATAATATGATGTTATTAAAAGACATTTGAGACAACAGATAAAATGATAAAACTTTTCAGAGATTTGGGGGCTGCTTTAGCCCCTGAGCAATTTGGATTGTCACTTGCCCTACATTTATTCTGGTTGTGAACTAAACAATGAGCTAATAGTATAAAAATTGAATATATATGGGTGTCTTTAAAAATTGAAATAAAATACGCTGGAAGAATGCTATAGTCTCAGATATTGCTGTTGTTGGATACACATACAACAATACTGTAAATTAGTATGTTTAGAATGTGACTGATATTAACCTAACTACTTGTGATCTTTTGGGATATTCTGAACATAAAAAAAATATATTCTACTGACAGTGACATTCAGGTACAAATGGTCAGATTGCTTAGTTACAATCCATTGCATATTATTTTTAGATAGGTATTGTCCCAGTTAAAAGAATATTATGATGCATCTACTGAGATTAGTACTAAGCTAACAAGGTGTAGAGCAAGCCAAGCAGCATTAGAGGAGCAGGAAGGCTGATGTTACAGGTCTAGACACTTCTTCAGAAAAAGGGTCTAGGCCCAAAACATCAGCCTTTCTGCTCCTCTGATGCTGCTTGGTCTGCTGTGTTCATCCAGTTATACGCCTTGTTATCTCAGATTTTCCAACATCTGCAGTTTCTACTATCTTAGTACTAAGGTATGCAGGTTTGAAAGTGGTATTATCTGGGATTAAACTTTCTGATTTATTTTTAAAGTCTGGAACAAAATAGGAATATTTACATGTACAAAACTATAGAATTGTTGTTATAATAGCAGATTATGAATGGCACAGTATTTACAATATTATATAATGTAGGAATTGTGATTGTTTTGTGAGAGTTTTCTGTCATCCAGTTTAGGGACAAAAGTGGATGAATTGATGGCTATCACTACACATTGCAAAATTTATGGTGATTGATCTGGGTTAAGAGGGAATTCTTTCATACACCTACACTCATTCAATTTTGAATAAATTGCAGAATTTCCCATTTTCTTCCCACTGCATTGCTTTACACCAGCTGGATGGGCATCTTCCAGTTCCTTGACAGTCACCTCTGTGGGATCCAAAATTGATAGTGCCTCATTGTATGGTGGCAGTCTCCGACATGCATAGGGGGCATTTGGCAATTCCCATATCTATGTCATTTGCGTTCTTGAGGAGTTGGCAGCATGGTGGTAATGTCTGTGAAGTAGTAACTCAGAGGCAAGGCTATTGCTGTAGGGACATGGGATTCAATCTCCACTACAGCAGCTAGTGGAAATTGAATTTTGTTTATAAATCTGGAACAGAAAACAGGTCTCTGTAATGGTGTCCATGACGACTATCAACCTTTTTCAGAAAGTCCCATCTAGTTCACTAATACTTTTCAGGAAAAGAAATTTGCCACCTTTACTTCATTGGCCTATGTGACTCCAGATCCACATCAATATGGTTGACTCTTACATGGTCTATGAATTGGCCTAGCAAGTCATTCAGTTCAAGGGCATTTAGGGTTGTACAACCAATGCTGACTCACCCACATCCCAGGTCCCAAGATGACTTTCCACATCAAACACATGTTCACCTGCACATCTGCCAATGTGGTATACTGCGTCCGCTGTACCCATTGTGGTTTCCTCTACTTTGGGGAAAACAAGCGGAGGCTTGGGGACCACTTTGCAGAACACTTACGCACGGATCGCAATAAACAACTGCACCTCCCAGTTGCGAACGATTTCAACTCCCCCTCCCATTCCTTAGATGGCAAGTCCATCCTGGGCCTCCTGCAGTGCCACAACGAGTCAACCGAAGGCTGCAGGAACAGCAACTCATATTCCGCTTGGGAACCCTGCAGCCCAATGGTATCAATGTAGACTTCACAAGCTTCAAAATCTCCCCCTCCCCACCGCATCCTAAAACCAGCCCAGCCATTCCCTGCCTCCCTAACCTGTTCTTCCTCTCACCTATCCCCTCCTCTCACTTCAAGCTGCACCTCCATTTCCTACCTACTAACCTCATCCTGCCCCCTTGACCTGTCCATCCTCCCTGGACTGACCTAACCCGTCCCTACCTCCCCACCTATACTGACCTCTGCAGGCTCCATCCCCGCCCCTTTAACTTGTCTGTCTCTTCTCCACTTATCTTCTCCTCTATCCATCTATGATCCGCCTCCCCCTCTCTCCCTATTTATTTCAAAACCTTCTCCCATCCCCCTTTTCTGATGAAGGGTCTAGGCCTGAAACGTCAGCTTTTGTGCTCCTAAGATGCTGCTTGGCCTGCTGTGTTCATCCAGCTCCACACTTTGTTAAACTGGGACTGGTCTGTGTTTTATTGAAGATATGTTACAGGATTGATTGGTAGAGGTTTGTTAGAGAAGCTCAGCACTTAGAGTTGCAAGAAAACATAGCTGCACCCCCCCCCACATTACATGCTACAACCTATCTAGAGACTGCTAGTTGCACATTATACATCTTGGTTATTTTGTTCATTGAATGTCGCTCTTGAAGTGATAATGACAACAGTATGCAGCCTCAACAAGGGAAAATAAGGTGGAAACATGACAGTAAAAACTGTTTTGAAGTTTGTGTTCTCAATATTCAAGGTTTGATTGACATCTCAGCAAGCTAATCCACAACTCAGACAGCTAAGAAGAAGAGTGTTAACCACTTGTTTGTCTTTCTCTGAAAAGTTGACTTCCCATGAGGTTTGAGTTTAAGATGGTCTGTATGGTATTGTAATGTCCATTATAAGTATAGTGTCAATTCATTCCTATATTTCTGATGAATTCGCTGATTCATTATTACCCTTTATAATCTATTACACAAAGTCAGAGTTAACAACTGTGGGATTGGCACTACAGAGGATGAAGTTCACCTTTGTACAATATCCTTTTATTGTCATGTGTACTGCATTGCAGGAGTACAGTGAAAAACTTCTGCAACAACTGCCTTCTTATGGCAACATCTGAGGTACAAGTATTTAGGTACAATTCTTAGATACAGCAGAGGAATAAAAGTAGTTGCATGACTTACAGACTTGAAAAATAAGATAAAAATAGGAAAATATTAAAGGTTTAATATTACAGCAAGGTAGGAAATTTTAAATAGACGTTACAATGTGAAATGGTTTTTGAGGGTCTCACTGATGTGGTACTTGTTAAGATTTAACCAGAGGGAAAAAAAAGTATATTGAGCAGAAAAATAGTGTATTGTTTTGTGGAGTGGAAGATGCTTGTGGGGATAGGCATCCCGTTTTATACCTGCTGCATCTTGTTGAGATCCTGGACACATTAATACTTACTTCTCATTTACCAGTAGAGCTGATCTGCCTTAAAAATTAATTATTTCATGGTAATAAGCCAACGTGGTTGAAAAAATTTTAAAATATCTGCCAAAATGTTGTTAATGCAATTTCAACCTATTTGTTCAGATTGTATTTAAATTATATTTGAAAATCATTGGCAATTGTTTGAAACAAACAATCAATATGGGAGGGCAGAGGGACAAATTTTGGTCGGGATCAGCTGAGCTAAAAAAAAGCCACCATGGACAAGTCCAGAGGGGAAAGTTGAACAAGGAGGAATAGACACTTCTCATTGATCCCATTTATTTCTCATTCCATGCATTCAAGTGGAAGGAAAATTAAGCAGGTTCTGTTAATGGTGTGTATTCTACATGGGAGGTTTTGTGCTGAGAACTTTGATCTTTTGTATGTTACCAGCCACCAATATTCAAGACAAAGGGTATGATTGCACCCCTTTAACTCCACCAGAATCCTGACCATTTTCATTAAAGATGTCAGGAAGAACTTTACTGTAGGTACAAGACTGAGTATGGGTGAGAAAATAAATCAGGAAAAATTATTAACTTGAGGAAGCTTGCTCCAACTTGTTTACTTCAGGGTTTAACGGAGGCAGATAGACCTGGGAGGGGGTGTTGGCATTTTAAATAGATTAATAAAGCAGTAGCTTGTAGTTTAACTGGCTTTGCAGATTCTACTCAGGATTTCTCAAGCAGCTGAAGTAAGGTGAGACACAGAAGGGCAGCACAGAAGGTGGTTTATTGGTTAGCGCTACTGCCCCACAGTACCAGCAACCTGAGTTCGATTCCAGCCTCAGGTGACCGTCTGTGTGGAATTTGCACATTCTCTCTGTGTTTACGTAGGTTTCCGCTGGGTGGTCCAGTTTCCTCCCACAGTCCAAAGATGTGCAGACCAGGTGGTTTGGCCATGCTAAATTGCCCCTGATGCTAAGGGATGTTTAGGTTAGGTGGTTTAGGTAAGGGAATAGGTTTGGGTGGGACGCTGTTTAGAGGGGCAGTGTGGACTTGTTAGGCTGAATGGCCTGTTTCCATACTGTAGGGATTTTATGATTCTACTTCTATGAAAAGAAACAGTAGTTGCTGGAAAAGCTCAACAGGCCTGGCAGCATCTGTGAGGAGAAATCAGAGTTAACATTCCAGGCCTGGTGACTCTTCCTCAGAACAGGCACTGGACGCGAAACAATAACTCTGATCCAAAATCCTTTTGGTTTTTATGAAGCAAGGTGAGGACAGTTTCAGGGAGAAGGTAACTGTTGTTCAGTGCTGTGGACCAGGAGAAACAGCAGAGTTTCCCCTTAATCCCACAAACTCATCCTGTTCCCTTGCCTAGCAGATCGCACCCCCATCCAAAGACAGGCAAGATTCTCAGGATTGGACATTCCCTGTGCTAATGTTTCACTTGCCTACATAACCATGCATACTCTATTTGTGATTAAGAGTAGCCAATAGTAATTAGGGAAGGTTTAGGGCATAAGGCAGTTCTGCCTTTTGGGGACTGGCCTCCCAACGGGAATAGTAATCTGCACTTACACCATACTGAGTATTTGTTAAAAAAAACCTCTGTGAAAAAGAGACAAGCTCCTGCTTCTTCCTCTGCCAGGTGAATGTTTACCATGTTAGCAAATTGGACCCTGAATTAGACTCCCACTATCAGATCCACCTTCTCACATCAGTGTTTGGGATTATATCCCCTTTTCTATCCTGCACTAGGACTATCGGTGAAACTACAGAAGTAATGGAACACACTGTCAGGGACCACTGAAATGCTCAGCTAAAATTGAAGCAATTAGCATGGCTAAATGTTGGTAGAAAATAAATGGATGTGAAACCACCTTAAGGCCTCTGCTTCCACGTAGGCAACTTAAGTCATTATTGCTGTTAGACTCAGGACTGTTGTCACTTTGTGTATTGTAATTCTGGAGCAACAGAGAGAGATAGAACAATAATTTAAGAGGGATACAGATGCCCACTCCCTATATCCAGGTGGTACATAAAGCAGCAAGGGTGAGGAAACAGAAATGCAGATCAAATTTCAAGCAAGTTTTATAACATAGTGCTCACATTTTGCTTCATCCTCTAACACCATTCCAGTTCCTTTAGTGTAGAATTATGAAGGCAATCTAGCCCAGTAACTCAAACAAGAACCACAATTAAACAGGAGTGGCTCTGACTCTACCTGCACAGTAATGAGAAATTAATGCACAAACTGGTTAAGGCTAATACTTCCGATACAAACTGCTTGTTCTGATCAGATAAAAGCAATTTATTACTTCTAAATTGAAAGTATTTTTAAGAAAATTACAGGAAATTTAAAATTACTTTGCAAATATCCGAACTTAATAAAATTCCAGAATCATTGGATTGTCATCTGCCCCAATTCATTCTTTTCAAGGGCCATACATAATGAAACCCATTACCTCTTACAGCCGTCTCCACATCCTACAATTCTTTAATAATCTGAACTTTCCCATAGATCCTATCTCTTTCCCATACATTCCATGCCTATTTACTTTCACTGGGTCCCTCCCCTGAATTCTTCAAGCTCAAAATTCAAAAATAATTGCGATAACATTACACAAATAATTTATTAAAGATTTACAAGATGGTGCTTGGAATCTCATGGTCTCAAGATCTTCCTATGAATTGTATCTCATTAAAAGAATAGAAAATGGTTATCAAGAATTATTATGTCTTAAATATGTCATTACGTTCCTCGAGTCTCTGATCTCAAAAAAACACAAAATTAATATCAATCTGGCACTGTTTCACAGACTCTTGGGAAACCATAGGAAAGGTGACATGTGAAAGGCTAAAATATATGCAACAATGCTGTGGGTGTTACTGTTCTGAGACTGAAAGTTCAGATTGTTACCTGGGAGAACTGTGCTAAGCTCTACATATTTACACATCCTGACTCACACAATCCTTGGTCTTTCCTGCTGAAGTTTGTTTTACTGATGTCTACAAACTAATGCCATGATTCAGTTATTGCTGTTTAGAAAGGGCAGGTATTTATTTCATTGAGAAACCATGTAAAGGTCCAAGATTCATAATTCAAAGATGGAAATGAGTGAAAATGTACTAACTCCACACATTATTGGGCTTGAACTGAGTGATTTTTAGCCTCCATCTCACTGAGAAAATTCAGGACTGAAAATGCTATGTTGTTTGTTTAAAATATTCAGAAAATGTAGAAAGGAAAAAAGGGGAGTTGAAGTGACTGTATTTATTGGAGTTAAAATAATGGGCATGAAACAGATTGTCAAAACTGGCAGTGCAAAGTAGAATTCTGTTGGATAGACACAAAATGATAAAGGATGAATTCTACAAAAAAGGTAGTTTAAAATAATGTTAGAGAAGCAGAGGAAGAAATACGTAAAATAATCATAGAGACAAATATCAAAGTTACAATAATAACCAAGGGCAAGATCAAACAACATGACATTTGGATGAAAAGAGGCTTGAAACCGGCCAATAATTGATAAAGAGGAAGAAAACAGAATACAAAGTACATGAATTGTGAAAACAGAATGTAAGACCTTGTGCAACTAAAAGAAAAAGAAAATTGTAAAAGTAAACACGTATCCTTTAGAGCTAAGACAGAAAGACAATTCAAAAATGGTAAAGAAGTTCAGCAGATATTTTGTGCCCATCAACATAATAAAATATACAAAAAAAACCCAGAAATATTTGTAAGCCAAGGTGAACCAAAGTAATTCGGTTTACACAAAAAGTATTGAAAAAAATTAAAAATACTAACAGCCAACAAATCACATCTCCTAATGGCCTATATGTTGTTCATAGTTCATAGAATCCCTACAGCATGGAAACAGGCCCTTTGGCCTGACAAGTTCACATTGACCTTCAAAGCATCCCACCCAGACCCATCTCCCTTTGACCCACCTAATCTACACATCCCTGAAACACTACAGGCCAATGCAGCTAGTTTATACATCTTTGGACTGTGGGAGGAAACTGGAGCACCTCAAGGAAACCCACGCAGACGTGGGGAAAATCTACAAACCCCACACAGATAGTCACCCAAGGGTGGAATTGAACCCAGATCCCTAGCACTGTGAAGCAGAAGTGCTAACTACTGAGCCACCATGCCAACCCAGATCAAAAGATATGGCGGCAGAGGTAGATAAAATGGATGCATTGGTTTGAACCTTTCAAAACTCAGTATGCTTTCGAATGATCCCAATGGATTGAAATTTAGCAAATGTAACTATTCAGGAAGGGAGATAAAGTGAAAACAGGCAATTGCAGGCCAGTTAGGCTAATATCAGTCATTGGGAAAGTGCTGGAATCTATTACTAAGAGACTACTAACAGGGTACATAGTGAAGTATAGACAGAATCAGTATAGAATTTTTTAGTAGAATCCCTACAATATGAAAACAAGCCATTCCGCCCAATGCACCCACACTAAAACGCTGCAGAGCATCCCACCCAGGGCCTCATTTCCCTACCCTGTAACTCTGCAATTCTCATGGTTAATGCACCTAACCTAGACATCCATGAACACTGTGGGCATCTTAGCGTGGCCAATATAGCTAACCTTCACATCTTTGGACTGTGGGAGGAAACCAGAGCACCCAGCAGAAATTGGGAGAACATGCAAACTCCACATATTCACCCAAGAGTGGAATTGAACCCAAGTCCCTGATGCTGTGAGGTAGCTGTGCTAACCACCGAACAACCAAGCCACCCCTCAATGGGTCTAAATTTTATCAGTTTACCAATTTTACCTTTTTCCGAAGAAGGGCCCTGACCCGAAACGTCAAGCTTTCCTGCTCCTCTGATGCTGTTTGGCCTACTGTGTTCATCCAGCTTCACACCGTGTTATTTCTGAATTTTACCAGTGTTGGGAAGAAGCTGGAAGGAGTGCGGGTGGCTGACAAAATCATGGGAAATCATTTTTGGATTCTCCCCACAACATTGTCCACTGCCAGGGCATTTTACCAAGGATGGGATTGGAAACAGACAGGTTTACTGCCCCAAAGAGGCAAGGCAGGCATTCTCAAAGTTGAAGGCTGAACTAGGACACATTTTACAATTCCACCAGCAATTTGACAACAGCAGGTCAACCCTCTCACCATGTGAGTTTGCATCCCAGTGGTGGAGTGACAGGAAGGCTGACAGGGAAGGCAGAAAGCACAGACCTAATGATATCAGCAGTGGGACATACCTCCCCAGCATTTAAACCTTTTGTAATTTTAAATCTTGCCTTTGCCCGTGCTGTAGGTCCCTGATTTCCACCCTACATTAACAGCAATGGCTGAACTTGGTTATGGTGTTGAGGCCGCGAAGCTGTTAGCCCACTGAGTGAGCTTGTGGCTCTCGGGGCGGGCTGTATTTTTTAATAGAACAGCAGCCCCAGCAGCAGCCATTCAATATGCATATCTCCTTCAGACATCAAGGCTTCCACACAAATGGTAAAACCCTAACCGCGCTTTTTGTTTGACAGATCTACTCGAGTTTCTTTTGTGAATGTGATGAGCAGATTAGATAAAGAGAAACCAATGGCTGTGGTGCTATTGGATTTTTCAAAAGGTTTTTGATACGGTCACATATAAACGATTGCTGTATAAGGTAGGGCTCATGGGATTGGGACAATGCATTAGAATTGGTTAATGAACGACATGTGCAAATGAGGAATGAACTGGCCATTTCCAGGTTGGTTTGGAAATGAATAAATTGAAGTACATAACAATGTCGTTAGTCTGCTGTTAACTTATCGTCAAACAAAAAAAGTGTACTTAAAAGTATTTAGATTATTCATCTCCACCATTCCCTTTGGTCGTGAGTTTCTCATTTCAACACCTTTTGATTATGCTGGTTAGTTTTGAACTCAGTGTATGATGTTTATTGCTGACTATCTTATACCATTTGAAAATTAATTTATTACAGATTACCTGCATCGTCACTTACTTCAATTTACTTTTTCCCCAGGATCACAAATGACAGAATTTACTTCCCTTAATCTTTCCTTCCTGACAAGCTGCAGCATTTAACAGTCAAAGTTGACATTAATTAAACATTAATTAAATGTATTGATTTACTTAATCTTCTTCCTATTCTTTACAATCTTAGCAATATGACTCATAGGCCTTTGTCTAGCTTTCCCAATTTAAAAAAAACTCCTACATTTCTAAATAGTAATACTTACTGAATTCAGTTACTTTAAAGTGTTTAAATAGGAACCTTGCAGATTCCCCTCCAAGTTACACATCATCCTGACTTGGAACTATATTCCTGTTCCTTCTCTGCCACTAGTTCAGGAAGCTGAATACCCGTTCCTAATAGCACTGTGGGTGTCCCTACACCCACATGGTTTGTAGCAGTTTAAGAAAATAGATCACCTCCACCTCCTCAAGGCAATTAGAAATGAGCCAGGAACATTGTGGCCAGGAACACCCGCATCTTGTGAAAGAATAAAAGAAAATCCATGCCTCCTGACAAACAGTATCTTGTTTCCAAGACTTTTCCTGAATCATTTCTCATCACCATTCTGTTTACCAGTTTTAGTTATATTCCTACTTGTCTCCAATTTTCCAATGAAATTGCAGGGATTCCTCTGAATCTCAGGCTTCAGAAAATTGCACTACTGCTCAAAAATATAAGGTAAAGGAACCCTGTCTTTCTGATCAAGTCACTGTCATACATTAAAGGACTGATCAGCTGGGTGCTAGTTGTGCTGCGATGACCATCAATGATGATTTTTTTTGCTGATGTTTAAATATTTAAATTTAAGCGATATTTTCTGAGAGCTAATTTTTTCACTTATATTTTACTGATAAAATCACCTTATGAAACAACATGGTGTGACTTCTGAGTTAGTAAGAATTGCTGATGCTGGAGTCAGAAATGACACAGCGAGGAGCTGGAGGAACACAGCAGGCCAAGGCAGCATCAGAGGAGCGGGGAAGTTGATGTTACAGGTTGGGAAGGGGCCCAGCCCGAAACAACAACTTTCCTACTCCTCTGATGCTGCGTGACTTCTGAGTTTCCAGGTTTTCAACTGGCTTCAAAGGGTGCAGAGAAACGAGTAATGGAAAATATTGTTTTGCCTTATCTTTGAACTTTCTGTGCTCCAGAAAGTAGACCCTGACTACTGGGCAAAATATGGGCCTACACACTCACTACAGCACTGAAACAGACCGTTTGGTCCCACCAGTCCATGCTGACCATAAACCCAAACTAATTTAGTTCCACTTGCTTGCATTTGCTCCATTTCCCTACAAACATTTCTAATTGATGTGCTTATCTAAATGTTTTTTAAACATTGTAACTGTACCCACATCCATCACTTCTTCTGGAAGTTCATTTCGCACACGGACCACTTTCTGTGTAAATAAAGTCGCCCCTCATTTTTTCTTTTAATCTTTCTCTTCTCACTTTAAAATATGTCCCCCCAGTCTAAATAAAGATAAAAATAGGTAATAACAAGATATTAATGCATGTAAATGGGTCTCATCTGGGCTGCCGTATCCACTAGATCCCTGTCAGTCAATGAGGATAGCAGCCATCTCCAGGGTAATACTTCAAACACAGAGGCTGTGAAAGGTATTTCCTGGCTTGCAATGTTTGACCTTGTGCGCATCTGGTTATAAGGATGTGAATCCCAGACTGTTCCTGCTGCAGCAAATACATCTGCTGCCATTCTTAATTCCAAAGAGCACAAGGGTGGTGCCATAGAGGTATGGTGCATACATAATAAGGTCAACAGTGGAGAAACTCCCCGAAATCTTCAGTATTGGAAGAGTTGTGAATGGTGGTGAACAATGTGCAACAATCAGTGAACATCCCCACTTCTGAACTTATGTTGGAGGGAAGGTACAGAAGAAGCTGACGACGGTTGGGCTTGGGGCACTACCCTGAGAATCTCCTGCAGAGATGTCCTGGATTTAAGATGGCTGACCTCCAACAACACAACCATCTTCTTTTGTGCTAAATATGGCTCCAAACAGTGAAGATCTTTTCACATCGACTCATACTGATTCCAGCTTTGCTCGGGCTTCTTTATGCCATATTTAGTTAAATGCTAGCTCAATGTTGAGGGCAGTCACCTTCACCCCAACTGTGGAATTCAGCTGTTGTCCATTTTTGAGGTCAAGAGATGTACGGCTTTGGAGGAACCTGAACTGAGCATCGGTGAGCAGGTGCAGCAAGAACTGCCAATGCTAGAGTCAGAGATAACACAGTATGGAGCTGGAGGAGCACAGCAGGCCATGCAGCATCAGAGGAGTAGGAAAATTGATGTTTCAGGTCAGGATCCTTCTTCAGAAAATTTTTTTCTAGTTATGAGTTAGGTGTTGTAGTTGAATGCAATTCTGCTGTCCTGGCCCACAGCGCCTAATGATAAGTTTTGAGTTGCTACATCTGCTCCCATCTGTCCGATCTAGCA
The DNA here is from genome assembly GCF_030684315.1 of Stegostoma tigrinum. Taxonomy (NCBI): domain Eukaryota; kingdom Metazoa; phylum Chordata; class Chondrichthyes; order Orectolobiformes; family Stegostomatidae; genus Stegostoma; species Stegostoma tigrinum. Next base: position 22,280,298 of record NC_081370.1, read on the forward strand.
TTGTGCTCACATTTAGCATTCACAATCTAAAGATAGGATTTCATGTCCACAATATCTGTGGTAGTCACTGTTAGCACAACAGCCATGAACAGTCATAACTGTAAATAGGGGTGGATGAGAACAAATATATATTTCTCTCTTGTTAGTTCCCTCACCACTTGTTGTTAACCCAGTCTAGCAACTATATCCTTAAGGATTTGGGCAGCTTGGTCATGAGTGGAGCTACCAAGCCACTCTAGTGATGGGCATCAAAGCCCCTCCCTGACATAAATTCTGTGTCCTTCGGTGCTTCTTCAAAGAGATGTTCAACATGAAGGAGAAATAATTTATCAATGGCAATGCAGTAGATAGACCTGATGCCATTAGACCTCATGGGGTGACACATCAATATTGAGCCTTCGCAGTATAACTCCAGCTTGACTGTATACTACTGGGCTGCCATGCGGGGCCGGTGATGGTGATATTTGGAACAAAGTATGCCAAGTATGATGCATAGATATGTCTATGCCAGGCTGATTCTGGAAAGAACTTTTGGCTGACAGACTTAACCCATCATTATTCCTCTCAAATAACCTCCAACTAGAGGCAATCTAATGATTTCACCATTTGAAATAACGTGAATTAGGACTTTTTCAAAATGAGTAAATCTGCAGGCAATCAGGTCACCAATCAAGTCATGTTGAGAGCTGTGCTGGGTGAATTCCTATTGATGATCTTGAGCAATGATTTCTATGACACTTTAACAGAATCATTCACAAACTCGTCAATTATAATGAACTGCACAGCAAGTGAAACTTTATATGAAATAAATAAGCTGATTCAGGAGGTTTAGGACTGTATAGAGTTCACAGCACAAAAACAGGCCCAGACAGGCCTATGTCACTCCACACGCTACCATTCACCCTCTGTCTTGGCTGGCCCCATTGTAGGGTGTTACTTGTACTGTCAGCTGATTTGAGTTCAAGCCGCACTTCAGTAGCTTACTGTAGTGATTGTAACAAGGTCAGCCAGCTGGACCTCGTAGAATATGAATAAAAACCAAAAGAACTGCAGATGCTGTAATTCATGAACAAAAACAGAAGTTGCTGGAAAAGCTCAGCAAGTCTGGCAGCATCTGTGAAGAAATAAAAGAGTTAACTTTTCAAGTCCAATGGCCTTTCCTTAGAACATCTGAGGAAGAGTCATTGGGCCTGAAAAGATACCAGTGGTTTTTGCTTCACGGATGCTGTCAGAGCTGCTGAGCTTTTACAGCAACTTCTGTTTTTGCTCATAGAATATGAGTTCCCTGATTGGGCTATTAATTTGGGAATACTTGCTGACATAATAAACTGAGTGTCGGAAGTTCTGTTCACTTTGAAACCTGGATCAGCGTTAAGGACTTTCCACGAGTAAATAAAGGGTGACTTGATGACAGGATACAGGCCTCCATGCAGTTATCTCAGTAACAATGTGGTTGGGATTAATGTTGAAACCATTCAATAGTGCCTACCAGCTGAAGCCCATCTGGATTTCAAACAGGCACTACAACTAGCTTTATCATTGGAAAGCATGGAAAGTGGACCATATGAATTATAGGGTATTCCGATGGAAGTGGACACTTTTACCAGTGTGATCGAGTTTGGGGTACATCGCTTGAGTGAAGGCAATTGCATAGCTTCATTCAGGACATAGCCTGATCAGAGGGACTCCAGGTCAGTCCACAGCAAAACTCCAAAACATATCAAGTCTTTAACATTTTCTTCAGGATCCGGGCAAGCAAGCCATTGTAGTTGCTGCTGAGCCATGAACTCAAGACACCAAAAGAATCCCAACTAGATCTAAATGGAGTAAAAGATCTCACAGGCCACTGTCCAGGAAAGCACACATCCTGGCAAGTCTACTTATTTCTAGTTTGGAACAGTTAAATTGCTAAGTAATCTTCAAATCACAACCAATGGAAATAAACTTCTGGTCAAATGGTCACCTGATTCTATTGGACGTCGATATTGGTGTGGTAGTTTCTGTGGACACAGAGGCAGTCTTGCATAAATTCACTCTGGAATCCAATCCTTGAGTTTGCACAGGACATTGACTGAGAACCTATATCATAGAACACCTACAGATTAAGGGTACAATTTCAGTTCCAGTCTCCAATGAGAAGCACCTGATTCAGTTACAACTGATTGTAGTAAAAGGTTCAGGCTCAAGCTTGATGGTGCAAAATTGGTTGAAAAAGATTCAACTGATTGGCTCAACATTTTGCAATTAGAAAATAAATGTTTGAGTAGCATCTTAATTGAAGTTTTCATTGCTCATTCCTTTGAGTATAGGAATTCGTAAATCATGTTGAGGTTGTACAGGATATTGGTGAGGCCTTTACTGGAGTACAGTTTCCAGTTTTGGTCACCTGATTGTAGAAACGATATCAAGTGGTAGAGGGTTCAGCAGAGATTTTGCACAATGTTGCCAGGTACGGACGATTTGAGTTTTCAGGAAGGGCTAGATAGGCCGGGACTTCTTTCACTGGAGCGTAGGAGGTTGAGAGGTGACCTAATAGAAATTTATAAAAATATGAGGTGTACAGAGAGGGTTAATGGTAGGCGTTTTCTCCCCTTGGATAGGAGATTTCAAGACCGGGGACACATTTTTAAGGTGAAAGAAAAGTGATTTTAAAAAATCATATGGGCCAAATTTTTACACAGAGAGTCATTTGTGTGTGGAATGAATTCCAGAAGATGTTAGCATAGTGTGGGTGGCACAGTGGCTCAGTGGTTAGCAGTGCTGCCTCACAGCACCAGAGACCCAGGTTTGATCCCAGCCTCGGCCAACTATCTGTGTGGAGTTTGCAAGTACTCCCTGTGTCTGCGTAGGTTTCCTCTGGGTGCTCTGGTTTCCTTCCACAGTTCAAAGATGCGCAGGTTAGGTGGATTGGCCATGCTAAATTGCCCATAGTGTCCAGGCACGTGTAAGTTAGGTGGATTTGCCATGGGGAATGCAAGGTTACAGGGACGGGTTGGGTCAGAGTGGGATGATCTTCAGAGAGTCAGTGAGGACTCACTGGGCTGAATGGCCTGCTTCCACACTGAGGGGATTCTATTGTATTCTATTCAAATTACAATGTTTAAAATAAATTTAGATAAGTATATGAATAGGTTTGGAGTGATATGGGCCAGGCACAGGCAGGTGGGTCTAGTTTAGTTTGGGATTATATTCGGCAGGTTGGGCCGAAGGGTCTGTTTCTTTACTGTATGTCTCTATAACTCCATAAATACCCAAACAGTAATCAGAAAAGTCTAGGGACAATTAACTGAGCCAAAGTCACCTTGCATGTTGACCAGGAAGCAATTCCAGTATTCTGCAAGGCCACCCAGTGCCATGTGCCTTATGGGCATAAGTAGAAGCAGAAATCAGAAGGCTGGAGAGTGAAGAAGTTATCAAATGGGTTTACGGAATGAGTACAATGGTCATGCCAATTGTGAAACCTGACGAGTAGGTTTGCCTTTGTGGGGATTTTAATGAAATAGTAAGCCACTTATCGCAGTTGGACTGATACCCAATCCCTCACACAGAGGATTTATAGATAAAGCTGGCTGGAGGCAGCTGTTCATGAAGCTAGACTTGAACCACGAACCCTTTCATTTAGAACAGAGTTGAGGAAAAACTTCTTCACACAGAGAGTGGTGGATACATGGAATGCTCTGCTCCAGAAGGCAGTGGAGGCCAACTCTCTGGATACATTCAAGAAAGAGATGGATAGAGCCGTAAAAGATCGTGGAATCAAGGGTTATGGGGATAAGGCAGGAACAGGATACTGATTGTGGATGATCAGCCATGATTATAATGAATGGTGGTGCTGGCTCGAAGGCCTATATGGCCTACTCCAGCAACTAGTGCCTATTGTCTATTGGCTATAGGTTCTGTTCACTCTGAGAGCTCTGACGGAGCTGGATCAGTGTCAAGGACTTTCCATGTGTAAATAAAGGGTGACTTGTTGACAGATTACTGGCCTCTGTGGAGTTATTTCACCTATGATCCTCTGATTCCCACCAGCCACTAACTCTCCTCTACCCATTCTTTCTTTCCTTTGGACTTTAACCTAACTCTATAATAGCTTTTGAGATTACAAAATATTTCCTGTTCAGACGATGTAGGTGCTAATTTCATACGATAAAAGTTTTTCTAATATTAGGTAAGTGTACTTATGAGGCATATTTATCTGTTATAGTGTGTAATTTATGCAGCAAATGAGTCGACTAACGATGTCTGTGGTAAGGTGGAGGCTGTTTGCTTGTGTTCTTTGTGAAAGGTGCATTGATTACCCTAAAATGAAGCAGTTCTAGGGCATTACAATGGACCTTATTTTTTTCACTCCGTTGGTGAGGCATGAAAAGAATTGATCAAAATTTCCAATTCTAATTGCAACATCTTGACCTCTACTGGAGAATGATTGGATGTGAATGTGTAATCATCTGTATGTATGTGCGGGTGTGCATATGACTGTATGTGTGAATTTGCATTTGTAAGTATGTGTGAGGTTTTCTTGTGTGTATGTACGTGTATGTTTGTGTGCGTGTGTGTACATATATATGTACATATTTATGTGTGAATATGTAGTCGTGTGTATAAATGTGCAAGTGTGTTGGTGACATTCAGGCTCAGCTGTAATTCTTTACAGCTTCTCCTGTCTAGGCTCAAACATATCAGTTTCTGCTCTACTACACTATCTAAAGCAAATAAAGGTGACAGTTTACAATCGACTTAGGCTGCATTTGGTTTCAATGTTCCTTATTTGTAGAGCAGAATCTCACCAGGTTTTTCATCTGCAATTATCACCACAATTTTGCTAGAAAGAGTATTTCTTGGTCTTTGAGAAAGTCTGCAGTGATTCCCTCCAATGTCAAGCAGCACAAACACTATTAAAGCTCACCATTATGGAATGGTTAGATGGCAAAATACTAGAGGCAGTTAGTCCTATGTTATGGCATCCTAGTGAAATAGATGCAAGAAAATCAATAAGTTAAGACAGAGAACATATCAAAGCATAGAGAACTTCTGGTTTGTAATGTAACGTCGCCCTTAACTACCTTGAAACCACAGTCACGTTTCAATTGTTTGGTTACTCAATTTTTAAGTAAAGAGCTAAACAAAGTTTGCAGTAACTCTCACCTCCTGTCCCGGGAAAATCTCAAACAGTCGGGGCCTCTCCAGGTTAATCCAAATATGATTCTTGCCCTTCTAGCTCACTGCTGCTTTCTCCTTCATTGTCGTTCATAGTTTCATAAGAGTTCACTTTATGAAAATCATTGGCTGTAAATGATGCCAGACTGGCTTTTCTTCTTGTGGTATGAAGAAATCTGATGCTTACTGTTGGCCACACCCAAGTGACGAAAATGCACCTGCACCACAGAGGGAACACCCACAACCACTGAGCATACTGCTGTGTTGGAATTCCTCTCCCTGCGCCCATAGCAGGTCAGTGGAAAAATCCCATTGTATCTTTTACTCTACTTGGAAGAGAAGCTATGACATCTTGCCTGGATGCAAATATACTTCAAACAACATTCATAAGGGAATGATAACCAAGTTACATATGTATGCAATACTACAGAGTGTGATTTACAAGTTTGTTTCATGGTGATTTTTATTTCAGCTTTGTGGCTTAGTGGATATAGTGACGGCCTGTAGCAGGTAGCACATCAGATCTGAGATTGCTAATGGTTACGGAAATGAAGTTGTGTTCATTGCTGATACAGTTTTATAAATTGACTATTGCTTATCTATGACAATGTGGGAAGGGGTGAATTGGTTCAGCTCTTTACAACCTGGTGTCTACAACAATGATTTATGTTGTTTTTAATACAAGGTTGAACCTCTCTCCGATTAAATATAGTTAATCAACTTCTACTATAGCAGTCAGGAGCCAAACGCAAGTTGAGTATAAAAAAATTCTTATTACTTGCTAAATCCAAGAAAAATAGTAGACATAATGTCAAACTTACAGCCGTTGGACAATCTCACTCACACACACTTAATCCACAGACACCCACATACTCATACAAAGTTAAAAAGTAGAAGGTATTATGTATAAAAATGATGACTCAAAGATATAATTTAGAATCTTGTTGATGCTCTTGTGACGTCAGATTTTAGCAGTTATTTAGTTGATGCCTTAAACCATGAGCAGTAGCAAAGCTTGCAGATATTCTTTACATTCATGGTATTCTGATATTTCCTTGCAATCTTCTATATTGCCACTAGGCACTTTTTATCTCCAGAGACATAGAGAGAAAGTTACCAGCCTGTGTAACATTTTGCATCCTTTGTTTCATCCCTTCTGCTTCTGCAAAAAATGAATATCTTGAAATATAGCCTTGTCAGTTCATTTCTACATCTAAATTTCTTGATACTTGCAGGTCATATATTTATCAACAACATATGAACATTCTCATAACGATGTAAATCAAAATAGAAGATGAGTGTCTGTTTACACATCCATGGGAGGGGTTAATGTCATTCATTGCCTTCGGATAAAGTGTTAATTTCAGTTCAGACAGTCTTTTGTTTATTCCCTGTTATTATTATGAAACTTAGTCAACTTGTATAGCAGGATGATTGTTGTCACCATGGTAAGTCAATGTTTTGGTGGCTTTTAAATACTATTTCACTACGCGGAGGTTCAATGTATTGATCACATAATAGAATTTGAAAATCAGTGGAAGCTTCTATAGGTATGTGAAAAGAAAAAGGCTGGTGAAGACAAATGCAGGGCCCCTAGAGTCAATATCAGGTGGATTCATAATGGACTTCAAAAAGATGGCAGATCAGTTTTCTAAAATACTTTTATTTGTCTTCACTAAGGAGGACACAAATAATCTTCAGGAAATTCTGGGGACAGAGGATGAAGCATGAAGGAGAAACTGAAGGAAATCCTTAATAGTCAGGAAATAGTTTTAAGGAAATAGTTTTAAGGAAATTGATGGGATTAAAACCCAATAAGTCCCCAGGGCCTGATGCTCTGCATCCCATGTTACCGAACAAAGCCGCCCTAGAAATATTGAATGCATTGGTTATCATTTTCCAGCATTCTGTAGGCCCTAGAGGTTAGCTAATATAATCCCACTCTGTAAAAAAAGGAGGGAGAGAAAAAATCTGGAATTATAGGCCATTTAGCCTGACATCAATGGTGGGGAAAATGCAGGTCAGTTGTTAAGAATGTAATGAATGAGTATTTTGAAATCAGTGACAGAATTAGTCCTTGTAGGCGTGGATTCACTAAAGGGAAATTGTGTTTGACAAAACATCTGGAATTTTTTGAAGATGCAACCATTAAGTGGACAAGAATGAATCAGTAGACATTGTGTATCTGGACTTTCAAAAGAGTTTTAATGAATTTCCACACCAGAGATTAGTAAGGAAAATTAAAGCTCATGGTATCGGGGTAATGGATTGACATGTAGAGAGAACTGTTTAACAGATAGTGAGTTAGAATAAATGAGATAACACCATATGGAGCTGGAGAAACACAGTAGGCCAGGCATCATCAGAGGAGCAGAAAAGTTGACGTTTCAGGCCGGGATCCTTCTTCAGAATCTTGGAATAAATGGGTCCTTTTCAGAATGGGAGGCAGTGACGTGTGGGGTACCTCAGGGCTCTGTGCTGGGATCCCAGCAGTTCATAATATACATTAATGATTTGGATGAAAGAATTTGAATGCCACATCTCCAAATTTGCTGATGACACTAAACTGGGTGGCAGTGTGTGCTGTGAGAAGGATGCCAAGAGGCTGCAGGGTGACTTAGACAGATTGGCTAAGTGGGCAAATAGTGACATTGTCCACTTTGGCCCCAAAAACAGAAAGGCAGTTTGTTATCTGAATGGTGGCAGTTTAGGAAATGGTGAGGTGCAACGAGACCTGGGTGTCATGGTGGAACAGTCGCTAAAGGTCGGCATGCTGGTATAGCAGGCAGTGAGGAAAGCTAATGGCATGCTGGCCTTCATGGCAAGATGATTTGAGTATTGGAGTAATAATGTCTTGCTGAAGTTGTACAGGGCCAGGGTGGGGCCACATCTTGAGTATTGTGTGCAATTTTGGTCTCCAAGTTGGAAGAAGAACATTCTTCCTATTGAGACAGTCCAACAAAGGTTCACTAGATTGATTCCCAAGAAGGCAGGTCTGACACATGAGGAAAGATTGGATCAACTGGGCTTGTGTTTACTGGAATTTAGAAGAAAGCAGGGAGGGTCTCATAGAAACATGTAAAATCTTGATGGGACCGGACAGGCTAGATGTGGAAAGATTGTTCCAAATGTTGGGGGAAGTCTATAACTTGGGGTCACAGTCTAAGAATAAGGGGTAAGTCATTCAGAACTCATATGAGGAAGAATTTCTTCACTCAGAGAGTTGAGAATCTGTGAAATTCTCTGCCAAAGGAAGCTGTTGGGGCCAGTTCATTAGATATATTCAAGAGGGAGCTGGGTGTGAACCTTGCGGCTAAAGGAATCAGGGAGAGAGCAGGAATGGGATACTGAGATTGCATGCTCAGCCATGATCGTACTGAATGGTGGTGCAGGCTCAAAGGGCTGAACGGCCTACTCCTGCACCTATTTCCTATGTTTCTATGTACAAATTTTACATCATCATGATACTTGCCAGAAAGGCCTATATTGATTTCTTCCTTTTTTTATTATTTTGCTTTCTCTTCCTCCTCCTCCTATTCTTCAGTCATCACATATTTGGCGACAAGGGCTGTTGACCCTTACGATGCCAAAGTTACTCAGTATGCAGAAACATGCCACAAGCTTGACTGAGTAATGCAGAGGGTACATTGGGCCTATGCTCAATGGACTCTTCCCTTGCTGGAGAATCTTGGACCTGGCAGCATAGCCGTAAAAAAAATTATTTTCTCTGAGTCTCTTGAGTCTTTGAAATTTTCCGTGACAGAGATCTGCGGATACTCCATAACTGGGCATAGCTAAGGATGAGATGCTGAAATTATTGGTCTCTGAGGGAACGTAGAGATTTGAAGAAAAGACGGGCATGTGGAGCCATGATTGTATTTGAATGGCTGAGAAGCCTTTTGGGTCTGTACGGTCAACTCCTGCTTTTAATTCTTTTGTTATTCTACAGCATTGCAGACACTGGAAGCATTGTGTAAGCACCCTAAATGCTTGGCTCAATCATGTGTTGCATGTCGGTGCGATTGTGATTACCTGGAACTCCCTAGCAGCATTGTTGGTGTCAAAAAAGGCAGCTCTCTGTATTCTTTCAAGAGCAATTAGTCTTTAGAATAAATCCTGACTGTTGCTCATATGCTTCCCATGTGTGAGTGAATTGTACACTGGTATCATTGTTGTGCGGTTAACAAATATCTCTTTTCAGTAAATAGCAATGTTTTTTGTTCTTTGTGGTAGCTCAAATGCAGATAACAGAGCAGTCAGTGCAGAATGAAGACATCATAAGTGCTGCCAGGATAGCACCCAGCCACCTCTGTGTTATGCTGTGTGTGGTCACACACCAGCCAGTCACTGAAGGAGTGGCACATCATTTGATTCCACTGTATCACAGCATTTACACAACATTGCTCAGTCAGTGAAAGTCTGCCCCATAGAGGAAACTGCAATTTTCTTGAAGCCATGAGCCCACTCCACCTGTTGACGTATACTCAGATGCCTTGGAATACTGAGACTCAAGATTTCCCTTGGGCAACAGTAGGTGGTGGCCCCAGAAATGTTGCAAAGATCGCCAGCTCCAGCCTGGAAGGATGCCAGCTATTTTTAAAGTTTATGACCACAGTCACCTTCACAACCACACTGGCAGTGCTGTCACCAACTTGCATATGAGGTTGTGACTGAGACTGTAGCAGGTGGCATATTTTGGTGAGAACCTTCTTCATGAAGCAGAAATATCTGGCAACACTGATCCTCACTGAGGTTCAGGGAGGAGAATCAGCTAATTCGAAAGCCTTCAAAATGTAGTCCAGTACTGGAAATGTGCACACAGATCAATCTAATTTTGGAGATATATGGTAATCCATGGAATTGAAAAAAGGAAGCATTCTAGAGACAAAGTTCACAGCCTCCATGTTTAATATCAGTCATTCACTTAAATTGCGATTTGTATGTCTGACCAGCTAAATTTAATAATATATCCGGCCATCAAAGACTGGTGTCATTTTGATTAACTTGTTTTTAAATTTCTAAAGCAAATAGAAATACATGTAAATTAGGTTTTGGAAACCTTGCTTGCATTTTTCCAATTCTTCTTTGAATAAGAAAATGTTGCATAAAATTTATTGGTGCAGCTTTTTACAAAGAAATCCTCCTACTCCTCTTTCAAGCACACTCTGCTATTTACCTACATCAGTTCAATAAGGTGGATAAACAGTTCAGCAATTCATTTTATCCCTATCGACTATTGAGCTTATCTCAGGCTTTTTTTCTCCTCTTCAGGCGGCACGGTGGCTCAGTGGTTAGCACTGCAGCCTCACAGCGCCAGGGACCCGAGTTCGATTCCCGCCTCGGGCGACTGTCTGTGTGGAGTTTGCACATTCTCCCCGTGTTTGCGTGGGTTTCCTCCGGGTGCTCCGGTTTCCTCCCACAGTCTAAAGATGTGCAGATTAGGTGGACTGGCCATGCTAAATTGCCCGTAGTGTTCAGGGGTGTGTGGGTTATAGGGGGATAGGTCTGGGTGGGATGCTTCAAGGGGCGGTGTGGACTTGTTGGGCCTAAGGGCCTGTTTCCACACTGTAGGGAATCTAATCTAATCTTAATTCACTGTGAATAAGAGACATAGGTAATGGAGGAAAACCACCTTACATAATTCAGTTCCTCTGTTCAGAAAGATTTAGCAGCCTGTCTTGACCACACCGCCTTTTTAAAAATAATTTCCTACTTTTTATATTCTTTTACAAAATTAGGAGTTCATTCTGTATGCCATTACTCAGTCTTCCTTTTGTCAATTTACTTTGGTTTTCCCTGTTCCTTGATTACCCAGTTTAAATGGAATGCTTCTCATAGGTCAGAATGATGGAATTGACTGAATCTTGCTACACTACAATAGCAGCTACTTACATTCATTACTAGAGTCTCCCTTACAGCTATTTTGATAGCTATAGCTGCTGTTGCATTAGTCTATAAGATGTTAATCATTTAATAAAATTGAACATCCTACACATATTTCTGATATTTTGGTTTTCTAATGGATTATGAGTTGTACTTTACAAGGTAATGGTTCTGAAGGTTGGAGATTACATTAAGCTCCAACCAACCTGTTGATGTCATATGCACTTGAGTTCAGAAAAGGTTGAACATCTTCAGATCTTACGGGAGACATTGGTTATCCTATGTCTCCAAACCATCAATTTCTGAATAATGTAGGCAGCATTTTTTGTTAAGACTTCTATGGTTTTTCTGTGCTGCTGTAAGTCAAATAGGCCCTCAGAGCCAGTCAAGAAACAAGGATGATGGCATCAAATGATTTCATTGACAAGTTGGTAGCAGTTCGCACCACAGTACTTCCCACATTTTGTATTATTCCTGCACTGAAGGGTAAATTGTACTTTCTTCCATTTTTGCAGCTGCCTTATACTACTGTGAGGGTGGAGAAAACAGGGTTCCAGCCACAGTATACCCACATGCCCAAAGATTATTGTTATCAGTTTCCTGCTGAGTGATGATTGTGTGTAACCAGCAAGACAGTCAGTATCTCAGATCACTGCAAGTGAAGATACAGATTTTGCATTTTGAGTATACACTACATAGAATTCATTGAGATAATAAGAATCCAGAAGTAGTACATTCTGTTCGGGTGAAGAACAAGGCTGGCAGGTGTAGGCAATGCTAGATGGCTAGACAAATTGAGGGTCCAGTCAAGAAAAAGAAGGTTTATGGTAGGTATAGAGAATTGGGATTGAGTGAAATCCTTGAGGAATACAAAGGCATTAGGAATATACTCAAGAGGGGAATCAGAAGGGCAAAAAAGGGACATAAGATAGCCTTGGCATTTGTGTTAAAGAGAATCCAAAGAGATTCTACAAATACATTAATGGCAAAACAGTAGAGAATAGGGCCCTTAAAAATCAATAAGGCCACCTGTGCGTGGAACTCAGGAGATGGGCAAGATACTAAATGAGAATTTTATGTCAGTATTTACTGTGAAGAAAGGCATGAAAATTAGAGAACTTGGAGAAATGAATAGTGATATCATGAAAAGTGTCTATATTAAAGGGAAGAGGTACTGAACATCTTAAAATGCATATAAGTGGATATTTCACGACCGTATCAAGCATTTCCTTAAACTATGTGGGAAGCTAGGTAAATGATTGCTGGGCCCCTTGCTGAGATATTTGTATCATTGATAGCCATGAGTGAGGTGCCAGAAGACTGCAGAGTGGCTAATGTGGTGCCATTATTTAAGAAAGGTGGCAAGGATAAGCCAGGGAATTATAGACCAGTGAGCAGGATGTCAGTGGACAGGATACTAATAGACAGAAATTACATGTATTTGGAAAGACAAGAACAGATCAGAGATAGTCAAAATTGGTTTTGTATGTGGAAATTGTGTCTCACTAACTAGATTGAGTTTTTCAAGAAGTGACAAAGCAAATTGATGAAGGCACAGCAGACAGTTTTGCCTACATGGATTTCAGTGAGGTTTTCAACAAGGGTCCACAAGGTAGACTGGTTACCAAGGTTAGATCACACAGAACCCAGGGAAAGCTAGCCACCTGGAGACAAAATTGGCTTGAAGGTGGTGGTGGACAGTTGTTTTTGGGACAGGAGGCCCGTGGCCAGCGGTCTGCACAAGGATTAATGCTGGATCCACTGCTTTTCATCATTTACATAAATGGTTTGGATGTGAATATTGAAGGAATGGTTAACAGGTATGCAGATGACACCAAAATTGGGAGGGATGGAGAATTTGAGCTGTAGGGAGAGGCTTAATAGGTTGGAGCATTGGAGGCTGAGGTGTGACCTTATAGATGCTTATGAAATCATGAGGGGCATAAATATCCCAGGCCTTTTTCCAGGGTAGTCGTGTTGAAAACTAGAGACCATAGGTTTAAGGTGAAAGGGGAAAGATTTATAAGGGACCTATGGGGCAGCTTTTTCAGAAAAACAGTGATGCAAATATTGAATGAGCTGCCAGAGGAAGTGGTAGCAGTTGGTACAATTACAACATTTAAAAGGCATCTGGATGGGCATGTGAACAGGAAGGGTTTAGAGGGATGTGGGCCAAATGCTCACAAATGGGACTAGATTAATTTGGGCCATCAGGTTAGCGTGGACAAGTTGGAGCAAAGGGTCTGTGTCCATGCTGTACAACTTTATGACTCAAAGGCACCTTCCATTGTGTTGTCTAGTACTGCCACTCTGCTGGATGGAACAGACTTTGAACAGGCCTAGCAACTCAAAACTGGGCATCCATGAAGTGCCAGAGATAGTAGAAACTGCAGATGCTGGAGAATCAAAGTCTCGCCCCGCCCCACCACATCCCAAAACCAGACCAGCTCATCCCTGCCTCCCTAACCTGTCCTTCCTTCCATCTATCCCCTCCTCCCACCTCAAGCCCCACCCCTATCTCCTACCTACTAACCTCATCCCGCCCCCTTGACTTGTCCGTCCTCCCTAGACTGACCGATCTCCTCCATACCTTCCCACCTACACTCACTTTTACTGGCTCTATCCCCACCTCTTTGACCTGTCCGCCTCCTCTCCACCAACCTTCTCTTCTACCCTTCTTCTATTAGCCTCTCCCTCTCTCCCTATTTGTTTCAAAACACCCTTCCCCTCCCTCATTTCTGAAGAAAGGTCTAAGCCCAAAACATCAACCTTCCTGCTCCACTGATGATGCTTGGCCTGCTGTGTTCATCCAGCTGTTACACTTTGTTATCCATGAAGTGCCAGTGTGTTTTCATCATTTTGGGTGTGGCCAACTCTGAACATCAGATTTCTTCCTTCCACAAGAGGAAAAACCAGTCTGATATTGTTTACAGCCAGTGATTTTCATAAAGTGAACGATGGTGTAACTATTGGCAACAATGAAGAAGAAAGCAGCAGTGAGCTAAAAGGGCAAGAATCATATTTGGATTAACCTGGTAAGGCCCCAACTGTTTGATATTCTTCCAGGAAAGGAGTTGAGAGTCACATGCAAATTTTGCTTAGCACTTCACTCAACAATGGAGTAACCATACAATTGTGTTTTCAAGGTAGTTAAGAGCAGTGTTACATTATGAACCTATATATGCTCTATGTTTTGACATGTTCTCTGCCTTAATCCACTGATTTCCTTTTATCTGTTTCACTGGTATACCATAACACAAGTCCCAACTGCCTCCAGTATTTTCCCATTCCATAATGGTGAGCTTTAATAGTGTTGCTGTGCTATTTGACTATGAAGAAGACTATGGAGAAAATCATTGCAATCCTTTTGCAATGGCTAAGTAATGCACTCTCCAGCAAAATTGTGTGCATCAATCAGAGGTGAAAGTACCCCCTGATTTTTCTACTTCCTAACTAATTAATATTGAGCCAATTGCAGCTTAGCTCTATTGCAGTTTCAGGGCAATCCCCAGTTTTAAAAGAAAGACCGAAAGAAAATGGCCTTTTGTGAAGAACTGGTCAACCTGGCATCTGTGCAGGCATCTGGGGACAGAGATCTCCAGAGGTATGAGACAACTCCACCAACAAAACTGACACCCACCAGACATTGTATCAAGGGACAGGCATAGAAATGGTAATAAACCCGAAACTGTGAACAATGGAGCCCATCTAGTTAATGGGATAACGATTTACTCTAATCTGAAAACAGTTTGGGAGGCTCCATGAAGTCACCAAAATTTCAGTTAAGTAAATTTGAGACAGTATTGACCTTTTTGTTTCCACGAATGATGAGATTAAACCGGCCCCAGCAATCACTGGAGATTCTTGTGAAATGGAATTACCTGAGGGGCGGCGCTGCCTGGCCCTTTGGAAACATAAGGGTAAAAGGGGCAGCAGGGCCAGGTATCATTGATAATGGGAACTGCAGATGCTGGAGAATCCAAGGTCAGTATCAGGCTGCTCTTCTTCTTTTTCACTCTCCTCACTCTGAGCTCGCTGCTCTGCTGGACACCAATCCCTTGGGGCTGAAGACGTCGACCCTGTCTGTGACCTCAGACTTCAGAAGTCCATAACAACACCCAAGGCAGAGAGGGAGCGCCACCAGACAAGCAACAAGTCCCTCTGAGACCGTAAGAACCCTTTTCAGGTCTGGGACACTTGCATTCTGGAGTAGTTGGTTAGGCATAGGGGGGAGGGTGGCTGTGTGATTCTTAATGTATAAGTACCCTGTAAATTGTGTAAAGTTAAAGATTTACTTTGTGTCTGCTCCAGTTTTCTTATATTTTATATCGTTGTATAGAGTATAAGTTTTATCAAGGTATTGTGCGTATTGGGCAAGTTGAATTTTTCTGTAATAAAGTTCACTGGTAATTTTGAACTCATATTTGAGTCCGTCTGTGCTCCTTCTGGGTGCACCAATTTTGGCTGAGTTCACAGCAGATCCCAGATTATAATTGCAGTGTCAAGGACCAAAGGGTGATCCAGGCGATTCAAACTGCCCACTCAAGGGGGATTGCTGGTCAGGATAAGCAGTTTGATCTCTCTTTTTCTCTCTCGGGGGTACTGCCCGAGTGGGTAGGTACCAGGTGGCCGTTGTTCCACCAACAAGGGAGGGAATCGCCCAGGCATTGGTGGTGGTCGCAATTAACGTGTGGAGATAAGTTCCGACTTGCTGGTCAGGCTATAAACAGTGAGTTCGGTTCAGTGGTCTCTCCAGCAGAGTTGCCCTAGTGCGGCATTCCGGGTCTTTGAAGTTTCGGAGCCTGCTGGAGAGAGACCCACCACAGTAATCGGGGAACCCCAGCCACCAGCCTGAGTACAGAGTAAAGGATAGGGGCCCCTCCACATCTCAATTGTAGATATCGTCTTTTGTTGGTCTTGAGCACAGCAGGTAAAATGGAGTGAATAACCGCGAGAGACTGGAGACAACAGGCTGAGAGGTATTACAGAGGGGCCTGAATTTCACCAATGTCTACACACATGCACATACATACATACAATTGAAAATATGCAGTCACAAACACTCGCAAACTTACATGTGTACAAAGGTATTCACATTCACATAAACACGTACAAATACACGTATTAAATGCACACATTCACTCACTCAGTCTCCAGTAGAGGCCACTGTGCTGTAATTAGAAATGCGAACCCTGATCAATCATTACCCCCCTCTTTAGCCCAGGAAGAAGCGGGAAGAAAGTAAAGGCTCATTGTAATACCCAAGAACCTGCTTCAGTATAGACTACTCAATGAAGCCCTGACAAAGAACACAAGCGAAAACTGTGAGTTTAAGTGGCACTTCAAAGCAGTATTGTCTAATTGCAATATCTAACTATTCCCAGGAGTGGCCAACTACTCTTTTGCTGCATGAATTACACAATACAGATAATTATGCTTCACACTTAAACATTAGCATTCACCAGAAGAAGTTGGCAGGATATGACTGCACAAGTGTCTCTTGATAGAACAGTCAATGACCCTTTCAAACATGTTGCTGATGGTCAAAAGTGGACAAAATTGGCCTGGTTGGATTTGTCCTGCCTTTTATGGACAGATCACACCTGAGCTGTTTTTCACATAACTGGGCAGATGCCAGTTTGTTGTAGGTGTATTGGAACTGCGCTGCTAGAGGCATAACTAAATCTGGGGAACAAGTCTTCAGTACTATTGCTGGAATATTATCACACTCCATTGCTTTTGCAGTATCCAGTGCCTTCAGCCATTATTCATTAGCATTGATGTCAGGGCCTCAATAGGACACTAAGATGTACCATCTCCTTGGACTTTCTGGCTGAAGACAGGTGCCAAATCTCAGTCTTGTCTTTTGGGCTGTTGTGCAGGACTCTTCCATTATGAGGGCATTTGTGGAGTCCTCTCTTCTTTATAACTATTTATTTGTCCACCATCACTCATGGCCAAATGTGATGAGACTGCTTTGTTTAAATCTGATAACTGGTTGTAGAAGCATTTAGCATTGTCTAATCCAGCTTCTGCTATTTTGTATGCAAGTAGTCCTGTGTAGTATCTTCACTGGGTTGATGCCTCATATTTATTTGTGCCTGGTGCTGCTTCTAGAATGCCCTCCTGCATTCTTCTTTGGACTAGTGTTCATATCCAGCTTGATGTTATGTGTGGTCTTTTCATTTAATTCATGACTTATTGTGTAGTTCTAATGAATTACCATCAGATGGCAATCATAGTACAAGACTTGAATGGGATGTACAAACCTAACAAAAGATTACATTTGCAAGATTTTCCACGATTGAAACAAAGCAAACAGACAGAAGTCTAATTTTTAAAGACTACAGGACTGTGCTCTTTGTACATTTAATAAATACAGTAAGAAAAGATGGACATTGTCTGTCTTTGTAGCCAGTTCCAATCTTGTATGCTCAACACGAGGCCCAATAGCCTAGAAGTGAGTGAATTTGCAAAGTCATCCAATTTTTGTTCAGGGTTTAGACTGATATTGTTAGCTGTTACAAGCAATCGAGGGAATGTCAGCAAAATGTGCACAATAAGTTTCTTGCAATTGTTACAACATTGATGATTTTTCACATGAACATAGAAACATAGCAAATAGGAACAGGAGTAGACCATTTGGCCCTTTGAGTTGCTGAATCATTCAGTATGATGATGAACGATTATTCAACTCATCACCCCATTCTCACTTTTTCCCAATTCCCTTTGATCCCTTTAGCCCTAAGGACTCTATCTAATACCTTCTTGAAAACATTGACTATTTTAATCTCAACTGTTTTCTGTGGCAGAGAATTCCAAGGGCTCACCAGTCTCTGGTAAAGAAATATTTCCTCATCTCAGTCCTAAACAGACTTCCCAATATGCTCAGATTGTAACTTCTGTTTCTGGGCTCTTTGGTCAACAGCAACGTCCTTCCTGCATTTACCTACCTAACTCTGTTAGAATTCTATGGGTTTCTATGAGATTCATACTTCTAAACGCCAGTGAATATAGTCCTATCCAAGCTAGTCTTTTCATGCATCAGTCCAGCCATCTCCAAAATCAGTCTGGGTACAGAATAGTTGTACACCCTCCAAAGCCAGAACAACCTTCCTCAGATGAGGAGGTTAAAACTGCACACAATATTGCAGGTGTGGTTTCAAGAAGTCCATGCACAATTGCAGCAAGAATTTCCTTGGCTCAGTATAAAGTGGCAACATTTTCTAAATGCAACACAGGGTAGCTAGGACAGAAATATTGGCTGATCAGCATAGTGAAGTTAACTTTTTCAGTGCTGGCAGTGCAAGCAATAATCTGGCTATTGGTGCATTTAAAGCAAGAAATGCATGCATTACAAGCAAGAAATGCATGCATTATCTGCTCATCATATTGAGATACGAATTTGGGCCTGAAAAACACAGGCTGAGTAACCAAATTTAGAGTCCACTATGTATATAATGGCTCCAAGTCACTGACCTCTGGATTGGTAAAAGTTACACAATGGAACAAGTCTTTAGGTCGGGTAGGGATATTACATGTTGAGTCTGCACTCTGGTTCCAGTAGTGATTGTAATGAGGTCAGCCAGGTGGACCTCATAGAATATGAAATAAAAATTGAAAGAACTGTGGATGCTGTAAATCAGGAACAAAAACAAGGCTGCTAGAAAAGATAACAAAGTGTGGAGCTGGATGAACACAGCAGGCCAAGCAGCATGTTAGGAGCACAAAAGTTCAGCAGGTTTCGGCTGCCCTGTTATTCTGCATTATTTTAAGGGCTGGCTGTCTTTACTGTGTCAATCACCTGTCTGACCCCTTTCAGCCAATGACCACAGGCATGATATTAGGATGACTTTAGTCCCGTTGCCCACCTCCATCTGAAGGTTTGTTTTCCATTCTTTGTAAGAATGAAACTTCCTGCTTTCCTAAACAATACATTGATAATAGGGAACATGCAACACCAGATGAACCTTTAATGTCAACATCATGACTTTGGTGATCTTGGTGATTCTTGTTTTTTTGATTTTATTTGCTGGAAATTTGAAAAGCTTGTTACTGTTGTAACAGCAGTTAAATGTGATTGCATACTATAAGTAAATACTAGAAAAATTCAGTTTTTAAGAGATCCCAATCTCCATCATTTCCTTATTTTCCCATTATGAATTCTCAGACTCATTTTCTATAGGACAATATCGAAGTGACAAGCAAAAATCATGTCACACAAGTGCCAAGCAATGGCCATCTCCAACAAGAGAGAAACTCACTGTTGTCTCTAGGTGTTCAATGGCATTACCACTGAATTACCGCTATCAATCACCATTGACCAGAAAATGAACTGAATCATCCATACAAGTGTTGCAGCGACAGGGCAAATTAGAGCCTAGCAAATTCTGCATTAACTCATCATCTGTTTCACTATTTGATGTATACAATCGAAAAAAAAACTCGTCAGGAATGTGACAGAAGACTCCTCATTTGCTTGGGTGGGTGCAGCTCCAAGAGAACTCAAGCAGCTCGACTCTGCACAAGACAAAGAATTTGCTTGACTAGCACACGATATGCTGCCTTCAATATTCACTCCCTTCACCATCAAGGCACAATGCCAGCAGTTGCATCACCGTTGCAGCAACTCACCTAGACTTCTTCACAGCTCCTTCCGGAGCCACAAATGCTACCATCTAGAACAACAGGGGTAGCAGTTCCATGGGACACCGCCACTTGTATGTAAGTTCTCCTCCAAGAAACATCATCTGGACTCGGAAATATACATTGTTCCTTCACTGTTTTGGGTAAGTGTCGTGGAACCACCTTCCCCACATCCCAAAGACTGCAGTGATTCAAGTATACACCATCGCGTTTGCCTGGGAAATCAGAGATGGGCAATAAATTCTGGCTTAACTAGTGATGCCTACAATGCCTTGAATGAATGTAAAAAGGATTAAAATTCCTAATGCCAAGATTTGGAAACATCTAAAACCTCTGCCCAGTTTCAGCTGCTCTGGATGTTAACCAGCTTTGTGCAATTTCCCACAACTGTTCTTAGTTGCTGCCAGGAAACCTTCTACGATAAGGCCAAGGACCCCGTTGAACCTGCTTAAGTGATGTTGATTCCAGAGATTTTGCTAAGGTCAAGAATGCAAGCTTGTAGCAAGTAACGTTTCTGCACTTTGGAAAGATCTAAGCTGAAAAGCCAAAAGAGGAATTACCTGAATTTTGTCAAATGCAGTGGGTGTTGCAGAAATCACTCCCGTAGTAATAATTGGCTCATAAATCAAGCCTGCTAAGTTATCAATGGTGCTTGGTTATACCTCACCCAGTATCAAAATTCAGGATGCAACGTGCCTTAAATGTGACAATATCTGGTTAGCCAACTGTCATTTTAACAAGTGAATTGCTTCATATTTTGACAAAAATATATCAAGCTCCTGTTTACAGAACATTTTAGAAATTAGTCAGAAATAATTTGTTCTCCTGTTCCTTGTCACACTGTGCTTGCTTGCTCATCTTTACAACAGTAGCATTTTGTTGCTGCAGCCTTCCTTTTGCTGCTGATTATGGTCCTCTTCTTTCTCCCTCTTGCCACTATGTCTCTTATTGTTTTTTTTCCTCTGTATCTGACACCAATTTTGTGTTGTTGCTCTCTTGTCGTTCTCTCTCTTGCTTGCTGCTTAGAATGCTGTCTCGCTCCTTTTACTTTCTTTCACATTGCTGTCCGTTGTGCTATGTGCCTCTGCTGCTTTCCAAACACTGCCCTCTCTGTTCTAAAGCAGTGCCTGTTGTCATTAATCTCTTCTTCTCATTCTTTTAACTTAATGGCAAAAACTAAACAAATGTTGCATTATGGCAGCTTTGAAACTCAGTTCAATTGCCAATCACGAATTGAAAACTAATTAAACTGGTTGACAACAAAGCATTTTGCAATACACAAATTGCATGGAAACTGAAATAACTCCACAGATGCCAATATCCCGTCACCAAGTCACCCTTCATTTACATGTAGTCCTGGACACTGATCCAGCTTTTTCACAGCCAGCTCTCACAGTGAACATGATGTCTGACACTCCAATTTTTTTCTGTGAGCCAGGGCTCCCTGACTGTACCAGACTAACAGGCCCAATTGGGAAACTCATATTCTACAGGAACAAAACCAAAGTTACTGGAAAAGCTCAGCAAATCTGGCAACATCTGTGCAGATAAGAACAGAGTTAATGTTTCAGGTCCACTGACCCTTCTGAGGAACCCTTCACTGGACCCAAAATGTTAAGTCTTTTTTTTTTCTCCTTAACAGATGCTGCCAGGCCTGCTGAACTTTTGTGCTCCTAACATGCTGCTTGGCCTGCTGTGTTCATCCAGCTCCACACTTTGTTATCGAGGTGGGAAGTAGGTCATCACCTTCTTGAGAGAAGGCTGGGAGGTTGGGGAAAGAACAATGACTGTTATCACTAAAGACAGTGAAACATCATGGGTGAATACTTCACTGTGCCAGACCATGTGGCGCCACTTCCTCTGTTTTTTCCATTCTGCAGAACAGCTTTGGGGATCAATAAAGCATGCTTACTTATTAGGGGTCATATATTTCCTTCATTGTTTAATTAAATAGTGCTTCTTACTAACCTCAATAAACTAACTGAAAATTGCTTCTAAATTGTCAATTACTTATATTAGGTAACTCTGATTGCTAACCCCCAAACTCCAAGACAGGCAGGTACATAGTAAATGATCAGAATTGCAGGGTGACATGCTCCACAGGTCCTGGTGACTTTTAATCTAGACTCTTGAAAGAAGCGGCTAGTTAGATAGTGGGCGAGTCATTTTACTCTTTTCAAACTCTGCTAGATTCAGAGATTCGATCCAAAAGTTCACAACAGCTGCACTGAGGGCCCCAGACACAACATGTTCAGAGCAACCATCCCACCAACCTTGCCCATCACTTCCCTCTTCCTTCATTCATCCTTCTTCCTCACTCCCGCCTCTTCATCTCCCATTCTCCTCCCACTCGTCATTCCCCTCCCCTCTCTCGCCACACTGCTCATTCTCCTCCCCTCTCTCCCCCATTCTCCTCTGTCCAGGTCTCTGCCCGCCCATCATTCCCCTCCCTGTTCTCCTCACCCCTCTGCGATTTTCTTCACCCCCATCTCCATTCAACCTCGCCCTCACCACCATTCGCCTCCCCTCTCCCCCAGTTCTCCTTCCCTTCACCCTGATTCTCTTGCTCTTCAACCCCATTGTCCTACACCCTGCACATTCTTCCACACCTCTACCCTGCTTACCTTCCCTCCACCCTCACTCCCATTCCCCTCCCCCTCTCCATCCCAATTCTCCAACTCCCGTCCCCCATTTCTGCTCCCCCCTCCCCCACTTCTACTCCCCCCTCCCCCACTTCTACTCCCCCCTCCCCCACTTCTACTCCCCCCTCCCCCACTTCTACTCCCCCTCCCCAACTTCTACCCCACTAGCCCCTCCCCCACTTCTACCCCACTAGCCCCTCCCCCACTTCTACACCCCCTCCCCCACTTCTACTCCACTTGCCCCTCCCCCACTTCTACCCCACTTGCCCCGTCCCGAATTCTACTCCCCCTCCCCCACTTCTACTCCACTTGCCCCTCCCCCACTTCTACTCCACCTCCCCACTTGCCCCTCCCCCACTTCTACTCCACCACCCCACTTGCCCCTCCCCGACTTCTGATCCACCACCCCACATGCCGCTCCCCGACTTCTGCTCCACCTCCCCACTTGCCCCTCCCCCACTTCTGCTTCACCTCCCCACTTTCCCCTCCCCCATTTCTCCTCCACCTCCCCACTTTCCCCTCCCCCACTTCTCCTCCACCTCCCCACTTTCTCCTCCACCTCCCCACTTTCCCTTCCCCCACTTTCTACTCCACCTGCCCACTTTCTACTCCCCCACTCACGTACCCACTTTCTCCTCCCCCACTTCAACTCCACCTGCCCACTTTCCCCTCCCCCATTTCTAGTCCACCTCCCCACTTTCCCTTCCCCCATTTCTAGTCCACCTCCCCACTTTCCCTTCCCCCATTTCTACTCCCCCACTCACGTACCCACTATCCCCTCCCCCATTTCTACTCCACCTGCCCACTTTCTACTCCACCTGCCCACTTTCTCCTCCCCGACATCTACTCCACGTACCCATTTTCTCCTCCCCGACTTCTACTCCGCGTACCCACTTTCTCCTCCCCGACTTCTACTCCACGTACCCACTTTCTCCTCCGCCACTTTCTCCTCCCCCACTTCTACTCCACCTCCCCGACTTGGTCCTCCCCGACTTCTACTCCACATCCCCACTTTCTCCTCCCCCTCCCCCTCCCCCTCCCCCCTCCCCCTCCCCCTCCCCACTTTCCCCTCCCCCTCCCCACTTTCCCCTCCCCCTCCCCCTCCCCCTCCCCACTTTTCCCTCCCCTTCCCCTCCCCCTCCCCACTTTCCCCTCCCCCTCCCCACTTCTACTCCACCTCCCCACTTTCTCCTCCCCCTCCCCACTTCTACTCCACCTCCCCCACTTGGTCCACCCCAACTTCTACTCCACCTCCCCACTTTCTCCTCCCCCACTTCTACTCCACCTCCCCACTTTCTCCTCCCCCTCCCCACTTTCTCATCCCCCTCCCCACTTCTACTCCACCTCCCCACTTTCACCACCCCCAATTTCTCCTCCCCCTCCCCACTTTCTCCCCCGCCTCGCCTCTCCTCCCCCCCCTCGCCTCTCCTCCGCCCCTCCTCCCCCCCTCCCCCCCCTCCCCCTCCCCCCTCCTCTCCCTCCCCCTCCCCCCTCCTCTCCCCCCCCTCCTCCCCCCCCTCCTCCCCCCCCCTCCTCCCCCCCCTCCTCCCCCCCCTCCTCCCCCCCCCCCTCCTCCCCCCCCTCCTCCCCCTCCTCTCCCCCACTCCTCCCCCCCTCCTCCTCCCCCCCCTCCTCCTCCCCCCCTCCTCCTCCCCCCCCTCCCCCTCCCCCTCCCCCTCCCCACTTTCCCCTCCCCCTCCCCACTTTCCCCCTCCCCCTCCCCACCTCCCCCCCCACCTCCCCCCACCCCCCTCTTTCTCCTCCTCCCTCCTCCCCCCCTCCCCACTTTCTCATCCCCCCCCTCCCCACTTTCTCATCCCCCCCCTCCCCACTTTCTCATCCCCCCCCTCCCCACTTTCTCATCACCCCCCCCCTCCCCACTTTCTCATCCCCCCCCCTCCCCACTTTCTCCTCCCCCCCCTCCCCACTTTCTCCTCCCCCCCCTCCCCACTTTCTCCTCCCCCCCCCTCCCCACTTTCTCCTCCCCCCCCCTCCCCACTTTCTCCTCCCCCCCCTCCCCACTTTCTCCTCCCCCCCCTCCCCACTTTCTCCTCCCCCCCCTCCCCACTTTCTCCTCCCCCCCCCTCCCCACTTTCTCCTCCCCCCCCTCCCCACTTTCTCCTCCCCCCTCCTCCCCACTTTCTCCTCCCCCCCCCTCCCCACTTTCTCCTCCCCCCCCTCCCCACTTTCTCCTCCCCCCGCCTCCCCACTTTCTCCTCCCCCCCCCACTTTCTCCCCCCCCCCCACTTTCTCCTCCCCCCCCTCCCCACTTTCTCCTCCCCCCCCCCCCACTTTCTCCTCCCCCTCCCCACTTTCTC